>NC_132795.1:51102042-53502042 GCF_048418805.1 Vulpes vulpes
CATCACATGTGTCCCTGTAATTGTGACTTTAACAGTGAGTCTTAGCAGCAGCAAGTTGCTGGGAATGTCAAGAAAAGAGAAAGCCACACATACCCACTAATTAAAAAAAAAAATTATGAACTATTTTTCCAGAGGGGTTGAGAGGTGCCCCAGTCCTGATGCATCTGGGCCACGTTTGGCAAACGTTCCACTGGCCACACAGAGGCTGCCCTTGCCCCCTCCCCCAAGTGTGGCACGCGCCCCTGACTGGTGCCCGGAGTGGCCTACCAGTTCCTGGGCCCAGAAACCACGCCCTGCCTCTCCTCTCCACCTCCTAGCAGCTGGATGAACCTTCCTCGAGGCCACGTGGGCCGCGACCGCTGTAACAGTACCGACCACTGCTTACTAGAAATCACCTGTAACAAACATTCAAGAATATTCTCGATTCTAAAAAGAAAATGCAAAAATAATTGCCACTCCCTCCCTAATTCTCCCAACGTGGGAGTCTGACCACAGCCCACAGGAGTGTACACACACATCTCTCTGCATTTATCTAGAGTCACACTCCCAGATTCTCTCACCGGAAATCAGAAAACAGAAGTGCAAGAATCTCATGATAAATTGTTGGCCAACTACCACACCTCAAGCATTTGAGTTAACATATTGGATCATAAAGTAGTTCCCTGCCCCCTTATAAATCTCTAAAAATTCTAGTTTCTTAAAAAAAAAAAAAAAGCAACAGTACTATTTACAATTACTTTGACTCTTTTCTAAGCCAGAAGACGACATTGCATACTGAAGACCAGAAGATACAAGCGCGAGCCCTAAGGCACGAACCCTGAGCCTTTAGACAAGATCATCTGGTACCAGCATTAAATGATTAATGAGGAATGAAAGTGGACATTTAAGCAGCAAAATCTGCATCTAATTCATGTGCCCAGAATTTTCAAAGAACCTGACAGCTACAGAGAAGTGACACGGGTCTTCCCACGTGTAACCACAGCTCCCTTCCAAACGGACAGACTGAGCATCTTACTCGTAAAAAATGTAAGTGGAAACTTCAGGTATCAAATGTAGAATATACTTCTGTCTAAAGTTAAAGGCAACATCGACACACACAATTTCAATTCCATTACCTTATTTGCAGGTTTCCTGGCTAATTCACATGGCTCATGTGTCGTCCAAGCTCCTAGGACTTTTAGGGAATAAGCAGCTCTTAGATCCGTAGGGTAAGGGCTCATCAGGTACAAAGAGCTGAGTCGTATTCTTCTTCCATACTACGCTCTAACTCGGACTTCACTTTCATTTTTACAAGAGTTTGCTGTCCATGGTCTATGAACTAGAAGCTACCAAAGTTGTGCTTTGAAACCTCATTCCTGGCAATCCCCCCTCTGGTCTCCTTGTCCGTAGGGGGACACAGAACTAACAGCACCTCATGAATCAAACTATGAAGCCAAACAACAAGCTACTAATTTCCTTTTAAAATGAACAAGCAGACCTCCATCAGGTAAAGCAGCCCAAGGGCTCAACAGCCAGGATCTGCAAATAAAAAGCAAAAGCCTCTGCCGCTGAGGAGGACCATCTGGTGCTAGCGGTTCAGCTCTAAGAACACCACAAGAAAGCAAAGGCAAAATCCCTCTGTCACAGCGTGGTAGCATGATTTGTTTGGAAAGAGCGCTGTTCTCCCCAGTCAGCAGAGCCCACCGGAGAGAAGGCACCCAGCGAGCTCCCTCCGGCCCCAGGGGCTGCTGGAAACCACGCCGGCAGCAGACCCAGAGACCCGGGGGTCGAGCAGCCTTGGGAAGTCTAATCAATACCCTGATTTCAACCTATTAAGAAATCACTTGTGGTCAGTTTAATAAATGAACATTAAAAATCTTCCAAAAAATTTCATTCAAACATATTTTACACATTAGACAGTTCTTAAGAAGGGAGAATACAGGTTCTTGACACTTAACATTTAAAGGTTTTATTGGCCATATTAATCTTCCTCACACAGTTTTCAGTTATCTCTAAGTTCTCAGAATGTCAAAGTAAGAAGAGAAGAAGAGCTGACTACGTCTAAGGGGCTGGGGGGGGGGGGGTCCTGCGGGCTGAGTGCACTCAGGCATCCTTTTTCTCCAGTAAAATTTTGTGCAACTCGTCCGCATCCTCGCCCGTTTTTACCCGGATTAACATGGTGACTGGGGCGGCGGCATTCTTCTCATCGATGGGTGGATTTGGAACGCACACGATGAGGACGTTGTTCTTCCCTGTCCGGGTACATGGCATGTTGGGTGGAATCAGGACATTCAGCAGTATGTTGCCTACATCCAAACAAAGGGGAAAGTACATGAGAATCACGCAAACCGCACGACAGGTCCACGACCGCAGCTTCACGTGCTCCACATGAAATCCAGAAACCTACGCTGAGTGGACCCAGGACCAGAGCCATCAGCAGGGTGGTGAAGAGGGGGATGGGTGCCCTGCCGCACACTCCAGCACTATGTCCCTCAGAGAGGGCCGAGGCCTCACCCTGGAGCCACCGTCCTCTCCCACCCTCCCATGTGCTGTCGCAGCGGCCAGCCCTGTCTGAGGTGTCCATTCTCGCAGTAAAGAAGGAACACGTTAGCACGACCTGCAGCCTCACCAGGTCATTGGAACAAATGCAGAGTGGTTAGTGACAAAACCTTTCTGTTGCAGAGCCAGCACGGCTGACTGGGTAAGAGCGCCATCACGGTGACAGCATCACCCACGAGTCAAGCCCACAGGAAAGACAAGAGCTGCCCAGAAGTTTCTGCAACCCTGCCAGCAGGGCCTAGCGTCACCCATCACTTCCTCTTCAACCCACCCTGGCCCCCAGCACCAGCTCCTCCAGGCACCCCCACCCTGCTTCCAGTGGGTTGTTCTCAGGGTGAGGCTGGGGCGAAGGGGAGCCCGCAATGTGTTAATGGTCATTTCCTATACAAAGCAGATTCTTTTAAATGGTTAATTCCCCTTCTGTGTTTATTAAACCATCCAATTTACCTATAGCTTCCTAGTCACATTTCTAACACAAAGTAAAACAAAAACCATCCTGGTTACTTCTTTTAACACACCTACATTTTCTTACACACTGTTACGCTGGCGCCCAATTAAGTCTGTAAATAATCAGTAAACACAGGATGCATTTGATCTGAATGACTGCTATTCTATCCCCCAAAGCACAACATCTGAAAATCCCAATGACCAGAATCAGCAAGGGCTTTTACATACCATGTAGTTAGCGTTATCTTGTGCTACCTGAGAAACAAGATACCCACCTAAATTGGTGTCTGCCCGCACTAACAGTTGTGTCTTCTGATTCGCTGTAGGTTTTAAATGCAAAGTACCCACACCTTTCTCTTTAAATTCGTTGTCTTTCTTGTAAAAGAGTTTACACCTACGGAGAAAAAGAAGAGAGGCCATCAGATACTCAACAGACAAGTTTTCTAAGAATCGCTGTTCACATTGAGAGGAAATCTTTGATTCAGACTGGGTCTGGGTACAAACCAGAAGAAGAAAGTCTGGTTAGATATTCTAGGACCCCTGCCTATTTCTCCCAACTTAAAAAAAAAAACAAAAACAAAAAAAAACAACACTTTCTGAAGCCACCTATTCTCAATTCAGTCACAACCACAGCTGAACACCGTAACCTTTCTGATGTGCCCCCCTTTGGCCCTGAGCTCAAGAGGCTGACCTGAACAAACACAGGACCCTCTGCCCCGTATCTCTCTTCCCCTTTTTCCTATTTATTTTTGAATTTTCTTTAGGACTCCTCCAATTTTTGATCTACCAAAATACTGAAAATTTTGGAAAACTCTCATGGGCAAGGCCTGACAATAATATTATCAAAAATCTCCCCAGCTGTGTCGCGCATCCCCTTAGGTTGTTAATACACCAAGTAAAACCATTGTCTGCTCCTTTAATTTATTCTAATTAGGAAAAAAATCTTAAGTCAGAGTCACTCCTTTATGTCACCTGCATAATTAAATTTAAAAAGCAAAAGGAGGGCAGCCCGGGTGGCTCAGCAGTTTACCACCACCTCAGCCCAGGGTGTGATCCTGGAGACCATGGGGTCGAGTCCCATGTCGGACTCCCTGCATGGAGCCTGCTTCTCCCTCTGCCTGTGTCTCTGCCTGTGTCTCTGCCTCTCTCTCTCTCTGTGTGTCTCCCTCATGAATAAAATCTTAAAAACAAAAACAAAACCAAAAAACACCAAAGGAACTGTTGGATTCCTAGAAGTTCTCAGAAAGAATTACACTTGGGAATTCCATAGGCTATGGTGATTGTTATGAACACTGCTGACTCTGTCTGAAATTTCTGTATTTAGGAAAATACATTCAGGGAAGCTTCTAAAATGACACAATTGACTCTTTAAATACGTTTGTTAAAAAGTACTAATTTCATTTCAATGGGATGAGATAAAAAAAAAAAAAGGGATGAGATGATTCAAAATTTCTCCTTAGCTTTCTTCTGAAAGCGACAGCTCTCATATAAGAACAAAAATAAACACAGAACCAAAACCACTCTCATCACGGGGTTGTGGGGGGGACAAAGGGCCTATCAGTACGCAGAACTTTTTGGCTGAGAAAACCCACAAAAGCCAAACAGACCTCCAGAAGGGAGATGATACCTCTCGAGGAGGAGCAGTAAAAGTAAAAAAGCAAAGATGAAGCCAACGACGAGGAGACTTTGTACAGGAAGGAGATGGGGTTGGATGGTCAAAGAAAAGCCTGTCTCTAAAGCACTGTAGAAGCCAAGAAAAAACAAAAATACTAGAAAAGAATAGAAATGCCCAGCAGAAAACTTCTAGAATCCGTTTGTTTTCAAATGAACGATCAAGATTTCTCCCTCAGTCCTATCCCAAGAGCAGGCACAGGCCGATCCCCGGAGCCCCTGGGACAGGATGCTCAGCAATTTCTGTGGGGATGAGGTCGCCCTGGAAGCCACCTTCCCCATCTCTGAACACACGCTCACCACATAAGTCCCCAGGACTCTTACTCACTTTTTGGAGTAAAAAGCATCTTCTTCTTTTACTTCAGTAACTACTACTTTGGGTGGCTCATCATTCTCTTCTTCATCTCCGCCTTTTATAAAAACAACACTAACTCAGTAAAATTCAAATCAAGATCTTTAAAATCCTAACCAACGCCTCAACCTAAATTTTCCCTGTAAGCAGGTACAGAAATTGAACACACACACATCTAATGGGGGTGGGAGGAAGGGGGCTCACTGGATTTTAATTATTTTGTGAAAAATCAAAATGACTTTTAATGGGAACATACTTCTCTCTCCTACATGTTAATTTGTAGAAAGCCCTGGAATAAAATATTGTCGATGCTCATGATTCAGTGCACAAATTTTAACAGAAAAATCAACACCCACATATACTCAAGATCTCCCACAGAAAATGAAAATCTCAGGCTTCTAACACCTTTGTCCCCAAATTCTCACATGACCCTGTGTGTGTCATACTAAGGAATAATCAGTATCAGCAATGGCCAAACAAGAGGAAGACAATAAAACTGTTATTGGGGCAGGTTGTCAGAGAAACCAGCCCCAAGCGTGAGCAACCTGCCTCTGCGTGGCCCCACCTCGAGAGGCTCGATACTGGGTGCCCTCCCTGACGGAGTCCCAGCCCCAGCCCGAGCCCCAGCCCCAGGGGAGATCCAAGACATTGATGCAAACTAGCCTCCAGAGAGACGGTCTCAGGACACACACTAGATCAAACAGCAAATCTCAGAAAAACAATTCTGGTGCTTGAACAGGCCAAAGTGAGGAGATTTAAATTCTAAGGCGGCAGTGGCGAGGCTCTCCAGGGCAGGTCGAGGCAGCGAGACTTTCGCAAGCTCACAAGTCTCTCTCGCGCGGAGCAGCCCGGCCACAAGACAAGCAGTGAGGGCATTACTGCCAGGCATCAGGCATCGCATGGGGCCCAA
Source organism: Vulpes vulpes (assembly GCF_048418805.1). Taxonomy (NCBI): domain Eukaryota; kingdom Metazoa; phylum Chordata; class Mammalia; order Carnivora; family Canidae; genus Vulpes; species Vulpes vulpes. The sequence goes on from NC_132795.1 coordinate 51,107,961, forward strand.
GCGTCCTCCCACATCCCTCCCATGGGCAGCTCCGCTGTTCCTGGGACCGCCCTAGGAGCAGGGCGACTCTTCATCAGTCTTATTTAGGGCAGAGAAATAAAATGGGAGATCTTTATTCTAGGCTTTGTGCTGGAGGACCCTGGCCTGAGGATATGCTCGAAGGAGTGGAAGTTTCGCTCCCAGGAGAAAAACATGATATTCAGTGGCAAACAGGCAACCTCAGTTTTCTTTTGGCCTCAAGTATCAAAAAGGGAACACCTCCCGTGAGATGCACTTTTTAAACTTACAACTAAGTGTCTTCGTGCACAGTATTTGTTCACAACCACCATGGGAAGAGCAGAGACAAGGAGTAAGAACAGGGGTGAAGGGCCTGTGACTCAGGCCTGGTCTGGGGCACTGATGTCCCCCAAGGCAGACACTTCTGGAAAGGTGGCTGTGGTCCAGACACATGGAGGGAAACCCCGTCCATTTGTTCCCCAGAGATGCACAAAGTCTACCTTTTTTATTCACAGTACAGTACTACTTTGTCATGAGACTTCACCTAGATTCAATCTCCCCAATACAAGACACGCCATGGACACTGATGACCACTTCTTCCAGTAAAACACAATTTTCAAACACTATTAACTCACTTAATGTTATGTGCAAAACCATGCATCTAATACTTTTCAAAGTCGCTGTGCCAGATACTGTTATATCCTTCATTTTTATTTTGATATTCTTAATCCTTACAGTAACCCTACAAAACAGGTCTTACTCCGTTTTACAAGAGGCAAATAATAGACTCAAAAGCAGGTGATCAACTTTGTCCGAGATCACATCCAGGAAACGTCGGAGTCACAGCGTGAATCCAGATCCACCTGAATCACAAATCTAAGTTCGTGCCGCTAAACACGAAACTCAGATCTGAAACAGACTTAGGAGGATAAACTTTATTACCTTTGCATTCGCTACTGCCACCTTCAGGTTGTACCTCCAATGTTTTCGTGGAAAATGGTGAAGACACTGATTTATTCTGGGTAAGATCTTTGCCAAATAAACTGGAGTTTCCAGAAGAAAACGAAAATCCAGTTAGTGGGCCGGAGTTTAAGGACCCCAAGACAGAACTATCAATCTTCTTGCCAAAGTTAAACGAGGCACTTGCTGCTCCTACGGGAAGGTCTGTCTTCTTTTCAGATGCGTCCTCTGCCTTGTTGCCAGGAAACAGAAATGTTGACTCTTGCTGCAGTTTTGTTGACCCGAATAGGGAAGGGGACTGTGTTGCAAGTGGCATTTTGTTAGTTTCACTTTCAGAACTCCTGCTGCCACTGCCCCCGTGCTGCTGTTCAATTCCCGCTAGGTATTTCTCGTAGTCTTTAAAGATGGGTGTCAAGTCGCACAGTGGGTTTGTGTTCACGTGCTTCACGATCCAGTCCCGAACAGAACAGTTCAAGGCAGCCAGCTGCTTGTGATAGGCATTGCGGGGGCAGGCTGCACTAGAGGTAAGGCCAGAGGAGGAGGGCTGCTGACTGTCACCATTAGTTTTGGGAGTTAAAATCTTTTTATCAACCAAGGAGGTAGGACCATTTGCAGCAATAGATCCTATAGGAAATTAAAGTTTGAAGAGTTTACTGAAAAGTTGATTGGATTTTATCAAACGGATTTTTATGCTGCTCTGTCTTCATATTTTCTTTTATGGTATCCTAGTTTTGTGACAGTTCAAGAAGTAGGGTGCACATCTAATATTTAGGAACCGGTGATCACAAAAACCAAACTTTCTACACGAACATGGTCTATGATGTGCTTGCATTAACTTCTACAATTTTAAAATAATCTTTTCTTTGAAAAGGATGCCTGCTTACCCCAGAACTGTCACAATAGTTACCATAAAACTTAATCCCCAAGGCTGCAGGGATAAACATGTATTAACGTAGTTAAAATCTTAACAGATCAGAGCAACCGGGTGGCTTCGTTGGTTAAGCATATTCCTTGGATTGAGGTTATGATATCAGAGTCCTGGAACTGAGCCCCGGATTGAGCCCCTCAATGCCTCCCTGCTCAGCAGGGAGTGTGCTTCTCTGACCCTCCCCCCTCTCATGCTCTCTTTCTCTCTTAATAAACTAAAAAAAAAAAAAAAAAACAACCAAACAAAAAAGAAAACAAACAAAAAAACCCCCCAAAAAAAACAAAAACAAAAAAACTTAAAGTGCTGGTTTAGTCACACTAGACATTCTGCCTCATTAAAACAAAACAGTAGACATCTAGAATAACTAGCTAAGTACAATCCAACTAGCCAGGATCACTTCTGCTAACTGAAGGTTGTAGCCCAAGATTCCGTTCTCTGTTGCTAATCCCAAGAGTTCTTGAGCAATTCTCTCAAAACAGCATCAGGCAGTCAATACATCCTGAGTGAAATAAATCTAGACTGGAGGACCCACAAGTTCCTAGTAGGCATGTGCCACACAAAGTCCTTGGGACACACAGGACGAATGAGAATATGGGAAGGCAGGTCTTTACTGAGGGTCCACTAAGAGCTTCCTCTTCTCCTCTGACCCCTTAGGTCAATTCTGAGGGTCATTCTCATTTCACAGTTGAAGCCTGGAGGCTCAGAGGCTAAGGGACTTTACCAGGGTCACAGAGCCAGTGACTGGCAGAGCTGAGGACAGAACCTGGGTCTATTTTGGCTTTAAAGCCTGTGCTGTACTCTCTCGACAAACAGCCAACATCTCTCTAATTTCCATCCCTTTCATTATTACCCTGTTTCTGCTCATGTAGTCCCAGGACCCAGGATAAAGTATGAGAAAACATCTCTGCAAAGTTATTTTTCAGAGTGTCTTCACATATGTGACCGGAGTGGGGGAGCACCTACTCACCAAAGGCTGCCTTGCTCTCTGTTGCTGTCCTTGCACTGGAGAAGGGAGAGGCGCTAGTTATGCTGCTTCCATTAGACAGTCCTTCCAAAGGCTTTCCTCCAGCACCATTACCAAATCCAGAAAACCCTCCTCCTCCAGAAGGTACAACCAAACCTTTAAAACCTTTAAAGGCCCCTCCACTATCAGACTGAAACACAAAGAAAGGACACACATTAGATGACTGTATTTCATACTAAATAAGTGAGTGACAATACCATGTTGGCTGAGTAATACCCAGAACCCTCAGGCGACCATCATTGGAGGGAAACGAGCAGCATGTTGCAGAGACAGGGCATGAGACCGATTTTACTCTTAATGATAGCTCTGCAATCCAAAGCTGCCTTCCTGAAACAGCCATAAAGGATAGTGATTTACAGCGAACTTGTTTTTAAAAATATATTTAAGATACAAAAGGTAAAAAAAGGTAATGAAATATATTTGTGCACACAGCCTCAGAACTATAACTAAAAACAAACGTTCTAAGACAAATAAATCCCAAATAAAACATTTTTGTTCACTACTCAAAGACCATTAGCCTAAGTAAGGAAGCTTGTAGAAACGTCAAGTCAGGTTCAATGAAGGTATCTCACCCACTTTCCTATGACTTCCTAAAGCATTTCTGTAGCTGATGGCCTACGGTAACGTGAGCAGTTGACTCTCAAATCTAGATCTTCCCTTGGTGGAAAAACCCAGAAGCAACATTTTACTCTCAATTTTCCTGCTACTTCCATAGCAAGGTCCTTCTAATAGACCCTTCCCACTGTCGCCAGTTTGTTCATATCTCCTGATGCTCTGGAAATAGCTAGCACTCCTTATGAGCTTCTAAACCTGTTCTCTGCCCCTGCAAACTCTCAGAGAAACGTTCCTCAGTTTACACTGCTCTGCTAGAGTTACCTTTCTTTTTTCATTCAAAATTTGTGGCTACACCTCAGTGGGCATGAACTGCTTCCCGGATTCAAGATGCAAGGGAGGCTCTAGGACATATTCTCAAAAACACATCATGGAATACATGCTTCCAAATTTCCAAGGGAGTGCATAAACCTTAGGTTTTCACACAAATGAATTATAATCATGATCTAAAAACATTTTCTCGGGGGATCCCTGGGTGGCTCAGCGGTTTAGTGCCTGCCTCTGGCCCAGGGTGTGATCCTGGAGTCCCAGGATCAAGTCCCATATCTGGCTCCCTCATGGAGCCTGCTTCTCCCTCTGCCTGTGTCTCTGCCTCTCTGTGTCTCTCATGAATGGATAAATAAAATCTTTAAAAATAATAAAAAAAAAATAAAATAAAACATTTTCTGAATGGGTCGGTTAGCCTAATATTATTGCATAGTTTTCAAACACCAAAAGTTTCAATCACATCCATAGGAACTTCGGACGGTTACTGACCATGGATACAATTGTGGCAATAAAATTAGGCCAAAAATGCAAAATCTTCACTTGTATGAATTTTAATGTGTATGATGAATATAGCTTAAGCCTGACACTCTAATTTGATTTTTGATGACTCAATATCCCAAACACACCAAACTGATAGCTACCATTTTATAACAGTATTCCACGGACAAAGTGAAAAGCTGCAAGTGGCTCCTCAGAGCCTTTTATTCTGCATGAGATTTAAAAACCACAGGATATTTATAGTTATTTTAGAAATTGCTGACAGTAAATTGGCTCTAGAATCATCACAAAAATTTAAGAACCACTGGTTTAAAAAAAAAAAAAGGAATAGGAGTCATTTAGAAAAAGAGTAAAAATGAACAAAGAGCTGTCCACTTGGGCTCCACGGAACTGACACATTCCTGTGCCTGACAGTCTCCCACACTTCTTTCTCTCCAGGGCACTCAGAGAAAAATAAGAACTATATACTCAACGTGTCTCTTCCATCATTAGGATGCAAGATCCACCAGGCATGGATATTTTACTTACTCCTGTTTTTACACACCACTGTATCTCCAGGACTTGGGAGATCTGTTGAGTGAATGCACAAATGCATGACAGGTGAGCCTTGAACAACATGGGGGCCAGGTGCACCAACCTCCCTCCCTCATCAAATAACAACAACAAAAAAATCCCACTTCTCAATGGACCCAGGAAATTCACACCCATGTTGTTCAATAGTCAACTGTGTATGGGAAAAGCCACATTTCAGATGATGTTAACATTTATTATACATGTTCTAAAAGTTATAGCTGAAATGACACGTGGATTTCAACTACCCATTTGCATTTCCTTGAACAGCCATGGGATGGGGTCCTCCAACCTGCTTCTCTTGGACCAAGTCTGGATTTGGTCTGTACGGTTTCTACTTCTTCAGTCATTCATCCAAGGCGGGGCCATCTGCACTTGAGGTGGCCTTCCTTGGGCTTCTCAGTCTACATCACGAGCTGCCACTCTCAGCTACCCCCTGGTTTCAACCTCCTGCATGGTGACAACTCCCAGAGCTACATCCTGCTGTCACCCCTCCTCCTGCTCCAAGCAACCACCCACACATGTGGTCGTCTTCTACAGAACTTCACTTGAGTGTACCCCAGTCCCTCAAAATACGTTTCCCCAAGTAAGCCAATCACTTCCCCCCTAACTAAGCTGTCTTTCCTGATGCATCTTCACCAGGAGAGAGCCATCACACTTCGCCAGGCTCAATACCTACATCTAACTTGTCAGCAGTCCTTCAAGAATGAAATCAGACCAGAGGAAACTTGGAATAAAAAAACTGAACAGCGGGCAGCCCCAGTGGCGCAGCAGTTTAGCGCCGCCTGCAGCCCAGGGTGTGATCTGGAGACCCTGGATCGAGTCCCACGTCAGGCTCTCTGCATGGAGCCTGCTTGTATCTCTGCCTCTCTCTCTCTCTGCCCCTACATCTCTATGAATAAATAGATAAAATCTTAAAAAAAAAAAAAAAAAAAAAAAAAAAACTGAACAGCTGCCACCCGGGATGCTCAAACCAGCTTCTCCAGCCTGACAACAGGTGTCTAGGCCACCAAGTCAGCACTCAGGTGTGTGCAAGGTATGTGAGGGCTGAGGACTGCACTGTGGGGAAGAGTTGTTAACTATGGAGTGGTCGGTGAATGTGGACCACACCATTTCAATTCAAGAGGCACAACTCATCTTTTACCCTTGTAAACCTGGGAAGAAAACATTGTAACAGACTCAATTAGGAAAAAATCTATACGTGAAATGCTTCTGTTACAGATTAAGGACTCCCTGCCCACACCCAGGGAGCAGACGAGACTACCAAAACACCTTGCTTTCCTACTTCCTTACTCCACCCGCCACTCTTCTTCACACTGTTTTCTCCTCCTCTTATTGCCACTCAGCTTGAATTTGTATAGATCAATGGTTTATTTCTGCACCTGGTAAGGTGTGCATCTCATACTTAATTGTTTTCTATCTCCCATGGTCCATCTCAAGGATTTTCACAAGTGGAGTAAGCATTTTAAAAAGCATTTATCGATCTGACCGGTCCCAGGGGTAGAAATGCTCTGCAATCGTAAATCAAATTAGTGTTTAATACCAAAAGCTGTAAGAAAACACTCACTTCAAATCCAACATTTCTACGCTTTGCTTTCTTTATGGCTCTATTCTTCAAGACTTCCTCACTGGCCACTGAGAATGTTCCCACCTGCAGATGTACAAATTAAATAGTGGTAAGATGAGGCTCAAAAGAAGAAACACTAAACAAAAAAGTCTGACCAAACTTATTTTCATGTCTGCTGGTTAATACTGGTAACAAATTATGGAGAGGGCACAGTTACAATAAAGTTCACGTCTGTTATCTATCTTGTGAATCCCAAAGCTACTTAGGCGAATCAGAAATCTCCCAGATCAATACAAACCCAGCTTTGACTCACAATCCAGAGAGGAGTGATTCAAACACAGGAAAGTTTTGACAAGATTAAGACTGTCAAAAGTTTGGTAGAGGGCCACCTGGGGGCACTCAATCAGATGAGCCTCAGATTCTTGATTTCAGCTCAGGTCCTGTGTGATCTCAGGGTCCTGAGATCAAGCCCTGCGTTGGGTTTCCTGCTCAGTGTGGAGTCTGCCTGAGATTCTCTCCCTCTCCTTTTGACCCCCCTGACTCCCCATTTACTCTAAAAGTCAATAAACAAAATCTAAAAAAAAAAAAAAAATTGTAGAAAACTGTTCAGGACCAGTTCTTCAAATTTCAAATATATTCAAAAATATGAATAAAACTTAGAACAAAAATCCAATTTTAAGAAGCAAAATCTATTTCTCAAAAGCCTAAAGTTACCTTAAAGATCATGGACAGCTGGTAAGAGAGCCAGTTCTAAAACCCAGATGCCCAAATCTAGGATCTTACAGTTTTCAAAAACAAATTTTATTTTTATCACATATGCACATGATTTTTCAGAGAAACCTCGCCCATCTGTCCATCATCCCAAAGACCACTGGTGTACCCAGGACTCTAAGTGACCCTGTTGGAAAGCTACTGCTTTTCCCAGTAGCTAAAAGTACTATGTCCACAATCAGGAATTTGCTAAAGATCTTTGACTTTATTTCAATCCTTCTTTTACCCTATAGAGCTGGCATAAAATACTTTCTATAAGAAGCTGTCTCTGTAGCTATTTCAGATAACATTAAACTTAAAGAAGGGACTTACAGAAGGGACTTTCTGGCTACACTTGTCCTCAATTCAATGTAACGTCCTTTCAGACTCATTAGAATTTATCTAAATGGAAGTCCTTTCGTTCCTGAAATATGTTAATGTCCAAGCAAATCATCATACGGTAATCTTGAATCTTACTAGATCCAGAATGTTAGCGCTTTGCATAAGACCTGGAAAAAACAGCTACCAAAGAGCTGGTTAAAAAGCACCAAGTCAGTTAGAAATGTTAAAAAACCTTGTCAAAATATTAACATAGTTGTGATTTTGGTTTTCCTAAACATATTAATTTGCATATTTATAAAGGAAAAAAATGTTTATACTACAAGATTGATTCAGAAAGGAAAATGGTTTAAGAATAAGCTTGGAAACACACTTTTGCAGATTTCTTCTTCTTCTTTTAACTTTGTGCTATTCTATTAACTTGAAAGACTAACTTGGTTACAGATTTCTTTAGTGAACTGGCCAGGGAGCATCAAACTACTGATGAGGCACTACAAATGCAGCTGTGTTCTACTCTTTGTAAGAAAAAAATTAAAATATTTCCTCAGGGAAGACCATTTTTATTTTGTTAGGAAAGAAACTAGGTCAATCTAAATTCTATTCCAATTAATCTAAATGTTGGGGGGTTGGATGGGGGGGGCTCTCAGATCTGTGCAAACATGGAATAAGACAGGCCTCCAAGAGGCATTAGAGTACAGGAAAAGACCTTAATCTGAAATCTCAAATTATGGATATGGCAGACTGAGATGGCACGGGGTGGTGTACCATTTCTCAAGTTTGGGCACTGGCGCCATGCTAAGTTCATGACTAGATCACTGATTCACTCTTCAGTCTTGGTTAAAACTATAGGTTTAGAATGCAGCAAGTACATGAAATTCAGAAAGGTGCTTCTACAAAGGAGAATATTTCAGGGATAGGCACTACTGAAAAAAGACACTCAAATGTAATTAATAAATTTCTCTACTAAATACAGGTCATAAGAAACCAGACTATTTTCTATTTAGGCTTTTTAAAAGACTTTAATTTTACTACAAAATCTTCCTGAGGAATTGCCAAAACGAATTTAAATTTAGAAGTGGCAGGAAATCATTCTCAGAAAAACATCTTACCTCTTCTGCTTCATCTTCTTGATCCCAATTCCTATCTGTCAATTCCTTTTCAGCAATTCTTTTGGCCATATTTTCAAATCTAAGTTAAAAGTAAAAAGAAGTGAAAAGTGCTTTTCTAGACCAAGATATAAGAATTTACAAAGAATATTTTTAAAAGATTTATATGATAGAGAAAGATGGTGTGAGCGAGCACAAGCAAGAATGGCAGCAGAGGAGAGAGGGAAGGGGGGAGAGAGGAAGAGAGGGAAGAGAGGAGGAGAGGGGGAGGGAGAGAGAGGGAGAGGGAGAAAGAGAGAGAGAATATGAATGAGAATATCCAAAGCAGACTCTGTACTGAGCATGGAGCCTAATGCAGGGCTTGATCCCCTGAGGTCATGACATGAGAGGAAACCAAGAGTTGGACAGCTTAGCTGACTGTACCACCCAGGCACCCCAAGAATTTACAAAAAATTTTTAAAAATTCATTCTAGCATGTAACGAGATTAAAAAAAATTCCTGATATCAGGGGAAGTGCCTTAATGAGAACTTTACAACAGTGTTATTAGGCTCCCAGTGTTACATGTACAATAAAGAATTATGGAAGTAGGCAATGCAGGTCTTCTAAGGAACTGGCACTCTTTCTGAACAACGCTAAACCAAATCCATTTAAAAGAAGTTAAAATAAAACACTTTTAAAAATGTGAAATCTTAAGTACTGTATACGTAATCAACAAGTGCTAAATTTACTCTACGCAAATTACAATTATAGTCTTGCTACAGGCAAAACTTAAAATGCTCTTAAAGATGATCCAAAAAAAAAAAAAAAAAAGATGATCCAATAAAGAAGTTCATCCTTAGATAAGAATTTTAATAAGGCACTGGAAATACTTTCACAGCACGAGTACTCTGCTTTATTGAGGACGTAAATTTCCCAAGACTGAACATTTAATTACCCCAAATTGTATACTGCTAAGCTAGAACATCATGTAAAAGTTTAAAATGTAATTAATACACATGTGTTAACACTGAAAACTTATAAAAGAATAAGCCATCAGCTTAACTCCTCTAAAGCCACCATGTCCCAGGGAAGAGGAGGAGACAGGGACCAACTTTACTCTCTGTAGATACACGCACCTAACCAGAGAGGGTGCTAGTACCCAGCCCTTATAACTTGCAGTGTTTTCTGATCCTAACATATATTCTTTGCTCTAAACAGCAAAAATAGCACAACAACCAATAGAGAGCTCCACTCTAAGTGCTGTGCTGGCTTGTTCTCTAACTCACCAGCTGAATGGACCAAAAGACCCTCCATTTCCCACTTTGTCCTGGGCAAGTGGGAAGTTCATTCAGAGTTCCTGAAACCTGTGTAGACTCCTGATGGTCTTTACCCACTCTCTTGTCTCAACACCACAAACCACCAGAGTCAGTTCCTAGAATTTCATGATTACTAAGATACACTTTCACACACTGCCTATTTCCCTTTAGTATCTATGAAATAAAATTCAGACATTGACATTCCAAAGTCCTTTAATATCTGACCTCCTGTAAGCATAACTACATTGGGCATTTTCAGCTTTTAATAATATCCTAATAATGTCTGAACTTTTCTATACAAAGATGTACATGGTTTTTTCCCTGATCATAAAATAAATGGCTTTCAAGTCCACGATGCTAACACAAAGTAGGAAGGATACTCAGCCATTATCTGCAAATCCCTCTTTTTAAGGTCTCCCCCTCAAATACCTGGCCAGATTTTGCCATTAATCTTGGTCATTCAGATACAAGCAAGCAAAACCCTTTCAGACCCATTTCCTTACTGAACTTCCACTGTTGAGAGGCCTGGTCTCTGCGCGGGCTCTTTCCCTAGTCAGTAACTAACACCTCCACCGGGGGGCAGAAGAGAGGAGAAGTTGAAGGAGTCCTTTTTGCTAAGTTATTAAGGCAAAAAGGGGGTGGAGCTGAAGTGCAAACTGTAATGAAACTGTCACATCTAGTCAGGCCCACAAGTGAAAGATAACCAGGGGAGTACAACCACCAAAACCAAACAGCTGCTCCCCCAGACTACTGGCCACCTAACCACAGGGCAGGGATCTCCCTTTTGCTTCCGGCTCTACTCCCATTGCTCCAAATCTGCGGCTCAGCTCACAGCAGGTGCTCCAGCAAGTGGCTGGTAGATCTGGGGCCCTACTTATTTTAGAGAATACTACAAGATGCTGGCATCTCGGTTTTGCCATTTTCTTGCTAAACCTCTGACAAGTCATTTAAAACTGCTATGACTGACTCATTTTCATCTGTAGAAGAGGAAGGCGTTGGGAAAATTAAGGAAGATAAATTGAAAACTTAGTTCAGAACACTGCCCGGAACAGAGAAAGGGCTTAATAAACATTATTACAGACACAAGTTTTGTTAGAAGCAAAGGCTACAAAATACTACTTTTCCCCAATAACGTATGAAGCATAGGGTAGAAAAAGAGAATTATGAGCCAGGCTTTAAAATATATTTTAGCGGGCAGCCCCGGTGGCGCAGCGGTTTAGCGCGGCCTGCAGCCCGGGGTGTGATCCTGGAGACCCAGAATCAAGTCCCACATCGGGCTTCCTGCCCTCCCTCTGCCTGTCTCTGCCTCTCTCTTTGCTCTCTCTGAATGAATAAATAAATCTTAAAAAAATAAAATAAAATAAAATAATTTTAGCAAATCTGTATTCTATTTCAAAGTAGGATGATCCAGATAGTATTTTTTTTTTTTCAGATAGTATTTTTTATGCAAAAAGAGGAGGGGAAAAAAATCTCTGGGAAGTACTCAGAACAAGGCCCAGCACCAAAAAGTCTTCCGTTTTGGCTACAGTTAAGCATTTAGGGGTGCCTGGCTAGCTGACTGGTGGAGCATGCGGCTCTCCAACTCGGGGTTGTGAGGTCCAGCCCCGCCGTGGGTGTCCAGATTACTTAAAAACAAAATTGTAAAAAAAAAAAAAAAAAAAGAAAAAAGAAAAATAATTAAGGCTTGTGGTTAAAGAGGCACCAAATTTTAAAATGATTCCTAGGTATGAAGTACTGATAGGAAATTGAGAGTACTCGTTATTGGAGAAAACTATTATTTGTGCCTGATAGTGTTCCGTGGTCTCTGCCACCAGGTGCTGCCTCCACCTCGGGGTTGAACTTCAGACACCAGTTTACCCTGAGACGAGAACAGGTGTGACCATACTTGACGGAGAGAGAAAAAGAGAAAGGGGGGGGGGCGCGGAGCCCGGAGACTGGAAGGCTGCGGAAGGTGAAGTCTCAAAACTGCTTAACAGGGCAGAGCACAGGGGTGACCGGCAGCCCGGGACTGCGGAGGGAAGCAAGGCCCCGGCGTAGGCAGCGGGCAGGGACGGGAGACCGCCGAGGGGAAGCCCCAGGGGGGACCCGACGCGGCGGCCGGGGCCCAGGCCCGCTCTGCACCATGGTCACTGCACCGGGCCGACCCCAACCCGGCCCCGGCCACACTCCAACCCGGCTTTCCTCCCCTCCCCCCCCCCCCCCCCCCCGCCCCGGGTCCCTCCTCCCCAGGTCTCACTCCCCCCACCCAGACCCCAGCTCCCCCTCCCAGGTCCCTCCTTCCCCAGGCCCCATCCCGAATCCGGCCTCCGCGGGCTCGGCCCCCTACTCAGCCCGGGTCCCCCCCCACCCCAGGTCCCTCCGCCCCACCCCAGGTCCCTCCTCCCCGGGTCCCTCCTCCCCAAGTCCCCCCTCCCCCGACCCTAGGTCCCTCCTCCCCGGTTCCCCCCCCGACCCCAGGTCCCTCCTCCCCGGTCCCTCCTCCCCCCCACCCTAGGTCCTTCCTCCCCAGGTCCCCCCCCTCGACCCCAGGTCTCTCCTCCCCGTCCCTCCTCCCCAAGTCCCCCCTCCCCCGACCCTAGGTCTCTCCTCCCCGGGTCCCTCCTCCCCAGGTCCCCCACCCCACCCCAGGTCCCTCCTCCCCAAGTCCCCCCTCCCCCTCAACCCTAGGTCCCTCCTCCCCGGGTCCCCCCCACCCCACCCCAGGTCCCTCCTCCCCAAGTCCCCCCTCCCCCTCAACCCTAGGTCCCTCCTCCCCGGGTCCCCCACCCCACCCCAGGTCCCTCCTCCCCAAGTCCCCCCTCCCCCGACCCTAGGTCCCTCCTCCCCGGGTCCCTCCTCCCCAGGTCCCCCACCCCACCCCAGGTCCCTCCTCCCCAAGTCCCCCCTCCCCCGACCCTAGGTCCCTCCTCCCCGGGTCCCTCCTCCCCAGGTCCCCCACCCCACCCCAGGTCCCTCCTCCCCAAGTCCCCCCCTCCCCCTCGACCCTAGGTCCCTCCTCCCCGGGTCCCCCACCCCACCCCAGGTCCCTCCTCCCCAAGTCCCCCCTCCCCCGACCCTAGGTCCCTCCTCCCCAAGTCCCCCCCTCCCCCTCGACCCTAGGTCCCTCCTCCCCGGGTCCCCCACCCCACCCCAGGTCCCTCCTCCCCAAGTCCCCCCGTCCCCCCTCCCCCCGACCCCAGGTCCCTCCCCGCCAGGTACTCCCGGCCTCCCCAGGTCCCTCCTCCCCAGGCCCCATCCCGAGCCGGGACCCGGCCTCCTCCGCGGGCTCGCCGCCCCCCGCCCCCCGCTCACGCTGCCGCCGCCTCTCACCTGCCGGGCGCCCGCCGGGGGCCCTCTCCGGGTGCGGGCGCGGTGCAAGCCGGCTGCGGGACGACGAGCAGGTGCGGGCGCCGCTGCGGGACACGAGCAGGTGCGGGCGCCGGCGCGGGCCTCGGGGATGAGGCGGCCGCCGGCCGGGGTGAGCGCGCCTGGCCGCGCCGGGGTTCTCCGAGAGCTTGGTGGTCAGCAAGCCCCGGGCCGCAAGCACCATGTCCTCCAGGGGCCGCGCCTCTCCGTGCCCGGCGGCGGGGGAGGGCAGTCCGCTCAGCCAGAGGCCGCCGGAGGAGCCGCGACCGGCGGGCTCCGGGCCGCCATCTTACAACTCCGCTCTACCCCGCCCGACCCGACGCTATAAAAAGGGAGGAAAGAAACGCCCGCGTCCAGCCACTGCGCAGGCGCGCCGGCCGCAGCCCGCGGGACCTCCCTCCGCCGGCCGTGGAGCTACACGCGGCGCAGGCGCTCTGCGGCCTGGAAAAAAACCGTCGCCGGGAGGAGCGCGCCCGTCTCGCGCATGCGCGCGCATGCGTACATTTCCCCCGTCCCGCCCCCGCCGGGGGAGCCGGCGCCCGCGGCGGGAGGCTACGCGCGGTGGTCACGTGTCGGCGGCGCGCCGCGTCTCGCTACGGCCGGGCCCGACGGGTGTGCGACGCGCTCGGGGCGGCACGGGAGCGCGGCCGCGGCTCGGGGCGTTCGCGGCGCGGTGCTGAGCAGAGAGACAGGCGGCGGCCGGGAAACGTGAGTGACCTCGGGGCGTTCGGCGCCGCCACCGTGTTTCCCCGCGGCTCGCCTGCCCGCCGACGCCGGAGGACCGGCCCCGGCCGCGGAGCAGGAGACACGGACCCCCGGCCCGCCCGCGTGCGCTTGCGCGCCGCCGTGGGCGCCCCGTGGGCGGGGGTCGCGCCCCAGGGCAGCACCCGCCCGCAGGTCCGCCCGCAGGTCCGCCCGCGCGCCGCCACCGAGGAACTAACGCCCTGGGCCTCGTGCTCTCGCGGGAACACTGGGGCGCATCCCCGCACGTGCGGGGCAGGCGGGGTGACGCGGGGCGTGCACCTGCCCCGGGCCATCGGGAGCTAGTTAGGACGCCTGCCTCGGAGGGGGTGCAGGGGGGGATATTTAGGGTCGGAACTTCTCAAGGTCTGTGCATCCTTGCAGGTAGAAAACCAGCTTGCCCACAACCATCTCCCGTGTTCAGGAGCCCTGCCCGGAAACGCCCACCCACCCTCGGATCGGTGTGTCGACGACCCCTTATCCTGCTGGATTGCACACATTAAGGGTTAAAAGCAGGTGGCGCTCGCGCTGGACGTTTAAAAATAAAGCCAGATCTATTGCCTGCTGTGATGGTGACTTCACAGACAAGAATCCAGAAGGTAGATGTGGCCAGATGTTTGGATTTTTTTCATTTGTTTGTTTTTTTCTCTTCCTGAGGCTAGAAAGGAAAAAGAAATACCCAGCCAGGGAACTGTATTAGATGTTTGTCTTTCCACAGTCTTTGTGGATTGGACGGAATCATGCCAACTGTGTGTGTGACTAGTAATCGTGTGTTCTTGCACGATCTTTTTTTTTCTTAAGATTTTATTTATTTATTCATGAAACAGAGAGAGGGAGGCAGAGACACAGGCAGAGGGAGAAGCAGGCTCTGTGCAAGGAGCCTGATGTGGGACTCATTCCCAGGACTCCAGGATCAGGCCCTGGGCCGAAGGCAGGCGCTACACCTCTGAGCCACCCAGGGATCCCCTCTTGCACGATCTTTAGTGGCGTGCTCTTTAGTGTTTTTGTTTTTACCAGTAAAAAGAGAACTTGGAGTAGAGCTCCCTCTGGATCGTGCATGTCTTGCCAGAGCATCCGTCTGTTAGTGCCAGGGCCCAGGTCTCAGTTTCAGCCCAGGGTCCCTTTCCACAACCATTGAATGCCTGCTGTTAGGGGGTGGGAGGCTCTACATTTGTTTGGTGCCCAGTAACACGTGGCCTCTGGTCTCTTCCTTCTGTCCCAGGTCAGCTTTCCCATACCTCACAGTGACTGTTCTAAACTCTCATCACAGGGGCAGCCCAGGTGGCTCAGTGGTTTAGTGCCTGCCTTCATCCCAGGGTGTGACCCTGGAGACCCTGGGTGGAGTCCTAAGTCTGGCTCCCTGCCTGGAGCCTGCTTCTCCCTCTGCCTGTGCTTCTCTTTCTCCTCTCTGTGTATTCTCATGAATAAATAATAAAATTTAAAAAATAATAAACTCTCATCATGGGATCCCTGGGTGGCTCAGCGGTTTCGCACCTGCCTTCCGCCCAGGGCACAATCCTGGGGTCCTGGGATCGAGTCCCGCATCGGGCTCCTTGCATGGAGCCTGCTTCTCCCTCTCTGCCTGTGTTTCTGCCTCTCTCTTTCTATCATGAATAAATAAATAAAATATTAAGTAAATAAACAAATAAACAAACTCTCATCACTTAAACCTTTCCAGCCACCTACCTGCCTGTGTACCTCCCAGCCCCCAGTCTCACCTCTGCTTCACCATTCTTAGTACATTACAGGCGCCCAGCTCCTTACCAGTGAGTGAACCCGTCTTCTCCATTGAGAAAAATATTATCCCAGACTTTTCCTGAGCTCCCTCCTGATAAGTAGCTTGTGAATTTCTATATTTGTTTCTGCCTGTGTGAAACTCATTCATTCCAGTATGTTTTTTAGTGCCTTCTTATAAATTGAACAGTTTTTTAAACACCAAAGTACTAGATAACTTGCTTTATAATATGTAGGTTGTTAACCATATAAGGGACACAGATAGCTTAGGTAAGTAGTGGTAGCCTTTCACATATATACAGTTGACCCTTGAACAACACAGACTTGAACCGTGTGAGGTTTTTTCCAATAAATATAGTATTGTATTTTTCTTGATTTTTTCTTTTCTCTGGCTCACTTTATTGTAAGAGTACAGTATACGATGCATATCACATACAGGATACGTTTTAATTGACTTGATGTTTTCCATAAGCCTTCCAATTAACAGTAGGCTACGAGTAGATAAGTTTTGGGGGAGTCAAAAGTTATACTTGGATTTTTGACTGCTGGGGAGGGGCAGTGTTGGTGACCCTAACTCCCGGGTTGTTCAAGGGTCAACTGTATTTATCATTGTAAAGTAGCTAGTTAAAATCACAACTTTAATAATACAAAATTTCTTACAGTAATACAGTATTTGTCTTGTGAGGCTAAGCGAAGTAGTACATTTACTCCTTAATTACATATTGTAGCATGAGGTGATTGATGCCTTTCTAATGCAAATAAAAGATGTGTACAATAGCAGGTTAGCTGAATTGCATGTTATGTGGTGGAATTCAGTGCTTATGGAAATGACCACTTTAAACTGGCTATAACTCAGGCAGTTTGCGTGTGGAGCTCCCTACCTCCATTGAAGTTGGCTACATGTTTAGTGACGCTCCTTATAAAATTTACAAAATGGTTCTCCAAAGATGTGAGACAGTATTTCTGAACTCTGCCTTTCAAAAATCCCTTTCACTTTGCTTAACCTCTGAGTACTTTTATGGTTGCCCAAGCTGGATCATTTTCTCCTTTATGTTCGGTAAATAAATACTCAGACATACTGGTTTACCTACTTTACCGATTTCAAGATGAGATCATGGCAACATAATCTTGCCTTTTTCCTGCTAGAGTTCCGCCAACTGACCGGAACCACCATTGGGTCAGCTTTGCTGCTGTGATCTAGTCATAAATTTCTTGGATAATTCAAGCCTTGTTGAACCTGGTGAAGTAAATTGCAAGATAAAATCTGTCGAGTTCCAGCTGTGTCCTGGCCTTTGGTTCAGGTAGGCTTCAACTTTGAGATTGGCATCATTCTTTATTAGGACTTACCAGAGGGCATGGGACAATGGGAAGCCTACAGGACTGCTTGCTCCTAACATTAAGGAATTGAAACAAGACAGGTTCTACCCATCAGCCCAGAAGTGGGGCTGCAGGCATGGAATAGGACTGCCAGAGATCCCAACTTACAGAAGCCACCACTTCCTTGGGATCTGGAGTGACCTCTTTAAAAGTCTAGAAATGCACCTGGGCTTTCCGCTTTATTTTGGGTCATTTGTTGAAGAGAATGTGTGCGCTATCCGAGAGTATCTTTTATCTAAAGAAAAAGGAAAAAACGGTTGAAACAAAAGGGTAGATAGCAGGCAGTGCTGAAAAGAATCACCTGCTTCTCTTCTCATCCCATTCTCCCATTCTCCATGAGGATGGCTTTGAATATTGATAAAATGACAGCCATGGTCAAGAGGAGGTAGGTACCGAAGGCAGCAGAATGAGGAATTTGGGGTCATTATCACCAGGCCACAGAGCATGGAATTTTCACGTAGTTGTGCCTCAAAACTCAAGAGTTCTTAGAAGATACACGTTTACCCAGACTAGTCAGATCCGAAATCCAGGGTATGATGTGTCTACAAGTACCACCCAGGAGTCTTGTTTTCTCACATTCTGCTTCATGCCTCAGCTTGAACCTCGTGGAAAGTCCTCCTCCTTTAGTTATTGGGAAGACAGGGGTTATCTGACCTGAGAGAGGAAAGGGGGATGAATGAATGATCCAGTACGGTGATGAAGAACATAAGCTCTGGAACCAAGTGCCTGGAGTTTGGTTCTTGAACATGTCACTTGCCAGCTGGATGGCTTTGGACAAGCCGTTGAACTCTTTGAGCTCAGTTTCATCTATGAATTGAAGGTAAAGGGCAGCCTGGGTGGCTCAGCGGTTTAGCGCCACCTTCAGCCGGGGGCGTGATTCTGGGGACCAGGGATTGAGTCCCATGTCAGGCTCCCTGCATGGAGCCTGCTTCTCCCTCTGCCTGTGTCTCTGCCTCTCTGTTTCTCTCTGTGTCTCTCATGAATAAATAAATAAAATCTTTAAAAAAATAAAAATAAATTGAAGGTAAAAATAGTACCTTCATTAGGTTGTAAGGATTAAATGAGAGCATGCTCATAGAGCACATAGTCAGGGCTTAGTAAATGGACTGTTGTTAATTAAGACCGGAACCCCTGGGTGCCTGGGTGGCTCAGTCTGTTAAGCATCTGCCCTCTTCCCGTCATGATCCTAGGATCCTGGGGTTGAGTCCTGTGTCTGCTCAGAGGGGAGCCTGCTTCTCCCTCTCCCTCTGCCTGCCACTCTGCCTACTGTGTTCTCTCTCTGTGTCAAATAAAATCTTAAAAAAAAAAAAAAAAAAAAGACAGTAACTCCGGTTCCTAAGTTCCTTGAAGCTTTTGCCCCTCCCCACCACAAACACTGAAAGGTTGTAAATTATTTTTTTCTAATGGGATTCATGTTTTAAAAGATTTTACCTATGAAATGATAATTCAGTTTCCCTTTACTAATCAAAAACATAACATTCAGACGTTTTGGCTTCTACACCAGAACTAAAATAATTGCACCAAGTTCTTAAAATTCCGCTAAAAGTGAAGAACTGTGATGTTTTAGCTGGAGTAGTTTTATTGTTAGATTTATGATTTCCAGTAGGCTTTTGAAATGCCCGAGGGTCAGGGACTCCCTATTATTTTCCTTTACAGGTTCTAGACTAGACCTTCCTCAATATCAACACATTTGGCTTCATAACAAAAAAATTAATTATTAAACTGAGATTTAGCTGGGTTCTCTCAACGCTGAGCAGTGCCTGACATGTTTTGGCCTGGAGGTTCCACTGCATTAGGCACTCCCAGCATTTCACATCTTGTGTTTTTGTATTTTTCATATTCCAGACATCAGTACAAAAGGATTAAAATAAACTGAATTTTCTAGAGCTGTTACTTCTTTTCTCTTGAGACTCTACAGTCACTGAGAAAAACAGCAGCATATAGTATGTTTAAAAAACTGCTCAGGGTGCCTGGGTGGCTCAGTGGTAGAGTGTCTGCATTTGGCTCAGTGTGATCCCGGAATTGGGGATCAGGTCCCGCATTGGGCTCCTTGGCATGGAGCCTGCTTCTCCTGCCTGTGTCTCTGCCTCTCTGTCTGTCTCTCATGAATAAATAAAATAAAATCTCTTTTAATGAAATCTTTTTTTAAAAAAACTCAAAATACTGTGAATAATGTGAAGTAGCATATCGTATCATTCTTCTGGGAATGAAATTAGCTGACAAGATTTAAATCATGAGAGAAAAACCATCAGGAGATGTCAGGGCCCAATGGAGGCAGAGGCAAAAATTGTCTTGGGTTCCAAAGCCAGAGGTCCCTGTGGGCAGAAGCCATAAAGGACACCTTCACAGCATTGAAGCTGAGTGGCCACAGTGGATTTTGTGTAAATGGAAAGGGGGGCAGGGCTGCCGATGGAATGGTGACGTGATTAAGGTGTATGGGTCTTTGAGATGAAGCTGGAGAGACGGCACAAGAGCAGATCCCCTAAATCTTTGGAGAGACCCAACGGTTCTTCCATTCTCTTCCATATCTAAAAGGTTTACTGCATGCAAGTACTTTTCTAGGTGCTGCGGAGGAGAGTGTCTGACCTGCCTTTGAGGACTCTTACTAGTACTATAATGCAAATGTGTTTGTGAGATTTGTCCTAACGCCCCACAATCTTCGGGCACCTGGTCCCTGCTTGCCGCTTTACCCTTTGATCCTTCATTTGCTTTTGTGTCTGGACCTCTCATATTCTTAGCCTCCTTTCTGCCTATCCACCCCTTCCCTGCCACCCCTGCCACATACTTCTTTCTCCAGGTCTGTGGCTTTTGGGGACTCTTTAGCAAAGTGCAAATGCCCATTCACAGTGTAACTGCCTGTGATCTTAGGTTGCATTACTTGGAGTATAACGTTTAAAACACCGTAGGTGGTATTTTCCTACTCTGAGGTGGCACAAGGAGAGGCAGCATAGAGGGTAGAGGTTAAGAACGCAGGGCTCTGAAACAGGCTGCCTACTTTTCAATAGCAGCTTTCATTTCCTAGCTTTGTAGCCTTGAGCAAGATATTTAATTTCTATGCCTCTTTCCTCATTTCCAGAATGGGAGATAATAGTGGTAATTTATCTAATGGGGTTGTCAGGATTAAATTGAAGTTACATGACTGAAGTGCTGAGGCTAGAGGCTGGCAAATAAAAACTCCATAAAAGTTTGTTCTCATGGGCAGTTCTGGGAAGCACTCTCTGAAGTAGCACACAGACACAGTGTGGCCGACTTAGAGGGTGTGACTATAAGGGCAAAGGGACAGCCCTGCTATCTAAGTGAAGGCCCAGGGACTTGGGGCTGCTAAGGGCAAAGAAAAAACTCAAGAGGATATAAAAATTTTTTTCAGATTCTAGGCAAGCCTCCTTGTGTGTTTACTATCTGTCCTAGTCCTACGGCTTTGAAGTGAGGGACTTTGTCATATCCTGGAGGAAGTGAAAGGAAGTCAGAGCTGAGAGGGTATAATTCATGATCACACCAGAGTCTGAATTCCAGTCTGGCCTCACCATGTGTGACCTGCAGCTGTACTCACATCTTTTGAAGCTCAGTTTATTTACCTGTAAAATGGAAATATTTTGATTGAAAGAGATGACAGGGATGGTTCATAATGTGGAGAAAAAAACAAAAGAATTAAACTTCCTTTTTTTTTTAAGGTTTTATTTATTCATGAGAGACAGAGAGGCAGAGACATAGGCAGAGGGAGAAGCAGGCTTTCCGCAGGAAGCCCGAGGTGGGACTCGATCTAAAATCCAGGGGTCACACTCTGGGCCAAAGGCAGATGCTCAACTGCTGAGCCACCCAGATGTTCCAGAATTAAACTTCCTTAACTCCCTACAGCCCATTGACAAGTTTTTGAAACAGGCAGAGTGACCTTCCTGTAGAAACTCTGCTGCCTTGGGCAACCCGGGTGGCTCAGTGGTTTAGTGCCACCTTTTTTTTTTTTTTTTTTATGTTTCAGCACAGGCAATTTTCTTCTACTTCTGCTCCCCCCGTTTCTAACACCTTCAAACTCGGATGCGGTGGAGCTCAGGCTAGGCCCTGGGACCAGCTCACTGGGCACCCAGGAAGGACAGGCACAGTTGAGGCCGGGGTGGCCCCCTCTGCTCTCCCAACTGTCCCATCAGGGAAAGCAGAAGGCTGGGCAGGGAGCCCAGGGGCGATGCCACACCAGGAGCTTCCTGCTGCCCCTTTCCCGCCTTTATATAAATTCTCGGAATCACCTTTGCATAGAAAATAAAAGTGTTTCCTTTGTAAGAAAAGTCTGGAAAGTAGCAGAGTGATCTTGAGGTGTCAGGGGAGCCTTCAGCCATCGTCTGAGGAGCAGGGCAGGCATAGGTGTCCCCTCATGTTGGACCTGTAGGCTCGGCCGCCCTAAGTGGCCTTTTTTTTTTTTTCACTCCAAATGCTTTATTGTTCTGTTGAGATGCTTACAAATACTGAAAGTCACCCAGCCTGGGGCCCAGCAGCCACGGCCCAGTGGTGGGCAGGGAGGTGGGCTTAGTGTTCAGGCGTGAAGGGCCAAAGCCAGGCAGCTGGTGGCCTGGTCCTCTGCTCTCCGTTTCTGTCACCCTTCTGATGCTGAAGGGAGGGCAGCCACACCTCAGGATCCTCTCCCTCTGCTGCCTCCTTTCCTGCTCAGGTTCTCCCTGGAGTGTCTGAGCAGCCCTCCAACCCTGTTAGAAACCCAGCCTGTACAGAACCCGTGTAGCC
This sequence comes from Vulpes vulpes, assembly GCF_048418805.1. NCBI lineage: Eukaryota > Metazoa > Chordata > Mammalia > Carnivora > Canidae > Vulpes > Vulpes vulpes. Next base: position 51,129,800 of record NC_132795.1, read on the forward strand.
GCCGTTCCCATCAGTTCCCCTCCTCTTCCAGTCTCTGGATGTAGGAGCTTCGTCCCTTCTGGCTCTAAGCAAGGCACGAGTGGAAGGGAGAGGGCTGGGCTGGGGGGCCACAGGCTGTGCATCGGGGCCTGGAGACACAGGTGGAGGGCGAAGAGGGGGTGTCTGGTCCCTTCCCCCGCTCCCAGCGTGAGATGCACAAGGTCCTGGGCTGGAGAGATGGCAGGACGTACCCTCAGGTGGGCCCACAGTAGAAGCATGGGCAGAACCACAGAGCCCAGGCAATGAGTATGTAACCATGGCGGTGAAGCAGTCACTATGGAGATCAGAGTTTGGGGTCTGCAAAAAGGGGGTGGGGCTGGGACCTCAAGGATGACACCTGAGGTCTCTGGCCCTTGAACAAAGTAATAAAATGCAGGAGAGCAGGGTGGAGCAGGGTTTGACAAGTGCACCGCCTGAGCTGGTTCCCCACTCTGGATGTGGCTCTCCTCAGCCCCCGAGGCCCCTGCAAAGGGGGGCTGAGGCAGGAGGGGATCTTTGGCAGATTCTGGTACCATAATTTGTCCTTTGCAAAAGAGAACACAGGCTGGGGAGCGCAGGGCCCGGTCAGAGCTCGAGGCCCCCTCTGCACCTGAAGACCCAGGATGGAGTTCCACGACAGGCTCCCTGCATGGAGCCTGCTTCTCCCTCTGCCTGTGTCTCTGCCTCTCTCTCTCTCTCTCTCTCTTTCTCTCTCTCTCTCTGTGTGTGTGTCTCTCATGAATAAATAAATAAAATCTTAAAAAAAAGAAATAAAACTCCGCTGCCTCGATGTTAATACTTTGCTAAGGGCAAGAGGCAATCTCAACCCAACCCCCAGGATCCTGTGAATCTACTTTAACATATAAAAATTCCTTTGGAAACGTCCTTTATTTCTACCTCCCAAGATACATGTTGGCAATCATCCTCCAAGCATCACTGAAGGATCCCATTCCTTGGGTTTTATTATATATGTTAGCAATCATCCTCCAAGCATATGACCCACCGATACACATCTGAAGGGTCTCATGACTCAGGTTTTATTAGATGGTAATAAATGACCTTTTCCTAACAACAGCTAGCCCGTCAAAGCCTGGAAATCTTGCTTCTAAAATTACTCAGAGACTTATGCTATCCCTAACCCCCTCCCAACTTGGAAGCATATAATGAGCCACTCCTCCCGACCCCAATACAGCTCTTTCTGCCCATGGGTCCTGTCCTGGTGCTTTAATAAAGCCACCTTTTTGCCCCAAAGCCATCTCAAGAATTCTTTCTTGACTGTTTGTTCCCAAACCCCAACATTTTGACATCAGAGCAGAAGGGTACCACCAGCATCCCGAGATTTGGCCCTCAATTTAGCAGGTGTAAACTTCTGTTAGTAACTTGCCCAAAGATGATTTTGGTGACAGACTGACACTAATATATCTCAGTGCTGTCGTAGGTTGAATGGTGGCCTCAAAAGATGTGTCTGTGTCCTCTTTTCCAAATAAAGTAACATTAACAAATTCCTGGGATTAAGACTTGCTATCTTCGGGTGGCCATTGTTCAACCTACTATGATGGACCCAGGAGACAGAATGTGTCCCCCTACTGGTATTTGTTTCTTTCTCATTTGTGTCTATGTTTCTAATACATCCTATGGATTAATATTCAAAAATACACAAGGAGATATAGAGAATAATGTGCTATTTCTTGATCTCAAAGGGGGTTATGTAGATATATTTTCTTTCTGATAATTCTTTTAGCTGTGTCCTTATAATTTGTACATTTTCTCTGTATATCAAGCATTGATTTAAAAACTTTACCTGCTGAAAACTATATACCTTTCCATCTCTGAATTTTCTCTTATTTCCTCACTTGAATGTGTCTCCCCTTCTTTGCTTATTCCAAACTCCCCTTTATCTGTCAAAGCCCATCTCACCTTCTGTCTTTTGAGTGCCCCAGCTTTAATATATATATATTTTTAAAAAAACATATACATATATATATATTAGAAAGAGCATGCACGGGGAGTGGAGGGAGAAGGAGACAGAGGATCTCAAGCAGACTCCTACTGAGCATGGAACCCAATGCAGGGCTTCCAGCTCGATCCCACAACCCTGAGATCATGACCTGAGTTGAAATCAAGAGTCAGACACCCAACCAGCTGAGCCACCCAGGCACTTCCTGAGTGCCCCAGCTTTGGATTGGCTCCTGCTCAGAATCCCAGGGCACTGTCAGTGACATACTCCGTGGCATCTTCATCCACTGTGTGTTGGCATTTAAGGTGAGAGAGTGTATGTTGTGGGGAGGATATGAACATATGAATAGACTTCCTGTGTACACTTAAGATCCTAGACCAGTACTTTCCAACTTGTGGTCTTGTGCCATCCAGAGGTCTTAAAGATGTGATACTGGGTTTAATCCACTTAAGACAATCAGGGACATTGCTGGGGTTGTGGAAATGAGTGAGGCAGGTCCCTGTTGATGGGGATGCAGTCACATAGCCACAGAATTGCAATATGATATGCCAAGTGCTACAACAGAGACATACCCAGAGCGTCTCTGTGTGTAGGAGCGCATACTTCAGCACTTGCTCTACTCCAGAAAGTCTACCTCTAACCACAAACGCACACCCCACACAAGTCTTCATAGGTTAACGTAAATGCCAAATTTCCTTCCTGGTTATAGACTCAGTATGGTAGTTCCAGATGTTGCTTGCTGATGAGATCTGACTGGCACACTGTCTTTGGTTTTTATAAGTGAAGAATTTATAAGTTAATAAGGGTAGTTCGGCAGATGAAATCTTTCAAAACCTGGGAGTCCACTGGGGGGAAAGTGAACAAATGGCGTAAAACAAATCGGTCCTCCAGCAGGCGATGTCCTAGACTCACTTGTGTTCCACCTGTGTTTACTTACTGTGTCTTGCTTGTTCTAGGCTGATGTGTTCCTCTTCCCGCTCCACTCAAACATCGAATTAGTAACCTCCACAACTCAAGATGTGGCTACATTTGGATATAGCATCTTTAAAGAAGCAATTAAAACGAAGTCATTAAAAAAAGAAAACAAAACAAAACAAAAAACGAGGTCATTAGAGTGGGCCCTAATCCAGTATGAATGTCATCTTTACAAGAAGGAAGTGGACACAGCTGTGTGTGAAGCAGGACAACCAGGTGAGGATACAGGGAGAAGGCAGCCATCTACAAGCCACGGGGAGAGGCCTCAGAGGAAACTAATCTTTCTGACACCTTGATTTCAGATTTCTTACCTCCAGAGTGAGAAAATAAATTTCTGTTGCTAAGATATCCAGTCTGTAGTATTTTGTTCTGAGAGCTCTAGTAAATGAATATGTTGATTGGTGTCTTCTCACATTGAAAGGTAGGTTCTTGGGTTTTGCTGCTCGGGGAAGTTCACGTCTTGTCCCCAGTGCATCTGTTCAGTCTCCTCTCCCAATGCTCCCTGTCATGTCATACCGTCTAGCCTCTCAGTGTTCAGCTACAGCTGCCTTTTAAAATGTCAGCCCTTCAGCCCAAGTGGCTCAGCGGTTCAGCGCTGCTTCAGCCCAGGGCGTGATCCTGGAGACCCGGGATCGACTCCCACGTTGGGCTCCCTGCATGGAGCCTGCTTATCACTCTGCCTGTGTCTCTGCCTCTCTCTCTCTCTCTCTCATGAATAAATAAATAAAATCTTAAATAAATAAATAAATAAATAAATAAATAAATAAATAAATAATGTCAGCCCTTGATGGGGGTTCTCTCTTCCTGGGTTGCTATTTCTTCTCCTGGCCAGACATCGTTGAAAACCTTGCTCAAGGGGATCCCTGGGTGGCTCAGCGGTTTGGCACCTGCCTTTGGCCCATGGCGAGATCCTGGGGTCCCGGGATCGAGTCCCGCATCAGGCTCCAGGCGTGGAGCCTGCTTCTCCTTCTGCCTGAGTCTCTCTCTCTCCCTCTCTCTCTCTCTCTCTCTATCATAAATAAATAAATAAATCTTAAAAAAAAAAAAAAAAGAAAGAAAAAGAAAACCTTGCTCAAATGTGTGCTTTGTCAGGGCGCCTGGGTGGCTCAGGGAGTTAAAGTGTCTGCCTTCGGCTCAGGTCATGATCCCGGGGTCCTGAGATTGAGCCTCCCATTGGGAATCTCTGCTCAACAGGAATTCTGCTTCTCCCTCTCCCCCTCCTCTTGCCTGTGTGCGCTCTCTCTCTCTCTGAAATAAATAAAATCTTTTTTAAAAATGTGTGCTTTGTGGTCCCTTTCAGAATTCCCAGGCTGAGTTAGAAGCACTGATCACGTTGTATTCTCATGAGATGTCCCTTCTTGGTAGATGACATGCTTCTGAATCGTAGGGCTTTGTCAGATCCATCTGCCTCTCTCCAGAGATAAACATGGTATATAGAAGTCTGCTCAGGCTGCCATAACAAAACAGGCAAGGTGGCTTCAACAACAGACATTTATTTTCTCACTGTTTTGGAGGTGGAAAGTCCCAGATGGAGCTCTAGCAGGGTCTGTTCCTGGCCAGTAGAGAGCTGCCTTCTCACTGAGTCCTCATGATCTTTCCTCTGTCAGTAGTGTTTGCTGAGGGAGAGAGAGCAAGAGAAAAGGGAAAGAGATGCCTTTCTTGTCTCTTCTGATAAGATACTCATCCCATTATATCAGGGCCCCACCCTTATGATCTCATCCAGCCTAATTTCTTATAAGGCATTCTCTCTAAACACTGACTTTGAGGATTAGGGCTTCAACATAATGAATTTGGGGCTCAGGGCACAATTCAGTCTATAATATGTGGCCAATCGGGGCTTACATTGATTTTGGGGGAAAAAGGTTCAAAGTGGTGTTAGCAAACACTGGTTAGTCTCTGTCTAGACATGAGCTATAGACAATTCTTTTTGAATAAAAAGAATATTTTGAATAAAAAGTAGATACAGGATATTAAAAACCATGAGCACATATAGGATAAGGTAACCTGGGATTCTATATATATATACATAATTATATGTACAGAGTATTTGCACGGAGCTGTATTAGGCAAGAATACTATAATCACTGTAATTGGAATCTTTTCCAGAAGAACATGTTGTATCTCAGATATCCATAATAGCACCCAGTAAGCCACTCAATCTATGATTTAGCCTAATGATTTCCATAATTGTTTTGAGACTCTTTTTGCCAGCAAAACTCACATTGTCATAAACCACCAAATGCAAAATAAATATTTACTGTTGGATAGACTTCATATAGAAAAAACATCTCAGAGCATGTTATGAAGACAGAGACTAAAGGTGGAGAAGGTATTGGCTAAAATTCCCCATTATGGAGACTACTGAAATTGTGATTTAGCATTTCATTTTGAGTTTTCTTATAGTAGAAACCAACATTGTGAGAAAGGAGTAATGGAGAAACGAGCAGTTAAGAAGCTAAAATAATCTATGATACATAAAGCTATGTCCTGAGAAGTTAGGGAATCTGGGAATAGAGAGGTTTTTTTTTTTTAATATTTTATTTATTTATTCATGAGAGAGAGAGGCAGAGACACAAGCAGAGGGAGAAGCAGGCTCCATGCAGGAAGCCCATTGTGGGACTCGATCCTGGGACTCTGGGATCACGCCCTGAGCCAAAGCAGACCTCAACCACTGAACCAGGCGTCCCTAGGATAGAGAATTAATCTGAGTTGCAATCTACACGGATTCTAGCTGGAGATAAAATCTTGACAGTGCTGTAGTTTGGTGATTATGATTTTCAGATGAAATGTACAATCTCATTGAAATATAGTGTAAAGTTTGAGGATGTTGGAGGTGATGGGCATATCACTTTCACAAGAGAAAACTGAAGAGGGCATTAGGGGTCAGTATGCTAGTTTTTATCTACAACTTTGATCATAACCCTCAAGTGGTACCAGATAGGTCTGTGAAGTGACAACTGACTAGACAAAATGAGTAAGATCATCGTACATTATGAACCATGAACCCTGATACTGCACCCTAAAAACTATTTATAGAACAATATAGGTCTCTGGTGGGAAACCTCACATATTTTCCAGGCTCCAAGTGGAGGGAGCACTTTTGGAATGGTGGGCTACGGACCTCCAAAAATCAACTAACCTTCCATAAAAAAAAAAAAAAGACCAAAGTACATGAAACAAAAAGTGACAGAATTGAGGAAAGAAGCAGATGATTTAATGATAATAGCTGCAGACTTCAACATACCACTGTCAATAATGAACAGAAAACCTTGGTAGATGCCCAAGGAAACAGATGACTTAACACTCTAAGCCAGCTAGACCTACGTGGCATCTTTAGACTACTTCACCCAATGACAACAGAATGCACAGTCTTCTCAAGTGTACATGGAACGTTATCCAGGATAGACCATATGTTAGGTCATAAAGCCTACAAAAGTTAAAACGATTGAAATCATACAGAGTATGTTCTCAAACCAGTGGAACAAGATGAGAGATCAATAAAGGGAGGAAATTTGGGGAATTTAAAAATATGAGATTTAAACAGCACACTCATAAATAATGAATAGTCAAAGAAACCCAGAGAAACTAGGAAATAGAAATGAAAGAAAATGAAGACAATATACCAGAACTTAAGGAAAGCAGCAAATGGCATGTGTAGAACAAAGTTTATATTAGAAAGATCTCAAATCAATGAACAAAATTTCTACTCCAAGAAACTTGAAAAAAATTGTAGTAAATGAAATAGAGAAAAGAATATAATGAGAAAACCAAAAATCAATTTTTTGAAAAGATAAAATTAACAAAAGTTTAGCTTCACAGACCAAGAAGAAAAGAGAATACTCAAACTGTTAAATCAGAAATGAAAGAGGAAACATCACAACAGACTTGAAACAATTTTAAAAAGGGCTCTAAGGAGTATTATGAATAACTATACACTAAGAAATTATATAACCTAGATAATATGGACAAATATTTAGGTATATAAATGCTTATAATTGTTATATCTTGTTTTGAACCTTTTATTAATATATAATGTCCTTAAAAAAAAATATATATATATATATGATGTCCTTCATTGTCTTTTGTATTCTTTTTTGATTTAAAATCTATTTTCTTTGATATTCGGAGAGCCACCCCTGTTTTCTTCTGGTTACTATTTGCATGTAATATCTTTTCCCACTTTCAGTACATTTGTGTGTTTGGATCTAAAGCATCTCTCGTGGACAGCATATAGTTGGATCACATACATTTTTACTCATTGTGCCAAACTTGGTCTTTTGATTGGAGTGTTTATTTCATTTACAGTTAAAGTAATTACTGATAAGAAGGACTTCGATCATTTTCCTATTTGTTTTCTGTACATCTTATAGCTTTTTTATCACTCGATTCCATCACTGCCTTCTTTTGTGTTTAGTTGATTTTTTGTAGTGAAATGTTTAAATTGATTTCTCGTTTCCTTTTGTGTATATTCCAAGGCTATTTTCTTTGTGGTTACTATGGAGATTACACTTGACATCCTAAAGTTATAACACTCTAATTTGAATTTATACCAGCTTAACTTCAATCACATACAGAAGCTTTGCTTCTTTACGGCTCTGTCCTCACCCATTTTGGTTGTTGATGTCCGCCAAATTACATCTTTATGCATTATGTGCCCAAACATAAACTAATAATTCTTGTTAATGCATTCATTTCTTAAGTTATGTAGAAAAGATTTGGAGTTATAAACCAAAGTTACAATAATATTAGCTTTTAGACTAATAATTCTTTAAATGTTATGTCTCTTAAATCACAAAGAAAACAAAAAATGCATTTACAAACCATTGCTATAATACTTAGCTTTTAAACAATTGCCCATGTATTTATCTTTATTGAGATATTTATTTCTCCATACAGCTTTGAGTTACTGTCTGGTGTCCTGTGATTCACCTCACAGGACTCTATTGAGCATTTCTTTCAGGACAGGTCTAGTGGTAATGAACTCCCTCAAATTTTATTTATCTGGGAATGTCTTAATTCCTCCCTCACTTTTGAAGGATATAGGATTCCTGGTTGACAGGTTTCTTTTTTTTTTTCCTTTAGCATTTTGAATATATGGGGCCCCTGTCTTATGATCTCCAAAGTTTATGATAATAAATCTGCTGATAATCTTATTGAGAATCCCTTGTATATGATGATTTGCTTCTTTTGTTACTTGTAAGATTTACTCTTTAACTTTCAAAAGTTGAGTTATATAGTGTTGGTGTGGGTGTCTTTGAATTCATCTTACTTGGACTTTACTGAGCTTCTTGAATGTTTATATTGATGTCTTTCATTAGGTTTAGGAAGTGTTCAGCCACTATTTTTGCAAATATGCTTTCTACCCCTTTCTTCTATTTTGAGACTCCCACAACACGTATGTTGGACTCTTTGAGGGTGTCCTACTAATCCATTATGTTCTGCTCATTTTTTTCAGTCTTTTTTTCTTTCTGTTTCTGAGATTTGACCATTTCCACTGTCCTAGCTTCAAGTTCAGGAATGCTTTCTTCCGCTTGTTCAAGTCTGTCTTTGGATTGTTGTAGTGAATTTTTCATTTCATGGATTTTTAAAAAGATTTAAAGTAATCTCTACACCCAACATGGGGCTTGAACTTACAATCCCAAGATCAAGAGTTGCATGTTCCTCTGACTAAGCCAGCCAGATGCCCCATGAATTTTCTACTTCAATTTTCATACTTTTCAGTTCTAGAATTTCTTTTTGGTTTCTTTCTAGGGTTATTGTTCCTTTTTTCATATTTCCATTTTGTTCCTACATTATGTTCTTGAGTTTCTTCAAGTCTTCCTTCAGTTCTTTGAGCATCTTAAAGACTATTGTTTTAAAGTCTTTGTCTAGTAGATCTACTATCAGGTCTTTTTCAGGACAGTTTCTGTTTTGTTTTTTCCCTTTGAATGGGTTCTACTTTCCTCTTCTTTGCATATCTTGTGTATTTTGTTGCTGTCGAAAATTGGACATTTGGACACCTGGGTGGCTCAGTGGTTGAGTGTCTGCCTTTGGCTCAGGTCATGATCCCAGGGTCCCAGGGTCGAGTCCCGCATCAGGCTCTCTGCAGGGAGCCTACTTCTCCTTCTGCCTATGTCTCTGCCTTTCTCTGTGTGTCTCATTAATGAATAAATAAAATGTTAAAAAAGAAAGAAAGAAAACTGGACATTTGAATCCAATAATGTGGTAATGCTGGAAATCAGATTCTCCCTCTTTCCCAGGGTTTGGTGTTTTTTGTTATTTTGTTATTTTTATTTTTTTAAGATTTATTTATTTATGAGAGAGAGAGAGAGAGAGGCAGAGACACGGGCAGAGGGATAAGCAGGCTCCATGCCGGGAGCCCGATGCAGGATTTGATTCCGGGGTCCAGGATTGTGCCCTGGGCCAAAGGCAGGCGCCAAACCGCTGAGCCACCCAGGGATCCCCTTGTTATTTTTTTAAATTGTAGGCTGTCTCTGTGCTGAAGATTATTAACCTGAGGTGTAAATTTAAGTTCTTCTCAGGTCTTTTTCAAACCTTTCCCTGGGCATGCATGGATCATTTTCTAATTTTTTCCTTATATGCAAGTGTTTTTGATGTCCTAGTCTTTAATGTCTGGCTCTCAAATGGAGTAAAAAGAAGAAGGTGGGAGAGGAGTAAGTGGCACTGGCCCTTTAGATCCTCAGAAGTCCCTTCAACCTGAGGGAGATGGAGTTGCAACAGCAATGGCAGCCTACTTCTGCACCTCTGATTAGAAGCAGCAGTGACCAGAGCTCTGATTAGAAGCAGCAGTGACCAGAGCTCAGATTACCACCATTTGGATTTGGAAGACAGGGTCTTTTTTACTCTCCCTAGCTTTCATCAACTGTGTACAAGCTGCTGTAGGTACCAACTGTGTCAAGCCTCATTTATAAAATCTTTTTCTTTTTGTAATTCCAGCTTGATACATATTGTGTTTCATATGTTCATGAGTCTTTTTCTGCTCTCTGTGTTCTGATTCACAGTATATTATCTCTGTACCAGTAACTTAATTATAATAACTTCTTAGTAAGTCTTGATAACTAGCAAAGTAAGTCTCCCTACGTTATTCAAAGCATTCTTAGTTATACTTGGCCCTCTGCACTTATACTATATTTTGGAATCAGTGTAAAAGTTCTTCAAAAAGCGTTGCTGAGATTTTGTGTGAAATTGCACTTAATACTAACATTTAATATTAGTTTGAGGAGATTTCCCATCTCTAAAATATCAAGTTTTCTCATCCATTTGTTACTCAAAAAAATTTTATGATTTTACACATCTTTTGTTTGATTTGCCCCTAGATACCTGAAATACTTTGTAGCTATTGTAAAATGGTACCTCTTTAAAAATTAGCTTCCAACTATTTGTTGTGGGCATATAGACAAATAATTAACTTTTGAATATTCATCTTGTATTCTTCAATTGTATCGAATTCTCTCCTACCAACGGCCTGTGCTTAATACTCTTTGATTTTCTTTTTTTTAAATTTTTATTTATTTATGATAGTCACAGAGAGAGAGAGAGAGAGGCAGAGACATAGGCAGAGGGAGAAGCAGGCTCCATGCACTGGGAGCCCGACGTGGGATTCGATCCTGGGTCTCCAGGATCGCGCCCTGGGCCAAAGGCAGGTGCTAAACCACTGCACCACCCAGGGATCCCAATCCTCTTTGATTTTCAATATTGGAGTCTTCTGCAGATAATGACTGTTTTGTTTTTTCATTTCCAATATACAGTGTGTGTGTGTGTGTGTGTGTGTGTGTGTGTGTGTGTGTCAGTGTCGGTATTTTGTCTTTAACAGCACTGGTCAAGATGGGATAGAGTGTAATGGTGGAAAGGAAGTGTAAAAATATTATTACTCAGTTCTGAATTATAGTTTCTGAGTTCTTCTTTGACCTATGAATTATTTGGAGTTTATTTTTACAAAATAGTAACTGTATAGACTTTTTTGCTTATTTTCATTACTGATTTCTATTTTTATGATAGTGAGTTCAGGAATTGGTCATTATTGGTTTTTTGTATTTATTAAATCTTGCATTATAGCTTAGTATATGATCAATATTCATAAATGTTCAATCTGTCCTTGGAAAGATGGTGTACTCTCCAACTTTGTGAATTTGTCAATCTCTTCTTATAATTCTGTCAATTTTGGGTTTATATGTTTGAGATTATGTTGTTAGGTTAAAAAGAGGTTCAGAAATGTATCTCTGTGAGAAAAATGTTCCTTTTATTATAGCCTCTTATCTCTCTCTTTTTTAAAAGATTTATTTATTCAGAGAGAGAGAGAGAGAGAAGCGTACTCCATGCAAGGAGCCCAACGTGGGACTTGATCCCTGGTCTCCAGGATCACTGCAGACGGCACTAAACCGCTGCACCACCAGGGCTGCTCTAGCCTCTTATCTCTAATGATACTTTCTGCCTTTTAGTTTTTCCTGATACTAAAATAACTACACCAGCTTTCTTTTGGGTAATATTTGCCTAATAAACCATTTTCCCTCCCTCTGGTCTCAATCTTTCAGGTGCTTCAGTTTGGGTGTGTTTCTCATAAATATCATTAAGGTCCATTTTTCTTATTTCCACCTCATCTGTAATCTCTGCCTTCCAGTGGTAACTTTACTCTGTGTGCAGTTAAGGTAACTATGGATATGTATGTGTTCATTTGTGTGACCTACTTTGTACTTAGTACTTCTTATGTTGTTTTATTTATTTGATTTAAAAGCTCTTTTTAAAAAATATTTATTTGAGAGAGAGAGTGAGAGAGAGAACATGAGTGGTGTTGGGGAGGGACAGAGGCATAGGGAGAAGCCGACTCCCCACCAAGCAGAAAGCCTGATTTGAGGCTTGATCCTAGGACCCAAAGATCATGACTTGAGCCCAAGGAAGAAGGTTAATTGACTGAATCACCCGGGGAACTCCCCCCCACCCAAATTCTTATCTTTGGTTGGATTGACTGAGTTTTCATTATATCCCTTCCTCCACTTCCACCTTATCTTAAAGGTTTGAGGTTTTATTCTCCCTCCATATTTAACATTCATTTTGACTTATCTGAAATTAATTACTGTCTCTCATTTACTCTTGAATAATATCAAAACCTTAAAATATCCAAAACCTTAAAATATCCAAGCTTTATTTTTTTTAAAGATTTTTTATTTATTTATTTATTTATTTGTGATAGACAGAGAGAGAGAGAGAGGCAGAAACACAGGCAGAGGAAGAAGCAGGCTTCATGCCGGGAGCCTGACGTGGGACTCGATCCCGGGACTCCAGGATTGCGCCCTGGGCCAAAGGCAGGCGCTAAACCGCTGAGCCACCCAGGGATCCCCCCTTAAAAAGCTTTAATCCAAACATCCCTCCTATCTTTTTTTAAAAGATTTTATTTATTTATTTATTCATGAGAGGCACAGAGAGAGAAGCAGAGACATAGGCAGAGGGAGAAGCAGGCTTCCCGCAGAGAGTGCAATGTGGGACTCCATTCCTGGACTCTGGGATCACGACCTGAGCCTAAGGCTGATGCTTCACCGACTGAGCCACCCAGGCGCCCTGTGCTATTGTTTTTAAATAGTCAGCTTTGATTTAGTTGCCACATAGTTACCAATTACTTTGTTCAACAGTTTTTCTTACATTTCTCTCTTCCAAATGTTTTTTTTTTTCTGAAATAAATCCTGTAGTATTTCTTTCAGTGAAAATCTTTATATAATGGTATTCTTTTAGTCCCTTAAGAAAAAAAATAAACCCTCTTCTCTCCCTCATCGTTGCACTGACATTTAGCTGGAAAGGGAATTCCAGATGGACCTTTATTATCTCTCAGCAGAAAAATCCAATTATATCCCTTTATAGAGAGATTACGGTGTGCCACAGCCAGTTAGTTAGCGGAAGAACTGAGCTCAAGCCCATGCCCATGTAGACAACTTAGCTCTTAGCCAAATCCTTTGTATTTGGATTCACCAAAGAATACGTAATTTGAATAATAACAAACTGTATCTATGTCATGAGAACACATAGGCAAAATTTAAAATAAAATATCCAATCCAGCTCAGTAAGTGTTTTTAGGAACTTCTCATATGCTAAGCAGTGTGGGGGCACCAAAGGATACGGTTCTTTGGTAGAAGTGCAATCCCGTTAGAGAAGTAGAAGTGTCCAGTAGCTTTTATTGCACTGTGCTTTAGCATCCTGGCCAGTGTTCTGGGCTTCCCGGTACTTGCAAGTAGAAAACACATAAGATCCTCTTTTATTTCCCTGTTGGAAAATATTATATTTAGTGAAGTGAAGATGTCAGTATTCATAATAGAGAAGAGGTTGCATAAGCCAAGACTGCCTTCATGTTGATTAAAAAAAAAAAAAAAAAAACCTTATTTCACTTGTAGTCATAAATACTACTCCAGTGAAAAAGGGACACTTTTCTCTCCTTTTTGTCTTCTTGGTTGCACAATCATCATCAGTTAAAATGAAGTAGCTCTTATATAGTCAAGGAGAAAAGAAAAAGAAAAATCCAACATACCACAGCCTAGACAATTTCATCCAGCACCGCTGGGCCGAGATTGGCCTCCCCCTTACACCTGCCACTACTCCAATTACCTTCGCCCCCATCCTGACCCCTGGCCTTGCTGGATTGAAGGTTCGCTTGACCATGGAGCTCGGTGAGAAGAGAACATTGAATAGAAAGTTAAAAAGAGAGGCACCAGGCAGCCCCAGTGGTGCAGCGGTTTAGCGCCGCCTGCAGCCCAGGGTGTGATCCTGGAGTCCCGGGATCGAGTCCCGCGTCGGGCTCTCTGCATGGAGCCTGCTTCTCTCTCTGCCTCTCTCTCTTTCTCTCTCTCTGCATCTCTATGAATAAATAAATAAAATCTCAAAAAAAAAAAAAAAAAAAAGAGGCGCCTGGGTGGCTCGGTCAATGAAGCCTCTTCCTTTGACTCAGGTCTTGATCCCTGGAACTCAGCAGGAAGTCTGCTTCTCCCTCTCCTCTGCCTGCCACTATCCCTGCCTGTGCTCTCTCTCTTCTCTCTCTCTCTCATTCTCTCTGACAAATAAATAAGACTCTTAAAAAAAAGAAAATTAAAAAGGTGGAGAGGACTGCCTCTCCCTTTTCATCGTCATAGATGGGGTTGACTAACACTGTGGTGTGTCCTTGCTGGCTGATAGCCAATCCAAGGCCTCAGCTTTTCAAACAGCAGCTCATCAAACTGGAATATGCCCCTATGGGTCTGCTTCCTGGTGCTTCTGTCTAATCATCTTCTTCTGAAAGGGGTTCCTTTCTTCCTAGTGGGAACCAAAAAATGTCCTGCCTCTGGAATTAACATGGAGGAGGTCTTGCTTGTTCTAGAAGTTGACTACACTCGCCTCTCAAGCATGCTCTGGTTGGCCTGACTGGCACAGCACATGTGCTGGCCAGCCAAAGCGGAGCCGCGGAGGGCTGGTTGGGTGTTCTGGAGAACTCGGGCTAGCAGATCAGCAGAGAGAAGATGCAGCTCATCTTGCTTGAACTTTGCTTCCACTTCTCCAGCAGCTTCCCGATATTGCTCAGTGGTGACTTTGCAGGATTCTGAGTTGCTCTCCTTTGGTTCAGCCAGCAGCTCTTTGCAGAACAAGTCCTGCATTTCTCTTCCATTTGCTTCGCCAGGTGCTTGGCCTCTTCACTTGATACCCTCTCCCGAGGAATAGCCCTGCTTAATTGCTCAGTGGCTAAAGCCCTCCCTCCACTCAGCCCTTCACCTCACTTTAGTTGTTTCAAGATTTCAGGCTCTTTCTTGGCTTCCTCCAATGCCAGCTCCCTCAGTTATTCTTCTTGAAGATTCTTCATCAGAAACTGAGTCATCATAAGCTGCAGGATACTGCTAAGACTTCGAACCAGATGGGGGGGTTTCCCTCATACAATTGATCACATGTTCCAAAACTCAGATGCCCCTGCACCATGGTGGTGTTCTTATTCTCATCCGCTTCAAAGGTGACCTGGTGGGTGCTTGCGGTCTTGCCCATGGCTCCTGCTTCTGCCCCCGCAGAGACCACGAGCACTTCAGGCCCCTTGTGCACACACACGCCTGGAAATGCCTGGATGCTTCCCTCACACAACAGGAGCAAGGCCATGACCCCTCAAAAGGTTCTCTTTGAGTCATCAATGTCCTTTTATAATGATAGCCCTCTGTAGTGCATATGCAGACTGGGGGGGGAACACCCAGAAAGTAAGCCTGAGACAACGATGTGCACACAGCTTCATAGTTTATTTTGAAAGCGAGTGATTCCAGAGTCAGGGAGAGTGCAGCAGGAGAAGAGAGCTGATGCAAGTGTGCATGCTCAAGTTGATCACTGGGTCTCTGTATTACTCAGGGTTCTCCAGAGAAGCAAACAGAATGAAGACATTTATTTTAAATAATTAGCTTATGTCATTATGGAAGTCCCAAAATCTGCAATGTGGGCTGGCAGGCTCGAGACCCTCGAGAGCCAATGGTAGAGATGAAGTCCAAAGGCAGTCTGTTGGAGAATTCCTTCTTGATCCAGAAGGCCAGTCTTTGTTCTGTTTGGAACTTCAACTGATTGGATGAGGTCTACCCACATTATGGATGGCACCTTCATAAAGTTCACTGTTTTAATGTAAATCTCATCCAAGACACTGTCCATCATAGGCTCAATCCCCTGGTGCCTTCTAGAAGTGTGTAGAGTGTGCCTCAGACAGTACAACTCTGGACAGAGGGAGCACTTGTTTGCTGGTGCTCCCCATCCTATGGCCAAGACTTGTCCTGTGGGATGTTAACTTACATCTCCTGGTTGTGGATGTGTGAATACTGGACAGGTTCTCACAAGTGTCCCACAGTGCGGTGTCAGGGCAAGCCTGGAGCAGAAGGCCAGAGATACCTGGGGCAACAGCTCAGCCGGGAGCATCCAGCTGCACCTGTAGGGATGGGCCGCCACAGCTGCGGCTGGAGTAAAAGGTGGGACGAGAGGATAGGAGGCAGGGTGTAAGAGACACCTAATTCCTGCTAAATACCTCACTCCCTGAACGCCCTACTTCTCCACTTTCTGCAAGAGGGTCTTAGACTTACCGTTTTATCCACTCATTGAAGAAAGCATTTACCTTCCCATCACCCTCTGGGAGTCCTTACTGTCTTCTCTATGTCCTAATGACCCTCCTCTGTCCATTGCTGTCACTGTGTCCTATAATCCTTAGGACCACACTGTCCTGCAATCCCCAGCTGCCACGAGGCCTTTGAGGGCAAGGACCTGCCCTTTGACTCCATTTTCCCATGTCCTTGGTTCTTATTAATTGCCTAATAAGTGTGGCTGGAGCAGATGGAACAGGTTTTTCCTTCTGATTCTACTAATATTCTCTCATTGCCAGGGGCGTTCTCACAGGGCATTTATTGCTCTGTGGTTGTGCCTTAGCCCAGCCCCTTAACCACTATGGCCCCATTTTCTCATACATGACACGAGAGAAATGTTATTACACAAAGGTTTGTTGCTGGGTGAAATGAAGTGGTCGGTGTAAAAGCCCAGTAAAGCAAAGCACGGGCTCAGGCTGTGACTGTGACCATGACCATGGCCGAGGAGGCCAGTTGGCCCCTGAATGAAATCTGCTCTCTGCATCTTCCGCAGGACTCAATGTGCCATGGGGCCTGGGTGGGAAATGACACTTCCCATCTCCTTTGTTGCTGGCATGGCCTGGTGGTCAATGCAGGGATGTGTGCAGACACTGTGGTACAACTTCTAGACTGTCCCCGACATGGAAGATGAGCCCTAGCCCCAAAGTGGCACTCCTTGCCCTTCTTACAAGCTGCAGTGTGAGTGTGCTTGCCACCCACACTTGATCCTGGGAGGAAGACAATATGCTCGGGGCGATGAGATGGAACGGGGCTGGGACACCATCCTGGATCTGGGGACTGTTAGGTGACCGGGGAATAAGTAGGAGGAATCGGGGGCTATGTTATACAGGTAGGTGGACTATCCTTGCTTTTCCTACATTCATGTAGAATAATTCTAGACAAAAACATTGGTTCCATATCAAACCATGTGCTTCGTGAAGCCTTGGGCAGAGGAGGTAGAGCTGATATAATGAAATCTTTGCTCTCCTGGCTGCAGCCTTGGCCAGGTCTCTGTGTGGCTCAGCATTTATTAACCAGAGTCTACCTGTAAGTTGGAGCTGAAGCAATTTTCCTTGAGAGCAAAAGCCCCAGGGCTCTTAGACCAAGCTAAGCTCAATTCCAGTGTTATTATAATGGAAGAGCGAAGTTCCTGAATCTTTCTGAGTCCCCAATGATGATAATGATTATTTAACATCTGTTTAACGAGGGCACTGCTGTCTACCACCCAAGTGTTCCCAGGTTACCTGTCATTGAGACCAAAGGTCTAGCATATGCCTGGGCATTTCGTACAATTCACAGATACTAATTTCTGCCTTTTGTCTTCCTTGCTCAGAAAATATTGGGGGAAGGCTTTATTGAAAAATTGTTCTTGAATTACCTTATAATCCCACTTTCTCAGACAGTACTTGAGGCTCCCTTCAAAATGGATGTGATTTATAAATAAAGGTTGCCAAATGCTTTTGCAGTCCTTTTAGGGCATGTTATTTCTGATCCTAAGATACGTGTGTGGTGGGGTGGGAGGGACACAGGGTAGATTTATTCCATTATGAAAGTGAAGGTGCTAAAAGATGCACAGTCTGGGAGAACTGGGCTCTGGAAGGGAGCTCAGGGCCCCTGTGGCAGCTTCCAGAGTCAGGTATCTCTCCTGTGGAATCTCCTTCCTGCCCCCCCTCATCTTCCCCTGCACCCCCAGCTCCCATCCGACAGTAATGGAGAGTTATAGCTTCTTCTCTCTGCTTTGCACCGTGCATGGACGTTGCAGGCTGGCAGCAGCAAAGCTCTGAGAACCACTTGTAGTGCACAGGGACCTTCACTCATTCACCACATGCAGGGCGGCCCTTGACTGATTTGGGTGTCTTCCAGTCCTTGCCCCCCACCCCGCCCTAAGCCTCTTACAATATTGCTTGGACCCAGGGAACTAATTCCTTCAAATCTGGTTTTGTGCCTGGTACCTGATGTTCAATGAGCATTCCATGTATTTGAACCCAATCCTGTGACCTGGGTCAACTCATGTTATATCCTTGCCCTTCCTTCCATTGCCTTCTCTGCGACATGAGGGACTTTGAACAAGATGCTCTAAGCTGCCTTGTAGCTCTAAAGTTCTAATACTCAACATGGAATGCCACTTTCCCATAGCTTCTACTCTCCAGCTACTCCTTCCACCCACATTCCTCATCCCAGCCCAAAGACAACTCTCAGCATGGCCTAGGGCTCGGGGATACATATCTAGACTTAGTGGAAACTGAGATCACTCCCATTTCTTTCTTTTACATACAAGACTATAATCATGATTCTTAACACTTGACTACTTGTTGATGAGCTGGAGGTCCCCAAGACTGCTCTCAGGATCAAAATTTGCTTGAGTCACAGAACTCAGAAAAATGCTTGTGCTCATGGTCACAGTTTGTTACCATGAAAGGATACAGATTAAAATTGGCTGAGGTGGGGGCACCTGGGTGGCTCCGTTGGTTGGGTAGACAACTCTTGATTCTGGCTCAGGCCATGACCTCAGAGTCCTGGGATCCAGCACCACATTGGGCTCTTCATTCAGTGGGGAGTCTCCTTGAGGATTCTCTCCCTCTCCCTCTGCCCCTCCTCTAAAATACATAAGTCTTTTAAAAAACCAAAATTGGCAAAGGTAATAGGTGTCACAGACATCCCAGAGAGACCAAGTGTGGAGCTTCCAGTTGTCCTCTCCCAGTGGAGCCCTATGGATGGTCCCTATTCTCCCAGCAAGGGTGGTGGAGGGAAGTGGGTGGATCTGACAGACATTTAATCTGATTTAAGGAGGTAGAATTGGTAAAATTTCAGGATTGCAGGAAAAGAAAGTCAAGGATAACCCCCATTTTTCTAATTATGATGAAGGGAACATCAGAGGGGCCTGGATCCAGGGAGGAGATGGAGACAGTGAGTTCAGTTTTGAACATACTGGTGTGAGGTGCCTACGACACCTCCATGTGGGTCTGAGGTTCAAAGAAGAGGTTTGAACCGGGAGTCACAGGTGTACAAGGAGCAACTGGAGCCCTGGAGCGGATAAATTGCCTAGAGGTGGAATTCAGGGCGAGAAGGCATGTTCTTGAGGAGCTCCAATGGCTCCAATCCCTGGAGGCTGGTAAGCCAGCCAGGGAGACTGAGGATCGCCAGCCTGGGATGCAGGCAGAGAGCTAGGAGAAGGCATCTAGTGTCCCAAGAAAGGGCATGGTCAGGGGTCTTGAACCTGCAGAGGGATTGCCTTAGACAAAAATTATACAACATCAATTGGGCCTAGCAAAATAATTGGTCATGGGTGACGCTAAAAACAAACAAACATTTTAGAAAAGGGAAGGTTGACTTTAGTGCTTTGGAATGGAGTGTGAGATGAGCAGAGAAGCTGCAGAAAGCTGGCTCTGGCCACTTTACGGAGGAGGTTCAGCTGGGAACAGATGTGCAGAGATTGGGAAATAGCTGGAGGGACAGTGTGGGGCAGGAGTGGGGTTTTTTTGTATGTTTGTTCTTAAAAGTGGAGGAGCCCTGAGCATGTTCACATGCATCAGGGAAGAATCTAAGGGGAGGCTGAAGAGAAAGGGGGATCGAGACTAGAATGTGGTTCTTGAAAAGGTGAGGGCTGGAGGGGGAGCCCAGGAGAGCAGAGCAGGAAGGAGGGGGGAGGATGCTCACAGGCCCAGAAGAGTTCGGGCGGTACCCCCACCCCCTACCCCAAGCCGTGAGAGGGAGCTGTGGGATCCACTTTTCTGTTCAGTTCAACGCAGCAAACTCCTGCTGACTTGTGCCGGATGCTGTACTATGTGCTGTGATACGAGTGCGAGTGGATCTAAGGCTCCTGTGGAGTCCTGAGAGGAGCCGGGGAGACAGGCCCCCATGACCAGAGCTAACCTTTGTGGAGCTTGGGCTTGGGGCTCGGCAGCATTTCGCTCCCACAGGAACCCTGGGGGGTGGGCAGCGGTGTGCTTCTATTTTAACAGACCAAGGGATGGAGGTGCAGAGAAATTGAATTAGCCCCTGAGCCTAACGGAAACTGTGGGTCTGGAGCGCGAGCCCAGGAAAACCGCCGTGTAGGCCATGGTCCTCATGACAACGTCACGCACGAGCTCCTGTTCATAATCCAGGTCCCAGGAGAATGACTGGCCAAGATGCCGTGCGCCTGCCTGGCTGTCACCACTTTTCTGGGGCAATCCTGGTTTAGTGTCATCCTCATCTTTTCCACAAGGGCAGTTCACTCACTTTCCTTCTGGCATCTCTTCCGCTCCCGCTTACCCTTTATAATCCAGCCTGTTAGCCCTCTGCCTTTTCTCTGCAAAGCTGGTCTCTGTTTTATTTAATCCTTCTTGGTTTTCAGTGACAGTTATTTTCTGCATCCCAAACTAGGGCACAAAGGGTTTGTTTTAATTTAGCCATCTGTGTGGGAAATCTTAACAAAAGGCTCACAAAGAAGATGGTATGAGATTTTCATCTCCAGCCTGACCCTCTTCCCTGAACTCCAGTTGTGTGCACAGCAGCGGTAGTTGGATGCCTAACAGATGCCTCAAACTTCCCAGCTCGAAGGCCCAAAGCCTGTTCTCCATCATTGACCCTACCTGCCTTGTCTGCTCTCCCCTGCAGTCCTCCCCTCTTAGCTACTGCTATCTCCATAGTGCCCGAGGTGTCTCCATAATGGTAACTCCGGGTGCATGGGATAAAACCTCCCTCCCCTTCTCTCTAACCCCTTGGATAATGGGCCCATGCATCCCATTGCATCTCTCCTCAAATTATGCATGTCCACAATCCAACCATGTGATGGTTAATTTTATGCCACTTTGGCTGATGGTACCCAGACATTTGGTCAAACACTAGTCTAGATGTTGCTGTGAAGGTGTTCTGTTTTTGTTTTTTTTTAAAGATGAGGTTAACATTTAAATCAGTAGACTTTGAATAAAGCAGATTACTCTTCATAATGTGGTGGGCTTCATTTAATCAATTGAAAGCCCTAAAAGGAAAAAACCTCAAAACCCAGACCTCCCCCCAGGGAAGAGGGAATCCTACCTGCAACTTGCCTTTGGACTTGAGCTGGGTCTCTAGCCCGCTGGCTTTCTCTGCGGATTTGGGACTCCCCAGTTTCCATAATCATATAAACCATTTGCTTAACATAAATCTCTCTGGAGAAAGAAAGAATACTCATGACAGTCACAGTCCTCATTTCTGTGACTGTTCATGTGGTCGTACCTGGTGTTTACAACTACCTTCTGCTACTACCTAGTCCATATTCCCTGTACCCTCAGCAAGCACCTTAGCTTGTCATGGTTTCCCATCTGGTGATGATCCAAACCTTATTCCGGAATGATCTGGGCCATCATTAGTAGTCCTGCCTGAGTTGGGTTGTAGTCGATGACTCTAACTTAGTTTGTAGTGAGACTAAGAGATGCTCTAAGGGACCTCCTGTGTTCTAGACACACTCCTCCTCATCTCCATGGTGGGTAGTAGTCCAATTTCCCCTTGGTAGTCAGGATCAGTCGCCCCAGCTGGCACAGTAACTTTCTTCTTTTTGCTGGTTGATTCAGAGGCACAAGGAGCCCAAAGTGGCCGGGTGGCAGTCCTGACCTCTAGTTCACTAAAACCTTCATTGTGTCTCCTGGAGGAAGCATTCCTCCCACCTTCCCACTCTATGACCTCTAGGCCAGCAGAACATGGGTCGCATTATAGGGAACAAAAATGTTTGCTAGTGGAACCTAGGGGTGATAGGGAGTGCCGTGTAGGTGGGACCTTGAAGGATGCCTAAGAGCTGGCTGGCTGGAGACATGGCAGCAGAATGGCGTTCTACACAGAGGGGACTGCAGACATAAACGCATGGAGAGCTCGGAGGGGGCATATTCTGTCCATTTCCGTAGACAGTGAGGTGAGGACGAGCAGGCTGGGACGTGTGGTGAAGTCTCTTATAAGCTTTCTGTATGAAAATTCCACTTTATTACTAATTCAGAAAGCTTCACCTGGCTAGTTATTCAGAACTGACTCCCAATTTATTCAGATACAAGTGTTTTTTTTGGAAACCCAGTGTTCTCTCTTTTTTGCTTTCCCCACCAACGTCTTCCCTTTGTGTTAATTTACATGGAATTAATCAAGTGGGGCTTTGGACATTTTTCTTATATACACACATCTATTTAAGACATGAACCAAATGACCCATTGATGCTACAAGATTAGTCAATGGATTATAGCATTTTAAAAAATAAACTTTAAATTTTGCAGTAATTTTAGATCTATACAAAATTTACAAGGATGATACAGAGAATTCATTTATGCCTTTCGCCCACTTCCCCCAACCTTACATAACCATGGTACATTTGTCAAAACGAGGATCAACATCAGTAGAGTATGGTTAATTATACTCCAGACTTTGTCCAGATTGCCCCTATTTCCACGCAAATGCCCCCTTTCTGTTCCAGGATCCAGTCCAGGATACCACATTAGGCTGTTTTCCTTTCAGTTGTGGTAGTTTCTCAAAGCTTTTCTTGTTTGTCATGATGTAAGTAATTTTAAGGAGAATTTGAGAAACTACTGCCTGCTTCTCTCTATGCCTGTGTTTCTGCCTCTCTCTGTGTGTCTCTCATGAATAAATAAATAAAATTCTAAATAAAAGGAGAGAGAGAAGAGATAAACCTTCCTTTTGAAAGAATTCCAAATAATGTATAAAGATTCCCCCCCACAGAGAGGTGGAGCTTAATTTCTTGCGCTACCCCCTTGAGGTTGCGCTGGACTGGAACATCCAGATGACACCACCTTAGCCAAGTAGTTAACTGTTAACATCATTTGTACTAAGTCATGTTGAAATCCCATACTCCTGATCTGATGTGAGGAACTCCAGTGTAAACGTGATTCTAAATTGAGGGACATCTTAGTATACTTTTAAAAAATCTTAGTATAAGGATGCCTGGGTGGCTCAGTGGTTAAGCAACTGCCTTTGGCCCAGGGTGTGATCCTGGGGATCCAGGATTGAGTCCCACATGGGGCTCCCTGCATGGAGCCTGCTTCTCCCTCTGCCTGTGTCTCTGCCTGTCTCTGTGTGTCTCTCATGAATAAATAAATAAAATTAAAAAAATCTTAGTATAGTTTTTAACAGACTAAGCATTAAGTCTAATTATATTAAATGTTTAAATATGACAGAGTAGACAGCAATATATAGATTATATTGATTGGTTTTTGCCCTTGTGAAAAAGAGAATTATCTATTTATATTAATATGTATTATAGTTGCCTTATTTTATTTTTAGAAAGATTTTATGTATTTGAGAGAGAGAGAGAGAGAGAGCGCATGCGTGCATGAGTTGGGGGGGGGGGTAAAGGGAAAGGGAGAAGCAGACTCCCTGCTGAGCAGGAGCCCAATGCGGGGCTGGATCCCAGGACCCTGAGTTCATGACCTGAGCCCAAAGGGAGTTGCTTAACGAACTGAGCCACCCAGGTGCCCCCTGTAATTGCCTTATTTTATTTTATTTTATTTTATTTTAAGGATTTTATTTATTTATTCATGAGAGGCACAGAGAGAGAGAGGCAGAGACATAGGCAGAGAGAGAAGCAGGCTCCATGCAGGGAGCCTGACTTGGGACCTGACCCCAGGCCTCCAGGATCACGCCCCGGGCCGAAGGCAGGCACCAAACCACTGAGCCATCCAGGGATCCCCTAATTGCCTTATTTTAAAGATGATATTTAAACAGCAGAAGCTGTTGCATGCTTAGTATATGAAAGCATATTCAGGAGTATAGTGTTCTGAATATGTCCCTTAGCTCATTTTTAAATTTTGTTTTTCAGCTATATAATGATTTTTCCTTTGCCTATTCAAGCATTAAAAAAAGGTGTGTTAGAATCTCCCAAATGTGCTGGGCAGTTTGTGAATTTCTCCTGGTAATCCTCTTAGATTTTGCATTATGTATTTAGAAACTTTGCTATTAAATGCACACAAATTTAGATTTGTTCTATCTTCCTAATTATTCAGCTTCTCAAATTAACTAGTGACTGTGACTATCTTTATCTGTAGAAAAATTTTTGTCTGTATTGTGATAAAAGATACATAACATAAAATTTACCTTTTTGACCACTTTTGAGTGCAAGTTCACTGATGTAGTATGTTGTTCTGTGACTATGACTATCATCCATCTCTGGAACTCTTCATTTCCTAAACTGAAACCCTGTACTCACTAAAATAATAGTTCCCCACTCCCCCCTAGCTCCTGGAAACCATTGTTCTACTTTGTCTCTCTGAATTTGACTACTCTGGGTGCCTCGGATAGTGGGAGCATATGATACTTGCCCCTTTGTGTCTGACGTATTTCACTTAGCATCATGTCTTCAAGGTTAATCCATGTTGTGCATGTATCAAAATTTCCTTCCTTTTTAAAGGCTGACATGTGTCTACTTATATATTTATTTAAATATAAAATATATGCTATTTATTTTTAAAATATCTATGTAAAAACACTTTTTACTTACCTGTTCATTTACTGATGGACACGTGAGTGGCTCCCACCTTTGGACTATTGTAATAGGTGTGAAGTGCCATCTCACGGTGGTTTTTGTAGTAATCTTTTTAATGAAAGTTCTATTTTTTCTGAAATGAACATACTAGCTTTCTTTTGGTAAGGCTTTGCCTGGTATATATTTTTCCATACTTTATTTTCAACTCTTCTATAACCTGATGTTTTAGGTGAGTTTCTTGGAAACAGTAAATTATTCATTTTTTTCTACTCATAGCCAATCTGACAACCCTTGTCTTTTAAGTAGACTGTTTAGTCCACTTATGTTTATTGTTGTATTGGCATAATGAGAGTTAATTATGGCATACTGTTTTGTATTTTCTATTTGTCCTGAGTTTTAAATTAAAACTTTCTCTTGGGATCCCTGGGTGGCGCAGCGGTTTGGCGCCTGCCTTTGGCCCAGGGCGCGATCCTGGAGACCCGGGATCGAATCCCACATCAGGCTCCCAGTGCATGGAGCCTGCTTCTCCCTCTGCCTGTGTCTCTGCCTCTCTCTCTCTCTCTCTGTGACTATCATAAATAAATAAAAATTTAAAAAAAATGGTTCAGAGTAAAAAAAAAAAATAAAACTTTTTTCTTGAATTCTTTGAGAATTGGTTTATTTTTCATTACATAATGAATGCTGTTGTCAAGTTGTGAACTTGGTTTTTATACTTTTAATAATTAGCCTTGAAACTAGCACTTGAAATAAGTACACTTAACTTTATGAAATCTAAATTTAATATCTTACCATCCTTCCAAATAATATAAGGACATTATAACATTGTAACTCCAGTCCTCTCCTTTCTAGCTTGCAGGCTATTGTTGTTGAGTATTTTAACTTAACCTCCCTCACCCCCAATATTAGCCCCTATTGTAGGGTATATTCTTTACTCATTATTCTTTCTGTTTCCTTCTATGTGTAGGGAGATTCACTAGCATAACATGTCTACTAGCCTTTCTCTGCCTGACCTGAACTAATGGGTAAGTTTGGAAGGAAAAAGCTAGGCATGTGTAGCCTTGTCTTTTTTTGGAAGTGAGTTCCTCTCAGGAGGAAGACCAAAGATCCTTCTCCTCCACACTGTAAGTTTTACAAAGGCAGGTTGCCATGTACTTGACAGTAGGGAGGGCCAGGGTGTGGCTGGGGAAATCTAGAGCTGCCTAAAAGCTGGCTGGGTAAGTTCTAATTCTGGAGTTCAGTATTATGAAATGTAATTACCTAATATGTAATTGTAGATATAAGCTACATTTTCCAATATTAGTGTTTGTCAGTACTTACAGTGATACTTTGCATTTCTCTCTGACTTAAATTTTCTTGTTTCACTGCCATTCACAATTCATGTATGGAAAAGGAATGCTTTTTTACTGGGATTGCTAAAACTCTAACAAATTTCTAGTTCTTGCTTTATTTATTTTTTTATTGTGGTGAACATTTTCTTTTTTCTTTCTTTCTTTCTTTCTTTCTTTCTTTCTTTCTTTCTTTCTTTCTTTCTTCCTTCCTTCCTTCCTTCCTTCCTTCCTTCCTTCCTTCCTTCCTTCCTTTCTTTCTTTTTTTTAATTTGAATTCCAGTTAGTTAACATACAGGGTTATATTAGTTTCAGGTGTACAATATAGTAATTCAACACTTCCATACATCACCCAGAGCTCATCATGACAAATGCACTCCTGAATCCCCATCACTCTATTATTGTTTTATATAGTAATTACACTGTTAAGACTTTCCTTAAGTTGCCATTTTATTTGCTCACCTTTTTACTCTTGCACCTTAGATTTTTCCTTTAGTGATAACTGTCCTTAAAGTTATCCTTTATTTGCTCCTTTCAACAGGATATATTTCTGGTAACTTTTCAATTTTGTTTGACTAAATTTTCTCCTTGTTCTTGAAATACATATGTAAAATCCTGTTAATTTTCTCAAAGATTGTACTCTACTGGTTTCTTGCTTTTATTATTGCTGTTCAGAAGTCAGTTGTCCAGTTAATTATTGTCCCTTTATAAATATTCTCTGTTTTCATACTGGCTTCTTTTAAGACCACTTTGTCTTTTATATTGTACACAATGACATTTCAAAGTATGGACTTTTACAAAGTAATTTAGATTAGAATTCACTGGGAATCCTCAATCTGAGAATTTGCTTCTTTAATTAAATTAGGAAAATTCTCAACTATCATTTCTCTCTTTCCTATCATTTGTTTCCTCTACCATCATCAGGATCCTCTTCCTTCTCCATTTATTTTTTTTTATTTATTTTTTAAATTTATTTATTCATGGAGACACAGCTAGAGAGAGAGGCAGAGACACAGGCAGAGGGAGAAGCAGGCACCATGCAGGGAGCCTGATGTGGGACTCGATCCCGGGTCTCCAGGATCACGCCCTTGGCTGCAGGCAGCGCTAAACCGCTGCGCCACCAGGGCTGCCCTCCTTCTCCATTTATATTTTCCATCTTTATTTCTATCTGTATTGTAATCTCAGTAATTTCTTTAAGTCTGTCTTTCAGTTCACTAATTCTTTCTTCATCAGTGTCTAATATCTATTTAAAATATTGATAGAGTTCTTAAAAGTTTATTTATTTATTTATTTATTTATTTATTTATTTATTTAATTTATCTGAGCGATAACACACACATGTGGGTTGGGGGAGGAGCAGAGGGAGAGAATTCTAACCAGACTCTGCTAAGCATGGAACTCAACATGAAGCTCTAGTCCATAACCCCAAGACCATGACTCGAGCTGAAATCAAGAGTTGGAAGTTTAATCAAATGAGCCACCCAGATGCCCCATAAAATACTGATAAAGTTTTTAATTTCAGATTTTATGCTTTTTATTTCTGTAAGTTTAATTGATTCTTTTGCAACCTTGCTTGGTATTTTTCTTTATGGGTTCTGATTTTTTTACTTATATTTTTCAGTTCTCTCTTTTTAATCTAAATATGTTGGATATACTTATATTCTGTTCTGTATCTTATACTTTTCAAAATCTGGAGCTTTTGCTAGTCTGCTATATATGGTCTGCCCACTCTCACTCGTGGAGGCTTATTTCCTCACCTGCACATGTGTGTAAGTTTTGGTTGAAATTCAAGATCCTTGAAACTTTGTAACTGGAAATTCTTTGAGGACCTGCTTTGGGGGTAAAGATTTTAATCTGCTTTTGTCAGGCTCCTGGGTACACCACCAACCTGGGACCACTTTTTTTTTTAAAGATTTTATTTATTTATTTATTCATGAGAGACACTGAAAGAGAGGCGGAGACACAGACAGAGGGAGGAGAAGCAGGCTCCATGCAGGGAGCCTGATGTGGGACTCGATCCCAGGAATCCAGGATCACTCCTTGAGCCAAAGGCAGATGCTTAGCTGCTGAGCCACCCAGGGACCACTTTGGATCAAATTCTCAGTTTGAGGTTTTGCTGGCCATGTAGGTGGTGTTAATAGAAGCCACAAGCTTCTATTCTGTTCTATTAACACCATGTAGGTGGTGTTAATAGAAGCCACAAGCCTGTGTGAGCACTGGCTGGTGGCTAAAAATCTTCAGGGAACTCCCACCACCACCACCACCCTGAGTTGAAGCTGAGGTAGACTTATTTCCTTACTGACTCCTTTGTAGGGCAGATGTTTTTCTAGTTTATCCTTTCAGGGGTTTCTATGGAAATACCCACCTTGTATGCACCCAACATTTTTCTACTAATAGGGAAGCTCCTGTTTCCTACAGCTGACAGAGGATACCAGGTGACTGCTGGCTTCAGGCTTCAGGGCTGGTTTTCCTTCCACCATTCCTGCTCCTGCTTTGTTTTCAACACCTGAGAATTTCCTTTTCTTTCTTGCAAATCCAATCATGCATTTGAGAGGGTAGCTTTGATATTCAATCTAGAACATTAGGCATCTGTAGTGGGACAGTGTCAGGACAACAGCTTTGTACAGGACCAGAAACCTTGTATAGGGGTCCTCCATTCTCTTTGCTGCAAGGAGCACAGTCTCCTCTTTTGTCACAACTGAACCTTCTTTTATAACCACACCCTTTACTCCAACAAACAACTATTCCCTTCCACACAGTGCATACATCAAGGAAGTTGAGGAGGAAAAAAAGAAACAATATTTGGTCCTCCTCTTTACTAACTTAGGATATAAGCACTTCAAGAGTGGAAACTTCCTTAGGAACTAGTAAATAGCAGCTCTTAATTACGGGTTCTCATTTGTTTCCCCAGATCTGTGTGGTATATTGGATGTTTACTACTCAGTTGTGCTTTAGATGGACTATGGGGATGAGATGGCTATTTAAAGGCATTCTTTCTTGACTCCATGTGTATATTAGATAGGCTTTGGTTGAAGAAAAACTTCACACATCTTAAGAAATTTTGCTTACAGGGGGATATTCTTGGAATTGCATGACTATATGTGGATTTAACCAGCACAAGATAATCTGAAGAAGCCTCTGATATTATTTAATTGGTCCACAGTGCCTCTCTCATCATGGGTATATTTCACTCACCCAACACCAATCACACAAAAAAAGGGAGACAGAAAGTCGTATTTCTTGGCCTCTGAGAAGTTGCCTTTTGACTGCCCCCTTTCAGCCAGAATGGGCTGATAAGCACATCAGGCTCCCTGGCCCGGTAGGAAGTCCAGTGTAGCAGGATGGTGATAGAGCATTTGACATGTTTTATTCTCCTAAGAGAACACCTACTCCTCATTCCGGGCAATTTCCAGAAATAGTTACCTTCCCTTGTTTCCTTAAGTAATAACAGAGCATAAAGAGTAGGAGGCAGCCCAGCAGCTTTGGGCATTTTGCTGCACTGTCCTTCTGGAAAGCACAGAGCCAGGTTTACTTAATTGCTCCCACCCAAAGCATGATGCTTATTTCAAGAGAGCAAGTGTTTCCTCATGTGCTTTCCTTCCTGGGCAGTACATAGAACATCCTCAAGATGATGGGGGAACCCAAGGGGTCCTATGAACAACAGGCCCCACAATTATTTAGGGAATTAGGGTTGGAGATGAGGTAAAAGTTTCCAAGACTTTGCAAATCGTTCTCGCAAGCCTACAAAGGACAGTTGAAGAGCTTCAAAATGAGAAAGTATAAAATAGGGCAGCCCAGGTGGCTCAGAGGTTTAGCACCGCCTTCAGCCCAGGGTGTGATCCTGGACTGGAGACCCTGGATCGAGTCCCACCCTGGTTCGAGTTCCACCTCGGATCGAGTCCCATCTCGGATCAAGTCCATCAGGCTCCCTGCATGGAGCCTGCTTCTCCCTCTGCCTGTGTCTCTGCCCCTCTCTCTCTGTCTCTCATGAATAAATAAAATCTTTTTTAAAAAAAGAGAAAGTATAAAATAGTCAAGAACAAGATCAGAGTGGATGGGAATTATCATGGCAGTGAATGATCATTTTTTCATGCTAGGACTCCTTTAAAGAGGCCCATTGCCTTTGTCAGTACCAAGAATTCCAAGCAAAAAAAGTGCTCGGTTGTCAATTATGTTAAGATTTTTAAAAAACTGGTTCCTGGGCTTTGAGATAAAAAATGCCAAGCAGAATTATGATTTTTGTCCCATCTTTCGTTCCTAAAGATCTAAGACCATTTAGACCTCCTCGCAAACAGCAAGTCTCAGAATAACATCTTCATTAACGGAATCCATGGCCAGACAGTGGCTAGGCAGTTCGTTACCTTCCGCTAATTCAAATGAAGGTCTTTAATAAAGCCTATTCTTAGTGTGCCTCTAATCCCTGGTTGTCATTTCTTCCATTCCTTCCAAGTGTCTGCGTGTTGAAAGAGCTCTGGAGCTGCCATTCCAAAGTACAGCACTTAATTGCGTACCTTGTGTCTGTCAGGAAGCACAGTGCCCTGTGGCATGTGGCAACATTGAGGTAGCTCGCAGTCTAATTTCAAGCAACTAGATGTCAGGGGAGTCGAGGCCACCCCATTTTTGGACTGTGAATTTGAAGGTAGGCCTCATTGCTAGGTTCCTCCATCCCACAGCTGGAAGAGGTCTTAGCACACCACAGCAGCTTTCCTTCACTTGCTTGGGCAGTGGAAGATGGTGAGATTGCAGGCAGCTTCTGGGGAAGCCGTTCTTCCTGGGCAGAAAATAATTTTATTTGAACAGGACCTTGAAATAGGAGTAAACATCACCAACTATGGACAAGGTGTTTTCAGGGGCTTCCACTCCTTCCTATGGAGAGTCCCTTATAACAAACCAACCTTCCTTCCATGAAGGTTTGGAAGAGCTAAATAAAATATCCAAACACCCCTTGCAGAGCAATGGGGAGGAACCGAGGCAGCCAGGATAGGGCCTCTGCTTTACCCCTGAGGACACTGCTGATTCATGGCATGCAGCCCAGAGCTCTCGGCAGTCTCAAGGTGCTGAGGACACAGACATTGGAGTCCCCCGCTACCAAAGCACTCAGGACATGCTAATAGATTGTGAACGAGTATCAGGTTTGGAATTCTGGTTTTATCATTTGACAGTGAATGAGAAATAAAACTATACAGGAGAGTCAATATTGGTCAGCAGACCGTGCCTTGTCTCTGGACAGCCAAATATACCCTTTGTGGGAAATTATGTTCTAATCAGAAGGTTCTCCAAAAGCAGGGAATCAGACTGTGGGAATAGGGCTGTGTGTTTCCAACACAATGCACCCAGCCTGACATGAGGGCTGGCCCCTTTGTGATGGGGCCACTGGAGTCCGGAGTGGGGCTCCCTGGCCCTGGCCCAGGCACTGTTGATTTGGCTCTTTGGTCTTCCTTTTTCTCCCTTTACCGTGATCACCATTCCTTTAGTTAGCACCGAATCCCTTCAATCAGGGTAAAATACGATTGATTTGGTTGCTGATTACTAACTCACACCCTCCTTCCAGTCCCATCTCTCTAAGACTCAGGGGTGTTGCTGAAGCTGGCTCAAACCAGCTCGGGAGAACTGATAATGTATATCTCTTCCCTACTCTGCATCCAGTTATGTTGAGTGGGTGGCTTGAATTGCCTGCCCGTGGTGGGAGTATTTTCGCCATGGAAATTGGCAAACCCCACAAATCAGGACTTTTCCCCCCAGAGAGCCAGTTGTTAACATTTACCAGCACGCCCACTGCCCAGATGTCTTCATTGGAGTTTGTGGGGGGGTATTCCTAACTTCTGGAGTGCACCTTTATGGAAATTCCCCCAATTCATCCTGCAAATCATTAATGTTACTATTGTCAAGAGTTTGAGAATAAATCTCAGAAAGCAACCTTGTTTCTCTTCTCTCTATGTTTTAGGGGGAACATTCCATTTTTGAACCATGTGCCAGCACAAAGGCCAGGCTGTGAAGGGTGTTGAACAGAAGTCTCAGAAGATTGAAGGAGGAAAATGAGCCAAGAAGCCAGCATCCCATCCATCTGTAGGGTAAGAGAGGCCTCAACTGGGTTGAATTAATGCTCGTGGTGTACATTCCTGTACTGGCTGGATTACTATTTTATTTGAAAGAAATAGTCCCGGGATCCCTGGGTGGCGCAGCGGTTTGGCGCCTGCCTTTGGCCCAGGGCGCGATCCTAGAGACCCGGGATCGAATCCCACATCGGGCTCCCGGTGCATGGAGCCTGCTTCTCCCTCTGCCTGTGTCTCTGCCTCTCTCTCTCTCTCTGTGACTATCATAAATTAAAAAAAAAAAAAAAAAAAAAAAAAAAAAAAAGAACGCCACTGTGTATCCATTCTCCTGACACTTCTCTTCCCAGTGGTCAACAGTTTTCAAGACCCTTGAATCCCAGGAGAGGGATCCTTTCAGGAACAGACCCTTGGGTTTGTTATGCCAAAACTAAATCATGACAACCATCTAGAGGACAGGAAGTTGGTGGCTACCAAGTGACAACTGTCAGGGAAGTGGTTTCACTGTATCTATTTAAACACAGATATCTTTTAGACTATTCCCTTTATATAGGTCGGAAGTCTATTTTGAGCTACTTGAGATTTTTCCCTATGAAGCCCGATAATGACTGTGTCCTCCACAATGTTTTGTTTGCCTTAGAGTGAAGCCCAAAGCACGGTCCTGATTGCCTTGTAAATAGGATGTTTCTCAAGCAATTACCTCAGTAACCACCCGTGGGCTGTGGTTGATCTGAAACAATCTGCCTTTGGAGACAGAGTCTGTCCACGCTTCCCATTAAGTCATGAAGAACAAACTCAAGAGTGATGTTGAATACTTATTCAATATTTACACAGGGCGATTTGATGAAAGCAAAGAAAACTGAGAAAAATAAACAGCCATCAACACAGAAGAACTTTATGAAATCCTCTGATGTGAGCTTAAGCTTCTTGTATCTACAGTACCATGGCAGTGTATAAATCAGCACCCTCCTAGGGGTGCCTGGGTGGTTCAGTCAGTTGAGTATCCAACTCTTGGTATTGGCTCAGGTCATGATCTTGGGGTCATGAAATCAAGCCCCATGTCTCCCTCTTCTTCTCCCTCTGCCCCTTCTCACCTCAAATAAATAAATAAATAAATAAATAAATAAATAAATAAATAAATCTTAAAAAAAAAAAATCAGTACCCTCCTAAAAGGCCAGACCCTCCAAAGAAACAGGCTTTTTTTTAAAAAAAAATGAAGATGCAGAGCTAAAATATTCATATACTTTCTTTTAAAATAATACCTCATGGTGAAGTGCTCTAACCTTTTCCAAAGAGCCTCCATATGTGTTGTTTTATTGAAATTCTTATAACGACACTATGAGGTGGTGAGGTGGGCAGATTTATGTATTACTCTCTTCTCTTACCTACAGACGATAGCACTGAGGTTCTCAGGGTGGTGTATGGCCGCAGTGGCCCAGTCACAGAGTCACAACAAGAATTCAGGTTCGAGGTTCCTGGCCTAGCATTTATCTTACTGATCTTGACACTCATGGCAATTTATGTTCATGGGTGATATGTACTCAGAAGTAGGTGTTTTTAAGCTGGTGGTAGAAGCAGCAGTAAGAGGAGATAGGCATGGATGGGCCTGGGGCACTGGCGTTGAAGCTGGTGTGGTAACTGGTCTCAGCAGTAGTACCAGGAGACCCACATCCTGGAATTCACACCCCTGTGCGGTCCTCTCCCACACAGACCCTGTGATTCATTTTAACCCATGTGGTGGATCACTAAGGAGGCTGCACCAATTCTGGGTTTAAACTATGTAATAAGTCCAGTTATTCTGAAGGGACCACATGAAGAGGTCATACTGAGGAAGAAGCCCTGGGGTGACATGGAGAGAGAGTGAGTGAGCACAGAGCCCACCTGGCATTCCAGTTGTACCGGTGGCCAAGGCACCAGACACGTGAGTAAAGCCATCTTGGATGTGCAAGCCCCCGCTACATCTGACTCCAGCTGCATGAGAGACCCCAAAAGGGACCAGCAGGAGAACTCTAAGTCACACCTAAATCATGAGAAACAATGAGAGAGTTTCTTAAGCCAATGAGTTTTGAGGTGGTTGTTATGCAGCAAGAGATACACAAAACAGCTGGGAAAGATTTCATTCAATAATTCATTTGTTCATTCATTCATTCAACACTTCCTAATCATCTACTATGCTCCCATCATTTCCTCTTCTTGTTGTGACCATCTAGCAACCTTCCAGTCATTTGCCTTCATGCACTCATTGATGATTTTAGCACCTGGCTGTCTGTCTTCCTGTCTGCCTGCTGGAATTTTGATGGGGATGACCCTGAATCTGTAGATGGGGAATATTGCCACTGTAGCAATATTAAGTCTTCCAATCCATGAACATGGGATGTCTTTCCATTTATTTGGTTCTTCTCTAATTTCTTCCAACAATGTTTCATAGTTTCCAGTGTACAACTCTTCTAGTTCTTTGGTTAAATTCATTTCTGTATATCTTATTCCTTTTTAATTTTTTAAAATATTTTATTTATTTATTTGACAGAGAGAGAGAAATATTGAACACAGGCAGGGGGAGTGGCAGGATGTGGGATTTGATACCAGAAGCTGGAATCATGACCTGAGCCAAAGGCAGATACTTAACCAACTGAGCCACCCACTTGCTGTCTGTCTTATTCCTATTGATGCTATTGTAAATGAATTATCTTCATTCTCAGGGCTTTTGCTGGGTGTGTATAGAGCTACATCATGTTTCTCCACACTGAGTTTCCTGTATCTTTGCTGAACTTGCTCATCAGTTCTAGTAACTCTTGTGAGTTCCTTAGGATTTTCTGTCTACAAATTCATGTTATCTGTGATTAGAGATAGTTTTACCTTTTATTTTCATCTCTAATATAGATGCCTTCTATTCCTTTCTTCTCACCTAATATCCCTCCCTAGGACCTCCAGCAAAATGTGGAATGGAGGGAAAAAGAACAGTCTTGTTCTTGATCCTCGGGAGGAAGCATTCAACATTTCATCATTAATTATGATGTAACTATGGATTTTTCATAAGTACTCTTTATAATGTCAAGGAAGCCTCCCTGCAGGGACCTCTGCCTATGTCTCTGCCTCTCTGTGTGTGTCTCTCATGAATACATAAATAAAATTTTTTCTCAAAAATGGCTAGAACAAGAAAGCTAAGCAGTTAATTTCAATAAAGTCCAAATGAGACTAGTGAAGTTGTATGCATATTTGAAAGAAGACACTGAGTTCCATCAAGGATGGTCTAGCTCCCTACACTATCACCACAATCCCTCTCACTGAGTCACCATAGGGTCCCAGGGCCTCAGACCCTGAGATTGTAAAAAGTTCCACCTCCTCCATGCCCCATCTCTAATTACTGGTAGGTGGCTCTTCCATAGCCTTAAGTCTGAATGACCTGGCCCTCACGATCTACAAGTTCCCACTCAATGTGCTGCTGAGTATCTTTTCTGCAGGAAGGAAATACATCTCAAAGTGATAACAACTTCTTAAGTAGCTTTATTAAAATCAGAACTCAATTCTGGACATAGTGGATGGCTATGGTCTCTAGCCTCAAGTCTATATTCTCATTAGGAATATTCAGAAAGCAACAGTAGAAGTATTAGTTTAGCATGATGGAAAACAACAGCACCGGCTGTGTGCTGGGTGGGTCGCAATAAACCTGGGAGAGACAGGTCTTGGAATTCTGAGAATAGAAAGGGGCCTCTGGGCCGAGCCTGCTCAGGAAGGCTGCCCCTCAGAAGAAGTCAATTTCATATGGCCCTGGTACCAGAAAGTAGCAGCATGCCCAGGCCGTTGGTCATTAGGGCTGACCTCCCTTAAGCTCCACCACCAGCCTGGCACAGTTATGGTGAGACTCAATGAATGGGATGACTAGTGCTTTCCCTCCCCCAAGCCAATTCCTTTCTATCTCTTACCATTGCTTGATGAGTCCGTGTATGAATTAATAGCTAGCTGTTCCTTCATTCTCAGTAGCTCTACCTGCTGCTGAGAATTATGACACAGCTAAAATGAACAATTTTTGAGATGCACTAATTGTGTCTCCAGGGAAGTGCCCAAGATTCTCAGATTTTCCTCTCTCTTCCTTCTTATTGCCTTCCCCTAGCGAGTGAGTTTGCTCTAATCACTTTTGAAGGAAGCAAGCTACACTGAAATCCCAACACCTTTGGGATTTGTAAGCATAAGAGCTAAAAGTCGGGTTGGATCTGTTAGCACAGTGGTTTTGCAATGGCTTCTGGAATGAGCTGTGCCAAGGTCCATTTTCTGTCTGAGATGCCACGACAGGAGATGCTCACTGCACATGAGTGCGAGTGGTAAAATAAGGCAGGTGGCAGGATTGGCATGCACTTTCCGACTCTTGATGCAGAGCTTTGGCCCTTTCAACCCAAAAGGAAGAGGGTGAGGTGGTAGAAACAGCCAACAAACACTCAGAGGGCACCGTCTGTGGCATGTGGTTGGCTCGCTTCTGTAGCAGGACCTCACTGCATCAGAATCTTTGGACTTCATACCAGATGAGTGTCCACATTTAATATTTTGAGTTGATAGTTAAGGATAAAAGACCTTGGGTGGGAACTTAAGAGGATAAGATTTCTCCTATTTATGAATAAATAGAATTAGACTGGGTTTGCTGAGGTTTGTGGCCAACACAGCTGGTTCCCTCTCCTTCCCTCAGTCCGCATCCCTCACGTTGAGAGCTACTTAACACAAGCACCAGAGACTCTTGTCCTGAGGACTTTTTTCTGGCTCTGAGGCCATACTGGATGGGCCTGGACATGGGACAAGCCAAGCCAGAAGTGTAGGAGGGTTAATGCTCCAGAAGCAGCCGTCAACTGATGCTGGATGGGGAAGAGGTAGGAAAGCATAGCTGGACTGAGCTCCAGGTAGCCTGTGGCTAACTTGCTAGATAACACTCTGTACTGGTCCTTCCATTCTCTGCCTCACATCCCAGCCCATCCCATTGGAATTCCCAGGGATTATGGGTTGAATTGTGCCCCATACCCTGAAGGATATGTTGAAATCCTGAATCTCGATACCTGTGACTCCAACCTGATTTGCATATAGTGTCTTTGCAGATGGGAAAAGAGGGATCCAGGGATCAAGTCAAGATGAGGTCATCCTGGATTAGGGTGTTTTCGTAAGAAGAAAAGAAGAAACACAGAGAGACACACAGGGAGAAGGCCCTATAAAGGTGGACAGAGAGATTGGAGCCAGAGACCAGCAAAGATCGCCAGAAACCACTAGAAGTTAAAAGGAAGACATGGAACAGATTCTCCCCCAGAGCCTTCGGAGAGAGCACAGCCTAGCTGACAACCTGATTTCAGATGTTTAACCTGCAGAACCCTGAGAGAATCCATTTCTTTCGTTAGAAGCCACCTAGGTTGTGGCGATTTGTTACAAAAGCCCTAGGACATGAATACAGCTCCCAAGTAAACTCGGGCACTAGAATCCTTATTTCAGGGCCTGCTTCTCAGGGTTACTAAACTAAGACAAGGAACACAGGAAAAAAACTGGTCCTTGAGCACTGACTCTTGAATATCTTACTGAACAAGGCATGCCCTTGAATAGAAAGAGGCTCTTCTCATTAACAGATGAAAAGAAACGGAATGCTCTCTCCATCCGGGGAACAAATGGTAGAAAAATCACATATATTGGTTGTGGGAGAAATGCGCATGGTGTAAATAAGACAAAGGTGGGAACCAATGTGGGAAATGGTTTTCTTTTCATCCAGTGGTGCCAAAAAATGTATCAGCAACCCTCTGCTGTTTGAATTTCTTTGCAACAGTGCAGCTGGGCAGTCAGTGCTGCTGCTTCTTTTGTGGACACGAGACTGGAAAACATAGCATTTTCCTCTCTCATGTTACCTCCTAGGGTCACCCAGGGCGGCTGTGACTGCAGAGCATTTAGTTGAGGTCTAACAGCTCCTCAGCATTGAAATTTTGAGGGCAACACTAAAATGCCGTCACTGTGAGGGTCTAAAGCTAGATGTCACCCTGAATTTATAAAGACAGTTTCAGGGACTTCTTGCATGGCCCTTGGCCCCTCAACCCACAGAGGCATGAAGAAAGAGATCCAAGGAGGAAGGGGGAGGATTGCTGGGGCTTCCCTGGGAGAGAGAACCTAGGACCCACGCAGAGAGCTGCCGGTCTGCAGAGAGAGGGAGTGCTGTCCTGGGCCTCCTTTGAGACCTAGGAAGAGAGAAGACCACAGCCAGCGCTGGCGAGGATGTGCAGCAGCCCCAGCTCTCTCGTTCATGGCTGGTGGGTGTGCAGCCCACGGTGCGGCCCCCTGGGGAGACACCTGGGCAGTCTCCAACAAAGCTGCTCATATGGTACTTTTACCATATGATCCAACAATGGGTTCTTGCATCAAGGAGTGGAGGACTGTGTGTACACAAAAATCTGCACACGGGTGTTTATAGCCACTTTACTCATAATCACGAACACTTGGAAGCAGCCAAGATGTTCTTCAGGGAGTGGATAAACAAACAGGTGCATCCAGGCAATGGAATGCCCACTTTCCCCGCTCTCCAAAAGGACGGTGTTCTGATGAAAACTTGTGGAAGCCAAAATGGTGTGATGCAGTGAAGCAATCACCACTAATTTAGAAGGAAAAATTTCGAGCAGTCCCAGACCCCCAAAATAACCTTTCTTGGGCATTCCTGATAACCTAGGATGCATCTGGCTAACAGATGCACAAAATAACTCAAGATGCAGCACTGATGCTCACGGGCACGGTTCAACGCTCTGGCAGCTTGATGCTGAGATGCTGAGTGCGGTCCCAGGGCGGGAGCTTGGCGGCCCCATTCCTGCGGCTCAGGGCGCACACTGGCCTCAATAAACAAAGAACCCTATTCCACCCTCCCCCCCCTTTTTTTTTAATAAAAAGCAGCAGTCATCTTCAGCTTTCTTTGGGTTAGCAAAAACAGCTACTAATGTAGGCCTTTCATAAAAGCAACGTGGTGTAACTCAAACTTCTGAAAAATGGAAGATGCCTGCATTCTTAAGCGCTGCAAGAAACGAGCTACAAAGCCACGGGAAGACACGGAGGAACCTTAAACACGTATCACTAGGTGAAAGAAGCCAGCCTGAAGAGACTACGTACCTACTGCGCGATTCCAATTCCGCAGCATTCTGGAAAAGCCAAACTGTGAGGACCCTACAGAGATCCGTGGTTGCCAAGGGTTGGAGGAGGGAGACATGATTTTTAGGGCAGTGAGACTACTTTGTGTGATCGTGTGATAATGGTAGATGCATGTCATTATGCTTTCGTACAAACCCATAGAGGTACAACACCAAGACTGAACCCTAATGTCACCTGTGGACTTGGGATGATAATGACGTGTCAGTGTAGGTTCATTAATAGTAAAAAATGTGCTGCTCTGGTGCAGGATGGTGACAGTGGGGGACACTGTGTGTGGGGAGGCTCTGTGCTTTCTGTTCAGTTTTACTGTTAACCTAAAACGGCTTTAAAAACATAAAATCTGTTTGGAAAGTGCGTCTGTGTGGCAGGCACAGAGCTAGGCCATGCAGGCAGGCCAAGGAGCGCAGGGAGCGTGGTCAACAGCCTCCAAAAGTCAGTATCTCAGAGAGACACCTTGCCAAGGTCATGCCCTTCCCAGGGCAGCCCACGTTCGGTGACCATAAAGGTCTGATAATGGGGGAAAGCATAGGCCCCTGTGCTCCTCCCTGGAATCCAGCTGGCCGTGGCCTGTTTGGGCCTGTGTGGTGCTACCTCTTCTGTCCTGTTCTGTTCCTGCCCCGCTCCTCCCTTTCACAGTGTGGATCTTTTCTTTTATTTAAAAAAAAAAAATTGTTTATCTCTCTGAGAGAGAGATAGAGAGAAATAGAGAGCATGAGTGGGAGGGTCAGTAGGAAAGGGAGAGAGAATCCAAAGCAGACTCCTCCCTGAGCATGGAGCCCAATACAGGGCTCGATCCCAAGACCCTGAGATCGTGACCTAAGCCAAAGGCAGTTGCTTCACTGACTGAGCCCCCCAGGTGCCTCTCACAGTGTGGATCCTTAAGAAACATGTGACACCCCAAATTCCATCTCAGTGTCTGCTTCCAGAGAACCCACACTGGACACCGTTCTGCACGACCCAGCCTGGATTCAAGCTCTTTCATAAAGCCTTCCCAGCCCACGATTATTCACAACCTACTTCATGGTGCAGCTTGCTATTTATGCCAAGAATTTATCTAGTAAAGGATCCCCGCTGCCCTGTTCAGTCTTCCTGCTGATGTATTAAGGAGCAATATTTCTCTTACATTTTTGGGAGAGAATTTTTTACCTTTTTTTGTAAGTGTTTCATTTTGAAATTCTTAAAATATAGAGAAGATCACCAACAGTAACAAGAGAAATGCTGTTGGCTCACAACCCTTTTGGGAGCTTCCCGGGTATGATCTGAAACTGGCCCCCTGTATTCAGAAGGCCAAGAAGACATAAAAAAAGAGGCAAGTCATTCTGGGTTGGCAGGTGGCAGTTTTGATAAGCAAAAGGACCTTATATCTTAGGCTTGTCTTGGGCGGCTGCAAGTTGAGTCGATCCCTGCCGGCCAAATCTAAAGTCTATAAAGAGAGAGGCCTTAACTGGGTTCAGTCATGTACACTGTGCAGGTGTTCTCCACACCACATCACTACCTCAAGGCCATGTCCTTGGAGCAGCCTCTGGGAGGGGGAAGGTCAAGAACCCACATTCCAAGGTCAGGGGAGGGGCGCGTGATCACCTGGGGCCAGCTCCCGGGTTCACTGGCAGTCACACCTTCTCGATGACCTTCCCCAATAGACACCCACATACTCAGCAGCCAGTGTAGATATTCTATCCTGTTGCCAATCTCTTTACTGAATTTTTTAAAAAGATTTTATTTATTTATTCATGGGAGACACATACAGAGAGAGAGAGAGAGAGAGAGAGAGGCAGAGACACAGGCAGAGGGAGAAGCAGGCCCCATGCAGGGAGCCTGATGTGGGACTCGATCCTGGGACTCCAGGATCATGCCCTGGGCTGAAGGCAGGCACTAAACTGCTGAGCGACCCAGGGATCCCCTCTTTTATGAATTTTTTAAAAAGATTTTATTTATTAATTGAGAAAGAGAGCACGAGCAGGGGGAGGGGGAGGGAGGGAGAGGGAGAAGCAGACTCCCCACTGAGCAGGGAGCCCGAAGTGGGGCTCAATCCCAGAACCCCAGTATCATGACCTGAGCCAAAGGCAGATGCTTGACCACCTGAGCCCCCCAGGCGCCCCTCTCTGATGAATTTTTAAGGACATAAAACATTAGGGATATAACTGAAGCTCCGCCCTTTCCCCTTCCCTCGTCTGCCCACGATGCATTTCAATGCGTGTTTTGGTAGCTCTACTGCACATGAAGGTATCATACACCATCTATGCCATTGATTACACGTTTTAAGTTGTGCAAAAATGGTACCACACTGTATCCATTGTTCTGGAACTTGCTTTCGTCACTCAGCTTGCTTAGAGGACTTGGCCACATGGATCCGTGCAGATGTGGTTCATTTGTTTAAACGGCTGTCTAGAATCCCTTCACGCCGTGGATGACACCTCAGAGACTCAGGTCTTTCTTCATGCAAATATGCTGCAGTGAACGTCCTTTTCATGTCTCCTTGGAGCACGGGCACGTTTCTGGTGGCATCGCTTGGTTGCAGGGCGCACGGCCCTCCAGCTATGTTAGTGATGCCACAGTGCATTGAACCAGTCTCATGCCCACACCAAATGGTAGCCCACATTCTCTGGTGTTTTCAGACTTAATTGTTACTCTGATTGGTGTCAAACCTTTGCAAATCCCTGGATTATCGATGGGGTTGAGCCTCTCTTATATTTATGGCCATTTGAGTTTCCTCTACTGGGACTGCTTTTTCATATTCTTTTCTCACTTTCTACTGGGTTCCTGGGTTCTTTTCTTTCTTTCTCTTTTTAATCTCTTGCATTTTAAGACAGTTTTTCACATACATTTTGTCTCCCTGCCTGGATGTTGTGTTCAAGAGAGCAAAGACTAAGGCTTCAATATCAATCATGCCTTAGGTGCCAGAGGTGCTCAGCCGCTACCTAGGGATTGGGCTGGACCTTTAAGATTGGGACACAAAAGGTTTTAGGTGACCAGCCCGCTGGTGTTTTGCAACCTGTCCAACGGTTGGTTGCGTTTCCTGCATAGTTGAGCCGTTGACTTACGTAGTGATTGGCTCCAGGATGGAACCTGCAGACCACAAGCCAAGCAGACATGCTGTCAGGAAGGCCTCAGAGAAGTCACCCATGCCCACCAAGTTATTAAACAGAGTGGTCTGAGCCAATCGATTTCCACAGTGGCAGAGCTTGAGGGCAGTGTCCGTCTTCCTCACTCAGTGACGTGCAGGGCTTCTGGCTCCAGGATGAGCTGTGGAGCTTTCACAGCATCTCTTTGGAAGTATCTCTGTGGGACCTGGCACCAAGGGGGTACCCACACCAAGTACCCAGGAAATGCTCATATCCACCAAGAGACCAAAGTCAGTATACTGGGCACAGACTATCGCTTGAACCCTTGTACCATCAAGCAGAACATACAGAGTAGTAGGAGACCAGAGCTGGAGGGACTCTCAGAAGCTGGGTGACATACTGTGTAGATGCTGCCTTTGGCCCAGAAGGACTAAATACTTTGTCAAAACCCACCAGTGCAGGTTAATGAGAGGATTGTGTGTGCACATGAGTGCATGTGTGCGTGCATGCGTTTCTATGTGTGATCAAACTACACAGCAAAATATGTTGAAAGAAGATTTGAATGGTATCTGATTTAAATATATTTTTTTCAAGAGTTTGATAAAATGACAAAATTTCATCAACAGCTGTGCAATGCCTAGTGACTATTCACTGATGTTCTGCTCTGTGCCTGGCACTGCCCTGGGTGCTGTGGGTACAGTAGGGACCAAGCTGGAGAGGGTTCCCACCTTCATGGAGTTTCCACTCCAGTCAGGGGAGAGCCCCAGTCAACCGGTAAATAAATAAATGAACACGCTTATGTCAGACAGTGGTAGGTGCTGTAAAGGTAACAAGATGGGATCCACATTCAGTTCTTTCATTCCCCAGACAAACACATATTGTGCTTCAGCTGTATGCCAGACATGGCACTGGGCCCTGGGGAAATGGTGGGAACAAGACATACGCGTCCCTGAACCCAGAGATTTGACTGTGGTCAGGAGGGATGCAGTAATACGTGAAGAGATGCAACAACTCCAGGGAACTAGCTGCTGTGAAGGAAGTCAGTGGGTGGTAGGATGGAGCAACAGAAGG
Organism: Vulpes vulpes; assembly: GCF_048418805.1. Lineage (NCBI taxonomy): Eukaryota > Metazoa > Chordata > Mammalia > Carnivora > Canidae > Vulpes > Vulpes vulpes. Next base: position 51,172,924 of record NC_132795.1, read on the forward strand.
GGGGCAACCTGACAATGCTTCAAGTAGCAAGTGCAAAGACCCTGAGGTAGGAAAGAGCATGATCAAGGAGAAGAAAGGGAGCCAGTGTGGCTACAATCTGGTGAGCCAGGGAAAGAGGGGAGACGGGAGTCGGAAGCTGGGGAGGAGCCACATCACTGCCCTGCCGATGTGATGGAGGAGGGAAAAGCAAGGGCCACATCCATCCTTAGGCTGTCTCCTCACCTTTTCCCCTTTTGCTGGCTGGTGATACAGGAGAACATTTAGTCTCTCTACTGGTTGGTGTGTGGCTCCTGGAGCCCCTGCCCCTGCCCCCTGCAACCACCTGCCTTACTGTAAAAGGATTTTTAAAGACAGTTTCTGAGTGTTTGATGGTCTTGCAGACCGACCACAGTTTGAGTCCTGAGTGATGGTTCTGGCACACACTCAGCCCATCTATGAAACACACGCTATTTATTCCACAGTGCTGAGTGGGTCCCAGGGGGCTATTTTCCCTCCATTGTGTAAATCCATGCTTAGAGAAGTTTAGCACACAGATTATGCACTCAGCGAGCCGAAATGATTCTCTGTTGCTATTACAGTCAATGGTGAAAATCACACACACCACTTTGTAAAGTAAATGATTTTTTCACCTGATAGATCATAATAGCTCTCTAGAGTTGTTAAGGTCTAAACAGTCCATTGAGAGCTTGTAGAGGTAGGAGGAGGGGGTTCGAGGTAGAAGGGGAGGGTTGGGGGGCGGGGAATAGGGAGTCTCATCATGCTATGCCTTCCAGAAACCCGGCACAGCAGATACGGGTGCCCACTTTTACTGGAACTCCAATCTGTCCTTAATGGGTTCATAACTATCACGGAGTCCTTTTCTGTATTTCCAACACAAGTTTCTGTTTGGCTGACACTCAACCCCCTACCCTTGCTCTGCAAACCCTTTGTAATGTGTATAACGAGCAGAGGGAGGGCCATATAAGTGTCAACTGTATCATAAGCTCACAGGCAGGTCTCACTCTGCTCTGAGGTCTAAACCAATACCCATCTCTCCAGGAAATATACCCACCTCCCGATGGTCCCCTTTAAAGAATCCTGATGACAGTGGCAGCCACTACCCCCTGAGCACTCTCTGCCGGCCACGGCCACGCACCGCCCTGTTCTAAATCCTTCATCTGTGTCAATCAGTCTAACACAATAGTGTGCCAAGCCAGTTAATGTCATTCTTGTTATTCAGATCAGGAACTGAAGCAGGACAGGCTAAGTGACCCACGCCAGTCCCACGAGTAGCCACAGAGTAGGTGCTGGAGACTCACTGAATGAATGCAGATGAACGAATGGGCCCTCCAAGCTTTTAGCATGGGACAGAGCTAGAAGTCTCGCGTGTTTGCACGAAGCCATTCTAAGCCATCCTCCACTCGGCCCTCGTCCCCACTCCCACCTGCTGCAGCTCGGTGACAGATTGGTGATCCCAGGCAGGAAATTAATGACTTGCTGCATGTGACTCAGCCAGTTGCCTACAGCAGACCAGACTTTCTCAAGGAGTGACCTATGAACCAACCATTGGGAGAAGCCCAGGAATCTGCATTTTGACAAACTCCATAGGTGATTTTTTTAAACGATTTTGTGTATTTATTCATGAGAGATACAGAGAGATAGAGAGATAGAGAGAGAGAGAGAGAGAGGAAGAGACACAGACAGAGGGAGAAGCAGGCTCCGTGCCGGGAGCCCGATATGGGACTAAATTCTGGGACTCCAGGATCACGCCCTGGGCTGAAGGCAGGCACCAAACCGCTGAGCCACCCAGGGATCCCTCTGTAGGTGATTCCTATGCAGAAGATGGAGCTTGCATCTATTAAGACAAGAAAAAAAAAATGAAAGTGGAGATAGTATTCTGGTGAAGACAGTTTTGGATAAATTTTGGGTAATATGACCCCCTTTTTTATCTTAATAAAATATACATAACATAAATTTTAACATTGTGACCATTTTTCCCTAAGAAAATTCATGCAGCTGTTTTATTGCTAATAACAGAATTTGCATGGTGGTATCATATAGATGCACTCTTGATATGTATATGATTTTGAGATTCTTAAAATCTCTATTAGTAGGATTCTTGCATTATTTATGTCCTTTTTTTGTTACTTAAAGTTGTTATTGAAGTAGAATAAACATACAGTGTGATACTCATTTCAGGTGTACAATATAGCAATTCAACACCTCTACACAATACTCAGGGCTCATCACAGTAAGTGTGCTCTTAATCCCCTTCATCTATTTCATGCATCCCCCCACCTCTCTTTCATTTTAACAAACATTTTCAAGTGCACGATTCAGTAGCATTAAGGACATTCCCATTGCTGTACAACCATCACCACCATCCATCACTTTTTCATCTTCCCAAACCAAAACCCTGTCCCTATGGAACATCTTCCCATTCACCCTCCTCCAGCCCCTGTTAACTGCTGTTCTACTTTCCATCTCTATTAATTTGCCTATTTTGGGACCTCGGGTAAGTGTAGTCACACCAAATATGTCCTTTTGTATCTGGCTTATTACCCATAGTGGATGTAGTCAAAGTCCTTCCATGTTGTAGCACATCAGGATTTTGTTTCTTTTTAGGGTTGAATAATATTTCGTTGTAGGTATAGACCATCTGTTGTTTATTCATTCATTTGGTGATGGACAGTCAGGATCTTTCCGTCTTTTGATTATTATGAACAATGCTGCTGTGAACGTGGGTTATGAGTATCTGTTCAAAAAAAAATGAGTTTCTGTTCAGAGTCCCTGCTTTCACTTCTTTTGGGGATATAGCAAGGATGGAATTGTGCGATCATATGCAACTTTTTTACATTTGCTTTAGAATGTAGACATCATTTACAAAGGTCATAGTTCTCAACCCATCAGAAACAATATCTCCTTTTAAAAAAAAATTTTTATTTATTTATTCCTGAGAGACACAGAGAGAGAGGCAGAGACACAGGCAGAGGGAGAAGCAGGCTCCCCGCGGGGAGCCCAATGCGGGACTCGATCCCAGGACCATGCCCTGAGCCGAAGGCAGATGCTCAACCACTGAGCCACCCAGGTGCCCCCACAGTACCTCCTTTTAACACTATTTTTTAAAAATGAGGTTAGAAAACACATAACATAAAAATTACTAAATTTCAATGACATTTAAATAAAAATAATAAAATAGAAAATTGTCATTTTAACCATTTTTAAGTGCATAGTCCAACAGTGTTAAATACATCCACATCGTTGTGGAACAGATCTGCAGAATGTTTTCATCCAGCAGAACTGAAACTCCAGATTCAACAACATCACCCCTTCCCCAACACCACGCCCCCTCCCCGGCCCCTGGGAAGCATCACTCTACTCTTTGTTTCTGTGAATTTGACTACGTTAGATACCTCATGTAAGGGAATCAGTCACTTAATGTGCTTAGTGTGCACGATAGTGTGCTGAAATGAAATTCACAGATAATGCCACTTTCTTACAACACAATTTTGAAGGGCAACGAAGCGTCATGCCCTAACTATAATACGAGGGAGAAATGGAAGTGATTGATGATAAAATGCATATCTCAGCGTATAAACACTTAGGCCTGACTCCCCCAAAAGACATAATAGAGTAGTCAGAAGCTCACCCCCATATGCTTTTTGGAGAACTTTTTTTGTCAGGAATGGGACAGCTGGGATCCCTGGGTGGCGCAGCGGTTTGGCGCCTGCCTTTGGCCCAGGGCGCGATCCTGGAGACCCGGGATCGAGTCCCATGTCGGGCTCCTGGTGCATGGAGCCTGCTTCTCCCTCTGCCTGTGTCTCTGCCTCTCTCTCTCTCTCTCTCTGTGACTATCATAAATAAAAATTAAAAAATAAATAAATAAAATAAAATAAATAAAAATAAATTAAAAAAAAAAGGAATGGGACAGCTACGGACGTGACAGCGATGGGTGCCACAGGCATGCTGCACACAGTGGCAGGATTTCTCGAAACAGTCAATATTTGGTAAAATTCCAGCAAGAGCCCAGAAACAGTCTTCCCTCAAATTGTTTAGTGGCTTGTAATTAATATGTAAAAAGCTTCGTGTGCATATGTGAACACTTAGTCTCAGATAATTATAAACACTTTATTCCCCACCTGCCTTAATGTCCGTGAGGACATTTGAAAAAGAACGTATGGGACATGGGACCATTTGTTTTTTCGTTGTGTGAGTTTGTCCTCGTGCATCAAAGGACATCTAGCAAACCCGGCCCCAGCCGCAAAAGGCCTGAGGTAACCCCGTCAAAGTGGGGGTAACAAGAACACCTGTCACGTTTCCTAAATGCCCCCCCCCAGGGGCGGCCTACAGGAAGAAACAGAAAACAAATGTGCACCTTCATAAATCACAGCAATGAGGAACCCCAATGCCCTTTAACCCCCACCCAGGTCAAAAAACAGAACCCTGCCAACTCTCCCAGAAAATCACTGTGAGCCCGTCCCAAGTCCAGTCCTCTACCCACTCACCCCCCGCCACAGGGGGGCCGGGGATAGCTTAGCCTGACTTCTACTGTAATCACTTCCTCACATCTTGACGTCGTGTCCTACAAGCGTGCATCCCTGAACACGCAGCTTGCTTCCCCCTAGCTAAATGTTCTCAAATCAACGGGCTTCCCCTACATGCTTTTGTTGTTGTTTTAAAGGCTTCCCCCCCCCCCCCCTTACAATTTATCTGCTAAGGACTGGGCCTGTTTGACCTGTGGAGTTTCCCACTGTCCAGATTTGGTGAAATGCCTTCTCGTGCGCTGTGCTGCCCCGCGTGGTCCTCTCTCTGCTGTGCTTGCTGCACGTAGGCACCAGGAACCTGGCGTCCCTCCCTTTGACAAGACTCTTGGTCCTGCTGCCTTTTGTTTGCTTCCTCCCTTCCTACTCTCCTCCCTTCCTCCCTCCCTCTTCCTTCCTTCTTTTCTTCTTTCTTTCTTTCTTTCTTTCTTTCTTTCTTTCTTTCTTTCTTCTTTCTTTCTTTCTTTCTTTCTTTCTTTCTTTCTTTCTTTCTTTCTTTCTTTCTCCTTCTCTTTCTTTCTTTTCCATGCATCTCTCTTCTTCCCCACCAAGGATCTTCGTTCTCAACAACACAGGGACGACATAATTAGAACATCTGACTGCAAAACCCATCTGTCAAGGTCTAACTCACTCATCAAGGTCAGTGACCTCCATGTCGCCAAATCTAATGGTCAGTCATCAGGTCCTCATCATCTCGACCCAGCAGCAGCATTTGACTCAGAGCAACTACTCTCTCCGTGAAACACATTCTTCTCTTGGCTTCTAGGACACCCCGCTCTCCTGCTGTCCTGTTCCCTGGGGCCCTCCTCAGGCTCCTTTATGGATTCCTCTCCATCTCTGCAGCCTCTGCATGGCAGCCCATTCCTCTCCATCCATGCTCATTCCCTGTGTGATGTCATCGTGGCTTCATCTGCCAGCCCATCATGGCCCAGACCTCCCCCCAAGGACCCCACTCCTGCGTCTCCTCCACACCACCCCATGGACATCACATAGCCATCTCAGGCTCAATATGTCCAAAGGGGTATTTGTGATTCTTCTCTCCCCAAACCCTGACCTATCTCAGTTAATGGATGGCCCCAACCTTCTAGACACTTAGGACAAAAGCCAGATACATGGGGGTCACCCTTGACTCATCTCTTCCTCTTACCCACACCCAAGCCATCGGGAAGTCCCCTGGCTCTTCTGACACAGATCCAGAATCAGAGGACTACTCATTAGCCCCTTTACCTGCCTTCTTCATGCTCTCATTGCCTCCTGCCTGGATTTCTACGACAGCCTCCCGCCTGGTCTTTCTGCTCCACCTGCCCTGTCTGGTCTGTTCTCCCACAGCAGCCCAATGATCCTGCTACATCCCAAGACCCTCCTCTGGCCAAACTCCCCCACCCCACGATCTCATTCATGGGGAAAGCCAGCATCCTCACAACGGTGATCTGACCCCGGGCCTCCTCTCTGCCCCCTCTGCCCCAGTGCTCCCCGACCCCCACTCCTGCCCTTTCCCTAGACTCCCTTCCCCTGACACCATGGACTTCTTCACCATCTTCAGGATCCTTTTACAAACATCACTGCGTCAGAAAGACCTTCCCTTCCCTCCAAAATGAGATAACAGCCCCCAACTCTGGCCTCACTTTGTTTTTCTACAACTGTATCCTCATTTCTCCCTCTGGTTTATTTAGTGGTTGTTATCGGACCGTAGGCTCTACCCCGGCAGGACATTGTATCTGTTTGGTGCTGGATCTCCAGTGTCTAGAAGAATCCTTGGCCTGCAGTCATGTCACTATGTGCCAGTGAATGAGTAAATGAATGGATGAAGAACCAGTGACTATCCTGTTCTGAGGAGGACGGCTCAGCTCAGTCTGACTCAGCACTCTGGCTCTCACACCTAACTCACTCTCTCTCTCTCCCCCCATATGACAAAATAGACATAACATAAAAGCTTCCCATTTTAACCATTTCAAGTATACAGTTCAAAGATAGATGTTAAGTACATTTACAGCATTGTCCAACCATCCATCTCCAGAACTTTCCATCTTCCCATACTGAAACTCTGTGCACACACAGAGCAAATCCAAACACAGCCACCATTCTACGTTTTTCCTCTCTGAGTCTGACACCACGACGTACCATAGACGTGGAGTCGTGCAGTACTTTTTTGCGTGGGTATCTGGCTTCCTTCATAGAGCATAATGTCCTCAGGGGTCATTTGTGTTGCAGCCTGTGCCCGAATTTCCTTCCTTTTTAAGACAGGAATCGTATTTCGCTGTACGTACACTTCGAATTTTGTTTATCCATTCATCCATTTGTGGACACTGGATTATTCCTACTTGTAGGCTATTATGAATAGAGCTGCTCTGAACACGTGTACAAATATCTGCTCAGGCTTCTACTTTCAGTTCTTTTGGGTACATCCCCAGAAGTGGGATTGCTGGGTCATGTGGTAATTCTGTGTTTAATTTTTTTTTTGAGGAATCGCCATACCTAACCTCCTTTCTCAGGAAAATGTCTTGTTTTCACGTAATTCCCACCTCTCAAGTCTCATCTCCTGGGTGACAATTCTGTGGCCACCTGCATCCATGGAGCATCTGGCCTGAGGACTTTCTGTGTCCTGTGCACTCCCAGTCCGGTCCACGGTGGACCCTCCAGTGGCCAGGAATCCCTCGGTCTCGTCCTTCCCGGCTACCTCTCAGGGCCACTAGATGGCGTAGGAGAGTAGTTCGGTTTTGTTTCCTGGGGAGAAAGCCCTCTTTTGTTCCTCTTGCCCTGGTGGGGTGGGGGTGGGGGGGATGGCTTTTCCGTGCTCCTGACCTGGGATCACACTGCCTTGAAACTTGGCAACGTTTCTAGTTTCTAATGTCTTCAGTTCAGGAAGCCCACACAATCCTTCTTAAAAAGGGTAATGGTGTTGGGAAGACATTGGCATGTCAGGGAGTCAGAAAATCCTACTCTTTGTGACCTGAATGCACCATCTGGGCTCCGCTGGCCTCAGTTTCCCTATCTGTAAAATCAAAGGGTTGGGCTGGTCAGTGGTTCTCGGGTTCTGGTCGTGTGTGAAGACCTCCTGGAGAGAGAAAACAGCAATGCTGGTTGAATTGGAACCTCCAGGTGCTTGTCAAAGCTCGGCAGGTGATTCTAATGTAGGATGGTGGAGAACCCCTGGGTTAGGTGGGTCCTGAGACTCCTTCCAGCTGGAAGGGGCTCTTACCACCTGAGACACCTGGAACAAGGAATCCTTTCCATCCCTTCAATCCCCAGTTTTCTCATCTTATAAAGAGGGAACAGTAATAGTACCTCTTGTCACATGGGGTGTGAGGCAGAGGTAGAGAAGGTAATGTGAGGAAGCATGGAGCACAGTGCTTGGGCATGTACTCAGTGCTCCTATGTTAACTGCTCATACTCTTTCTAGATCAGCTATTCTCCAAACTTAGGGGGCAGGGGTTTATCAAACCCCCCATCCAGGAAGTTTTTCAGAAGATACTTGCTACCCAGGGACCACCCCACCCCCATCCCAAGCTTTGAATGAATGGGACAGGGTAAGCCAGCTCCAAGGCCTTTGAAACAGCCCCCCACCCCAGGACTGCAGCACACTGCTGTGCACTCATTAGATGTTCAGCAAATGTTTGGTTAAATAGCTCATTTAATTAAGGAAAGCTTCCAGAAGAAAGTGATCCCAGAGCTGAGTCTTGAAGGCCAACCAGGAATTAGGACAAAGAAGAGTGAAGACATTTCTTCCCAGATCAGCCTTCCGGGCTAAAGGTAAACATGCTTCTTTCTCTCATGAGTCTCAGGGATGTGGAGCTGTAGGTGCTGGCTGAGAACTCTAGAGTGGCTCACCAATTCTCTTGTGGGGCCCTGCAGGATGGGACAGGGAGCAAGTGAATGCGTTCCCTGGTGGGGAAGCTGCAGGAGGTTCCAGGTTCCTCTTGGGCCAGAACAGAGAAGTCTGAGCTTTGCTCTGTGTGTTCTGAAAAACCCAGAAGGAATATAAAGCAGGGGAGTGTTGGAAGAAACATGCATTTCCAGGGGGTGATAGATGGAGCCCTGTGGGTGGGGGTAGGGCAGAGTGGGAAGGAGGGCAGGAGGAAGGAGCCCTGCTGGGAGGTGCAGGAACTCACCTGGGCAAAGAGCACTGAGGCAATGATGGAGGAGTGAGAGGGTGGGTGGATTCAGGAGCCACAAAGGAGAGGAGGAGTTGGGGAGGATGAGTGAGGGCACAGCCGTTGTGAGGGCTCAGTTCTCAATGAGGACCCATTGTGGGGTTTGAATCAGGGGGAGCACAGGGTCCAATGTAGATTCTACAAGGACCACTCTGACTCAGGTGTAGAGATGAGGGGGAGGGAGGAAGCAAGGCAGGTGGGCATCAGGAGGAAATTAAAACAGCCCCATGATCTCTGGATCTGGTGATGGTGCTGGAGAAGGGGAGGAGAGGTCAGTCTGGACACATGGCAAAGACAGAGTCACCAGGATTACTGATGGATTGGATGTGGGAATGAGAGAGGAGTCATGAGGACTCCAAGCTCTGTAGCCTGAGTGAGCAACTGGAAGGCTGAACTGTCTCTCACACGGCTCTGGAGACTGGAAAGAGTTGAGATAGAGAGTTTGGGGTGGGGGTGCCTGCTGGGCCATCGGGGGGATCAATCTGCCAGGCAGGTAGTCAGAAGCGGGGCCTGGAGGGTAGTCTGAGAGTCATCGAGCATGAGGGAATTTGATGTCAAAGGCCATCTGCACACCCATTGGTTTGGGTGGTGGAAGGCATTGGGGATCTAGGCTGCTGCAGCCTCAGAGAAGTGGTCTAGGTGGGAGGGAGCTGGGGGGGCAGTGGTCAAGAGGAGGCCAGCCTGGGTTGAGAGTGGAAGGAATAGACAGTGTGAAGGTCAATCATCTGCCTGTAGTCAGCTAACAAAGGACCTAAGACTGGGGGTGGGGGTGGAGGTGGGGCTTAAGCAACAGACATTTATTTCTTACGGGTCTGGAGGCTGAGATCAGGGTTCCAGCACGGTTGGATCCAGATGAGAGACCTCTTCTGTGTCCTTGCTGTGTCCTCACAGGGCTGGTGGGGTGGGAAAATGGGGAAGTGGAGACAGAGCTGGAGCCAGCTCTGGTGTCACTTCTTATAAAGACACTAATCCTATCAGGTTAGGGCCCGGGCCTTATGACCTCATTTAACCTGAATTACTTCCTTAGAAGTCCCATCTCCAAATATAGCCACACTGGCCTCTAGGGCTTCAGCATACAGATTTGGGGGGATGCAAACATTCCATAACACCATCTCCCATGGCGGAGGCAAAGGCCCCCATTTTCCAGGCCAAAGGACCAACAATGCCCATGGGGAGAGTGCAGAGCCCCCCAAGGACTGTCTGGCCCCCCTCCACTTCTGGAATAATCTTCCCCCTACTGTGCCTGCCCTATCAGGCCCAACCCAGACACTCACCCCGTGTGAATGAGCTCTTTCTTTTCAAAAACTGTATTGACACCAAACTCATCAAATTGTATACATTGAATATTTTTAGCATATCAATTAGACCTCAGTGAAGATGTTTAAAGAGCTGTATTGCCATCTTTTGTTTCCTTTGCCTCCCCGCCTCTTGCTCTTGTGGCTTTATAAATTTTCCTGTGGTCACACTATTGAGGTGTAATTTATGTGCAATAAGCTGCACCCATTTAAACGATAGAATTTGATGAGTTCCGACGTGTTTCGGCCTGTGAGAAGTGCCACAGCAGGGAAGGTACAGATCCTGGTTCCCGCTTCCCTCTCCTCTCTGCCTCCACTTCGCCAGAGCCTCTGTTCCCCCATGAGACATTGGTTTGCATTTTGTAGGGTTGCATACAAACAGACTTGGGCAGAGACTCTTTTGTGCCTGGCTTCTTGCACTCAGTGTTAGGATTTTGAGATTCCTGGTTTTTGTGTGTTCTGTAATTAATTTCTTTCCATTTCTGCATATTATTCCAGGGCATGACATACCGTCTTCTTAGTACCCATTTCCCTTTTGTTGGACATTTTGGGTTTTCGGTTTGGGGCGATCCCGAAGTAAGCTGCTCTGAGCATTCGTGGTTTGTGTGTGTCTCATTTCCTCAGATTATGTGTTTTCCGATGTGGTTTTACCATTTCCACTTCCACCAGCAGTGCGGAACTCACACTTCCAGTGCGTGAATGATTCAGGGTCTGCTATATTCTTGCCAACTGTTGGTTCTCGGTGTAAACACTTAGATAAAAATTTTAGCTCCTCTATTGAGTGTATAGAGGTGTCTCGTTGTGGTTTTAGTTTGCACTTCCCTGATGACTAATGATGTTCACTGTCTTTTTGTGTGTTCGTTCGTGTATGTTCTCTTGCGGAGTTGTAAGTACCTTCCGGATCCCGTTAGCTGGATACATCTCTTCCCTAAATCCCCACGACAGGGGTTGACTAAAATGGTCTTCCTTATTTTATTGTTATTTATCTATCACCAGACTAGAAATTTGTCAGAGGTGGAAACCGGTTCTTTCTCCTCCGTGTATGTCCTGCTTGCTCCTGCCCAGCAGAGCGGCCCGCTAGGAATTCAGGGAAATTACTTAACTCCGTGGGCAGACTCCAGGCCCAGCTGACACTGCTCCCGAGGAGTGGAGCCCTCTGTGGGAAGAGGCGCTCACTCCAAACTCCTTGTAATGAGCAGAAAATTAAGATCTCTTTCTTTCTACTGAACTGAGCGTGTAAATGAGGGAAAGCCATTCTGAACTCCCCACTTCTCAGGAATGATCAGGCAGGAAAAGAACGAGGTATCAGAAGACAAACGAGTTTAAGATCTGGAGGGGAATAAGGGCTGTTTGGTGGTGGTGGTGTCGCCAAGCCTAGTAGGCCGTGGTTATATCCACGTGGGAGAGTCCTGGGGGGATGACACCGCAGTGCCCGGGCTACAAACTGGGTTCTGGGATTAATTTCTAAAAACGTACCTAATGGTGCTAACCCAGTTACCATAATGCTGCTATTACCCCCACATCATGAGAAAATGCTGCTTTTGCTATAATTTAATTTTCCAAATAACTGAAAAACATGCCTTTCGGGCTACAGCCTTTCTTCCTTTTTATCTTTTTAGACGAACACTATTCTAAAGCAGAAGATATACTTGCTTTCTTTCCTTTTAAAAAAAAACTCTGATGGGCACCTGGGTGACTTAGTAGGTTAAGCATCTGCCTTTGGCTCAGGTCATGATCCTGGGCTCCCTGCTCAGTGGGGAGTCTGCTTCTCTCTTTCCCTCTGCCTCCTGCTCATGCTCTCTTTCTCTCTGTCACTCTGCTCTCTCTCTCTCTCATAAATAAATTTTAAAAAATATTTTTTGAAAACTCTGATAAAATACACATATATTGCATTGACTACTTTAACCACCGTTAAGTGTACCGTTCAGTATGTTTACACCGTTGCATAACCACCACCACCGTTCATTTCCAGAACTTTTCGTCTTCCTAAATTGGAATGCTCTCCCCATCAAACACTAACTCGCTGTTCCTCCCTCCCTCTGCCCCTAAATCTGAAGGCTAAATCTCTCTCTAAATCCGAGGACTCTAGGGACCTCATATGGTGGAAGCACACACGCAGTGTTTGTCCTTTTGTGGCTGGCTTATTTCCCCTAGCATAATGTCCTCAAGGCTCGTCCATGCAGTAGGTTGGACTGAAATGCCTTTCCTTTTTAAGGCCAAATCCTGTTCTGTCGCATGGGTGGATCACATTTAATTTCCCACTCATCTGTTGATGGACGTTTGGGTTGCTTCCACCTATTGGCTCTTGTGGATGGGGCTGCCTTGAACCTGGCGTGCATGTACCTATTTGAGTTCCTGCTCTCAATTGTTTTGGGTACATCCCCAAAAGTAGGATTGCTGGGTCATATTGTAATTCTGTGTTTAATTTTTTGTGACACTGCCATAATGTTCCCTGTAGTGATCACACCATTTCACATTCTCACGCGTTCTTTTGTTCTTAAATGGTGGGGGTGGGGTGGTGGTCCTGGGTTGTGTCCCACGGCTGGATGATGCTGGTCTGTTGTCCTGAGTCCTAGTCATGAGCCTCCCTTGGGGAGAGACTTGTGGGATTCTCTGCATGAGGGTCCAGGGCTGCTGTGCTGTGTGGGAATCTGTGATTTCCAGGGATTTTTTGACAATAGGGCACCTGGTTTTTGAGGTGGTTGTTGCAATTTGCAAATCCAAAAGCATTAAAGTTCACAAGAATCTTAGAAATAAATCTTATCTGATACACTTCGGCTTCTATTGAAAAGGGAACTGAGGTCAGAGCAGCTAAGCAAGCGGGGGGGGGGGGGGGGTGGGGGGGGGAGGGGGGGATATGCCACGAGCTGCTGTGGGGTGGGAGTCCCCCATGCGATGGCACTCGTCGTCACTCTCCTGGCACTCTGATCACTGTCACAAGCTGGCTTTCAGTCCCGTTTCCTTGCAGTGTACTGTGTGGGCTAGCCCCTTCTCCTCGGCCTCTCCTTCCCCCTGTCCTTGAACACTGACCTCTGTGGATGGCATCACATCAGGCTTCCTATTCTCTCTGGCTTCTCCCTGGTTGGGCCAATGGGAGGTGCGGGGAGCAGAGAGGAGGTCGGGGCATTCATTCCCCTGCTCCTTCCCTGTTAGCGTTGCCAAGTAAATGCAGGAGGCCCAGTTAGCTTTGAGTTTTAGATGAACAATAAGTACGTTTTGTTTTTATTTCTTTTTAAGATTTTATATATTTATAAGAGAGAGAGGGAGAGAGAGAAGCAGATTCCCCACTGAGCAGGGAGCCTGATGTGGGGCTGGATCCCAGCACCCTGAGATCATGATCTGAGCCGAAGGCAGACCCTTAACTGACTGAGCTGCCCACATGCCCTGGTAATTTTTAATTTTTATTTATTTATTTATGAGAGAGAGAGCGAGGAAGCATGAGAGTAGGGGGAGGGGCAGTTTATTTGAAATTTAAATTTATCAGGGCCCATATTTTTATTTGCCAAGTCTGGTGACTCTATGAGTCCCTGTGGGTGTGTGGAGGGTGAGCCTGACCACTGTCCTCCGCCAGCAGCCACAGCCCCTGTGGGTTCCAGCTCAGGCTCCCTACGCTGCCGTCGGGGTGGCGGCCCCAGGCGCCTCACTGGCTCCCTGTTGGTTTTCCAATGAGTCTCTCTAGATACTTCCCTGACTAGTACGTGGTGGGTGACGAGAGCTGTGTGTGCTGTCTCTGCAGCAGGCCTGGCAGGGGACCAGGAGGCTTGCTCCGGCTTTTGAGTGCCCGGCCGCAGCCCAGGTAATGGAGGCTATCACAAATCTCACCCTCTCAGAAGTGAGCTGTTGGGGTACAGTCTCCCTTTGTAACTCGAACCCACGGCCCCTTCACAGGCCATCTTCTCGCTGGCGGCCGGCAGCTTGGCCAGGCAAGAGCCTTGCTGGCCCCATTCCCTTCTCGATGCTGGTGTCCATTCGACTCAGGAAGTAAAGGAACAAGTAGATGTCGCTGAATGCCCTGGTAGCCAATCCGCAGGTTAACTGGCACCTGCAGGCCCCCAGTGGTGCCCTTCCTTCACTCCTTCACCCGTGCGGCCATGCCACAGACCTCAGCGAATGGCACTCGTGTGCAGGGTCACACTAGCAGCCTTGGCAGGCTGGTGGGGGGTGGGGGGCTCGCCAGATGGAGCAAATAAAAACACAGAATGCTCAGGTACATTGAACTTTCCGATAAACCGCAAATACTTTTTTAGTCTATGTTAGATATAATACTGGGGTCATATTTAAACTACACAAAATTTGTTCTTTCGATGACATTAAAAGCTAGCTGGGCACCCTGTATTTTGCCTGCCGGTCCAGGACAGGGATACCTGTGATTTTTAACTCTGACACCTTCTTTTTTTTTTTTTTTAATAAAGATGTCATTTTTATTTATTCATGAGAGACACACACACAGAGAGGCAGAGATACAGGCAGAGGGAGAAGCAGGCTCCCTGCAGGGAGCCTGATGCGGGACTCGATCCCCAGACCCAAGAGCACGCCCTGAGCCAAAGGCAGGCGCTCAACCATGGAGCCACCCAGGAATCCCAACCCCGACGCCTTCTTAAATGAGGTGCCCCATGAGGTGCCCCAAGACGGATGCCCTCAGTTTCATTGTTACAGATGCAGAAGCCGGGGCTCTAGGAACGAAGCACCCTGTCCAGGATCACTGGGTGGGTGTGGGGGGGTTTGTACCTGGTTCTAATGTTATCCAACCTCCCCATCTGGTGCTTTCCTCCAACTTTTCCTGCTGCCTTCGTGGAGAGGACAGTTGCCGCGATGGCTGGGGTGTGGTAGTTGCTGGAGGTGGGCGGCCGAAGGGCTGGCCCAGCTGCCATCACACACCTGGGGCTCCCAGGGCCTGATGAATAGGCCACAGGTCAGCGACCTGCTCCTCACCCCCAGCCCCACCCCTCCCTGGAAGCGAGCTGCTCTGATGCCCCAAGGATGCCCCTGGCCTTGTTTCTTCAACACACACCGGGGGAGGCGTATTCAGAACCTGTGGACCATTCCTGATTCAGTCCCACCACAGAGAGCCTCTCATCTTGATGAGAAGTGCTGGCCGGGGGTAGGAATCCAGCCCACAGCTGCCAGAGGAACAGCCCCAAAGGGCCCAGAGTACCCCGACTCCTCCACCCAGGGGTGGGTGCCCTTCCAGGCTGACGCTTCGTGAACACTGCTTGGAAATGTGTGCAGCCCCCCAACCCCTGGGCAAGGGCTCGCACAACGGTGATTGGGGGGCCCCCCTGCCCTCTGCTGTAGTGTTTGCAGGGAGGAGGAGAGGAGGTCGCCCCAGAGCCCAAAGCAGGGTATGAAACCAGGATGTTCCAAGGAACAACAGCTCCAAGGAATACTTGAAAAATCAAGTCTCTGGCCCAGCCCTGCTGGTCCCTGGAACAAACCAAGGGGAGAAAGGGCCTCACTTGTTTCTGAAAAAGATGGGCCCCTCCTCCTGCCTCTGTGAGACAACCGCTGGCTCCTGAGGCCCGGGCTCCTCCTTCTGGCACGTTCCTGGTAGGGTGACCCAGCAGACAGGGGCCTGGGCTTGGGCTCGGGGGGTGTCCACGGCCCTCAGTGGGGAGGGTGGGAGCAGCTGGCGCCCACCTGGAGCTGTGGCCACAGGGCCCAGAGATGGCCCCTCGGCCTTTGGCAAAGAGGCCTGCTCCCTGTGCTCTATGGGGACAACCTCAACCCAGACTAACAAACTCAGTTCCCATGGTGACCAGGGCTCGGGCACGCATGTGAACACACACACACACACACAGGCGGGTGCTTCACGGACCAATACTTAACTCTCATTATGAATGACTTGCTCTGATACTTTCTGGTCTACTCTGTTCTGTCCTGTTCCAGTTCTGCTCCATCTCCGCCTCCTCCTTCCCATGTGCAGTTCCTCCTCCTCCTCGTTGGTTGTGACCCACACCAGGATTTTACACACTCTGTGGGAGCACCTCTGAGCTGGGTGGGTGACGCCATGGAGGATGGTCACCTGGACCCCCACGTCCAGCCCGAAGCAGAGCCCCCTGGGGGCCTGGCGGTAGCGCCCACCTGCTTATTCCCCTGCGTTCCCGTCCCTGCCCCCACGCGGCCCTGTGCTCAGCCCTGGGCCCTGCTCTGGGGCTCACGGAGCAGCCAATCCTGCCCTGAAGGGTGAGAGTGGGGACACATGCAATTCCCTGGAAGTCAAGCTGGAGGCACCAGGACCCAACAAACCGGACCCCAGGTCGTCTGGGCTCCAGTTTCCAAGCACAGAGAGGTCCCTTCAGTTGGGGATCTAGGGGTGGCTTTGTGGAGGGGGAGACTGGAGGGTGACGAGTTTTGGGAAGTGGAGAGATTGGGCCAGGGGAGACACGTCGAGGTAGAAGGGGGACGTGGAAAGAGTAGGAAAGGTCTGGTGGGTTTGGGAATGACAAGCAGCCCTGTACGACTGGATCCCAGGGTGACACAAGAGTGATTTAAAAGCCACGGAACCACTTGGATGAATGGGTGTGCACCTACTAGGTGCATTAGTGCCATTAGCTCACGCCATCCTCCCACAGCCCCATGAGCCATGTACCTTCAGAATGGAAGTGCAGTCAACTGGCTTTCCTGAGGCTGCGCCGTAAGCAACGACAAGATGTCCATACCTGTGCCGAGCTCTACACATGCTTATGAGCGTCTCATCTTTTGGGGACACCAGGGCTTAATCAGTTAAGCATCCGACTCTTGATTTCAGCTCAGGTCGTAATCTTAGGGTTCTGGGATCGAGCCCCACACACTGGGTCCAGGCTCAGTGGGGAGCCTGCTCCTCCCTCCCCCTCTACTCCTTCCCCCACTTGTGCTTTCTCTCTCTCTCTCTCTCTCTCTCTCTCAAATAAATAAATACATCTTGTTTTTAAAAAGAGAGAGCTTCATGGCTTTTGACTCATCATATCCTCCAACAACCCTGTCCAGGAGGCACTCCACCCCCACTTTACAGAAAAGGTAACAGAGGCACAGGAGGGGTGTGACATGCTCTGTGTGACGGGGCCAGGACTCAGGCCAGGACATCCGGCTCCTGGATCTGAGCCTTTCACCACTAAGCCGCCTCCTGGCCAGGAGAGCTGAGGCTCAGGGGAGGCAGGCCAGCTGCGGGAACAGGAGGGTCGGGGTTCTGTTGTTTTCATGGATGTGTTTCTCGCACCTTGACCATGGTACCTAGGACGTGTTCAACGAAAATGTGCTGAACACATGAAAGAGTCAGGGGGACCCACTGCCATCAGAACCCCATCCTTTAGCCGAGGCAGGAATGAACAGAAAGGTGCTACAGTAGGCTCATAAAGGCTCTACATCCCAACCCACAGAAGGGCACCTTTTTGGATAAAGCATCTTTACGGTTGTGACTTTCCTGGATTGTCCCTGGGCCATCACAGGTGTCCTTATAAGAGGGAGGTGGAGGGAGATTTCATGCACCCAGAGGAGCAGGTGATGTGAAGATGGAAGCAGAGACTGGATGATGTGCCCACAAGCCTGGGAACGCCAAGGAGCCACCCAGAAGCTGTAGGGACAGGAAGGAATTTCCCCTGAAGCCTTCAGAGGGAGCACAGCCCGGCCTTGACTTTGGACTTCTAGCCCCTATACCATGAGAGAACGACTTTCTGTTGTCTGAGGAGCCCAGTTTGTGGTGCTGTGTAACAGCAGCCACAGGACATCAGTGGGTGCCCATGACATGCTCCTGCTATGAGGAGGTGCTGTCACGAGGGGGGCCCCACTGTAGCGTCACGGGAGAAGCACCAGCCCGGAGTTGGAAGCCAGGGGCTCCGTGCCCATTCACTCTATGACCTTGGTCAAGGGAGTTACTTCTAGCCTGTTTCTTCATCCCTAAAATAGTGTGGGGGGGGGAGGGGCAGGTGACTGAGAAATTCTTTCCTGTCTCTGTGTCACAATTGTTGTGAGGATCAAATGGGATAATTCACATGAAAATACAGGATTATAAAATTCATATTTATATAATGTCTTAGATAAGATATAGGATTTACAAGATTATTAAAAGGTCAAGAATAATTATATTATTATGGAGCATGATATTTCTGTCCCTCTCTCCATCACAAGCACTGGCCGCTCTTCCTGACCTTGGGGTTAAGCAGTTTCCCCCCTTTTCCAGAAGACAGTGAACAGCCATAGATCAAGGTGGATTTGGTCCCCAGAAGGAGTGGGATCTGGCAAGGTCTTCTGGGGCAGGAGCCACTGAGCCGTCCTTCCTGTCCCCTCTTCTTGCTTCTCCTCCAGATACCTCTTTCTTCTCTCCTACCCCCTGCCAACAAAGTCTGGTCACGGAACACCGTCTCCTTGGCCCCTGACTCTTGGGTCGGAGTCTGCTGGTGGAATGAAAAGTCTGGCATCCGAGGCATCCCATTGACGTGGGGTCATCAGGTGTAACAAGTGAATTCTTGAGATGTTTCACGATGCAAAAAGGTGCTTTTATTAAAGCCCAGGGCCAGGACCCCTGGGGAGGAAGGGGCTCCTCACTTGTTATTGTGAGGAGTGACTGATTGTATACTTTTTAGTTAGTGGGGCTTGGGGGTGTGTGTGTGTGTGGGGGGGGGGGTAACATAAGTCTCTGGGGAATTTGTGTGTGTTGAAAGTGAGGTTTCTAGGACCTTGGAGGGCTGGTCATTGTCCTTTTTTAAAACAGTAAAACATTAGTCACGAGACCCTTCAAGAATGTCGTGTTTGGCACATCTCAGATGTGGATTGGTGATAACCACATGTTATCAGATGAGTTTTTCTTAGTCATATTTTTCTGCCTCTGTTCTCCTCGACAACATGTGGGGGGTGGGTGGGCTCCCTGACCCCCCTGAGTCCCATTCAGCGCATGATCCCAGGCACTGTTTGGGGCAGGAACCCCTCTGCTTCTCTATGGCCAGAGTGATCCTCCCGCCCCACTACCCCCTCCCCATGCCATCCCTCATAGCTGCACCCGCAGCGCACCCCCCCCACAGGTGTTTGCATCTGGTTAATCTGGGTCATGTGGCCCACACCTGTGCTCCCGCGCTGTGCAATAAGAGGAGGCACATGTCTCTTTCCAAAGTCCAAGTATGGAGGAGATGGGGCACAGTAGTTAGCACATCACCCCTCCCACCCTTCCACCAAGCTCAGACCCGAAAGCCCCCTTCTGGGGAGTTGTGCCAACATCATGTATCCAAGGATGAAAGCCCCCCTGGAGGGTGGAGATTGGCTACCTATGCCCTTGGGGAGCACTGGAGGGCTGTCCGCCTTTTGGAAGGCTCACTCACCAGTGTCTGGCCTGACGGAGCACTTTGGGAGAGCCTGCAGGGGCTAATCCTAAGGCAGACCCCACCCCATACTCCTGAGGCAAGGAGACTGAGCTCTTTCAGTCAGCATGTTGCCACACAACATGGGCCCCACTGGCTCCTCATCGGCAGAGTTCAGGAGCATCTGCTCTGCCAACCCAGCTCTGGTTTGGGGACACAAAGCTGAATCAGACCTTCCCCTGCCCTGGAGGCATAGCCTAGCCAGGAAAACAGGCTTGCAGACCTTTACGGTTGGGGCCAGAGATGGAGCACTGGGCCTGTGGATTAGGAAACTTTGGATGGAAAAGAGATGTGTGAGCTGATCTTGAGGTACATGTAGGACCCGGCAGGGGGCAGAAAGTTCCCGCCTACTCAGTCTGGTGAGTGATCTTAGTCTATGTCTCAAACTCGTGAGGATGATGGAATGTGTGGCTCTTGACTCTTCTGGATCTGCTCATAGCTGCCTCAACACAGAGGACAAGGTAGATGCACAGAGGGCATCTGAAAGTCTGCAAAGATGTCCAGCAATGTTACTCAGGGAGAATCATGACTTTTGGTCATATTCAGGGTGTGGGTTGGAGGGTCTATTTCAACTTGTCCCTAGGCAGGAAGAGATACTCAGATACCTGCCCTCTGCCAAGACCCCAGCTCTCTGACAGCACTGAGTGGGAGAGAAAGCACAGCTATATAGAGAACAGCGCTGGCCTGGAAGAGGGTGCTTACCCAAACATGTAGAGTCGGGGCCTGAGCGTGTATGCAGGTCCCTTGGGTTAAGGCAAGAATGCTGCCCGTAGCGGTGAGCGGGTCAGCAGCCAGCAGAAGGTAGAACCATGGGGAAGGTGAGCTGAGCTCTTACTGAAAAAGTCTGTTCTTAAAGACTGTACTTTACTTGCAGTCATGAACAAAGACTTAGAAATTTCCAAGCTGACAAATCTTGATTCCAAAACAAGAAGTCTATGTTCTAGTATGGGAACATATCAGACACAATGAGAATATGTGCATGCGTGTGTGTAGAGGCACTAAAGAGCATCAAACTTGGGACAGAACAGATGAATGTTTTCTTTGGGTCAATAATGAGGGCTCATTGGTGGTTCTTCAGTCAGACTATTATTCATGGTCTGTTGGGAATAAATGTTTACAGGTTTCAGAGTTGGGATTCAGTCACTGTGAAAAAAATCCTTTTGTCACTTCACGATTATGCAGAAGGAGTTAAAGACTTTAAACTCCTTCTACATATTATTTTCTACATATGGCAGGTTGGGATTATAATGCAGAGAGGAGTAAACCAAGTAAGAAACACCGATTTCCTTTAAAATGTTGCTTCGGTGACAGGGAGTCTATTTGGCTGTGGCATGTTGGAGCACTGGACCTTGGACTGCCAGTTTTGCTCTGATCTCTGGTACACAGCAGAGAGAGCAGATAGGTTTTTGTTTTTGTTTTTGTTTTTTTAGATTTTATTTATTTATTCATGAGAGAGAGGCAGAGACATAGGTAGAGGAGAAGGAGGCTCCACGCAGGGAGCCCAATGTGGGACTTGATCCAGGGACTCCAGGTTCACACCCTGAGCCAAAGGCAGATGCTTAACTGCTGAGCCACCCAGGCATCCCGGTTTTTAAGTCCATCTCCTCCTCTCATACTCATTACTCAGCTTCAAATAATCTTAATCCCTATAATTGGATTATGACAAACTGGGATTTCCAGAGGCTCTAAGGGCCAACCAGAAGCCAAAGTAAATCCTCCCTGTAGGAATATGTCATTTTAGCCCTCAAATTATTTCTATAATTCTTCATATAATGATTGAATCTGACACTCATCAGAAATATCAAAGCACACAAAGAAATAAGACATGATCAAAACCCAAGAGAAATAATAAGTAATAGAAACAGACTCACAAGGGCTCTAGCCAATAGAATGAACAGATATAGACTCTCTTTTTTTAAGATTTTATTTATTTATTCATGAGACACACACACACAGAGAGACTCAGAGACACAGGTAGAGGGAGAAGCAGGCTCCCTGCAGGAGCCCGATGTGGGACTCGATCCCCAGACCCGGGATCGCACCCTGAGCCAAAAGCAGATGCTCAACTGCTGAACCACCCAGGTGTCCCAATGTAGACTCTTTAATGGCTCTGTTTTTAATATACTCAAAGACAAAAAATAATGAGTTAAGTTATGGCAAATCCCTAGAAACTATTTTTAAAAAGAACCAAATTGAAATTCTATGTCTGAACAATACAGTAACCCAAATTCAGAATGGAAGGGTTTCATGCAGAATGGACATAGCTAAAAGGAGACTCAGTGAATCAAAAATAGGTCATAAAAATAAAGAATGGAAAGTCATCAGAATGGAATCCACAGATACAAAAGATAGGGTAAGAGATACAGGAGATGTGCTGAGAAAGTCTAATATACGTAGACAGGGTCCCCGAAAGAGAAGAGAGAATTTGAACAGAATGACATCAAGACGTTTTGAACTGAATACTTTGAAGAGAATGATACTGAAGACAAATTATCTAAGGTTGTGGGGTGCAGCTTACACAATGCCTAGAGGGAAACTTATAACCCCCAATGCATATCTTAGAAACAAAGAAAGGCTGAAAATCGATGAGCTTAGCTATGATCTCCAGAAATTAGAAAAAAAAGAACAAATTACCCTGCCCTCCCCTAATTGAAGGAAGGAAAAAATAAAGATGAGAGCAGAAAGTAGTAAAGTAGAATGTAAATATGTATTAGTGATGATCAACAAAACCAAGATTAAGTCTTGCGGAAGACCAAGACATGGTGGCTGGTGATGCTGAAACAGGAAAAAAGAGAAAAGGCACAAATTCCTAGTGTCCAGAATGAGAGGGGGTTATAAAGGGTATCAGAAGCAAAATGCAGTATTTTAATATTAATGTTAATATTTAAGAGGAAGAGAAAAACCCCCTTGGAAATGTACAACTTACCAACATCGACAGAAGAAGAAATAGAAAAGCTGAAAATCCTATAAATACTTGAATGTATAAGTCAAGTCCTCTTTTTAAAAAGGTTTTATTTATTCGAGAAAAAGAAAGCGAGCATGGCAGGGGGAGGGGCAGAGGGAGAGGGACAAGCAGATCCCCACGGAGCGCAGAGCCCGACATGGGGCTCGATCCCAGGGCCCAGGACCCTGAGATCATGACCTGAGCCAAAGTCCGATGCTTAACCAACTGAGCCAGCCAGGCGCCCCTGTAAATAAAGGCCCCTTGATGAAGACAATATTGTGCCCAGAGAGCTTTACCGGTAAATTCTACCAACCAGACAAGAAGAAATAATGCGAGCAACTCACAAGTGTCTTTAAGAGTGCATCTTGTGCATTTTAACCATTCAGTAGTGGTTAAAGTTCACATTTTTTTTCAGTTTCAGATACAAAGCTCACCGTCTGACTCCTGCCCACATCTCTTACCCGCCCCCGTCCCTCCCATATATGCTGTTTTCTCCCCTGCCCAGCAAAATGATTTGCGTCTCCCTGAACTCGCCGTGCTGTTTCTCGCCTCTGGGCCCCCACATTCACCCGGGCCTACTCAGTGCTGGGCTTTCTGGATCCCTGGTGACCATCCTAGAGGGAGCTGCTGGTCCCCTTGTCTGGGTGGCTTTTCCGCCATCCTTCACCTATAATTCTTCATAGAATGATTGAGTCTGACGCTCATCAGAAATACCAAAGCACACAAGGAAATAAGACATGATCAAAACCCACCAAGGGGGGTTTTGACCTATTATGACCTATTTTATGACCTTCGCCTAGCTCCTGCCTCCTCCTCCCCTCTCTGTGTAGTGGTTGCCTGTTACAGGTGTGACTCTCTCTCTCTTTTTTTTTAAGATTTTATTTATTTATTCATGACAGACACACAGAGAGGGAGAGAGAGAGGCAGAGACACAGGCAGAGGGAGAAGCAGGCTCCATGCAGGGAGCCTGACGTGGGACTCGATCCCAGGTCTCCAGGATCAGGCCCTGGGCTGAAGGCGGCGCTAAACCACTGAGCCACCTGGGCTGCCAGGTGTGTCTCTTCTCCTGTACCGTGGTATGCACAGGACATAGTGCCTGGGTGTCCTCAGTGCCTACAGCGATGCCTCATGCACAGTAGGCACGTACCTGCTGGCGGCATGAGAAGGGAGCCAACACCCAGCATCAATGCTTGCAGGGCTCCACTGGGTCTTCTAGACCAGTTCCCCTGCTAGCAAAGGAAGTGTCAGAGTTAGGAACCGGTCCAAGGTCACCAGTGAATTAGAGGCAGAGGCAGGTAGAACAGAACCCAGGGCTGGCCCACCGCACACCATTGTCTCTCTGTCTGTTTGTTGATGGGACTTTTCCTGCCACGGCCTTCCTTTCTGCTGACTCCAACTTTGTGCCTGGCCCAAACTTTACCTCTCAGCCTCCTTACCCAGCGCACGTGTCCCGTCAGGAAGTGTCAAGTGATGCGTTCAGGCATGCATCCCCGGACACCTCCGGGCCTGAGCTCCGGAAGTCCACCCTGTGGCTGTGAGCATCTTTGTACACATGCGTGTGTGTACGTGTGCAAGGAAACTAGATCACTCAGGGGTCCTGCAAAACCACTGGCAGCCAGAAAGATACGGTTTTAGAATAAATTAAAAGGAAGTAACCCATCAGCAATGATTAGCAGAATCAAGAGGTAAATCCTTTATGTTTATTTCAACGAAGGTGATTTTAATTAGCAGCCATAGATTTCTCTGGAACTGGACATTAGTTTTATTGATTGGGACCCACGTTTTGCAGGGCAAGGCATTTTGATGCAAACTAAAAAAATCACTGTGTAGATTATTACCGAATGCATGAGTTTCACATATTTCTTCTAGGAAGGGGTGTGTGTGCGTGTGTGCATGCTCCCACTCCCTCGAAGGCACGGGCCCATGTGGTTGACATTGGAACCAAAGAGATGACTGACTCAGTAGAGAGTGGTAGGGAAATCATTTGCATCCTGGAGGGCTCCTCCTTGTGTTGTTGCTTCGTTTCCACTTTTACTGTGAGTGATAAGCTTTTGGTAACTTAGGAGACAGATCGCCTTGTTGGCCAGGACAAGCCTACAAAAGCACCAGCGCAGCACAAGTCCCTACCAGAGCTGGGAGCAGGACCTCACGGGCTCCAGAAAATGCAAACACTCCCACCGACTGACTGGCAGCCAGGGCTTCTCGGGAACCCGGGAGAGGACCATGCAAACCAACTGTGCGAAATGACCACAGGACTAGAGACGCAGTCCCGACTATCAGGCTTGCAGACTCACTAGGTCCTCTCCCTTGGCCTTAATCATGGGCAGAAAGGTTTTCTCTTCTGTAGATAAATTTCAGGCAAGAACTGGTAAGAAAGACGTGCACAGGGTTTACCCCCTACCCCCACACGGTCCCATGGAAAGGTCACTTGAGCCCTGTTGGCCATCTAAAATTGTGTAGTAGCCAAATAAAAAATAAAAATTAGTTGAAATTCATTGTGATCTTCATCTCATTTAACACCAGGCATCCAAAATATTATCCGTTCGATATGTAATCTGCATAATTGCTAATGAGGTATCTTACATCCTCTATGTCACACGCGTTGAGTCCCGCAGTGGGGCAGTGACAGGTGACAAAGACAAAGCAGGAACACAGAGGTAGCAGTCACCTCCCCACCTTTCCTGACTAGGCCACTTGCCGACTCGCTAAGGCCACCGTGAGAGCCGACTCCGGGCACTCCTGCCCCCAGACAGGAGGTGGGTGGCTCAGGGGTGTGGCTGGGTGAAGGGTCTTGCAGGCCCTGCTCAGACCTCTGCAAACCCACGCCCCTGAATTCCTGTCTGGTTCAGTCATCAGTATTTATGGAGCTGTCGCTGGAAAACATCACATGGGTCACATGCTGTCCCTCAGCTGCCCTCCCCACGTCTCCTTTCCTTAGGGGGGTGTGGCTTGGAGCCTCTCTGCCCTGTCTCCCTCCCTGTCCTGTCAGTGCTGAGAGTTCCAGTCCTTGGCGTTGAGATAAACTGCCCCTGTTGCTGGAGAAACCTCAGCCAGGGGGAAGGGGGTTTGTCCCCCTCAGCTGCAGCAGAGCCCAGAACCTTCTGCACTGTAAACCGTCCTTGTAGATACTTCCAAGACAGGGACCTGCAGAGGTGAGTGTTAGGTCCTGGGACAGTTCCCTCCAACCTCTGGAGGGTCTGATTCCAGCTGCTCGTCTGACTCAGGAAGCTGTGGCCTTGGGTAGCACCGTGGGCACTGACACCTGTATTTCCGAGTCATGTAAACATTTGGCTGCTTTGTCGGCCCCTCTTCTCACCCATCTTCCAGGTGAACTGTCTCGGTCACAGGTCCTCTTGAAGACAGAAGAGCTTCATGGGCACGTCTCTCTTCTCCTCCAAGGAAGAGGGCCAAAGAAAGAAAAAGAGAGCTGAGACTCTGGAGCGGGTTCCACTGGTGGCCGTTCTGTCTCTCGGGCCCTGGAGCCCTGTCCTGGTTGTCACGATGGGGGCAGGACACCTTCCTGGCACATGGTGGGAGGTGGCCAGGGATGCTGCATCCGTGTCCCGCCGCAGAGGACGGTGCCCAGGGGAGAAGGCTGGCTCTGGGGGCCACTTGGGGTTGAATCCCGGCTCTGGCCATTCCTTGATTTGGAACAGCAGGCAAGGTCTCCAATCTCTGTGCCTCTCCTTGTTTGTCAAATGGGGACAGTGATAATACAGTCCTCCCAGGGTTCATCTGAGGATTGGAATGAATAAATACATATAAAGCCATAGAACATGCCTGGCACATAGTAAGTGCTTTTAAATACCGATTACTATGTCTCAGTCATGTTAACGCAGCTCCTTAGAGACAGACTCTGCTCTAGGTGGGGAAGAGGCCATGCAGTAGTGAACCAAGCAGACTCCTGGGGTGATGGCCTCAGGTCGTCCCCCGTGGTCACTGTCCCTGGAGGTGGGCCCTGCCTGGGTCTCTCCACATGCCCTGGCCCCAAGTCCCCCAAGCCTCCCACCCGGCCTGCTCCCCCGCTCCCCTGCCTGTCTGTCCCCACGCTCTGTGAAAACTTGGTACCCTTTGTCTCTCCCCATCCTGCACTCCCACTATTAGCGCCTTAGTGTAAAGTCCTCATGATCTGTAAGGACCCCATCAAGTCCGGCCTAGACCAGTTGAACAGCCTCTTGGCTGGACCCCTGACCATGCCTCTGCCACTCTGTGTCCTAGAAGAACTTCCTTCCTTCTTCTTCTTCTCCTTCTTCTTCTTCTTCTTCTTCTTCTTCTTCTTCTTCTTCTTCTTCTTCTTCTTCTTTTTAAAGAGATTTTATTTTATTCATTAGAGACATAGAGAGAGAGGCAGAGACACAGATGGAGAAGCAAGCTCCCTGCAGGGAGCCCGATCCCAGGACCCCAGGATCATGCCCTGAGCTCAAGGCAGAGGCTCAACCACTGGGGCCCCTTGAAGGAACTTTCTTACCTACACATTCTCCTTATCTATGGGGAAAACATCTCTATGCTCATCTGCATAGAGGCAGATGCAGCCCTCCCAGCTGGGCCCCTCAGCCGTCCTGCCCTGGGCTGGGGATGCCCTCGGGACAGAGGGTCAAGGCATGAGGCTGTTCCCAGGGGAGTGATGTGTCTCGGTCAGGCCAGCCCTGGTCTTCCTGGGAGGGGGAGGGCTCCTGCAGCTTGGAACACACACGTCCTATTGGGCAAAGCCATCCCGTGTCCCGCCTAGATCATCCCGGGGAGAGGCTGGCAAAGGATTGCATCTCTCAGTGGAGGTGCGGCACGGTCCCACTGCAAAGGGTTCGGGTGCCAGAAGGATGCAGGAGCGGGGTCTTTGTGCCAAGCACCCGCAGAGCGAATGGAGGACCACCTGCGTCTTTGCAAAGCTCCGTTAAGAATTACAGAGGCAAGTACCGTGGGGCCCGTGAGTCAAATCTTAGAACAAAAGATGATCATCCCTTCTGGAAAGAAGAGCTCGTAGCCACCGCTTATTCCTGACTGAGTCCTTGTTGCCTCTGTCCGGAGATGGGGGAGAACGGTGCGGGCATGTGCTTCTGCTTCTCACCCTCGAACCATCCACAGCCTTGTGCTATCACACCCTTTTGATGTACCAGTGGCCTGGGAAGGGAGGTCTCTGCCGACGTGACTAATAATTTTTAAATTCTCTATGTGACAACCATAGGGAATGAAGAGCAAGACGTAATTTCAAAAATAATTTTTTAAAAGTATCGCTCCAGTTATCACTATTTATGTCCTCAGCTCGCTTTATGAGTTACGTGTGCCAGGCAGGGCTGGGCTCTTTATAAACGTGATTTCATTTACTGCCACACAACCTCGTGAACTGGGCCTTATTCCTTATTTGCTCTGGGGCCCAGAGAGGTTATGGGACTTGTCCAAAGGCACCTGGGTAGGACAGGGTGAGCCTGGATTGGAACTCACGTCCCATCAAAAGCCAGACCCTTCGATCTGCCCCAACCATAAGCACTGTTGTCCCACACGGTGAGCTGGAAAGAATTCATTGGTTTGCTCCGAATAGATCAAGTCAGTGAGTCAGCGCATAGAACTAGGTGCCTAGCAAGCCCATTGTAGGTGCTGGAGGAAACAAGCTCTCGGGCAGGACATAGTCTCAAGAAGAAGCCAACATTCCACTTACGGGGAAGAAAAGAAATACTCGGACAAACAAAACAGGTGCTGATGCTGGTCTATGCCACGGAGAAAGGGAAACCAGGTCCCGGGACACAGCACTCCCAGGGGGTGTAGTGGGCCAGGAAGTGCTGTGTGAGCAGGCCCGAGGAATGACCTTGAGGCAGCAGGTAGGTCAGCTGGAGGACGAGTGTTCGCGGTGGGAGAAAGTACCCAAAGCAGGGCCAGGCACTCCCTGTTGCCCTACAACCTCCTGGCTGCTCCCTCGTGGGGGTCTGCTGGCTCCCGGGCCTGCCCTATCCTGATTTTCCCCGTCATTGTAAATGGCACTACCGCCCATCCAGGAGCACAAGCCCAAACCACGGATCATCCTGGATTCCCTCTTTCTCCTCAACCCTGAAATCGAATCAGTTGTGTCCCGTAGGCCCTACCTCCACCCCATTCCCGGCTCCGTGCCCTTCCCCACCAAACTCCCTGCCACCATCTTTGGCCAGACTACCAGCGTCTCCTGCCTGGGCCGGGCCCATGTCCCGGGCCTCAGTCATGCCCTCGGAAGGTCTTCTTGGAAGCATAAGTATGATGCTATCACTTCTGCTTGAAACCTTCCAGTTCTTCCCTTCTGACTTAGGATAAAATCCAAACTCCCCACCATGCCCATGATGCCTCAGTGGCTCACCCCACTCACAGCTCCTAGCTCACCCCACTCCACTCTTGGCTCCAGAAAGGTGCTTCCAGTCTCCATCATCTGTCCCTCAAACAGGCCACGCTGCCCCCTTTCTTGGGCCCTTGCACTTGCTGTGCCATGTCCCCAGCATCTCATCCTCTAGACCCTCCCTCTGGTCACTCGCCTCCCCATGGATGCTGTCCCCAGAGGCCCCCAGCTAGAGCTGTCCCCAGCTACACACCGTCTCTCTCTTTCCTGTCTGACCCTCCTCCCGGACCTCACCAGGTGGTGCTCGTCGGTTTGTTGTGGGTGCCCCCAGCTCCCCGTTAAACTCTAAGTTCCAGGAGAGTGGGCCCCCAGCTCAGGCTGTTCCTTGCCACATCCTGGCATCGGTGGCCCTCAAGGATCATTCGTTAGAAGACAACGTAAAGACCCTCTGTTGGCACCTGTAGGATGAGGGGTGTGTGCTGTAAACAGTAAAACTCCACCCAAATGTTCATTAATGTGACTGAATAACCTGTCAGGTGTGAGGTGGTTCGATACTAGAAGAGAGGCACGTGGGGTGGGGTGGCTCGTGGCTGAGATTCCTAGCCCGAGAGTTGGACTGACCTGAAACTGTGGCCTCCTCCTCACAGGCGATCAATCCCGGGCATGCCCCAAATAGCGCTAAGCCTCAGTCTCCCAGCTAAAAAGTAGGGACAGAGGTTCCCACCTTAGAAAGTCATCATGGGGATTACATGTGAGAATGTGTGTAAATGGTTTACATCACCCTTAACACGTAGTAAATTCTCCATCCGGATGGTTTTATTATTTCATTATTATCATGAGGAGGAGGAGGGTGATGGTCAGGGCTTAGAAAGGGAGGTAAGTTAAAGATGTCTTCAGAGAGGAGGTGGCATGTGACCTTGGCCTTGGACAATTTGATGGGTCTGGAGGATATTTACCATCAGAAAGACGGGCAGTGATGTTGCTGTTGTCTGTCACATTCCCACCACCTGACGAGATGCAGGGAGGCGTTATCACCATGTCACGGATCAATAAACAGAGACTTGGAGCATTGAAGGGATATGTCCAGTGTAGGACGGGGACCAGTCCAGAGCCCACGCCCTTTCCAGTTGGTGGTTTGCTTCCCCTCCAGCCTGGCGACTCTCAGAAGACAAGGACGGGCTCTCACCATTGTGTGCACGCCTAGCATGAACATGCACTCAACACCTCCTTGTTGAGCTGACCCGGGCGTGAATCCCACCTTGACCTGCTTCTTAACTTCGTGGGCCCGCACAAGTCACTCATTTCTTCATCTATAAAATGCTCATAGTGGCGTCTGTCTCCCAGACTGGCCATGAGAATAAGGTCAGATAACAACCATGAGGACACCTAGTATAGCACCGGGTTTGTGGCCGTGGACGTGCATACACAGAGAGGGACAGAGAGCGCAGAGGGAGGGGAGGAGGGGGAGAGACACGTCCAGGTGGAGACGGGTGAAGATTCCAAGTCGGGAGCAGCATGTGCAAAGCCAGGCGGGTGTGGACACGCAGAAGGTGTATGCGGAGCCAGCGTGGCTGGGGCATGATATGAGGCGGGGGCGGAGTGCGAGGTGAGGATGGAAAGAAGGGCAAAGGTTGGACCGTGGAGAACCAGGCGCACAGTTTGGACCCAACTCTGTTGGCAATGGGGCCCAATCAAGTTCTTAAGATTGGAGTATGACATACGTCCTGGGAGGTCCATAGCGTGCACACTCGTCAATCTAGAGGTTGATGGAATTTCACATATACATACACTCGTCTCATCACCATCAGCTTCAGATATAGAACATTTCCAGCGCCCAGGGAGACGGCTCATCCCCCTTCCCGCAAAGGCGCCACCCTTCGGACCAGTCACCGTGGATGACTTTACCTGTTTGTATTTTCTGTAAATGGAACCGTGCAATCCTTCGAGTTTGGCTTCTTTCACTCGACATAACGTCTGTGAGATTCATCCAATTTCTTGCACAGAGCAGTAGATCATTCCGTGGTGCTTCTACGTAGCGTTCCACTGAACGCACACACCACACTTTATCGGTCCATCATCCTGTCGGTGCACTTTTAGGCTGTTTCCTGC
The DNA here is from genome assembly GCF_048418805.1 of Vulpes vulpes. NCBI lineage: Eukaryota > Metazoa > Chordata > Mammalia > Carnivora > Canidae > Vulpes > Vulpes vulpes. The sequence continues at coordinate 51,203,564 of NC_132795.1, forward strand.
TTTGGCTCAGGTGAGTAAAGTGGCACCAACATATCTGTGCACGTGTGTGGGGACATGCATGCTTGCTTCTCCTGAGCATGAACCTAAGAGTGAGAGTGTGGGTCCCAGGGAGGCTTATGTTTGGCTTTAGGGGACATTTTCAGGTGGTTCTCCAAAGCGTGCTGAACCACTCTATTCTCCCCCCAGCATGTGTGAGAGTTCTAGGGGTGACAGAGCCCCGGGAGCTGATTTGGGGACACACTCTGGACCAGGTAGAGGTGGAGAGGCAGTAGTGGCCTGTGCTGGGGACAGGCTTGAGGATGACTCCACGTGCTCTGCTGAAAGCCTCACCAGGAGCTATGTTTGCAGGATGCCTGAGACCCGTGGAGGCTTCTCCCACCATGGTTAGGGCCCCACTGCCTGGACATGCCCAAGGCCCCCCGGGGAGATTCTGCTTCTGTAGCTGGGGCCAGGAATAGGTTTGGTGCAGCACCCTAGGCACCTACAAAGCACAGCTGCAGGGCTTGGACACCTGTTAGACCCTCTTGCCAGCCTCACCCATCCCTGCTCTGTGCCCGTGGAAAACTGGGAGGTAAGGGTGGGTTAGAGCCCCCAGGGTCCCTGGACTCAGATATGGCCTGTGTGATGCCCTCTGCAGCCTGGGCTCTGGCCAGGGCCTCGGCCACTGCATCTCAGCCTTCCTAGTTGGTCCTCACGCTGCCCAGCTTCCACCCGGACCATCTGCCTCCCCCGTCCTGCCCCCACCCAAGTCCCCAGTCCCATTTTGGATTACTGCTCCTAGGAGGCTAGAAGCATAGCTTACCCTGCCCAGATGTAGCCCGCTGGCCCATGGCAGGATGGGGCAAGAACCTCAAAGCGGGAGCCCCTCAAGGTCAAGAGGGGGGGCTTTTGTGTCTCAGATTCACCAAGCATGGTGGATGCTTGCGGCCTCCATCTGAAGTAAGCAAGACCCAGGGGGTTGGAGAAGGGCTCCCAGGAGCTACTAGGGGTGCAGGGAGGGAGGGGGCCTCCCTGGAGCCAGGACTCCCTCCCAGCTTCTGCAGCGATGCCAGCAGGCAGCTTCTCACAGCAGCTCCATCACACTCTGTCCGCAGCAGGAAATGACATCGCAGCAATTGTTAATACCCACTCATGTGCAGGAAAACAAATTAGATGCTGCCATCAGGCTCTCGCCCTGGGACAGGGATGATGTTACAAGAAGGGCTCTTCTCCGGGGCCCTCAGCTCAACTCAGCTCCACTGAGACGATCCCTGGGTCTTGTAGCTCCAACACCCTCATCTCTCCGTCCCGGGTGGCTAGACTCCAAACCCGTGTGACTTTCTGTGACATCATAGAAAGGAAAAGAGGGAGCTGATGCTCTTAGGTGACCTGTGGAAGCCCGTTCCTAGCTATGAACGTTCCTCGTTATTCTTTGTCATCAGTGTCCCATGGTCTATCCCCTGTCCCATGTACTGTCCCATGGTCCATCCTCCTACCCCACACAGTGCCCCATGGTCTGTCCTCCTGTCCCACACAGTGTCCTGTCTTCCCATCCCACACAGTGTCAGTGCCTGTCGTATGAGTTTCTGGTGTAGCTGGGTCCCAGATCACACACCAGAGTCCACTCTGGCTCCTTTTCTCAGGTTATGGGGTCACTGGGGAGGAGTCCACATGTGCTCCTTGGTCTACGTGGAGACACCCACATGGGCTTCAAAGAAACCCACATGAACCATTCCCCTCGTGTCCTTCAGCCCAAGTCATCGGCTTAACAGTCCAGCAGATATGAGGGGCAGCCCTGTGCAGGTCTAGAAAGAGGCAGGCCTGCCCAGACCCTGGGTCCTCCCCTCCTGGCTGGGCTCCTTGGCCAGCTCCTCAGCCTCCCCGAGCCTCTCTTCTCTCCCTCGTCCGCAGTATGAAGTGGAAGTTAATGACCATTCCCTTGGAGGGTTATCCGAGTAGGAAATAATGATCCTGCACTGGGGTTTCTACATCCATCTGATGCTCCTGAAATGTTAGGGTCCATTATGGCCGCATCCTGTGCTTTCTCTCTTCGGCCTTTGCTCACCTTGTTTCCCCAGACTGGAACTGCTGTATCCCTTCCTCTCAACTCCAATCCTTCCAAAACCTCTGCTTCTGACTTCTTCTCCCCACCCCAGGGGCTGACAGTCCTAGGGCATCCCTCCTTGGGGTCAGGGTCGGTGCTCCCCAGGTGCTCTCCCTCCCTACACCTGTCAACCTGTGACAGCGAGCCCACCACCCGCAGCGGATGCCAGGATTTCTTTCATTCATTCATTTCCTCATTCATTCATTCTTTTGCTCCCCACTGTAATGCCATCCCCGCCAGGAGGCAAGTATGCCCAGGGTTCAGTCTGTGTGCTCTGGGGAAATGAGTATTGCCACTTGTGAGCTCAAAGCTTCCATGTGTGCTGCACCTTATTCTCTTTCCCACTTTTTCACCAACACTGGTGTTTCCTACAAGCCCATGTTCCTATGAATACATCTCATGTGACTCTCTTCTAGAAGCTGAGTCACACTTCAAGGGGTGTATCTGCCAATATGGCCCTCCCAGCCTTGGGGGGGGGGCACTTCCAGGCGGGTGAGCAGTCGTGGATCTATGTGACAATTCCCAGGGGACAGATGTCCCCAGGGGCCTCTGCAGCATCTCAGGCTTGTGGTGCCGGAACTGGACAGGCAGGAGTGGAACCCTTCCCAGGAGCCGGTCAGTCCCTGCTGGCCGCGTCCATCCCTCCCAGCTCTGGCATTATCCACCTTCTGCTGGTCTCAAGGCGTAAAGTGAACCCTTTCTGTCATTTTCACTTTGTGGTTGGTTTTTGGACAACAGATGCTTTCAAGTATCTTTTCCTCAGCTTGTGGGCATCTGGGGCTTCCTCTTTTCCAAATTCACACTGGTTTTCTATAAGGTTGCTGTCTATTGTTGAGCACGCATTTTCTCAGTGAATTAAATTCTTATTTTGATTTTCTCATTTTAAAAATATGTTGGCATCTGTACATTGTTTTCAGTCTCAAACTTTTGACACAGTGCTAATATTACCGCTTAAATATACTGAAGTCAACATTTATTGAGCATTTATTCATCAACTGTTGTTCTGTGTGCTTGTATAGAAACTCCGTCCTCTCTAAAGTAGGTATTACTATCACTAATCCTATTACTGTCCCTACTCCTCCCACTTCCAGATGTAGCAGCGAGGCATAGAGCAGCCAGTTCTTTGACAGTCAGTAGGGTGAGAAGAATCATGCCCCCTCCCAAAGGTAGCCCTGCCCTAGTCCCTGCAACCCATGAAGGAGCTGCTTGCAAGGCAAAAGGGACTTTGCAGGCATGGTTAAGTTGAGGCTCTTGTGACGAGGAGACCGTCCTGTGTCATCTAGGTGGACTCAGTGCAATCACATGGGTCCTTCTAAGGGAGGAGGGAAGCAGGAGGGTCAGAGCCAGAGGAGATGTGATGGGAAAATGAATGGAAGACCAGAGGGTGGGAGGTCTTATATGGCTGACTTTAAGAAAAGGAAGAGGCTTTAGAAAAATTCTGTGATGATATGGGATTTGTGGAACTGAGAAGAATATACATATATTTTTGAAAAATCCCTACTGTGTAGCAATAAAATTTGCTACACACAGGTCACATACCTGTCCTGCTTCTTCCAGGGCACGTGGCCAGGTGGCCTCCTCCAGCTCCTGTGCAGGTATAAGGGCACGGAAGGTGGGCAGAGGCAATTTCCGCCATTTTTGAGCCGGGGCCCTGAGCCCCCTCAACTCTCTTTCTTCTTCTGCTGGCTGGATATTGATGCCCCTGGTGGCCCCCATAAAGGTCCCTTTATGAGGACTAAGTGATGCCTGGAACAGAGCACCCCCCAAACCACCACTGACCATCATTTGAATATGAATGAAGTCCAGCTCTCTGGTTTCAGCTGCTGATTTGAGGAGTATGTGTTAGAGTAGCAAACATTATCTTAACCAGTCCAGGGTCAGGGAATGATTGTATTAGCTACTGTACAGGGTCTGAAGGATGAGAAGAACGGGGTGCGGAGGAGATGAAACAAGAATGGTTGTCTGCACTGGGCTGTGGAGGACTGTAGACTTCAGACAGCAAGTTTGGGGTTTGGATTTTTGCCCAATGTGGGGCCTGCTATGGGTTATATGTTTGTGTCACACCAAAATTCATATGCTGAAGCCCTATTCCCCAGTATGATGGTACTAGGAGTGGAGCATTTTGGAGTTGATGAGGTCATAAGGGTGGTGCCCTCATGAATGGGGTCAGCACCCTTATAAAAAGAGACCAGAAAGATGACCTCTCTCTGCCATATGAGATCACAGCAAGGAGGCAGTGCCCACAAGAGACGTTCTCAAAAGAGCTCTCACCAGGCACCAAATCTGCTGGCACCTTGATCTTGGACTTCCCAGCCTTCAGAGCCATGAGCAACGAGTGTTTGTTGTGTAAGCCCCCCATCTGTGGTATTTTGTCCCAGTAGCCTGGACTAAGACAGGGATGTTGAAGAGTTACAAGTTAGAATTCAATGGTCAGGATTGAATTTTGGAAATATAACTCTGTGATTAAATAAATTAAAGCACACCCATGTATGGAAACATTTTTCAATCATTAAACCTAATGATATAGAGCAAATTTTTTACCTGGAAAGATGTCTACAATCTATTAAGTGAAAAAAAAAAAAAAAAAAACAGTGCAGCTTGTGCAGCAGGGTAGATAAAGCAGACCTGTGGTAGATTGCATCGCCAGTCCAGTTCCATGCCCTTCTGTATCCACGCCCTTACCCTTGCGATTTTGCCATGCCCTCCCACCGTGGGTGGGGCAAGCCTGCGGGTCTGTGGGCTGGGTTTGGCCGTGTGATTTACTTTGCCCACAGAAAGTGATGGAGGAGATGGTGAACCACTTCTGACACTGCCTCCACTTGGTCTCTGGCACCCAAGCTCTCACTAGGGAAGAACATTCTCAGGCTAGCTACTGGTTTCAGGAGGAAGATGAACAACGCATTTGGTGCCGAACTAAACTCCCCAGCCAAGAGCAGCAGAGCCACCCAGCTGAGCACAGCCTGGATTGACAGACCTTAGACAGCCTACAGATCATAAAATAAATGATCATTGTTTTAGGCCACTACATTCTAGGATGGTTTGCTGCAAAGTGTTCTTTTACGGCAACAGCTAACTGGCCTCATATCTATATGTATAAACAAGCATTTAAAAATCTGGAAGTCATCTTGAGGTCGGATCCAGAGCAGTTTGCGAGCTCCTAATTGTTGCTCCAGGTTCTTTCAGGTCTACATGTCTGTCCTCAGCACTCTGCAAGGCTAGAAAAGGAGGAGGGATCTGTTCAGAATCCCTGCAGGACAGGAAAAGGAGGGGAAATCTCAACATGGAAAAACTCTGCAATTAAAATGAAGGAATGACTGAGAACCAAGGAAAGATGGAATACAAAGAACAGCCACAGGATGCGGGAGAGCCAGAAGTAGCTTGTACTGAGGAAGACCAGGAAAAGTTAGAAAATGAGAGAAAGACAGACGATGAGCAAATACTAATGGATAAAGAAAAGTCAGAGAGTATGACAAAGCCAAAGGATGGAAAACCAGAGGAGAGCAAGGGAAAGCCAGAGAGTGACGGAAAGCCAAAAGAAGAAAAGCCAGCCATCGAACCAAGGGCTGCAGGAAAGCGCCCCAGCTGGGGATGATGTACCCAGGAAGGCCAAAAGAAAAAGCGACAAGGGGCTGGCTCCATGCCTCAAGGAATATAAGGAGACCATACACGACATACATTTGAGCAATGAGGAGACGACAAGAGAATTTGATGAGATGGCCAGGGTAGAGGGTGCGGTGAAGAAAACCAGACAGAAATTGGGGTGGGGGGATTATTGGATGCAAAAAAGTTTACAGGACCCCTTCCACCCAAGGGGCCCAAGGGAACTCAGGGGTGGGTGTAGGGCCCCACAGAGGGGCTTTGAAGACATTCCTTTTGTGTAGTGTCCTTTGTAGGCATTTGCCCAGGCCCTGTGTTTTAACCTTATGCTAATCTTGGTTTAGCTATCACTCTCTGTTACCCAACTGCAGCCCTTGATGTTTCAGTAGATTTTTGTCCATTGCATGGAAAAATGTTTATGGCATATTGTAAAATTAAATAGTTTGATGAACCATTAAAAAAAAAAAAAGCCTGGAAGTCTAGGTAGTTGAATTTGGAATCATTTCCTCTTTATAGTATCCCTATTTCATGAGCATGCCTTAATTTTTATAATAACAAAAAAATGAACAAATTTACATTTTGGAATAATTTGGACATAGCCTGGAAAACAGATTAGTTGAGGAGGGACTGAAGTCTGGAGAAATGAGGGGTCCGTTCAGGAGGTTACTGCAAGTTTCCAGGGAAATGCTGAAGGCCTGAGCCCATCAGCACTGCCCCCTTCGTGACAGCGCCCCATGCCTGTGTTCCCCCTCCATGCCCTTCCTTTTGAAAACCTGGTTTCAAAGTGAGCAGTCTCGCTGAAAAGAGGTAATAAACCACATCCAGAAACTGATGACAGTTAGTGGCTTCTTTCAGGAGGGCATTTGCAATTTAATGGGACCAAAGAGCTATTCTCAGAAGATGGAAGTTTGGGGACTGGGAAGCTGGAAGGTATTTTTGGTCTGGGAGACAATGTGCTTTGTTATTCAATCTTTTTTTAAAAAATTTTATAAATTTATTTTTTATTGGTGTTCAATTTGCCAACATATAGAATAACATCCAGGGCTCATCCCGTCAAATGCCCACCTCAGTGCCCGTCACCCAGTCACCCCCACCCCCCGCCCACCTCCCCTTCCACCACCCCTAGTTCGTTTCCCAGAGTTAGGAGTCTTTCATGTTCTGTCTCCCTTTCTGATATTTCCCACTCATTTTTTCTCCTTTCCCCTTTATGCCCTTTCACTATTTTTTATATTCCCCAAATGAATGAGACCATATAATGTTTGTCCTTCTCCAATTGACTTATTTGTTATTCAATCTTATCCTATTGCATGGATCGAGGTCCCTACCTTCCTTGCTACCCACACTGTACCCATGAGCTCCTGATGCTCCTCCAGCCATTGTAGAGCTCAGCCGGAGGCATGCACCTGGGGCATCAGCTAGGTGAGGAGAGAGGGAGGGACACTGCAAATCAGCATGCACTGGGGTGAGATTGCAGAAGTCACATCACACCTAAGCTTTTTCATGTCTGGACCAAGGATATGAGATAATACAATACAAAGAATATAGTATAACAATAATATAATATTTGAAGGCAAGAGTAACATGAGGGATCAAGATCCCAGAGAAAAGGGGACTCATGTTCTACACCTCCTTCCCTCGAGACATTTGCTGATTCCTAAGAAGCATGAAACAAGAAGCTGAGAAGCCAACAGAGAGCGATGGCTCACAGCACTGTCAGTTCTCAGAGAACTGGGGAGACAAAAAAAATCAGGGCTACTGAGGCAATCAGGACTTGAGGGTTGAAGATTCAGGGAAGAAGAAAGGCAGAGAGACACAGGTCCAACACTCCACACAGCAGCTATGCCCCTCAAGCGATTTACTCACATGTAAGCCACCTGTGCTCAGAGGATGAGAAACTGAGCAGAAAGTGGCTGCCAACTGCCGAGAAGGTAAGCAGACATTCTGGGAGGTTCTCAGTGGTGGAAGACAAGAATTGGTGTTCAGAACCCTTCAGAGAGGAGCAGTCTGATGTATGACTGAGACTCCTTACTGGGAACCAACCCTACAGGGCTCTGCTTGAAGAAAGAGTAAACCTGAAATAGATCAAGACTAACAAAAACGGAAATACAGCCTCGAATCAACTCCTTCCCTCTCTAAGCACCTGCCAAAATCTAAAGCAAATTCTGTCTGGAGGAAGATAAACATTATCCAGAATCCCTAAAGTTTTTACACAATGTTATAGCATTCAGTAAAACAAAACAAAGCAACGCAAAACAAAAACAGGTCTACCAAGAAACAAGAGCAGAAGAAAAAAGTGACAGTAGAAACAGACCCACAGATGACCAGAAACTAGAGTTGTCAGACATGAAAATCACAATAAAAGTTATCCATGTGTTCAAGGACAGAGGTGACAGTGGAGAATTTTTAAAAATATTTTATTTATTGAATCATGAGAGACACACAGAGAGAGGCAGAGACACAGGCAGCAGAAGAAGCAGGCTCCATGCAGGGAGCCTGATGTGGGACTCGATCCCAGGACCCCGGAATCAGACCCTGAGCCAAAGGCAGACGCTCAACCACTGAGCCACCCAGGTGCCCTAACAGTGGAGAATTTTTAGCTGAGAACAGGAATTTATAAAAATGAATCAAGCGAAAATTCTAGAATTGAAAAACTCAATACGTAAAATTAAGAACTCAGTAGGTGGGTTTAATAGCTACTTGTTGGAAGTAGAAGGTAAATGAGCTGGAAGACATGTTTGCATAAAATATCCAGAGAGAGAAAAGAGAATGGAAAACACGAGAGAAGAGTGTATGAAATACCTGGATGGTATGAAGGTTGTGGCATGTGGGATTGGAGGCCCACCAGGAGCCAAAGTGACATCACAGGCATCAGAGGGGATGCTGGCGCCCTGCTCTCTGACTCTCAGGCCCCAGAACTGTAGAAAATAAACGTCTGTGGCTTCAGCCCCCCAGTCTGTGGTATTTTGTTAGCACAGCCTGCGCTAAGACACTCAAATAGAAAGGAAAACAGATGGTCCCTTTTCCCCTTGGGGAACTGCCTTTTGGAAGAGATGCTTCCCAAATTCCAGCCACACTGGTGTGTGGGATTCTCCAACATCCCAGAGCTGTTCCCTTGGCCTGGAACAAGGATCCTGACCACCTTCATGGGTCCTTCCCCTTTCGGGCCCCTGCTCAGGGATCCCAAGACAGTGAGCTGGCTCATGATCGCTCTAAACACCGGCTCCCTCCCCCACCCACCCCCCCATCACCTTGAACACCCTTCCTGCCTTCATTGTTCTTCAAAGCACACATCTCACCTGACACAATCTGCATTTCTTTACTTGTTTCTGACCAGCTATCCTCACAGGAGTGAGATTTGTATGTCTGGGCAGTTTGTTCTATCCCCATAGGGGCTCGATGTATATTTATTGAATGAATGAATGTTTGAATGCATGAATGGCACATTGGATGGCAGAGCAAAGCATGGGAAAGAGCCTGGGTCCTTGAAAACACCGCTGAGCTGCTGAATAACGTGTGTCCTGGAAGTCGTTCTGGCTCATTCCTTCACTGGGGACCCCATATGAAGTGGGAGGCTTTTTTGGGGACCCCCTCCACTCCCTTTTCTTCCTCCAATACCCTACACTCACGCTCCGCTTACTGATCAACTGCTTGGAGTGTGGCCTTTGCACTCTCCTTGCAGCGGACGCCTGTTGACCATTCGGACAGTTCCAAGTGGCCCCCCCTGCCTGACAGTGACATCTAAGGTAGCTCCCTCCCCACTGACCTGCCTGCTTATCCCCTTCATGACACACGCTATTATCTGAGATTGGCTCACTCACCCTGCGTCCTCTCCATGGCCCATGCTCTCCAGGATGGGGCCAAACCCCATGGAGCCACTTCTCGTGGATTCCTCAGCGCCAAGAGGGGCTCCTGGCACACAGTCGTTGCTCAATAAATGTTGGTGAGCACATGGATCTCTATTTCACAAAAAAGCAGACAAGCCCAGAGGGGTGAAATGACACATCCCAAGTCACACTGTTAATACCAGGCTTGGCACCTGATTCCGGGGCTTCCTTCCTAGAACTGAACTGCTTCCCCCAAAAAAAGACAAAAAAAAAAAAAAAAGAAAGAAAGAAAAAAAAAAGAGGAATGAAAGAAGGTGAGGGAGCTCATAAGCTCCCGAAATAAAATATGTATGTATTTGTGGAAGTGTTTGCTTTGCTTGGTGCTGAGAAATGAACTACAAAACTGTGTCCATTATATAAATTTATTTCATAATGATTTATGCTGAGGATCATGGAAATGTGCGATACTGGGGTTGGAAGGTACCTTAAGATGCATCTAGTGTAATTGCCACCTCATGCTTTAATCTCTTCCCCAGCAGGGGTGCAAAAAGGAATTCCTTGCTTTGAATCTGGCCTAGTGAGAAGATCAAGGCTGTTAAATTGTATCCAAAATAAAAATCAATGCCTTAGAGTAGGAGCCTGAGGGGACTGTCACAGGCTTTAGCCAGGAACCTCAGGGTTTGGGTTCTGGGCATCTATTTTGAATATGCAGGATCCGGTCTTTGCTATTTCCGGTTCTAGAAAATGTTCCAGAAGAGGGAAGGAGCTGATGATGGCTCTCAGAAGAGGCCAGGTGTCTCTATGGGGCTTAGCTTTGGTCACTGAGCCTGGGTTTGTCTTTCCTGACATTGGGAAGGGCTGTTACAGCCCCTGTCCTCTTGGGGCCCTGGAGGGGGGACAAGTGCTTGTCAGAGGCGGCACCAGGCCGTGGGAAGGCTTTTGCTGGCTTGTGAACTGCCCACGGTGACTAAGATGCGTGGAAATAGCAGCTGAAAATGTCACACCCACCTCCCACCTTGCAGAGAGAAAAAGGAACCATTGGCCCAGGGGAACGCAGCCTGTGAGCAAAATGAAGAAGCAACAGCTTATTTGTGGCCAGAGGCGAGGCTGCCCTTGGAGCAAGGGTCGCTCAGGACTGTGTTTGCTGCAGCTCTGTGAAGAGAGCCCTGACAGTCCCACTGGGCGGGGGGTGGCACAAGTTCCTGGTGCCGTGGGTGGCAGGTCAACCACGAACAAAGTGTGCCATGCACAACCCATCGGCTTGGATACCCCGTTTATACAGAGGAGATAATTCCCGCCTTCCAGTGTGGGGGTGAGGCTGTGCAAGGAGCAAAGTGTCCGTCTGCTTCCACCGGTTCACCTGGACGGACCCCCCCACCCCCCGATCCTGGACTGTTCCGTCCTTCTTGACATCGTGTCTGATGAACGGGAGAGGGTCACCGTGTCACTCAGGGGGCGCTGAGCAGCTGTCCTTTGGTCCCAGCCCCCCAGCAGGAACTTCACCGACGCTCACTCCCCGGGGTCTGAGTGCAGCATCACTTAAACCCTCCCGGAGACCCAAGGGCCTCCCGCCGACCACAGCCGGGGTGCTCTGCAGGGCAGAGGCACACGGCCTCCCGGCCAGCACGCACCTTGGTCATAAAGGGTCAACCAAAGTGTTGAGAAGTTGTAGCTGAGTGATTCAGAGAGCAAGCGCCATGACCTCCGAGGGGGGAGAAGGGCCAGCCGCTGTTGGCCCCACCAGGGGGAAGGCAGGGATCGTGGCCTGCGGTGCAGAGATGAGGCAGCCGAGCCCCGCACGGTCACTGGGGTCCCTGCCGGAGAAAACCAGAAGATTGGGGCTGGGCCCCAAACACTGCCCTCTAAGGCCCAGTCCATTAGTAGATGGGGTTGTTTTGGGGCCCCGGTCATTAGTAATAAGCCTTTAAAACCAGTCCTACTTGTAACGGGAATGATCCCAAAGGAGGCAGATGTTGTCTGGGGAGAAAACAACAGGGCCCTTAACTAGACGGGGGTGGGGGGTGGGGGCAGGAGGGGAGGGCTGGTGGCGGCAATGGATACCCCCGCAGCGGGAGTTGAAGATGCTGGGGATGCTCTGGGGCCAGAGTGAGGACTCAAGGCCGACGATGACGGCTGGTACTTCCTCAGCTCCTACTGGGTGCCAGGCGGGCTCCAGGGGCTTCCCAGCTTCACTCGGTTAGTCTGATTAACGACGACCCTGTGATCTCCGGGTCGGCTCTGATCCCCCTCCTGTCCCCAGGAAGCTAAAGCTCCGGGATGGGACATAAATTGCCCAAGATCATTTCTGCCATTCAGTGGCTGAGCCGAATTAGAATCAGTGTGTGTGTGTGTGTGCATGCACGAGCATGGCAGGGAGCCTGTCATCATTCCTTGATTTCCAGAAACTTCCCCTCTGGAACTGCAGTCTCCACAGTGTAATCGATGGGCAAATGAATTTAGTTCTTTTGGCTTTATGTGTTTGATCAAGAAAAGACTTGGGATCTTCTTAGCTTCTTTTGACTTTCGTATTGCTGTACTTAGCTTCGTAGTTATTGGATTCATTTAAAAAAAAAAAAATTCCAGCCCTAACAATTCAGAGATCAGACCCGGGGAACAGGATCAGATTTGGCGGGCTCCTGGAAATGCCCAGTGTGTCCCTCACCTGCAGCTTGGGGAAGCAGCTTGGGGCGGCCAACAGGAGGGAGGGGAGGCCCGTGGCAGCTCTTCTGTGACCTCCCCTGGGGCCCCTTACTGCCCCCTCACACCTCTCTTGGCTGACCTGCCCCTCCTGTGTGGAAACTGCTGTCTGGTCCATTGCTGATGGCGCCTACATTTATCCTAAATCCATCCAGGCACCTCTCCAGGCTGGGAGAGGTCCTCAGGCCTCACTATAAATGTCCCCACCTTCGTGAGGCACTCGCTGGCCCTCCCCTCCCCAGGAGGCCAGGGTTTCGGGCGCATCCTCTGGGCTATCTCTGTCCCTGCTCCTGGTCAGGGTCCTGGGGATGACACGAGATAGAGAGGGAGAGATTTTAGAACCCTTGACTGCCCCTCCTCCAGGGGGCTTGGCATGCACGTGGATGTGGGAGTGGGGAAGGGGGGGCCCACTCAGGCCTAGGTCTCCGACTATGAGCAGCAGGTGGGTGGGTGGCACCGCCATTCTTGGGTGCAGGACTTTCTCGCAAGGACAAATTCCATGCGGACACCTGGAATTTGAAGGTCTGGGAGCACTCCAGTTTGAGATATTCTGTTGACAGTTGATGCAGCATTGAGGTGCTTTCCAGTCTTCGATTCAGAAGCGTGTTGCTGTTCGACTTACGGAACCAGGAGACCATAGAACCGTATACACAATAGATGATAAAACCTTCTTGTAATTTCAAAAAGATCTAAATATACTCACAACAACACTGACGAATCTCCCAGAAACTATGTCAAGTGAGAGAAACCAGATGCAAATAAGTCTGGACTGTATTATGTCATGGATGTGAAGTTCCCAGAACAGGCAAAGTGATGGTTTTTTTGTTTTTGTTTTTTAAGTAGGCTCCACACCCAGTGTGGAACCCCACACGGGGCCTGATCCCACGACCCTGAGATCACGACCTGAGCCGAGATCGAGAGCCAGGTGCTTAACCACCTGAGCCACCCAGGGATAGAAATCAGAGCAGTGGTGTGATGGGGTGAGGGCATTTTCTGGGGGTGCTGGGAATGTTCTAGATCTTACTGATTACATGGGTACATACATCTGTCAAAACTCAGAGACCCTACTGTCACGGTCTGTGTCTTTTACTGCATGTGGATAACTTGTATTTCAAAGATAAAGAAGGACAGCTCTGCCGCCCCCGCCGACCCCGTATAAACGTGTGTGCCTTCATGAGGCACAGTCTGGCGACAGCAGGGGAACCCTTCTGAGATGTTCCCTAGGGGGCCTGGCTGCCGCCTCCTCCCCGTCCTTCAGGGGCTGGTGACCCGGGGCTGCCGGGTGGCCGAGGGACCAACGGCTTGATGGACCGGTGACCGGGGCTTGGGCGGGGGACTGAAACCCCGTTTGGGCCTCTCGCTGTCAGCAGCCGCGCTATTTATAGGTCGCTGATGTCCTCCAGGCGGTGACTCATCCCCTCTGCTTCGGTCCCACGGTGTCTTTAGAACACAACAGGGGGCACCGAGGTGCTGGCGGCAGGAGGGCAGCTGGCCATGGCCAGAGCTGGGGCCGCAGGGGGGGGTGTCCCGAGGTCGGGAGTCTGGGGACCACTCAGCTTCCCCCTCCCTGCACGCGCACACACACACACGTGTGTGCACACCACACAAAGACCACACAGAGACACACACGTGTGTGCACTCACACACACCACACATGTGTGACCTCCACACGCCAAGCACACACACACCACACATGCATACACAGCACACATAGACCACACACCACATAGACCATACACACACACAACTGTGCACACACATACCCACACAAAACTGCACACCACACACACCACACATAGACCACACACACACAATTGTGCACACACACACAAAACTGTGCACACCACACAGAGACCACACACAGAGACACACACGTGTGTGTACGCTCACATACACACACACCACACATGTGTGACCTCCACACGCCAAGCACACACATACCACACATACATACCACACACACACACCACACATGCATACACACCACACATAGACCACACATATACACACCACATAGACCATACACACACACAACTGTGCACACCACACACACACACACACACACAACTATGCACACACATACCCACACAAAACTGTGCATGCCACACATAGACCACACACACGCACAGAGTTGTACACACACATACCACAAAACTGTGCACACCGCACATACCACACATAGACACACACATGTGTGCACACTCACATACACACACACCATACACGTGTGCACTCCACACACCAAGCACATACACACCACACATGCACACACACCACACACACATGCAAACACACCACACATACGTACCACACACAAGTGTCCACTCCACACACCAACCACACACACACACACACACACACACCCCACATGTAGACCACACACACACAACCGTGCGCACACACACGCACCCCAACCTCTATTCTTGTTCTGCCCGAGGGACCACACACAGCATGTGGCATATTAGGGACTCTCTTCAGCAACCACAGACCTTTTCTTTGGAGGGTAGGTGTGATTTGGGAAACAACGAAAAGAATGTAGATGAGAAAAATCTCAAGGTGTAAAGCTATGCACGTAGTGTGAGGCAGACGGACACACCCGAGTCGACCCCCCGTGGGCCTCGCCTGTGCAATTCCCTCTCCTCGGAGGCTGCGGGCCCAGCGCCTTGCCTCTCGCCAACAGAACCTGGCAGTGGTGACAGGTGTCACCCCTGTGGTCAGGTTACGTCATTAGGTGTTTACACCCCTCACAGCAAACTCCGTGTTAGCAGATGGCAGCAAGAGACCCTGACTTTGAGGGATAGACACGTAGGGGGCCCGTGGTAAGAACTGCGGGGGTTTCCGGGAGCTCTGAGCGGCCCCTGCTTGACACCTGACCACCCCCCCTCCAAGTCCTGCAAGTGCGAAGCACTGAACGAGCCCGGAAGGGGACCTGGGGGCCCTGATGAGACCTCAGCCTGGGGACAGGCTGACGGCGGCCCGTGTGGCCTGAGCAGAGGGCAGCTGAGCCACCGCTCCTGAGCCACAGGAGCCGTGAGACAAGGGCTGAGTTATTGTGAAGTCAGTGTTATTTCTGCCGAGTTTGTGGGGACGCATCACACGCAAGTGAAAGCCGGCATGGGTGCACCACTCCCTTGCGCCGGGGGCCTGGCCTCCTCTGCGCCTGCTGCACGGAAACTCCCGCAGAGGTACAGGAGTGGTGAGAGGGGGTGAGTGTGCACCCGGCCCCACGCTCATCTCCACACCTCCGCTCCCTCTGTGGATTCAAGAAACGTAAATGTTGAACCCCACTCAGAAAGTCACTGGCTGATGGTGACAGTGACAGCTAACAGTTGCCGAGGCCTAGTTCAGGCACCGTGTGGGAAACAACTCGGTTAGCCCTTACCACTCCTGGGAGGGGGGCTGCCGTCACCTGCATTGGACAGGCAGGGAAACTGAGGCCCATACCCTTACACACTGAGTGCGCATGGGCTCACAGAACCCCCCAGGGCTGGGCTTCGGACAAGCCCGCCGGGCCCTGGGTCTGAGCCCCTCTCTGCTCGGCCCCCATCGGCCGGGTCCCTCGGGCAGCCAAGCTAGACGAGCCCAGAAAGCTGCTGTTGATGCCAGGAGGGCAGGAGCCACTCTGGACACTGGGGACGTGGTGCTGGCGGGAGCCTCACCCACCATGCCGTGGGTGCTGGCCACCCCGTCCGAGCTCTACGGACGCTGAACCTTATAACCTGCAGGTAATGCCCCACGGTCAGACCTGGGGGAGGCTCCTTTGCGTTCTGGACACTTCTTGCCCTGGCCTTTATAACTGACATCTCTATGCCTTAGCACCTGTTCCTGTCCCCTTTGCTCACTCCCGAGTCTCCTTTGTTGAAAATTCCAGTTGAAAAACCTCCTTTGATTAAAAAAATGTTCTTTGAAAGGGACTTTACGTATCCCATGAAGAAGGAGACGTTTCTAACCTTGTTATTTTATATACGGGTGTTGGATTTCGTCAGCAGTTTCTCTGAGTTTCTATATGTCATTCTATTATTTTTGGAGGCCCATATGCAAGGATTATCTCATACGCACTGTTTCTGATCTCAATGTGTTTTTCTTTGGTTAATAAAAGCCACAGTTTATAAATCAGGCATAGAAAGATGGCACTTCCGTCAGCTTCCAGGATGATGCCATGATAAAATCCACAGCTTACGTCTTCATTTCCTTCCTTCCTTCCTTCCTTCCTTCCTTCCTTCCTTCCTTCCTTCCTTCCTTCCTTCCTTCCTTCCCTTTGTCTGATTTTCCTGGAGAGAAAGCTCTCCAAACAGCATTTTTAGGAAACAGGAGACCTGTGTTCCAGCTGGTTTGACCTTCATGCCCAGATGCACCTGCAGAATATTTCCACTGTTTTATGTGTCTCCTAACACCAAAGTATCCTTTTTACGTCATCCCTGCTCCTACCCATGTGATTTTGATTATATTCCTCTTCTCTCTCCCTTCTCCTCCTCCCGGTGGGGTGTCTTGAATAATGGTTGTAAGGACAGCAGAGCAGAAGGGCCCAGAGTCCAGAGACACCAAAATTTCACTCCTAGGTTTGCCAGTCTCTCATGAGCTGTGTCCTTGGGTAGTTACTAAACTCTCCAATGCTTGGGTTCCTCACTGTCAATGGGATCACCTCTACACGTGCATGCATAGTGTTACTGGGATAGATGAAATCTTTATTTCATTTTATTTTATTTATTTATTTGAGAGAGAGAAAGAGAAAGCATGCATGAGCAGGCAGGAGGGGCAGAGGAGAGAGAGAATCTCAAGCAGACTCCATGCTGAGTGTAGAGCCTGATGTAGAGCTCGATCTCAGGACTCTGAGATCATGACCTCAGCCGAAATTGAGAGTCAGATGCTTAACCGACTGAGCCCCTGGGTCACCCCCGGGATAGATGAAATTCGTGCAAGATGGCCTCTATGACGATTGTCGTGAATAATCCTGAATCAGCTCTCGGCGCAAAGAGCCCCCTCCATTGGACTATCAGTGTGTCCAGAAGGGTCACCGTGAGTGATTCTATGCGATGCTGAACAGGTGGCTCTGGCCAGGCGCACAACAGCCCTGAGGTTGAACCCTTGCAGTCCTGCGAAGCCTGGAACCCTCCTTCCCGTGTTGATACCCATACCTCTACCTATGGCTACGATCTGCTGCAGAAAATCCCAGGTGTTCCAACCGTTACACGTTTCTGGTGATCGACTGCAAAGGTGAAGGTTGAAAGGGTTTGCAAAGAAAATACTGCTAGTCCTCTCTTGGTTATGTGTTTGAGATGCAGTGGAAAATTCAAGATGAGATGGGAAATGTGTAAGTGCCCGCGCAGAGCCCTCCATGTGTTTGTTCCACACGGAACTCCAGGTGTGCCTTCAGGCAAAGATATCAGGAATGAGTCAACACAGGTGGGAATCCAGGCTCTTGGGTGGATTGGGTGGCCTTCTCGGCTCACAGGGACGGCCTTCCTGCCACAGCCCTGACACCCAACAATGGTCCCCAGGCCTGGAAATGTGTTCTGTGGCCTACCTGACCACTCACCCCTGGTACCCCCCCTTCTCTCTGGGGCTAGGAGGATTACGTGGTCATCACCAGCCTTCTTCCGCCCCCAGTCCCTGGTGGATACAGGAAGGTGGGGTCCACCACGGAGCTATGATGTAGGACCCAGGTCTTAAAGGTGGGTAGAGGTTGGCTGGGCAGGAGGAGGAGAAGGAAAAAGGAGTCAGTACCACGGGATGCTGAGGAGAAAGTGCAAAGACCTGGCACATTAGGGGCAGCTGGGGAAAGCCAGAAGGCATATTTGGGGGGTGGCCAAGAGGTTGGAGAGGTGCCAAAAGCCAGACTCAACTCAGGGCCCCTGCTGGTGGGCTCAGCATAGGGTGGCATCTGACATCCCCCGAGACCAGCAGCATCTCGTCCAGCCACTGACTGGCACCCCTTGCACCCTGAACAATGCTCAAGTGGACCACAGTCAGGCCTGAATTCAGGAGGCCCCCACCTGTCCCCCCACCACACACCTGCCTTTCCAGCATTGAGAAAGTTGCCCTCAGCTCTATGTGTCCCTGCATTTTATGCTGAATGTGCATCCTTAGCTCTCCCTTTGTATCTCTCTCTGGGGGAAGCTGGCAAAGCAGAGGCCCCTGGGGTGTTTTTATTTTCCTGGAAGCCGGGAGGACTAATGTGTGCTATGCACTTTCGTGTGTGATCTTCATAAAAGCCGTAACTGTGTTATTTAAAAACCAATTTCCTTTCCTTTTAACCATGGCAAAGTCACTGGTCTTCATTCAAGGACTCCAGCCTCTGAGGTTTGATGTGGTGGATGGGTCGCAGGGAGAGAGAGGAAAAGGAAAGATAAAATGCCATTTGGGTGTCGAGACCCACAGGGAGACACCCGGTGGCTAGCGGGGAGCCCTGAGGGAGTCTAGGGTGAGCTTCAAGTTAAGGAAATGTTTGACGTTACCCTCTGAGCAAAGCTTCCCATGGTCCAGAGCCTTGGGGCAGGGCAGACGGGCTTGGAATGGGGGGGGCGGGGGGTCCCTGGGAACTACTGCAGGAGTCCCGTCTACACCCTCCAATCCAGTAAATGCTCCCTGAGGCTCCTCTGACACTTCCTGCGTGGCAGGGGTGGGGCCAGGATAGAGTTGGATCACAGCCAGGTGCACAGAGTGATCTGGACTTGCAGGATCTTTGAATCCTAGATTCAGAAGTCAGAGCCTGTCCCCGTCTCTTGGCCACTTGAAAGGCAGCTCCTCGCAGGGCCTTAGGTGCTTGCAGGACCCAGCATTGGCCTTGGCCTCTCCCAGCACCTCTCTCCCAGCACACCTGGCTGTCCGCCCCCCTGCTCCTCCTTTCCCCGCATCCCCGAGTCCCCCACCCCATGCTCTGCAGCCCCAGTGTCTTCCATGCTGGGCCCCCAAGCATGGAACACCTGTGCGCCTTTTCCTCCTTTTGCTCAGAATTTCTCATATTTCAAATCTCAAATTAAATGACACTTCCAGGGGCGCCTGGATGGCTCAGTAGGTGAAGCGTCTGCCTTTGGCTCAGGTCATGATCCCGGGGTCCTGGGATCGAGTCCCACACTGGGCTCCCTGGTCAGTGGGGAGCCTGCTTCTCCCTTTTCCTCTGTGCTTTCATTCTCTCTTCCTCAAATAAATCAATAAATAAAATATTTAAAAAAATAAATGACACTTCATGGGGCACTCCTCCCCGATCCCTGGATGATAGTGAGCGCCCCCCTCCCCCCGCCGGGGTTACAGAGCCCGGCTTGGCTGACTGAGCCGCAAGTGGGCATGACAAGGAGGCACAAGACGAGTGTGAGAAGGATGGACAGCAGCTTCCCGGAGGCCTCCAGGGAGGAGGTGGGGAGTGCCTCTCAGTGGAGCCAATGGCGTGTTACAGAAAGCGTGAGAGGCAGAGGGCACGGAGTGAGCAGACAATTTTGAGGCTGGCCTCAGGGAGCTAGCGGGGAGCAGGGGGAGGTGACCGAGGGCTGGGTGGGTCTGACGGGACAGGGTCCATCCAATAAGCTGTAGTGGAAAGCATTTGATGCACCAGGCTCCCGCCTGGGTTCGCCTCTACCCTCAAGGGTGTGGGTGCAAGCAGAGGGCAGTCAGTGTCCCTGGGGCCTCCCCACCGAGGACTGATGTGTGTCGGGGGAGGGGAGATGGGCCGACTGGCACAGGGTGCCCAGGGGACCTCTCCCCGGAGGCTTGAGCAGGAGCTGGTGCCCAGAAACCTGGAGATGGTCCGGCCAGCCCCGGGATGGGCTGCATCTGGGGGCTGGGGAGGAGCCAGGTCCCTGCCCACCGGGGCTTTGCCCTAAACAACCAGGCCAGGGTGGCTTTGGAGGGGAAGTTTGGAGGCAGGGAACCAGGACTGTCATGCAAGCCCGAGGTGCCTGCTGGTGAGGCCTGGCCAGAGGAGGTGGCAGGAGTCCATGGCTGCACATGCAGCTCAGCGACAGTTCAGGGCTACAGGGTGTTAGGGCCAAGGTGAGGCCAAGGGTGGCCAGTCTGGCAGAGAGGAGAGGCTCAGGCTGGGCAGGTGGGGGAGGCCCCAGCCAGGGGGCCGAGGAGGGGGGCCAGGGAGAGGCACACTGGGGAGGCTGGGACCCCAGACCCTGGGGATGGGGGCAGGAATGGGGACCACGGATGTGGTGACCCTGAAGCATCCTCTTTGCCTTCCACAGTGAAACTTCCATGGTTCCTGGATCTTCCGCAGCATCACCTTTTCCTCAGTGCATTCCTGGCCAGGAAGGTTTTTTATTTTTTTCCCTGTGGGGTCGGGGGAGACCAGTAGATGTGTGAGAACAGCAGTACCAACTCATCCTGTCTGCTCTCGGCGCTGTCACAGCTGTCATCCTCTCTGACAGCCTCTCAGGGGCAGGAGGTGCAAATATGCTCATTGGGCCATTTGACAGATGACTGAACTGAGTCACAGAGAGAAGTTGGGGGCCTGTCCTGAAGTCACAGAGTGGGCGTTGGGGGAGGCAGGACCCGGACCCCGAGGAAAGGCCTCCCGAGCTCAGATCTGTCTCCCGGGCTCACTGCCCAGCGAGGTCCTGAATGAACAAGCTGCTCCCAACAAGAGACCTCCATCCACTGGTGCTCTGCACGGGAGCTCAGAGCCCATCATCTTGGGGTCCCAGGCGACAGGTGACATGCAGGCTTCCCCACTGCACACCTTGTGAGCGAAGGCTTTCACGGCGCCTAAAACAGTCCCCCATCCCGCAGGAAGGAGGCTCCAAATATGGGGGCCTTGGGAGGAAGAAGCTGGCCCCAGGGGTGTCTTTTCCCACTTATAGTCCCCACCGCGATCCTAACCTGCAGGAAGCTTCCAGGCTGTTTCCCCCTTGCAATGTACCCCACCTCTGCACACCCAGAAACTCCTTCCTTCTGCGTGAAGATAAAGGGCACTTAATTAAGATCAGACGTGCTTTTGCCACGCTTTGAAACTTATCACCCCCGCAGGCTAATAATCTTTATCGATCACCCCTTTCTTTTTTTTTTTTAAGATTTTATTTATTTATTCATGAGAGACACAGGCAGAGAGAGAAGCAGACTCCACACAGCGCTGAGCCACCCAGGCTGCCCTTGATCACCCCTTTCAGGGCAAGTAATTCGCTCTGGGAGACAGTGGCAGTGTGAATGTACCTGATTTACCTGAAATGGCTTTGAACTTTTAAAACGTCCCCCTTGGGCAGCCCTGGTGGCGCAGCGGTTTGGCACCACCTGCGGCCCAGGGCATGATCCCAGAGACCCGGGATCGAGTCCCATGTCGGGCTCCCTGCGTGGAGCCTGCTACTCCCTCTGCCTGTGTCTCTGCCTCTCTCTGTGTATCTCTCATGAATACATGAATAAAATCTTTTAAAAAAATAAAATAAAACGTCCCCCTTTAACTGCAGAGTTAAAAGAGCTCAGAGTCCTTACAGTGATTGTAATGACTGCTGCTGTTTAGTTGGGGCCAATGATGCTCTGGACGTTTCACATCCATCCTGGCTGCTTCCCAGAAAACCTCTGCAAGCCAGGGATTATGACCCTCTTTGAAAGAGAGAGAAACAGAGAGAAAGAGAGAGCTGTCTCATTAGGGAAGTAGATCTCAGAGAGGCTAAATAACTTACTCAGGTTCACACAGCCGGTCAGATTTGACGTAAGGTTTGAACCAGACCTGTCTGCCCGGACTTCCTTCATTGCCCAGTGAGGTTCTGATTCAAGGATCTGGGAGCCAGGGAAGACCTTCACCTTGTCCTCCACCCCTCTGGCTTTGTAGGTGAGCACGCCCACCCTCCGAGGGGAGATGGGGATGGCTGCAGAGTTCTAGGAAGGGAAGTAGTGGTTCATTTCCACCCCGAGCTACGCAGGATGCATACACAGGTTTTCGTTCTTGCAGGGTATCTTTAGCTGAGAGACATCAAACATTTTTTATTAGGATCCGAGTGGCCACGGACCTTCTTAGAAGCTGCCCCTTCCATGTAACAGGTTCCCAGATTGATCCTGGGTCTAACTGGGGTAATCTGCAGGAAAATGCACGTCAGGACATACAAGTTTATGCAAAGCAGTGGTGAGAACAGATGCATGGCCAGAGCACAAATTTGTTATGGTCTTTAACCGAATAAAGAATTAGAGTATAATGTGATTGAATTGCTTTTGAGTGGATAGTGAACAGGGAATAACTAAGGAATAGCTCAAGTATATATTGATTAAAATGTTTAAAATCCATCTGTCTCATCAAAATCTTTTTTTTTTTTTAAGGAGAAAGCTTGTTGTTATGAATGAAATGGAGTAACATCAGGAACAAAGGAAGAGCTAATCAAGCAGCTCTCCAGATCAAGAGGTATGACAATAGAGGGTCTCTCTCAGTTGTTAGCATGGTGGTAAGTTATCTGGCAAAGGAGGCAGGCAGTGAGGTATCTGAGTCCCTAACTGCCCCCAGCTCCAAGCAGATTGTGGGGGTCGGGGTGGGCAGGAACTGGAGGTGGAGCTCACTTCAGGGGAATAGCTCCATCGCGCTGATAAAGGGACAGCTCTGAGGGATCCATTGTGATTGAATAAAGAGCGTGGGGGCCAAAGGCCCACAGGATGGTGGCATTCCGGAACTGCAAGAACCATCCTGTTGATTGGATCTGATCCGTGGTTTTGATAGATGAGGAAGCCCCATCTGGAGAGGTTGAGTGGCCCAAGGTCATTGTGTAGTAAAACATTTGGCCTTCCCTGAAGAGAGTTCTGGCTTTTGTCCCCAGCTTCTGGGAGATTATCCCTAAACCCTAGGAGTTTCCTGAGAATGACAGGAGTGTCTTTATTATTCTTGGGGGGTTTCCCTCAGAGCACCCACCCCCAGCAGTTTATGAGGTTCAAGAGGTGGCTCACGGTGAGCCTCTGGGACCAAGAGGCATCAGCCCAACCTGCAGGTGGGGGCTGCTGGAGACGGAGTTCAATCATGGGTATTGGCTGCGGAACGAAGCCCCAGCAGGAAGTCCTGACACCCAAACTCGGTTGAGCTTCCAGATTGGCAATACTCTGTGCTTATTGTCACCCAGACGCCAGGAAGGTAAGATGCTGGGAATACAATGGAAGCTTCGGGTTTGGAACTCTTCTGGACTGCCCCACACGTCCCTTCCCTTGACTGGTTTCCATCTATATCCTTTCCCCATAGGAGACCACTACCATGAGCATAACAGCTTCCAGGGCGTTCTTCTTAATGAATAATCAAAACTGAGAATGGTTTGGGGAACCCCTGGACTTGGAGGTGGTGTCAGAGGGGAGCATGGTCCCATGTGGACAATCCCCTCACACTGTGTAGCTGAGCTGAGCTCTCTCCCCAGGGTCGGGCTGGGCAGTCTTGGGCAGACTTGGCTAAGTCCGGGCAGTTGCACAGTGAGCTTTGACGGAGTCAGACCAACTCAGGAGGCAGAAGGGCCCTTGAGGTGACAACGAGGTCAGTGGTGGAAGGAGCAAGCAGAGGTAGAGAGCTTTGTAACAGGGACTGAGCAGTCGGAGGACAAGAAAACCGGAGCCCAAACTGGGAAAGAGTTCCCACATTTGTAATACAGAGGGCAGCCAGGGGAGCTCCCCTGGAGAAAGCCCTAGAGGGTGGTCCAAGTCCAGAGAGGGCCATGTGGAGATGGAAGGGACCTTCACTTTGTGAAGGCAGAGGTTGGGGATGGAGGGGGGGTGGGGCTGCCCGAAAGACCCTGGAAGCAAGGGAGAGCCCACACAGCTGGGTCCAGTCTTCACCCCAGATCTGGGTTCTCTTGTGAGTTGGTCTCCTGTGGCTGCTGTAATGAATTATCAAAAATTTAAAAACAACACAGGGGCACCTGGGTGGCCCAGTCGGTTGAGCATCTGCCTTGGGCTCAGGTCATGATCCTGGGGTCCTGGGATGGAGCCCCACATTGGGCTCCCTGCTCAGTGGGGAGTCTGCTTCTCCTCCTTCCTCTGCCCCTCCTCCTCCTCCCCCCAGCTCACTTACTCTCTCCATCTCAAATAAATAAATAACATCCTTAAAAAAAATTGAAAAAACACAAATGTATTGTCTTCCTTTTCTGGAGGCCACAAGCCTGAAATTGGTTTCATTGGATAGAGCCAAGGGTTGACAAGGCTGGTTCCTCCTGGGGACTCCAGGGGAGAATCAGTTTCCTGGCCTTTTCAGCTTCTAGTGGTGGCCTGTCCTCCTTGGCTTGGGGCCCCTTCCTCCACCTTCTAACTGCTCCCATCTCTGCCTCCCTCTTATACAGATCCTCGTGATGACTTGGGGCCCACCTGGGTCATCTGCAGGAGGCCTCTGCCGTATAAGGTCACAATCAGATTCTGGGCCTGGGACGTGGAGGTCGTTGGGGTCACTGTTCAGTTTCCCCCTCATTCACCTCTCCCATGCCTGTATCTCACTCCACTCCCCTCATCCTCTGAATGCAGTTCAAGCCACCTGCTGCCGGAAGCCCCCCTGGATCTCCAGGCTGCACACTGGACACGTCTCTTCCTGCTCAAGTCCGGGCTGCTGGGCCCCCATCCCACTCACATGTACCTGCAGCCTCCACCCCAACCACTGAGTTCAGAGTGGTGACCCTGCATCTCACGGTTGGATATCCCACAGCAGGAACAGAATCACTGTTGGATGACAACATGTCATCAGATAAAGGCAAGTCCTGCTTCTCTGGTGGGGAGGATGCATTTCAAATCCAGTGTCTTAAGGAGCAGGGAATTTGCGACTAGAATCCCCCTGGGGCACTGGGACAGGGCTTCAGTCCCAGCAGAGTACAGGGGCAGCCCGGCTGCCAATAGAAACAATGTCATTAAAAGACACGTTGCAGATCCGTGGGCCTACGAGAGGTACAGTGGTTTATCGATGGAGATTTAGAATAATGATAGAGAAGAGTTGCTAACGTATCTGCCAGCCGGTTGTGCATGAAGATTCTGGGGGCTCTCGCTTCCTGTTCAGATCCAGGAACCAGCCCTCTGTGTTTCTTGTCGAATGCACCGATCCTGGGGAGTTTCATGCCTCCAACAGCAAGAAAAAGGCAGTGACACTGTTCTCACCCGCAAGGCCGTGGCTCCTGTCTGCACTGAGACCTTTCTCCTCTGCAGTCGCCCAGGACCTTCTACTCAAGACCGGTCCCATGAGGACCCGTGATGGTGCATCACCCACTTGACTCCCCTCCCCAGTGGTCCTGGCTCCAGGACTCTCTCAGAGGTTGTCACTCTGCTCTGTGAATGATACTCATGCCGACATCTGCCAGAGGAGGCACAAAACGATGAATGACAGCTTGTTTTCTGCTCGTGTTGATTTTGCCATTCTGAACTTCACAACCCGGACAGAGCCATCTCATCTCTGTCAGTGTCTCCTGAAGGATTTGGGCTCCATCTCTTTCACCGCTGACCGCACCTCTGCCTCCTGCACACTGCCACCGACAGGGACAATGGCCGAGGAGCCATGGGTAGAACAAGAAGAGAGGTCCCTTTCACACAAGGAGGGGCTGTCCCTCGGCAGCATGGTCTATGACTCACCTGGAGGAGCACGGGTTCAGAGTATTGATCAGGGGCATTAGAAGGACCATGGGTGTGTGGGGCAATGAACCATCTGGAAAGCCCTTGGAGGAAGTGGGGTAGCCCTGGGCAGGACCCTCTGACAGGTGATGCTGTAGACCAGAGATGGCACCAGTCGGAATGTGCTCAGGCAAAAGCCAACGCGTGGTCCCCACACAGCTCAAGCCCAAGGGCTGGCAGTGGACCATCAGTAGCCTGGAGTCCTCCACTAGTTTAGTGTCCGACATGAATGGGAGTCACCCCAAAACCAACACATCAGCACCTTCCATCAGCCTGCAAGAGAAATACTAAGCTGGCCATGGAGCCCCAGAATAATCCCATAGACTCAGGCCTGGAACTCCTTGGGGCAGCTGGTCAACCCCATGTGCCAGCTAGAAGGTTGGATAGCACCCAGAGGGGGGAAACAGAGGCCAGGCCCCACACGGGACGCTGTCCAGGACTGAAGTACCCCAGCCAGATGCCAGGATGCTCCTCCACCCCTTCCCTGCTGGTGAGGTCGGTTCCAGCCCTGGCAGGTGACTTAGAAAAATGCAGAAGGGAGCAGTAAGAAGCGCAGGCCCCACGAGGCAGGGGTCCCCTTGGCCCCAAGGCTCTAAGGACGGTACTGACTCTGGGCCTCCATGCCCTCATCTGTCACTAATAAAACCACCGGACCGTGTCAGGTGCAGGTCAGCTAAGATTCTGAATGCCAAAGAAGCCCACCAATGCTCAGGCATGCTATCGACAGGAGATGTTATTACTCGGACAGTGTTTCAGCTTGTACACACAGAGGGGTGTGAACATCCATTCTGGAAAATCACTAGGACAACACAGAGTAAAAAAAAAAGCCAACCCAACAGCTCTTCTGATAAGCACAGACCAGCAGTGGGAAGTGGAAAAATAAAAATCTCTTTCTTAGAATCCTAAAATTTGTTTCTTTGGTGTTACTGGGGATTGCACCACATTTCCTCGAAGTTCTTTCCTGGAGCTTTCGTTGCAGAGTGGGGGTGGGTTTGTTTCCTGCAGGAGAAGAGTGATGGGGATCAATGTGAGCTCTCAGGTGCCCAGGGAAGAGGAGGCAGGGGGCAGGAGACGTGTGGGGAGGAAGGAGCTGCAGCCCTGAGCATTCACATGGGGAGGTGGGGAGCGGGCTGTGGGGAAGAGGGGTTTCTGAAGTTCAGAGGGAGGTGCAGTCTTGGTGAGTTCTTGGGGAAGGCGGTGGGAAGGGGGGGTTAGAGAGAGAGAGAGAGAGAGAGAGAGATGTGCATGGATGCGGCTGGCTGGAGGGTGGGCAAAGAGGCTCTCAGCACTGGCTCTGCAAGTGGAGGCCTCTCAGCCCTCTTGGGGGGCCTCCTGACTGCCATTGTCTGTGATGGAAAGTGCCAGAGGAGAGCAAGGTCACCGAAACACGGGAGGGACGCCCCAGGGGTCAGCTGGTGTGGACAAAGGGGCAGCACCTGTAAGTCCCTTACCCACCCTACACCGGCCATCCCCATGCTTGCCCCTCTGATAGGGGTTGAGTAGGACACTCGGAAGCAGGCTTCCGGGACACCGCCAGGGGCCTGCTTGCTGGGCTTGCCTGCCTTCTCCAGGCCTGGGCTCACCCCGCAGCTCACTAGTTGAAAAGAGGTAGACGTTTGGAGCATGCAGGCTGCATGGGGGCCTGCAGGGACTGCCTTTCTTTCTTGCTTTCTTTCTTTCTTTCTTTCTTTCTTTCTTTCTTTCTTTCTTTCTCCTTTCTTTCTTTCTCTCTCTCTTTCCTTCCTTCCTTCCTTCCTTCCTTCCTTCCTTCCTTCCTTCCTTCCTTCCTTCCTTTTAGAGAGAGGCAGGGGGAGGGGCAGAGGAATTGAGAGAGAGAGAGAGAGAGAGAGAGAGAGAATCCTCAGGCTGACTCCCCACTGAGCATGGAGTCTGACTCGGGGCTCAATCCCAGGACCCAGAGATCACAACCTGAGCCAAAATCAAGAGTCGGCTGCTTAACCAACTGACCCCCCCAGGTACCCCCTGGCAGGGAGTTTCTAAGTGCCCTGACCTCTTGGGAGGGGACACCCCGCACCCACCCCAGCCCCTTTGAGCCCATGTCTGGTCAACCAGTTGTGTTGGCAGAGGGGGACTTTTGGGAAGAAGCAGGGCAGAGTGGCCCTGGGCCCCAAGTGCCTTTGGGTCCCAGCCCCAGAGTTCATCCTGGCCCTAGGCTGGCAAAAGCCCTAAGGATCCTGGGAGGGACTGGTTTCTCTCTAGGTGAGTGTGGGCCACAGAGTCAAAAAACTCCCCCAGGACCGTGTGTTCTGTCCCCACCTGAACTTCCGTGTGTCTTGCAAGTGCCAGGGGAAGAGGAGCACATATGAAGCTCAGAGGCGCCCCCCACCCCTGCCGCCCTTGTGCCTAGTGGGGAGAGCTGGGAGTCTTAGCACAGACCCCCTGCAGCTGCTCCTTGTACTTCCCCAGGCTTCCATCCTCCCTCCAGTCCTGCCTTCAGCTTCTGTGCTGAAGTCCCCCAACCTTGCAGAGGGCATTTGCCTTTAGAGGGTGCTGGGGCACACCTGTCAGCATCTCAGAGGGTCCCAGCGAGGGCTCCCCACCTTGTTTGCCCTGGTCCGTGAAGGAAGGCCCTGGCCAGAGTGAGCAGGGAGGAAGAGTCTGAGCCTCAGTGACATGCTGCCCCACAGTAACAGCCCCCTAACTCTGTGCCTTATTATGTGTCCTTCCACCCTGTGTCAGGAGAGCTGGATGAAAAAAGAGTTGGGGGGCCACCTGACACTGGACCCACAGCAAGCCATCCAGACCAAGTCCAGCTCAGAGGTCAAGGGGACACCAGTGGAAGGGACCAGAGCCCCCGGGGAGGTGGGGACGAGTCCGAACAGGCTCAGAGTTATGCAGGAAGGAAGGTGGGGGGAGGAGGGTGAGAAAGAGGGTCCCCCCCACCCAACCTGCCTGTGCTCACACTCACATGCTCTGTCCACCCTTTCATTTGCTCCTTCACTCTTATGCTCAAGGACCACCGAGCTCCTCCAAGGGGCCAGGTTCTGTGTGGAGGAGCCTGCTCTGTGCAGGACAGTGGGGGTACAGGCGACGGCGTGAGAGTGCATGTGATGCCCAGGCAGGCTGTGGACGGGTGGCCAGTGCCACACCAGGGCCAGTGATGTTGAAGCTGTGTTTCGGAGGATCCATTGGGAACCATCACAAAATCTCGCCCAAGTACTGGGGTCCCCTGGGACCTCCCTCTCACCCCCATGCCAGTGACATCCGTCATCTATGTGTTCCACAATCCAGGGCTCAGAGCCACAGGATCCCCAGTCGAAGGCTGGCTCGGGGAATGTGCCACCCGGGCACTGGCACAGTGTCTGGTGCTCGGAGGCGCTGTGGTTGGCTTAATGCTCTGCTGTCGCTGCCTTGCAATTTCTTTTTTTTTTTTTCTTTTTAAATTATTTATTTATTTATTTGGGAGAGAGAGAGAGAGAGAGAGAGAGCATAAGTGGAGGGAAGGGGCTGAGGGAGAGGGAGAAGCAGGTTCCCCACTGAGCAGGGGTCAGGATGTGGGGCTTGATCCCAGGACCCCGGGATCACGCCCTGAGCTGAAGGCAGATGCTCAACCACTGAGCCCCCCAGGTGCCCTGCCTTGAAATTCTTAACTATTTTTGGACAAGGGCCCTGTACTTTGGTCCTGAGCCCCGCAAAGCACGTATCCCGTTCTGGCTGGGCAGTAAGCCCTTACCTCCAGCAAAGCCACTTACGAATGTACTTCATAGTTTCTCAGACAATTGACACAATTTTACTTAATATTTCATTGTCTTTTCTGGCCCACCCGCTCATTGGCGTTATGACTGCCCCTGGGAATAAAGCTTCTGGCAACAGAGAATGTCCTTGTAAGATGTTCTTTATATTAAGGGAGGCAATGTCGTCAATGAAGATTCAAACACGGGCACTCTACGAATTAGGGAGTGATTATCCCCATTAAGAAGAGGATCTCATTTTTAGGAAATGATTCCCTAGGCCTTTCCTTTAAATAGCCAGCTTTCCCAATGCATTTTTAATGTCCCTTAACGTATTAAAAATTATTTACATGCCATTTTTCTTAGCTTGACCCACTCGGTCCCGGCGGGCCAAGCTCCCACCTGGAGGGATCACACTCTGGAAATATGAGTCATCCCAGAGAAGCAGCACCTGGGGAGGGGTCGCCCGCCTTGGGGTGAGCTGAGCAAGAGGGGCGATAGGGATGGAGCCCAGGGCAGTGTCCCCCCTGCCCAGAGAGTGGGAGATGTGTTCCCCAAGCAGGGAGACAGAGCCTCCCTGGTAGGAGGCCTTAAGGGTGGGAGCTCCAGGAGGGAAAGTGAACGGGGACCCTAGGAGGAGGCCAGGTGGTGTGTGGCCTGGCTTGCTGGAAGGAGGCTTTGGGACAGGCTCAGTTGGTGGCAGCAAGCAAGGCTGTCAGGGCAGCAGGGGGCAGGGGAGCGTCACCCCCAGAGCTGGGTTCCAAGGGGATCATTGGCTGCAGCAAGAAGGCAGGTCAGGACCCTACCAACCCAGAGTCACTGGCCGGCTGTGAGCAAATGACCTGGAGAGCAGTGTGACCCATCTGGGGCAGAGGCACTGGGTGTCAGGGACAGGGACAGCTCTGAGAATCATCTCCAAGGTGACCCCGGACAGGGGACCGAGGCCAGGATCTCTGGGGCGAGGCAGGTGGATTGAGAGCATCCAATCGTTTCTAACTCAGGCCAGAGCTGCAACGAAGAGATGAGCCTGGGCACGAACGCATGACACAGGGACCCAGTGGGGACGCGAGGTCCAGGAGAGAAGGCCGGGCCTGGCACACGTCAGGGCCTCAGCGCTTGTTCTGCACTAGGCTGGGCCCGAGTCCACGACCGGTTTCCCTCCTTTCCTGGCTTCACTGCCCTCGGGCCCAGCCCAGGCCTTGCCATAGCTTGGTAGCAGCTGCAAAGCCTGTTTCTCAATAAGTGACACTCAGGGGCTGGTGGATGGGCATGTGGGTTTGAGGGACCCTAGCCCACCCACTGGGATGGTTGGGGAAGCCCCAAAGGCAGGGAACACAGTTTGTCCTTCTATACGACTGGTGTGCAAGCGGGACCTGCTGGTGACCCAGCCCCTGAGAGCAGGACCTGGGGACCAAAGGCAGAGCGGACGTGCTCCCTGTTCCATTCACACCCGGGAACTAGGGCAGGAGGGGAGGGGTGTCGGGGGCAAACGGCTCCAAATGGCCTTGGTCAGAGACAGGTCTGGGGCAGCGGGGACAAATTGTGTCTCCAGTGTCACCACAAACCTCGCTTTAGGGCTGCAAGGTAGGAAGCACGCATCAGTGGGTCAGGACGGTGCACCTTTTATTTCTGGCGGGTGATGCACTTCCCTCCAGCCAGAGTCCTGGTGACCAGAGCCCCCCAGATGCCAGCAGACCCGCAGCGACGTCTCTTCATCTGGGTCGCAGAAGCACATCTGGCCACAGCCAGCCCCTCTTCAGAGACTCTGGAGGGCTGGAGCATCGCTACCCTCTGAGGGCCTGGAGGGCACTCGTGGTGGGGCTGTTTCTTCTCTTTTCCATCCAAAATGCTTACTCTGTGTCCACACCGGGCCCGCTGAGTGGGTCCCTCGTCTACTCCCAAGCTTCATTTCCCCATTTAGCCAGATGGGGGGAGAAAGAGGCGATGGCCTGTGGGGTGGGATGGGGACAGCAGGTGGGTTTGGGGGACATAAGGCTTGGTCTGGGAAAGTGAGACAGGCGTGGCCGTGGCTGCAGGGAAAGGTGATGCTGCACCCCGGGCCATGGCTGAGACTCCCCTCATTTTACAGATACAGAGCCTGAGCTGGGGACAAGGAAAGGAGCGTATGGAACATCGCTCGGCAATGTGGGTGCAGGTGTAGGAGGGAGCCTGTATGTCCCCAGCCCCGTCCCGGGGTGGAAGGTGTGCGGGGCCTTGAGGCAGCAGAAGCCGGGTGTGGTTCCGCCCCGCACCCCTTCCCCCTGGGGCCTCGGCAAATGCTTCACCACCTCGAGCCTCAGTGTTCTCACCTGGAGGGCGAGGGGGGGCAGGTCCCTCCAGCTCTGCCCCCCTCTCATGCCACTCCCACGTGAGGACCAAGCCACGAGGTACATGGGCAGTCTGGCATGTTCCAGACCTAAACCCACGCGGGCCTCCCACGGGGTCCGGCCGGTGCCCTGGCCCACCTGGATGGAACATGGGGACCTGCCGCTTCGTCCGCTAGAAGCCCCTGAATGAAAGAGGACAGGAAGAGCAGGTGCAGATGTCTGTTCCCAAGGGAGACGGGTCTCCCTGGCAGACTGGAGCGTTCTCTTCTACTCTCACTCCGTGCCAGGTCAAAGAGACCCAGGATGAGCTGCCAGCAAGTTGCTGGTACGACAAGCCCCCCGTGGCCAACAAGGAAAACAGCATCTACATGTGGCCCAAGATTAAGGCTATTAGAGGGGGCGGGGGCCAGCGTGCACCTGTTAGAAGCGTTCTGCGGGGTGGCCTCCTGGGACTGCAGAGGGACCCGGGGGGTTGAAATGCCAGTGCCATTCAGGAAATTTGCAGACTGTGGATGGGAGAACCAGCTTCCAGAACAAATGCCTCTTCTTCTTTGGGCCAAGCAGAAAGGGCCCTGGCGTAGAGGCTCCTGTCCCTGTGCCCGTGTGACCCTGGGCAGGTGGGGGCTCCTGTCCCTGTGCCCGCGTGACCCTGGGCAGGTGGGGCACTCCACTCACTCCCCGGTGCCAGGTGAGAACCACAAAGCCTCTGCCAGGGGTTGGTAGCGATAAAGGCCTTCCTGATGCCAGTGAACACAGAGCTGTGTTTCGGTCAGGGACTCAGGGCCGCCCGGCCCCCTGCTGCTCGTTGCTGTACTCCCTCACCCCACACGGGGCCCCTGGAGGTGGATTCGGTGGGCGGCTCAGGACTTCGACTGTCCTGGTGTTCAGCCCCGTCCTCCCACAAAGGGAAACAGAGCCTCTTTTGCATGAGTCCCTCTAAGGGACCAGGCCCGCTGCCTGCTTGGATTTGCTGTGCACCGGGGGCTGCTGAGACTCAGAAGGGTACAAAACTGGCCCATGCTCACCCACCTCATGTGGGGAGGGCTGTGTGTGACGGGGCCAGCCCCAGCCCCGCCCTCTGCTCCCTTGGAGAGAACACCAGCATCCTGGGGGTCTCAGGATCCTCGGCAGGAAGAGGAGAGAGAAAATTCTAGAACTCACCCCCCCCCCCCCCCCCCCCCCCCCCGATCCTCACCTCACGGAGGCACTGAGTCCTCCTAGAGAAACTAAGGCTGCTGCTGTCTCAGGGCTTCTTGGCTTCCAGGCACTTCGCATTTCAATGGCCGCTGCAGTGTGTGGCTGTAAGGGCAGGAATGGTCACTGCCTTCGGAGGGGGTGGTCAGCTGGCCAGGTCCAGAGAACAGTCCAGTCTCAGGGCAGCTCAAAGGAGGTCTGGCGCCCTGAGCATGCCCTGTGCGTGCCCTCCCTGCCCTCTCTCCCACCTACCCACCCACCCCAGCTCCCCTCCCTTCCTGGCCTCTTTCCTCCCCCCTTCCACGCGTGTATTTGGAATTATACTGTGCGCAACCTATACGAGGAGTCAAGGTGGCCTCTAACAAAACAAATATAACGTAACTGCTAAACTGGAAGGGAGAACAGAAGTCAGACGTCACGGGGAGAGCACTGGTGGGTGACTAGTAGGCTCTGAGTGCCGTCGTCTACACCCGGGAAGCAAGGTCCCAGTGCGGATCTGTGGAAGGGGCTGTGTGGGGTGGAGTTCGGGGGCTGGGAGACTGTCAAGGTCCCTCTGGGCACCCTGGCCGCCCTGCCATTTCCACATGGGGAAGCTGAGTCCCACGGGCGGGGTGTGTCAGCATGAAATCGGCCAAGAGGCCCAACAGCCGGATCTTTGGTGGTACGTGCCTCATGGGCAACCACGTAGGGACACTGGCAGAGCATGATTTCGGGGGGCAGGGGTGGCGTCCACAGGGGTCTGCTCTGAAGCCAATTGCAGTCTTAGGTCTAGAGAACAGGGCGTCAAGTCTGGGTCAGCGGCGTAGGTGCACCGGTGGCGGTTGGCAGGGGTGTGCACTGCCGGCCACTCTCGGGCTGGGGTCCACCAGCACCCATGCGGCCTCCGACTCTGGTAAATCACACTTAACCCGAACCTCGTTGGGGGATTTTCCTCGGTCTCCTCCTTGGGCTTGTTCTGTGAACTAAAGGAGAAGGAAGTTAGGACACGTCTGAAAGGTGGAAGGGCCCCCGCAGGCTAAGGCGCCGGCAGGTGCACCTGCCCTCGGGTCAGGCTGCCCCTCCCCTGCGGGCCAGGTACGGTGGGAGCACCTTGAGGATCCCGTCCCGCTTTGCAGCCCTTCACCCCGGGATTTGGGATTCGTCTTCATTCTCCCTCTGCGTGCGACCTGTGAGCACGGCCGCCGCCGCCTCCAGACCCCTGGGGACCCCTCGGGTACCTGTGGAACGCGCTGACTTCCCCGTTGGGTCTGTTCTCCTGTCCCGATGCGCCTTGTCACGTATCCAGTATCATGCGCAGAATATTCAGAAGGAAGGACTTTAAATAACTTAAGAACCACCCAACATCTCTCGTTTCTTTTAATAAACAAAAGCACCTCCCTCTCCGTTAAATGTAGTGCAGACCGTCTCCATTCCCGTTCAGGTGGAGGAGGGAAGAAAAAGGACGCTGTCATAGGATAACGTGTTGCATCCTGCGCTCTGGGCTTCTCAAATTTTGAGCACAAGTCGCAGAGTTCGGCTCCACTGTGGGTCATTGCCCACGAGGTCGGACCTTCCTGAGAGGCCCTCCTCCCGAAAAAGACCCGCTCCACCTGCGGCCTGTGGCGGAGACCCAGGTGTAATCAAAGGGCTTTGAACCATTTTTTCTTTATCTGAGATGAGCTTCAAAGTCTCTGAACTTTGAGAGTTTAGTTGGATTAAACTGGCGGGATCTGTCTCCATGTGTAGAGTCAGGAGGGGTGCGTGTGTGTGTGTGTGCGTGTGTGTGAGTCTGTGTGTGTATCAGTGTCTGTGATCGTGGGTCTGTGTGTATGTGTCTCTGACTGTGTCTGTGTGTCTATGTGTGATGTGATTGTGTCTGTTTCTGTGTGTGATGTGTCTGTGTGAATCTGTGGGATTGTGTGCATGTCTGTGTGTCTGTATGTGATCGCGTGTGTGACTCTGTGTGTGTGACTACGTATGTCTCTGAGTGATGTGACTATGTGTCTGTGTGTGTGTGACTCTGTATGACTATGTCTGTGAGGGATGTGACTGTGTGTCTGTATGACTGTGTGTGATTGTGTGTATATCTGTGTGACTGTATGTGTGTGACTCTGTGTTACTCTGTGTCTGTATGACTGTGTGACTATGTATGTGTGACTGTGTGTGACTGTGTGTCTGTGACTCTGTGTGTGTTGTGTGTGCATCTGTGTGGTGTGTGTGACTGTGTGTCTGTATGACTGTGTATGTGACTATATGTGTGACTGTGTGTCTATATGACTGTGTATGTGACTCTGTGTGTGTGTCTGTGATGTGTATGACTGTGTGTGTGACTCTGTGTCTATATGACTATGCGTGTGACTGTGTGTGTGTCTATGTGATGTGTGTGTCTGTGTGATGTGTGTGTGACCGTGTGTGTGACTCTGTGTCTATATGACTATGTGTGTGACTGTGTGTGTGATATGTGTGTCTGTGTGATGTGTGTGTGTGATGTGTGTCTGTATGACTGTGTGTGTGACTGTGTGTCTGTGTGATGTGTGTGTGACTCTGTGTGTGTAATTGTATGACTGTGTGTGTGATCTGTGTGTGTGTGTGACTGTGTGTGTGTGTGTGTGTGTGTGACTGTGTGCGTGTGCGCACCTGCAGGGCCAGGGCCCTGGGAGTAGGGTCCCTGCTGCTCTGGACCCGGGATGGTCTCCCCGGGCTTGCAGGCAGGAAGCTTCCAGCCGGGCACCCAGCGAACAGGTGCAGACCCCACACCCCCTGCTGTGCTTCTCCTCAGAGAGTCCCCCCACGGACCTGGTCAACTCCGGATCGCGTTTATGGAATGCCTACTGTATACCTAGGGTACCTACTTCGTGCACCTGCTGGAAGTCCTTTCCAAACCCCTCAGGGAGACCCACGGGGCACAGAAGGTCTGGAGCGGGTGCGGGAACAGCCGGGACGGGGGCAGGTTGCTCCAGTGGAATTTCGCTCACGTGTCCAGGTGACCAGCGGCACAGTTCAGGCCGGTCACCCTTGTCACCCCGACAAGGGAGGAGGAACTGTCTCTGGTCCCGGTGCCTCCTGTTCTTCTCAGGTATATTTTTACCCCTCAGACTCTATTTATAAACTTCCAGGTGCGATGGGCACTCAGAGCTGCAAAGGCGCCCGCACCCGGGGCCACCCACCCTCCTCTTGCCCCGGGCCCGTCCAGCACGGCTGCGAGGGTGGTCCACCCGCAGAGACCTGGGCAGGATGCCGTCCTGGACGCCAGACAGACAGACATGCACCCAGATGCCCAGATGCTCTCCCAGAGTGGGGAAAGTGACCCCGATGGTGTGGGGCCCAGAGGAAGGGAGAAGGAAGCCTCCTGACCCCGGGAGCGGCCGTCCAGCAAGCACTGAAGGGGGGCCGGGGCTGTGAGGGACCGCCGCCACCTCTCTGCAGCCCCGCAGACAGCCCGGGCCTCAGAGGGAGGAGCAGGGCCCAGGACACCGCTCAGGGGGTTTGGGAGGGTTTCCCTTGTATTTGAGAGATCAGAACGCCCTTGGAGGAGTCCCCGGACCACTCTGTGCCTCGGTTTCCCTATCCGAAACTGGAGAGAGAAAGAGAGAGACAGGGAGGGAGATGGAGGGACCGAATGACACCCCCTGGTGTCTTTCCCTCTCCTTACGAGGGCCCCAGTCCTGTGGGATGAGGGCCCCAGCCTTATGACCTTAATGACCTCCTTAAAGGCCCCCTCCGGTTACAGCCACATCAGGGCTTAGGGCTTTCACGTGACCACAGGAGGACACAGACATGCCGCCCACAGCACGGGGTCAGCCAGTCTTTGGCTCACAGCATCACCGGGATGATCAAATGACTCACTTCAGCAATCACTGGTCCCAACACAGGGACACATAACAAATAATCAGGAATCCTTCTAACTGTCATCACAAAAAATTCAACATTGCAGAAACCAGAATGAAAGTGAACCACTGACAGCGTTCTGTCAAGTGTCGCCTTGCAGGGGGTGCGGGGTGTATCCAAGGCAGAGCCTCTGGGGGCCAGCTCGGAGGGTGCCCAACCTTCCTCTGGGTGCGGGTGGGACCGGGGGTGGGGTGCGTGTATCCTGGGACGTGCGTCAGGAGACAGCGAGAGAATGCTTGCAGGTGGACAAGGGACAGGTAGGAGCCGGGACCAGGTCCCTCCAGAGTCACCCCCAGCCGTGCGACTTTGGCCTTTCTGAACTGTCATTTCTTGACCAAAATATCCCGAGACAGGACTGTCGGGAGCTCACGTGAGTGAAAGGGTTTTATAAGTTGTAAAACAGCAGGTGCAAACAAGGTCTTGGCCGTAGAGAGAAGAGCATGTCTACACAGGCGTTTGCTCAGAGAGAATCGAAGGTTTGGGCAGGTGGAAGCAGGACCCCACGGGCAGGGGCCAGCAGGTATCCAGCCCGCTGCACTTGGGAACCACCCACAGGCCCCAGAGCCCAGGCCAGGGGTCCCGCCCGAATGGCTGCGGGACTGTCCCAGCAGCCTCCCCGCCGCCTCCCCACTGTTACCTGGATTCGGGCCTCCCCACCTCCTGCCCCAGCCAACAGCGTTCCTCTCTGTCCTAGACTGGCCACCCATCGGGGCCCCCTGCTTCCATGCCACCCTCTCTGCCTAGCCCGAGCTTGGTGTCCTCTGCACAACCTCCCTCACTTGCAGGATCAAATCTACTGTCTTCCACCGGGGCCACCAGGCCTGACAAATTTTAGGCTTGGTGACCTCTTGACCTAATCCCCTACATCCCTTCTATCTTAGCCACTCACCTCCTACGCCACTGGCCCCCCCTGTGGTCCCTGCCCCGGGGCCTTTGCACGGGCTGTTCCTCCGAGGATACTGCCCTGCCCCCATTCTTCCTCCCACAGCCGCTCAGGTCACATATGGAAAGCGCTCGCCTTACGGCCACCTTCCTTCCACATCGCATTTTCTCTATGACCCCACGTCAGGAAGCTTCCATTGGGCCAAATTGAATTAACTTGGACATAGTGGCTCCTCTCTCTTTGATACGAATGCTTTGCTCACTTGAACGAGACCCTGATTTTGAAAGCCTGAGATGATTCAATCTTAATGTGCTGTCTGAAGGCTCAGTCTTTATTTGCAGCCGGAGATCCCCTGGTGAAGATTCGTGGCCTTGCCCCATCACACACGTCTCCCTTCCAAAAGATAAAGGTGCTGCAGCCTCTGGTGGCTCCTCCGGGCTGTGCCTGTTACCTTCTGGGCGACACGGGTGGTTCAGGCGGAGGTGCAGGCCGATACTCCGGACGCTCAGGACTGCGGAGGGCACCTCCCTGGGGCTGGTTCTCACGTGCCCCATGCCCGTTCCAGGTGACCTGCGAAGGGGATTAGGATCCAGGACGGTGTTCTATACGGGGTTGTTGCTTCTCGAGCTGGTCAGGGTCAGTCCTGCAGCCCCTAGAGTTCTGTGGATGTGGCAGAGGGCGGCGGGGAGGTCGGATTAAGGACCCTGATGTGAGGAGCTGTGGGTCCATTTCCACGTTCTTCCCACCGCCCCTTCTGGATCCATCCTCACACCTTTGCGAGCCACGGTGGGCAGGGGCCACAACTTTCACATTCACAAACAACGAAGCATCTGTAAAAAGATCTCGCAACTGGAATCTTTCGGAGTGCCTGGTTTCAAATTGAAAATTTATTTAATGACAAGCCACAAGCGTATGCTCTCCAGTTTTTTTTTTTTAAGATTTTATTTATTTATTCATGATAGACAGACAC
The DNA here is from genome assembly GCF_048418805.1 of Vulpes vulpes. NCBI lineage: Eukaryota > Metazoa > Chordata > Mammalia > Carnivora > Canidae > Vulpes > Vulpes vulpes. The sequence continues at coordinate 51,242,231 of NC_132795.1, forward strand.
AGAGAGAGAGAGAGAGAGAGAGAGAGGCAGAGACACAGGCAGAGGGAGAAGCAGGCTCCATGCAGGGAGCCCGACGTGGGACTTGATCCCCGGGTCTCCAGGATCACGCCCTGGGAAGGTGGCACTAAACCGCTGAGCCCCGCCCCGGGCTGCCCTCTCCAGTTTTTAACATATTTATTTAGCACCGAGTTGGATCCCTATTGGAACACAGAGGCGCACAGATAAATACACACACACGTACACACCTGAGTGTACAAACTGAAGCCTGTGCTGGCCCCCACCCAAGATGAGTGGGGGGCCACACCAGTGGTTAGCTGGATGGAATGCCCCAACTTGGTGCCCATTCGTGACGGCGCGACTCACAGAAATCACAGTCACAACAACTTCGGTGGTCGGCCGCCTGGACGTGGGCCTTGGGCGGGTCCCAGTGTAAGTCAGCAGGGGATGCACAGCGCCCCTGCCTCTCCATGCACCCCGGATGCTCTACGGCTCAGCCGCCACCTTAGACTGGCTAGAATGATCCTGGAGTGACCGTCTTTTTTTTTTTTTTTTTTTTTTTGCATTTTTAGGAGCTGTGCTATATCAGCAGCTATCCTGGTGGAGGACTGTCCTCGGGGAAGCAATTGTTTTGAGATTCTCCTCTGACCACTTGTTGGGCAGATATTCAGAACTCCCAAATTCACACGTTGTCTCGCATGGTTACCTTTTTCATTCCTCCCTGATTCACAAACCTTGAATCAGCTTCATATTTCCCCAATAAATGAGCAATTACCGCAATGAATACTAGCTCGTGGCACCTCTCATGGTCTTGATAACGGTCTTCATTTCATTTTTTTTTAAAATTTTTATTTATTTATGATAGTAACACACACACACACACAGAGAGAGGCAGAGACACAGGCAGAGGGAGAAGCAGGCTCCATGCACCGGGAGCCTGATGTGGGATTCAATCCCGGGTCTCCAGGATCGCGCCCTGGGCCAAAGGCAGGCGCCAAACCGCTGCGCCACCCAGGGATCCCACGGTCTTCATTTCATTGTGATAGATGCTGTTCATCACTCAGAACTCCTCTACTACCACTCGCTGGTGACTGCCTCGTGGCTGTTGAAAGATGTTTTTTTTTTTTTTTTTTTTTTTTTTTTTACCCATGTGCTCCCCAGAAGGAGGTAAACTGGGGCTAGAAGCCCGTATTTCAGCCTCTGGGGCTGTGTTGTCCACGGGCCATGGCAGTCAGCCTGCTGGCCGGTGTTGGCTGCGCATCCTTGGCAAGCCAAGCACAGCTGCATCATAGCAGGTAGCTCGCTGGCCTGGACTCAGGTCCCTTTTAGTCAGAAACCATGACTTGCCAGTCATTCTTCCTTAGGTAAGCCACTCCAAGTATGTTGGCCTCAGTTTGCACATCTACACAATGGGGTCAATAATACCTACCCAGAGGGTCTTTGTCAAGGATTAAGATGATTAAAATACAGACACATGGAAGCCCTTAGCACAACGCTTGGCACTTAAATACGCACACATTCAGCACATTTTCCTATTATTACTATTACGACTTACAGTGTCTACCGTGGTACCTGACACATGATGGGTGCCTAATAAATGCTCTTTAATTTGGAATCTGCAAGCTCAGACAAGAAGCGGGGAGGTGGGTGGGGGTGAAACGGGAGCCAGGACGCCGTTGCGTTCTGCTGTTCTGGCATTCGGCTGATGAAAACTGGGAGAGAATGAAAGAGATTTCTTTCTTTTTTTCTTTTTGAAAGTCCTTGAAAGTTTTCAATGAAGTGTGGGGAAAAAATATGCTGACTGTGTGCATGAATAATTGAACTCGACTTTCTATGCCTGCAAACATAGGCCACGGAAGCGAGAACTCGCAGGATGGGAGAACAATGGGCACCAAAGTTGCCAGCGGCTCTAAACAGAAAGTCTGGGGTCGGAAACCCAGGTGTTAGCAGGGCTGTGCTTCCTCTGCAGGCTCCTGGGCGGAATCTGTTCATGCTTCTCCTGGTTTCTGGGGTTACGGGCGCCCTAGCAGTTCTCTGCATCTGGCACCACACGGTGGCCTCTGGTCACCCTCCCAGGTGACAGGATCAAGGCAGAGCTCAACCGGGGTGGGCCCCAGGAGGCCATGGGTGGGGCCACCAACTTTGCATTTCAGTTACTCCTCTGTTCTTGGATTCCAGCTTTACTGGGTTGCTATTTTATTTTATTTTATTTTATTTTATTTTATTTTATTTTATTTTATTTATTTTATTTTATTTTTAAGAAAACAAGGCTGTTTAGAGGATTTATGGCCACATCATGAGGTGGGCCTGCTGTGTGCTGTGACTCGAGAAAGCAGTGCCACCCAGCCACCCCATTGCTCTGCTGCCCGCCCCGCTGTCGGGAGATGCCTGCTGCCCTCTCGGGGTGTGGGCCAAACACGTGAGCTCGGCTTTGCTGTGGCAAAGGGGATGCCAGGCTGGCCTTGCCATGTCTCTCCTGCGCCACATCTGAGCTGTGTTGGTAGAGCCGTAGGACACTTTTTTTTTTTTAAGATTTTATTTATTTATTCATGAGAGACACACAGAGAGAGAGAGAGGCAGAGACCCAGGCAGAGGGAGAAGCAGGCTCCATGCAGGGAACCCACCGTGGGACTCCATCCTGGGTCTCTAGGATCATGCCCTGGGCTAAAGGTGGCGCTAAACCACTAAGCCACCCGGGCTGCCCCCGTAGGACACTTTTTAATAATTATTTTGAAAATAAAAATAATACTAATAGCAATAGTAAGGACACCAGTCACTGGACTTGGGGCCCATCCTCCTCCAGGATGACCTCATCTTAGCTTGGGCACATCTTCATCTATTTCCAAATGAGGCCACGTTCTGGGGTGCTGGGAGCGATGTGAATTTTGTGAGGGCATATCCAACCTCGTACAAGGAAGAAAATGACCCCCAACCTCACTTCCTTTCCCCCTGCCTGCCTCCCCCAGCACTGAAACTCGGCCCTTTATGGGTCACAACATGTACCCCAGACAAGCCTGCCTTAGCTCAGGCCTCAGGGCCTTAGCTCCCCAACCTCATCATCTCTCCAACCTCCCCAATCCCACTCCACCGTCTAGTTACCCACCTCTCCTACCCACCATTGCCTTCACCCATGGGTCCCACTGCTTCATTCCTGTTCCAGCCACTGGGGTCGGGGGCCACCACCCCTTCATCGAGGACAGCCAATGACCCGCAGGTCCTGGCCCCAAACCTTTAAGGCCCATCTTCTCAGCCTCTAAAGCCAGGTCCTCTGCTAGGTGGCTGTCTCCCAGGTGTGCTGTCTACACTTTGGGATCCAGCTGAGCCCAGGACAAACAGTCCTGCGTCACCAAGAATTAGGCACTCACTCCATTGACTCACTTTACATTCCCACTGGCACGTGGTGTGCACTCTCAGCTGTCTCCTGAATGTCTCCTCCACTGTGTAGGAGGAGAAATGGGGCCTCGGGGCAAGCAGCTGCCCAGACGTCATTCAGCCAGGGTGACAGCCAGGTTTCAGAACCCTCCTCCCCAGACCTCAGCCCGCTGGGCTGTCCCACTCCTTTACCTCTCAGAAAGGACACGTGCAGGGTCCCAGAGGGACATCCCGGGAGCACCATCATCAGCCCCTGGGGAGGCCAAAATCCAGGGCAGATTCGAGGCATCATGTCGGGGACAACTGAGCATCCCTGAGCTCGTCCCTTGGCACTCTGGACCAAACCTGCAGCTGTCCACTCCACATCCCGCCCAGGTGCCCGGCCATCTGCCTGGGCCACAGCCCCTCCCAGACCTGCCTCCCGGCCTGCCCACCCAGGTTGTGTGGGGGGGCAGCTCATTGCCCACTTGGTCCCACGGTCAGGCCGGCAGAAGCATTACGGAGCCTCTTGTCCGGGAGCTCACCACATCCACGCATCCTCCAGCCTCTGCTTTCATTGCACAGCTCCTAGCCCCAGCTGCCTCTCCCACCTGTGCTACTGGAGCAAGTCCAGGTCTAGACGGCCCCCTCACCCCCTCGTCTGAATTCCGCAGACATCAGCACGGAGCGCTTCCCCGCTTCCCCTTCCATGCCTGCCACTGTCTAACTGCCTTAGGGGGCATTTGGCGTCTGTCTCCGTTCCCCGTGTATCTCTGATCCTGTCTTGCTGGGCAGATGCTGCGGCACCCTGGCCTGTTCCTCCCACCCTCCTGCCTTCCTTCCGTGTGCCCTGAAGCTCCTACTGTGCTCACTGCAATGCTGCAGCCTCGGAAGCAGGTGTGAGGAGAACGTCCCCTGGGAGCAGCTCTTGACCATTGCCGGGGAGGGAGTTGGGGGAGGACCGCCCCAGCTCTCTCCTCTTAAGTAGGACGAGTCAGAGGTGAGGGCCTCGTGGTCTCCTGGATAGAGCCTATGGCCCTGCGAACCTGCTCCTTGTCTCACCTTGCTTGGGTTTCCTTCCTTTCCCCGGGCCATTTCCCATACCCACAGGTGCTTCCTGGGATCACCTCCCCGGATCCCCTCCCACCTCACCGCTCAAATCCTACTTGGGGGCCATCTCTGGCTTAGATCCCAGCTAAGCCACCGTCGCTCTCCTCTCTCGGCACATCTGTGCCCAAACCTACCTGTGCATTCGTGCCTCTGCACCTAAATTCTCACTGACGTCCAGCAACTAGGTGACTTGTGAATAACCTAACTGCTTGGAGCCTCAATTTGACCCAGGAAGGGTGGAGGCGACAGAAATACCCCACTTCCTCCCCAGGGTGTTGAAGGGGCCAAATGATGATGGTGTATGAAGCCTGCCAGTGAGAATGGGGACTCCCTCCTGGGTGCTTTCCAGGCCCTGTTCGTTCCTCTCGTCAGCATCTGTTTGGGGCCCACCTGTGAGGAGGTGGGCGGGAACCTGTCCCCATCAGATTGGGAGCCCCTAGAAGCGTCCCATGTCCTCACAGGCTCCAGCACGATGCCGAAACATAGTAGGACCCACGCAAGATGCCTTGGAATGAAATCCCATTTTTCCTCCCTCTGTCCTTCAATAATTACTCCCCCAGATGCACCTTAGCTTTGTCCAAAGAGGTTCCAGGGTGAGAGTCACTGCTTGGCCAGAAGCCTGGAAGTAAAAACATCACCCAGTGTGAGCAAGAAAATCAGAGAAGTGATTCTACTCTTGCGACTTCTTGAGTCTTCCAGGCGTAAAGGTGGGAGAGAAATAAGGCTTAGCCCACAGTGGGTTCCGGGGGAACTTTACTTCTCCTTATAAAGAGCATCCTACATATATGTACAACACATTGACTCATTCTCAAAAGAGAATTGAACCTCTGACTTAGAATCTACGATGTGGGTGTGAAAGTACTAATTAGGATGGTTCTGCTAATAATAGAAGCTTTGGGACAGAAACATTTTAGGCGGTACCAGGGCCTGGCTCCTGTGGGGGACTGCACTTGTCTCTGCGGCTCCTGCGGTGGGGCTGCAGGCGGTCGGGCTGCATCTGGAAAGCCCCTGTCCTTCCCTGGCCATTTTCCCACTGGATGTCCACATCAACCGCTTTTACCAGGAGGAATCCGAGCTCCCAGAGGTGAAACCAAGAGTCCACAGGCACCTGCCAGGCCGCCAGCCCACAGTTTCTGACTCTGAGGATGATGGGATAGGTACCTGCCTCCCCACTCCCTCCTTCCCCTCCAGGGAAGCTGGTACTGGGAGGTGGTGAGGATGGTTCCCCAAGGCTGGAGGCTGTCAGCACGGTGGCCACACCTCCCAGAAGAAAGGCTGAAGATTCCAAACGCTGGGCTCCCCTCACTCTCCTGATCAGCTGCTGCAACTCCCAACCCTGGGGACCAGAGACCTTTCCTTTAGCAGATGCTTCTCTTGAATTGGGAGCTGCCATTTGGGGATCCAGCAGACCTGGATTTGAACATAGGGCTCCCGCCTGATGTATAGACTGGGTGTCTTTGGGTTGTTGAGTCACATGGTGCACCTCAGTTGTCTCCTCTGTGAACAGGCACGGTGTTAACACTTCCCGGGGCCTTTTACGGAATCGTCCATCACATAGCGTGTGTGCATGCGCACATGCTAAGTCAGTGGTCTCCTCCCCATCCAGCTGCCACCTGGTCAGTTCCGACCCTCTCTCTCAGCCCAGTCCACATGTCTGTTCCCCCTTTCAGGGCTGAGTCCATGGGGGAATGAAGATGTTCACAGGGGGCTGAGGCAGAGGGACACAGGCCTACAGTTAGCAATACTGGCCTGCGCAATCAAAATTTTGCCAAGGTGCAAGATCCCACGTTATGTGCCGTCACCACAAAAGAAAAAAAGTAAAATTTTAAAAAGTCTTAAATAACAAGGGCAGCGGGAAATGTTTGGAGATGCTGGGACAGTTCGTGGCCCTGACTATGGTGATGGCCTCACAAGTACACACTTCCTGGCTCACCAAGTCACGTACGTTGAGTGTGTACAGCTTTCTACATGTGAGCCCCGCATGCTTCACTAACGTGGTTTCTCTGGGTTTTGAATCTGGCCTTTGAAAACTACTGTTGTTCGCAGGGGAGGTAAGAAGATACATCGGGGGATAGGAAATAAACCCTTTGAATGGCTTTTTGACTCCAAACTTGTAATGATACCAGGGTGGAGACCCAGCTAGAAGGGGAGGTGGCCAGAGGCAGTGGAACTGGCCTGGCTTTGCAATCAGAGAGCCCCAAGTTTGAATCCTGAGTCTAGCACACACAGGCCAAGATCTGGGACGATGCTTTAGCCTCCTTGGGCTTCCTTTCCAAATAGTGAGCAATTACACCTGCCAGTCAGGGGGCAGGACACAAGATTGGTATAAACGATGATGTGGTGAAACAGTCCATGAGCCTGGGGTAGGCGCACACAGTGAGGGGTGACCCGTCCGTGCTGGCTCCTTCCTCATCTCCTACCTCTCCAAATATCCAGGGAGGCTCAGCCTTGGACCAGACCCGCCAAACCTTTTTCCCAGCCTGGAAAGGGGCGCCCCCCCCACCCCCGCCCTGCGGGCACTCACCCAGCCTCCAGAGCAGTTTGAAGGGGATTTTGGATGGCAGGAACAAGCCGGTCTCCAGTTCATCATCAACATACAATCCATAACACGGAGGACTTGTCTTACATCTTTAGCTGACTTAGCACCAGGTATATAGTTTAGAAATGCCCCGCAGAGCAATGTAAGCTTTGAGACTTCTGGGAATAACTGTGTTTAGAAAAAAAAAAAAAAAAGTCAAACTGTAGGGGTGCCTGGCTGGCTCAGTTGGTAGAGCATGTGACTCTTGATCATGGATTTGAGCCTAACGTTAGGTGTAGAGATTACTTAAAAATAAAAAATAAAAAATTTTAAGATTTATTTATTTGAGAGAGAGTAGGGGAGGGGCAGAGGGAGAGGGAGAGGAGACTCTCAAGCGGACTTGTGATGAGCGCAGAACCTGACACAGGGTTCAATCCGAGGACCCTGAGATCATGACCTGAGCTGAAACCAAGAGTTGGATGCTTAATTGACTGAGCCATCCAGGTGCCCTCAAAATAAAATCTTTTTAAGATTTTATTTATTTATTCATGAGAGTCACACAGAGAGAGGCAAAGACACAGGCAGAGGGAGAGGCAGGCTCCCTGCCTCCTGCCTGATGCGGGACTTAATCCCAAGACCCCAGGATCATGCCCTGAGCCAAAGGCAGCCACTCAACCACTGAGCCACCCAGGTGCTCCAGAAACAGGGTTTTCATAAAAGTCACCACGCTAAAATGATGTCATTAGGGTGGCCCCTGGTCCAACAAGACTGGTGCCCTCATGAAGAGGGGAAATTTGGACACAGAGGCATGTCCAGTGGGAGACTGTCATTCAGAAGTGGAGGCAGAGATTGGGGTGATGCTAAAGACGCCAGCAAACCCCAGAAGCTGGGAGAGGCCTGGAATGGAGTGTCCCCCACAGCCTCAGAAGGAACCAGCCCTGCCTCTCCTTGTTCTTGGACTTCCAACCGCCGAGCTGTGAGAGGACAGATCTCTGTGGATGAAGACCCCCACCCCAACAGTGTGTGGTGCTTCGTAACAGCACCCCCTGCCCCGAATGAATACATGGGCTGGGGACTACTACTTCTGCTCTGGGCCGGTCACACACTGAGTTATTCCCATCAGGCGAGGGGGGCTCTAACCAACCACTGAGCTGCTGGATTTCTCTCTACGGAGAGGCAAGGGGGGCGGATTCAGTGAGGGCCGCTGGTGGACCGACACTCAATGGAGGAACTCTCTTCTTGGGACCGTTTTGCTCGGAGAGAAAATAGCACTTTGAGAAAGAGGAGGCACAGGTATCTGTGCTTGGAGCAGATGCCCCGACCTGACGGCCGCAGGGGGGTGGGGGTGATGTCTGGTGCCTGGACAGGGCAGGAGCATCGGCGAGGGTCAACAGTGCGGAGGCTGTGCTGTCCTGGGCTCTGGGCGACGGTGAGGGGGTCCCATTAACTTCTCCTTGCCTCATTTTCCCCACTGGTAGCAAGAGAGCAATAATGCCTTTCCTCTCAGGCCTGGGAGCTGCTGTGAGTATGGATGGAATCGGTTAGAGATGCGGTGGGGCCAGCGCCAGGGAGGTGACTAAGGGAAATCAATGAGTTCTCAGAGGGCAGACTGTGTGCACGGTCCCTTATGTGTTCGTCTGAGGCCCCAAACATGCTCAGTCTCATGCTGGTAGGTTTGAAGTTCACACTTATTTGGCAGCGAACACTGACCTGAGCTGACAGGAGGTCACTCAGTGGCTCTCGTTCCCCTTCCGGTGGGTGTTTGTATGTTTAGCTGTGGAAATACCGAGGTGTGTGATTATTGGGTGATGCCCTAGAGACATTGGAAGCGTTTGGTATATACATCACATGATTCTAGAGCCTGAGAGGCTCTGGGTCACGTTGGATCTGAATATACCCCTCCCCGTGCTCGTCTCTTCTCCCCGGGAGATGCAGGAGCGAGGGTCTGGGAAAGGCCCATGAGCCCACAAGGCTGCAGGGCGGGGGGACCTGGACCCGAGCCTGTCTGTGCATCAGAAGGGAGGCCCGTGCTGCTTGTGGGTTTCCCAGGCTCCCCTGATGAGGTACCACACGATGGGGGCTTAAAAAATAGAGGTATTCTCTCTCTTTTTTAAAAAAGATTTTATTTACTTATTTGTGAGAGAGAGGTTGAGAGAGAGAGAACCTGAGCAGGGAGGAGGGGTAGAGGGAGAAGCAGACACATCGCTGAGCAGAGAGCCCAATGCAGGACTCGATCCCAGGACCCTGAGATCATGACCTGAGCTGAAGGCAGACGCTTCACCCACTGAGCACCCAGGTGCCCCAGAAAGGCATTCTTTCACAGTCCGGAGGCCAGAAGTCCTAAATCCAGGTGTCCACGGGGCTAGTCCTTCCGGAGGAGGAGGATCTTACCCAAGCTTCCTCCCTCCCAGCTTCTGACAATCCTTGGCATTCCTTGGCTTATGGACTCTGATCTCTGTCTCTGTCATCACATGGCATCATCCCTGTGTGTGTCTGGGTCTCTCCTCTCCTCTTCTGACAAGGACACTGGTCCTATTGGAGTTAGGGCCCACCCTGATCCAGTACGATCTAAACTTAACTAGTTACCTGGAGTGTGTGTGATACGGGACCTCCGAGGAGAGGGTGACTCCAGGATCAGGGGATGGTGTTCCTGTCCCTCGGGGCTGGTGAGCTTAGAGCGAGGCTTGTACAGCCACATCCCAGGAGATGCTCGCAGGCAGCTGACTCCAGGCCTGAGCCTGTAGGTGTGTGGCAGGTGCCTCCCAGATACACTGTGCAGGCTCCAAGCTGGTACGCTAGCGACCGGATGGGGCCTGGCCTCCCGTTTGCAGGAAGCAGGGTCGTAGTCTGTGACGCTGAGGTTGTCCTGTGGCCTGGCCCTGCTGGAACCTGAGTCCCCTGCACCCGTGCCCCAGCCTTCGATCCTGACCTCTGGCCGCTGCTCTAGATAATGAGGCACCAGGCCGGGGTGAGACACAGTGGAAGACAGCAGGCTCTGGAGCCATGAAAACTGGGGGGGCTTGAATTCCACCCCTTTCCTGCAGCGGGCTGGCCATACAACTAGCCATCTGGGCTGGGACACGTTGGAGAGTAAAACAGGCCACTGCTAAATATCACACAGGGTGGCAATCACGAATGGGACTGTGTCGGGCACCGACGTGCGTGGATGCCGCAGCTGTAGCTATGCAGCTTGGGCAGGTCATGGAGCCACTTTGGGCGCCAGTGTACTCGTCTATAAAGTGGGGATGTCTGGACTCACCTCTTTGGGGCCACGAGAAATAGAGGTGCCTTCTGCAGAGGGCACAGGGAAGGCTCTCGGGAAATGGAGTCTACAACAGGAACACTCATGAGAAGTCAAATCCCTACCATCCCAAGTCCCCTCCTGCTACTCTGCATGCTTCCTCTGTGTGTGGGGGCCACGGTGGCCCTAGGAATCTGCACCTGCCTCCTTGCCTTCTCCTTCAGGCCAGGTATGGGGGTCTCTCTCCTGGATCTTGGCCTCCACCTCCCAGCTGACCCCACCTTGTCCTGCACCCTTCACATCACCGCGCAATAATCTCAGAGCACAGACCTGAGCAGAAGCATGCAGAAGCCTTGGGCAGGTCCCCCTGCCTGTGTGCTGCAGTGAAACACCAGTCTGGCACTGTTGACCATGTGGTCTGGTCCTATATCTTTTTTTTTTTTTTTTAAGATTTTATTTATTCATGAGAGACACACAGAGAGGGAGAGACACAGGAAGAGGGAGAAGCAGGCTCCACGCAGGGAGCCCAACGTGGGACTCAATCCCGGGACTCCAGAATCAGGCCCCGGGCTGACGGCAGGTGCTAAACCGCTGAGCCACCCAGGGATCCTCATCCAGTCCCTATCTTGTTCATCCAACTTCTCTCCAACAGTAGAGCAGAGCCTTGAAAGGGTAAGAATGCCATTTGCCCTGGGTTTTACCATTCACCGAGCATTCTCCATATCCGTGATCTCACTGATCCTCAGCAGAGTTCCGGGATGTGGGTCGCATACCCCCAATCTTAGAGGTCTCTGAGATCTCTGCCTCAGGACCTTGGCTTATGTTGCTTCTTCAGCTACGTACCCATCCCTGTCTTTGAAAACCAACCTATCCTCAGCCAACTTGCCCAAGATGACGCAGACCCTAAGCGGAAGAGCTCGGGTCTCCTCTGCCTCTGTCTATGCATCCAGCCCAGTCAAGCTGAAGCCCTCAGCATTGGTCCTCCAACCTGTAAAATTGGGGGTACCCGACCCACATCCTGGAACTCTGCTGAGGTCTCAGTGAGATCACGGATATGGAGAATGCTTGGTGAATGGTAAAACCCAGGACAAACGGTATTCTTACCCTTTCAAGGCTCTGCTCAAATGATTCCTCAAAGAGCCCCTCTCAGACCACCCTTCCCAGAATTAACCCTTCCCTCCCCCACTCCCCCTTTCCCCTCACTCTGTGCTATTTTTAATGCGGGGCCCCTGGGATTATCATTCCTCACATCTGTGTTTTCTTTCTTGGAGCCTCACCACACCACAGTCTCCCGGGGCCTGGGACGTGTCTAATTGGACGTGTGTCACATAGCACCTGGTGTACGGCCCTGTACAATGTTGGTGCACATTCAATGCTTACTGGGCTGCTTTTGAGGTCCTCTTTCAAGATGCACCTTGTTTTGTTTTGTTTTGTTTTTAATAGGAAACTTTCATGCAGGGGGGAGACCGAAGACCAGTTCTTGAGTCTGAGAATTATCACCAACACTTTTTCAGTTCTTTCCAGTGTTCTAAGGGCTTTCTTAGATGTGAGCTCATTAATCCTCACCAAAACCCTGTAGCTATTCCCCTTCTTAGCCAGGGGGACCCTTGAAGACAGAGGCAAAACGAACCTTCAGGTCTATTTTTGGGGGTGCAATCCAAGGGTAGGAAGATGAGGAGAAAGAAGCAGAAGGAAGGAAAGCAAAATTATGGTGATGGATTATTGCAATGCCTGCCGCTTCACACGAAGAGGATCCGACCCAGAGCATCCAACCAGCCAAGGAAGGGATCGATCCTGCTTTGCTGGCTCCCTTTCTTGCATCCTGTTTCTGGTTGCTTCAAGTTTATTCGATGGGAGTCCTAGCCAACTCCCCAGGACTCCTGCATTTGTGTGACTTGGCCCTTTTTGGGTCAGCGTGGAGGCCAAGTCCTCGTCCAGGGTGTAAAGCTTCACCCAGAAACCAGCAGGGGAGGCGGGGAGCAGCCAGGCCCCCATGGGTCCACAGGGCTGGTCTAGGTGCTGGGGCTGCTGTGGCAGCCAGGTGGTGAGTCCGTGCTGCGGGCTGGCCCTCACCTCTGACTGGTTAAGCCAGCAATGGATGGATGGATGGACCATGACTGGGTCTCCCCCGGGGAGGGGAGAGAAGAATTCATGTATAGAAACTAGAGTAAGTCTCCCAGAAAAGGTGGCATTTGAAGTGAATCTGGGAAGACGAAGAGGATCTGTAAAAGGCAGGTTCTAAGGGACAGGGCATTCCCCATGGAGGGCACCCTGCGGGCAAAGGGAGGGCGGCCTGGGTCCAGGAGGTAGGCAGAGAAGCCTGTCTGCCGCGGCAGCACCGGATCCCTGCAAGTTTGCTGGCAAGAACTTCAGCTTTGGTTTCCCTCCACATGACCGACTCCCGGGACGTCAGAGATCGCCCCAGCCCTGGGCCTTTGTTGCTTGCTCAGGAATTAGGTAGCAAGTAAAACAACAGAGGGCCAAGCAGACGATGACTACTGTGGCCTGAATTAATTAGCAGGAACTTACGGACAGCACTTCAAAGTCTCCGCAGCAGAAAACGCTCCCCTCTGGCCAGCATCCCGGGTGCACGTGGGGCACGGATGACCTGAGAGCCCTCGCCGTTGATTTAATTACGTACGTGGCCAATGAAATTATTATGAAGTTTTACCAAAATGCCGGTGATATTTACCGACATTACAGTAGGGATGCTCTCACATGCCCACTCTCCCCGGCTCTCTCAACGCTGCTCCCCTGGCCGGTCCACTTTCCCAGGCGCTGTCCAGGCCGGCGAAAGCACTAAGGAGGAAGGATGCCACCCTGAGTTGGGCTGAACCCAGAGTGGAAGGAGCCAGAGCGTCTTCAGGATCCCCAGACTCAGCCCTTTTGTTTTGCATTCAGTGAACCAACCGTGCTTCTCCCTGGTCGGTGCTAGACCAAATGGATCATGACCACTTAGAACATGCGTTAGTCCTGCGTTGGATAACAAAGCTCACCCATTAACCAGTGATCTGCTACTGAGTTTTTCCTAAAGGCTGGCTGCTGGGGGCAAAGGTGAGAGGCCCCTGGTATCCGGGGGCCCAGGGGACAAACACATAAGTCACTTATGGCAAAAGCCCTAATGGAGGCCAGAGCCACATTGGGGTCTTGACCCAACACCCTGAAAATTCCAACAACTTCTGACAGTAGAAATGAGGTGTGGTGCGTGGGCATATGTTGAACAGGGCATTTGCTGATTGTGTGCGCCTGAGTACTTCTTGTGCTGTGCAGGAACACGAAGTTACCACGATGGGTCAGTTTAAAGGCTTCCTTTGAAAGACTACTGCATCGTCGTCCCCCCCGCCCCCCCAGCGCTTTCCAAACCGTCGGGGATGCTATCAATAGGGTACCGAGCACTCCGACGTTAATTGATGAGGACGGTAACTGTACCATGGTAATATCGACTCTGGAGACACCAAGCTCCCGGCTGTGGGCTGGGAGTTTTGGAATACGACCTCGGCAGCTCTGGTTATAACTGTCTTATGTCACAGTGACCGGGTGTGTTTACGATTTTTAACAACAGCCTTAAAAAGAGTCCAGGGACATCTGTTGAGAGTTTAATTGTGAGTGTGAAAAAAAAAAAAAAAAAAAAAAGAAAGAAAAATGAAATCATTAAAGGGACAGTCAGGAGATCAATTTTCCTACTGTTCAGACGCCACGGTGGCCATCGGGCGTCGGGAGAGGCGGGCAGTAAGGCTGAGGCTGCGGGGAGCAGCAAGGGGGTGCAGGGAGGAATTTAAATAAAGTAGGAGAGGGAGCGGGGAGGGGGGAGCAGGGCAGGGAGGGAGCACCGGGAGCCAGAGGAGGAAAGAAATGGGAGGAAAAAAAAAAAAAAAAGGATTTTTTTTTTTTTCCTCCCACCGGAAAGTCTCCAAGCCCGGGCTCGGGCCGCGCGGCGCGTCTTCCGCGCGTCCGCACCCCTCGGCGCCCCCGGCTCCGCCACTTTTGTTCTCCGCTCGCGGTGCCGGGCCGCGGCGGGGCGGCAGTGCGCACGCGCGGGCGGGGCGGGGCGGGGCGGGCGGGCTCGGCGCCGCCCCCCGCCCCCGCCCCCGCCCCCGCCGCCCCGGCCCGCTCCATCCGGGCACTGCCGAATTAGCATCGCGCCGAGGCACAACTTTGCCGAGGCCCAGCGAGATCCAGGCGCGCGCCGGAGGAAATATAGTCCCTGCCGGCCGGCGGCGGGGCTGCGCGGGGCTGCGCGGGGCTGCGCGGGCTCCCGGAGCCTGGGGCCATGCGCCGGCCAGCGCGGGCGGCCCGGGGACCCGGCGCAACTTGCCGGGCAGCCTGAGGAGTTGGGGCGGCCGCGGCGCCCGGCCGCCTTTCTTCCCGCTCTCGCCCGGCGCCCCCGTCCCTCCGGCTCGGCCTTGGGGGAGGGGGCTCGTGTCCCCCACCCCCTCCCCGGAGGCCCGGCCCGCCCCCGCCCGCCCCCGCGGAGGCGCGCAACTTCCCGGGGCCGCGGCCAAAGTGAGCGCAAAGTGCTGCCCAAGTTGCCGGGATGGAGCTGCAGAGCCGGCCCGAGGCGCTCGCCGTGGAACTCGCGCGCCACCAGGTAGGCGGCCGGGGGCCCGGGGCCGCGGGGGGGGCGCCCCGGGGACCCGCGCCCGTCCTCCTCCTCGTCGCCGCACGGTCTGCACGGCCGGAGCTGTGCCTGGCCGGGGCTCCTGCTCCAGGCCGCCCCGGGGCCCGGGGGGTCTCCAGCGTGCACCCCCCCCCCCCACGGGCTGCTGCTCCTCCCTTCCTCTCTTGCCATTTGGCACAGTTTGGGTGGGGGGGGCGGGGGCGGGTCCGGAGCCCGGGGGCACGTGGGGTACGTCCGCGGGGGCCCGCCCCGGGGCGCCTGTGGGAGCGCGTGCACCGGCCCCTCCCGGCCCTCCCCCGCGCAGTCCCGCACACTTTGCAAAAGTACTTTTGGCGGCCGTCGCCCGGGCCAGCGGCGGCGTGGGGCCGGGCCCGGGAGGAGCTGCGGCGTGCGCGTGTGTGTGTTGGGGAGATTAGGACGCGACTTGAATATTTATGAGCTTTGCTCGACACGGACTCGCCGTGTTTACTTGGCTCTTTGTTCCTCCCCCCTCCCCCGGCACAGTCACACTCACGCTCGCTCGCACACGCACCCCTGCCTGCAAACTTGCGCGGCTCGGGGCGCGCCGCCGGGTGGCCGCGGCCCCCGCCCCGCCCCGCGAGCTGCCCCGATGAGGCGGCAGCCACAGGTAAGCGGCCCCGCCGCGCGTGCGGGACGCGGCCCGGGAACTTGGGGCGCGCTGCGTGCGGACCGCGGGGCCCGCGGGCTGCCGGCGGGGCGGGGCGGGGCGCGGCGGGGCGGGGGCCGCGGCGGGGCGGGGGCCGCGGGGCCCGGGGCGCGCTCCACCCGCGGGGCGGCCGGCCTGAGCCCGCTCCCCGTGTCTCCGCAGAACGGCGACCTCAAGAAGCAGCTCCACGAAAGGCAGCCGCGGGTCGCCGCGCTCAGCGACAAGCAAGTAAGCGAGCGGGAGCCTGCGCCCCCAACTCCGCCGGGGCGGGGGGCGGGGGGCGGCGGGCGGGGGGCGGGCGGCGGGCGGGGCGGGGGCGGCGGGGGCGCCCGGCACTTCGGCGGCGCCCTGCAAAGTGCGGCCTCGGCGCCGCACTCCACTCCCCAGGGAGTCCGCCGCAGCCCGCGAAGTTGCCCGCCCCCGTCCGTTTCTGGAAAGAAAGAGCCGGTCCAAGGGGGCCGAGGGCAGAGCGGGGCTCGGCGGCCGCCGGAACGGGCGCTGCGCTCCAGGGCGGCGGGCAGCCCGGCCTCCATTTTGAGTTGCTGGACACGTTTTTGGACGGCGGCGATTTCTCCGGGCTCGGGCCCCAGGCCGGCGGAGGGTAGGGGCGGGGGGGGGGGGGGGGGACGACGGTATTTGGGGCCTGGACGCCGCAAACTCCTTGGAGGCGGCTTCCGGATTCCGTGGCAAATCCGCTTCGGAGAACCGACCCCGCGGGCTCCCTCCCCTCACCTCCCTCCCCTCCCCTCCCCTCCCTCCCCTCCCTCCCCTCCCCTCCCCTCCTCCGGCATCACTTTTTATTCTCGGAACCTGACGCCAGCTCCCGGGGAACAAAAGAAAGGCGCCCCCGGGACCCCCCCAGTTCTGCCCCAACTTTGGTCTCTGGGCTCCAGGCGGACACGGGGACCCCGCCGCCGACCCCCCCGCGCCCCTCCCGGCCCCTCCGGGGAGGAAAAGTTGTCCATTGTGACTTAGTTGCGCTGAGCCCAGCGCTCGGGGTTTCAGCACCACGAACAGATGCCGCCGCCGGAGCGCGGCCGGCCGCGCGCCCCCGCCCTCCCCTCCCCTCCCCTCCCCTCCCCTCCCCCTCCCCGCCGCGCGCGCCCCTCCCCCTCCCCTCCCCTCCCCTCCCCTCCCCTCCCCCTGCGCGCCCCGCTCCCCGCACTCGCGCTCCCGCCCCTTCCCCGCGCCGCCCGGAGCCGAGAACTTTGAGCGGCGCAGCCAATGGCGCTCCCGGGGCTCCGCGGCGGGCGGGGGCGGGGGCGGGGGCGGGGGCGGGGGCGGGGGCGTGCCGGGGGCGGGGGCGTGCCGGGGGCGCCGGCGCCCCTCCCCTCCCCGGCCCCGCCCCTCCCCGGCCGGCCCCCGCCCCCGCCCCTCCCCGCGCCGCGCCCCCGGGCCATCGATCGCGCTTCCTTCGGAATGCCCGCGCCGCCGCCGGCTCCAAACTTGGGCAGCGCCCCCCGCCCGCCCCCGCCCCCCGCCCCCCGCCCCCCGCCCGGCTCCCGGCCGCGGCCCCCCCGCCCCCCGCCCCCCGCGGACGGCCCTCGGGTGGAGGGGGAGGCGCGGCCGCCCGGGGGGCGGGGGGCGGGGGGCGGAGCGGGGAACTCGGAGGGAGGCCGGGCGTAAATCTCGAGTCTTTAAAGTTGAAAAGTGGAGGGAGGGGGCGTGCGGCCGAGGAGGGGGGGAGGCTGCGCCGGGGAAGACGGCGGTTCCCGCGGGCCCGCGCCCGGTCGGGGGCGCCGGCTGGACGGGGGGGTCGGGACGGACGCACCAGCCGGTTCCCGTCGGAGCCGCGGCCCCCTCCCCGGCCGCGCGCGCCCGGCCCGCGCCCCCGTCCAGCCGTGGAAGCTTCCATTCCCGCCGGAGGGGGGTCCGGCGCGCGGCCCCGGCGAAGTCGGGGAGTTCGCGGGGGGAGGGGACCCAGGCCCGGCATTACCATTTTGATTGCTTTGATGCCATTTTTGGAGGGGGAGGGGTTGGAGACCCTTCGCTGAGCACAAAGATGTTTAATCACTGTGTGCAATCAAATCAGAGACTTTATTTATTTTTTAAGAAAAAAGGAAAAAAAAAAAAAACCCATCACCAAATCCGGTACGGTGTGATAGCTGAGGGATGCTAAGCCCTGTTTTTTTTTTTTTTTTTTCTTTTCCGCTGGGTAAAACGGCAAGTTGTTGACTCTTAGGCTCTGAGTGGAAGATTTAAGAGAGGGAGAGAGGGAGGGAGGGGGGGGAGAGGGAGAGAGAATCCAGTAATCCAGCAGCTTTTATTGCAACAATGTCTTTATGTGTGCTTCTGCGTGGCAATAGTTTTACTATTTGGAGTGGCTTTTCAGAGCTTGGGTTTGATCATGTCTTCTGTATTGTGGCAACTGTTTCAAGGCTGTTTAAAATTTTATGATGATAGTAAATGAGTAGCTATTTATTATCTGTCATGCCGGAATGTAGATGAGGCTGAGAGAAACATTTGGAAATTCGGTTTGGAGGCTCCCGTGCAGCTTGGGAGAAGGAGCTGTCCTACTCCAGGCTGCCTTCGCCTTTAAATTTGAACTCGGGGAAGGAAAGATGCTTGCGGATGGCATGTACCTCCATCTTTTTGTGTGTGTGAGTGTGTGTTCAAAAAGAAAGGAAACAAGGAAAACTTTTGTTCTCCGGTCTTTTAAAAATGTCTCTCTTTTAAACGACTAAATATAACACCTGGGAAGCAGCCAGCGTTGGGCCTGGCCATCGGAACTTGTGTTTGGAACTGTCGGTTGTTTTTCCTTTTCCCTTTGTGGCATTTTATATAACAAGGGCTCATAAAAGAGGGAGGGGAGGGGGCCGAGGCGGTGGTGCAGCATGCTAATAAAGCTGCCTTGTCTCTCCCAAGCTCCGCGGTGAAATCTTTTCAGAGGTCACCTATGAAATGAGTTGGGTAGACTTAACATTTACCGTCTGGCCCTCCTTGGGAGAGTTTGGTGGTGATTGGCAGCTCGGCTTGGGGAAAGGTCTAGGAAACAAGCTCTTGGAGGCGATTCTGGGCTGCACCCACAGTCTCCAAGAGGAGCAGCGGGGGCTCCGCTTGGTCACCTCACCTCGGAACCTGCCCGGGAGTAGCAGAAATGTGGGAGCAGGTACGAAAAGGCCAGTATCTCAGAGTTTTTTTGACTCGACACATAAATCACAGGTAGTGCTCATTTATAGATTCGCTGGGGAAGAAACTCCTACCGTTTGCACTTCCGGAGATGTGTTTTTGTGCTGCTCCTTCTTGGAACGTGGGATGTAAAGGTTAAGTTTCAATTAAAAGTGCATAGGTGGATGATGAACTAGATAGTAAAGCGAAACGGATGACCCCATTATCCACATCTGTTAGAAATACAATAGCAGCCGAGTAATATCTTTTGGTGCCCAGCCATCAATTTCCCATTCATGCACTTGACACTGGGATTTTTTTTTTTCCAGCAATTTCTAGAAACATGGACAAGTGGTTTAAGGATGTTGATCGAGGACTTGTAGAAGTAAATAGATTGGTTGTGGGTCAGAAGTAGACAGATGCAGATCCTGTAGAACTCTCCAGTGTGTCTCCCACCATCGGTGGACTGGGGGATAAACAGGAAACCAGCTTCCCTAGGATCTTGCTGTTTCAGAGTTTGTATTCTTTCCTTTAAAAGGGGGCGGGCGGGGGGGGGGGGGGAGGTGTGGGGAGTTGGTCAGAGCTGAGTTTTGGCCAGGCTGCATTCCCAGGTGTGGCATGTGCCCGGCTGCCAGGTTTTGAATTCCAGTGGAGGACGGACCCCTCGTCTTTAACGAGATATGATGTGTGAAGACTCCATTAGTTGCTTCAGTGGTTTTACGCCATGAATTTGCAGCACATGCAGAGAGGCAGTAACATTTTTATCTAAATTGTCAAGCAACAAGCACTTCCATGTAAATAACAGACCCATCATAAATACTGGGGTTTTTAAAAAATTTTTTCTTCCCTCTCTGGAGTTCTCAGTACAATGTTCAGATGCCCACGTGTAGCAGGCACCTCCAGACCTGAACTTCATGAAGTTCAGCTTCACCGCCAAGTGCGAAGAACCTTCTGTGTTCACTGCGCCTCATGCTGGTGTGGTCTCCTGCGAGAGAGAGACCCCGGGAGGTGAACCTGGGGCCTCTCGTGCCGCTCGATCCATCGATTTGATGGACTCTGGGTTCCGAGGGGCTGTCCTTAAGTGCAGCAATAAAAATATGTCTTCTTGAAAGGTATTATGTATGTGGCACGCACCCGGGCACTGAATCATGTCTTTGCCGTGATTCACTAGCCACGTCGGACACCAGAGGGACCCCGCCTTGGAAGTATCCACCAAATGAAATTGTAGGCTGGGTTTATTCAGAAAGCTCCCGCTGGTTTGCAGTCCTTTCGTAAAAGGACATGCTTTTTTTCCAAGATTTTCTTCAAGTCTCTCCCCATCCAGGAGGGTAAATTTTCATCTTCCTGGCTTCAAGGGGAAGTTCTGGTGCTTCTCATAGCATCGTTGCACACTAAAGAGAAAGGCGTCCCAAAGCTCCACACTCCATCCCCTGTGGGGAAGAGAATGGACTAGGACAGCTGTACCCAGCCCTGGCTTCCCCTGCCACCACCCTGACCCCCCCAGCAGCCCACAAGTCTGCCCCCTCCAGGCCCACACTCACCTGAGCCCTGTTCCTGGAGCGCCTCCGCCCTCCCCCTTCACCACTCTGGTCCCTCCCCTATCTTCTCTTAGTTGAAGATTCCAGTAGCCTCCTCAGTGCATCCACTGTAAAAACCCAAAACCGCATTACTGAAGTACAATTTACCCATCGCATACTTGACCTATTTAAAAACGCACAAATTAGTGATTTTTTTGTATATTCACAGAGATTTGCAACTGTCCCCACCATCAACGTTAGAACATTTTCATCTCTCAACACCACCACCCCCGCCCCAGCTCTCACTCGCCACCCACCCCCACCCAACCCTAAGCAACCACTGATCTGTCTCTAGAGTTGCCTGTTTGGTTTTCCTGTGATGTAATCACACGATGTGTGGTGTTCTAGACCAGCTGCCCTCACCGAGTGGGACTTTTCAAGGCTCATCCAAGTTGTAGCACGCGGTGGCACTTCAGTCCTCTTTTTTTTTTTTCTTTTTTAAAGGTTTTTATTTACTCGTGAGAGACACAGAGAAAGAGGCAGAGACACAGGCAGAGGGAGAAGCAGGCTCCATGCAGGGAGCCCGACCTGGGACTCAATCCCGGGTCTCCAGGATCATGCCCTGGGCTGAAGGCAGGCGCTAAACCGCTGAGCCACCCGGGCTGCCCTCGGTCCTCTTTACACCTGAATAATATTCCGTGGCACAGCGGGACCACACTATGCTTGTCCAGTTGATGGGCGTTTGGATGGTTTCCTTCTCTTGGCCGCATGAACAACGTACTGCATTGCCTCTTGGCCCCTCTGGTATGTTCTGCTTGGTGTCCACTCAGGGCACTGTCCATCTCAGTCCTGCACATGGCAGTGCCACCTCCGTGGTTGCTTTCCAGCAGTTTCTCTGGCACCTCAAGCATTTCCTTGCCTCCAGAGAGTGCTGGCGGTTGTCTGTCTCAAGTTTTTCCTGTCTGCTTTGTGCTAGACCGTAAGTTCCATGCAGGGGGTTGGTGCTCTGTCTGCTTTACCTCTCTCCCTGTATTTTCAAGGCCATGCTCTGTAGGGACTGAATGCACATTTGTTGAGCGAGTGGATGACCTTGTAATAAGATGGGCGTGAGGATAGCAGTGATTGACCTAACGGTCTTGGTGGAATGCTTGGCCTGTAGTAGACATGCAATAAATGGCAAGTTGTCACATGTTTGAGATGAGCAGACAGGGAAATGAGTAAGACCCACAGCTCCCGGCCCTTGGGAACCTCACAAAAGAGGAAGGCAGAGATAACCGTGTTTCAAAAAAATCCCAGAGAAGTTCAGGGAACATCATGCTGTGGGAGCACCTGCGTTGTTCCTGGTCTGGAGACTGAGGCTAGCTTTCTGGAGGGGGTTGGGGTGGAGGTCCTCAAGGACACCTGGGGCTGTGGGCCCAGAGAAGCTGGTGGCCAAGCCTGTTAAGGGACAATGGCCCAAAGACACCTTCAGGTGCTATGGGTTTTCTTGGCGGTAAGACCGTGGGAGTGAGTAGGAGAGGAACCTCAGAGAAGGTGAGCTGGGGCCAGAGCAAGGAAGGCATCACTTGCTGGGATGAAGGCCTGAATTTTACTCAGTAGCCTCAGA
This sequence comes from Vulpes vulpes, assembly GCF_048418805.1. NCBI lineage: Eukaryota > Metazoa > Chordata > Mammalia > Carnivora > Canidae > Vulpes > Vulpes vulpes. Next base: position 51,263,964 of record NC_132795.1, read on the forward strand.
AATAGCCAAGGGCCATTAGGGCACGGGTCAGGATGGTGCGGGAATGGTGCTGAGGGCAGGTGGGAAGGAAGGAGTGAAAGGGAGGCCCAGCCAGGCCATATGAGCTCTTTAGATGTTTGTCACCTGCATAGGAAGGCTCTCACATGGACTATGGGTCCCGTGCATGACATGGGGGAGGAGGCCGGGAGACTGCTGGCCCGGTAGCCCTGGATGACGAGCACCTAACAGGCCATGAGGGCAGGGGGGCCGCTTGGTGATGTTCTTCTTCCTATTCACCAGGGCTTCCTAGAACTGAGCAATTAGTTGGGACTGGTGGCGTTTCTGGAAACCCAGTTAGCAGCTCTGGTCCATTGGTTTAAAAAAAGTATGTATGTGCATATATGCATATACGTGTGTTTATCAGTTATGTCTGCGTGGTCTTGTTTTGGCCTGTAAAGTCTAAAGTGAAATAAGTGACAAACATGTCAATATGTACCAATAAATATATATGAAGTCTGTGTAACACGTGCATACATAAATCGGTTAGTAACTTTCCAGGAACATGTGCTGAAAATGAGAGGATTTGTTTTTTTTTTTTTTTTTTTTAATTTTTATTTATTTATGATAGTCACACACAGAGAGAGAGAGGCAGAGACACAGGCAGAGGGAGAAGCAGGCTCCATGCACCGGGATGCCCGATGTGGGATTCGATCCCGGGTTCCCAGGATCGCGCCCTGGGCCAAAGGCAGGCGCCAAACCGCTGCGCCACCCAGGGATCCCGAGGATTTGTTTTTGAACTAAGAAAATAATTGCCATTCTCCCCAAGTGAAAACCTTTAATGGAGGAGGGTGGTGATCAATGTTATTACTTCTCTCAACAATGAGGAGCTAAAGAAGAGGTCTGCTTTTTAAAAAGTTTTTATGGTAAATGCAACACCTGCTTACTAGAAAAAAGGCTCACGGTACAAATCTGAAGGTCCGAAAACCGTAAGTCCCCTTCTTTCCATCCCATCCTCCCTTGAGGGTGAGAACAGTGCTGTGCCCTTTAGGTGTGTTCTGTGCGCACACAAATATCCATAACACGGACGAACACGCGTGGTGCATTCGCTAAGCATACCATGCCTCAACTTGCTTTTTACGCTTGACATCGTATGGTGCACATCTCTCTTGGGAAGAACTAGGTTTGATTCCACAAACGTTTAACAAGCATCCACCAAGTATTAGGGGTATGGAGGAGATGGGGGGGGGGGTGTGCTGTTAGCAACAGGGACGTCTCATTTTATGAAGCTTTACACTTACAAAATGCTTTCACCAGTGTCTGCAAACATTTTCACATAGAGTTGGGGAGAGGGGTGTATCCACAGTTGCTTTTCCCTTGAAGCCCAATGAGGCGTCTGCATGTGATGTTTAACCACCAGGCTCACTCGGGCAGCAGATGGGATCGTGTGCTCTGAAGGGGTGGGTGCTTGGGGATCGCGCCAAGGAGGTGACATTTCCACCTGTAGAGAAGCAGAGAATCAAAGTGCACAGAGACACAGTGCCTTGGCTACACAGCCCCATACTCTTCAATAGGTCTGTGTGTTCCATCACCTCTTTGATGCTATCTTTTTATTTGATTGTTAGGATAATCCCATCACTTGGGTCAGGCTGGGCAGGGGAATCTTTCCTGCCCGACTGATCAGAGAAGGGCAGCTTCCCAAGGTCAAACAGCTTGGGGCCACTGAGACGATGCCCTCTGTTTCTCTGTTTTACCACTGCCTCATCGCTGACCGGTTCCCTGCACTGTAGGGTCTAACATGATGTAGCCTAGAGAGCAGAAGTCCTAAAGTCACACACCAGCTCCCGCATCTGGCGGAGTAGCCTTGGACAAGTCCTTTTGCTTCATTGAGCCTCCTATCTGTAAAGTGGGTGTAGTGATAGGACCTGTCTCCACCAGGAAGCCAAGGGGTTGATTGAAGGGACGTGTCCCTGCATCTGAGACCGCAGGGAATACCTGATGTGCCTGGGGGAGCTGCCACCTTTCCTTTGCTGCTCCCCACTGTTCCCTGTTCCCGGCGTTCTTCTCCAAGCGAGGGTGTCCTGTTGCTCTGTGGCTCCTGGTAGAGCTGGACGTTGGCTGTGCCTTACTCTCCAGCCAGTCCAAGGTTCGCTTTGATAGTCAGTCTCTTCAGACACCTGCTGACGGAGCTGTACGATTGATATCAATTAGTTTTGAATTTTTTCAATGAGATGACTCTGATAATAACTTTGGTAATCCCACGATGCCTCATTAGAGCTGCTGGCTACGATGATGAGCCCTGTGATTTAGCAGGTTTTTCCTCCAACACCTTTGTCCAGGAACCAAGTCATGGGCTTGCTGCTGTTTCACATCACTTGTGTGAGACCCGTACTGGACGCCCTGCTGCCCGGTCACCCGCTGGAGCTCACCCCTGGGCCCCAGCAGGCGCCCACCTCCTCTGGCAGTGTGGACTCTTGCAGTGGAGCAGCATTTTGGCACGCTTGGACGACACACGGGGGATTCAAGGCGGCCCCTTTGGGGGTTATCTATTTGCTCAGCCTCCGAGGCCCTCCCCCCAGACACAGGGGGACACTGGGGGAAGAGGCGGGTTTCTGGAGGGGGGTGAGGCATGGCTGTGCTGTTAGGAATGTACACTGTTTAAGGAACTAGGACTCTGGATTTGATTTCCCTTCCAGAAGCTGGCAGCCAAGAAGGCTTTTGACGTCTGCTCTGCCTCCAGGAGGCAGGTAACACGGAGGTCTAAGCACAGCTTTTACTACTGGCCAGACAGGAGTTGTAGACCTAACGCCACCCTCCTGTGGCTGTCCCACATTCAGTGGCTGTAAAATGAGAATCGCGGCGCCTTATAAACTGGGTAGCAGAAAGCTGGCTCGTGGTTCGTGCTTAAGAAATGACACCAGAGGTTCCCTCGGAGGGTACAGCAAGCGTCCTCAGCAGGTGAGACCTGGTGGTCATCTTCTGACTCTCTGTCCTGAGTCCCAGCTTCCCTGTCTGATGCGAGCCCGAGCCAAGCCCCTCCTCGGGCTCTCTTGGACCAGCCCATTCAGTGTTCACGTAACCCTTTGGGAAAGGCCTGCTCTTAGTTTCCATTTCGTGGTGGACAGGCTGAAGCCCAGAGGGAGCGTGTGGCTGGTTGACATCACACGGGGGTGAGTGGAGCAGGGGCTGTAATCCAGTTCCGGGCCCCATAGGCCTCACCCCTCCGCTGGAGTGCGTAGAGGACAGATGACAGCAGTTTGTGCCACGAGTTAGGAAAGTGTCTGGGGCGTGCATTCAGATAAAAGTCGGTGCAGGGACACCTGGGTGACTCAGCGGTTGAGCATCTGCCTTTGGTTCAGGGTGTGATCCTGGTCCCAGGATCCAGTCCCGCATTGGGCTCCCCTCAGGGAACCTGCTTCTCTCTGCCTGTGTCTCTGCCTCTCTCTCTGTATCTCTCATGAATAAATAAATAAAATCTTTATAAAAAAAAAAAAGTTCAGTTAGTGCTTCAGAAATGAGCACTGGCTCATTAGAAGTAGCTGGTCCGTGATGATGAGCGGGAGCTCTACTCTGAGCTAGAAGGTCGTAGAACTTTGGAGGGAGCCTGGGTCTGCATCCAGTCTCTGCATGTGGCACCAGGGTGGGGAGTGGGCGGTGGGCTGGGTACAGGGAGGGGTCCCTGCAGCGTGGGGGTGAGGTTTGGACCGGACCGGGAGCACATTCTCCTCCCGCTCTTCCCTTTGCCCCGTGGGTCCCACCTTGGCTGACAGTCCTCTCACTCTCCAGTGTGGGGTCCTCTTCTCGTTCTGAAACAGCCTCTGTTTTCCAGAGGAACAGCCATGCTTCCTTAAGATTTTTTTTCTTTTATTGGTGGTTACTTATTGTTCGGTAGTAGCAGTTTCCAGAGCGTGGTAAGAAATTGCTGATACAGCTCCGTTCTGGTCCGACTGCCAACAGCGGGCGTCCCGTGCGGTCTCAGATGGGCCTGTGCTTCACGTTTTGTTCTCTTTGCTTGGCACCTGTGTTGGTCGTGTTAAAACACAGCAGAAAGAAGGGCCTCCTTGGGGGATTTGGGGTTTTTTTCTTTTTTTTTTTTTGTCCAAGGCTGAGTGGCTCCTCAGCCTCCATGTAATTACAATAGGAGGGGCAGGTGGCTGGGTCCTTATCTCAAAGTGGGGATAATGCTGCTTCCCAGGCAAGGTTGTCCTGAGGATTAGTGAGGATGCACGTCCCAAGTGCCTGGCGTAGTTCCCAGCATGCAGCAGGGCAATGGAGTTAGAGGGAGCTGTTAGCAGTATCACTTTATCCACCACAATGTGAGAAGCCAAAAACTGGCAGCACCCCAAAGATGGGATTGCCATGGGGAAATAGATGGCTTTTTGTCAGGACAGAAACCTCTGGGTTGCTTTTGTCTCCACGGATCGGTGTGTGTCCACAGCTGGGATTAGGGCCTGAATTTGGGATTTGGTGGCTGTTGGGGGTGTGTATCCCCCAGACTTGGCATGACGGCTTAGAGTACGAGACGTGAGAGCCACGGGGAGGTGGCGTTGCGGGGCATCTCTGCCAAGGCCTCATGTCACAACTTGGGAAACTAAGGCAGAGGATTAGACTGGCACCCAGGACCAGAATGAGCACTGGGGGATGCTGGTCTTCCTGACCACACACTGGGGTCGTGCGAGAAGCCTGTTGTTTTTGTTTAAACAATTACTTTTCATCCATTGGAGGGTTTTTTTTTGGGGGGGGGAGGCATTCTGTCGGGTGTCCACGGTGTGACATGCTGGGGTCTGGCACAAGTAGGGGGCAGGCCACCTTGGCAGGACCCAGCACATTCCAAACTGCCCATTTTGTGAAACTCACTGAACCAGACTGACTGCAGCTCCCTCCGTGCAGGTAAGTTTTGAAAAGATGGTTCGGAAGGAGTCCCTGCAGGGGTGTTTGTCACCCAGCCGCCTGCCACCTTCAGAGCCTGTGCTCAAGGTAGAGATTGGTGTGGGCTTGTGAGGGGAGAGTCACCCACCTGAACAGAAAAGTGCTAAGAGATGGTACTTGGAGGGGAGCGGTCGTCATTGAGGGGGGGGGTCACGACTGCCTTTTCACCTCTTGTGCGGAAGCAGCCAAAAGTTGCTTGAAACAGCAGGTGGGAGAGGTCTCTTGGGGTCTCCCTGGGGGGCGCCAGCAGGCTGCCCCTGGGTGATACCATAATCCATTTAGGGAGCGGCTTTTTGCCCCACAAAAGAAGGGCAGGGCTGGGGCAGGGGAGAGAGAGAAAGAGAGGGAGATGTGTTTCTCTTTGATGTCATTCAGGCGGAAAGCCAATCTGCGCATGTAAATGAACTTGAAAATGCAATTAAAAATATATACATATTAGAGACTGTGATCCAGAATTTAATGTGAGATGCAGGTTACAAAGTGACAAGCGGCATTTCCTCCAATCAGTGATACTAACTCTTCTCTGTGATTAATGCGGCTCGTCTCGGGGGTAATAGGCACACCGCACATAAATGCTGGAATTATTTCTTAAACTACAGTCTGACAGCCCCACTGAATGCAGAGTTTTCTTTGCACACATTGCCAGCCTCCTCCCGGCTGCCACCGCCTAGGGAACGTGTTTAAGAAGGCCCCTCCGAGGGCTCGTCCTGGCTTGACAAGGGAGGCGACACAACAGTTGTGGGCATCATCGTGGGCAGAGATCCAGAGGGGTCCTGAGCGGAGTTAGGGCTGCGGCACCAGCAGGTGGGCAGGTCACAGGGAGGTTGCAAGGAGCCACCTGTGGCCTGCATTTAAAGCAGGAGCTGGGACGTGGGGAGCCTGGGGTGTTCAGTGCAGGGAGGGTGCTGGAAGGGATCAGGGTAACAGAGCTCTCCGTGACTTCAGCCCTTCCTTGAGAAGGCAGCCCTGGAGCAAAGGCCTGCGGAAGCTGGAGGAGCGGGCCTCATGGCTGTCCGCAGGAAGAGTGCTCCAGGCAGAGGTAACAGCCTGTGCAAAGGCCCTGAGGTGGGGTGTGCCTGGCATTTCCAGCAGAGGCGGGTGTGGCTGGGAAAGAGCAACATATGAGTATGAGGGAGCTGATGGGACAGGGCAGGGGGGCTGTCCTCTCTAGCACAACTGACCCGTATCCTTAAATCATCAGCTGGCTATAATATTTAAGAGGGAGCAGCAGCCCCTTCGTGGGGCAGAATTTTGATTAGAAGCTGGAAGTTACCAGAAGGGCAGTTTTAACTCCCAGGTCTGGAGAAATTCTCTGGTAGAGCTGTCCCAGGATAGACTGGGTTGTTCTCTGAGTCCTTTGTCCACCACACCAGCACCGAATCAGCCAAGGGGAAGCAACACCAATGGCAATGAGGCTGGAGGCCAGGCCAGGTCTGCGTCCGCCAAGACGCTGTTCATAAATGCTGTGACTGCCTCATTACAATCTGAGGTGCTCTCCCTTGTGCAGAATCACAGACTTTGCCCTGCGGGCCAGCGCGTGGTCCTGCTGAGGGCCGGCCCCCCGGAGAGACCCTGCCCTGTCGTGGGATCAGCGCCGTCCGTCACCGCGGGGCCTGGGCCCCATGCAGTGCACTCCTCTGATACTTCAGGAGAAACTAGAAATCCTGCATCTGTGACATCTCCTGAGGTGTAGGCGTGGGCCGAACATCAGGGCCTTCTCTGGATGCTGCGGGCCCAGGGGTGCCCTCCTGCAGCCGGAGCCCAGCTGAGTCCTCCGGGAGGCGTCCTCTGATGGCCTTTCCAGGTTACCTCCCTGAGGCCCCGTGTCCTTCCCTTCCATCCTCCAGGCCCAGCGGAGGCGGCCTGGTGTCCCTCCTCCCGGGCCAGCTCCATCACACTGGGTTGTCGTGATGTAGTAACATCCTGCCTCAATGTCCCCTGGTGGGTGTCTTGCGTGGCGTCCGTGTACAGAGCACTCGGCATCTGTGACCTTGAGGTTCTCAGACCCGAGCATCTGCTGGCGAGCCCTGCGAGGCGGTGGTTCTGGGCCCCGGGGACCGCAGTCCCTGTAGGGGACTGAGCAGTGGACTGGCTGGCCAGAGGACCACTGAGGCTCTTCAGGAACCTTCATCTCTCATTTAGATAAGTAAGCGGAGCTCAGATTATATTTCTGTAAATAAAGCGGGCCCACAGCCACCCCGCAGCCCGGCCGAAGTCGGTGCCTTGTCGGGAGTTATTTTATTAACAAGTTCTGCTGAGTGGGCTCGAGTGGGGACTGCCACTCTCATATTGTCGATCTAATTATAAACATGAGGGACGGGACCAAATAAGTAGCCTTTAAAGGGAGAAGAGTCTGGCAGCTTGGTTTAAAGTGTCCTTTAATGAACTTCTTTGGCACTTGTATCTTAGCAACACATTTTATTACATCCTGGTGCAGCTGGACGCGCGTGCAGTAATTTATCCCCCTCCCCCTGGTGCTCCCCTCCCCCCGCCGCCCCTCCAGCTCTCTTTGGTGACGGGGAGGGAAGCGGAGGGAAGAATGTACCGACCCGCTTTCCCAAGGCTCTCTTTGCATCTCTCTGGCTTTGTTTGGTTGATGAAAAAGGCAAACACGGTGCTGGGAGTGGGGACCTTGCGGTCTGGCTGGAGGTGGCCTGGAGGGGACCCCGGGCCTGGAAGGTGGGGGGCCCTCCTGCAGCTGGGCTGCCCGTGAGTCCAGATGCTGGGGCTGCGGGGCTGCTCGTAGATGTGCTGATTCTCTCCCGGGCGCTCCCTGGGTTTGGGTATTTTTATCTGGACTTCTTTCCTGTAATGGCACTCATTTGGATGTGGTGGAGGCGGGGACGTTTGCAAATCTTTGATCGTAATCAGCAGCCTGTGAGCGGGGATGGGGAGTGTTCTGGATGAGGTGGACGCGGCGGAAGCAGGACGAGGACACTGGGAGTGGCTGTGCTGCTCCGAAGCCCAAGGAGCTCTCAGCCAGTTACTGACCTTCTCCGGGCTTAACTCCACTGTTGGATGCACGAGTGTCCTGGGGCTGCTGTGACAGATGCCCACGAACCAGGCGGCTTGTGCCCTCTGGAGCCAGCACTCTGAAGTCAAGCTGTGGGCAGAGCTGTGCTCCCTCCTGAGGCTCTAGAGGAGGCTCCTTCCTGCCTCCTCCAGCTCCCAGCAGCTCCTGTGCTCCTGGGCTAGTGGCTCCCTCTCTCCGGCTTCCTGTGGCCATCGTCCCTGTGTCTCTGTCCTCTCCTCTCCCCAAAGGGACACCAGCTGTTGGATTTAGGGCCTGCCCTAACCCTGGTGACCTCAGTGGATCACATCTGCAAACATCCTATTCCCACACAAGGCCACACTCTGAGATTCGGGGTGGACGTGAATATGGGGGAGACTGTTCATCCCAGCACACCTGCCAGTGGGAGGTAGTCACACTTGCCTGAGGGTTGGGCTGGGGGAGCAGAATCGGCGGTGGACTCTTGATGCCAGCCCCACGCCAGGAGCGCCTTGGGCCCCCTCGGTGTTTGCCTTCCCCACCCTTGCCCCACAGTCGGGAGCCAAGAGAGGAGCTGCCAAAACCATGCTCATCACGGGTGATACGGGTGGCCAAGTTTTCTCAACGTGGTCCCCGGCAGTGGGTGTGGCATTTGGGGTCTGTAAGGGGCTTCCCGTACCTGATGCCATGGGGTCCTCAGCATCTCAGGGAGTGGCAGGCGGAGGGGGTGTCCCTTGGGCCCGAGTGAGGAACCACGTCCCCACTGCGTTCCCCAGGGCCCTGTGGGGTCAGCCTTTGGTCTTTCTGAGTCATTTTCTGCAGCCGTAAAATGGGAATGAGAGGTCACTGTGCACTCCACAGGGTAATTGTAGGAGTGAAATGAAAACACGGGGAAATTGGGGGACGCAGAGGGTTGAGTATGGGGCTGCGGGGGCCTCGTGACTGGGCTGGAGTGTCCACTCTCTTCCCCATCCCCACCACCACCTATTTGGCGCTTACTGTGTGCCGGGTGCCTTACGCGCTGCAGCGCCGTGGTACTCCTGGGGCTAAGCTATGATCCGTATTTACGGGAACAGGGAGCAACGGAGGAGCTCTTCAGTAGGGGCTGTGGTGAGCTGCTGGAGCCAGGCTCGGTGCGGAGCTGGGTGTGAACCCTGGAGCCCCCCCCCCCACGACTCCACATTCGGAGTTTTCATTCTTCATGCCCAAGATCTGCTCAGTAATGACCCCTGTTCCTTCGGAGGGTTCTGAGGTTCAGCAGGGTGACGTGGTCAGTCATCACCTGAGCTTTGGTGCTGCCCACAGGGGAGCAGGACTGGAAGGCACGACTGGCGGGAGAGGCCGTGGGGTGGCCTTTCCCCTGCTCCCAGGCGCTGGCTGGGGCCTCAGGTCTGGCAGCCCCTAAGGCCACTCCGAGGGGCTCAGTCCCCCTGGCCGGGGTTTGGCAGGGTGCCTCATCCTGCCCCCAGGTCCTGCTACCCAAAGATACGAAGAAGCAAAGGAAGAGCCCATCCCCGGACCACCATCCTGCACCTTTTATTTTGACCCCTGTTATTACTGTACATCATGTCAGAAAATTCTGCAGGCCTAGCAGGTGTCCGTGGCTACTTGGGATGCAGAAAGAACCCAGAAAAGTGGGTCAGGAAGGGGCTGCTCTTTTATACTCCAATGGAAAGACCCACTGTGTTCCCAGATGGTTCCAGCTGCCCTGTGGGGAATGGGCTGTGCTCCAAGGAGTCTTGGATGCTGTGAAGCCATGTTAGTCAGGCCCCAGATCTCTGCTTTTGCTCAGCACCTTCCTTTTGGGGCCCTCAGCCCTTGGGTTGGGTCTCGTGTCACTCTTGCTCCCATTCCCTTGGCCAGAGCGTGCCACGTGGCCACACTTGCCAGCAGATAGGCCCTGAGTGTACAGAACAGAGGGCAGGGGTGTTATCCTGCCAAGTTGTGTAGCTGGCTGCCAGACAGGCATCTGCTCACGTGGCCCCTTTGCACGCCTGCTTCCCATCACCCCTGTGAGGTTGCAGAGCCTAGGACAGGAGGTAGTGGCAGAGGCTGGGAGGGAATGGCCTCTGGAGCCCGCTGTCCTGTGGAAACCTGCCTCACCTTGCTGTGCCTTTGCCACATGAGTGTTCTCCTAGCTCCCAAATCCAGCTGGCCCGTCTGTCCTTCGGGCACAGGCTCTGGGACACCCCACTGCCCTCGGCCGGCGGTACCTGTAGCTCTCCGCTGTGGCTCTGTAGTTAGCGGTGGAGTGGGGGCCGCGGGAGGCAGCGCTGGGTGCGCGGCGGCACCTGGACAGGCGGGTCTGGTCGGCAGGGGACGCACCTCCCTGTGTTTGTAAGGGAATCCTTTTCCTCTGGGGCTGTAAGCATCTTCAGCTCTTCTTTGATTAGATTTTTTCATCTGGGGCCTGCAGCAAACGTCTGCCATTGGTTGGTAAAGGTATTCATCTTTATTATTATGTGCTCGGGCCAGGGCTCATGACCCTGTGACCCACCGGCAGAGTAGGAGGGGACTGGGGGTTGGTATCATCGTCACCATCCCTAAAAGTCTTCTTTACCTCTATAGACGCTTGGATATCCTTTGACCTCCCCCTCCCCCTCCCCCCAATCCATCCCTCCCAGTTCGCTGCCCTGTGGCACAGGTCGGCTCGTGTCTGTACGCAAGATGCAGCCTTCTATGGGGAGACAGAGAGACGATAAGAGGATGTGCTCCGTCAGCATCTGCGGCCGGTTGTCATAGGTGCTTTGGTACAAACCTCCTGGTGACAGTGGCAGCTCCAGCGAGGGAGCATTCAGTTCTCTCTGGGAAGCAGCATCACAATCACGTGTTGGTGCTTCCCATTTTCCAGACAAGAAAACTAAGGTCTCGAGAGATAAGTGACCTATCTGAGGCCCCTCGTGAGCAAGTGGCAGCGCCAGGATTCCAGCAGCATCTATGTGACCCCAGCAGGCTCTTAGCCCCATTTTACTGATGAAGGAACTGAGCCCCAAGAGGTCAGTGACTTCCCCAAGTCACCCACCTCCTAGGTGGTGGTGCTCAGATCCCCATCCAGGCCTCCTCTTTCCCCGAGCTGTGTGGCTTCCAGAGACCTGGGATGGAGGGACTCGGCACTTAGCCCTGGTCTCCAGGTCAGGTGGGCACTCTCACTGCTCTGCCCCCACTGGGGGCACCAAGTGCCCCGATGGCTGAGCCAAAATGCATTCGGAGAGGGCCCACCTCCCGTGACAACCCCTGGCTCAGTATTCACCACACATGTGCTATTTGAGGAAGAAAGGAGGAAAGAAGGATTTGCCTGGGAGGATCTGGTGTTTTGGTTCAGATCAGGGCCTCCTGATCTCCATTCTCCCATCCCTCCATCCATCCACTGGGGGAGACCTTTGTGACTATGAACCGATGGACAATGCTGTGCCGGGGGTGGGGGCGCTCCATGGAATGATGAGCTAACTGCCCCCTGGGAGCCCCGCGTCACCCTGACAGCCACTGTCTAGCAGCCTGGGGCGGCAGCCGTCGATGCTCCCAACAATCAGAGGATGGGGACATTTCTTGTTCTAAACCCTGACCCTGAACAACTCTCCGTGGGTTTGACCCTCAGACCCCATCTCTGACCTGTGTAAGTCTCATGACCTTGAGCAAGGTCTTGGCTATCCGTCGAGCTCCATTTGTGCCCCCGTGAGGCAAGGACGCCACCTGTGCTCGCCTCGTGAACTTGAAGCCTGAGGTGTGGCAGGTGCATGGTGAGGCTAGGGAGCCGTGTGTCTCTGCAACCTCCATCTCCCCGGGGCTCATCTCCACCCCAGCGCCCTGTCATCATCTAGCCAGTCACCTCCTCATGTTTCTCTCTCTCCCTGCCTCCCTCGGAATGCTCTGGAGCCTCCTCACTTGCCTCCCAAACCAGTCTCCCACACCATCCCCACGGCTGTCGTTCTGAAGTTCAGCCCTGCCCCGTTCTCTCCCACTGCCCAGCACCCATGGCAGAGTTCTGGGGGGCTCCCTCGGCCTCTCACTGGGGTTGCAGGTTTCAGGAGGGGCTGCTTTGCCCAGAGTGGGGCTGGGGGACCCCGGGCAGCCTGCCCTCTGCCCCAGCTACAAGGCTGGTGAGTGGGGGATGCTGGGACTCCAGGGAACACACCGTGGAGGCCAGTGACTTAGGGAAGAAGATTCAGAAATTCTTTGACGACAGGCGTCTCGTTGTTTGACCTCGGTTCACATCTTCAGCCTCATCTTTGGACACGGAGCTGTTGATCATTTCTCAGACACACGAAATGCCTATGGATTGCCCTTTTCTCTCTAGCCAGGTCCTACTCATCCCCCAAGGTCAAGATCATCTCTTCACCCTCGAGGAAGGCACCTCTGGATTCATTTGGATCAGATCACGGGGGTGGTAATGACGATCACGGTGGTGGTGGCGGTGGTGATGAGGATGGTGATGGCCATGCTAATAGTGGGGATGGTGAGGATGGTGATACGGTGCCACTGGTGATGGTGAGGATGCTGAGGATGACGTCAGGGATGACGAGAGCCACTACTATTAGTGTAGACCACTTCCTACAGCGGGTGTGTTTTCTGAGCTACCTGCCCTGTCACCACCACCTGTCCCAATGGAGACGTCTTATCCCCACCATATGCTGCGGGAAACAGACGCGCATCTCGGGCCAGCATGGCCAGCCTTGGGGCCGATCACGCTATTCAGTAAAATTAAGATTGTGAAGGGTGTTGTCTGCATCTGACTCACTGGTGCACAACAGTTAAACTTTAGTGAGCAGTGGATGCGGGTGTGCCTTATAAACTGTAAACGGGATAGGAATGCTTCTGCTGTTATATTGTGTCCCTACCAACAACATGCTTGTGTGTGTGTGTAAAGGGAAACAAAAAGCTTTGGAAATAGTTCTAAAGTGAACAAAGTCCCTTATGCACCTTGCAGGCCTTCCTGGGAACCCCTACAGAATTAATAACAAGATGACATAAAACGTGAAACATTGCCAACATTATTTTTAAACACCGTGAGACTTAGATAGCATTTTCCGGGGAGGTCTGTCCTGTAGTTCTGCAGTTATTTTCAGGACACCTGGTGTCACTTAGTAGGTCCCTCTTCTGACTGAGCCTGCAGTTCCGTTGGCTGCCAGCGTGGGTAACTGAGGCTCTGGAAGGAAGTCACAGGAATAGAAAAAAATATGTGATTTTTTTTTTTTTGAAAATGACAACCTTTTTCCTTTAAAGATTTACTTATACACTTAAGTCATGTCTATACCCACAGGCCCAACCCATAACCCTGAGATTTAGAGTCGCATGCTCTACCATCTGAGCCAGCCAGACGCCCCTTGAAAATTAAAACTTTACATGAAAAAGAACAAGATAAGCAATCCTACCACCCTGCAAATTTAATTGATGGATTACAGAGCGAGATTTAAATAAAAATAAGCATCCATGTCATTCACTGGCATAATTGCTACTTATCGTACTTAACATATAGTTTTTTTTTTTTTAACTCGCAGGTGATACTTTCCTTTCCACCACAGTGTTTGAGGCTTTGCAAAGACTCAGGCCCTGATTAGACCTTTGTTCAAGGTCCCTTAGATTCTAGCTCCTTGACCAACTGTATGTGTCTGAATCTCCTGGGAGCTCCATCTGCCAGCAGGTGCTTGGTGCCACTCCATACTTACGGAACCAGGACTCCACCACTCAGCCCAGGAGTGTGGGTGACATGCCCCCTAATGAGATTCCAGAGCCCCTGAAATGTGAGCATACCAGGCCTGTAAGTGAGGATAACCCTTCCTCTGGCCACCTGACAAAATGGAAAGGTGTGGACAGCATGCTTCTTTAGTCCTTTTGTTCTGTGGTGATGGTGGTGGTGATGGTAAGGATGAGGATAGTGATGGTAGCGATGATGATGGTGGTGATGGTGATGATTATGATGGTGATGATAGTGATGGTGATAGTGGTGATGATGGTAATGAGTGTGATCATGGTGATGATGGTGATGACTATGATCATGGTGATATGATAATGATGGTGATTTTTGAATAGTGGTGATGATGAGGTGATGAGAACCATGAAGACAGTAGTGGCGATTATTGTGATAATGGTGATAGAGTGTTGACAGGGGTGATGGGGGCTTTTGTCATAATGGTGGTGGTAATGGGTGTCCTGCCTTGCTACCCTCAGGGAGAGGTTGAGGAGATTGGGGCATGGAAGAGGGGCCCAGTCCCAGGTCCTCAGAGAATTCACCTTGCCCTCTTAAGTGAAGTATGGAAATGTTCTGAACCTCAGTTTCCCTGCTTCTAAGGAAGTAGCTATGTCTTTATAAGGTGCCAAAACCTGTGCAAATATTCATGGTTTTATTATGACTCAGAGGATCGCATTCAATTTTATGTAAAGAGGCAGAGGGGGAAAGAGGACTGCCAGAGTGGTTGGTCTGTGACATTAGACTGTTTTCACTTATATTTTATGTCATTGGTGTTGAGACATAAGCACTTGCATTCATCTTTCTTAGGTTGGATTTTAAAAATATTTCTTTAAAAATTTGTTTAAAAAACAATCACAGGGGTGCCTGGGGAGCTCAGTGGTTGAGCATCTGCCTTTGGCTCAGGGCATGATCCCCGGGGTCCTGGGATCGAGTCCCACATCAGGCTCCCCCCTGCAGGGAGCCTGCTTCTCCCTCTGCCTGTGTCTCTGCATCTCTCATGAATAAATACATAAAATCTTTAAAAAATAAAATAAAAAACGATCACAGAAAGTGCAAAAGATCAGTGATCCTGCTCCATACCTGCCCTTTGGTGTGGGGTTGGGAGAGGCGGAGGGCCCGAGTCACACACCCCAGCTCTTGCAGGCTCGGCTGCTGGCGGCCCCTCCCTGCAGTCTCCACTCTGGTCTCCCTGTGGGGCGCCTCTGTCCGGTGCCACCACCACAGCCTCTGCCCCAGTTGGTGAGCTGCCCACGCCAAGTGGCCTGGACGGCTGGACTCCCCAAGAGGCACTGGCCGAGGCTGAGAAGCTCTCTTTTCCCATTTTAGGTGACTTTGCTTTTCTCAATCCAAATCAGATTTTGTTTTATCTGCTGGAGCCTCGTTTCATAATTCCTCTGGCTTTGATCTCGTCATCACGGTTTAGACATCTTCCCTTGCTGGCGTTCCTCTTCGCCCCAGGTGCCTCCTTCCTGACACGGGGCCTGCTGCTCCTGTAATACATACTCACCCCTAATGAGCTACTTAAAAAATAAGCATTGATTTCTAGATAAAAATCACAATTAATTTTAAATGCCCTCTGTAAACCTTGTTACAAATAATTGCCAGAAACACACAAAGTCTGAAATTAATTAAAATCGACAGCCTCGTTTGATGCGGGATGTGCTCCTCATTTTTTAGTTATGTATGTGAGCCGTGTGGATGGCGCTGGGGCAGCAGCAGTGGCTTCGAGATGCCGGGTGGGGGAATTTGCTGGAGGAGCAGCTGAGCTGCCCGTCCCCGGGTCTGGATTCATCCGGTCCCGGCTGGCAGCCCTGCCGACTCCACACCTCCAGTGTCGCATCTGTGAAATGGGTTTACCAACGCTGGCCTCACGGATGGCTGGTGGAGGGTGATGGCGAGGTGGTGCCTGCTCAGAGGCTGTGGTCTGTCCTCCCCACTGTCCCCGCCCCAGGCCAGCCCTGGAAAGGTTAACCCACACATCTGTTGTTGGAGGGGGGAGGTCGTATTGTTCGTTCATTCACTCACTCGCCTGTGCCGTGAGCTAAACAGAAGCCAACAGAAACCCAGACGGCAGGGCCGCCAGACAGAGGTCCCCTCCTCTGGACGACATCTCTGGTGCTGGAGTGAAGAAGTGACTTGATCGAGGCCAGGCTTGGCCGGCCCAGCAGTGAACCTTCCACACTCCCGCGCTCTTGAGGCTGGTGGGGTCCTCAGGAGTTGGCCATGGCCAAGGCAGAAGGAGCCAGCCAAGAGCCCCCGCTCTGGGGTTCCCCTGCCCCCCGCCCCGGGGTGACATAAGCCCCTATGTCAGCAGTGGAGGGGACACGTACCGGTGAGAACAGCAGCATTGCTATAGTAACAGGTGCGTTTATGTCTGCTTGCATTCATGGGCAACCTTTTGTCAGTTTCCATTCCAGAATTCTCAGAGTCACTCCAGTGTGTCCTTGAGCACAGGGCCCCCTTCACAGTTCCTCGTTGGTGCCTGGGTGGCTATTGTTCAGGGCCACAGAGGAGCCAGTGCCCTCTCCCCCGCCCCACTTCCTGAAGGAGCACAGGTGCTGGGCCAGACCTACCCAGGACTGGTTCTCAGGAGCTACTCTTCAGGTGACAGACACCGGGCAGCTACGTAGTGTCTCCTAGCACTTTGGTTTCCTCATCTGCAGACGGGAGAGTAACACTGACCTAACTGTTCTGTTTGTTCAGGAGTTTATTGGGGAGGGGATGGCATTTCCTGATCACCTGCTGTGTGCCTGACCTTGGGCAGTTACTGGGAAACAGACCCACTGCATGGGGTCCCTGCCCTCTAGGAGCTCTAGGAGCTCGTAGCCAGGTCTGGGGGCACCCTGTTTTGGCGAGTTAAAGGGAGAACTCGGGTCTGAGGAGGTCCTGAGAAGGAGCCACCAGTCTGGCCAACGCCACAGGAGAGAGCGCTCCCTTAGAGAGTGGAGGTGATATAGGAAAAAGGGCTTCAGGGATCATGCAGGCCCAGGACAATACCTCATCTCCCTCTCTCTTTCTCCTCCTTGCTCACCTCCTCCCCTCCTCTCCCAGGTCGCTCTCCCAGCCCCCAGGTATCTCTTCACTCTCTCCTTATCTCTTTGGAAGCTTTGGATCCTAAGGGCCAAGTTCCTCATCAGGTTTCTTCAATGCCTTGGGTCCCAGAGACAAATACATGGGCCCTCCCTCCCCCACCCCATGTCCCTGCACACAGTGGCTGCAGAGATCAGAGAACAAAGCTTGGGAGTTATTTATTTCTCGCTTTGCAGAAATGTTTATTTGGAAGCAGCACGGCAAGGTGGAATGGTTTGATTTGATTAGCAAGTCTAAATGTATTAGCAGCAAGACAGAAACGATATTACAATTAGTGGTAATTAGCTGTGCTGATGACTCTGGGTGGCAGTGCAGGGTGACAGATGTTGCTTCCTGGTCCCGGGTTAGACTGGGAGGGCGCTTTACCCTTGTGAAGGGACTTGGCTCCCTGGAGACATGGGACCCCGGCCCTGTCGTCGGCACGCCTGAGTCACAGCTAATTAGTCACTTCGCAGAGACACGTGTGCTGGACCCACTTGCGTTGTGTAAAGTGACTTCTTGGTGTTCCGGGGGTCCCTGGGTTTCGGGGGGGGGAGGCAGTGGGCTGACTTTTGGGGAACCAGAACTTTCCAGGCTGCTTTGCTGTGGTGCTGTTGGTGACTGTAGCAGCGGATTCCTTTGTATGCTTCTCTCTCTATGAGTCTTTATCGTGACCCAACCTCGTGTACCCCATTCACTTGGGATTACCTGTGGGCTCTCTCCCCAAGACCCCGGCCTATGCAGTGACCCAGGTCAGCCCGGGCTGCAGAAGATGCCCGTGGTAACCTTTGCTGAGGTGTGGTGGGTGTAGGAGATGCCAGGGACTGCGTGCCCACATCTTGACAAGTTAGTTGACCCCCTACCCTGTGTTGTCAGTGACTTTGAACAAGGATGACAGGTGGGAAATGCCCAAGACTGTCTGGCCTCCAAGAGTCCCCAGATTTCCAACAGGGGCCCCAGACTTGACAACATCCTGCAGAAAAAAAGTCAAGTGCTTCTTGTGGGGTGAAGAGAATGTTTCGGAGCTAGATGGACGTGGGGGTTGCCTGTGGGTGTGCTGAGTGCCACCGGATTGTTCACTTTAAAATTAAAATCGAAAAAAATAAAAATAAATAAAAAATAAAATTAAAATCGTTATTTTTATGTTATGTGAATTTCACCTCAGTTTTTTTAAAAAGCAGCAAATTATTAAGAGGTATATTTTGGAAGCCCAAACACTGTAAATGGAGCATGTCTCCAGAGGCTTTAGGGAGATGAAGTTTCTGAAAACAGAGCTGGTGTTGGAGATGATCCTCTGGGTGTGGAGGGAGGGAGCGCAGGGGAGCGGAGGGGTGAGGAGGGGAGAGGTGGCCCCATGGCCCCGGCTGAGCCCCCGGGGTGTGGTGAAGACCCAGGTGCAAGAAGTGCAAACCTTTGGGCCAGAGTGGGAAGAAGTGAAAGAAGGGTGAGCCCAAGTGAGAACCCATGAGCTTTCTGCCTCTGGCTGCCCTCCAGGGGCTGCAGGAAGGGGGCGGTGTGCGCCCCTCCAGTGTGTGCAGGTGGAGGCAGCCCCACCTGCCTTGTTGCCCGTCAGAGACCACAGCAGCCCCCGGAGTGTGGTTGCCCTTTCCCTGGCCTTGAGGTGGACTTGGCCCTGGGCAGTGGCATCTGCAAGGCTCTTGGAGAGGTAGCCCCCAGACGGCAACTCCTTCCCATGCCCCACAGCCCCCACTGGCAGGAGCACCCTCTGGGTCCCGGATCTGTGCCAGGCCTGGTCTGCCCACAGGGGCTGTCAGCCTCAAGCCACCCAAGCCCGCATGGTGAGGTGCCTGGGGGAGCTAGAAGGGCATACAGCTAGAGGAAATGCTTTCTGGACTCGAAGTGTGATTAGAGTTTAGGGACGATTATTACCCAGGGTGGGGAGGGGATGGGCAGCAAGAAAGCCTTGAGCTGTGAACTGGGATCAGGGGCTCCAGGGACGCGAGGACCCTGGGCCGGGTAGGCGGGGCTGCCTCACTCTGGGGCCTCACTTTGGGGGCTCTGGGCAGACTCCACACAGCACATCAGCCTGTCCAGTCCCCTAAAGGCCATGCTCCAAAAGCACCCGTGGTCCAGAGCCTTTTGACAAAACCTGGACCCAGCACCCTGGGGTGCAAAAAAGATGCTCGGCCCTGCCCATGTCAGGGAAATGCCCATGAAAACCACAGTGAGATTCTATTTCCTCCTTGGGAGTGCTGATGATCTTCAGGGCCAGAGAGCACACAGACCAGCTGAAACCCCTACACAGGGCTCAAGGGCCAGAAATTGGGGGATTTGGAAGACAGTTCAGAAGTCATCCAATAAAGCTAAAGATAGATACGCGTATCCTGTGACCCGAAGTCTGGGTGTGCACCTCCGAGAGCGTCTGACACAGGTGTACCAGGACACTGGCGTGTTCCTAGCAGCCCAGACAAGACAAACAGACATGTGCTGACCATGAATGGGTCAGTAAGTACATGCATGCGCCACCGGGCAGTGAGGAGGGCCGGCCAGGTCATATGCAGCAGTGGCAAATATTAGGAATGTGGAGTTGAGTCCAGAATGGATGTTACAGAGCACTTTGGTAGGATTCTAGGACTCCATTTTTATAAAGTTCAAAAACATGCAAGGCAAAATTATTTTTCATTGCATCAAATTTGATGCAAAAATAGAAAATTCAGGGAGCAATAAATACAAAATCACAGTTACCTGGATGTGGGCAGAGTGGGGAGAGCACCAGGGGTATTTCAAAGCTCATATTTGTTTTACTTTGTTAAGCTGGGTACTGGGTACACAGATGGTTTGTTATTCTTTAACCAAAATGCCTACTTTATCATTTCTTCCACACCTAGTAATATGCATGTACGTCTGAAATGTGAACCTGCAGGTATGGAGGGTCCTGCCTCCAATGCATGGTGAGACAATGCACTTTAGAGGAGGCAGACAGGGCTCAGCACTGTGCCTGGCTACGCCACCTCCAAGGATGGCATTTCCAGCCCCAGAGGAAAAGTTGTGTAACTTTTGGAAGACCGAATGGTCAGCATGGCATGATACCAGATGTATAAATTGTGAAATGTAAATCCTAAATCAGCTTCCCCTCCCCCTCCTAAGGTAGAGTAAAGCCCACATTTTTAAAAGGTTTTTAATTTTTATTATTTATTATTTTTATTTTTAATTTAATTTTATTTTGTAAAGATTTTATTGATTTGAGAGAGACAGTAGAGCGAAAGAGAGAGCGCATGTGGTAAAAAGGGGTAGAGCAGGGATCCTGACCTGGGGCTAGGTCCCAGGACCTTGGGATCATGATGTGAGCCGAAGGCAGATGCTTAACCAACTGGGCCACCCAGGCGCCTCATTATTATTTTTTTAAGTTTTGTTTTTAACCAAGGTAAATTCTGGAAGTGCAGCAAAACTGCTTAGCACCCTCTCCGGGGCAGGCCCGGGTGGAACCCCGGTGCCCCGGGTATCAGGAGGGCCGGGCGCCTGCTGGCTCAGCACCACGGACAGCGCCACCTTCTTGGGTCCCCCGGCGCAGGCTCACCTGGCCTAGTGGGGGAGGAGGACGAGCCTGGGGACAATGGGTCTGGGGACAATGGGTCGGAATCCTGCTTCTTGCATTTGTTAGCTGTGTGGCCTTGGGCAAGTCTCTCAGGAGCCTGGACAGCGAAGCAGGGGAGCTACTGCCATGGCACCCAGTGTGAGCTCCGTGCTCCAGAGATGGTTTCATCCTGGTTAGAAAACCCCTTTGTGGGCAGCCCCGGTGGCACAGCGGTTTAGCGCCCCCTTCAGCCCAGGCTGTGATCCTGGAGACCTGGGATCGAGTCCCACGTTCCCAGGCTCCCTGCGTGGAGCCTGCTTCTCCCTCGGCCT
Source organism: Vulpes vulpes (assembly GCF_048418805.1). Classification (NCBI taxonomy): domain Eukaryota; kingdom Metazoa; phylum Chordata; class Mammalia; order Carnivora; family Canidae; genus Vulpes; species Vulpes vulpes. The sequence goes on from NC_132795.1 coordinate 51,284,480, forward strand.
GTGTCTCTGCCTCTTTCTCTCTGTCTCTCATGAATAAATAAATAAAATCTTAAAACAACAACAACAAAAAAAGAAAGCAAAAAAATTAAAACCCTTTGTGGTGTTGAATGGGAAGGGGCTGAAGGGTGGTCCAGGAACTGGGATGGGCAGGTCAGGGAAGGAGGCACCAGATCAGTCCTACTTGTTGGAGCCAGGTGACTTGTGAGGGACTCATGGTGGTGACCCGTGTAACTAGGCTCTGCACGTGCTCACTAGGCTGCCTGGTAGTGGATGGATGGTGGACAGGAGCCCCATGGTGGCTCTGTGGGCACCTGCCCATCCACCACCTGCACTTCCCTCTCAGGACCAGCCTCAAGGCAGCCAGAGGAGGAGCGAAGCCAGGCAGGTGCAGGCATCGCCTTGGGCTTGTCTCAGAGGTGAGGCACGGGTGGAGGGAGCAAAGGGGTCTCTTCCTTGGCCCCCTGGAGAGAGAAGGTGGCTTGATGTCCTTGGGGGAGGGTAGTAAGCTGGGTGGTGGCTTCTGGAAAGTCCTTTGCTCTGTTTTCTCAACGAAAAGAGAAGCAAGGCCCTCAGCTGAGTGTGGGGATGCAGGGGGCTGGGGGAGCAGGTGGAGAGGTGTGAGCAGAGAGGACAAGGCCTTGGGCAGACATTGGCCAGGAGGAAAGGCAAAGGCTGAAGGAAGATCTCAGGATTCTCTCAGCTTTAAATTCTAGGCCGTTTGTTTGCAGCACAACAGTCATGTGTTAACTCACATTTCTTTTTGGTTTATTTGTTCAGCAATCGGGCACTGAGCGGTATTATACGATCTAAACTTTCAGTAACAGCAAGAACGTTACACCATTAATTGGGACGAATTGGTTAGCATCTGTATCTCCATATACCACCCCGGTCTTATTAAGTCTAAATCATATTCGCACTCGGCAGCTCTGATTTGAACTGTAAACCCAGCGTGGTGAAAGGATACCTGCTGTTTGAAGAGCGATCTTTCTTTCTCCTCCGATTTCTGGCTTGATTCGACATACGCTGTGCAGCATCAGGCCACGCCTGTGAGAGCCCGTGAGGAGGTGGCAGAGGCCCAGAAGCGACCTGCCGTTGGCACAGTGCATTTGTCTAGTGTGAAAACTCGATGTGAGTTGCGTGGAAGTAGGACGTGGTGCTCTGAAGCACCAGCTCATTCGCGCACGGAGGTTGTGTACATGAAAATGTCAGCATGGGGTCACATCGGGGCATTTGTGCCAACCGTCCTGTCCTTGGGCTCATCACGATCTCACACACCAACGCTCCAGTGCCAAGAATGGCACTGGTGCTTTCCTCTCTGTTGTCATGACTGCTGTGGTCCTGGCCCAAAGTTGATGGTGGTCCTGAGCAAGAGGGAGGATTTAACTTAGTCTGGGGATCTAGGGACACAGCCCCACAAGGCTCCAGACTTAGGTGGCTCATCAGTGTCCAAAACATATGGAGTTAGTGTTGTTTCTGCTGATTCTGTGCTCTCTTTTCTTGCCTCTTCTCCTGGCTTATTCCTGCTCACCCTTTAAGACCTGACTTGGCACCTCCTCCTCCAAGAGGTTCTCCCTGACCTCACAGTGCTGGGCTCAGCTCTGAGAGCAGGGGTTACACAGCCTCCTCCCATCATGCCTTGCCGAAGCTGGGAAAACAGTAGGTGGTCAATAGATGTTCATTATATATCAAAATGGTTACTTTTCCCCTCCTCTCGGTCAAGCATAGAGGACTTTTCTCCAGTATTGACTGTGACAACCTAATGGAGGGTTCCTGGAGGTAAACCCACGAAAATATGGGGGGCCCCCTTAGACTCAACCTTTGGGAGATTTTAACTCTTGGACTCATCCAAGAGCATCTAGCAGTTCTTTGAAGTTACCACGAGTGTGCTACGAGATTCATGGCTGGCGGCTTCTGCTTGCAGGTGGCTGTGACTATCTGTAGCTCCCTGTCTCCACGCAGCCTCTGGCCTCCGTCTCTGGATTTACCAGGTCCCAGGCCTGTGCTAGGGCGGAGTCTGGCAGCAAAGATGTGGCCTCTGCTATGTGAGGAGCTCCCTGTCCAGGGGGGCAGACATGCACAGCTCTGATGCGCACTGTTTTGGGGAGAGAAGGAACTGGGATCGTACTGGTCCCCGGAGAAAGTGGGATCCCCTGGCCCAGGCACGGAGAACTGTTCCTTCAGTGTTTGTGGACCGACTGGGGGTTTGTGAATGCTGGCCCTGTGCCCAGCTCTGCCCAGAACACCCCTGAGCCAACTCTCGCAGAGGAGTCCGGACTCGACAGCCTGTGCCACGAGAGCCACCACCAGCTTCCTCCGTGCACCCCGTCCACTCGCGAAGCTGTGGTCTTCCAGGCTTCTTTGCCCCCCACCCAAGCCAACAAAATGATGAAAACGCACAATCGGCCAAAATGCCCAAATCCATAACTCATTGTACATTCTCCCAAAGTTTACAAAAAAAAAAAAAAAGAAGAAGATAAAGAAAAAAAGAGTCCCCCTTAATCACCTTTCATATTTTCATTAACAACATCAAAGCGATTAGCTCTGGAAAAACCAGTCTGAATCATAGTCATCTCGGAAGAAGTGGATGAAGAACGCAAAGGAATTTGAATTTCAAAGCCAAGCCTTTATCTCTCATTAATGCTTTCTGCTGTGAGGGCTCCCCCAAGACCCAGCCGTGTCATCCATTAGGGGAGCTGGTGAATCTGTACAAACGTGGAATCTTTGCTCACTTTAAAGCGTTCGGTTCTGATGGTGTGGGTAGCCCCATTCCTAGCCTACGTGACCACCCCCACTTCCCACTCCAAGCCAGGGACTAGGGTGCAGAGAGCTGCTTGGCCTTCCTAAATGGCTGCCTTATTCTTATTTGTTTGGCAGAAGCTGTGAGGCACCTGTTGCATGCCCGACTTTGCTCTGAGCCCAGTGGGGTGCAAGGTCTGTAAGCTGGAACATGCCCTTAGGGAGTTCTCCGCCGAGTGGGGGCGCACACCCAACCCCTCATGGGAGGGGTAAGCACAGACTCAAGTCATGTCACGTAGAGACACGGAGGACAGTGTCTCCCAGAAGCATCTGGGTTGAGGGTGGTGGTGGAGGTCCTGGCATGGAGGTACCAGCAGGTTTGCATTCTCCAGGGGACGGAACAGCATTGGGAGGGCAGAGCCACCTAAGGGCCGGGCCCGGTCCTGGCTGCCTGAAGTCACTGCACATCCTGGAGTCCATCAGAGCCATGTTGGGGCCTCCAGATGTCTGCAGGAACCTGGGGACACCAGGGGTGGACACACATAATTGGCTCCATTTCCCCTAAAGTCAGCCACACCCAAATTAGAAAAGTAAAGCTCCTCTTCCCATCCTCCTGGCTCTGGAGTGTTAGCCGTGTGTGTATTCTGGGTGCCGGGCACATGCCTCTCCTGCCAGCCCTGATGGGCTCCTGAAAGAGCCTGCCATCCTGCAGAGTGTGGCTGCTTACCAGGCATGAGTACCTTCTGTCATCATCTGGAAAAGGGGAGAAAACTCAAGGGAAGGGGGGACAGAGCGGTCTCGCCAGGTGAGAGAGGCAGGTGAGGACACGGGCATCCGCATTGAACTGGCCTTGTTGGCACCTAGTGGTGGCGGCGGCGGTGGGGGGATCACTGATGGTGACTTGCTGTGTCTGGCTATGAATGAGGAGGTGTCCTGAAGTGTATCAGCAGCCCCTCTGGCATCAGGTTCCCTGCAGGGAGCCTGCTTCTCCCTCTGCCTGTGTCTCTGCCTCTTTCTGTGTCTCTCATGAATAAATCTTAAAAAAAAAAAAGAAGAAGCAGCCCCTCTGTGTCTAGTCAGGCCCTAGGGACAGGGACGGGAACACTTGAGGGGGAGGTTGGAGGGGATGCAGATGTAGAGTTTTCAAGTTCCAGAATAAAGTATTAAGACGTGTGCCGAGGCCATCATTCCTTAGAGCTGGTCCGAGGATGGGCTGCGTCACAGTGGCCAAGGGAGCATTGGCCCACAGGTGCCCTGGCCCCGCGTTGCTCGGAGCTCACAGCTGTAGGAAGTGTTAGAGAGTCAGGCCCGGGAGCTGCCGCTGTAGCAGGTAACCTCACACCAGGCCGTTGACCACGCAGTGCGAGCTGGCCTGCCTGGCCTGGGGCAGCGGGGTAGGCCTGCAGGTGTGGCTGGGGTCGCGCCAGCCTCAGTGACACATGGAGTTGGCCTGAGGGGCAGGCCCTGGGGGCGGGGTGGCGGTGTTGGTGGTTGTGCAGCAGCAGACCTGCAGGGAGGGGTGTGGGGCTGCTGCTCATCCCCTCCGATGCACTGGCTCTGTGCACTGGCCTAGCCCCGCCCTCACCTGGCACAGGTGTGCCTTTGGCACTGCAGCATGGACCTGGGGTTGCTGGAGTCTGTCTTGAAGAAACTGCAGAAAATGATTCCCCTGCCATTCTCTGCAGAGCAGGGGGCATGGCCAGCCCAGCGAGAAGGGAGGGGGAAACACCACAGTCACATTGCCCGTGGGCTTGGGCAGGGGAGGGTCAGGCCTTGCCTGCACGTTTGCCATCTCAGGATGTTTTGATCTTTCTGGAAGCGTGCATCCTGGGCTGGGAGGCAGGGATGTCCTCCTCGCTCTCTGATCAGCTAGCTGTGTGGCCTTGGGCTGGCCGCACAGCCTCTCTGGGCTCTGGTGTCCCCAAACACTGGGGCAGGGCTGTGATCCCTGGGCCTTTCCAGAGCTCACCTCCTGTGGTTTCAGGAGAGGATGGTGCTGCCAGAGGGCATGAGGACAACAGAGCATTGGCCCTGAAGGCTCTGCAGAGCACTTTGAGAAAGGAAGCAGGGTTTCAATCTCATTTCCAATGCTTAATAGCTGGATGTCCTTGGGCCGGTTACTTAACCTCCCTGTGCCTCCCATTTTCTCATCTGTAAAATGGGGACAGTAAATAACTCCCTGGGGCTGTGGCAAGGATCGAGGGAGACAGTAGAAATTCTGTACTTGTGGCCGTGCCTCCAGAGCGAGTCCTGAGCAAACGTTTGACTTTATTCTTTTCAAGCATGAGCTGGGTTCTCAGCCGTTCACACCTAATCTGTTATCCTCAAGCAGCTCCATGTTTCCGTTGAACCCTGCGCCATCCTCACCCGGCTCTCCGTGCCCTGCCCGGCTCTGACCAGGGCCTCTGACCAGGAGCTGGCGCTGCAGGCAGTGGGGGAACGTGAGACGCAGGAAGCCCTGGTTGGTAGTCGTTTGTGCCGCTGGCTGTGGGGTGTCATTCGTGATAGAAATGCCCTTTGTGGGGTCTCCTGCTTACTGACACGAGTGGGGCCCTGCAGCGCTGGCGTCACGTGCAGACCACGTCACTCGGACCCTGTGTCAGCTCCATGGAGCCAGGGGTGACTCTGGCTGTTGGAAGTGTCTGTGACCTTCGGCGCAGTGGATGAAGGGTATCCGGGAGCTGAGCATCTCGCAGTGCTGGAGAGAAACAAAAATCATGACGATGGAAATACGTCGGAGGGACAGAGCACCTCAGGGCCACAGCTGGGACAGCTGGAGCCCCAAAACATAGTATTGGGTTATAATCCCGAGTATAAAGTTAAGCATCAGCCAGGCCATACGGATAGAAGTAAGCGACTGAATAACAAGGGCAACGAGATGCATCTCTGTCCAGAGGATTTCCGAATAAAGGATGAGGCGAGCCCGCCCTGGAGGAGCTGGGGCAGGACCCCCTAGTGGGGCCGGGCACATGGACCCCCTTCCAGAGGGCAGTGTGGACGCCACGGCCCTGAGACCGAGGTCGCACGGCGGGGTCAGCCTGGCTGACAGCAGGTGCCCGAGCAGCGGGACTGGTGGGACAAGGAGAGCACCCCACCTGTAGCCTTCCTCCCAGACCTGCGGCGCCAGGCCGCCGCCCCCCTGAGGAACATCAGTCATGTCCCCCAGTCCCCCAGTTCCGTTCGGCAGCATCCTGTCTGTGCCCCTCAGAACTGTCGGGGTTGTCAGACACGGGGAGAGGCCGAGACCCCCGAGACCCAACCCCGTGTAGGAGGGGCCTCAGGAGACGGGACAGCTGAGTGTCATGTGGGATCCTGGATGGGGTCCAGGTAAGAGGACATGAGGTAAAGCCCAGGAGCTCTGGATAGAGCACGAACCTCAGCTGACGGTAGCGTATCCGTAGTCCGTAGACCACGTACTGGGCCCCGGCGTGAGGCATCAGCAGCAGGGAACACCAGCTAGCGGGGTCTGGGGGCTTCGTACTGTCTTGGCAACTCTTCTGTATGTTGGAAACTATTCTAAAATTAAAAGAATATTTTTTACAAATTGGGATTAAAGAGAGTGTTGGGGAGCCAGCTGTTTTGCTGCTCGGGTGGTGGCCCCAGCCCCCGTCCTGCTGGTCCCTGTCCGGCTGTGTCGATGGCTGGCCCGCCTGAGCAAGGGGACGCTCTCATTGTAGGGGACTCGGTGGCCAGAAAAGTTCCCGATTCAGCCTCACACGGCCCTCCACGGGGAAGCAGGGGAATCGTGTGTTCTCGGGAGCACAGTGGGATGTGGGGCCTTCTTGGGGTGAACACGGGGAACTGCGTGAATGTCCTTGAGGGAGGTCTGGAGGGTCTGTTAAGGAGACTGTGGTCCTTCCTCGAGCACGAATCCAAGAAGGGTGCCCCTCCTGGGCCCTTGCAGCCCGCACCTCGGTGATTCCAAGTGGCCTCCGGTCATTTCTGTCAGCCTTTACGCCCTCACTCTGGTTACAGCAGGCGCAGACCCTGTGCTGTGGTTACAGCAGGTGTGGACCCTGCACTTCCCAGCCACCTCCTCTCCAGCACGTGGACAGGAGGCTACGGCCCAGGGAGGTTGGAGCGCTGGCCTGGGCTCACCCAGCAGAAGGCAGTGAGAGCAGGTCCAGGCCACACCCTCCACGTTGAGGACTGTCCCCCTTCAGGCCCTGTGTTGGGCTCAAGTGTCCAGGATGTCTGGGAAGCAGGCCTTTTCCATTTGGTCTGTTGGAGGCTCTGGACTTTATCCGCTCACCCGAATAAATAAATCGAGGAGACCTGTTTCTTGTCTGAAGTCACATTTGCTCCAGGCAAGAACTCTCCCCCCAAAGATCTCACTCGGGGAGGTATCTCCCTTTAAAATGTAGTTATTAATCACTGTGGCTGAAATTAGCATAATCTGTTCGTTTAAATGCAGAGCGCTGTGAGTGAGGGTCTCCTCCCGAGGAGTGGAGGGCATTGTCTTACTGCTGGAAGTCGGGGTGCAAAGGAACGGCTCAGGGGTCAGGCCTGAGCTCCAAGCGGGAGAGGCCGGGACCAGGGGTGTGGGGGCCCAGCTGGACCTGGGGGTGAGGTGGGCTGAGAAATGAGGGGGACTCCGGGGTGAACGGCATGGGCCCCCATCCTCTGTTGGGGCTGGGGCTCTCCGTCAGAACCGTGGCCGCTCTGGCACGTGTGCTCCAGGGTCTGAGTTTCAAGGTCAGTAATCGTAAATGACTATGGCGGCAGAACAGAGGCCGGGACCCCAATTGGTGGTAGTAGTCATGAGCGTGTTGGCCCGTTGTCATTGGTCCCCTTGTGTGGAAGGGAAGCCAGGCCTACAGGACCCCTTGCACCCAGTGCTAGGGTGCCGTCTGGCCCTGAAGCTGATGCCTTTCCAAAGAGTAACTACTTCTTTTTTTTTTTTTAAGATCTTATTTATTTATTCATGAGAGAGGCAGAGACAGGTGGAGGGAGAAACAGGCTCCCTACTGAGCAGAGAGTCTGATGCAGGACTTGATCCCAGGACCCTGAGCCAAAGGCAGATGCTCAACCACTGAGCTCCCCAGGTGCCCCTGCCCACCCGAATGTTAATCTCACCCAGAAAGGCCCTACCAGATGCACCCAGGACAATGCTGGCTGGCATGTCTGGGCACCCAGCATGCACCCCGTCAAGCTGCCACATAAGGTGACCCATCACCCAGGTCCCTGGGAGGCCAGAGCTGCAGAGGAGCCAGCAGCTCTGGGCGGTGCTAGCACACTCCCTAACCTGGGCCCAGAAGTGTGACAGAGCATTGGCGCCAGCCGGCAGAGGAAGGAGGGGGCAGGTACGGGAAGGCTAGGGCCTAGAGACACACGAGGGCAGACGCACGGTGTCACCAGAGCTGCATTGTGCCGGCGAGTGTCTCAGTTTTAAGGCAGTAAGGGTAAAAAAGATGTCTCGACATTATCTTTTAAAGCCGACGTGTGACAGCGACCTTAGGTAACCACAGAGGGAAGGGGTGTCTCTGCGGGGCCGGGTTAAATGTAAATAAGTAGCAGGAAATGGAAAAACGCATCTGGGAAGGGGGTCCCTCGGTTCAGCCCGCGATGCACTGAGCATCCAGGTGGTTTTCTCCAGGCGGATATTTATTTAGCATTTGCACGTGGTGGGCCTTGTGCTCAGTGTTGGATGCACAGGGATGAACGAAGGCCCTAGAAACCCGGGTTTCAGTGAGAGAGAGGGTCGAAGTGTAGAGAATAGCGTGGAGCCGTGCCTGCAGAGGGGGAGTGTCCGCTGCCCTGCATAGAGCCCTGCAGCCCCCAGCCCTCGGGCGCTCCGGGCTCACCCCTGCTCACCCTCCTGTCGCCTTCGCTCTGGTGTGGCCATGTCCTCGTGTGTCCTTCAACACGCCAGCCTCCCTTCCTCCCTCCAGTCTTCATGGAAGTGGTTGCCTCAGTGCCTTTTCCTCCCACCGCCCATCGCTGATTCACTTATTTGCAGTTCTCAGCTCCGCCTCGAAGACTCTGGCTCTCCCTGCCTGGGGAGGCCCTGGCTCCCCCACGTCGAAGCTGCTGCAGCGTCCCTGGCACTCATCCTCCCACCCCGGGCCGTGTCCTACGTGAGGCCTCTCGCTACCTGGCCGCCATCCCCTCTGTGCTCCAGGCACCTGCAAGCCCTTCCCGGAGGGCTCAGGGGTGGTAGGGCCCACCGAGGCCATGGTTAGGAGAGGGGAGAAGGCTCGGGAGGGAGCAGAGGCATGGAGAGGCCCAGGTAAGACGGGACCTGGACAGAACATGGTCAAATAGACACGAACGTTGTCCATTACTGAAGGGCACACGTTTCCAGCCCTCCGAGTTCTCGGCACCAGGGATCCGCACTGTGGCACGTGACCACGAAATTCCAGAACACGGGGCTTGAACCCAGGACAGCGCAGTCACGGAGAGGATTGGGAAGGCGAGAGCGGCCGTGGCCACCAACCCAGAACTCTGCTGAAGACAGTCCAGGGTCTGGCATGTTGCGTTTTTCAGTAAACTCCGGAGGTGAGGTCCTTTGCCAAAATAAAAGAATTAAACCCAGAAAAATGGGATCTGAGTGCAGGAGAGGCGCTCAGTAGCCTTGAGAGAAGAGAAACCCATTTAGCTTGGAGCAGGAGATGGAAGCTTCCAAGACCAAAAAAAAAAAGAAAAAAAGAACTGATTGGTGGTGTGTAGGAAAAAAAGGACTTCTAATTCAATCAGGCAATTCTGGAAAAAATTATCAAGTGGATGTGGATCTTAGAAAACCAAGCCAATGAAAAGTTGGAGCAGAAAGAAAAAACGCTTCTGTGGGAGACCTGACTATGGATGACGGAAGTGCAGTATTGAAATACAAACAAAGTTAATTTGAGGGATCCCTGGGTGGCGCAGCGGTTTGGCGCCTGCCTTTGGCCCAGGGCGCGATCCTGGAGACCCGGGATCGAATCCCACATCAGGCTCCCGGTGCATGGAGCCTGCTTCTCCCTCTGCCTGTGTCTCTGCCTCTCTCTCTCTCTCTGTGACTATCATAAAAAAAAAAAAAAAAAAAAAGTTAATTTGAAAACTGCCCTGGAGGAAGGAGGACCAGCCCTAATGCACGGACTTCTAGCTCCAGCCCTTCCACGGGACTAACCGCCACCTGGGTGACCCTGCTCTTGTATCTTCATAAATTTTTTCATTCACAGAATCAAGAGAAAGAAACTTTTTAAAAAAAATATTTTATTTATTTATTCATAAGAGACACAGAGAGAGGAGCAGAGACACATGCAGAGGGAGAAGCAGGCTCCCTGCGTGGAGCCCAATGTGGGACTCGATCCCAGGACCCTGGGATCACGCCCTGAGCTGAAGGCAGACACTCAACTGTGAGCCACCAGGTGCCCCCAGGAAAGAAACTTTTCTTTTTTTTTTTCCTTTGGAAAGAAACTTTTCAAAGAGAGTTAATCTTTGTAAGGTACACAGTCCACTGCTTGAGCCATGAAAGGGCAGCGTCCTCAACCTGGCATTGGGGAATGTGGTTCCTCCGCAGAAGGTCAAGGCCAGGCCAGGTGGTGGCCATGGCCAACAGGGAGCATCCTCAGTGGTGGGCGTGTTGGGTCCTATAGGGAGCCAGGTCAGAAGGTCATGGGCACGGGGTGGTGGTGATCTCGGGGGGGGGGCAGTGTGCTCAGGTAGCCATGGCTGTGAGACCACCGTGAGAGCAGTGGCCCCTGGCAGAAGGAAGACATGGGGTGACACTCTTGAATGCCCCCAAGTGTGTGGGACGCTGCTGTCCCAGAGCCTTCCCCTGTCCCAGCTCTCAGTGAGATATCAGGAGATCAGGGGACCTGGAGGGACCACCCGCCCCTACCCTCTGCCTGTTGCCTTTCCCGAGGAGCAAAGTGCACCCCAGGAATGGGAACCACTGCCTGGGTGGGCACCGCCGTGGCCCTGGTGGTGGGGAAGCTCCCCACCGGCCCCCCGTGCTCCCCGAGCAGTCCCAGGAGGTCCCCTGAGGTCTCCACCCCCTCACTCGTGGGGGCAGCGGCTGCCTCGTGGAGAAAGCCCAGCAATCCTGAGTGCCGTAATGTGTGATAAATCCCAATATTTCTGCCATTAAACAATAGCGTCACGAGGGCTGAATTGCCACCTGCAATGAGTAAATTAAATATTGACGATTTCATTGACTGTTAGATTTAATTTGGAGCCATCTTGCTGCGGCCGTAATGGGGCTGGAGATGACTTACTATTTAATCCTGGCTGTCATCCCCGTTAAGAGCTGAATGATGAGGAAAAGATGTTCTCGTCCGGGTGAGCAAGTCCTGACTCTCAGGCCTCTGCCCTGTAAATCTGGAGCCCGCGTGGCGGGGGCCGCTCCCCCAGCGGCCTTACCTCCTCCCCCAGGAAGGGGATTGGGAAACTCCATCTTCCTCCCAGGAGACCTCCCCTCACTTTGTTTCCCTGGCGGTGCTGGGTGGCAGCCTGGATCTCCCACCTGGGGGGACTGGGAGCTCGGGCTTCGTGCCCTCCAGGTGGGGTGAGATGCTCAGCCCCTCCCTTGGGGGCTGATGGCTGGGCTCTGCAGGGAGTGGGGGTGCCCTGGGGAGGGAGGAGATGCCCTGGGAGAGTGGGGGGTGCTCATCACCTAGCTGTCAAATAACTGCACACACTTGGGTCGCTCTCCTTGGCTGTGATGATGACAAGTAGCTGCTGAGCCCTGACGGCACTTAGCCTGGGGCTTGTGAACCGAGACAAGCCCCAGTTCTAAGCGCTGCTCCTGGATCAGCACACTGAATGGCCACAACCGGTGACCTGTGAGCATCCTCATCGGTGACCTGTGAGCATCTTCATCGGCCAGATGAGGAACTGAAGCCTGCAGGGGTTCAGGGACCTCCCTGAGGTCAAGGTCACACCCCCAGGAGTAGTGAGCAGGATTCTGAGGCCATGACCAGTGCTCCCGACCTGGGACTGTGCCGCCGCCCTCTGCGTGCCCTGGCCTGCCCGCCCCACGCACTGCTGTCCCCACGGGCTCCCCAGCTCACCCCTCCTCACCTTGGACTTGGCCTTTCCTTCTCCCTGTGGGGAGAGCCCTGTGCCATATGTCCAGATCCGCGCCCTTGTTTGGACCTGGCTTTTGCAAAGAAGACGCTTACTTCTCGGTTACTCCGTGGACCCGCGTTGCCCAAGAGAGGCCAGATGGATGTTCGCAGAGAAGCAGGGTGAGATGGGGCGGAAAAGCGTAAAGTCGAGGCAGGACTTCACGCAGAAAAACGTCCCCCATGGCTCAGGTTGGACGGGGTGGCGCAAGGCAGTCCTGGCCACAGAAGCGGTGCTGGGGAAAGGGCAGTAGGCGCCTGGTGCCACAGTGCTGCTTCCTCCGAGGTGGCCGTGTACTCCCAACACCTTCCCGACGTGGCTTTGGCGCCTGGGCCAGAGAGGATTCAGCAAGGGGCTCAGGCAAAAGTCACCTTTGTCTCTGAGACAAAGATGTGTGGGCCCAGAGGAGGGAGGGAGCCATGTGTCCCGGTGGCCCTGGATTCCTTCACGAGGCTGGAAAGTACTGAACAAGCACTGAGTGCTTGCAAAAGTATTTGCTGAGATTTGGGGGTGGGGGGAAGGAACTGTAGTGGCTCAGTGCACTCAGGGGGCCTCCCCCAGTCAGGAGCCCACTGCTGTGGGGTGTGACCCATACACATGGACCCCTTCGTGGGGGCCAAAGGAGCATTTCAGTGGAGACTCCCCCAAGAGCTGGAGGACTCAAGCTGACCCCTAGGAGGAGCGAGGGCATGCAGGTGCAAGGAGGGAGGCTTGGGGGGGTGGCCCCAGCTGATGGGAGAGGGGGCACCTTCAGAGTCTTGGTTCCACTCAGGGCTCAGAGCCCCCCCTTGGCTCCCCCACCACAGCAGAAGAGGAAACGCTCAGAGATGTTGGCTGTGTCAAAGTATCCACACCGGGGCTGGGATGATGTCACGAGCTGAGAGACTAACTAATGAATTAGAACAGGAAAAATAAAATGGAAGAGAATACAGGGAATGAGAAGTGATCACAGCATGAAAGCCCTATGGAGCCTGTGACTGGTTGGATTTGCTCCACTAGAGTGGGGGACGATGCGGGGTTGAGGGGGTGCCCATGGGAGCTGCAAACACCTTCCGAGTGGTTGCAGGTTACATTTCCAGTTTGATGTATACATGGGTTGAGCTTCTGCTCCAGACATAACAAGCTGGGAAGCCACACTCGAGACTAGCAAGTGCCTCCTGCCCCAGGGCGCAGGATTGGGTCCTCGAGAGCATCTCTGCCCTGGCCCAGGTCCTCGTGTCTTCGTGGAGGGTGGTGCAGTGGGGACCATGGCTTCTGGCTCCAGTGAGCTCGGTGCAGGGAAGGGGCAGCTCACAGCTGGAGCCAGGCCTGGAACCTGGGCTTCTAGCGCTGAGCCCAGCCCACCCCCTGCCCTGCCCAGCCTGCTGTGGAAGAAATGCCAGGGGCTCTGGAATGGGAGGTGCTAGGTCCGTAGCATTGAGCACCCACTGCTCAGCGTTTATGAGGGCTAAGGGCAGGGCGGGGGGGCTCATGGGATGAACAAATGCATGACTTGGGCCAAAAGAGGGAAGGAGGAATCCCAGCAGAAGGAACAACGCAGGTGACTGAGGGAGCAGCATCTTTCCCGTCTTGTTGCTGAGATGCAGAGTTCTGCTCCCCCTGGGACCATCAGCCCTCTATGGAGCACCCCACCTGGTCCGTGCCTACTGCTGCTTGCTGAGGTTGAGATAAAGCAAGGACCGCTTATACCCCCCCCCATCCTGCCATCATTATTTGGCGGGAGAAAGTCAAGTGTTAGGAGATGAGGGGATCCCAGCATCCCCACCCCATGGATGCCTGTCCCCCCAACTCAAGCCCTCCCAGAGGCCCAGGGGCAGGGAGACAAGCCCCGGGCTGCTGGCCGCTGTCCCAGGAACTGCCACATTCGCTCTCAAAGCAGTAAAGCTGGCCCCCCACTCAGGGGTGGGAGGGGCTCAGGGTCAAGGCTTGTGTCTGCCTGGGAAGCCCCAGAGCTCATGTCATCGGGCCAGAGTTAGGTTGCCCCATTTCACAGAGGACCTGGGGGGACCCAAGCAGGGGCACCAGGACCCTGGGTCAGAAACAGTATAAAGCAGGGGGGAGCCTGGCTGGCTCAGTCAGGAAAGCATGTCACTCTTGATCTCGGGGTCAAGAGTTCAAACCCCACGCTAGGCATGGAGCTTATTTTTTAAAAAATTGTAAAATAATTTCCACGTGAACTAGAGCTTAATAAAACCCAATGTTTCTGCAGCACTCCACGTGCACGAGGGCTTTCCCCTCATTAGACTAGGTTAAGTGTCATCACCAGCATTTATAAGAAATTAAAACAGGGAGGCGGCTGGGATTAAGCACCTCCTAGACCTGCAGTCGTCCCCCCACCCAGCAGCCTCCTGTGATCCTGCAAGTTCAGGATCTCCCTCCCCAGTTGACCGAGGAGGAAACTGAGGCTCAGGAGGGACAAGTGAGTGCCACACCAGAGCCCTGCTCTCTGTCTGGCCGCGGAGCCTGGACACCCCCTTGCACCCATGTCCCTCCTTCCGTGTCCGTGGCTCTCTTTCTCATTTTAGGGCATGCCTGGGAAGTGGGCTGGGCGAGGGGTTTGTTGTTTCTGGCGTCACACGCTCACTCATCAGGAGCCGGGTCTCCCCTTGGGCCCTGAGGACGCTGTCCCCGAGCATGCATCCCCACCCGATGGCCCGATGTTCCGTGGCGCGGCTCTGGATGGCGGAGCCTGTGTGGGCCCGGCCAGCCCCGTATGGCGTCTTATGTGTCAGTTGGTGCATTTCCTTGGAGTCCCCGGCTTGTCCCTGTCCTGATGCTATTGATCCTGGTTGGGGTCTCTAAGTGACGGGGCAGGAGGTGGATGTTAGAGGCACCTGGCAGGTGGGCTGGAGGAGGGGCCCAGCCCCTCGGAGCCCATCCGCACACCGCCAAGCCTGGAAGGGAGATGCACACGGGACAGAGGCTTATTCCCTCCCTCATTTTCTCTTGAAGGGATGTGGTTTTCAGCTTCTACACAGCACATTTGCTGTTAAAAGTTTTAACTGCTGGGGGCGCCTGGGGGGCTCAGTTGGTTGAGCGCCTGACTCTTGGTTTCAGCTCAGGTCATGATCCCAGAGTTCTGGGGTCAAGCCCCTGAGTCGGGGTCCCCACTCGTTGGGGAGTCTGCTTTCCCTTTTCCCTCTGCTTCCCCCCCGCCCCCCGCCTGTGCTCTCTTGCTTTCTCGGCCAAATAAATAAAAACCTTTAAAAAAAAAAGGAAGAAAGAAAGAAAATTAAAAAAGAAAGTTTCAACAGCCTAATTATGCAAGGGGATAGGTGGGAGCTGTGCGATGCTGCAGGAGGACAGCAGTCCCTCCACAATCTACAAGGCATCCCCCCAACCCATGCCCCACTTGAGTTTTACCAGTGGGTGGTGATATAATTCCCATTTCGCAGACTGGAAACTGAGGCTTGGGAGGCTGAGGACTGACAAGCTGGGTGGATCTGTTTCCTGACTCCAAGCCCAGTGCTCTTCTTCTCTCAGGTTCAAGTGCACCATCTTCTGGAGCTGCTGAGGCCAAAGGCCCGAAGACCTTTCCTGGAGCACCTACTGTGCACTGGGCACTGAGGGTTTGCATCCACGTGAGATGGAGTTGGACCCTCAGGTGGTCAGACCCACCACGCTGGACCTTGGGGATCAGCCACTGCAGCCCCACCCCCATCGTGCAGATGGGGAAACTGAGGTCCAGCTGGGTCAGTGGGTTTGCTGGACCTGAACCAGAGCCTTGTACGTCCGCCTGCTGGGTGTTCTCCGAAGCTGTACTGTAACTTCCCGGGAAGCGTGGGTGGCCCTGCCCTCTGCGTGGCTTCCCTGCTTGTCCTTTGGGTCTCAGCTCAGCAGCCAGGCCTTGATCCCAGCTGCACGAGCCCTGCTGTGACGCTGAGCCTTTGCCGTGCATTCTTGGGGCCGTGTGCCTTCTAGAACAGTCTAGAGCATGCACAGTGTCCGTGGCCAGCCTGCCTGCTTCCCACCCGGCTCCCTCCACTTCCCTGCTTGGGCAGCTCATTTAAGTGGAATGAGGATGAGAACAGTAATCTACTCATAGGCTTGTCTAGGGAATGAAATCAGCCGTGGCCGTCAGGGCCCTAGGCCAGGGTGGCCAGTGTGCCTGGTGTCCTGGGGGCTATTCTCTTGCCCCTGGGGTCTGTGTTTCGGGATACGGGGCCAAGGGTGCCCCCAGGGTCCATCTGCTGCCCATCGAATGGTGCCAGCACACGCTGCCTGGGGGCCTGACCCGTCGCCCGCCCCCATGGTCAGGTTTGGGATGATCCAGGCCCTGGATCATCGGCCTCTTTGCTGAGTCCAGCTGGGAAAGGGGGGGCTGTGTCCTCAGGCATTGCTGGCACAAGTGCAGGTCCCGAGCCTCATGTCCGAGATCCTTCTGGCCCCGGGCTCTCTGTCCTCCCTAGCCCTCCCAGGGCATGCCCTCCAAGCCAGGCCTTCGTCCCTGCTGTGCCCTTGCTTCTGACCCAGCTGACTCCCCTCCCCTGGGAAGGTGATATGTTCCCTCTGTCCCCACACACTGAGGGCGGATGGGTCTGTACCCCACTGAACTGTGAATCCCTGGAGGACGGGAGCTGCCCTGATTCACCCCTTCTTCCCTGAGCCTAGAATAAAATGCAGATGGGGTGGAGGAGGGAGAGAGAGAGAGGGGACAGGGAGGCCGCTCCTGTGGCCAGGTGGGCAGGTGGGCTCCCCGCCCTGGTGCTGCTCTCACACCACCCTCGCTGTCACCACCAGCAGGTGTGTCTCTGACCCTCCGAAGCCCCTTGCCTGGCACACAGTAGGTGTGCAGGTGATTTTGTGAAGAAGGGGTGGAGGGACCCTGAGAGTCGGGTGGGCTCTCGTCCCCCTACTCCTGCCCTGTTAGGGTGAAAATGAGGCGTTTTCCACTTCAGTGGGATCTGTGGTTTTCTGGGCTTGCCACCCCTGTACCTGCTTATTGTCAGAATCAGAGGTGCAGGAGCAGGGCCTGAGTCACAGAAGGACCACCTGACCCAGCCCCGGGCCTGCGGCATGTCCGTGCCCAGCACCCCGCAGCTCCTAGGAGGCCGGGAAGGGGCTGATAGCCAGGTGACCTCGGGCAAGTCACTCAAGCCTCTGAGCTTCGGTTTTCTTACATGAAAGGAACAGTCCTTGTGAGCACTCGAGGTTCCTGAAGGATTGATGGAGTCCAGCGGGGGCTGCGTGACACACGGCAGGGGTTGGTGCGTAGCGGGAACGTTGTCATCATTTCGTGATCTCTCTACTTACCCAACAAATATTTGTCGAACCTTTACAACTTGAACAAGCTGGAATGTTCCGAAGTTGGTCGGTTAATTAAAATTAAATTCTATGAAATGACAGTAAGTTGGCCACCACCTGTGCTTCACAGGCCGGGTTGGCATGCCCCCCCCCCCCAGTACTTGTCCCTTCTGCCCACGGTGGCCCTTGAATCCACACCTGCCCCCAGCGCTGGAGGTGGTGGTGTTGGCCTGGCTGGAGCTAGCGAGCCAGGAGGTTGCGGGGGGGAGACCCCAGTGACGGGGAGACCTGGGACCTTGAGGGAAGGAAGCCCCCATGGGTCTGCTGCTGCCACGGCTCACAGGGGTGGCGGGGGGGGGGGTCCAGGCTGCCCTGTGTCCCCTTAGTCTTGAGGCCATGCGTGGGGGTCCATCAGCTCTTACCCTGGCCTCCTGCTCAACCGTCTCCCTCCTTGAGCCCTACTTGGTCCTCATATCACTCTCAGCACTCGGGGGTCTCTGGCCAAGGGTGACCCTCCCTTTCCCCTGGGGGGCCCTCGGGACCGATGGGATGGGCTTCCTCTGGCCCCGCGCTGCGCCCCTGTGACAGAAGGCTTTGTCCTCACCCCACCCCTAGAGCCGAGCCCTGGCTCCCAGCCTGGTCCACACCATCTTCAGGTGGCCTCCCGGCCTCCTCCCTGCCCCTGCCGGTGGCCCTGCATCACTGGTGACCCGAAAACCTGAAATTAAAATATCCTCCCGTCCTGCCGGGCCTGCTGCTCAGCAGCCTCATTATCCTGGCTTGTTGACTGGGGACAACAGAGCACAGGCGGGGAAGTCACAGAGCAGGCAGGCGGGGAGACCTGCCAATGCCTGAGGTTGGAGGTTAGAACCTTCCAGGTTAGAACCGGGGCCCCGGGCAGGTGCTGCAGGCTCTAGGCGCAGTTGGCGCAGGGTTTCGGGTTTCAGGTGTGCAAATAGTTCAGCTGCCCGGAGGGGTAGGTGCGCCTGCCCAGCCCCAGCCCCCTTGCCAAGAGCACCGGGGATGGCGTCCTCCTGAACGCTCCAAGCCGGGCGCGGCGCACGGTGTTTTCGGCACATCCACATTTTTCCTTACCTGTCCCCTTCACACGTGGGGAAACCGAGGCTCAGAGGGGCAGTGGCTTGCCTGCCATCCCAACCCTGTAACCCCGCTGTCAGTTTCTTGAGGACGGAGACCTCGTCTTCTTCGTATCTTTGTCCCTCCCGCCAACTCTGGGCTTGCTGGGTTTTAATGACTCATGTCACCCTCCTGCTGAACAACCAGAGCCCCAGCAGGTCCCCATGGCTTCTTGCTCACGTCACATGTTCCCCCCGACCCCCAGCCCTCCTCCCTGGCCTCCTGGCCTCCAGTTATAGGACCTGCGGCCCGTCTTGCATCTCTGAGCTCCTCTGTGGTGGCCCCGCTCACATCTCCCTGAGTCTGTCGGCCTCCCCTCCGGCCTCCCCAGCCTTGGCCCCCCGCTGCCTCTCAGCCCGTCCCCTGTGGCACCATCTTCTGGTCTCCTGGGCATCCCTCCGTGTCCCCACCTCTGAAATGCTGCCCGGGCGTCTCCATCCCCGCCCCTCTCGCCCATCTGAGCCGCCTGGAGGTCTTGGGGAGACAGGACCCCAGCCTTGGTCAGTGCCCGCCCCGCGGTCTGCTTGCTGCAGGTGCCACGTGCGCCCAGCGCGGAGCTGCAGTGGGTTCGGGGAAGCCTCCATCTCTGCAGCTTCGGGTGCTTCCCTGCTTATGGGAGACGCGGGATCAGAAGCCTTCAAAGCCCCGTCGGCAATCAGTGAGGCCCGTGGGCGCTTTATCTCCGTGAGTGGCCCACAGAGACAGACGCCCTCCAGCCTGTTCGCGATCCCCTCCTCGGGGCGCGGCTTCCTCCCTGGAGATGGCGCCGAGCTTCATAGGCCCTCCCTGACCTAACTGCAAACATCCATTCCGGTCCAAACGCAGTGAGGTGGCTGTGAAGCCTCCAAAACGGGGGACGGGGCCCTGCACCCCAGCTGTGCCCTTTCTTGCTCTCCAGGGGTTGGAGCTGCAGCCCTTCCGTGTTGTAGACGGATGGTTTTTTCCTTTGAAATACAATTTACACGAGACACCTGGGTGGCTCAGTGGTTGAGCATCTGCCTTCGGCTCAGGGAGTGATCCCGGGGTCCTGGGATCGAGTCCCACATCGGGCTTTCTGCATGGAGTCTGCTTCTCCCTCTGCCTGTGTCTCTGCCTTTCTCTCCATGTCTTGAATAAATAAATAAAATCTTAGAAAAAGAAATAGCAATTTATGTACATTGAAATTCAGATCTTAGTTGTCCTGTGTGACGAGTTCTGACATCATGTACCTCCATGTAACTCAGACCCCATCACGATACAGAGCACTCCCAGTGCCTGGGAACAGTCCCTCGTGCACCTGTCCAATGAGTCCCCCCACCCTGGGCAGCCCCTCTTCTGACAGCATCTACCAGCTGCCGAGCATGTTCAGCGAGTGGCCCTCCCGTCCTGCCGTGATCGTTCAGCACTGCTTCGGAGGCTCCTCCTCGCTGCAGGTGCACCTGCCATTCAACCCCGTTCACCCACCATCCCCTAGGCCTGGATGTGCCACCACCTGTTTGCCCACTCACCAGTTGGTGGACATTTGTGTGCACGTCGTTTTGAGGACACGTTTTCATTTCTCGTGTCTGTACCCAGGAGGGAAGCTGCCGGCAGGTAGGGCCCAGGTGTGTGTTTAGTTTTGTAAGAAATCACTGAACTCACTCCCAGGGGGTCGCCCCCTCTCGCACTCCCCAGCAGCCTGTGAGAGCGAGCCCTGGCTGCTCTGGGTGTCGGCGTCCCAGTCCTTGGCAGCCTCGTTCCTCTGGCACCTGCGCTCAGACCAGGCGCCCACCCCAGGTGTGGATGTTCCCCTTGCTGTGCATCCTTCCTCCCAGGAACTTGGGCTTTCAAGGTTTTCTCGCATCCATCGCTTGTGTCTAGCCCCATAGAAAAGGATGGTTTTGATTCTGAGGGTGTCTTCTTGTTACCATGGAACACAAGGTCATTCCTCCTCTTGCTTCCTTGTTAGGAGTGGCCGTCCACGGGTTTTGTCTTGAGCTTGCAGCATCCCTTGAACAGCTCTATCCAGTACAAGTATAATGGGAGCCACGTGTGGGATCGCACATCTGGGAGCCTAGTAACCGGGATATCCAGAACGTTATCACTATGACACGTAACTGATTTTTTTCAAATAACAGTGAGACCTTTTACCTTTTTCATATGAAGCCTTCGAAATGCCGTGCGTGTCTTACACTGACAGCAAATCGCAGGTGGCACCAGCCACGTTTCATGTGCTTGCCAGCAACAGGTGGCTGGCGGTCCAGAACTCAGAGGTGGCTTTGGAGCTGCAGAGAGCTGAGTCGAGGTCCCAGCTCTGCCTCACTGTGTGATTCAAACAAGTCTCTCTGCCTCTCTGTGCCTTGGTTTCCTCATCTGTGAAATGGGACTCCTCTGTAGATTGTGATGGACAGGATGTGCCCATGGAGTTTCTCCTTGATGTTGCTCTTCTGTTGGGTCTTACTTGGTGGCAGGATGTCTCAGGGACCTGGTGTGGAAGGGTTGTGGGGGGAGAAGGGACCATCTGAGTATTGAGAAGTGGGGTGTCGTGGCCTGGAGCGTGGTTGGCACAGCAGAGGCCTCTGGGGGAAGCAGCCTTGTACCGGGTTGGGGCTGCTAGCACCTTCCCTGTCCCTGAAACGCATCTATGCCCCTGCCCCTGGCCGGGAGGGCCACCGCCGGGAGGAGCCCCCCAGGGGCACGTGGGGTGAGGGTGACGACGCAGGCCACTGCTGTCCCAGGAGTGACTTTTGCTGGAGCATCCCAGTAGCGAAAACAGCATGTTCTTCTTGACTCCTGACAGGTGGTCTCCACTATACTTAGCCTATTTACCCTCTCCATTAGCTCATTTAAAACTCAAAATCTAAAAACTTATTTTCAACACATTATTCGTTTCTGGTCAGAAGTGCTGTTTCTTCTACAAATGGCCCAGCAGAGAGAACAGAATGTTGAGTGTCTCCGAGGGCCGCGGGTCACGGGCACCCCATCACCACACGCAGCACGGCATGTCACTGGGTCCAGCTCAGGGCAGGCCCTGCTGAGGCCTGGGCATCCTCGACGGGGGGACGGGGCAGGACCACTCCTTCTAGAGCCGAGCATCTTGTTCCTAATCTCACCCATCCTTCGCCACCCCCTGCAGCCGATCTCAGCATCCGCCTTTGGTAGAGAGACTGAGGCTTGGAGTGGTTGGGACTCAGCAAAGTCACAGCTGCCCGAGGCCTTGTTGTCCTCGGTGTAGTTCCCATGTTTTGGGGGATCCTAGGCTCCAGGTATGTGTCACCTGCTTCTCTTTGGACCGTCCGAGCAGACCTTTGTGGACCAGTTAGTTAGGCATCCCCGTTTTACAAACGAGAAAACTCGAGGCCCAGGGAGTTGTGTGAGTTTGTGTGCATTGTGCAGGGGGTTACAGCCCATCAGTGGCAGCGCTGGGACTCGAGTCCGGTCTCTGGGTTGCTTTCCTGCAGCTCCTGGCGAGGCACCCGGGAGTGTGGCGGGAAGGGGGGCAGGAGCGACAGCGGGACCGGCCACCATGACTCCTTGCAGCCGTCACTGGCGGATTCCGTGTGTGGACATCTGGTCGGCGTGGCAGTCTTGGATGCTCTGCTTTTGACCTGACGAAGAGCAGACATTGTGTTGTTGTGTTGAGTGTGTGTTTAATAACCAGGCAGGGAGGTTTCCAAGGCCCAGGAACTTGCCCAAGAGGAGTGGACACCGCCCTTGCCTCCACGGCGTCCGGCCGCATGCTCCCAGGCTGTGTTCTCCGCGGGACTCGCGAGGCAAGGATGACAGCCCGGGGTGGCAGCGTGAGCCGGCCCAGTGGTGATGCTCCAGGGCCCTCTGCTTTTTCCGCGTTGGAAAAGTGGCTCCAGGAGAGGACTCTGGTCCCCTGGCTCATGTGCCCACCGTCCTGGCCAATGGTAAGTCCCAGACAACCCAGTGCTGTGATGGGCAGGTGGAGTCAGGTGTCCCAGCCCCGCACCCCCACACCCTCGTGAGTTCATAGGGATCCAGGTGAGCTTCGTGGACTGTGCGTAGCGTCCTCACCCGGTCTTATTGAGTGGGGTTGAAGCAGGGCTGTCATGGGAACTGGGAAGGGTGTTCCAGGTGGTGGGCACGGGGCGTGCGTGCGTGCCAGCACATGTGCACGCAGAGGCTGGAAGCCTGAAGAGCGCGTCCCGGAGTCCACGGGCCCAGCTCATCACCGTGCTTGTATGGAATGGGCGGGGAGGCGGGGGGACTTGTATCCTGGGGGACACTGGCAGAGCCTGGTCCAGAAGGGGTGTGCGTTTCAGAGGAAAGGGCCCCCAAAGTCTGCCCAGCTGTCCACCCAGGGGTGACGGGGGGAGCCGCGCTAAGAAGCTCATGGACAAGAACTCTTCTCCTGGCACAGCGTCGCGTTCCCGGCCTCAGCTTTCCTCTCTGTAAAATGGGCAGCCGTTGGTTTCTCGCGGAGCGGTGGGAGGATCAGCTGAGGTGGTGTGGGGCCTGGCAGGCGGTGGGCCAGCCGTAAACCCGCCGCCCCTTCCAGTCTCGTTGGGCTGGCACCGGAGTCAGGCCGCGTGTACAGACTGGACATGTTTGCCCTTGGCTCCCTTCTCTGGCCGTCGGCGTCGTCTTTGCCTGGGCTCCATTTCCCCGCTTGCACCGTGGGAAGTGTAGTAAGGTGCTATGAGGTGATGTCCACCGAACGTTCGCTTAAGACACTCAGCAACTGTTGGTCTGTGTTCTTTTAATTTGCTTTTCAAGGTTTTATTTATGTATTTCGAGAGACAGAGAATGAGCACCAGCAGAGGGAAGGGCAGAGGGAGAGGAAGAGAATTCCAAGCAGGTTCCGCGCTCAGTGTGGAGTCCCACATGGTGCTCAATCTCATGACCCTGAGATCGTGATCGGAGCTAGAATCAGGTCACACGAATCGCTTACCCGACGGCGCCACCCAGCCGCCCTTGCTGGTTCGTGTTCTCATGAAGAGCCTCTCGCCTGAGGCATCTGCCCCCGTGACGTCTCAAAGCCCCTGCCAGGCCCCCAATCCTGTGGGGTATAAAGGTTAGCCTGGACGTCTGTGTGGCACAGAACTGCCCCCGAGATGGTCTTGGCCCCTTCCTGTCGCCTGCAGAGTCGAAGGGGATGCTAGTGCTCCTGAGAAATGTCCTGTGGGCTGAACAGAACCTGGAGGGAGTGGTGCAGAGGGCCTGTGTCCCCAGCAAGCTTGCCCTGTGCCTGTGCCCCCGGACAAACCTGCCCCCGTCCCCTAGGCCGATGGGTCATCCTGGGCAGGTGGGGAGGTGGGGAGGCCAGAGCTGGGTTCTGGGTGGGCTTTAGCACACGCCGGCACGGCATGCTGCAGCCAGCCTCCCTCCTGTGCACTCGCCCTTCCCTGAGGCAGGGCTCCGCAAGACTGGGGTGCTCCCCGGACGTGACCTGGGTGGGTGAGCCCACTCGGCCTACAGTGGGTCTGGCATCTGGAAACCGGTCAGGGAAGGAATGGGGATCAGACGGGACTAGGAGGTGGGGGTGGGGGGTTCTTTCCTGCAAAACGAGCATGTCGGCTCAGCAGCGCCGGCCTTGAGACGCAGCTGCGGGGCCCATCACCGTACCTGGCACCTGGAATGCACCGTGGCCAGGCTGTCACCACTCCCACCACATTCCCTCCCCGAGGCCTGGCTCATCAGTGTCAAGGTCAGAGGATACCTTCTGGTGATCGGCCTGCTCGTCTCCTCTAGATGCTGGTGAGCCCCTCATAGAGATGGGGAAACTGAGTCAGGACATGAGACAGTGGTCTTGGGCCACTCTGAGGTGGAGGCGGCACCAGGACTGTTTCCATTTGGCATGAGAGATCCCTGGAGCCCCTCCCCTCCTGCCACACGGGGCCACGTGCAGAAGAGTGACACCTAGTGTGACCCCACCATGGCCATCACCTCACAGGTCCTGAAGTGCTGCCACCACGTGTCACGGTTCCTCTCTGCCCCGCTCTAGATAGGCTGGTGTCGGGACGTACCTGAGGGGGGAAGGGGTTTGGTTCGTGCCTTTATTAGTGCCTCCTGTATGCCAGCACCGTGTTTTTTGTTCAGTCCCCAGCATGTCTGAGATGGCCAAGCTGGCGTGGGTGACGCTGAGCCCCTCTGTGTGTCCTCCCTCCCTCCCCACAGCCGGGTCTCATCCTGTGGGATGGGGTTGGGAGGAAGAGAGTGATGGGTGGGGGCAGGGTGGTGGGAGGACTGTGAACTTGAAGCCTGAGGGCCAGGGCCCCCTCCCGACCATCTCTCACCAACCACCACCTGGAGCAGGTCACTTCTCCCCGCTATCTCCTCATCATCCAAGCATCCCTCGGGGTCCTGATAACTCACCTCCCGGAGTTGTGGACACCAGCTAGCGACAGAGGGGCTTCATCACCATCAAACCACACCCCCACGCCCTTCCCTGTTGGCGGGAACCTCACATCCTCCTCCGCCTGTGCTGACACGGTGGGTGCCGAGTGGGGGGCCAGCGGGGGCAGGCTCACCGGCCAGCGCCACCAGGTCTGCGTTCACATCCTGGCCCAGCACCCGCTGAGAGCCCGTACCCCCGCAGACTGGGTGGGAACCTTGCCTTGCTGGCATCAGTCCACACGGGGTGCTGCTCCCCGAGCGAGAACCCTCAGGGCAATGTGTGGCCCTCCTGTGGGGGGCGCTCAGGAGCCCCTGGGCTGCTGAAAGCTTCTGTATCTTGGTCTGGGTGGTGGTTACTTGGGTGTAGACGTTTGTCCCCACCCATCGAGTTGCAAGCTGAGCTCCGCACCATTTGCTGTAAGCAGTTGGTGTCTCTGTTTCACACAGTGGTCCCCCCCACCCTTCAGGAAGCCAGGGGTGTCTGGTCACTGCCCACGGGAGCCTCACTCCAAGAGAGAGAAAGGAGTGCTTCCCGGGGCTCCGTTCAGAGGTGCGGCCCTAAATTAGATTCCGGGGCGTCGGGGTTGGCAGGGTGGTGAGGCCGAGGCCAGTGGGAGCGCACGTCCGCGGATCACATGTGGAAATTAGATTTCCTGACCAGCTGCTGCGTTTCCCGGGGTCTGAGCTGTTGGAAGTACTCCCGTGGATCGGGTTCCGAGGTCGCCGTGATCTGTTTGTAGACGTGCGCTTGGCGGCGGCCTCAGGATCCGGGGGCCCAGGTAGCTGCTCTGGGGCCTCCTGCCCAGGAGCACACACAGGTGCTCCACATCCCCGATAGCGGGGGCCCTGTGGCGAGGGGACAGGAACAGGTGGTCTGTGAGGACCAAGGCCCGGGGATGGGCGGGCAGCAACCATTCCATGTTTGCCTCTGGCCCGGGGCCCCCGTGTGCCTCTCCTGCCGGCCGTGGAGACGAGCCCCCCCCCCCTTCCCTCCTGCACGTTCTGGATCACAGCAGGGTCCGGGGGACTGAGGACAGGAAGGGTCAGGAGCCCCAGGCTCTCCCTGCAGGTGTGAGGCTCCAGCCTCTGTCCCTGGGGCCTCTGTGCCACAGGCCTATCCGGCCTTGTCCACGACTGCGAGGCCACATCTTCATGGGGCCACACTCCTCCCCGAGGGGACACCCCAGAGGGGGCCGGCAGGCCTTCTAGCCAGCGGCTACCATTCAGGGAGCAGGGCCACCTGGCGGGCCAGGTGGGCAGGGGGGCCCGGGGCGGGGTCCTGGGCTCGGGTCCTGGCTGGCTTCTGTCCTTCTGAGCGTGCTCCCTGAAATGGTACTTCTGTCCCAGTTTTGTTGATGTGACGCAGCTGCTGTAGCTGGTGTCACGGACACCCAGAAGCACAGCACAGGCGCGGTGGCTTGGGGGGGCCACCAGCTGTGGGGAGGTTGCCAGCAGGCCCCACCCCCACCCCCACCTGTGGTTGCCAGGGACTGGAGGCTGCTTTTTTTTTGACTCACCCTCAAGATCACAGCCCCCAGTCCTCAGTCCACGATGCCATTTAGAGTATTTCCTACTAAATAGCATAAAATTACACCCTTTCAAGTTAATGAAACCACTTTGCAACACGGGCTGCTGAGAGGGGGTTCTAAATGTCAGCGCAGAGTAGCCACTTGAGTTTTCTGGGCCTTTCTGATTAAGAACGACCTCCCCCAGAAGGACCTCTGCATTGGTTAAGTGGCCCTGGGCAGCCTGCCTCGGCCGGCCCACTCGGTCAGGGTCACCGGGACCCAGGCAGGCAGGAGCTGGACGGTTTCCCCCACGGCGCACTCAGGAAGCGAGTTTGCTCGGAGGCGCAGTGTGTGCAGTGTCCCCGGGTCCAAGCTGCAGAAAACTCCCGGTGGGGTTTGGAGAAGCTAGTTTCAGAAAAGTGGGCTTGTTTTTAAAAACCCAGTGTCACAGTCTCCTGCGAGCCCCCTGTGGGGTCCCGTCTCCCCAGAGCTGCTACACACCCCCTGGGGACCGCCTGGGCCCTGGGAGACACAGGGTGCCCAGGGCAGCGTCGGCAGGTGTGGGTGTCCCTGGGCAAGAGCCTCACAACATGGCCAGTCGTGGGGGCAGGTCTAAACGGGCCTCCGCACCACTGGGGGCTGCTCGGAAGCTCCGCTCCTTGAGGGACGCGCCAGCCCCCAGTCCCGTCAAGTCACAAGAGGTGAGACCCACCTACCTACAGCCTCCTGTCTGCCCCAGAGGGCTCCCCCATGGCTCACTGTCCACACCTTACCTACCGCCTGGCCTCCCCTTCCTGCCCTGACTATACCATCCAGGAGCCTACAATAACTCATGGCTCCCCCTCACCCCCAGGGATGGCCAAGCTCCTGGGTGTGACATTCAAGGCCCTGCCTGGCCCTCCACTGCTCCTTCACTGCCCACCTTTGGCTTTACGGTCCAGCCCCCAGTGCTTAGAGCCCCTCCATGTCCCTGCTACTGGTGCCCTGCCCCTCCCACCACCCACCTGTCCCTCCTCATCACCGTGCACTTACCTGGCCACCCACTTGAACATTCTGGTCCATCCTTCAGGGCCCAACTCAGATACCACCTCCTCCAGGAAGGCTTCCCTCTTCCCCTCTGTACAGACCCCTCTCTGCCTCCTTTTATGCTTATTTTTAAATTACAGGTATGCAAAGGGTTTTATAATGAATCTCCATATGCCCTCTGCCGAAATGAATAAGTGGGCATTTTTTAAGACTTTATTCATTTATTCACGAGACACACAGAGAGAGAGACAGAGACACAGGCAGAGGGAGAAGCAGGCTCCATGCAGGGGGCCTGACACTGAACTCGATCCCAGGACCCCGAGGTTCTACGCTGAGCCGAAGGCAGAGGCTCAGTGGCTCAACCACTGAGCCCCCCAGGGGCCCCATAAATGGACCTTTTATCCCATGGCACTGATCGTTTTGTGAAGAGGTGAAACCTGTGGAGGAAGTAGGGTCCTGCACACCCCATCTCCCCTCCCTGCCCCCCCCCCCCAGGGCAGCCACAGTCATGGATCGGTTTTGCGTGTTTCCTGTACATCAGCGAACCACGCCGTCGTGTGGTGCTTGCTAGGTGTGGATGGTACCGGGTGGCGTGAAGCACCGGTGGATGTCACCCAGGGGCGTGTCCCCAGGCCCTGTGCCAACTCGTGTACGTCTGGCTGCTGGGAGCTGGAGAACGTTCTCCATCGCAAGGACATTACAGCTGACCCGTCCCCTGCCCATGGACAGTCCAATTTCCCTGAGGCAGGTGGTGGTGTGCACCTGCTCCCAGCTGTGTCCCCGGCACGAGGCACGCGTGGCTCCGGGGTGTGTGTCCAGAAGGGGCCCTGCAGACCTGGGCATGCGTGTCTTTGCCTCATCAGACAACCCCATCGCCACCGTCTGCACGCTGGCCTCTCCCTCTCTTCCGTGTCCCAAGCTGCCCTGGTCCTGGACGCATGTTTGTGAGCGGAGGAGCCCACACCCCTGCAGCCCTGGGCCGGGTGCCTCCACCTTCCCCTCTGGTCCTCAGAACAGGGAGGGGTGGGTCTGGCTCCACCTGCTTCAGACACAGGAGGTGAGAAGAACGCTTGGCCTGACCCCAGCCGGCAGGGGAGTGAGCTGCGCACGCAGGGTGGCTGGCCCCGGCTGTGACCCTTGCTCTGGGGTGGGTGCCCCGTCATAGGTGTCGACACCGGCGACACGGTCTGGGAGGAGCAGGGACTCCCAGGTCAGGGCAGCAGAAACACGGGGATGTTCGCACAAACCCCAAGGGGCCCCTGACAGTGACGTGTGGACGAGCTTGGGGCCAGTGGGGGCCGGTGCAAGGGCACCAGGCCGGGTGGGTGGTCGTGGCCGGGCCTCGCGGGGGCCCCACGCTGGCTTCACGCGGCGAGGCCGGACCCGAGCCCTTCCCCACAGCAGTGAAGGCAGCGGGCGGATTCCACCGGTGAGTAATAAACTGGTTTCACAAGACGCCAAAAGTGCTGCTTGTCTTATTTTAATATTTATTGGTGCTTCCCGGTGTCAGAGCTCTGTTGTTACGTGTGCCCCACATCACGGCCATTCTCTGAAGATGTGAGGAAGATCCAGCCGGGGAAGGCCACCCTCCTGGGGGCTTTTGGGTGGCTCTGGAGGCCGGGGCAGCTGCCCCACTTTGTCGCCCGGCTCGGGGGAGGTGGGAGCCACGGAAGGCGCGGGGAGCAGGCCGCCGGCTCCGTCAGCTCAGCACGTTCCCAGTTGCTGGAGAGGAGTTCCCTGCTATTCTCGAAGCTGCACTTGGCACTCTGGCCCGCCAGAGAGTGTTCCAGACCCGTGTCCCCTCCTGGATGTCACCCTCCCAGGCGGAGGTCACAGGGGATGGGCCTGGCTTCGGGCAGGCGGGCTCTGGGGCAGCTCCTGCTTCTGGATCCACTGGGCAGAAGCTGTGGGGGGCCCCATAGGGGCCTTGGCCCTGGCGCTCGGGTGCCCAGAGAACCGCAGCCCCACTGGGTGACGCCCTTTGGAGCACATAGGGTGAAATAAGGAGAGGACAGTTATGCATTTCTGAAACACTTGTCCCTCTGTGATGTGACCTCCTTCCACGAGGCCACTGCGTCTGGGATGAATTTCGAGGTCCTTAGGGGTCCACCTATGACCCGGCCTCGTCTCGGTCCCCTTCACAGGGTCACCTTTGGCTCTGGCCGCTGACCATGCCATGGACACACAGCCCCGCGCCCCGGCCAGCACTCCCGCCGGCTGTCTCTCCTCCTCCCCATCCGCCCTGTCCCTGAAGTGGCCTGGGGAGGAGCTCACTGTGACCCCGTGCCCACCACCGTCCTGGGGGCCATGGCACACGCAGGAGAGGCAGCCGGCCACTGAGGCCCTGCGTGCTGGTGGCACTGGATTCTCCATCGATTCTGGTGCTTTTTGTGCTGCTGGCTGTGGCTGCCCGTCTCCTGCCCTGCTGCCCGTGGGCCAGGTGGAAGGCACCAGCAGACACCTGCCCGTGGACACCTGCCCCTCTCCAGGCCTGGAGGGGGGCCAGCTCCCACGACTGGGCTTCTGTCTGCTTCTGGAACACATTTACATGGCCTGGACGGGCCACCTCAAAAACCTCCTTGGTGCCACGGAGAGGGCAGCTCTGTGAGGTCTCAAGTCGCTCTGGGTGTGGGAACTAGAACCAAGGCCCCGAGGTTGGGGAGCAGGTTTGCACGTGTGGGACACGTGACAGTGGGACTCTGGGTGGCCGTGTTTGCAGGTGTGAGGGAAGAGCCCCCGTCCCTCGGCAGCTCCCCGAGCGGCACTGGCAGGGTCCCTGGTTGGACCCTGGAGGCCTGATGCCCTGCTTGTCTGAGGGCCTCCGTCCCATGCTCTCCCTAAGCTCCTGCTCCACCGCGACCTGGGCTGGACTCCAGAAGCTGCCATCCCGCAGGGGAGCAGAGATGCACAAGTGGGTTCTGATCCACCAGGTCAGAGGCTGGGATGGGAGCAGCTGATGTGAGGCCAAATGATTCATTTGGGGAGGCAGCAAGATACTAAGATACCCGGTTCCCAGGGCCACCCAGTGGGGGCTCTGGGAGGTCTGCTGAACAGACAAGAGAATGAAGGGGGTTCCCTGTGGGGGGTAGGGGGCACCTGCTGCTGCCCAGAGGTCCTGGGAGGCCATGGCAGGGAGGGTCTTGGCCACCAGAGCGGGACCAGCCACAAGCCAGGGATGAAAGCACGGTCGCCCAGCAGGGGCATGGCCTGAAGGCTCCCCCAGGCCTGGGATTTAGGGGAAGCCCAGCAGGCAGACTGGCCCCACTGTCTATCCTCTGACACAGAAGGAAACCCGTTGATGGGGACAGAGGCAGGAAGCCCGAGACCCATGGCGCTGGTTTCCTTCTCTACTGTCTCACGCCGCCGGGCCCCGGGGTCTTTTACTCTGATTGAGGGTGAAGGAAGAAACAGGACCGCTCCAGGATTGGTACCTGGATGGGCTGGTGCCGTGAGTCCTGTCCCTCCCCGATTCCGGGCAGTCTGGCGGGTTGGACCCCCTCACCCCTCCTAACGCTCACCATGTGGACCCCACAGCACCACTCCCTCTGCCCCTCACGAGCCCCGAGCAGCAGGACCCCTTCCTGTTGCAGGTACGGGAGTGGGCCTAGAGAGCCAGGGGGCCGCACGCCGCTGGTGTCAGAGCCGGTTGGTCCCCAGCATGTGTAGGAGCAGCCACGACACCTGACACCTGTCTCACCACGTGGGAGCTTCTCCGAGGCTGCCCCGGGGACTCCACCGATGCAGGAAAATATTTGAAGTTATCTTTGACTTTTATGGTCCCTTTTTTTTTCCTATTAAGATGCTTAGAGCCGTAAGTGTCGTCATAAGGAGCATGATCATTTATCTTGACGGAAGCGTGGCTATAAACTATGTGGTGCTCGTGAAAGAGCCACTGAGATGATTGTTTCTGCTGCTATCGATAAATTCTGACGCTGAGCAGAAAGGTCAGCCCCTGCCAGATAAAACGTCTTTTCAGCTTGTTAATTAAAGCTTTATAAGGACGTGGAATAACGCAGTCTGGGAGCAGACCTGGAGAGAAGCGGGTAGATGGGGCTTGGAGGGGCCCGAAGCCTGCCTGGCGCAGGAGGGGAAACAGACGGTGGTGGTGGTGGCAGGTGACTTGGGCGTTCCGGGACCAAACCCACCATTCCTGGAAGCAGGAGTTGGAGGGACTGGGCCTGGCAGCCCGGGACTTCAGGCTTTTTTTTTTTTTTTTTTAAGATTTTATTTATTCATGAGAGACACAGAGAGAGGCAGAGACACAGGCAGAGGGAGAAGCAGGCTCCCCATGGGGAGCCCCATGTGGGACTTGATCCCAGGACCCTGGGATCACACCCTGGGCCAAAAACAGATGCTCAGCTGCGGAGCCCCCTAGGTGTCCCGGTATTTTCAACTTTTTGAGAGACGGCCAAGCTGTTGGTCCGTGTTGTTTTACCATTTTATGTCCCCAGGAGCAGCGGGTGAGCTGCTCTCCGTGGTCACCAGCTCTGGATTTCAAGTGGAGCCAGCTCAGTAGTAGGTGGGCAGGGGCAGGGGTAGTACCTGAGTGTGGTGCTGATTCGCATTCCCCTAATAACTAACGCTCTGTAGCATCTCTTCAGGGGCTTATTTGCCATTTGTGTATCGTCTTTAGTCAAGTCTCTGTTCAAATCTCGTGTTCAGTTGTGTTAACTGAGCGGTTCTCCGACGATTGTGGTTTGAGAGTCCTCTAGAGAGTCGGGATGTCAGTCTTTTATCAGACGGGTGACTTGCAAGTGTGTGTTCCCAGTCTGGGGCTTTTCACTGTGTTCACACTTAAGCTTCAGGAGCTTTTAAATTCGTTTGTAGTCCCGTGTGTTCATCTGTCCTCATATGCATCGGGTTTTGCTGGTGTTATATCTAAGGCTCTTTGCCTAACCTAGGGTCCCAGAGATTTTTCTCCTGTGGGTTTTTTTCTCTAGTTTGCTGGTTTTTGGCTTTATGTTTGTTGTTTTTAAAAACAACTGTGCAAGGTATGGATTAACGTTCATTTTTGTTGGTTTTCAGTAGACGGGTATCAATATTTAAAAAAAAAAAAAACTTACTTGTAAAAAGGAAGCCAAGCTGCTACGGGGCTAAGTATCTTCTGAACAGTGCCATCCTTTCTTTCTCTGGTTTCCAAAATTTCCTGCATGACGGGAACATGCTTTTGTGGTCGTGAACTCCTGATGGAGAAAGAGAAGAGCCGAGTTTGCTGCGTCTAGGGTGAGAGCTGCGCACCTGCCGGGCGGCCCTGGTGGCCTCAGTGCAAATGTCCCCGGTCCCGGCTCAGCGTCCCCTCCTGTCTTCCAGGCTTTGGGAGCCATCACTGCAGTGCCTGTCACGGGTCCTCAGGTCAGCTCCTTGCAGAGGTTGGCCGGGCAAGGAGCGGCGGTGCTACCTCAGGTAAGCAGCTCGTGGGTGGGCCCAGGGGATCTGTCTGTCTGTCCCCAGTGCCTCAAGCACTGCAGGTTTAGGTGGGCCCTAGCCATGGTGGGCAAGAACCCATTGGGTGCGTCCCTTCCCCCTCCTGCCTCCTTTGCCCGTCAGAAGAAGAGTCAGACATTCCAAGTAAACCCAGTTTTTACAATGAGGAATTGGAAAATCATCTCAGTGGGTCAGGACTAGGATTTTTTTTTTTTTAGTGGAATAAACAAAGCTGGACTAGAATAGAACAGAAAATAATCAAGATGCACCGTCAGCGTTGTTTCTTGAATAATTCGTCTGGACTGGGTCATGAGGTAGTAAAGATTTTGAACCAGGGGTCACAGTCCAAACAGCGCAAGAACCTCTGCACAAGATGATTCATTTGGGGAGGCAGCAAGATACTAAGCCATGCGCCCTGGGTGCAGTCCCCGGCGTCCTTGACCGGGCTCCACTTGGGACAAGTCACCCAGCCTCTTGACCTTCCTGGGCCGAGGCTCCTCTCCTGCAGAGGGGCTGGCGCAGGTGCCTCCTCGGTGGCTGTGAGGATGAATCACATGGCACAGAGCCTTTACCGCCACTCTTGGTGCAAAGCAAACGCCTACTGGTGGCTCACCAGCACTCAGCCTTGTTGAGCGAGCGTTGGGTACGCCCTGCTCTGCTGGCTTCAGAGGCAGAGGCAGCTCCTAACCGATGCCCCGTGCTGGAGGATGATGAAGGGCAGCTCCTGTCCTGTGCAGCCTTTCCTGGCCGCCCACCTGTGCTGACTCCCAACAGGGCCCCAGAAGGGAGAGAGCATGGAGGGCAGGAAAGGGCCCCCGAGGTCCCTGTGGGAGGAGGACATCTGGCCTGGGTCGGCACTCATCTCCTCTCCAGGTGGCACCGGCTGAAAGTCATGAGCTCGGGGTCCTCCCGAGTAGGTTTTCTCTGGGTTGGAGCCTCACCTGTTCAGAGCCCAGGCCCTGCAGTCTGAGCACGGCTCACCCACATCCAGAGTTGGGATTCTGTGGTGTTGCCTGGCCAGTGTGAACCAGAGCACGTGGGCAGATCCGGAGTGACCCGGAAGGAGCCCACAGCACAGCGTGGCCTCCCTTGACCTGAACCGGACATTGCAGCTTGGCTGCACACTGACCACTGCTTGCCCCACCTGCCCCCACCCCGCCTCTGCAGCAGCAGAGCGCGGCTGTCCCCACGCTGGTAGCCATCCCAGGCTCCCACATTCAGAATTGGTGTTTGTGGGAGGCTCTGACCCTGACCCCACGTGCCAAGGACACAGAGCAGGACAGGATCATACAACTCGGCGTGGGGAGGGGAGGACACAGTTGAGGCCGGCTCCGTGGCGGACGCTGGTAAGGAGCGGGCAGACATGACGCCAGCTTGACTGAGGGGCACGCTGTACCCAGCTGTCCTGCTCCAGGTCACAGAGCCCTGTGGGAGCCACCCCGAACCCCTCCCTCCACCGGGGTCACTGGCGATGGATGGGGCTGATGGGTGGGCCCACAGCGCACTACCAGCTTGCACTAACTCTAGGCAGGCTGTGGAAGCTCCGAGTGCAAGTCCCGCTTCCCCACCAGCGACAGCCAGGGCGTTGTTTTCCTCCTCGGGTACATCTCTTCCTCTCCAGGCCTCGATTTGCTCATCTGTGGGATAGGCCAATATACCTGCTTCATGGTGCAGTCACCGTGAGGCTCAAATAAAGTAAGACCTGGGCCAGTCCGCTCCGTCTCCTTGTCCCTGAGAAGGTGGCACTAGCGCAGATCTCACGGGCTTGGCGCGAGACTCATTTCTGGCTGCAGGAATGCTGGGATGCTGGTGACAGCTGACAGTGGAGATGCACGCAGCCGTTTGTGGGTTCTCTCGACCCCTAGTGCACAGAGGGGGTGTGTACCCGAGACCGCACAGGTCCTGGGGCAGGGGCGAGGGCAGGATCCACCAGCCGTCCGAGCCCTGGCCACAACCCCGTCATAGCTGCCTGCACCTGCTGTAACTCGTTGTGTGTGGGTCTCTCAGAGTGACATACCGTCTCTGGCTCACAGCACGATGGCTTCCACGGGAGCCCCACCCAGATGGAGGAGCCCCCAGGACCCCTCCTGGTTCTTCCCCAATGACAGCGCTCTGCGGACTTGTGACATCAGAGGGAGCTCACTGCTCTGTGACTGGAGTCAGAGGACACCTGACCGGTCCACGTGCAGCTTTCCCATCGCCCTCCTTCCCTGTTCTTCCATCTCATCTGAGTTGAGCGGGAAGGGGCTTGACCCAGAGTTGAGCCCATGGCCTCTCCCCTGCTGTTCCCTCACCTCTAACGTGTGAGGCATCGGTGCCCAGGCTGGGCACACCGCCCCCCACCCCACCGCCTGGTTGTGTGTGTCTGTCTGACTGTGCACCTCTTCCTCCCTCCCCAGGTTAGGCCAAAGACTCTGATTCCAGACAGCCTCCCCGTCACCCCGGGCCGAGACCGGCCACCCAAGCAGCCCCCAACGTTCCAGAAGGCCACCGTGGTCAGTATCAAGAACCCCAGCCCAGCCCTCCCCACCGCCAACAACACCGTGAGCCATGTGCCAGCGCCCGGCAGCCAGCCCCAGGCCCTCGCTGAGCCCGCCGCCATCGCCTCTCCCCTGAGCAGTGCCGGGGTGGCTTATGCCATCATCTCCACCGCCCCCAGCAATGCCGCCATCGCCCCCAGCACCGCCGTGTCTGTGGTCAGCGACAGCGTCAAGGTCCAGCCCCTCCTCATCAGTGCCGACAAGAAGGTGGGTGCGTGACTGCACTCGCGGGGCGGGGGTAGGGGGCGGTGGCCCGAACAGAGCGCATGAGTGCATGGCAGGAGGACCGAGGAGCCTCTGGAACGAATGGGGCGCAGACCCAGGAACGACTGAGCAGTCGCTGCCCAGGGGTGACCCGCAGTCGGAGGGCTGGTGGGCTGAGCGGGGAGGTGAGTGAATCGGCAGGTGAACGGGTGTGTGACGGAGGGAACACGTGGCTGTGTTCATACCAGTGGAAAAAAGAATGGGTGGTCAGTGAGTGCATGACCTTGTTCTGGAATAATTAACCAGTGAAGATGGGTGGCAAGGTGAATGCCCGGAGGAGGCCAGGCCTGGTGGTCAGTCTCTGGCTGGGGTAGTTGGGTAGTCGAGGCCTTTGGTGGGTGCCAGGTGCCCGAATGGAAAATCTGTGATTTCTTGCCACTGAGATTTCACATGGAAACTGAGCTCAGTGGTGACGGTGAGGCCTGAGCTTTCGGGGCTTCTTCTCTGTAGCCCCCTTTCCTCTGTCTCCATTTCGGGGCCTGCCAAGCCGCCCCTCTCTTTGTGGCCAGCGTCCCTCCTGATTTCCAGCCTCCAAGCTGGTGCTCCACTTTCGAGCCCCTGGATGTTACTGCCCACGGTGTTTTTCTGGGAGTATTGTGCTTCTGGGCCTTTCCACCCATGTTCAGTAGCCCCAGGGATTCTCAGTTACCATAGGATGTGCTCGGATGGGGGCGATGTGTGCCTCAGGATCATGCCCGGTCCCCAGAGGGCCCTCAGCAGGTGCTCGGGGAATGCACGTACCCCTTTCCCTGCAAGCTCGCCAGCATTCAGTGCTGTCACTTTCAACACTTTTTGCTCATTTAATCGGTTGAAACAGATGCTTGCTGTTCAAAGTTGAATTCCTCTGGTTATTATGAAGCTTGAATGTTTTTCCCCCATACTTTTCAAGAATTCTGTCTCCTTCTGTGTGACTCGTTTGAGGATATTTTTTGCCCTGTTTTCTACTGGGGATCTTAATGTTTTTCTTCCCATGAATATAAAGAGGGGCATTTTTTTCCATCCAGAGAATTCTGGGGTTTTAAAATTGTGATACAAAGGCGAACAAAGAGCCCTCCCTTAAGCCGGCAGCAAAACAGATGCATTTTTTCTTCCTGTTTAGGAGCTTCAAATTCACAAGACAGTCACGTTCTTAGGGGGGAAAGAAAATACAAGTTCCAATTATTCCTGGCTTGGGCGAGACCCTGGCTGACTGCTCCTGGTGAATTCCTTCCCCTGGATTCATGAAAGATGATGATTCCTTCCCAATCCCTCGCCCCCAAAATTAATAAAGTAGTTGAGCCACCGATGGAGGGAAGTCCGGCCCAGGGAGGGGCTGGGCTGCATGCATTGCTTTCGGACCTCTCAGCCTCAGACCCTTCGATCAAACCAGATGAGAGCTGGGAACTCCGATGACAGCTGGCTGAAGTGGGGCCACTCTGACCGGGTGGCCCTACCACCCCCACCTCCCCACCCCAGGCCAGGTTTGAGGGTCTCAGACACGATGGCCTGGGTGCCCGAGGGGCAGGCTGGGGAGGGGACAGGCTGGGCAGGCACTCAGACAGAGCCCTCATGACCCCAAGTGCCAAATCTGAGCCCTCTTAGCCTCAGTTTACCTGCACTTGAGCTAGAGATAAAGAAACCAACTTCTTTTGAGTCTTCGCTTCCCGGATCTTCGTGACCTCCCTGGAGGTAGGATTGCAAGGAAGCTGAGGCTCAGGGAGGCAAAGTGACCTCCCCGAGCTGTGACAGTAGCACAGGATTGAGCCCAGGCCCCTCTGGTTCCTAAACCGGGCTCAGTCTCACACAGACCCTCGTGTAAAGGGCTATCTGGAGGCACACGCCCGGGGTGCAGGCGCCCCAAGGACTGGAGAGCTTGGTGCCAGCCTCCTCACGCCTCTGCGATCCCACCTTCCGAGGCCCCCACCCCTCTGGCCCTCCTGGCTCCCCTCTCCCTCCCCAGCTGCCACCCCTCACCCTCACCCTCACCCTCAGTGCCGCATCTTCCAGGTCATCATCATCCAGCCTCAAGTGCAGACACAGCCGGAGAGCGCGGGGGAGTCGCGGCCGCCCACGGAAGAGCCATCTCAGGGAGCTCAGGCGACCAAAAAGAAGAAGGAGGACCGACCCCCAAGCCAGGAGAACCCAGAGGTAGGGTGGCTGGGACCTGGAGGTCGCCGTAGAAGGCGGGGACAACGGTGCAGGGCACAGCTGCCCTGTTCAGTGGGAGCTCCTGGTGGGGGGGACTTGCTCAGGGAGCCTCGGATCCCCGGCCCTGCCTCACAGATTTGCTCACAACATGCAGGGGTTAGCCCAGCTTCTAGAACCAGGAGCCTGGCTTTGCATCGTGTGTGGCCATGTTAGCAGTTTCTACGTCTGTAATAGGAGTGGTAATTCTTCCTTCCTCGTGGTGTGGTGGGGAGGATCCCATGGGTCAGGGTCTCCCCCGTCAGGGGACAGGGCTCCTCCTGGCAGCACATGGCCCTGCCCCTTCTCCCTGCCCGTGGCCACTCATGAGCGGCTGAGGGTGGGGAGAGCAGGACCTCAAATGCCTTGGAAGTCAGTGGCAGTCAAGGCTGACACAGGAGATGCAGCTGACTCCTGAAAGTACCTATAGAACTTTCAAGAAATTGCACATTAGTACCACCTCCTCTATCTCCAGTGATGGTGGCGAGACAGATAGGTCCTCGTGGCGCCATCCTAGTGGGCGACCGCTCTCGTGTTCCTGCTTGGAGCCTCTGCGTCCTACGCCAGAGTCAACCCTTTGGGCCTTTCTCCCTGCAGCTGCCGTCACCCGGCCCCCTTTTCTGTCCCTACCAAATTCTTATTCATCCCACAGTAAGATTCATTTCAGGCATCCTCTCCTCCAGGCAGCCTTCCCTGACCACCTCACCTTGGTGGGCAGAAGAGGCCCCTTTGTGGGCTCCCGGGGCTCTTGATGATTCTTTTTATTAACATGCTGTCTTTATGGAAAGAAGTCAGTCTTTCATCCATTCATCCCTTCATTGATTCGTCAGACGTGTCATAGAGTTTGCTCCGCGCCAGGCTCCGTGCTGAGGGTAGGGACCCTGAGGTGGGATGGGTGGAGACCTGGCCCGAGGGGACACTCACTGCTCCTGGCATGACCACTAGGACTTCAGCTTTGGTGAAAAAAAAATCTCAAAAAAAAAAAAAAAATCTCAAGCGTCCTCAGAGAACTACAAAATCAGAGCTCTGGGAGGTGCAGGGAGAAGGAGAGAGCGTGTTTGCACCTGGAAGGACAGGGACGGGGGGCGGGGGGTCAGCAGGGTCAGGGGAAAGGTGGGGCTGGGGCGGAGGCAGGAGGGATGGCGTGGGCACAGAGGGCACCGCCTGGGCAGTCGCATGGATGCCAGCTGGTCTGCTTGGAGCGCGGGTAGCTCGTATGCATGAGAAATTCTGAACACAGGGTCAGAGAGGCGTCGGGACCTGACCCTGGAGGACCTGCATGCTGCCTGCCGGGGGAGCAGGGGGAATCTTTATTCCTTGGGCAGTGGAGAACCATGGAATATCTTTGAGCAGGAGAGTGACTTGACTATTGTCCTTTGACGTGTCCAAAAAGCCTGTGGAGATTCCGAGTCCCTGAGGCTGAAATGGAACCAAGTCTGGGCTGTGGCCCCAGGCACCATTCCTTGGGGCGGTGTGAGCCCCTGGTGTGTGCATGCTGGGCCCTGGGCCGGCTCGCAGCCCGAGGCTCCCACGTGCACATCCCTCTGTCCTCCCGTGGGATTACGTTGCACCCACTGCAATCTCCAAGGTTTTCTGGGTGAATTCTCTGTGTTCTCTCAAAGTACATCGAAGCCAGTTATTGTGCATTTATACAATTAGTATAATTACATTTAACTACATAATTAGTGTAAATACGTGTAATGACTTAAATAGAACTTGTAATTAGAACATGTCCTGGTGTAAAAATCCTTATTAAACTTTCTTTTTAAAGAGGTCTGGGAGCAGTTGTGTGGTGCAGACGCGGGGCTTTGTGGCAGCCTTTGAACCTGTTCATGAAGAGCCCAAGTTAGGAGCACTTGAGGCCCGAGCAGCCGCTGCCCCAGAAACTTCATCAGATGGGACAGTTGGTGGCTCCCAGGGCAGTGTGTGCAAGCCCTGCACGCCACAGCTAGGAGCTCGAGCAGCCCCTGATGGGCCAGCCTGGTGGTGGAAAGGAACATCGAGTTTACCAGCACCCCAGGATGACTCCAAGGCTCTGTCCACTCTTCCCTGTTTCGAGGCCTGTGGCTGCCTTTAGGACAGAACTGTGGCCTTTTCTGTGCCACCCGTTGTCCTGGCATCGGGCAGCATCTCACTGGGATTGGCCCTCAGATCAGCATGTGCCTTGCAGGCGGGCAGCCAGAGCAGGGATGCCGGCCCCATGAAAACCCTGATGGCAGCCCCAGGCCCAGTCACCTCTCTGGAAAAGACTTGTGCACACAGATGCTCCTTTCTCCACACCATCCCTGTTACCATGTCCCTGTTCCTGCCCCATCCCTCCTCAGACTGGGGTTCCCCATGCCCAGATGGAATCCTCCCGGCAGCTAGAAGGATGTTTCTAAAATTCAGAAATAACCAAGTCACCCCCCACTTCTCAAATCCATCATGGGTAGCTCTGGGTTCTGACTCGGAGGCAGCCTTCTCCTGCAAACCCACAGCAGCAACAAATAAAATGTAGGAATCTAATGGAAAATGAGTTTGCTTCTTGGCGAGTCAGATACACCAGATGGCGTGGTCTCAAAAAGTAAACTTTATTTGCAGCAAATAAAGAGATCCAAGAGAGGGTGAGTGGGTACCTTTTGTTTAGGGTTAGGATGAATATTTAGATGGGGAAGCCTTGTCTTCATATGTACATAGAGGAGGGCATAAGATCTTGCATGTGTGTTAAGGAAACACATCTGTACATACATTGCATGTTATGTAAATGGGGCTGAGGCTCCTCCATGAGCAGAGATTTCAGTACTGCAAAAATTTTAGTACCTTAATGGAGTACAGTCACTCATGGTCCATTTGCACAAGCATGAGCCAGGTTTAGGTCAGATGGTCCAGGTAGTCTGGGCAGTGGCCATCCCCTGAGGGCTGTTTTTGGGTTTCCTTTGCCTGAGTTAAGAGGTAAGTCAGAAAGGAATGCTTAAGGAAAAATGTAGGACAGAGGTAAGACAGAGGTTATGAGTACAGGTAAGTGGAGTCAAGGTCAGGTCTTGGGGTCTAGCTGGTGACAAGAAGAGACAACAGAGATGCAGCTG
This sequence comes from Vulpes vulpes, assembly GCF_048418805.1. Lineage (NCBI taxonomy): Eukaryota > Metazoa > Chordata > Mammalia > Carnivora > Canidae > Vulpes > Vulpes vulpes. Next base: position 51,324,953 of record NC_132795.1, read on the forward strand.
TGCATTGCTGTGTCCCAGAAACACCAGCAGTGAGCAGAACTGATGCCCAGGCCACCGGGCCCCTGGGCCATAGTCGGGTACAGGTGACCAGGAGAGGGGGCGGCTCACACATGGCAGTAGGTCCCCAGAGTTCTCCAAGACAGAAAGAAGCCAGGTTGAGCCTGAGGCCACAGCTGCCCCCAGAGAAGGGGCCAAGGCCGAGGTGATGGCAGTCCTGCCCAAGGAGAGGTGAGCAGGAGGCAAAGAAAACAAAAATGCAAAATAAGAAGAAGGAGTCGTACCCAAAAAGACCCTGTGGACATAATTCTGGAATCCATGAAGCAGCCCCCACTAAGGCTGACAGAGTCAGCATCTGGAGCTTGCGTTTATTCAAGATGAAGTTAATCTTGTGGCATACTGTAGCAACGACTTGTATGTTTAAGATACTCAGGCAAGTTTTTGCATTTTTTTACCATAAGATAAAACTCACTAGATTAAAAAAGAAAAATCAACATGTTACTATAAATTCAAAGAAAGAGAACAGTAAAATCACCACCACTAAAGAAGAAGCTCCTAAGGCTTAGGGAGGAGATGGCTAAGTGGCCACCAAACCAGAGAGAATGAAGTGTGAGCTGGAATTTATTCAGGGAAAAGCAATAAAACCATCGTGAAAATAATTAACAGAATTGGATGAGCTCAGGGGACCCTAGACACAGCAGAAGACACAGTAAGGGGCAGAGGATGCAAAAGTGAGCTAAGTGCACACAAGTAAAAAAGTAAGAATGAAGGGCCCCTGGGTGGCTCAGCAGTTGAGCATCTGCCTTCGGCTCAGGTCGCCCTCCGAAGGTCCGGGGATCAAGTCCCACATCGGGCTCCCTGCAGGAAGCCTGCTTCTCCCTCTGTGTCTCTGCCTCTCTGTTTCTCTCTCATGAATAAGTAAAGTAAAATCTTTAAAAATAAAAATTTAAAAAGGAAGAATGAGTTTTTAAACATTGAAGAGTGATCTCTACAATGACAAGCAAAGAGGACACAGCAGATGTATAAGTATAGGCTTCCAGGAGGGATCCCAGAGTAGAGGAAGTGACACTTCTCATAAGACCTGTGGTGATACGGGTTTGGCTATACCATGTAGGCAGCTGGCTCCCATTTCTGTCCCCAAGTGAATGTGGGGTCACATTACCTCCTGTGGAGGAAGGGGGAGATTGGATGGAGGGCCAGGAGGCGGGAGCTTGGTCTCCATGCTGCTATTTGCTCAGCCCAGTCTTTTCCAGGTGGGGCCAGCAAGGAAGGGAAGGGGTCAGTACTGGGGGGCAGGGGGGTCCCTAGAGTCCCTGCCACCGTGCATTCAGCCCCAGGGTCCAGAAGCAGTGCTGAAGCCAGGTGGCCCCAAACCACAGCCTGGACCACTATTGGCTGAATCTACTGGACCCCAGAATGCCCTTTGTGGCAGCTCCATGGCCACATTAATTGTTAGTCTTGCATTCATGTGAGCACACACCTTCCAGGAGAGAATTTGTGGACCACACATTCCATGGTGTGGTCATGCTTCTCGATTTTTTTTTTTTTTAAGTAATTCAAGAAAGTTTACTAAAATTGAAGACCACTTATGTGCATGTTGCATGGACTGTGTCCCTGGTACCAGGCACCAGGGAAAACGAACATGTGCGCCAGGGGAGAACGGTCAACACTGCCACACAACCCAGCACGACCACTGGCCTGCAACAGAAATGGAAGGATCTGGAAGGCATCCAGGCAAAAGCAATCACATCATGAGGGCAAACAGCCTGGCTTCTGGCTTTTCCACACAGCATTCAAATCCAGAATACAGTAGAACCACATCTACAAGCTCCTGAGAAAACAAAGGAAGAGGCAAGGCTTTTATGTCCAGCCAAGCTGGCCTTTGGACTGAAAGGCTCCACATAGGAGGTTTCAGTTCTGCCCAAGAGCTGGGGAAATGCTGCTCCGTGGGCCTGGCTCAACCTCAGTTGGCTGAGTGACAGCTGGGGATCTCTGGGAGCAGCTCTGGGGTGGCAGCTCAGTGAAACTGAAATGGATAAGGATGTCAGGTCAGAGTGTAGCTATTACGTTCTCTGATAATGTCCGAAGACTTCACCTGTAACCCAACGGGGAGAGCATGGGAGGTGGGAGGCAACGTGAGCTCTCAGCCAGTAGTGGCTGAGGTTTGTTTTGCAGCAAGTCAAAGAATATCATGGAAAGCTGACAAATTGAGGAGGAGAGCTATTTTTAACAGTGTAGAAGTAAAAAAAAAGAAAGAAAGAAAGAAAGAAAGGAACAGTGGGTAGTTGCTATTTGCAAAGATGTCGGAAACCCAAGAGAATCAATAAAAAAAAATACTACAGACAGGTTTTGGCACAGCAGTGGGGGTTAATGTTAGTGTAAAACGTCGATCATCACAGAAACACAGCAACCTGTTATAAGCCTTATAGATAATCCTATTTACAGTAGCAACAGAAAGATTAAATATCTAGGAATAGGGGTGTCCAGGTGGCTCAGTTGGTGGAGCGACTCTTGATTTCGGTTCAGATCGTGATCTCAGGATCTTAAGATCAAGCTCCATGTTGGGCACCACAGAATCTCCTTGAGATTCTCTCCCTCTCCCTCTGCCTCCCTTCAACCTTTCTTAAAAAAAAAAAAAAATCTAGGGACACCTGGGTGGCTCAGTTTGTTGAGTGTGTGCTTCTCTTTCTCTCTCTCAATGAGTAAGTTAAAAATCTTTTTTAAAATCTAGGAATAGGGGATCCCTGAGTGGCTCAGCGGTTTGGCACCTGCCTTAGGCCCAGGGTGCAATCCTGGAGTCCCGGGATTGAGTCCCGCATCCGGCTCCTGGCATGGAGCCTGCTTCTCCTGTGTCTGCCTCTCCCTCTCCCTCTTTCTCTCTCTATGTCTATCATGGGGATCCCTGGGTGGCGCAGCGGTTTGGCGCCTGCCTTTGGCCCGGGGCGCGATCCTGGAGACCCGGGATCGAATTCCACGTCGGGCTCCCGGTGCATGGAGCCTGTTTCTCCCTCTGCCTGTCTCTGCCTCTCTCTCTCTCTCTCTCTCTATCATGAATAAATAAATAAAATCTTAAAAAAAAAAATTATGTCTATCATGAATAAATAAATAAAATCTTAAAAAAAAATCTAGGAATAGTGATCCCTGGGTGGCTCAGCGGTTTAGCACCTGCCTTCGGCCCAAGGCATGATCGTGGAGTCCCAGGATCGAGTCCTACATACATCGGGCTTCCTGCTTCTCCCTCTGCCTGTGTCTCTCCCTATAGGGAGCCTGCTTCTCCCTCTGCCTGTGTCTCTGCCTCTCTCTCTCTCTCTCTCTGTCTCTCATGAATAAAATCTTTTTAAAAAAAATCTAGGAATAAACATACTGGCAACAGTCAATACCCACTGGAGGGTAAGTTCGAAACCCCCAAAGGCAGAACAGAGAGGCGCACCACGGTTTTGGAGAGGAAAATTTTATATCACAAAGTCGTCGTTATGCCCTGAGTTAATTTATCACCTTAACATCATCCCAGTAAATATACCTCCGTCTCCTTCATGGTTTCCAAATTTCACATGACACCATAAGCAAGAGGAGCCAGGGAAATGCTGAGCAAGAAGAAAAGGGAAGGCTATGACCCCACCGGCGCCACCATAGGTCCCACGCAGGTAGGAATGGATGAAGAGACACAGAAAACGACCACATGTGCACGTGATAATTTACTATACGATTAAAGGGGCTCCTTGAACCAGCGAAAAGTGGAACAATGGAATTTCCAATAAATGAAATTGGAACAAACGAGACGTAGCCATATGGAATAAAAGCAATCTCTACTTCACACCATGTCCACCAGGGCAAATTCCAAGTGGGTCAAAATTTAAATGTAAACAGCAGGGCAGCCCAGGTGGCTCAACGGTTTAGCGCTGCCTTCAGCCCAGGGCCTGATCCTGGAGACCTGGGATCGAGTCCCACGTCAGGCTCCCTGCATGGAGCCTGCTTCTCCCTCTGCCTATGTCTCTGCCTCTCTCTCTCTCTCTCTCTGTGTCTCTCTCATGAGTAAATAAATAAAATCTTTAAAAATAAATAAATGTAAACAGTGCAGGGCGCCTGACTGGCTCAGTCGGTACAGCACACAACTCTAGGTGTCAGGGTCCTGATGAGTCCAAGCTCCACGTGAGACATGGAGCCTGCTTAAAAGTAATAATAATCTCAAATAAATAAATTGAGCGGTGAAATTACAGGTACTAAAATAAAACATTAGTTTGGGATGCCTGGGTGGCTCAGCGGTTGAGCATCTGCCTTGGGCTCAGGGCGTGATCCTGGGGTCCTGGGATTGAGTCCTGCATCACGTTCCCCGCAGGGAGCCTGCTTCTCCCTCTGCCTGTGTCTCTGCCTCTCTCTGTGTCTCTCATGAATAAATAAATAAAATCTTTAAGGGCAGCCCCGGTGGCGCAGCGGTTTGACGCCGCCTGCAGCCTGGGGTGTGGTCCTGGAGACCTGGGATCGAGTCCACATCAGGCACCCTGCATGGAGCCTGCTTCTCCCTCTGCCTGTGTCTCGGCCTCTCTCTCTGTGTGTGTCTATGGATAAATAAATAAAATATTTTTAAATAAAATATTTTAAAAAGAGAAAATATATAACCAGTCAAGACATTAGTGACTTGCTTTATAACCTGAGTCTGTAGAGCTAAGGTTCAAAAATCGAAACACTGAGAAAGAAAAATGATAAATTCTCCTACGCAGAAGTTCTTTTTTAGTCTCCATGGCCAAAAAAGGCATAATTCCCAGCTCCTTACGTGGGGGTGGTGCACGGCCAGTTGATGAGGACAGTGTGGACTGGATGGGGAAAGAGGGATTTTGCGATGGAGGCGTCTGACCCCCTGGTGCCCCCGCCAGGTATCATCAGTGTGATGAGTCCCCTTAATAACACGCACCCCTGGAGATGGAGACGCGGGCTGGGAAGGGCACGCCACCTCTGTGGTCTTCTTCCCGCAAGCCCATGATCCGGTCTAATCACAAGAGCCATCAGATCGCGGCAGAGGGGCATCCCACAGAGCACCTGACCAGCCCAAGCTCAAAAGTGTCAAGGTCACCACCACCAAGGAGAGCCTGCGAGTCTTGCACAGCCCCCGGGAGCTAAGGAGACACAGCACCTAGGTGCAGGGTGGGGTCCTGGGTGGGGGTCCTGGGACAGAGAACAGACAGTAGGTAAAAACTAAGGAAACCCGAAAGAGAGAAGCCGGCCCCATGAGTAGGTGCTCAGCAAACACTTTTTGCCTGAATGGATGAATGAATGAATGAAGACGTGCACAGCGGTGTTAACACTTCTCTGTTTCCTTCCCTCAGAAAATCGCCTTCATGGTAGCTCTAGGCCTGGTCACCACGGAACACTTGGAAGGTAAGGACGCGCGCAGTGGCAGGCTTGGGGTGGTGGCCACGGGGTGGTGGCCGGGGGAGGGCAGTGCCCACAAGTGAGCTGCCTTCTGGGGCGTCTGTCCCAAGTGTCAGAGGCTGTCAGCAAAACACCAAGAAAGCCGCCCTGCTCTCTCCCTGGCTTCGTGGCTGTCTGCACCGAGCCCACCGTGGCACTTTCTGGTCTCAGCGGAGGCACCGCGGGGGTCCCCTGCTCCCCTGTGGCACGCGGCACAGTGAAGGGACTGGGGGGCAGACGCTGGAGTGACAGCCCAGCCCTGCCACTTGCTAACCACTCAGGCTTGGGCCCTCCCAGTCACATCAGAAAGTCTGTGATTGAGTCCCCATCATGCTGCTTAGAGCTGGGTGACCTCGGGCAAGCTCCCTCCACCCTGAACCGTGGTCTCCTCTTGCGCCACACGAGGAGAGAACGACACCTTGAAACTTAGCAGCGTTGCCATGAGTGCCGAGACGAAAAAGCTCAGTTGATACGCTCGTGACTGTCATGACGATTTTTACAAATTACCCTCCTTGTAAAAATTCTCCCCCAGCCCGTGAAACCCTCGACATTTATTTATGCGGACCCTGTCTGCCTCCACGGAGGCTCTGGGGTGCCTTACGTGGAACACGAAAGAGGCGGCAAGGATCTGGAAGGAGAAATTAGGTCCAGAAGACAAGTTAGGAAAAAAAAAAATGTCAAAACAGCTGCGCCAGGGAAACTGGTCACAGGTTCCCCCCGGCAGGCAAAGCTGAAAGAAGGCAGAGGGGGGACCGTTCGTGTGGGCAGAGGCTACCTTAGCGGCAGGTGTACCTGGTCCTCGCAGGTGTGCGTAGCCAGCAGGCAGCCCACGGGAGACGGGCCGGGCGGGATGATGGCACATGGGGAAGCCCGTGGTGAGAGTGGGTCCCTGGCACCCTCCGGCCTGCAGCCAGCACCTCAGTCTGCCTCGGAGTGAGCGATTCGGGGGCCGCTCTGGGGCGGGGATGCTGGGCAGGAGGGGACGGGGACAGCCGGGCCTCGCAGAGGAAGAGCTCGGGGTTCCCGGGACAGGGTGGAACCGGTAACTGCTGTGTCTGGGCCTTTCCAGAAATCCAGAGCAAACGCCAAGAGCGGAAGAGAAGAAGCACAGCCAATCCTGCCTACAGCGGCCTCCTGGAGACCGAGGTGAGGGGCCTGCGGGTCTGCACCTGGGTGGGGAGGCTCCCCCGGGCTGGCCCCCCCACCTGCCCCACCTGCCCCGGGGAGTGGAGTTCAGGGCGTGATGGCAAATAACATCGGGGAACGGACACAGGAGACCTGCACATCCTTGCGTTCCTCACTCAGGCTGCAGGGGGGAGCATGGCTTGGGTGCGGGGTGCGGCCGGCTTCCGGAAGCGTCACCCCGATGATCAGGCCTGGCGCCTGTCACAGACGCCGGGAGCAATCCCAGAATCGTCCTCCAGCACGGAAGCAGTTTCTTTTTAGGGCCGTGAGGTCCAACGCATGGGGCAGCTCTGTGCAGCCGAGCCGTGTCCCCAGGGGCCTGCAAGGTCCTCAGGGGGCCGCTGCCCTTGCCTCCCCTGGCAGTGACCAGTCTGCGCCGTTGTCCCGAGTCCGTGGCTCATGAAACGGACCAGGAAACCAAGCAGGAAGGTCTCGGGTATCGGGATGGACACTTGGGGCGTGTCCTCTGTGGGGACAGAGGGATCTCGCCCGGCGCGGTGATCACCCGGGTTCGGGGAGCCCCCACCCCCCATGCCAGCCGCCCCCTCCCTCTGTTTATAGCTTTCCCAGCAGAGGACACGCCCCAAGTGTCCATCCCGATACCCGAGACCTTCCTGCTTGGTTTCCTGGGCGCGCCTGGTCCCCGAGACGGGTGTCCCCAGCACCGTGGCCCTTCTGTAAGAATGTCACCAACGACAGGGCCCAGTGCCCTCTGCGTGCTCGCTGCTGAAACCACCCGGCGCTCTGGGCACAGAGCTACACCCTGGGGTCCGAAGCCCGGGGCCGGGCCCGGATGATCTGATGCACGAGTCCAGAGTCCGCCCACAGCCGTGACCCTTCGCCCTGGACACGACATAGGCCCCAGAGCAGCCCGGCCGCCCCGAGAGAGGCGGGCATAGTCAGTCATCCGTCTTCCCGCCCCAGCACAGCCATGCCCAGCTGTGGTCTGACAGGCTGGGCTGTGCCTCAAGCCCCCTTTTAGAATGTACCAGAAACCTGATCTGGGGTCTCTGACGCATCCTTCCTGAAGGAGGCGGACGTACCCACAGGGTGGGGGGCAGCGGTGGATCCCAAGCCTCCCTCGTGGGAGGCTGGGTGCTGACTCCCCGCCGCCCCCCTGCCCTGCGTCCCCTGGGTGGGGGCCTGTCCCGGGGGCGCCTTGGGCAGGAGCCGTGTGGTCAAGGAGGGCTCCACGTGACATGGCTTTGTTTTGCTTCCGGTCCCCTACAGAGGAAACGGCTGGCGTCCAACTATCTCAACACCCCCCTGTTCCTCACAGCGAGAGGTAAGCACCACGGGGCTGTGGCTTCTGCGGCCAGGGCTGCTCTGGGGCCCGGGGCCGGGTCGGCCTGGGTGGCCCTCCGCTCCCGGCCTGCGTGCGGCTGGCCTGGCCCTGGCCCGGCCACAGCGGGGACGGAGTTGCTTTCTGGGGGATGGTGCCTCCCAGCCCCCGCGGCCTCCTTTGCCCCGACATATCCTCTGGGGAGGATGCACCATGTGGCAGGTGTCAGAGCTGGGGCTCAGAGCTGGGATAGCGACACGAGGGCTGGACGTGGCAGCACGTTGTCACCTGCCCAGCATTTCCGTCCTTTCCATTGGGCGGTGTAACCTGCGGACAGCTCTGACCCGGTGACGGCAAGGAAGACCGTTTGCTTTGTGCGATCATTGTTTTGAGTGGTTTGGCGTCACTTACTGGAACTGGGTTACAGACAAAACAGAAACAAAAACCACAGTCGAAAATAAGTTTCTCTGAGAAATCCTAGAATGATGCCCCCTCTGGGCAGCTTCCTGCCGTGCCACGGTGGGTCCTGGCCATGACCAGGGCAGAGATCCCTCCTTCCATGATGCCCCTGGTGAGAACAGGGTGTCCGGGGGCCTCTGATGCTCCCATCTTGCTCCTGGTGAGAACAGGGTGTCCCGGGGCCTCGGATGCTCCTGTAATGCCCCGGGTGGGAACAGGGTGTCCCGGGGCCAGTGATGCTCCCGTGATGTCCTGGGTGGGAACAGGGTGTCCCAGGGCCTGTGATGCTCCCATGATGCCCCTGGTGAGAACAGGGTGTCCGGGCGCCTGTGATGCTCCTGTGATGCCCCGGTGAAGACCAGGTATCCCGGGGCCTGTGATGCTCCCGTCATGCCCCGGGTGGGAACCCCTGCCACACCGGGCCTCGTGGCCTCCACTCCTGGTTGGTGCTCCTCAGCGCCCACTAACGTGTTCTCCGCCCTTCTTCCCCGTGCTAGCCAATGAGGACCCCTGCTGGAAGGTAGGTGCCCCCTCCCTGCACACCTGGGGGGCGGGGTGTGCTCTCCATGGTGCAGGTACTGGTGCTCCTGGCAGGGGCGGGGGGAGCAGAGGGCCTTCGGGCTCCGTGGCGCAGCCTGCCAGGCAGGGCCGGGCATCCCCACGGGCCCAGCCCATGGGGTCAAGCACGAGCTCTCTCCACACTCCTGGGGATGCAGGGACCCGGGAGCCAAGGCCCAGGAGGAGGCGCTGGCGGCCGAGCTCTGCTGTGGGAGCCCAGGCAGAGCTGGCTGTCTCAGGCCCTGTTGCCCACCTGGTGAGGGTCAGACCTAGTAATCCTCAGGGTCTCACCCCCCAGGATTGCATTTCTGGGATCCTCTACGACGCCGGCCACTTCCTTCCCAGGACACGGGCTGGTCGTGACCTCAGTTTTTAGGATTTTGTGTATTTATTTGAGCAAGTGAGAGAGAGCGTGCAAGTGGGGGTGAGGGAGGCAGAGGCAGAGGGAGAAGCAGACCCTGTACTGAGCAGGGAGCCCCACATGGGGCTCGACCCCAGGACCCTGAGCTGGAGGGAGATGCTTCACCGACTGAGCCCCCAGGCGCCTCGTGACCTCATTTTTCAAAAAAGTTTTGGATCTAATTCTAAAAGCACCTTCTAGCCCCCACACGCCCATAATGGCCAGGCCCCCAAGCAGCAACCGGGGCTGGGCATAAACTCCGGTTACACCGTGCTTTCTGCCACCAGAACCGTGTAGTGTCACAGGTAGGTTTTGGTGGCCCCCACGCTCACCCCCAGCCACCTGCGCACAAGCCACCCAAGCCACACGGGCACAGGACGTGCCTCGAGCAGAGTCCCACTTCCGCAGACCCCAGTCCCAGAGGGGCATCGGCTTCGAGGCAGGAGCCCCCGATGCTGGTCGTGCTCCCGCCCCCAGCTCTCTGAGCGACCCCGGGCCAATGGCTCACCCTCCCTGGGCTCTTGCACTGACATGGGAGGTGACCGCAGGTCTCTTAGGCCTCATCTCGGGCTGCGGCCCCCTCCGCCACGGGTGGCTTGGGGTCCACCGTCCTCGTGGCCTGGGTCATTCCGGATGGGAACCCTCTGGCCCTTCACCACTCTGACGTCAGAGGATGCTGCTGACACGCGGGTAGAGAACAGACATCATGCACCTGGAGAAGGTGTTCTCGTGGATGGTGGGAAACTGCTCAGACCTTGCAGGCCAGGGGGGCAAGGGGTTATGAGAGGCTCCTCTGTCTCCCAGTCAGGGCTGTCCACAGTGCAGCAGGTTGGCTGGAAAGGTAGTGAGCTCCCCGTCCCTGCAGGTGTGCAAGTAGGAGCTGAGCAAACAAAGGGGTGGGTGACCGTACAAGGGACATTTGAGGTTCCTTTATCCTGTGGAAAGAATCAGCTCCTCCTTGCCTGGATCCTTCACGGATTGTGCTTCGTGCACAATTCATCTTCACTGTTCATCTTCCCAGCATCCTGTGGGGCAGGTGTCATTAGCTCACATTGCAGCCGTGGCGTGGCTTCAGAGGAGTGCAGTGACCCACTGGGGTGTTGGGAGATGCCCGGTTAGACCAAGGTGCCGTCAGGAGGACAGGAGAGGACCGTGACCCTGGGCCTCCCAAGGCCGCGTGCGCCTGAAGAGCGTGTGGAGGGAGGCTTTGGGGGCACTGGCCGGGGGCCCCGCTGGGATGTGGCCCCGTGGGGGCCCCGGGGGACCTGTTTCCTAAGACCAGTTTCCTAGGACCTGTTTCCTAGGCCACCACCCACACCCCGTGTCCCAGTCTCAGCCGGGCCGCACCCCGGCCCTGGTGAACATGGCCCAGGTGGTGCCCCCGAGTCCACCTGCCAGGCAGCTGCTCGTCCGCCCGGTTCCCGGGTTCATCCCTCCCCCTCCCAGAGCTGCTGAGAAACAGTGGAGCACGAGCAGGTCAGGGTGGCAGCTGTCCGGGAGGGCCCCCCGCTCCCTCCCGGCCCTGCCGACCCACCTCCCGCCCTCCCTTCTCTTTCAGAGTGAGATCACCCACGATGAGCACTGCGCTGCGTGCAAGCGAGGGTCCGACCTGCAGCCCTGCGGCACCTGCCCGGGGGCCTACCACCTGGGCTGCCTGGACCCGCCCCTCAAGACGGCGCCCAAGGGCGTGTGGCTGTGCCCCAAGTGCCAGCAGAAGGTAGGGGAGGCCGTGCTGCCGGGCAGTGGGCCCTCCCCCCCGCACCCTGACTCTCTCCCTGCCCCAAGGGACCCTCCGCCCCCAGCACAGCTCAGGGGCGGCCCAAACCTCATTTCAGAGGCTGGATGGTCTGCTGGGCTGGCCCGGGCACTGTAGGGTTTCAGCAGCGCCCCCCTTGTGGCCATCTAGACACAGCCAGCTGAGGCCCACGGGCCGTGACTGAGCAGAGGTCCCTCTACAGCTCTGACCCACCGACCACCTCTGAACCCCAAAGGCCCCCTGGGGAGACCTGGACTAACATCGCAAACCGCAAAAACCGTGCTGCCTGACGTGTTCCATCTCCCTGCCAACACACAAAACCAAGCCAGTTTGAGAAAACAGTAACCCTCCCTTCTGGTGATGATGCGGGGAGGCAGACGCTCTTCACGTTGTAGGATTTTATCAGGAGCCTTAGAAACCTGTGTACCTTGTCAATGCAGAATCTAGCTTTGGGGAATGTAGTCTCGAATAATCCAAATGCGGATAAAACTCTGTGTACGAAGAAGCCTCCCGTCCCTTATTTGTACAGGAACATATACAGCTACCTCGCAGCACTTAGGAGACCGTGAAATAAATTCCAGCGTGTGCACCGAGTGCGATATGTGGACATTGAAAACGATCTTGGCCAAGATTTTGTGATTCTTTGGGATTTGTTCTTTATATGGAACTAAGTTGTTTTTTTAAATGAAAACACCAGACTTTATAGTGGTTGTAGAGTTTAATTATCGGCTCCCCAAGAAAAGCTGCAGGTTGAATAAAAAAACACCAGGGGACATTCTTCCAAGTGTTAGACTCAGTTTGGGAAGTAGCAATGCTTTTTTTTTTTTTTTTTGGTGAAAGATGTTTCACTATATAATGTATATGTATTACTCATAAAAATCATAGAGAAATCATCTTAATTTCAGAAAACACTGATTCTCATGGGTTCGCATCATCCCGGGGACCTAGGGAGAGGGTGGGTACAGTGGGCCATATGTCACAGTCTCCTGTGGGGGCCACCAGCCCCTGTACTGTGACTGCCCCGGGGGTCACAGCTCTTTGAGGGAAGACGGAACAAGATTCCCTTCCCCACTTCAGCACGATGGTGGGGCCTCCCTGGGCCCTCAGTTCGGCCCTGGCGTGCCTGGGGCTGCCCTCAGGTCCCCAGGACAAGGGAAGAAGACAGGCGGTCATTCATGTATGCACTCAGTCAAGAAGGAATGGACCCTCCTCCAACCAGCACTTTTTTGGGAGCCCTGGGTAGAAGCAGGTTCCTGCCCTCAGGGAGCTCTGTGAGGCAGCCCCCAACGACGCAGGGGTGGCCCCATCCCATCACAGTTGAGGACCCTAGAGCTCAGAGAGCTTGGGCCTCCCCCTGGGGTTGCTCTGGCCTGCCTGCTTGTTCATCTCCCCATCCGCCCTCTAGGCCTTAAAGAAAGACGATGGTGTGCCCTGGACCGGAATGCTGGCCATCGTGCACTCGTACGTCACCCACAAGACGGGTAAGACAGCCTTGGGATGTGGAGAAGCACCTACTCCCTTCTCCCAACCCCAACCCCGTCCTCTGGACTCACTCTGGACCCGTTTGAAGCTGCACCTAGCCAGAGCTCTGCAAAGAGGGACCCCGTGACTGGTCCTGTGTGCAGGGCAGGGGCTGTGGAGGATGTCATTTCTGGTCCCTTGTGTATGCAGCCAGGGCCACCAGCTTCTGCAGGAGGACATGGCCAGGATGGCCTGGAGGCATAGACCTCGGGTTCTTTCTGCTTTTCCCAGTCACCCACGGGCCAGCCTTTTTACTTACCTTGCTTGCTTACCTGGCCTTCTCTTTGCCAGTCAAGGAAGAGGAGAAGCAGAAGCTGCTACAGAGAGGCAGTGAGCTACAGAGCGAGCACCAGCAGCTGGAGGAGCGGGACCGGCGCCTGGCCTCGGCCGTGAAGGTGCGCTGGGAGTGGGGGGCAGGAGGCTGGGGCACTCAGAGCCCCAAGATGTAGATCCAGAGCTTCACTGTCCTGTCACTGAGGCCCCAGGAGAAGACAGACTCACCAACATCACTCAGAGAGTCAGGAGGTGGAAAATGCAGCTCTGTGATCTATTCAAGAAATAGTTATCAAGCAACTGAGTACCTAGCTCTGCTCCTACTTAGCTCTTCGTCTTTGGCAAAGCCGTGTCTCTGAAACGCAGTTTCTTTTTGTGTAAAGTGAACATGATTTCTCTTCTGTAGTGTGGTGGTGGTGGTGGTGGTGGTGGTGGTGGTGGTGGTGGTGGTGATGGTGGTGTTGGTGGTGGTGGTGGTGGAGGTGGTGCTGATGGTGGTGGTACCTGTAGTGGTGGTGGTGTTGGTGGTGATGGTGGTGCCAGTGGTGATGGTCATGATGGTGTGATGATGGTGGTTGTGGTGGTGATGGTCCTGGTCATGGTCATGATGGTGCCAGTGGTGCTGGTCATGGTGCTGGTCATGGTGGTGGTGGTGGTGGTGGTGGTGATGGTGCCAGTGGTGATGGTCATGATGGTGGTGATGATGATGGTGGTGATGTTGGTGGTAATGATGGTGCCAGTGTTGATGGTCATGATGGTGTGATAGTAGTGGTGATGGTAGTGATGATGCCCATGATGGTCATGATGGTGTGATGATAGTGGTGATGGTGATGGTCATGATGAGGTGGTGATGGTGGTGGTGGTGGTGATGGTGGTGAGGGTGGTGGTAATGGTGATGGTAAGGGCAATGCTGGGCTGTAGTGAAACTCTTTAAACATACCATCTCACTTAATCCTCTGAATAACTCAAGAGAAGGCTCTGTGATTATTCCCGTCTCGGAGTAGGGATGGAGTCCCAGGGAGTTAAGTGATTTCCCTGAGCAGCAAGCGGCCTGCACTCCAGCGTGGGTCGCCGTCCCGACTGCTTACATGCACTGCCACGATGTGTACAAAGCCAACCAAAAGACAAGAGCACGGCAGGCAGGAGAGCTGGCCCCCGGCTGTGGGTGAGCCAGAACTGGCTCCCGGCTTCCTCCAGCTGGAGGAGGAATGACCTGGTCAGTGAGGTAGCAGCATAGCCACAAGGAAGAATGTTCTGCACTCCTGCCCAGGCCTGCCATTTGTAGGCCTGATTTTTTTTTTAATTTATTTATTTATTCAAGAGAGATACAGAGAGAGAGACAGAGGCAGAGGCAGGGGAGAAGCAGGCTCCATGCAGGGAGCCTGATGCAGGACTCGATCCCAGGACCACGGGCTCACGCCCTGAGCCAAAGGCAGATGCTCACCCACGGAGCCACCTGGGTGTCCCTGTAGGCCTGATTTCTACGAGGAAGAATGTTCCGCGTTCCTGCCCAAGCCCTCTGTTTCTAGGCCTAATTTCTAAAACAAACTTCTGTGTGTCTGGCAGCAATTCCATTTTTTGTGGCTGCCTGGTTTTCGTTAAGGCCCTCGGGCTGGTTCCTCTCAGGCCTCTGCCCAAAAGAGGGGAGGGGCATTGGGTGAGGGGGCTGAGAGGGTGGCAGCCCCAGGATGTCTGCACGGTGGGTTTCTGAGATGCCCCCCCGCCCCTGTCTCCTCCCGACAGAAATGCCTAGAGCTTAAGACGAGCCTGCTGGCCCGGCAGAGGGGCACCCAGTCATCCTTGGACCGCCTGCGGGCCCTCCTGAGACTGATCCAGGGCGAGCAGATGCTCCAGGTCACCATGACGACCACCAGCCCTGCCCCGCTGCTGGCCGGGCCCTGGACCAAACCCCCAGCAGCAGCCATGCACTCTGCCCTCCAGCATCCCCAAGGGCACAACTGACCCCGCGGGACCAGCTTCACACCCACGGAAGGTTCCTGGGACCCCGCTCACCAGACCTGAGGGTTCTGTCCGCCTTAATTCATAAACACTATGAATTTCAGACAAAAATAAAATCAGACCGAGAGAGACAGAGGAAAGAAGGGAGAAGGAACTGAGCGGAAGTCCTAGAGCCAGGACGGGTGGGGATGGAGTCCTGCCCTCCACGTCTGGACGGGACACCAGGAAGCCAGGTGGGCGTGTGACGGTCAGGCGCACAGTCAGCCCCCCGGCTGTTGGGGACTGCCCGGGCCTCTGGCTCCCAGGCACAGCTGTGTCCTCGGCCCCCTGCTGCCCCTAGGAGAGAGCAGGGCGGAGGCTGGGAGGGGAGCCGGGAACCGAAGACCTAGCTGAGTAGTAGGGGTAGTTGGGACGAGCAGTGGGTAGCAAACTAGGTAGGACTCGGCGCCCCACCCGCCCGGGGGCCCTGGGGCTCGAGGCCGGGGCGCTCCAGCGCCTTCCCGGAACGCGGGCCCTGTCTGTCAGTATTATTAGCATTAAGAGTCACAGCTGTTGAACTTGAAAGAAACTGCGAGGCGGGTCCCTCAGGGAAGGGACCCAGCATCCACCTGCCAGGGCCTCCGCGTGCCCCCCGCCCCCGAGTCCTCGGAGTGCCCGCACCGCGCACCTCCTTCCCTTGGCTCACGTTCTGGACTCGCTTTGCCACCGGTGTATTTTTCTCATGGAGTTTTTGGGGCAGGATGGAGCCGCGGGCCTGCAGGGGAGGCGTCTGGCAGGTTTTTCTATTCGGGGTTGAATCCTTCAACTTAACGACCGAAGCCTTTTCTTTTCTCCTTTCGAAGAGCCGCTAAAGTATTCCATTCCTCTTTTCTTGCCAGTACAGACACTATGCCAAAAAATAACTTTACATTTTTGTATGGCGTTTTTATTGTAAGATATTTAATGTGAAGGGGAGGGAGGGGGGACGCTTGCCGACTTCTTTTCCTGCTTCCAGTAGCCTCTGCTGCAAGGTACAAATGCAAAAACCCCTCCTGGGGGACCTGCCACACTGGAGAGATCCAGAGGGTTCTTTCAGAAGAGGGGGCGAGGGCGGGGAGGGAGAGGGGGCTGTGGCCTCGGGGTGGGGGGTGTTTGGCCTTCGGAGACTCGGGAGTCCCTGCTCTTGTGGTCTCCTCGAGTGAGTGAGAGCGGAGGGCGCACACGCGTCGTCGTAACAAGGGCTCCCGCGTCCCCGGGGTGGGATGCGCGCCACCAGCTCCTCCAGTCCCAAGGGGACATAGCACAACGGGACAAGCATCCGGAAGCCACCGGGCTCCCACCCCAGCCTATCACACGGTGCCGAATTGCATTAAACACACGTGCACGTGTGCATGCGCGGCCCCAGACACACGCACGCACGCGCACGCATGCAGACAGGTGCAGAGCAGGGAGGTTGGCCAGTATCCCGCAGACTGCCATGGTCCCTCCTGACATCTTCTCGACTCCGGGAGAAACTGTGCTGTACGATACAGATCTATTTTAATACACTTACCACTGGGTTGAACAAGATTTTTATATTCTTTTATTGATGAACAAAGTGAACTGTGAGACACACGTCTTCTATATTGGTTACTCTAGATGCCGATTATGCATTACCGCGTGGCTTGCGATGTAAATGTCTTCAGGTTCCTTTTCGTTGGTTTGTTTTTCTTGGATGGACTCAATTAAATTTAAAAAAAATGTAAAGGGAGGCTATGAAAGGTTGGACCCGGGAGGGCTAGCTGCCGACGTGTCTTGAGACTTTAGTGTTTGGGACCAAGGAGGACCGTCCAGTGGATAGTGAGGATAGGAAAAAAAAAAAAGTGTTTGTCTTAATATGCCAATGTAGTTCCCTTCTGTACGATGTATTAAACTCGATTGATGATTTCAAAGACGCGTGGCTTGCCTTGCCTTCAGCAGAGAGGGCCTCCGGGAGTCCGCGGGGCGGGGAGGTGGGACTTGGGGGGGTGAAGTCCTGCCCCTCCCCTGGGAGGGAGGGAGGAGAGAGCTCAGGGGTGCCCTCCGCTGCTCCCACCCCCTCACCCCCCCACCTGCCAGCCCAAGGTGGCAGGTGCACCTGCTGCAAGCCCGTGGATGGTCCCCAGCAGCAGAAACCCACCAGGCTGGGCGCTGTGCGCTGTGGACACTGCTCCCTCACTCATTCCTGCTTGACAAGCACCTGCTTTTTTTTTTTATTCTTTATTTTTTTGCACATGAGGCCCCGCAACCACCCTGGGGTTTAGTCCTTGGCCTTTCAGGACAGCAGCCAAACTGGGGCGCCAGACCCCCTGCATCCTGGCTCCAGGCACTTCAGAGGCCTACACGCGGCCCCATCGTGGGGGGGGGGCCCGCCTCTGGACGTGGGTGTGGCCAAGGGGGGATCTGACTCTAGGGGCCAGCCCGCTGGAGCCCTGGGACACAGGAGGGGTGGGCGGGGGTCCCTGACTGTCCTGGGCTGCTTCCAGGTTGGCCCAGAATCACAGCACTTGGGGTGGGGG
Organism: Vulpes vulpes; assembly: GCF_048418805.1. Taxonomy (NCBI): domain Eukaryota; kingdom Metazoa; phylum Chordata; class Mammalia; order Carnivora; family Canidae; genus Vulpes; species Vulpes vulpes. The sequence continues at coordinate 51,342,265 of NC_132795.1, forward strand.
CACCTAGAGCCCAGCGATGCCCTGCACGCGCCTCACGGCCAGCTCCTCCTGGGGTCAAGGTCCCCTCAGCTTCCCTGTTCCTCCCTTCGGGTCCTTTCCGCTCAGGCGGCCCCTCCCCCACGGCCCCCCTGCAGCTGCCCGATGGAAGGTCAGTAGTGACCCCATGTGGCAGATCCAGGTGGGGGCACGCTGAGCCTGCCCGGCTACCGAGGGGATCGCCAGCACCACCGTGGTCTCAGGCTGCCACCTGGCCTCAACACATGCTCCTCCCCACCCCAGCGGTCAGTATGACAGTGCCTCTGCTAAAACCCGGCTGTCACTGCTCACCTGGCTCAGCAGCAAGTGTCCAAGGCCACAGTCCCTGCGTTCTCGGCCCCTTTGACTTCCCTTCCCGCCTCTCTCCACTTCCCTCGCTCTCTTCCAGCCACACGGCCTCCCTGTTCTACCTGGAACCACTCGGCATGCTCCTGCCACAGGGCCTTTGCATGTGCTGTGTCCGTACCAGGCACACCCCGCCGTCTCTCGGACTGGCTTCCCCGCTTGCTTGGGAACTTAACCACAAGCCCCTGTCGGTTCCGCTGTCCCCAGCCACCCTCATTAGACCTGGCACTTCCTCTCCTTCCCTGTTGTCAGAGTCCTCAGACCTCAGCAACTTTCTGATTCACCGTTTTGGTTCCATCTGCTCCACAATGGCAGGAACTTGGGCAGTTTCGCTCCTGATTCCCAGCATCTAGCAGAGTGCCTGGCACCGACCAGCAGGTGCTCAGTAAATACTCCTGGAATAAACGAGGGAGCCTTTTGGGACAGAGCTGCCAGCCTTGGGGCCGCCTGCCTCGTGGTTCGGGGCCCTGCTCCCTTGGCTCCCCGGCTCCCTGGCTCCCAGCCCAGCTGCCAGGTCCACTCAGCCAGGGAGGGTTGGGGAGGGGGTGGGGATGGGATCGTTGAGGCCGGGGGAAGAGGCAGGGCTGCCAGGTCCCCCGCGGCTGCAGAGGGGGTGCATCCAGCTGCACCATGTCCTTGCCCTCCCATCCCGCAGTGATTCTAGGACAGCCCTCCTTGCTCCCATCAAGAGAGGCCGGCGCCAGGAGAGGGGGGTCCAGCACCCCAACATGGCAGGAAATCCCTCCAAACCTGGACGCACCCCCACACCACCCCTGCTCCCAAACATGAGAATTCCCTCCCTCCTGGGGAAGCCCCTCGTGGGACAGCTCGGTCATCAGAAAGGCCCCCAACGCGCACGAAAACCTGTCGTCCCTCCTGTAGCAGCAGCACCACCGCCACCACCACCAGCACGGAGGGGACCCCGTGCCCACGTGCCACCACAGCCTCGTGCCACTGTGGTCCCCAGCACCCGCCATCAGCGTGGCCATCCCCTGGGTGCTCTTGGCTCACAAGGCTACGGTGACACCGCTTCCCAGAGGGCTCCCCCTGGGGCACCGAGTTTCTAGAAGCTGTGACGACAAAGCACCACAGGCCACAGGGTGTAAAAACAGAAACGCCTTCTGTGCCAGCGGAAGGTGCCAGCTGGGCCGTGTCCCCGGGGCTGGGGGCCAGAGCCTGTCGCAGGCCTCCTCCCAGCCTCCGGGGGCCTCAGGCAAGGCCTGGCTGGCGGGTGGCCCTCTCCGTGTCCTCTCGTCTTCTGTCCCCGCGGATTGCCAGCAGCCTGTGGGGTCCTCTGCCTCCCCATCCTGTGACTGCCCCCGTGTGTATGTCTCCCCCCTCCTTCCCAGGGGCAAGGACACCGCACTGGCCTAATGATTTCATTTAAAGTCGGGCACCCTGTTTCCAGATAAGGTTCCGTGCGCAGGGCCTGGGGGTAGGACCCCAACCTCTTTTTTGGAGAACACGGTTTGCCCCTAAGAGACCTGTCCTTGGGTTGTCTGGAAGCTGCTTCCCTCTGGCTTCTGCTCCCCGCCCCCGCCCGGGGCCCTCAGCACCGCCCCCCCTGCCCCCACACAGCCCACAGTGTGGAGACCCCACAGTGCCATCCCGCCAAATAGCCGGCTCCGTGCCTGCCTCTCCCTGCCCACCTCCTTCCCCGGACCCACTCTGGCCTGTCACAGCCCCTCCCAGGGGACTGAGCACAGGGACCCGCAGGGGCACTCCAAGGTCACGCAGCCAGCAGGTGACGTCAGCCTGGGCTCTGTGGGCTCTGTGCCCATGCTCCCAGCACCTCTGCTACTATGCCCGCTGGACCCCTGGTCACCTCTCAGGGCACAGGCAGACAGCTGGAGGCCACCCTTCCAGCCTGCGTGCACACACATTCCTGCCCTAGCCACCTGGCCAGGCTGGGGCTGCAGGTGACCACGCACAGGGCCAAGGGGACAGATAGAGGCAAGTGGTGACCCAGTCCCTGGTGCAAGGGGGCAGAGGAACACAAGCCAACCACTGACCACACTGGCCAGGCCTGGAATCCAGCCCCTCCCCACCCGTGGAACTCAGCCCCTCCTCACCTCCCCACATGTTGGCATGTGGCTGGGCCTCCCCCAGGGGTACCCATGCACATCCTGGGGAGAAGTCTGACACTGAAGAGTGCGAGACCACCCACAGAGCAAACCTCAGGCAGCTGTGGCTCACGTGGCCCTCACCCCCTGCCTGCTGGGTGGGATGGGGTCCCTCTCCCCAGTACAGGACCCCTGGAGGATCCCACACCAGGCCACAGAAGGTGCTGACTGCGGCTGTTACTTCCACTGGCCACTTCCCCCCAGCAAGCCCCAACACCCACCCCCAACACCCAGCCAGACAGCCCAATGTGGGACTTGATCTGGGGTCTCCAGGATCACGCCCTGGGCTGAAGGCAGATGGTCAACCACCAAGCCACCCAGATGTCCTTATACTGATGTTTATACTAAACTTTTCTTTTTCAAATTATTGTGTGGTTTCTGTTTCCCTGATGGAACCCTGATACACCTTATATTCTGAAACCTTGCTAAATCCATTAGTCACAGCAGCTGTTTTGTAGATCCCATTCGGCTTTCGAAATAAACAATTATGTCATCTGTAGAGACGGTTTTCCTCTGCTTTCCAATCTTCGAGCCTATTATTTTTTCTTGCCTTATTCCAATAGCCAGGACCTCAAATATCATTTGAATGAAAGCAGTGAGACTAAGAAACCCTGTGTTTCTGATTTCAAAGAACAAGTGTCAATAGTTCGACCATTAAGTAGATTATTTAGTAGATAAAAGTAGTTCTTAGTTTGCTTTTTTTGTGTGTGTGTGCTTACATTCTAAAAAAAATCATGAATGGTAGAGATGCCTCCACCATTGTGCAGTCGGCTAAGCATCTGGCTCTTAGTCTAGGCTCAGGTTGTGGTCTGAGAGTCATAGGATCGAGTACTGTGTAGGGCTCTGCACTCAGTGTGGAGTCTGCCTCAGTTTCTCTCTCTCTCTGCACCACTCCTAAAATAGAGAATTCTTTTTATTTTTTTTTTTAAGATTTATTTATTTATTCATTCAGAGAGAGCAAGAGAGAGGCAGAGACACAGGCAGAGGGAGAAGCAAGCTCCATGCAGAAAGTCCGATGTGGGACTTGATCCCGGATCTCCAGGATCACACCCCGGGCTGCAGGCGGCGCTAAACTGCTGCGCCACCGGGGCTGCCCGAGAATTCTTTTTAGAACTCCTAGAGCAATTTGGCAATGTGGCAGGATACAAAGTCAATGCCCAGAAGTCAGTGGCATTTCTAATACACTAACAATGAGAGTAAAGAAAGAGCAATTAAGGAGTCAATCCCATTTACAATTGCACCCAAAAGCATAAGATATCTAGGAATAAACCTAACCAAAGAGGCAAAGAATCTATGCCCTAAAAATTACAGAACACTTCTGAAAGAAATTGAGGAAGACACAAAGAGATGGAAAAATATTCCATGCTCATGGATTAGAAGAATTAATACTGTGAAAATGTCAATGCTACCCAGGGCAATTTACACATTTAATGCAATCCCTATCAAAATACCATGGACTTTCTTCAGAGAGTTGGAACAAATTATTTTAAGATTTGTGTGGAATCAGAAAAGACCCCGAATAGCCAGGGGAATATTAAAAAAGAAAACCAGAGCCGGGGGCATTACAATGCCAGATTTCAGGTTGTACTACAAAGCTGTGGTCATCAAGACAGTGTGGCACTGGCACAAAAACAGACACATAGATCAGTGGAACAGAATAGAGGACCCAGAAGTGGACCCTCAACTATATGGTCAACTAGTATTCGACAAAGCAGGAAAGACTATCCACTGGAAAAAAGACAGTCTCTTCAATAAATGGTGCTGGGGAAATTGGACATCCACATGCAGAAGAATGAAACTAGACCACTCTCTTGCACCATACACAAAGATAAACTCAAAATGGATGAAAGATCTAAATGTGAGACAAGATTCCATCAAAATCCTAGAGGAGAACACTGGCAACACCCTTTTTGAACTTGGTCACAGCAACTTCTTGCAAGATACATCCATGAAGGCAAAAGAATCAAAAGCAAAAATGAACTATTGGGACTTCATCAAGATAAGAAGCTTTTGCACAGCAAAAGAAACAGTCAACAAAACTCAAAGACAACCTACAGAATGGGAGAAGATATTTGCAAATGACGCATCAGATAAAGGGCTAGTTTCCAAGATCTATAAAGAACTTATTAAACTCAACACCAAAGAAACAAACAATCCAATCATGAAATGGGCAAAAGACATGAACAGAAATCTCACAGAAGAAGACATAGACATGGCCAACAAGCACATGAGAAAATGCTCCGCATCACTGGCCATCAGGGAAATACAAATCAAAACCACAATGAGATCCCACCTCACAGCAGTGAGAATGGGGAAAATTAACAAGGCAGGAGACCACAAATGTTGGAGAGGATGCGGAGAAAGGGGAACCCTCCTGCACTGTTGGTGGGAATGTGAACTGGTGCAGCCACTCTGGAAAACTGTGTGGAGGTTCCTCAAAGAGTTAAAAATAGACCTGCCCTATGACCCGGCAATTGCACTGCTGGGGATTTACCCCAAAGATACAGATGCAGTGAAACGGGGGGACACCTGCACCCTGATGTTTATAGCAGCAATGTCCACAATAGCCAAACTGTGGAAGGAGCCTCGGTGTCCATCGAAAGATGAATGGATAAAGAAGATGTGGTTTATGTATACAATGGAATATTCCTCAGCCATTAGAAACGACAAATACCCACCATTTGCTTCAATGTGGATGGACCTGGAGGGTATTATGCTGAGTGAAGTCAGTCAATCGGAGAAGGACACACATTATATAGTCTCATTCATTTGGGGAATATGAAAAATAGTGAAAGGGAATGAAGGGGAAGGGAGAAAAAAATGAGTGGGAAATATCAGAAAGGGAAACAGAACATGAGAGGCTCCTAACTCTGGAAAATGAACTAGGGGTGGTGGAAGGGGAGGAGGGCGGGGGGTGGGGGTGAATGGGTGATGGGCACTGAGGGGGGCACTTGACGGGATGAGCACTGGGTGTTATTCTATATGTTGGCAAATTGAACACCGATAAATTTATTATTAAATAATAATAATAAAAATACTAAATGATTATTAAATTCTGTCAAGAATTATTAAATTCTGTCTCCTTTATTCTGTAAATATATTGAGTTATATTAATCTTCAAATGTTAAGCCAACCTTGAATTCCTGAAGTAAATTCTACTTGCTCATTGTGCAGTATCCTTTCATATTGTTTTACTGGATATGCTAATATTTGCTAAGTATTTTTGTATTTGTTTATGAGGGATATGGATCCACAGATATTTGTCTTTGCAATGTCTTCATCAAATTATGGTATTAAACAAGTTGGAAAGTACTATTTTTTGAAAGAGCGTCTTTAAATTTGTTAGAATTCACCAGTGAAAACATCTGGGCCAGGAGTTTTATTTGTGGGAAGATTTTTTTTGTAATTAAAAATTTTCAATGTATTTAATATACAATGCCATTCAGATTCCATATTCCATTTTTTGTCAGTTTCAGTTAAGTTGAATTATTCAAGGAATCTGTCATCTCATCTATATTGAATTTTTGGCATGAAACTGTTCATAATATTTTTACTTATATTACTAGCTGCAGACTCCAAGTGATAATTGCCTTTCATCATTAATTTGGGGTTTCATTTATTTTAATATGCCTAGCAAAGGGTTCTTGAATTTTTATTTATCTTTTCAACATGCTAACTTTTTGGCTTTGTTAATTTTCTCTATTTTTTTACTTTCTTGTTTTTTATTTCTGTTATTATTTCATCCTTTCTACTGATTGGGTTATTTTGATATACATGTATATCAGATTGGCTCAGTAGGGTAAGGACCCCACCCCTGGAAATCAGCTGTGACTAAAGTTGGGGTCAAATACACACACAGTGTACAATATACACAGTGTATATTGTATACTGTGTGTGTGCGTATTGTATACTGTGTGTGTGTATGGTTTTCTTAAGTTAGAATATTAGTTATTAATTCTAGACTGTTCTTTTTTTTTTTTTTTTAATTTTTTTTTTAATTTTTTTTTATTTATTTATGATAGTCACAGAGAGAGAGAGGCAGAGACACAGGCGGAGGGAGAAGCAGGCTCCATGCACCGGGAGCCTGATGTGGGATTCGATCCCGGGTCTCCAGGATCGCGCCCCGGGCCAAAGGCAGGCGCCAAACCGCTGCGCCACCCAGGGATCCCCGACTGTTCTTTATTTTCTATTATAAGTATTTAGATTTTCCTCCAAATACTATTTTGTTTCCCAAATGTTGATATTTTGCATTAGTCTTCAGTTCAGATTATCTTCTCACTTCCGTTATGATTTTTTTCTTTGACACGCGAATTGTTTTGAAGTGTGGCTCCTTTTTCTATCTTTTAAACCAAATTTTCACATATTTAGTTTTTTTCTAGATATTATTTTTATTACTAACTTGATTGACCCCATTGTAGTAGTCCCATGATTTCAATTCTTTGGAATTTACTGGAACTTATTTTATTTTATTTATTTTTTAAGATTTTACTTATTTATTCATGAGAGACAGACAGAGAGAGAGAGAGAGAGAGAGAGAGAGATGGTACTCCAGGTACCACGCCCTGGGCCAAAAGCAGGCGCCAAACCGCTGAGCCACCCAGGTGTCTCTGGAATTTATTTTATGTTCCAGATTCTGGTCTATATTGGTGATCATATCATGGGCATATGAGAGGAATGTGTATTCTGTTCTTGGGTGTAGTACTGTATAAGTATCATTTAGGTCAAGGTGATAGGTAGCATTATTCAGATTATCTATTACTTTATAACTTTTTGTTGAGCTGGCTTTTCAGTTGCTGAGATAGGGTGCCAAAATCTCCAACTATGAATATGGAAATGCCTGTTTATCCCTTAAGTCTGTTGTGGGTTTTCTTCCTCCATGTACCTAAAGTTCTATTATTAGATGCATTTCCATTTGTGATAGCTCTGTCTTCTAAATAAAATGACCATTTTGTCATTATAGAAAGGTCATCTAGATCTAGTAATACCTTTTTGAAGTCTGTTTTAGGTGGGTAGGGGGTTGGGTGAAATCAGGGATGGGGATTTAAAGCACACATTTATCATGATGGGCACTGGGTGATGTACAGATTGTTGAGTCACTATATTGTACACCTGAAACTAAAATGATATCATATGTTAACTATACTGGAGTTGAAATTAAAACTTCCTGAAAAAATGAAAAATAAAAGTAAACCAGGTTGGGGATCCCTGGGTGGCTCAGCAGTTTAGCACCTGCCTTTAGCCCAGGGCATGACCCTAGGGTCCTGGAATCGAGTCCCACATTGGGCTCCCTGCATGGAGCCTGCTTCTCCCTCTGCCTGTCTCTGCCTCTCTCTCTCTCTCTTTCTGTGTCTCTCATGAATAAATAAATAAAACCTTAAAAAAAAAAAGTAAACCAACTTAAGTTCCTGGAAAGAATTAAGTCTATTTTGTATATTATTCATATAGATTCCCTGGACTTTTGATGCTCACTGTGGGTATATGTCTTTGCTTCTGCTTCTGTTAGTTTTCAACCCATCTCAATAAAGTGCACACAGTTATGTCTTGCTTTCATATCCATTTTGACAATATATGTTTTGCCTCTTACTTGTAAAGTTTAGTACATTAACATTAGAAGATAATCATTGACATGGTTGGATTTACATTTACCACTTTATTTATTTTTTGTCTGTTTGTCCTGTTTTTTTTTTTTTTTTTTCTTTTCACATAAACTTTCTTGCCTTATTTTGGATTTTTGAAATATTTTTTTGGAATTCACTTGCAACTTATCTATTTTTAAAGCTCTTTTTGTATCATTCTTTAGTAGTTGTTCTAGGGATCATAATGTTCATTCATATCTTTTTAGTTTATTTGGGATGACTCCTGTCGTACTCAACCTAAAAGGTAGAAACCCTGACCCCATGCATCCTCCTCTGTTGAACCTAATACTAAAGCTGTTGTATGAAAAAATAAATAAAAATAAAAATAAAAAAATAAAAAAATAAAGCTGTTGTATGTATTACATCTACCTATAAAACTAATAAGACAATTTTATAACTTCTGCCTTAAACAGCCCTGTTCATTTCTTTAAAATTAAGAGAGGAAAGTACTCCTTTATACAGCCCAGGTAGTTACCGTTGCCAGTGATCTTCATCATTTCCAAAATATTCACGTTTCAATCTGTTCTCACTTCTTACTGCCTTGAAGAATTTCCTTTGGCATTTTTTCTGTAGTGCAGGTCTGCCAATGAAATAAACTCCTTAGGGGCACCTGGGGGGCTCAGTCGGTCAAGCGTCTGCCTTCGGCTCAGGTCATGATCTCAGGGTCCTGGGATCGAGCCCTGCATCAGGCTCCCTGCTCAGTGGGGAGTCTGCTTCTCTCTCTCCCTCTCCCACTCCTCCAGCTTGTGCTCTCTCTCTTGCTCATGCTCTTGCTCTCTCTTTCTCAAAATCTTAAAAAAAAAAGCTCCCTAGTTTTCTTTTATCTAAAAAAAGTTTTGATTTAACCTGCAGTCTTAAATATTTTTGGCTGGTAGAGAATTCTGGTTTTGACCCTTTCCCCCTCCTTTGGCAATTTAATGTTCCTTTATTGTACTGAAACAAGATATTGTTCCACTGTCTTCTGGCCTTCATAGTCTCAGCTTGTAAGTCAGCAAGTCTCAACTGCTGGTTTTCCGTGTCATTTTTCTCTGGATGCTCTCAAGATTTCCTCTTTATCTTGGTTTTCAGAAGGTCCATTACAGTGTGCCTGTGTGTAGTTTTCTTTGTATTTTATCCAGCTTGGGGTCCACTGAGATGACTAAATCTGACAATTTATGTCTCTCACCAAACTGGAAATATCCTTAGTCATTAAATGTTTTGTATGCCCTATTCTCTCTTCTCCAAAACTCCAATTACATGTATGTAAAATATTCTGATAGTGTCCCACAGGTCTTTGAGGCTCTGTTCATTTTGTTTCAATCTTTTTACTCTTTATTTCTTTTTTATTTAAGTAATCTCTACACGCAATGTGGGGCTCAAAATCACAATCCCCAAATCAAGAGTCACATGCTCTAGAGACTGAGCCAGCCAGGTGCTCCCATTTTGCTTTTTATTTTAGAGATTGGGTCATTTCTATTAGGCTACCTTCAAGGTCACTGATTTGCTTCTGTCATCTTCATTCTTCTATTAAACACAACCAGTTTTTATTCTGCTTTTTGGGGTTTTCTCTCGCCCCCATAATTTCAGATATTATATTTGGTTTTCTAGAATTCCTCCTTTGTTTCCTATGATTTCTATGCTTACTTTTCACTGAGATTTCCTATCTTTGCATTTATGTAAGCCTATTTTCCCTTATATACTTGAAGATGTGTATAATAGCTACTTTAACATCCTTTACATTGATTTCTTTTTTTATTTATTAAATTTTATTTATTTATTTGACAGAGAGAGAAAGAGAGAGTGAAAGAGCACTGATGGGGGCCAGGGGAAGGGGCAGAGGGAAAAGGACAAGTAGACTCTTTACAGAGCAGGGAGCCTGACACAGGGCTCGATCCCAGGGATCATGACCAGAGCTGAAGGCAGACACTTCACCAACTGAGCCACCCCAGCACCCCAACATCCTTTGTCATTTTAAGGTTGGTGTCCGCTGATCATTTTCGAGTAGGTTGTGTGTTTTCCTGGTTCTTCATATCATTTTTCATTGTATGCTGGACATTGCTAATATGTTGTAGAGGCTTTGGGTTCTGCTGGAATCAAGCTGCAGACTGTACCTACTGGTAGCTCAAACCTCAGGTTGAGTCGGCTGCCCATTGCTGATGTGTGCCCCACCATGCAGGCGTGGCTCGGAGATTGGGCAAAACTTTGAGCAGAGTTTATGCACAGAATTTAGGCTCTCCCAAGCTGGCTTTCTCCCCTGTGGAATTCCCTACCCGCTTTCTAGCAACTGTGCTTGTCCCAAACTCTGTCTTCCATTCTTCAAGCCAAAAAGACTGTCAATTTCTATTAGGGATATAGCCACTCTAACAGAAGGGCCAACATCAGCCTGGCTCAGCTGAAAAGCTACATGATGGAAGCTCATCCTGTGCCATTCACTTTTCCAAGTGTGGACTTCCCTCCAGAATTTGTCCTTGCTCATTCTTCACTGCCTTCAAGTCATTGCTGATATTTTAAATTTAGTTTTGCTCTTTTGTATTTTGTCCAGAGCTCATAATGCTGTCTGAGGAAAGGTCAAGTCCTGTAGGTGCTATTCAGCCAGACTGGAAACAGAACACTTACGTACATGAAACATGACAAATAATTAAAGACCCCTTTGTTCTTCTCCTCTCTGAAGAATATGGTATGTCTCTTACCTATTCACTTTTTATGTGAATATGTCTTCTATGTATATTGTTCAAAAAGTATAATACTGGGGAACACAGCTGGCTCCATTGGTGGAGCATGTGACTCTTGATCTTGGGGGTCATGAGTTTGAGCCCAATGATGGGTGTAGAGATAACTTAAAAATAAAATCTTTTTTTAAAAAGCGTGATACTGGGGCACCTGGGTGGCTCAGGGGTTGAGCATCTGCCTTTGGCTCAGGTCATGATCCCAGGATCCAGGGATTGAGTCCTGCATTTGGCTCCCTGTGAGGAGCCTGATTCTCCCTCTGTGTCTTTGCCTCTCTCTCTCTGTGTCTCTCATGAATAAATAAAATCTTTTTTTAAAAAAGTGTGATACTGTACAATTCATGAACTACATATAGGATGCAGGACTTTTAGAACTTTACATAAGCCAAAACACATGGTATTTACCACCCTCTGATTTTTCTTTTCCCCTCTCTCTTTTTTTAAACATTTATTTATTTATTTATTTATTTAAGAGAGAGAGAGAGAGAGAGAGAGGCAGAGACACAGGCAGAGGGAGAAGCAGGCTCCCTGCAGGATCCTGATGTAGGACTCGATCCCAGGACCTTGGGATCATGCCCAGAGCAAAAGGCAGACACTCAACCGCTGAGCCATCCAAGCATCCCATTTTTCCCCCTCTCAATGTACTATTTGGAGATCCACCCATGCTGAGACCTGCAGTTCACTTCGTTCATTTTTACTATTCAATCACATGGATGTAATCCCTTTATGTGCCATTTCTTCAACTGATGGGGACTCAGGCTGCATCTAATTATCTGCTCTGACAAGAACACTGCAGGGATGCTCTTGTACCTACCCCTTCGGTTATTTACCTAGACACACAATTGCTGGATCAGCTTTACCTTCGCTCAGCTTGCTAAATTGCTCTCCCAAGTGACCGGACCAATTTATATCTCTACTGTCAGTACATAAAAGTGCCCATTCCTCAAAATATTAACAGTGGTTATCTATGGGCAGTAAAATTTCAAGTGATTTTCACCTTCTCTTTCGACACATTTTGTCATTGAATTTTTTTTTCCCCTTTCTGATCAGTTGTTCTTACAACACAACAGCAGACTTCCTGTTATCAAACCAACAGCGGAACCTGCCCTTCCTCTCGCACCCTCTCCAGGTCAGGGAAGGCTGCTGCCATCAGCTGCCTGCATATCTCAAGTGAGAAAGCCGGTGGGAGCCCAGGACTCTCTCCTCCGTCTCCTCCCTGCACGTGCCTGTGTCCTGTGCACCCTGCTTCAACTCTAAATGCAGTTACTTGTGCATTTCTTTGCTTATTTACTCCCCAACTATTCTGCAGGCCCCCTGGGGGCAGGTGGTGCATCCTCCTCCTCTGTGTATCTATGAGACCAGTGCCGCCAGGTGCAAAGCAGATACTCAAGAGCATGCAGGGGATTGCAGAGTGGACACAGCCTTCCACACTCCACAAACGAGAAAAAGCTTGGAGAACTTAGCCCGCTCACACACCCACAGTGGGGGAGGGGGACAGAGTTCCAAGCTGAACCCCCTGACTTTGAACTCCCTGCACTGGCCAAAATGGCCCAAGCCATGCAGCTGTGACTCTGAGCCAGCAGCAGCAGTGAGGTGCCCGGTCCCTGCTCCTGGCCCCCTGGTGACGGCAGCCTGGCTTTCTTCAGGGCAGACCGACCACTTGCTTTGCCACCGGCTTTTATGTTCTGGCCGGGATTCAATAATTCATCGTGGATATCAGCTCCAAGTTCTGGGCAGCCGGCCCAATCTCTGGAGTCACTTAAAATCTCTGTCGTTTCTGCAAAAGTGAATGTTTGAACAATTTACGGCACGCATCTTGTCACCAGGGACGCCCTGGAGTCCTCGTTTCCACATCATGTTTCATTGTTTTAAGCTGAAACGCACCACGCGCGCTTGCAACACATTACCACCATGGTTGCTTTCGTCTGCTGTGGAAATTATGGGGAAAGTGGGCTTCGATACAAGGCAGGGTGACCAGGCCACGCCGTGCTGGAGCTGGGATTCCACGATCATCCTCCATGAAAGGGAGACTGTTATCAAAGCAGCCGCAGGAACGCGCCTTGGGGCCACCTCTTGGAGTCAGGAAATTTGAGACATACATTTCACAGACGTGGGTCACACCGTAAACCCTTCTGCATAATGCACAAGATGTGATTTAATGTTGTTGTTAATTCTGCTGTTCATAGCGGTGCGCTCTTGAGGGACCCATCATTTTTATTTCTTTTTTTTTTCCTGGCAACAAAACTCTGAGGCTTTTCTGGGGTTGTGCTGAACTGTGGGAGCACAGACCCCTTCCCAAGGGCACGGGAACAGATAGCAAGCAGCTTCTCTGGGCGCCGTGGCCAGTCTCAGCTCTCTGCCTGGCTCCGGCAGGTCAGAGCTGGAGGGCTGGGTTCGAAAAACAGAAGAAGGAAGGAAAAAACTAAAAGAACAAGCTTTGGTGGCAAAAGAGGGAACAAATGAAACCATGGTCACCTTCCAAGCTGCGCATGAGGACCGTTCTGGCCTGGTTTAGCCGAGGGCGCGTGAAGGAGCTGAAGATCTGGTGCATGGGGAGGGTGGGGAGCGAGTGAGAACCACCTCATCTGCAGCAGGGACCCGGCAGAGGGAGACACCTGCCAGCCTGTGGCCCCGCATCGTTGGTCTGCTGTCCTCCGGCCTCCGACCACAAGCAACCTGACGCACAGAGCCCTCCTCTCCAGGGAAGATGGTTCAGTGAGCGGCAGGGACCCCCTTGCAGCAGCCTGCAACCCAGCGCCACCTCCTGTGCTCGGCGGACTTTAACGGGATCCATGTCCTTACGAACTGGATGGACGGCCAGGACCCAGGGACGCTGCGCTCCAACCCTGACTCAGGATGGAATCCGTGCCAGCGAATGGCTCAGAGAAAGGAGCAGGGCACTGTCCCACTCTTGGGTCCAACAGATCCGCAGCGGCAGGTGCCAGCGTCCACTGACACATGCTGGGAGGTGGCCCCAAGGTCACACGTCCCCTTCTTTAGAGACAGAGAAGATAAGCAGAGCAGAGGACTGCACACCTGCGGGTCAGGGCGTGGAATTAATACCGTGAAGGTGAGAAGAAAGGGCACCTGCTCGCTCCAAGTCCCAGAGTGGAGCCCTGGGCGACCCCAGGACCCAAACGGGCACCTGGTGGGGCTCAGCACCCCATCCCAGGCCTGCACAGGCTGATGGGAAACCTGCAGCAGACATTTATTCTTTGCTCCCCTCTCCTCTGCGCAGCAAGAGCTTGGGGTGCTTGGCACACAACTAATACTCGGTGGAGGGGGGCAGGATGCCTGTCACCATTCAGTCTGGAGCTATGTGTCCCCTCACCCCCACATCCATACGTGGAGCTCTAAACCCCAGTGTGGCTGTAAGTGGAGAAGGAGCCCTTGTGGAAGTAATTAAGGTTAAATGAGGTCCCAGGAGCGGGCTTCGAGCCAGCAGGATCTGTGTCCCCATGGGAAGAGACTCCAAGGGCTGGCTCCTTCTCCATCTCTCCCCGTCCCGCTGTGCGAGGACACCGTGAGAAGGTGGCCGTGTGCAAGCCAGGAAGAGGGATTTCATCCGGTGCTGGGCCTGGCGCTTCCGGACTCCAGCGCATAAGAGATAAACGTCTATCGTTTAAGCCCCCAGCTTGTGGTATTTGTTGTGACGGCCCAAGCAGACTGACATGTCTGGGGCGCTCTGGGGTGCCAGCCCCCTGTCACCCTGGCCCCGGGTGGGGCACACCGCACAGGCCCCAGCCAGTTAGTGCAGACCTGGCCACTGCGATGGTCGCGGTGGGCACGCGAGCCGAGCCTGTCCATCGGGGTGAATCTGGGGGCTCCGTGCTACGAATGTGGAACGCCTTTCTCCTCTGTACCTAAGCTGCAAACACAGGGTGCATCTCCCCATGTGGAGGGCTCAGGCTGCCTGAGCCCCAAATCTCTACTCTGCCCATGGCCAACCCCGAGCCCTCCCACTGTGACCTCGGCCTTGGACCTGACACTGGTTCTGGCCAATGGGGACGAGCGTGGAGGCCACCAGCCAAAGCCTGCAAACTGCACGCACCTGTCTTGGTGCCCCCGCACGCATGCGGTGCGCCCCGCTTGGCCTACTGGCCACATGCACGCCCACCGGGGAGCCACGTCCCCACAGCTGACCTGCAGCCAGCCCGACACGCATGCGAGCCCGGAGGAGAGCAGGAGAGACGCTGCCCTGGCTGCCCCGCCAGACGATGGTGGACAGCTGAGGCTCACAGCTGCCGCTTTACCACACGGCGGGACAGCCGCAGGAGATGCCAGATGCAGGTACCCCACCGACAAGCTCCCACCTCCGGCTCAGCCATGCTGGACTGTGATTCTAGACACATCATCTCATCTCAGCCCACAGCCCAAGAACGACGCAGAAGGGCCAGAGCCTGGCTGCTCACTACAAGGCTCGCCAGGAGTTTTTTTATTTTTTAAACATTTTTAAAAAGATTTATTTATTTATGAGACCCAGAGAGGCAGAGACCCAGGCAGAGGGAGAAGCAGGCTCCCTGTGGGGAGCCCGATGCGGGACTCGATCCCAGGACCCCAGGGTCACGCCCTGAGCCGAAGGCAGACGCTCAACCCCTGAGCCACCCGGGCGTCCCTCGCCAGGAGTTGAATGGTGAGTTTACGAAGCACGAGGAGCACACGGAGCCCTCAACGCGACATTTCCAGCACTAGCGGAGGGTCCTGGCCGCCATCGGGGGCCGCGGGGGGCGAGACGGGGCCCGCGGGGTGTCTGTCTCCCCTGTGGCCTCTCGCCAAGGGGCCGCCCAGCTCACCTGCCCCGGGTTGTTGGTGCGGGGCTCCCCGCGGGCCTCTGGGGTGCTGAAGACCTTCCCGTAGTACTCGATCAGCAGCTCAGTGAACAGGTTCAGAGGCACGAGGGCGCTCAGGGAGGACGCCCCCTGGGACGGCCAGATTAAATTCAGCCCGAAGACACACGCCAAGTTGGAGCTGTTCATCTTGTTAAAAATGCTCTCCCGGGACACCTGGAGGACACACCCAAGACCCGGGGAGTGACTGTGGGCTCTGTGCTCTGGCCTTGTGCAGCCACCTCGCTGCCCTGGGACTCAGGTTCCCTGTCTGCAAAAGGAAGGACTCAGTCTTGATGCTCCGAGGGACCCTCTGGCTCTGACCACCCGTGAGCTCCTTCTGGGATCTCCTCAGCACCCCCGTCTTCTCTTCCACTCCAGAGGACTGGGGAGGTCCCCTCAGGGTGAGGGAGTGCAAGCTTGGTGTTTGGTGTCACCCAGCCAAACCACGTCCCTGGTAGTTACACTTAGTGTTTTTTAAAAAAGATTTTATTTATTTATTCATGAGAGATGCAGAGAGAGGCAGATACACAGGCAGAGGGAGAAGCAGGCTCCCTGTGGGGAGCCGATGTGGGACTCGATCCCAGGACCCCGGGATCACGCCCTGAGCCGAAGGCAAATGCTCAGCGCCTGAGCCACCCAGGCGTCCCTCTGATATCTACGCTTTGGCTGATGAGCTGGACATAGTCAAGACTGACTAGCACACGGGGGTCACTGGAGGACTGGGGGTGCTGGTAGGGGGAGCTGACCTTACAGCACTTACAACCCCAAGCAGCAGGATACATCACCCATTTTACAGATGAAGAAACTGAGGCCCAGAAGGTGGCAGGGGGGCTACCTGGCCCAATCTCTTGCTTGCCTCCAGGGTCCTGGGGACCTCCAAGAATCAGAAGAAGGACAATGCAGAGCCTCGGGGGCCATGGGAGAGCACAGGACCCGGGGGAGCACAGGTGCACAGCCTGGTGACCTCCTGGGGATCTGGTGAGGATGCCCACACTGCCCAAGCCCTGCCTCCGTGACACAGGCAGCCCCCAAGCCCCTGCAGGAGCCAATGCTGTGCAGGGCCAAGCCCCGTGGACGTGTTAACGTCAGTGCCCTGGAGGAGGACAGAGAACAAACCCATCTCCAGCTCATGACAAAGAAGTAGAAAAATGATTAGGATAACTTCGTTTTCAGCTTCTGAGAAACAATATGAAGTGATAAAGAGGGAGAACGAAATAGTTTTTTTCTTTTAAAGCCATGTTTACTCCCAACGTGGGGCTCAAACTCATGTCCCCAAGATGAAGAGTCTCCTGCTCTACCGACTGAGCCACCCGGGTGCCCCCGAAATAGTTTATTTTTAAAACTAAGAGGTGGTGGGAACACCCAGGTGGCTCAGCGGTTGAGCGTCTGCCTTCAGCTCAGGGCGTGATCCCGGGGTCCCGGGATCGAGTCCCACATCGGGCTCCCTGCAGGGAGCCTGCTTCTCCCTCTGCCTCTGTCTCTTTCTCTCTCTGTCTCTTGTGAATAAATAAAATCTTTAAGAAACAAAATACACACATACACACAAATCTAAGAGGTGGGGTTTGACAGGCTCCAACATGTGACACTGGCTGTGCCTGGGGGGTCCCCTCCACTCCCCTGGTCATCACATCCCCAGGCCACCTGCCATGGAGCAGGGCTCCCACACAAGCCCCGAAGACCCTGGGCTGGTCCCTGCTGCGGTGTCGCCACACCGTGGGGAGTAAGAAGCTCTGGCCTGTGCCCCGCGGTTGGGAGCCCCAAGGCCCAGCACTGCCTCGTTCACACCTGCACCCGACACTGCCTATGAAGGGCCCGGAGAGGTGAGGTGTTCCAGGAAGAGTCACGCGACAGGATGGTGGGTCTGGGAGCAAGATGGGGGCCCATTTGGATCTGGTGACCTCGCAGACCACTGCTCCCTGCCCGGACTGGGGAGCGAAGCCTGGACCCAGAGCCAGGACAGGTGTTTCTCTCACTGTTCATTTTTATGCTGTGCAGGGGGCTGAATGGCAGCCCCACAAAACAGGGGTCTCCCTGGGACCTGTGGGCGTGGCCTTACGTGGACAAAGGGTCCTTGCCGGTGGAATTAAGGGTCTCAAAGTGAGATCATCCTGGACTATCCAGGACTCAGCCTAAATGCAATGACGGGCACTCTTATAGGAGAAAGCGCAAGGAGGCTGGCCACACGGAGGGGACAAGGCCACATGGAAACCGAGGCAGGAGTGAGGCGGCGACAAGCCAAGGGACGCGGGGGCCACCGGGAGTGGGAATGGGCAGGACAGACCCTCCCCTAGGGCCTCAGTGGGAGCACGGCCCCATCCACACCTTGACTGGCCTTCTGGCCTCCAGGAGCGCGACGATAGATTTCTACTGTTTGAAGCCGCTGCCCAGTCCGTGGCCCTGGGTTACGGCCACCCCAGGACACTCATGGCCTCTCACAGGAAAGGCCCACTCGGGCTGCTCACACCCGTGTTGCAACCGGTGCCCTGGCCTGGGGACACAGCCGCCTCCCCTCCACCGACGGGCCATGCAGATGACGATGCAGGAGCAGGGGACCCCCCACCCAGCAGGTCTTATCAGTAAGTGGGGGCAGCCACGTGTGGGGCCAGCAGGGGAGACACAATGGACCCTGCCTGGCAAAGTCAGGCCTGGAAGTCCTCTGGGCTGAGAGGGAGCCCCGAGCCCCTGGGCTGCATGGGCACCACGTGCGGGAGGGTCCCCCTGGGCCAGGCACAGAGTTTGGGCCTCCCCCTCCGTCCACCCCCCACCCCGGGGCCTGCTTTGTCCACTCACCTCATGCAGGAAGCCCATGAGGTAGCTGAGGACGGTGTAGTTGTGTTCTGGAAGGCTCTGCAGGATCTGCCGGCAGCGCGTCACCCGCAGGCTGCTCTCCACACCTACAGCGGCACAGGGCTCTCCCTGAGTCCTTCCCGAGGGGACAGCACGGGCGCAGAGAGGAGGACAGCCCCGAGGACGGACTGTCCCGAGGTTGGGCCTGGAGCCCTCGCTCACTTCCCGGCCCCGTGGCTGTTCCCTGCTGAGCCCTCCGTCCCGAGACCTCCGGTCCCTTCTTCACACCACCTCGTGCACCTGCTACCTACCAGAAAGCCCGCAGAGCGAGTCACTCACGCTACGCTCGGGAATGGCCTAGACCACAGTCGGCAAACTACAGCCTGTGGCCCAGTGGCCCACTTTTGTCAAGAAAGCCCCAGAGCCACACCCACTCATCTGTAAGTCCCCGGTGGCTACCGATGCGGGACAGAGCTGAGTGGTGGCGACACAGACTGACCCACAGAGCTGAAAGATGGGCTCATGGCTCTTTACAGAAAGGCCTTAACCTGTGAGCGATTTCCTACAGCTTAGGGGCCCACACCCACTGGGGGCCTGGGGGAGCGGCCCAGACTCAGACGCACCCCCGCCCCCACTCTCCCCGTAACTAAAGCCTCCACTCAGCTCCATAAACCATAAAAAGTCAAAGTGAGGGCAGCTCAGGTGGCTCAGCAGTTTAGCGCCGCCTTCAGCCCAGGGCGTGACCCTGGAGACCCGGGATCGAGTCCCACGTCGGGCTCCCTGAATGGAGCCTGCTTGTCCCTCTGCCTGTGTCTCTGCCTCTCTGTGTGTGTCTCATAAATAAATAAATAAAATCTTTAAACAAAACAAAACAAAACAGTCAAAGCGACGCACATCCACAACGATTCACAGGGTGCTCACCATGCTCCGGCTGCAGACATGCGTGCACACACGTGCACACACGCACTCCCCACTCCTCCAACACACTAACCTCCCCCAGCTAAGCCCTGAACACTGGGTGCTTTCCAAACACAGTCCCCGCTGCAAGCACAAACTTCCCCACTCTGCACGCCCTCGTTAGCCTTTTAATAAAAGCTATTCTTTAAAAAAAATTAAAAATTTTTAAAAAGCCATTCTTTTCACGAACTCAAGCTGCCATAGGTAATGCCAGGGTAAAAGGAGTTCTCGTGAAATAATATTTCCCAAGAAACCAACGAGCTCGGAGGACACCGTCGTGTGGCCTGGACCTCAGGCTCCTGACCTCAACCTCACGTTCCCAAGAATTGTGGTCCCTCCAGCTCCCACTACGGTCCCCTGGAGAAAGAGCACTCAGGGGCGAGTGAGAGGGAGCAGCCTGCTGACTGTCCCCAGTGTCCAGCGGTGCCATGAGCCATGCCACTCACTTTATTCACATGTAACCCTCCAAGCAGCCCCGCTTTTGGAAAGTGAGCTCAGAGAGGTTAAGTGACGCGCCCAACGTCACATGGCTAATGCCTGGTGAGGCCCAGACCTGGCTCAGCGCTGAGCCACACTCTTAACCTCCTTGCAGCACAAGAGACGGTCGTCCTGGCTGCGACTTCCTTGTGCCCTGGACACTGCAGGCCCCTGGGGAGCCCATTCCTCCCGAGCGTACCCCCGAAGGCCTCGCTTTCACATCACTTCAAGGAAAAACCCACCCCACCCGAGTAGGGCTGCCAGATGAAACAGAGCACACCTAGTTAAATGTTCATTTCAAATAAATGGCTAATATTACTTATATTTAAGAAAAAATAGTCCTTGTTTATGGGAGAATCAAGTTGAGGTGAGCATCCTGTATTTTTTATTGCTGAATCTGGCAACCCTGCGCCCGTCACCACGCTGCCGGGCCGAGTGAGACCACGGGGTCTTCGGCTTCTGGAAGCATTTCGGTTTCTCCACAAACGGAACTTCGGGACCATCTGAGTCATGACATTAGCAGGTGGCAACACAAAACTGGAACTGCCCCGAATGTTTACCCAGAGTGTAACACGGTTGATGGAATCTTACACAAGCATTAAAGAGATGAGTAGATACGCACACGAGGAGGGAAGGAGGAGAAGATGAGTAATGTCAGAAAACACTGAGAAAGCCAGGCTCGAAGAGTGTGCGAGAGGAGAGGAGCATCCCTGGCCGAGGGGCGAGCGCACATGGAGCTGCTGCGGGTGGCCACCACCGTGGGACCACAGGGGTCGGCAGGGACTCCCGTCCCATTACACAGCCTTTGCCCTGTTGGTGTTTGGGATGGTTTGTTCTTTTACACTATGCGCTTGTGTTATTTCCATCATAGTATAATTCTTAAAAATTCTCAACATCAGCCTCCAGCCCGGCCCCACTCCCTGGTGCAAAGGGGCCACCGGTCGAGCTTCACCCCTCACAGACTTCAGACTTGATCTTTCTGTGGCCAGATCTGTACCCACGGGCCGTGCCTCGATCCCCTTAGCTCGGCGTTCCACGGCAAAAATCCGGACCATCTGCATCACCTGGGAATGGGCTTAGAAATGCAGATTCTTGGGCCACTACCTGGACCTGCTGCATCTGAAACCCCGGGGTGGGACCCCGCGACCCATGTTTTCACACGCCCTCTGGGGGGCCTGGGGGAGCCCGAGAACCTTGTGGCACTGCCAAGCCTCCACCTCTGCTCGCTGTCCTGCCCGGCCCGCCTTTCCCCTGCTTCCCTTCCTGTGAACGCCGACGCCCACCTGGAGACATGCTGCCCCCGTGTGAATCCCCTACACTTGGCTCAACTACGCGCCTGTCCCTGCAGCTAGCCCGGTGCTCCTGACGAGCAGGGCCCGCGTGGTCACCGCCCTCCTGTCCACGAGTGCCCAGCACGGGACCTGGCACAAGGTAGTCACGGCCAGGACGACCATCTCCTGTGCCGCAAGGAGGTTAAGGGCGTGGCTCAGCGCTGAGCAGATCTGCGTCCAGGTCTGGGCCTCACCAGGCATTAGCTGTGTGACTTTGTCACTTAACCTCTCTGAGCTCACTTTCCCCATCTGCATAAAAGTGGGGCTGCCTTGAGGATTAAATGTGCATAAAGTGCGTGGCTCGGCTCAACGGCACCAGTGAGCTCTGGGGACAGCCAGCAGGTGCCCGTGTCAAAGATGAACAGATGTGGGAGGAGGCCGGTGTGGCCTGTGCCACGCTCCCACTGTGCCGAGATGGCTGGCACTTTACAGGAAGAATGAGGGCACAGGGAGGGACACGGGGGAGACGGGCAGTGTCAGGGCAGGGGGTTAGGGAGCGTGACCGGGCCCTCTGGGTGTGTTGATGGGAGAAACACACTCACAGGAGGGGGCAGGGGTGCAGGCTGGGGTGAGGCCCTTACCCTCCCAGGACGCTGGGATCTCCCCTCATCTCAGGGACGGCTCTGGGGTCCCCACGACAGTCCTGAGGGAGGAGGACTCCATCCATCCCCAAGGGCGGAGGCAGGGTTTCTGAGTGCAAGCTGTCTCCGGTAACTGTTCTGAGAAGGCGTGAGGGCGTCTACCCACACCTGGGGGCCTTGGGCGGCACAGCCAAGTCTCCTACCCCCATCCCTTTCTAGATGCAGAAGCAAAGGTGCTGGACGGGGGAGCTCCTCCAGAGCATCTGGGAGGGCAGGGAGGCAGCGCCCTGACTAGGGCGGTGTGCCCCAAATCCAGACGCCCCCTGCCACCCCGCCCTCCCAGCCCAGCTGCACCTGACAACCCTGCCCCCTCCTCACGGGCAGCGGAGGCCCGGCCTGGCCGTGGTCACTGTGGTCCACGGGGTCAGGTCCCAACAGGAGGATGCCGGGCCGCCCCCGCGCCCCCCAGACTGGCCCTGGGCTGGCTCTCCAGGGCAGGCACCTACTGGTGATCTCGAGAATCTGCTCATAGGCCTTGAAGGTCAGCAGTGGTTGGGGCAGCTCTCGCAGAAAGGTCTTCAGGATCACAGCAGGGAGGTGGATGTCCCCGTAGTCGTCAAAGTTCACGGGCTTCCCTGGATACAGAGCGAGGTCTGAGTTTACGGGGCTGGGGATTCCGCTTCACGGTGGCGCACAGGGCTTTAGAATCCTTGACATCCGCTGGCCTCGGGGATGCTGCCACCGTGCCCTCCTCCGCTGTCCAGGTCTGGGGCACGCCACTGACCCCCACTGTGTGGTTTGGTCCCAGCCGGGAGGCGGGTGCCCAGCACCCAGGACAGAGGAGGGCCAGCCCGCAGGACCCCGTGACGGGCCTGTCACCGGATGGGACAAGGCATGACTAAGGAAGGATGAGGGCATGCGGGGGCCCACGGGAGCCTCCCTGGTGGCGGCTGAGAAAGCGGTGCCAAGCCCGCCGGAGGGGTCGCCCAACAGACACCCCTTGGAACGGTCCGCACGTTCCAAGCCACCGTCCAGGCAGCAGGAGCCGAAAAGCCCTAAAGGCTTTTGTATGACTTTACCTAAAAGCAAAATCCCAGGAGCCGGGACTTGGGGTTCCCCTGGGCAGCTGCCCAGGCCCTGGGCTCTTCTGGGGGTGGGGGAGCTACGCTACCTCGGCATCTGGGACTCTGCGGCCCTGTGGGCTCTGCGGGCCCTGCAGGGCTGCACAGGCCGCCGCGTGGGAGGCTCAGCGCGGAGGGTCTCCGGGGGGCAGGCTCACCTTGATTGTACAGCCGCTGAATCTCGCGGATGGTGTGGACACTGGCCGACCTCCGGAACAAGCCTTCGGCGTGGAGTCCTACAGAGAGAGAGCCTCCAGGCGTCTCACAGGTTCCAGCACATCGAGCTTCTAGAATGTTCCGACCTCCTACCCAGGCATCACCCCCCGGTGGCTGGCGGGGAATGCTCTCCAGCCTGGTTCATTCCCTCTCACCCCCACCTTCCACGATCTTCACCTTTATTTATTCCTCAAACCACCATATTCCCCATCCCCACCCGACGGCCTACTTCTATGGCCCCCAGGAAGGGAGAACCTGGTCAGATGGACCCGGGGTCCAGCCCAACTCTGTCCGTCCAACTCCTGTGTGAGCTTGGCGAAAGCACACAGCCTCTCTGAGCCCGGCCGCCCTGTCTGCAGAGCCCCTGCCTCTGAGGGCTGCAGGAAGGACCAACGGGCGAGGTTTGGCACGCGTGTGGCATCCGAAGGCCTCCGCGGGGGCTGCTTCCCCTCATTCCTACAGCTGTACCCTCCCGCTGACCCATCTGCTATGGCAGCCACTGGCTGCACAGGGTGATTGGAATGCACATTTCATTAGTAACAATTAAATAAAATAAAAAATCCAGTCACCCAGTGTAGGAGACACACAGGAAGTGCTCGACTGCGCTACTGCCACCTGCCGCTAGAGGTTACCATTATGGACTCTGCAAACACAGAACCTCCCAAGTCTTATGGGACAGCACTGGGCTCCCCACCCCCCACAATCTCTTCTCGAATCTGAAGCCCAGTGAACTATTCAAGGTACACACCCAACTCTGATCGGCCTGTGCACAGAGCCATTCCGTCTTCGCAGGTTAACTTCCCGTAGGGACTTACACGGACCTGCACGGTCCGGCCTCCCCAGTCCCCTGCCTCCAGTCTGCCCCGTGCTCCCTACTACTCCTGGCCCTTGCATGCGCTGGTCCCTCTCTCTCTATCTCTCTTTTTTTCTTTTTTCTGAGACACTGCAGTAAACGTTCCAAGGTGGTTCCCAAATCCCTGGACCCTGTGGGACAGACACTTTCTTCCAGGTATTCATTCAAACACTAATCCATATGCCGCAGTCAAGGGACTTGGCAGACAGAATGCAGGTCCAAGGCAGCTGACCTTACCACATGGAGATTATCTTGGGTGGGCCTGACCTAATCAGGCAAGCTTTTTAAAAAGGGACCAGGTTGGGACACCTGGGTGGCTCAGTGGTTGAGCATCTGCCTATGGCTCATAGCATGATCCCGGGGTCCTGGGATTGAGTCCCACATCGGGCTCCCCACAGGGTTCCTTCTTCTCCCTCTGCCTGTGTCTCTGCCTCTCTCTGTGTCTCTCATGAATAAATAAATACAATCTTTAAAAAAGAGAACATGCAATTCCAGGGACATGCCAGGTAACAGAGCCCCAGGGACCCCAGCCATGGTGGCTCCCGCTTCTCATCTGATGCACCCCCCCCACCCCCACTCTGCAGCACCTGCTCCTGCAGTGGCCGCCCCTCCCTGGTAGCCTGTCCCACCCAGAGAACTATACTCCTTCTCCCAGGGTGAAAGCAGCCTCCACACCTCCATGATTTCCCTGTGGGTCTGAGCTCTGGCCTCAGGAGTTTGGAGGAGTCACAGGGCTCACCCCCTCTGGTCACTGAGCACACCCACCCCCACGGGCAATTGCATCTGCAAACCAAGATATCATGCACCTCCTTTTTGGAGGGCTTTACATGTATTGTGTCATTCAGGCCCCACAGCAACCCCATCAATTGGCTACTGTTACTAACCCCACTGGACAGATGAGGAATCAGAGGCCCAGAGAAGATAAGTAACTACCCAAGGTCACACAGCTAGTACACAGTGAAGCCAGGATTCAAAGCTAGCAATCCATGTGCCTGAGCCCATCCCTGCACTGGGCTCCAGCCCCTCCAATTCCCTGGTCTGCAGGGTGCTCAGGATGTGAGATGGGCTCCTCAGGCCAGACCCTCATGTCCCTGGCTCAAGTCAGCTCTCACTCACCTTTCTCTCTTAGGTACGTCACTGTGAATCTCAGGACAGGGGGGATGAGTTCA
The DNA here is from genome assembly GCF_048418805.1 of Vulpes vulpes. NCBI lineage: Eukaryota > Metazoa > Chordata > Mammalia > Carnivora > Canidae > Vulpes > Vulpes vulpes. The sequence goes on from NC_132795.1 coordinate 51,367,431, forward strand.
CCTTGATTTTTGTCCTTGAGGCTGAGGGAAAAGAGAAGGAGGCAACAGTGTTTACCTGGGCAGGACGGGAGATTCTGGTACTCTCCACACTGATGCAAAAACACAAGCTGAGTTGTGAGGGATATGGAGGACAAAAGAGGGAGGGGAATTCCAGGCAGAGGGGAATGCACAAGGGAGGCCCAGAAGCATGAGATTTGGTCAGACTGTTGGTTCTCTACTTGTCCTATCAATCCTTTAGAGAAGGGCACTGAAGTCTCCTCACAGATCTATGCATCCATTTATTCCTCAGTTCTACTAGATTTTCCTTTGTGTATTTTAAAGCTCTGTTACTAGCACACAGTTTTTTAAATTATGTCTTACTATTATGAAATGTCTCTCTTTGTCCCTGGCTTATTCCTTGTTCTGAAGTCTATCTTGCTTAATATTAATACAGCCATTCCAGCTTTCTTTTGGTTGGTGGCTGCATGGCATATCTTTCTCCATCCTTTTACCTTTTTAAAAAAGATTTATTTATTTATTTTGGCAAGAGAGGGTGAGCATGTGAAAAGTGGGGAGGGACAGAGGGAGAGAGAAACCCAAGCAGTCTCTGCAATGAGTGGGAAGCCCGACATGGGGCTCAATCTCACAAACCTGAGATCAGACCTGAGCTGAAACCAAGAGTCTAACACCCAACTGACTGCACCATCCAGGTGCCCCTCCTTTTACTTTTAATTTGCAGTCTTTTAACATTTTATATATATATATTTTTAAGATTTTACTCATTTATTTGAGAGTATGTGCACAATTGAGGGGAGGGGCAGAGGGACGAGCATACTCCCCGGTGAGCAGGGAGCCCAATGCAGGGCATGATCCCAGGACCCTGAGATCATGACCTGAGCCAAAGTCAGATGCTGAACAGACTGAGCCACCCAGGCACCCCTCATTTTATATTTAAACATCAGGAAGATCTTCCTTTTCAAAAACAAAATCCAAACCGAGAATCTCTCTTAACTGGAGTGTTTATGCCACTTACATTTAGTGTAATTATCAATATGGCGTGGTTTAAGTCTACCATCTTGCTATTTGTTTTTTATTAATTTCCCCTCTTTCCTTGATCTTGTTTTGCTGATTATTTTTTAGAATTCCATTTTATCTCCTTATTAATATATTAGTTGTGTCTCTTTATTTGTAGTGGGCCTAGTTTTACAATACACAGTCTATTCCTAAAATATTACACTACTTGACTTACAATGTAAGAATGTTACCACCGTAAAGCTCCACTCCTCAACCACATCTTTGTGTTAATGTCCCAATGTACAGTACTCCGACATGTTATTCATCTTCTATTTACTCATATATTTACGTTTCTAAAACTCTTCATCCCTTTGTAGGATCTAAATTTCCATTTGGCATTAAATCTCTTCTGTCTGACACACTTCTTACAGTGTAAAAGTGTAGCATTTCTTACAGTGTAGAAGTGCCGGAAATAAACCCTCTCAACTTCAGTTTATCTGAGAAAGTTTTTACTGTGCATTTCATTTTTGAAAGGTTTTTACTGGGTATGTCATCTTAGTTCAGAAAAATAAAATTTTGGGGATCCCTGGGTGGCTCAGTGGTTTAGCGCCTGCCTTCGGCCCAGGGCATGATCCTGGAGTCCCGGGATCCCTACATGGAGCCTGCTTCTCCCTCTGCCTACATCTCTGTCTCTCATCTCTCTCTCATGAATAAATAAAATCTTTTAAAAAATTTTAAAGATAAGAACTTTTTAAAAAAATTTTTATTTATTTATGATAGTCACAGAGAGAGAGAGAGAGAGAGAGAGAGGCAGAGACACAGGCAGATGGAGAAGCAGGCTCCATGCACCAGGAGCCCGACATGGGATTCGATCCCGGGTCTCCAGGATCATGCCCTGGGCCAAAGGCAGGTGCTAAACCGCTGCGCCACCCAGGGATCCCAAACTTTTAAAATTTGAAAAATATATTGCTCCACTGCCATCTGACTTGCATCTCTGTAAGAGAAATCGGCTGTCACTCTTTGCTCTTCTATGTCTAGTGTCTTTTTTTTCCTCTACTTTTAAGATTTTCTGTCATGGGTTTTAAGCAATTTGATTATGATGTGCCTTGGTGTCATTTTCTTCATGTTTCTTATGCTTGTGGTTCAGTGAGCTCCTAGAACCTGTGGGTTTATAGTTTTTATCAAAATTTTTTAAAGATTTATTTATTTATTTATGATAGAGAGAGAGAGAGAGAGAGAGAGAGAAAGAAAGAGAGGCAGAGACACAGGAGGAGGGAGTGGCAGGCTCCATGCAGGGATCCTGATGCGGGACTTGATCCTGGGACTCCAGGATCATGCCCTGGACCAAAGGCAGGCGCTAAACCGCTGAGCCACCCAGGGATCCCCTAGTTTTTATCAAATGTAGAAAAAAACGTTTTTCAAATATTTGTTGTCTTCATTCTGGAACTCCAATTATATATACCCTACGCTATAATATTAATTTTTAAAGACTGTTGGAATATTCTAATTTATGTTTTAATTCATTATGTAATAATATCACAGTCTATTTTATAAGTTAAACATATGACTATGAAATAGAAATGGTACAACAAAACTAAACATAGGTCAGGAACATGAATTTTCCCAGCAGCAGGTGCCCAAAGGAACACATGTTCCTTGCAGGGCCCAAAGCGGAGGCAGGGAAGGTGATGGGAACAGCATTGGCTCGTGGTGTGTGTTCTCTGCCATAGGTTGGTCTTTTTTTTTTTTTTTTTAATGTTTCATTTTGAATTATTTGTATGGCTTGACTGGGCCGAGGGATACCCAGCTATTTGGTTAAATATTATTGTGGGAGTGTCTATGAGGGTACTTTTGGATGGGATTAACATTTGAATCAGTGGACTGAGTAATAAAGCAGATTGCCCTCCCTAAGCAAGTGACCCTTCCTCCAATCTGTTTAAGCCTGGATAGAACAAAAGGCCAAGTAAGGGAGAATTAAGTCTCTCTGCCTCTCTGAACTGGGACATTAGTTCTCCCCTGCCGTTGCGCTCTGACTCAGACTGGAACAACCCCATTGGTTCTCCTGGGTCTCCAGCTTACCAACTGCAGACATTGGGACTTCTCAGCCTCTGTAACCACACGAGCCAATCCCTTATAATAAATATCCTACTGGTTCTGTTTCTCTAGAGAACCTACACTAATATACTGGGTCTGTTTCTACTGATCAGTTTTCTCCTAGTTACAGAACATGTTTTCCCGCTTCCACCTTATACTTTTTCTTTGGAAACTTTATATTGTTGGCTGCTAGATTTTTTTTTTTTATTTCTCTGAATGGAGATGAACGTTGTTCTGTCTTGCTTTAAATCATCTGGGATACTTTCAAGGACTGCTTTTAATTTTGCAAGGGAGGCTCTAGAGCAGTGGTCAGCCTAGGACTAATGTAACCCTACTACTAAGGTGGGAACTCCACCCAATGCCTTCGGTACTGAAGATCTTACTTTAGCTGGGAGAACAAGTATCGTCCCCAGCCCTGTGCAAGCTCTGAATAGTTTGGGGGCCTACTACCCTCCAGTGGTGCTTTGAATTTCCTTTCATATAGAAATCGTTTAAACACTCAGCCAAAGACTAGAGGGGATCTTCTGCAGATGTCCAGAACTCTCCATGCAGCTCCCTCCTCTCTAGAACTCTGTCCCACAACGTCACCCACCTACGGCCCCCCCAAACTCAGAACTCTGTTCCCTCATGTCTACAAAAGCACTGACTGGCCTCTCTCTGCTCTGCGGCCTGGAAAAGCTCTCCAGGCAGTGGCTGGAGGAACCCCAGGGCTCGTCCCCCTGGGGGCTCTTCTCTCAGGGATCACAATCCCATGCTGCATGCTGTTCAATGGCTGAAAATCTTCTAGTTTCAGGTAGGGCAGTTAATTTGTTCTGGGACTCAATCGTGGCAAGAAGCAGAAGTCATCCATTTATCATTGCAGGGTTGCTGGAGGCAGAGGGGTGGCCTCAGGCCTGGCTACAATCCGTGGTACCCTTCAAGCTTCCCTGGCCCTCATTCTGCTCCCTTGGGGTCTCTGCTTACTTGGTCTCCCAAGTAAGACCCTTGGGGTAATGGGGACAGGAATGGGGCAGGTATAGTTACCCCTCCGATTCTAACACACAAACTTGGACCTCTCCTTCTTTCCTTGGTTCCCCCAAGAACAGCCCAAAGCTCAGCAACCCCCCACTCTTTGGGAAAGAGTAGTCACCTTGCAAATATTCAGCATTACTCCTTGCTATGCGCTTGCACATCCATAGTTTCATTGGATTCCAACAGGGAATGGGTGGATGAGACAGGCTGTCATCCCCCCTGCCTCACAGATAATGAACACGGAGCCTAGTGAGGGGAGACTGCCTGCACCCCATGGCTGGGTGCACAGTCCATTATCTCTCTGTGACTCCTAGAGACTCATGTATGTAGTAACAGCACTGCTGTTACCAAAATGCCTGTTAAAATGTAGCCACTGGCATATGTTTTTGTTATAATGGAACACAAGGCTGGAAGTAAGCCAATAACCAAATGATGGAAAACTCCAGCAAGGGTCGAAGGTATACTAGTTGGTCTTCCTGGCCTCACTAGACCTACACTTGATGCAAAAATTTTGACTGGAACAACCTCAGGATGTTTCCTTCCTCTTTGGCACTGACTTCCCCGATGCTCAGCGAGCTCTGAGGCTCCAGGTCCCCTGGTGGCCTTGAGGACACTGGTCCAGGCCCCTCCTGCCAGCACCAGCTCTCCTTCCTCCAGCTAAAGGCATCCATGCTTCCATGTCACGCACTGACTAGATCCGGGTCCTGGAGCTGCAGGGGGTGTTCGGGTCGGGGACTCTTTCCTCACCATCACCCTCCCACCTTGTGGGTGAGCCTGGAGGGATCCCCAGAGGGAAGGCCCTGAGCACGTGAGAGGGTGTCCTCCAGGAGGTGAGGGAGGGCCTGACCAGGAGGTGTGCACTTCCCTCGGGAGCCCCTATGTTCCAGGGCAAGGGGGCCCAGCTCTGGTATGTGGTGGCGACTCATGGCATCAGGCTCTAAGACATATATGACATTTCTGGAACGGAAGTCAACAGTATGTGCCCCAAACCTTAAAAATGGCCATATTCTCTGATTCTGGAAATCCATCTATTCCTAGGAATTCATCCCAAGGAAATGATTCCAGATGTGTGTGCAAGGCCTGAGTCAGCCTCAATCTCTTCAAATCCGGCGTCCAACACAGGATGTGAGACACAGTAACAGTGGCTACTTGGGGGCGGATGAGAAGAGCAGATTTCTGTGCTATTTATTCCTGACACAGAACGCTGGCTGGGCACCACAGTGAGGTCAGCTGGTGCTCGCTGCTAAGTCTTCCTTCCCTCTCTGCTTTGCCAGGCTCTCCCGAGGATGGCCACCTCCCTGCCTCACTGATGGTGGGCTTGGCCATGTGACCTGCTGTGGGATGGCAGCAGGCATGATGTTCACCACATCCAAGGAGATGCTCTGAACGAGACTGCTGCAGCTGGGCTCGGCCATGCTTGCTCCCCTCCTCCAGCACGACAGCAGCTTGCACCCCGAGAGCCCACTCTTCCCACCTGGTGTCAGAAACACAAGACACACGAAGCAGAGCTGAGCCACCACCTACACCCACACCTCAGGAATAAACGCTTTGTCACTAGACCCTGCCTGAGCCTGAGACTATTTGTTAAGCGGCACAGCCTAGGAAGAGCTGACGAATACACATGGGAAGAATGTGCGCTCTCAGGAAGCTCAGAGTCCAGCACTGCAGAGGAGGTATTTTAGGGACACACTGAGGATGTTGGATTTAGACACATGGAGACGGGATGTGCAGGGAACGCAGGGAATGTGCACGGAGGTGAGAACGCAGAGGCTGTTTTGAGAAACCGCCAGAACTCAGATGGGGAAACCGAGGCCCTGAGAGTTTAAGCTACTTGACCAAATGAGTGCAGAGGCAAGATGCAAACCCAGACTGGCAGGCTCCAGAATCCAGCCTCAGCACAGCAGCAGCACTGGGACATAAATGTAAGCCACAGATGAACGGCAATGAACAGCACGGACATCATCCACCAATGGCACGCGTAGCCCCTGGGAGGAGGGTTACCACCAAGACGCATAGGGAGGGAAACCGAAAGTGTGAGCTCTGGCATCAGACCTCCTGAGACCCAATCTTGGCTCTGCCACCGCAGCCGGGAGACCCAGACACACCCCTCGGCCTGACCCCGCCGCCTGCCTCTATTTCCTCTTCTGTTAAATGGGGTGATCATCGTACCTGCTGCCAGGGTGGCTGAGTTAGCATGAGCAAAGCCCTTAGGACACACCCTGCGACTCCAGAAATAGTCAGGAGATATGACCTACAGAACAAATGACATCACGCGACCCAAAGACTCAACATTTGTAAAAGGAAGAATTAAACTAAAATTCGGGATCCCTGGGGGGCTCAGCGGTTTAGCGCCTGCCTTTGGCCCAGGGCGCGATCCTGGAGTCCCGGGATCCAGTCCCACGTCAGGCTTCCAGCATGGAGCCTGCTTCTCCCTCTGCTTGTGTCCCTGCCTCTCTCTCTCTCTCTATCATGAATAAATAGTTTTTAAAACAATCTTTAAAAAAATAAAAATAAATAAAATAAAACTCACGGCACCCTCCTGGCCAAGGATGCTGTGCGGGTGGTGACAGTAAACGCACATAAATCCTTGTCGCCTTCAGACTCCTTTCCTGTGAAGGCCCTGGCACGCTCACTCGCGAGCAAGTGTGCTTCCTCTTGTCCTCTCTCGGGACAAGAAACTGCAGCTGGGACCCCCCAAGAGGCAGTCCCCCTTTTATCAGGCCTGTGCAGCCTCCCAGCCTGGCACGTGCTCACGCAGGCACACAGCCCCACATGCATCTTACCTCGAATGCTGCAGGCACAGGGAAATCCGCCACCCGCGCTCCGTCTCTCCCACACCTCGGGCCTCAGTGCTGGCTCGCAGCCCGCCCTCTGCCCAGCACACCTTCCTTCCTGGCTCCGGTGCGCCCTCCCCACCCCTCTCTCCAGGCCCAGGGCACAGTCCTCCTCCAAGGAGGAGGCCTCCTCGCTCCTCTCTGCAGGGCGCAGGCTCCCTGTCCTCCGTCCCCCAGCACCGTGTGTGGACCCCATGACGCCTACGGACTTCTCGTCTGAGTCACTGTGGTCGACGACCCTGGTCACAGAGCGCCTTGCCCACGGTGCCGCTAATGCTGTCGATGACTGGCCGCCAGAGGTCCTGTACTGTGCAGATGTGGCTCCAGCGCCCAAAAATGTATTAACTCACTGAATCTTTGGGAGAGTTCTAGAAGTTTCCATGATAAACCCCATCTATAGATAAGGACACCAAGGCTCAGAGGATTCACAAAACCAGGCCATGGCCACACATGTGGAGGATCGTCAGTGGCCTGGGGGCCACGAACGCACTCCCTTAGATGGCACCTGCAGGTGACAGGTGGGGAGGTCACTCTGGACCAGTCGGCAGGCTTGAGCTAGGCCCACGGGGGGCAGGAGGGCCAGACTAGAGAGGACAGCAGCCAACCACACCGGGCACCACCGAGGGCTCAGCCACACCACACAGAGCAAACCCGCCCGCTGAGCTCTGCCCAGCTCCTGGCCCACGGAAGTCGGGACACAAACACAACGGTGGCTGCTTGAAGCTGCTACATGCTGGGGGGCCTGAGACCCACACAGGTAAACTGGAGGATGGACAAGAATGTGTCGCCAGGGCTCGGAGCCACGAGTCTGAGCCCACAGCCCCTGCTCCTGTATCTTATTCACTCAGTTTCTGCTGTGATTTTATGAGCCCAAGTTAGAGACCAGACGAGGATGCTGGGAGTGGCTTGGTGACTGGCCGGAGGCCCCACAGCCCCGAGGGGGGCAGAACTGGATGCCGGGCCCGGCCCGACCCAAATCTGCCACCGTTCTGCAGTGACTCGTCAGGTGGATGGCCACCAAATCCACCCTTCCTCGTGCTCCACAATTTACAGGGGACTCCTCACCACGTGGCCCCCGCGACAAGCACGAGAACTCCACCAACAGCACCAAGGGCCGGAGCCAGTCTCCGCAAGGATGCTCGGCCTATTAAGCCCACACCCTGAACTGCAGTTCGGAGGGGCGCACCAGGCTCAGGGGTCTGGGGGGCAGGGTGCTATCCTGGGGTCAGCACCACCGCCCCCAGGGAGCACTGGGGGTTCTTGGCACATGATGTTTGCTTGTAGCCCCTCCCCGTGGGAGACTCGCTCAGAGTAACCCTTCCCTGGTTTTGCAGGCGAGGAACACGCACACGAGGGACTGTGTGAGCTTTTCAGAAACAGCAGGGATGGGGAGGGAGGGGGAGCAGGCCTGCGTCGCTGGGCACCAGGCCATCCTGGATGGTTGGTCATTCATCACTCGTCCTCTCCCAGCTCCTAAATCAGGACAGTGGCTGCTGCTCACCTCACTGACCTGCGGAGGTCTCAGCCACAAAGGTGGCCGGGAGGCCCCGGGCGCCGGGACAACGGGCAGTGCAGCACGCTGCCAAGTCCTTGTACCCGCTGCAGACCCAGCCTTGCGCTCTGGCCGGGGGCTTTGGTGGGGTTACCCACCTCTGCGTGGCGGCCTCTGAGAGGTGAATGAAAACTGGAAAGTTCTGTACCATTAACGAGACCAGTCTCCAAAACTCTAATGGGGTGGGGGTTTCTAGCAAGGCAGGCTGACCCAGGTGACTGAGAACCAGAGCCCCAGGGGGCCCGTTCCCACCCAGCATCATTTTCTGCTCTCCGGACAGCCACGTGGTACAGGAGAGCAAAGACGAGGACCCAGGCATGAGGGGAAAGAGAGGAGAAAGCCAAGGCCCATCACCTCTTTCCTTGTGACAGCAGGCCCTGGCTCAGCTGAGACCTTCCGCCCTGGGATCCGAGCAGCTCGGAGCTGCGAGGTCCTGCTTGCGAACCAACAGCCCAAAGGGGACCTCTGAATCCGTCGCCCCCACATCCTGCTTCCTGCAGATATGCGAGGAGGAGGGGAGGTGTGGGCAGGGGGACATGCCCATTCCTCCCACATGCACATAGGTTGTGTGACGATAACAACACAGCGGGGAGAAGGGATGGTGGTGAGTTTCATACGGCGGTGAGATGAAGGCATCCCTGCTCAGAACCAGTCTGCGAAGAACGAAGATGTGAATTCTAACCTCGAGGCGCAAACTATCCAAACTGACTCAAGAAGAAACGTGAGACCTTAAAGGGTATAAGAAGCGAAGGGCCGAATTTATAATTTTAAAAGTCCCCACGAAGAAAAGTTCGAGATCAGAGGGCTTCACGGGCACATTCTACCAAATGTTAAGGAAAGATGTGCTCTGAGCCTGCACATATTCTTGCAAAAAAACCCAGAAGCGCCATGAAGCCAAGTCAAAGACATCACAATATAAGGTGACTGCACACCAGTATTTCTTAGGAATATAGATGCCAAACCATCCACAAAATACAAAATACTCGATAGCAAAGCAAATAAAGTGCCACATAAGAAGACGATCTACTAGGAATGCGTGTGATTCAGCCTATGAATAAGAGGTCCATGCAACATAAAAATCAGTGTAATTACCATATTAATAAAGGACAAAAACTATGTCATCTCAATAAAGGCAAACAAAGCATAGGACCCGATCTCACATCCCTTCATAGAAGAAAAAGAAGAACAAAACCCAACCACTCAACGAGCTAGGAATGGGAGGGCTTTTCCTCAGCTGGATAAAGGGCATCTATGAAAAACAAACAGCCCAGATCACATTTAACGGTGGAAAACCCAGCCACTTCCCGGTAAGAACAGGAAAAGACACTCCTACCCGACAGCATCCTGGAGGGTCTGCTCTGTGCGATGGGGCAAGAAGAAAGGAAGTAAAAGGCATCCAAGATGGACAGGAAGACGTAAGACTATCTCTGTTTACAGATGACATGATCTTGGATACAGAAAACACTTGACAAATTCACAAAACACCTATTAGAACTGATAACTGATGTTAGGAGGTGGGATATAAGATCAGTGTACAAAAATTGACTCTTGCTAAACACCAGCAGGAGGGAGCAATCCGAAAAAATGAAATTGCTAAAACAATTTCATTTATGGGACACCTGGGTGGCTCAGTGGTTTGGCACCTGCCTTCGGCCCAGGGCATGATCCCGGGGTCCTGGGATGGAGTCCCACATCGGGCTCCTTGCGAGGAGCCTGCTTCTCCCTCTGCCTGTGTCTCTGCCTCTCTCTGTGTGTCTCTCATGAATAAATAAATAAAATCTTAAAAAAAGAAAAAACCAATTTCATTTATCATTGCATCGCAAAGAACAAAACACCCTTACGTAAATCTAACGAAAAAGCATAAAACGCACGGACTGGAGATGATAAAACATCATCGGAAAGAAATGTAAAAGATCCAAATATGTGGGAAGACCTCCTGTGTTCATAAAGTGGAAGATGTGCCACTGGGAAGATGGTAGTAATCTCTCCCCCCACAAACCGACGCACAGAGACAGCACAACCTCTATTGAAAAATCCCAGCTGCCTTTGGACAGAAACCGACAAGCTGATTCTAAAATTAATCCAGACGCCAGAGAGACCCAAGAAAGCCAAAACCATCTGAAAAAGAACAACGCTGGAAGAGTCCCACTTCCCGATTTCAAAACTCCGTACAAAGCCAACAGTGGTAACAACAGTGTGGCACCGACCTGGGTCGACGGAATAGAACCAAGAGTCTGGGGAGAAACCTCACATTTACGGGCCATCATTTTTTGACAAGGGAGCCCAGGCATTTCCGTGGCGGAGAGCACGTGGGTTTTTCCAACAGATGGTTCTAGTCTGGGTGGAGTCATCACGGAAGGCTTCCTGGAGGAGGGGACTATGAAGGAGAAATGAGAGCAGGTGAGCCTGGCAGCGGGAACCGGTTCACACGATCTGCACACTTCTGTTGTGAGGCTGCCCTGGCCCTGGAGGCGAGGAAGGCAAGGTTTTAAGTCCAGTTACAGGGAAAGAAACTAGCCTGATTTCCCAAAGCTGGGACCTGCACCCCACCCCTGACCCTAAGGAGGTGCTTATGTCCCCAGCCTGCTTCCTGCCACCTCACAGTGGCCCAGCTGGAGCCGCACTGAGCACACACCTGTATTTTCCCCCTTCAGGGACAGTGAGGAGCAAAGATACCTTGACTCTGACTTCCCCTTAATCGATTAACTTAACTAGCTTGCTCTGAGGGGAGAGCTTTGCGTTGTGTGCTCCTCAACGTAACTCAGCAAATTAACATTTGTGAATAGGATCTGGTTATGAATTTTAATGACTTCCGTTCATTCACAGTCCAAACAAAGTACATCTTTGTGCTCTATTTAATATGTTTATGGCCATTTTACTGTAGCCGTTTGCAATGGAACAGCATAAAATATTAATTTAAAGAGGCAATCGCGCAGATTATCTCCCAAAGTGGCACACGCAGAGTGTTTTTCAAAGGCTGGGCGACCATACTCATCATCCCCTAAAGATATAATGACCTGGGGGTGCCTGGCTGGCTCGGTCCAGGCGGAGCGTACACGACTCTTGATCTCCGGGGTGCTGAGTTCAAGCCCCGCATTGCATGTTAAAAAAAAAATGGGAAAAAAATACTATAGGGCAGCCTGGGTGGCTCAGCGGTTTAGCGCTGCCTTCGGCCCAGGGCATGATCCTGAAGACCCGAGATCGAGTCCCACGTCGGGCTCTTTGCATGCAGCCTGCTTCTCCCTCTGCCTGTGTCTGCCTGTCTCTGTCTCTCTCATGAATGAATAAATAAAATCTTAAGAAAAAAAATGCAATGAACTGATGTTTACAGTTACAACTGGCCCCAGAACAGGAACAAAACCCAGGCCTTTATAAAGGACATTTCTAATATCTGTCTTCGGTCTGCTAACGGAGGGCTCTGGAGTTCAAATGCTCTGTGAACACACTCTGCAAGGCACCTGCTCGGGACAGAAAGCCATGGGTGCCTCCCCCAATCTGTACTCAGGTCGATGCCTCTAGAAATCCACGAGTTAGGTATGTTTTGTTTTGTTTTTCATTTTATAAGTCTTATCGGGCAATATGGAGACAGAAGCGGTTCTGAACAACCAAACAGGCAATATGAAAGGCACTGCTAGGGCTGCCAGACTAAGAGCTTTTTTTTTAAAGGTTTTTTATTTGGAGTGCCAGGTGGTTCAGTCAGTTAAGTGTCTGTCTTTGGCTCAGGTCATGATCCCAGGGTTCTGGGACCCAGCTCCCTGCTCAGCGGGGAGCCTGCTTCTCCCTCTCCTTCTGCTCCTCCCCCTGCTCCTGTGTGCACTCTGTCAAAAAGAATAAATAAAAAATAAAGGTTTTTATTTCTTTGAAAAAGAATGAGAGGGATGCCTGGGTGGCTCAGAGGTTGAGCGTCTGCCTTCAGCTCAGGGCGTGATCCTGGGGTCCTGGGATCGAGTCTCCATAGGGCTCCCTTCAGGGAGCCTGCCTCTTCCTCTGCCTGTGTCTCTGCCTCTCTCTGTGTCTCTCATGAATAAATAAATAAAATCTTAAAAAAAAAAAAAAAAAAAGAAAAAAAAAAGAAAAGAATGAGAGAGACAGAGAGAGAGAGAATGGGGGAGGCAGAGGGAGAACATGGCCCCCGATGACCTGTTCCCAGCACACACCAAGGGCAGCACCAGCGCTGACACACAGGCCAGGCCCAGAAGCACAGAGCTGACAACTTGGGCCCACCTGGGCCCCTCCTCTGAGAGCTGAGATCTCACCAGCGCCCCCCTCACCCCCCAGGTGAGCCTCAGGATGCTGGGGTCACACCCACAGGCAGGAGTGGGTCACACCACCCCATTTTTACAGTGTGTGTAAAGAAGGAAAATTTGGTAAATTTCTGTTCCAGTTATACTTGGGAACATCATACTCGTACGGATGCTGCGTTCACAAGGTGCCTCCAAAGTGGCTCTTCGAGGGGACACCACTTGTGTACACGTCTGGGTGGGGAGGCAGGGGTGAGGCCCCAGGGCCCAGAACCACACTGTCTGCCGGGGTAGCGAGGGGGCCATTTAAGCTCACATCCGTTAAAATTAAACGAAGTCAGAAATTCAGAGCCTGCGCTGCACTAGCCACATTTCAAGAGCTTGCCAGCCACAAGGGGCAGTGCAGATCACGTCTATCATCACAGAATGTTCTGGAAAAACGGGGCCCAGCTTTAGCCACTGGGACACACCCAAGGTCACTAGGCCCATCTCCTTACCTTCTAAATGCCAGCTCCACTCTCAGTTCCACCCGCCCGCCACCCCCCACCACCGCCCTCCCCGCCCAGCCAGCCCCCACCAGGTGTCCTGGGCACAAGGTTTCCACACACCCCGTCTCCCACACACTCCTCCCTGTCCAGTCTTCGCTTCCTACACCCCCTAACTAACTACTACAGACTCTAGTTTGAAAAGCCAGGAGCTTAGGGATCCCTGGGTGGCGCAGTGGTTTGGCGCCTGCCTTTGGCCCAGGGCGCGATCCTGGAGACCCGGGATCGAATCCCACGTCGGGCTCCCGGTGCATGGAGCCTGCTTCTCCCTCTGCCTATGTCTCTGCCTCTCTCTCTCTCTCACTGTGACTATCATAAATAAATAAAATAAAAAAAAAAAAATTAAAAAAAAAAAAAAAAGCCAGGAGCTTGCGATCCTACACGGGACCCTACACCCACGGAGGTGTCAGAAGGCTAAGCTGGGTCCACGAGGCTGTTTCTTACCGAAGCTCTAGGGGAGAATCCACTCCTTTCCAGCTCCTAGGGGCCACCTGCGTTCCCTGGCTTGTGGCCCCGTGTCACTCCAACCTCTGCTGTTTGCTTGGGTCCTCATGTCTCCCTCCTGACCCTGACCCTGGTGATGACACTGGGCCTACCGGATAATCCAGGATCACTCTCTCCCCATCCTAGTCACACCTGCAGTCTCCTTCACCACGTCACACGTGACACCACGTGTCACAGGGAGCAGGACACTGACCTCCCTGGGGCCAGGATTCATCTCATCACATGCTGCCCTCCTTCCTTCTAGGCCAGGAAGAAAGAGGAGGTCCTCGGCATCTGTCTCCCCTGGAGCCCCACAGCCCCTACGGGAGGACGATGAAGAGTCCCCCTGCCCAGATGCCTCAGGAGATGTGAGTGACAAGGACGAGGGGGGCAGGCAGGCATCCCCCGATCCTCCAGCAGGACACTGGCCAGAGAGTTTCAATTCACAACCTTCCAAATCCCATCAAGTCCCACCCTGGGGCTCCAAGTCGTCAGATTTTGGTTTAGGGAAACAAACTGCATGCAGGCTTCCAACGGGAAGTGACTCACTTTCATGGGAGGAGCAAACTGCCACCCAGGACCCACCATCACCCTCCAGACCCTGGTTTTTCTACACACTGTGTAGACCAGACCCAACCGCCCCACGAGGATCAAACACTTCCTTTGTCTTCTGTCATCCCAGGTGCCCCACCCAGGGCCCGGCCTACGGCCAGTAGCAGAGGATGCAAGGATGGACCAGCTCACTGCGAGGTGGGGGGCAACACCTGGAAAGGCTCCCTGTGGAGCCTGCTGGGACGGCAGGGGATGCACGAGGCCCCGGGATTCAGCCCAGAGCATCAGGGAAGCCTTCCTGGAGGGGGTGCCACTGAACGAGTCTCAAAAGATATCAAGTTGGCCCAGAAATCCTTGACAAGGAAACGTTAAAATTCACATCATCCAACTCATTCATTGCAGAAATAAGTGAACAAGCTGAGATGGGGAGTGAGTTCGAGGTCACGTGGCTTAATAAGGGGTGAGATCAGCCAGGAAGGTCAGGACAAGCTGTGACCCTAACGGTCCCCAACCCGGCAGCTGGACCCAACAGAACTTCATTTCTCACTCGAGCTCCGTGTCTGGCATGGGCGTCAGTGGGAGGAACACTGGTCACTCGGCGGGTCAGGCTGGCATCTCCACCCGTCCCCCGGGGCAGACTGCCAACTGGCTCCCAAAGCTCCCTCCTGACCTGACCTGCCCATGCCCACCCCCGCCCCATGGGCCAAAGCAAAGCACGGGGCGGTGCCTCCCTTCCAGGGTGGTGGCACGTGTCCTGCCGCGCCTGGGGTCAGGAGCCACTGCAGCCGTGACCATCGGCATTGAGCAGCAGTGATGAGAGCTGAGAAGAGAAGCCCAGGACCCCTGTACCCCCACCTGCTGCCCAGTCCCCTGCACATGGCAGCGGGGGTGGGGGGTACAGTGGGAAGAAGCCCGGGCACCAGGTCCCCTGCACGGGGTTGGGGGGGAGAAGCCCAGGCCCCCTGTCCCCCCCGGCTGCCAGGTACCCTGCCCATGGAGCGGGGGCGGTGGGGAGAAGCCTGGCTGCCAGGTCCCCTGCACATGGAGGGGGGGTGGCGGTGGGGAGAAGCCCGGGCCCCCAGTTCCCCACACACAGGCGCACAGACACACACAGAAGCAGGCACTCCCATGTCAAGGCAAAGCACACGTTTCAGGTTCCCCGCTGGGGTAAATAGGACTCCTAGGGACAAAGGTCCTGGGACGCGAGTGTCCCGCGGTCCCACAGAGGAGACAAGCAGACCATGGCCCGGCTCACTTACTACTGCAGACTGACGCCAAACTGCTGGGTGGGCAGGGGGGGCCGCGGCGGCGGTGTCTTGGCGGGAGGGGAGGACCTGCCCTTGTGCAGGCTCCGGAGCTTCTCATCGTACCTGTGGACACAGCAGGAGCACGGCTCTCACCTTGCAGGGGAGGAGCCTTGGGCCACAGGGGCCGCACGCTGAGAACGGCTGCAGGACCCTGCACCGCGTCCTCTGGGCCCACGTGTCACAGAGCCATCTCACACGTGTGTATGTGCACGCACACACACGCACACAGTCCCCGCTATCACGGGTGTTCCCGTAGACGGCCAAGAGAGCAAGCCAACCCGTCTCTCCTGCGAGCCCCCGGCCAACATTTCACCTACGTGTCTGCACGAAGGCTTCCGTCTGCTAGGTGCACCCTCCCGCAGCCTCTTGACCTGGCAACCACCCCTGGAAACTCACTTCAGGACTCACCTCCTCCTGGAAGCCTCCCCTGGTATCTCCTCGCCACTAGCGCCCTCCCTAGCTGTCATCACGGACTTGCGGCCCCCACTACCTGAGAGCGTCCCGAGGGCAGGGTCACTCCCTACACTGCTTTACGTACCCAGTTTCTGGCGTGTGACTTGGTGCCCAGAGGAACTCAACACCTCCCCAGTTCCTGAGGGGCTGCCGACCTCCCTGCAGCTTGGCCAGGGCCCTGCTCCCCCCAAGGAGCCCCCCGCGAGGGAGATGCAAAGGGCAGGGGGCCCGAAACCTGCCCTTGCGTGGTGGTGCAGCCAGCTGATCACACGCCGCTCTCTGCCCCCCAGACCCCACCGGAGAGACCGTGGAGTGCGGATCCCCACTGCCACGTAGGCTGAAGTAGCAGACACACGAATGGGCTTTGGGCAGAGGCCATGGTGCAGGGAGCAGGCTTCCAGAGCACCTGCAGGGCGCCTGCGAACACTGCGCTCCGTGCATGGGGTCATCCACGCACCCCAGGAACTCCCCTGATGCTCTGCTTGGGAGCAAATGCGGTAAGCACCGAGGCAGCCAGCCGCCGTTACCGTGGTGCTTATATTTCTAAATCAGCGCCATGGAGGGAGGGGAGAGCCCCTTGGCCGCGCAGCCCGCCGCGGGCCCGGCTCAGAGTCAGCAGTTGGCATCCCTGCTGACGCCGCACGTTCCGGGGCCGGATTTGCTGGGCGCACATTTGGAGGCGCAGCCTTCCACAGGAACGGGACGGTCAGAGGCCCGTGGAACCCCTGGGGGGCCCCCCACACCTCCCGGACCTTGGGGGGTGCCCAGGGTTGGACTCACCGCAGAACCTCCGGGGGGACAATCAGCTGGTCATATTTGAGGTGTTCGCGGAGCTCGCTCAAGGAGTTGAAATAGATGACTTTTTTCCCAAACTTATGACTAAAAAAAAAAGGCAGAAGCCAGAGAGTTACAAGGATTAGACAGACAGGCCCGGCCGGGGGCGGGGTGCTGGCCAGGGGGTTTGGGGGGGGAGCAAGGCAGGCAGCTCTCCGTCTCCGTCACCGTAAGTGCTGACACCAGCCAAAACCAGAACATAACAGAAGCAGCGTCTGCAGATCTTTTGCTTTCATAAGATCTCAGGCACCCAACACTCTTGAGAGTCTCATCTGCATAAAAATAAAGATCTGCTCCAGTTTGAATCTGCCAGGAATCTGCAGACAGGGGAGGTGGGGGAGGGAGGGGAGGGCGGGGGGGGGGCTCCAGCTCCGGGGTGCCTCCCCCGCTTGGGCACCCCTCCCTCTGCCCGGGTCCCTGCCAGGGGCAGGGAGCACCCAAGGTGCCGTCTGCTTTCCCGCCAGGACAGTGTCACTCGGGAGGCCAGCCTGGAGCGAGCAGCGTGGAGAGGTGCCCGGGCTGAATCCACTCCCCGGCCTCTCCGGCCTCAGCATCTCCCCCTCGGAATCGGGTGCTCCCTCCGGGCGCTTCTGACACCTGGTATACGCCACGCGTGCTCGTACTGAGCGGCTGGTACCCCGGGCTGCAGGCAGAGACCCAAATGGGGTCCAGCAGGTGACAGTCAAGGGCCCGGCCTGGCACCTGCTGCTGGTAAATGATCACCGCCGGCCTTGCTCCTCGTCGCAAGCGTCCAGAGAGCCGGACACATTTCACATGCCCGATGTGGTGAGTGTGGACACCTGCGTACCCGTGATGCCAAGGCCACAAGCCATCGTCCAGGATGTTCCCGGCGTCCCCTCGCTTTGTATATGTGCTTACAACACGCAATGTGAGGTGTGCCCTCTGAACACGTTTTCAAGGGCACGACCCTATTGTCCACGCTGGCGGTGGGCAGACCCCCAGACCCTCTTCCCCTGTGTCACCGAAGTCCACGAGCATTTTATCACAAGCCCACCTGGAGGCCGAGCCTGCGGGAGGCCGAGCCAGTGCACTGGCTCCCCCTAGTGGGTGAGCGGGAATCAGACCCAGTGCATGCACCCCAGCACCCCAGCCACCTGCCTGGAGGGGCCTGTCCTTCCCTATGAACTGCGGAGCGGGAGGAGGAGGGGGGCAGAGATGTCAGCTTGGAGCTGCAGGGAGGCCTCTGGAGCCAGCCCCCTGCCCCTGGGGAGCGGCCCCCAACTCTCGCTGTTTCTCCTGCCTGACCCCCTCCAGCTGGTCACCAGCCTCTGGAGGGCAGATGCATGCAGAGCCCTGCTTCCTGCCCCTCAGACCCCAGAAAGGCCTCGGGGCAGAGCATCTCCAGGCCCCACCTGCAGAGAGGGTCTGGGTGAGGAGGGAAGGGGCTGGGCCTGGGGACACCACTGTTCTGGGGCATTGCACAGCCTCTGCGCTCAACCTCTTCACTTCCAAGTGAGGACTCCGGGGCTTGGAGAGGTCACGCAGCCACCTGAGGCCGCACAGCTGACAGGCCATAGAGCGCAGTCCTGACTCCACGGTCTCCACCTCTGATTCCCAAGGTTCTCTCCTGGCACCTGCTTATGGCCACGCCTGAGGCAGGAGAACATGCAGAACCACACAGGCTTGAGCTGGAATCCCAGCTGAGCTGCTAGTCACAGTGTGACCTCAGGCAAGCTACTTAACCTCTCTGAGCGCCAACTTCCTCTCCTTCGGAACAAGGAGACGACGGCTGACGTCACAGGATCGTTTTCGGGGGGCGCTGTGCACATAAGGTGTATAGGAAATTGTGACTAAAGTCATCACAGAAGGATAATAAAAAACTTGTAACAACAACGCTAGCAGCAAACACCGAGCATCCGCCAGCGCCAGGCAGGCCCTGTTCTAAACCCTCTGCACGTACCAAGTCAACAAGCTGTTGCAACAACAGAGCGACTGAAGCAGCGTGGTCGGCTGCATGGAGAAACCACGGCAGAGAGAGGCCACATCTCCTGCCGGGAGTCATGGATGATCAGTGGCAGGACAAAGACAAGGCCAAGGGACACCTGGGTGGCTCAGTGGTTGAGCATCTGCCTTTGGCTCAGGTCGTGATCCCGGGGTCCTGGGATCGAGTCCCACATTGGGATCCCGGTGGGGAACCTGCTTCTCCCTCTGCCTGTGTCTCTGCCTCCTTCTCTCTGTGTCGCTCATGAATAAGTAAATAAAATATTTTTTAAAAAAAAAGACAAGGCCAAGCTCCGGAACCAAGGCACCTGGGCTGCCTCACTACATGGTTGGAGCACATGAATTTTTTCCCCCAAGAATTTAGAGAGGTTTCTAGAACTCTTGGAGCTTTTCTAAGGCAAAGGAAAGCACCAATGAGCAGAGGAACAGCAGACCTGCCTTCCCGGGCAGCCAGGCAACCAGCACTGGCTTCTTCACCATGTCAAGGACGGTGCCAGCGTGTTGGTACCAGTTAGGCATCGAGGCAGATGGACAAAATCCCCCCTTCCCAACAGGTGTGGGGCTATGGCTGCAGCCCAGGCAGCAGGTGGGAGAACTGGCAGGGAATCCTCCGAAAACGAAAGGATGTCTGGCCACGGAAGTCTCTCCCTGCATTCAATGGGAGCTATTCCAGATCTCCAAGTGGAGCCTGCAGACCTGGGAGCCACATCTGGCCCCACCGGCAGGGCCACATGGGCCATGCTCTCTGAGCGTCGTTGAGTCCTTGCAGGGAACCACTAAACCTGAGGTGGTCGTGGGGACACCCAACACAGGTACATAAAGCAGGTGCTCAGGCCAGGGTGGGATTTAACACACTAGGGGTGAAGCTCACTGACCTTCCCTTTTGTGACCGTGACCCGCCATAGCCACAGCGTGGGTGGGGTCCCCCAGACACATGGGTGCCCGGAGACGAGCCCTTCACAAAATGCTACAAAGGCCATCCCCCCGAACCCGCGGGGTGGAGCCTCCCACCCCAGTGACGTCCTCACCGAGAACACCACGTACCTGATGAGCGGTTTGAAGATGGTCCACAGAACTTTGATGAAGTTGGTGGGGTGCACGATGTACAGCGCCTTCAAGTTCTTTTTGTACCTAAGGAGGGACGGGTGAGATGACTTCAGAGCAACACGCCCCACACCCTAAGCTGAGAAACTGTGAAGCCCTAACCGTGAGCCTCAGAGCCTTCGCTCTGTCAACAGAGCCGACTTAAGGACACTGAACCAAAAACAGAAGTGGGAAATCACGGTGGCTCAGTGGTTTAGCGCCTGCCTTCGGCTCAGGGCGTGATCCTGGAGTCCTGGGATCGAGTCCTACATCGAGCTCCCGGCATGGAGCCTGCTTCTCCCTCCCTCTCTCTCTCTCTCTCTCTCTCTCTCTCTCTCTCTCTCTCTCTCTCTCTCTCGTCTCTCATGAATAAATAAAAATAAATAAATAAATAATTAATTTAAAAAAAATAAAAAGAAGCGGGAAATCAGGACCTCTCATCTACCACTGCCTGGCATGCATGCAGCACTTTACAGTTTGCAAGTGCAGAGCCCCCACTTACAGGAGCTCACACCCACACCAGGAGGTCGGTGGGGGGGCTCACTGAGTACGCAGCAGGCTGCGGGGTAGGGGGCAACCACTTAAACACGAGGTGCTACTTAGCTTGCTTGCTTCCTCTCCTCTGCAGAATAATCTAGCCCAAAGCCATGAAGCTGAGCCCAGGAGGTTGGCACCACCTGGGGTGGAGACAGCAAGGGCAGGCAGGGTGACTGTGGCCTGGCTGGCATTGCCCGAGGGGAGGAGGGGCATCCAAACAAGCCATCGTGCCGTCACCCAGGGGAGACGTCAGCCAGCTCTTACCCACTTGCAAGAGCTGACGATTGTCAGAAATTTCAGGAATTTGGGGAAGCAGTTGTGAAACAGCCACTGTTAAGTAATAAAAACACATATGGAAGTCATATTAAGGTAATACATATTTAATAAGTATTTAGGGACGCCTGGGGGGCTCAGGGATTGAGCATCTGCCTTCAGCCCAGGGCATGATCCTGGGGTCCTGGGATCGAGTCCCGCATCGGGCTCCCTGCAGGGAGCCTGCTTCTCCCTCTGCCTGTGTCTCTCCCTCAGTCTCTGTGTCTCTCATGAATAAAGAAATAAAATCTTTTTAAATAAATAAATAAACAAACAAACAAATACATAAATAAATAAATATTTAAGACTCAGCACTTCCTAATTATCTTCCTACACTTACTACTTGCCGTGAATACCTTGAGACGACTGGCCTGCTGTAGCTCAGTAACAGAAGTGCACACCAAGCATCCACCCGACCCCGTGTCCAGTGGCAGCTGGTAGCCTGAGGCTGGCCACGGTGGCAGATCTACATAGGTCACAAGCCAGTCTCCCCGACCCCCGAGAGCTGGTCATTACACGCAGACCAGGGTGCCGTCTGGCCGGACCCGGGGGTGGGGGAGAAGCCGGGAGAGGCGTGCAGCGGCCGCCAAGTGTGTGGGCAGGGCTTTCTCACGGGGACGCGGTGGGACGGGAAGGGGGGTGTGCGGTGGCGGGGTGGCCCGAGGGATAACCGGACCAGGTGCTGGGGGACAGAGGGGTAAGCAAGTCAGCACGGGAAACGCAAGCAGGGTTCCCGCAGCCAGAGAGGAGGGAGACAGAGGCAGAGAGAGAGAGAGAGAAAGAACCAAGGTGAGGTCTGGGGGTGCAGGATGGGACCCGCTGACGGCTTTGGGGCAAATGCACAGTTCCCGGCAGAAGGAGAGAAGTGTGAACAGCACCTCAACTGGCCACAGGCAGGGCCCGGGGACCGATCCCCCCAAAAGCAACAAGCATGCTACTTCCAGGCCCTCTGACAGCAGCCTCCACTGAAGGCAAAGAGCAGACCCCAGGGCAGGCTGCGCACAGCGTCAGCTGGGAAGCTGGGGTGCTTCCTCATGCCAGGAAGTCGGGGAGGAAGGGGTGCACAGCATGACAGGACGCATCTGAGGGTCCCCAGAGCCAGGCCGGAAGGGCACCCGTTTGGCCGAATTTGAATGTGAACATTAAACACCGTCATGGATTAGAACATTAAACACCGTCATGGATTATAACCCGTCGAGCAAGACAGGAAGTCGCACGTCCGCATTGACAGGAACGAGCCAGAAGGGCAAACTGCCAACAGCCCTAACCCTCACTGGCCGCCACCACGGTTCTCGTTGGGCCAAGAAACAGCAACGGATGCAAAGGCGAGAGCACGACACGCCGGTGAGGAGCAAGATGTGTACGCTCCCGTCTCAAAGCGTCTCCCAAGGAAATACTACGGAATCACAAAAAGAAAGGCCCTCAATGCAGAGAAGAGGAGCCACAGGGACTTGTGGGTGACAGGGTCCCCGAGCGAGCACAGCTGCCACCGAGTCCATCCTTACATGGAGGCGGCTTCCTAGAATTTGGGGGGGGGGATCACGACACAGGAGCGCGGCCTGGTTCTCCCTTAAGAGGAGCAACCTGAGGGGAGAACAGTACGGAGAACGAGGTGTCAACAGCCAAGGGGAAAAGAATGCAGGGAGCGCATCGGGGTGCAGCAAGAGCACAGAAAACCCTGCAGTACAAATCTCACCAAGCTGGATTTGGGGCTGCACTTGCATACCTCCAGCAATGGGGAGCTCATTACTCCAGCCGACACCCCACTGCTGGTCTTGATGCCTAGAATGCCTGTCCTTTTTGATTCCACTGAGCCTAGGTCTGTAATCCTAACCCCCACCTCCTGGTCCACCTTTGTGGGAAGCAGGAGAGTCACGCAGAACAAGTTTGCCTCCTTCCATTTGACAATTTATCTGCATCAGCTCAACCCAGGGCTGCAGATGCACCTCCTCCCATCAGCCTGAGCTTCTGGGAAGGGCCCCGTGGAACCTGTCACTTGCGTCTCCTTGAGCACCTTCCACAGCCTCCCACTGCCTCCTAAACCAAGCCGGGCGTCTTTAGCACACCCCCTGCCCCCCGCTACCTCTGTCCACGGCTCCCCAGGTGAGCCCCCCAGCCCAGCCCTCCCACTACCGAGCCCCAGCCCTCCGTACTCTTTCTCGGGTCGGGCACCTAGCAACACCTTGCCCATCCCTCCAGGAGCTGCTCAAAGACCCCCGCCTCCACCTGGCCTCTCTGACTGCCCCAGGGGGAACGCTGGCACTCACCCCTGCCCCCCCTCCCACTCCTCCATCGTCCTGTGTCCTCCCATCCAACACTGCCTGAGAGCCTGCCATGTGCAGACCTTTCCCCTCATGCAAGAGACACAGAGAGGGGTCGGGGTGGGGATGTGCAGCTGGGTGTGGGGTGCACAACACAGTGCTCTGTGGATGCCCTGTCTGCTCAGGGACAGTGAGGTCGCAGGGAAGGGGCTGTTGATTCTCTGGGGACAACCCAGGAAAGCTTCACAGGGGAGGCTCCAGAGCCAGGGCCCGGTTGCCTCCAGCTCCCCCGCAAGGCCTGGCACCCGCAGTGCCCAGTAAATGGCCACAAAGTGTAGCAACAATCCTTCCCCTAAGACACAGGACAGAAAGCCAAGAAATCCCTCCAAAGACTCTCTGGGCAATGGCAGCAGGACCCAAAGCCCAGGAAGGCAGGCCTTGGGAAACCGGGCGCTCCCTGCCACCATGCCCCCCACTTGGAGGTCTGATAGGAGGACATCCATCATGGGCATGAAAGGCCCTGGAGAAGGAAAACCCGGAGCAAGCCAGGATAGGCACACAAAGGCCTGGTCACGCAGTCTATTGGCCAAAGGGTCGATTGTTAGGCAAGGTGTCGCTCAAGGAAAGATCCACCAGCTACAAGCTGTGCCCAAGTGACGCGGAGCCTCGGGTGGGACAGGAGACAGGGACTCAGGGGAGGTCCCAGCCCTGCCACGCACCAGGTGAGGGACGTCAGAGGGAGACCCCTGCTCTCCGGGGCCGGCATGTCCTGCCCTGGGAAGCACGCTGCCCGTCTCTCCGACAGAGCCACCAGCAAGCCCCTGGCAAACTGTAAAGTGCTGAGCAAGCACGAAGGGCAACTGGAAGACGGCTGTGCAGTCACAGTTCTTAGACCAGGGTCAGTAACCTGGGGCACCTGGGGCACCCAGGCCACATCAGGCCGGCCACCTACTTTTGTACCGCCCACAAGCTGAGGAGGGCTTTTGCATAGCTCGTGGTTGGGGACAAAAAAGATGAAAAGACCACCAGTTTATGATATGTGAAAATGATAGGAAATTCACACTCCAGCGTCTGTAAATAGAGTCTTATTAGAACCCAGTTCCGGGGCAGCCCGGGTGGCTCAGCGGTTTAGCGCCACCTTCAGCCGAGGGCCTGATCCTAGAGACCCAGGATCGGGTCCCACGTCAGGCTCCCTGCGTGGAGCCTGCTTCTCCCTCTGCCTGTGTCTCTGCCTCTCTCTCTCTGTCTCTCATTAATAAATAAATAAAAGCTTTAAAAAAAAAAAGAACCCAGTTCCACCTCTTGGTGTGTTATCTGTGGCTGCTCTTGCGCTACGTAGTAAGTAGTACGTGAGTAGAACCCAACAGAAACCTGATGGCCCATGGAGCCGACACATTGCCTGGCTGCCCCTGCCTTAGATGACAAAGCTGCATAGAGCCCCTGCCATGAAGGGGGGCGACCCCACCCACCCCGAGCTCCTTCAGCCTAGCTCCCCACCTCTCCCTGCCTCCTGTGGCACAGCCATGACCTCTCCGAACCCCTGCCCCAGGTGCCCCCTCACTCAGTGCGGCCCCGAGGCCCACCCCCAGGGGCCCCAGGGCACACACCTCCTGTCAAACTCCTTGTAGGTGCTCTGCAGCCAGCTCAGGGATGGCTTGTTCTGGCTGTTGAGCCCGTAGTGGAAGTAGACGATGGTGTAGTCGCTCTCCACGTACTGGTCCAGTGTGTGCTTCAAATACCTGGTCACAAAACACACACTCTCACCGTCACTGAGACCAAACACGCTTTCCCCGTAACAGAAGCCCAGTGGGTGCCAGCACCAGGTCACGCGGGGGCACGCACACACTGGGGCACCTGGGAACCCGCCCGCAGGGCGTCCCATCCCCATTTGTCAGGGGAGGCTGGGTACACAGCGAGCAAGGGGATGTGACCAGCCAAAAAATGGTCCAGAAAAGACATCCACGGCAAATCTCTGGACTCTGGAACCCATGAACGTGACCTTATTCGGGAGGGGGTCTTTGAAGGTGTGACTAAGGTAAGGTCCCGGCAAGGAGGAGTCTATCCGAGATTATCCAGGCGGGCGCTAAACGTACATATGTCCAGACAAGACAGATAAGAAGGGGAAATCACGTTAGGGGGTGTGCCCCCGGACCCGGAGGGTGACAGTCTGTCCACAGCCGCAGGAGCTGGAAGCAAGGCAGGCTCCTCTCCTGGAGGGAGAGCTCCCCCGGGAGGAGCACAGCTCTGCCAACGTCTGGCTGTGGGAACAAATGGATAAATGTGTTGTTTTGTGCCTCCAACACGCGTGATGAGCGACAGAGCCACAGGGAACACAGGACGCACTGGGATTCACACCCAGGATGGCCTCCTCGACCCTTCTGCAATTCCTTCCATCCAGATTGGCTCAGGACATTTTTTCTCAGCACCATAAAGCACAATCCCGGCTCTGCCTGCCACGTGACCACACGGCGCTGTACGAGTCCCACGAGCGCCTCCCACCCTTGGTCCTTCCTGGCCGCAGCTGGGGGACCCGCCTGGAAAGGTCTTGTCCAGCCACCTGCAGGAGATGAGAGGCCGAAGGCCCTCTCCGAAGTCCAGCCCGATCGTGGGCAGGGGCCGCCAACACGGAGGCGGCGCACCAGGCTGCCCGGGGCATCGTCTAGAAGCACATCTTGCCGTTACTTCAGCCCGGCTTCCGGGAGCCTGTGGTGGGGGGCACACCTGCTTTCACCACGTGCCCTGCAAGGGCGGCCTGCCGGGAGCTCTGGGTGCAATGAGCGTGGGCCGGGGGCCCGTGGGGACGAGTGTCGGCAGAATCACTCCGGGAGAAACTCGCAGAACCCCCCATGTCCAGGATGCTGCGGTGGAATCTTTATCTTGCACAAAAGGAGGTCAGCTCCTCCTCTGCTCATCTGCCTCCAAAGCACCATCAGAGTGCCCTCTGCCCAAAGCACAGACTCTCAAGAGCAGGCTTTGCATGAATTTACTCACTTAAACCCCACAGGAACCCTGGAAGCAGGCACCGTAGGCCCATTTTACAGAGGAGTCAACTGAGGCCGGCCAAGGAAGCAGGAAGGGATGGGCAGGGCCAGGACGTGAACGGAACAGCCTGGCTCCAGAGTCCACGCCCCTGCCCACGCTGTCCTGCCCCCAGAGAGCCACGCGCCCCCACCCGTCGTCTCCAGCATGCCAGCTTGACACAAAGCTGGCCTGCCGTGTCCGAGGTCTGGGCTTATCTGTAGTGGAAGCAGCTCTGGCGCCCACGCTCCGGCGCACTTGCTCCAACACCCTGCGGACTGAGCCACAGGGGCACCATCATCTGTCACCCTGGCCGCAGAAGCCAGCCTGTGACCTCCCTCCCATCGCACGGGGCGCCCGCACCGCCGGGAACTCACGGTGGCTTCTGCATCTCTCGACCCTTCTGGGGCCGGGCGGCGGGGGTGGAGATTGGGGAAGGTCCCTGGTCAGCTCACACTTCCAGTCAAAGCGGGGCCCCTTCCGCTGGCCCAGCGCACTCCCTGGTCCTCCTTGCAACACGCTGAGCTCTCCCCGCGTCCGGGGCACATCTGCGGCGTGTGCTCGGCACAGGAAGTCATTAACTAAATTACTGCTTGAGCTTCAAAGGCACGGACTTATTTCTTCACCCATTTCAAAAATAGGAGCACACATCTGGCCACGAGAAAGCCACCGCTTGGACAGGGAGACAGGGAGGATGGTGTGTGTGATGGCGGCGTTTTCCATGGAAGCACGGAAAAGACTCCGCCATGGGGCTCTCCCCAGAAAGGCCAAGAAGCCCACAGGGCACCTCTGAGTCAACCAGAGAAAGGTGCTCCTTCCTCTTGATCGACACCCTCCGGCGTCGAGTGAGAAGAGCCGCAGCTGGACAGCGGACCGGTCATCATGCTGCCCTTGTGCAGTGAACAACATACACAACTGGTCACAGAGGCTGTGCTGACCACCTCCTTCTGGGGGGGATGGTTTCTGAGGCAGGCACGCGAGAAAACACAATGTACCAGGTGTTGTCAGAGGCAGGTGTTTTTGGATGGAGGTGAAATCCGTAATATAACATTAACCATTTAAAAACAATTCGGTGGCATTTAGTACACTCACAATGTTGTGTAGCCACCCCCTCCGTCTGGTTCCCAAACATTCTCCTGGCCCAAGAGCAAGCCCACAGCCACTAGAGGGTCAATTAAATCCCTGCCTCCTACAGCCTCCTGCTTTCCGTCTTTTGGGGGCACTTCTGTCTTTACAGGAAACCAAATCCTGATCACCTCCTGGCCCCTCAGAGGACCTTCAGGGCCGGCCGACCCCGCCACTGGTCAGTCGGTCATGGGCTATGTGGGGACGCGGAGGGAGTAATCAGGCAAGGGAGCGGGTTAACCTTGGAGGGCCCCAGCTAAGAGGTCTCCCTCATCCGGCGTCCCCATGTGTGTGCCCTGTACACTGCGAGCGTGCTGGGAGGAGGCCTGTACCTCCCAGGAGGCCCAGTTCGCTGTCCAGGGTAGCCTGCCCGGGAGGCCAGCGCCTCATGAATTCCATAGCAGATCTCACTGTGTGGCGGCGGCAGCGCTGGCTGGAGACCCCGGAGCCCCTGCTACCATCAGGGTTCCTGCTGTCACCGCTGTATCTCCTGCTGCT
The DNA here is from genome assembly GCF_048418805.1 of Vulpes vulpes. NCBI lineage: Eukaryota > Metazoa > Chordata > Mammalia > Carnivora > Canidae > Vulpes > Vulpes vulpes. The sequence continues at coordinate 51,395,126 of NC_132795.1, forward strand.
GTCAGAAGATCCTTCAATGGAACAGATCGGGGGATCCCTGGGCAGCTCAGTGGTTGAGCATCTGCTTTCAGCTCAGGGTGTGATCCTGGGGTCCCGGGATCGAGTCCCACATTGGGCTCCCTGCGAGGGGAGCCTGCTTCTCCCTCTGCCTGTGTCTCTGCCTCTCTCTCTGTGTCTCTCATGAATAAATAAATAAAATCTTAAAAAAAAAAAAAAAACTATCAACCCAAAGGCTCTCAAGGGCTTCTGGGACCCACTCCTGCCTTCATCAGAGCTGGGGGGCTCCGGGTGGAGAAGTGGGTCGGAATGGTCAGAACCGGGAATGGGAGCAGTGCTGTCATCCAAGCGGAGCTGCCCTCAGAGAGTTTGGTCTTCTCCAGACCCCAAGTCTCCCGCCCACCCAGAGGGGTCTGTGCAGTCACTGTGGTCAGCACGCGCGGACTCCCCCAGCACCTGTCATGAGGTTCAGGGGCTCCTGCCAGGAAGGACTTGCCTGAAGCAGCGTGGCCATCACACAGAGCATGTGGACGCCAGCAACAAGGGGCAAGACAAAGGGGGGGCGACAGTGGCCAAGGCCACACACAGGTAAGTGGAAGGCCTTCCTTCTGAGCAGAGGAGACTGAGCAGATGCAGGGGGCGAGTGGGGGCCCGAGAGGGACGGAGGCCTGAGAGGGCCTGAGGTCTAGTCTCAGAGCTTAAGCCTGTACGTGGAGAAGCCATGAGTCCCGCAGGTGGATTTGGTGACCTGGCAAAGGATAGGACACCTGCTCAGGGACCCGCAAGCTCATCTACATATATGAGCCTTTAACCCTGAACATCCTCTGTGCTGACAGTGAGGGAGAGGCGTGTGCACGGGGAAGGCAGCCTACAGGGCACGCATGCCCACAGGGGGTGCGTGTGTGTGCACAGGGAGCGTACACACACACACACAGGGGCGTGTGGAGGAGCACAGGCACAGACGGACTTACTGCAGCAGACGCCTGTGGTTGAGCTCGTGGGAGGGGGGCATCAGGCAGCAGCTGAACGTGATGACTCGTCTCCCAAAGCGGTCCTCCCCTGCAGGAGCAGACACGGGCATGAGCCCCACCAGCGCCCAAGGCTGCCTTCTCGTGGCCCCCCAGCAGCCCACCTGACCCAAGAGGCCCAGGCGGGTGGCAGGTAGCATCTGCGACACGACACTCTGCATATGTCGGCCAGGCTCGTGCTCACCACCAGCCTGCACGCTGGGCATCATCTCTCCCCTTGACCAACGGGCAAGTGGGGCCTGGTGGGATTAAGTCACCGGGGCAAAGCCACATGGTGGGCCGGGGGCACCCAGCTCTGGAGCCTAGATGCATCTGGCTTCCAAGCTGGTGCCTGGCCATACCGCCTGCGGCCTCCTCCCCACCGTACTAGGTCGCCCCCCTGAGCGCCCCCAGGCCTCCCGGCCCTGGAGAAGGCAGGGGGTGGCTTGGGCCCAGTCACCACTGCACGTGACCTCAAAGCATACTGGAGTCCCGACACTTGGTGCTGGCCCCCCGCATGACCCGGCTGACACCCTGCCTGTCCAGACGCCGTGGTGCTCACCACATGTGGGACAGTGGCAGGGGGGATGCTCCCCAAGGGCCGGCGCTCCCCAGTACCCAGGCTCACGGCCCGTGTCTATCCTCAAATCGTGTCCAATACTCCACCGTTGCCAATGGACTGAGACTGCTCCTAGAACCTGAAGAAAGCAGGGACCTTCTAGAAATCATACAACTTTAGACCCCCTTTCACTGTGAAGAAGCATTTACCTCTGTTTTCAAGGTTTATTTAAAATGAGCAAGGATGGGCAGCTGGGGTGGCTCAGCGGTTTAACACCGCCTTGGGCCCAGGGCGTGATCCTGGAGACCCAGGATCGAGTCCTGCGTCGGGCTCCCTGCATGGAGCCTGCTTCTCCCTCTGCCTGTGTCTCTGCCTCTTTCTCTCTCTGTGTCTCTCATGAATGAATAAATAAAATCTTTAAAAATAAATAAATAAATAAATAAATAAATAAATAAATAAATAAATAAAGCGAGCAAGGATGAGAGCGAGGCTCTCCCACCCCTTCCAGCTCTGAACCGAACTCATCGGGACGGCGCACACACGCACACGCACACGCACGTGCAGGCTCAGGCCCTGCCCTGGTGGCACACCCGGGGCAGCTGCTTGTTATTGAGGACACGTCTGGTTCTTCCCAGGAGCCCGGAAGCTACTCCGACATTCAGAATTCTCGAGCCGTGCCGGTTCCCAGACACAGGACGTCCTCAATGCCGAGGCTCCTTAGGGATTCAGCTCATGCCTCTTGTGTGTTTAGAAAGCCCCCAATGGGAAGGACTGCGATGGAAGCCCCACGGCGATCGGCCTCACCACATGGGGGCTTCGGGCACAAATCCCCCCCGACAGCTGTGCCTCCCACAGTTTCTACCCCCTTAGGGGCCAGGGGACCTGCGTCCACACTCGCCCGTGCGGCACAAGGGAAAGGGACAGCGTTGCTCCTCCAGCGGGGAATCATCCGTGTGGCTAAGAAGACACAGGAATTAACTCCCCCAAGGGCTGAAAGAGAAAGTTAACACCCGTGACAGAAGGTCAACATCACCACGTGGCATCATCAACCGGAAGCAGGCCACGCGGAAAGTCTGGGATGGACCAAACAAGTGGGCCCACGGCAGACCAGGTCAGCCAGCGTTCGTGGACGGCCCACTGTACACTCAGTTCCGGGGAGAAAGACCAGGCGCGGCCCTCCCTGGCCTCCCCGTCCTGGGCCAAGGACAGCGATGTGGGGACGGGGCCTCCACCCAGCTCACGAGCCCCTGAGAAGCCACGGGGGCTCCGGCAGCCAGGCTACTTCTGCAGCGTCTTCCACCTGGCTGGGCTTGGGTCACACAGTCACAGTCAGGGACGCCATCCAATGGGTCATTCTGAAGGGCCCTTGGCTGCTGGTGGAGGGTGGCCTGGAGCAGGACGTCCCAAGCAGAGGCTGCCTAGTAAGGGAGTGAGGAGGTGGGAGACTGTGACCTCCAGGACTGGGGAGGGCCCCCCCACCCCCATGCTGGCTTGGGCTGCCGGGCCATTCGCAGGGGACACAGGAGCCGAGAGGGGAGCACTGGGTGCAGCTGTGGGCATGGGCTGAGCCCCATCCAGGACTGAAGGTCCCCAGCACAGAGGAAGGATGACTTGGGGTGGACGCTGGGCCAGGAGGCCTGTGGGCATGAGGAGCAGCTGCCCAGACCGCTGGGTCCCAGGAAGAGTGAGCAGATCCATCCACTGAGCCACATGGTGGGCCACAGTCAGGCACGTCGTGGCTGGAAAGAGGCAGTAAGCAGAACATCCACACCCCACCACCGCAAGGGACACTAAGGAGCAGAACTCAGTGCCAGGCACCAGAGCGTCACAGAGGAAAAGGGACAGGCGTGGGGACCAGGTGCCCTGCCACAGGGGTCGCAGCAAGGCCACCCAGGGACCAAGGATGAGCAGCAGGAAATGCCCAGTGAGAAGTGTGACATCAGACTCCTGGAAAACCCGAGGGACTTGATGGGCCAGAATGCCAGGACACAGCGGGTCCCCGTCAGTCACCAGCACACTGCCCTCCTTGGATCACAGGCCCGGTATGCTGGCTTACCGACGGCGGGTGGGAGGGGCTCAGGCCTGTCCACGCACCCCAGGCCTGCGGCTGCTGAGACCCACTGTGCTGGCCAGGTGAGGGGACGCACGACCCCGGCCCAGAAGGTGGAGGGTGTGCAGAGCCCAGGACGGTCAGGGTCCAAAGGGTGAATTCCCACCTGGGGAGTCTGGACTCGGTTCAGCCACGAGAGGAGCACAGAGCAGGCCGCAAGTCCCTCCCACTCACCACCTCAAACAAGGGCAGAGCACAGCTTGGGCAAGCCACTGAGGCAGGGCCGTGGAGGGGCCTGCACAAAGCACTGGCACATTCATGCCTTCGTTGCATCAACACTACGGGTCACCTACTGTTTGCACGGTCCATCAACTCGCACGACGCTGAGCTACTATTGAAGGCTTTGTGCTCCCCTGAAACCCAAAACAGCACCTAATGAAGCACCTAATGAAGATCTTCTCTTCATCTCAACAGATTTTGAAACACCCCGCAAGCTAATATCACAGCATTCCTCAGACTGGACAGACCCACGGGGCTCACAGCGAGGGTGGCGGTGGGCCAACGGGTCTGTGAAAAAGTAAAACAGGAGAGAGGGACAGAGGAAGAGCACAGTCTGGGCCATGTCCCCGGGAACAGAGTCCCTGTCCCCTCACAGCCAGGCAGCCCCAAGCCAGCTTCTCTGCTGCTCCGCGGTACATGCACGATCATAAAACTGGCTTGGGAGTGGGGCATCCGGGTGGCTCAGCGGTTGAGCACCTGCCTTTGGCTCAGGGCATGATCCCAGGGTCCTGGGATCGAGACCCCATCGGGCTTCCTGCAAGGAGCATGCTTCTCCCTCTGCCTGTGTCTCTGCCTCTCTCTCTGGGTCTCTCAAGAATAAATAAATAACATCTTAAAAAAAAAAAAGAAAAAGAAACCTGGGTGGGAAGGCCTAGTCAGTAACGCCGACGACGACGTCACGGCATAGCACTGGCATACAGTAAGTGCTCAATAAATGTGACCCGTTACCCTAGGCCAGGGCAGACGGCAGGTGTCTCCAGGCGGCGGTTTCATTTACAGAAGAGGAAGCTGAGGCCCGGAGAGGCCACGCGAGCAGCGGAGCGGCACCCCCAGCCCCCGAGCGCCCCACAAGCTCCACGGCTGCCTGAGCACAGGCCTCCTGGGCCACCCTGAGAAATCCCAGGCGCGTCCTGCCCCCCACTTATTAAGCAGTCTACGCAGCACGCGCATTAACACCACCAGTCAATACAAGTAAATGCCCCTCCGTCCTTCTCGGGTAACACCGGCCAGCGTATTGAAAACGGGCTTCCGGATGATATAACGCGGAACGAAATGAAAACTATCAATAAAATGCAAATTCTGCGAGGCGTCAGTTTAATTCATGGCCCGTCTCCCCCTCCTTGCTGTGCACAACCCAACATCGCTCACCGTCCCTGAGACGGGAGAGCCCAGTTTATGAATAAAGAAACGGCTCCCGGAGCCATGGCCCGGAACGCGCTCCAGACGATCCGTCATCCGCTCCGAGGGAAGCACGACTCAAATGCATAATAGAGGCGGCAGCGACCTGACCAGGAGGGACTGGGGAGCTTGTCCCTTTGGGTTGTTGTTTTAAGGCTGCTCATCTCTTTTGCAGAAATGAAAGGAAACTTGAAGACCCATTTTTGTCTGCAACCTGCAGGGAAGCTGGGGCCGGGTCTAAACTGATCCGGGTCTGGGGCGGCGGCCTGTCATCCGGGAGGACTAGACCAGACCCGCCTGTCCTCTGGTCTGCCCCTCGCCACCTCCGTGTCTCTGGATTAGACCTCCGGCCTCTCTGGTCCCCGTGCACTCCGCTCCCCACCACGTCATCTGCTCTGGCTGCACGGCCCCGGCCCCACGCTGAGCTCCAGACGTGACCCGTTTCTTAAAATGCTCACGTCAACTGTATTCACAAAACGCTATCGTAAGGATTCACAATTTCACAGAGCTTCTGCTTGACTAAGTGCACATCCCTTAAATATTGACAGATCTTTCATTATTACTTTGTACAAGATCCTGGTTTCTGGCTGCAGACCTGGCCGTCCAGTTCTGGGGGAGGTGACACCCAGAGAGGAAATGGGGGGGCTCCCCTTGGTGGGGAGCCATGTCTGCTCATCACTGTGGCAGGAGGCACAGCGTGGCCCACGTCACCTCCCGGTGGAGCAGGAAGGGTTCCAGGTGGTGAACCGTCCCCGCCCGGGGCAGGCCAGCCACAGAGGAGCATGAACCGGAGTGAGGGTCGAGGGGACGAGGGGACGAGGGGACGGAGCCAGACGCCCAGGTGAGGCTGGGAGGAGGGGACAGAGGGCTGACCCTCCGTGAGGCAATGCCAGGGGCTCTTGCCAGCGGGTGCTCCGATCGAAAAACCAACGGGGGTTTCAAGGATGCTGATCTGTGACTAATCTGTGATCTAACGACTCCTCTCTCCTCGGCCGCCGCGTCACTCAGGCTGCAGTGTTTAGATTTCCGTTGCTCTAGTTCTTGGACTATGATGTCCGTGTCACCCACGTGCAGAGCTGGTTCCGCCCAGCTTTGCTCCAGCCGCCTCCATTGGACTCCTGAGGTCCTCTGGCTGGGCTGGCATCTTTAGAGGGCGGCCTGAGGCCATCAGATCTTCCCTAAAGACAGTTAAACGTCTAGAGAAGCTGCTGTTTAAATGAGAATTCTTGTCTAACACAAGAGAAATCTCCAGAATCCAGGGACTCAAGCTGTAATCCTTCCCCACCCCCCTGTAAGGAAACTTGTAGCTCGAGTCTGGGCTCAGGTGTCCCACCGAGATGACCTTGGAGCACCTCTGGAAGAACCTGCTCACAACCCAGGGCAGCCCACAGACCCTGAACGGTGGTGCCAAAGGACCCACCAAAAACCTCGAGGACGCCGACAGCCTCTCTTCAGGAAGGAACCCTGTCCCAGCCCCCAGGTCCCAAGCAGGCGGAGATGAGGCCTGCATTAAAGGAATGACCCCAACTCATTTCCTAGGGCCCCCCGCCCTTGATTCAACTCTCCTTCTGCGCCCCTGGGAACCTCACCCCGTGCTGCTAGGACCCTTGAGGCAGGGGTCAACGCATCAAGAAGACGTAACAATCCTAAGGGGACAAGCCCCCTAAAAGCCAAGCATCGAGACACATGGAACAAAAGCAGATAGAACCAAAGGCAGGAACTAACAAATGCCAATCAGGGCGCTTTGAACACACCCCGGTCGGCAAATGATGGAAGGAGACACAGAAGTGACTGAGAAGGAGAGGATGTGGACACCATTCATCAACTGAACCGAACTGAATACGTAAAACTCTCCGCCCGACACGGCAGGACACACACATTCCTCCCCAGCGCACAAGGGACATCCGCCCAGACAGCTCATGCACAAGGCCACCACTTCGCAGACTTAGATCTTGGAACCAACCCATTGATATTCTTAAAAGTTACCGAGGCCCTCAAGGAGTTTGTTCCTGTTTTGCTTTTTAAAGATTTCATTCAGGGCAGCCTGGGTGGCTCAGTGGTTTAGTGCCGCCTTCAACCCAGGGTGTGATCCTGAAGACGCGGGATCGAGTCCCACATCGGGCTCCCTGCATGGAGCTTGCTTCTTCCTCTGCCTCTCTCTCTCTCTCTCTCTCTGTCATGAATAAATAAATAAAATCTTTAAAAATATAAAAAATATTTTAAAAAAAGATTTCATTCAAAAAAAAAAAAGATTTCATTCTTTTATTTTAGAGACAGCAGCACGTGTATTTATTTTAGAGAGAGGCAGAGCACGTGCGAGCTCAGGAAGGGGCAGCGGGAGAGGGGGAGGGGGAGGGCGGATCCCAGGCCAACTCCGAGCTCAGCCAGAGCCCAATGTGTTTGATTTCACAACCCAGAGATCACAACTTGAGCCGAAACCAGAGTCAGAGGCTCAACCAACTGAGCCACCCAGGTGCCCCAGCCCTCAAAGAGTCTTAAAATTTTTTAAAAAGCAGGTTATTTCTATTGAAATTGACCATACTAGAAATCTAAACGAGAAAATTTTAAAATATTTATTTAAATTTTTAAAAATATTTATTCATTTAAAAATAACCCATTGCAGGGGTGCCTGGGTGGCTCAGTCAGTTGAGCCTCCGGCTCTTGATTTTGGCTTAGGTCATGATCTCAGGGTGGTGGGATCGGGCTCCACTCAGCACAGAGTCGACTTGTCCCTCTCCCTCTGCTCCTCCCCTTGCTCATGCATGTGTGCACGCTCTCTCTCTCTTAAATAAATTCTAAAAAGCCTTAAAAATAACCCATTGCATGTTAACATAAATAATGTATTTTTTCCTCTTATGAAAAATACCTATATTTCCTGCCTTCTTTTTGTGAGGAAGCACCTGACCTGTACCCCCACATGGGATCCAGCAACCATCCCTGTTCCCTAAACCTTAACAGTTCTCCAAAATGAACATCTGGGGCTTGGAATGGCTGGCCACCTGTCCATCCCCATCCTCTCCTTGGGCCTCTGCACTTAGTGTGCACCAAAATACTTAGCACTTGTGTCTCTAGAGCCTCCAACTATTGAGAACCATCCCTCTGTTTGATCATCACCTTGACAAGTCTCCAGCTCCTTTGGGACAGGAACTATTGTTTATGGAGCTCAGTGCAGGGGACAAAGAGGTGAGATGGTAGGGTCACTGCCCATGACGGCTAACTCCACGAGTCACCCCGACTGGGCTAAGGGAGGCCCTGACAGCTGGTAAAACAGTATTTCTTGGTGTGTCTGCAAGAGTGCTTCCAGGGGAGAGCAGTTTTTGAACTGAGGAAAGAAGGTCGCCCACCCCAACACGGGAGGGCAACCCCAATCTGTTAGGAGCCTGGATGGAACCAAAGGGCATAGGGCGAGTTTGCTCTGTGCTTGAGCTGGGACACCCACTTTCTCCAGGCCTTGGGCCCTGGGGAGCACCAGTGCTCCTGGTTCCCCAGAGCCCAGGCTAGGACTTACACCCACCGGCCCTCCTGGGTCCCCAGCTTGCAGACGGCAGATCCTGGGACTTCTCAGCCTCCACGGTCACGCGAGAGCCAATCCCTACAATAAGCCTCCTCTTACTGTATCTCTGGATATTGTATCTCCTGATTCTATCCCCCAGGGAAACAACTAAAATGCTGCCCCCATGAAACACACCATATGGCCCTGACCCCTCAGGCCTCGTCAAAGTGACACAATAAATTCCCCCAGACCCATTGCTAGCCATGGGGCTGCTCATCTTCTAAGTGTGGGCAGATGTTTGTTCCCTTTGATGGGAAGCAACACAACACTGTCCTTGGTTAATAAAGCAATCCATTTAATTTTGGCCTCTGCTCCTTAAAGACCAACGCCGCCTGCTGGCTTTCCGGAGCACCCGGCGATGCTCTGACTCCAACGGGCATGTCAAAACCCTGGCAGGTTCTTTCAGTTCCCGTTGTGGCCACAGCCAGCTGGAGTAAAGCAGCGGGGAAGAACCCGCCCGTGCCACGGGGACACGGCACTGTCAGTGTGCCTGGGGCCACCAGCTGCGACCCACCTGCCACTTGCAGGATGCCGTGCCTGGCCACGTCGTAGAAGGGGTGATCCATGCTCAGCGCCGGGTCCTGGCCAGCCGTGGGTGCCACCAAGGGCCTTCCCGCCATGCTCAGGGCAGCTGCCTCCTCTTCATCTCTTTGCAGCTCTATGGCAGATGGCGAGGATTAGAGGAAGTCAGCTGTCTTCCCGAGGAAGAAGGGCAACGAGGGGGCCTCCTGAGGTCTTTTTATAGGAGTCACACACCTCAGCTGTGCAACCACTGTCCCTCTGCGCAGTGCCCCCCCACTATGCGCTTGTCTCCGCTATGCTCCCATCATGCACCCACCTCTCCTGTGCACCATGTATGCACTCGTCTCTGCTATGTACCCACTTCTCCTGTGCACCTACTATGTGTCCATCTCTCCTGTGCACCATGTGCCTATCTCTGCTGTGCTCCCACTATGTGGCCATCTCCACTATGCTCCCACCAGGCACCCACTTCTCCTGTGCACCCACTACATGCTCATCTCTCCTGTGTACCCGCTATGTGCCTATCTCTGCTGTGCTCTCACTATGCACCAGTGCTCCCACCATGCATCCACTTCTCCTGTGCACCCAGTAAGCACCTGTCTCTGCTATGTACCCACCTCTCCTGTGTACCCACTATGTGCCCACCTCTCCTGTGCACCCACTGTGCATTTGCTCAGTGTGAACCCACTACGCATCTGCTCAGTGTGTGCCCACCTCTCCTGTGCACCCACTATGTGCCTATCTCTGCTGTGCTCTCACTATGCACCTCTCTCTGCTCCCACCATGTGCCCACCTCTCCTGTGCACCCACTAAGCACCCATCTTTGCTATGTATCCGCCTTTCCTGTGCACTATGTGCCCACCTCTCCTGTGTACCCACTATGCATTTGCTCAGTGTGCACCCACCTCTCCTGTGCACCTACTATGCACCCACCTCTGCTGTGTACCCACTACGTACCTGCTGAGGATGCAGAACCATGGAGGGATAGAATGAGGCCTCAGGGCTGAATACTGTCCTCCATGTGGACAGAAATAGAAACTGAGGCTCAGAGACGGGGAATGAGTGCCCAAGGCCACACTGCTTGTTACAGCCCTGTCACCCCTTGTTTTGTGTACACATAGAATATGTCATCCTTCACATGTGAAAGATCCAGGGTTGGAATTCCTCCACGTAAATAAATGTTTGATTTTATTTATAAACAAAAAAACAACCAAGGAATAGCCTTCCATGTAAACATACACACATGTGATCTTCACCAAAACGCCAGGGGTGGTTCCAGAGGCTTGGCTCTGACATGGTTCCCTGTTACCCTGAGCCTCAGTTTGCTGGTCTCTGAGATGGGGATACAGAATCTGGTACCTTCACGCGTGGCCTTCAGCAGCAAATGAGGATTATCGTCCCACCTGAGCCCCCCAACAACCCAGGAGGGTGGCTCTCATCGCCCACAGGGGCTCATCTGAACCCCTGTGCAAAGTGCCCTGGAAAGATTAAAAAGGCAATCCGTGTGGCCTGCTGGGACAGGGGACTGGTACGACCCCAGATGAGGATGACCTCACTGGGCACTCTTTACAGAGGCCGACTTCCCGAGTCACATACATATATTATATATTAAAAGCAAATGCACGCCAATGACCTCCTCGCAGGACGAGGCCGGAGGAGAAGACACGTTTACCTATTTCGGCCAGCTGCTCCAGGTCCAGCCGGGACATGCTCTGCCACCAGGCAGGACGGCCCAGGCACACCGTCCCGAGGCCACCTCTCGGGGATCCAGGCACAGGGTCCTTCCGACACCCTGAGGGAGAAGCACACAGAACCAGGGACATGTCGCACACAAGGACACACTAGGGCTCGAGGATGGAAGGAAATGCCCTTTGGGTGCCTGGCTTGCTTTTCTCTCCTTAACATAAAAAAAAGCACCCACTTCTCGGGGTGCCTGGGTGGCTCAGCAGGTTGAGCCTCTGCCTTCGGCTCAGGTCGTGATCCTGGGGTCCTAGGATCAAGTCCTGCTTCGGGCTCCCTGCTCAGCGGGGAGTCTGCTTCTCCCTCTGCCATTCCCCCTGATTGTGCGCCCTCCCCACTCTCAAATAGAAAAAAAAAACGTTTAAGAAAAAAAATGCACCCACTTCTGATTCCCCAAGACCCCAAATCGAGACAATGTTTCCACTTCTGTTCAACTGCCCAGCACCCCCTCCATGTGGGGGAGGTCCAAGGAGCCGGAGCCCCGAAGGTGGCGCCGACCCCACGTGTGACGGCCTCTTCCTTGGGACTGTTGCCCATGGCCAGGGCTCCCCCTCACCAAGCAGCCCCATGTACCAGCGGGGCAGGGCAGGGCGACCACAAGGGTGGGGCACACCTGGAGCAAGAACAGCGCCACCAGAGCCGAAGCCCTCAAGGCCACCATCATTCCTGCTCAGAGAGACGCATGCACCCTCCTGCACCCATTTAGGGAGGGGGAAATGGGGCCAGCAAAGATCGATCAGAACTGCTCACGGTTGTGCGTTATTTTTTTTAAAAAAATTATTTGTCTTTATTTGAGAGAGCGAGAGAACACGAGTGGGGAACCTGACATGGGGCTCAATCCCAGGACCTCAGGATCATGACCTGAGCCAAAGGCAGACCCTCCACCGTCTGAGTCCCCCAGGTGCCCCAGACCCATTTTTAATAGCAAAAGGAAACATACGACTTTGTTAAAATGATGTTTTCTAAGAGTGCTAGGATGAGGGGTGATAAATCCATTTATTTTTCCACATTTAGCCGTTTCTCATTTTTGCAGAAGCCCATGGGGCTCTTAGAAGATGCAGTGATCCAAACTAAAACAATGCACAGCTGACAACGTAAAGCATGTTTTATGAACATGAAAAATGTAAAATCTTCCTTCCCCTTCCCCTTCTTCAATACTCCCTGTGGGCTAAGAGCTGTTTTTCCTTCTCCATTTTACAGATGAGAAAACTGACCCAGGGGTCAGGGAGTCACCTGCCTGGGTGCAGAGCCTGGGAAGAGATGATGCAGAGGCGCTCACCCAGGGCGCCGGCCAGAGGTGTGCAGGAGCAGAGAGAGTCAGGGAGGGCCCAGGGTCCGGAGATGCATGTCCCTTGCCTGGGGGAAGGGGTTCATGGAGAGCCCCTCATCATGGTCACAACTGATCACTTTGGGCAGTGGGGAGAGGAAGTCAGAGTCCGTGCTTGCCCATGACAGCTGCTGTTTAAACACTAGAATCCAACTTAGTATGAAGAATACTTGTAGGTGGGCACCCCAGGCCCCGGGGTCCCAGTCCTGGACACACACACACACACGCAGCAGAATGTGCATGGAAATCTGTGCACGGAAAGACAGGGGCCGGGGGCTCGGGTGTTCTGGGCGGCACTCTCGAAACAGCCCCAAGCCTAAGTAGCCACAGCCAGTGGAAGGCAGCTGTAACCAGACCGTCCCACGGCCACCCGCCCCGCAGCCATGTGTCTTCCACAGCTGTGTGTCCCAACCCGGGGCAGGGAGGGGGTGTCTCATCATCACGCCCAGCAAAAGGTCAGGTACACAATTCCACGTTTTAAAAGTCTGAAGCAGGCAAAACAAACCTACGGCGACCTCCGTCGACAGGGAGGGGCATGGGGGCTGGCCACATTCTACTCCCAGGTGCTGATGTGTGGGTGTGTCTGTTCACGCTGTGAAAACTGAGGGAATTCGGGGGGTCAGACGTGTCAGGCAGTCGGGGAGGGCTTGCGCAGGAGGTGGAAGGGCTGCGTGCAGGACAGGGGGCCAGTGTCACACTGCGGAATGCCTGGCGGCAGCAGGAGACCACATCTGTTCCTTCAACAAGAATGCCCTGGACAGGACCCTGGGTCCCAGACACAGGGGGGAACGGACGTGTGCCCTCAAAAGTGCTCAGGCTGAGAGGGACCCGGACAGGAAATGGTCAGCAGGAGGAAGGGAGCGGCCTTCAGCGGAAACATGCAGGAACTGACAGTGGCCAAGGAGCCTGCGGAGGCCGCCTCCCGACACCAGAGATGGCAGGGGCACAGCAGGGGCAGCGGAGGCCGCCTCCCGACACCAGAGATAGCAGGGGCACAGCATCCCCGGTCTACACTGCCTGCACCACAGGAGGACACCATAGACACGCACCATGGCCACAGTCCAGGCCTGTGGTCACAGAGGAAGGGGGACCTGGCTGGACAGGGTGGACAGCTGTCCTCATGGCCACCGGCATCCTTGCCCCCTCTGCCAGTAACGCACCCACTTCAGACCCCAGGGTCAGAACATGGGGTCCTTGCCTGGCCAATCACGGCTGCAAACGCCCTGAGCCACAGAGGTAAGGTCGGGAGTGATCCCACGTCTCCACTGTTCTAATCGGGGCGAATTCTGAGACTTCCATAAAAGCTATGGAGAAGAAATGATTCTTTTTTTTTTTTTTTAAAGTAGGCTCCAGGGCAGCCCCGGTGGCGCAGTGGTTTAGTGCCACCTTCAGCCCGGAGTGTGATCCTGGGGACCCCGGATCGAGTCCCATGTCGGGCTCCCTGCATGGAGCCTGCTTCTCCCTCTGCCTGTGTCTCTGCCTCTCTCTCTCTCTCTCTCTCTGCGTCTCTATGAATAAATAAATAAAATGTTTAAAAAATTAAAAAATTAAAAAATAAAGTAGGCTCCGTGCCCAGCACAGAGCCCGACGTGGGGCTTGATCTCACAAGCCTGAGATCATGTCCTGAGCTGAAACCAAAAGTCAGATGCTTAACCAGCAGAGCCACCCAGGTGCCCTAAGAAAAGATATCTTTTTTACATACCCTTTTTTTTTTAAAGATTTTACTTATTTATTCATAAGAGACACACAGAGAGATAGGCAGAGACACAGGCAGAGGGAGGAGCAGGCTCCATGCAGGGAGTCCGATGTGGGACTCGATCCCGGGTCTCCAGGATCATGCCCTGGGCCAAAGGCAGGCACTCAACCGCTGAGCACCCCAGGCATCCCAGAAAAGATACTTAAGTTTATTCCGTTGCACCCCAAACAATGAGGTGGTGGGCTTGGAACTACCAAAGGTCACCAGGTGGAATGTGAGAAGAATGAACCCAAAGGCAGAAAGAAGGCAGAGCAAGACAGAGAAGCAGTCCCCTAAAACGCCGTGCTCCTGGATCCAGCTGCACCTGGATGCAAAGATCCAATGAATCCTCTTTCCCGCATAAGCCAGTTCGGATTACAGACGACCTGTCACTTCTAACAAAATTATTTTCTTTGAAAAGTCCATGAAAACTACCTCAACGTCCTCTATTTGAGGAGAATGAAACGACCAGGCCCACCCTGCTTTTCTTTCCGATTGTGTTACAAGGTAAATGAACTTCGTTTCCGAAAACTCTGAGGGGGAAACTGGCTTAGCAATGGAGCTACGTGGTGCCCCAGCTGACCCTGGCCCTACACCCAACCCAGGCCCTACACCCTGAGCCCTACACTGGTACTGGCCCTGGCTCCCTCCACCCCCAGGACACGGCTGAGTGACCCGCATTCCATGGGGCCCCCAAGGTCACTGCTCTGCCCTTGATCCAAATGTCCCCCGTGCCAGGGTGATAACACGATCTCTTAGCGAGCCCAGTCCGCTTCATGTCGCCGCAATTCAATCCGTTGCCCTCCCTCTACTCAGAGCATGTCTAGACGGCAAAGTTTGGCCTAACAGCAACACCAAGGACGTAATTTAAGGGGAGGAAGGCTGCCCCGGATCCTGCGAACAATTTTTATTTCTGCACGTTGCCTCCGGTCTTGGTCTGGACACACCCATGTTCTCTAAACTCACTCTTGGGGACACCTGGGGGTGCTCAGCGGTTGAGCGTCTGCCTTCGGCCCAGGGTGTGATCCCGGGGGCCCGGAATCGAGTCCCGCATCGGGCTCCTCGCAGGGAGCCTGCTTCTCCCTCTGCCTGCGTCTCGGCCTCTCTCCCTCTGTGCCTCTCATGAATAAATAAAATCTTTAAAAAATAAAAATAGAGTCATACTCAGATTACATGTGCATTTTGTAATCCACCCGGACCGACCACTCTGAGCCCAGCCATCAGCCCCAAACATCCCAGACCCCAGAATAGCCAGCCCAGGCCGCCAGGAGCACACCTCCCCGCAGGGAGGCAGGGGATCTGGGGCGCAGGAAAGGAGTGGGGGGCACATGCCTGTGTCTGGGTGCCTAGCCGGGGCCTTAGTCAAGCAAGCGAGTCTAACGCCAGACAGTGAGCCGCCACCGTCCTTGGCTCCCGGGGCGCTGCTGGGCCGAGGACACACCCACCAAGACTTTGTGCCCGGAAGGTCTCCTGTGGATCTCAGGGAGCCTCCAGCACGGCTGTTCTAGACGAACTGGCCCTCGGGGACCCACAAACATAAGAGAGGACACCGTGAAATCTAGAACCAGACATTCCACATGGCAACTAGCCCAGCCTCTTCAAAAACTGATGTTATTTAAAAAAAAAAAAAAAGTGGGACCTGGGTGGCCCCAGACAGTGAAGCATCTGCCTTGGGTTCAGGTCATGGTCCCAGGGTCCTGGGATTGAATCCGATGTCATTGGGCTCCCTGCTCAGCGGAAAGCCTGCTTCTCCCACTGCCCCTCCACCCCGCTCACCCATGCTCTGTCAAATAAATAAATAAAAATCCTTTTTTAAAAAGATTTTTATTTATTCATGAGAGACAGGCAGAGACACAGGCAGAGGGAGAAGCAGGCTCCCTGCAGGGACCCGGGGGTCACGCCCTGAGCCAAAGGCAGGTGCTCAACCACTGAGCCACCTGGGCGTCCCATAGATAAAATTTTTAAAAAAGGAGAAAGAGAGACAGAGCGAGCAGGGTGGGGTGGGCGCATCGGACACCAGAAGGCCCAGGGCGGTGGCGTGAGTACAGAGCTTGCTGGAACCCTGGTTCATGAACAAGCAGGGGAGCTGGTCCCGGGACACGGGGAGCTGCCAACAAGGCCCGAATGGCAGACGGTGCTGATGGGGCCTGGTCCGTGTCCTCGGGGTGGCACAGGACCCCGTCACCGTGCACAGGAGCCGCCCGGAGCCGCCAGCGGGAGGGCCAGGCAGGGGCTATGCCAGCCCCATTCCCAGGGTTCAGCTGAGATGCACAGAGAACCCGCAAGGAACAGCACCAATTCCCGCATCAAGCACGTGCTCCCTACTATTCCTTCCGAGCTCCTGCTCTCGGAGCAATTCCAACCCCGTACGACTGTGGAGGGAATGAGGGAGGCAGGAACACAGCCCCGGCCCGGCCCTGACAAAGGCCACCACCTGCCCCCATTTATCAGACAACAGAACTGAGGCCGATGTGACCTGGAGCTGCCTCCACGGACTCCTGTCTCCTTCCCGTCCACCTCTCATCCACTTCGGCACAGGCAGGCCTGGGTGGTTTGCATTTCCACTTCTGGGAGCCCTGGCAATAGTGACCCAGCTCACACTCCAGTTCCAGCCAGCCTGTGCCCTCCCTCCATGTCTCCCCCCTCCCTCCTCGGATGGCTGGTGGCCTCGCCAGGGCCTTGCCCTCTCTGGGCTGAGACGGAGCAGGGCCCTGCTGCCAAGTCCTGGGGGGGCGGCCAGGACGCTGCTGGTGGGAGACCCTGGCAGGGCACAAGGAGGGAGCCCAGGGAGGGACGGGGAAGGGGAGCAGCCCCAGGAAGAAGGGCAGATGAGGC
This sequence comes from Vulpes vulpes, assembly GCF_048418805.1. Taxonomy (NCBI): domain Eukaryota; kingdom Metazoa; phylum Chordata; class Mammalia; order Carnivora; family Canidae; genus Vulpes; species Vulpes vulpes. Next base: position 51,411,909 of record NC_132795.1, read on the forward strand.
CTGGGGAGTCACACCTTTCACGCGCACACACGCAGGTCCTGGCTCACCTCCGCCTGGGACCCGGGCCCCCATCTCCAGCAAGGCCCTCGCCACTGTGACACCACCTCCTACCCCAGCGCACAAGACAGTTTCAGACCAGTTGCTCAAGACACACATTTCATACCAGTGACCAGACTTGCTACCAACTGTGCCCACGGCCTCCCTGGGCTGGCGTCGCCTGCATTTTTCCAAAGTCCCCTGACCCTAGAGGCCATGGCTTCTGAACACAGGGTGGCCAGATGGACGGAAGCCATACAGCCAGTTGGCCAGGGCTGGGGTCCATACACGGGATCGGGTTGCTCCCTGGCAGGATGCAGGGCCCAGAGCACCAGGCAACGGAGGCCCAGCACTGCCCCACACAGACCCCCGGGCCCACGGTGTCCACGTCGGGAGCACTGAGCCACCTTCCAAATCTGGCTTTCCCCGGAGCTGCAGGCAGCTCCAGGGAGGGTGGCAGTGGTGACAACAGGGCCCGGCTGTGAGCCACCCTCTACCTGCGGTGAAAGTGAGAAAAGAAACTCAATCATCTACCCCACAGCTCGGGCCGTGGCAGCTGGGTGCAAGGAGTGCCGGCCAGAAAGCCTGGTAAGTGGAGAGCTTGTTCACCTCGGTCACCCGTCCCTGGGCCACCCAACGAGACTGGCTGCCAGGCACAAGGGTGCCGAGGGCTGTTGCTGTCAGGGGGCGGAAAGGGGACGACCCAGCCTTGTGGGGGACTCACCACCACCCGGTCATTCCGCTTATCCCTCACGACAGGCCAGAGGGCCTCCCCGAAGTTGGAGCATGGGAAGGGGCCACCTTGTCCCCACCCCCAGAGCTTCAGGGTGCTCCTGCACCCCTTCTGTGGGCTAGCCTGGACCGACGCACCTGCTACAAACAGCTCAAAACAGCTCAAAAGCAACGTTCCGGGGACACGTCTTGAGGGACCCGCCCGACCCAAGGGAGAACTGTCTGGAACATTCTCACTTCAGAGCCTCGCAGGAGGCGCTGAGAACAGCCAGGAGGGACCCAGGCCTCTTCTTGCTCCTCTGTCTGGGGGGGAAGGGCCTCCCTGCTGAGCCGCATGAGGAAGCAGCTGGGCCTGGGGAGCTCAAGGCCACCAAAGCCAAGGAGGCTTTGCTTTTCCTCCAGAGTCCGCTTTAACCAAACAAAGTGATATTTACTCCTTTTTTCCTTCATTTGCTCAAAACCTGTACCCGGATCGCCTATCTCAGAAAGCACTGGCAGCTTTGTTTGTTTTGAAGTTTGCAAGCGCACAGGTGGGCAGGTGATTGGTGCCTTGCTGTGGCAACAGGTGGGGGGAGGGGTCTGTAAGGAGGACCCTGTAAGCTCCCCCAGCCCCACAATCTTATACTCGAGTAAAATAAGGCTCAGCACGCACCAGCGTCAGATGGTTCCTCACCCCCACTGCACGTGGTCAGTGGGACCCCACCCCACGCGGGATGGGAGCAGGATGGGAGCCCGGCCAGCGCGGGAGAAGGAAGCCCCTCCGCGGTGCTGCCACTTAAGGAGCCGAGGAGCCCCTCGGGGAGGCCAGTGTCCTGCTCCCACTGGGCCCAGCTGGTCCCACAGCTGCAGGTCCAGGAGCCCAAGTGGCGCCGACTGGCTGGGAGGCATCCAGGCGAGCAGTGGGCTTGGGCACCAGGGTAAGTCTGGTCCTATCGGCCTTGTGACAGTTGATTTTACGCGTCAACCTGTCTGGCCAGTGGAGCCCAGCTGTTTGGTCAAACACCAGCCTGGGTGTGGCTGTGAAAGTACCTGTAGATGGGATTAACGTTTACAGTTAATCCCCCTGACTTTGCGTAAAGCTGCTGATGTACCAGAATGTGGGTGGATCTTGTCTAATCTGTTGAAGGCCTTCAGAGCAAACGCTGAGGTATTTTTTTCAGGAACGGACTTCTGCCTGGAGATAAATGGAGAATTCCTGCTGCCCTACGGATGTTAGATTTGCTAGCGCCCACAACTGCATAAGCCAACACCTGCAGACAAAATTATAGATAAATATCTATTGGCTCTATGTCCCTCGAGAACCTGATTCAAGTCTCTCACATACTCAGGTTGCTCTTCCCATGAATTACCAGAATCACAAAACAGGGGCGCCTGGGAGGCTCAGTGGTTGAGCGTCTGCCTTCAGCTCAGGTCGTGACCCCGGGGTCCTGAGATCGAGTCCCACATCGGGCTCCCCACAGGGAACCTGCTTCTCCCTCTGCCGCTGCTGCTCCTGCTGCTTGTGCTCTATCCCCTTCTCTCTCTGTCAAATAAGTTAATTAAATTTAAAAAAAGAAGAAGAAGAAGAAAGAAAGGAAACTATACATTGTCCAGAACAGAGAACCCCCTCCGGGGGCTACCCCACTCCATCCTTGGGGAGCTTTAACTATGCAAACTGCAGAGAGCTGAGAGCAACACAAAATAATACTTGTCTACAGAGATGCAAATCCCATCCTGTCCTGTGGAAGGTGGAAGTCCGGTGGGTTCTCCCTCTGCTCCCCACCCCCCCTCCCCCAAAATGCCCTCAGTTGCCTCCCTTTCACTTTATTTCTGTATTCCCGACCTCTGCATGTCAGATCCTCAGTCTGGTGACACCACCTGCCTGGCTCCCTCGTGAGTTAAACAAAATCCTTTACGCGAGTCCATTTTTCTGTCTGTAGGACAGTCATGGCTTTATCCCTTTTCTGGAAATGATCTTTTAATGCTAGCCTTGCTCCAGGCACCTAGAGCTTTGCAAGGAAGGGACACGGAGTAAGAAAAGGCACATGTAGCCTGGCCTTGCTCACAGGACAGCAGGCTCCCGTTCAAGGATGTGAGGCCCCACAGCCTGGGGCTTCCAGTCCAGCTTGGACTCCACCTGCACCCCCTTACCCTGGGCATCCTCCTCTCCCCACTATGCTGCAGCTCCAGAAACTCGGCCCATCAGATGCTCTCCCAAATCCCATGCCACTCCCGCCTACCCCAGGAACTTATGAATGAATAAAATCTTAAAAAAAAAAAAAAAAAAAAGAGATGCTGCACAGGGCAAGGTATCGGGTGTGTGTGCACGGTCTCTGGGTGCACCACCTTCCCAGCACCCCCATGTGCTCAGCAGCCGGGAAGCTCTCCTATGCCACTTAGCACAGAGGCAGGACTAAATCATCACTGTGCTTGATGATGGACCTCAACTACCAGCCCCAGGTCTCTCCCTGGAGGTTGGGGGGTAGGGCTGAAAGGCTCAAACCCTCTCATTAGGACGGAGGGGGTCCACTCTCTAGCCCCCTCCACTAGCCCCCTCATTAGCATGAACTCAGGTAAGATCCAAAGGGACCTTTTATTTTATTTTTTTAAAGATTTTATTTACTCATGAGAGACGCAGACACAGGCAGAGGGAGAAGCAGGCTCCCTGCAGGGAGCCCGATGTAGGACTCGATCCCAGGACCCCGGGGTCACACCCTGAGCCGAAGGCAGACACTCAACTGCTGAGCCCCCAAGGTGCCCAAAAGGAACCCTTTAAGAATGAGAAAAGACACTCCCATCCCTGGGTTCCCAGGAGCCCCGTGCCCAGAACTGGGTCAGAGACCAAATACACACTGGTGCTCCCCGCCATGTCCTGTTCATTCTCATGACCTGTGTTGACACAATCCCCTCCCCAGCCTGTCCCACACAGTTAATGTCCCAGAGCTCATCTGTAAACCTCCACTGGGTGCGAGGGTGCACCTGCGTCTGTGGTCCTCAGGTTAATGTTACCATGGGGCCCCCTCAGCAGATCAGCTTCGTGAGGGCTGAGCTGCTGCCTGGACGCGCGCACAGGATCCCTAGAACCTACCACCATGGGGCGCCTGCCGTTGGCTCAGGTCATGATCCCGAGGTCCAGCCCCGTGTCGGGCTCCCTGCTCCTCGGGAAGCCTGCTTCTCCCTCTCCCTCGTCTGCCGCCTCCCGTACTTGTGCTCTGTCTCTGTTAAATAAATGAAATCTGGGCAGCCGGGGTGGCTCAGTGGTTTGGTGCTGCCTTCAGCCCAGGGCGGGATCCTGGAGACCCGAGATCGGGTCCCACGTTGGGCTCCCTGCATGGAGCCTGCTTCTCCCTCTACCTGTGTCCCCTTCTCTTTCTCTCTGTGTCTCTCATGAATAGATAAATAAAATCTTTTAAAAAATAAACAGAAACTTAAAAAAAAAAAAAAACCAAACCCAAAAAACAAAGAAAAAGAACCTAGCATCGTGCAGACACTACAAATGCACTGACCCTCCTAAGCGGTGGTTTTGGGGCACAAGCTCCATCACCCTCCACCTGAGTCTGCCCACCGCCACCTCCCCCTGGGTCTCTCGGTGCCAGACCCTTTACCCCTGAGCCGAGAGCCGGGCTCCCCGAGGAGCCCCCCCACCCCCTGCCCCCGCCCGAAGGGGGAGGGTGGGGGGGCGCTGGCTGGAGACATGGACCGGAGCAGGCCTGCTGCAACGTGCATGTTATGCAAAAGAGATTCCAAATCACCGGACCCATCTGTTTATAATTCATAGCAAAATGGTTTGTTGCTATAAAAATATATCTGCACATTTCACAAATAGGCCCCTCACAGCAATTATCTTAATGCAGTAGCTACAAATTAACACCTACTTACCTCAGGCAAATTAGCACTAAATTGAATTTGAGTGGTGTGGTCGTGTGCAGGGTGCACAGAGGAAGGGTTTGCCGCGCATCGCAGAAGGAGCTTCTGCTAAAGGGATGGGGGGGAAGGGCCCCCAAGCCCGTATTTCACAGGCCCCAGGGAGAGGGGCTGGCACCCCGAGGGGAAGGGGATGCAGTGCCCACGTGGGAGTGGTTGGAGCCCCTGCCCATGGCTGGGGGGCCAAGGGGTGGGGGTCACCAGAGTTGAGATTCTCAGGTCTCTAGTGGTACCTCATAAAAAGTAATTTTTAGGGGCATCTGGGTGGCTCTAGTTGTTTGAGTGTCAACTCTTGATTTCGGCTTGGGTCATGATCTCGGAGTCCTGAGTCTGCTTGAGGTTCTGTCTCCCTCCCTCCTGCCCTCCCCTGGTGTGCGCACGGTGTCGCACGCATGCGCCCTCTCTCTCTTCCTCTTCCCCAAAAGCGATTTTCACGCTCTTGTTTCAGCTCTGCTCCAAATTCAGTAAAGCAGACCCCCCACTTCCTGCTCTTCCTCACACGCAGCACTGAGGCCCTGACAATGGCAGGAAGGCACGTGTGGACCAGCGTCCAGGTAGTAGTAGCACCAGAGGCCGCTGGAACCAGGCACGATTCTCAGGTGAGACACCAGCAGCGAGACCCAAACAGGCTGTAATGGGCTGCGTGAGCTTGCCGGGTCGGTACTCCGACAGGCCAAAGGACTCTGCCCCAGAGCTGCTCACTGGGGCCTCCTGCCTGTCCCGGGGCCCTCGCAGCCACGGTGCCAGGACTTAGCGGCTCCCACTCCCATGGCTGTCTGGGCAGACAGGGCTGCTCCACCCCCCGCCTCCCCGCCAGGGTACCTGGGTGCTTGCGCAGGTGTAGGCCATCCCCTGCACAGCCCTTCTGGGTGGCCTGCTTACCTAACAGTCATCCTATCTCCCTTCTCCAAGCTGTGTTGGGGGAAGCCAAGCCCGAGCCAGTCAGCACAGGGCCACTTCTCTGGTCCCAGGAACGGCTTCATTCAGGTCCATGAGGCACCAGGAAAAGTTTCCCTGATGCTTCTGGGAAAGATCGCAAGAGAGGACCCATAGAGAAGTCCCTGTCCGCACAGCCATGTATGAAGATGAGGCCAGAATGCTGCAGCCAACTCACTCCCCACTGAAGATCCAGGGGTTCATAGAGAAGGCAGGGAATTGCCAGACCCTGATTGAGCCATACCTGGTCTCCACACCATCGCCAGACCATTTCAGCTACGTGGGCCAAAATACCCTCCTTGGCTTTTGGGCCAGTTCACAATTGGGTTTTCTCTTCCTTATAATCAAAAGCATCCTGGGCAGCCCCGGTGGTGCAGCAGTTTAGCGCCGCCTGCAGCCCAGGGCGTGATCCTGGAGACCCTGGATGGAGTCCCACATCAGGCTCCCTGCATGGAGCCTGCTTCTTCCTCTGCCTGTGTCTCTGCCTCTGTGTGTGTGTGTGTGTGTGTGTCTCTATGAATAAATAAATAAAATCTAAGAAAATAAATGAATAAATAAAATCTTAAAAAAAAAAAGCATCCTGAGGCCTCAGTTGGCCCTCCTACCCCAAGCTAGGAGAGGGGCTTCCCCTGGGGCAACACCCCACTCCCTCAGAGTCCTCATGGGCCTTCGCCATGTGCCTGTGTGTCCCGACCCATCACCATATGGTCACAGACAGCCAGGGCTGTGTCTGTCTCACCCAAGTCCCAACACTAACCAGCCCAGGGCCAGCGAGGAGGGCGGCGATTGAGACTCCTCCTAATGGGTGCTCAATGCCACGCTCTCCATCCTCAAACCCCGATCTCCGTTCTACACCTCTCCCCACCCCCATGCTGGATTTGAATATCCCGACTACCCAATCCAGACGCTTCCTGACACCCTGCGAGCACCAACACCTGCTGCAGTTCTTGGAATAAAATTCAAGCCCCTGCAAGCACCTGAAACACTGATTCTTCACGCCTGTGCCTGCAGCCACCTCATGCCACCTCCCCAGCCCCAGCCCCACTCTCTCTGCTCCAGTCACACAGGCCTCAGGGCCGTCTGAGGTTGCCCCTCAAACACTTCAAGCTGCTGCCGCCTCGGGGCCTTCCCACGGGCTGTCTTGGCTACCTGGAGCACAGCGGCTCCTGCAGGGAGGAAGGGACCCATAAATGGTTCCTTGTTATTACTGCTGGCTCAAGTCCAATTCAAGAATTCAATCTGAGGGCGCCTGGGTAGCTCGGTCGCCAGAACACGCGACTCTTAATCTCAGGGTTGCAAGTCCCAGCCTCGCATTGGGCTCTGTGCTGGGTGCGGAGCCTATTAAAAAAAAAAAAAAAAAAAAGAAAAGAAAAGAAAGGATAAAAAAAATTGATATTGGAAGCAAATGGGAATCCAAATGCGTACTGCACATTATGGAATTATGTTAATTGTTTTTTTTTAAATGATTTCTATACGCAACGTAGGGCTCAAACTCACAACCCTGAGATTAAGAGTCGCACATTCCACCGAATGAGACAGCCAGGTACCCCTATGTTAACTGTTTTAAGCAGAGCTGCCTGGGTGGCTCAGTGTTAAGCGTCTGCCTTCGGCTCAGGTCATGATCCTGGGGTCCTGGGATCAAGTCCTACATTGGGCTCCCATGCAGGGAGCCTGCTTTTCCCTCTGCCTGTGTCTCTCATGAATAAATAAATAAAATACTTTAAAAAAAAAAAAGCATAGTAATAGTATTGTCATGTTAAAAAAAGGGGATCCACACTGTGATATTTATGGAGTCTGGGGACTACTTAAAATCATACAGGAGGGGATCCCTGGGTGGCTCAGCAGTTTGGCGCCTGCCTTCGGGGCAGGGCGTGATCCTGGAGTCCCAGGATCAAGTCCCATGTTGAGCTCCCTGCATGGAGCCTGCTTCTCCCTCTGCCTGTGTCTCTGCCTCTCTCTTTCTCATGAATAAGTGAATAAAATCTTAAAAAAAAAAATCATACAGGAGCGGGGGCGGGGGGGCTGGAGGTGGGGGAGTAAGCAGGTGAAGGCAGGTGGGGGCGAGCCCAGACCAAGTGTGGCTGCAGCGCGGCAGCAGCTCACACTGGGCCGTCCTGCTTACTCCCAAAGGTGTTTTAACAGCACAGAACCAACAGTGGTGACCTGGGAGCTGCAGGGGCGTCAGAGGCACCCAGAACTTAGCGGAGAACAAGACCTAACAAAGAGGGACTTTCGGGGTGCCCGGGTGGGTGGCTTGGCTGGTGAAGCGTCTGCCTTTGGCTCAGGTCATGATCCTGGGGTCCTGGGACCGAGCCCCGCATTGGGCTCCCTGCTCAGGGGGGAACCTGCTTCTCCCTCTGCCTCTGTTCTCTCTCTCTCTCTCAAATAAATTAATAAAATCTTTTTTAAAAAAAGGAAAAGAAGCAGCAGCAGCACTTTCCAGAAGCCCCACCCGTGCCCCTGCTGGTTCAAAGCCCTCCCTGGCTTTAACCACCAAAGCCTCCCTGTAGATAACCAGGGTGCCCACCCACAAGGCCCACACAGCCCACTGTCCACAAGGATTTTCTCTGCTTGCTTTTTTTTTTTTTTTTAAGATTTTACTTATTTATTCATGAGAGACACACAGAGAGAGGCAGAGACACAGGGAGAGGGAGAAGAAGGCTCCCTGTGGGGAGCCCGATGGGGACTCAATCCCAGGACCCCGGGGTCACACCCTGAGCCAAAGGCAGATGTTCAACCACTGAGCCACCCAGGTGTCACTCTCTGCTTGTTTTAATTTCACCTCCAAGAGGGGGAAGGGAAGGGACGGCTCCCCAGGAGTTTCTGGACTCCTGACCTGCCAAACCAGTTCCTTCTGATGGACACTCACCAGGCTCCCCGCCCATCGGCTGCATCAGAAGAAAGAACTGCTTGCCCCTCAGCCAGGGCAGGAGCAGGTTCCACACAAGCTCACTCTGCACGCTCCCCGTGGTCCATGGGTAGAACCAATACTGCGAAACACACTTATGAAGGCGCCACACCTTGTCACAGGTGCTGAGCGCAAGTCAACTCATTCGCTCCTCTCAGTAACCCCGAGTCGGTACTAACATTGCATTTACAGATGGGGAAACCAAGGTACACGGAGCGGCAAGCAACCCCAGTTAGCAGCTCCAGGGCACACAGCCAGGGGGTGGGGGAGGTCAGGAGCCGGGCTCCAGGGCCAGCTGCTAAGCAGAGCGCCACCCTATCCCTCCTGAATGCCCACGATGTCCCCTCTGAGCCTCAGGACAACCTGCTGCTTATGTAACCTGTCTGAGAGGCAAGAACACGGAGACCATGACTCAGCCGGGTCTCCCGCCCTCCGGGGACCCAGAAACCTGGACGGCACCCAGAGCGGACTGCCGGAAGTTCCAGGAGCCAGGACTCGGGAGCAGGTGTCCCCAGCAGGAGCCCCACAGGGGCATCTCCCAGGCCATCCCTACACCACCCAGTGGGGTCCCCAGAAGGGCTCCCCGCGGCTGTGCCCCTGAGGCCCGGGAAGCCTCTGGACACACCCAGTACATCTTCCCTGAGCATCCATTTCAACCCAAGGGTTGATGGAGAAGTTTAACAATTTATCTGAAAAGAAACCAGAGAGAGCATTCTTCGATCCTGATGCTAACTTCTGAGGCATCTGAAGGACCGTCACCTGCAGGCTTTGAACATCTCCACCAAGAAGCCCGACCCCAGTGGCCTGGAGGTGCCACAGCCTGGCAGGGAGGTGAGGATGCAGGGAGGTGAGGACGCTGCAGCCACAGCTCAGCGGGCATCCGGCTGGCTCTCCACGCGCGGGCCCTGCGCCCTCGGAGAGTCACCTGAGCCTCCCCGCCTCCACGTCCTCATCTAGGGGGATAGTCACAGCCCTCCTGCCTGGGGAGGCTGCTGTGAGCGAGCCATGCGGCAAGCGAGCCTGCAGGTCGGGGCCTGATGGCCCTTAGGGAAGGGTGGCCAATGGGGCCGTTTCCCAGGTTAGGAGGCTGAGTCCCTGAGAGAGGAAGTGACCCTGCTCAACAGCTAGGTTTCTGCCTCCCCTTGCAGCTCTTTCTCTCCCCTGCCGTCTCTGTGCCTCAGTGTCCCCAGCCTGGAAAGAGCATTAAAATCAAAGGATGGGATGGAGTCTTGGATGCGGCCAAAGATAAGCACGCCAGGCAGCTCCAGGGTGCTCTGAGCTCTTGCTGTGCCCCCTTTGACTGAAGCCACCGTTTACTGCGCGCCTCCGACTTGGCCTGGAACAGCCTGTTAGGAAGATGCCGTAGGTTCACACGAGGTCTAGTCAAGGAATTTCCAGACCTTAAAACATCTCACTGAGGTCCCATTTCAATGATTCAGTGATGTTATCTAGGTGAATTCCTACCGGCCCTACCTATCAGGTCCTCTGCAGGCATTCCCACCCCACCTTATGGGTGAATAACCTCCCCCCCTCCCCGTGTGACTCCAACCTGCATACCTTCCATGCCTACCTCCCCCATCCATCTTCCAGTTCAATGGCTGCCTCCTCCAGGATGCCCCCCGTGACCCCCCTCTAGCCCCCAGCTTCCCTCTGGGTCTCCTGTGTCCAAGGACTGTGGAGGCGGCTGTCCACAGGAAGAGCTGGGCTCAGGCCAGTACCCTGTGTCCCTGCTCACTGCCCCCTCCCGGTGTCACATGGAGGAATGGTTAGTCACTGTATTAAAGGAGAAACGCACGAACGAGATCCCCAAAACGGCCAACAGAAACCAACCAAAGGATGCTGACTGTTGAGTCTTAACTTAAATTCCAAGTTCTCACCGGCATGAATGTTAACACCACGTTTCACAGATGTGCTAAAGCACAGCGTAGCCTCTGACCCAGCACCTCCCAGTCTGTGGCCACCAGACAGCCAGGGCCATGTCCCCACCCCTGTGCCCCCTTCCTGAGGATTCTAAAGGTCCTTCTCCAGGGGCCTGGGGAGCCACCCCACACAGCCCCAAGCCAGTGCTGCAGTCAGTGACCCCAGGAATTCTGGGACCAGGCCCCATGCCAGGGCTTGAGAACCGGGAGAGGAGCCAGGGCCTCGCCCCTAACTGATTGTGTGTTCTGGCCCACTCACTCCTGGGCTTCCACCCCTGGGGCTGGCCCAGCCAGCAGCCCAGCCAGAGCCCTGGCTTTGAATCAGCCTAGCACCTGCTCAGCCTCAGTTTCCTCATTTGTCAAATGGACAGATGCCTCCCACCTCCCTGGTTTGGGGTGAGGGGGCTGATGTGCCTGTACAATGTGCAACCCTGCCAAATGAGAGACCCCAAATGGGGGGGAATGGGGGGCCAGCAGCCAGGCAGATGGCTGGGGAGGGGAGGAGGGGGGAAAGGGGATGGGGCAGGAGAAAGGGGAGGGGTGGAGGGAGGGAAGGGGTGCAGGGGTGAGAAAGAAGAGGAGTGGTGGGGAGGGGAGGGGTGCAGGGAGAGGGGGAGGAGTGGGAGGGAAGGAGTGCAGGGCCAAGAGGGAGGGCGAGGAAGGGGAGGAGAGGCAGGGAGGGGAGGGGGTGCAGGGTTGAGGAGGGAGAGAAGAGGAGGGGAGGAGGCAGGGAGAGAAGGGGAGGGGCTCAGGCCGGGAGCAGGGAGGGAAGGGAGTGAGGGAGAGGCAGGGAGCAGGGACTGAGGAGGTGCACAGGCAGCGAGGAGGGGGGAGAGGCAGGGAGCAGGGAGGGGAGTGGGTGCGGGGCCAGGAGGGGGAAGAGAGGGTGCGGGGCCAGGAGGGGGAAGAGAGGGTGCGGGGCCAGGAAGGGGAGGGGAGGGTGCGGGGCCAGGAGGGGGAGGAGCGTGCTCCAGGAAACCCAGAGGGGAGGGGGGGAAGGGCGAGGAGACACCCCCCCCGGCGGGGCCGCTGGGCTCGCCCGCCTTCCCGCGCAGGTCACCTGTCGCCGGGCCCACCTGGGCGGTGACCCGGGGCGGCCGCCCGCTCACACCGTCGGAGCCGCGTGGCGTCCCCACGCGAGGCTCGGGCGGGCTCCCCCGCGGACGCCGGGCCTCACCTGCCCACAGCCCCCCGGCGCCTCACCTGCGCTCCGCGGCCGACCCGCCTCACCTGGCCCCGCCCCGGAAGTGGCCCCCGCCCCGCGCCCGCCCGCCCCTCGCCCCGCCCCGGCCCGCGCGGCGCTGCGGTTCTGGGGCTCGGACGCCCGGGTCGGCGGAGGTCGCGGCGGGGCTGGGACCGGCCGCACAGGTGAGCCCGCGGGCGGGGGGGAGGTGCCGCGAGCCCCTGGCTTAGCCCCCGGGGCGCGCCTGCGTCTCGCGCGGGTCAGCCCCTCCTTGGCACAGCCCACCCCTGCGGCTGGCCCCTTCCGTGCCCGCCCGCCTGCCGGCGCTGGCGATGTGCAAAGTGAGGAGCAGGCAGGAGGAGTCCATAGAATCTCCCAAAGCGTCTCCTGGGCCCGGTGCTGCCTTCCTGGGCGGCGGTGGGGACCCCACGCTGAGCTCAGAACTCCCCAGAGACCGCGGCCCTGACCCAAGCTGAGGAGCCAGGAGGAGGCCTTCCTGGAGGAGGCAGTGTGACGGAGACTTGGGCCTCTAAAGGGTCGTTCAGGCCACGTGCTGCATTTCCGCCCGTGGGAGCATTACTTCCCTGCCCTGAAGCCCACCCCGGGGCCCAGTCTGCACCCCGCTTTTGCCTACACCGGCTGATCTCATCCAGCCTCCTGCTCTCAACATGGTCTATACCCTGATGATCCTAACCGAAGATCTGCTGACCAGAGTCCTGCCTCCACCTCCCCACCTGCCCTCTCTGTGCAGAGGCCTGAGGGCCAGCTGGAGCCCCTCCCTGGGCTTCCTACCTCATGGTCCCTGGGCGCTGTCCAAACCCTTGGGGTCATCCTTGGCTCCCCTCCAGCTCCCACGTCCCATCTGCGGTCCCTCAGCAAGCCCCACAGCTCTTACTCCAGAGTAGATGAGGCACCACCACTTCTCTCCCCCACACTGGCCCAAGGAGACCTGGCCACCAGCACCTCGCAGGTGGCTCATGCAGCGGCCCCCTACCAGGTCCCCCTGCCCCACCCTGGCCCCTTTGATCTGCCTCCACACAACAGCCACAAGAGCCTTTCATGCCTCGCCCCAGCCCCAGTGCTCCCCTGACCCGGGTGGAGGGGGACAGGTGGCTCCCCAGTCCCAGGCTGCTTTGCATGGACGGTGGCACGGCTACTGGTGGACCATGTGTGATGGGCTCTATGGTGCCCAGTAGCCGCCGTCCAGCAGCCAAAATAATCAGACATGCTGACCTCTCCCCATCTCTGGGGGAGGGGTCTGATTGCAGAGGCCAGCCAGCATAATAACCCCCCTCCTTAATGGTAATGGTGAAGGTTCTCGAAGTAACTGGTCCTGGCTGGAATAGTTGGGGGAGAAGAAATCCTGCTTCCTCCTTTTCCCTCCCCCAAACTAGATGAGGAAGGTTGGTGCACTGGACTCACCAGGCCATCCTGTGACCACAAAGAGGTCTAAACAGAGATGACAAGGAACCAGGTCCTCCAGAACCCCCGGATCAAACCTGCCCCAAAGCCTGCCCTACTTCTGGACTTTTTAGTTTGATGCACCAATAAAGTCTTGTTTAAACTAGTTTACAGTTTTTTATTCCTTGCAACCCAAAGCATCCTCTGATAACACACTCTTATACTGTGTTACCAAATTGTGGAGTTTCTCTCCTGACACTAGCAGAAAAAAATTTAAATTTAAATTTAAATTAAAAAAAAACAAACAAAAAACAGAGAAGGCCTCTGACTGGCTGAGTCTGAGACACATAACCTTTCCAGGGGCGGGAAGGGAGTTAGACCAGGGCCTTATCCTCCCCAAAGTCAAAAGACAGTCTGCTTCCCGCCGGTTTTGCTAATGATAACCATGAAATACATGAATATGGATTAGTGTCGACAGGACCAGTGCCCGGCACGAAATTGGCTGTTTCCATTCTGTGGCAGACCGGGGCTGCAAGGCCGTTTGCTCCCGGCTGGGCTCAGAGCTGGCGCCAACCCCAATCAACGTGGATGAAAGGATGACCCCCGTTTCCTGTTACCATTGAAAGAAGATTCCCACGGCCTCTGTGCTGACCTCGGTTGGTACCTTCTAAGTTCTTTCCCGTGTATCTCTCACTCTCTCTCTCTCTCTTTTTTTTAAGATTTTATTTATTCATGAGAAACACAGAGAAAGAGGCAGAGACACAGGTGGAGGGAGGAACAGGCTCCTCACTATGAGCCCGATGCGGGACTCGATCCCAGGACCCTGGGATCACGCCCTGGGCCAAGGCAGACGCTCAACCGCTGAGCCCCCCAGGCGTCCCTCCCGTGTATCTCTTAACTCAGGTGAAAGACCCTGTAGGCAGAGCATCCCCTGTTGGGAACCAGAACTACCCCCTCAAGCAATAGGCCCCCCCTGAGCCAGCAAATCCCCAGGTGACTGAGCCCACGACAATGACAACCTGACCCTTACCGCCCACCTGTTCCAACCCACTGACCTTTGTCCCACATTTTCCAGGTATAAACCTGGACGTCTTTTCAGCTCTTTGGGGACAGCATTTGAGATGTCCGTGCGCTGTCTTCCCAGCATTGGCCTCAATGGAATAAACTGCTTTCCTGTGTCACCATCACTCATCTCCCTGCCTTTGGATTTTGTCAACGAGTGGCTGGACCTGGTCTCTTTGGGGCCCCGGAGACAGGCGCTCCCACACCCCTGCTCCCCATGTGCATCATCACCCAAGCAGCGGCCTTTTTGTGTGCAAAGAATTTGTAACCATACTCACCGGCCAGCCTGTTCAATTAGCACCTTGCACCTGCCTCTTATTCTTGCGTACACTGCTTGATCCCAAAGGACTCTAAGTAGCGAAGAGGGGACTGTGGTGCTAACTTCTCACACCCATACATGTGTGTGCCTCTGGACAGAGCGGGAATGGGCCTATTTGTACACCAAATCCTTCTCTCTCAAAACATGACATCAAGGATTTGATTCATGCCAGTAACTCACACACTCGATCCACACTCCATTGGGTTAATCTAGTGCTTTGTGTCTCTTCTCCTTTTTGGAATACAAACATCTTTTTTTTTTTAAAGATTGTATTTATTTATTCATGAGAGAGACAGAGACAGAGGCAGAGACAGAGGCAGAGGGAGAAGCAGGCCCCACGCAGGGAGCCTGATGTGGGACTCGATCCCAGGACCCCAGGATCACACCCTGGGCTGAAGGCAGGCATTAAACCGCTGAGCCACCCAGGCCTCCCCAAACATCTTTTTTTTTAGTATCAATGCAAGTTCAGTCTCCCACAAAAGAGGGACAGTTTGCAGGTTTTCTGTCTTAAAAAGCAACTTTGGACAGAAGAGAAAATCCCCCAGTCGCCTTGTGGCTGGCCCCATAATTGCACGGTATTAAGACACGGAGGGGGGAAAATGCCACCCTCCCCGCACTTGTGTTTGTGAGACTTTCATACAAATTCCACAGCTAGAGCTTAGTGATCATAACATGCGTATGATAAGGCAGTAATGCAGAGTGATTACAGGGGAAACAATGCAGGTGTGTTCGCCATTCATGGTAAAAGGAAGGAGAAAGAGAAAGGAACAGTAAAACCCAGGCAGGTCCCGGTTAGGTTCCTTTCTCCATTTTTCCCCAAGTGCGTCTAATCAGCAAGCCACCAGTTACTCATTTCCTTTTGTTGCTATAACAATAACTCCGTGCATTTCAAATGCCTTGCAAGAGAAGACAAAGAATAATAATGCGAAACGAAGGAATTACATCTGAATGGCATTATTCCGGCTTTATTAAATTTGCTCTTACAAATGTTTATGAAGTCGGAGAGTTGGCTCTTCCCCAAGCAGCAAATTCCACGTTAATAAGCACTGGGGGCTGGAGAGCTTGAAGAAAGGAGGAAATAAAGATCCTTTGGTCCAAGGTCTTAGGCTGCACATTTGTTTTCTCTCAAATTAACTCTCCCTGCCAGCTGCTTGAGCCAAGACTTGCTCTGCTTTGAACCTTATTAAAACCTCGAAACCAGAATTTCCCTGCTGAGTGTGGGCGTGGTGGCTGGATGGAGCCTAAAGGGATCTAGATCCCGACCCAATCTCTCCCTCACGGGCCAGGCCCCTAAGACCCGGGGGGAGGCGAGGGCCTCCCTGCAGCGGTGCAGCCCGGGCCAGCTCCCAGTTCAGGGCAGGTTTCTCACCCACCCTCCAAGCCTGCTCCCGCCCCTGTTTCAGAGCAAATGCATCTGGTTGTTAGCACTCACTGCAAACTGAGTACAACCCATGTGCACCCTGCACGATGCTTTCTGGGATCATTTGGACCTAATTATTGAAATCCTGTGGATTTGCAACTGAGCAGGCCACACTCTTGATGCCCTATCTGACATGAGGGTGGGACACCGGTTGTGCCCTCTGGCACCCTGCCCCTTTCACATGCCCCTGCTACACTGGGACTCCCACTCCTCCTAGTCTCTCTGCCCAAGGTGGCCAGACAATAGGTTTACTCGTTTTCCTTCGCAACCAGGGCCCAAACAGGGACTTAGGCTCCACCATCATGATGTATGCTCTTAGGGAGGAAGCAGTCCTGGAATATATTACAGTGGAAAGGGCGGCTGGGCATGTGAGTGGAGGGGTGGGGGAGGCTGCGGTGGCTACAAGTACCTGGGACATGATTGGTGTCAGTCCTGGTGGCAGCTGGAGCATCTCTGTGCAACTGGAGCATCTCTGTGCAGTGGGGGCATCTTGTGCAATCGTAGTGTCTCTGCAGTGGGAGCATCTCTGTGCAGTGGGGGCATCTCTGTGCAGTGAGACCATCTCTGTGCAACTGGAGCATCCCTGTGCAGTGGGAACATCCCTGTGCAGTGGAAGCATCTCTGTGCAGTGGGAAGATCTCTGTGCAGTGGAAACATCCCTGTGCAGTGGGAATATCCCTATGCAGTAGGAGCATCCCTGTGCAATGGGAACATCTCTATGCAGTGGGAGCATCTCTGTGTAACTGGAGCATCTCTGTGCAGCGGGGGCATCTCCGTGCAGTGGGGGCATCTCCGTGCAGTGGGATCATCACTGTGCAGTGGGGGCATCTCCACGCAGTGGGGGTGTCCCTGGCAGGGCCTGCAGGAGTGGCTGTTTTCCCATCAGGTGTGTCCCTTGGAGTGGGTTGGGTCCCTGCTCCTGGAAGGAGTGGTGCCTCGGTGTTGGCTCTCCCACTCCCGACGGCTGGGATCTCCCAACATCCTTTAGCGACCTCCTTCCCTATATTGAGACAGAATCTACTTCGGGGGCTGGCAAACACGAACCCTGCCAGATCCCGCATCCTCCCCTCTCCCCCCGCCAAACACAGGCTGACATAAATCCCCTTAGTGAAAAGAGAAATGTCAGCATGAGAAATTCTTCTTGTGATGATGTGGATGATACTTTACATTTTTATAGCTTTTTACAGCCTGTTAAAGCGGTTCTGAGCTCTAAGCAAACACATCAGTCAATGGGGAAGAGCGTTCTTGGGGTAAGACCGTCCGTTTATTATTAAGCCATTATCACTTTCAGGTCAAAACCCATTAAGCGCTTGTCTACCCCATGCATTGTCGTCTGCGCAGAGCTACTTAATCAGGGACGCTGGTGTCTGGGAGCTTACAATCCTACAGCCGGGCTCTGCGTGTGTCCATAGTGCATGCACAAGCAAAGAAATATCACCAGCCACAGAATTTTGTGTCTGGAAAAATCCGTGCTACCGAAGCCAGAAACTGAGGATGGAGTACTTGCCTAATGTCACACAGCAGCGACCAATTCAGGATCAGAGCCCAGGGTCCCGGCTCTGCCCACGAGGGCATGCGTGCGTATAAACATATAAAACCGCGTATCCCCTTCGACCTTCTCCCCCCACTCACAAACCACTTTGGAAAGAGTATTTTTTAAAATATTTTATTTATTTATTTATTATGAGAGAGAGAGGCAGAGACACAGGCAGAGAGAGAAGCAGGCTCCATGCAGGGAGCCCGATGCAGGACTCGATCCCAGGATCACAGAATCATGCCCTGAGCCGGAGGCAGATGCTCAATCACTGAGCCCCCCAGGCGTCCAAGGGAAAGAGCATTTGGGAAAGAAGAGTGTATCAGTCAGGTCAAGCCAGGGTATGCCACAGTAACAAACAGCCCCCCCATCTCAGGGGCTCACACAGACTTAGGTCTACCTCTCATTCACACCACATGTCTGCAGCCCCCAAGACCTCACCTAGCAGAGCTGTCCCATCTAGAACAGTGCCACTCACCACACAGAGGGAAGGTGAGCTCCGGAGAATCTCCACCTGGCAGCTCCCAAGGGCCCCACATCCCTTCTGCAGAGAACGCGCCAGCCAGAGCTGGTCATGTGGCCCCAGCTGCCACAAGGAGACAAGGAAGTGGGGGCCTTCCAGGTGCCCAGGAGGCAGAGAGCAGAAGAACATCGTGATATTAGGGGCTTGAGTCTGTGCCCGCTGCATCCCTGGCTGAAGCTGCACGGAGTCCCCAAGGTCACTGATGGACACTCCCGGAGTTCGGAGACCACAGTCCCTTGCTGGAATAATGCTCCCCCCACTCAGGCCTCCACAGAGGGGCCAGCGTGGGGCGCCCCACACTCCCCAAGGAAAGTGCCACAGGGAGGGAAGGAGGTCTCCCTTCCCTGCTCTCTCCCTCCCTCCGTCCTGACCCCTTCTAAGTATCCTGCACCGTCCTGTGAAGTACACTCACGCTGCGGAACCCTTCATTGTCCAAAACTGAAACCCTGTCCCCACTAGACACGTCCGTCCCACTCCCCAAGCCCCCGGCAACCACCTTTCTATTTTCTTCCTCTCTGAGTCTGATGACTCTAGGGGCTTCCTATAAAATGGAATCCGACAGTCCTTGTCCTTTTGTGACTGGCTTGTTTCACTGAGCATGATGTCCCCAAGGCCCCTCCGTGTTGTGGCACGTGTCAGGATCGCCTTCTTTTTTTTTTTAAGAATGAACAATATTCGGGGACACCTGGGGGGGCTCAGCGGTTGAGCGTCTGCCTTCGGCTCAGAGGCAGACTCAGAGATGGGGACTCGATCCCAGGACCCCGAGATCATGCCCTGAGCTGAAAGTAGATGCCCAACCGCTGAGCCACCCAGGTGCCCCAAGAAGTAATTAAGGTTTAAATGAGGTCAGAGATCAGGGGGCCCTGACCCCATAGGATTAGTGTCCTGAAGGAGAGACATGGGAGGAGCTCTCCGTCCACCACTTGAGGGTCCAGTGAGAAGGTGCCCATTTGAAAGCCAGGAGCAGTGGCAGTGGGAGCAATTGAACGGGACAGTTGGGGGGCTGAGCATACCCCTCCCCAAGGCTTGAACAGATTGAGGAGTAGACACCCCAGGTGGGCTTGGACTTGGGGCCGCAAGGGGTATGTCCCGCTCCTCGGAGGCTCTGCCCAGCCTGCCCAGACAGAGCCCCAGGATGGTAGGCCCACCTCTGGGCAGCGCCAGGGAGAAGGAGGGGAGGGGCCGGCTGCCTGGGCTGGGGGCCTCTCCAGGGGTGAGGCAGGCAGACCAGAGCGGCCCTGGATGCTGAGTGAGCCCCGGGAACAGGTGGCCCTCCCACACCCGCGCCCAGGACTGACCCCAGGACTGAGGAGGCCCCCCGGGAGCGCTGGGGGAGGAAGCAGGGAGCCCCAGGGAAGGAGGCAGTCTCTGAAACATGCTGCTCAGGGCCACTCGGCAGGGCAAGGATCACGGGCAGACTGGGACGTGCCTGGGTGTGTCCCCGTCTGCCTGTAAAGTTTGGGGGCCCCTCCAGTCATGCATGAGCGTGTTCCCCACACCACCCATGCATTTGCAGTGAGCTCCATCCTCTAACAAGTCCACGCAGACACGCCTGTGCCATTTTGAACTGAAGTCTGAGATGACAGGAAGGAAAGGGTAGATGACAGGGAGGGTGGAGAGGGACTAACAATACGACAGGATTTTCTTTACCTTTTCCAAGAAAAGGACCAAGGCTCCCTCTGGCCTGGCCTTCCTGCTCCCCAGAGGCTCCTCCACCATTCAGCTCATCCAGCAGGCATGTGGCCCCGGGAGGCGCAGGTCCCAGCCATGGGTCCCCCGTCCCCGTCCCCGTCCCCTAATGCTCTGGCCAGCAGCCACCAGAGCTCTCCAGTGGGACCGAGGTATGACAGGGCCCTGGCACGGCCTCCCTCTCAGCCGAGGGACCATAGCTGGCCTCACACCTCTTGGAGCCTCTGTCCTGTGGCCTGTGAAATGGGATGTGTGGTAGTAGGCAGCCCCAGGGACAGGGACAGGGGCGGGGATGGGAGGACGACGCGGGCGCTGGCCCAGAGCAAGAGCGTCAAGATTCTGGGGGCCAGGGATCCCTGGGTGGCGCAGTGGTTTGGCGCTTGCCTTTGGCCCAGGGCGCGATCCTGGAGACCCGGGATCGAATCCCACATCAGGCTCCCGGTGCGTGGAGCCTGCTTCTCCCTCTGCCTGTGTCTCTGCCTCTCTCTCTCTCTCTCTGTGACTATCATAAATAAATAAAAATTAAAAAAAAATAAGTAAAACACCTTTGACTTTAAAAAAAAAAAAAAAAAAAAAGATTCTGGGGGCCAGGACAGCTGCTGCTGTAAAATTCTCCCGGTCCCCGGAGGTGGCTTTCTCGACCTCCGGTTCTCCTGCCTCCCAAAGTGGGTGGGTCCTGGCGGCCGAAAGGGCCTTTGCTTGTTAGGAAGGGTGACAGGCTGGGTTTGGAAGCCTGGGACCAAGGGACCGAGCTGACCTTTTCTGCCAGAAAACAGGGAAGATGCCGAGGGGGCAGGGCCAGGATGGTTTAGTGCCATTGGCGGTACGGAGACAGAGAGACAGAGGTAGAGAGGTAGAGACAGAGACAAAGAAAGACAGAGACAGAGACACACGTATGCATGTGTGCATTAGTGTCTGCATAGATGAGCATGACCTCCAGGGGAACCTGAGTTCCAGCAGGGAATGCAGAGGTGTGTGCAGGGGGGGTGGGAGGTGGAAACTCTCTCCTGCAGCCCCCCTTCCCCCCCGATTCCACCTCCCCTCCTCGTGGGAGGTCCGTGAAAGCCCCTCAGTTCCTGGATGCTCTGGTGCACTGGGCTTGTTCATGGAGAATGTGATGAAGGAGGGGGCCTTGCTTTGGGGCCTGGGCCCCAGCTGCCCACTCTTCCCATCCTGGTCCTGTGTCTTCTTCCAGGAGGGGACCCTCCTCATTTTAGCCTCAACCCTCCTGGATTCCACAGGTGCAGGTGAGGGAGGCAGCCGGGGCCATGGAGCTCCCAGTGTCTTCAGCCGGGTTAGCCCAGGCCTGCCTTCCTGGGGCCCATGGTGTCGTGGGAATGTCACAGGCCTTAGGAAGGGGGGTGGGGGTGGGGGTGCCAGGGGAGGCTTGGCCAGGTTTCCCCTCAGGGAAACCAGGGAGCATCTTGCACTTGGGGAATCTTGAAGTACGCCAGGCAGAGGGGTCCGGCTCAGGGAAAGCAAAGAATGAGGGGTGCAGGCAGCAGTGGGAAGCAGCAAAGGGCCTCAGGAAGGGGAGTGTGTGTGCACACATGTGCATATGCACGCAGGGGTATGCACGCAGGGGTGTGCACGCAGGGGTGTGCATGTGCTGCATGTGCTGCACGTGCATGGAGGAGGGAGTCGATGCGGGGAGCCCCAGCCAGAGGCGGCCTAGAGAGGCGCCCCCATGGAGGGCCTTCCGCACCAGGCCCAGGGCAGCGGGCAGCTGCAGGGGGCTCCGGGAGGGCAGGAGGGCAACGGGGGGCAGCCCCCGTGCTGTGGAGCAGCCTCCCTGGCTGCCCCGGGGTGCAGCTGGGGAGAGAGGCAGCCCAGCCGGGCGGGGGCAGCGGTACAGGCAGGAGGGTGAGGAGGCATCAAGGGTGACAGGTGGGGCACCTGTCACTCCCAAGCGCTGGGTCCCGGTGACTCTGGCAGGAAGGGGAAGCCGGCGGCCCCCATGGAGGAAGCCAGGGAGCGCCCTGAACAGGGCCACACGGCAGGGGGGCTCCCAGGGGAGGGTGCCCTGAGTCCCCCGCCCCCCCGCCCCCAGAGGTGAGCCGCAGGGGCTGGAGTGCCAGTCCTCAGCTCCCTGAGCTGATGCACTGGATGGAAGGACAGCAGCGTCCGTTAGCGTCCCTCCTGAGGAGTGCACGGTCGGCGGAGCCCGGGCCCAGGAGCAGCACCCAGCGTCTGTCCCCAGCAGCGATCACACAGGCTCACATCACACCCAGGGGGTGCTGAGACCTGAAATGTCACTTCAGGTCCTGACAAGTGGGCAGGGGGGTACGGGCCCGCGTGAGATCTGGCTGTGGCTCCGACCCGGGCGCCGCCACTGACACGTTCTGCAGACGTCTGCGTGCGTCTCCCCTCGTCATCTGTGTTTTCTTGTAAAAGCGCCATTCTAAGGACGTGCTAGACGGGCTTCGCAGGTGCCCCAAGGAGTCACACAGACCGAGGCAGCACCCCGAGACGGAGAGCGGGACCCCCTCTGCAGCTCGGACACGGGGTTCCCGGGTTGAATCGTTTAAGACAGCTTTGTTGGTTTTTCCCAGATTTCCCGCTGTGTGGCCCTCTGTCCCCCTGCACCCCCGCCACCATCCTCTTCATCGGCTGAGGCTGCGGGATAGAGTGGGTGCCCCGTTCCCACCACCCCTCGGCTCCACTGCCTGCTTTTGGGCGAGTTTCTGCCCGAAGCGCTACTGACTTTGATGCTTAGCGGGACTTTTCACTTCAGACCCTTGGAGCACCCGCCTGGGACGGAGGGCTGCCGGTGTCTGGTGCGGGTCACAGCACGCGGGTCCCGTGGGGGCTGGCTGAGACGCAGAGTCCGCATAGGCAGGTGCAGGCTGGGCCCGAGACCCCCACGCCCCATGCAGGGGCCAGAGAGTGTCCGGAGAACCTACAACGAAGACAGAAACAGTAAGGTGGGTTCTTACAGCCCAGCCCATGGGGAAGGTTCCCTGGTGATGCCGTGGGCGGACCAACCACGAATAGTGAACGTTCCATAGGCTCGCTGACCTGTGGCTGGGGCTCGGCGGGGACAGGACAGGTGGCCTCCTGGTAGGGGTCGGACTAATCACGGACCCCTCTGAGCGGGTCTCCCAGGAGCTCGAAGCCCCGGGGCCCCTTCCCGGGCCCAGTTCTCTTCCAGGGCTTGGGGCTGCAGAGGTACGGGCTTCTCCACATCTAGAATGCCTGCACCGTAGAAGGTTCCAGCCCCACGCCCCGTGTCTGCCCCTGAAGTTACAGTGAGGGGTCCCGTGGAGGGAACAGGTGGAGGGACTAGGGGTGGCAGGTGGGGTGGGGTAGGACAGCAGGCTCCTGGGCCACAGGCTTGCACTAGCCGCAGCCAGCTTGGGGCCTGGCCTGAGCTCCCTGGTGGCCAAAGTGAGACCTGACCGGGGATGTGGCCTTCGTCGTAAGAAAGTTTGGTTCTCGGAAGGGATGCTGGTGCTTCATCCAAGGCCAAGGCCCGCACATCTGTACATGAGACGTTCTGTGGATTGCGGGGAGGAAGCTGAACCTGGTCCTTTAAATTATGTGACCCCTGGTCCTGAGTTTTCATGTCATTTACCCATTTATGACAAGATGTTTCGGTTTACCTTAAATGTTTTTTGAACAAGGCTGGGTGTAACACTAGACCTGCTCCCAGCCCAGGTGATGAGCTGCTCCTCTAAGGGGGGGTCCTGGGGGCAGCCCCTCCACTTCTTCAGGACCCAGGCTCTGCATCCACCCTCCTGGGGGCTCACCTTCTCCATCACAGGTGAGGCACCACAGGCTGGCGTATGGGGTCTCCCTCTGCCCAGGGCAGTATTTTGTCAGAGCTCTGGGGTCCCCACAGACAAAGGCCACACCTGGCCGTGAGTCCCTGTACTAGCAGGTGCCACCAGAGTCCCCAGGGGCCTGGGATGCCCAGACCTCTGCAAGGGAGCCCTTAACACTAGAAGGTGGGCACAGAACAGAGGACCCAGCCCCCCGGTGAGGGCAGAGCCACACAGGTTCCTGCCATTTCTGGCCTTGGCCTGGCCCTTCTGCCTGGAGGGGACCCTGCTGATGGTCATCACCCCCATCCCAATCCATTAGCTGGCTCCAAGCCTATCCTGGGTTCCAGGAGGGAGCTGGGAGCCAAGGAAGGCAGTTCAGGGATCTCAGCCCCATTGGCCCAGCCGAGTGGCCCTTCTCATTAGTTCTCCGACCTGGAACAGGCTTCCGGCCCAGTTCCCGAGGCTGGGGTTGCTCACTCTTGTCCTCCCAGCTGCCCGGCTGCCCCCTACTCGGGGCGGCCCACCTGTTCCTGGAGCACCTTCCAAGTGCCGGGGCGGGGGCGGGGGGGGGGGGCACGGAGCTCGTGAAGTCAGTACATTCCCATCTCACAGATGACAAGCCAGAGCTCCTTCTGGCCGGCCGCCCCACGGCACATCTGTGCCCTGAGCTGAAGCGGGGGCTCCTGGCTGGGTCTCCTAGGAGATACGCAGACGGCTCCTTGCGCAAATCCCCATGGCTGGCGGGCCCTGTGTCACCATCAGTGAGCCTCCCCTCCTGACCACCCAGTGCACAGCACTCTCCAGCCCCCATCCCGTGGGCCCCCTCCCTACCTCCAAGAGATGAACTCGAAGGGTGAGCCCTTTGAATGGGGCAGGGGGTTGCCTTCCAACCAGATGAGAAACATCCCCACCCGGCCCACAAGAAACCTCACGTGCTCTTCCCTCGCTGGTGGCCGTGCCCATCCCTGACCCTATGCGTGTGCCCTTCCTACCATGGTCCCAGCCACTCCTAAGAGGCTACCCCGCCTTCCAGCTCTTCCTTTTCAGGGCCTCTGAGCCCCACTATCAGGATGGGGCAGAGGAACTGGGCCCCAGCAACCTGCCCTGGGACCGAGATGTGAGATCTGGGGGTGAGCCCCGGGGAAGGAGGTCTGGGGCCTGGCGTCACAGACATGAGCTCGGGATTGGGGCAGACAGGTTTTATTCCATCCTCTTCCTGCCCACGGCCAGCCGCCCCGGGCAGAGTGAGGACGGGTGGCTCGTGGGTCTGGGTCAGGCACACACAGGTCACGCTGTGGCCTGAGGCGAACGGGAAGGGGTTAGGCAGGTCTGTGACCGACCCCCATTGCTCTGGGGATCATTCTGGAGGCCCGGCTGAGTCACAGGGTTCGGTGTCCACGGGGGTGGACACTGGCGGGCCGGGGCAGGCTGGGGGCGGTGGCAATGTCTGTTCCATGCACACACGGCTGCCCAGCGGACCTGGTGACCTGTGAGGCAGGTGGAGCAGCCAAGAGGCCCCAGCACGGAGCGGGGCTGGGGGCTGGGGTGGTGGTGGTTTTTCCAACAGAGACTCAGGAAATGGCAAAGTGGCTGGCGCCCACAGGAAAGAGTAAAAAAACCTCTTGCACACATGCACCCGACAGGCACACACACGGGGGCAGTAAAAACGCGGGGCCCTCACACAATGCTCTGCCGACCCCCAGCCCCCTCGAACTCCGATGCGCCAGAGCCACGGGCCCGGCCAAAGTCAATGAAGATTCCTTCCGAATCCGAGTCCACGGATTCCAGGATCTGGTCCACCAGGTTTTCTGGACTAGAGGAGGGCGGGGAGCCGTGGGCCGCGCCTGGGCCAGGCTCGGGGGGCTGGCTGGGGGGGTACAGTCTGCTGGGGCACGGCCCCGACTGGGGCACTGGAGATGGTCTGAAGGCCCCGGCGGGGCCCTGGCCAGGCGAGTCAGAGAAGCCCTGGGGCTCGGGGCAGGACGTCATCTCCGAGACCGAGTGCCTGCGGATACCAGGGCCACCGGCTGCTGCACCCTCAGCCTCGTGCTCCGCCACGGGGTTCAGCAGCGGGGTGTTGTAGCTCTTGGAGCGCACCACGGGGTTCTTGGCCAGAACGTCCCCTGAGCGGGAGCGGCGCAGGAAGTGCTTCTCTGCAGAGACAGACAGACGAGGTGTCAGGCCCGGGAGGCCAGGGGCCAGGTGGGCAGCAGCCACTTGGCAAACCCAGGCACCCGTGTGTTCCAGGCCCTTCCTGGGCCCAGAGGACAGCCAGCACCTCCTGTGTGCTTAGCTCTGCATGAAAGGACAGCCACGGGGAAAAGCCAAATTGGTGTGGATCCTTGACCCAGTCCCCGTCCACCACTCCTGTTGGGGCAGCTCAGAGAGTGAGGGAGAGGCACGCGGGTCCCCACCCCAGCTCTGACACTGGGTCTGTCCCCACATCACTTCTTTGTTCCCCTGGATGGGCAGGAGCTGGGCGGGGGCCGGCTCAAGTCAACTGCTTGGTTCAAATGTGCATGTGCCTCAGTTTCCCTGCCTGTGGAAAGTCAAAGATCTCAGCACTTCCTACGTGCCAATGCTTTCCCAGGCAGACACAGCTCCTCCTGCGTCAGACCTGGAGTCTGGCGTGTGTATGTGGGGAGGACAACAAACCCACGTGGGTGCCCACAGACCAGGTAGTGGTGAGTGCTGGAATGGGGGGTGGGGGCAGGATGACAAAGGGTCTTCTCACGTGATGGCGGGGCTGGGGTTTTATTCGGAGCGTGCTGGGTGCCCCAGAGGGCAGGAGATGGTGGCTGGGCCTGGGGGGGGGCCAGGATCTCAGGCTCCCACTCGGGGCCCCCAGCTCCATGGAGCGGCCACCATGTGGCAGGACTGAGCGTGGTGAGCGGCTCAGGGCCCTTTCCAGGGCAGGAGACAGGTGCTCCCCACCAGCGGCCAGTGGGCACTTCCAAGGAGCCCCTGTGCACCGTGCCCCGTCCACCACGTTTTCATGCACCTCTCTCCAGCCTGGCTCCCCTTCCTTCAGCTCACCGGTCACTTCCGGTGGCGGGGGGGGCTTCCCTGGGCTTCCCACCCTGGCCCCCCCATCACCCAGGTATGGAGCCCCTTGGACTCTCATCTGCTTGGTCCCTGGTGGTGAGAGCCCACGTGGCTGGGGCTTGGTCTGTGAGGACCCCCCAGGGCCAAGAACAGGGGCCGGGGCACAGCAGACGCTGTTTACTGAGCCCAATGAACCAATGGGGCATCTGTTAAAGGAGCCACGTGGCTGGCTTCTGCCCTTCAGGCCAGGCAGCCCCACCCCTGCGATCCCCAAACAAGCTGGGTTCCTTGGGCTCTGGGCCTTTGCACATGCTTGTGCCCTCTGCTGGCCAACTCTTGACTTTCAGGACAGAACTCGGATGGGACCTCACTGGGAACACAGAAGCCTCTGCCGGGCTGTAGGGGAGTCGTCATGTCGCCGTGTGTGGCGTTGGCCCACCAGGTCCCTGCACACAGCAGGGCTGGTGAATGCTCCGGACCGGTCTATGCCTGACAGAAAAGCCCATTCCCAGTGGGATCTGGTTCTGGCCGTCTATTCCCTGGGGAGCCTGGATGGCCGGATTCCCTGGTGGGCCTGGGCAGCGGTGGATGGGGCCAGAGGTTACCCAGCTCCCCGCCCACGGCCCAGTCAAGCCCTACCCAGGATGCAGGAATGTGTGAAGGGGCCCTCGCTGGAGTAGAGGCCGTAGGTGCCCAGGTAGGGTGACACCACCTTCTGGATCAGCGTCTCCAGCCGCAAGTAGTCCTTGGTCACACCCCGGGACTCGTGCACCCCCTGCAAGAGAGGGAGGGAGGCGGGTGGTCACCGGACAGGTCCTCGCCTGCCCGGCCCAGTCAGACTGAGCTCAACAGTCACCACCAACAGCCAGACCCCCGGGTTTCTGGCCCCCACCCGAGCCCGTGGTGACCTCCCTTCCCAGCCTTCTTGAGTCAGGGTGTCTGTCCCTCCCTGCTTTGACACCCTCGAGGCTGCCCTCTGCACATGGCAGCTGGAGTGGCCTGAAAGATTGTGACACCCTGTGGCCACACCAGGTTGAGAAACCTGTACTCTGCCCTTTGGAAGAGAGCCCCCCAACCCCAACCCCAACCCCATGCACTGGCCTCCCAGAGGCTCCAGGCAGTCCTGGGGGACGCACCAGCTGACCTCACTGAGCGACAGCATCACCGCCCTGGGGGCCCTTGCTCCTTGCCCCAGGGAGGCTGCCCCCCTTCCTCTCCACACTGCCGCCTGGCCCTGCCAGCTGTCCACTTCCTCCCTGACCCCCCTCATCCGAGCTCTGAAGGGAGCTCCACCTCCTCCGGTTCCATCAGAGCCAGAGCCCGAGGAAGGCAGCCGCCCGGAGGACAGCCTGGGTGTTGCTGAGGGGGTGCAAGCTGGTGCCCCAGCATCCCCGGCAGAGGGCTGGCACAGTTGGGCTCCAGTGAGCGCTCACAGAGTCACTGTCTGAAGGAATGAGGGGACAACATCCCTCCTCAGGGGGCTGCTGCTGGTTCACAGCACATGACACCCTTAGGACATCAGATGACAGCTACAGACAGCCACACTGCCTACGAGAAACCCACAGACTAAACGTAAAGGGGTGAGGGGTGCCTGGAGGGCTCCGTCAGTGAAGGGTTCGAATTCTGATTTTGGCTCAGGTCACGATCTCAGCGTCATGGGATCAAGCCCCTCACTGGGCTCCATGCAGGGCAGGGAGCCTGCTTAGGGTTCTCTCTTTCTCTAAAAAAATAAATAAAAATAAATAGAAGCAGAGGGTTGAGAGCTGTGCCACGCCGATGCCAGTCTCAGGAGGGCAGGAGCAGCCAAGTTACTTCAGACAGGGTGGACTCTGGCCCAAGGAGCATCATCAGGAGTCATGAAAGTCATGACATAATGATACAAAGGTCAACTCTCTGGGATGGTGTGACAACCCCTAAGGTGCCTGCACCTAATAACAGAGCATCCGACCAGGTGAGGCAAACTGCTAGAGCCACGGGAGGGGCCGTGAATCCACTCATGGTCGGGGACCTCAACCCTGCACAGAGACAGACAGAAACTCGGGAAGGACACGTGGAACTCAATGCTACCCCCAATAGACTGGATCTCATCACGAGCAGACTGCTCTCCCCCGACGACGGCAGAACATGCATCCGCAGCTCCCGTGGGACACCTGCCAGGTCCGGCCACGTTCGGGGCCGTGAGATACACCTTCACACATGGACAAGGACCGAAATCCTACAGTGCCTGCTCTCAGACCACAGGAGCATGAAGCCAGGACTCAGAACAGGAAGACAACCAGGAGATCCCCAAATACGTGCAGATGAAACAACTGACTTGCTTTGAAATAACCCATGGGTTGAAGAAGAAATCTTAACAACTAAAAGGTTTCTGGTGAGGGATGCCTGGGTGGCTCAGCGGTTGAGCACCTGCCTTCGGCCTGGGGCCTGATCCTGGAGACCCAGGATCGAGTCCCACATCGAGCTCCCTGCATGGAACCTGCTTCCCCTCTGCCTGTCTCTGCCTCTCTCTGTGTATCTCTCATGAATAAATAAATAAAATGTTTTGGGTGAAATGAACATGAAAACACAGTGAATGCACTGGAGACCATGCCCTGAGGGAAGCTGTAGCATCAAATGAATATACTAGGACAGAGAAAGCTGAAAGCCAATGATCTAAGCTTCTATTTCAGGAGACTAGAAAAAGGAAGAGCAAACAAAGTTCGAAGAAAGCAGAACAAATATAATAAGAGTAGAAGTAGGCGAGCCGAAGACAGGAAAGCCTCAGAGATAATCAACGCAACCCCAAGCTGCTCCTTGGAAAGACCAGCAACGTCTCTAAGCCTCCAGCCAGGCTGACTAAAACAGAGGATGTGAATTCCTAACAGCAGGAATGAAAGAGGAGCCATCACTACAGACCCCAGAGGTCTGGGCAGTGGGGTTCTAGGTTGCCATGAAGGACCCCACGTTCCCTGGAGCCCCCTCCACCCCCAGCAACAGCGGCAAGGATGACCACGATGCTTCCGCTCAGCTGGGCCATTCTGTGAGTTTCACACTGCTTCACTCCTGAGACCTACAAAGGATGTCTGTCTCTGCCCCCGGGTGCACAGGGAGAGAATGGGGGACCAGGGGCTGCATGCCTGGCAGGCACTCCGATGCACAGTTGCTGCCCCGGGGCCTGGGAAGGAGAACGGTCACTCTGCTGGAGAAGCACAGGGAGCACAATTGGTCCCAAGCACATGCTCACCAGCAGCTGTGACATTAGATCCATTTGGGACGGGAAAGCAGTGAGGACAAGGGCACCGGGGGCATGAGACAAGCTCCTTCAACGTGCAGGCCGGGTGGGGAGTGGGGCAATAGCACAGGTGTGCGGCCAGGGCTGTACCCATGGGGTAGGGGGTGGGGGCAGGAGGGCAAGTCCTGGAGGCCGCAGGGCCAAGCCCGGGAAGCTGTGTGAGGCAGAGAGGCCACCAGGGGGCAGCACTGCCCAGCCTGGCCCCCACCTACCTGTGTTCTTGGGATCAAGGTGAGACCCCCTTCCTGGCTCTAAATCTTGGTCCAGCCACTGGGTTCCCAGAAGCACCACCAGGGGCTTTACACCGGGTTTAACCCCCTTAGTGCTGGAATGTGCCCTGCAGGCAGGCAGTTTCACTGTCACACAGGTGAGAAAAGAGGCTGAGACACACTGTCCTGAGGTCCCATTTCCATCCAGCCAGGGGCCCCGAAAATCCTTCCAAATCTGTGGCAGGCCCGGCACCAGCTCCCACCCAGTACAGTTCACCGAGCCCTAGACCTCCACATTCTTCAGCCCTTCCCTGCTCTGGAACCTTCACTGGCTGCCCCCTGACCCCAGACCAGCCTCGCAGACCCTACTTTAGAAGGGCACCCACATGCTCGGGGGATACAGAACACTGACCTGTCCTCGCCTCATCAGACGCAGGCGAGGACAGGCCTCATCAGCCCTGGATGGACGAGGACTCTACACCCCGCCTGTACCATGGGGCGGCTGACGGTCCCTAACCTTGTCTTGCCACAGTGTGGTAACTGCGGGACACTGTGCCCATCACGGGGCCGGAGATGCGGCCGTTCGCAAAAAGCCGTGTTTGCAGCACAGGCTGGTGGCCCGTCAGCCCCTCTGCGGTCTCGGGCGGGCCACTCACTCCCAGGGGCTGGAGGGTGGCCGCCAACACCTTGCGGCTGCCGCCTTCCTGAAGCTGCCCTGGCGGGTACACAGAAACCTCTGGAACCACCATGGGCAGGTGGCCAACAGCCCCGACGATGGACTGGGGAGGGGCGTGAAGGCACGGCAGCCCCTGCCCATGAGGGACACCCCAGGCTCCCCAGGGAACCAGGCGGAGGCCAGGCCTGTCCTGAACGCTCACCTTCCCCCAGCACCTCCTGGGCTCCTCCTGCTTCCCTCTCCCCTCACAGGTTTTTCCTGAGAAGCATCCCGGATGTGCCACGTGGACCCGAATGAGTCTCAGGCTCTGCCTCTGGGGGGCCTGGCCTGGTGCCCAGAGATGCGCCTCCGTGGGCCCCCACCCACCTGCAGCACCAGCAGCATCTGGACGATGGCGGGGGGCACGCGGGCGTGGGTGCGGGCCAGCGCGTCCTCCAGCTTCACGCTCAGGGTGATGGTGTTCCGGAAGTGCAGCAGGGCCAGCTGGCGCACTGACGGCTCCTTGCCCTGCAGACAGAGTGCCGCGTCCCCCGCCCTGCTGCCGTCACGAGACCCCTGCCTCCCCCCGCATCCACAGATCCAGGCCCCACTGACCCTCGGGGCCCCCCTTCCACCTCATCCCGCTCCCGGACAGCCCCGGTCCTGAGGGGAGGCTCCTGCCCCACACCGAGGCCCTACTGTGTGCCAGGCAGGGCCTACCACGCACTGCTCAGGGCTTTACAGGCCTGTACCAGGGGAATGTCCTTATTTCCCAATTGTGGGCGGGAAACTCGTTCTGAGATGCCCAGGGACATGCCCGTGACCGGGTCGGGCCATGACCTGGGTCCCAGGTGTCCTGCAGCTGGGGGCCCCTCACCTGCACCGGGTAGAAGATGGCCTGCAGCGTGGGCAGCACGTCACTGAAGAAAAAATCCCAGGTCTCTGCCAGCGAGTCCAGCAGTTTCTGTCCTGTGGGCACAGGCAGCCGTCGCTGCTCACCGCCCCTACCCCGTCCTCTCTCCCGTGTGCAGGAGGACACAGGAGCTGTGGGCCGGGCTCCGGGCCTTGGAAGGCCCCCCACCCCCAGCACTTGGCAGCCCCGTGGCCTGGGGTCCGCTCTGTGGCCTCCCTGTGCCTCAGTTTCCCCATCAATAAAGTAGGACAGTGCAGGGGCTAACTTCCCAGTGCCGCGGGGATGAGGTGAGCTGTGACAGGGTCCCCGTGACGGGGCCCAGGGTGGAGGCGGCACTGGCTAGCACTGGCTGGAGGCTCCCATCCCCTCCTCAGCCTCGTCCTCCCCTCCCCCCCGAGTCCCATGTGACCCCCCAGAAGGCGGGGAGTCCATCTACCCACACCGATGTTTACAGAGCACCGACGCTGGGCACCGGGGACCTGTCACAGGACGGGGAAGCAGGACCTCGAATGGCGTTGTCTGCCCGTGGAAGGAAGGGGTGACCTCAGTGGGCAGATGAAAAGACAGCCTCTGAGATTCAGGTCTTTTTCCTCGAGGGCCCTGGTCCCTGTCACCCTGGGCTGCCCAAGGTGGGATCTGGGGGGCCAGGGAGATGGCGTCCAAGAACAGCATGTCCCAGGTAGGGCAAAAGCAGACAAGTGAAGAGGATGAGGCAGGGAGGGCTTCCTGGAGGAGGTGCCATCCAAACTGATGGAGGCGGCTGGGTTTGCCAGGTTGGACACCCTCAGGGTGGGAGCCGCACAAGCAGATGTGTGGAGGGCAGGCCTTTGGTCAAGCTCTGGGCACCTGTGCAGCCCCCGAGGGAGGAGGACACAGGCTGGCTCTGGGCTCCCCCAGGAAACACAAAGTGCAGAAGCCTGGGCCCTGAAGCCTGGGCCCTCCCAGCAGGGATGAAGCCCTGCTGGGTCTGGGATAAGCAGGTCCCGGCTCGTGTCGCCAAGGCCCCTGCTGCGAGGTGGGACCCCCCTCCCCCCTGGAAACCAGGCTAGTGACCGGCTGGATAAAAGGGGGTGCAGGGGTGTCTCTGGGTGAGGGGGGTGAAGTGCCACAGGCTGGCTGCCTCCCCAAGTACTGCTCATGGGGGACAATCTCGAGGCTCCCAAGGGACGGCGAGGCAGACAAAGGCCTTCGCCTCCTGTCTTACTTTCTTTGGGCTCTGGGCCCCACACGTTCCATCCACAAAGGCCCAGATCTGTGGGGCTGCGGGGGCTCCGCGGGGCCCGGGGGGCGCCCCAGGCAGCCCATCCGACAGTGGCAGGGCCTCCGTGCGCAGCCCATCCGCTGGCACTGGGGCTCTGGGGCAGCAGCCAGTCCCGGGGCCCGCACCTAGCTCCGCAGAACCCGGGGGGGGGGGGGGCCGCTGCCCGTGGAGCTCTGCCCGTACAAAGGTCCCTTCAGGTCCCTGCCACCCCTGGCAAGAAGAAAGGCGGCTCAGTTCCCGGGGCCGGCCGTGGGGTGGCTCTGGGCGTGGGCCAGGCCGCAGGGTGGAAACGCTGCGGAAAGCACATGTTGTCAAACACGGACACCAGGCCCCATCAGAGCCGCACGCTGACCAAGAGGCCGGGAAGCACGGCCTCGCCCACTGGCTGCGGTCTCCCGCGGGCTGAAGTCTAGGGGCACCAGCGAAGGGGCGGCAGGGCTGTGGGGGGTTAGTTTCAGGTGGCACAGTGGAAGACCCCAGGGGAGTCCTGCGACTGGAGCCTCAGTGTGTGATCCTCTGATGACGGGCATGATGACTGTCCTTGCGTGCACGGGGCGGCAGGCTCGCGGAGAGCAGGCCACAGGCACAGCCACTGGTGGGCGCAGCTGGGCCGCGTCCGTGCTGAAGCTCAGCCGAAGCCAGGTTCTCATCCGTCTCCCTTGATCAGCCGGGGAGGCCGGAGGGCACCAGGCTGATCTTGGCTCTGGTCTCAGCCCCGTGATGACCACAAGGCAGCAGAAAAGGCCGCAGCGGGGGCTCTGAGGAGGCCAGGTGGCCAGGAGGACGGCCCGGGGGAGTCAGGGCCATGGCCACTGTGCGGTTTGGCCAAATGGTCTGTAATAGGCTGGGATTCCTGCGGGACGAGGGAGGCCCGGGCCTAGGGCCTGGAGCCTGCAGGAGCCCCCGAGCTCCTCCCCAGAGTCCTGGAGCATCTGACAACCAAGGAGCCATCCTGGCGGCAGCCGGAGCCCACTCCTGTGAGCCACGCTCCAAGACCACGGAACCACACGCGGCCCCGGAGGGAGACTCCAGGTCTCCCATTTCCAGGAATCACTGGGCCTGGGAGCTGATATCCAAGGCCCGGGTGGAGGCTGGAGCGGGGTAGGCGGCAAGGTCCTGGGGCTGCCCACAAGGCCCCCTGTCGCCCTCCAGCAGAGGCACCGTTGAGGACACTGCTGGCCACAGGGAATCGTCTCGAGAGCTGCCCTGGGAGCCACACCGGGGCAGGAGGTGGATGGGGCAGACTCCAAAGGCCACCCCTTGGGGTGTGGTGCTGGCTATGTCCCCACGGCATGGACTGAGGGGGGCCGAACTTCCTCCCGAACAGACCACGTTTTGAGGCCTGGCTCGAGGGTCACCATTTTCGTGTAGTCCTCCCTGACTGCCAAGACAGAGCTAACCTTTCCTTCCCCAGGCCCTCCCTTCAGCCTGACGTTCGGCACGCTGAACTGTCACCGTCTGGCCCACATCTGTGTTCCTAGCTGGGCCATTGGTCCCTGCCAGGCAGGGCTGATCTCCTCCATCTCCGAGCCCCCAGAGGCTACCTGGGGCCTGACCCGTAGTGAGCACGCGGGTGGAGCCCATCCAACCCCACAGCGCTGGGATGGGGATGCTGAGGTTCAGGCCTGTGGCGGGAGGGCAACGGCAGGCCAGGCCCTGTGGCCCCCAGACTGGGGCTCCGTGCCCGTCCCTGAGGCCTGGGGAGGCTGGACGGCGCCGGCACTCCCCGCTGGTGGCCTGGCCGACACAGCCGCTGCAGGCGGGCTCTCCTGAGCTGCACAAAGCTTCTCTTCTCTGAAGATCCCGGCTCCCCTGGGCTGGAGCCGGTGGGTGGCACAGGCACTTCTGGAATGTGCCAAGTAAGGAGAGGGGCGTGGGAGGGCGTCTCCACCAGGTGCCAGAGCCTCACCACCCTGCCCTGCTGGCTCAGCCGCCGCCTCCTCCAGGAAGCCAGCCTAGGCCTCTCCCTCCCCTCCCAGGCTCCTGTCTCCGAGCCTCCGCCCGATACAAGGAGGGGTGTAGGAAGCACAGGGGACATGCTGCCCTGAGTTCCTCCGCTGGCCAGGGGGTCCTCCTCTGTGCCGTGGGCTACCAACCCTTCGCCCTAGGATCCGAGTAAACTCAAGGAAAAACCTGAAGCAGTAGTAGAACCAGGCTGGTGCCTCAGT
This sequence comes from Vulpes vulpes, assembly GCF_048418805.1. NCBI lineage: Eukaryota > Metazoa > Chordata > Mammalia > Carnivora > Canidae > Vulpes > Vulpes vulpes. The sequence goes on from NC_132795.1 coordinate 51,446,760, forward strand.
TTCCCTGTATGTGCAGTGGCTACAGTGATGCTATCTCCTTGGCCCGGATGTTGGGGATCCAAGGAGTCAGCAGCTGGCCAACACCCAGGACGGTGGAGCACAGAGCGAGCCAAGTGCCTGGTGCAGAGAAAACGCTCAACAGACGCTGGTGGAGCCTGAGCTCAGCACGGGGCCTTGCACGGAACAGGCCTCAGCATAGGCTCCTGGGTCTCCGGAGATGTTGCTGGGATGGAGTTCAGGCACCAGAGGCCCCGGGGCAGTGAGGGGAGGCAGGGCCTCCACCCGATATCTCAGCCCTCCTGGGCTCTATTGCAGGGGTGCGGGAGGGGGGATGCTCTTCCCAATAAGGTTCCCTCCTAGGGTCACATCCTGGCCTGGCTGCCCTGCTGCCCCCCACCCCGAGCCCTGGGGCCACAGGTCAAGCTTCCCAGCAGTAGCGCGGCCCACACTTGGTCCCAGCTGCAGGGCCACCAGACTCACCCTCATAGAAGCGGATCTTGTCCCGCAGAATCACCATGCCTTTCGTCAGCAGCTGGTTCTAGAAAGCACGCACGGGGTGCTGTTACCGCCCCGGGGCTGCTGGGGGCAGGCAAGGCCCCCAGGAGCCCCCCAGCTGGCAGCCGAGGCCCAGGGGGCAGGGACTCAGCTGTGCCCGCCGCCCCCCAGCTCGCCCTGGGAGCACAGCGAACCCCCCAGAGGCCCGCTGCACAGGGCAGGTGGCCACCTTCATGTCCCACGATGAAGGAAGGCCCTCCATGCAGGCGGGCTGCAGGCTGGACATCCTGGCCTGGGAACCACATTGGGGACTTGAGGCCCAATGCGCCGGGTTCCCGCTGTCACGCCACCCCAGCATCACGGCCACTCATCTGAAGCATCCAAAAGGGGAACGCTCGGACACAGGGAGTGGATGGTAGCCGCCGGGGGCCATGGGGAGTGGTGAAGGGGGGCGGCTTGGAAATGTGGGGCTGCTGCTGGGGGCGGGTAGTAGGTTCTGGAATTAGCGGGGTTAGCGCCCTGAATGCCACTAACTGTATACTTGAAATGGGCACTGCACGAGTGTAACCCCGTGATAAACCTGTCATGCTGAAGAACCAACCCTACAGCTGCATGAAGTGAGGCCTTGCACTTGGAGCCCACCCCAGGCAGGTGGTGTGAGCCAGGCAGGCAGTTCCAGGATTTCACGGGCTCTGCGGGCTTTGGACCAGAGGAGCCATGACAAGTGTCAAGTAGGGCACAACCTGGGGACTGGGGGCCTTGCGGTGCTGATGCGGGCCAACAGCATCACCGTGTGAGCTCAGGGCACTGGGGCCATGCGGTGACCCAAACGTGGATGCTCAAGAGCCCACCCTGCTATGCCAGGGGATGAACGACCCGTCAGAAAACCAACCCCAGGGGCACCTGGGTGGCTCAGTGGCTGAGGCCCTGCCTTTGGCCCAGGGCATGATCCTGGAGTCCCAGGATTGAGTCCCCGCATCGGGGTCCCCACGTGGAGCCTGCTTCTCCCTCTGCCCATGTCTCTGCCTCTCTCTCTGTACCTCTCGTGAATAAATAAAATCTTTACTAAAAAAAACAAAAAAAAAAAGAGAGAGAGAGACAGAGAGAAAAGAAAACCAACCCCGTGTCTGCCATGTGCCAGGGCACGCATGGCATGAAGACTTCACCTGGATTGTTATTAACCTTCACGATGCTCCATGTGGGCTAGACGGAGAAACTGAGTCACGGTGGTGAGATGGTCCTGGGAACCAGTGCTCCATGTACCCACCAGGAACAGGTGACCCCCACCCTTTCTGGGCAGCTCAGAAAGCAGCCCCAGCCCCGCGGAGAGCAGACCACCCACCTGCAGGTACTCCGTGAAGAAAGACCCCAGCTCTGTCTTCAGCAGCTGCCTGTAGGCCGGAGGGGACACGGGAGTGAGGGACAGCAGGGCTCGGAGCCTGCGCGGCATGGGGGGGGGGGGGACACGCCCCACCTGTCCCCACACCGAGGGCCTCTGTGCTGCTTGCCCCAGGCTCTTGGGCACCTGCCACCATTTCACACAAGAGGCAGCTGGAGGCTCCCCAAAGGCAGAGTGGGGGCCATAGGCACCCGTTACGTTCTCAGGGGACACAGGCAGACGTGGGGCTCCAGCCCCTCAGCTCCATCCCTCCCCCTGCAGCCGCTGCACAGCCCCTTCCCCTCCCTCCATCCTCCCGGTCGTCCTTCCCAGGGCATCTTCACGCGGCTCCTCCCATGCTCCACCCTCAGCAGGCTCAGAGAGGTCAAGTGACTCATCCAGGGCCACACAGGACACACCGAGCTGGGCTCTGACCCTTGTCCTTTGTACTCAACGTTGACAGCTCTGTGCTGCACACCTCTGGGGGCTGAGGGAACAGCGGGTGTCCTGGCCCAGACCCAGCACAGCCTGAAATTCTTGGGCGCTGTCAATGTTAGGCCCACCTGTCCTCTCCCTCCCCCTTGGAGCTGTGTGCACACGTGCACACCTACACTCGGGGGTGGGGTGGGGACCGAACTCACCACCCCCCCCGTACCCACTCTGTGGCTGCTCTGGTCCTCAAAGGCCTTTAGGGGCTGCAATGCTTTACTTTCCTGAAAGTGGGGACCCTCCAGGACTGGCTGTCCCCCGGGGGGTAGGGGCGGGGGGATAAGTGTAGCCCAGAGGGCAGGTGGTTCGCGTGAGGTAACTAGCACCCCAGCAGCTGACCAGCAGTCACCCCTGGAGCTGGGGGCTTCGGGCAGGATCTGGAAGGTGTGGAGGCACAAGGAGGGGCCACAGCCCCTGATCTCCGGTCACGGACCGGAGCTCTCGACAGCTAGACGGGTGGTACCTGTGTGCCTGGTGGGATGGGTAAGGACCCCAAGGGTCAGTGCACCTGCAGCCGTCTGGAGGCAGCCCCGGGGCCCCGTCCCACACCCCTGCCCGGTGGCTTCTCTTAGCACAGGACCAATGTCAGGTCACTGCCCGACACTGTCCCCATGTAACGGTGAGGTTAACGGGGACGACATTCACCGGGCTGAGCCCCACCGGGACAGCAGGGGGTGGAGTGCTGCGCTGTGTGAAGCCAGTGACCCCGTGGTCAGCCCCCAGCCACCGTCCCTCCACCTTCTCCCAAGTCAGGGCTTCCAATAATAAAATGTGACCTGAGCTCCTGTCATGACCCCATGAACAGGCTCAGTATCTATCTCACGGTCCCCATGTGACACAAGGGGCCGCTCTGGGCAAGAGCAGAGGGAGAGGCTTCTGGAGCAAAGGGCAAGGAGGGAAGATCTTCTTTTAGGCCCAAGACTGAGCCTGGGTGAGTCCCCTCTGCACGTCAGGGGCCAGAGGGCCAGCCCCCCCCATGCTGCCAGTGCACCGTGCGAGGCCGGGCAAGGCAGGGTACGTCCCCTCCCCTGCCTGTATTCCAGAACCCCGGGGCCCAGGACACCCTAGAAGGTAGAGCAGGAGGGTGCGGGGTGTCAAGGGAGACCATGGCTTATCCTTGGTGTATACAGCAGGTGCTCAGTAAAGCCCTCCTTACCCTCTCCCTGGCCCAGTCAGTCGAAGTGAGTATGAGCATGAATGAATGAATGAACGTCTCCTTTAGGGCCAAGCAGACCCTCTGTCCCACTGCTGGCTGCCCCGAGCTCCCCACTACGTGTGCCCCTGAGCAGGGGCGAGGGGCATGGGCAGCCGAGCACTCCCATTTGTGCTCTGCCCACCAGCTCTCCCAGCTGCAGATGAGGGAAACCGAGCTCATTCTACAGATGTGCAAACTGAGGCCCCAGGGCCAAGTGGTGAGGTCCCTGTGGGTCCTGCTGGTCGCACTGCACCCGCACCCTTAGGGGAGCCTCCAGGCAGCCTACGCACCCGGACACCAACCTGTCCAGACAGGTCTGCGGGGGCAGCGGCACAGGCAGAGGTAGGGGCAGGAGCAGTGGCACTGGCAGGGGTAGGGGCAAGGGCAGTGGCAGGGGAAGGGGCACGGGCACAGGCAGGGCAGCCGATCTATACCCCAGCCAGAAGCCCAGGGGGCAGTAGGAGGGGCCTCAGGGCACAGCAGGTGGCCAAGGTCCTGCCCTGGGGCTCACACACCTCTCGGGCCCCAGGCAGACCAGGAGCTGCCTGAATGCTGTGGGACAGGCCACCCCAGGCAGACACCCGGGCAGCAGCGGCAGAGTCAGGACGGGCTCGGAACGCAGAGCAGCCTGGGCCATGGGCCTTTCACAGCTGAGCACAACCAGGCACCTGTGGCCTGATTCTGAGGGTGGGGTGTGCGAGGAGTCCTTCGGGGGCAATGCCGTCCGAGACGCGGCAGAAAGACGCGTCCTCTGCAACCCAGAGGGACTTAGTCTCTGTCTGGAGAAACTATTTTGCAAAGTGTGTCTTTTCCGGGGCCTCAGGAGAAGGTGATCAAAGGAATAAAAGGGTCAAGAGAGAGGCTGGATCAGCAGCCTGGATGCCACCCAAATCCACCCTGCACGCTTTAGAGACCACCACCTGGGATGTGAGAAGACAGCCCCCACGGGGGCGAGAGCCCAGTAAGGGTCCAGATCCACAACATATAAAGAACTCCCGCAACTCAACAATAGGAAGACATATCACCCGATTTACAAATGGGCCAAGCGGACGCTTCCCCCCAAAAAACGGGTGGCCAACGGGCTTCTGAGATGTTCCTGTCATTAGTCATAGGGGAAATGCAAACCCAAACCACAAGCCGGCACTTCACACCCACAAGTAGAATACAAACGCCCAGAAGTAACAAGTGCCGGTAAGAAGGCGGAGGACTGGCCACTCAGACGCTGCTGGCGGGAAGAGACGCCGCCGGCGCGGCCACCGTGGGGCACCCATCCCACCCTGGGTCACCTGGAGAAAGGAAGCCGCCCGACCACACACAGCCCCACCCTGCACGTTCATGGCCACGCCTGCGTTACAGCCCCAGGGGGCAGCAGGGGCCCAGGTATCTACCACTAAGTGAATGGAACCACGAAAGGCGGTGTCCCTGGCGTGGAATGTTATTTGGCCACAAGAGGGAACCAAGTATGGCACAGGGACGCCCCTGTGGTTTAGCAGTTGGGCGCCTGTCTTCGGCCTGGGGCGTGATCCTGGAGTCCTGGGATCGAGTCCCACACTGGGCTCCCTTCATGGAGCCTGCTTCTCCCTCTGCCTGTGTCTCTGCCTCTCTCTGTCTCATGAATAAATAAAATCTTAAAAAAAAAAAAAAAAAAAAAAAAACATGGGGAGGGAGGATGACGGCCAGACACCAGGGTCCTGTGACTATTCACCCCCCTTGGATTTATTTAGCCTTTCCCGGGCACAGCCAAAGAGCACCCCCACCAACCTGCCCACCCACCTGCGAGAACAGAGGGGAATGTGCGGTGACAGCATCAATGGCTCTGGTCACGGGGCCCTCTCGTGGGATCAAGGCTGATGACTGATGACATCATGTGTAATTAAATGCACTTGATGGAACGTGGCCACGTGCTGGAGAAGGGCAAGGGGCAGTCCCAAGGGACCCACAGGCCCCAGGGTCAGGGACCCGAGTCCCAGCTCCACTGACCAGCCCTGGGAACCCAAGCGACATGCCGTCTCTGCCTCAGTTCCCCCACCTGTAAAACGGTGACAATCAGGTCACCGCTGCTCGGGGCCGAAGGCGTGGGAAGCTTGCCAGCAAACCCTTGACGGAAGTGTTGTGAGCATAGTGAGTTAAGGACGCCCCGGACGGAAGGTTTGCGCGGGTTAGAGACACGCTCCCTGGGCAGCCACGGGCCAGGAGCTCCATGCCTCCCGTCGTGCCCGGCTGCCGCCTGCCCCTTGGGGGAGGGTTCTGGGGCTGGAGAGGGGAGCCTCTGTGCCCCCCAGCTCCCCAGCACACCCCCCCAAGGGAGGCCACCGCTCTGTGCTCGCCCCCCAGGGGTGGGGATGGGGACGCACCACCTGGAGGGGGAGACAGCTGAGAGCCAGACAGTCGTGACCACCGTTTCTGCCACCAGACGTGGGGGTGGGGAGAATGGGACACACGCTGGCTGCTTTGTTTGTGAATTTGGGAAGTGGTCTCCCTCCTTTTTGTTTACACATCCAGCAGATTCCCCAGGTTTGCCGCGAACTCCTGTCTCCCTCAGCGGATGCATTTGAGAACGACAGGGCTCCTGGGGCTGGCCCTGGGCGGCCCAGATGAGTCCCCAGAAAAGCAGGGTCCCCTGATGGGTCGCGTGTAGGGGCCCTGGGAGAGGCAACGAGCTCCTGCTCTGTGACTCCAGCTGCCCCTTCCCCACCCGGGCCTCAGTTTACCTGTCTGTAAAGGCCCCTTCCGCTCCGCTACACTGGGCAGCGGTGCCCTGTATGGAAACGGTCCCTATCCCAATGATGCTTTTCTCCCCATCTTGAGCTGATGAGGAGCTCCCCTCCCCAGATACTGACATGGGGACTGGCACGGGCCGGGGAGGGAAGGAGACAGCACGGGGGTAGGAAATCCCTCCTCGGGGCAGCTGCGTGACCCTGGGCAAGTGTCCTGACCCCTCTGAGCATCACCTCCTATACCATGAAGCAAGGCTGACAGCGCTGGCCTTGCACACCTCTTCCCCGGGGCAGATGGTGCTACGCTCACACCGGCAGCTCGGAGGGCCGGTCTGTCCCGGGCTCCCTCAGCAGTGCTCACCGCCTGGCCACCCACAGGAAATGAGGGGCGTTCGGCTGGGCTGGAACTGCCCTTCCGGGAACAACACTCCCGTCATTAGGCAGGTGGGTCCTTCCTCTTTAACAGAATAATATCCTTCGTGATGTTCGCCACCCGCGGGGAATGTGGGCGTCATCTGGAGCCACTGACCAAGGCCCACCCCGCTTCCCCTGAAAAGAAAGTCCTCAGGATGGGTGGGGGTGAAGGGCGGCCAGGGCCTGCGGTCGGGGTCGCTGCACACTGGGGTGTGGCCGGGGGGACCAGGGCCTGGCTGTGGCCTCCACCCAGGCGCTGCCTCCCCCGCCACTCACAGGCCCACGACGCGACGGGACGCTGGCCACTCACCGGACACCTTCGTTGAGGCTGAAGAGCTCCTGGTCAGGCAGCCCCTTGCGCTGGAAGACAGCGATGACCCCGTTGTGGATGCTGCAGGCGGGAGAAGGGATGGCGCTGAGCCCCGGGACCCCTGCCCACACTCGAGGCCTCCCCTCCCCGGAACAGCCCACGCTGCTCAGCTCGAGAACAGATGTGGGTCTGCTCAGAAGCAGGTGCCCGGCTGTCCTCGTGGGACCCTGTGCTCCCAGGGCCTCAGCTCCCGTCTTGACCCCATAGTCCCAACGTCCCCAGGGCCTCCGCTCCTGTCTTGACCCCTACCCCAGCCTCCCCAGGGCCTCCACTCCTGTCTGGACTCCTAGCCCCAGCCTCCTCAGGGCCTCCGCTCCCATCCTGACCCCACAGCCTCAACATCCCCAGGGCCTCCGCTCCCGTCTCGACCCCCAGCCCCAGCCTCCCAGGGCCTCTGCTCCCGTCTCGACCCCTAACCGCAGCCTCCCCCCCAAGAGCTCTTTGGGAGCCTGCACACACTCTGCCCTCCTTCCTGTGTTCTTGAACCCTCTCTTCCCAGGAGCACCCTGAGATCACCCATCCCACCCTGTAACGTAAGCCCGACACGGGCTCCTGGGTGCCTCTGACTCCCAGCATCCCTGAGCACCGAACGCTCATATTATCTGCCCCCCCCCCCCCCCGGGGAAGCTGCCTCCAGCCACAGGGCCTTGGCACATGCCCTTTCTGCTGGTTGGTCCTCACCCACATCCGTTATCTATTTCCTTTAGATCACGCGTCACTGGCAGCCTTGCCAGCACTTGGCGGTGAGCAACCACACTTTTCTGTGTGGTTTAACTTGTTTCCATCGCTATCTACAAACCCCAAGGGCACGGGGCTGGTTGTTCATGACCTGCCTGTGTAGACCCAGCATCTGGCCTGAAGGAGGCTTGCAGGCATCCGGGGAGAGCTCCTCCTTGACTCTCCCTCACCCTCCAAAGCAAGTTGGTCCTCAAGGCCGACCCATGTCTACCTCTTGCAGCTCCCCTGTACTACCCCCACCCCCCCCTCCCTTCCAGCCAGGGCTCCTCTTTGTGCACCTGGACCTGATGATGCCAGCTGGCCTCCTCACCACCTCGAGCCACTTCCCTGATCAGGGTCTTGCGAGGCATCTGTTGCCCTGCAGATACAGCCCAAGGCCTGGACATGGCATTCAAGGCTCATCAGGAATGGCCCCTCCCCACATTCCGGGGCATCATACACTGAAGCCTCAGAGGGGGGACCTGCCAGCCGCCGCACCTCTGCGCTTTTGCACCCGCTGCCCCTTCTGCCTGGAAGGCCCTTCTCCCTGGCTATGAGGCAAGTAATACACTGAAGACTCGGCTCAGAAGCCACTTCCTCCATGAAGCCCTCCGGACCCCATCCTCCCCCCACAGAGACTCCTATCCTTTGCTGACTCACTTTCCCATTAGCAACCCCCCACCCAGGGCAAGCACCAGGCCTGGGTGGCTCTGCTGCCCTCCCCCCTAGGACCCAGTGCCTGATCTAAAGCCCACAGACTTGCTGCTGTGATTCTTGGGGGGGGGGGCCCAACTTTGCAGACAGGGAGACAGAGGCGCACAGAAGCCAAGTCCCCTGCGGGAGGGCACAGAGCTCGCCAGGCGCCCCCTCCTCACACCGGGCGGGTGTGGGCAGGGCTGGGGCAGGGGCCCGCGTCCCAGGTGGGGGAAGGAGGCTCCAAGGCGTGCGGGTCGTGCCCAGGGCCCACGGCCAGTCCAGCTCCACCAGGACTCATAAGCTTCTCGGCAAGTGCTCACCAGCACCAACACATCATGGGACCCGGGGCTGCTCCGGGCCTGGCATTGCAATGCCACTCATTTGCGTGTCCAAGACACATGTCCTCTGATTTCCATTTCTGGCCTGTGAAAGGGGGTCATGAGCAGGCTGGCCCCCCACCCCAGGCCGCGGTAAGGATGGGGCCTGGCTGGGGTCGAGCCTCAGGGTACGGTCCTGGGGGGGATCGTGCTCTCCTGGGTCGGAGTCCCCGGTAGACCCAGGCCCAGCACCGTGTAAGGCTGCTCCCCCTCTATGGCTAAAAACGATAAAAATCCGCCAGGAGGGCTGCCTGGAAGCCAGTGGTCCTCCAGCAGCTGCCACGCTGGAATCCCAGCAGCTGCAAGCTCGCTGCCAGCCCTGTGGGGGTTGCTGGGGGGCCTGGGGGCCCAGCTGCTCCTAGGGCAGAGGGGACCAAGGTCGAGGCCCTGAGGGGGGAGACAGCTGGCGCAGGCCGAGCCCTGGGTGGCCTCTCTGTGGCCCTCCGCCTCTCCCTCCCGGCTTTCAGGAGGGACCCCAGCCCCGAGGTGATCCTCCACCCCAGGGCTCTGGATGGAGGGGGCTGGCCCCTCGAACCAGGTCCTCCCCGAGGCCCTCAGGGCATCTGGTGCCCTGGGTGTCACATGTGTCACCCCTCCTGCCTCAGGGCCTCTGTCCCTGCTGTCTCTTCCTCTCTACACTCGCCCTCCACCCACCCTGAGGACCTCAACCTCCATCCCACCCCCCCAGGTCGGTCCCTCCTCCCTCATACCCGTCTTGCAGAAAAAAACTGACCTTGGCGGTCATTTCTCGGGGAGGGAGGTCTATGTGCCTTACTGTTCTCCCCTGAGCCCCAGCCTCCCCCAGGCCCTGCACCCAGAGCGTCAGCCAGCGAGGGACATTATCTCCCTTGGGTCCTTCCTACACCTGCATCCCAGCAGCCCCGGCCCCACCCCAGGGGCCACCCTGAGACTCCGCTTCCCACACCCGCTGTGACCCCTGGCCACCCATGCCTCAGCTTCCCCATCAGCACGATGGATCCTGAAAGCCGGCACCCAAAGGGGACGGTGCCTGGGCAGCAGCCTGGCCCACCAGTGATGCCCACTATGGCATCTGCAGCAGTGACTCTGAGGAGAGGCCTGTCCCCAGAAGCTCCCACCACAGCTCAACCATCCGCTCTGTGGTTTTCTCCATCTCTTGCTTCTAACCACCACACAGGGGGCCTGTCACACCCCAGGCTCCGGAAGGAAATGCTCAGGGTCTGGCGAGCCAAGGGACAGCCCAGGATCACACTCAGCGTGACACCTGGCAGAGCCAGTGAGCCAGGCCTGTGGTCCCCACGGTCCCCCTACCCCCTTGCGCTGGCCCAGGAACTGCCTCCCACCCCGTGCCTGGCCAGACGGGGGACGGGGGTGCGCTGACAGGCAGGGCCTATGCCTTCCATCCCTCTGCAGGAACGGGCTGAGGCTCCCCTTCCTTCCCAAGTCCAACTTGGGCAAACAACAACAAAAATCCTTGCTGCGAGTCATTCGGGGAGAGGAAGGGTGGGGAGCGAGAGGCCCTCATGTGACTTATCATCCCCCCAAAATAGAAGTGAAACCCCAGGCACCACGGGCCATGGCCTCCCAGCCAGAGGTGGGCAGGCCCAGACGCAGGCCCTGGCAGATGGTCCCGTGGAAACCACAGGCGGCCCCTGAGGGCGCTTCCGGAGGAGACCCACGGCCTATCCCTGCCGAGCACTGCCTCGTGGAGCCTGTCCCCCTCCCCGGTGCGTCCCAGCATCTCTTGCCTGGGCCCAGGTCGGTAAGTGGTAAAGGGGAGAAGGTGCGAGGCCCCTGGCGAGACTCTAGGGTGCCCTGGAGAGCAAGGGGCCCAGGGAAGGGAGGGGGCACAACCAGACTGGGAGGGGCAGGGTGGACTGCAGGCGCCTGGGGGCACCTGCCCGGGGATCCCTGGTTTGGGCTGGAGCCCATATGGGGCGGCAGGGTGAAGGGGGCCCCACATCCCCCTGTCACTTTTCCCAGCGCTGCCCACATGCCCACACAGGAAGCCCTAGCACAGTGCGTGGGCTGGTCAGTGAAGCCAGTGTACCTCTAGGGGCCCCTGAGGACCATAAGGCCCCTGGCAGGGACCTGGAGGCACAGCCCTGCCTCTGTCGGCTGCCCACCCCGATTCAGGCACGGCCTCCAGAGGCCTCTTCCAGGTGACCCCAGCAGGCCGGCCCAGACCTGAGCACGATGGCCACGTCCTCAGGACCTGAGCCCTGGCGTCCAGGCTGGGCGTGTCCCACCGGCCACATGGGAAGGGATGGTCAAGTGAATGAGGAAGGGCGGGGGGGGGGGGGGGTTGCCGGGCTCCACTGGGGCCCCCAGGCTCCACTCCTGCTGCTGGCTGCCACCCCACCCGACATCTGGGGTGCTAGTCCTCCCTCTTCTGTCTGCGCCTGTCCTTGCCGGTACCCGGGGGTCATGCCTGGCCCTGAGAGATGAATGGGGGGGCCACCTCTGCTCCAGCTGCCCCAGGAGCAGCCCACTGGCCTCCTCTTCACCTCCAGGGGAAAGGCACAGGAAGCAGGCAACTTGGAATCCAGGACCCGATGTAACCCTCTGGAAACTGGGGTGACAAGGCCTTTTCCAGGCCTGTGCCAGCTTCCTCTGCTCCTCTGCAAACAGGTCCCACTCACCCCCTGCTTTCAGCCCACCTGGCTGCAGATGCTCTAACAGGGCTCCTGGCCGAGCCGGAGGGGCCCAGGCCCAGTGCACTCCTCCCTGGGCACCTGACAAGGGGCCTAATCCGCCAGTCCTGACTGCAGGGGGCAGAGTGGAGCACCCGCATCCTTGAATGGGTGCCGGGGGCTTCACATCCCCCCCTTCCCAGCTGTGAGGCAGGTTCTGGATGCCATGCTGGGGAGGGCTGGGGTGGGGGCCGGGGAGGGAACTGCAGGTGGGAGAAGTATTAGCATCACAAATGCCACAAACAGGGACACCTGGGTGGCTCAGTGGTTGAGTGGCTGTCTTAACTTCAGGGTGTGATCCCAGGGTCCTGGGATCGAGTCCCGCATTGGGTTCCCCCACAGGGAGCTGTGTCTCCTTCAGCCTGTGTCTCTGCCTGTCTCTGTGTCTCTCATGAATAAATGTATAAAGTCTTAAAAAAAAAAAAACAAACAACCCACAAACAGTGGCTTAAAACAACCCAAATATGTTTCCTCACATTCCTGAAGGCCAAAAGTTCTCAATCAGTTCTGCGAAGCTGAAATCAAGGTGTTGGTGTGACTGGCTCCTTCTGGAGGCTCCAGGGGACAATCTGCTTCCTGGCCTACTCCAGCTTCTAGAGGCACCCACGTTCCTTGTCCCAGCCTTGTCCCACCCAGGAAGCACAGTGGCACCTTCTATCTCTGCTTCCATCCTGCCATCTCCTCCCCTCACTCTGACCCCTGTGCCTCACTCGCTCTCCTGAAGACCCCTGGGATGACACTGGGCCCCCATCTCGAGATCCTTAACTTCATCACACCCGCAGAGTTTCTGCCTTTGACATATTCACAGGTTCTGGGGGGCCGGGGTGTGGACAACTTTGGGGGCCGATAACTCTGCTGACCACACCTGGACTGCCTGGGGGGGGGGGGGCTCAGGACCCAGATCCATCAGGCAAGGCTGTGGGAGGGGCACCAAGCACAGGCCCTCCCAGCCCCCTCCAACTCCATGGACCACCCCGGAGCCTCCAGCCAACCTCCTCTGGCCCCTCAGAAACCCCTGAGAGGTGCTGGTAGACGTGCAGGCTTTGGAGCTGGCCCTGGCTTAGAACCCGGACTCAGTGTGGACCTGGGCCCCATATTCTCTGAGCCTCAGTATCCTCCCCTGTAAAATGGGGCCAATGAGTTCCACCTTGAGGGCCGCTGGGGAATTACTGGAGCGCCGCTGGCGGGGGTTTAGTCAGGGCCCAGCTCAGGTCAGGGCCTGCACATGGCCTGCACGGCTGCAGAGTGCAGAGCTCTGGGAGCCTGGCGTTGCTGGGAGGAGGTCTGTGTGCAGAGCTTTCTGCAGGGGCAGGGCGGGCGGCCCTTGCCCAGGACGGGGGAGGGTGGCCCAGGCGGGCTGTCTACACCCTCCAGGTTCTTACCACCAACACCCACCTCTCTCTATCCCTGGGGCCATGACCTCCAGTTAAACCTGGGGTCAGATCCCAGACCCTGACATTAGCATGAGATCTTGAGCAAGTCCGCCCCCCCCCCCCTCAGTTTCCCTATCTGTAAGCTGAAGACAATCATCTCAGCCTTGGAGGGAGAGGATGGGGAGCAAGGGAGTGTCACATGCAGTGTGCCTGGCACCGTGTGGGCACATACCCTACCCTACCCTACTTGGGGCCTCCCCTCCCATACCTAGAAGGTGGGGTGGGCGCTAGGCTCTCCAAACCTCAAGCATCCAGGCCCAATCCAGGGCTGAGCTTTGGGGAGCTCCTGCTTGCCCCTCGCCCCTCAGCTGGCTCCTCAACTCAAGAGCATGACCTAGCATGAAGCTAGAGGCCCCCTACCCACATGGGGTCCAGACCCCGTGAGGAGCCAACTGGGGCTGTCCAGGAGGAATGCATGGACAGAGGGGGATACGACCTGCCAGGTCTGAGCCCTGGAGGGAGGAGGGAGAAGGGAGGACTCTGGGTGGAAGCAGTAGGCCAGCCTCCGAGGCCCCCAGCCTGAGAGTGCTACACAGGTACACCTATCTGGGGCCCTGCACTCGGCCTGGCTCAGGACAAGCCCGCCCAGTAGAGAAGTAGGGGCTGAGGAAACAGCCTTACCAGTGGGGCCTGTGTGGGTCACCCACACAGTTCCCGCACACCTAGGAGTCAACATTCTGGAGGAAGGAATGAAGCACAGGGGCCAGCTACGTGGTCAGCGCTCACCTGTCTCCCAATTTATCTCCTTCCAGGCACTAAACATGACCTGTGGTGACCTCATTCCTTTACTTGTGTCCCTGTTTATCTCCTGACTCCCTCCCCCAACTCCGGGCCCAGGAGGCTGTTCTTTTTCTGCTGACTCAACACCCTGGGAGCCGCCCAGCGCCAGGGAGTGAACAAATGCATGAGCAACTGAATGAATGAATGAATGAATACTAAGTGAATGCATGGATCCTATTCTCCTGAGAACAAGCTTTGTACTTTTGCCCCACATCAAGGTGAGGGAAGAGGCACAGGAGATGTAGGGGAGTGTGCCCAGGGTCACTGTTGTGGGTTGAATAGTGTCCCCTAGAAATTCCTGTCTTCTGGAAACACGGTCTTCACGGATGTTGGTTGGGTTAGGATCTTGAAACAAAAACCATCATGCATGAGGGAGGCCCTAGAGCCAATGGCTGGTGTCCTTAGAAGAGAAAGGAGAGCGAGATTCGGTCACAGAGACCCAGGAGAGGCCACACGAAGATGGAGGCTAATGGCCACAAGCCAAGAAATTGCCGGGAGCCAGAAGAGGCCGAAGGATACTCCCCTGGGGTCCTCGGAGGGAGCACAGTCCTGCCGACACCTTCGTTTTGGACTTCTGGCCTCCGGATCCTCTGTTGTTCAAAGCTACCAAGCTCGTGGCAATTTGTTACAGCAGCCCAGTGACATTAGTATGGCCACACAGATAAAAAGGCCTTGGACTCCAGGGAGGAGCCCACAGCTCAGCAAAGCAGGCCCTGACAACGGACACAGCTGTCTGGCATGAGGCTGTCATCCTGGGGACACTGCAGGGAGCACTGCAAGAAGGGGTGGGTGGGCGGGCAAGAGAGACCTGAGCAGAGCCCCCCCCCTCTACCCCCCACCCCCCCGCCCTCCACTCCTCCCACTCATGGATGGGCAGAGGAAGGCGCTTTGCTTCTCCTTGGCTCCGCTTCTCCTTACCCCCTCTGCCTGGGGAGGAGGGAGCAGGGGCTCTGGCTCTGCTGTGTCCTACATGGGTGACGGTGACATGGGCAAGTCTGCTGGGTGCTCTGTGCCCCCTGTACATGGCCAAAGGGGGTAGGGGTGGGGTGACAGAAATACCTCCCTCGCCAGGGAAAGTGAAGCAAGAGCCATGAAAGGCCGGGCACCCAGGAGGAGTGCAAGACGGCAGGTGGGAGCAACCATGTGCCCAAGGGATGGAAGACTCAAGCTGTGGGAGAGGAAACGTGTTCTTCTGAAGTCTGGCAGAGGCTGAAGCTCTAAATCCCATTAAGTGGAAAGCAGCGGAGAGACTCAGGTGGCCTCTGTCTGCAGGCACCTCCCTGAGCTCCCCAAGACTCAGAGCTGGCCTCAGGTCACACGGGCGGGTGGCCGTCTGAGCCCTTGAGCCAGTCAGTGCCCAGCCAATACCCTGGCCTCCGTCTGGACAGCCCCAGCAGGAGATCCCAGCTGGCAGAGGGGAGCTCACAAAGCTCAGTACCCGGCAGACTCCTGAGGGCCCCCCCAATCCCATTCCTACAGGCCCACCCCAGCATGAGTTTGGGCTTGCAGCGTGAGTTACAGAGTACCTACTATGTGCGCGGAGCACTGTGCAGAGGGTTTCAATGCATGTTTGCATTTAATCCCTACAACAGCCCCATGACGTGGACACTCTCATTAGCACACCTTATGGCTATGCAAATTAAGGACCCCAGAGGTTAAGCGACTTGCTCAAGGCCACGAAGCAGGGAAGAGGCGGAGCTGGGACCGGAACTAAGTCTGTTGGGCTCCTTCCACTAAGCCAAAGTGGAGAAACAAGGGGGCTACCTGCACCTATCTCCTGAACTCCGAGATGAGAGAAATCAACTCTTGAGACACTGTGCGGTCAGTAGGGTCACTGAGATTCCCCAGTGAGAGTCCTTCCTTCCCTGTCTCCTCATCGGCCCCGTAAGGAGGAAGGCACATGAGCCCACGGACGTAGGGAAACTGAGGCAAACCCAGCCCCAACAGTCTGCAGCTCAGCAGGGACTGGGAAGACCAGCCCGTGGACAATGCGGTCCTGCCCAGCGCACAGACCAGGGTCTCCGGCTGGCAGCCCCGAGCCCGCAATGATGCTCACGAAGCTCTCGATGAGCAGAATAAATGTGTGGCTACACTGACAGTCGGGTTCCTGGGGGGCCAGGACCGCAGCCGGTGCAGCTGGCAACACTTCACTGCCAGGTGTGCCGGGCAGTGGGGAGGCATCCTCGGCCCCCTTGAACAGCCTCCCCCTCCCACCCTCCCCTCCCTTTCCCTTTTGGTGGAAATGTCTACTTTGCAAAGGGATCAGGAGCAGCCAGGATGGGGACTCTCACTAAATAAACCGTCTCTTTTCCGGATCCCAGCCCCACTCTTCAAACAAAGCTTGGGGGTGGGGGGACTTCCCACGCCCCTGCTGGTCTGGGAAAGGCCCCCGGGGGGTGGGGGGGAGGGTCGTCTCAGGAATGCCAGGCAGCTGCTGCACCCCTGCTGACAGCTGGGAGGACCAGGGGCCGCTCGGGGGAACTGCCCGCCCACCCCTCTCCGACCAAAGGGACCTTGACTCTGAGACAGGAAGCGCAGCGGCCACCCACCGACTGCGCCCTTGGGGCCCGTCTGCTCATCCGCGAAATGGGAAAAATACTTCCTGCTCCATTTACCTCCCGGACTGCCCTGAGCACCGGGGCGCAGACGGGGAGACCCCGGGGGGGGGGCAGGCGCGCGGGCTCCGGGCCCACCTCGTCGCCCACCCGCTGGGCGCTCCGGGCGCGCCCCGAGACCGCGGGCCCGTCCCTCCCTTCGAGAAACACGTTGCACTAAACTTGCCCGCCCAACTCCGGCGGGGCGAGTTCCCCGCAGACCGTGCGGTGCCGCGGCGCCCCGGGCTCGCTCCCCGCCCGCGGGCCACTGCCCCCCTCCGCGGGCGCCGGGCCGGGCCGGGAGGGCGCGGCCTTACCTGTTCCAGGTGGCGTTGGCGCAGGCCCGGCGCTGCTGCGTGCCCCGCTCGTCCGCGCCGGCGGCGGCCGGCTCTCTCTTGCCCAGGTCACTGAGGCTGGGCGAACTCATGAACTTCAACCTGCGGAGAGTCCTCATCGTGACCGGGCGGCCCGCGCCGCGCCCACGCGCGCCCCGCGCCGCGCCCTGCGCCACGCCGCGCCGCGGGCCCGGCCGGCACTGCGCCCTCTACGAGGAAACTTGGGCGAGAGCAGGAAGCGGAGCGGCCCCCCGGGGTCCCGCCCCGCGCCCGCGCCTCCGCCCCGGGCCCCGCGCCGCCCGGCCCGCGGGGTTAATCATTGCTCCGAGCGGCCGCAGCCCCGAGCGCCAGGAGCGCGGCCGGCAGCGCGGACCCGGCGCAAACGGAGGCGGGGGCGGGGCGCGGCCGCGGCGAGGGGGCGGGGCCGGGGCCGGGCGGGGCGGGGCCGCGGCGAGGGGGCGGGGCCGGGCGGGGGCGGGGCCGCGGCGAGGGGCGGGGCCGGAGGGCGGGGCGGGGCCTCCTTGCCGCGGCGGCCCCAAAGCCCCCTCAGTGTGCCCTTGGGGCGCGCCTGGACCCTCAGGTCCTCCGAGGGCCACCTGGGCCCACGGAACACCCACACGCGTGGGACGCACAACCCCACCCCGAGCGTCCGCCCCGAGCCGGCCGCTGCGGCCACACGCACGCAGGGCGCTCGGGGCCTCCTTCCTTTGCCAGTGCATCTCCAGAGTCACCCCTGCTTGGCATCCCCGCGAAGGCTCTGCCCACACAGAGCCCGCAAGGCCCTGCCGCGTGGACACAGACTCCCAGGTTCGCATGAAGACCTGGTGGAGACCTCCGGCCCCCTTGGGGCACCCCACCCCACCCAAGCCCAGCCTGGGCCCCACCAATCATCCTCCTCTGGCTGGAGGGTAGCCACACCCCGGGCTGCCACGAGTGGCCTGTCCACTGCAGAAACCAGCAAAGCTGTCGCTCCGCCTGCCCTCCAGGTATCAGGGATGGTAAAAACAAGTGGGTGCCCTAAGACTTGGTGCCTGGGGACAGTGACCCCACTGAAGGAAGGGCAGGGCCCTGGTGCTCTCCACACTTCACACAACACCTTTAGATGCTTGGTCTCAGATCACTCTCCCTCTATGATGTAGGAATTCTTTTTTTTTCTTAATAATTTTTTTTTTGGAGTATTAGTTGATACAGAGATAGGGATCTTTCTTCCCATTTCCAGTTGAAGGGATGTGGTTCAGAAAATGCAATGACCTGCCCAATGCCATATAATCAGCAAATGGCAACTCTGGGCCAACCCAGGCCTCCCAAGCACACTGCACAGGCATGCACAGCAACCCATCCTCAGCCCTGCCCCCCATCCCTCCCCAATTCAGACAGGGCACCACAGCACTGTTGCCCTCACCCTACTTCCTGGGCATTTCCTGGGGCCATGCCTGTGCCGAGCAAGTTCTGGTGGCACCACAACCCCCAACCCCATGTCCTCCCATAGATACTTCCCTGGTAAATCAGTGGGGAGAAATGTGCTGATCCTAGAATCGCAGCAGGTGATGGATGCTCAGAGGCTCCCCCCACGTTGTACAGAACAGGGAACTGAAACCCAGAGGCCACTGGATCCCTTTTGCCAGGGTGCGTGCATCTCCCACTTCCTCTCCATGGCAGAACCAAAGCACCTGCTACCCAAGAAAGGGGTTCCTTCCACGCCATGGGTGGGGGCTAGTTAATTCAGTCCGACGCAGTGTAGAGACAGTAATCAGCCTGAAGGAGGCACTAGTGGGACCTGGCTCAGCCCCCAAAGTGGGGCTCTTCATGCCCAATGTGCCAGGTGGGCTGGTTTGCCAAGGTCAGGGCAAGCCCCTTAGAAAGTGTATGACGAGAACCTCACAGGGTTAGCCACACCCTGCTATTAAAGACATTGCCCGGTTAAAGTCAATCAGCACTTCCTGAGCACCTGCTCTGTGCCAGACGTTACCCTCATCCTAGGGAGGCAGAGTCATGTCCGTTAGACTCCCTGACCTGACCTCAAAATCAATGGAGTGGAGATCAAGGACCGTGAACCTGCAGAGTCCATCATCCCCAAGGCTGAGACCTGCAGGACCTGGCGTAAGCAGACAGGCCAGGAAGGACTGAGCTGGCCCCTTCCTCGCCCCTGGTGGCTTCTCACCCTTTTAGGAACGCCTACGGAGGTGTGTGGGCCCTCTGCCTCCACCGCCACCTCCCCGGCCTGGGAACCAGACACCTCCCAGTGCCAGCCATCTCCTCCTTCTCCGGCAGCCTTCACCCCAGGTTAGGCTCCGGGGTTGCCCTCTGGTCATGTGGTGACTTTCCATCCTCTTGCCATGAGCCAGGAGTGCAGGGACTGTAAGACGGCTTCCGTACTACATTTCCAAGCCCAGTGCACGGTAGGCATGCAGCACAGATGCTTTGTGGAAAGTGCCAGACTGGACCGACAGAGACAGAGCCATGGTCACTATCAGCGGTGCGAGTGTAGCAGAGCAGGGCCATGGGGTTGGACTTTGGGTGGGATGGGATGCATGGTGGTTTCCCAAGGGGTTAGCAGGTTGCCCCCCACCTTCCGGGGGAGAGGGCTGGCTTTGTTTGTTTGGCACACTCAGGTGGGGGCGCTCGGCTCTGGGGCAGAAGCAGCCGCTCAGGGTGGGAGGGGGAGGGGGGCAGACCCCGTGGATGAGAAATTAAAGGAAAAATGGGTGGCATGTGGGTAAGTCAGCCCAGAAGGGGAGGCAGGAGGAAGGGAGAAGAGGAAGAGGGGAGGGGGTCCTGCTGGAAAGGGGGTTCTGGGAGTGGAGAGGGAGAGCAGGGTTCTGGGAGAAGTGGCCAGCAAGAAACTCGGGAGGGAGGGATGGCAGAGGGATTTCAAGGCCATCTACAGCGTGTGTTAAAGCTGTAAGCACCCCGGCCCCGGCTGCGACCTCTGTAAAATCTGCCTACACCCCAGAGCCCAGAGCCGGGGTGTGGTGGGGGCTCGGTGAGGTGCTGCTGTCCTGTGTGAGGGCAGGTGACAGGCAGCGAGGGGCACAGGGGTGTGGCTCAGCCAACCCCCAGGGCTGGAATCTGAGGCAGAGGCCAAGTGGAGGCAAGGCTGTCGTGACCCCCCACCCAGAGCAGGGGACAACCCCTAAATGTGTTCTGCACGGCCTGCAGTGTCAGGGGAGAAAACAAAAACTGTGTGCAGCCAAGATTTGACAATGGAGAGATTGACATGGAAACCCTGATTTCTGGCTTCCTGGGAAGCATCAGATGACCAGGCCTCCCGGGCCTAAACCCCACGTGACGGCTCTCGTGGAGCTGCTGCCCCCACAGGCAGGCAGAGGGGCTCTGGGCGCCCACCAGGCCCGCCTCCACTCACGTAGGGGGACTTTGAGGCCTGATAAGAGGTTGGGAATCGAGCAACTGCTTGTAAGGCTTGGCCCAGGACAGGGCCCGAATGTGCCAAGACTCGGGATGGAAATGCCCCTGTCAAAGGGATTGGGAGGCTGGGATCCCCATCCCCCAAACTGCCAAAGTAACCTTGCTCTGGATCCATGCCAGGCCGGATGGCCCCAACCATGCCCTTCCTCCCCCAGGATAGAAGCTGCAGTCCATCCTCCCACCCACCAGTGGGGTGTTGGGGGTCAGGACAGGGCCCTGGTCACCAAGAGGGACCCCAGGGCTTGTCCTTCCGATAGGAGAGAGAGCCCTCGATTGAGTAACCAGAACTGGGGTCCACCAGCCCTGCCACCAAGTCTGGTGATTCCCAGGCCTCAGTTTGTCCATCTGTAATGTGGGTGGGATTGAGGGTTCGGAGCCCTGCCTCCCACCACCCCCCTACCCCAAGCCTCCACGGGAGAGTCTGGACAGGGGAAATGAGAACCAGAAGGCCCTGTAGAGGCCATGTGCTCCCCAGAGATGTGGCCACAGATGGAGATCCGGGTGTCTTTGATGCCTGCGGTACTGCTGGCCGAGGGGCTGGCCCAGAGGTTTTTGTCTTTGCAGGTAAAGAAAGCACTGGGACCAGTGATGACCTGCAGGAGGGGCCTGGCACCTGTAGATGGGCTCAGGGCGCTGAGACTTTGCTTCCGAAAGCGCCCTGGGGTTCCTTCAAAATGCCCCCTCCCAGTCCTGCTGGGGGCCTCAGTCAGGTTTGGGGGCAGGGCCTGGGGATTACTAATAAGCATCTGAGGGGACTCTCGTGGGGCCTGGGGTCTGCACACCCCTGAGACTGGCTCAGCCCCTCACTCCACGGATGGGCGGCCTGATGCCCGCGATGGAAGCAGGAAGTCCGTGCAGCTCTGCAGCGCAGGCCTCCAGGCTTCCAGTCCACCAGGGAGAGCCCCGGAGCTGCAGGACGCCAGCCTGCTCCTGCATGCCCCCCCCCCCAGAAGCCGGGAGTCAGCCCACCCGAAGGGGCCGGGTTCAAAGGGGGCCACGGGAGCGGCAGAGAAGCAGGGCACAGGGGCGGCCACCATGGCTGTACTGGGTCCTCCAGGCTCATCTGGGCTGGGGAGGGGGCGAGGCCCGTGCACAAAGTCACAGCAAGTGGCAGAGCGGAAGCTGGAGCCGGGCCAGCTTGGGGGTAAGGGGGTGGATGGCCGCCAGCTCTGTCACTGTCACCGGCGCTGTCCTCAGCCGGCCTGCGTCTTGCCCGCTTCCAGACACTTGTGCCCCCTGGTGGCTGAGCCTGGTGCTCCCCGAAGCTGCGAGGAAAGGCCCTTCTGCACTGTGGGGTCTTGGGGACCCCGGGGTTGGGGGTGCTTAGCAATGTGCCGGGCACAGCACTCCTCCCTTCTCTGGTGTGGACTGGCGGGGGCAGGGGTGACGTGCCTGCCCCGCGAGGGGTGAGGTGGGACAAGGCAAGCCACGTGAGCATGGGGTTTGTGCCAAGCCCTGTAACTGCTGCCTGCTACGGCCGCGTGGTGGAAAGATTCCTGCGTCAGGGCCGAGGTGCTGGGTGACCCTAGCAGCGCCCGTGATTAGGTTGGCCACCTCTGAAGGCTTTGCAACGCGCGGTCCTCAGGGACCGTCCCAAGGCTGGACAGCGGCTCATCATCGCAGGTTGGATGGGCATCGGAAATGACACCTGCCACCTTCCGTGAACGGGGGGACCTAACAGAGACTCCTGCTTGTCAAGCCTGGGGCGCGTGGGGCCTGCTCTCAAACTGCTCCAGAGGAAGGAAATGTCCCCTCTGGTGGCCTTAGAGCCAGGCTCAACTATTATTACTCTCATTTCACAGATGGGGAAACTGAGGCTGAGTGGGGTTAAGTTGCTTTCTCAAGGGTCGTCAGCTCCGGAATACTGGGGCTGGGACCGTGTACTGCTGGTGAGGCAAAGTCCGCCTCCCGAGGGCATATTTACTGACCACCTACAACATGCCAGGCACTGTTCTAGGTGTTGCGGATACAGCAGGACAGGAGACAAAAAAGACAGGGTCTCTGGCATCATGGGGCGGGCTCCAGTCCTGTCCAACACCCCCTAACATCTTCATGTGCCCCTCCAGTCTTCTCTCTACCAGCTGAGCCCCCACCAGCCCCATCCCACGGCCACCAGGACCCCATGCAGAGCTCTTCCTCAAGCGGATGGTCTCTGACCTCTGTTCTCAGAACACTCGCCCTCCCCTTGCTCTGGATCCAGTTCCAGGGGTGGGTGAGGAGGTTTGGGTCCGCGGAGGTCCCTCGTCTCCAACAGGATACCCCCATGACGACGGCCTTCACACGACTCTGTCTCCAAACCTCACTCTCCCATTTGTAAATGAGGCCTTGACCAGCCAGCTCCCCAGGGCCCCCTGGGCTGGCGTTGTATAACCCCGATTCTGGTCTATAAATAGGTGGCCGTGGCACTGCAAGGGTAAAGCAGAGGGGGAATGTGGCACAGCAGAGGTTGCAGGCTTCTGCGGTGCCCCCCCAACGGGGGCTGTTCCCTGCTGGGCCACCTCCCCTGCCAGCCCCTTAACCTCCTGGAACCTTGCCTCCTCCGTTGAATGTAGAATGGGGAGACGGAACCGGGGACCCGCCGGCATGAGCATGGGGTACCATGAGAACAGTGACTGCCGACGAGGCCCGAGAAGCACTCAAGATGGGCCGGGTACGGGACGCAGCCACCAGACTTTCCATAGCAATCCCATATGGAGCAGCTGCCGCCATCATCCCAGTCTATAGGGAAGCCAGCTGGGGATCCCCCTCCACGAAGGTTAAATGACTGGTCCACGGTCATAAGGCCAGGCCGGGATTCAAACCCAGGCTGCCCGGCCTCCACGTCGTGCACTCAATGACCTTCACTAAGGAGGCAGCGTGGGTCTGCCTGACCAGAGCTGGCCTGCGGTGGACATAGCCAATGTCACGTCTAGAGGCAAGGTGGGCAGTGTGCAGGGTGGGGAGAGCTGGACCACCGCCACCCAGGGGCCCACTCCTCCCAGCCTCCTTTGGGAGAACCACCCCATCCAGCCCTTCAACCTTGATTTGGATACAGACATGGCAACCTTCCTGCCAGACTGGGTCCTGGGGGCATCCAGATTGCTCCCCGGTTGTGGGTAGAGTTGTGTCCCCCCCTCCAAAAGAGGCACGCTGAAGTCCTAACTCCTGGTACCTGTGCTCGTGACCTTGTTTGGACACAGGGTCTTTGCAGATGCGACCGGGTTGGGATGTGGTCATGCTGGAGGACCAGGGCCCTAAATGCAATGACTGATGTCCTTATAAGAAGACCCTGCGAAGACATGGAGACAGAGACACGGGGGGAGGCCAGTCGTGCGAAGACAGAGGCAGACGGGCGTGAGGTGGCCCCGCGCCAACAAGCGCCGAGGATTGCTGGCAGCCACCCGAAGCCGGAAGAGACAAGGAGGGATTCTCAGCCCCGCTGACACCTTGATTTCAGACCTCTGGCCTCCAGAGTGGGGAGAGAATAAATTTCCGTCGCAAACCCTCCAGCTTGTGGTCATTTGTTAAGGGAGACCTAAGACATGACCATATCACCTTCCCCTCTCCCCCCACGGCGCCTGGTTTGGCCTCAGCATCCGGGAACCCTACGTCCAAACGTGGACAGGTCGGGCCCTCATGCCGGCCAGCTGCAGACCCTTCCCTCCCCTTCCCCTGCTCTCTCTGATGGGAACGCACAAACCCTAGGACACGGGTGGTGAGCATCTCTGTGCCAAAGCACAGCGCTCCGGCCCCTGCACCCTAACTGCGTGCCCTGCTCTGGGTCCGGTTCCTGAGCTGAGCATTTGCAGCAACGCTGCGAGGTGGGCCCTGTTACCATCCCCGCTGTGCAGACAGGTAGACGGAGGCCACACGGGACAGAGCTGGATGGGACTGGGCTTGACTTCCAGCTTTATTTCTCCCTCAAGCACCTCCTTGGCCGGCAGCCTTTTCTTAGAAGAATCCTTGGAAAGAACCAGCACTCGAGATATCAGAACTCACACGGATAACACAAAGACCTAGGAGGGGGCGCCCGAGCGAATGGGAAGGCTCGGTGCAGGGCGGAGGGGCTGTAGGACGTGCTCTGTCCCTCACTGTTCCTCCGTGAGCCTTCGTTACCCCTCCAGGCAGGTCCCGGGGCCCCGGGAATTACAAGGCCCAGGCGGGCATTCCGATCCAGCAGGGTGTGTAGAAAACAAGCAGCATCCAAACTTGGCCTGAATTCTCGATTCCATAAATAAAGCCCCAAGAGCCCAGTAAGGAGGTGGCATGGGGTTGTCTGGACTATGCCAAGTCCAGGGCTTTGCTCCCAGGGGAGGGGGTGTCCACCCAGGATGGCGTTCCATGCGCCATTCCTCCGTTCCTGTAGGAATGTGGCTCAAAGTCCACAAGGGTACGGATTCAATGAAGGAGAAAGTACTGCTGAGATTCACTGGAAGGGTTGGGGGGTTCCATCTCCCCACGGTGGGGGAGGTACCCCTTACTGAGTGCCTAGCCCACATACCCCCACCATAACCCTGCCCACTGGGCAGCCCCATCCTCCGCTCCAGGTGACACTGAGGTCCTATGTCCTGATGTCACCCACAGGGTCACAGGCCGGTGAGGGGGCAGGGCCAGGGTGGACACCGGGGTGCCCATTCTAGTCCCTGGCTTCCTGCAGGGTGGACTGTGGACTGAATTTATCTGCCTGGAGGCCGGGGCCTTCCACACCTGCAGTCTGGGCAGGTCCCCTGCTACCCTCCCAGCAAGTACAGGTCCCAGGCCTGCGCCCACACTTCGCCCACTGCTCCAGGCCCTCGAACCCTGGCAGGCTCAGGACTCCACCTTGCTGCCAGCACACTGACTCGCTCCCCGGATGTGACGGGGCCCCGCCAGCCCAGAGGCTTCAGACGGAGCCCTCCGCCTGTAGGATTTCCAAGCTTGGTGTCCAAGGCCCTCCACAATCTGGGCACCGGCTTCCATTCCTTCAGTTACTGCTTCATCCCCACGCTGAGCCCTCTGGGCCGCTCTCTGCCACCTGCATCCAACCGGAAGGCAGAGTGACTGCTGGTGCTCCAGACTTCCTGCCTGCCTCGCACCTCCGGGCTTTTCTCCGGGTGCTGCCCTCCACGGGGGATGCTCTTCCTCCCTTTCCTCCAACGAATTTCTTCTCCGGTGACAGTGATAAGAACACTAAGGCAGCAGGGTGGTCTCGACTCGGGGCACAGGCTGCCTGGGCTTTACTGATGAACAGAGGTCCACCTCGAGCTGACTACTATTGTTTAACTGTGCCTCAGTTTCCCCATCTGTAAAACGAGAACCACGATAATACCTTCCTCCCTGGGTGATTCCCAAGGCTGAAAACGTGTCCACAGATGTAAAATGGGCCAGGTGCACAGTGGGTGCTCATCGGTACGCGCTGTCTTCCCTCTGCCTTGGGTTAGGATCTCGCGACTGGGCCTGCCTCCTCCATCAGACTGGATGTTTGCTGCGGCCCTGGCTGCGGTGTGCAGAGGTGCGAGGTAAATGCCACGTAGATGCAGACAGAGACTTTTCTTCTCGACCAGAGTTGGTTCAGGCTCCTTAGAGCCCTCGGCTGGACTGGGCCCAACCTTGGGCTTCCCATCCGTCCTTGCAGGATCCAGTTTGAGCAGGAATCCTGCTGGGTCAGTTTAGCCCCTCCCCACACCCTCCATATCTTATCAGTCTGGCCTGCCTTCAGCAAGAATTGCCTTGAGTCGGTCACAAGAGTGCCCCTTACCCCACTCACTGACCCTGGCCCTGCTCCTTGGCTGTAAGTTCTGCTTGCTGGAGGCGGAGCAGAGTCTAATTTCTCTCCCCCATTGCAGAACCCTGTCTGCAGCTAGGAAATGCACAGGCTCTGAAAACTCTTTTTTCAGGCCACAAAATCTGGATCTGCCCTAATGTCAGGCTATTTAGAGTCCTGGTCTACCCCACTCTGTGTAGATCTAATGGCCCCCAGGACGCTGCCCTCATGCCTCCTGCGGGGTATCAACAGGTTGAATCATCATTCAAAAACCCAGTAGGAATTCCCACGTCACATCTGGCCCTGAGGGTCTCAGATAGGGGACAGAGGCTATGCACTCATGGGAAGCTGAGTCACAGAGCTGGCAGGTGGCTGAGCTGGATTCCACTGGCTTCCAGAGATGGCCTGCAATTTAGTAGGAGTCCTGGAGACAGGTAACTGACAGACTCTGGAGAGTGCTCCCTGAGAAGCAGTCATCCTGGGAGCATTAGGATTCTTTTGCATCGAACCACTGAAAGGTCAAGAGGCTGGACGATTCTTACACCACCTTGGGCCCAGGGCCTGATCCTGGAGTCCTGGGATCGAGTCCCACGTCAGGCTCCCTGCATGGAGCCTGCTTCCCCCTCTGCCTGTGTCTCTGCCTCTCTCTCTCTCTCTGTATCTCTCATAAATAAATAAATTAAAAAAAAAAAAAAAAGAATGACACAACCTGAAAGCTCTCTCCCTATGCATCTCCTAGAAATGCTGGATAAAAAGACTACATGCATAACTTTTATATGAGCTTGTAAGAAAGTGAGGAAAATCACTAGAGGCCAGAATAATACTAATACTATCATTCAGATGGTCTTATTGCTACACTTAGATCACATTTAATGTTGATTTTCCTGAATAGTGCTTGAGAGATGCCATAATTCAACTCGGAGGGACATTCTCAGCGCCTTAGTGCATCGAGCCCCCTAGCGCTTCCAGCAACCTCAAGCATTGCTGTGCCCATTTCACAGATGAGGAAACTGAGCACATCCAGTGCTCATAGTGCTGGAATCCAAGCCCAGGCGGTCTCGCTCCCAGGCCTGAATTCTTCAGGCTTATGCTCCACTCACTGTGCTGTATCAGCATAATGGTTAAGTCATGGGAAAAGGCTAGGACTTAAAAGCCTGGATGTGACAGGAAGGTGAACAGCCCTGTGGGGCAGAGAGGGGGTGTTGAGACAGAGGGGAAAACCAGCAATCAGGAGGGGAGACCTGAAGCAAACGGGCCGGTGGGAGAGACAACGGAGCCCCTCATACAAAGCCAGGGCTCTCGAGGGGCCGTGCCCCTAAGAAATGGGGAGCAGAGAGAAAGATCTGCACCCTGGCAAAGAGAGATGACTGGGAAAGCTTGTGTGTGTGTACCTGAGCTCCAGGGAGGAAAAAGCGTGCAAGTCTCCTGGAACCTGCGGTCTGGCATCTGGCCTCCCAGAGGACACGGTGTGGCCAGGCAGGGGATAGCCTGGGGCTGCCCTCCAGAGCCATCCTAAAGGTGCCCAAGCCGGGCCAGGTGTCCACGGATCACCCCTGGCTGGAAATAAACTCACCATCCCAATGACACAGCACACAGGGAAACAGGCTACCAGGAGGGAAGGACAGCACACACTACAAATATCAGGACACAGCTCCCAAGAACTTGAGCCAAGAAACTAATGGGAAGAGACTGTAAAGTGAATTTGCATAACAGAGTCAGCTGCCTACTGGGAAAAGCCAGCATCCTGGGCATGGGATGGGTTCAGTGGTCCCAGCCTACTGGGCACCGGGCTAGGTGCTCGAGGGGACAGAACCCGGGGCAAGGGAACATCATGCAGTCCCAGTGTTGACTTCCCTCCCCATCATCCTTCCTCGATGTTCACATAGAAGTCCCAACTGAGGGACGCCTGGATGGCTCAGCAGTTGAGGTCTGCCCCGAAGTGATCTCGGGGTCCCTGAATCGATTCCAACGTTGGGCTCCCCACGGGGAGCCTGCTTCTCCTTCTGCCAGTGTCTCTGCCTCTCTCTCTCTCTGTGTGTCTCTCATGAATAAATAAATAAAATTTAAAAAAAAAAAAAAAAGAATCCTAACTGACTCGAGTGCCTGGGTGCATCCGGGAAAGGTGTTGAGCTCCAAAACGAAAATATCTGGCTCTCTGCAGAGTAGATGCGCTTCAAGATCAATCTGAGCTTGCTGCTGCTCCCGCTTAACCCAAGCCCAGCGGGGGGAAGTGATATTCATGGAGCATGGGGTTGGAGACATGCCATTCCCCCAATCTCACCCTATATCAGAGCCCGCTGAGCTGGGGTCCCAAGACCCTGGGTTTTTCCCTGAAAATGTCTGCCTAAATCCTGAATGGGAGTGTGCCTTTTGCTGGAGTGAGGGGCTTGGCTTTCACGGGCTTCTCCAAAAGGGTGGGGACTCCACCTTAAGGTCAAGCTGAGGGATGAGCACGGACCACCAGGATGGAGTGCCCATGGTACCCAAAGATTTGGAGGAGGGGAAACATTGTTTTTGTGCTTAAATGCACACGGCTCTATAACAAATTAGGGAGAAATCCTCATGGATTCTGAAGACGACACAGGGAGCTTCAGTCATCTCACAGTTATGGGACCTCACTGGGTCCCCCTAGCAGACCTCCTAAGGATGCCCCCCGCCTCTCCCCAGCAGTTGGCAGAGCCGGGGAACCTGGTTCCAGACACCAGGGCCTTGGATCAAGCCAGACCACGGGCACACGGAGGGTGCTGCTCAGGACATCACCCGGGGACCTCTTCATGACAGCTCCTGAGGGGATCATCCCCTGGGCCTCATTACCAGGAAAACCTGCGCTTTCATCTGAAGGGTGTTCATTTTTTTTTTTTTTTTGAAGGGTGTTCAAATCTAGTGAGTGATCCTCTTGTCCTCTTTGCTCTTGTTGCTGGGAAGCTCAGAGCCAAAAACTAGTCCATATCTCACAGATACACTGGACCTCCTGGCATGATTTATTTTTTTTCCAATCCGGGTGCATCTTGATAACGGGTGTTACTTTGCGAGCATCTCTCCAGCGGCCAAGCACAGGCCTGAGGAGGTACGCGTGCAACCACACCATCGTAATTCCCTCTGGTGCAAGTATCACCAGCCCTACTGTAGAGACAGGCTGGCCAAGCAGCGGGAAGCAACTCATGTTCCTGTGGGGACACAGGGGGTCGGGGCACTTCCCGGGTGGCTCACCTGGCAGGGCAGCAGCCACACTCTGACTCCCTTCCCAGAGGTGTCAGAGGAGAGGGGGAGGGACCTCCCTCCACGTCCCCTGGGGTCCCTGAGCCCTCCTGCCCTCCTTCACGCTCCCCTCCTCACACACCTGTGTCCACGGCTCCTACTGCCCCCTCCTCCGAGAACGTGGCCAGGTCTGGGAACCGACACACTGTCTAAGAAGGGCATTTAAACAAAAAACACCTGGCCCTCCTTTCTTACCAAAAAAGGCTATTTCAACACCGTAGCAGCAGGAAGAGACAGGAATCGGGCTTCCCGGGGAAGGATGCTGACGGCCCCGTTCCGACACAGCCTCCCCAGGCCCTCCTCGCTCTGCTGTTTCCCACAGAAAGCCCTGCCCGAAGGGCTCCTGGAGCTCACGGGGTCCAGCTATCCATGCTCTGGATGGGGAGCCCGAGGCCTCAGGCAGAGGTCCTCCTGGGCGCTGGGCATCCCCACCTCCCTCCTGGGGGTCACCCTACCAATCAGAGTTCCCACCCTGTTTTCCAGGGAGCGGGCTGCAGTTCAGAGGGCACTGGCCACCCCCCGGCCCGCAGCAGGGAGGGGAAGGCCGAGATCTGAACCCAGCTCTGGCCCGGAGGCTGAGACCATGAAGTCGTCAGTCATCGCGAGCACCTACTGGATGCCAGAGGCTGTGCGTGGAGGCTACCACATTGCCCCTCCCCTGGCGAGTCATGGGAGGGCAGAGGCGGAGGGGGCAGGGGGTGAGAAGGACAGCGATGCCCTCGGGGGGCCCTGAAGAGCCCTCAGCAGCTGTGACATGTTCAACAGGCCTGGAAGGATGACCTCGCCCAGCAGGGCTGGGTGAGCCGTGCCATCAGCAGGGGCTGGGCCGGTGCTCACCTGCCCTAGGTAACCTCCCAGCAGCCCACCCCGACAGGCTCTGGAGCGGAAAACGCAAGGCCACAGAGGGGGCCAGGAGGTGCCCCTCAGGCCTCCCACTGCCCCTGCCGTGCCCAGACCTG
The DNA here is from genome assembly GCF_048418805.1 of Vulpes vulpes. Taxonomy (NCBI): domain Eukaryota; kingdom Metazoa; phylum Chordata; class Mammalia; order Carnivora; family Canidae; genus Vulpes; species Vulpes vulpes. Next base: position 51,476,787 of record NC_132795.1, read on the forward strand.
GCCGGCGTGGGGCCGCAGGTGGAGCTCACAGACAGGGTCTCCCTCCAGGATTGGCCCCTGTGTCCCCAGAGCCCCGAGAGCGGGGCTCGGAGTGAAGCCAGGTGAGGGCGAGGGGCATCTCAGGGTGCCTCGGGGTGCATGGAGGTTACAGGAAGGCCACCGCCTGGGGTTTGGACCCCTCGAGTCCAGGGCCTGGGTCTGCTCCCCTCCCCAAGCTCTGCCGGCTTGAGTCTCCTGCCTGCTTCCACCATCACCAGCCTGAGAACTTGCACATGTCACGTGGGGATGATGACTGGACCTCATGGGGTCGTGGCGATGGTGGAAGGGGCCACTGATGTGAAGTGAGGATGGGGGCCTCTGGGAGTGCCTCCCACTGGGACGCCGAGATGAGGCCAGGCTCTGTGAGCACCGGGGTGGGGGGCACATGCAGCTTGCTTAGCTGGAGTCCCAGGGCCTGCCCCAAGCCTGCCCCCCACCCCGGGCCTCCAGCCCTCCTGGACCCGCATCAGCTTGGGAACCCCTTATCCCTGGGTTGCCCTCAGATCCAGCCTCTCTGGGGCCCCAAGAGCACGATGCAGTGACCCCGACCCTGGTGCTCATCTGCTGAGTCCTTTGAGCCAGGAAAGCAGGCTCCTCGGCAATGGCAGGAGGCCTGTGCTCCCCACTTTCACTGCTGAGCCCAGATCCCCATTACTGGCACCCCTTCCATTCATGCTGACTTGCAGCGGCTGAAGGGGCATGCTCCTGGGCGGGGTGGGGGGTCCTGGGTCCTAGGGTACAGCCCGATGACCTGCCAGCCACAATCAGAGAGAGAGAGGGATCCCTGGGGGTCAACCAGGCACCCCAGTGACAGAGCCAGGGCCAGGACCTGATGGTGGACACCCCTCCTGCCCCCTGCTGTCCCGGAGCCCTTCTCCAGGAGGTTCTGGGCATAGGAGGACGACGGGCTTGCCCAGACCCCTGGCCTGGTCCCCCAGGGGCTCCTACTTTGGGTCTTCTTAGTGGTTTCTGGTTTTGCATAACAGAGGCTTTGGTTCTTTCTCTGCAGTTCCCAGTGTGGGTGGCAGATAGGGTGGGGACCCAGGTGACGTATCTCTGCCTTGTGGCACCTGTAAGCTACACGGCTCCTCGGGCCCTGTCTCAACCCTTAGAGATTTCTCCACAGAAGGGGCAGGTGGCAGGAAGAAGGGGTCTGTGAGACTTCACCAGAGATCCTGCAAAACCCTGCCCGGGGTGACCTCACCCAGCAACGTCTTCCCCAGGAGCCCCACCCTGGGGCGTATACACCTGCATTTGGAGGCACTACCCAGGCTGCCTGGAAGACTTGAGAGTGGGATCCCTCACTACCACAGACATGCTCCTGACTCTTTCCTCGGCTGGCTCCTGTGGTCTGAAGTCCTACTTAGTGCTGGACGGGGCCTGCCTCCCCCACATTCCCCAGTGGGGTCCCAGGGCCGCGAGGGCAGTGCCAGAGGCCGTTTGTACTTCCCTCCTCTTCATTCAGTGAGTATTTCTTGAGAACCTAGCATGTGCCAGGCCCTGAGCAACGTGCTGGATTTGAATCTGACCTCGGCCAAATCTTTTACCCTGTGCCGGCCTTGGTGTCTACTTGGCCATCACCACTGCTCTGGGAGGAAGACACAATGTTGGGTGGGGGAGAGGGAGGAGTCCCCATTCTACCAACAGGGGACAGAGGACTGGGGTGAGCATGTCTCAGGGTCTAGAGCCCAGCATCCGAGGCCACACGCAGGGGGCCTGGCCCACCCCCAGCTGACCAGCTGAACACGGGGGGACAGGGCCCTGGCTGGGGCCTGAACAGGCCCTCTTCATCCCTCCTCCCCTCTTGACCCTCCCACTGCCTATAGCACCTGTTAGCACACGCGCAGGGAGGAAGCTCACCTGCCTTAGGGACATTCTCAGCATCCCCCCTCCAAACACCAGGGCCTTTAGCCACTTGTTGGGTGCTTGGCCTTGGGGCCAACAGACCCAGAAGACGGCCCCCAACCTTGCCTGTCAGCATGGAGGAGGACTTTCCCTTCATTGGCTGGTTCTCTACACCTTCAGGTAAAGCAGAGCAAGGCTCACCTGCACTGGCCCCACCCCCTCTGTGACTCGGTGGGCAGACCTCGCTGGCAGGTACCCATGACTGCTCAGGGCTCTTTCTGGTTGATCTTGTGAAATCTCGCTTGTCTCCCACGTCTGGGGGTTCCCCTGTTCCCCAGGGCGGCTTGTCCCCTAACCAGCCACCCTGGGTGATGCTCTGACCACAGACTACAGAGCAGGTCCCAGCGAGGACCCGAGGTGGTGAGCTTTATGATGGCTCCACCTCCGTGTATGATGCTGCTGGCTAATCCCCTCTCTGCAGATGACCCAGCAGAAGCCCTGGAGGCTCAGGAAGCCCAGAGCCAGGGCTGCAGGAAAGACCGGCTATTCTAAGTTGGGCTCTGGGGACAAATCTCGATTGAAAGCACAGCCCTGTCACTAACTGTGACCTGGCCTCAGTTTCTCCATTCTGTGAGATGGGGACCCAGCAGTGCCAGCCTCTCAAGGTCGGGGCAAGGATCTCATGGGCTCCTTAGTGCCTCCCCCAGAGTCAGGCTGGCAGGTGGAGTGCTCAAGGCTCGGGGGATGCAGCTCTTGTGATGCTCTCGGGGGCATGCTCCCCCCTCCACCCAACGTCACTCAGGATCGAGTCCAGCCCTCTCCTCCAGGGTCTTACCACCCCTACCTCACCCTCCTCTGGGGCTCCAGCCCCGCAGTGCTCGCTGGCCCAGCACACCTGCTTTCCTCGCAAACCTACCTGCCAGCAAGGTGCCAGCGATGCAAGGCCGACGGCTGGGCCGGGGCCTCCCCTGGGCTTCTGTTTGTGACAGCTCCATCACGCCACGGGCCTGTGTCCCGTCAGCCTCCCTCATCAGACTAGGTCAGGCCCATCTGGTGGAGCTAGAGCCAGCCGGCGGGACCTGTGACTTCGTGGCAATTGCCTCCCAGAGTTTAGCACAAGTCTCTCGATGCGAAGTTACCGAATGAGCACCCGTGAACACGCCCTGCCACCTGCCGCCTTCCCTCCAACACGTAAATGCCAGATTTGCCGGGTGGACACGGGGCCTGACAGGGGCGGGGGGGGGGTGAGTCACGGGGGGTCACCCAGCTCCAAGGGGAGGAACTCAGGCCAGCCCTGCTGACCCCTGGGGCTCTGCAACGTGGCCCCACCCCCCTGTGTCTCTCCTGGCCCCAGAAGTCCTTCCTGTCCACCTGAACGTCCATGATCTTTGCAGGTCAGTAAAATGGAGGCCCGGCCTGCGGAGACTTTTCCAGAAAGGCAGCGAGCTTCCACACGGAGCACGCCTTACAGCTTTACTCCTGTCTCTCACCCTATGTTTATAAAACCACACCAGAGTCCTGGAGGTCACTCAGTCACCTGATCCCTCCTCGGACACCCCTGGGGTCCTGCTCTGTGCCAGCCCGAGGTGGAGCCCTGGGACCCAGGGATGAGTCAGGCAGGGCCCCACCTTGAGCCTTGAGGGGGGAGACTGAACAGATGCTCATGGGGCACTAAGTGCTGTGTCAAATATATGAGCAAAGATTCCAGGAGCCCTGCCCCATCTTGCCTGGGTGGATACAGGGCAGCCAAGGAGGCTTCCTGGAGGAAGAGGGAGAGTTCTAGGCAGAGGAACACATAGGGAGGCCGAGAGGACGGCAAGGCGGGGGGCAAACGGGCATATGGGTGACCTGTGTGCATGGGCAGGCAGCGAAGGGCGACAGTGTTCCTAATCCAGCACCGGGTGGTGGGCTGGAGGGGTGGAGACGACCCCAGCCACCCACAGGTGTCCCATAAGTCGCTAGCATGTGACCTGGCTCCCTCCTCCCGCTGCTGGTGGCCAGCGGGGCTCCCCGGGAACAGGAGCTCGCCTTCAGCACCCTAAGCTGAAGTCACTCAGTCACCTGATGTGACTCCCGCCCTAGGCCAGCAGCTGTGCAAGGGCCCCGGGGCACCAGCGCTGGGTCTTCCCTGGGGGCGCTGACCACAAAGCCCACCGGGGCCTCTCTGGAAACCAGACCTGGTCCAAAGGCCGATGGATGCCCGGCGGGCTGGTGTGCAGATGTGACAGGAAAACAAGGACACGGGTGCGATCGTCACTCGACAGCGCACAGTTTACCCCCCGAGTCACAAGCTGGAGACCCTGGCTCGGAGCGGCGGGGCAGCCCAGCAGAGCTCACCCGCCACGTATGTGTGCGGTACGTGGGCCCGGGCGCTGCACCCAGGCCCCGACGGCTCCGTGGGCTCCCCCCACTGTGGCATTGGTGTCCCCCGCCGGTCCATGGAGCCTAGAACGCCGGCTGGTGGCCAGGGCACGAGCATATATTTTATGAATGAGTGAACAAAAGAATCTGCACCCCCTGCTCCTCCCCCCCGCCCCCCGCGGCAGTAGGAAGAAGCCATCTGCTACTGTTTTTTGTTGTTGCTGTTACTCTAAAAATCAAAAGCACAAACCCAAAGTCAGAGCTCTGTGTCGCATCAGGACGGACAGACACCCGGGCCCCCGATGCCAGGCTGGAATCAAGTTTGGCATCACAGGGACAGGAGTCAGAGGCCAAATCTCCACTGGGCCACGAGTGGCTGGGGGGGCGGGGGGGCCTGACCTGTCGCCCCCTCCCCTGCTTGCTCGGAGCCTTGGCGTCCCCACCCCTAAGCAGAGGTGCAAGAGGACGGAGGACCTACCTGCCTTGCCGGCTGCGGCTGCGTGAGGACTGAGGAGGTGGGACCTGCGGGGGTGAGTGCAGGGGGGTCACAGCCTGCTGGCCTCCTGTGTGGTGACCTTGGCCGCTGGGTAAGCTCTGGAGCCTCAGCACGACTGCACTGGCCCCACGGGCAGCAGAATGGCTTACACATTAGGAGGGACCCACAGGGCCAAAGGGCAGAGGGGCCCAGGAGGGCGCGGGCAGGTGGCTCCCCCCACCCCCCAGTGACTCAGCAGGACTCAGGGAGGCCGACAGGTTGAGGGATGGGAGCTGCCCCTGGCTGTACCCTGTGCAGGGAAGCCCAGCTGCCACTGTTTTTGATAAATATTTTATCACCGCTCACAGAGCAGTCCCCAGGAAGGTGCCTGCAGCCTCCGAGCCCGCAGAGCACCCCTTCCTGCCCGGACAGAAGGAAGTGGCTGGGTGGGGTGCAGGGTGGGGTCAGGAGCCCAGACCGCTAGCGCATTACTGTTCCGCCGAGACTTCAGGTCAGCTCAGCTCATGCTCCCTGAGCCTCAACCACACTCTGCCCCACCCTGTGCCGGGTGCCGGGTGCCAGGTGCCGGGTGCCAGGTGCCGGGTGCCAGGTGCCGGGTGCCAGGCTCAGCCCTGCCCTGTGGACAGCTCCCATGTTCCCCTTCACCACACCTAGGGCGCCAGCCTCTGCCTTTTGGCCCAGGCAGATGTCCCATCCTGCTGGCCCAGTGCCATGCCACCTCCTCCAGGAAGTATCCCCAGCTTTCCCCTTCTTACTATGTGACCTTGGGCAGGCCCATCACCCTATCTAAGACTATTCCTAATGTGGAGCTGATGGTGCCCACTTGTGGGGGACGGGACAAGACCCTATAAATGAAGGGTCTCCCCGTACCTCGCCCACGTGGAGACATTCTCTTCAGAGGGAGCTGAACATCAGGAATCCAACCAACAAATATCGAGCATGTCTCAGGCTGGCACACAGGGACAACACAGGGCCTGGCTGCTGCTGGCAGGGCCCCCGATTTTACCGGGGCCACCAGACCCCCATGACACTGACACGAACACCAAGCATAGCAGCAGCAACAACATGACAGGAATCGCAGCTACCGCGTCTCAAGCCCTTGCCGCTGCCAAAGGCTTGACATCACATCCCCTGTTCACACCTCCCAGCAGCCCCGTGCGCTGGGGTTCTCACCACCCTTCAGAACAGACTGGAAACCACAGCTCCCCACCTCTTCACGGCTGGGCTCTCCCCACTGTGGCCAAGGCCACGCTCAGGGTCTTCCCCAGCCTTCCCTCTCCACCCAGAGCCTACTGTGCCAGGGACCACAACCACCTACTCAAGTCCGAGACCAACGGTCCCAGGGACACATAAGGTAGTGAGCTCCCTGTCACAGGACATAATCAAGCATCATGTTTATTATCATCAACACGTGGCCTCAATGGCTGGCTCTCAGTCCATTTTAAGCAGATCCTAAGGACTGACCTGCTGTGTGACCTTGGACAAGAGACTGACCTCTCTGGGCCTTGCCTTCCTCATCTGTACATCTGTTAAACAAGGGCAAATATGTAAACCTCTGAGCTGTCTTCAGGTGCATCTCTGGGGTGGGGTGTGTGTTGACTCTTACGGATTTTGTAGCTTTACCACCTCCCTCCCCCTTCATGGGTACCAAGTGGGGTAGAAATCGAAATTCCCATTTCACAGATTCGAAAACTGAGGCCCGGGCAGTAACCACCGCTCAGACTTGAAGGGTCCGCGGCAGAGCCAGAACCAGAGGGCGGGTCTCCTGGTGCCGCATGGGGGCCGCCCTCCCCGCCTGGGTCCTCCCTGCCCCGAGCCTTTCTTCCTGGGTTCCCCCGTGGGCCCCGGGGGGACTGGTTTTCCTGGAGAAACTGCTCTGGCAACACACACAAGGTTTTTCACCAGTTTGGCCGATGGCACAAGAAGCAGGACCATAAGAAAACGAGGAAGACGTCTGCTTCCTCCCTGTGGGAGCTCCTGCCATCCTCACGGTGCTCTGGCGACATCCTGTCATCCTCAGGCAGGTAGCGTGGGCGCGGTGGGAAGGGGACGCGCACCCCTCTCGCCAGAGACCCTAGGTGTGAGCCCCAGCCCCACTCCTGGGTCCGCTGCCCGGGTCTCCAGGCAACCGCTTGGCCTCTGTGAGCCTCAGTTTGCCTCTCTGTTCATGGGGCATGGCCATGATCACTGCTGGAGAAGTCCGCGGGTGGGGCCTGCACATGGAGGGGCTCAGGAAACGGCAGCCCCCCTTCTTCCTGGGCCGAAGCCCTGGAATCAGAACTAAGGACAGCACCACTGTGTGCTCAAACGAGCCACACGGATTTCCTTGACAATCCCGGCACCACCGCCCGCCCCTGGTGTAGACAGCCCGTGGCAATCCCACGGTAAACTCCGCCTCGGGCCTCGCTGTGCTCCCTCGAGGGTACCCAGGGGCACGGGTGTCAGCTGAAGGCTCCTCTGGGCCAGGAACCCAGTCCTCCGGCCACCCCGGAGGTGGCCCTCAGCGCTGACACTGGTACCAATCCCGACAGTAACACTGGGACCCGTGCCGGAGCACGGTGGACAGAGCCACAGTACGCCCAGGTGGCTGGGCTGCCGCTCTTCCACCCGCGCAAGGGGAATGTCCCTCTCGGGGCCTGACACGGAGCCACGAGATCCTCGCCACACCCCTCGGTGCTGAGTGCTTGCAGTTGTCACCACGTCACAGATGGAGAAGCCAAGGCCGACAGAGGTCTAGTGACTTGCTGGGGGGGTGGGGTCAGGATTCGAACCCAGGCGGCCGGGGCACCACAACCCGTGCTTTTAATCATCTCAACACTTAAGTCCAAACTGACCCAAGGCAGGCGGCAGAACTGAAGCTCAGAGAGGTAGGCGGCTTCCGCTTGGCCGCACGGCTCTTAAAGGGTGCTGCCACCTGTACAGCAGGTGGGCCCGACTCTGGGGTCCCCGGCATTGATGGCCCCTCTCTGGCCCCGACTGGCTCTCAGCCATCTGAGACTTAGGGATTTCTGAGTCACCAGAGCTGTGCTCACACACCGATCTCAGAGGCCTCATCCCACTGGTGCTCCCCCCACTGAGACTCAGTTTTGAGACGTATAAGAGGGATGTGGTTAAAAGGCAAAAAGAGGGTTATAGTGTCACCAGGAAGTTGCCTTTTTGTTCCATTAAAGCCACGTCTTCATAGCAGTCCAAGACTCTAACGTGCATCTCCTGACGCAGACGTGGGGCACGGCTGGGTCCTGTCTTCTTCAGCAGGTACCCCAGGGCTACCCCAGGCCACCCCGGGCTGCTGGGTGAGCCCAAGGCAGGACTTCCTGACCCTGCCCTGTGACCCTGAGGAACAATGACCCCGCAATCTGACCCTACAGCTCCCCATTCAGATTGCACCTGGGGCCCCTCCCGTTCTGTGCGGCTCTCTCTACCTCGTGGGACCTCCTGTCATCTGCTGGGCCTGGAGGAGGCAGGGGGGACTGAGTGAGGGGATGAAGGCAGGAGTGAATGGCTTCCTGTCCCTCTATGGGCATCTTGGGAGCCCGCTATCCTCACAGACGTCCCAGCAGATGATTTTGTTCATGTCCATGAACGCCCAGGACTCGGGGCACCTGGACAGGGCCCCGGGCTTTCTGCTTCCTCTCCTCGGCCCAGCCCCTCCTGGCTCTGCCCAGAGCCTCCTGGGACACCTGGGTGTCATCTTCCAAGGCCTGCCTCCAGAAAGAGCTGGCACCAGCGGCCCAGCCGGATCCCATGAAACGCTGCCCGACTGCCCAGGCGATCCCGCTTGACCGTCCCCAGGCCTTGCAATCCATCCATTAGAAACAAAACAACAACAACAAAAATCCATCCGCTAACCAATGTTTCTGCACAGGCTGCTTTCCCTGGTGATGAGAAATTAAGTCCATGCGGATGTCCCCATCACCGGATAGTTAAGGTGGCCGAAACCCAGAGAGTGCCAACCGTTCTCACGGCCTACGCCACGTTTGCGGCGGGCTTGCCACGTGTCATGCGTGGTGCCTCTTCGGGTCAGCCCAGACCCGTAAGGAGTGGGGAGTACTACGGTTACCAGATGGAAAAATGGAGGCTCTGAGAAGCAAGGTAGCTTGCCTAGGACCCCAGGGACAGCCGGCAGTGGCCCTGTGATGCTGCCTGACTCCAGAGCACCCCAGGCTCCCCCCCCCCATTTTAAACAAACGGCTTGGCAGGAAAGACCCCCAGGGAGGCCATAACCTGCTGATTGAGGAGGACTGGGGCTCAGATAGGGGGAGGAGCTTGCTCAGGGACACAGCAAGACCACGCCCCCGGGTTGGGGTGCTCTTGGGTCCACCCCATTGCCAACCAGCCAGAGGGAGCCAGTGAGCTTGTGCCCTCTTCCAATGCCACCACTCAGCAGCGTTCACCCTTGTATGTGCACCGGGTGGAGGTGGGGGGTGCGTTGCACGGTACAGATTCCTGGCGCCCCCCTCCGAGGTCGGGACAAGAGCCCAGGAATTGGCATGTTATGAAGCACTGTCATTGAAGAGGACAATCTGGTGGCCCTGGGCCCCACCCCCAGAGCCCCTAGCTCACACCCCTCCAGAAGGGTGCTCCCAGCGGGGCCTGGGGCAGGAGGTCTTGAGAGGCCCCAGGGAGGCCCCCCTCCCCCTCCAGATGCGGTCCAGGGAATAGCGTTTGGAATCCCACGGAACTCCGGCACAGCCGGGCTTTGGCCAAAAGCATCACTAATCACCTGGACAGCGATGGCCAGTCCATGCAGTGCTCCCGGCAGCGGTCGGCGGATCTCAGTGCTGCCCCACCGCTTGGATGGGGAAATGGAGGCCGCCCACAGGAAGTGGCCTGGCGGGCCAGGGCCAGGGCCAAGACCACACCCAGCGATCCCCAGGCCAGGGACCCTCCCCAGCCCAGCAGGTCTTCCCTACCTTGGCTCCACTGGACACAATCTTCGAAAGCGTCAGGCCAGTGAACGGTCTGATTTTGCCAGAGGCCCGGGACCCGGACCCAGGCAGGTCAGTGCCACCTCTCCGGGCCGTGCCCAGGGCTCCCCGGTTCTGAGGGCACAGACCTCTGTGTGCTCCAGCCCTGGGGCCTCTGCCCTCAGATGCGCCTGCTGCCCCCCACCCACCCCCACCCACGCGGGGCTCTGTGGGGCCAGCTCCCCACGGGGAGGGGGGAGGAGGCCCAGGCCAGGGGCCAGAGGGGTGGGGCCGCGCTGAAGCCGGACAGGGGGACAGGGGGACAGGGGGACAGGGGGACGGCTGGGGAAGGAGGTGCCCCCGGCCCTCTACCATCTTTGTTCGCTCCACGAAGGGGGGCAGCGTGGGGGGAGGGAGGGCCGCCACGGGGAGGGGGCAGCGTGGGGAAGGAGGGGCAGGGAGCGAGGCGCTGGACAGCCCTGCACCCCCCGCAGACCCGCCCGCCAGACCGAGACCGAGGGAAAGTCAGAGAAGAGACGGGAAGGGGGCGGGGCGGGGGGCGAGAAGGGGAGACGCGGGGGGAGGAGCTGGGAGGGCGGGGGCCGGGGAGCGGGGCCGCGCCACCCCGACCCCATCGCGGGTCCCCGCGCCCCGTCACGCGTGCACACACACACACGCGCGCGCGCCCCGCACACGCGCCCCCCGCCCCGCCCCGCCCCGCCCGCCCCTCCGCCCGCGGGGCCTCGGGGCCCGGCGCCGCCGCTCACCTCGGTCCCCGCCGCCGCCGCCGCCGCCGCCGCCGCCGCCGCCGCGCAGAGCCGGAGCCCGGGCCGGGGGAGGGGGCCTCGGAGGCCCCGCCCCGCCCCGCCCCGCCCCCGGGTGCGCGGCCGAGGCGACACCCGCTCCGGGAGGCGACCCGGGGGCACGGGCGCCCTCGGCGGATCCCCCACCCGGTGCACTGCGCAGGCTGGAGGCGGTGCCCGCGGGGATGGGGCGTCCCCTGGCCACCCCGCACCCCGCCCCTGCGCGCTCCCTTCCTGCCCCCCGAGCGCCCCCTCCTCGGGCCTCGGCCAGTGCGGGGCGCTGCGAGCGGCGAGGAGGAATCAGACCCCGGGACGCAGTCCCTGCGGCCGGGCGGGGGGCGGGGAGCCTCGGGTCTGGCGCTGGCAGAGGGGGCAGGGACCGAGCAGACAGATGCTTCCAGCGTCGGAATGGCCCAGCGCTGTGCCTCCCCAAGTGTGCCCCCCGCCCCCCGCTCCGCGGGCATCCCCCTGAACTTGTTGGCAATGCCCATTCTCAGGCCCCACCCCAGACTTGCAGAATCCAGGGCTGGGGCCTAGGAATCGGGGCTTTAACAAGCCCTCCAGGCGATTCCCATGCTTGTGGAAATTTGAGTGTTGCCCTGGCTGGGATGTCCAGCACCCCATGTCCCACACCCCCGATGGAGCCCCCAGGTCCCACATCTGAGAGCTCCCAGGTCCCACATCTGAGAGCGTATACACGGGGTTCTTTTCATCCTCTGTTCAAAAAGGCCCACCTTATCCCCTTTGTGGCACTGTGTTAGGAAGGGGGATCCAGGAGAAAGCGGTCCCTGCACCAGGAATTCCCCGGGGCAGGAATCCTGGGCCAGAGGAGAGTGTCATCAGAGGCCAGGCTGCCAAGGCCGGGCCTTCCTACCGTGGTTCCTGATCCTTATGTGTGTTCAAGTGTAGTGATGGTTTTAAAGTCTTGAAATGGGAGCACCTGGGTGGCTCAGCAGTTGAGTGTCTGCATTTGGCTCAGGGTGTGATCCCGAGATCCTGGGATCGAGTCCCTCATCGGGCTCCCCGCAGGGAGCCTGCTTCTCCCTCTGCCTGTGTCTCTGCCTCTCTCTGTGTGTCTGTCATGAATAAATAAAATCTTAAAAAAAAAAAAAGTCTTGAAATGCAATTATGCAAATATTTCTCTGTATTCAGGACTTTTTCTCCTGTGATCTGGTTGTTTGCAGCTAAGCCACCTGCCTTTGTTAAAGTGGGACAGGTCAGGCAGCAGGCCTTCCTGGGGACTAGAGGCCAGGAGGGGGAGTGTGCCGATGGGCTTCACCAGGGTCCAGGGACATGCACCTCTGCCTGGGCGGTTGGCCAGGGCGTCCAGAAGGTGGAAAGGGCATCTGGACAGAGGGACCTGCTGGGGCAGACACATGTAGCAAGTGTGTCCTGGGAATGTCCAGCACGTTCTCTGGATGATTTCAAATAGCCTCCCTTTCTTTTTTCTTCCCTTGTCCTACTTCGGTTTTCTTCCTAATACTCAGACTTGGCATTTTCTTCTGTAATTGATCATTTCTTTAGTATTGAGTTTGTCCACTGGGCTGTAAATTGCCTGAGAGAATTTCTTCTCTTCCCCCGAAAGTGTCCCCAGCAGTTAGGAGAGCGTTTGGACCTCAGAAGGTGCCAACTAGATGTTTGTGGAAAGAATGGGTGATGAATGGCCCCATAATGAGCACTACTGGCCGCTTTTCACTGGTGGCACCCCTGTTCCCCCAGATGCATCACCTGCCAGGCTCTGTGACCTCCCCACCCCGATGGGCGGCATTGTCCTCTGGTGCCTGGTTGGGGATGGACAGAGCTGGATGCAACAGCCGGAGATTAGGAGGGAAATGGGGCATCTCCTCCCGCTGACCGCGTGCTGTATCCCCTGGCTGGCTGTGCCCTCTATGACCGTAGCTCTTGCTGGGAGGCTCCCCACAGCTGTAGGTCCCGCTGGCTTCCGTATAAAACACCACTTCCTCTGCTTGTTCTTTCCAGCCCCAGGGATGGTAGCAGCGTCCTGCAATCCCAGTCTCTGGGTGCTCCTAATCCTGCCCACTCCTCCGTTAACGGTCTCTTATTTAGACCACGTGTATGACATTACAAGGGTGGATACGTGTTATTATACATTTGTCCAAACCCATGGAATGCATGACACCGGGAGTGACCGTAACATCAGCTCTGGACTTTGGGTGATACGTCACTGCAGCAGGTTCATCAGTTGTGACAGATGTCCTGCTCTGGTGGGGGATGCTGATGACAGGGGAGGCTGTGCATGGTGGTGTGTGTGTGTGTGTGTGTGTGTGTGTGTAGGACATCTCTGTACCTTCATTTATGCTGTGAGCCTAAAACTGCTCTAAAAAATTTTAAGTTAAGAAAAAATGCCCAAGACCATACAGCGAGTAATGACAGAGCCAGTATTTGAACCCAAGACCTCTTGGTTTAAAGCCTATATGTCTGGGGTTTTTTTTTGGTGGGGGGAGGTTGAGCTCTTCTCCCCCGAGTAGCCCAGGACTGGTGGTAAACAGTGAAAATGAAGGTGACACAGGTGGCATAGACAGCAGCTGGCCCCTGGGAGCCCCCGGAAAGCATGTGCTGGTGGCTGGGCTCCCAGGATGCCCATCTGCCTCTTTTAAGCAACTCAGTGAGAACGGAGTGTCCCCCAGGGCTGGCAGGAAACCCCAGTTTGAGCGCTCGTGTGTGTGTGTGTGTGTGTGTGTGTGTGTGTGTGTGTTAGAACAGCTCCGAGGGTCACGTGAGGCTGTGGGAAACCACCAGGAGGCTCAGGTGAGGCCCCTGTCCCCACCGCAGCAGCCGGTTGACCTTCCATTTCCTTCCTTTGCTCGCCAAGTGAGCAGACGAGACCAGCGCCCAGTGTGTGCTTGGACTGTCCTGGTGCTGGCAGGGCACACGTTCTGCAGCTAGGAGACCAAGGCTGAGTCCCTTATCAAGGGACCTGTCCACTCTGAGCCTCAGGCTCCTTGTCCCCACCATGGGGGTGGCCACACCTGCTAGTTTCACAAAGTTGTTTTTTCATTTACTTCTTCATTGGTGATTGAGTTGTTAAAAACTATTTAACAAGCTTTTTTGCTCATTGCCTGGCACTTAAGAAAAGGCTTTGCAAACCTATAGCTGTGGGCAAGATTTATTTCTCTGAAAGGTGAATGTCTCTTATGGGACAGGGAGAAAACCCGCAGACTCTGAGGGCTCTCTGCATGGGGAGGACACTTACCCAAAGTTCAGTGACTTGCCCAGGGGCATACAGTGTGCCAGGCTTGTAATGCACACCCCCTCCCCCAAATGTCCACGTTCTAATCCCCAGGGCTTGTGAGTATGTTACCTTTCAGGGCAAAAGGCACTTTAGAGATGCGATTAAGGGTCTTCAGATGAGGAGATGATCCTGGATTATCCGATGGACCCCCTGTCATCACAAGGACCCTTCTGGGAAGGAGGCAGGAGGGCCAAAGAAAGAAAAGGGTGGCATGGAACAGACCCAGAAGAAGATGAGAGATGCCATGCTCGTGGCTCTGAGGGAGGAGGAGGAAGAGGGGGAAGAGGAGGCCACAAGCCGTGGAATGCAGGTGGGTCTCTAGAGGCTGGAAAAGGTAGCAAGACAGATTCTTTCCTTGAGCCTCCAGAAAGAACACAGCCCTGCCGAATTCTGGCTCTCGGCCTGCACGAGAATGATTTGTTTTAAATCTGTAATTTGGAGACACCTGGGTGGCTCAGTGGTTGAGCGTCTGCCTTCGGCTCAGGGCATGATCCCAGGTCCCGGAATTGAGTCCCGCATTGGGCTCCCCGCAGGGAGCCTGCTTCTCCCTCTGCCTGTGTCTCTGCCTCTCTCTGTGTGTCGCTCATGAATAAATAAGCAAAATCTTTTTCAAAAAATATATCCGTAAATTTGTGGCCGTCAGTTAGAGTAGCCACAGGAGACCAGGATACACAGCAAGGCTAGATTTGGAAGCTGGTCTCCTGCAGCTCAGCCGTGCCCTGCCCCCAGGACTGCCATCCAGGGACCCCTGTGAGATTGGCAGGTGCTTCAGGGTTAATTTCCTCCCATAGGGTGCTTAAGATGTAACCAAAAAAATATACATAAAATAACAGAAAAAGCAAAATAGAATGACTCCCAGCTTCACCTGCCCAGTGGAAGAATGAGAACGCTCCTTTTCTCGGTTTGCAGATCTGATCTGTTCCTATAGATCTAAAAGGCTAGTCGGGGTCACATTTCGGGACAGGAAGGGAAGGTGAGGTTTCTGAGCAATAATAACATTACACTTGCATGCATTTCCCCATTGTGTACTCTGCTTTCCTTTTGCACTTCAGCCTCTCAGACTTGACCTTCCATCTCAGACGCCTTGTTAAATGGCGCTGCTTAAGCAGGCGCGTCGGTCAGCACCCCTTGGCAAGCACCTGTTAGTTATTGAGCTTGTGTCTGGGAAGCTGCGACAAATAGGAGGAGACGCTGAGGTACTCATTGTCTCTCCTTGGAGTGGAAGAGGAGAGCCCGGCTTTCAGCTCCGGGTCCCTGGGGTGCAGCACAGGGCTTGGCCCACAGTAGGTGCTCCCTGAACGTCTGGCAAATGATGGAAGTACCTTGCAGGCCCTGCATAAAGTTGGGATGCAGGAGACAAATGCAAGCCTCACCTGCGCACCATACCTGGCGCCACCCGTGGACATTGCACGTGGACCTCGCACCTGTGTGCTACACCTGGTATCACACCTGTGCTCGGGTGGCCAAGGAGGCCGTGGGAGTTGGGCTGGACTCTCCCTCTGAACTCTGGAGATGCCAGCTCCCCACCTGGGAGGACACTGTCAGAATGGAGCCCACCCTGACGAGCTGGTACCCAGAGGTTATCTCCTTGTGATCCAACCTAGAACCTCTCATCTTGGGAATGTCCAATCTTGTCCACCTGGGATGCCAGGCCACCCAGACTGCCTTTAGCCCCCCGGCCTTGCCCCTGACCCCCGTGGGAGATGCAGGAGGCCCTGGAAACCTCAGTGCAGAGCTTGGCCCCTCCACCGTGTCCACCCCTGAGCCTTCCATCTCAGCCTGGGGTGCATTTGGGAACTTTCCTGAACATTTGAGGGGCTGTGGGGAGTTCCCACGTGTTGCCCCACATAGCCCTTCCCCTTCTTTGGAGAGCCCTCCCTCTCCAGAGCAGCTTGCCTCCCGTGGAATGGAAATAACATCAGACAAATCTGCTGATACTCAAGACAAAGACAAGACCCCTGGGTCATGAGTGAACGGACGGCAGCGTGAACATCCTGCAAGCCACACAATGACCAAACCCAGCTCTAGCTGGCTCCAGGCCCTGTGGACTAGGGGCTATTTTTTTTTAATTTTTATTTATTTATGATAGTCACACACACACACACACACAGAGGCAGAGACATAGGCAGAGGGAGAAGCAGGCTCCATGCACTGGGAGCCCGATGTGAGATTCGATCCCGGGTCTCCAGGATTGCGCCCTGGGCCAAAGGCAGGCACCAAACCGCTGTGCCACCCAAGGATCCCGACTAGGGGCTATTGATTTGTTTGTTTTAAGGAAGCTCTGTGCCCAGCGTGGGACCCGAACTCGTGGCCCCAAGATCAGGAGTCATACGCTGTACCGACTGAGTCAGCCAGGCGGCCCCGGAGCAGGGTTATGGGTTATCGAGAAGCCCCCTTCCCAACAGTGTCCAGTCCGGAGCAGAGCCTGCCTCCTCAGGCCCCCACCCTGCGCCCTCAGCACTCGCCCAGTACCCCATGAGTCCTCTCTAACTCTCTTGCAGCATGCTCCGCTACCACAGTGGCCCCTCTTTGCTCACCCACAGGGATGCCCCTGGTGGTCTCTGTCAGAGACTTTAGGTAACGGGGAGGCTCTCCCGGCCACCAAGAGGATGGGCTCCTCCCCAGACCCTCAGATGGAGGGGAGAGAGCCGGAGGGCAGGAGAGGGGGGTGGTTCGAACCTGGCTGGTGGCTGTGCCAGGGAAACGGTGGACCGTGGGCTGCTAATGCTCCTGTGGTGACATGGCCCGGCTGGCTGGCTGGGGGAGGTGACCCAGCTCGGGCCACGGGCAGACTTGCCAAGCCGGGCTGGAGGGGTGGGGGCTCTGCCGAGAGCCACTGGCCGCTTGACGCTCCCGCTGACTCTGGCTCCAGCCTTGGATTTGTCTGCTCTGGGCCCTCGTCCCGCGCCGGGAGCCTAGGCGCCCCTCTGTCTTAGATGCTGGGGAGGCTGCTGGCCCGCTGGCCGTGGGGACAGAGTCTGATCCAACTCGAGGACCATTTTCCGTGTTGTTCCTGTGCCTCATCTATGTGAGGCTTTGCATTTGGGGCTGGGCTGCAGATGGGAGCCGAGGAGCACTCCGGGGAGGGGAGCAGGGGAGTCAGACTCCAAAACCATTTCTGCCACTTTTTTTTTTTTAAGATTTTATTTATTTATTCATGAGAGACACATAGGGAGGCAGAGACACAGGCAGAGGGAGAAGCAGGCTCCCTGCAGGACTCGATCCTTGGGCCCCAGGATCACTGTCTGAGCTAAAGACAGATGCTTAACTGCTGAGCCACCCAGATGCCCCCCATTTCCACCACTTGTTGTGACAAGGGCTGTGCTACTGGGTGCTCAGAGAGGGCAGCAGGGAGCTGGAGGGGGAGCCGGCCCCCTCCCGGTGAGAGGCCAGTGGTAGTTGTGCACAGAGAGCAGAGTGTGGCTCAGGGCTCCAGGACCAGTGCTCACCCCACAGGCCGGCGCCCTTGAGCATGGAGGCTTCGGTTAAGTACCCCAGGCCCCGTGCCTCCCTGTGAAGGACTTGGGCTCAGACCCGGGCACTGAGCCAAGGCCGGGGTGCTGGAAGGGGCGAACTGGGCGGGACCCAGCCACGTGAGCCAGACTCTCCCTCCAGAGACCCACTCATTCACTCCGCCCGGTGGAAACAGCTCTGGCCACACAACGTCCCCTCTCCTCCCCTACCCGGGGTGGTGGATGGTGGGGGGAGAGTGCAAGTGTGGGATGGATAAATGGGGTCTGGGCTGCGGCCCTCCACACAGCCAGCCCCTGTCCCCCTACCCCTCGGACACCCACCCTGAGAAGCTGGCAGGGAGCCCCCCGCACTTGGCCCAAGCTTCCAGGGCCAGGGAGCAGGATTAGCGCAGCCTGGCAGTCCTGCCAAGAAGCTGTCTTCAGTTGCTGCTTTCCGATTTCCCAAACAGAACAAGCCTGGCCACCGCAGAAACCCCGGGGCCCAATTTCCCTTAAAATAACTCCGCAGCCTCGGTGGCCTTCCTGGCAGAAGCAGCCCCTGCGGACTTCTCCCAAGTTCAGCATTCCTGGACTCCTCCTGCGATGCTGGAACCACCCCTCGCTCCCTGAGGCCAGGCCTGGTGGGCGCTTTGTAGACTCCCTAGTGTTTTCTGCACAGACCACCTGGATGCTGGGACCCAGAGCCCAGCTAGGACCTCCGGACTGGAAGCTGGGCCTCTGGGGAAAGCCTTCAGTTTCTCACCATTCCCCAAGGTGTTAGCTACAGGTTTTCTTGTAGCTTCCTTCTTTTTTTTTTTTTTTTTTAAGATTTTATTTATTGATTCCTGAGACAGACACAGAGAGAGGCAAAGACACAGGCAGAGGGAGAAGCAGGCTCCCTGAGGGGAACCCGATGCGAGACTCGATCCCAGGCCCCCGGCGTCACAACCTGAGCAAAAGGCAGATGCTCAACCCCTGAACCACCCAGGTGACCCTTCCTGTAGTTTCTTTATCTAGTTCTCAATGTTCCCTCATGTTCCTAAATGGCTGAAAAAAATTTTTTTTTATCATGAATGAATTTGGTCCCTCCCCCCCCCCCTTTTTTTGCATTTATTGAAATGATACGGTTTTTAAAAATCCTTAATTCTGTTAATGGGGTAAATCGCACTGATTGATTTTGAGCATTAAATCAATCTTGCATTTCTGGCAAAAAGCCGACTCTGTCACGATTCATTATCCTTTGTGTGTATTGCTGGGTTTGACTTGTAATTGCCGGGGATTTGCTCTATGGTCAAAAATGATACTGGTCTGCGGTGGTTCCTCCCTCCTCTCCTTCGTGTGATGTCCTCGTCGGCTCTCGGGATCAGGATGGCTCTACCTTGTTAGAACAGTTCGGGGCGTGGTCCTTCCTCCTTCGGTGTCTGAGGGGGTTCTTATGAGACTGATATGGTTTCTTCCTTAAATATTGGATAGAATTCACCAGTGAAGCCATCCACACCCAAAGTTTTCTTCCTGAGAGAGTCTGAATTACAAAATCAAATTTTAGGAATAGATACGCGGCTCTTTAGATTCTCTTATTTTCTTCTTGCGTTGGTTTTGGTAAGTTATGGTTTTCGAGGAGTTTGCTTCGCGTCAGGCCTCAGCCTTATCGACATCACATTTTTTTCATGATGTTCCCCTATTATCCTTTTATTGTAGGATCTGTAATGATGTCCCATCTTTCCTGGGATTGTTAATTTGTGCTTTCTTTCTTTTTTCTTGGTCAGTCTCACCAGGGCTTTGGGTATTTTATTAATCTTTTCAAAGAACCAGTTATTGGCAATGTTGATTTATTTCATTTTTTAAAAAGATTTTGTTTATTAAAAAAAAGATTTAGTTTATTTATTCATGAGAAATGCAGG
Organism: Vulpes vulpes; assembly: GCF_048418805.1. Taxonomy (NCBI): domain Eukaryota; kingdom Metazoa; phylum Chordata; class Mammalia; order Carnivora; family Canidae; genus Vulpes; species Vulpes vulpes. The sequence continues at coordinate 51,495,844 of NC_132795.1, forward strand.
GAGAGAGGCAGAGACACAGGCAGAGGGAGAAGCAGACTCCCTGCGGGGACCCTAATGTGGGACTAGATCCCAGGACCCCGGGATCACGCCCTGAGCCAAAGGTAGATGCTCAATTGAGCCACCCAGGTGCCCCCGCTGCATTGTTTTCTGTATTCATTGCCTATTGCTGCTGGAACCAATGACTTGGGGTTCAGCTAAGCAAACATCTTACCTTCTAGTCCTAAAGGCCAGAAGTCTGATGGGGGCCTCCGGGGCCTAACCCCGATGTGTCTGCAGGGCTCTCTTCCTTTCTGGAGCCTCCAGGGGAGAGCCCCTCCTGGCTTCTTCCAGCCTCTAGACACCACCCACACTCCTTGGCTAGTGATCCCCACCTCCCTCTTCAAAGCCCATAGTGGGGGGCTCAACCCTGCTCTGATCTCATCACTCTGAACCTCTTTCTCCCTGTTCCACTTTTAAAGACCCTTGCTAACATTAAAAAAAAAAAAAAAAGACCCTTGCTGTTGATCACACTGGACTACTGGAACAATCCAGTGTATTTCTCTGTTTCAGCAGCCTTCACTTAACCTGTCACCTTAATTCCCCTTAGCCACCTATCAGTCACGGAGTCACAGCTTCCAGGGATCAGACACGGACATCTCTGGGGAGGCTGCTATTTCGTAGAATTTGATTTTCATTTGCTCTCTAGCTTCTTTAGATTACTGGTTTTAAACCTTTGTGTGTTTTTTTTTTTTTCAAATTATTAACACCGAAAGCTTCCATTTCCCCCTAAGCCCTGCATTAGTTAGCGGCTTCCCACAAATTCTGACGTGTATTTTCGTTTCCGTTCAGTTGAAAACATCTTCTCATTTCCCTTGGATGTCTTCTTGGACTCACAGGGTTATTTCATTGCATGCTTCTGAAGGTTCCAAACATTTGGAGCTTTCCTAGATTTATTTGTTGCGACGCATCAACGACAGAGGAATTCTTTGCGTAATTTCAGAGCATGCACTGAGACTTGTTTTATGGCCCGGGATCTGATCGATGTTGGTGAAGGTCCCACGTGTACCTGAAATGTGTACTTTGAAGTCGTCTGCTGCCCTGCTCTGCAGGCTGTTGGTTGGCACAGAGTCTGGGTCATGGCCTCCCCTCTGTGCCTGTGGTCTCAGCACCTGATCAGCTACTGGTAAACCCGTGGCTCTGCCCCTGGGCATCGGTCAGTGGGTGAAGGGATGCAACTGGGGGAAGGAAGGGAGAGATGGAGGCAATATTTTGGTCAAAGTTTGTTGAATGAACTAAATGTCAAGTCATAGCAACCTAGGCAAATGTGTGGCACGCTCAAGGGAGAGGCGAAGGGGGAGCCTGGTGAGTGGGCAGGTGGGCCGATCCTCACCTGTTTGGTTCTCCATGTACCTGCGTCTCACCAGGAGCCGACCAGGATCCAGCCAGGATCCGGCACGGGGCAGGCCCTCTGTAACCACTCCTCCGTGCAAGGACGACCGAAAGGGAGGGCTCGCCCAGACTTCTGGTCAGCCAGATTTGGTCCCCGTCCTGGCTCTGCCCCAGGGAGTGTGTGACCATGAGCAAGTCATTTGTGTGTCTGGTGCTCGGCCTCCTCACCTGTGAAGCAGGAGAGTAATCAGTACTTTGCAAGTGTTGCGATGGTTGAGATGAGGAGAGCAGAACTCCTGTCTGGCACAGCACCTGGCGTGGGGCAGGGGCTCCCCCGTGTTGCTGTTGTCTGGTGCCCAGGGGGACCCCGGGGCGCTCCCTGGTCTGCCCGGGAGCCTCGGGTGCTCTGAATGCTGGAAGCAGCACTGCCCACAGGGGACCTTGTGCACCTTGTTGTAACCCCCGCCTCGTTACAGACTCCTCTCTGGGCTCTCGGCCTCTGGGCATCCTGCGGCGGCGGATGGATTGCTCCTAGGGGTGCAGGGCTCACTACTTCTAGCTGTTGCCTGAACTCTCATCGTGGGGTTCAAGTCGGAGAAAGATCTTTCTCATCTACCTCCCTTGTTCTCCTAGACTGTCCACGTAGGGGATGGGTGCCTCCGTCTGGAACAGAATTAAGGCAGGATGATGGATTCTGAGCACAGCGAGGAAAGAAATCCTGCCGCTTCTTGCTCTACTTCCTTTAAAAGCTGGCCTTGGTATTTCTGGGGTGGGGGGAGGGGGTTGTCTTTTTGGATCCCCCACCCTGTCTCTGCTCTGAAAGCCCCGCCTCATCCTCCAGGACCCGCCACAGGTACACAGCCACCCTATTGGTCCCCACCTGCCAGCTGCTCCCTGCGTTGTGGCGTTGGGCGGGAGCAGATGGAGGATGGGGCGGTGACCCACCGGCAGGCACTGTCAGGCCCGGGAGCCTGGCTGGGCCTTGGCCACCGGGTCCCACATTGCAGCCATGTCCCTGCCCTGGCTTCCTCGGATGGTGGGCTATGGAGGTGGCCCCTGTCCCTGCCCCTGGCTTCCCGCAGCTGCTTCCTGCCCTGCCCCCAGCAGGAACCAGGCCTCCCCGGCTCCCCCAGCACAGGGTGCTGACCCTGCCCTGGGGGCTCAGGGGGCCTTTGTGTGTGACCCTGACGGAAGCCTGGGGACAGGAACGCCCTGGCCTCCTTGCTTGGCCCTCTGGGCCATGGGCTGAGCCCGAGAGGCTCCATGTGTGCCCCGGGTTCCCGCTGGTGGTTTGGATGTGATGCTGGGCGGGCCCGGGGCCCCAGGAGGACTTCTCTCTGCCTCAGGCAGCAAGGGCCTGGGGCAGATTCCGTCCCGGCTCACAGAATTCTCATAATGGAAATCTCTCTGCTCAGCTTGTGACCCATCATAAATGCTCAGAAAACACATTTTCAACAACTGTGCGCCTGTAATTACATGTTTCTGGTGCCCGTCTCTCCTCCAGAGCCTCATGGTAACGTGGCGAGAGGGTTCTGCGGATTGACTGGTCAGCCCCCGGCCCCCTGCCTGGCTCGGACGCTGAGGGGCCAGTGGCTGGATGAGTGAGAGGACAGCTGGGTGACCCGCGCCTCCCTGAGCTGGGGCCCTGGCCCTCCTGTGGGGCTGGTGGGGGCACTGGGCCTCCCGGAGCTGGCTGTGTGCTCCAGCCCGGGCCCTCCCGCTGCCAGAAAGCAGAGCCAGGCAGCCCCTAGATGGGGCCCTGGGCCTCCAAAATAGGAAGAGGTTCTGGGACACGTGGGTCTTGACCCCACCCCACCCCCGCCGGCCTCCAAACTGTGTGGCTGGTGGAGGGGACGTGTCACTTAAAAAAGACTTCTCCAGTTCTATGGAAACTCCTGCCAGGCAAAGAGAAATAAAGAAGTCACTAACGAAGTCCAGGAGCCCAGCATGTTTGATCTGCTGCTGTTCTGGGAAGAGGCGGGAGTGGCTCTGGCTCAGGGAACAGTGCGTCCCCCTGATGCGGGCCAGCCAGGGGATGGGCTGGGAGAGGTGACAACGCGGTGGCCGGTCCCTGCTTGTGCCCGCTGTCCACACGATCTCTCGTGGCCTTCCTCTTGTCACTGTATATGGGTCAGGGCGCCGCTGGCCAAGGCCGTGGACCTGGATCTGTGGGCTGCTGGAGCCCAGTGGCGTCTCCCGCCAGCGGCCCAGCCTCACCCCTGCCAGACCCGGAGGAACTGCCCAGAAACCCGAGGGCAGCCATCACCCTCATGGGGGATGGGAGCCTGACAAGCCCCCTCCCAGCTTCAGGTGGGCAGCAGCACGCGTGCTCACAGGTCGGCCTGGCCAGGCTGCAGGGACCAGTGGGCCTCTGGCGGGGACAGGAACTTCTCCTGCACCCTGGCTGGAGGCCAGCTGGGTGGCGTGGTGCAGCAAGTGAGCTGACACCGTAATTCCACGTCTGGAAACCTGTGTGGAGGAAGGATTCTGAAACCCTTCACTCTGTTCCCCAGAGCGTTATTTGTAGCAGAAGGAAACGTATGTGCCCAACAAGTGTGAATCATGCCGTGATCATGCATCCTTTCTCCAGAAGGTGAGGGAATCAGATTTACAAAGAGTTTTCGAAGACATTGGGTGGGGTGGGGTGGGGTGGGGATGCGTGAACAATCAGATAGGATTTTAAAAGCCCCCACTAAGATTCAAAGTTTCCCGGGGAGATGCAGTCCTGAGGTGTTATCGGGGATGATCTTTGCAGCCCTACAGTCTGGAAGGTTTCTGCTCCTCCTGGCTTTCCAAATTAGCATTTCCCAGTGCCCGGTGAGGGCGAGTGGGAACCGCTTGGAGGGTGGGAGGAGGCCGAAGCGCCTCCCTCCGTGGACCAAGGGCCGCCACACGTCAGATGAGAAGAACCAGGTCTTGCATCACATCCCAAATCAGCAGGAAGCAAGTTCCGCGCGCCGCAGCCTCTGGCCCAAGCCCTGTGCTGAGGACGGGAGTCTCGACCCGCAGCTCACATTTGGAACTGATCTCCTGAAAAAAAAAAAAAAAAGGGAAATGATCTCCTGGTTGCTCAGGATCCACTTCCCAAGCAGGTGCCTGAGACTCTCCCTTCCCTGCTCCCGACTCTGCCCTCAGGCCGCTCCGGCCACATCTCTGGCCTCCCTGGCTTTGGTCTGGCTGTCGGCCTGGCTCACAGATCCCGCTGCCGACGCTTAGGGGCCTGGGGGTGGTGAGCGGAGGTGGACGGATTGCAGATAATTACATCGTAATCCCTGTTGCTTTTTTGCCTTCAGACCCTGGTCACACTGAGCCTTAAAAGGAAGCACGGTGATCCCTTCAAAGCCGAGCCCTAGAGCGCAAACCTTCTGGGTCCTCTCGGCTCAGATGCTAAGACCTTAATCTCCGGCCCTCGGATTTGGCCTGGTGGCCGGGCTCCCCAGTCCTCGGGCGATGCGTGTTTCTGGCACCTGCATGTACGTGGGCCACCGTCCAGTTTCAGATGAGGAAGCACCTCCTGTGGGAAGCCCTCCCGTCCCCTGACGCCAGATGCTGCCCCGTGGTGGCTTCGGCTACGGTTCTTGTCGGTGGAAGGGAGCACACCGAAGCTGTCCAGTGCCACAAGCCCACGGGGTTTGCTGCTTGCTGTATCTTCAGTGAGGGTTGTGTGCCATGCATACAGTAGGTGCTCAAGGAACCTCTGCAGGATGAGCCCTGGGAGCCCCTGAAAATGGGCATTCCCTCCACTGTTGGCTCCAGGGGGACACACCCAGGAGGATGCTGGCACCTGCAGGGTTCCTCTCGGAGGATCCTTGGTTTTTGCAGACGAATAGTGGGAGGCATCCTGGCTCTTGACAGAGCCACCAGCCTGTGGGGCCTCAGTTAGCCTTTCTGTGAAATGGGCGTCATGAACGCAGCCTCTCCTACTGAATTCTTAGGTTTTCCTCCTGGGTGTCTCCTTCACTCACGAATGGTTTTAACATTCACACTGCTTCTGACACCAGATGTGTGGGTTCTCCCCCCACATCCCACAATTCTGTGACACCAGCTGGACGTCCTACAATTCAACCTCAGTTCTGACACTGTCTGGCTGGGGGCAGCATCACATCCCACAGGTTCAGGGCCCAGTCCCACAAGACTGCCCTCCACCTTGGGTGCCAACGGCAAGTGGTAGGTGCACAGGTTGCCCATGACTTCTTCTGACTTGGCTACAAACCAGAAGTTGCCACGACCTTGTCCGCCTTGGATTTGATTCTTTACTAGAACAGCGCAGAGAACTCAGGGAAACACTTCTGTTTGCCGTATTAAAGGCTCTGATAAGGATCCAGATGAACAGCCAGGTGAAGAGGTATATGGGGCGAGGTCAGGGAGGGTCCCCGACACAGGAGCTTCTGTCCCTGTGGAGTTGGGGTGCACACCCTCCTGGTACATGGATGTGGTCACCAATCCAGAAGCTCTCCCAACCCCTGACTATGGGGGTTTTATGGAGGCTTCGTCATGTATGTGCAATTGTTCCTTAACTCCATTCCCAGACCCCAGCCCCTCTCTGGAGGGCGGGGGGTGGGGCTGGAAATTCCAGGTTTGTTCTTTCTGTGACCAGCCCCACGCAGGAGTCCACCCAGAACAAGAGATGCTCCTGGTGCTCTTTCCCCTCGGGAATTTAGAAGGGCTTCAGGCGCTCTGTGCCAGGAACCAGGGGCAGAGACCACTGCACAGGTCCTAGGATCTCACGTCTACCTCAGGAGGTGGTGGTGAGGTCTACCCTGAGAGCTGGGTGGGCGGGGGTGTGGCTGTGGTTGAACCAGCCAGTGGTTCAACTGGATGGTGGGGGTGTGTATGTGAGCACGCACGTACACTCGTGCAGAGGGCGTGGTGCACGCTGTGAGCCAGCTAAGCCCAGGCTGCGGTGGGCTGTCTTCTCTCCTCCTGAGTCCTTGTGTGCCCCTGGCTTAGCAGCAGGCCAGGCCTGGGCCCTCCGTCCACTCGTTCCCTAGGCCAGCACACTTGGCACCACTTGGCTTAGAGCAGGGACGGCCTGTCTGCCTTGAGGGTGCTCCTCCAGGTCCCCTTCTCACTGCCTGTGCCCCGAGTGAGGGGCTCTTGGCTGGGCTGTGAAATCCAGGGCAAAGAGTGGTGCTGACTCTTACCCACCTTCACTGAGCTCTTTTGGCCTGACCATCCCCTCCCACTACCCTTGTGCAGTCTGGAGCATTGGACCGAGAAGGAGAGAAGAGATACGGGAGTGAATGGAATTCCCTTGTCCCCAGGGAGGGTCCCTGGATAGACTTTCTAGGCTGCTGAAAACCCCTCCCTCCTTCGCTCCCTCTCGCCCTCCATCTACCCACCCATCCACTCATCCATCCACCCATCCATCCATCCTTCCATCTATCCATCCATCCTTCCATCTATCCATCCATCCATCCATCCATCCCTCCACTACCCACCCATCGTCTCATCCATCCATCCATCCCTCCTTCCATCTATCTATTCATCCATCCATCCATCCATCCCTCCACTACCCACCCATCGTCTCATCCATCCATCCATCCAACCATCCATCCATCTATAATCTACTTGCCCATCCATTCATCCATCCACTCATCACTGCTCCTTGTCTGATTCCTGCTCTGTGGAGCCCCTGCTGGGTGCTATGGACACAGGGGCAGCCAGTGTGGTTCTTGACCTTGGGGAACTCACAGTGGGATGGGAGAGACAGTGGCACACAGGGATCACCTCAATGCCAGGTGATGAGTGCTATGATGAGGGTGCCCAGCAAGACTGGGATGTGATGTCCTAGACTTTCTAGGGTGGTAGAGGATGTGCCTGGGGGATTCAAGTGGGAGATGAAGCAGGAGAGGCTGTGGGGCCCTGCTTTTCCATATGAATTTTGGGATCGACTTCTGCAAAACAGGCAGCTAGGATTTTGTCAGGTGGAAGGCCTTCATCTGGAGGACAATGAGGAGCCATGGGAGAGTTTTGAGCATGTCAGAGGCTTTGTTAAGACTGATGTCAGTATGGAGAATGGATTTGAAGGGGTGGGTTAGGTCCAAGGAGACATAAGAAAAGGAGGTAGGAATTGGGGGTGGCTGAGGGCCAGGGAGCCATGGGGTTGGTGCGGCCAGAGTCAGGGTCTGGGGCTACTTAGCTGTGGGGTCACCTCTCCAGCAGCAGACCCAGCCCCCACTTCCCACCCCTGCCCCTGCTTTCCTGGCCATCCTCCTTTCTCAGCACAAGTTCTGGGCAGGGCAGGGGGGCCAGGAGAGGGCCAGACTGGCATTGGGACATCTGGGTTCAGCTCTGCCCCTGTCCCAGGGTGGTCTCTGACGGGCAATTTCCCAGCCTCTATGAGTCTAGCTAGCTTCAAACAGACCTACCCACTAGAGCTGGAAGGGCCTTGGGAATCCATGCAAGCCTGCGCTCCGCTTTGCCGATGGGAGGACCGAAGCCCCATATAGCTGACCCCCCACCCCCACCCCCACCCCGTGAGTTCTGCCCTTGGGAGCTCAGCCTTGCTCTTGCTGGTTGAGCCCCGTGCCTTCTCTCTAGGACCGGAGAACAGACTGCCTGCAAGCACACAGCTCATCAGAGCTCTCTTGTCCAGGGGAATAAAGTTGCAAAGAACTTTACTGGTTGGGGAACTTCCTGTTCCATTTCTCTGAACAACAGCTTACTCAGTTAGGCAAACCCCTGGCCGTGAAAGGACACAAAGTGCTCGGCGACCTGCCCTTGCCGTGTCCACCAATCCCACTCTGCTGTATCAGCAACCCGATCGGTGCCAGCCAGTCTCTGCTCAGATCCGTCCCCCCTCCCCCCCACACCTTGACCTCCTTTTTCCAAGACAGTCCTGGGGTGTCCTCTCTTGTGATACAGACGCTGAACTTGGCTTTGAGGGATCAATAGGGCATTGGGTGATTTCTGGGTCCACTGGGCAGGATGGGGCCCCTGACTGTGCTCTTGGCACCGACTCCTGGAGATGTCTGCTTTATTATACTTCTCAACTGGATTCTTAAAAAATATATTAAAGCAGTAGACTTTATTTTTTTTTGGAGCAGTTTTACATTCACAGTAAAATTGAGTGGAGGCTCTAGAGATCTACCCCTCTGCCCCCGCCACACGTATGTGCTCAGCCTCCCCCGTCACCCACATCCCCCTCCAGAGTGTGACCTGTTACAACTGATGAACCTGCATTGACACATCATTGCCACCCAGAGTCTGTAGTGGACTTTAGGGCCCCCCCTGGTGTCGCACGGTCTGTGGGTTTGGACAGACGTAAGCAACGTGTATCCACCGCTTAGTATCACCCAGAGCGTTCTCGCGGCCCTAACCATCCCCGGGGCTCCAGCGACTCTTCCCTCCCTCCTCCTCACGCCCGGGAACCACGGGTCAGCTCAGGGTCTCCATGGATCTGCCTTTTCCAGAATGTCGTGGATTGGAGTCACACAGCGTGGCGTCCTTCACTTAGCAATGTGCACCCGAGGGCCCTCCGTGCCTTCCCATGGCTGGGTAGCTCGCTTCTTTTTATTGCCGAAGAGTAGTTGGTGCTCATCCATCCAGCTGTGGAGGGAGGCTGAGGTGGCCTCCAGCTGGTCTGCCTTTTATTGTGGTTGATCACGGAGGGGACTTTTCTCCTCTGTGAGGCCCTGGACAGGAGACAAATCGTCTCTGGGGCCCTAGGCCATTCAGGAAGTGACAGGAAGTGACTGGAGAGTGAGCCCAGAGCTCAGCTTCCTGCGTGCCCCGAAAATCCTCAGCAGAACTGGAGAGCCCAAAGCAAGGGTCACCATGGGGCTGCCTCTGCGGGCTGTTGAGGGAAGGTGGGGGAAGAGGGACCACCTGGGCAAATGTCAACTAGACCTCTCTCCCTGGGAGGCTGGTGGCTCCTCCCTGGGGGTCCTGGGCTGCAGTGTTGTGGGGAAGGAAGGTGATGGGGTGGCCAGGTGCATGGGGAAGAGCGCTCCAGTAGAGGGGACAGGCTGTGTAAGCCCTGGCAGGGGGACGGAGCGCCACCCTGTGGGTCTGGAGCAGAGAACCCGGATGGGCTGGGGGTAGAGCAGGGCCTTCCGAGGAGCAGTTAGGTTTTACCCCAGGTCAGAGGAAAAGACTGGGGTGGGGGGTGTTTAGGTAGGGAGCAGCAGGCCCTGATTTGTGGTTTAAAATTCAAGTCAGGGGATCCCTGGATGGCTCAGTGGTTTGGCGCCTGCCTTCGGCCCAGGGCGTGATCCTGGAGTCCCGGGATCGAGTCCTGCGTCGGGCTCCCTGCATGGAGACTGCTGCTCCCTCTGCTTGTGTCTCTGATTCTCTCTCTCTCTCTGTATCTCTCATGAATAAATAAATAAAATCTTAAAAAAAGTAAAATAAAATTCAGGTCAGGACATAGCTGGCTTGGGGTACCTGAGGGGCCCAGTGGTTGAGCGTCTGCCTTCAGCTCAAGTCATGACCCTGGGGTCCTGGGATCGAGTCTCCGCAGGGGTCCTGCATCTCCCTCTGCCTGTGTCTCTGCCTCTCTCTCTGTGTCTCTTATGAGTAAATCAATAAAGTCTTAAAAAATAAAAAAAGACCTAACTGGCCTGACTGCAGGTGGGGGCTCCAGGAAGTGAGGAGGTGGATTGGAGGGGGTTCAGGAGAGGATCCCCAGGGCCACGGCAGCTGGACAGGAGGGCTGTAGGCGTTGCTCTCAGGGTGTTCCTAGGCACCCCTCCACTCCCTTGCCTTGGGGTCCATTAACCTGGGTGCCTCTGGGAGCAGAGAAGGTGCGTAGCCATTTCCGTGCCCCCAGCAGGCTGCTACATAGCCAGGCCCAGTGCATGTGCTCCATCGGGTCTGAGTCTCCGCCAAATGCTGTCAGTATTACCTCTTCTGATCCAGGAGGTGGGCCCAAGAGGGGGAACCTCCCCACTGCCCTACAGGCTAGCAGAGGTGCAGGCAGGTGGATCGGGTTGGTCTCAGAGTAGAAAAGATGCCAGGCTGAGATTAGTAGCTGTGTCTGCAGGCAAAATGCCCCCCCTTTAGCACTGCTCCTTCTGCTCTCTAACCCCCACCTCATCCAAACCCACATCAAAGAGGTGGGAGTAGGGGTCCATTTCCATTCCTGAAGATCCCCCACCAGCTCCCAGACACCAGTGCGATTCCTTGGGGGCAGAGCTGGGGTCTCAGCCTATGCTGGCTCCTGCTGGTCTACACAGCATGGACTCCTGGTGGGAAAGGGGATTGGAAGCTGGAAGGGGAGGTTGCAAGCCCTGGACAGAGGATGAGGACAATCCGCTTGGGGGAAAGACCTGATGGAGATGCTGGGGCCCAACCCCCAACAGAACTCTGGAGGCTGACCTGAGGAAGGGTCAGTGTCATCTGGCCTTGGCCTGGGGGGCCCTGGGAGGAGCTTCAGCTTTTGGACACCCACCTGAGGGTCCCTATCCCTCACCAGCCACATGAGCACATTCACCTCGCCTCCATTCATCCATGGCGTGAAGACACAGCAGAATGGTGGAGGGAGAGTGGTGTCAGGGAGGCTGCTGTGGCTGTCTCTGCATTGGCGGCCCGTCCCCACCCACCTGATGTCCCAGTTTGCACCCACAGTGCCGAGCCCCACCCTTCCGTCTCTGCAGGTGCGTGGACTGCCTTCTCCCCGCCGGCCGTGAGATGGCAGCAGAGCACCACAGATGCCACCCTGGGTGGCCCAGCCTGGGGGCGGGAGGGCCGACCACCCAGTCTGGGGGCTCCTCAGGACCTGGGCCTGGGCATAGGGACCTGGCCTGCGGGGACGGAGCTGGGGTACCCACACCTGCACCCTCCCCGCATCCCGGACAGCTCACCATTCTGTGCATCAGTAAACCCTTCCTGCTGTGTGCCCGGCTGAGTGTGTGTGTGTGTGTGTGTGTGTGTGTGTGTGTGTGTGTGTTGGGGAGGGGAGCGCCCATGACGCCAGCACAAGGCCCAGTGCCGGGGTAGCCCAGGCTGTGGGCCAGGGCCTGGGGTGGGTGAGCCCAAGGGAGGTGTCTAGCTCGGCCTGGCAGTGAGGGAGGGCTTCCAGGTCTTCTGACGTGTCCCGGAGCTCAGGCCCAAGGCGGGGGAGCAGTGGGGACAGCTGCCCCCCATGGGAGCATGGGCATCCCAGGGCCAGGCCCAGCTCACCTGGCAGCCTGGGTGCAGGGCACCACCCAGCAGCTCATGGGCTCCACGTGGCTCCTACAGTCAGGACCAGGGCATGATGGGCGGGTGGGGGGGGTGGGGGGACCCAGGGCAGAGTGCAAGTGAGGGGCCCTTGTTCAAAATGGTTAACTGGAAAGACGGGGATTGCACAGCCTGAAACCGAGCTCTGGCCTTTCTGAGCGTGGGGCTCTGGGTGACCAGCCCCCAGAGTCCCAGGCCGGGGTCCGACCCTGCAGCTGTGTGGCCCTGGGCTGCCTTCCCTGGGCAGGTCCCTGGTCTCCCGGCAGCGTGTGCGAGGGACGCAGGAGATTAGTCTAGAAGATGAGCTGCCCTCGGGTACCCCACGGTAGCTGTGTCTGTTCCCACGACAGGGTCGGTGGACACCCAGAATCCTGGCTGAGGGCCTCTGTCCTGGATGCCCCAGGGAGGCCTGGGGTCCAGAGGCGCCGGGTGGCGGGCACTGCGGCCAGCAGGGGGCGCTGCCGCCCCGTTCACGGGCTGGGCACCCGGCCCAGCTCCAGGCCTCAGCCCCTGGCAGGGACTAAGGGGCTCAGACCCCACGGGTCTGGGGACTCCTGGCATATTCGGAGCCTCCACATCCCGCTGGGGCCCCTCCCCTCAAAGGCCCCTGCCTCCCTCAAAGTTGCCACAGGTGGGGGGCAGGCCTGAACGGGCCCTTGGAAGCCTTGAGTCCTGCTCGTATGTGGGTTCCCAGGGCCCAGCCTTCCCAGCGATGGCTCAGATGAGCTGGGGCGCCGCTGGGCGTGTGTCCTGGTGGCATCTGTGAGGTCTGGCGGTGGGACCATTTCCTCCAGAGCAGGGCCGGGCGGGCGGGTCCCCTCCTGGCGTGGCTCCCACGTTCTCCTGCCTTCCTGCACCCACAGGCCTCCGTTCCTCCGTTCCTGGGGTGGAGCTCAGGCAGGTGCTGGGCACGGCTCTACAGAGGCGCAGCCACCGCCCAGGCTCCTGGTGTCAGGGTCCTGGGGCTGCCACAACAAATTGCCACAAAACTGAAGCGCTTGGGACTCACAGGTGGCTCAGCGGTGGAGCATCTGCCTTCAGCTCAGGACGTGACCCCGGGGTCCTGGGATCGAGTCCCGCATCGGGCTCCCCGCAGGAGGCCTGCTTCTCCCTCTGCCTGTGTCTCTGCCTCTCTCTCTGTGGGTGTCTCATCAATCAATAAATAAAATCTTTTAAAAAAAATTGAGGTGCTTAAAACAATAGAAGTTCTTTCTCTTACACACAAGAGGCCAGAAGCCCAGAATCAAGGTGTGGGCAGGGCTGTGCTCCACCCGAGGCTCTAGGGGTGGATCCTTCCTGCCCCTTCCAGCTCTTGGTGGCTCGGGCGCTCCTGGGCCTGCACCCGAGTCACCCCCATGTCTGCTCTGTCTTCAAACAGCCTCCCCACTGCATCTCTGCCTCTTACAAGGACACTGGCCAAGGGATTTAGGCCCCACCACGTAACCCAGCGTGCAAACACCCTTTTTCCAGATAAAGTCTTGTTCACAGGTTCTGGGGTTTAGGATTGGGACACTCAACCCACCGCAGTGCCCAAACCAGTGTGGGCAGGGCTGGCCTCAACCCAGGAACCCGGCCCAGCCCCCAGACTCGTGCTCCTTCCCCAGGGGGCCCCGCCTGGCTTGAGATGTGGGGCCCCTGTCCTGAGAGGCCTGTTTCCCCATCCATGTTTCTCGTCGAAACATCAGCCCCTTCGCCAGCCTAGACCTGGGACCGAGCTGGCACAGAAGGCCTGCTTAGGGGATCCTCCTTCTCGCTGGTCCCTGCTTGTCGCAGGCCTTGCTCACACAACGCCTCTTCCTGGAAGCCCTCTAAGGTCCCTGGTGGGGTGGACTCCCTTTCTCTAGCCCGAACCCCTCCAGGCTGTGGCCCTCCCTTGGCGTTGCATGCCCTGCAGGCAGGAGTGGGTCTGGTCCCTGAGCCCCTGGCCCCGGGGAGATGCCCAAGAGGACGCCAAAGGAGTGAGGGACAAATCAAGGCCTGAGGAGGCAAGCCCACCGCCTGCACCCTCCTCCTCTTTTGGGAGGCTTGGTCCCTGCCAGGATAAAGCCCCATTTCCCAGTGGGGATGGGGACGTGGGTGGGTGGCAGCTTTCCTGCTGCCTGAGGCTGCCTGCAGTGATTTTGGCAGCACCCCCTGCCCCCCACGGGGGAGGGGAAGGAAAGGCCCCTCTGGCCTGGAACAGAAAGCTTCCCTCCCGAACGCTTAACTCAGATGAAGTGCGGGCTGAAGACTCAGGGGCTGGGTGGAGAGGCAGCTGTGCCCTCCCCAGGGAGCCTGCTGGGCACCATCCCCACGTCGCCAGGAGAGGCCCTAGGCTGTGCTCAGCCCACAGGGGTCTGCGTGCCAGGGGCCTTAGTGGACATGTGTCTGAGACAAATCGCGGTGGGAGGAGCCAGGGTGGCCTCAAGCCAGTGGCCAGAGTGGGCTCAGGGGCCGAAATCAGAGAACCTTCTACCGGGATGGCTCCATGCATTAGCCATCATCTTGGGAAAGTCTTACTGGGTGGCTCGGGTCCTCAGTTTGCAGCTCTGTAGAATGGGGATGGCCCAGCACCTAGGCACATGGTGCTTCCAGTGGGAGGTGAGCCCAGCACGCTAGGCCATGGGCTGCTCCCAGCTCCTTCTCCATTTCCCACCCTTTCTTCTCTCTTCTGGCTCCTCCCTCCTGTCCTCCCTCCCCAGCCCCCGGAGCCCCTCCCCCAGGCTTCCCCCAGAAGGCAGGTCAGGGGTCCCCTTTCCCTTTCCCTGCACTCACCACAGCTCAGCACAGTTCCACCTACTGTCTTCACTTCCATCATCTTTTTTTTTTTTTTTTAAGATTTTATTTATTTATTCATGAGACACACAGAGAGGCAGAGACACAGGCAGAGGGAGAAGCAGGCTCCCTGCAGGGACCCGGATGCGGAACTTGATCCCAGGACCCCAGGATCATCCCTGAGCCGAAGGCAGATGCCCAACCACTGAGCCACCCAGGCGCCCCTTCACTTCCATATTCTGATCCCCTTCATCTTTATGATCCCAACCAAGAACACGCCTTCTCCAGGAAGCACGCTCAGATTTCTGGGCAGAGCCTGCTTTGTCCTCCCTTTCAACCCCGCACCGTGGAGCCTGCCCCTGTCCTTGGAGCAGGACTGCACCTTCCTGCCCCTGGAGCTGGGGGTGTGAGTCCCAGCCAGGCACAGTGTCTCAGGGTCTCGGGAGCCCAGGGCCCAGCCTGCCCCCTGAGCGAGAGTACCGGGCCCGCTCAGCGCGTCCCCCAGGCACCCAGGCTGCCTGCTGTGTGAGACGGAGTCTGACCCAGAAGCACGTCCACACACTGTGCTAAGTGGGGACACAGGGCGAGCCACGCGGTGTGGGATCCCTTAGGTCCACTTCCCCTTCCACCTTTCCCCCCTGGCCCGGCCCCTAGAGACGGGTGATGGGAGAGGCCACCAAGGGGAGGTATGGTGAATCCTACCTTTGTTTGTATACTTCCTTGTATTGTTTGGGGGAAAAAGTTCTTTTTAAAATGTGATTTTTGTTATTCCATAAATCAAAACTATTATTCCCAATTTTGAAACAAAACAAAACAAAACAAAACAAAACAAAACAAAACAAAACAAAACAAAAACGAAAGCCTCGTAGGACCTGGTTCTACTTGCGATTCTCACAGACCCAGGAGGGGCTCTGCGTGTCCCCCTCCTGCCCCAGCCTCCCTGTCTTGTCTCCACAGGTGGGCTTTTCTGAGACAAGGGGGCTTCTGGACACACGTCCATCCCCAGAGCCAGAGGAGAGACAGCAGGTGCCCAGGACCACGTAGCTCGGTTGCCAGGTAACGGTGGTCACCATAGCAACGCTGCCTCCTGGGAGGGAGCGGAAGCCTCAGCAACCCCCACCCCCCCAGACAGAGGAATGGGAAGTGTCGCCCGGCTCTGCCCCAGTCCCAGCTGTGCATCCCCTGGGCTTTTCTTTGCCTCTTGCTCGCCCTGTGCTCTTCCCTTCCAGGCAGCGGATGCGGGGCGACGGGCTGCCTTGGCTGGGGGTCAGGGGAGGGCCACTGGCTCTCTTGAGCCTCAGTTTCTCCCCTGCCGAGGGCCGTGGTGACAGTTGTTCTTCCTTCTCCGTTCACAGGCATCTGTCCTGAGCTGGGGGCTGCGCTCGGCCAGTGTCCCCCCACAGGGGCACCTTCACAGCTCATCGGGGCAAATTACAAGGGCGCCAGTGGGAACTCGTAGGGCCGGAGGTGAGGGAGCCGTGTTGGGGGGTTGGTTCTGCCGCTGAAAAGCTGGGGGCCCTTAGCAGTTCTCTTGGCCTCTTTGGGCCTCAGTTTCCTCATGTGACACAGTACAAGCCTTGTTTCCCTGTCCGTCAAGAGCTGTTTGAGACAGGAAAGCAATGGGCTGTGACTACAGGAGGAGCATGGGGGGCACTGCCCTCACCCCATCCCGGGGAGCATGGGGGGCACTGCCCTCACCCCATCCCGGGGAGCATGGTGGGCACTGCCCTCACCCCAATTGGGGCACATGGGGGCACTGTCTTCACCTTGGGCACTGAGGATGGGCTCACTCCCCCCCAGTCCCAGGCAGTGGCTGCCTCCCCCATCACCGTCTCCACCGGGTTCTGCTTCTGAGGTATTTAATCACCCGACTTTCCGACTCTCCATGGCCCCCAGCTACATCAGTGTGTCCCCCAGGCTGTGACGCCGTGGACTGGCCCACAGCTGGGGACCAGGTGTTTGGGCTGCACCCGGCCAGCTCCCCGGCTCCCCTCCTGCTGGGCCACCCCGTCGTGCTGTGTGACCTGGGAGTAGCCCCTTGATCTCTGTGTGGCCTCGCTGCTCTCCGAACACAGCCCTGGAGGATGAGTGTTGGGGATAAGGGGTGCCGGCCCGTAGGCAATGGGCACCCCGGTGACAAACCAAGGAGCTCAGCTTGGACCGGGCTGCTCCCCTCTCATGTCCCCATCTGTGGCTGGGGTTGGAATCGGCCACCCCGTCACAAGGCCAAGGGACTGGCTGGAGGAGTTGACACGGGGCGAGCCCTGAGTGGTGCAGGCGTTGTCTTGGGGACGCTTTGCCCCAGCCTCCTGCCCTTCCTGCTGCCCTCACCCCAGTTTTGCTTATTTCCTACCCTCATTCAGCTCCTGTCTGGCCACTCCCCCCAGCCCTGCGTGGGTGGCCCAGCTCCCGCCAGTGGAGGGGGATGTGTGAAGCTGCCAGGCTTCCTTCATCCCTTATCGGTTGCCATGGAAACCTCCTAGCAACGGCGCAAACAGGCGCAGGGCCTAGGCGCAGCCACAGCGCCCCTGGACCGTCCCTGGAGCCATCCAGGGTCACACTGGGAGGCCAGGGTCAGGCCGGGGAGAGGGAGCCCCACAGGGCCTCCCGGCCCGCCCTCCATCTACTTCATTCTTTTTTTTTTTTTTTTTTTAAGATTTTATTTATTTATTTATGAGAGACACAGAGAGAGGCAGAGACACAGGCAGAGGGAGAAGCAGGCTCCCTGCAGGGAGCCCGACCTGGGACTCCATCCTGGGAACCCAGGGTCATGCCCTGAGCCAAAGGCAGATGCTCCACCACTGAGCCCCTCAGGCGTCCCATTCTTAAGTGACAACAGCATTGCTCACAAGACATTGCAGCCCTGCCAGGTGCCGGCCAGTGTGTCCTGGACGTCGTCGTGGTCGTCGGGCTTGTGAATGAGCCATGCCGTGAGAAGCAGATGCCCTACCCCCTCCACCCCGTCCTCACCCCGCCTGGCTGCAGCTCCATGGACCCTTCCCTTCGTGTCAGGAGGAGGCAGGAGCTCCCCACACGCACGCCCCCCTCAGAGCACCCAGCTGCACGCGGCCCGACGGCACAGGCCCCACTCGACGTTCACACACCAACACATATGCCCTCCCATGGCCCACTGCCTCGAATCCACTGGGGTCCCACGTTCAGCCCTCCTGAGGGGCACTGTTTGAAGGGGCACGAGCCTGTGAAGCCCCCCACCCCTTGGAAACCATGCACAGTGGGCATCCTCCGACCCCTCTGCCTGCCTCCTTCCCGCCTCCCTCACGGGAGCCCCTCCTCACTGGGCCTGCCCGCCCCTCTCCAGCCTCAGGGAACCCAAAGTCCGAACCAGCTACAGCTGCTCGTGCCCCACATACCACATCAGGGGGACACCACCTCCGGCTGCGTGTCCTCGCCCTGGACGCGAGGGAGCAGGCCGGGAAGGGCCCGGATCCCAGGCAGCAGGACAGCAGCCTGAGTTTGTCCGTAGGAGGACCCAGACACTGAGTCCCAGGACCGGCCAGAGAGAGTTCGCCCCTCTGCCCAAGGTGGGAATCATGCGTGTAGAGCAGGGAGGCAGGATGGGAGGTGGGAGGGAGATGCAGAGGTCCTGGGGTCTGCGGGAACGGGGCCCCTGGGCACACTACCTGCCTGCCCCTGCTTCTGAACCTTGGTGGTCCCTGTCCTGGGTTTTGTTTCTCAGGTGAAGGGGGAGATTTGATGGGGTGAAGATTCCAGAACCAGAGGTCGGAGCCCTTCTTGTCTGCTCTTTCCTTACCCAGGAGGAAGGGTGGGGGCCTCCTCCTGGCGGGCGGGCTGGGGAAGCCGGCAGGGCGGGGGTGGGCGTGTGTTCTGGGGCCCGCCTGCTTCTGCACTTGGGGGCAGCCGTGCTGGCACCTGGCGGCCTGGTCAGACGCCTCCCTCCTCCTCCAGCTCATCCTGGCGGCCTCTTCCATCCTCCCTCAGAGACCCCGATGCCACCAGGCCAGTCTTTGAGGGCCTGGGGTGGGGATTTGAGGTGACACACGGGGGATGTGGGGTCATCCCAGGGAGGGAGAAGCTGGGGATCTGAGGGCCTTTAAGGAGAGACCCCCCCCCCACAGTCCCCTTGCCCTCGGGGGCACAGGGACCTTGCCCTCGGGGGCACAGGGACGTCAGGGATGCCCAGGCTGCACGGCCATTGGGGAGGCCCAGGTCTCCAACCCCCGCCCCCCCCAGCCTGGCCTGGGCGCCCCCTCACGGCCCGCCCTCGTCACCTTCCCGTTCACGGTCAAGACCGTGTGGGATGATTGCCCGCGTCCCCAATCACACCGTCTGCCCCGCGCACACCCTCTGTCCCCATTCTGAGCCTTTCCCGTCACATCTTTCCTCTGGGATCGCAGAGAGGTGGCCTTCGCAAAGGGAAGCGACGCTGAATGGTACTCTGGGCAGCGTGCCGCGGGAGCCTCTGCGCTCTCTTGTCCACGTCACGCTGTTTATCGTCGCTACTGCTGCGTCCTGTGTTGTGCTGCTCCTTTATCCACTGCTGCGATTTCCCCTGTCGTGGTGGCCATGGTCAAAATGATTGTTGTTTTTATAGTCACTGTTCCTGTGGCATTTATTAGCGTTGTTTTCATTATTACCCCTCTTTGGCATCAGCTCCCCGGCTACGTGCCATCTCCCTGAACAGCAGCAGCAGTGCTCAGCCCTGCGCTTTTGCCCCCCGGAAACGCTGGATGATGTCTGGGATGTTTTTGGGTGTCATGGTCGGGTGGGGGGTGGCTGCCGGCATCACTGTGTGGGGGCCGGGGCTGCCGCTGGGCATCCCACAGGGCCCAGGATGGCCTGCAACAGGACATCATCCAGCACAACGTGTCACCAGCATGGTGTGCTGGCACTTGAGGCTGTCCTGGAGGAGCTTGGCGCCTGCCGGGAGGGCTGGGGCCAGGTCTCCATAACTCTCTTCGGGAAAGTGCATGTGGGGTCGTCACTGTTTAAGCCTTGGCTCTAAACCAAACGTCTGGGTTGGTGCTTGGCTTTGCCTTTTTCCTGCTGGGTTGTGCCGGCTAATATCCTGTGTCACCTTGATGGGCTAAGGAGGAGGTCCAGATGGCTTGTAGAAGGTTCTTTCTGGGTCTGTGAGGGTGTTTCCAGAGGAGAGCGACATTTCAATCAGTAGGCGGAGTAAAGATCCGCCTCCCCGATGCAGGTGGGCATCATCCAGGCCCTTGAAGGCCCAAGTGGAACAGAAGAGCAGAGGAAGGGTAAATTCTCTCTCTCTCCAATTTCTCCTGCCCTTGGAGGTCAGTGCTCCTAGTTCTAGGGCTCTGGGGTTTGGCCTGGCTTTCCTGTATCTCCAGCTCGCAGATCGTGGGACCCCTCAGCCTTCATAATCACATGGGTCAGTTCCTCATAATATGTCACATATGTGATATATTGACCTCCTATTGACCAACATGTCTTAGTCGGCTTGGGCCGCTGTGGGAAAACACCAGGGAGTGGGGGGCTTATACCACAGGCATTCATTTCCCACAGTCGTGGAGGCTGGAAGCCCCAAGATCGGGGGGCAGACATGGTGGGATTCCCATGAGGCCCCCCTCCGGGGGGCACAGGCAGCCGCTTCTCCCCGTGTCCTCTCCTTCTTTTCTCTTGAGGACACTAATCCCATCATGGGGGCCCCACCCTCACCACCTCATCTAACCCTAATGACCTCCCAAAGGCCCCACCTCCAGATACCATCATAATGGTCAGGAGGCTTCAACATGTGAGTTTGGTGGGACACGTTTAGTCTGTCACACGTGTGATCTTTTCTATTTTGTTTATTTATTTTTTTTAAAGATGTTATTCATTTATTTGACAGAGAACGAGAGAGAGAGAGAGAGAGAGAGAGAGAGAGAGAGAGAGCACAAGCAGGGGGAGTGGCAGGCAGAGGGAGAGGGAGAAGCAGACTCCCTCCTGAGCAGGGATCCCAATGTGGAACTCAATCCCAAGACCCTGGGGATCATGACCTGAACTGAAGGCAGATAAGCATCTGAGCCCCCAGGTGGCTCCTGAGCCCTTATTTTATTCATTTCTTATTTCATCTTAACACATGGATAAAACTGCATGGATATCTCCTTCCCCCTGAACACCTTTCCTGCACGGGGATGTGCTAGGGCCTCCATCACCATAGCGGCTGCTGTCTGTTGTTGAACTTCCTGCAACTGGAATCACACAATCCAGAGTCACCTGTGTCTGCATTGTTTTGTTCAGTATTATGTTCAAGAGAGCCGCCCTTTCTCTTTAGCCCAGCAGGTGTTTTTTCCCCCCATTTTCCATTGTCGTGTTTTATTGAATGACTATGCCGCAGTGACTTATGCTTCTCCTATCGAAGGACATTGGGTTTGTTTTTAGTTTCTGGCTATTTTGAAAAAAGATGCCACAAATAATCTTGGTGGGTTCATGATCCCATTACTTTGGAGAACACACTTGGCCATGCAAGTGCTGGGCCATGGGGCAGGAGTATATGGAGCTTCGATAAATACTTCCAAACCTTCTTTGCGAAGTAGTCATTCCATGTCTTTTAAGAAATCCCCCCAAAAATAGGGCAGCCCGGGGGGCTCAGTGGTTTAGCGCCCCCTTCAGCCCAGGGCCTGATCCTGGAGACCCCGATCAAGTCCTACATTAGGCTCCCTGCATGGTGTCTGCTTCTTCCTCTGCCTGTGACTCTGTCTCTGTGTCTCTCATTAATAAATAAATAAAATATTAAAAAAAAAAAGAAATCCAAAAAAACAGACTTTACTTTTTGGAGCAGTTTTAGATTTACAGCGAAACGACCAAGATCGTGCAGAGTTGCCCTACACCCGGCCGCCAGCCTCCCCTGCCGTCAGTGTCTTCCATCCATGGGTTACAACTAATGAGCCAGTAGTGATAACATTCTTATTAGCAAAGTTCCTCCTTTACCCGGATTCCTTGCTTTTCCCTGAAGTCTCTTTCCTGTCCCAGGATCCCAACTAGGATATGATGGCATATGTAGCTGTCATGCCTCCTTAGGTTTTTCTGGGCTGTGACAGCCTTTCCCTTTTTTTCTTTTCTTCTCTTTTCTTTTCTTTTTTCTTCTTTTTTTTGGCCATCTTTTTAGTTATTTTTTTATGTTTCTTTAAAAAATTAATTAATCAAAAAAAATTAATCATAGATTCACATGCAGGTGTGAGAAACAATGCAGAGGGTCCTTTGTGCCCGGTTTCTCCCATTGGTGACGTTTTGCAAAGCAAGAGCCCACCCGAGCCCGGGCTGTCTGGGCTCTGACCCTGATGGGCAGCAAGGCTGGGACAAGAGCCTTCCCGCTGAGCTTCACGTCCTACCGCTCACCGAGGGGCCCGCTGGAGGGGGTCAGGACCAAATGGTGCCAGGTGGATGTGTGGGGGTTATTATTACTGTTGTCATCATTGTTGAGTGATATTTGGAGAGCAGAGCTCAGCTTCGTCCTGGGGGGTCGGCCCAGAGGGGTGGCCTAGGCTTCTCCCCAGTGAAGGGAGCTGAGAGCAGGGAAGGGGGTGCCTGCGGATGACCCTGCTGCTTGGAACCTAGGGGAGGGGCACAAGAACTATGCCAGAGCCCCCAAGGAGGACAGGGTCGGGGACAGGTGGGTGTGTGAGCCAGCAGACCTGGCCACCCCCTGCCCAGTCCTCATGGGGGAATGGGACCCCACCCAGAACCAGGAGAGGCCCAAGGATGTGGCTCAAGGCTGTTGAGCCAGTGAAGAACCACAAGAAGCATCATCAGGAGGTCTGGTGCTGCTTCTGGAACACGGTTTTTGCCACCTCAATGGCAACTGGAAACAACCGCGTGAGGGAGCCCTGACACCCGCCGTTTGGCAGGCGAGGATACCGAGGCTCAGGGAAGGCCCCTGGGAGAGTGGAGACAGTGGCCCTTGAGGGTGCCCCCTTTCGGGGATAGCAGGCCCCGAGAGCCTGCCTTCGTTCTCTCTCCTGCTTTCCCAGCGAGGCGCAAGCAAGCGCCCCGGCTGCCCCTCCTGCAAAGGAAGCAATTCAGGAGATGGGTGGGGAGCCTCCCACGGGGCACCTTCCCCCACTCGAGACAGTCCGAGGTCTTTAAGTGGAAGCCTGGAGGGCGAGGGTCAGGTTATCTGTCTGGCGTTGGGGACCCCTGCTGGCCTCCAGGGAAGCAGGACAGAGCTGCTTCTGGAAGCCATTGGGAGACGGGACTTGTTCCCTCTGATGGTCCTTTGTCGATTGTCACCTGAATTGCCGCACTTTGCTGATGACCACACGTGCATATGAATCCTGCCTGGAGGGGGCGGGGGGTCACTTAAAGCCAGAGGCAGCAGCACCCGACTGGCTGGGGGCATTGCAGAGTGAAGAAGGAACGTGCCTGCGTGCCAGGGCACCCCGCAGGGAGTTTGTGGGAGCCCCCGGAGGGTGGGGCACAGGTGCACACACCTTGGGGGCTCGGAGATGGGGCATAAAGGTGCAGAGGGCAGGTGGTGACTGCCAAACACAGGTAACACGGGGCGGGGCCCTGCCTGTCCGGCTGACCTGGGACAGGTCCTGCTCTCGCTGTTGTCCTCGGCCCCTGTGAGTGGTCGAGAGAAATGAGGCAGGACCAGAAGGGTCCCCTAGGGAGTCCTGCAGGATGGGGTGAGGCTCCTGCTGGCTGGGGATCCAGACATTTCAGATATGGGGGGCCCCTGAAGGCTGCTGGAGCTGCCTCCTGGGTTCAAGGGTTTTCATGCTCATTTTGCAGGTGGGGCATCTGCGGCCAGGGAGGGAGCGATGGCACCAGGCCCTCGGTCGCTGGGGGGTGGGTGAGGGTTTGGACCCAGGGCAGCCCTTCTGCAACCCCGGACTGACCTGAAGGTACCCCTTCCCTCACAGGGGGTCCTGACCCCACAGCGTCTCTGGGGGCAGGGGTGGGCTCTGCTGGAGGCCATAGAATAAATCACAAGCTTCCGGCTCAGCCAGCCTCCTGTTCTGGGCTCTAGGATGTGAAATGCGTGTGAAACCATGGCGATGACAGGGTGCAGGCGCTCCGCCCTAGGGCCGCCCTGTCCCCCTGCTGCCTCAGCTCCTGTCATCCCCCATGGCCCTCGGCTCTCCCCGCAGAAGAGGGCAGGCCTGAGGTGCAGGTCTGAGGGAGACTGTGCTCCCAGCCCCTGGGCCTTCGCCCAGTCTCCCTCCGCATCCGAATCCGTGTCCCAATTCCCCTGTAGAAGGACACAGTCCTCCTGGATTCGGACCCACCCTACTGACCTCACTGTAACTCCATCGGCTGCAAAGACCCTATTTCCAAATAAGGGCCGTTCACGGAAACCAGCAATTGGGACCGTACCATGTTTGTGGGGAGCACAATTTGAGCACAACACCCTCCTTCTGGCCTCTGCCCTCTCGGCAGCAAGGCCCCCTCCTCTCCGACTGCTGCTTCTAGGCCCCTCACCATGCGGTGTGTCTTGGGGCATCTCTGTGTCTCCCCCTGGGCCGTCGTGGGCTCTCCAATGCTTCCCGGTATCTGTCATGGTGACACTAATCTGAGACATGGCCCGGACCCTCCTGTGATGCACCGCCACCACTCAGCCTTGGCATCTCTGAGCCACGGGCCCCTCGGCACCTCCCTGAGCTGCCGCCTTCCCCAGGGCTGCCCTGCCAGCACCCAAGCCAGACACCCTGCATCCTGCTTGACCTTCCCCTCCCTCCTTCCCAACCCTGCTCCTTCCTCTCTGTCCCTCGCTCCTCCCCTCCTCTTCTCCATCCCTCCTCCCCTTCTCCCCTTTCTCCATCCCTCCTTCCCTCCCTCCTCCCTCTCTCTTCTCCATCCCTCCTCTCCCCTCACTCCTCCCCCTCTGCTAACAGCCCCTTTTGCTCCATCCCCACTCAGGCCTCACCATCCCCTCCAATCCACCCACTCCCAGTCCCTGCTTCCCACAGCACCCACTCCCTCTCCTGCCCCTGCACAAGAAGTAAGACCAGGACCTGGACATTCTGCTCAGATGGTGACAGGGCTGAGTCCAGGGCCCCTGCTGCCACTGGGTGGGCTGCCTCAGTCATCCAAATTCTGCTTTTTAAAACTTTTAAAAACCACCTTCCAATCCTCTTAGGTTGTCACCCAAAAGTCCAATATCTGAAAATGTTCTGTGAACCTAGAAGAGCAACAGATCCTTTAGTAAGGCTGGATGAATGCTTGTTGGATGGAAGTGGGAGGAAGGGAGGGACGGAGGAAAGCCCAGGTGACCCACACAGGGGAGGGGAGCGGAGTGGCCTGAGGCATGTTGTGGGAGAGCCAGGCGGGGGCCGGGCTGGTGGGCCCAGGGGTGCAGCCGTCTTGGTGGTGAGGGGGTCCTATGATGTTTGATGTTTTCACGGCGGCCGAATGCCAGGCCCTCTGCCCCTGGGGTTGCTCTACCTTCTGTCTTGAAGGTGTCCTGACACATCTTCCACCCACCACAGGCCACTTGAGTCTTGTGTTTTTGGCTTCAGATGCCCCAGAAGGTTTCCAGAAGTCAGGATAAAAAATATGGGCCCAAACCAAGTGAGCATCCGGGTGGGGAAGCAGAGCTTGTGTGGACCCAGGTCCGGAGAACCTTCTGGAGGCAGTGTGACATAGGCTGACAGCAGGGAGAGGGGCCCATCTCATTCTGACATTCCATTTTAATAATATTCAAGCGTTCTAATTAAAGCCTCTGTGCTCCCTTTGAAATACTAGCAATTACAAAGATGAATAATTGCATAATAAATATTAATTTGCATCATGGTAATGAGGCCCAGAAGCATCCTGCTGTTAAGTGAGAATTTAGCTCTTTCCACTCTGGGTCTGGGAGGGAGAGAGGGGAAGGGGGATTCTCTGGCCCAGAAGGGAGGCGGCAGGAGCAGAGGGGCCCAGTGCCCCCGGGGGCCCGGGCTGGGTGGCAGGGGTCCCCCTCTGCCTCTGAAATCATGATCTCAGCCTGCGACAAGGGGCTCATGGCTTCCCTCCTCCTAGCCGCAACTTCCCCATATTGACAATGACAATGGCTGAAAGGGGTCTCTAAGGGTCGATTCAGGCAGCGTCAGAGGGGACAGGGATTCCCTTTGTTCTAATGTCAAGCCCCACCTCTGGAATCCCCGACTGTCCGACTGTCCATTCGCAAAGCTGCCCGAGAAGCCCGTGGACGGGAGAGCCACTCCGGCCGAAAGGGCGCCCCGAGCCCTCTCCTCTGGGTGCTGCCCCACATCCCTTCTCGCCACCCACCCCTTCCTGACTTGGAATCAGGGACAAACAGGGCTGGGTAGGGCCAGGCAGGGGGCCGCGAAAGCAGGCTCACAAAAAACCCCAAAATGCCGAGGTGTAAGGAAACCACAGATCAAGGACCAAGCCAGACCCCAACCCCGAGGTGTGGGTGGGGAGAGTGTCTCCTTACAACAGCTACTTGTGACCAACAAAGCATAACCAGACCCCGAAGAAGTGAGCCATTAAATCGCCGTCCTTACTCAGTGCTGACGCCATAACGTCACAAGGATTTAGGTTCCCTGGTTAGGTTCTCGATAAAAGACCGACCCTACAAGCCCTCCGTGGCAACCCTGTCGGGACCCCTGTCACTCCTGAGGGTTTCTCTGTATCTCTGCTTAGTAAACTTCTGTCCCTTTACTCTCCTGTGTCCGCAAGATTTGTCCTTCGACCCCATGAGATGAGAACCCAGCTGTCCCGTGTCAGCACCATGTCCTACGTTTCGTCTGGTTTACTGTCTGGCTCCCACGCGAGGGGGTGAGGTGTGGGTGAGCTCCTGGCAGCAATAAGCAGATTGTTTTGCTCCCCGCCATACCCCCCGGCCCCAAGAACAGTGCCCAGAATTTAGGAGACAGCAAAGATTTGCCGGATAAACCGAGATCTTTTTCCTTCCACAGCAGCATCTAGAAGCTTCCAGGCCTGGCTTTCCCCCTTGACACCTCCTATGAAATCAGAGCCAACAGCCTGCTGGCCTCCGGGGCTGGAGTGAGTGTGGCCCTCACACCACGGAGACTAAATGTAACCAGGCAACCACAGTGACCCTAAAGGTACGTCCCACCGACTTCTCATCTCCCCGTCGAACGAACTCGTGAGCTGTCGTGAACGTCGCTGGCGCTGGGTGTGCATCTCATGGCTGACATTTGCCATGCGGTCCCGGGTGGCTGGGGCCGTGGTTGTGACGACCTTGACATCCCAACCACAGAAGGGAATTCTAGTCTTCCATCCTCAGTGGCAACCTCACAATGCTTGGTGAGCTCGGTCGGGTCTTGGTTCTTCCTCGAAATAGCTGCTGTGTTTGTCACAGGGCGCGGCAGCCTGAGCAGGTCCCGCTTCCCCCCGGGTCTGCAAAGCTCTTTGCGAGTCAGCGGTGTCCTGTCTGTCTTCTGCTCTGGGAGGTTCCACTGAGATGCCACAAGAGTTGTCCTCCGGCGTTGCATAAGTGCACGGCCCTCCAAGTGCCTCTCACGGGCCCTGCGCGCACAGCAGTGCTCTGGCCTCAGCGGGGTGAGTGCGCGTGTTCCTGATGGTTGTGGCTGCTTTGCGCTTGCTGAATTTTGTCATTGGAAGGGGAGTTCGGTGGTCTGACTGGCTCTCTGTTGGGTGGCGGGGGACAGGCCCTCTGGTTATCTCTTCATGTTCGTGACGTCGGCCTGTCCGTTGGCCCTCAGGATCCTGCTGCTTTCCGGCCTTCGTGATACCTGTTGCATGCATCACTAGGTCCCATGACATGGTCAGGTTGGGCTGACGGGTAACTGTGACAGTGGGCCTGGGACGGCCCCGCGTCCCCCTGTTTGTATACAGCTGGTCCCTTAGGTCATTGCTCGTTTGCACGCCCCCGTGAGATGGAGTTGTCACAGAAATTAAAGCTTTTGTGTTTGGGAGCAGACGGCAGCCCTTCGAGGTCCTGGGTCGCTCTGACCTGTTCGTGGAGCTGCCGCCGACGATTGGAGCAGAGTGTCCGTGATCCGGGTTACCTGCGACTCGGGGGTGAGCTCAGAAAACCAGCAGCGAGTTTTCCTTGTGTGTAAATGAGACAAAAGAAAGCGTTTCTTCCTCCTCCCGAGGGAAGGCCCTCAGTCTCCTTGTAGGGGAAAACCTTTCCTTTGCCGGGGCCTGCAGGCCAGCTGCCCCTTCCACAACTATTGGAGATCGATTGGTAATAAAAATTGATCACTTCTGTGCACTCTAGGGATTTCTAGCACAGCAGACGTGTGTAACAGTGAGGACACGGGGGCACCTGGTGGCTCCGTAGTGGAGCATCTGCCTTCAGCTCAAGGCGTGACCCCGGGGTCCTGGGATCGAGTCCTGCACCGGGCTCCCTGCTGTGCAGGGAACCTGCTTGAGATTCTCTCTCCCTCTCTCTGCCTGTCCCCCTACTCACATCCACTCTCTCTCTCTCTCTCTCTCTCTCTGTCTCTCTAAAATAAATAGGTAAACCTTTAGGAAGAAAAAAAAGTGCCTTTTCGTAGTTTGGAGATGGTTCTGCATGGTTTGAGCACCGACTGTTTGCACGCAGTGGGAGAGAGTGCTCTGGCCCGTCTGGGGCTGGGCGGCCGCTAAGAAATGGGAGGGTGGGCAGCCCGGGTGGCCCAGCAGTTTAGCGCCGCCTTCGGCCCCGGGTCTGATCCTGAAGACCTGGAATCAAGTCCCGCATCGGGCTCCCTGCATGGAGTCTGCTTCTCCCTCTGCCTGTGTCTCTGCCTCTCTCTCTCTCTCTCTCTCTGTCTCTCATGAATAAATAAGTAAAATTTTAAAAAAAGAAAGAAAGAAATGGGAGGGCCTGTCAGTGAACCAGGGACAGTCCTCAGAGTTGCTTGTGTGCTGCAGGAGGGTGCACGTGGTGAGCTCTTCCTAACTTCACGGCTGGCTGGGAGGGAGGGATATTGCAGTTAGATCCCCTTGGGGGGCGGGGTGGAAGGCAAAATCCCGACGTGGCCCCAAGTCCCCAGCCGGGGGACACACACCTCCCTGCAGCTATTTGCTCAGACACTAATCGAGGCACTGCTTCGAAGCGGCAGCCTCAAAGATGCCATTAAGGCCTCTGATCATTGACCTCGAGGGAAGTATCCTCAGTGGGCCTGGCTTAACTAGGTGAGTCCATGAGTCCACGGCGGGGCCTGGGCTGTCAAAGGGAGACGGGTTGGACATGACAGACAGTGCTGGTTTTGGGGATGGCAGGGCCACATGGCAGGGGATGTGGGCCGCCTTCCGCCGCTGAGAGAGGCCCCCAGCTCCAGCAGCAAGGGTCTGTGGGTACAGGGCTGCTTGGCCTGGCCTGTGCCATCCATTGCCTTACATGCACCATGACTCACGGGACGGGAGGGGGGTGTTGCAGGGAGAGTGCAGGATGCAGGTGTGCAGCTGGAGGGGTGAGGGGGCTGGCAATGGGGAGTCTGGGTTCAGAAAGCTTTAGGGAGAGGGTCAGGGAGACCTGCAGGGAGAGGTCAGCACGGTCAGGGCCACCTGAGGATGACAAGCCAGGAGCAGGCCAGTGGGCACAGGGGGCGGGTGAGGGGCCTGCTGCGCTTGTGCAGGAGAGAGAGGATGGTGGCTGACCCTCCTGGTGAAGTTCTGGAGTACAGGTGGGGTCCGGAGCCGACAGCCAAGAAAGAATTCTTGAGATGTCTTGGGTGCAAAATGGTGATTTTATTAAAGCTGGAAGGGAGGGGGAATGGGACTCAGGGGCAGGAAGAGCGGCTGCCCCCGGGCCTGTGAGGCGGCAGGTTATATACCCAGGAGTTGGGTCAAGTAAGCCAAAGGGAGATTCCAAAAGGATTTTCATCTGCTTAGAGAACCTACTAGACACTGGAGGCCTTGCCATTGTCAAGTTAAAGATTGCATTTCCCTCCAGGGAGGCATTAACATTAAGACAACTGGAAGCTTCCTCAAGAATGTCACACACATCCCACCCTGGGTGGCATCGTTTGCGGGACCTCAGCTGTGCTTTGTCCTCAGCTAGCCCCGCTCCCTCATCAGCCCCACCTTCTCCGGGCCCTGGCTTGGCAGGGCTGGTCCTTCTCCCAGTGGCCCCGGGTGAGGGAGTGACCCCGTCCTGGAGGCGGGGTGGGGGGTGGGGGGCTGGTCCCAGTGCTGAGATTTGTGCGGGGTCCTGTATCTCCCAGAGCCTCAACTTTCCCTGTCTGTAAAATGGAGATAAATCATGGTCCTCCCCCGGGGCTCACCGTGAGGACATGTGTGGGGAAATCGCTTTGCAAATGGTCACGTGTTGACTCCATGTGATCTGGCTCTCTTGGCCTCCCTGACCTCACTGCCCCATGTCCACCCCGGGTCTCTGCACCCAGTCCAGTCGCTTCCTTCCCGGGCCCTCCCTGACTGCCACCTGATGTCGTGCTCTCCAGGCCCCTTCTGTCTTTGTGGCCCGACCTGCACTAGGTGTGCCTCCCCGCGCGCTGGGCCGGATTTTGGCCTCCGGGAGGCCAGGGGCCGGCTGGGCCTCACTCACCCACGGGCCTGGGACAGTCTCCAGCACAGAGCAGACACTCGTCAGCCTCCCTGGGCACAGGTGCACCACCTGGGGGGTAGGTGGCCAAATAGCTCAGCCTGCCTTGTGTTTAAAAGGGCAGAAGTCGGACCAAAATTCTGACCAGCTGGGAAGCAGGAACGGGGGTGGGGGTGAAGGGAGGCTTTCAGGGTGGGGACAGGCCATGCCCTGAGTCATCCTTGGCTCAGAGCCCTGAGTCCCCAGCCCCAGGTCCCAGCCCCGAGCCCCGAGCCCTGAACCCCCCAGCCCTAGCCACCAGTCCCGAGCCCCCAGCCCTGAGCTCTGAGCCCCCAGCCCCAGGTCCCAGCCCTGAGCCCCCAGCCCCCAGCCCCAGGCCCCAGCCCTGGGAGCTGTACCCCCTTCGCTTCCCGCTCTGTCACAGCCACTTAGTGGTTTTCCAGCAAAGGCGGGAAATGAAGTCTCCCAGGGTTTGAAGCGACGCAGCTGATGATTCCCAAGTAATTAAAACACAATTTGCAAATGAGGCCTCCAAGAGCATCCCTGCCTCCGCCAGCGTTTGCAGCCTGGGCGTTCGTCTGGCAACGAGCGTAGGGGCCAGAGGATCACTGCTCCGCTGCTCTGCAGGCCACCCCCACCCCAACCCCTGGGCGGGAGACTCCGTGTCAGCGGCCCACGGTGATCCCACGGATCCTCCGTGCACCCCTGATGCAGCTGGCTATGCCGCTCAGCTTCTCCGCTGTCAGAGCAAGTCTACCGCAGCAGAAGACGGCCCGACATGTCGCCCTGAACACCCCGGGGCGCTGCCGCTGTGGTCTGACTCCGGTTCCCCGGCCTCTCCCTCGCCCCCTCCTCCCCCTGCTGCCTCTACCCCAGCCGCTGCTGCCCTCCAGGAGGCAGACAGAGCGCCACCCCAGCACCTTTGCACGGGCCACGTCAGGGACTTACAGCACACCGTGTCACCAGACTGGCGTCAAGGCGCAGGTCCCCTTGCTCCTGTGGCCGGGGCATGGGGCACGCCGGAGTGATTGAACCCTACACACCCAGGGAGATTCCCATCAGGCCTTACACCATCTCCTCACCGTTCACCCCCAGCCGGGCTGAGGACCCAAAGATGCCCACGCTGTGAAATATGGGGGCAACTTGGAGCCCCCTCTCCTGATTTCCTCCTCCTCCTCTTCTGCTTCCTTAGTCTTTATTTTCTTTGTTTTTAATTCCAGGTCTCTGGGGCCCTGAGCCACGAGGGTTCCTCGGATCTCAGTCCCCTAATCAGCACATTGGGTTGGGCTCATCCCTCTGGGCCCGTGTGCCGTCTGGGCCACCCTGCATGCATCTCACTCACCGCCGGGCCCCCCCATGCCCGCAGCCGGCTCCACACACACAGAGAAGAGCACAGGGGGGCATTCCCGGAACGTGTGCCCGATGGAGTCCACAAATGGGCCGAGTGATACCACCAGGCTGGCAAGATTCGCCAAGCCTCGTTTCCCTGCCAGCTCAGTGTGGACGTGGCCAGGCCCCACCGCCTCCATCCCACCTGCCTGGCCCTGTGGCTAGGAGGCCTCATCCCCATGTCGCAGCTGGGGGAGCTGGAGAGCGTCTGTGCTGGGCTTGAGTGCCCTTGGCAGGGTGGAGATTTCTCCCTCTTGGCCTCTTATTACCCACAGATGCAGCATCTGGAAGGTTTCGTTGGAAGGCGTCCCAGGGGGCCTGTGGTCTGACCACCCCCCCACCCCCCAGTCTGCTGCAGCCCTGGCTCCACTCTGGGGCCGTGATCTCTCCCTACCCACCCCTGCAGGGTCCTGAGCATCTCGAGAACACAGCGGGGGTGGGGTGGGAGGGCTGGGTCACACCTTGGGCCCAGGACACTCTCCGGAAACGTGTTCTGCGGAGACAAGAGGTGTGGGGGTGGTTTGTGTCTGAGTTTAAACTGTGCTTGGCCCTGGGGGAAGGTTCTGGACAACTGGGAAGCAGCATACCTCCCCCCTCCCCACCCAGGCTCCCTCCGAAGGAAGGAGGGGAAAAGAGGCGACAGGGTGGAGGGCCTGGGGGCCGTGCACACCTCCGGGCGGCGCCTGTCTCTGAGGCGTGGGACCTCACAGGGCCAGCTGCTCCAGTGGGCTGCGGATATTTACCCACTAAACGCAGAACACCCGTCACCATGGCAACCGCCCAGCCGCGGGAGCCGTTGGCACATCTGCTGCACCTGGCGTTTCCCCGACTCAGGCGTTGACTCATCCCGTCCTCTCCGTGTCCCCGGGAGCTGGTTCTATAATCACCCCCGCCCTCGGGTGGGTAAACTGAGGCCGGCGGTGGCGAGTGGACCCAGCCGGGCTCTCCCGGCAGGAGAGTGGTCTCCTGACTCCCAACCCAGGCAGAGGGGGGCTTCCTGCTGGGCCCGGCTTCCGGGGGGAGTCCCCCCCCAGCCCCGTGCTGCCTGTGGTTCTGACCCAGAGATGCCTGGTGTGGGGCCTGCTGGGGACACACACTCCCGCTGACGTCAGAGGAAACACATGCGCTGGAAAAGGTCATGCGGGTGCAAGAGACACTGAGGCTGGCGGGCACCTGGGCCTCGGGCTGAGCTGCGTGCGGGGTCCGAGCGGTGTCCCTCAGCCCTGCATCCTGGGCTGCGTGGCGCCAGGCAAACCACTTGACTTTCCCATCTCTGCTTCCTCATCTGTGAAATGGGTATAATCAGCTCGCCTTTTAGGGCTCCTGTGAGGACCAAGGAACGCGTCGTGGCAGGTACTTGCCTCATCCCGACCGCTTCAGCCTCCTGCTTATTTTTACTATTTTTTTTTTTACGATTTTACATTTTTAGAGTAATCTCTAGCCTCCACGTGGGACCGGAACTCGCGACCCCGAGACCAAGAGTCGCACGCTCGCTCTACCGACCGAGGCAGCCGGGCGCCCTGCAGGAGTGTGTTTCAAAACCACAAAGCGCTACTTCCGTGGGAGAAATGGATGAAATTTAGGGTGCTGGCTGGGAATGGCGGTCACCAGCCAGAAGCTTCAGCCGCTGCCCCAGACACCCCACCCTGGGGCTCCCTGCAAGCTCCCCTCCCACACACACCCCTCCGGCTTCTCGGGTGCGCTGGAGCGCAACACGGCGACCCCGCGGGCTGCAAGGATCCGGCTCTGGCCTCATTTCTGCTCCGCTACCTGCTTGCCCTATAAATGTCAGGCTGGCTGTTAGGGCCCTGGGACGGGGCCGTCCTATTAGGCACAGGGCAGAGCGATGGCAGCTGGTAAACAGCCCTGGTTGTTTCCTGCCACCAAGTGGTGTGACACCTGTGTCACCATCAGGTGGTCTCCCAGGAGAAGCTGCCGGCGGCGGAGCGTGGGGTGTCTGTTGGGGAAAAAAGGTTGTGAATGATGGCACAGGTAGGCCTGGCTGCCGGGCCCCATCGGAGGGACCCCGCGCCCCGGGGACAACTGGGCGGAGGCGATGCTGGGTGGCTCCTCCGGCCACTCCTTTACCGGACTTTGTACTTCCTTGGCTGCTCTCTCACTAACTCAGCTAACCTGTCACATCATGGTCCGGCCCTTCTGCCTGAGTCCCTGCCATCTGGGTGTCTCAGAACACAGGCCCCTGCTGCCCACTGTCCCCTCGCCCCTGCTGGCTGCCTCCCCTCGTGTCCCTGCTCCCCATGTCCCCCGTTCTCTCCTCTCTCACACCCCATCCCAGGAAACCCCACCCGAGCTCCCCGATTCCCCGGATCCTCACGCACCCCCTGCCAACCAGATATCCCCCCACCTGGGGTCCAGCCACCCTGCCACCTGGCGGTTCCTCGAACCCGCTCCATCCTCCTGGTGGCGGCTCAGACCCAAAGTCTGCCCCCTGCCCCGACTCCTCTCTCAAACACGCACTGCCACTCCATCTGCAAATCTTGTTGGCATGAGTACTGGTGTATAGTGGGTGCCCAGTGGCTGCTGTCCCTGTTCTGGCCCCTTGCTATGCAGGTGGCAGAGTCATGGGGCCCCTCGGCCTCTGTGAGGAGCCCCTGGGGGTCAGACACAGGGTGACCTGGTTTCTGGGAGCTCAGGGAGGAAGGGCGAGAAGGACACAGCTTTGGCCCAGGCCCGCGACCTCACAGGCTGCCCTGGGGGTGAGGAGGAGGTCCTGGGGAGCTGTTGAGGGTCCAGTGTGGGAGCAGCAAGTGCCACCCGGCTTCTGCTTGGACAGTGAGGCAGCAGCAGGACCTCGTCCTCTCGACCCCCCGAATCAGCTCCTCCCATCGAGCTCCTTGTCCAGCACTCTGCTGGCTGCTTCCAGACCCCGAGTCCCTGGTGGCCTGCCCTCCCTCCTTGCCAGCTTCTGCTCACACCTCCTCTCTCCTGTCCCAGACACCTGGCCTTCCGTCTCTTCCAGAACATTCCACCCCCGACCCCCCCCCCCCCCCCCCTTGCCTGGTCTTCGAAGTACCTGACAAGGGGCTTGGCCTCTGGGCCAACAAGGCTCCTCGTGGTGAAGGGGGTGAGGTGGTGTCAACCTCAGAGGCTCTTGGGGGGTCACGTGAGGTGGCTGGGCACCTGCCAGGCGCAGAGCCCGGGGCTGGGGAGGTGTGAACTACAGCCGGGGTTGTGTTCTTGTTGACGGGTTGCAACACGCGGCCGGTGTAAGCATGAAAGGACTAGATGGGTATGATGGCGACAGATCTTGGGGACTGTGACTGTCACCTCCCCCCCCAATGCTGGTGGGGACAGCATTGGTGTCCCCAGGGTCAGGTGCTGGTGTCTCCCTGGGCCTCCAGGACGGCTGCGTAATTGGCGGGCTGTGGGGCCAAACGAAACTGTGGGGTGCTTGCTCCGGGATCGGGAATATCAGGGGAGCATTAAACTGAGGGGGCTGCTTCTGGGTGGCCAGCCCCACGCACCTGCACGCCCTCAAGCCCGTCCTGCTGGCGTCCCAGGGCCTTGGGTGGGGTGTGTGCATGTGGGGAGGGGACAGAGGGACAGCCTCGAAGCATCACATTGCTCTAGACAAAAGTTGCCCGCCTTCCGTTCCAGCCTATTTTAGGCTTTGCCTGGCATGAATATTTTAGTGGGAAGTCATTTTTCTCCATTAAACCCCAGAGGTTGAAAGCCCTGCTGCAGGGGGGGGCCTGGGGGTCAGCCGGGTGTCCCCCGGGGGTCCCGTGGATGAGGAGCAGCCTACAGGGGCCCTGGGGTCCGAGGCTCCCAGGGCAGAGCTGGTCCAGGTGCGGAAACCACAGGAGCGCCGGGGACGCCCCCCAACAGGGGTCCAGGCTGACCTGGGGGTGGGGGAGTGGGCTCCGTGTGTCCAGGGGGCGTGAGCTGTGCAGGGGGCACTGAGGGGCGTCAGGAGAGTCGGATGGCCGGGTGGTCGCTGTGATCACTCCCTGCGTGCTTCCCCAGTGTCCCCTTGTGACTCCCAGAAGCTTACATAGAGACGACCCCCCACGAGCGCCTTCTGCTCGACTTAGACCTCAGGTAACACCCGGGAGCCTCCCACGAACGGGCCGACATCCCCGCCTTAGTGGTAAACTGGGACTATAGGTCCACGCTCCCTTGGGGCCCATCCCGTGTATGGGACGCACAGTCCCACCCCGAGCCGGGGCCCTCGGAGCCCGTCTTCTGCCTCCTGCTTGACGTCCCCGCCGGCCCGGCCCGGGGCAGACCATGGTTTCATCCCCCCTTTAGCGACCTGAGGACTGACCCCTCCCTGGCCGTAGGGGGCAGGTCACCACACCTCCAGGACCTGCATCCGAGAGAGGCCAGCTCGCTCTCCGTGGTCCCAGGGCCACCGGGTCGCCACCCCCGGCCGGCCTATGTCCTGGGGCAGGGGTTTCGAGAGTGTGGTCTGCGCCAGGGGCATCGGCATCGCCCAGAATGTGCTAGAACAGGGAAGACGCGGCCTCCTGCCCCATCCCCAGACCCTCTGAGTGGAGCGGTGGGGAGGATCCGCAGGGGCCCTGGCGCTCGCTGCCCCTTAGGGGCCACCCCGAAGTTCTGAGCGGGAGTCTGGCTGCCTCGCCTGGCCGGTGTTAGCTCGCCGCGCTCCGCCTCAGCCCTCTCACCTGTAAGGTGGAGCCGCAGCAGCACTGCCTCAAGGGTCCCTGCGAGGACAAGGAGCCCGTGTGTGCAGGTGCCCCGCACGCGGGCCAGCTCCTGCCACCTCCCCTCCCCACTGCAGGTGTGCTCGGCCGGAGGAAGGCTCCCGAGGAGGAGGCCCAACCCCTAACTCCTGCCTCCTACGACTGTGTCATCTTACAGGGGCAGGGGACCGTGCACATGTGATTCAGGGAAGGGTCTCGGGACGGGAGATTAGCCTGGATTATCCGGGTGGGTCCCGGGTCCTCACCAGGTCCTTGTAAAAAGGAGGCACAAGGGTCAGAAGAGGAGGCGTGGGGCCCGAGCGATGCCGGGCCATGAGCCCGGAGCACAGGCACCCCTAGAAGCTGGAAGAGGCGAGGAACCCACTCCCTCCGGTGTCCCCAGCGCAGTCCCAGCCCTGCCGGCACCTTGGCTTTAGCTTCTGGAAACTGGTTTTGGATGTCTGACCGAAGAGAATCCATTTGCGTGGTTCGCGGTCACTTGTTATAATGGCCACAGGACACTCATCCGGGAGGAACGCCCCCGGGAAGGGCAGTGGTGGCTCTCCCCGAATCCCCCCACCCCAAACCTGGCCTGTCCCTGACCCGCAGCACTGTCCGTCTCCATTCCAGAGCCTTGGTTTCTCTCTGAAGGACGTGGTACGTGACTTCCTCGTGGTGGTCTTTGGGGTGCCCCGTGCTCAGTGCACGTGTGTCATAGACCCTGATAAATGCCAGGCACCCCCCCCCCCCCGCCCCCGATGAGAACTAGGGCTGGATGCCCTGCTAGTCTCAGCCCAAAGAGCATGGGGATCTCTGTGGCCACTGCCTTAGAGGGTCAAGGGCAGCAGCCCGGGCCCACCCCCCCCCAGGGTCCCCTCCAGGCTGCTGCCTGCTTTGTTCTGTCCCCATCAGTCTCTCCTCCCACCTGCACACTCAGATGCAGCAGGAGAGGCTGCGCGGGCTGCCAGGTGGCACTTGCAAGGCTCCCAGGAACAGGAGCGCCCCTCCTCCCCGCACCTGCCTCCCCCTACCTGCCTCCATGGTTTTAGCTCTGCAATCGCTGGCAAAGAAAAAAAGTAGCTCCAAAGGGCTGTAGTAACGGTTTGGGGGGACTGGAGGTCTCTGTGTCTCTGGACGGGCTGCGAGCACAGGGGGCTGGGTGGGGCCTGCACGGTGCAGAATAAGGCAGGGGGTTAGCTGGGGGGCTGCCTGCTGGCACCAGGGTAGCCAAAGGCAGGAGGGACCCCTGCAGGGTGACAAAGGAGGCAAATCCTATCTCCGGTCGGTCCTCGGGACAGAGAAGGACCCCTCTTGGGGGATGAATTACTCCAAACTGTGTGCAGTGGGCTCACCTGTCTTCGGGAGGGATCGGGAAGGCGTGGTGACGATTCCAGCCTTTCCAGGGCTGGGACCGCTGGACCAGGGTGGGTGACCGGCTGTAGGCCCAGGACGGAGTCCTGCCACCCACTGGGGTTCCTGCCCCCCAAGCTGCAAGGGCAGGAGGCTCCTCAGGGAGGCATCCTGGGGCCATGACGGCATAAGGAGGTCCTGGCTGGGGACGACCTTGTGCTCATGGAACAGGGCCCTCTGCTCGCGTGTAATGGGAGCCGAGGAGGGACGTCCCCCAGGTCTCTTCGTCGGGGCCTTCTCACCTACTTCCCTTGGGGATGACAGCTCCCTGCCTGGGGCTGGGTCCCTGCTGTCCCTTGGAGCTGGGTGACCTTGGGGGAAATCACGTCTGTCTCTGAGCCCGTGTCCTGGGCTGAGCCAGGCTGGGTGGCACCTGGGGCTCGGCAGGCCCCACTGCTTCTGTTGTTAGTATCCATGGATGCCCACTTCCTGGTGATGTCCGGTCTCCTCCGGCTCAGCTTCCAGCTCCGTGGAGCCTCTCCAGCTCCTAGACCCAACCCCGAGGTCTCTCTGTGTCTCACCACCGGCGCTGACCCCATGGGGCTCCCACCTGCTTAGTCCTTGGTTTCCCCAAAGCACTTCTCTCACTGACCACCCTATGCCTCACATGCAGAAGATTCTAGATAATGGGAATCGGTAGTGAGTTGCAGACAGTGGCCTTCACCAGTGTCTCCAATCTTGCCCCTGGCCCAGGAACTCCCACCACCGAGAATTTCTCCATTCTGAGGGTCTCAGCCTGGGGCCCTGTGTGGGCTCCATTCCTCTCCCCATCCCCCAAATCCAGCAGAGGGAGAGAAGGAGAAGCAGGGAGCCCAATGCAGGGCTCGATCCCAGGACCCCAGGATCATGACCTGAGCCGAAGGCAGATGCTTCACGGGCTGAGCCACCCAGTGCCCCATGCTCTGTTGTTTTTATAAAACTATACGTACTTACTGTATCAGTCAGAACAACTTAGGTTGTGCTGCAGTAACAAACAACCCCTGAGGATCAGTGACGTCAAAGCCTCACCTCTGAAGTGACAGCACGGGTTTTTCTCACATTCCCCAGGCCAAAGCACACCACCTGACCACACCTGGGGGCCGGGGGAGTGTGATCCCACCAGGTGCCTGGGGGACAGGTCTGGAATGCCCGTGTGCAGCCCACATGACCGACACACCCATCCAAAAGGATGCCCGTAAATCAGAAAAGGTACAATGTTGAAGGTATGAAGGGACCCACATCCTGTGACCCAGAAGTGATCACCCTTTATATGATGTGAACATCACTCCAGACGAATGAAGGAAGAGAGAGAGAGAGAGAGAGAGAGAGAGACTTTTATGAAAACGTTATCTTGGTGGCTTAAGTGTTTAAGCATCTGATCTTGGTTTCAGCTCAGGTCATGGTCTCAGGGTTGTGGGATGGAGCCCCGTGTGGGGCTCTGTGCTGAGCATGGAGCCTGCTTAAGATTCTCTCTCTCCCTCTGTCACTCCCCCCACCCCAATAAATAAATAAATAGATAAATGTTATCTCACTACATAAAACTTTTTTTAAAAAAATATTTAATTTATTTATTCATGAGAGACACACAGAGAGAGGCAGAGACACAGGCAGAGGGAGAAGCAGACTCCTCGCAGGGAGCCTGATGTGGGACTCGATCCCAGGACCCTAGGACCATGCCCTGAGCTGAAGGCAGATGCTCACCCGCTGAGCCACCCAGGTGTCCCTATCTAAGACTGTTTTTAAAAAGATTTTATTTTGGGGCACCCTGGGTGGCCCAGCGGTTTAGTGCCGCCTGCAGCCCCGGGCGTGATCCTGGAGATCCAGGATCGAGTCCCACGTCGGGCTCTGCATGGAGCCTGCTTCTCCCTCTGCCTGTGTCTCTGCCTCTCTCTCTCCCGCTTTGTATCTCTCATGAGTAAATAAAATAAAATCTTAAAAAAAAGATTTTATTTATTTATTTGAGAGGGAGCGAGTGTGCACAAGC
The DNA here is from genome assembly GCF_048418805.1 of Vulpes vulpes. Classification (NCBI taxonomy): domain Eukaryota; kingdom Metazoa; phylum Chordata; class Mammalia; order Carnivora; family Canidae; genus Vulpes; species Vulpes vulpes. The sequence goes on from NC_132795.1 coordinate 51,534,971, forward strand.
AGAGGGAGGGGCAGGCTCCCCGATGAGCATGGAGCACGACGTGGGGCTCGACCCCAGGACCCTGGGATCATGGCAGATGCTTCACCTGCTGAGCCACCTGGGCGCCCCTCACCCCATAAGACTGTCAATGAAAATAGTGCATTTAATTTTTACGTTGTCCAGATAAAATGAAAAAGCAATGGGAGGAATTGTTAAAATTCAGGCAAACCATCTCCCTGCCTTACACCATCAGCGTCGGCAGCTCTTTGCCTCCTTGCAAACAATTTTCTTTTTCACGCTAAGTGCTTGACGGATTTCTGCTTGACCGATTTCTGTTTCCTTGAAGTCCAGTCCATAACCTCGCTGAGAAATCTGTGGCGTGGGGTGCCCTCTGGAGCGCTCAGTTCCATGGCGTCTTCCTCCCACGAGGGCTTCTCCTACTGGGTGTCTACGACGTGATCTGTCGCACGTCCTCGGGGCTGTGATTCAAGGACCCCAACCACCCTCGTGTGGTGATGTTTCCCACAACTTCCCACATCTAGGAACCCTTCTCGAATTCCCTTCTCTTTGTCTTTCTCAGCTGCGATCACTGCAGCTACTCCAGAGTTTCCCCCATATCATTATTTCCATCTGTTGTGTTCATTCATTCATTCATTCACTGCATGCTAGTTGGTAGCAGGCATGTTTCCTGGTGTTGGGTCAATGGCAAGACAGGTAGAGTCTTCCTCTTGGAAATTGTGTGTGTGGGGGATGAGAGACAATTAGCTGGATAAATACACCCTAGAGACCGAGAGAAGTCGTAAGGACCGTGAGGACAGCAGAGCGGGAGGGGGACGGTGGTCGGGAGGACCTGGGCGAGAAGGGACATCTGAGCCACGTGGGGAAGGATGTGAGCTTCTCTACAGCTCCCCACTTACTGGTCCAGAGCACGTTTTGTCCTTAAGTTCTTTCCTGGGGTCTCACATCTCCGCCTTGCAGCCGAGGGGATCTGTTGTCTTCGGATCTCCTCCGCGGATTTCGGTTGGTGGAACTCTCGATTTCCTTCGATTATCCCACAGCGTGAAGCGGTCGAGGAGACCTTCCTTTCCTTCTGTTTCTTGGTGGATTTTGTTTGTCTTGGACTGTTTGTCTCCCTTCTGCATCTGCGAAGGTCCCCCCCTTGGATACCGAGTGTTTGCACGGTTGCCATGGCATCTTTTCATCTTGCTCACGCTCGGGTGACTCCGTCCTAATAGTCTGTTTGTTCTGGTGCATCGGCGTATTTGCTTCCAGTTCCTCTTATTATTTTCCTCTTCGGGTTTTCTTTAAAAACCGTGTTGCAGTGTTTGTGAAATGATGCACACGCACACGTGGGTGACTTTGGGGTGCCCCTGGGGCCGGCTCCCCTCTTTCCCGATGTCAGTCTCCTCGTCCTCTGGCTTTTGTCCACGGTGGCTGGGTGTCAGCTTGCAGGCCTGCCCTGGGGGCGTAGCAGAGGGGAGGCTGCCCTGCCTGGAAAACCCTGCTCTTTCCTCTCCCGGAGATGGGGAGATGGTGTTGACCGTCTACACAGGGGCTCGCCCAGCTATGTAGGATCCTCTTGTAGGGGGTGCCCTTGCGGTGACTTAGCCGCTCCGGAGACCTCACGGTGATGATGGACCAGACAGCCCCGCTGCGCTTTCCCTGTTCCTAGAGCTTCATTCAGGGGCGTCCACTCCCCTGTGGTCAGGACGGGATGGAGTCCAGAACACCACCCACCTTGCTGTCTTCCAGATTCGCTTTGCTCCAGGTGTTCAGCATGAAGACTCAAAGGATGGAGGGAGTTGGAGCAGTTGAGGGGTAACATGCACGCTTGGCCCAGATGCTAAAGGGCTCCCCGCCGTGAAGCCAGGCATAGGCGGAGCTCATGCTCAGCAAAGGCCAAATGCTCCTGTGATCCGGAGCATGTTTCATCCTCACGGACCCCACGGCCCTCACAGCGGCCCTGAGGTGGGTCCTATGACTCCCCTCTGGCAGAAGAGGAAGTGGGCTTCATGGTGGCTGGGGCCTGCCCGATGCCCCCTACCTGGAAGAGCAGAGCTGCCCTTGGGACTGGGTCTGGGGACCCCCGTCTCCTGGGTCTCTCTGGAGACCCCGAGCAGCTCCCCTCCCACAGCCAGTCTGAGTGCAGAGCCCTCTTCTCAGGCAGCCTCCCAGCTTCCCTGCCAGCCTCGGATGTGTCCCCGTGGCCACAGCCCCTGCCACACTCGGGCGACCACCCTTTGCCCCCAGATTCACCTTGGCCCCATCTCTTCTTGCTCTAGCCAGCAAGGACGGAGTGGGTGCCCATTGGGTGCCAGGTGCTGTTCTGGGAGCTTGTGGGTGGGGTGGGGGTGTGAGAGCAGGACAGCGGGAGACCCTTGCCCCATGGGGCTGACGTCCTAGCAGGGGTGTCAGCGAGATCATGCACATTCATATGGAGCATATAGCAGGGTGGGCAGCAGCAGCAGGTCCGTGGAGACCCGGATGCCCTGGGGCCCCACGTGCCCGCAGAGCTGGCAAATTTACCCAGGATGGTCGAAAGGTGACATTCAAGCAAGCGGAGAGGCCCAGGGACAGGGGCTTCCTGGAGGGACAGGAGGGCAAGTAGGGCTGACATCGGTGGGGTGGGGGTCACATGAGACCCTCAGGGGCTGGAGGGCACTTGGGGGTCAGGAGCAGGGGGGGACCAGGAGGGGCCTGATGTGGGATGGCTCCAGCTGCTAGGTCGGGAAGACACCCCGTGCTCGGGCCTGGTGGGGGTGCAGAGAGGTAGAGGCCGGGGAGCCCAGGAGAGCCGCTGGCAGCTTGGGCCGGGCCATCACTGGGACATTACCGTGGGGCCAGAAGGGGTCGACGGGCTGACCCGGCTGACCATCGATGTCTGGAGCCTGTGACACCGCCCGCACCATTGCTTTGCCCTCCCCAGGAAGAGCTCCCGACGAGCGGCCTGGGGGCTGAGCTTTGAGGGCGCCCCGGGAGGTGAGGTCCCAGGGGCTCTGGCCTCGCCCTCCCTGCGGCCCCGTGTGTGGCCTCCAGACTCAGATGTGCACGTCCCCGGCCAGGCCCTGGCTCACGAGGGGCTTGGGTGGCCTCCCTCCTTCTCCGGTCTCCGTCTCCCATCTGCTCAGCTTGGGGGGGACCACGGCCTCTCAGCGGGCTTGGCACCCAGGGAGGGCGGACAGAGGCCCTTAGCACCTGCTTTTGCTGGGTGTCTGCTCCGCCTGGAAAACCCGGCGGCCCCTGCGCCTGCCCCCGCTCATGCACGGGGTCATTTCTGAGGTCACACAAGCAACATCCCCCACCCCCCCACCCCCTTCTGCTGCACCGCTGCCACCCAGAGCTGTTCTATGTCCCCACTTCTTGGAACATTGGGATGGGAATCTCCCCATCTGGCTCAGCCCCCATCGCAGCTCGGGGCTCGCTGACGCCCATCTGGGCCGGGTGCCATCCCTGACCTTGGTTGGCTTGGGGGCTGTGCCAGCAGGAAGCGCACAAGGTGGGCAGGGGCGACCCCAACACCGGTGAGTGGGTAAGAGATGTGCAGGCGGCAAGGGGTGTGCTCCACCGGGCGGGGAGGGCGGGCGTCGGATGTGGAGAGGTCAGGGACGGCTTCCAGGAGGAGGTGGCCTTGTAGCTGGGGTTGTGACTGGTGCTCGAGGGTCGGACAGCCGGGCGTGCCAAGCCGAAGAGGCGATCGGAGCAGGCAGGGGTCAAGGGACAGGAGGTGGCAGGGTGGATTCGAGCGGGGGCCAGGGGTGCCTGGGAAGAAGGAAGTGGCTACACCTGGAGCTGCTTGGGATGCGGGGATGCTTGACCCGGAGCTGATGGGCTCCAGTCCCACCCACTGCTCCCTTAACTTCCCTCTGATGTACAGACTGGAGGGCAAAACCTTCAAGTTCCCAGCCTCCCTGGCAGCTAGACCTGGCCACGTGACCCACTGCTGGCCCATGAGAGGCGAGCAGAACTCCTGGGGGGAGAGCTTCTGCCTTCCAATAAAAGGGCAAAGGCTTCCAAGAGGATGGCTTGTGACTTTCAGCCTTTGGGTCTGACATCCCGGAATGTGGAGGCAAACGCCTGGTTGCACAGCAGCCATCTGTGACCATGAGGAGGCACATGCTGAGATGCACGTGGTAGGAAGCCAGAAGAACGTGGTCTCGAGGCCTTTCCTGAGCAGGACATCAGCCCTGAGCATGAATACGGGCTGGGGGAACTCAGAGAAGCCCCCTACCGCCCCTACCCCGGTATCCTGGGAGCAGGAAGGCTTTTGGGAGCCGGTGGTCCGGGAATTCTATTTAGGGCTCAGTCAGACTCCAAACTCCCTCCCAATGATCTCTGCCACCTTGTTCTCCTAGGACCCGGCTCTGGCTCATTGGGCACCCTTAGGGCCTGCCGTTAATAGGCAGGGGAGCTCGGGGGCTGAGCCGGGAGGGGAGGACGGTGGCCTGGGGACGCTGTGTTTTAGGAGCACAGAGACTTCTGCTTCTGTTTGACCAGCCGGTTGGACACTGGGGTCCGGGCTGGGATGGACGTGGTGATTCGTGAGCAGGGTGGGTGGCAAGGGGTGGAGGGGAGAAGAGAGGTCAGCAGAGGGCGGCCCGTGCATGAGGCTCAGGTCGTGGCTCAGGAGGCAGAGAGGGATGCAGGTGGGCAAGTGGGAGGAGGACCCAGGGTGTCGCTCCCAGAAGGGCGCTCACCGTGTGCAGCAGCAGTCTCCCAATTTTGGGATTTTGTTCACCCCAAATCGGGGAGGCTTTCACCTCAAGATCCTTAACCAATCATGCCTGCAAGGACCTTGTTTCCAGACAGGGTCACCTCCTGTCGCTCCTGGGTGAGGGTGAGTTGTTGGGGGACATGACTCAAGCCCTCGGGGCACTCGGTCAGCTGTGGGAGCTGCGCTCGGAGGCCCCATGGGCTCAGCCGCTGCCAGGGACCGGCCATGCGTGGACGCTGGAGCCGACTGTGGCCCTCTCGGGGTGCTTCCTGCAACGACGCTTCCAGGCCAGAGCAAGTGTCCCCCCCGCTCCCAGGGACACAAGGCGGGTAATGAGCTCTGCCACCTGAACTGACTTGTTTCGGAGTTAAAAGAAATTTTTCTGTCCAGGGATAATGAACTTGAGGACCTGAGAAAAGGGAACTAAACATGAAAAAAAACACAAAAAAACAAAAAACCCGGGTGGTTGTAGAGTCTGTTGGGAAAGGCCTAAGAACAAAGCCCTGTGGTCACAGTCATGGTCACGGTCACGGTCATGGAAGGTGCGCCTGCCGCCGGCGAGCAAGGCCGCCAGAACCCACTCACCTTGGGGGCACCGCAGCTGCTGCCAACGGCTCCTTAGGGCCCTCGGTGTGTGGAAGGCGCGGGGTGGTAGGGACAGCCCCGGGTGTGGAGCCAGACAAGGTGGATTCAAATCCTGAGTCCAGCCCCTGGGGAGCCCGCAGCCCAGCGCCCGCCTCCATACAAGGGACCGTGTGGCCGCCACCGGGGTCGGGCACAAGTGTCAGACAGGGCGGTGTATGGGACGCATGAGGAGGAGCCCGGCACATAGTAGGTGCTCCGGAAAGGCGGCAAATCCTCCCGGGAGAGCTGACCGTGGCCGGAACAAAGCCAGCAGTGAAGACGGATGGGAAGAGGTGCCAGACCTGGGTTGGACTCCGTTCTAGCTCAGGCCTGGGGCCTCGGGCCCCTCGTCGAACCTCCCTGGCGAGGCCAGAGGGGGCTGGGGGTGAGGTGAGATGAGAGGATACCTTGCAAACTGTAAAGGGGGGTGTCCATCTGTGTTTTATAAATAATGGCAGGAAAGCCCCACTCGCCACCACCCTGCCTGCTGGGCCGGCACTGCCTTTTCTGGTTACCTGAGTGGCTCTCAAAGTGGGGTTCTCCGGCAGGTGCCAGGGTGGTGAGGGGAGGGCCCGTAAAATTGTGGTGGACCCTCTGCCCTGGGGAGTGGGTTAGGGATGGCGGAAGGCTCTGGGGGCCCTGAGGGGCTGGGCCAAGACTGCATGGAGCCAGGGGTCAGGTCGGGAGGGGTTCCTGGAGGACACGGGATGGGAACCGAGGTCTGAAGCCTCGAGTGGCCGAGGCTGCCAGATGCCCTGTGACACCCCCTCTTCCGTTTCTTCACATCCCAAAAAGGACCGGAGCTTGGGGTGCACACATTGCCTCTGGGAGTAAAGTCCTTGACGGACCTCTCGGTGGAGAAGTGTGGCCTCGGGATGAGGTCTTGGCTAAGGTATAAGCAGAAATGCTGAGACTTTTGGTGCTTAAAGGCTCAGCTGCAGAAGCGGACCTTGTAATTGATTGGCTTTTTTCTCTGCCTTCCAGTCTGATAAGAATGTGATGGCTGGAGCTCCAGCAGCCACCCTGGATTAAGAGGTGACCTTGAAAACATAGGCCATGTGCTGAGGACGGAAGAGCAGAAATATAAATGCAAGTGTCTCCCGTGAGGCGCCAGCTATCACACTGGTTCTGGGTGTCTCGTCTCTGGGCTGGGAAGGATGGGGAGCCAGTTTCTTTTTTTTTTTTTAATTTTTTAAAATTTTTATTTATTTATGATAGTCACACACACACAGAGAGAGAGAGAGAGGCAGAGACACAGGCAGAGGGAGAAGCAGGCTCCATGCACCGGGAGCCCGACGTGGGATTCGATCCCGGGTCTCCAGGATCGCGCCCTGGGCCAAAGGCAGGCGCTAAACCGCTGTGCCACCCAGGGATCCCAAGGAGCCAGTTTCCATCCCATTTAAGCTTCTCTTGTTTCAGGGTTTCCTGTTGCGTAGCCAGACCCGATCTGGCTGGTGAAGGAGGGACAGAGACCTCCCCACGGGCAACAGGAGACCTTGCAGGGTGTCAGGCGGCCGGGGGATGTGGCTGCGTGGTGCTCTAGCCCCGCGCTTGGGGCGCTCAGTAAGGGGGTTTGAGATGTCCAGGCACTCGGCGATGAGGACGTCGCCCATCCTAAGGTGTTCTAGCATCTTCCCAAGCCTCAGAGCCCAGTGGCTCATCACACAGCATTGAGATGATTCTGCAAATGAGAACGTGGCGGGAATTTATCAGGACCCAGTGGCCCTGACAGCCGTTCGGTGGTGCCTCCAGGTGACGGAAATGGGGCGTCAGCTCCCATGATCTGTCTTCCGGAAGGATAGAGAACCGGGGCAAGGCTCAGTGAGGTGAGGAAGAGGCAGAGGGAGGCCAGGCGGACGCGGGGTCCTCGCGCAACTAGGTGGGGAGTTGTAGGGGTGTCCCCAGCTGTCAGTGAGGGACGGGGCTGAGGCCCTTGGGGAAGAATTACCTCCTTCATTTCTTCATCGATGCAGGCCCCAATCCCAAAGAGCTGCCCCCACCCCCTTGCAGGCCATGCCGAGACCCGGAGACGTGAGGGCCCGGCTCGTCCCTTCTACCCCTCCTCCGATGGGTGGGAAACTGAGGCCCAGAAAGGGACAGACAGCGACTTGCCCAAAGCGCCTACAAGGCTGTGGGGGTGCTAGGACAGCGCCCTCCGCTCAGCCCCCTGCCCGGTGTCTTGACTGCAGGCTGCCTTCTAGATGCTTCTATCAGGTGGGTGTCGGCCCTCCAGAACCCGACCGTGGACGCAGACGTGGATGATCACCTGGGGCTTACAGAGAGGCCACTGCTGGGGGGGGGGGGTAGGTAGGAGAGTGGGAGGTCCCAAGCTGGGGCAGGAGGTGCATCAGGACCCCAACCCGTACAGGGACTCTGAATGTGATCTTGTGTCACCCCAGGAATCCTCCACTTAGAGCTGGAAGATAAAGACCCACAGGCTCTTAGCAGCACTTGCCAACCTGGTGGGTAAGGGAGCCAGGAGCCAGTGGCCTTTGTCTCGCAACCTGGGACCCAGCTGAGTGCAGGCTCCCAACACTGTCGGCCAGCAGTGAGTGGCCAGGACAAGGGGCCCCGGGAGATGGAGAGGCCCAGGGAGGGGGTGGCCGGGGCAGGGGCCCGAAGCCAGGTGGTGGGACCCTGCACTCTTGGGCAAGTGGCACCTGGGCCCTTGCGGCTGCAGCAAGCACCTGCTGGAAGGTTCTGTGCTCCCTGGAGCTCCAGACCTTGAGGAGCGGCGTTGGCCACTTTGTCATCAGATGGAGGCAGCTCCTGGGGAGGCCCGTCCTCCCCGAGGCAGGAGGGCAGGAGGGCAGGAGGGCAGGAGGGCAGGAGGGCAGGAGGGCTGAGACGTGTTCCCGGGTCCAGAGCAGGTAGCAGGGAGCACGGGGGCCGTGGTGCCTGAACTTGGCTAATGCGGGGGACCTGACTTCCATCCTCTCATGACGGGGGGCTCACTCCCACACGGGCCGTGCAGCACCTGTTGGGGTCCCTCTATCTCCACTGAGCTGAAGTCTGTCTCCCTACAGCATCCCTCTGGGAGCTTATCTTCAACCCGCCTGAAATTATCTGCAGGACCCACGGTGGCCTGCGCTCACCGAGGGCTCCGGGACAGGCACAGGGCTGGGGCATCCTGGGTCTCGCCCGTCCTCTGTCCTGGGCTGTTGCGAACTCCTCAAATCTGAAAGTCCGAGATTTCCTCTCCGTGTCACGGATGAGACCACGGAAGCACAGAGAGGTGAAGCGAGGTGCCCACGGTCACACAGCTGGTCCATGGGGAGCAGGACGTCAGCCCAGGGCGAGCGGCTCCACCACCTGTGCCGTTAACTCTGCGACAGTGACCAAGTGCCTGGGTGACAATCCTCTCCCCAGCCTCTGCGTGGACCCAGCTCCCAGCTCTAGGATGCCCCGGTCAGCCGCCTCTTTGTCTTCCTCTTCTTCCCCCTTCCTCCTCCTCCTTCCTTCCTCCTCCTTCTCCCTCCTTTGTCCTCCTTCTCCCTCCTTCTTCCCCCTTCCTCCTCCTTCTCCCTCTTTCCTCCTCTTTCTCCCTCCTTCCTCCTCCTTCCTCCTCCTTCTCCCTCCTTCACCTTCCTTCTCCATCCTTCTCCCTCCTTTGTCCTCCTTCCTCCTCCTTCTCCCTCCACCCTCCTCCTCTCTCCCTCTCCCTCCTCCATCCTTCTCCCTCCTTCATCTTCCTTCTCCCTCCTTCTTCCTCCTCCCTTTCTCCCTCTTCCTTCCTTCTCCCTGCTTCATCCTTCTCCTTCCTTCGTCCTCCTTCTCCCTCCTTCTTCCTCCTCCATCCTTCTCCCTCCTTCTCCCTCCTTCATCCTCCTTCTCCCTCCTTCAACCTCCTTCTTCCTCCTTCATCCTCCCACCGCCCCCTTTCTTCCCCTTCCTCCCCTGCCCCCGATGTGTGCACCCCCAGCAGAACGTCAGCTCCAGGAGAAAGCTGTCTTGTCCACCCCGTGTGTGTGTGTGTGTGTGTGTGTGTGTGTGTGTCGGGAGGCTCACCTCCTGGATCGGAGCCCATGGGCGACGGGGTGCGTGCTGGAGTTCGCCACCCGGAGGTCGGGTGGGGTGGAGGGTCCCAGCACCACTCTCCACGAGGCCCCGATGAACCATGGAGCTTCCCTGGACCTCACATTCTGCTTTTGCAAAATCAGGGAAGCAGACACCAGCCTGATGTGAGGATTCCATTCCTGGCCCAGCCTGGACCCGAAGGCCGCTCAGACGGCACCCCCACGTCTCGGCCCAGGACCGCAGAACCCAGCTGTCTGCCGGGCTCTCAGCCTCCTACCACTCGGGCATCCACGCACGTTTAATTTGATCCAGGGGAGGAAATCATCTCTGTTTTTGGTGGTGGTGGCACTAATGGTCTATTTCCTGCTCAGCGCTCGGTGCCGAGTTGGCAATAATGTAGAAAAATTAGTATTATCAGGACTGCCTTCAGAGCAATCTCTTGCACCAGAGTCCCTGACACGTTAATTAAACTTGATAAATGCTCTTGTCTAAAGATAACTTTTGAACAATGGATCTAGTCACCCACTTAAATAGTTGCAGGCGCGCTCCGGCAAATTGCCGAGGCGGCGCTCAGAGATCCCCGGTCCGGCAGCGGGGCTGGGGTGCTGGGGAGAGGGACCTCCGCGGGCCTTTGCAGGGCCCGACACAGGCCTCGGGGGACCGAGGAGGGCAGAGGGCTGTCCCTCCTCAGTTCCAAGCAGGAATTCTGCCTGCCTCTGCTTGCAATTCCTGCACAAGCCCCTCCCTGCTCGGCACCCCATCCCATCACCATAGCAACCCATTCTGCGATGGGCACTGTTGGGGGAGGCAGGAGAGCCCAGAGAGAGGACCTTTGTCCCTCTCTTTTCATTGTTTGTTGTCCTGGGGACTCATCCAGGAAGGGCATCGTTTTCTGGGACATTCTTCTCCCCTCCGCCCTCCAGACGCTCCAGTGCTGGAAAAGCCCACGATGCAGGAAGCTCCTCCCGGGACCTCAGCAACAGAACCTGGCCTGCCTGGGGCCCAGCATCCAGACACCGGGTCATGTGACTGTTCGCAGCACCCCAATTCCATCTAGCTGTGTCCGAGGCAGAGACGCGAGGGGCCACGAGGTGTCACTGGGGAGTGACTGTGCCGCCCCGAAGAGCCCTAGGGGGACTCAGGGTGCTGTTCAGAGGAATAAGTGGAGAAAGACACAGGGGACTGTCACAAGTCCCCAAGGCCCTGGTCTTCCTTGGAGCAGGGCTCCCACCTTCCTCAGTGCCCCCCAGAGCAGCCCCCTCCTAGAGCTCCCCAGCAAGTGACTGTGGCCTCGGGCCCTGGCCTGATCCAGAGCCCCCCATGCATACGTGCTCCCCAGGGGGGCAGGAGGAGGCAGGTGGGCCCAGGTTCCAGCCCTATAGTTTACTCACAGCTGTGTGGCTGGAGGCTGATCACTTGGCCTCTCTGGGTCTTGCTTCCTCAGCTGGCCCTGCCTCCCTCCGGCAGTGAAAAGCAAGTGGGGCATGCAGGGGTGTGACCCCGAGCCTCTGCCCAGACTCCACGTGGAGGGGAGATGCTGTGGCACAAGGAGAAACAGCCCGGGCCCTGTGCAAATAGCAGTCATTTAGTAAAGATTTGTTGAATGAATGAATGAACAGTTTTGCTGTGTGTCTTTCAAGGCAAACTCCTTTTCTTCCCTGGGACTCAGTTTCCCTACCTGTAGGTGGTGAACTAGAACCAGATCATCATTAAGCTGCCTCTTCCTCCTGCCTCTCAGCCTCATGATGCTGCCCATCCTCTGGAGCACTGAAGATCAAACACGAGCAAGGAAAACAGGAACTAACATTTATTAGACACCAGCTGTATACCAACCACGCTGTACAGGGCAACCGGACCTTGGAAATGAAACCGACCAAGTCTGGCCTTCCAGATTCAGGGTAAGGAACTCCATGGGGCAACGGTGGGGGTGTCAGTGCTGGAGACATGGAGGCACCAGGGCTGGGGGGCCCCATGGAGGGATGGAGAAGGCTGCCCGGGGACAGAGTGATAGGTGAAGAAATGACAAAGAGCAGGTGTTGCAGACCAAGGGACATGTGCAAAGGTCCTGGGCAAGAGAGGGCGTAACTCCCATTCTGTTGCTGTCATTCTTTTTTATTTTTTAAAGATTTTATTTATTGATTCATGAGAGACACAGAGAGAGGCAGAGACACAGGCAGGTCGGCCAGGTGCCCCACAAGGTGACTATTTTTATCAGCGAACTCACAAGGCCCCTGCCGGCAGCTCTGTGAGATGCTGCGCCCGCCACGCGTCCTGGCAGTGCCAGCAGGGACGGTGGGGACGGTGCTCAGCAGGGGGGCCCTGCTTACTGGCTCAGCCAAGTTGACACTGAAACGGACACATTTATGTTTGACCAACGTCCCACATGTTGTGCCTGCACATTTTATATATCATCCCAATGATGCGTTTCATTCTGTGTGGGGTGAGAGGGCTGATTTTTCCGGCCCAGCAGTCTGCCTGGTGTGTATGGGGACCATTCTGCTTGGTTCGGGGTCACAGCTAAACCAGACCCTGTCCCTGCCCTCAGGACGTGCCCATTATGGGGCTCAGGGGGGCGCCTGGGAAGGGGCCCCCGCTCACCCTCCAGTGATGACAGGGAGCCGACTGGTCCATGCAGAACACAGGGGAGGAAGCCAGCGTTGACCCCGCCTTTCCTGTAGGGAGGCACTGCCTGGCGACCAAGGAGTCGGTGAGGGGCAGCCTTTCTCTATAAAATGACTCCAGACGCTAAATAAAGACGTCAGGATAGCCCAGCCTGTCTGGACTCTGCAGCCCCCAGGAAATTAATGCAGGTACAGTGTCCTGGTGCAAGAGCACGACGACCAGCCTGAGCAAGGGGCCTCGAGGAACCCAGGGCCCCAGTGGACCCCAGGCTCTCACCGAGCTAACGGAGCTGTGGGGGCTGTGCCACCTCGAGCCCCCCTCCCACAACTGCCCCCAGGGCCTTCCGGAAGCCAAATTGAGCCCCTCCCCTTCCCAGGACTCCGCGCCGCCCCCCTGCCCCGCCCCCCGCACCCCTCCCCACAGGCTTGATCGTGGAGTCCTGAAGCACCGCTCCCCAGCCTCCAGGCTCGAGGGTACCCCAGGGTTAGTCTCCCTCCTCCCCAAGTAAGTGGTTTCTGGTTTCCCAAGTGAACCCTGACGGACACACCTCGCGCAGGCATTCGTTATAATTAACATGATGTTACAAAAACCCTGATTGTAAGGATTTAATTATCCCCAGATGTGGGCCTTCGGGCCCTTGCAGGACCGCGGCCACCTCATCAGGCCACTGCTCCCAAAAGGAGCCTGAGGTTCTGAGTAGGGGTGGCAAGTGCCAGGTCCGAGATCGGCCCCCAGTCGCGCCCGGCTGTCCACCCACCTGGGCTCTTGGTGCTCCCGCGACCTCGTGGCCACACCATCCCCACACTTACCCCTCTGGCCCCGATCGCACTCTGCGCGTCCCTCCTCCAGGCCTTCCCTGAAAGAGCCCTCGAAGACCCATTCTGCCTGCCTGTCGCCTCCTCTGGGAAGCCCTGCTGCCGCCCCCCCCGGCCCCCCACGTGGACTAATCCCTCCCCCAGCTCTGATCCCACTCTGTGTGACCACCACCCACGTAGGCGGCCACCTCCCCCACCAGCCTGTGATGTCCTCCAGGCCTGACTCATGTCCTTGTCCCCAGGGCCCAGCCCAAGGCGTGCACCGCGGGACCCCCAGCCTCAGATGCCAATCATGAAACCCCTCGGATGGTAGATGGCAAGGTCAAAGCCAGAGAGGGGAAGCAACGTGCCCCGGGGCAGAACCGGGACCGTCCTGGGTGGCCTGCCTTCTGGCTCTTGCCTTCCACCCTACAGCTCCTGGGAGGCAGCAAAGGAGGTGAGAGCAGGGAGGCCCCCCTGGAGGAGGCACTCGGCTCTCCCGGAGGCCGCCCCTATCTCCCCAGGAAGAAAAATGAAGCCTGAAACGATCGTCTCTGAAAAGGCAAAGTCACAAATAAAAAACAGCTTCGAGCCTGACGATTGCCATCTGTTGCAAATGCCACCACAAAGACAAGACAATCCAAGAGCGGTGCCTGTCCCTCGCGGGAGCTCGTTCCTAACCGGAGTGTGAGCCCTGGAATCCAGGGAAGACCCAGGCTGTGGGGCTTTGAAGACCACGGGGACCCTCGGCTCCACTGGTCCCAAGCCGGGAATCTAGGGCCAGGGCTTCCGAGGGGACCGAAAGGCCAAGCAGCCACAGGCCATGCTCCCGGGCCGACCCCTGGGCTGGGGGAGACACACAGTGCAGGGCAAAGCAGGAACCCAGCCCCTGAGCGCGCAGAGGACCCAGGCCTGACTTTAAAACACAAGGATAAAAAAATAAATAAATAAATAAAACACAAGGATAGAGAACCACGTTTAGCGCCACGATGATGCTGTATAAGTCACCCCAACACACAGGGCTCACAGGTCAGCCCTCAGGCCGGGCTCTGCCGATCTGACCTCAACCCTCCTTCTTTATCCTTCCCCTTAGAATGACAGCAACAGGGGCACCTGGGGGCTCAGGGGTTGAGTGTCTGCCTTCGGCCCAGGGAATGACCCTGGGGTCCCGGGATCGAGCCCCGCATCGGGCTCCCTGCATGGAGCCTGCTTCTCCCTCTGCCTGTGTCTCTGCCTCTCTCACTGTCTCTCATGAATAAATAAATAAAATCTTAAAAAAAAAATATGTCAATGTATGGTCACTTTGTGCCCAGGTCCTGGCATTGTGGGCCTGGGGGGATGGCTGTGGCAGCGGACGCAAACCAGGGCACCCGGGCGGCGAGGGTGGGTGTTTCTTCTGGCCAGGTGTGTGCCCCGGAGCTCTTGGTTGGCTACCCTGGTGCCTGGGTCTGCCACGTCCCCGAAGTCCCTTTGCCTGGGGCAGGGGTCAGCTCACACGCCTGCTCCTTGGGCAGTGTCAGGGGTAGAAGCTGCACCCGGGGGCCGGCTGGGCCTGGCCTCGCTGCCCTGGGACCCCGGGCAGGCTGCTCGGCTTCTCTGAGCATCCGAGTCGCCCAGGAATGTGTTCTCCTGCCGGGCAGGATGGGGGACGGAAACTGAACCAAAAAGGCCTCGTAAACTGTGAAGTGCTTCCCCACGTGAGACCCCAGGCTCTCGGTTCGGGGCGGTGGACAGAGCAGGCACGGGGACAGGGAGACAGATCTGTTTCAGCACCCGGTTCCCCCTCTAGCCGGCCCAGTGCCCCAGGCCTGGGTGGGGAGGGGTGGTGCGGCCGTCCTTGGAGGGCGGAGGCCAGGGACGGGCCACGAGAGGGAGTGGGAACACCGCGTCCTGTCCCGTTTGTGGTTGGTGTGTGATTTTTGGGGGGCTGGCTGTGTGCGGGGCTCGGGACCCAGGTGCGGGGCATGGAGGCGCCGTGGCAGGAGAGGCAGCTGGCTAACGTCCCCTGTGTCCCCCTGCAGCCAGGTGAGCGAGCATACCCGGCCCACCCAGGGTGAGCCTAGGCACCCTGGCCCCCAGCTGGGCACATGGTCTGCGATGCGGCCTCCATGGAGAGTGGTGCTCAGACGTGCCCAGGGCTGGTGTGGGGCGGTCAGTGAGCTTTCCGAGGAGTCCACCCACCCCCTCCCCAGGACACTGTCCTGTGACAGCCTTTGCTATTTGCCACCATGCAGACCCTCGTGGAGACACCTCTGGGTCTCCTGATCCCTGGGGATGGGGCTTCCCATGGGGACGGGGTGTAGGTTCGAGGCTGGGAGCACTCACGACCTTGACCCCTGGACCGGGGACCCCCACCCAGTGGGCCTAGCGTCCTCCTGTCGGGATCACCTCCAGCTCCAGGCCCTGGGGTTGGACCATGGGAATGTGCCCACACTCTGGGCATGGAGAGGCCTGCAGGGTGGCCACAGACCCCTGACATGAATGGTGGTGGTCAGAGCTGGCCTTGCTCAGCATGCCCACCTGCCCGGCACGGGGCCAAGCCCTCCGGGTCTTCACAGTAACACCAGGAGGGGGTACCGTGGATATCCCCATGGAACGGACCGGGGCCCCGAGGCCCAAAGGGGCACAACCACTGCAGAAGGTCAACAGCCAATACAGGGTAGAGGCAGGATTGCATCCCGGCCTGCAGAGCGTGGGCCGGACCCCAGGAGGGGATCGGATGGCACAGCCACAGGTTTCTCATCTGCAACACAGGCAGGGTGCTGGCAAAGGGTCAGTGAGGTGAGGCTGCGGAGGGTGCAGGGGGTGTGGGGCCTGGTCGGGTAGCAGGATCTCGGAGCACATGGCGTCTGTCCTGCTTCCCGGGGACAGGCCAGGCTCCAAGCAGCAGAAGCCCCACAACGGGGGGGACAGGGAGCCACCGGGCCGCCCGGCAAGTCCGTCCGTGCTCAGCTGCCGACCCAGGGCATCTTTAGCGCCAGGCAGGTGTGCTGCTCCCAGAGGCCCGCAGCCGCCCCGAGGCTCTGGTGCTGGGGTGCAGACCCTCTGCGCCTCCCCCGCCGCACCCTCCACGCCTGCAAACCTGCTTTCGTCGCCCTTTCTCCCCTGATGAGGCTCTGGAATGAGCTGCTATTTTTAGCAGCTGCAATCAGGCCGCACCACGCCTGGTTATTGTTAGCATCCCGGCCACCGCTCAGGAACGTCGCCTCCTTCAGAAACGGGTGAGCTCATCGGCTCAGAGGTCCAGGGTCACTGTTCTGTGAGGCTCAGGAAAGCGGGGGGGCGCTCCCCTCGCTGACCCCCACCCTGGGCCGGGGCAGCACCACGTCCAAGATGGGTCGGGAGTGGGGAGCAGACTGGTCACCGCGCCGGCGGACACTGTGCACCATGACTGCTGCCCAGGAGCCCTCCCCTGGCTCTGGGGCCGGCCCCGCATCTCCCCTCCACACGGGGCCGGCCCATCCCTGCACCCCGCTGCTGTCACAGGAGTCGGTGTGCCACTCGGGCCAGCCAATCACTCGTTGCATTCCCTCCGGGTTCAGCGATCAGCTCAGGAGTGGGCACACGAGCCAAGAAGAATGTGGAAACATCCCTTTCCCACTGAACCTGTCTGGCTGGGGTGCCAACACACGCACCTGACCGTAGACGTTCTCAGGCTCCCTTGCGGCTAGGAGTGGCCGTGTGCTGTAAGAGGAGGAGAGCTGGCTTGCTTTCCTGTCAGAGGGGACAGGCTCAGTCTGCCCGGGATGTGGATTTGATGCCCAGAGCAGGAGCAGCCACCTTGTAACCATGAGGATTAAAGCCGTACCGCTGAGGGCAGAATAGAGCAAAGGCGGGGCCTTCTGGAAAAGAGGTGGTGGCATCGACCCATACGTGCACGCTTGTCTCTTCTCGAAAGCTCAGTAAATGCTGGCAAAGATCACCCGAGAGGCTTCACCCTCAAGTGCCAAGAGAGAAGGAGAGGAAACCAAAGCAGTGTTTGGGAAGCCAGAAAACTCGTGGGTGAGCCGTGGCCCGCCGGGCAGGGCCGAGGAGGCCGGAACTCAGCTGGTGGCCTGGAAAGCTGAGGAGCAGCGACACCAGGCTCAGAAGTCGGTGGCACCAAGGGCCTCGGAGGCGGGAGGGCAGGAGGATTATTTGAAACGAGAGCAGTTCATCTCCCTCCTCTGCTCGCTGGGCTGGGCGGGCGCTTCCCGAGCCCAGCAGGAAACCTGAGGCTTATCTTCAAGGGAGGATTGTCTTTGTTCATTCTGGCTGCTATTACAAAATAGCCAGCCCGAGTGGCTTATGAACAGCAGAAATTTATTTCTCACGGTTCCTGCCGAGGGGAAGGCCCAGATCAAAGCTGTGGCATGGTCGCGCTCTGGTGAGAGCCCTGTCCCTGGTCCACAGCCAAGACCTGTCACGGAGTCCTCTCGGGGTGGGGTGGGGGGCAAGGGAGCTCTCTGGGGTCTCTTTTACAAGGGCACGGGTGCCACTCCCGAGGGATCCACCTCCTATGACCATCACATCAGGCATCAAGATCAATTTGGGGGAGATGCAAATGTTCAGACCACAGCAAGGGCAAAGCAGTGAGGGTACCAGGAGCACCTGAGGTCAGGGGGACCCCTCAGAGAGCAGGGGGTCATACTCAATATTAAGATCCCTTGGGGCACATGGGTGGCTCACCGATTGAGCATCTGCCTTCAGCCCAGGTCATGATCCTGGGGTCCTGGGATCGACTCCCCCATCGGGCTCCCTGCATGGAGCCTGCTTCTTCCTCTGCCTGTGACTCTGCCTCTCTCTGTGTCTCTCTTGAATAAATATAATCTTAAAAAAATATTAAGATCCCTTGCCTTATTCCTCCTTGCCCCTGCTGGAGAACTGGCCGCCAGGCCTTGTCTTCCAAGGGCAAGAGGTCAGAGATCATTTCCGGGGACCTGACCTTTCCAAGTGGAAAGATCCAAGACCCTGAACCTGGATGGTACCCATCCAGTGAAGATCCCACTTGGCAAACGCTAGTGCTTCCAATGAGCTTTTCCGTTTTTAATTTTATTTTGTGTTTTAAAAAGATTCATTCATGTATTTATTTGAGAGACAGAGACAGAGAACAGAGGGAGAAGGAGAAGCAGTGTCCCTGCTGAGCAGGGGGATTGTGGGGCTCGATCCCAGGACCCCGGAATCATGACCCGAGTCTAAGGCACATACCCAACTGACCCCAGCTTTTCCTTTTTTAAAAATGAAGTGTAGTGCACAGGTCTCAAGAGCACAGTTTGCTGAGTTTTGACAGATGTGTACGCCCGTGGACCACATACCTGTCTCGGGGTGTCAGACGTGCCCCATCAGCCAGGAGAGCCTCTCACCTGGCACCGTCAAGCCGAGTCCTGTTCTCAGCACCCGCCCAGGCAGACCCTGTTCTGATTTCTAGCACCATCGGGAAGCTCTGTTTGCTCGAGAAGTTCATGTAAACAGCATCGAACTGCATACACTTGTTTGTGCCAGGCGTCTTTCCCTCGGCGGGACACTGGTGGGGCTCCGGGCTGTCGCACGTGTCTGCGGTTTGCTCCTCTTATGGTTGAGTAGTATTCCACTGTTTAGATATAACATGCTTGATTTATCCATTCTCCAGTTGGTGGACATTTGGGTTGTTGACAATTTGTGGCAATTACAGACAAAACTGCTAGGGAACATTTCTGCACAAGTCTTTATGCAGACACATGCTTGCGTCTTGTAATTGGACATATGAGGGAAGCAGAACTGCGTGGTCATAGGCGGGGTGTGTTTACGAGAAGCGCGGCCACATTGATTTGCAATGAGGCGCCCGGAGGAACAAGAGGGTCCCTCTATGAGAACAAGGTGCCATCCCGCATGGACGCGCAGAGACGCAAGACCGTTCTGGGGAAATAAAAATAATTGCAGCAGGAATGAGAGGCCCGGGAGACAAGCCGGGGACAAGGACCCGATCCTACAGGAAAAAGAGTGGAAGCAACACAGAGACAGAAAGTGAGAAAGATAAGGAAACCAGAGAAGAGTTTAGGAAGTCAACATCCAGAGATCAAAATCCAGCAAGGAGCGGGCAGGGAGGACAGAGGGAAAATCATTCGTGAAGCCATCAACACGTGTTCTACTTGCCATGTCTACCGAGAGCCTAGGAAAATTGCTGAGAGTAGACCGGCACCAACACGTATTCCCTTGACCTTTCAGAAGGCTAGAGAGCACGAAATCCATCTGGGGCAGAAACTAAGCTACAGGTGATGGATTAGGATTGAGGATTCTTTAGCTTTTCAAGAACAATTTTGGGAGCCAAGTGACCAGGGCGTGATTCTTGTGGAAGCCTACACCCGGGGTGCTGAGAACCGCTCTATTCTGAGCTCAGTAAGGGATCAGCCTTCCTGTGTGGCCTCCCTGGGGCTGGCCAGGGGAGGGTAGTCCGTGGACTTGGAGGCACAGGGAGGAAGCAGCCATTGGCCTCTGAGTGTCTCTGTGGCTGGAATTGTGGGTGGACTTGCAGACACGCCCAGCTTGTTTTCCATTTTACTCACACATGTTCCTCTTCTCCCTCGTGGACCACTCGCAATGCCAACCCCAGCCCCAGAGGCCATGGACTCCTCCCAGACCTCTGCTCCAGACCTTCTGATTTGTTCCTGTGTGGGTGCCCTTGGCTCCCATGACTCAGTGGGACTACCTGAGTATGTCCTGCCCCAGGACATTGGTCAGTGCCTCTTCCCTGATCCTCCCCTCTCCCTCTGGACCTTCACTTCCCAGCTTCTCCCCAGACTTCAAGGTTTAATTTCTATAATAAATCCCCATAGCACCCATGCTAGCTCTGCCCCCACCGACTGCTCGGTGTCGGATACAGTTTGGACACTGAAGTGGTTCCAGAGACGTATGCGTAGAGATCTGGGATTGGTTTTCTGATCTGGCCAGACTTAAAGGCATTAATGACTCCATCACTCACTCGTGATAAAGAGAAGACCCCTCTTCTACTCATATGTTGGCAAGGAACTTACTTGAATTGTTGCCTGGAGTTCCCTGGATCAAGCACCCGTGGGAGGCAAGGCTTCAGGTGACCAACAGATCTCACCCCCCACACGAAGTGCACCTACATGAGTGATTGATTGATGTGTTAATGAACTGATTGTGGTCGTCATTTCGTGATTGATGTATATCTACATACATCGAATCATCACCTTGTATACCTTAAATAGACACAATTTTACTTGCCAGTTATACCTCAATAAGGCTGGAAAGAAAGATAATTCTACTTGCTGTTTCTGCACCGTTGAGCTCTCCTGGTTCAGGGGTGTCAGATTCCAAGAGAGAATGCTTCTGCTAGCAGCACAGCAAAGGTTGGCAGGAGACGCAAAGCAGAAGCCATTCCTCTCTGATTGTTCTTAATCGGACACGGTGACCCACAGGGGCAAGAATTGGGTCCCAGTTTATTTGCATTTTCCCTTGGCCTACATTTGACTTGTCCTCTGTCACCAACCCTGCTAACCGGCAGCGGTCCAGGCCCGTCTGCAGAGGTGGTGGTGCCCTGCAGGCAGCGGCTGCCCATGGAACCCTCCAGTGGCTCTTCCTGGGTGCTCCCACCAAAGTGGCTGCCCATGCGTGGCTTCGGAAAATCCCCTACTGATTCCTTTTTAGTTTCCAACCTCCCTGTTTCCCTGATGCCACTGTCCCAGCCCCTCCTCCCATGTGCAAAGCCCAACTCTTGGTGGGGCAAGGGGCCGCTTTCCCACAGCTCTCACCACGACTTCTCTTCCTCCAAGTCTAATATACCCAGCCAAACTATCCACCTGGTATGAAGGTAGAGACCTTCCCACACGTGCAGCATGGCAAGCCTCTATCTTCTGTGGGTTCTTTCTCAGGAAGCGACAGAGGGGTGTGTTCCATCACTCCAAACTAAGAGAGGAACATCAAAACAGAAGGAAGATATGGGATGCGGGAAACAGGATGCAGGAAAGAGGAGAAGGATCATCCAGGACACCAGCTCCATCCCAAGGCGCTGTGGACCAATGGACCAGATGTGAGTGAGCATGTTCGAAGGCTTCAGGATGGAGCATGTGGGGGATAGACAACACCAAGAGTGAGTTTGTAAGTCATCTAAACTGATGACTAGAACTTAAAAATTGACCAAGAACCAAACAAATGCATCAATTAATATTCACTTTGGGAAGGGGCACCTGAATGGCTCGGTTGGTTGATCATCTGACTCAAGGTTGTGAGTTCAAGCCCCACATTGGGCTCCAGGCTAGGCGTGGAGCTTGCTTACCACAATATATTAACTTTAGGAAAACAAAATTTGGCTAGGGAAGGCTACATAAGTACCATTCTCTCTGCAGCTGACCGTCCGTAGCATTTCATGGGCAGCGTGATGGAAACATTTACTGTTGATTCCATCAAACCATGAATTAGCCGTAACAGGAGTGTGAGGGTTGTGTGTGCTTTGCGAGAGGCGGTGCAAGGAAGCTATATCCCCATCTGCCATAGGGGACAGTCCAGAGATAATGCCTAAATCTAAAAACCCAAAGGAAGCCAAAACTCCCCGAGTCATCAACACAAGCAGGTTATTTAGAGATATGATAAAGACCAAAACGATGATCTAAAACAGTTGAAATCACTTGCTCTTGGGCAGGAAGACAGGAAAGGGTGAGAAATGGAGGCAGTCTGTTGTTTCGGGGAAGTAGACGATAGAACTCTTTGATGCTAAATTTCATGCAAATGTGACAGATGACAAACAAGGAGTCTGACATGTTCCAGCAGCAGCATCAACCATAGATTGGCTCTGAATCCTCGTTACACCAGAAAAATATACCTCTGGGGTGTCTAGCTGACTCAGTCGGAGGAGCATGCGACTTGGGGTCGTGAGTTCGAGCCCCACGTGAGTTCGAGCCCCACATTGGGTGAGACTACACCTCTTCTGAGCTTGAGCACCGCCCGCCAGGGCTCCAGCAGACGCCTCTAAGCAGCTACAGCAGAAGTTTTCGTGACTGACCTCTGCGGAGCTGACCCTCCCGGCCCCCACGCGCACATGCACACGCACACGCGTCTCCTCTGTGAGAGGCACGCGGCTGGCCTGGCAGCCCTACGCTCACTCCCCTCAGCCCACCGGCTGCTTCAAACGCCCACTCATCCCATGCTTGCTTCCAAACCTGCTCATGCCAGTTGTACTTGTCACTGTGGAATGACCCAACATGAGTGAGGAAAGCGAGTTTGTTTCCCTGAAAAAAGAAACACCAGGGTTCGAGGACTCGGTCAAGGAACCACATTTTAATGTGCCACGGAAGAGTAGGGAGGGGATTTAAAATCCATCCGGAAGATTCTGTGCGCTGCCTGCTTTAGATATATCTTTGTTTTTCATTTGGGGACAAACCGAAGTTGCAAATGGTTGACAAAGCACCAGGAACTAGGTTAGTGCAGCAACACTGCAAGGCATGCCAATCATCGCCAGACACAAGTCCCCACATTGAGACAACATACAATCAGCTGTTTGCAATTTGAAATGAGATATCTAAAGCACCTTGTGTTATTTTCTTTAAAAAATTGAGGTACGATCCACACAACATACCATTAACCATTTTAAAGTACAGACCCGGGTGACATTTGGCGCATGTGCAACCACCACCTCCTTCTAGTTTTGAAACATTTCGGCACCCCAGGAGGATACACGTGTCATTTAAAAATGACTCTCCGCCTGACAGTCCCCTCTTGAGTGACAGACAAACGTCTGATCCTGATGGTGCTGGTGGGAGGGATGGGTGCTGGGGAGGAAGGATTTGGGCGTCCAGCCACCACCAGGCTCTCACGTGGCGCATCTTCTGACGCGTGAAGCCCCCAGACACAGGGGCATGGAGCTGGGAGGCAGAAGAGGCAGGCACCGTCCACACCCCCAGAGCATCTGGGTCAGCCGGTGCCTTCAGCCGGAGGTTCCAGGAGTCAGCGGGGTCCCTGCCTTACTCATCGCATGAGCTGGGCTTCCTGCCCTGACCTGTAACAGGCATAAGCCCACTGAGGCCCCGACTCGGTGAGCAGTCGCTGGTCCATCCTATCCTGAGCTGGACAGTGAGTGTCAGAGACGAGTGAGGTCCAGCAGCTGGTCCCCCCTCTGCGTCCTCCTGCTCCCACGGTCTCCGCGATCCTCAGATAGGAGGAGGCAAGGAGGGGTGGTGCGAGCCAGGCCCTCACTGCCCAGGGACCCGGCACCTAGGACCCTCCCCTCTGACCACCTCTGCTGCTGTCCCCGGCATACATGAGCCCTTGGGTGAGAGAGCCTGCAGGCACCCCCATGGGCTGGGATGCTTGACAGCCCTCTGCCTCCTCGGGGGCTGTGGATGCTGGCACAAGACACCTCCCACTCAGATGTTGTGCTCGTTTTCTGAGTGGGATGCTGGATTTGCCCTATAAACTCATGAGGCCTCTCAGCTTCATGACTCCAGACTCACTGTGGAGTCTGACCTTGAGCAAGGCCATTAGGCTCACTGTACACCACCTCCTGTCTACGAGAGGTGGCCATTGGACTAGGCCGGCTCCGTCCAATAGAAATGTAGGTGAGTCACGGATGAAGTTTAAAATTTCCTGGTAGCCACATTCAAAAAGTAAAAAGAAGGGCCACCTGGGTTGAGTGCCTTCGGCTCGGCGTGATCCCGGGGTCCTGGGATAGAGTCCTACATCGGGCTCCCTGCAAGGAGCCTGCTTCTCCTTCTTTTTTTTTTTTTTTCCTGCTTCTCCTTCTATGTCTCTGCCTCTCTCTCTGTGTCTTTCATGAATAAATAAATAAAATCTTAAAAAGAAAAGTAAAAAGAAGTAGGTGAAGTATTTTAAGATTAATTTTAACTCAATATATCTGACACATTTTTACAACATGTAATCAATATGAGTAACGAATGAGATATTTTACAGGGTGTTTTTTAAAAAAATTTTTTTTTGAATCTGATTGCATAGTTTATCCTTTTTTTTTTTTTTTTTAAGATTTATTTATTTATTCCTGAGAGACCCAGAGAGAGAGAGAGAGAGGCAGAGACACAGGCAGAGGGAGAAGCAGGCTCCATGCCGGGAGCCCGATGCGGAACTCGATCCCGGGACTCCAGGATCACGCCCTGGGCCAAAGGCAGGTGCCAAACCGCTGAGCCACCCAGGGATCCCCTGCATAGTTTATCCTTGAGGGACATCTCATTTTGGAGGGGCCACATCTCCGATGACAATAGCCACGTGCATCTAGTATGGGACAGCCCCCGACTAGACTAGCTTTTCAACCTCTAACTGTGTGCTTTAAGCAACAGGAACAGTTTTTCAAGTGAGACTTTGTTCAGGGTCCCATCACATAAGTGGTCGAAGGGAGGTTTCTCTGGTTGTTTCAGGTTCTTGCTTTTCCCTCCCGCAGAGACCCCTCTGTCCTGCACGCCCCCAGGATGTGCAGGTGGGAGGAGTGGGATCTTACCCGGAGCCCAGGAGGAGGATATGGTGCTTTCCAATGAGGAGACTCCCTCCTGCGTCAGGACCCGAGCCTGGCTGTCTCCTCTGCTTGAAATGCTTTTATTTTTTATTTTTTAAAAATATTTTATTTATTTATTCATGAGAGACACAGAGAGAGAGAGAGGGAGGGAGAGACACAGCCAGAGGGAGAAGCAGGCTCCATGCAGGGAGCCTGACACTGGACTCGATCCTGGGTCTCCAGGATCACACCCTGGGCTGAAGGCGGCACTAAACCGCTGAGCCACCTGGGGCTGCCCCGAAATGCTTTTATACCCCCTTTCTTCCTCACCTCATGTCATTTCTTCGGGGAGGGCAGAGAGAAACCATCGCAGGGTCTGGTCCGGAGAGCCAGTGGGGGGTGGGGAGGTGACTCGATCCTGCAGGCCCTGGCTACCCACCCCAAGGTGTGGATCTCATCCGTCCCCCGTTGACCCCCCCGGAGGGTTTTGGGGACACAGTCAGAGGATAGGATTTGCATTTGAAAATGACCTCTTTGGCTGCCTGGTGGATGGAGGCTGATAATGATGCTTCTATTTTTAAGAAAGGCTGACTCCCTTGGTGGCACCCTGAGGAAAGGGCAACCCTGCATGATGCCAACTTTGATGAATAATCTCAACTCCATTGAAATGTTTCACCAGGGCTCCATGGCAAGAGGCTTAGAAATTATTCAGCCTCACAGCTGTCTCGGCAGAGGGGGGGACCCCCCCACCCCGGCTGGTCCCTGACTGGGGAAGGTGGTGTTTAGTGGAGCCTTTGGATGTTCTCAGCAGCTCAGCTGAGGGTTCGAGCCCCACCGCGTCTGAAACCAAACGCCCCCTTCATGTCCAGGGATCTTGATGAATGCTGACCAGGGCGACCCAGGCCTGGTGCTGGCCACTGGGGCCGCAGAGATGAGCCAGACAGAATCTTGAGCTATCCCATGTGGTGGGGAGACTGACAGCCAGACAGTTAGAAGGTGAGATGATTCTCAGGGACAAAAGGGGCTGTGGGACCGGGGTCTGGAGTAGCAGCCCGAGTGACAAGGAGAGATGATGTCTGAGCTGGGTTTAAAAGGATGTGTAGGAGTTCACCTGGATTAGGTGGTAGATGAACATCCTTGCCTCTGGGAGGCTGGTGCGAGAGCACAGGGCATGGGTGTGGACAGACAGGATTTGAGGCCAGAGGTACAAGCAGGGCCGGGTCCTGGGCTTTGTGTGTCCGGCCAGGGGGTTTGGGCTCTGGCCCAGAGTCCTGTTGAAAGGATTTAAGCAGGGACATGACACAAATCTGTAGTTTACAGAATGGATCACTCAGCTTGCACCAGAGCGACCAGGGGCTGGACCCCAGGGTGAGCACTGACGTGGGCCTGCCCTCAGGGAGCTCCCAGGCTAGTGGAAGAAGCCCGAGCGGCTGCGTACCCAGGGGGCGAGAGAACATTGCCCTGTGTACACCTGAGGAACTCCAGGCACAGGGAGGTACAGGGTTTGCCCAAGACCCTCCCGAGCTTCTGATGACCCCCCCCCCCCCCGCAACTGGGTTCACACCCTGTGCCGTCCGCTCCCATACCAGGGTCAGTCTGCGTGGCCAGCAGGGTTCAGAAGAGCTGCTTGGTATGTGTCTTCTGGAATTAGGGTATAAACGATGCTGCATTTCCTGTCTTGGCCGTTCTCCCTCTCGGATCGCTTGTTCCAGGGAAACCCACTGCCACCGTGTGCGCGGCCCTATAGAGAGGGCCACACGACGAGGCCACGTGAGTGAGCTTGAAGGAAGGTCCTGGCCCGGCCAAGCCCTCAGGCGATGGCAACTCACAGAGACCCTGCGTCAGAACCATCCAGCTGAGCCCCTGCCGGATTCCGTACCCTCCTACCCCACTGGAGAATACACGTTTGGTTGAATGTTGGGGTGACTTGGTATGTGACGGTAGCTAGCTGATGCTTGTAGCTCTCTAGAGGTCAATTCTGGCTGTAGGATCCTAATTCCTGGCATCCGTCCCTGCTGCCCGGACCCCCACGTTTTTGTGCCCTTGCCTGAGTCCCTCCTCCTTAAGACGGCCACATGGATTCTGATTTCCCTGCTGGTGACAGGAGACTGGGGCTCCGGGGAGAGACCTGGTCACCAGTTATGGGCCTGACCCTAGCACACCTAAGCTGCCTGAAGGTGGACCCTCCCCCTTGCTACCTGGCCCTGCTGCTGTCTGTACCTGAGACCCCCTCACCCTTGCCTGGCTCCCAGCCTCACCCTCGGCAGAACCCTGAAGGCTGCACCATCTTCAGCCGGCACCCCAGACTGTACTCTAGGAGGGGAGGGGCCCTGCCTGCCTCATGCACAGCAGGACCCCCACGACCTGGACAGCGCCCGGCACAGAGTGGGTACTCTGCCACCTGTTGGACGGACGGCACATCCGTGCGGCTTCTGGCTGCCCCGCGTGACTGCAGCCCTGGTTGGCTCCCAGAGAGTGGCCCCAGCCCACGCTTCGGTGACCACAGCTCAGACCTGCTGCCCTGTCTGGAGGCTCAGAGGAAGAGGCAGCGGGACCAGGGACCGGACAGTGTGGGCTTGAGTTGGTACGAGCTAGTCTGAGTGGCTGCATGGGTCAGAGGCACCTGCCCTATCAGCCTTGGTGTACAGATTCCAGGGGCTTCTGTGCCAGAGACACATCCTTGTCCTCAGAGACTCCAGGCTCTGTCCTCTCCAGCTTCTGGGCCTAGTGGGGGAATCTGGTTGTGTGAACGAATGTCCT
The DNA here is from genome assembly GCF_048418805.1 of Vulpes vulpes. Lineage (NCBI taxonomy): Eukaryota > Metazoa > Chordata > Mammalia > Carnivora > Canidae > Vulpes > Vulpes vulpes. The sequence continues at coordinate 51,561,891 of NC_132795.1, forward strand.
TCTATGCCACCTGCTTGGTGCTGGCCTGGGCTGGACACGCTGGGCACAGCGGGATGGCTTGGGTCAGGCCAGTCCTTGAGGAGCCGGAACCCATTGCTCAGGCTCAAAGAGCAGGACGCCTGGCGTTGGCCCAGCCTCCGGAGTTTGCAGGAGGGGACATTTCTGCTGGGTGGTGAGGACAAGTGGGATGTCACCAGTGAGAGGGCAGAGGGAGCATGGGCAGGGCTGCACAGGGCTGGGCAGGCCTGGCCTCCCCCCACAGCCACTCCTCAAATGTTCTCTCCGCTTCTTCCTGGGTGAGGGTCCCTCCACGGCCCGAAGCCCTTTCACATGCTGAAGACAGCTGTCCCCCATCACCACCCGCGTCCCGTACCCTTCCCTGACCCCTGCCCACATCTCTGATCAGATGGCCCCAGGCGCCTCAAACTCAACAGCTCCAGAGCAGAGCTCATGATAGGAGGGCAGGAGAGGGTCCTGAGTAAGAACAGGGACCCTGGAGTCGCACTGCCACTGTTTTTGTTCAGGCTCTCTTCCTCCCTAGCCGTGTGGCCTCAGGCGAGTTGCTTAACTTCTCTGTGCAAACCAAGGATGTGTCGAGAAGTCGGGGGCCAGGAGACTTGGGGGAGCAGGGGGACTGGATGGAGTGTGGAAGACAGGTGTGGGGGGAAGGCAGGGCAGGGCTGAGCCTGTGACCCTGCTGGGTAAGGGGGGGCAGCTGCTTCACCCAGGGGGGTGCCAGTCAGCATCTCGTTTAATCAGCACTGCAGTATGGGGGCGGGGGTGTGCAGGCCCATTTTGCAGGTGAGCAAACTGAGACTCGGGGACGGGAGATCACTTCCCCGAATTCATGTGGCAGATAAGCGGCAGGAGGTGATTCGAGCCCCGATCGGCCACGCTCAGCAGTCTGCCCCACCGGCCAGAGAGCCCCCTGGATGCAGGATTCCAGGGGTTCCGGGCAGGGAAGGGGGGCCATTCGAGCAGCCAGGCTCCCCTGCCTCCTCCATGAGGTCCTGGCCCCGTCCGTGCAGGCTCGGAGCAGGAGCAAAGGCCCAGAGGCTCACCGTGTCCGGCGGGGAAGGCCAAGCCTGGGAGGGTTCTGGGGCTGGAGGCCACCGCTGTGGGCAGAGCTGACACAGGGGGTGAGAGGCGCCCACTCACGGGCCAGGCACGGGGAAGGGGCTGAGCTGGCCCTGTGCCAAGGTGGCCCAAGGGAGGGCCTGCCGGGCTACCCCCCACCTCCCTGCCTGCACCCAGAGCGGCCAGGCCCTTGCTCAGCAGCCGTTCGTGGGGGGCTGCAGTGAGTGGGTCAACCCTGGTGTCCTCCCATCCTCGGGGGATGGTTGGGTTTTCTCCAAGGTGAAGTGTTTGAACCTCTGTGTTCTCAGGCCACAAAGGATCTGAGGTCAATGGAGTGTTTTTGCTGCCAGACGCCCCCAGTTTTGTGAAAAATCCTTCTGAGGCTGCTGTGACGGCCGGCGTGTCTGGGTGGGCGGCCGGACAAGGTCCTAGGGGGTCCAGACCCCTCTGCTCTGGCTGGCGATGCCCAGGACCAGCGACGTCACCCACACGCACTGCTCCAAGTAAACTGGCCTGCGTGCCTGTGCTGTCTACGAGCGCCTACTGTGTGCCAAGCCCTGGGCAGAACTTGGGGGGCGCATAAATAGCCCATGCCTACCCTCATTCGGGGTGACCTCCCAGCCCTGGTTTCCTAAGAAACCACACCCTCAGCCTAAAATATGCCGGAGAGACAACCTCCTGGCCCGTGTACCCTCGTGGCAGCACCATGCCGTCTCCTCTCCTTTACCTTCAAACCTGTCCCCGCTTTTCGGCCGACTCCGCCACTGCGCCTTCTATTAACAAATACTGTCCCGATGCTGGAATTGTGAAGTCTTCCTCCCTGATCAGACCAACTCCTACTCATCCTTCAAAACCCATAAATGCTCCCTCCTTGGCGAAGCCTTTCCCATTCCCCCAAGCAGGTACTCCCTCACTCCTGGGGCTGCCCAAACAGTCCCCGTAAGTGCATCAGCTGCCATGACACTGGCTCACACCAGTGGACCTGCCACTGTCTTTCAGACATGGTTCTAGGTGCTGTCCCTGGCACTGAGGCAAAGCAGGTGACCCTGAGCAAAGACCCAGAAGGTAAGGCCACTGGCCTTGCTCATCTATGGGCACCTGGGATCTGTGGAGGCCACAGTACAGACTCAGAGGGTGACCACACATTGTACTTATGGTTGTGGTGGAGGAGCTCAGGAAGGAGAGAGGGGGGAGCTTTGCGAAGGTGCCTAAGACCTCTGGGGGCCAGTGTGGTTCGGCAGTGAGGGGTCATCATGCTGCAGAAGAAACAGAACTAATGTCATATTAAAGCACAGGATATCAGTTCTATTCCTTCCTTCACCCATCCACCCATCTATCCATCCATCCACCTACCCACCCATCCATTCATCCATCCATCATCCACCCATACACCTATGCATCCTCCATCCAGCTGTCTATCTGTCCACCCATCCTCCTATTCATCTATCCATCCATACATACACCCACCCATCTACCCATCTTCCATCCATCCATCCATCCATTCTCCTATCCATCCTCCATCTACCCACCCATCTATCCACCTTTCACCCATCCATTTATCCATCCTCCATCCACCTATATCCCTCATCCATCCATCCATCCATCCATCCTCCATCCGCCCACCCATCTGTCTACCCCTTCATCCATTCACCTATCCATCCATCCATCCTCCATCCACCCACCCACCCACCTACCCATCCATCCATCCATCTATCCATCCTTCTATCCATCCTCCATCCACTCACCCAACTATCCACCCTTTCAACCATCCATTTATCCATCCTCCATCCACCTACACATCCATCCACCTATATCCCTCCTCCATCCATTCATCCATCCATCCATCCATCCATCCATCCATCCTCCATCCGCCCACCCATCTGTCTACCCCTTCATCCATTCACCTATCCATCCATCCATCCTCCATCCACCCACCCACCCACCTACCCATCCATCCATCCATCTATCCATCCTTCTATCCATCCTCCATCCACTCACCCAACTATCCACCCTTTCAACCATCCATTTATCCATCCTCCACCCACCTACCCATCCATCCATCCATCCATTCATCCATCCATCCTCCATCCACCCACCCATCCATCTACCCCCTCATCCATCCACTCATCCCTCCCTCTAATGCTTGTGTTCACTCTGTCATAGGTGAGGTTACCAGGCAAAGGCAAACCCAGTCCCTAGTCTTGACCTTTTTGCAGATCTCTAGCCCTAGAACTGTGTGCTGACTTTCCTCAATCTTTGTTGTCTTGTTGGTAGGGGAAGCAGAGGTGATGACAGGTGGCAACCACACAGTGTGGACGCTGGGTTGGATAGAGGGAAGAAGGACGGGGCTGTGGGAGCCCAGGGTCCAGGCCTGGAGGTCATACAAGATCAAGAGGGGACACATGAGATGAATCTAGAAGCATCTGAAGGAGGTACAGCCAGGGGCAAGGGGGTGGGGAGGATTATAGGGAGTTGAGTCAAGCTGGGCCAGGGCCAAGTGTGTGCTGTGGAGGCTGGAGGAGTCACAGGTGCCAGATCTGGGCCAGCCTGGGGGGCCAGGGTGTGGGAATGGGGGCAGCTCTGGGGCCAGGGTCTGGCTGGGTTTGACACTGTGGCCTTTCACTCAGGCCCTCTGTGCGGGCTGAGGTCAGTTAAGAAACACGCGGCCATCCTCCCCTCCATCTATCCATCCATCCACACACCCACCCATCTACCCATCCTCCATCCACCCACTCACTTATCCATCCATCTAGAAAGGACGCTAAACACACCCATTTCCTGGTCCCCTGAGTGTGCCCTGTGGGGTGAGGCGGAGAAGGAACCTTCACGGAGGGTCCTCTGCTCTGGTCCCTGCTGCCCTGCCCTGGGTCGCCGGCCTCGAGGACCCCCACTCAAACCCCCCTTGTTCCCAGGGAGCTCCCTTTTCACATCACAGCATGCTGAACCCAGCTAAGGCCCCCGGTTCGAGGGCATCGTTTTGCAGAGATGAAGGAAGGAGCGCAAGGGGGGCTGGAGCAAACCGGCCTCCAGAAGGACTGTCTGGAAAGGGCCGGGGGCCGAGGGGGAAGAAGGGACGTAGCTGCCGATGGGCGGAGGGCTCCAGTCCTGCTGTGGTCAACCTCAGGGACGGCGGCTAAGTGCCTCACAAACCCGGCGTCCTGAGACTTGACTCCTGGCTGTGTGACCCCAGGTGAGCGACTTAACCTCTCTGCTCCTCCAGGGGACAGTCCTGCCTGGTTGGGACAGCTTGGATGGCCCACGGCTGCTCAATTATGAGAACATCTCACTTGGGGATGTGACGCCTCTCCCCTCCCTTCCCCGTGGTTTCGTTCCCTTTACACACCTTCTGACCCTCTGCCCTGGATGTGCAGAGATGGGCTGGGCTGGATGCAGCTGGGCAGGAGGGACCACGAGGTGGACATAGAAGGTTGAGAGGTGGAAGCACCACTCTCCTGGGCACTCACAGAAGCCTCTCCGGGAGGCTGCAGGTTGGGCCTGAGTCATAAAGCTGAGAGGGGTGGCCTGAAGGAGGCCTATAGAGCAAATGACAGCAGGTGCAAAGGCCCTGGGGCATGTCCCGGCTGGCCACACCAATCCTTGCTCTGCCCCTGGCTAGATGTGCCACCTTGGGTATAAGCCCTCTCTCTGTGCCTCAGCTTCCCTGTCTGTAAGGGAGCAGAGAACAATAGTACATACCTGTTGGTGTCACCTGTGAGGCGGTGGGGGGAGTCGTACGTGCAGGGGCTTTGAGCTGGGCCTGTGAGTGGGAGTTACGGTTATCACCCTGGGAATCGTCTTCTACTCCCCACCCCCAGAGGAGGAAATAGCAACCTGAATGCCAATTCGCGACCGGCAAACACAGGTCTCAAATCCCGCCGGTGGCGACCTTCCAGTTGGCACCGGGGAGGAGCGATTTCGGCCACCTGCTCAGACGGCAGCTTTGGGGTGACAAGCTGTTGTCAGAAGCTTCTTTTTTTTTTTTTGTCAGAAGCTTCTAACAAGCCTGGGGTGTCAGCCGGCCAAAGGACCACCTGGACGGCCTGGGATAACCGGGTCCCTCACAAAGGCTCCCAAGTGGCACGCAGGTGTACCTTCCCCCGCGTTGAGCCCGAGGATGCTGGGTGCAGGTATTGGCCGCCATCCCCCCAGCAACAGAGTCCCTTTGTCAGCACCCCCCCAAGCTTGCACCTCGGGGGCCCAGCATGCCCGGTACAGGTGATGCCCGTGCCTGGTGCGCCCTGGGGGCAGGTGACACAGGGCGCTGAGCGGCCGCCTCTCCCGGGAAGCGTGTCCTCCCACCCCCGCCCCGGGAGTGGGCAGCAGGCAGCGTGGGCTCCAGTGGGCCGTGGGAGGACCCTGGCCATGCCTGCCTCTGCCTCCCGGGCTAATAAACAGCTAGTGGCCTCCCTGTGTTCCAGATAGATCCCAGCCTTGCGTGTGCCCAAAGAGTTCTACTAATTAAAATCAGGTTTTGACATTTGGGGTTGTCTTTTTTTTTTTTCCTGAAGACAGGAGATCATGCTCAGCCGTCAGCGGGGAACTGGAGCGTCGGATCTGTCTTAAACGCAGGGCCCCAGACAGCTGGGCATTACGACTCCAGGCACGCGGGTGCTTCTGTTGATTTACTGAACGCATCCAGACTCTTCCCCACGCTCCGCAGAGATTTGAAGGGGTCAAAGAACAAGTTTGTCTTGTTATAGGCAAAAAAAACCAAACACACAAAAAAACAACCCAATAAACAAGATCCAACGCACACATGATTTCCGGAGTCAGAAGGGACCCTCCATATGTGGCTTTACTAGCCGTGCGTCCTGGGGCAAGTTATTCACCCTCCGGGGCCTCAGTTTTTTCGTCTGTACAATGGGTGCGTGCAGAGCCTTCATGGTGAGGGTCTAGCGAGGGTGAAATTAGGTCGTGGGATAATAAAATACCTTTGCTGTTCAATAGGCTTCCAATGTAGGCTTGTTTAAAATGATTCACAGGGTGAGAAAAGGAAAGTTAAGTGAAAGAAAAGAAGCAAGGCAGGGGTGCCTACTGTTGCCCAGCCTGGGAGCTGCACCCACCCCTCCACCCCCTTACAGCCCTAGGCAGACTTGAGAGGCTTGGGGCTGGGCTTGTGGCCCATGGGAACCCGAGTCTGGGACACAGATAAGTGGAGGAATAGGGAGACTGAGGCACAGCTGCTTATCTTGCTGCAGGTGAGGTGCTGGGAGGGCAGGGTGGGGAGTGGGGAGCGGGGCTGAGACCCAAAGCCCTGTGGGGTCCGGCCTCTGCTTCCAGGGCTCCCCAGCCAGTCCTGACCACCTGCACTAATGATAAAGTCCCCACCTGGCTGATGCCTGAGTTTGGGGATCAGCAGGTGCAAGCGCGAGGAGGTGGTCCCAGTGAGGAGCCGTGGGGGGTCGAGGGGAGGTCTGCACCCCCTCGCAGCCCAGTGAGGGCAGTGACAACATGTCCTGGCTCCAGGAGAAGGGAAGGTGATGGCTTCCCCTGGCCAGGTGCCAGCTGCAGCCCCGCGACAGCATCTCAGCCTGGAGTCCAAGGCAGGGACCAGAGCAGGTGACACTCCCGAGCTGAGATGGTACAGCTGCGGACCTGCAGGCAGCCACCAGGGGCCAGGCGGGTGCCCAGCGACAGTGATGGAGCAGGGCCCCAGCCATGCCGGTGCTCCTGCTTCCAGAACATTCCCAGAGCCGGTGCATTCTCAGCCCCCACCTCTCTCCCGACCTCCCATCTCTGCCCCTGTCCTTGTCCCGCCAGGCTCATGGCGCCCCATGGCCTGACTCTGCCTGTGGAGCTTTCCCTCTGGGGCTCCGTAGGCCGCCCCCCCCCTCCTTCCCCAGGAGGGCCCCCTGACCCCCTCCCCCCACCTGTGCAGGACTGCTCCCACCCTGCCCCCCTCCACTCTGCCCTGCATTATCTTATTTTCGTATCTCTGCCTGACGGTGAGCACTTGCCAGACTTCTTCATGCTTTGCTCTTTCCCCTCCTGCCGGGGACAAGCTCCTGGGGACAGAGGCCCCACTTCTTCGGTCCCTGATGGGCCCTGGTAGCCTACAGGGGCGCCTGGCCCGGAAGAAACCTGGCAGGTCCCTGTATTGGTGGGGGGGGGGGATGCATGGCCTCCCTCCCCCGTGGGCCCCGGACACCAGGTGCCACCTGTCCGTAAGAACCGAAGGCCCTTGTGTCCTCCTGGGACCCACCTCTCCCAGTGTTCTCACCCAGTCTTCACATCAACCCAGCCCATTCTGCATAGGGGGACACTGAAGCTCCCAGGGGCCAGGGTGGGGGGACGACCAGGCAGAAAGTCTTTTTGGAAACAGTGTGGAGCACCCCAGGCTGGGCAGACAGCATGGAGGGCAGGGGGCGACCTCGCGGGGACACCTGACTCCCCTCTTAGGGGCCCTGTGGCCCCCAGCCTGCTCCCTCCTGCATGTGGTCCTCCCTGGGCCCCCAAAGGGTGGGACTGGAGCCTGCTCTCAACACTCACTGCTGCCTCTTTTAAAAGCCTCCTCCTCTGAATAATAATAAATTCAAACCATTTAAAAATACATGTTAATTCTTCACATTCATCATTAACATGGATTTATAAGTGAGAAATACAGATTTCATACATCTTCATTGAGGAAGCCTGGGGAGGGCGCAAATCTCAGAGTGGGGAGCACAGCTGGTGGGGTGCCTGGGTGGCTCAGTTGGTTAGGTGTCTGCTTTCGTCGGCTCCAGGTCATGATCCTGGGGTTCGGGGATCGAGTCCACATCGGGCTCCCTGCTCAGAGAGGAGTCTGCTTCTCCCCCTCCCTCTGCTGCTCCCTCTTCTTGTGTGCACTCTCTTTCTCTCAAATAAATCAATAAAATCTTTTTTTTTTTTTTTTTAAAGGAAGCCCAGTTGAATCACCCCCAGTGATAAATGATGGCTGAGCATGTTGAGGTAGGTCCTTCCCGGCTTTCTGCAGGGCGTATGAGTGTGAGTGTGGCCCCGCCGGGAATTTGGGGTCCAGGATGGGAATCCTGCAAGAGCGACTGCACCGGACCAGGGCACGGGGTGGCAACGTGCTCATGCTGCTCTCCTGCCCGCTCAGTGCTCATGACTGCTCTTAGCCGTGGATGCTGCCCCTCCTGCCCCTGTGCCCTCTGCCCCTGGTTCCAGCCTCCTTGCTGCTCCTGGAAGGTCCCAAGGTCTTCCTTGCTGTTCCTAACGCCCAGCACGCCTGCACCCTCCCCTCCTTCTTTGCCTCGACTTACCCGGGCCACATGCACTGGGGAAGCTGTTCCTAGATGCGCCCACCCCCCACCCCGGCTGAATGAGAGCTCACTTATCCCTTCCTCTGTGTCACAGCCTGTCTTATCAGGGCACATGTCACCTCTGTCCTGCACCACATGCTCCTCTGGTCACTCATGATCTTTCTCTGCCACTAGCACGTTTGGGCTGATGAAGCAGTCACCATGCCCGATGGGTATGGCCCTGTCTCTGTGGTGCCCGGCACAAGCAGGGGATCAATCTGTGAACACCTGAATCTCAAAGAAGGGGTGACCATAATCACCGAGGGACATAGAGACATTGAGTCACACCTGCCTGTGTTGGGACATGTTTCTAGAAATAACGTCTCCCGAAACCCTTTACTGACACGTAATAGACTTATGGGAAAGCACACAACCCTCACCACGCGGCTGTGTGGATCCTCACCGCGTACACACCCGTGTACCCAGCACCCAGATCCAGAAATAAAGCATCAGCGCCTCAAAAGCCTCCCTCACGCCTCCCAGCCTCTGCCCTTTGCTGCCACGGTCCCCGCCTCTGCGCCACCGATCCGAGGCTGGTGGCAGCCGTGCCGGCTCAGCCACCCCAAACGCTGCCTGGCAATGTCCCCGAGGCCGAACCCAAGCCCTGCACGACCCAGCCATCGGGGCTGCGAGGTGTAGATGCCATGGAAACGGGCACAGACGCTCCCCCAAGGACACCAAGAAACGTCCTGGGAGGTCTGTGATCGCCTCCAGCTGGAAACCACCCATCTGTCCATCGCACACACACACGCAGGGTGGATAAATAAACTTTCGATATTTGCAGGGTGGAATCTTCCTAGCAACAGGAATGAAAGTAGAATAGACACGGGCAGGGCCGCAGAGGATCTCAAACTGTTGAGTGGAAGGCGTCAGACGGAAAACAGAACACGCTCCGCAATGACATTTAGACACAAGGCAAAGCAGGCGAAAGAAGCCGGTGGCACCAGACTTTTGTTTATTTTTCTATTCTTTCTTTTCCTCCCTCCCTGCCTCCCTCCCTTTGTCCTTCCAAATTTCGGGGTCTCTCTTGCTACACACACACACACACACACACAGCTTTTTCTCTGCATCAGGAAATAATACCCCTCAAAATGATGCATCCCATGGTCACGGGAAGGCTCACAAGTGGTTTGTACCTAGTGATAGTTTGTAAGCATTAAGGCTTCAGAGGATCTGTTATGTTTTTCATAAGTTAGAGTGGGTTCGAGGTCGCTGTCAGACTCAGGCACTCTGAGGGCTTGTGGGGCTGGAGCCGGGGGCGCCAGGGCTGGTGGCAGTGATCATGTGACACGGGGTATGTGTCACGCCCCATCAGGTGGGTGCGTTCACGGCCCGGGAGGCACGGGGATCCCATCCAAGTTCCGGCAGAAGGAAAGGGTAAGATTTGGTCGTGCAAACTGTGTGTCTATGTCTTCTTAATGGCTGCAAACTGCGGGTTATCTGCAGAGGTTAGGGCTGGTGTCACCAAATCTCGGCTATTGATGCGTTTAAGCCTGGGGCTGCTGGGGCCGAGCTGCACGGGCTCAGATCTGGGCTCTACCGGGTACTAGGGATCGATCCTGGACAACTTATCCCAACTCTCGGGGCCTTAGCTTTCCATCTGCAAAATAAGTTCAAAAGTTGCACAAACCACATATGCCCGCTGCAAGAATTAAATGAGTCGTTCCCCTTCAAAGCCCTTGGAAAGTGCCCGGGACACAGTAAACATTTGATAAATGTATTTCCATCCTTGCCAATTGCTTACAAATGTCTTATCAGTCAGCTTTTGCTGTGATAATGTTGCATAACAAGCACCCCCAAACCTTCTCAGTGGTTTTCAACAGTGAGGAGGAGATGCTACTCGGGGCTGTGGGTGGATTCACACCTGCTTCTCTGGTCTCTTCTTCTCTCGTTCCCAAAACCAGGAGGAAGGAGCAGTGGCCACCTGAGGTGTTACTCCTGAGGGTGGCGGGCAGGACAGTCCAGGGCAGGGAACCACGGGACGCCTCTTAGGGCCATGGCTGGCTCCCTGAGCACCGCCCCTTCCACCTGCGTCCCAGGGCACAAAACTAGTGTCATGACCAAGCCTGGAGTCCGAGAAGCAGAGATGGAATGGCAGCCAGCATGGGGGTGAGAGAAGGGAAGCTGCAGAACTGACATGGTCTCCTGCCCACTGCGTCTAACCCGCTGACACGGCCCCCCGGCCGGAGCACCTGCGGGGCCGTCTGACCCAGAAGGGTAACACCTGGTGAGTGATGGGAGCACTTGCCTGTCGCTTCATAAAACATTGCCGAGTTGCCTTCCAGAAAGACTGAATACACTTTACTCCTCCTGGAAGAGTACAAGCCTGTTGTACAACAGCTCCAGCCTGCGGATGGGAAATGATATTTTTCCATCTTCAGCTAAGTTGGTAGATAAAACCAATGCCAAAGATGACGGTAGTGACTGCATCGCGTTAGATCCCGGGTTTGGATTTTCTGGGGGGAGCTGCTCCGTGAATGACATCAGAAGGCCCTCGGTCAGGTGTGACCGCACTCCCTGCGACCCTCCTCACCCTGCCCGCTCGTGCTCTGGGCAGATGGGCCTGCCCTTGACCTGGGGCCTTGGCCATGCGGCCTGCGCCGGCCCCAGGGCCACCCCATGCCCTCGTGGTTAGCTCTGCCCTTCCCCTACCTTGCCCCTCCCCTCTGCATGGAAGCAGCGGGTCCTGGACTGCTGCTCCCTTCCCCCTGGGCTCTGGAGGAACCTGGTTCAACAGGACCAGTGCTTTTCCAAATGAGAGCAAGAAATAATGTGTCTTGCTGCAAACAATCAAGATATTAGGATCGCTGGTTATTGCAGAAAAGCTGCCAGTACAGTGCGTGAGCTGATGGGCATTGCCCTCTCCCTGGGGACCTGGAGGCTCGGGGTTTACAAATGGAAGAGCCTAGAAGATAGTGAGGTAAGTGGGCGCCTGTGTGCAGGAGGCGGACTGGGGAGAGGCCTCAGGGCTGCTCCAGCGGGGGTGAGGGGCGCAGGGCAGGGCAGCAGGGAGGCAGGTGTCTGATGCAGCTGCAGCGGGGCCCTCGGCATCGAGGGGGAGCCCAGGAGCTGGGGGGAGGCCTGCAGAGGCTGCTGGGATTGAGGCCCGGGGCCACGCCCTCGGCCCTGCACTGACCAGTCATTGGATACAGGCTTCTGGGAGGAGCTGCCCTTTGGGAGAGGTGCCCCCCAGGAGCTCTGGCAGCCAGGAGGGGATGCCTCAAGGCTGATGGGAGGGCCTGGTGGGGAACCACTCACTCCCAGTGTTGATCACGCTCCGTAATGGAGCACCTACTGGTGCTGGACACATGTTAGCGACTGTGATCAGCAGGGCCCTGAGGGGTTACTGGTGACATCCCTCAGGGAGGTTCCATGCTTGCCCCAGGTCACACTGCCAAGGCCAAGCTGGGGTGAAGCGTCACCTCTCCTTCGGGAGGGGGCGCCCGACGGCCTCATCATGTGCGTAGGTAATAACCGCAACAACATCAGAGAAATGGCCCAACACCAGGCGCTGACGGGATGTGACTATTGTGTTGTGGACTGCTGTCTTTTTTTGTGCCAGAAGCTTTTAGTCTTCTGAGAGGGAAGCAATTTAGAAAATGATTCAGCAAACAGTTTGGCAGATGTTTCCTTGGGCTGCTGGGTTTGTAGAACGTGCCTTGTCTTTGGAATTGATCAAATCTGGGCGGAGTCCCAGCTCTGCCCCTGTCCCACCTCCCGGGGTGGGACCCTGGGCCTCGGCCAAGGGGTGCGAGGGGGGGCTCCTTCCACCTCTCCATTCCCCAGGGGTGGGGCCGGAGGATGACCTCCTCCAGGGGAAGAGGTCAGGAGGATGAGGGGAGGCGATGGGTCTGTGGATTGTGAACTGTGTGGGTCAGCGATGTGCTTCAGCTCTGGGCCTGGGGACACAGAGGTGATGGGGTCTCCTCGACCCCAAGGACCCAGTGGGGAGCCAGGTAGATCTACCGGCTATCATCGGGCTGCTCCAGGTGCCACCATGCAAGGAGACACAGGGTGGGGGCCAGCGGCGGGGAAGGACATGGGAACTGGGTTTTGAAGATCGAGTCAGAGCTCAGTGACTAGCCAAGAGGGAGTGTGGGAGGAGCAGGTGCAGAGCTGGAGGGGCGTGGGTCCGGGGCAGCAGGTCACTACAGCGAGAGGATAGCCTGAAACATTTATTTGGCTTTGTGGCCAGGATTTCAGACTGCCCCAAACGTCCTCTGGGTTCTTAAGACAGGGGCCCCTGAGGCACAGCAGGCCTGTGGTTCCTAGCAGTGGGCTGAGAAGAGAGGGGCTCGAGGAGGACTCCTCACTTTGTACAGAGCCAGAGGAGTCCCCTGTGCTGTGGGGACGGGGCGGGGGAGGCTAATGAGGTGTGGCAGTGATGCAAGGGGTGTGGGATCATGTGGGAAGGACACGGTCAGCATCTGTAAGGGGTCGGGCCTCAACCTCAGCCAGTTCCAGGGTCCTGTCCGCACGGGCACCAATGCTCCTCAGACCCCCCTGCAAACAGTGGGCCCAGGGGGACATTGCCATCTCAATGGCCTGGGGCCCTTGTGAGATCCCGCAGAGAGAGGACAGGCACCTGGTCAGGTGCAGCATGGGAGGGAAACTGAGCCCCAGAGTCGGTGAGACCCCGACGGAAACAGTAAGTTCCGGGGGCCGTGGGGGTAGCGGCCAGAGATGAGGCAGGGTCTACAGGGGCCCGGCCGTCCAGGGGGGCCTCAGCCAGGTCCAGCCTGACCCTGTGCAGAGTTCTGGAAGACCCAATGCCAAGGCGCGATGGGGTCACTGTTGTGCTTTTGGAGGCCGAGGAGCTCTCAGCAATGAGGTCCAAGCTGGGCCCGGGGAGGTGGGCCCGGAGGTGAGCAGCTGGACCTAAGAGCTCCTGAGAGACGCAGCCGGCAGCTGGGGGCCCTTCCCTCCCCTCCATGATGGGGGTGCGGCTGCCGGGGGGAGAGTGGCTGGTCCCCGCTAGGCCACATAGCCTCGCAGGCCGTGTGTTCACTCAAGGAACATTCGTGGACGGTGCACCAAGAACCAGGGAAGGTCTGCAAAAGCAGGTGTGGTCTGTGGCCCATTTGGAGCTCATGGTCTGATAAAATAGTTTATTATAAAGCATGAGGGCACATAAGCAGAATGCAGAAGGCGATTGCAGATTGTGAGCAATGCCAGTCACGTCGTCGTTGCATTCACAGCAGGGAAAGGGAGAGGAGGGGGGCAGGGTTAGGCTGGAGAGCCATGTGAGAGAACGTGGGGGCTGGAGACACCTGGGAGGGAGGGTCTCTGGGCTGGGAGCACACCCCATCACAGGCCCTGCTCCAAGCACTCTGAAAGAGCAACTTATTTCATCTTTATGACCAATGTAAGACACACTCCTATGTGCCCATTTTATAGATTATGGAAACTGAGGCCTGGAAAGGCTGCATCACACACCAGGAAGTGACAAGGACAAGCTTACGAGCCCAGTGGTTCCTTTGGCATTCTGCTGCCCCATTGGGAGCACCCAGGGGTCTGGGGTGTGAGTCAGGGGTGGGGCAAGTGTTCTGAGCAGAAAGAACAGTATGTGCAAAGGTCCTGGGTGGAGACTGCCACCCTCAGCGTCTCCCCCTCACCGCCAGGCCTGGAGTCTGTTCTGATTCCCCGCCCTTCCCTCCACTCTTCCACGAAAGGCTAAGGGGTGGGGGCGATTCTGCTCTGTTCAGGCACCATCAGGAACATCTTGAACACGGGACTCGGTTTCCGGAATGCGAGTCCCAGGACGCCACGTAGACGGCAGCCCGCATGGCATTCACCTTCCGTGGGGGGCCCGAGGAGACACGTGTGCTTGGGGACAGTGGGATGAGGTTCTTCTCTAGCCTGAGAACAGGAAACAGCAGACCCCGCTCACCAGGCTTGCCTTCCCCTTAAGAATGGAGTCAAACGCCAGGCCCAGCCCCGGACTGAGACCTTTAAGACCAGAGCAGACACTGGCTCTGGGACCCGACAGACCTGCAGCGCTCTCCACGCACGAAGGTGGAAGGGCCGACCTTCCTCCCAGAGCCCGGGGCCTCCTTCACACAGAGCACAGAGCATCGGAGCAAGCCGGAGACGCCCACCCGGCTCCTGACACCTGTCCAGACTCTGAGAAAGCAGCCTCCACACCTGCCCTATTCCTGAGGGATCAATAATTATTTGGATTCTATACAGGAGAAGCTGGCCTGGCATTTGGGGCGAATTTGCGAGGCAAACAGAGGGCCGTGGAATATTTGGAGAAGGTCCGCTGAGCGCCCGTCACGTGCCAGGTTCTGTGCCCACCGCGGGAGGCCGATCTGGCCTTGAGGAGCTTCCAGCCCCACAGAGGGATGGGTCTGTAAAAAAAAAAAAAAAAAACAAAAAAAGACTGATCTCTGTACAGGATGTACCCTGATGCAGGCATTCTTGGGGTGTCTCGAGGTCGTGGGGGTAGGGGCAAAACTGCTGCAGGCTGTTGAGAACATCTGGCCACGGGCACGGAGAACATGTGACCATGACCCGGAAGGCAACTGGAAAAAATACGGGGAGCGGCTGCTTCCCCCCACTAGTAGCAGGTGGGGCAGGCCTGCCGTCCCTAGGAGGGGAGCACAGAGGAGCAGCTCCAGTTCCCCAGCCCAACCAGCACGGAAAGTTGAGCCCACACACGGAGCAGGGGCCTGGCTTGTAGAGGAAATGTTGGACTCTAGGGCCGATGGCCAAGGAGTTTGGGAGTTTGCCGGGCAGGTCACTAAATAGGGGTTGAGCATTTTCAAAAGAAACCCCGGGAATCTGAGCAGAGGTCCCCTGGGTCTTTAGGTGAACACTCCGGGGGGTGGGGGGACTCTGCAGGGCAAGATGGGTGAGGCCGGGGCATGGGGAGCGGCTCGCGGGTTCTGGAAAGCACAGTGCTCGCAGACAGCATTCCAGCCCGCCTGGGGAGAGCAGCCTCACCAAATACCTGGCCATTCCATTGGGGTTCCAGAGAGGCAACACCTTGGCCCTTTGCTAAGGACTAGTCTAGACCCTTCTCAAGAGACGCCTGAGAGAATCAAGGAGAAACACAAGGAAAATGCCACATCTTTCATAATGAAACTCCGGACTTTATTTTTTTTTAAGAAAATTTTCTTTTTTTTTTTTTTTAAGATTTTATTCATTTATTCATGAGAGACAGAGAGGCAGAGACACAGGCAGAGGGAGAAGCAGTCTCCCTGCGGGAACCCTGATGTGGGACTCGATCCTGGGACCCCAGGGTCACACCCTGAGCCAAAGACAGATGCTCAACCGCTGAGCCACCCAGGCATCCCAAAACTCCACACTTTTACTGGAAAATAAAATAATCCAGACTGTCAACAGCATAGCAGTCATGATGCCCGGCACATAATTAAAAAGGTGAACGGCCAAACAAACTGTAGTCTTTTTGTGATGCAGTATCACTCAGCAGCAACCAGAAAGGAGCTATGGATACACGCAATGCTCAATCTGAGGCTAAGTGAAGGAGTCCAGGAGCAGAAGAACATGTACATTAAAGATGCCATTATATGAAGGTCTAGGGCAGGTAAGACTCAGCTCTGGGGATAGAGCTCAGCACGGTGGTCACCTGCTGACCGACATGGGCCACAAGGGAACAAGGTGATAGAGACCCTCGGTGGAAAGATGAAAGTATCCTACCAGGGCTCTGGCTTCATCGGTGTATCAGTCTGTTAAAGTCAATTGTATTTATGATCACACCCTGAGCCAAAGGCAGACACTCAACCACTGAGCCTCCCAACCTCCCGAGCCTCCTATTTTCAAGCCCCTGCTGCGTCCCAGGCCCCGTGTGCACGCTTTGCCTCTGTCTTCACTGCCACCTTCCCTGGAGGCTCTGGGATGCAGGGCAGGGGTGTCTCCAATGTGCACACAGACTGATATTACCAGCAGGAAGTAGGAGGATCCCTACCAGGCAGCTGGCTCCCCTCAGCTCTTTGGACACAGCAGCCAGGAGTTCACATCCCTGGACATGAAGTTGGGGTCCCCGTGGAGATGAGTGGGGTGGTGACCAGCAGGGCCTGCCTCCAAGCTGCGGCACTGCTGCTGAGCGCGTGTGACTCAGTAAGCCACTGCCCCCTCTGCTCCTCTGTCCCTGTATCGGCAAAACGAGGGTGACCATGGCCACCATTTCAAAGGGTGGAGGACCACATGCAGTGGTACGAAGCGCCTGTGGCCGGCATGCTAGGCGTGCCCTCCAGAAGGTGGCCCCTACACTCATGCTACTGGGCATCTGTGATGATGAAGTGTGGGTCCCTGGGGCCACTCCTCACATCCCCCTTTTCTGTCCCCACCCTGTATATCAGCGGGGTCCTTGGCCCTAGAAGGGCTGACGGTGTTGTGACACCATACTCAGATTGCAGCGCCAGGATGGTTACAGCCACAGGATGCCATGTCACATTCCTCTCTCATTCACCTGGTGCCAACACTGCCCAGAGCCTGGGCCCATCTGGCCAGGGAAGAGGTCAAGGATGCCAGGCCACGGGTGCTGCCCCCACCCAGAGCTCTGCAGGGCACGTCGGCAAGCCAGGGTGGCTGTTCCCTGTGCTGCATGTTCACATCTTTTCTCTCTAATGATTTTCTTGAATTAATCCGTGTTGATTACGGTTACAGTTCACTGCGGCATATTCCTGAGTCAAAGACGTGCAGCAGCAGCCCACAAGTGGTTTGTCGCAACATGAGAGCCTAGTGAGGACAGCGGGGTGAGCTCACAGAGGTAGACCCGTAGGATGATGTGGCCATGCAGGTCCTGGGGAGTGAACCTGCCTGCACACTGATTTTGCACAAAGCACAGATTTTGTGCAAGCAGCCAAAACACAAAAGCACGGACTAAAATAAATTCAAATATCTGAGACATTGATTTCACTATCCCGGTGGGCTCTCGTCCCCAGGCCTTGGGACGGTATGTTATGAAACTTTGAGAAACAGCAGCCTGGAGCTGAAGATTTCTCTTCTTTAAAAAAAAAAAAATTAGGGATCCCTCTGGCAAAGCAATGGAGTTTGAACAAGCACAAAACAAGACCTGCCAGTGCACAATTGAATAATTTTACTAATAAAGGCTGAAACGAGACCAAAACTACATCATTCAAAGCTGCCCTCTCTACAGCAACAGCGGAGGAAGCCAAGTTATTGCTTCTTAATAACCCTTATTAATGCTTCTTAATGACTTAATGCCAAATATCATGCTCAGAGAGGAAACCAGAGGAGCTACTGGCAAAATCCTCCGTCAAATGACATTTTGGGATAGTGCCCCGTGGCAAGGACATGCAAGTGTAAGGAGCGGATCCTGTGCGTGCACCTGCCAGCAGACACTTCTCTTTCTTGGGGAAAATCTCTGCTGCGAAGAGGATGAATCAGCTCCTGGCGGGGCTGGTGCAGATGATGGTGGTTTTGCAGAAAGTCCCAGTAATCAGGGCTGGCATTCACTGAGCACGAGCTGGGGCCAGGAAGTGCTAGACGCACTTTACAAGAATCAAGCAAGCCTCACTTTTATTTATTTATTTTTTAATCAGGCGAATTTATTTATTTAACAGGAGATACTTTTATTAGCCAGGTTTTGCCGTCGGCAAGCCCCGGGCCCCTGGAGATGAGCTGGCTTGCCCAGGTGACACAGCTAGTTAGCGGTGGAGAGGTACACGCCGGCGCCTTCCAGTCCTCCGAGTGAATTGACTGGTGCGAGACTCGCGCGTGGGAATTTTGAACAGACAGCTGACAGGAGACTTTCCTTCGTGACACGGGCAAAGCGAGTAAATGCAGTCTTAAGATTTCAGGTGGCTCAAAAAAAAAAAAAAAGATTTCAGGTGGCTCATTCCAGTATCTTGAGGAACTATTCAGTATCCACGCAGTGTCACAGAGACCCCAGATCTGTCACTTTGACAAAGGAAGGTCACAGGTGCCGTAAAAAGACCAACTGCGGTGAGAGCGCTTCTGGAAAGAGGAATCGAGGACTGAGCGTCTTTGGAAGATCACATCCTCCTGCCGCAACAGAACGTGCAACATTTCCAGAGCTGAGCGCAGGAGAAAAGTGGGTTAGGAGCCCGTTCACGGCTACCTCCTACGCTGCGACGCTCTGCTCTGAGTGTCTGGCTAAGTGGCAAAGCGCTGGCATTTATTTGCTGTGAATATTGGGTGATTAGTACTTATTACGATGACTAGATTAGGCTGTTAACCTACCCTGTGTGCTTGCATGTGGGCTCTCTCCGTGACGACTGGCCCGGCTTCGACTTGAGCCTCGGTGGCTGTTGGAAAGGGCCACTGAGTCCTTCCTGACGCTGTCAAGCACGGTCCCTGCGAGTGGGGGTTTTCCAATTTAGCAGCAATGAGTGAGGAAAGAAAACTCATGCACAGCCCAATCTCTCCATTCTGGAGGAAGCTACGGCGACCTCCATAGACGTGCAGAATGATTCAGTCTCTTAAATTTGCAGGAAACAATCATTATTATTGTAATTTTTAAAGCACTGCCTTTACTTTCATTGCTGGGCCTGGCTGAGGCTACCAAAGGTGGGGTGAGGGTGCAAAACAGTCCCTTGCCCCAGAAAGTGCTACCCCCTCCTTGCAGTTGCAGAGACAGAGGTCCAGGGGGGTCAGTGGCTTGCTGACAGTGACACGTTATTTGCATAAAGACCAAACTGTTCATTCATCTGATCTGTAGCATCCCCGCAAGACCTGACCCCGTCAGAAGTGCCGAAGGATTAACACCTGCTGGGGGCAGTGATCCTTGGGGGCCTGTGTATAAATGCCCCACCTCCCTCACCCCTCCTCAGGGTCACTGGGGCGACGTTCTGAAGTGGCTCCCACAGCCCCCTGCTTCCCTGGGGCTCATGAGATTGGAGCTCCCCGACCCCAGGCCACAATTGAATTGCAGTCCTGGGTCCCTTTGTCTTAGAGCTGTCCTTTCGGGTCAATGGGACAAGGATGCAGGGGCACCTCTGGCTCCTCTTCCACTCACTGTCTATGTCAGCAACCAACCATCTGACTCTGCAGGTGACTCATTGTGTCTACATTGGCCAAATCTGTGAACCAGGCCTCAGCCTTGGCCAGCATGAGGGGTGCTTCTAAGGAGACCCTAAGCTACATTGTTTCCCGCTTATCTTAAGGTCAACTACACTAGAAAAGCCTAATGAGGACCACGTGCCCTGACCTAAGGCTACAGCACACAGTTAAGGATTTAGTTTTGATCATTTTGATTTAAAGGCAAATGTTAAGTAGTTCATTAGGCTGTGAAGTAAGAGGTGGTTCAGGGATGTGGCACCAATCAAGGGGTGATGGGCTGCTGCCCATGGCTGAGAAACGTGCTATGTGCCCACGTCCATCGTTGCTGTCATCCAACTTTGTTTTTTAATTTATAAAGATTGTATTTATTCATGAGAGACACAGAGAGAGAGGCAGAGACATAGAGGGAGAAGAAGGCTTCCTGCGGGGACTCCCTCCCTTTGACAATCCCAAAGGCTACCTATTTTCCAAATAGTAAAACCCATTCTACTTACCTGGCTGGAGAAGCCCCGCCCACTGACCCCGCCCACCAGTCCTGCTCCCTCCACTGCCCCCACCTTGCCCAGTGTCTGCAGCCATGTGCCCTTCCTCCTGTTCTAGAACACACCGGGGTCATTCTCATCTGAGCGCCTTTGCACTCGCTGCTCCCTCTGCCCAGAATGCTCTTGACCCTTCTTCACATTACTGACCACGCTCCTCCGAGCTGGGCACATCACCTCCTCAGAGGGGCCTTCCGTGTTGGTGACCCATGTAAAGGAGCCTCCCAGGCATTCCCGAGGAAACGACACAGCACCCAGAACTGTCCAGAATCATCCTGGCCATAGATTTGGTCCCTTGTGTGTTGTCTGTCCCCCCTCCACTGGACTTGACACTGTGAGAGCAGAACACGAGTTTGTCTTGTTCGCAGACATCTCCAGCTCTGCAACAGTGGCTCCGCACACTGGCCCACGTGTGTTGAAGGCATCCTGTTTGCAAAGGGTTCCTCCCAGCCAGCAGTTGTCCCCCGTGCCCCACTGCCCCCCCCGCCATGGTAACTCTATCAGGAAGGGCTCAGGAGCATGAGGCTCTCCTGTCTCCCTGGATGGAAGGGGCAGGGTACCTGGGATACATCTTGTGTGGCTCTAGCTGTTTCCATGACCCAGCTCCAGAGCCTGCTCTGCAGGCACCTTCCCTTGAGAATTCTCCTCCAACTTCTCGGATTAAACCCCTACCTGTGTTGCCTCAGCTCCTGGATTTGCAGATGGCTCCAAGCTCATGAGGTTACCCTAGTGTTTTGTGGCTTACCAGCGCAGTATCTGTTTCTCCATTGCTCTGTGCACCCTCAGCCTTCTTCCCAAAGATTCAGGTTGCTGTATAAACTCTATGTCCCCGTCCCTGAGATGGCCCAAGCCTACCATGCACCACAGATTTGATGAGTTTTTCAGGAAAATAACAAACACTGTAAATGCAACATTAGAAAACAACTCACTAACAAGAGCATACCCCGCCCCACACGATTCCACCCCAACTTCTTGATTTTTTTCTGCTTTATACCATCAACACATTAGCCTAAAATTTCTTCTGAGCCATGCTTGGCTGTCTCAGTGGTGCATACACTGGTGCTTTCCCAATCCTGCATTTGTCATCCGACTTCTCCCACACTTTCATATCTGGCCACGCAGAGGAATCCTGGGACCTGGAATAGTAGCAGCAGTTTTATTCCCCCCCCTGAGTAACTGAGTTACTTATCACTAGAAGTTAAAGAGCTCCTTCTGAAAAGCAGCCAGAGCTTTAGGCACAGGGATGTTTGGCCCTGAGTGATATTCCTTTGACAAACGGATTGGTCACCAGAATCTTGGTCCTTCTGGTGTCTGTTCTGGGAGATTTGGCAACATCATCTGTCTTTTAATGCATTGGCAGGTGTGTGACAGGAATGGGGATCACACACAATTAATTTTCAGTTTTTTTGTCTGTTACTGTAGCTCAGGAACAGACTCAAGGAAGTTGGAAAGTATGTTTGAGATGGTCTGATGTAAGATCGATTCTAAGAAATAATTATACAATCCATTGGTGGAATGTGGGGCAAGTGCCTCAAACAGAGAGGCAAATCCTTCTGTGGGTCCGTAGGATAGCCGATTAAGAGAGGCAGGCTGTGAGTAAAGATGCTGAGATAAGATTAATGTTCTGGAATCTTCACTCCCTGCTTCCACCTCCGTGAGTGAGGTTTCTTCTCTGCCTCATTGATACTGGCCTACTTTGGCTCTGTGGTGGCTGATACTAATTCTCTGCTCCTTGACTTTAGGCTTAGCCATGCAGCTTGTGTTGGTCAGATGGGTATTAGCAGGTGTGCTGAGGGCAGTCAAGACCTGAGTGTGTCTGTGAAGTGGGCTTGTCGTTTTGGGCATCTGCCATCCCATGAGAAGATCTTCCCATTGGGTGGCTGCTGCCTCTTGAGCCTGTACCCCCTGAATAAACTCAGGTAGAAAACACCTGGATTCAGCTCACCTGCAGCTTAGAGTCAAGCCAGCCCAGTCCTTGTCAGCTGACCTCCAACCACACCCCAGGCAAATGGGAGAAAAGAAATGACTGGAGGTGGGACACCTGGGTGGCTCAGCACTTGAGTATCTGCCTTCAGCTCAGGATGTGATCCCAGGGTCCTGGGGTTGAATCCCACTTTGGGCTCTCCACAGGGAGCCTGCTTCTCCCTCTGCCTGTGTCTCTGCCTTTCTCTCTGTGTCTCTCATCAATAAGCAAATAAATCTTTAAAAAAATAGAAAAGAAAAAGAAAAAAATAAATAAAATTTAAAAATAGAAATGATTGGAGTTTTATGCTACTGAGGTCTGGGGTAGTTTCTTATGTAGCACTCTTATGTTAGCTGACTGATACTAATACAGACTTAGTTCCAAATGTTAAGTGTCCAATAAAAGACCCCCCCAAAAATACCATAGAAATGCAAGCAATGACTTGAGATTGAACTGCTGGTCACATGGCCTGCTCTGCATCAGGCTTTGTTTCTATATGGACAATTCAGGATTTTTCTAGGCCAAGCATAAGGCAATGGTTGGTTTTAATGCCTCATTATTTTGTCCTATTGTGATATTGCGATTTATAAGAGATATATATTTGGTCTTAAGCCCAGTTCCTTGCTCAGAGCTCCTAAAATCCTCCTTGGAATTTCCTAAGTGACAAGAGAGATAAAAGTGGAAGGAGCGTCTTGTTTATAACAAGCTGCTTTCAGCCACACAGAATTCATGTTAATGAGGTGACTTTTGGAAAGCCCCAGAGGATGGGGGCTGGTTGCCAGGAAACCAGCTGTGTGATTAGAAGGTTGGAACTCCAAGCCCCCTCTACCACCTCTGACTTCCAGAGAGGGGAGAGGGGCTGGAGGTTGAGTTAATCACTAACGGCCAACGATTTAATCAATTGTGCTTGTGCAATGATGCTGCCATAAAAATTCCCAAAGTATGGGGTTCAAAAAGCTTCCAGGTCAATGAACACATGGAGATGCTGGGAAGGTGGTACACCTGGAGGAGGCATGGAAGCTCTGCACCCCTTCCCATATACCCTGTCTTCTGTATCTCTTCCATCTGGATGTTCTCGAGTCGTATCCTTCATAACACATTGGAAATCTACTGAGATAACTGTTTTCCTGAGTTCTGTGAGCTGCTCTTGAAAATTACTGACCCTGAAGAGGGGGCTGTGGGAGCCTCCGATTTATAGCAGATCAGTCATGAGTGACAACCCGATCTCGTGATTGGCATCTGAAGTGGGGGCCAGTCTTGGACTGAGTCCTTAACCTGTGGGGCCCTATGCTACCTCTGGGTAGGGGATGTCAGAATCGAGTTAAATTGCAAGACATCCAGACAGCGTCCCCCAAGAACTGGAGGACTGGTTGGTGTGGGAAACCCCCACACTTTTGGTGGCCAAGAGTGTGGAAAGGAGCAGAAGGAAAAAGACTTGGTCTCTAGAGTTGAGTGCTGAGAGGAGAAACAGTTTGACTTTCAGTTATTGGAAAAGGTAACCTGGAATCAGGGGTGCATATTTAGGTTCAAACCTAAATGCTTGTGGTGCTACCAACGTCCATAGGTTCTCGAGGTGACAAGGACGGCAGACATCTAAGGAGGCTGTGCTCACAGCTCTGGCCTCTGCAACACGGTCACCCTCTGCAGGGTGGATGACTTAGCCCACTCTAAGATGGAAAGTTCTAGGGACAGTTGGTCACCCTATGCTCCACCCTAGGCCTGAGGACTGGCTAGATCTATGACACCCATCATGAGATGAATTCACTCATCTCAGAAACATTTACACATTGAAAAACGATGTGCTTTAGGATTATGGAAATATTGTGCCTTCAGTAGACAAAATAAGAATTGGTGAGGAGATTAGGATGCTGGAGGTGCTCCATGAAATCCACACTATTTCTGACCCTTCCTCTTCAAACTCGTTTGCACGCCACTGAAAAGGATGGATTTTTCATGGACATTGATACATAAGGACAAAGGGAACAGGAGAGGAGGCAACGGAAATAAGATTTGGAAAGCAGGAAGGAAGATGGGCACAGCATATTGATCTAACCATAATTACAATATACACATCTTGGGGGGGAGGAAGAGGAAACCTGTGTGAGTGTGTGTGTTTGTGTGTGTGTGTGTGTGTGTGTGTGTGTGAGAGAGAGAGAGAGAGAGAGAGAGAGAGAAAGAGAGATAGAGATGGAGGGACAGAGAGATAGAGAGAGGAGGTGGTGTGGTGTTTGCAGCCATGACAGAAAGCTAAACCATCACCTTCTGGAGTGGGAAGTTGATAGAAAAGCCTATTTTTTAAAAAAGATTTATTCATTTAATTGAGAGAGAGAGAGCCGAAGTCAAGAGTCAGATGCTTAACCAACTGAGCCACCCAGGCACCCTCATAAAGCCTAAATTTAAGTAATCAGTAACAGTGTAGGATGCTATTCACAGATACAAGGTAAATGTAAAACAATCAGGCAGGAGGACATATTTGGGGAAGTGGGGGTGGGGGATGAGGATTGCTGTCTTTAGTAAAGAATAATCGTACAATGATTTGATTCTTTTTTTTATTTTTATGTTTATTTTTTTAAAGATTCTATTTATTTATTCATGACAGACACACACAGAGAGAGAGAGAGAGAGGCAGAGACACAGGCAGAGGGAGAAGCAGGCTCCATGCAGGGAGCCCGATGCCGGACTTGATCCCAGGTCTCCAGGATCAGGCCCTGGGCCGAAGGCGGCACTAAACCACTGGGCCACCCAGGCTGCCCAATGATTTGATTCTTTAAGACTTAGACAAAAGCAAAAGCATTGAACAGAGGACCCACACAGGAACACATGGACACAGCACAGGAATATGGCAGGCCGTTGTGGGTGTGACATTTTCTTGATGGCTAGTGAAACTGAACATTTTTTTTTCTCTTTCTTTGCTGATCCATTGGGTTTCTTCTAAAAATTCCTCTTCTGAGTCTTTCTTCATGCTTCTATTGAATGATTCTCTTTTTATTAATGATTGGTGGCATTGTCCATACATTCTGGATACTAATATTTGCCGGTCATAACTTACACAGGTATCTATTCTCATTTTTACTTAGGCTTGCCGTCATTTTACACTGTGTGTGTGTGTATGTGCACATGCACAGAAGTCTTACATTTTGATGAACTGAATTTATCAATCTCTTCCACATAGCTTGAGTTTTAGTGTCTTATATAAGGGATTCCTCTTAACCCTACAGCCAAAATGATATACTTCTATATTTTCTTCTGAGAGTTTTAAAATTTTGTTACTCACTTTAAGGTATTTAATCTATGTACAATTTAATTTTGAATAATGCATAGAAACAAATATAGCAGGGAAAGAGTGAAAAAAAATTAATAAACTGGGAAATGTACCTGAAAAAATTCTCTGAAACACCACAAAGTGCAACAAAATGGTGGAAAACAGGAAGGAGATGTTGACAGACACAGATAATAGAGATCATAGGTTGAGAATATTAGCAAACTCTATGTTCCAGAAGAGGGGTGGTGAGTGTATGTGGCTGAGCAACATCTGGGGTGTTTGCTGACAAATCTCAAAACTGATGTGAGGCACTGACCCTTGAAATCAGGAACCCAATCAATTCCAAACAGAATAAAGACAAGGAAGTTACACATAGATAAAGTGGAAGAAGAGGAAGGAGGGAGGGAGGGAGGGAGGAAGGGAGAGAGAAGGAGAGGGAGGGAGGACAGGAAGCAAGGGAAGGAGAGTGGGGAAGAGAGAGAGAGAGAGAGAGAGAGAGAGAGAGAGAGAGAAAATGAGAATGATGGCTAGCTTTCACCAACAAAAGTGGTAGTCTGAAAACAGTGGAAAAGGATCTTCAATACAGAGAAAGACATTAACCGTCTATCTAGAAAAATGCCTTTTAAGAAGGAAAGTAAAATAAAGACATCTTAGAACATTCAAAAAAACTGCAAGAATTTGCCCCAATATACCTTCACTAGAGAGAATTCAAGCAGAAGGGAAGGGTTTTTAATGGAAGGTCAGAGAACGTTGAGCAAAGACAGTGGTGAATATGGGGGTAAATCTAAACAAAACTAATTACACAGGAAAAGAACATTTTGTGAGGTTTAACAATTTTGTATGGGTTTATATTATTCATCAGTAATAATATCAGGAGGCCAGTGATCAGAGTTGAGGTGGGTTAAGGTTCTTGGGTTATTCAGAAAGTACAGATGGTGATAAATTTCAGAATTCTTTATTACAATGAGTATGGTAGCCACTGAAAGAAGAAAAACAGTGTAATTTCCAAATTAATACTGGAAGAAAATGGGAAGAGGAAAAAGAACTTAATCTGAAAGAAGTCAAGGAAGGATAGAAAAAGGCGGGATTGGTGGGACAATTTGAAAACACATGGCAGAAATTAATCCAAATAGAACTGTAATGACAATAAATATAAATGATGTAACCTTGTAAACTCTACAGTTAAAAGATAAAGATTGTCATATTGATTTTTAAGAAAAATCCAACTTAACAATAGACCCATCAAAGACATAAAGGCATAGAAAACTTGAGCGACACTCAGTAAAAGAAATCTAGAGCCATATTGACACCAGACCAATTGATTTTAATATAAACATTTTACCAAAGTTTAAAAGTGCCACTCACAATGATAAACATCTCAACTAACTTGGAATATGCGACAATTAAAATTTCTATGTACCTAATAACAGAGCAACAAAACACATAAAGCAAAAATGAACAAAATTACAAGGAGATTAAATCCACCAACAGTGAGAACTTTGAAGATACCTCTCTTAGCAATTGTTAAATTAAGCAGATGACAATTTAGGGAAGATAGAGAACAACAAAATCATGAAACTTAATCTAAAGGACATATATAGGGCAGCCCAGGTGGCTCAGCAGTTTAGCACCACTGTCAGCCCAGGGCGTGATCCTGGAGACCCCGTATCGAGTCCCACATCTGGCTCCTTGCATGGAGCCTGCTTCTCCCTCTGCCTTTGTCTCTGCCTCTCTTTCTCTCTCTGTCTGTCTCTTATGAATAAATAAATAAAATCTTTTTTTTAAAAAAAGGACATATATAGAATTCAACACCAGACAACTGTATAATACAAATTCTTTTCAAACGCACATGGGCATTTGTATGGACCACAAACTGGATCATTCTCTGATCAAAATGCTTTTAGGCTTGAATACATACTCTCTAGGTAACTAGAAAAATCCAAGTTTGGAAATAAAGACTATACGTCCACATAATCCATGAGTCAAAGATCAAACCATGATGAAACCTAGAAAATAATTGAAGACAAAACTACTAAATATAAAAAACGGGAGGGATGCAGCTAAAGCAGTATGTAGAGGGAAGTTTATAACCTCCAATGTTTATCTTATGTGGAGGGACAAACAGGATTGTCTGGTAAATGACTCTAGACATTTGTGTTGTCTACAACAGATACTCCTGGGAGCAGGGGCTTCCCTTCTGCCAGAGCACAAACCCAGCACCCCACTTGATCTCCAAGCCTAGCTGCCGGCATTCCAGAACAATCCCCTCACCTGGGCTTCTTATTGCCTATGCCCCAAGAGTGTATTCCCCGTGCACATGCTGGTTTTGCATGGCGGACTGAAAGAAGACAGAGAAGTCCATGGGGAGCATGCCTCCCTAAAGTTGGTACCTCCAGGGCATGTCCAGCAGCCCAGCTCAGGGCTGATGGGGCCCCTGTGGAGTCACGGGAGTACTAGGCACTGAGTCTTTTCTTACTGCCCCTAGCCTTGTGATCCCCAGTAGGTCCTCTTGTGGATGAAATGCAGGTATTTGCCTTCTCTCTCTTTGCCATAACACCACAAGAAGAAAGATGGAAGCCGATGAGTCCAGCTAACTGAAGGTGTCAGAAGAAGGACAAAATGATTGGAAGAATATAGAGGAAAGAGAAGGTGATCAGGATCACCATCCTTGAACAGGCCCTTAATGCCACCCACAGCCATGCCCACCCATCCAGACTGTCATTCTCTGACTGTCGTGGGCCATGGTTCTGCCCCACTCATTTTCCTCACCTACTCATCCCATTCCTCCCATCATGGGCTGAAGTGTGTTGCCACTTCTGCCCAGATTCACATGATGAAATTCCAATCTCCAGGACTTCACAATGTGCCTGTATTTGGAGACACTGTCCTTTAAAAAAAAAAAAAGATTTTATTTCTTTATTCATGAGAGACACAGAGAGAAAGAGGCAGAGACACAGGCAGAGGGCGAAGCAGGCTCCCTGTGGGGAGCCCGATGCGGGACTCGATCCCAGGACCCCAGGATCAAGACCTGAGCCAAAGGCAGACACTCAACCACTGAGTCACCCAGACACCCTGGAGACAGTGTCTTTAAAGAGGTGGCTCAAATTCAGTGAGTGGTGTTCTTTTTTTTTTTTTTTAAGATTTTATTTATTTATTCATGAGAGACACAGAGAGAGGGAGAGGTAGAGACATAGGCAGAGGGAGAAGCAGGCGCCATGGAAGCCCGACGTGGGACTCGATCCCGGGACTCCAGGATAACGCCCTGGGCCGAAGGCAGGCGCCCAACCACTGAGCCACCCAGACATCTCAAGTGATGTTCCTGTAAGGAAATCAGGACACAGACACACGCAGAGGCAGGACCATGTGAAGACATGGGGAGAAGACGCCGTCCATAAGCCTAAGGAGAAACCAACCCTGCTGAAGCCTTGATCTTGGGCTTCCAGCCTCCAGGACTGTGAGATGATACATTTTTGTTGTTCAAGTCGCCAGTCTGTGCTGCTTTATTATGGCAGCCTGAGCAAACAAATACACTATTCCACCAGGAAAATAGAAGCAAGAGGAGGTCTCCCAACCAGCTCCTGCCACCACACCTACCCACCTGCCCACATCCCGCATCTCTGCTTCTCTCTTGGATAGGCATGTTGCTTCTCCCCTTTTACAAAGCACCTCTCGACCCCAATGCCCGCCCCTCGCTGCCACCCAGTGCCCACTCTCCCCTTTTACGACTGAACTCATTGCAAGAGGAGCCTGTGTCCTCTGCCTCCAGTCTGATCTCTCTCCTCCGGTTTTCTCTCTCTCTGCTTAAGTTCTCATCTCTTGAGTTAAACTTAGCATGTGTGAAATACAATGCACAAACAAACACACAAAACACAAGTGTATAATTTACTAGGTAATTGCTAAGGGAAACATCCACCCAGGTCAAGAACCGACCCATTGCCTGCAGTCTACAAGGCTCTGTGTCTCTTCCTTACATGATGACCCCTGTCCCTGCCCCAAGGGCACCACTATCCTAATGTTTGCAGCAACAATTGTCTTGTTTTTCTTGGCACATTTACTACCTACGTATGTTCCTTTAGGAAATAAGGTATGATTTTCCCTGGTTTTACACTCTATATAAAGAGTTTCTACGGTATCTTGTGTTTTCTCTCACTCATGATGTTTGGCAGTCCCATCATGTAGGGGTGACTCACGGACTGTCATGGCTCTGCAGCAGTGGTTCTCAAGTCAGGGTCCCCAGGCCAGCAGCATCAACGTCATGGAGACCTTGTTAGAAATGCAAATTCATGGGCCCACCCCAGACCTACAGAATGAATCAGAAACTCTGGGTGTGGGGTCAGCCCTTCCGGGTGATTTTGATATACAATAAAATTTGAGAATCCCTGCTATGCAAAACTGTGCTTTGTTTTTCTAGTCTACTGTTGATGCGCATGTGTGTTATTTGCAGGTCTTTGCTAGGATAAACGTCACCTCTATGACCAGCGTCACACAGGCTTCCAGGGCACTAGTGCATGAGATTGAGGAGACACTGTATTCAGCTCTGCCCTTCTTCCCTCTCCTAGTTACTGTCAAATTGTTTCCCAAAGGGACTGATATCACCCTGGGCCCAAGCAGAAGACAAAAGACATGCTCAGTCCCAGGTAAATGGCAAGAGGTTAATAACTGAGATAACTTGGGCAGCCCGGGTGGCTCCGCGGTTTAGCGCCACCTTCAGCCCAGGGTGTGATCTTGGAGACCCAGGACCCAGTCCCACATCGGAGCCTGCTTCTCCCTTTGCCTGTGTCTATGCCTCTCTCTCTCTCTCTGTGTCTCTCACGAATAAATAAATAAAAAATCTTAAAAAAAATAACTGAGACAATGTACCACAGCATCCTGAGAAAAAGCAATGTTTTCACTAAAGTACAAAACCTTTGGAATGCAAATGTAGTTGGGATTGGTTGCAGTGAGCGAAGACATTATTCATATTTGTGTCCAAATAATTGGTT
Organism: Vulpes vulpes; assembly: GCF_048418805.1. NCBI lineage: Eukaryota > Metazoa > Chordata > Mammalia > Carnivora > Canidae > Vulpes > Vulpes vulpes. The sequence goes on from NC_132795.1 coordinate 51,592,004, forward strand.
ATATGTTCTCAGTCAAAGTAGGAGCTATAGTTGTCAACATTTATAAATATTTTTTTATATATATGCAGAGAGATTAGGCTGTAAACAATTTTGTGACAGAGTCCGTGTTGAATACAAAAACAGACTTCAGGCTCCTGGTGTGTCCTTCCTTGTCTTTGCTGTAGTCATTAATCAGACCCTTGAAATGTTGGAAACCTCGAAGACCTACTTTGCACAGCAACCCAATGCCCCAGAGTGGGACTGAGCTTTTTGTAAATGAGTCCTCTAAAGTTTTGCTGTATTCAGTTCAAAAATCTATTGGGAAGCTTTCATCAAAGTATCCATTAAAGGGGTGCCAAGAATTTTGAGTTTTGAAAATTTAGCGAATTGTTAATTATCAGAAACAATCCTTGCCAATAGGGAAACGTTGAACTTCATTCCTACAAAAGCAAGGGTGGAGCTGAAAAATTAAATGCTGAGAGCTCCAGGGGTGCACAAGTTCTGATTTTCAAATTCCATAATTGTTTTTGGAAAGTCTCAACATGTGGGAAGAATCTAGATGAGATTCCTAGTTTTAATTGGATAAATTTATTTTCTGTACTGGAACTGAGGGAAATCAAAAAGGTCTACAATTTTGCAGCATCTAAATTTAATTAAAAAAAAACGTTCAAAAATAGCTAAGAAATGTTAAGGGGATCAAGTTTTGGCTTTTAAAAATATTTGTTGCAGAATAGTACCCCAAATGGAGTAAACATGACTGAACCCATGGACATAGTTGAGCTGGAATATTTACATGTTTCAATAAAGAATAAAGGGAGCACCTGGGTGGCTCAGTGGTTGAGCATCTGCCTTCGGCCCAGGGCATGATCCCAGGGTCCTGGGATCAAGTCCCACATCGAGCTCCCTGCAGAGAGCCTGCTTCTCCCTCTGCCTTTGTCTCTGCCTCTCTCTCTGCATCTCTCATGAATAAATAAATAAAATATTTTTAAAAATAAAGAAAGAAGAGAATTGAAAATGTTCTCCACTTACTAGAGTTTTTTCTGAGCTTACCTGGTACTTTAGTTCCTGTAGGAAGTGGATTTTCTTAATTATAGAGTCTGCAAGGGCGAGTTAATTGAAGATGTCAGATTGTTTAAATTTACAACCACAGAATGCAACTTGGAGTAAGAGTCCAAGTGATTTTATGACAAAATGAAGAACAGTAAGACCACATTCAAGAAAAAAGTGTGCTTTAGGAAGTATCAGCAACATGGCCAAAATTATAGGTTCATCAGGACAATAAACTAATTTGTTGGACTATACATGATGGTTCAGAAAACGCATTGGTTTAATTATCCTGAGCGACTTGTTTTGCTCTCCAAAGCAACCCAGTCTGCACGGTGATCCTGCCCACGCACAGACTTTGACGTGGCTGGCCACCCCTCCTCCTCCCTGAAGCCAATTCTTGGCTTCTGAGATCCTTCCCACCCTTTGGGTCACTCTTCACCAGGCTCCTCCTCCTTTTCTATGCACCTAAACTGTGGACTGCACAATTCCAGACGCTCTTCTCATTTCTGTTCATGCTCTCTACCTAGCTTTGGATCATCTCCTACTGACTTTTCAACGGACCTCTCCCTGAAACTCCAGAGTCACATCCAGAGCCAGCCCGACATCCCACTTGAAGGTATCAGAAAGGCCTTTCTAACTCAACTCTCAGGGATGTCCTCCCCACCAAAGTGCACTTCCCATGCAGTTGTAAGAAACGATGCAGATGGACCTGGTGTGCTCTTTACTAAGTTTCCCCCAATGGCAACATCTTGCAAAACCGTAGGGCCACATTACAACCAGGATATGGACACTGATAGAGATAAGACGCAGAAGGTGCTCCTGTGGTCCTCTACAGCCACACCCACTTCCCATCCACCTTAATGCCTCCTGAAGTTTTCATTTCTTTGGGATAAACACCCAGAGGGCAATCACTGAGTTGTATGACAGGTGCACATTTAGTTTTGTTTTTCTTTTTTAATTGCCAAACTTTTCCAGAGTGGCTGTACCATTTTACATTCCCATCAGCAACGTGTTTAGCTCCTCTGCATCCTCGCTGGCTTTTGGCGTTGTCATTGTTTTTAAGATTATCCATTCTAATAGGTGTGCAATGATAACTCATTATGGTTTTAACTTTCATTTCCTTAATGGGTACTGATGGTAGACAGTTGTTCACTTGTTTGCTTGCCAGCTGCATATCCTCTCAGGTAAAGTGTCTCTCATGCCTTCAGCCCATTTTATAATTGGATTGTTGGCTATTTTAGTTCAATTTTGAGAATTCTTTATATGTTCTAAATCCTAGTCCTTTGGTAGAATATGGTTTGCAAATATTTTCTCCCATCTCTACCTGTGTTTTCCTCCTTTTAACAGAGTCCTTTATAGAGAACAAGTTTTAAATTGTGAGAGTCCAATTTATCAATTTTTCCTTGTATGGGCCATGCTTTTGGTGTCAAATCTAAGACTTATTTGCTTAGCCCCACACTGCAAAGATTTTTATCATATGTATATGTTTTAAGTTTTATCATTTTATGTTTTAGATTTGTCTGCAATCCACTTTTGATCATTTGTATAGCAGATGAGAGGCTTAGATTGAAGTTCTTTTTAAAAAAATATATTTATGAATGTTCAATCAGTCCATCACCATTTGCTGAAAAGGTTATGTTTCCTTCATTGGATTGCTTTTGCATGCTTGTCAAAAAATCAGTTGGGCATATTTGTATGGGTCTGCTTCTGGTTTCTCTGTTCTGTTCCATTGATCTATGCATCTATCCCTCCACCAGCATAACACAGTCTGTAGCTATGTAATGATTCTTGAAATCAGGGAGATGGATTCCTCCCACTTTATTATTATTTCTCAAAATGGTTTTAGTCATTCTCGTCCCTTTGCCTTTCCATATACATTTTAGAACAATCTTCTCCAGATCTACAAAAAAAATCTTGCTTGGGCTTTGATAGACACTGCATCAAACCTGTATGTCAATGTGGGGGAGAAATTACCTCTTTACTATGTGGATTCCTCCAAACCATGTCACAGTGGGGTTCTTTCTCTATTTAAGTTTTTAAAAAATTGTTGGTCAGTATTTGTTTTCTGCATTCAAGTCCTGTACATATCTTGTCAGATTTACACCTGAGTAATTTTGAGTGATTGTATATGGTATTATATTTTTAATGTTGCTGTCTATGTGCTCATTGGTAGTTTATACAAATAAAATTGATTTTTGTGCATTCATCTTGTGTCTCATGACCTTGCTGATCCCACTTGTTAGTTCCAGGAAGTAGCTGTTGTTTTTGACAAATGCCTTAGGATTTTCTATGTAGACAATCATGCCAACTGGAAATAGTGACAGTTTTATTTATTCCTTTTCAATCTGCATGTATTTTATTTCCTTTTTTTTTTTTTTTTTGCTTCATTGCTCTGGCTATGGGCATTGCTTTCAGCACAATGTTAAATAAAAGTGGCAAGAGGGGACATCTTTGTCTTGCTCTCAATCTTGAGGGGATAGCACTCGGTCTTTGACCATGAAGCATAAAGTTAGTGAGTTTTTGAAGATGCTCTCTATCAACTTGAGGAAGTTCCTCTCTGCTCATTTTCTTCTGTGAGTTTGATCATGAATAGCAATTGATTTTCTAAAAGGATTTATTTATTTATTTATTTATTTATTTATTTATTTATTTGACAGGGGGAGAGAGAGCACAGTAGAAGATCAGGAGAGGGAGCAGCATGCTCTCCACTGAGCAGGGAGCCTGATTCGGGGCTCAATCCCAGGACCCCGGGATCATGATCTGAGCAGAAGGCAGATGCCCTTGAGTTTTTTGAGATATAATTCACATGTAATAATTCACATTCTTTTAAAAAGAATGCAGTTTAGTGGGTTTTAGCATATTTACAATGTTGCACAACCATCAACACTATCTCCAGAACATTTTCATCACCCCAAAGAGGAACTGTGTTTCCATCACAGTCACGCCCCATTCCCTTCCTCTCCCAAGACCCTAGCAACCACTACTCTCCTTTTATCTCTATGGATTAGGCTGTTGTGGGCACTTCACATAAATACCATCATACACATATGGTCCTTGTATCTAACTTCTTTCACTCAGGGTAATGCTGTCAAGGTTCATCCATGTTGTGGCACGGATCATATTTCTTTCCTTTGTATGGCTAATCAATATTCCATTTTACCATGATACGACATTTATCTATTCATCAATCAGTAGACGTGTAGGTTGGTTACATTTTTTAAAATATGAATAATGCTTCTACAAACATTCATTTTCAAGTGTTTGTGTAGATCCATGTTTTCAATTATCTTGGGCACATGCCTAGGAATGGGATTTCTGGGTTATGTGGAAATTCTACGTTTCACTTTCGGAGGAGCTGCCCAACTGTTTTATGGTAGCTGCACCATTTTACATTCCTGCCAGCAGTGGATGAGGGTTCCAACCTTTCCGTATCTTCACCAGCATTTGTTACTGTCTATCTTTTTAATTATAGCAGAAAGAGGGGGTGTACAGTGATAACTTGTTGTGGTTCTGAGTTGCATTTCCCTAAAGACTAATGTTTGACATCTTTTCATGTGTTTATGGGCCATTTGTAAATCTTTGGAGAAATGTCTGCTCAACTATTTTGTTCATTTAAGAAATTGAGATGTCTTTTAATCATTGAGTTATAAGAATTTTTTATATATTCTGAATATCAGACCCTTATCAGATATATGATTTGCAAATATTTTCTCCCATTCTATAGGTTATCTTTTCACTTTCTTGATAGCATCTTTTGAAACACAAAAGTTAGGCAGCCCGGGTGGCTCAGCGGTTTAGCGCCACCTTCGGCCCAGGGCCTGATCCTGGAGACCTGGGATCCAGTCCCACATCAGGCTCCCTGCATGGAGCCTGCTTCTCCCTCTGCCTGTATCTCTGACTCTCTCTCTCTCCCTGTCTCTCATGAATAAATAAATAAAATCTTAAAAAAAAAAAGAAACAAAAAGTTTTTAATTTGGGAAAAATGCCATTTACCATTTTTTTTCTGTTGTCACTTGTACTTTGATGTCATATCTAAGATGCCATTGCACGACCCAAGATTACAAAGATTTATCACTAGGTTTTCCTCAAAGACCTTGGTAGTTTTAACTCTTTTGCTTAGTTTTTGATCCATTTTGAGCTAATTTTTGTATCGGGTGTGAGGTAGGGAGTCTGACTTAATTCTTTGCTATGGATAGCTAGTTTGCTCAGGAATGACTATACTTTGGTCCTCTTTTTGAAAGTGATTAACTATAAATATTAGGGTTTATTTCTGGACTTTAAATTCAATCTCACTGGTTTAGACTATATATTCATTTTTTAAAAAAAGATTTTATTTATTTATTAGAGAGAGAGGGAGAGTGCAAGAGCAGGGGGAGGGGCAGAGAGAGAAGCAGGCTCCCCACTGAGCAGCTAGCCCAAAGTGGGGCTCTATCCCAGGGCCCTGGGATCATGACCTGAGCCAAAGGCAGACACCTAACCGACTGAGCCCCCCAGGTGCCCCCAGACTATACATTCTTGATTGCTAGACATTTGTAGATAAGGCTTGAAGCAGTAGACTCTATTGTTAAGTGCATATGTGTTCATACTTGTTGTCTCAGTGGATTGATCTTTTTACCACTACAAAGTCTCCTTCTTTTTCTCTAGTAACAATTTTTGCCTTAAAGTCTGTTTTGTTTGATGTTAGTAGAGCCAATCCAGTTCTTTTTTGGCTAATTTGAGGAATATATCATTTCCTATTCATTTACTTTCAACTTAATTTGTGTCTTTCAATTGAAAATGTGCCTTTCATAGACAGCCTTGAATTGGATCATTTTTAACAATCCATTTTGCCAATCTTGACCTTTCAATGGGAGTGTTTAATTCATTTAGATTTAATGTATTGTTGATAGGGTAGGATTTACATCTGCCAATTTGTTTTCTATATGTTCTATTTTTTTGTTTCTCTATTCCTCCACTACTGCCTTCTGAAATAGTTATGAAATAGTTATTTTCTAATGTACAATTTTTTTCTTTTTTTTTTTAAGATTTATTTATTTATTTATTCATGAGAGACACTGAGAGAGAGAGAGAGGCAGAGACACAGGCAGAGGGAGAAGCAGGCTCCACGCAGGGAGCCCGACATGGACTCCATCCCTGTTCTCCAGGATCACGCTCTGGGCCAAAGGCGGCGCTAAACCGCTGAGCCACCCGGGCTGCTGTCTAATGTACAATTTTAATGAAATAGTTATTTTGAAATATGAAATAGTTATTTTCTAATGTACAATGTTTAATCTCTTTGTTTCTTTTACATATTTTTGAGACCTCGCTTTGTTATTTTTCATAGAACAGGTCTGCTGGTGACGAATGGTCTCCAGTTCTATTTACTTGGGAGTGTCCCAATTTTTCCTTCATTTTTGAAAGCTGGTTTTGCTGAATATAGAAATCTTGGTTGACAGTCTTTTCTTTCAGTGTTTTGAATTTTTCCTCCCACTGCCTTCTGGCTTCCATGGTTTCTGATGAGAAACCAGATGTTTATTTTATTGATGACACTTCATACAAAATCACTTGCTTCTCTCTTGCTACTTTCAGATTCTTTGTCTTTGACTTTTGAGAGTATTGTCTAAAAGTTTTCTACCTTCTTAGGCTGTAGCTTTCTTGGTTCTTTGGCTTGAAAGAGCAGGCTTTTGAGGGGAAATTTCTGTCTGTACCCACTGGCACTTCCAGGTTGCCAGGTTCTCCGGCTCTGCAATGTATGATGCAAAAGAATACTCAAGGAACTCACTGCTGTGAGTCCTTGGGTCCTGAACAACTTAGCCAATCTGCCTTTCTCTCTTCACTTTTTAAAGTCTCTCTCTTTTTCTTTTTTAGTTCTTTTCTGTTGTGTTTTGCTCAAAGAATAAGGAAGACTGAACTAACTCCATCTTCCTGGAACTGGAAGTTGACTTTATTGCCTTTTAAAAGGTACTTTTTCATTGCCACCTCATCTCATTACATTTTTGCCTTCCTGACCCCGACCTACCCCCCCTCCACATCATGTCTGTTCTTTTTACAAGTGTTATTACTTCATAGCCTTATAGAGGATCCTAAATACGCTTCCTTTAAAGTCTGTTTTTAGACTGTTCTATTATTTTAATTTCACCTGGAGTTAATTTACATTATGATTATTAATTTTAGTGGCCATTATCCTTAGCATTAGATGTCTTCATGGGCTTTAGTTTTGAGTTTTAGATTCATTTTGGGATGAAATGCTATCTTTCACCTTCTGAGTGTGTATATTCTCTGTGTACACAACCCTCCTATCCTCTAGAGCCCCCTTCCTCCTCAGTCTAGCAGTTTGGGGCTGCACCCGTGGTGCCTGGTCCATAGTACAGAACATGTTTTATATTGGTGGTGGCGCTTCACACTTCCTGGCCCTTAGGGTCTACTTGCCAAGCCAGGGGGCTTGAGATTCATGATATTGTGTGCTCTTCCTTGTCCCAGGGTTACACCTTCATAGAAGCTGTCGCCCCCATGAAATGGTCAAAGCAGATTTTTCAGACTGCTTTATGACATACAGGTGACCCCCTCTTTCCCCTGGCTTCAAAGAAAAAGCCTGATACTGTTGCCAGCCTTATGTCCCCATTATGCCTCAGGACCTAGCAACCAGCAGGCCTATGGCTTTGTTAAAACTCAGAAGTTTGTATTTTTGGACCACAGGGGAGTTCATCTTGTTTTTGAGCACAGTCAGATCCTCTCAACACTTTCTTTGTACAGTTTATCATTGTTCCGTTTGGAGCAGAGAGAGCTATCTCAGAGGGTGAACCACAGATTGTCTGGGTCAGAAGCCAAATACTCTGCCCCTGCTTCTCTTATTTTTAAAACTATTGATTTTCATTTCGTGTCTACGGCCATACCACCCTGAACACGCCCGATCTCGTCTGATTTTCATTTCGCTGTTTTCATGTGATGCCACTTTATATCCTATTTGAAATAACGTGAAATACAAATAAATTACATGTTTCTTTAAATTCATGTTTCATCATTTCTGAAATGACAGTGCACCTTATATTCAATGCACCCAGAAATTTAGGATTTATAGTGTCAACCACACCTGAGATTGTCACAGATGCTTCCCTCATATGTATAGTGTTCAGGGATATGGTGACGTACAACCCTGATGCTGAGGCAGAGAGATTTATGGGGTGATTCAAAGGAGCAGACGGGGATTCCTGTGTGTGTTTGGAAGAAGTGGGAGGGCTAATGGGGTCCAAGTCAGTTTCTGCACTGACCTCAGTGGAGATGAATGCAGCTCCTGCCCCCTCTCCTTTGGAGGTTGTTTAAAGAAACACCTCTCTTGGGACGCCTGGGTGGCTCAGCGGTTGAGCACCTCCCTCCAGCTGAGGGCGTGATCCTGGAGTCCTGGGATCGAGTCCCACATCGGGCTCCCTGCATGAGCCTGCTTCTCCTTCTGTCTGTGTCTCTGCCTCTCTCTGTGTATCTCTCATGAATAAATAAATAAAATCTTAAAAAAAAGAAAAGAAACACCTCTCTTCCCTTATGTCCTAGAAGTTTTCATCTGGTCACGAAATGTGCACCCTTTGGCATACTGGGGTGCACACAGTTGTGAGCACTGCTAGACTATCCTATCCTCTTCAAGTACTGACACCCTCAGGTGCCAATTCCCACTTTATACAAGCAAGAACTGGAAAGGTGTGAGAGAAGTGACTCTGTCCCAGGATTGCCTGAGGAATGCAGGGGCTGCCAGTGGTTCAGCCTCCTGGAAGACATGTTCTCCAAAGACTGGCATGGTGAATGTCTTTTCTCTCTGGCCATGCCCCAGCCTGGGACTGACCACCCAGAAGCTGCTTCAGGAGGTCGAGCGGGGAAAAGCATCCAGATCCTCATACTCTTCATCCCAGAAACTTGACTCCGAGGCAATTACCCTGGAGAACTTGGCAGAGGAAGGGCTGGGATTTATATACAAGTAAGATTCATAGAACCTCACATGGAAATAAGATAGAGACCCATCAAAAGGGGCATGGTGTGTGATTTCAGTGGGACACAAGGCAATACCTGAAAATCATGCTTTTGAAATTAATGCGAAAATGCTCAAAATTCAGTGTGCTATCAGAGTCACAAAAGTTTCGTAAGGTACAAAAATTAGTATTTTGTCATAGAATATATGGAAGGAAAATGACCGGGTGGAACTACAAAAATATTACTATTTGTGCTCTTCAGGTGGAGGGACTCTTGAGTGATACAAAGTTGCTTCTTAAAGATTCTCTGGCGTTAGGGACGCCCGGGTGGGGCTCAGCGGTTGGGCATCTGCCCTCGGCTCAGGGCGTGACCCCAGGGTCCGGGATCGAGTCCCGCATCAGACTCCCTGCACGGAGCCTGCTTCTCCCTCTGCCTGTGTCTCTGCCTCTCTCTGTGTGTCTCTCGTGAATAAATAAAAATCTTAGAGGGGGGAAAAAAACTTCTCTGGCGTCAAAATTTGCTACAATGAATATGCATTACATTGAACTTGTATTCCAGTTACAATATGAAGAGCATGTTCCATTAAAGAAAATACGATCAGAACGTATCCGAAAGAGCTTGGCTCGCAGCCTCGGGAAGATGCACGACGACCGGAAGGCATCTCCGCTAAGAAAAGAGCAGCAACGCCGGGCGCCGCCGATTGGCTGCTGCGGACGGACGCCGAGGCCGCCCTGGGAGGCGGGGCTGCGCGCGCCACTTCCGGGGCGGGGCTTCGGCCGCCGCCGCGCACGCGGGAGCGGGCGGTCTCCATGGCAACCAGCGGGGCCGGCGCGAGGCCCGCCCGCCGCCTCCGCCGCCGCCGCCGCGCCCGCCCCGCCCGCCCCGCGGCCGCCCGCGACCCGCCCTTCCCTCCGCCGCGACCCCGGCCCCGGGGCCCGCTCGCGCTCCCGCCCGAGGCCGCCTCCCGCCTCCCGCCGCCGCCGGCGCCGCCGCCCCGGCCTGACCTGACCGGGAAGCAGTTCCGCGGGCCGCCGCCGCCGTGACTCATCGGCCCGCCCGCCCGCGTCCCCCGATCGGGCCATCTTGGTCGCGGCCGGCGCGGCAGACGGAGCCGCGGAGGGAGCCGCGGAGAGCAGGTACGCGCGCCGCCGGCCCGGGCCCGCGCCGCCGCAGGTGCAGCCGCCCTTTGTTCTGCGCCAGGTGGGCGCGGGGCCCGCGCGGGGAGGGGGCTCGGGGCCGGGCGCCGCCGCCCGCTCCCCTCCCGTGGCCTCCCCCTCCCCCCCTCCCCTCCCCTCCCCCCCTCCCCTCCCCTCCCCCTCCCCCTCCCTCTCCCCGCGCAGCCCTGGCGTTTCTGAAAACCTCTTTTCCTCCTGCAGGAGCAGCCCAGCCCCCGGAGCAGCCCGCCCTGGGCCCGTGGGGTTTGCGATAAAGGAGCCGCCCCCGGAATCGGCGTCCCGCGGGGCCTGCACCCCCGGCGGGCCCCGGCCGCCCCCGTCCGCCCCGCCCGCCCCGCCCGTGTGGTTGGGTCTTCCCGGCCTCTCCCCGGTCGCAGCCGGGGCCTCCCCACTTCCAGCAGCCCAGGTGCTCCGGTTCCCCGTGACCCCTCGCGCCCTCCAGCCCCGGCCTTTGGCTGACCTCCCGCCACCATGGTGCAACCCCAGACCTCAAAAGCCGAAAGCCCGGCCCCCGCAGCGTCCACCAGTGCCCAGATGGATGACGTCATCGACACCCTGACCTCCCTGCGCCTCACCAACTCGGCGCTCCGGCGGGAGGCCTCCACCCTGCGGGCGGAGAAGGCCAACCTCACCAACATGCTGGAGAGCGTGATGGCAGAGCTGACCCTGCTGCGCACCAGGGCCCGCATCCCCGGGGCGCTGCAGATCACCCCGCCCATCTCAGCCATCACCTCCAACGGGACCCGACCCATGACCACGCCCCCGACCTCTCTGCCCGAGCCCTTTTCCGGAGACCCCGGCCAGCTGGCGGGGTTCTTGATGCAAATGGACAGGTTCATGATCTTCCAGGCCTCGCGCTTCCCCGGGGAGGCCGAGCGAGTGGCGTTCCTCGTGTCCCGGCTGACTGGGGAGGCAGAGAAGTGGGCGATCCCCCACATGCAGCCCGACAGCCCCTTGCGAAACGACTATCAGGGCTTCCTGGCCGAGTTGCGAAGAACCTACAAGTCTCCCCTGCGGCATGCGCGGCGCGCCCAAATCCGGAAGACTTGTGCCTCCAATCGGGCGGTGCGCGAGCGGCAGATGCTGTGCCGCCAGCTGGCTGCCACCGGCTCGGGGCCCTGCCCGGTGCATCCAGCCTCCAACGGGACCAGTCCGGCGCCGGCTCTGCCCACCCGAGCTCGGGACCTCTAAGAATCGGCCACCAGCCGGGTCGCCTCTGCAGCCACGCAGACAGCATCCACCCTTTGCTACATAGAAGAAATATCCATACGACAGCATCTCCCCTGTCTGAAGACATTCCCTCCTGCCTCTCCAGACCTGTTCCATAAGGAGATCGTCCTTCATCGCCCTTGGGCTCCCTGTCACCCACCTGGCTTCCCAGTCGTCTGTGCTAGCTTTGTACCTACAGTGCATGTGTCCCTCTCCTGCTTGCAGCCCCAGCTCTCCTGGTGACCGCCACTCTGCCACTCGGTCACGGTGACTCCACAGCCCCTTGCGGACCACTTGGGCTGAACTCTCCCAGCCTGACTAGGTTCACGGACCTTCTTCCTCCACTCTGTGCAGGCACACGCACCCCCCCTCCCCTTGGCAGCTCCCCTCTGACGATAAGAGGGGAGCCACTTAGGCCAGGCTGGTCGCTTGTTTGGGGGACCTGGGGAGGGGAGTCTGGCTTTGCACTGTAGGTGACCACCAGCCCTGCCAGGCCTGGAGATAGCAGACCGGCAGGGCCTCGACCCTGCTGCCGTGGCCAGGTGTTCACTGCTGGGAGGGTAGTGTCAGTACTTACGGCAGGAAGGCTTCGCTCTGCGCGTGAACACAGTCAGTATGTCCCGTTGTTGCCCCCGGGAAAGACCGCAAATGCCACTCGATGGAGAAGCCCCCAGAGGATGCACCTCCAGGAATGCTGAGCTTTAGTTGCCAGTGTTCTGATAGCGCTGGGCATCCTGGGAATCTGGAACTTGCCTGCCGCAGGAGTTCATTGTGACTTTGGATCGCTGCACGGTTCCATCGAGCCACCACAGGGAGCAAGTTCATGTACATCTCTGCCTGAGGCCTGCAGCGGGTTAAGGGGAAGGCACCAGTGGTTCACTCTGCTCCCCTGGGCCCCCCAGTGGGAACCACCACCAGCCGGTGTGTGCCATCCATCACCCCTCCTCTTTGCCCCATATCACTTGGCGATAGGCCTGTCTAGCTTGAGACCTGTTCCCATCTCCATTCAGGTGATACCTGGCTTTCACCTTAGCCCCTTCAGGCACCTACACCACCTCTGGGTCTCCAGAGCCCCGCGTAGCATGCCCTCCCCATGCCTGGGCTCTCCCATCAGGTGTCCAGCCTTGGTCTAAGAAAACACAGACTCCTAGTTGGAGACCCAAATCCTCTGGGATGCATCATGAAGCACTTACGGAAGGCGTATTTCCCCGATGGTCCCACTGGGCCTTGGTGGCATTTGTAAAGGGGAAAGAGCTGCAGTCTACCTTGGTCCCAATGTGGAGACAGGACACAACTGGCACTTGGGTCCTAATTCTGAGGGACAGGGCTGTACCTCTTATGGTGGATGGCCTTTTGGTTCCTCACAAGGGATGCTCAGAAATCACTTTCTAAATGAGACTTGGCCAAGCCCTCTGGACCACGATGCTCTCGCCATGTTTAATGTCAAACGAACTGCATTTACGTGATGGCCTGGACCACAGGGGAAGATGGGGTGTCTCACCCTGGGTCCATCTACCCTGTCTGAATGGTCCTGGCTTGACCGCAGAAGGATAACCTCTGTACCCACCTGAAGACCTGTGTCTTGGGATACCCAGAGGTTGGGTCCTGGGGTCCTTTCTTCCTAAGAGTTTTGATGATGCTGGGGGGAGGTGACTGCGTTCTCGAAGCGGCCACTGCCTTGCAAGGTCAAGGATATTCAGTGGTTGCTGGGGTTCGTGGGCCACTGCCACCCACTCATTGTAAACTCTGTTAGCCCAATTGCCCTGCTGAACAACTGCCTGACTACAGGCTTCAGGCCCCCCTGGATTCCAGCCACGGCTGTTCAGGTGGGACCATGGTGCTCACTAAGCATGAATGGGGGGGGGGAGGACACACATTGGGGCCACCATTCTGGGGGGTGGGACCTTTAGTGGGGGGTGTACAGATCACTTTCTCTTTGCGCTCAGTGTCTACTGTCCACCAGCTGGATGGAGGTGCCCGCAGATGAACGGGTGCAGGCATCGTGAAGGTTTCCATGGGCCCCGGGCGAGGGCAGGAGACCCAGCATGGAAGTGGAGTGGGAACTGCCATCTCGCTGACCCCTGGGCCTACCCACGCGGCACGCAGAAGTCGCATGATGCTTGCATTGCGTGTGCCCAGCGTTTTAAGTTGTGCAGCTGGGTGCAGCAGGGCCTGAGCTGCGGGGGGCGGGCTGGCTTAGCTGTGTATCAGGCCCCGATCCTCTGGACCGGGGTGTCTCGCCCGACCCAGGCTGCTGCTCCAGCTCCCTTTGGCGTGCTAACTTGTGTTTCGGTTGTTGGTGCTTGTTTTGGGGCTCGGGACTGCTGCTGTTGCACATCTGTGACCTGGACCACTTCCTGCAGCTTTGGAAGTGAGTAGACGGGAGGCTCAGGGGGTTGCCCCCCATCCGACTCAGAAGAAGCCCCACACGCAGGGAATCCCCTGTGGCCCTGGTGAAAGACTCCCTAGGTCCCAGTGGAAGAGGAGGAGACCCAAGCGCCATGCAGTCCAGAGCCAGACTGCGGGTGGGGGAGGGTCAAGCTGAAGAAGGAGGTTCGGGGAGGGGAGCTGCTGTGTACAGACTCTGGGTTGTAATTTCTCTAAATTTAAGAGAAAAGGTATTGATTTATAAAAAGGACAGGCAGTTAGTAGTGTTAAACGGTGCATGTGAGGGCAAGTTTTATGTTTTTCATGGTGTTGACATTATTTGAGCTGTATTGTGGTTTCTCCGGTCCAACTGCTACCCCATCTGGTAAGTAAGCCTCCTGGCATAACAGGGCATCATTCGGGATGGAATTTCGAGTAAGGAGTGACTTCCTGGTCAGACGCATAGCGTGACCTTGGGATTAACGTAATGTCCTAAAACATTTCAGCGACTTCTAGAAAAAAGCAAAGACGTGTTTCATGGGTCCCAGGTAAGTATATGATGAGTAAGTAATGACAGGGGTGCAAACCACCCTCCCCAGAAGGTGCTGGTATGACTTTCCTGGTGCGTGGGCCCCTGCCGTCAAGCATGACCGACCACTTGCTGGGTGACCACAGTCCTGGCAGCTTGGACCGTAGGAGAGAGAAATGTGAGGGACAGTTGGGCACGTACTTAGGCTACTTTAAGGGGGCGAGCCCTACGGGTGTATAAGAGGACACGCCTGGGGGCCACGGCCAGCAGCGGAGTTTGGGTGGGAAGAGGAGGAGGAGGAAATCCTTGCAGAAACACGAAGATGCCCAGTGCCTGGGACGCATTAGCTGGGGTCTTAGAGCTGCAGACGAGACAGGACTGCGCAGAAGGAAGTGCAGAGCACCTGTTGGTCAACAGCGTAGCTTGCCAGCCCAGGGATCAGAGTGGGTGTAGGCCAGGTCTGCTATGTGGACAGAACTGACCACCCCGTGGCGTCTCTCGGGGTCCTAACCTGGGGTGTGGTGGTGGCTGGCACAGTGCAGCCACGGTGGAGGAGGTGGGAGGGACCCTAGCTCCTCACTGCAACGTCACTAACTCCTTTCCGTGGGCGAGTAACCGTGTACTGGGTCTTTTCATTATCAAAGCAAACCTACACCTAGAAATTTGGGAGAATAAGATAGTGAGAAAGTGAAATTTGAACATTTTGGTGGCTTTCCTGCCAGGCCCCTACCTTCCTTCCCTCCCCCTCCCCCCTCCATCATCATGGTTTTTCTTCTTTTTGTTGCCACGTAGCAGTGATACTACCTTCTGTAATGATACAATATTGTGTAGGTGTTTTCACTTGTATCAGGGGACTCCCCCGTCACATGTTCTTACTAATTTCAGTTTGACATGGCTGTGTCCTCCACCACGTAGACGGACAGTAGTGCCCGTGGTTGATCACCCATGCCGTTACTAATTTCTCACCATCAGAAATGGAAGAATGTCTTCGTGCATAACGCTTTTCCCGGATGCCAAGTTACTTCCTTAGGATAGATCATCAGAGGTGGGATTATTGAATTAATATGAACACCTCTGAGGCTCTTGTTACATATTGACAGATTGGTTTCCAGCAATGTTTGTATCCATCGACACTGCCGCCAGCCAGGATGTACGTGCCCACTGTACCACTGTACCATCTCGCCAGCTCTGAGTATTATCCTCTGGCTAAATATTTGCTGATCTGAAACAATAATGAAATAATGATACATATGAAACATAGCATTGTGTTTCAGTTTGCATTTCTTTGCTTTCTAGCAAAGTTGAACATCTTTCCATGTTAAGCAGTTGTATTTTCTCTTTTGTGGATCGTCCGTGTCATTTGCTCTTATCTACCGGGGTCTGATAAATTTGTATGAGCTCGTTATATATTAAAGATATTAACCTGTTGTGTGTCATATTTGCTGTCCATGTGTCCAGTTTTCTACCTTTGTGTGTGTCTTAATTGAAATTTTGACTTCTTATAAAGCCCATCCACTCTCGTTGGGCACAGAGCCCACTAGCCTCTAACCCAACAACACGACGCAGACACATAGGTTTTGTCCCTTTTGCTCATGGCTGTATCATCGTACCTGTAACAACACAACGTGGTAGGCACTCCATACACCTGTGGCAGGTTGCATGGGTGGATGTGCTGGGTGCTGGGGGTCTGCGGATTGGTATAACAGGCCCAGCTCACATGCCTGCGGACCGAGAGCAGTTCTCCAACCTTTGGGTCTCACAGTCCCTTTGCACCGTTGAAAATCACTCAGGACCCCAAAGAGCTTTTGCTTAGGTAGATCTTACTTACCAATGTTCACCATGTTAAAATGGAGAATGTCTGAAAATATTATTTTGAAAGCAAGCTCATTACATGACAGCACGAGTAGCATATTTTAATGAAAACTCTGTTATTTCCCAGAACAAAACAAAAAAACGAGTCAGAAGAGTGGCATTGTTCTGCTTTTTTTTTTTTTTTTTTCAAATTTCTTTGAAGCCTGGCTCAATGGAAGACAGCTGGAGTTGCACACCCGCTTCTGCACTCAATCTCTTGCAAGATCACTTCTCACGTAGCCTCTGAAAAATTCCATTGCGCACCCATGAGATAGACTGAAAAAGGCCGAGACAATTCGAGCATTATTACAAAACCAATTTCCTATCACAGACCCCCCTCCGAGCCTCCTGCCCACTCAGTACCGCTGGTCTAAGAAGAGACAGGCCTCGGCAGGTCTGCAGACACCTGCATCCTTTGTGGTTTCTTTCAGTGTTTTATTTTTTGAGGTTTCAGTGTTTTATTTATTGTTTTGGGCATCTATTTGAGAGGGGGAGAGTGAGAGCGTGAGCAGGGAGAGGGGCAGGAGAGGGGAAGCAGACTCCCCATGGAGTGGGGAGCCAGACACGGGGCTGGATCCCAGGACCCTGAGACCATGACCTGAGCAGAAGGCAGACGCTTAACCGACTGAGCCACCCGGTGGTGCCCCTCTTTCAGTGTTTGAAACTTTAGGTCTTTTACTGGTTCTAGAATTAGCCTGGCATGGAGTGCAAGGTGAGGCTCTAAATTGACTTTTTCCCAAAATATTTAAACATCTTGAGATCATCTGTTAATTCTTTCTGTCTCATTGACGTGCATTTTTTCATCACATTTGAAGGTCTTACCTGTTATAGGGCCAGGTTTTCTATCATCCTTTGATCCTCTGAATTCCCTCTGCCACCCTTTTTGAAAAATGATTTCGGTTTTATAATTCACATTCCTATCTAGGATGGTTCTCCTCCTTCAGGTTTTCTTAATCTTTTCCATCAGATGAACTTAAAAATTAGTTCTAAGGTTTCCCAAAATCTTGGTAACAGGTACAGACCTTGGAAAGGCATTGCTGCTTTGGTGAGTTGCATGCGGGGTGGGGCGCTCCGAGCCGGGTGGCCCCTTCCTCCTACCCCCCAAGACCTTGCCCCCATGCCCACCTCCATCCCCCTGGTTTCCACCAATGGCTTCTTTAAGACAGATGGTGGTTTAGGATCGGGGCGTTAAACCTGCTCCCCAACTGGCCAACTGGCTGCTTTGTTGCCAAGCCAGTATCCTCTGCTATATGAAAGTCTACACAGTACACGTAGCACCCTACTGGCCCCAGACGTCCTGTCCCATCCTGGGGATTCATGAGGAGCCAGCTGCCTGTTCTGCCTCACAGTGGAGGCACGGAGCTGAGGTCCTCAACCAACCCTACTGTGTGGCCCACTTGGAGGCTTGAGACCAGGAGCCTGGGTAGGAGCAGGGCCTGCATTCTCAGTGACTACGCGAGATGCCCGCTTTTGCTTTGAGCTCCCAGGTACCCAGCCTGATGGAATTCCATCCCGGGGCCCACTGAGTCTCCCTCTCAGTTGCTGGCTCTATCCGCCTGGTTCCCAGGCCAGGAACCTGGGCGCCTTCCTTGCCTTCTCCCCTTCCTCCCCACCTGCTCCCTCACCAAGGCCATCCAAGGCTTCTCCTCTACGACCCTCAGTCCGTCTGGCCCTGTGTCCCCACCGCTGCCCTCCCTAGGCCTTTCCCCTGCCTCCCCTTGTGCTCTTAGTCCCATGGGAAGAGCAGGGTCAAATTTCCTCCTCTTAGAATCCCTCCATGAACCACGGCCCCACACCCACCCCAGCCTTACAGCTGTCCTATGTCAGTGAGCTTCCGCTGGTCTCCCCAGCTAGACCGTGGCTCCTAGAGGGCAGAGCTGATGCCCGAGGCATGCCTGTCCCCAGCAACCAGCCTGGGGCAGGCTAACAGAGGAGCCGCTCCGGGAAACGTTCAGTGGTTGACCAGAAGGACAGCAGGAAGACAACAGCTGGCAGTCTTGAGGCCATGACACCCAGGCCACCTGCCAAGGAAAACTGGAACTTCCAGCAGGCCCCACATCCTGTTGTTCTGTTTCCTCTTTTACAAGAGGGGATCATACTGTGCATCCTCCTTATTAACATGTTTTGGGAATTTTTTTACACCCCCAATACATGACGAAAACATGCTAACGCCACGACATTATTTGAAATGAGTAACATCCTGTCTTGGATTTGCCACCTTTGACCCCAACCACCCCTTGCTTTCGGGATGCAGCTCGTTTATAATTTTTGTCATTGTTAAATGGTGTAGTAAGCATCCTAGCAGCTAAATGTCTCCTTGGGAATATGGGCCGTCTGCTCCTGTCCTGAGTTTCCTTTATATTGACTGCGAGGTCACCGTGGCCACACAGGAGGGATTGGCGGTGTTTCTCTTTGATCATTTTACTGAGCTTGTGGGCCTTCTCGGGTGATTGCTCCCAGGCCCCTGGAGCGTCTCCAGAGATGGTGGCATTCTGCTCCAGGAACAGACGCAGTGGGCCACCAGCTTCCCTGCCAGGACTGACGGGCTCACTGCTCCGGTGCCGGGGTGTTGGTGGCCGATCCTCTCAGTCAGGGTTCTTCGCACACAACCCCGGAGGGCTATCCCACCCCCGCCCTCTCTGCACCCCTGACTGGGGCTCCAGTGACCATGACACAGCCCAGCTTGGCCCTCTGCCCAGTCCTGCATCCTTCACTCCCTGCCGCTGTCGACTGGAGACCACTTCCCCAGAAACTTCCTGCAGGCCAACCTCTGTGTCAGAGTCCGTGTCCCAGGGAGGGGGGGCCCATGACAGTCCAGCCCTTGATTCAGACTTTGTCTCCTCTTCCTTCAGTTTCTGGAGCTTCTCAAATGATGTTCTCTGGCTTCCCTGCTGTCCAACATCTTGCCCCTGACCTTAGCAGGAGGCACAGCTGCTGGGATTTCCTAGGTGTCCCTTTTGTGGTCGGTGCTGGACCAGCCCCGCGCCTCCATCTCACTGAACCCTCCCGCCCCCTGCCACACTGGGTGTGTTACCATGCTGCCAGATGGGTGAGCAAACAGAGCCAGAGTTAGTGACTGGTCCACCATCACACAGCAGGTAGGGCCATTTCTGGAACCTGACCCGGGCCCTGGTTTCCTCTTAATCTGCCTCCTAACTGCCATCTCGTCTCTCTCCTTTACCCGTGGGCATTGCTCTGGTGTGAGGTGGGCTGTGTGCTGGGTCCCCGGTTTGTCCTGGACCCTCCCCCTTCAGTTCCAAGCACAGAAGGTGAGATCACCATGGCCAGCACATACACACACACACACACACACACACACACACAACCACACATACACCGCACATCCATCCACACCACTCACACACCATGCACACACCCCTACACCATACACCACCAGATGTATGTATAGAAGCATTTGAAAGTAACAAAAATAATGACATTTCTTCAGACCAGAAATGAAGTCATCTCCTCACAACTGTGAAAGGCGGTGAGACCTGGGGGCTGTGCATGCCCACCAGCGAGCATATTAAAACTAATAGAAACTGCCCTCTCTCTCAGGACATATCTCAGCATTTTCAATGATAGGAAAGGCTCGTGTGATTTGCCCACAAATCTCCAATGGCCATCTTGGGCTCAGGACATCTGCTGAGGCCTCCGCCTGTCAAGAAAAGCTATTTAATTTCTAGGTATACACTGTAGCAGGATATTGAGCTGGGCTTTTCCTGTTGTAGCCAAGACCCAAATATGAGAATAAAAGGCAATGAATAAACCATATATTCTGAACTGGGACAGCTGCTGACAAGCCATCAGCACCCACACCCGAAGGGATTTCTTAGACAAGCCATTTTACTAGGACCAAAGGCTTGCACAGACCAGCTGGGTGTTTACTGAACCTGTTTTCTCTTCTTCCTGGACAAAAAGCTTCCTCTCCCGCTGGGTGAGAGGGGTCCTCTGTGCTCTTTCCCCTTCTGCAATTTGATCAATGCTCATGATCAAGATGACCTTGGAAACCCCAGGGTGCAGATGGCTGATTCATATAATGGAAGGGGTCTGGGCCCTGGGTCACTATTTTGGGGATGAGCCACCTGGTGCTCTCAGAGTGCAGCACAGAAGAAATCGGGCATCAGAGCAATGAGTGTTACTGCCCCCGGGGGTGTCAGCCAGCAAAGGTGGGCAGAGGGGGGCAGGAGGCAGCGGCCACCCAGGTGGGGTGAGCATCTGCTCCCCTGTGCCCTCTTCCCCTGAGCTGCCCTGACACATGAGTGAATGTGGCCTGGAGAGGTGGAGTGAGGTCCAGTTGAGAGAAGGCCAGGACAGCCCCTCCAAGCCACCAGGCTCCAGAAAGCTCTAACCAGCGCTGGGGAGAAGTAAGGGGACAAGCCTCATTGTGTTTGAGCTGAACATTCTTTAGAAATAAACAGAGCTTAGTCTTAAACACCAAGAGACTGTTCCACAGACAAAAATGACAATAAAACCTTGGAATCTGGCCAAGATGTCATTAAACGACCTCCTACCTAGTGGGAAGGGGTTGGGCAATCCAAACCTACTTGAATTGGTGTTTGGAAGAAATAAAATTGTTTCTCTTTATATTCCTGACAAGATGAGATTCCTCAATAAACCAGTTACACATAATCTACTTAAATGATGAAAAAAAACCTCACAAAGCTATAAAATAACAAACCAGGGAAAGCAGGGAAAACATTGGTGTTCTCAATCTTACAGAAGTTTCGAGGGCATGAAAAACAGTATGTCAGGGGGAAGCTACCCCGAGCACGCCAACTCCCTGGAGTGGTTTAGAAGAACCTTCAGAATCTGAATGAGAAAAACAACCACAGTAACACACATCGACTGTGCACCTGCTGTAGGCCAGAGCCTGTTCTAGAACTGAAGAGTTAGTGGAAAGACAGAGACACTATCCTCATGAAAGACTCATTCTCATGAGGGAAGAACAATAAAGCCACCTGTATACCATATAGGTATAAGGAGGGTGGATGTGGTCTCCAAGGGCTTGATATCGGAGCAGAGGCCCAAGGAGATGAAGGGGGCTTGGACTCAAGCTTGGCTGAAGCCCTAAAGAGGAAAAGTTATTAAAATTCTGTGTTTAGTTTCAAAATCAATAGCATCTTAGACTTGAGGAAACAGCTATTTTTTTTTTCCAGTTTGGGATTACACTGAATATACAATTTTGTTTTAAGATTTTACTTATTTATTCATGAGAGACACAAAGAATGAGGCAGAGACACAGGCAGAGGGAGAAGCAGGCTCCATGCCGGGAGCCTGATGTGGGACTCAATCCCAGGACCCCGGCTGGGGTCACGCCCTGAGCCGAAGGCAGACACTCAACCGCTGAGCCACCCAGGCGCCCCTGAATATACAATTTTATATCCTTCATAAAACTGACCTAACACAATGCACGTTTTTACCATGTTGTTAAAAATGTGATTTGAAAATAAGCTAATGATTTCATAATATTTCATTATATGGAGGTATGTAACCCTCATAGCTGTTCTTTCCTAGCCTGTGGTGTGTATATATATTCCATTCCATATATACACATGCCATTATATTAGATGTATAATATTCATTTTTTAAAAATCAAGATATAACTTACATGCAGTGAAGCAAACAGAACCTGAACTCATTCTTTGATGTGTTCTGACAAATGTAACCACCACCAAAATCAGGACGTGGAACATTGCCGTGACTCCAGAGAATTCCCCTCCTTCCAGGCAATCTCTCCTCGTCCCTACAACCGCGATTTCAATTCCTAGGCCCACAGATTAGCTTTGGCCGTCCTGCCACTTAATGCACATGGAATCCTACGGCCTGCACTCCTGTATTCAGGCTTCCTCTGCTCATCATGACGTATTTGAGATTCATTGATGTTGGCACACGCATCAGCAATTCAGTCTTGCTTACTGCCGATCAGTGCTTCTATGGGTAGACCATGTCTATGGACATCGAGGCCACTTCCAGGGTGAGCAAACATGAATCAAGTTGCTACGAGCAGTTCCATGGAAGTCTTTTTTGCACACCTATGTGGGCATTTCTCTTGGGTAAACACCAAGGAGCCAAATTGCTGGGTCATAGGTAAGGTGTACCACTTATAAGAAACTGCCAACCTGTTTTCCAGAGTGGCTGCACCATTTAATGCTGGTGTTAGCTGTTTTTGAGAGTTCATGTTGATGCATCTTCCTGTCTTCATTTGGTACTGCCATTCTAATTTCAGCCATTCCAGTGGGCTTGTAATAGCATCTCATAATGGCTTCAAGTTCACATTTCCTTGATTTTTAATGATGTTGACTTATTATTATTTTTTTTTGGTCAGCCATCAGTATACCTTCTTTCCCCCCAATATTATTAAAAATTTCCAACGTACATAAAAGTTGGGGAAAAAACTGTATAGTAAACATCCAGATACATGCCAATTAGATTCTATAATTAACATTTTGTTGCATTTCCTTGATCAGATATCCATCCATCCTTCTACCCATCCTTAATAGGTCTCACTTTTAATGTGTAGCAAAGTAGGTTAAAGATATGAGGACACTTCGCTTCAAAGGACTTCAGCATGTAGATCACCGACTAGATATCAATGTTGGTGTTCTTTCAATGTTTAGGTTCTTGTTTTTATGGGGGGGGAAGGGGATTAATTCACAATGAAACCATCAGCCTTAAGTACAGTATTTGGTGAGTTTTGAAAAATGCGTGCACAGCTGCCAGCCAAGCGCCTATCAAGATACAGAACATCACCGCCCAGAAATTTCCCTGGTGCTTCCTCCTCCCTAGTTCTAAAAACTTTCGACAATCCGAGGGCGCAAAGATACTCTGTAATTTCATCTAAAAAAACATACAGTTTTGACTTCTACACATAGATCTCTGATTTATCTCAAGTAAATATTTTGTGGATGATATAAAGGTGGAAACGTGTTTTTTCCCATATGGGTATTCAATTGTTTCAGAGCCACATGTTGGAAGACTTTCTGTTTCTCCTTTGGATTGCTTTAGTGACTTTATCTAAATCCAGTGAGCAAATATAGTTGGTCTACTTCTGAACTCTTTATTCTACTCCATAATCTGTCTGTTCCTATGCCAGCACCATGCTATCTCGATTTCTGTGACTTTGTAGTAAGCTTTGAACCCAGGAACTGTGAATTCTGTTCTCGCTTTTCCAGATTTGGACACTCTAAGTCTATGCTGTGCAGTGTGGCAGGTCACCAGATATGCATGGCTATTTAAATTACTGAAATTAAGTAAAATGAAAGATTTAGTTCCTCAGATACAATAATCACATTTACAATGCTCAGTAGAACATTTCTATCATCATAGATCTATGCTAGGTCCTTTTCAATTCCATATAAATTTTAGAATCATTTCTTCCATTTCTATTAACGAATCCTGCTGGGACAATGATTGGCAAGGAATTGAATTGCAGAGGAAAGCACTCAAAGACTGACATTTTACTAATAGTAAGTCTGATACAGGAATGTGTTTCTCTTCCACTTAATTTAAGACTTTTTTTTTCATTTTTCCCAGCAATTTTGTGGTTTTTAGTTAGTGGCCTTTACACATGCATTCCTATGGATTTTATGATTCTTGACCCCATTGCAAATGGAATCTCTTGCAAAATTCCATTTTGCAATTGTTTGTTGCTAACGCATAAGTTCAAAACTGAGTTTCATATTTGCTTGTATTCTGTGGCTCTGTTAAGTTGATGTAGTAATTCTGGTAGGTATTTCCCAAAATCCTTAGGATTTTCTACATACACGATCATGTCATCTGATCATGTCAGACTGAAAGAGAATTTCAGTCTGTTGTTTCATTTTGTCATTTTGTTCTGTATACTTTTTATTTCTCTTTCTGGCTGTTCTGCACCGCAGGGATTTCTAGTACAATGTCATATGCGAGTCGTGAGAGTGCATAGCCTTGCCTGATGGCTGATCTTTGGGGGCATGTGGTTGATATATTTTACCACTAGGTGTGATGATGTTGAGTAGAAGGTTTTTCATACACGCTGTTTGTCAGACTCATGAAATTTCCACTTCTCCCTTTGTGAGAGGGACTTTTTTAAAATTTGCAAAATGTTGTTTGTTTGTTTTTTTAATAATGAATGGATGTTGAAGGAATGTTAAATGCTTTTTTCTATGATTTAGACAATCATGGTTTTTTCCTCCTTTCTTCTGTTAGCATGGTGAATTAAACTGAGTGAATTTCCAATGATAAACCGACCCTACATTTTGGGTTAAATACAACCTGATGATTGAGAATTATCCTTTTTGTAAAGTATTGCAACTGACTAGCTTCTATTTTTTTTTTTTTAAGATTTTATTTATTTATTCATGAGAGACACAGAGAGAGAGGCAGAGATATAGGCAGAGGGAGAAGCAGACTCCCCACAGGGAGCCCTTGTGGGACTTGATCCCAGGACCCTGAGATCACACCCTGAGCCACAGGCAGACACTCAACCGCTGAGCCACCCAGGCGTCCCTAAAGTATCTTTTGTGTTTGTTATCAGTAGGGGTATTGGTCTGTGACTGTCTTTTCTGCAATGTCTCTCATTGGGGTTATGCTCACCTCATAAAACAGGCTGGGAGCTCTTCCCCTCTCTGTTTGTTGAAGGCATTTGTGCAAGATCGGATTCCTTCTTCCTTAACTGTTTGATAGAAAGTTGAGGTGAATGAAACCATCTGGGCCTGGAGTTGTCTTCACAGTCAAATGGTGTTTGATAGTGGGCTTCATTGCTTTAGTGGGTCGATTGGACTACTTGGTATTGATTTCCTTTTCAGTGAGCTTTGGCTGTGTACGTCTTTCAAGGAATTTATCCACTTGATGGAAGTTAGCAAATTTGTTTGCATCAAGTTCTTCCTAATATCCCTTTATTATCTTTTTGAAGTCTGTAAAATATTGGTGTGCGATATTCCTGGTTTGTATCTTCTCCTCATTCTTTTTGATCATCCTAATTAGAGGTCTGTCAATCGTATTATTGTATTAATGTAGTCCCATTTTTTATTTCATTGATTCACTCCGTGTTTCTGTTCTCCATGTCATTGATTGATTTCTGTTTTTGCCTTGAGTCTTTCCTTCCTTCTGCTTACTTTGGGTTAAATTTGATCTTCTTCAGTTTCATCAGATGGAAGGTATCTTTTGCTGTCTTCCCCGGAAGCAGTGGGTCTTCCATGGCTGGGCTGAGGAAGGGAGCTGTACTGCACCGTCCAGTGGGAGAGAAAGTCTCTGGATGTCCTGCCCCTGCCCCACTGTCACTCATTAGCAGTGGGGGGGGGGGGGGGGCGGGGCGGGGAGGCTTTTGCTGAGTCTGGGACTCCCGGTTATGCTAAATAGTTAGGTTACCCTGTGTGTGGCCTTTAAGGATTTATTCAAATGTTAGCTGTTTCCTCCTTACTAGTCTTTATGGCTGTCTGTTTTCTCTATGCTTTGCTAAAGGATCAATTGTCCTATCTCTCTGCAGAAGGGCTGGCTCTCAAATTCACTTCCTCTCATTTTCTTGGGGTCTTACTCTCTCACGGCTCAAGGAAAACTGATTTGTAGATTATGCTTCTTTTTCTCATTGCTAGATGGGGAATGGTATTCTCTTGTAGCTATCTACATCCTAAAACATGAATTGATTTTTTTAAAAAAACAACCAGGAAGAGAAAGAAAAATACCTTTTTATGTCCATAATTCATATTACTTTTGATTTTATTTTCATTTTTTTAAAGTAGGCTCCAAGCCCAGCATGGAGCCCAACATGGGGCTTGATCTCACAATCAAGATCAAGAATCCAGTGCATAACTGTCTGAGCCACCCAGGTACCCAGCTTTTTATTTTGAAAATAGTTGATAAAGCAAGTTATCACTTGCCACTGTCCCTTTTCAAAAATGTGTGGGCTACTTATACCCACTTATCATTTCTCCTGAATTTCATTTTTCATAAATCATTTACTGATTCGTTCTCTTTTGTAAGAGTAATACATGTTCAATGTAGAAAATAGAGTATAAAGGAAACAATAAAAGAACCTAGAATTTTCCACCTACTTAGAGAAAGAGTTTTAACATTTTAATCTATGTTCCTCTCATTTTAGCTTTACACATAATTACTTAAGCAGAAAGTAACATGCACTTACAGGAATGTAAGCAATGCAGAAAAATACAAGCAATACAAGAAAAATACAAAATACGCGTCAGGGTGCTTGCTGCATGCACTGCTGGCATTTTGTGCAACACTTTCAGAGCTTCTGCTGTACAAACACTTAAAGGATGTGTGGCTCACATGGACCCCGCATGCAAATCCTAGCCCTGCTCCACAAACAGGTTCTAGATTTTCCTTCACTTGGGCTTTCTGCCTTTCTTGTTGTGCTTACTTGGTTTAATTGCATTCCATTTACCTTCTATTTTCTGATTATTGCAGGGTTTTTCTCTCTCTCTACTGGCTGCGGTTCCCAATTAGCCACAATTCCAGTAGTTTCCTGTTGGCGCTCCTGGGGCTTCCAGTTAGAGCAACATTTCCTGGGCAGCTAAGGAACATCTGTCTCCTTGCTGAGGGCACCCACCTACTGATTATTTTCTTGTTAAATTTAATTGGCTGCAATTTCTGGTAAGAGGTAACGGGGACGATAAATGACATTTTTATCCTAGATCAGCTACTTCTGCTTTCATCATGTTGGAAACTTTAATAGAAAATTGTCCATTTCGGAGAGATTTTCAAATCTACCAGCATAAAATTGTGGATGGTGTTCTCTTAGGCTTTACAAACCTCTCTCCATTTCTGTTATGTCCCTTTCTTCTCAAACTAATTTATTTTCCTTTTAACTTTTTTAAACTGATTAATAGTCGGAAGTTGACTATTGTACTCATTTATCTTTAAAGAGTCAGTTACTGATTTCACACATCCTATTGTTTTTCTTTTTCTTGGTCATTTATTTCTGCTTATATTTTTCTCATTTCCTTCCTCCAACACAGCACTTCCTAATAGGTGAGAAAGAATCCACTGTCCTGCTTGACATTAAGAACAGTGCAGGCTGCAGAGAGGCATGGGAAGGAGAAACCCTGTTCCCACGCACTTTGGTCCAGGAAATTGAGGATAAAATAAAGTTCACTCCCTTCTTCCCCACAATTCTCAGAACCTCAGAAGCTCCAATACTCATCCAGAATGTCCAAGAACATTTAGTGTAAGCTCTCCCACACTGATTTATTAGAACAAAGCATCTTTTCTCTCCTTCCGGTCTTTTGTTAGGCTGGAGGTGTCCCAGCATCCGCTCTGGGAGCTGCTCCATCGCGCCTGTCATTCAAAATGCCTAGAATCGCCGCCTTCCCCTCCCCCACCCCAGCCCACCCGCCCCAGATCAGCCTGGATCCCCATCTGCCATCTGTGCGCACCAGCAGGTGTCTGAGAACCGCCCCTTCTCCTGGGTGGCAGGATGCCAGTGACGTCACGCCCACACTCCCCCGCTGGGTTACAGAGCATCTCACTTTCCACTTCTCTTTTGTTCTCTTTGCAGCAGGAATGGCGCGTTCCCAAGGATTGGTAATACCTGGGCCCGGCCCTTTCACACCTGTAAATTGGAGGATAATTGCAGCACCTAGCTCAGAGGTTACCTGGAGGATTAAAGGAGGAGACTCATAAAGTGGTTGGTGCAGAGTTGGGTGCCCAGCCCACGGCTGGCCAGTGGTGGAGCCCAGACTCAAACCCCCACAGCCTGGCTCCAAAGTCTTGCCTTCATCATTTTTTTAAAAGATTCATAGTATTTTATCTTTTATCATTCCTGAAATGAAATCCCATGCAAGTTGAATACATGTGGCTGGAGACTATTGAAGACATTCTTTTGCTTTTTTTTTTTTTTTTCTGCTTTCTCTCAGGTGAGAGCCAAGCAGTCAGCCTTCTGTTCCGGCTCTAGGGTGGAAGAGGACTTTATACCTGGCAGGAAGCAGGAATTTGCCAGCAATACTTTCTGGCTTTTGTTCCTAAACCCTAGTCCAGATGACTAGATTGTTCTCTAGGTAATAGGAGTGTGATTTGGCAGGACAAGGAGGGAGAAGACGACCTATTCTCTAGATAATAGGAGTGTGATTTGGCAGGACAAGGAGGGAGAAGACGACCTGTATCCTGAATAGATATGTCCCTGAGAGCAGAGGGGGCCTGTGCTCTGTCACCCAGCAGAGCTCCAGCAGATGCTCGCCTCTGACAAGACAGGGCTTCCCAAACCTGCAAATAATGGTAGACGACGTCATGGAAACCCTCCTTCCCATCAAAGATAGGGAAACAGCTGGAGGGAAGGTTTTAAACATTTTCCTAGAAGCATCAAGGAGTAACAAGATGGTGAGTAAAATCTGAGAGAAGAAGGAAATCAGAAAGCATAGCCCGCACTTAGGGCTGCTGTCCTGCTGAGAGCATCAGTGGTGTGGAAAAAGACAGCAAGAGACCCAGCTGCACTGTGTCAGCCTCACAAGGTTAGGTGGATGAGAATCAGGGTCTGTGGCTGGCCAAGGCCCAGAGTCCTGACAAATGTTCCTCAGCCTGCATTTGGGGTTGGAGTATGTCTTAGTGTAAAGAGTAAATTTACATGCCCTGTAGCTTTCTTCAAGTCATCAGTATGATGTCAAAAATCTCAGTCTCTGACTTTGGAGTAAAGTAAATCTAGAATGCTGGTGTCCCCAAACACCTGCAGAAGTAAAGGAAATTCTCTCTGGAAGAAGATGAAGATGTCTGGGTCTCAAATGATGGTGGGAGTAATGGGTAGTCACTGCTCGTGGGTAGTAGGTGTCTCTGGGGGACAATACAATGTTCTAAAATTGATTATTCTGATGGTTGCACAACTCTGTCAATAAACTTAAAAACATTGATGTGTACATTTTAAACAGAAGAACTTTGTGGTATGCAAATTATATCTGTATAAATTTGTTAAGTCTCAAATTTGTTTAAAAATTGAAATTGAAATGACTACAGACTCTATACATTCATATAGAATTTAATGCGTGTATGGAAATAACATGCAAACACAGAGCCTGTAAATAAAGTTGAAAAGGTCTCAGGCCCTTGCATTTTCTGAGAAAGTGGAAAAGCGGTGAATAAAACTTTGTTCTAGTGAGTAAAGAGAGATATTGACACTTCTATGAAAACCACAAAAGAAACCATTCAAGGTAACAGAAGGCAAAATAGAATTTTAAAAACCTCAATCAACTCCAAAATATAAGCACTGAGAGAAAAACAGCATAGAAGAAGTTAGAGAAATAAAAACACATAGTAAGACAATAGATTTAAACCAGATATATCAGAAACTAAACTAACCTTAAACGGGTCAGATTTTCCAGTTGAAAAGCAAAGGTTGTCGCAATGATTTTTCAAAACCCTAATATTCTGTTTACAAGAGATCTATCTGAAACATAACGATGCAAAGAAGTAGAAAGGAAAAGGAAAAAAAAAAAACGTTTATCAAGGGAACATTAACCAAAAGAAAGTCAGTAGAACTTGGTTAGTAATGGACAAAATGGCAAGAATGGAAAAATCATTAGAAGATAGAAGTACTTTATAATGATAAAGGTTATATTCACCAAGATAACATGACAATTCAAGGTTTGCATGCACCTAGTAACATAGCCTCACTATATCTAAGGCAAAAGAGAACTACATGGAGTAGCAAAAAAATTAAAGTCATGTGTGAGATCTCAGCAACTGATACAATAAGCAGAAAGGACATCAGTACGGAATCAGAAGACACAAACTGCACAATAGACTTGATCTAATTGACACAAAAGGAGGACCATGTCCAGTTGTAGAATACATGTTATTTTCAGATGCAGATGAGACATCTTTAAAGACTTGACCATATTTTTGGCCATAAAACAAATCTTAATAAAATTCCACAGGATTGAAGTCACACATGATCTACAGACACAAGGTAATGAAGTTATAGATCAGTAACACAAAGATAGTTATGAGTTAAGAAATGCTCATCTAAGTAACCCACTGGTCAAGGAAAAAAATCGTCATACAAATAGGATAATAATTGAGCTGAACAGAAAGAAAAGCAAGTGCATCGGAACATGAGCGAGGCAGGTGCACAGGGCTCAGGGAGTGAGTTATAGTCATCTGTATATGCTTTAGAGAATAACCAGCCTGAAAATTAATGAGCTAAGCATTCATCTCAAGGACCTAACAACAAAAAAAAGCAATAATAAAACCAAAACAAATAGGAGGGAATAATAAAAATGAGCTCTGAAATGAATGAAATAGGAAAGCACAAGAAAATTAACAAAGACAGATATTAATTCTTTGAAAATATTTGAGGCAAGAGGGTTACCTTGTCTGGGCTTGCTTCACTGGAGACTGGCCTCCAGCAGAAAGGTAGGCCTGGCGTACAGCTCTATTACACCTAGGTAGAGCCAAGTGCCTAAGACAGGTGTTCCCGGTGACGATCCCAATGCCAGCACCCCAAGGAGGGGCTAGAGCATCTCCAACATGAACACTAAGCTGGCAGAGCTGGAGCTGGAGCTGGAGCCCACAGTCTGCCCGTCATACTGCTGTTGATCCTGCCCTGTGACTGGCCCAAAGGAGGTGCTTTTCTACTGCAGCATCAACGCTCCACGGCCCGGGGGTGGTTGAGGTTCCTTATCCCAGAATCTGACACCCACCCAGGTTGGATGGTTGCACACTTGTGCAGAATGAGCATGAGCAGCAGGCGGCCCATCCGTTGATGATGGCTCCCATTTCTGAATTTCCCTTTGTACACGCGGCTCCAGCCAGCCTGGTCTGGCCATTCACCCTTGTTCACGTAACAGGACTGTTGGAGAGAACTCTGAAGAGATGGGCCCAGAAAAAAGAGAAAGCACAAATACCAAATCAGGAATGGGAAAGCAGACATTGCAGATCTTGCAGATGGAAAGAGGGAGCGGTAGTCAGGATAACCCGCATGAACATCGGATCCCACTCTCTGGAACCCATTACTTTATATGGCAAAGGGACTTAGCAGGTGGGATTGAGGATCTTGAGACAGGGAGAGTCTCCTGCATTAGGAGGTGGGCATGAACCATGATTACAAGCATCCTTATAAGAAGGAGATTAGACAGTGAGGGCAGGGCGGCTGATGGCAGAGGCAGAGTCCCGATGATGCTCTTTGAAGATGAGAGAAGTGGCCAGAAGCTGAAGAATACAGGTGGCCACCAAGAGCTGGAAAAGGCTAAGAAACAGATCTTCCTTGAAGCCTCAAGAGGAAGTATGGTCCTCTTGCTGACACCTTGATTTTAGCCCCCTGTGACCCACTTTGGCCTTCTGGCCTCCAGGCTGTAAGAGAATAAATTTGTGTTTATGTTAAGCCACCAAGTTTGTCGTGACTTGTCACAGCAGCCTTAGGAAACCAAATAGGGGCTGCTGTGGGAAAAAATTGTGTAATTTAACATGAAATGAATAACTTTCTAAAAAAATACAATGTTCCAAAATTGGCACAAAAAGAAAGGGAAAAATCTCAGCGATCTTATAACCATTGAATCTGTAACTAAAAACCTTCCCACAAAGAAAACTCCAGGTCCAGATGGCTTCAACAGAGAATTCTATGTTACATGTAAGGAACAAGAATGCTTTCCTTATACCAGCCCCTGCAGAAAGAGGAAAGCAGATCACCCAGCTCACTTCATGAGACCAGTTTACTTTGATACAAAAAAAGAAAAGAGAACAATGGAAGGAAAAATTACAGGCAGAGCCAACTCATGAATGTGATGCAAAAATTCTGAACAAAATATTAAAAATAGTAAATAAAACAAAATCAAACCACAAGGTAGATTTAACAGTAGGAATTCCAATGTCATTTGCCATATTCACAGATTAAAGGAGAGAAATCGTGCTATTATTTTAATAGATGGACAAAGAGCATCTGATGGAGTTCAATATCTGTTTATGAAACAAAGGCACTTTTAGACAACTAGAAATATAAAGAATTGCCTTAACCTGGTAAAAGACCCCTACCCAAAGATCTGTCAGAGACATGTATTTATTGGTGAAATGTTGGAAGCTTTCCTTCTAAGATTGGCAGCAAAGTACCCTCTTAGTGCAGCTGGCAGCACGTCAGTCTCATAATCTGGAGGCCCTGAGTTTGAGGCTCAGAAGGGCAGACTGAGTTATTTGGGGGCACCTGGGTGGCTCAATCAGTACAGTGTCTGCCTTTGGCTCAGGTCATAATCTCAGGCTCCTAGGATCAAGCCCTGCATTGGGCTCCCTGCTCAGCAAGGCATCTATTTCTCCCTCTCCCTCTGCTGCTCCCCCTGCTTGTGCTCTCTCTCTGTCAAATAAGTAAATAAAATCTTAAAAAAAAAAAAAAAAGATTGGCAGCTAAGCAAAAAAGCCTGCTTGTCCCATTTCTGTCTAATCCTGGCAGGGATTGGGTTGGGGGTAAGTGCAGCCAGTGTAATAAGGTGGCAAAAAGAATACTCATGGAAATTGGAAATGAAGAAACAAGTTTGTCATCATTCACTGAGAATGCGATTATGTGGGTGGTGATGTAGAGAAATGGTATAGGTAAATCATAGAATTAATAGGACCATTCAAGAAGTCAGTTGGTTTCTATATACCAGAAACAAACAGAAAGTGAACATGTTTAAAGATGCCACTTGGGCAGCCCAGGTGGCTCAGCGGTTTAGTGCCACCTTCAGCCCAGAGCCTGATCCTGGAGACCCGGGATAGAGTCCCACGTCAGGCTCCCTGCATGCAGCCTGCTTCTCCCTCTGCCTGTGTCTCTGCCTCTCTCTTTCTCTCTGTGTGTCTCTCATGAATAAATAAATAAAATCTTAAAAAAAATAAAGATGCCACTTAACTACCGGAAACAACCATATGCTAATAAATGAGACAACAGGAGAAATGGACAAACGTATAGAAAGATACACACTATCTAAACTAAGAAGAAAGAAAATCTGAATAAACAGGTAAAGATAGTGTATTAATAACTGGAAAACTTCCATGAGGTCCAGTTGGGTTTACTGGTGAACTCTATTGAATATTTAAAGAGTTAATGACAATTCTTTATAAACTCATCAAAAAATCAAAGAGGAGGGAACACTTCACAGCTCGTTCTGAGGCCACTATCACTCAGATACCAAAAAAGACAAGGCTATCATAAGACTAGTAACTCTTATAGAGTATGCAAGCAAAACTCCTCAGTAAAATATTAGCAAATAAAATCAAATAACATATAAAGATTTATTTATTTATTTATTATTCATGATAGACACACACAGAGAGAGAGAGAGAGAGAGAGGCAGAGACACAGGAGGAGGGAGAAGCAGGCTCCATTCTGGGAGCCCGATGCGGGACTCGATCCCGGGACTCCAGGATCGCGCCCTGGGCTAAAGGCAGGCACCAAA
The DNA here is from genome assembly GCF_048418805.1 of Vulpes vulpes. Classification (NCBI taxonomy): domain Eukaryota; kingdom Metazoa; phylum Chordata; class Mammalia; order Carnivora; family Canidae; genus Vulpes; species Vulpes vulpes. Next base: position 51,625,438 of record NC_132795.1, read on the forward strand.
CCGCCGAGCCACCCAGGGATCCCCTCAAATAACATATAAAAAGGATTATCTACCATTACCAAGTGGGATTTATCCCAATATTGCAAGGTTGGCTTAACATCCAAAAATTAATTAATAGAATACAACATGCCAATAAAATTATAAGCAAAATATCTCAATAGATGCAGAAAAAGCTTTTGGTAAAATGTGGTACCTTTTCACAATAAAAATACTCAGCAAACTAATAATTTCAGGGAACTTCCTCAACCTGATAAAGAGCATCTATGAGAAACCCACAGTTCACATCGTATGTGATGGTGAAAGACAGGACGATATCCCCTGAAGTTCAGGAATAAGACAAGGATGTCCACCCTCACGACTTCTATCAAATATTGTAGTGGGGGGACTGGCCCACAAATAGGCAAGAAACAGAGTCCTCCAGCTTGAAAAGGAAGAAGTGAGATGATTTTTATTCACAGATGACATGATCTTGTGTATAGAAAATCTTGAGCAATCTACAACCCACTATACTGAGTTACTAGTTAAATTAATTATTAAAACTAAGAAACGAGTTCATTAAGGTTTCAGGATACAAAAATCCATCCATATACAATAATCAGTTGTATTTCTATAGAGTGGCAATGAATAATCTGAAAATAAAGTGAAGAAAAATTCATTTATAATACCATTAAAAGAATAAAATACTTGGGAATGTATTTGAGAAGTGCAAAGCATATGCTCTGAAAACTATAAAGCATTGTTGAAGGAAATGAAACAGTATCTAAACAAATGGAAACACATCCCATGTTTAGAGATCAGAATAATTAATATTATTAAGATAGCAATACTCCCCAAACTTATCTATAATTAGGTGTAATCTCTATCAGAATCCCAGCTGGTTTCTTTGGTGTCCGATCCAAAATTTGTATGAATATTCAAAGGAACTCAAATATCTAAACCAATTTTGGAAATGAAGAAAAAAATTGGAGGGCTCACGCTTCCTGCCTCAAAATTTATCACAATACTATAGTGATCCAAGACAGTGTGGTATTGGCATAAGTATAGGCATATAGATTAATGGAATAGTGTTGGGAGTCCAGAAATGAACCTTCACAATGGTGGCCAACTGATTTTTGGCAAGGGTGCCAAGACCAATAAACGGGAAAAGAATTGTCTCTTCGACAAACGATGCCAGTACAACTCGATATCCACATGCAAAAGAATGGAGCTGGACCCCTACCTCACACCCTATAACTAAAAAAATTAATTCAAAGTACATCAGAGACCTAAGTGTGGGAGCTAAAGAGAAGACTTACAGGTAAGTCTTCATGACCTTCAATTCAACAAGAGTTTCTTAGCTATGACCCCAAAAGTGTAGGCAATCAAGAAACAAGTAGGTAAATCGGGATTTCATCAAGATTCAAAACTGATGCTTCAAAGGATGCCATCAGGAAAGTGAAAAGACAAGCCACTGAATGGAAACCATTTTTGCAAATCATTCATGGAATAATGGCTAATATATATCATCGTACAGGAAAACTACATTTTGTGTATCCATTCATCAGCTAATGGACATTTGAGTCGTTTCTGCCCTTTGGCCCATACCCTCTGATCCCTTTGTAAAGCACCCTCGGAGACAGCATTTACAAACCCTCCAGGCGAGGGTATCTATAGCCATCAATTTTATTTCCCCAAAAAATTGCTGTCTCTGTAAGTGAATTTTTTTTTGGTAACAGCTGTGGGATAGATTCACCTGCTATGATTCGCCTATGTGAAGAGTTCAGTGGTTTTTAGTCTATTCACAAGGTGTGCGACCATCCCTGCAATCAATTTTAGAACATTTCCTCATCCCAGAAAAAAACCTCACATCCTTTAGCTATGACCTTCTAATACACCCACCTCGAGGAAACCACTAATCTACATTCCATCTCCACATTTGCCTGCTCTGGGCAGCTCCTCCAGATGGGATCATATGACAGGTGGTCTCTCGTGGCTTTCTTCATTAGCATAATGGTTACCAGGGTCATCCTGGTGCCAGTGAGTGTCGACAAGTTTCTGCTTGTTTATCAGTGGCTGGGCATTTGGGTGATTTTTTTCCTTTTTGACCATTACAAATAAATAGTGCATCTATGAACATTCATACACATTCATCTACAAACACAGAATTAACATCTCCTCCCAGGCTCGGCTCTCTGAGCATCTTGGAGAGGTTTTCGGACTGCCTCCAAGGCCTGCAGAGAAGAGAGGAGCCTGGCTGCACACCGTGCTGGGCTGGAGGTGTTGGGGACCGCTCCTGACGCCTGGCACCTGCCTCACTGCCCCACACCAACTCCATGCCCTAGGGACCCAGGGCAGGGGTGGGAGGATGGCCCACGCAGGCGTCTTTCCAGCCAAAGAGATCCCTTCTCTTGGAATAACCCCAAATCAAAGAGCGTGCTGACGCTGGAGGAGAGCTTCAGGCTCGAATTGATCCCCTTGGTGGCTTTAAAAATAGACCAGCCATTATGCACGTAATATGTTAAGGCCCGGATTAGCATAATATGGTAATTAGCTCTGAGGCCAGAGCAGGCCCCTTGCTTTTGGGCTGCGTCCTCAGGTCAGAGCCTGGGGGGGGGGGGTTCAAACCCACGGATCTGAGACAAAGCCTTGGCACCTGAGCCGAGCCAGTCTCCTCGCTCCCTGCTGCGGTGGAGGGAGGGGAGCACTGCGCCCGGCGGGCCCTGTGCATTCACAAACGCACGCAAACGCATCCACCCGGGAACCGGAGCAGCAGCCCAGAGATAAATGGGAAATTTTTGGAATATAATTAACGTAATGGCAGTCCTTCGGCCCCACAGAGTTCAATTTGCAGAAGCAACGTTTCCATCCAGGCTGTTTATCACCCCGCGGAGGCCGGTTACACAGAGATAACGGGGACGCTGTTGTGCAGTCCTGGCGGTGATTTGTCTTGGAGACAATCCCCACGGTCAGGTTTAAGGAAGCGTCATTACTCAGACACGCTGCGCAAAACGAATGTGTCCACTTTGACGACTCTTGATAAGCGTCCGAGAGCCCTGATATGTCCGTGAAATTGCCAGACACCAGGTTCGCCCCGGGAGCAGGACTGTGTGGGCCTCCCTGCTGTTGGGGATGGCCTGGGGGTACCTTTTCTGGTAGGAAAGGTGTGAGTGGGTCACTGGGGCAAAGGTGTGTCAAAGTACCAGAGTTTGCAGCCATTTCCTGTTGTTTTGAGCCTCGTGTGCTTCCTCCCACCCGGAATGCAGAGGTAGTGTGTCTTGATCTCAGCAGCCATTGTGTGACTGTGAGGATCACAGTCACAGGCTGAGGAGGACAGAGCTGACAATGGGACAATAGGAGCCTGGGCATTGATGACGGTGTTGGGCTGAATCAGCTGAAGCCAACCTCTGGGACTTTCCCACGAGACACAAGAAGCCCTTCACTTGTTGGGCTCAGGGCTGGGACCCAGGCAGTGTTAACCGGGACAGCGGATGTTCCATCTGTCTGGAGCCCACATGAGACCCTGGGCTGGCAGCGCTGCTGAGCCCATCTGCAGTGAGGGAGGCCTCGGGGGACGAGGGAAGAGGGCCCAGAAAAAGGTGGGGTGTAGGCCTTAGAGAGAGGCAGGTTGAGGGGGCAAAGCCCCTTGGAGTTTGGGGCGAGATGGAGGAGGAACGTGGAGAAGAGACACAGAAGCCAGGGGTCTTCTGTGTTTTTGGCCGCTCCTGGCATCTCCTCCTGGATAAACAGCAGGACAGTCACTCCCCACAAAACATCCTCACCTGCGCCCCATCCCAGCGACTGGCTTCCTGGCCCAGGTGTCTGTGCTCCTCCCTCCATGCCCTCCCTCCTGCGGCTCTTCTGTCTCCCTCTCCTCCCCCCTCTGGCACTGCCTCAGTCTAAGCTGCCATGGGGTCCTGCCTGGGCCCGCTGCGGGCCCCTCCCACGGGCCCGGCCTGCCCCCCTGCAGCCTTGCCCGGCACGCTGACAGATGGTCCTCCAAATTCTCCATGCCCCGCCCTTTGCTTACACCCTCACAGCCTCCCTGGCGTGGGCCACAAGACGTTTTATGTTCTGGTCCCTGCCTGCCTCCCCACCCTGGGCCTAGCCAGCACTGCAGGCATCTCAGAAGACGCCCCGTGGCCCGCGCCAGTCACATTCTCCCAGGCTTCAGTGCTTTGCTCTCCCTTCTTCCTCCATTGCCTTTCCCCCTGGCCTTAGGGAGTGAGCTCCTATTCATCCCATGGGAGCCCTGCCAAGCTCGTCCTCTGGGATTCCCCTGCTGACCTCGGGGTCACAGCCATTTGCAGTTTCACTCCCATTTGTGCCCCTCTGCTTGAGCCTGGTGAAGCTGAAGATCTCAGCAAACTGCCACGGCGAACCTGGTCCATGTGCACGCCCCCCACCAGATTGTGAGCTTCTCTCTCTCTCTCTCTTTTTTAAAGATTTTATTTATTTATTCATGAGAGACACAGACACAGGCAGAGGGAGAAGCAGGCTCCCTGCAGGGAGCCCGATGCAGGACTGGATCCCAGGACCCCAGGAGCCACCCAGGCATCCCAGATTGTGAGCTTCTTGATGTCATGTCTGAGTTGAAGCACCAGCTCCAGGCTCTGCATGGAGCCTGGTAAGTCACTGACTTCTTCCACTGGACGCGTGGAAGAACAGGCGATCATATCGCTGGATGCGCGCCTCCCCCTGTGCCCTCCTCCTGCCTTGTCTCTGCAGTGCTTAGCGCCATCTGCATCCTGAACATTTATTTATTTATGATTTATTGTCCATCTTTCCAAACTAGGATGTCCACTCCATGTGGACAGAGGCTGCTCTGTGGACGACCGTGTTCTCAGGGCCCGGAGCTGCCACAGATGGCGGGAGCTGCTCTGAACAGGCTCCAGCTCGCCTCCCACCCAGCCCAGGGCATCTCTGGTTCTCTCACCTGGTGTCTCCAGGATCGGATGGAAACAAAGGTGGCGTCAAAGATGAGCAAGCTCAAGGCCCATCCAGGGCCAGATGGGGAACGAGGTCTCCCCTGAAGCATCTGAACTCTGGCCCGTGTGTCACATGCTGTATTTTCAAGCCTCAGAGCCTGTGTGGGGTGGGGGAGGGACGATCGGAGGAGTAAGACTTGGATGAAGGGAGCCTTCCAAATGGGCAGTGGGGAAGGCTTCCTGGGTGGCATAGGAACTGGGGGCCTGGTAGGATATGCAGGATGAAGATGGGCAGACACAAGCTCAGAGGGGCAGCAGGTTGGGCTGAGAAGGAAGGAAGGCAGGGGTCGGATCGGAGTCCTGGGTGCAGTGGAGGAGGGCAGATGGGAACAGCAGGCTGGGATAAGCCGACTCGTGAATTCTGAGAAGGGACCCAGGAGAGGCATCTAGAAGGAGCGGGAAGAGCCTGACACGGTGGTGCTCCTGGGGGGATTGTGAGTCAGGGACTCCCCGAGCCCACTAACAGCTAGCCCCCAGAGACGAAGGCAGGGCTGGCCGTGACCCGGACCGGCCAGCCAGGGTCCTCTCTGAGACCTTGCCCGGTTTTCAGGACTGACTTCCCGCCACGGGCCACGTGCGTGCAGAGGTAGGGCCAAGCCCAGAGCGAGTATGGGAGGGAGGAAAGGCCGCACAGCTGGGTGCCGTTTGGGGCACCAGGAGGAGCTCAGGCCATGTGGACCGTCTCCCGAGGTGGGGCAGCCACAGAGCGCCCTGCTCGCCGGGGGTTTGCGGGGCACCCTGGGAGGGGTGGGGGCCACCAGCCCTTGTCCCAGGGGAGCGGAGCTGGACCTCCCCTAGAATCCGGCAGCACCAGAGCCGTTGGGTTTCGGGTGGAGAAACATCTGGACGTCTGGGCGTGAGAATGTGATGTACGGCCGCAGCCGGGCGGGGGGGGGGGGGGGGGCTCCCGTCACCTGAGGCTGAGCAAACCCAGCACTTGGCACGGTCCCCCTCCCAGCTGGGACTTCTGGGGGGTGGGTGGGAGGTGAGAGCGGCGGTGGGGGAGCAAAGCTCGGGGCCCTCCGGGTGCCCCCACACCCCGCTCTGGGCTCAGTGAACAGCGGTGACCCTGAACCCCTCGGGAAAGCCCCCGGTGCAGCCCGCCTGGAGCACGTCTCGAGGGCTGCCCGGCCGCAGGTAACCCGTGGTTGCTAAGAGACCGACATCAAGGCCAATGTCCTAATGTAAGGCTAGGACTCGGGAAGAACCCGGGCTTTCTTCCCTGGCCCACGGAGTCTTCGGGAACCCAAATCCCCAGCGGCCACCTGAGGCTTGAGGGGAGCCGTAGTCTGTACCCGTCAGACCAGACCGCGTGGGGCTCAGCCTGGACACAGTCCGGACCGCAGAACGGGCACCCACAGAGCATCCCCCAAGCATCCCCAGGTCCCCCGTCTGGGTGCAGCCCGGGAGGACAGTGGGTGATGAAGAAGCACCCTGGAGCTCGTGCCACCGCAGGAAGGATGTCCACGATGTTAGCTGGACAGTGCTCGCCTGGCCACTCTCCACACACACAGGTGCACACTCGGGGCACACGTGCATGCACGCCCAGGACAGAAACACAGGGACCCACATGCATGTACACTCACCTGGATGCACACACCCTGGAGGACAGACACACACGGGGCCTGAGTACACACACGTCTGGACACACACACGAGCGTGCACCCCAGGTTCATTTACCTCCTCTCTCAGTCACCATCCGCGTTGTCCAGCGAAGCCCTAAAGTCCCATCTGATAATGTCAGTTTGATCAAAGTCTGTCCCTGAAACCCTTCCAGCTCGGAAGCCACGGGCTCCAATCAGCGAATCCCAAACGCGAGTGTGGCGGCAGGTCCCGCGGCAGAATGTGCATCTAGAACATAAGCTCCTTAAGGGCAGAAGTGGAAGCTTTGCCCCTGGGTTCCCAGCCCTGGACTCATGGCAGGGTCTCACTGGGTGTTCATTAAACTCAGTGAGCACTTCACAGGTGCTGGGCCAGTGTCCTTTCTTCTCCCTTTCTTTTTGGAAAAGACAAGCATTTTTTTTTTTCTCATTTTGCCTTTTTTTTTCATGCATTTTGTTATCTTTAATTGAAATATTATAATCTTCCTTTCACCAATTTTTTCACAGTGTTAATTAAGGGCGCCTCAAACCTCAATGCCTAGTGATAATATTTCTCCATGGTCTCAGATCAGAATTAATGATTTAATCTTTTGGGATGCTGTCAATAACGTCAAGGGAGGAAAAAGAAGCTTGGTGTTTTTTGCAGTGGGTTTTACCCACTTGTGGGGGGTTCACGGGACCCAGATGGTGGGGATTCTCCAGGACAATCTGAGGACAGACTTCCAGCCCCTGCCAGAGCCTCCTCCCACTGGGGGGGTCTGCCCTGGGGCCCCAGGCCCCTGCCCCCTCTCTTCTAGCTGGTGGCACCCACCCTTGTGAATATCTGCAGGGGTCCTGATCAGCACTTGTGCCTTCCCCACTGTGCTTTGCTCTGCCCTTCTTTCCAGACGGGAAGGCCTCCTGAAACCCAGTTTCCCAGGAATGAGTGGTTGATAGGCTCCCTGGTCTTCTGGAAAGAAGCAGGTCTGTATCTCTAGAAGGAGGTTAACAGCATCTGTGTCTCTGCCTCTGTCTCTGTGTCTCTCATGAATAAATAAATAAAATCTCAAAAAAAAAAAAAAAGGCGGAGACTGATGCTCTGGCTTCCTGAGCAGTACGTCTCTCTTAAATAAAGAACATCTGGGGGATCCACCAGCCACGGTCCTCTCTCCCCAGGGGAGTTCCGTTTGCTTCCCAACTAAGACTCAATCCCAGGTTTCTCCCTCCAGCTCACTCGCCACCCTGAGTGTGCACCATGGTGGTCTTAGGACTCATGGCCAACTAGCAAGTGGATGAGTTGAAAGCACCTGAAAGCACCAGACCAGACTTCTATTTTTTTTTTAAGATTTTATTTATTTATTTATTAATGAGAGACACACAGAGAGAGAGGCAGAGACACAGGCAGAGGGAGAAGCAGGCTCCATGCAGGGAGCCTGAGGTGGGACTCGATACGGGGTCTCCAGGATCACGCCCTGGGCCCAAGGCAGGCGCTAAACCCCTGAGCCACCCAGGAGTGCCTCAATGGGCTTTTAAAGTAAAGATGACTTATTCCTTCATTAGACTGAAGGGCTCGGGTGAAGCTGGTGTCAGCTGCTCCGTGATGGAACGGAGTTCCGTTTCTTGTTGTCTCCTCTTCTTTCTCTGGCATCAGATTCATTTTGAAGCTGGCTCCCTTCACAGTCCAAGGAGGCCGTCCAGCAGCTCTGGGGGCTCCATGGTTCCTCATCCATATCCTTGGAGAGAGACAGAGTCTCGTCTCTGCTAGGCCGCTCCTGGAAATGCCTCGGTATTCCTCTGGTTGGACCAACCTCAGTCTCACCCCCAACCTGAGCCAATCGCAAGGTCGGGGGATTGAACTGCCCTGATGGCTTAGCTCAGATCAGGTGCTCCAGTGCTGGTCTGGGAGTTGGGAGTAGAGCCGGTTCACCTGGACAAGCAGAGGCACAGGTGCCTGTGGAACGGAGACAGGTGCTGGGAGCTACCCAGCAGAGGTCTGCGACAGTCCTCCTCAACATTCAGACAGGTGTGCTGCCTACACCTGCCTGGATGCACCTGCTCTGTCCCAAATGTGAGGTGACCGTGACCTCCCCGCAGAGATCCACACCCACCCCCTGGGTCAAAATCCCATGGAAGGACGCCTGGGTGGCTCAGTGGTTGAGTGTCTACCTTGGGCTCAGGTATGATCCCGGGGTCCTGGGATCGAGTCCCACATCAGGCTCCCTACGGGCCTGCGTCTCCCTCTGCCTGTGTCTGTGTGTCTCTCACAAATAAATAAAACTTAAAAAAAATAGATCCCAGGGAAACCCACAGCCCTTCCATCAAATCTGGTTGGAGCTCTTCACGGTACAAGTACAGGACGCTAGAGGGAAATTAAGTCACGGGACCGAAGCTTCCAGGGGGAGAGCAGGCCTTCGGTGGGGTTTAGTGCGAATGTTCTCAATATCATTGGTGACTCTGTCATTCTCCTGGTCCCCTGTCCTCCAGGTGTGGGCTTTTTCCTCCGCAGGTTTTCCTCAAACTAGCCACCAATAGCTGTTAACACCTGCCAGAGTTATGGGCGTTCACACACAATGGTAGAAAGAAAGCAATCGAGGGTTTTGATGGTCAGTGTAGATAGGACTCTGAGTGGCAAGTAACATAACCCAACTCAGATCAGCGTAGGGGAGGAGGGATTGTATGGGGAGCCCAGGTGGCTAGGATGGGGGGAGGTGGGGTTCAGGCCAGGTTTGGCTGGGTCCCTAGGGGGCAGGAGATGCCCCTCATACTTTACCATAAAGTCCTGTTTACAAGACTTTATTTAACAAAGCTCGTCTGGCCGACACACTGGCTCCCCCTTCCCTGAGGCCTCCTTCGGGTGAGGTGCAAGTTAGGGGCAGGGCAGGATCTTGTAGGGGAAGGGACAAGATAGCACCCCCCACCCCTGTGCTAAGAGCAGCCCCCCGCCCAGCTCCTCACCCCAGTCCCCACGTGGTGCGCGGTGCATGTGGTGGGCCGGGCAGTGGTTAAGAACCCAGAAGTTCAAAGCTGGAAGAGTCCTGGAACCCACACGGGGAGGAACGGAGGAGGAGCAGCAGAGTCCACGCACGAGTCCGCTCCGTGCTGCTGACTCGACAGCTCAGGGCCTGGCCTGCTGCAGGTGCCACGAGTGTTCGTGGAGCACTAATGATGTGGCAGCCAGGAGTACACACTCCACACTGTCCCACCAGGTGGGCCTGTTCATCGCCAGCCCACAGACTGAGAACACTGAGGCCCAGGGAGGCCCAGGGAGGCCCAGGGAGATGAGCAGCCTCATCTAGCCAGGAAGCAGGGGAGCCAGGAGTGGGCCAAGGAAGCCAGACCCCGACGTCAAAGGACACAGACAGGTGGAGGGACCGGGGCCCGGCTCAGGTTGTAGGGTTGTGGCCTGTGCCCCCCCACCAGGGACACCCACATACAGAAAGAAGCCCCCAGCCCAGCTAGAGGCTGTGAGCAGCAGGCTGAAGAGCAGGAGTGGGGCTCGGGGAGGTGGGCTGGACTCCTGTGGACCAGGTCTGACCTGGTCGGCAAGGACATGGCTCCGTGGGGAGGTGGTGAGCTCCGCAGGCCGAGGCTGGCAGCCCTGAAGACCGGGATGCCCAAGAGGACTCTGCCACTGCTCTGGGCTTCGAACACCTGCTGAGCACCTCCTCCACGCCAGCCAGGCCGCCACCGCCTCGTGCTGCGAGGGGGCCGCTGGATGTAGCCTTCCTGCTGCCACCGCGGTGGCTTCGGAGAGCGATGTCCTCGAGGGCGGGGCTGCCGCTCCCCGGCTCTGCACCTGCGGATCTGGTCTGGGCTCTGGTTCGTAGCAGGTGCTCAGCAGGCATGCAGCCAGTGTGCGAACAAGCAGCCTCGAGGCTGGGAGGCAGCGGGGTTCAGGGGCCGAGGGCATGGGCTTTCGGGCCCCGCAATGTCTGGCATAGACCAGACGCTCGTTAAGTATTGAATGAATGATTCAATGCATGAATAAATGAGCAAGTGAGCCGGACAGGTCCTGGCATTCACTGATACCTGTTCCTGGGCAACTTATTCACCTCTTTGGGACTCAGTTTCCTTATCCAGGAAATGGAAACAATAATAATGTGTCTCCTAAGAACACATTTGTATAAATGGAGCATGCCCAGCCAAGGGCCCAGCACACGACGGGCACACCAGAGCCCTATTTCCTTGCTCAGATTCAGTGATGGGTCTGGTGGTGATGTTCATGGACGGAATTCTAAAAGGCGCTCCCAGGTTGGACTCGCACGGCGTCCAGCTCCCAGACGTGGAGCAATAGCCGCTGTGCGTGAGTGTCCTGGGTCTGGGAAGGCTCCCAGTCCGCCCTGCCGCCTGGAGAGGTCACGCAGAGGCTGTCTCTCCGGCGAGGCAAGCATCTATGACTCATCTGTCCTCAGAGCGGGCACTCTGGCGGCCAGGCTGGCTTCCAGGGAGTCCCCAAGGGTGAGCCTGGGTGGCCCGACCTGGTGGACTTCTGTCTGGTCCATCTCTGGCTGAGCTGAGGTTTTCACCGTGCTGTGTGATCTCCTCCTGGAGCTCTAGTTTCCTCGCATGTAAACTGTGAGGGGTGGGGAGACCCAGGTGGTCCCACAGAACTTGGGGCTCCGTGTCCACTCCCTCTACCCCGTGCCCTGCAGGTCGAGGGCCCTTTGACTCAGCTCTTTCCTGATCTTTGCTTGAGGGGCCCTGGCCACCGCCCTGGCCAGCGCTCCTTGGTGACGGCAACAACCCCTCCGAGGGTGACAGGGGGCTGGTGCAGAGGGTGTGAGCCCCGTCTTTGCTGACTCCCTGGATCTTGGACACAAAGGACTCCCTGATTCACTAAAGCCACACCCTCTTCAGTGTCTCCAAGCCTGAGCATGGCCAAGGCAGCTCTCAGGATTCCCAGAGTTCTTGTGTAAAGTGTGGAGCACCGGCATCCGTGCCTTTGTGCTCAGGGAGGACGATCACTGGGCACCTGGAGACACCGAGAGTGGACTGACCCTGTGCGGGGCCCCGAGAGGCAGTGCTGCTGGGGTGTCGTCGCACCTCCCAGCCAGCCGGGGAGGGGGACGCATCAGACATTTCCTGGGCACCTCCCCCAGGCCAGGCTGCGTGCCAGGCTCCGGGTACCGAGAGAGGGATCAAGGCAGCCCTGCTGTGAGGACATCCTGGCCGTGTGGGGAGACAGAGCCGTCGGGGCCGTCAGAGGTCAGTTCCCACAGGGAACCCCGGGGGGTCAGAGGAGGCCAGCTCCGGAGTGTTCCCTCCTTCTCCAGGAGCCCTGTGACGTGGGCTGCCCCATCTCTGTCTTATCAATGAAGAATCCGAAGCACAAAGAATGAATCAGTCATCTGTTTCCAAAATCAGCCAGTTTAACAGACCGGTGGCATTCACAAATGACAGCGGACCTTCATGTCCCGGGTCTGCAGCTCAGCCGTGGTGACCAGGTTGATCCATGCCACCTCTGCCAGCGACTTGGCTCCAGGCCGTGGTCAGGCTCAGGGCACGGCCACCGTTCTCGTGGCAGGTCACCAGAGCGCCAACCCCAGGCTCTCAAGACCTCTGGTCGCGTGACGATCACTCGATTCCACTGGGTGGCACCAAGGCAAGTGTCACGGTTGGGGAATCGATGGTCAGGGATTATGGTCCCACCTCGTGGGCAAGAGGGTCTGCGGCTCGTCCCGAGTAACACGGCCCAGCAACGGGCTGGGATTTGAAGCTGAGCCTGTCTGACCCGGCGGGCAGCCCTCAGCACCCCGGCCTCCTAGGGGTGAGAGCGTCAGAACACAAGTCATGTGACCTCCAGCACATAGACAGCACCACCGTCGAGGTGGCCTGGTCGGACCACCAGGGCCTGCAGACTCATGGGAAGAGGCCACTCCCCGCCCCTGCCGGATGACCTTGTTCCTCACCCCCATGACCCCCTCTGTGAACCTCAGTCGGCTCATTCTGTAAGGCCCTGGGTCCCGGCCTTCATGTTCCCATAGAACTTTCTTATTCATAAAATGGCACCGACACCCCCGGCAGCCTCCCAAGCTGTCTCTTCTGCGTCTCACCAACAAGGGTTTTGCAGCTCAGAAAGCCCCAACCACTGGGCACCACGCCGTGGCCCATGTGCAGCCCCCGCAGGCCTGGAGCCGGGCCGGGGAGGGCAGGGCAGGGTAGTGCAAACATGACCCGAGGGGCCGGGGGGGGGGTGCTCTCCCACCCCAGGGAGGCCGGCTCCGTCTGCAGGACCAGACACCTACAGGACTTGGACGCCTTCCATGTCCCGGGGAACATGTGAGTCAGATCTCCTGGGAGACGCGAGCGCAGGCCAGGCCTCCCCGGAGCTCCGGCGGCAGGGCCGTCTGCACGGAAGTAAGGTGGCGGCAGTCACTTGATTATTTTATTCATTCGATTCGTTTGTTCATTCATTAATTCATGTATCTGTTCATTCAACGTCCCACACTGAGCCTGGCTCCTGTGCCCAGCCCAAAGCTGGGGTCTCGGGAGACAAATCAGAAGGGACCCTGCAATCAGGCCGCTCCTAGGACCTTAGAACAAAGTGAGACCTCAGAGTTCAGCAGCCTCACAAGGGGTCAACAGTCTCAGCTCACCCTCCTGCAAGGGACGGGGAGCTCACTACCTCTCAAGTCAGCTCTTCCCAGAACCGAGCATCTCTGCCTGTCCAAAAGTTCGTTCTTTCTTTCCTCTTTCATTTTTCCCCTCTTCAGTTTTGTTGTCTGTTTATTTTGCTATTACAAACAGTGCTCCCAGAAACATTCTGGCACAATCTCCTGGTGCACATGGACGAGAGAGTCTCTAAAAAATGTTGAAGTGAAATTTCCCGGCCTGCTCATCTTCACATTTACTAGATAATGCCAAGTTGCTTTCCAGAGAGATTGCACCAAGTTACACAATTGCTGTTTTATTCATTTCTAGAAATTCCATTTGGTCCCTTTTCAAATCTGCTCAAGTCATTTTTAGAACCTCTTGCCTGCTCCTCACTCACACTTTCAAGCCTCTCCTTTCTGGTTCCCCCCTAATCATATCAAACAAACTTGTTTGGTGTCCTCCTTTAATAATTCTGAGGCCTGAAGATGCCGTGGGGTTGGCTCACCCGCCCAGTGTCCCCCTGGTTCTTGCCCACGGCACTCAGATCCTTTGTGTGTTTGGTGACTTTCCCTCTGTAGGACCCTCGTTTTTCTTGGCATTTTACCTTCCTATTTGGCTTCGAGGTGAATTCCTCCAGAGGGGATTTGCATTGATCTGTGAGAAGTCTGGAGGAAGCCTTCCGAATCTGAATTCTCAGCCTGAAGGTTTTTGCAGGCAGGGCCAGAAGTGTGAATTAGCCCTGCCAACGTGTTTGTGTGGAGTGGGCGGGGGGGGGGGGGGGGGGGGGGGGGGGGGGGCGGCTTGCATTTACAAGGTTTAGGGGGCTGGTTTCCCCTCCCCCACCCCCAGCCCTGGCTCCATTCACAAAATAATCACACGTCACATGGAAGGTCATGGTCTGGACCCGTTCCTTGCTACCCTGGGTTTCTGAGGCTCATCCCAGTTGCCGTGGCTGGTTGGTGACAGACGGCAAGGCAGGCCGGGTGTGAGCCCCAGGGAAGGCAGGGCGCTCGGCATCTCCGGAGCATCTCCGTGTGCAGCCACCGTGGGGGGTGCCCAGCACGCTCCCTCTGACTTCTTGTTTCCCACCAGACCCGAGCCCCCAGCTGGGGGACAGGTGCACACGGACAGTCCTGGACCCTCATGCGTCCCCACTGAGCCTCTGTGAGATCAGGACTTGTTCCTGCTGACACTGCCTCCCCCTCTGGGGTCAGAGGCGTCAGGGGCTCACACAACCCCCTACACACAGCCGCTTGCTAGGCCCCCGGCTCACTGGCCCCGGCGGAGCGGATGCGTCCCTTGGCACGGGGGTGTCGAGGCTCCGGCTGCCTTGGCTCTGCCTTGGAGGCAGGGGCGGGGGAGGGAGTGACAATGCCTGGAGCAGGGGCCACTTCACACCTGGCGTGTCCAGCCGAGAGGCGCCGTGTGCTCCGGGCATGAGCTAAGAACAAAGGCGACATCCAGGAAAAGCTGTCCTCCAGAAGGGACAGCTGGGGCTCAGCGATGCCTAGCCCCGCTCTCCCTCCACTTGTAGGCTTTGTCCGCATAGATGCTCCTCTTGCCTCTCCTGGGGCTGGGGAGGCGGTCGCCTGCCTCAGCATCTCCCCCTACACAGCTGGCGCCAGGACACCAGTGGGGCTCTGTTATGTTGCCCACTGGCCTCAGTCCACACCACCTGCTGCTCCCAGATAGGGATGTGGAGCTGTCATGTGGTAGCCCAGCCTGGGAGTGGGCAAGGAGGGCTTCCTGGAGGAGGTAGTCTGGGCTTTAAAAGATGAGTAGTATGAGTGCAATTGCGTGCCTTCTCTCTCCTCTGAGTCTGGTTCAGATCTCAATTCAAGCATCACTTCCTCCAGGAAGCTCACCCAGATCCCACCCACCTGGCAATCTCCTGTGACAGGTGACCCTCTGGGTCCCTCTCCTTTGCAGTCCCTGAAAGCAATGGGATTACATGGTTAACGTGACTCCCACCAGCACTGGGCTCCAGGAGGACAGGGACCATGTCACCTCCGGCCCCCGTATCCAGCGGGAAGCAGCTACCGATATGAGCACAGTCTTCATCACCACCTGACAGCGTGGCCAGGATTTTAATCTCTCTGCTCCTCTGTCTTCCCATCTCTAAAATGGGCCCGTGGGGAGGCCTCAGCGGCATCATGGAGGCGCAGTCGTGAGCATAAAGCCCCTGTTGGAGAAGCACTAGCAATTTTTATTTTCCAGATCAGTGCCCGGCACAGAGCGTGTGCCTAGTGATTATTGGTTAAATAAATGCACGTTGTCAGGGCGTTAGTCCCTGGAACATGGAGGGGCCTCCCTAGGCCACAGGCAGGCCTGGGGAGGCCTGGGGTGGGCAGGAGGCCTCAGAGCCCGGCAGAGCGGGCGAGTGACCAGAGGGGAAGTAGGGCCCCCTGAGTGCTGAGGCAGGAGCTCCCACTGCATCCTGTAACCCCCCAGCCCCATCTGGTTCACAAAGCCCCTGCCTCAGGCTCCTCCCGGAGAGGCTCTGCTCTCCCCTCCCCACCCAATGAGCTCTGCCTCCTTGGGCTGCTCCAGGACTACCTTCCTCGGCACCCTGACCCAGAGCACAGTCCTCCACCGCCTGCCTCCCAGACATCCTCGCAGGAGCCCCCAATGCGCACAGGCCGCCCCGCCGGGCTCCCCACTCAGGGCGCCACTTAGCGTGTCAGCCGCAGAGCCGGCGTGTGGCCCGGTGGGCCCGGGAGCTGGCAGGAGGAGGCGCCTGGTGGCTTGGGGACTGGAACGCGCCGCTCGCAGATAAATTGAGTTCTGCGGCGAAACTGTCCAATTCCTCAAAGAAACCATCAAACCATGTCGGGGGAATCCCAGTAAATCTTGGAAGCCACTGCTGGATGTTATGAGTCGGAGACACCGAAGGTTATTAGAAAAATTACTCCTCTCTGGGTGGCAGAGGTGTGGGGGGTGGGGGGAGGCGTGGAGCCCTGGAAGCAGGGGCTGCTGGCCTGGGGGAGCTTCAGGCTGGAGTCTGGGTCTGGAAGAGGGTGGGGCACCCAGGCCCCTCCGACTCACCTCCCCCTGTCTCATTTTGCTCCCCCTTCTCACGTTCAAGAGCAATAGGACTGAATCCAGCAGGTTCTGTGTTCTGAGCCTGCACCCTGTGCATAGGCCCTCCTGGTGGCGATGTGAGCTCCCTGGCTGCGGGGAGGGTGGGGGTGGGGTGTGGGGTGGGGGAAACATGCGTGCGCAAGCCGGACCCCCACCTGCTCATATTCTAGCTCTGTCCACGCCCCACACCATCATGCTCAGTTGCCTCGGGATCCCCACCCCTCGGGGCACAGGGGCAGAGGGCGGGGGGCTCAGGCACTGGACTTGGGGTTCCAAGGTGGCGCAGGCTGCCCGGCACCCCCTCGGCAGATCCTACCTCTGTTTCAGGCTGCCGCTGCCTCCCCTGGAGGGCGCGTGCATCCCCAGAGCCGGGCTCCAGGTGGCCCTGAACGCCAGGGGGCTGGAACGGAGACCTGTGCACCTGTGCACCTGTTCCACTCTCCTGCCGCAGAGCACTGTCCTGGGAGTCAGGATGGCAGGCAGGAGCATGGAGCAGGAGGACCAAGGCCCGGAGCATCTAAAGAGGACAGCCCAGCTGCTGGACCCCCAGGGCAGCCCCTATTCCTCAGAGTCTGAGGGACCCCCAGGCCCCGCCCGTTGCACCTGGCTCCCTAGGACCACCCAGGGCCGCACCATCGGCCAGTCTGCCCAGCAAGGGGTAGGGAGGAAGGACTCTGGGATCTGGGGTTCCAGAGACTCAGCGGAGAAATACAGAAAGCACCAGGTATGGGAAGAGTCTGGTCTCGAGAAATTCTCTGGTTCTTCCGCTAAGCAAGCCCACCCACGCTGCAGCGTTGGGAGTCTTGGGTTCCCCCTCTGTATGCTTTGCCCTGCCTTCCCCCAGAACCAACAGGTCTGAGGTTTTGGGGGGCCCCGGTCTCATAGGAGCAAAAAAGGAAGAGAGGAAGGAAGGCTCCAAAAGCTTCTCTGCACCAAACCACCCTGGCCCAAAGCTCCTCAGGATCTGTTTGCAAGGGGCTGGGGGAGCTCAGGCAGTCCCAGCTGATCCTAACTGGGTTGAAAGCCCCGCTGGAATGCAGGCCCAGCCCGCAGAGCTCCCTTCAGGCAGCAGACCTAGACCCCGGTGCGATCAAAGCCCGAAGCTCAGCACCCCGCCCCCCCCGGGGTCGCTCCTCACCCCAGTTTGCCAGTCTGTCCTTCGAACCTCCCAGCAGCATCCCCGGGAGGCAGGCCGGGTGGGGACGGTCATTCCCGTTTACAGGTGAGGAAACAGAGGCTCTGAGAAGGCTCGCCAATCGCGCAGGGAGAGCCGGGTGTGATTTGCATCCAGGTCCAGGGCGTCCTCCGAGCACCGGGCTGGCTTCCCCCCTCCCCACCCAGGCCCCCACCAGGCTGCTGCTTTGGGCCATTCATGCATTTCTTCCATCATTCATTCCACACGAGAGAACCTCCCGTGTGCCCGGCCCGGCTGGGAGCCGCGTATGGCAGGAATACAGCCCCAGGCCTGCCCCACGGTGTCTCGTAAGCCAGGGAGAGAAGGGTCACCCCACCGGTCAGTGCTTCTGCTCTACCCTCCACCTGGAAAGTCACCCCTACTTCACCTGGCCAGCTCCCCTCACTCCTCAAAGCCCAGATCTAGGAGTCCAGCCTAGGTCTCCAAAGCTGTGTCCTTCACGATGGCCTCCTGAGACTGTCATCATTACCCCAAAGTCCATGCCTTGCGATCCACGCGCCAGCTGGGGGAGGGGCAACGAACACACGCGTGGCCGAGGGTGCCCCTGAGTGAGGCGTGGGGAAGGGGCTCCAGTGGGTGGAAGGGCAGCGCGAAGGTGCAAAGGCCCATGGGGGCAGACAGGAGGCTGGGGCTGGAGCAGAGTCCACAGGGTCAGACCCCACTTGGGGTGCCCGTCAGGAGGTTGAAGCAGGCCAACCGGGCTCACAGCTCTGCAAGGAGACCTTTCCCTGGGGAGGCAGGGAGCTGGGGGAGGGGGGACTCTTGGTTTTAAGTCCTTTCGCACACCCGGCACCAGGTTGGCGGGACCTGAGGGTGCCACCCGCCACCATCTCCCCTCTGAGGAGTGTGTCGCTCCCTCCCTGAGCCTAGCCACGGCTGTGGACAGCCCTCGAGCCCTGACCTGGAGAGGTCAGCACCCGCCAGCCTGCGTGTTGTCACCAGTATCGTTACCATGGACTCCTGACGCCGACGCCAGCCCGGGGCCGAGGGTCGCTGGCCAGGAGTGGAGTGCAATCCACCAGCTGAGGGTCGGCTGCACCCTCTGTGGGTTCCAGGCCACCGGCCTCTGCCCCTGAAACCTTTCCCGGGGGATGCTGTCCTTGCCGCCGCCCCGCAGACCCTCCTGGGGCCCCTGCTGCCCTCATGTTCGTTCCCAGGCCCCCGGACCCCGGAGCAGAGGAGTTCAGGTGCTTCCTTCCATATTTCTCCCTGGGAAGCGCGAGCCTCGAAAGCAGGAGTACCCAGCCTTCACTGGATAGATTTCCTGTCTGTGGGAGCTGGATACATTGCCATCTGCTCCCTCACTCCGGCTTGTCACTTCCAGTTTAACAAGCCCCCAGGTGACGCCGCAGCCAGCCCACTGCGCGCCTGCATGCCAAGCTCCCTTTCTTTTCCCATCTGTCCCCGCTGGCCGGGCCTCCAGAACTCGGCTCCCATCTCCACAAGGGTGCTGTCCCACGGGCCCGGGGCTCAGGGGGCGGAGCTGGCACACCTGACTCGGGGCCACAGGCTCTGTGAGCACCCCCCCACAGCCAGAGTCCCCTCCCCAGGCCTCGCTCCCCCCAGGGCCACATGAGACAGGAGGTCCCGCTCTCAGACTGCAGGCAGACGTCTCCCTTCCCCAACAGGGGAGCCAGATCCTTCTACTCACAAGCGCTGCCTGGTGAACCTGCATCCTTGAATATCACCTTCCGACATTGTTAGAAGGGGTAGTAGCAACTCTGGGTGTGTGGGCAGGTGGGTGGTCCTCTCCTACAGTTTATCCTCTCCTGGAGCTTGTCCCTTCCTGCAGATCATCGTCTCCTGGAGCTTGTCACTTCCTGTAGCTCATCCTCTCCTGCAGCTCATCCCCTCCTGGAGCTTCTCTCTTCCTGCAGCTCATCCCCTCCTAGAGCTTGTTTCCTCCTGCACCTCATCCCTTCCTGTAGCTTGTCCCTTCCTGCAGCTCATCCCCTCCTGCAGCACATCCCCTCCTGCAACTTCTCTCTTCCTGCAGCTCACCTTCTGCTATAACTAGTCTCCTCCTGCACCTCATCCCCTCCTGTAGCTTGTCCCTTCCCGCAGTGTCCCCTCCTCCTGCTCCCACAAGCCCTGGCTGCCCCTGGGTAGGAACACGGGGGCGGGAGACAAGACGAGGACTCAGAAGAGCCAGGCCAGCACATCAGACCACCAGCAGCCCACTTCTTCCTGCCCCAGTGACCTCACCTGTCAACTGGGGCTTGGAGTGCCTCCCCCGCAGAAATGGTAAGTGTTAAATGAGGGACAAGAGTGAGGGCTCTGGCTGACTTTCCACTGGGTCACTCGGTATGTGGCTGACCACAAGCATTTAGCGAGCATCCAGTCAATGCCAAGCACCCAACCGGGTGCCGGATCCCCTGCCGGCACCTGCAGGAAGTACGGTAACTATGGACACGTACTGAGAGCACTAGCTGTTAGCTGTCCGGTATTACGTTACCTCCTTACTCGGAGCCTATGGCCCTGTCCCTGATTCACTGGGCAGCACAGGGTCTGCTTCTACTGGTACCCTATGCTCCTGCTGTGGCACCTGGCAGGTTCTCTGGTGCTCGTCAAGGTTGGCGGAGGGGTGTAATGGCTGAGCAACATCTTGGTCCAAGACAAACTGGAATCTTATTGAGCCTTAAGAAAGAGAATTCTGATGCCTGCTACAATGTGGATGAACTTGGGGGACATTGTGCCCAGTGAAGTAAGCCAGCCACAAAAGGACAAATTCTGTAGGATTCCCCTTATATGAGGTCCTTAGAGTCGTCAGATTCATAGGTACAGAAAGTAGATGGTGGCTGCCGGGGGCTGGGGGAGGGGCTGGTGAGTTAGTGTTTCACGGGGACAGAGCTTCAGTTTGGAAAGATGAGAAAGTTCTGGAGATGGATGGTAGTGATGTTTGTACAGCAGATGCATGTGCTTCATGCCATGGACTGTACACTTAAAATGGTTACAATCATAAATGTTTATGTTGTGTGTATTTTACCACAATTAGAAATAGAGGGCAGCCCAGGTGGCTCAGCGGTTCAGCACCGCCCTCGGCCCAGGGCGTGATCCTGGAGTCCCGGGATCGAGTCCCATGTCGGGCTCCCTGCATGGAGCCTGCTTCTCCCTCTGCCTTGTCTCTGCCTCTGTGTGTGTGTGTGTGTGTGTGTGTGTGTGTGTGTGTGTGTGTGTGTTTCTCATGAATAAATAAATAAAATCTTTTTTAAAAATTAGAAATAGATTAATTTTTATAAAAGGGGACAAAACAGGAGCAGGGCCGCACAGGGGACAAGGAGGGATGGGGACATTTCTTGAGCATCTACTGAATGCCAGGCATGGGGCCACAGTCAGACCCAGGCACTCACCTGGACGGTCCAGGGGCACACAAGACATGGGTTCGTTTTTAGATGTTTCTAGAATCCAGATGCTTCTAGAGTCTAGAATCTAGACCATTAGGCCAAACTATAGGGCAGCTTTCAACACCGAGGCCACATATTTACATCCATCTTCTTTCCCTTCCAGGTCCCCCTGGACCACTCTTCTTCCTTGGACTGGACAGTGAGACCCCCTATTATTCCTCTTTCCCTTTTTGCCTTGGCTGCTAGGAGGCTTGGGGCAAAATTTCATCATCACCCTCAGTCGCTGTATGGCCTGGGATCGGGGTGTGCTTCTGCTTCTCCCTCCACATGATTTCATTTTCCTGTTCCTATTTCCAGTGATACCATGTGTGTGGGGTCCCCCTTTGTCAGCCATCCAGACTGCCCCCTGTCTCAGCCCCCATCATCTGCCTTCCTCCACCACCACCCCCACTTTCTGCTTCTGTGAACCCCTGACTGTTCCCCACTTCATTAGGCCCCTTCTGCCTTCCTTATCTCTATACAAGTTGTTCGTGTGGCCTGACCGTCTCTTCTAGCCCTTCTTTGCCTCCTTCAAGTCCTCTCTCCAAATATCACTTCCTCCAGGAAGCCCTCTCTGCCTGAGCAGAATGAAGTGTTCCCTGCGGCCTCTGCAGCCCCACATCCTTCCCAGCGTTGTGCTGGCCGTTGTCTTCTGTTTACTGGTCCAGATTCCTGCTCGGCCACCGGAACCACCAGTGGACAGGCTCAGGAGCCCAGTTAGCTCTGGCCAGCCCAGGGCCCAGAACAGAGGAGCATCAACACACGTTGGTTCAGTAGTGAGTGGGTGAATGAATGAATGAATGAATGAATGAAGAGTTAGAAGTCACCACAGTGCCATTCTGAAAGATTTGGAAAGATTCGGAAATGACAGAGGTCCTCAGGGCCCTGGGGCACGGCCGATCTCTCCCTGCCCAGCACCCACAGCCAGGGAGGGGAAAATCGTGTCCAGATGGTGGTGTGTCCAGGCCCCCTGAGGCTCGCCAAAGGGCTGTGTCAGGCTGGAAGCCATTCCTGAGTCCTGCGATGGGGTCGGGCTCCCCCAGAAGACTGCTCACTCCCTGAGGACAGGCTCTGTGCCAGGGAGCAGCTGCTGGTTAACAAGAAAACGAGAGACAGGTCAATAGAAAATTGAACAAAGCGCTTGAACCACGCACTTTAATAAAGGACAGGTTGAAATGGTCAAAAAACACAGGATGAGGTGCTCACGGCGGCGCTCACCAGGAAAGGGAGGGGAGGGCCCACACGCACCCGCAGGACGCTAGAAGGCAGGCTGGCAACCTCCAGCGCCGGCGAGGGCGCAGGGCAGGAGGCACCGCCAGCGGCGCTGGGACGTGCCACCCGCAGCCCTCACTGCAGGCGCTGCTGGGTGTCTCTACCGCAGCTAGCCGTGCGCCCACCCCATGCCTGCAAATCTCCTCTCCCCGAAATGCACACACACTAGCAGAAGTGAGCCTGTGAGTCCACTCGAATGCACAGAAATGTTCACAGCCCTACCTTGGGCAACCCCAAACCGGGAAGGACCCCAAATACTTATCCACAGCAGGGAACACATCAACCGCAGTCTGTTCACATTTGGGATGCTAAGGGTCAACCCGGATAAGCCCCCTGTGCTGCTCCCGCCAGCCACGGGGTCTCTATCGGGCACCGGGCTGAGAGCAGAAGGAGGGATGCTTTACATGGACTGTGTTATTCTCCTTCTGTCAAATTAAAAAACAGGTACAACGGGGACGGGGTGAACTTCACGGAATCAGGAGAGATAAGGTGGTCACTGGAAGGAGTATGAGGAGTCTCCAGAGTGTTCTTTTTGTTGACCTCGGGGTGGTCCACATGGTGTGCTCCCCCGCTCTGGTGAGATGGTCACCAATGATGTGTACACTTTTCTGCATTCATGTCATACTTTAATTAAAAATGGGAAGAAACAGGGGCACCCAGGTGTCTCAGCAGTTGAGCATCTGCCTTTGGCTCAGGTCATGATCCTGGGGTCCTGGGATCAAGTCCCGAATGGGGCTCCCTGCATGGAGCCTGCTTCTCCCTTTGCCTGTGTCTCTGCCTCTCTTTGTGTCTCTCACTAATAAATAAAATCTTTTTTTTTTTTAATGGTAAGAAACAAACACAAAGAACGAAAATCAAAGAAATGAATGAGTGCGTCTCAGGGGCAGGATGGGAGGGGTGTGCAGCAGGCCAGCCATGAGGGGTGAGATGCAGCGCTGGGCAGGGGCCGGGGGATTGGGCACCCCGAGTTCCCCCACCGTGGTTACACCCCAGCCAGGCCACTGCTCTGAGCCCCACTTCCTCCGTGTGAAAGTGGGTGAGAACAGGGCCCTGCTGGGAGGATCCACTGAAGCCCAGTGTGGGGGGTGCAGCTCCTGGGACAGAGGGACCCCCAGGCTGTCCCACTGTCACATGGTCTGGGACACCCAGGCCGCCGAGGCAGATCTCAGGCCCCGAGAGAGGAAGGGGCCACCTGGGATCACACATCTCGCAGTCGGCAGAGCCAAGATTATATCCGGGTGGATTCGAACGCAAATGCAGTGTGGACACAGAGGCACCAGATCTGGGGTGCCCGCAGGAATCGCGCAGTCGAGCCCCACTTTGCAGATGCAGAAACCAAGGCCCAGAGGTGAGAAGGGAACTGCCAAAGGCTGATGGAGGGTGGGTGGGTAGCAGGACTGGAGGGAGGGCCTCCCTGGGTCGGGGCTCCGGGGCACGTGCAGGATGCGCGAGTGGGCAGAGAGGACAAGCTCCTCAGCAAAGAACACAGCCAGGGCAGTGGCTGGGCGCGGGGCCCCGGGGTTGGGGGGCAGGAGCGGAGCAGGCCTTTCGGAGGGCGGGGGAGCATGTTCCCGTCATACGTTCTCACTCCCACACGTGGACAGAGCTGGTGCTCCCTGGACACCTAAGGAAGCTCCAGGGTGGTCTCCCTGTAAAATCGCAAGGGCCTCGCCTCCGAGCGGGATAAACCGATTTGTTATTTCTGCCCGCCTGCCCCGGAGTGGGTGCCGCTGATCTGAAGAGCCCCGCACCTGGGGCAGTGGCGGGGTCATGGATGGGGCCCCCCCAGGTTCCCCACCAGCTGTACCCTGATGCTGAGCTGTGCAGACCTGCAGAGCATCCCCTCCCGGGGGCCCTCCCAAGGGGGTCCTGCTGGCTCCGAAGGGTGGGCGCATTCCCAGCCCTGAGAGGCCAGCCTTCCCGGAGGAAGGGAAGGAAGGTGCGCCCACCCCACCCCCGCCCCCACCCCTGCGAAGACAGTGTGGTCCCCTCCCCGCCCCCGTCCCCGGGGCCCCTCATTTTCAGTTCCCTCCTCACTTGTGAAGCTGAACATGTTTTACATTTTCTTTCCTCATCAATATTGCACTCCTCCTGTGGCTCTGGTGGTGTTTTCTCGCTGTCCAGGAGCACTGCTCTGCAGCAGGAGGGAGGATCTTAGGCTTCTGTTGTGTTGCTCCCAGCAGCCCCCACCCACCCACCCACTCCCACACACACAGAGGTCTTTTTTTTATCTTGTCTTCATTCTTTTGCCCTAGAGGAATATCTTAGAAGGGCTCGTCGGCCTCCGTGCTCAGGAAACCGCGTCACCCTGGCCCCTGCAAGGAGGCCCACCCTGCATCCGGAGGTCTGCTGTCCAGGGGCTCCCGGACCTGCCAGCTGGTGCAGACAGTCAGGGCCCAGCCCTCTGGCCCAGGTTGGGCCTCCTCTGAAGGTGTCACCGAGCCCCGGAGCTCCCTGCAGGATCGGCAGGGGTAGATTTGCCCTGCAACCCTGGCTGGTGACTTCCCGGTGGAGGTGCAGTGTCTTTGTGTCCTGCAGCTGCTGTCCCTAAGCTCCGCAAAGTCAGCGGCCTAAAGCAACAGAAATGCATTGCCCCCAGTGCAGAGGCCAGGAGTCCAAGACCAAGGTGTCTGCAGGGTCATGCCTCCTCCCCAGGCTCCAGGGGAGGATCCTTCTGCCTCCCCCAGGTTTGGGTGGCTGCCCTTAGGCTCTAGGGGAGACCTCCTGCCCCCTCCAGCTCGGGGAGGCTGCTGGGGCTCCCAGGCCTGTGCATGCATCTCCTCCAGTCTCTGCCTCTGGCCTTGCGACCTTCTCTCCTCTCTCACAAGGACACTTGTCATTGGACTTAGAGACCCCCTCCCCCCCAATCCAGGATGATCTCATCTTGAGATCCTCAACTTAATCACATCTGCAAAGACCTCTTTTCCAAATAAGGTGACCTTCGTAGGTTCTGGGGGTCAAGATGCAGACGCAACTTTAGAGGGCCACCATCCGACCTGCTGGAGGCATCTACCAAGGGCCCCTGCCCGCTCCACCTTGGCCTTCTATGCTAAATCCCATCTCCGTTTCCAGGGATCCCAACCTGAGGTGCTGCTCCTTCCCCAAACCCCAAACCAAGGGACACTGTAAAGAGGAGGGGTCAGGCCCCAGGCCTTCACCTGTCTGGCTGTGTGAATTTGGGTAAGGGCCCTCCCCTCTCCGAGGCCCCAGGTTCCTGGCTTTTAATGAAGGAGTTGTGTTAGATGCTCCCTGGGGTTTTCTCGAGATCCTGTGATCTCACAGTGCTCACACACCAGGATCATCCCACTCGGGTCCTGAGTGACTCCTGGGAGCAAGAGGAAAACAAATGCCCTGAGGCCTGGGGCCGGCTCAGAGAGCTGCAGACCAGGCTCCTCCCAGCCCCCACCCAATGCCCCAGAACAGCTCTGATGTGATTCATAATTGTCCTTTTCTCCCACAATGAAAGCCACCAAGCGAGAATTAAAAAAAAAAAAAAAAAAAAGGCTCCTTTTTCTAAAATTGCTTTTCCACGTTCTTTGACAGAGTCTGTGGTGCCTGCCCGTAATTAATTCACTGCCTGGCAAAGGCAGGTCAGCCACTCAGGCTGGGAGAGGAAGCTCTAGAGAAAAGCAGAGGCACAGTAACGGGCTGGAAATGAGTTCGCCCTGTCGCCCGGACCTGCCGCAGCTCGAGGACCGGAATAAATACATACAAATCCAGGCTTGCCAGGAACTTGGCCTTGCTGGCAGCAGAAGGGGAGGTCCCCAGGGCTTCGACCTGCTTAATGCACATCAGAGCAGAGACCAGAGTAAGTCTGACCAAAGGGAAGCTTTTAAGCTTTTCCTGCGATTTCTCAGGCCTCCCGGAGGCCTAGAAACAAGTGTTTCAAGCCAAGAGTGGCTGTGGAGAGACTTTTCTGGGTAGTGGAATAGAATAGCTCAGCTGTGGAGTCCTTGCTGCGGCTTTGTAGGTGACCTTGGATGAAGTATCCTTCTCCTCTTCCCTAAAGTGGGGATAAGAAATTGCAAGTCTATGGTAAGGTCCCAAGACTCGAGCTTTGAATAATCTGATCATTTCTCTCCAGCGATTACTCATAAGGACTCCAGCCCGGGGACTCAGTGGTGACACGCGCAGTGTTACAAACAAGGCAATACCTCACCATCTAGAGGGGCTTGTTAGGAACAGCGTAAACCATTTACATCCATTTACATGATGGAATATGATGTGACCAATAAAAATCATCCTCTAGAGAAATATCACTGTTCAGAGAAAAAGAAAGAGTGAGCCCGGGGTCCCTGTCGGGAGCGCCCCACTGGGGATGGGAAGCAGACACAGACCCAACAAGGATGCCCCCGGGGGTGGCCGCAGCCAGGGCAGCTGGGGCTGCCAGGCCCTCCCCGAGCCCACGCTTGGGGGCCCCAGAACAGGGCCTTCTGTTCTCAGTGATTTTCACCTGTTGTATTTGAGCAGGGGTGGGGAGAGGGTAACCCAACAAGAGCGGATTCCAGAAATAACAGCCACCCTTTATGAGCATTTACACGTGGCCCGGTTCCAGTGCTCCCAATGCCATAGTTCAGCGATTGAGGATCCCGCCAGCCATGAGACTCTTGTATTTTGAGCACCACTAGGAGTTTTTAAAATACTGACAAACTGGAAATATCCTGTTGAGGGTGAGGGGTGCTCTGATTTCCAAGATGTTATAGGATCCGAGAACCCATCTAACATCCTAGATGGATCCTAGAACCCATCCAACATCGTCTACTACTTACTCATCTCCTCTTGAGAATAGTCCTATAAAGCAGGAAGCACAACCCCCAAAGTACAGGTGAGAAACCAAGCCACTGCCTGGGTGACTGGTGGCAGAGCTGGGACTGGACCTGGGGCCACCTGGGCCTCTGCTGTGCAGGTTCTCTCCCTGGGCACCGAGACCCTGGGAGGGGACGAGGGGGATGGATACAGGACAAGGGGATGGGGGTGACTTAGGAACCTGGGCAGTGGGCACAGAGTCTGGGAGATGGTGTTTCTGCGTCTGCTGAGGGCCCAGCCTTCCTTAAGGAGGGATCCCAGAGGGCTCCTATGTACAGCATTGGTGTTCATTTCAGACACCAACCCAAATGGATCAAGAGGCTCCTGGGACCGTGTTGAGAAGGATCCCGAGGGCCAGTTGGGACCCGGTAGGAAAACTTGCTGGCACGGTCTTCAAGAGCATCAAATACAGCAAAGGGACCCAGGCCAGGCCGGGCTGGAGAAAAGCTGGGACCCACCCCCCCAAGCCCCACCACCAACATGCCCAAGAAAAGTAGACTGGCCTCCCCAGGATCACGCTCGTGCCCTGGGCCCCTCTCAAGCCCAGCCTTCACCAGCTGAGCCAAGACATTGGGAGGAGGCGAGGACGGGGCCGTGTAGAGTGGTCAGGCCCCCCCCAGGAACGAGCCACAGTCCAGGGCTTCTCGAACCCTCAGGGAGAGAGAGGCGCCCTGGCCAATGCCAGCTCGCTTTTCACAGATTATGCTCTGTGGAGTCGGCCAGCCTGGTAATTATTCCACTTCTATATTTAGCCCAAAGTTCCCCACTGCCGATGAGGAGGACAATGTGGGGTGTGAGGGTGAAGCAGTGTGACTGGTGGCTTGACTCACACCCCAGAGAGTAGGCTCCCTTCCTGGTCCCGGGTGAGCTGCCCATGTGTGCCGAGGTGGCCGGCGGCTCTAAACGGCCTTTCCACAGCCACTGGCACTGTCCCGGTCGTCCTGACACACAGCGTGTCACCCCGTTGCGTCCCACGACATGGCCGTTCTTGCTGCTGTCCTCGCAGCCTGACAGGAAGGATCCAGCTCAGAGAGAATGTGGCTTTCTGAAGCTAGAGGTGGGATTCGAACTCAGGACCGAAAGACATCTGTACCCCTATATCACTGGTGCCACCCACAGCCTCACACTCCTCCCAGACGAGGGCCCGGTTGGTGGTCATCGCAGAAGCGGGCTCTCTAGAACATTCCAGAGAATGGCTTTTAGGAGACACATTATCATCTTTAGGGAGATGTTGGTATTTTTTGAGGATGGGCTGACGTTCAAGGGCTCTATCAGCCAGTCCTGGATGCCTGTGCCTGGCCCCCTTCTAAGGACCACAGCAGGAGCGAGAGGGGCAGGAAGGGAGTGGGGGGGGCAGCCTCTGAGCCCCCCCCAACCCCAGATCCAGGCCAGGTTCAGACTTAACAGCGAGTGAGATTTCTTATTTCCTGACTGCCTCTGGCAACAGGAAAACCAGTAACAATTACATGCAACATTGTCATTCGGAAGAAAGCTGTCGCTCTCCATCCAGAATTTGCAAACAGTTAATTAAGCCCACAGCAGAGGAACACCTCCAGCAGCCGCCAGCTTCCCCCTCCGTTGCTGGAGGCTGGAGGCCAGCAGGCCAGAGGCCCGCGGGGAACAGGTCAGGGGCTCCAGCACATTCCAGGGCTCAGCCCCACGCACACCTTCCAGGCACCCGGGCCACGCTCAGCGATACTGAGGCCGAGCTCCCAGTGAGGCCCCAGGCAGCGGCCTATTGTGCAGACAGGGGGACGGCTCCGGAGAGAGCCCGGTGGACTGGAGAGGTGGCCTCTGCCCACAGGTGCCGGGCCTGCCTGCCTCCCCTCCTTCCTGTCCCCAGGGCTCTCCCTTGAAGCCCCTCCTGGAAGGCTGCATGCCGGATGATGTGGGCTTCCCTTCCATCACCTGTGCCCCCTGGGGCTGGGGCCCCTGAATCCAGCTCTGAGCCTGGACCTCAGGCAGTTCCTCTGTCCTGGGCCCTGGCGGGGAGTGTTATTGAGACCTTGGGCAGAGGCCCAAGGGGGGAAGGGTGTTTACCCAGTTCCACCTGGAGTAAAAGGGAGGAGAGGGCGGAGGGAGGGGCTGGCGGTGGAAGGAGGGAGCCGGGCAGATGGCAAAAGGCAGGCAGAAGGCGGGAGGGAGGTGGGGGGGGATTCCTACCTTGTCTTTTAAGGAAAATGACTCTCCATTCAGGAAACAGTCACCTAGAGCCCCGGGCCCTGGCAGGTGTCAGAGGATGGGGAGGAGTCACTTAAGATTCTTACCCAGAGCCAAGTACCAGCATTTGCTGGGCCCCAGAGGACGGCGGGGAGGACAGACCTGTCCCCGCTCCTGGCAGGATGTTCTGTTTGGGGAGATAGAGAAAAAGCAAATAAACCTGTTGATAAGCATGATAATTTCAGGTGGTGATCCATGTTAAAAAGAAAATAAATGGGGCAGCCCAGGTGGCTCAGCGGTTTAGCCCTGCCTTCAGCCCAGGGTGTGATCCTGGAGACCCGGGGATCGAGTCACAGGTCTGGCTCCCTGCATGGAGCCTGCTTCTCCCTCTGCCTGTGTCTCTGCCTCTCTCTGTGTCTCTCATAAATAAATAAATAAAATCTTAGGAAAAAAACACTAAAAAACAACAACAAGAAAAATTAATGATGGGGGTGGGTTTTGTAGCAGAAGCTGGTCCGGGGAACATTCTCCCAGGAGGAGATTTTAAAGCGTGACCAGAGTGACAAGGAGGAGCTGGGGTGGGCACACGGCAGGGGGACCAGGTGCAAAGTCCCCAAGGCAGCACAGAGCCTCACACACCAGCAGGACCAGAGGAAGGTCTCCGTGCCCGGGTTAAATGTAGGTACAGAGCGGAAGGGGGGAATCTGGGGCAGGAGTAGGGGTTGCAGAGCCTTGAAGACCAAATAAGGAATTTGAATACGAAACAAAAGCAGAGACCAAGAATGATGAGAAAGAGGGAATGAAGCCACTTGGGACTCCTGCATTCTGCCAAGGTAGAGTAACTGGCAGCAGGCGGCCCCTCCTGAGGTCAGCAGTTAGGGGGTTGGGCTCAATATTCTGGAGGCAGTGGGCAATGGGGCCTCGTGAGAGGAGAGCCCACCCGGCGCGCCCACGACCCCCTGGTGCTCTTCCAGGGGATGACCCCCTGAGCGTGGCAGAGGGACCTCAGTGGAGCTTGGTGGCAGGGAAGATGCAGTCACAGGTCAGGGCCGCGGACGTGACAGGGACCAGCCGCACAAGGTCTCCGAGCAGTGTGCACAGTGTGCCCCCCAGAAGTCCACACAGCGGGGACCCAAGGAGCCCCCAGCTGGGGGATGAGCCATCACACTCAGAGCAAGACCATCCAAGGCTTGCAGAGACACCCTACCCCACCCCCACCCTATCCCCACCCCCACCCGAGCCCTGAGCATCCTCGGGATAAGTTTGCCCACTTGCAAGGTAGGCAAGACCGGCTCCTCACTCTCCCTGTCTCAGCTCCTCCTCAGGGGTCTTGCAGCTCAACAGAGGGGACAAGCCAGAGCCAGGGACCAGACGGGAGGTAGAAGGCAGAAAGGGGCCCAGGAATGGGAGCTTGGGGCAGGAGGGCTCCCTGGAGGAGGGGCAGCCCTTCTCCCTTCCCTCTGCCCCTTCTCCCCTCTGTCCTCTTGGACACCCGGCCAGCTGTCCCTGTCAGGGGCTCTCTGCCTCCGCCTCCCTCCCTCCCTCCCGGCTCCTGCATCTCTGGGGGGGGCTCTCTCAGCCTGTCTCCCATCCTCCGTCCCTGTCTCCCTCTCTTTCTGCCTGAATGTCCCTCTCCATCTGTGTGTCTCTCCACGTGTCTCTCTCATTGTCTCACTGTGTTTCTGTCGGTCCCGCCCCCTCCCCACTTCTCAGTGAGTGACAGGGCGGCAAGATGCGGCTGGAATAGGACAAGCAGCTGAGAGGCAACTGTTTCCTTCCGCTCTGCCCGGGCCCTTCCCCCTGGAGGTAGGTAGGCGTCCAAGGCTGCGGACCCTGAACATGCTCCGAAGGGGCTCCTCTTTTGTGAACGGGGATGTGTCCTCTCTGGGGAGTCCCTTGGCACCTGAGCGCCCTGTGAGCGCCTTGTCCTTCCTGTCCCAGCTCTCCAGCGCTATTGTCAGGTCTCCTGCCTTTTGGTGGCTGAGATCACCCACCTGTGACCGTGACAACCTCGACAACCTCGATCTGCCCATTTGCTCACCCAGAGGAAGCAAGGGTGGGGAGTCTGTGGGGGAGTCACTCCTCTCCAAACTGTAACTGTCAACAAAACCGAAGTCTTTCAGCAAAACTGAAGTCTTTCTACAGTGACAGTTTGTAATCTGTTCACTTAGCTCATATGGTGGACATTTGTCTGGATCCTGCATATTATACAGAGGAGTGGCTGCAGGGTGTGACCTCATGCAGGTGGCCCCAATTCACCGAAACCTCCCTTCGGGGGATTTGTTCATTTGACCAACAATTAGGAACCGAGCCCCCCCCCCCCCCTAGGATAAGCAGTGTTTCCGCCCTTGGGGAATTGCTACCCTGATAGAAGAGACCTTTGTTGAGCCAAACCCAGGACACAGAGCACAGGTGGACCGGTGCCCTGAAGCCTCTGAGCCTGCAGAGAACCAGGGGAGACCTGCTTTGAAGGGCACCAGCAGGGTTCTGGTTGTTCCAAAGTGCAGGGCAGGCAGACACGATCTTCCCCATCTCCCTGGCATTTCTACAGCACGCATCCTAGAAGGGACCAGTGGCTGAGCCTGGCCAGGCCCCTGGGGGTGGGTGGTCCCGGTTAAGGAGTGAGAGTTCAGACCCTCTTAGCAGCCCTGAAGCCTGGAGGTGGCCCTGAAGTGGGCTGACATCTGCTCCTGGGTGGAGGGACAAGAGAAACACTCAGGCTACAATTACATTGCAGCATCCAGGCACCCTGCTCCCTGTTCCCTGGGGGAGGGGGACATGCGGGCAGGGATTCCCAGTGTCTGGCCCTTTTTGGAGACTGGCCAGCCGGTCCCCAACATACCAGAGGGGGTGGCACTGGCCTGGCAGGATGCAGAAGGAGGAGTGGCTCCAGGGGTTGTGGGGTGTGCCAGACGTCTGGGTCTGCATGTCAGTAAAGGGGCTACGTCCACCCCATGAGGGGCAGCCTGGTCCCCACTCTGCATTGAGGTCAGATCCTGCCTGGTTGAGTGGCTCCGTTGGCTCAAGCACACGCACAGGTTAGCAAACTTCTTTCCCGAAGAGCTGAGTCAAAGTGGATGAGCAAACCCTGATGGCCTACTGTGTGCCTGGCACCTTCCCCCGCCCCACTGCGGCTGGCCCCACGCCCGGGAGAGGACAGCTAGGCCCAGGGGGTCAGGAGGTGCGCTCCCCCTCCCAGGGACCCCAGACAGCCACAGGAGGCCGGGCCCAGGAGCCCAGAAGCCCATCCGGGGGCCTCTGGTCTGCAGAAGAGATGGTGTTTCCGGAGCAGGAGCGGCTGCGGTGGCCGGATAGTCACTGGACGGTACAGGGACAGCGTGAGCGGTGCTGAGGCTGGGGAAGGGGACGTGTCGGGGGGACGGCTGTGTGATCAGGAGACAGGATGGGGAGTGAGGAAGCCAGCCGCCCTGAGGGAACCCTGGGGCTCCCCGCCTCTGGCAGGGGCACTGGGCCGGCCCCTCACCCTCTGGATCCCACCCACATCCATCAAACAATGCTCCCAGGGACCCTGCAGGTTAGTCAGGAGACTCGGGGTGAATATTGGACGAGGGGCACCTGCTCCCTTACATACTAAACATTTAGTGAACACCTACTATGTGCATCCCCCTTGGGCTAGACACCCCGGGGGTTCTGACGGCAAGCATGGTAGCCGAGGTCCGTCTGCACAGGGGACAGTTGGGGCTGTTCCTCCTGCAGCCCACTGTCCCGTCCGGCCCTGCTCTGGGCCGTGTGCCCGCTGCTCTCATCTTCCAGCCAAGGAGACTAAGGCCGCCCAGGGAGGAGACACTCGTCGGCCAAGCGACATCCCCTTCGGGCCACTGTGTCGGCCGTCCCCGCCGGAGGGTCTCCGAGACCCTCAGATCCAACCCCACGTTTCTCAGGTGAGAACACTGGGGACCACATCCTTTGAGCGCCTCTGTCTCTCTTCCAGAACATTCTCGGTAAGCGACAACCCAGCCCAGGAATGGGCTCGATTGAGCCGCTGGAAATCTCAGCTGGGATCCTGGCGTCTGGGGAAGGGCCGGGCTCTAAAAATAAACCACTCGCCTCAGCCTGGGAGAGCAGCCGGCGGGAGCCTGGTGAGCAAAAGCTGCCGCCTGACGCTCCTGGCAGATGACGGCGGGCCCGGCCCGGCCAGAGCGCCCCCCCTCTCGGGCAGCTGGCCCCTGGGATGGGCTGGTGGCAGGTGGCAGCCAGGAATATTTGACCCCTGGCGCCCAGAGGCACGCCCACCCTCACAGGCACACGCACGCACACGCCCCAACCTGGGACGAGCTCCACGGAGCCTGGCCGAGGCTGCTCGTGAGGAAGGGGCCGGTGGCGGGGACCCAGGACACCCAGATCGGCACAGGTAAGGGGACGTGTCACCCCCTGGAGGAGGCGAGGCTGGGGTGTGGGAGTCCCGGGAGGGGGGTCCCGTGCCGCCCACTCCAGGGACCCCGACGCCAGGGAGGGGGCTGTGACGCCTCTCCTAGCTCCTCTGCACGTCCCCAGCCTGGTGGGGAACAGCCTGCCCTTTTCAGCTCTGGATATCCTCAGCCACAGCCAAAATGTCAGGTCCGGGGGGCATAATTAAAAGCCACTGCAGGTTAATGGGTTTGCAGCAGCCAGGTGGAAAAGTTTTGGAGGTGGATGCCAGCCCTGAGTTTGGGGGGAGACATGCCTCCCCATTCTGCTCCAGGAGTGGGTGGGGGCCAGCCAGTGGGGCAGAGGACCTGCCTCCGAGGGGACCCTGGCACCGGGCCTTTTCAAGAGCACTATCTGGCGACAATTGTCTAGAAAGATGGAGAGAAATCCCAGGGGGATGCAGTTTCCCCGACAGGTCTCGCCATCCCTGGTTCTGCGTTCTACTTCGAGGTTTACAGGGAGGAAAGAGCCTCCGTGAGGGCTGCTCTGGGCATGGAGCCAGGCCCGGTGGCACAGAGTCCAGAGGAAGGGGCCCATTCCCGGAGCTCTGCGTGTCTGTCCCTTGCTGCTCGGAGGGGCTTCGCATCTGACTTTGTGCCTAAATGGATTTCTGTGCCTGGCTCCAGGGCAGGATATTCACCCACAGGCGGGGGCAGGGGGGTGGTGGTGGTGGCTAGTGCCAGTGTGACCCTCCTCCTGTGCCTGGGATGGGGGAGGCAGGGACATGGGCTTGGCGAGGGGGCCTGCTGGCCATCTTCACCTGTTCATCGGAGGAGGACCGGGGCTGGGGGGCCTGGGGACAGGCCAGACCCGCGAGGGCTGTCCAAGCCTTTTCCAGGCACGTGGCAGGGTGTTACCTGGGGAGTGGGATCAATCAGGATGAATTCTCCTGGCTAAGGGTGAGCCAGCCTCTACCACAGTCAAGTCCTTTAGTCACGCTGGTTCAATTGGAATCCCGGGGCCAACGTGGCACCAGGTCCAGGCATGGGGCGGCAGGAAGGAGCGGGGCCTGCGGGGAAGGCTCTGCATGGTCCTCCGTGGAGAGCACCACGTGGCCACCAGGAGGTCTCAGGCTAAGCATGTCTTCCTGGAACACCCAAGGACCCTCCAGGTCAGACGTCTACACCTGTGCACCTGCCACCGTCCTCCCTATCCACACGGTCACTCCAAGTCACCTCCTGGGAGCTGGTGCCATCGACCTCCTCCCATGCATCCCCCAGAACCCTGCTCAGGGCCCACTGCCCTCGAACCTGCCCAGTAAACCCAGCCCACCTCTCTGGGCTTTGGTGCGACTGCCAATCCTCAAATGCAGCCTGGGTCACTAGAGCCTGAGAACTGGTGCTGTCACCGCTGAGACCGAAGCTCCGGTGCGGGCTTCTCCTGACACCCCCACTGGCCGGCTGTGTGGATCTTGGCAAAACACCGGGCCCCTCCGGACCTCGGGCTCCTCACCGGTGAAATGAGGCTGCTTCCTCGTGGGGGGATGTCAGAGGGTCAGTGGGTTTCTAAACCCAGCAGGGCAGCCGCAGGGCAGATCTTCCCCTCGACATCAGCTGTGTGGGGAGGGGGGGTGCAGAGGCCAGGGCCACCAGGAGGGGAGGCGAGGCCCGCGGGGAGTCTGGAGCATAGCGCCGGGGGCCGAAGGCGGGAGTTCCGTCGGGCGCGGCAGGCGCCGTGCGTTTCCAGGACAGCCTCGACTTCAGATACACATCGCATCATTATTAAAGTCTACACAGCTGCATCGTTTTGCTGACTCGTCTCTTTCTATAGAACTTTATTCTTTGCAAGAGGCCTGGGTGGTTGGGTGTGCGAGGCAGTGTCAGGCAGCCAGCCCCCGCCTGGCACCGGGTCACGGGCAGGTGGGGCTGCTGCGGCTAAGGCGGGAACCTGGCTGGGTTTTCAGGCCGCTGGCTCCGCCGACCCCCACCCCCGGTGACCCTGTCAGTGGGTCTGGGGACAGCCACCACCCCCGGCGCTCCCGGCCTTCCTGGGTGGCCACGCAGGTTGCATTGGGTCGCAGGTGGCTCTTGGGGGACAGACTGACTTCAGGGGCACCAGAGGTGGCAGGACGGCTGGCTGTTCAGGAGCAACATGAGACAGGAACCAAATGAACCCTAGAAGAACTCTGCGCCTTCGGCAGGAGGGGTGCGTCTGCTTTGCTGTTTTCCCTGCTCCTGGCGCACGCTGTGTCTGTTGCATCGGTCAGCTCTGGCTGCAGCAATGCTCAGTGACAAACAATCTCCACATCTCAGTGGCTTGCAGCAACCGCATGTATGTACCTTGCTCTTGGGGGTGGATTTCAGTCGATCTTGGTTGCGGCGGGCTGGGTCGAACCGGCTTCAGCTGCACTTGGCCGCCAGGCTGTAATTCATTCCAGGCCTGCTCCGCGTTCACACGCCGGGGTCTGGTTTCCTGTTGGTGACGAAGAAGAGCAAGAGGCTAGGCCACAGCCACCAAGCCTCAGCTCGCTCAGGGTCTCGGCGTGTGTCCCTGGGCTGTCACCCTTCTGCGCAGCCCCAAGTGGACGGGGCAAGGGTGTGGACTCCACTCACTCTCCGGGGGGCAGTGCAAGGTCCAGGGGCGAGGGGCCTCATCGTCCACATCCACACGCTTGCTTCTCCCCGGACCACGTGGCCCTGATGTTGCAAACATCCCTGAGACGAGGTCAAGTTGGAGGTCAAGAGAGGGAGTCAGCACCCAAGTAATGACACTGCTCCCAGCAAAGTGAGGGTGTCCAGGGAGAGGAGTAGAGCAGAGCCGGGCGGGGGCGCGCTTAGGCGTCCTTGAGGAGATGGGAAAGTCTTCACAGGGGAGGTGGCCCCATAAAAGTTTTCCAACGGGCAGGGGACAGGGTGGAGGGCATCCCGAAGGCAGGAAAGCAGGTGCCATAGCTGATGTGGCCGATCCTGCAGCCACTTGCAGAGTGAAGTACCAGCCCTCCTGGGGCCCGGCTGCCTCAGGCGGTCTAGCTGGGTCCTTCCCAAGGCCCTTCCTTGCATCTGAGCTCCTCCCTAAGGAGCTCCTCTGGCGCCCTTTCTGAATTAAGTAGTAACCAGGAACCTCTGATCTCATTACGGAAATTATAATTGTTCAGCTCTTTTTGGATCATTCCTGGTGGCCGAGCCTGGGGACACAGGCTCTAGAGAATTACCCATCCAGCAGTGTGAACAGGAGGCTGGAGGCTTAAAGGTCACTCACAAATACTCCAGTTTGCATTAATTCACAAAATCAAGAGCACACAGCCCCAAAGCCCTAAAGCTATGAAGGTATTTAAATACCAGCCTTTCAAAACACAAAGGGGAGAGAAGGGGGCGATTTTTTCCAAGTTAAATAGTCTCCCGTCTTGGGAGATTTCAAGGAAGACCCTGGGGCAGAGAGGGTCACTTACGAAAGGAATCCAATCCAAGAGGCATTTGTTTGGTCCAGGTGTCTCTCCTGCCCCTGTGTGTAGCCCCTGCAGGGCAGGGCAGACCAGGAGACAGAAAGGCCAGGGTGAAAGAGCGTCTCTAGCCTTGTGGCCTTGTGCACTCCCCTTGGCTTCCACCTGCCACTCTTTATCCATCCATCCATAAAATGGGCCAGTCCTCCAGGAGGGCTGGGAGAGGGTAAGCGGCAGGGCAGGACGGGGCCAGGAGGGCCGCAGGCCCTTGCACGGGGCTGGGGGAGGGGGAAGCAATGAGGGACCAGTGGGCACAGGGTGGGGGAAGGGAGGGCAGAGGGTGGAGAGACAGGCCCAGCTGTTCTCCCTGCAGGAGCAGGAGGCAGGGACTGAGGTCCCTAAGAGCCGCCCCCCCACTCCCTAGCCAGCAGGGCTGCAGCCCCAGAGACCCTCATGCCCCCCAGACCCCATCCTCCCTAACTGTCCTACAGAGGGGGGCTTCACCACTGTCCCCAGCCCAAAAGGGAAAGAACTGAGTTGTAAAAAAAAAGAAAAAAGAAAGAAAATGAATGTCTGGACATGTAAGGAGAAACATGAAAGCCGGCCCGGCCCAGGAGCAAAGGTTCATCGGCTGCCTTCCGGTCCCGTGGGGAGAACTGGTTTCCTTTCTATGGTCCTTATCCTGCCTCAGAAAGGACCACTGCTGAGGGCCTCCTGTGTGTTGGGGGAGGGGGGGCTCTGGCCTGCTGCGTATTGACCAGCCACGAGATCCCGATGAGCCCGTTTCCCCCACCTGTGCACGGGGAGGGGGGAGGGCTCGTGGAGACATCGTGAGGATGCCATGCCTTAAATTGCGCAAAAACACTTAGCACGGAGCCAAGCACAAGGGAGCTCTCTAGAAAACGCTGGCTGTTGTATCAGAGACACTTCTTGGGGAGGATCTCATGCGATCCGATCCTACGTGAGCTGTGGAGGTGGAGGGGGCAACCGGGAGGGGGAGGCCACGGCCTCGTAGCTCTGAGCCTTCTGGGTGGTTTCCAAAGGAAACCTTTTCTCGGAGGCTGCTCTGATTGCGGATGGGAGGGCTCCCCTTGGCTCCCCCAGAGAGGAGCCCCCCCACCCCTGGAGCTCTCCTGCTCACCCCTGGGGACACAGCTCGCCAACCCCCTGCAGAGAGCACCTCGCAGAGAGCACCTCGCCAAGCATTCCCTCCATCAAATCCTGGCTGTACAGCTGCTCGGAGCCCGGTGGGCTCACGGCCTGCCTTCCTCAGCCTTCCTGCCTTCCAGAGAACATTCTGGAAGCCTGTCCTGGGCGGGCTCCCACCCACGAAGGCCAGGAGGAGACGTGGGTTCTAGGAGGTGCCGCATGGGCTCCGTGGGGCCTACACCCAGGTCTCCCAGGGGCCCCTCGGGGCTGCTCCTCCCAGTCCCCTCCCCACGTGGTCCGACCCACCTGTCTCCCCACCCCCCATCTGTCCCTCTTTCCCTCTAGAGCCTCTGTCACCCTCCTGCCTCTCCCCTCCCTCCCTCCCTCAGCCTTGTGTGGCCCTGAAATAAAACTCAAGTGTCCTCTTAGGCGATTTAAATGTATTAAATGTTTTCGGTCCTTAATTTAAAAAGCAGATGAGTGGGATATTTTTGCTTTCTCTCTCCAGCAAGGACAACAAAAGCCACCAGATGAGTTAATTGATTCTTTTCTTCTGCTGCCCTCTCTACAGAGGACCCGGGTCCTCAGCACAATTCACGCTAATCCCATTTCGACAGCAGGAGGCACTTAATGCCAAGAGCGTTCATGTCTGGGTGTCTGAGGCCTTGGCTGGGGTTCGGGCAGCAGGGGCTCACTTCCACCCTGCGGGGTTCCTTTGGGACCTCGTGCACACCACCCCTTCACCCCTAGATGGTAATGCGGGTGATGGCTGCTGTAGGAGCACCTGCCCCAAGTCCTCCCCTCCAGCCCTCTGCCAAGCACAGGTCCTGGAGGTGACACTGGTCTCCGAGGGGCCAGCGGCACGTCCAAAGCCCCACCAAGTGTAGCAGAGAAGCATCAGAAGTAGGGTGACCGCTGACGGTCCTGACACAGGTGACCCCTCCAGTAGGTGCAGCGACCCTACTACTGTGGAGGCTCCTGCTGGGCGCTTTGTCCCAGAGTGTCCCTTTTGGCCATCCCCCCTATGCAGATGAGGCCCAGAGAGACAAGGGTCTCGCTGAGTCACTTAGTGGGTAGCGGTGGCCACTGGGTGAGCTCTGCAGGCCCTGGGACAGAGCTTGCTCAGGTCGCTGCCCACACGTACTCGCCCGGTTAGCAGAGTAGCCTGGAGCTGGGTGAGCCTGTGCCATGTGCCGCCGGGACAGACAGGACTGGCTCTCAGAGCCCAGACTCTCGGGGAGCTCAGGGGACTAGAGGGGGCTCCGAGGCATCAGGACTCAGGGCCTCGGATGCAGGCAGAGCTGCATTCTGGGACAGCAGCCCCTCAGCATTTTCCTCTCTGGAGCCTTTGCACAAGCTGTGCTCCCCCCTGCCCCGCCCCAGCCCTCACACTCGCTGTCTCCTCAGTGAACTAATGCTCTCATTAGGCCCATTTGCAGCCTAGGAAACAGAAGCTCAGAGGGAGGGAACTGGCCCAAGACCCTGGAATTGGGCGAGGCCAGGACAGGGGCTGGGAGCCCCATCAGCCTGGCGTCCAAGCCCCAAAACCCACCTGGTGGCATAGACAAACCCCGGGGCTGGCGTGGTCCAGGCTGAGGTCCCGTGGGTGACCCGACCGCAGGGCATTTGTGCGAGCAGTCAGGTGTGGGCTGGCGCCCAAAAGGACAGGCCCTGGCGACTCCACCACCACCTAACCGCGAGCTGTGATTACTCCCGGGACCCGTTGCCACAGCAGGATTCGTTCCGGGGAGTCCCATAGGGGTCAGGTTTACAGGCCCCAGGCCGTGGCCACAGCCTCCACAGGACTGCAGCCTGGTCCCCAGCTTCTCCATGCAATCAGACCCCTCTCTGCTCTGGCCCGGCCTCTTCCCAACCCCCTGGCATACCCACCCCCTTGGCTTCCATGAAAACCAGAACCTTCCTGCAGGTGCCACGTGGCAGTGGAAACTGGCTCCCCAGTCCTGTGCTGGATCTCAGGGCGTACTGTGACCTCAGCACCACGTTCAAGCTCCCAGAGATGGCCTCTGTTCTCTCTCATCCGGCTGCAGGGCCCTCCAGGTGGGGTTGGGGTCTCACCCCACAGCCACAGAGCCTGCCCAGAGGAGACAGGTGTCCACAGGGACTTCAAGACAGGACATTGGAAGGCAAGGAGTTGCCTGGGGGGCTCAGGGAGTGAGGCGTCGACTCTTGATTTCAGCCCAGGTCGTGATCTCGGGGTCGTGGGATTAAGCCTGTGTCATGCTCTGTGCTCCACGAGGCATCTACTTATCCCTCTTCCTCTGCTTCTCCACCCCCTCGTGCTCTCTCTCTCTCTCTTTCTAAAATAAATAAATAAAATCTTAAAATAATAATAATAATTTTAAAAAAAGATTGGAAGGCCAGGAGTGCCCTCGCTGAGGAAGTAACATTGAAGCCGAGAGCTGCGGGAGGAGCCAGGACAAGTTAGGGAACAGCTTCCAGGGAGAGGGAACTGCACGTGCAAGGCCCTGGGGCAGCTCAGCCGCGCGGTCAGGATTCTCTCTGCTGGCCCGGCTTGAAAGCCCTGGACGTAGCTGCCCTATTAGGTCCTTTCCACAGTGGAGGAGTCTCATCAGGGAGACAGAGTGACTTGCCGAAGGTCACACAGCAAAGAGAGAGAGGGCGCAGAGGTAGGCCTGTGCTGTTACTTCCACCCCAAGAATTGGCCTGCGTGATGTTCACGTATGGAGTCGCCTGAGGTCAGTTTCCAGCTCCCTTCCGGGAGGCTGCAGGTGCCTGGCTGCCCTAGCTCTGCGGGGCACCCCTGGCCGGGAACGTGTGCAGCATCCATTATTTCCCGGGGCGCTGGCGGCGCTCTGTTTTGCCTCAGTGAGCACTTGTGAACTATTTTCTCCAAGCTCTGCAGGCAGCCCCCAAGGAGGCGGGGGTGGGGGGGTGGGGAGGGGAGTGTCTCGTCCTGCCTCGGCCCTGCGATGCTGTTTCTGCAGTCAGAAGGCTTCCCACTTCCGATGACTTTTAAATGCATTTATGATGTAATTGAATTTCAAGCTCCCAGGAAGCCCCGAGGCTGTGGCTTGTCCAGGACCCAGGGAGCCTCCTTGCAGGAGTGGGGCTTTTGTCTCTGCTGGTGCAGACTGCTGGACAGGTGGCTGCGATTCAGGGACCCTCAGGGGATGGTCCCGTCCCTCAGGCCACTGGCCCGCCTGGCTTCAGATCTCGGCCCTGTCATCTACCAGCCCTCCAGCTCTGGGTGAGCCGATTCGCCCTGCTGGGGCTCAGTTTGCTCGTCTGTAAATTGGGTGCAATTGCGCGGGGTGGTTGCCAGGAGTCGATGAAATAATCACATGCGAGGCTCAGTGTGGGGCGTAGCGTGGAGTGAGGTCCACAAGCATTAGCCATTGTTGTGATGTTGCCAGAAATCATACAAGTGATGGGGGGGGGGGGTGGGTAAGCTCCAGTCCTGGGGCCCTGGGTGGGCCCTCCCATCCCCCCCTTGCCCACCCACTTCCTCTGTGGCCTCACCCCTGCTTCTGTGGGGGGGGGGGACCTCATACCTCCCCTCTGGCCTCTGAGTTTTGCACTTGCTGTTCCCTCTGAAATTTGAGCCCCGGGTGCACCTCCCTCGTTTCTCCCCGCCCCTCCTTGCCCGTGGTGAATGCATCTGCAAATCTTATGGAAATGTGTAAAACGAAGAGTAAAAGCTGCCTCAGCTCCCACCCTCCTCCCCAGACCCTCTCCCCTGAGCCCACGGCCAGGCGGGCGGCAGAGCTACCACGGGGCCAGGCCCACCGGTCTGCCTTCAGCTCTGTCAGTAGACCATTTCCATGTGCCTGAAGACCCCCAGGCCAGAAAGGGACCCTGCCTGAGCCATCTGGGGAGGGCGCCCACAGCAGGAGGCTGGGGGGCGCTGCAAGCAGCGGGAGTCCCCCTGGTGCAGGCTGGGGCTTGGCCTTCAGGGCCCACATTTGCATTTATTTTATTTTATTTATTTATTTATTTATTTATTTATTTATTAATAAATTAATTTTTTATTGGTGTTCAATTTACCAACATACAGAAAAACACCCAGTGCTCATCCCGTCAAGTGTCCCCCTTAGTGCCCACCACATTTGCATTTAAAACTGACTCAGAGTGCAGAGGGGGCAGTGACAGGGGGCCCCTGAGGGATGGGATTGTCACCTGCGGGGGTGCAGCAGGTGTCAGCCAGCGTGGGGATGCCATTGTGGCCAGGCCAGAAAGCATGCCTCCTACCTCCTCTGCCCCCTTTCTCTGTCTCTTTCTTCCTTCCGGCACCCAGCCCTACCCACCCTGCGTCCCAGGGAAACAATCACGATGTAGAGGAAAGATCGCCAGACTCTGTTTTTTTTTTTTAAGATTTTATTTATTTATGTATGAGATATACACAGAGAGAGAGGCAGAGACACAGGCAGAGGAAGAAGCAGGCTCCCTGCAGGGAGCCCGATGTGGGACTCGATCCTGGACTCCAGGGTCACGCCCTGAGCCAAAGGCAGACGCTCAACTGCTGAGCCACCCAGGTGTCCCCAGACTTTGCTTTAAAATTGACTTAAAAAAATAAAAAAAAATAATAGTAAAATTGACTTCCATCCAACACGTCGTGTGACCTTCAGGAAGCCACTGGACCTCTCTGAGCCAAGGTTCCTGCTAGGCTGAACCCGCAGATGACATTCTTGCCACCAGGTGCTGTGGTGCGGGCCCAACCGGTGATAAACACCATCGGGTCCTGAGGCTCATCACAGAGGCATTGGCATTCATTCATTCCTCCATCCATATGGATGTCCCCCCGGGCCGGCAGCCCCCGGCCACCCCCTCCTGGCCTCTCCCGTCGGCCCGGCTGTGAGTTCAGGCCATCAGCGTTCAGATGTGCTCAGTTGATGTGATTAACGTGCATTCCACTCAGCATCACACGCGGAGGGGAATGTGGCTGGAGAGCAATTATAATCAAGTTTGAGGAAAGCTGATGGTATTAATGAAAATCATTACACTCCTGGCAGCTAATCCAGCTAAGGGAGGGGGTGACTCTGTTAGAATTCCATTTTTTTTTTACTGTTCTGCTTTCAATCGGGAACACTTTCAAATGGCTGGTGGGGGAAAGCTGCCTCTGGGCGTGGCCGGTTTCTGCTAACCTGGGTGGCGGTGGCGGCCCTTGCAGGGGATGTCGCAGGCAGGGGAGGACAGCTCGGGGTGGCCTGCCTCCCCCAGCCGCCCCCGGAACCTTCCTGGGGTCGTTCCTCCTCCTATCTTCCCATCCGTCTGTCCTTCTCGGAAAGGCTGGTCAGGCTCTCTGACAAAGAGCACCTGCCGGGTGCCAGGGTCCCGGCCCCCTCTCGAGCCCCGGACCTGCCCAGCTCACTTCCGGCTCTGTGGCTCCCCGTCTTCCACAGACCCGAATCCGGAGTCCCGCGAGGGCCTGTCCGATCCTCTCCCACCCCACCCCGCCCCTCCCGACCCCATGCCACGGCTCAGCCCTGCAGCCCCTCCCCAGACGCAGCCCTGTGCCCTGGCCCCAGTCCTGCACTCCAGGCACCCTCTGTGCCTTTGGGCACCCTGTCCCTCGCCCAGAGCACCTTCCCTTCCTCATTCCCCCATCAGCTCCTCCGAATCTATTCATCTCCTGCCTCGGTTTCCCTAAGAAGCACTCTCCCAGTCTCCTTGCCACCACCAGGGCCATCGGGCTGGCCCTCTGTGCTCCCTTGGCTAATCTCTCCACTCATGTGTGCTTATGTCTGGCCTCCCCATCACAGCCACCGGTCCCCCAAGAAGGTGCCTGGTTCCCCCACCCCTGTGGCCAGCATGTGCCCTGCGCTCCTGACACCTCCAGGCTGTGGGCATCTGAGCCCAGCCTGCCCCTCCCTCCCCTGCGCTCCCACCCAGGACCACTCCAAGGGCATCTCGGGCACAGCCCACCAGCCAGTGTCACATGCCTCACCTTGTACCCAGCCAAGATGTTCTGACAGAGGATAGCTCTGCCTTCTGGAAAGTTCGTCCTCTGGAGTTTCCCCATCTCCGTCCTCCACCACGGGGGAGGGGGGG
Source organism: Vulpes vulpes (assembly GCF_048418805.1). Taxonomy (NCBI): domain Eukaryota; kingdom Metazoa; phylum Chordata; class Mammalia; order Carnivora; family Canidae; genus Vulpes; species Vulpes vulpes. Next base: position 51,669,459 of record NC_132795.1, read on the forward strand.
GGGCGGCGGCCTCTGACTGCCCGGCAGCCATTCGATGGGAAGGCGTGATGGGCACTCAGTGGGCAGCACTGGTGTCCTCCCGAAGCATGCAGTGTCACCTGTCACGCACACCTGTGCAGGGACAAGACAGCTGTGGGGCTTGGCACAGGTGGAGGTTGGTGCCTGGCTTCTCCGGCTCCCTCTGAAAACCCTCCTCCAGGGGAAATGAGTTTGGGTCCCACCTCTGCCGCTTAGTGGCTCCGTGACACCCACCCCCCGCAGAAGATTCCCGAAGCTCTCTGAGCTTGGCAGCATCGTGGAGGGGGAGGGATGCTATTCGCATCCCCCAGCAGGCAGTGTAGAGACCCAGCTCTGCAGCTGGTGCCTTTCTAGGCGCGGGGATTTGCCCTGTAGCTCAGCCGGTCTATTGCTCTGTAACCAGTGGCCACACATTTGGGGCTGAACTAGTAAAATCTGCTCTCTGGAGACGGTTCTGGAGGTCAGAGTTCTCACTCATCTCCCTGGGTGAAAACCAAGGTCTGGGCAGGGCCGTGCTCCTTGCTGGAAGTCCTAGGGGAGGCCCTGGGTCCCGCTCACTTGGAGGCTGAAGAACCTGGTTCATTGAGTTTGTAAGACTGAGGTCCCGTTTCCTTGCTGGCGGTCAGTGGGGGGGCTGATCCAGGTTCTGGGAGGGCTGGGGGGCACTGCATCCCTGGCTCCGGGGCCTTCCTCCTTCCCCAAGGCCGGCGATGGAGGGCGAGGCCCTCCCACCCTCGTGACCTCTCCTTCTCCTGCCATCCCGCCCCCATCCAGGAAAGGGTCTCTGCCTTTAAGGACTCTTAGGATTAAATTAAACCCACTTGCATAACCTGAGATAATGTCCTCGTTTCAAGGTTCGTGCCTTGAACAGCATCAGCAAAGTCCCTTTGGCCAGGTGAGGCGACCCACTTATAGGGTCTCAGGATTTGGGCGCGGGTGCTGCTGGGGGTTGTTATCTGGCGTCCACACGCGGTGCAGAGGGGGGGACCCGCAGCCCTCGTGTTCCAGCGAGGGGAATGCAATACAGCCATAAATTACAACCTGAATGAGACACGTTAAGATGTAGGCAAGAGCCTTGGAGAGAAGGGGTGGGGAGGCTCCCTCGTCCTGGGGGCCCGTGGACGGACACATGGACAGACACACAGATGGCAGCCTCGATTCTGGCAGGAGGCGCCCAGGGCAAGCTGAGAGAGGCATGGCAGGGGGAGGAGGGGGCGGGAGGACGGGCGGCTGCCTAAGCCCAGGGTCCTGTTTCTGATGAATAGGTCTGGTAGGGAGTTGGCCAGGCAGTGTCCAGGGGGGCCCTCTGGACCCACCGAGGCCTCAGAGCTCCCAGCCTGGAGCTAAGCGCTATAGCACTGAGCCCGGGTGGTCTAAGGGATCAGAATCGCAAGCAGTCCCGCATCCAGTGTGTGCTTTGTCAAAGGCATTATTTCTTGCAGAAACTATGAGACTTCGGGGCTGCCCCTGGTGGGTGGAATGGTCAGGTGTTGGGGGGGGGCGGGGTACCTGCCTGGGGAAGCCCCCAGAGCCTCCATCATCTTATCTCAGGCCTTGTCCAGCTCTTAGGGGTTCCAGCTCTGCAGCAGGATGGAGGAAGATTCCAACCCCAACTCTGCCTTGGAGAGCCGGCGACCTGGAGGGAGGTCGTGACCTCTCTAGGTGCAAGTTCCCCCCACGTACGGTTATGCCAATAAGATCTGCCTCACTTGATGGTCTAAGCAACATTTGCTGTGCACCTGGGGAGATGTCAATGCCCCAAACTGGCCTGTGCCCATGGGCAGGAGGCAGACATTAGCTACCTGAGGGGATGAGTAGCTACAAGACAGGTCACCACCCTGAGCCCACCAGGGAGCATGGACGGCTTCCTGAGCTGGGATCAGAGGTTGGATGGACATTAAACTAGGAGGGGAGAGGGCACCTGGGGGGCTCAGCGGTTGAGCATCTGCCTTTGGCCCAGGGTGTGATCCCAGGGTCCTGGGATCAAGTCCCACATGGGGCTCCCCACAGGGAGCCTGCTTCTCCCTCTGCCTGTGTCTCTGCCTCTCTCTCTCTCTATATATATATATATATATGTCCCTCATGAATAAATAAATAAAATATTTTTTAAAAACTGGGAGGGGAGGAGGGCAAGAGAGAGGAAAAGCATTGTAGACAGAGGGAACGTGCAAACGTCCTGGGAGTGGGAAGGAACCTAAAACGCTCAGGAAGAGAAAAGCTCAGAAAACAGAGGGGGGCAGGATGTGTGATGCGGCTGTGGGCAGGGCCTGGTTCCCACAAAGCCCTACGCAGAGGCTCAGCATGAGGTGACCGCTTGTCTGGGGGGGCTCAGGGCAGCCCCATTTATACCCATTAGGCCAACTTCGTTATTGATAGCTCTCCCTTGTACATTCAAGAGTAAACTGCCAGTTTGCATCCTAAGTCTGGGGAGGATTTGAGTGTTTATCCTACAAGAGGGCGCTGGGGGGTTTCTGTGGGCAGCTGACACCATTGGGCCCATGCGCAGAAAGGAGCCTGCTGGTGATGGGACCAGGAGGCCTGGTGCGGCAAACAGGGCGGAGCAGGGGCATCAGGAGGTCAGCTTAGCTGCCGGAGCCAGTGGGAGGCGCGTGTGGGGACCGGGGGGCCTCTGGGCTCCCTGGCTTGTGCAGTTGGATGGGTGGAGAACTTTGGGTGAGGACAGGTTGGCCACCGGAAGGCCAGGGGCTCCATGCTCGGCCTCCCCGCCTCCTCCTGTCTCCCAGACCCTCCCAGGGACACACACTCTCCAGGCGCACGCCCATGCACACTACACACACACACCTGCCTTTGGTGTCAGCAGGGTGCAGGCCGGGCCCCGGGGAGGAGGCAGGGGTCGGCTCACCCACCTGGGCGAGGCTCAGCAACCCACAGCCCGAGTAGGCCACCCTCTCCTGCACCCGGCGGCCTGAGGCCCCGGGGCCCAGCACCCTCTCCGCCAACCCGCCCCCCTCCGCCAGGCCAGCCCCGGACCCTGCCCTCCGCAGGAGGAAGGAGGTCGTGCTGTGAATCCCCCACATAGGCCGCTACCTGCACGGCCCACAGCTCCAGACCAACGAAGGTGCCGCGCAGCAGCCCTGACAACGGCTCGCATCACAGGCAACGAACACACATTTGCACGCACACGTGCGCGGACCAGAAGCCCCCGAGGCGCTCCCAGGGCCACCGCAGGGAGGTCCCTCCGCTGTCTCCAGAGGCTGAGCCCCGGGGAAGGGAAGCCTGTACAAATCCCAGGGATTGCAACGGTTCGCTCCCCGACCGAGCATGTTGGTGCAACATGTTCTTGTTGACGCGGCCCTCCTCCGTATGTGGCCCGCTAACCCTCTGTGCGCGTGGGCCGCGGGGGACAGACCAGAAGGCGGGGCAGGGCGGGCACTGCGCTGGTGGTGCCCAGCGGTGGGGCTGAGCTGGCTGAGATCCGCGCTGGCTCCCAGGCAGCACTCGGGGGTCCTGGGGGGCACTGGCCTGCCACCAGGACGCCGTCTGAGCGCCCGAGGAAAGCCACTGCTACCTTCCTGGGGAGGGTGTGGTGGGGAGAGGCTCAGCAGGGCCAGATGGATCAAGGGGGCTGCCGGGGCAGCAGGGGGAGGGTGGGGCTGGAGCTCAGGGAGGCGACAGGCAAGATGCGCATGGGGCGGGGGGTGGGTGCGTGTAGGGTCGGGGTACAGAGCCAGGGCGTGACTTGCCGACAGGGGATGCGGACACAGAGGTCAGAGGAGAGTGCAGGGCCCGAGGCATTGGGGCCTTCAGGAGGGTCATCAACCTCTGCTGCAGGTATGGGGGTGGGGGGGCCACCCAGCCCCCTAGAGCGCAAAGCACAGAACAAGAGTGCTGCTGCCCCCGGGAGGGCATCCCTGGTCCTCCTGGATCTCGGTGGACGGGGTGTCCAGCCTCTGAGCTCAGCAGGTGTCGCGGGCAGGCTCAGCACCCCTCCCCTGGCCGGAGTGGGGGTGCTCCTGGGGGCAGGGAGGATAACAGATCCCGACTCTTCCAGGATCCGTCCCCCCATCTTCCTTCTCCCCCCAGAACAGTCCCTTCCCCTCCTGCCTCTACCCCGGCACCCAGGCCATCAGCATATCCCACAGCCCTGCCTTCCAGACATCTCCCCTATCCACGGCCTGCCCGGCTTCCCTCTCCAGCTGCTCATCTCTCACCTGCTCCTCAGGTGGCCCCCTGCCGACTGGACCCCCCAACCCCGAACCCCAGGACTTTGTACTTGCCCAGGGCCTCTTTAAGGTCTTATTGGCACCATGTGATTTCTCCCCCCTGGGTGGCTCTATAGCCTCCCATCAACATCAGACAAAGGACCCAGCCACTTGATCTCCTAGCTCGGCCTCAAACCCAGCTCTCAGCCTTCTCCAGACTTCTGGAAGTTTCCAGAAGGTTCTTTCTGGGCTCTCTGCATGGCTGGACTTTGGATGAGGGTTTGGATCAACCAGCCCACAGTGATGCCCCTCCATGCCTGGGCCTGTCGGGTACCAGGGACTCAGGCTTGGGCCCTGCCCTCAAAGGGGGCAAGTCTTCACTAAGGCAGGAAAACTGAACTCTCTGTGCTCCTTTCTATGACAGGAAAGCCCAGGGCTACTTTAGGTAATCAGGGAGGGCTTCCTGGAAGGGGCATCCTGAATGGACCCGGAAGGAGGCACCACCAGGGTGCTGCAAGGCTGAGCAGTGATGGAATGGGGGGGCAGGGGGTGCAGGAATGAGGAACAGTGATGGAACAGGGAGCTGGGGGGCACAAGAACCAGGAACAGTAATGGAATGGGGGGCCGGGGGGCGCAGGAACCAGGAACAGTAATGGAATGGGGTGCCGGGGGGCGCAGGAACCAGGAACAGTGATGGAACGGGGGGCCGGGGGGCACAGGAACCAGGAACAGTGATGGAACGGGGGGCTGGGGGGCACAGGAACCAGAAACAGTGATGGAATGGGGGGCTGGGGGTGCAGGAACCAGGAACAGTGATGGAATGGGGGGCTGGAGGGTGCAGGAATGAGGAACAGTATGGAACAGGGGGCCCAGGGGCACAGAAATGAGAAACAGTGATGGAACAGGGGACCGGGGGTGCAGGAACGAGGAACAGTGAGCCCCGCACCGTGGCAGACTCTCCCTCCATTATCTCAGTGTTTCCCTGGGAAGCCCTTCCCTCAGCTGCACCTGAGGGCGTGGGGTCCCCCGGAGCCAGGGGACCTTCTGGCAAGTGGCAGATCGAGGGTGCCGGCCGGCGGATCCCCCATCCTCGCCACAGAGGGTTGCACACCTCCGAGGGCACCGGGGCCGCTGCAGACTTCAGCCAGAAGGAAGACAAAGTCACAGACTTTAAGGGTCATTCTCGTGCGGGTTGGATGCGCTGAGTTCAGATCAATTTGTGGCCAAGAGCTCTGGAAAGGGCATCCTGAAGTACTTTGCGGGTGTGTAGAGCGAGGCCAGGGCCGCCTGAGGCTGGCTGGTACAGCCCCCACCTGAGCAGGGCCAGGCTGTCTCACCTGCCCCCTCCCCCCCACCCCCCCAGAGGCACGGCCCCCACCTGAGCAGGGCCAGCGGTGACAGGGAAGCCGGCTGCCAGCCCCACGCCAGGCCCGTGCCAGGATCCTGACAGTGAAGTGATTAGGTCTTGAGCTCTGCTTTAAAAACCTTAATGGATTTCTTTCCACCCCACGAAGCCACCCCTCGGTCTGGGGATGAGTGAGCATCTGCGCCCTACAGCAACCGCCCCCCCCCCTCCGCCTCAGCCTCCTGGCCTGGCCATCAGTCCAGAAGCATCACAGCGTGATGCCTCAGCTCCCTCCATCCTGACCCCCCAAGCGTGTGACAGTCACCCCGGCCGGTGTCCCTAAGCGCCAGCACTCAGCCTCTGCAAACGGGAGCACACTGGGCCCTCGGCGGGCCTGCAGGGTGGGGGCCACCGTCACCATAGCCTTCTCAGGGGGAGACACCGAGGCACAGATGCCTGTGGGCTCCTCCCCTGGCCCAGGAGCTGCACCCCTACACCAAGCACCAAGGCTTGCACACCCCTGAGGACAGGGTGCTCTTCTTCTTCAGAGTCCGTATGATCCAGCTGCTCTGACCATCCACCGGGTAGGTACAGAGGTCACACCTGATGGTGGCCCCTCGCCCTGTCCCCGCAGCAGTGTCACTCCCTGCCTGGCCCAGGAGCCTGGAGGGACCAGGTGGGTGGATGAGAGCCATGTGTTCCTTGTAGCACCTGCTGTCCCCTGGGCCCCTCCTCTGCGACTAGGGTCATCCTGGGTCCCCCTCACCTGTTGGCGGGGGCGCTGGGAAGTGACATGCTGGGGCCACCTGGCTACTGGACGCCTCTGCCCCAGAGCCTCGTCTCCCCGAGCTCCCCCGGCCTCCCACGCGTCCCGCCCACGCTCTGTGCCAGCAAGTCACCATGACAGCAGTAGCAATGGGCTGGGTATTGGGGGTGCCGGGCCTGTCTCCAGCAGCTCCCACCTGTGACCTCTGGGAATCATCCCACCGGCCTCTGCGGAACACACCCCGTCCATGCCATTGTCCCACTCAGGAGACCGAGGCCCAGAGAGCTCGGGATACTTGCCCAAGGCCACATAGCTCCTAAGGTGAGGGAACAGAAGGAGTTGCTTTCGTTGGCTTGTGACCAGGAAGCCTGGGGGCCTTTGGGGCCCTGGGAGGAGGGGGACCTTAGGGCATTGAGCCCAGGAGCCGCGCTGGCCCCTCCTCCAGGTGTGTCTGGGACACCTGGATGCCCGGCCTTCCTGATCCGACTCCTCTCTCTGCAGGGCCCGGACTCCCCTCCTCAGCCCTCCTGCCAGGGCAGCTGTTTAAAGGGTCCAGAGGCTCCAGGCAGGGCCTGTGCCCTGTCGGAACCCCTGTCCCCTGGGTATTCACAGGGGAGAGGCTCCTGGCTCCCTCCCTGGAGTCTGGCAGCTAACGGGTCTGGGCTGAGAGGAAGCTCAGAGCTCCACACTCGGTCCTGCCACCACCCCTCACGGGTGACCTGGACAGGTGGCCTGGGCAGGTGGCCTGGGCAGGTGGCCCCTGGACCACAGCCCCCCCTCTGCAGCCTGTGAGGGCGAAGAGTTGCTATTCTCCGCACACCTACTGTGTGCTGGGCGCCAGGGACAGCCTTTTCCCATATCCACCCCAAAGATTCCTCCCAGGAGTCCAGTGAGGGGGCGATGCTTCCCCGTCACCAAGGGGGAAGTGAGGAAGTGCCCCGGTGCCCAGAGAAGAGGACAGGGGCAGACCCAGCCCTCGCCTTGCTGACTCAGGTTCCGGCCGCCCTCTGGGGCTCTGGGGTCAAGCCCTCCCTTGTTCCCAGATAAACTGCCACCTTTTTATTCTTAGGGCTCTCTGGCTGCACCTGCCCCCCACCCCGGACCCACCTGTGACCCTGGGGCACACACAGGGAGGGAAAATTCTTTGGAACCAACACTTGGCCAGCTTTCCTCTGGCATGGGTGGAATTGGCTGGATGAGTAAGGGATGCACACAATGCGTCGAGAATAATTTTTACTTTGCATCTGGAGTGTTGGTCAAGCTTTAGCTTCAAAGTGCAGACTCAATTCATTCACCAGCGCGCAAGACTGCTGCCCTGTGTTAGCTCCTTGCCCGCCCCCCTGTCAGCCACCCCGGAATCAGTGTTATTTGGAAGCAGAGAACGTCTGGGCTGTGCGTGATCCAGCTGCAGAGGCAGCAGAGCCCAGTGGCCTGCCAGGAGGAGGAAGACAGCAGGAGCCCTGCCCTGGAGACATCAGGCATGCTGGGCTGGGCGTGCCCTGCTCTGCTAGGACAGACCCACCCATGTGGCCCCTGCTCACTCCTGGGATCCCTTCTGGGGCCTGGACCAGTCTCTGTTACTGGGAGCACAGGTCACAGAATTGGGTCTATGTTTGAACATGGCCCTACATGACTTTGGGCAAGTGGCTTCATTCCTCTGGGCCTCAGTTTACTTATCTGTAAAAGGGGGGTGGTGACAGTCTTCCAGAGCTACCCTGAGGACTCCAAGAGAGACAATTTGCAAAGTGTTCAATATGGTGCCCTGCCCCCCTACCTGCCACATCCTGACCCTGCCTCGACGAGGCTGCCACCTTTCGCGCACTCATAAACCTCCTCGTCTTTGTACACCATGCTCAAAGGAACGCTGGTGAAGGACTTGACAGTAACTGGTGAGTCCACCCCTGTGCATTCCCATTTTGTTCTTTTTTGAGATTTTTGAAATACTACAGGTCCTTTTCATTTCCATATGAATAGTTGGATCAGCCTATCAATTTACACACGCACACATGCACACACATGCATGCACACATGTGCTGGGAATTTAACTGGGATGGAATTCAATGTTCAGTGTACAGATTAGTTTGGGTTAGAACCAAAAGCTTGGGCAGCCTGGGTGACTCAGCGGTTTAGTGCCACCTTCAGCCCAGGGTGTGATCCTGGAGACCCGGGATCGAGTCTCAAGTCGGGCTCCCTGCATGGAGCCTGCTTCTCCCTCTGCCTGTGTCTCTGCCTCTCTCTCACACTCTCTGCATCTCTCATGAATAAAAAAATAAATAAAATCTTAAAAAAAAAAAAAAAAGAACCAAAAGCTTTACGATGCTGAGGTCCTCATCCATGAACATGGTCTATCTCTGTTTAAAACAGATTTTGTTTGATTTCCTTCAACAATGGTACTTTCCCTGCATGGGAGTCTTGTACATCTTCCACTAGTCATTCCTGGGTACTTTGTTTTTGATACTATTGCAAATTATTTATTAAAATTTCATCTCCTAACTTTGTGTGTGGGGGGGTGTTATCTAGAAATCCGGCTGGTTTGGGCTTTTTGACCTTGTATCCAGCAATCTTGCTAAACTGATCAGATCTATCAGATTCTCTGTACATTCCTTTGGGTCGTCTATCCTCACAAACCATTCCCTGGTACATGCTGACAGTGTCATTTCTTTTCTTCCAGTCTTTGTGCTTTCCCTTATTGCAGTGGCTAAACCTTTAATGTTGAACAGATGTAGTGACCCTGGGTCCCATTGACTTGTGCCTGACCTCAGGTGGGGGATGTTTTCAATCCTTCATCATGGAGTATGATGTTCCCTGAAGATTTCATAGATATTTTGATCAGATGAGAGAAGTTTCTCCTACTCATAAACCACAAAGCAGTTTGTAAAAATCATGAGCGAGTCTTGAATTGTATTGCATGCAATTTCTATATCCACTTGGCGAACGTCATTATGTCCTACCTTCTTCTAATGCAGTGAATTCTCCTGACTGTCAAATGCCCAATCAGTCTTGCACTTCCAAAGTACCCCAATCATGGTGTATTGTTCTTTGTATAGAGAGCCAGATTCTACTTTGCTAACATTTTATTTGGGATTTTTGCATCTTTAACTTTTGGCCTTAAATTGGCCACTCACTTTTCTCCTGTATTAGTTATGTGTTGCTGCCCAAATTGTGCCCAAATATCTTGGCTTACTTAAACCAGTAATATTATCTCTAATGGATTCTGTGGGTCAGAAATTCAGACGCGGCATAGCGGGGACCTCTTGTGTCTACTATATGATGTCTGGGGCCTCAGCTGTAAGACCCAAAGTCTGGGACAGGGCAGGAATCACATGAGGTCTCAGACACTCACATGCCCAGTGGTCCATACTGATTGCTGGCTGGGGACCCAGCTTGGGCTTCCTCACAACATGGTGGCTGGATTCCAAGAGCAAATGTCCCAAGAGTGAGAGAGGGAGAGAAAGAGGGAGACGCATACACTGTATTCTCTTATCCTTTATAGACCAGCCTGGGAAAGTATACACCATCACTTCTGCAGCCCTCCATCGGTCAGAGAAGTGCCCTGGCTCCTCCCATATTCAAAGGGAGTAAGAAGAGTGTCCACCCTATTGTAAGAGGAGCCTGAGGCATGGGGTGAACATATTAGCATATCGTCTTTGGAAAATGCATTCTCACCCTTTTCTTGTTGTGTCCTTATCAGGTTTAATTATGCACATTCTGCGCTGCTTCCAGAACAAGTAGGGAAATAGTTCCACTTCTTTATTCTGCCTGTAATTTATATCTGACTGGTGTTATTTCTTCCTTGTGTGTTTGGAAGAACTCACCAGGGAGGTCAGCTGGCCTGGAGAGTTCCCTGTGGGAGGGTTTAAGTTCCAGATTTAATTTTTAAAATAGATGTAGGATCATTCAAACTTCCTATTTCTTTTTGGTCAGTTTTGTTTTTCTAAGAGTCAGGCTGTTTCAACTGGAAATTTTAATTTACTGGCATGAAGAGGGGTTCATAATAACCTTCTTTATTCTTCTTTAAAACGTTGATAAGGTGGGGATGCCTGGGTGGCTCAGATGCTCAGTTAAGCATCTGCCTTTGGCTCAGTTAGTGATCCTGGGTCCTGGGATCGAGACCCGCATCGGGCTCCTCACAGGGAGCCTGCTTTTCCCTCTGCCTATGTCTCTGTCTCTCTCTGTGTTTCTCATGCATAAATAAAATCCCCTTTAAAAAAAAAAAAAACCTTGGTAAGGTTTGTAAAGATGTCCTCTTTTTTTCTTGATAGTGCTTTTTATTATCTTGATCAGTCATGCTAGCGGTTTGTCAATCTATTAGGCATTTGAAAAATTCTAATGGTCTGTGGATTTTTCACTATTACATATTTATTTTCTGTTTTGTTATTTTAAGATTCCCCTCTTTTTTCTTTCCTTTTAGTTTCTTTACTTTGTTTTTATTCGCTTGTTTGTTTTTTGCCTCTGAAGGTGTATACTTAGATCATTTCTTTTCAGTTTTTCCCCCCCAAATGATAAATTTTTAGACTATAATTTTTCCTTTAAGCACGCATTAGCTGCATCCCATATTTGGGGGATTCATTTTTACCATTGTTTATTTCAAAATATTTCCCCATCTTCATTGTCCAACTCAATGGTTATTTAGAAGAGTTTTTATTAGTTTACAAGTGGCGGGGATATTCTAACTGCCTCTGTTAATGGTTTCTGGTTTAATTCCACTGATTTAATGCCAAAGAACTTATTATTTTAATGATTCAAAATTTGTTGAGACTTCCTTTCCAGCCTATCGTATAATCTGTTATGGCAAATGTTCCAGGTACACTTGGTTGGAACAAGTGCTTACTTTCACAATGTTCTGTACGTATCAGTGAGATAAGGCTGATCAATCCCATTGTCCAAAATTTTCTGTATCCTGACTACATATTTGTCTGCTTATTTGATAAGTTACTGAGAGAAATGCACTGATCTCTCACTAGGATAACGACTCCATCCATCTTTCCTTTTCATTCTGCTCATTTTTTCCTTCATTTATTTTGGGCTCGTGTTATGAAGTCCATACACATTTAGAATTGTTTTGTCGTCTTAGCTAATTGACCTTCTATCATTGATCTTGGTTAATCGTTCCTCTTTATCTCTACTTAGGATTTCGACCCTAACCTCTACTTTGCCTGATACTACCATAGCTAACGAAACCTGCTTTCCTCTGATTGGAGTTTGCATGATCTTTTCCGATCTTTCCACTTTCAGCCTATCCTAGAAGTCCTCATAGTTAAGACCTCTCCTCTAAACAGCACAGACCTGGGTTAAAATTAAACCAGTTAAGGGATGCCTGGGTGGCTCAACAGTTGAGCATCTGCCTTCAGCTTAGGGTGTGATCCTGGGGCCCCAGGATCGAGTCCCACGTCGGGCCCTGCATGGAGCCTGCTTCTCCCTCTGCCTATGTCTCAGCTTCTCTCTCTCTCTGTGTGTCTCTCATGAATAAATAAATAAAATCTTAAAAAACAATAAACCTTTAAAATTGTGAGATGATGTCTTTTAATAAAAGTATTTTCTATTGACTCTGGACATCCTGTGTTCTTTTACTCCCTTTCCTTTTAAAAAAAAAAAAAGGATTTTATTTATTTATTTATTTGAGAGAGAGAGGAGCGAGCACACACACCCAGAAGGAGGGAGAGGGACAAGCAGACTCTGTGCTGAGCACAGAGCCCAATGGGGTGCTTGATCTCAAGACCCTGAGATCATGACCTGGGCTGAAATCAAAAGTCGTGGCTTAACCTATTGAGCACCCAGGTGCCCCACTCTTACTTTATTTATTTTAGAAAAATGAATTATTTTTATTCCACTTTCTCCTTTCTATTAGCCTGTCAGCTAAACATTCTTAAATTAGTCTGTTAGTGTTATGTAGAGGTTACACCATGCATTTTTGACTTATCGTAGTCTAATTGAAGGCACTATTTTTACCACTTCCTAGAAAATGCAAAATCGCAAGGGCCTCAGAGCATTTTAACATGATTTGCCCCCAAGTGTACTTTCCTCGTTGCTCTGTTATACTCACACATTTATAGGTTTACCTTTGCTCTTGCTCTTATTCTCCCAGTGTTATTATGTTCCTTTTTCAGTATGCCTGGGATTCACTTTCTCCTGCCTGAAGAGCTTCTTTTACAGCATTTCCTTTCTTGAAGGTCTACTCGACATAAATTCTCTAAGCTCTATTTGCTTGAAAATATCTTTACTTCACTTTTATTTTTGAAAGGTATTTTGATAGGAGGTATAGTTCCAGGTTGGTGGTTATTTTCCACCAGTTTTTGGAGGGGCCAATCTATGGTCTTCTGGAGTGCATCATTTTTGTTGAGAAGCCACCTGCCAGTCCTAATATTGCTCTATTGAAAGTCATGGGTCTCTTTTTCCCTGACTTAGAAGACTTTCTCATTTTCTTTGGTGGTCATCAGTTTTGCGATGACACGCCTCGTGTGGTTTGGAGGTGTGGTCAGGCTCCTTGAATCTTGGTTTGATGTCTTCCATCAGATTCGGAAACTCATTAGAAATTACTCTTCCAAGTAGTGTTTCTGCTTGATTCATCCCCAGATTCCCCTCCTGGGACTCCAATCATGTACACGTTGGATTTTTTAAAAAAATATTTATTTATTTACTTATGATAGACAGAGAGAGAGAGAGAGAGAGAGAGAGAGAGAGAGGTAGAGACACAAGAGGAGGGAGAAGCAGGCTCCATGCCAGGAGCCCTACGTGGGACTTGATCCCGGGACTCCAGGATCGCACCCTGGGCCAAAGGCAGGTGCCAAACCGCTGAGCCACCCAGGGATCCCCACGTTGGATTTTTTAATTCATCCCGTGTCCTTTATCATTCCTTCTTTTGTCCCTCTGTGCTTTACTATAATACTTCCCAAACATTATTTTCCAATTAGCTCATTTTCTATCCAGCCTAGCCTACTTTGCTCTCAACCCTCAACTATAGAATTCTTGTTTTCAGTTATCACATTTTTCAGACCCAGATTTTTCCATTTGCTTCTTTTTTGTGTTTTCCAGCTTCAGGTTGAAATTCTCTGCATTGTCATCTATTTTCTTGAACATACTAACTGTAATAATACTGACATCTACATCTGACCACACTAATATTTGCATAGCCAGTGGGTCATTTCTTTTATCTGTATTTTTTTCCTCCTCTTCCTGTTGCTTCAAGCCTGGGCATTTTTAGAAAAGATTTTATTCATTTATTTGACAGAGAGAGAGAGAGCACGAGCAGGGGGATCAGAAGGCAGAGGCAGAGGGAGAAGCAGCTCCTCACTGAGTAGGGAGCCTGATGTGGGACTCAATCCCAGGACCCTGAGACCATGACCTGAGCCAAAGGCAGAGGCTCAACCAGCTGAGCCACCCAGGTGCCCCAAGCCTGGGGATTCTCTTTAGTGAATGTTGAACATTGGATACAAACTTGTAGGGATATAATTCTAGGTTGGCAGTGATTTTCTTTAGGCTCTTTAAAGATAATGTTAAAATTCTTTCAAGAGGGTTTAGCTTCTGAAGGCATTTAGGTGACAGAGAGGTAACTGTAAGTCTTTCTTGGGGATGCTCACCTTTGACTAAGCTTTATTCTTTGGGGATAGCTAACTTCAGGATCCTGCTGAGATGATGACGTTTCCCCCTCCTTGGAGTTGGTCCCCAAACTCCAATATTTTTTTCCCACCACCACAAATCTGTGCAAAGTTCTGCTAAGATTTTCAGGCTGTTGGTAGCCACTTTGTGCTGGGCTCATTCTGCTAAGGGAATGGCAAGTTTTTCAAAGGGGAGATGGACAGAGAACAGGGCTCCCTCCTCTGTGCTTTGCTTCTGGAACCTAAACCCTCAAGTCCTTTATGGCCTGCTAGCTGTCAGTCCCAAATTTCCTCTCCCAGCCCCAGGAGGTTTCCAAAAGCTCTAAGAGATGCCAGTTTCTGCTCAGCCCCTTGGCCTCTGGAACCACCGCCTACAAATGGGCAGGTGACTCTGGGGAAAAAGCAGGGTGGACAATCAACTTCATGTAAATGAGCTTCCCTTCTCTCTGGGATCTTGGCCCCTTCAGTCCTGGATATCCTGTTGCTCTTTCACATCTCAAAACAGATGTTTCCTGCATTTTATCTCACCTTTCTCCTTGTTAGGGCAGGAAGAAGGCCAGGCAAGAGGCGATGCTGGTGGCAGCAGAGATGGCAGCAATAGAGAGATGTGCTGATTTATTTGAGGGGGGAGGAGTCAGTGGGGAACGCAGATTGTCCCTTGGGATACCGAGCACATATTCAGTAATGCCAGGCTGATGCTCCCACCCAGGCTCTGACAGCCGTCTCCCCTGGGCACCCAAACCTCCCTGTCCATCCTCCCCATTAGAGCCTTGACTACTCTGTGGTCATCATCCATGTCCTTGTCCACTTCCCTCAAAGGCAGGGGCTTTTTCTGCTTGTTCCTATGTTCTCCCAGTGTTGCCTAGCAGGGAGATGGTCACAGGGAATAAATTAACTAAAGAAATGTGAATTTGGTTAATAATGAGCAATGCTGAAACTAGAGTTTCCTGGGTCCAGAGGCACCTGGGACCTACTGCCCTGCACCCAGCTGGGCTCGAGCGGGGCGGTGGGTTTACTGGGTTTCCACTAGAGGTGCTCCCTAGGCCCCAGGCCATCTGTTCCTCTGGCAGCTGGCGTGCCTGCACCCAGCTCTAACTGGGTCACTGGACGAGTCCCAAGGTTCTTCCCGAGGCTGATGCCTGGGCTCCTGGCTGTCTCTGGCCCTCACTTAATCCTGGCCAGGCCACATTCTCCCCGCCCCTCCACTGTCTCAGGTCAGAGCAGGTTCGTGCTGGAGGTGGGCCTTTCCCTGGCAGTGGAAGGGCAGGAGTTGACAGTAGCCTAGAGGTAGGTAAATACTGATTGTTATGACTTGGCCCTCCCTTGGCCCTGGGGTGGGTGCAGGATTTAAGCCAACAACAGGACAATCCCTTGCACCCCCCACTGGAACACCCCCAACCCCACTTTGCCAACCCCCCTCCCAGCTGCCCTCTGTTCCTCTCTCCACACCACATGGGAAAGAGCTGGTCAGTAAGTGCCACACCCCTCTGACTCTGGGACAAAAGTTTCTGCAGGGCAGGGTCTGCGGGACAGAGGCACTCCCGGGGGGAGAGCCGGCTGGTGACAGGTTGGGGGGAAGCTGCCTTCCCAGGAGCCATTTGTTGGTTTCAGATGGAGATTTTCTGTCGTGCTGTGGATGGGTTTGGGCAGAGAGGTGGGGTCAGAGAAGAGGGGATACAGGGTTGTGTGGGCAGGTAACGGGGCTGGGGTATCAGACACTAGGATCTGGTTCTCTCAAAGCTCCGGAAGCTTCTGGCACTATAGCCAAGCTCCTAACCACTACCCACTGCCTCCCCCAGATCCTGGCCACCCAACAGACTCCTATTCACCCTTCAAAACTATAAGGCTGCCTCTTCTGGGAAGCCTTCCCATTCCTCCTGAGTAGAGGCCATCCTTTCTCTAGACCGCCTCCCTGCTCAGTTTCATGCTGGGTGAGCTGTCCTTGCATCTGTTTGCCCCGCACCCAGACCTGAGCATCATGGGGGCAGTCTGATTCATCTGGGCCAGCCCCACCCCCAGCTCCCAACACCCAGCATGGGGTCAGGCTCAGAGCTGGGGCTCCCAGGAGTCCTTGTGGAAGGGGAGAGGCTGGAGGAAGGGCAGGGGAAGGGGGGACTTTGCAGCCTGTCATTGGACATCTGATTTATTCATTTCAGCCAACACCCTGACAGGGGTGGGGTGGGGGGCACAGGGCATGTAAGCGCCACCAGGAAAACTAACAGCGAAGCAGGTAGGGCAGCCCAGGTGGCGGAGGGTGCTGGGGGTGGCTGTGGGCGTCACCCACCACTTACCTGCAGGAGGCGCTGGCTCGAGCCTGCCAGGGTGGCTGGACGCCAACACCCTAGGACAGATCCTGAAGCTGACTAAGGCACCCCCCGTCCCAGGGCAGGCAGCCTGTGCGGCCACACGAGGCTGGGCGGCCCCCCGAGTGCTGGCTGAGGCTGGAAGAGAAGCCCGGATGCCCTCTGGCTGCTGCCCCCGCGGAGGCGAACCCCCAGACCTTATCCAGCCGGGACTGGCAAGTGGAGGCTCGCAACGCATCCCATGGAGATTTCCATCTCAGCTCCCCTGCCCCAACCCTCCTTGTGGGCAGGAGGAAGGGGGGGCCAGACCCCAGCATGCCCACACCCAGGCCTCCCTGTCTGACACCCTCTGCACCCCCGCAGGCTGAGAAACAGGAAGGCCGAGCTGCGGCCTGGGCCTCGGGTCTCTCCAAGACATGGACGAACTAATCAGGTGGGAAGCAGCAGCCAAGCACAGCCACGGGCTGCATAAACCCACAGGCTCCCAGCCCCGGGCACACAGATACAGCCCTCGAAGACCGAGACACCGTGTCACTCCCGAGAGGTGGCCCCAGCCGACGCCCAATTATCTCCCTGCCACCGGCCCCAGGAGCAATTCCAAGCCAGGTGCTTACTGGCACCTATCCTCAGCGGGCTCGACGCAGACCCTGCCCGAGAAAGGTGCCCCACCAGGAGCGCCAGAGCCAGGGGCCAGCCGAGGGGCCCAGGATGGAGTGGGGACCTGTCCCCTGCCGTGTGGGCAGCCCTGGCGTCAATTCTGGTACGTGGGACTCTGGGAAAGCTCACTGGCGGTGCGGTCCGAGGTGCCAGCTTGACTGAAGGCCCATTCCTGCCACGTACCAGCTGGGACTTGACACACCCCAGCTCCTCTGCCCGAGCCTCAGTGCTCTCATCTGTAAAATGGGCTCCCACTTGTGTCACTGCCTTGTCCTGAGCGTCGGCTTCAGCTGGTGAAGGGGCTCCTGACCCTGCCCACCCAGGAGCCCTAACTTCAGGGGGCGGGTGGCTGTGTCTGTAAGAGCGGCTGAGGGTGTGTCTCACGTTAGGACTTTATGAAGGAAACGACGTGTTTTGAAGATGTCCGCTCTAGAGCAAGAATGACGTATGCGGCTTAGGAGGCCACTAACTGTGATATTCTCGTAAATATATGTGACATCCTGTTGTAGTTGGGCATAGGTACAAACAACAGGAAATAGGAATAATAATAAATAGGGACGCCTGGGTGGCTCAGTGAGTTAAGCCTCTGCCTTTGGCTCAGGTTGTGATCCGGGGTCCTGGGATCGAGTCTGGGCTTGGGCTCCTGGCAGGGAGCCTGCTTCTCCCTCCCTGCTGCTCCCCCGGCTTGTACTCTCTCTCTCTCTCTCTCTCTCTCTCTCTCGCTCTGTCAAATAAATAGATAAAATCTTTTTTAAAAGAAGAAGAAATAGTAAAATAATAATAAATCTCTAGCCTCTGTTTTCCCTCCCCACGGAGGAATTGGGGAAACGGCTCAGCTAAGAGAAGTACTTCTAGGTCAAAAGCGAGGCCGCTCTATTCTGTGTCCAGAGCTCCGGTAGTTGCATCCTCCATCAGGATCCTGGCTTTTCACTGCGGAGAACATCATCTGGGCGCTCGGTCAGTCGGTCAGTCGCAGCTGTTCACATGGTCTCCACCAGCCACATTGCTGGGAGGCTGGCCTCCCCTAATGGACTTCTGCTGAATGCCTGCCCCCCGATCTAAGGCATCGGGAGTGACCTGGACACTCTGCATCGGCGCAGCCTGCTGCTGTCTGAGGCCTGTGCTGGGTGCTGAGCACTTAGCAGCAGAAGCTTTTGATGTGAAGAGTAATTTCTGGGCAAGCCTGCACTATAAGCAGCTCCCCTAATGCACGCAGGTTTTGAACACCTATCCCCAGTACCTAATTCTCAAATCAGGTATTATCGACTATAACCATCCCAAATCTTTGTGGCTGAAAATAACCATTTACTTTGTTTGTGACGCCGCAGGTTGCCTGAGAAGTTCTGGGTCTGGGTCAGCTCAGCTTATTTCTGTTGGGCTCTCTCATGCGTCTGTGGTCAGCTGGCAGGTTGGCTGGTGATAGAATGATCTGGATGGGGACCCCTGGGTGGTTCAGTGATTGAGAGCCTGCCTTAGGCTCAGGGCGTGATCCCGGGGTCCTGGGATCAAGTCCCCCATGGGGCTCCCTACGGGGAGCCTGCTTCTCCCTCTGCCTGTGTCTCTGCCTTTCTCTGTGTGTCTCTCGAGAATAAATAAATAAAATATCTAAAAACAAAAACAAAAACAATGATCTAGGAAGGCCTGACTCACATGACTGCTGGTTGGGGCACCTCGGTCCCTCGATGTGGCCTCTCTGGCAGGTGATCTGGGGCTAATTCACCAGGTGCAACACGAAGGAAGGAAACCCCCAGCACACATGTGCTTTCCAAGCCTCTTCTTGCATCACACTTGCTAATGTCCCTTTGACCAAAGCAAGTCCCATGGGCAAGCCCAGCCCTGGTGAGGGAGGACTACCCACCCAGATCAAGGAATGAGGAAGGGGACGTATAGGTGGCTGTTTTGGCTATCGAAGATCATTATTATTTCTATGATGAAGGTAGGACTCATAGAAAAATAGGGGAAGTGGGAGGTGAGCCAGCTTCTCGAGTGGCCATGGGCCTCCTGTCTTTGTCGGTTGGTGTTGGGGTGAGGGGGACACATGATCACAACGCCCAGCCAAGGTGCCATTAAAAGCCAGCCAATATTACCAAGCCAGTCTGAAAAGGCCGCATGCTGTATGATGTCAGCTCTATGACATTCTCAAAAAGGCAAACCTATGGTGACACTAAAAAGACCAGTGTTTGTCAGGGGGCAGGGGTGGGGAGGGAGCACAGAGGGTTTTTAGGGCAGCAGACTACTCCGTGTGCTCCCGTAATAGTGGATGCACATCACTGTACTTTTGTCTGCACCCATAGCAGGTTCAACACCAGGAGCGAACCCTCACGGGCTTTGCCACCAAAATGGATGGCGCTGGGTGCTGTGTCCATGTAGCTTTATCAGTTGTGACTAATGTCCACTCAGGGTATCGATGATGGAGGGGGCTATGCATGTGAGGGGGCTAGGCACATACAGGAAATCTCTGTACTTTCCACTTAATTTCCTGTAAACCTAAAATGTTCCAAAAAGTAACACCTATTAAAAAAAAATAACCAAAAACTCGGCCAGCTCCACTCTGAGAGAGGATCTGATGTGAGGTGAGGAGACTGTGCTGGGCAGTCAGAAGTGAGCAGTGAGCGAGGGTGGATCGGGAGAGAGGAAGGAGCTGGAGAGGAGGGTCTCAGAGTGCTGGAGACCCGAGAGGCCTGGTGCGACCTCCAGCCCCTTCACAATGGGGAAACTGAGTCACAGATGCCCAGGACAGGCAAGGGGAGGGAAGGGGGGTGGCCTCTTCCATCTTCTAGCTGCCTCCCTCTCTGTGACCTTGGGGTGGGGCCCTTGACCTCCTGGGGCTGGGTCTCCTGTCTGTAAGGTGGGTCCATTCACTGTCCTCCCATCCTAGGGTTGAGGGAAGGATTTAGTGAAATGATTTGTGTGAAACACAACCAGGTCTGGCATGCAGGGCGTGCTTGGGGACACACTGTTTTTTTGTTTTTCTTTTTTTTTTTAATTTAAATTCAATTAATTAACATATAAAGTGCATTATTAGTTTCAGAGGTAGAGGTCAGTGAGTCATCGGTTGCATAGAACAACCAGTGCTCATCCCATCCCCTGCCTCCTTCATGCCTGTCCCCCAGTGACCCCCTCCCCTTACCCCCCTCCTCTCCAGTGACCCTCAGTTTGTCTCCTATGATTGAGAGACTCTTATTGTTTGTGTCCCTGTGATTTCATCTTGTTTTATTTTCCCCTCCCTGCTCCTATGATCCTCTATTTTATTTCTTAAATTCCACATGAATGAGATCGTATGATAATTGTCTTCCTCTGACTTATTTCGTTCAGCCTAACACCATCCACTTCGTTGCAAATGGCAAGATCTCATCTTTTGATGGCTGAGTAATATTCCATTGCATACACACATACACCCCACATCTTCTTCATCCATTTATTGTCGCTGCCGCCACTCGAACACAGGCCTCCCGCCTCCCAGCCCCGAGCTTCTTCTGTGGCCATGGGGTGGCTCCCGGCAGCACAAGTCCTCAGGCCTGGGGCCCTCTCTTTGAAAATCTCACATCTGCCTCTCTTGGGAGTGAAGCCCCCGTGTTGAGGCCGCAGGTTGACGGGGGGCTTCCGTGTGCTGATGCGGGAGGCTGGGGGCAGAGGGGCAGCTTGCAGAATGCAGCCGGTTCACAGATGTCCCCATTAGATGTTAGCATCGTGGTGACTCGGGGGGGGGGCTTGCGGTCCACGCGGGGGCCAGTCCCAGCTCTGTTGTGTGACCTTGGGACATCCTTTAGCTTCCCCGTGCCTCAGTGGCCTCTGGAATGTGGGCCTGACGATCGGCTCCACTCGAAGGCCCTGTGAGGACAAATGGTAGCTCCTTAAAGCAGTGGGAGAAGCACCCCACCCATGGTGGGTGCTGGAAGGAGTCCGTTTTATCCTTTTATTATTATTGCTGCTCCTTAAAAACCATCCATCCGTTCCTTCATGCTCTCGTTGGAGTGAGTCCTACAAGTCTCTGGGACACAAGCTGATCCGGACCAGCATCTGCTCCCAGAGAGCTCCCCCGGGGCCCCTGGGGCTGAGACATAGGGAGCCCGGGGCTGGAAGGGGCCTCAGATGAGTCAACTCAGGTCCACATGTGACCCTGTGCAGGTGGCTCCCCCTCCTGAGGCTCAGTTTCCCATCTGTGCGGTGGGTGGGACGCCCACATCCCTTTATCTGACACTCGCACCTCATGCCAAGGGACATGGGACGGCGCGGCAGGAATCTGGGGCAGCAGTGCTAAGAGCCCTGCAGAGGGTGCTTGGGGAAGGCTCAGCCAGGCACAAGACCCCTGTGCTGGACCCAGAGACATGAGACCCCAAGGTCCCTTTCTGCAGATCTGAAGGCTCGGTCTATACCTGCTGGGAGCCGTGTAGACCCCCAGCTGCCCGAGGCCTGGGGAGGGCACCCCTACGGTGCCATCTGCGAGAGCAAAGGCTTGAGGCACGAGCGCTTCTCTCTGGCTTTACTCAATTTTCACAGAGATCATCCTTTTTAGGATCCACCTGGGGCCAAACTGCTGAATTTCTTAAAAGCCAGGAAGAATGAGGGACCAATGATTCTAATGTAGCCCTCGGGCACCACGGGAATGAGGCTGCCCCCTGCAGAGGACGGCCTCGGAGACCCGGGAAGTGTTTGTGTGTGTGTGTGCATACATGTGTGAGCTCACGGATGTGAGTGTGTTCACCTATGCGAGTGTGTGAGTGCACACATGTGATTTGTAGTGTGTGACTGCACATACATGAATGTGAATATGTGCACGTGCACACATGTGAAATGTGCATGCACATAGGTAGGTGTGAGTGTGAGTCGACATCTGTATGTGCGAACCCACCTTCTTCAAGCATCCATGTGCCATGAAAAGATGTCTTTATTTCTGAAGCTTCCTGAAGACAAGGCGCCCTTTCCGACGCACCCTGCCTCAGGTTGTGATGACACAGCTGCAGGACTTAGGGCACCGAGGAGCACAGGACGCAGGTGCCCCCAGGCCAGGACGGGAGCGGGGTGGCTGTGAAGGGTCGCTGACATCAGGAGGGGTGTTTCTAGCAGGTGCACCGTGACAGCCCAACCTGAATCTCCCTTTGGAGGGACTGGGTTCTTTGGTGACTTGACCTTTCACCTGGGGAGTGCCCCCCCCCCGTGCCCCCTGCACCTCCTCCATCCTGCAGCGCCCCCACTCCCGGGGGACCCTGCACCCTCCCCCAGGGTCTGGGCAGCCCCTTCCCTGCCCCCCCCGCCCCCGCCGTGCTGCTCACACACCCTGTCCTCCTCACATGCTCTTTCTAGGAGCCCTCACCATGGGTCCAGTGTGGATTGGGGCTCGGGGGCAGGACCCCCCAGCACTCATTCTTCCCAGATCTGCACCGACACTGCAGGTACTTCCTGTGGCTTTTCCAGGCAGGTCTGGGTAATCCAGCCCCTTCCAGGAGAGTCTCATGGAATGGAAAGCTCCTGCCTGCCCCAGCTCAGCTGGTTTAGGGGCCAGGGCCTTGCTGGTTCCTCCTCTGTGCCCCCTCCGTCCCCATTGCTAGGCAGGGCAGTGAGGAGGGGCAGCCGGAGCTGGGGTCAGGCCCCCTAAACAGTCTTTGGAGACCCACCCACAGGCCCCTAGGGCTGCAGTCCCTCGGCCATGCTCTGCACTCTGCCCCAGCTTCTAGAACCCATCCTTGAGGGTTTAATCCAGTCTCGAGAATGAGCCCCTTTGTCCCTTGGCAGCGAACAAGGGTGGCCCTGCCTCTTGGCTCCCCCCAGGCAGTCTCTTGTTCCCACACCTACATCCCCGAGGGGTCCCAGGGGACACTTGTTTGCTTGGTCCCCACACCCATCCTCCTCAAGCAGTGACTAGCAGATTTGTGCAAATTAGAGTCAGGCCTCTTCCTCCGGGCTGACCCCCTGGCTTAGCTTGGCTTGGAGGCTTGCCTGGAACCTAGTCCCGTTTGCATCCCGTGGGACCTGTCCCCAGGGCCGGGCTGGCTTGGGAGTGCACACCACCAACGCCTCCACCCCGGGCCCCCTTCACCCTGTGCTCCCCCATGTCAGCACCCAGCACCTGGCCTGGAGACCACCGCCCCACCCACTGTCCCAAAGGCAGGCCCTGCCTCCTTGCTGGCAGCCTCCACACACTGGGGCTTCAGGGCCGTCAGCGGAGTGGTGAGCTGGGAAGGAGCCAAGCTCCCTGCGAACTGAGGCAGGGCCCGTCACCGCCTCGGGGTGGGGGCCTGGGGGGTGGCAGCTGGCGATCTCCAGGGATGGGGACCCCTGCGGGAAGCACCCCCTTACTACCCCTCCCAGGCCCGAGGCCACAGGGTCAGCCTTATTCCACCTGCCTCGGGCGGGGGCCAGTCCCCAGCAGCAGGTGGATCTGGAAGGAGGGCAGGACAGGGTGAGCAGTGGCTGGTGGGGGCCCCGCAGGAGCTCAGCCACTCAGATGACCGAAGGGCGGAGGCAGGCTCCTCCTCTGGGCCTCCGAGTCCCGATCTGTGAAATGGAGGCAGGGAAGCAGGTCTGTCTAACTGAAGAGCCTTCTAGCTCACGGGGCTCCGGCGGTCCCCGCCCCTCCTGTGACACATGGCAGCCACTGCCTCTCACCGGCCCAGCACGGACTCAGCGTCAGACGGGAGCTGGAGTGGGATCCTGGAAAGCCCGTGGAGGGAAGCTGGGTGTCATCGGGCGCCGCCGCCAAGGCCGCGCCAGGGAAGCCTCGTTAGCAGCCGGGCCAGTGTCCCCGACGCAGCGGCTGGCCCTTCCAGGGGGCTGCGGCTGTCCCTGGCAGAGGGTCCACACCTGGGCGCCCACCCCGCTGTCCTGCATCCCCATAGCACCCGACGCACGTGGTGGGGAGGGCGCCCATCTCTCGGCGGAGGAAGCCAGCGCAGCCTGTCGGCAGCAGGACTGCTCCGGGTGCCACACCCCTCGCGCACATTGTCACTCAACAGCAGACTGCGGGGCAGGGTGGCCCCTGGTCACCCCCCGCCCCCGCCTCCACAGGCGAAGTGCTGACCTGCCCTCGGCCTCTCTGCTTGCAATCTGCCCATCTGTGCAATGGGTCTGACCACAGTGCTTGCTGCCGGTGTTGGCACAGGGGACGTGGCGCGCTGGCACAGGCCCACGATGCCGGCGTTCACTGTGACGGGCACCTCCTGTGTGGAGCCCTGTGGAGGTGCCGGGGGCAGGGGGATGTCCCCGCCTTCAAGACGCCTGGGTTGTAAACCACAGCTGCCCCCAAGCCCAAGGCTAGCAGGTGCCCAGAGGAGGGGCCTCCACCAGAGAGGACACCGAACGCAACCTTCCCCCGAGACAGGAGGCGCCCCTTTTCTCTCCATTGCGAGTAGGAGCAGGACGTTGAAGGAGCGTTTGAGGAGGAACTCCCGGGACCCCATTGTCCTACCCGCAGAGCCGTCTTTGGGCCGCTCAGCGCTGCTCCGACCCACGGCGGGCTCCACGTGCCCCGCGCCCTGGCCAGGTGTTTCATTCTCCGATGCCTGCCCCGGGCTCTGCCACCCTGTGGCCCCGTGGTCCTGGGCCTGCTCTTCAGCCGTACGAAGTAGACAAACTCTCTGCTTCCTTAGGATGAGACGAGAAACCAACGAGATAACCCGGAAAGAGTGTCTATGGGGCCAGGCCTCGGAGAGCCGCTCAACAAACGCTGCCCTCCCCTCGCATTTCCAGGGCCGCTCAGTTTAAGCCCCTCTAGACGCCCTGGAACAGACCCACGTGGCTCCCTTGATCGTCTCTGCCAGTGGTGTGGACCCACCGCAAGCACCGCCAACGTCTATGTGCCCAGAGCTTCCCCGTGAAGCCCCCCAGGGGCGGAGAACTCTTTGGGACAAGGTCAAGTTGGGCTGGGGCTCCTGCAGGGTGGGCTGGAGCCTTTGGGGGGGAGAGATAAGTGCTTCTCCTGAGATGCCAGGGTGTCCTCTTGTCCAGTAACAGGTGCCAGGGGCAGGGGGCGGCTTAGCCGACAATAGGCACTTGTCGCCTCGCTGTCTGGAGGCCGGAAGTCCAAGGTCAAGGTGTCTGCGGGGCTGGCTCCTCCTGTCTGCTCTCCTTGGCCTGCAGACTGCCGTCCTCTCCCCATGTGGGTCTGTGTCCTGAACTCCTTTTTTTTTTTTTTAAGATTTTGTTTATTTATTCATGAGAGACACAGAGAGAGAGAGAGAGAGAGACAGAGAGAGACAGAGACACAGCAGCTCCACGCAGGGAGCCTGACATGAGACTAGATCCCTGGTCTCCAGGATCAGGCCCTGGGCTGAAGGCGGCGCTAAAGCACTGGGCCACCCAGGCTGCCCCTGAACTCCTTTTATAAGGACGTGAGTCATGTTGGACTAAGGCCCGCCTTAATGCCCTCGTTTAATTTCATGATCTCTTCCAAGACCTTGTCTCCAAATCCAGTCACATTCAGCGGCATGAGGGGTTAGGACCTCACTGTACGAATGATGGGGTGCACAGTGACGCCCAGAGCCCTGCAGACTCATCACAATTCTGGAATTCCTGGAGCACCCATCACACGGAACCTGGTAATCCCCGTGAGAACGCCGCCCCTACACCCCTGCAAGAGCTCTGTCTCCTCCAGGGAAACTGAGGCTGGGAGACACCATGACTTTCCCCGGGGTCACACGGCCAGCCAGCAGACCCCAGCCTGGCTCATTCCAGAGCCTGTTTGTTACAACGGCTCCCAAAATGGTTCAGGAAAGTTCTAGGCTCCCCAGAAGCCACCTGCGAGGGACCACGACATGGCTCTACAGCAGGTTGTTCGCTGCCCAGCCCTGGAGACTCCAGACCTACTTGTCTTGCACACACGGTGGCCCCTGCCTGACCCCCAGCTGTGGTTCAGGAGCCATGGGACGAACGGGGTGACACCAGGCACAGTCGCTGCCCTTTAGGAATACGTGCCCTGGGCAGGAAGGCAGCTCGCTGCACATGTGACCCCTCAGGACACCAGCCAAGAGCCGGGCCACCGCTCCCCTCTGGTCTGGGCCGTGTGTGGGGGCCTGCCTGTCCCTTGTCCCAAGCCCTCGGCTGTCCCGGAACTGAGTCATGACAGAGCTTGGGAGGACTCCTCAGGGTGGGGGTGTGGGAAGGGGGGCAAATCTGGCGCCCACATGTTCTCGCTTGCTTCCGTCCACGACAGCGGCTTCAGCCCGTCCCCTCGTCACCCAGAAGCGCCCACGGAAGACACGTCCAGGTGCCATGAAAAGCCCCAGCTCTGAATTCCTCCCCCCGGGGGTCCCCGGGGCAGCTGCCAGCTGCAAACAGCGTGACCAGACAGTCTCCGAGGGCAGGGAGCCGCAGCAGCAGAGAACATGGATCTGTGTCCCGGTTGGAGTCGTGTGGCCACATCACATCCGATGTGAGGGGCCTCCTGTTAGGAGCTCAGTGCGCGCCCCAGGTGACAGGTGGCACTCCGCCAGGATGAGGCCCTAGGACCCCGCGCCTTGCTGTGTGCCGGGGCCGCGCCTCCGTGGCACTCGCTCAGGGAGCACCACAGCCCCACATAACAGCTGGGAAACTGAGTCAGGGTCAGATCACGCAGCACCAGGCAGGGAGGGGCAGGGCAGGAGTCCCGTTCACGCCTGGGGCTCTGACGCTCGTGTGGCTGGGCCGTCCCAGCTCCACCCTGAGGGATGCTTTTCCCAGTTGTGCTCTGTGCTCCCCCAACATTCACTGCCACCCCCCACCCCCTCGCCACATTTTCAGATCCCATTGGACTCCGGGCCTTGGCCTAAGCTGTTCCTACTCCCTGAAATGCCTTCCCAAGGCCACCTTATTGCAGGCCCTGCTGAGACTTGTGGCCTGGGAGCTGGGTGCAAGATCCCCAGGCCCAGGTGTGCATCAACTCTGAGATCTAGGTGGGTCCCTTCACCTCTCTGAGCCTCCCTGCCTCCGTTTCTGTGTCCATAGACCAGGAACAGATTTGGGTCCTTCTAAGGGCTGTGAGGGTCAGTGAGATGTAAGATGAGAAAACCTTTTCAAAAATAGGAAACCTTTCAATGCATCATCACCAGTCAGCCCCAGGGCCCTTGCACATACCCGTTGGCAGCTCATGGGAGTGTAGGTGAGGATCTCTCCCCTTCAGCCACCTCAGTGGTTGAGGTGGGGGCACCTAGTTCTTTCCTCTTCCTCCTCTTCCTCATCCTTCTTTTTCATCATCATTGCTCACATGATAGGCCAGGCTCCTCGAGGACTGGGTATTCTGGTTACCTGTCTGGAGGATGAGGAAGCTGAGCCAGGCGAGGAGGCCAGAAGGTGGCTGAGCTGGTATTCAGCTCTGCAGCCACGACAGTGCTGGCGTCAACCATGCCGTGTCCTCCACCCGGAGCAGGTGGGCGCCCCAGACAGCCCAAGAGCTCTGAGCTCTGCCCAGACCGACTGCTCCCAGATCACTCGCCCTGGCTGATGTCCGCCCCCCCCACCCCCACCCCAAGGGCCAGACCCTTTATCACGACACCAAAACCTGTGCTTTCTGGAGGCTGAGGGCGTACGGATGGTCACCTGCCAACACTCGCCCCGAGGCTTTTCCTGCTCTTGCTCTGCTCACTCAAACCGGGGCTGGAAACCCCGGCTCTGTCAGTGCACGCTGGGCCCCCCTGGAATCTGGGGCCCGGCATCTGCTGGGTGCTCAGCCTGGCCCCAGCGTGGCCTCACATCCCTCCTGGCCTCCCTGCCTCCACATCTCGGGACGCCTCTGAGCCCTGCCAAGTCCCCAGGGACGCTACGGCCCTCGACCTCCCCCTCTCCCCCTCCATGTGATGACCCCCCCCTTGTCCAAACTCCCATGAGGCTCCTCTGAGGGCTCTCCTCCTTGACCAGACCTTGACCCCGCCCTGCTCCAGCAGAGAATCCCACTAAGCCGTTTCATCAAGGATCCCCCAGTTCCTCAGCCCCCATCCTTGGTGTCTGAGTCCTTGGCCCTTAGGAAGAATTCTATGAGGCTGTTTGGCAGGAATCCCCCCAACCTCTGGTGTCTAATCAAGCCCCTGTCAGTGATTTTCCATGCACTGACCCCTTGATCTGCTCCATGGCTATAAACCCCCAGCCGTCTTGGCTGTATTTGGATTTGACTTCAATCTCTTGATCTTTTTGCAATAGTCTTGACCCTTATAGCAATAATCTTGAACAAAGCCTTCCTTGCTGCTTTTAGCAAGCATCTGGTGCAAATTTCTCTTTAACAGCACCCCCCTAACCTCCGCTAGCCTGGCCATCCGCCCCACTCTTGAAATCTTTGTTTTTTTTTTTAAGATTTATTTATTTATTCATGAGAGACACAGAGAGAGACGGAGACACAGGCAGAGGGAGAAGCAGGCTCCCCGCAGGGAGCCCGATGCGAGACTCGACCCCAGGACCCCAGGGTCATGCCCTGAGCCAGAGGCAGAGGCTCAACTGCTGAGCCACCCAGGCACCCCTCACCCTTGAAATCCTACTCTGTGTCTTGGTCTAGGGCAAGCGTGGCATTCGGAGCCCCGACATCACCTCCTGGCTCCCCGCCCGGGTGGGCACTCCCTCCTTCCACCCTCATCCACATCTGTAAAATGGGTAGAGAAGAGAGAAGAGACCACACGCACACCACGGAAGGCAGCTCCCCGAGCAGAACAGGTGCTTGGCAGACATGTGCTCCTTTGTCCTTCTCGGGCTCCTGTTTATAAGACGCCTTAAATCTGCCAGCAGAGAAAGACTCCACGCTGCTGGGATATTCTGTGTTCCGATGGGGAAAACAAAATCCCAGGTGGCGAGCGAGAGGCAACTCTCAGAAATGGTGACATCTGCCCAGCACTGCTTCCCTATTTATCTCTCTATTTCGGTGCTCAAAAGGACAGGCAGGTGGCCAGCCGCAGAGCCGAAATTGAATAAAAGAACCGGGAAGGTGTGGGACAGTCCAGGCTCAGCCCCGGCGGGGTATGGGTCTTCAGCGGGGTTGGCTTGGTGTTTTTTCCCCTCCACCGGAAGGACAGGGCAGGGAGTCTATGACATGTTTTAGGTGTTCATCGGGCGTTTCCCTTCCCTTACCCCAGGCCCGCAGCTCTCTTGGGACCTGGCTGGCAACCTGCGTCCTGACCTGGAGTGGCTTCGAGGGGAGGGCCTGGGGGGCAATGAGTCCTAGAGAATGTGACACCCAAACTCTCCCGGGAGTGGGGACAGGCCAGCTCTCATCTGTCATGCAGGGTCTTGGGATGAATACGTGCAGGAGCTGGGGCCAGAGGCACGGATTCCCTTCCTTTTACACCGACTTCAAAAGTCCCCTGCTCCGCGAAGCCTTCTTTGCATCCACCCCCGCCTCACCCCAGGCTGGCTCAGGGTCCCTCATCGGAGCCCTGATCATGCTCCATGGCATTCAGTGTAGCTCCCTCTACTGGGACCGGTGTGTCCCAGCACAGGGGTGGCAGCAATACGTCTGCACAAATGCAAGCAGGAACGCATGGAAGCCTTTCCCTTCTCTGACGGGCAGCCTCTTCTCCTGTGCTCAAGGTGGTACACGGGGTGCTGTTATCCCCCCAGGGCCAGCTCAGACCTGGCAAATGACAGTTAATTACAATAATACTATTAATATGACAACAATAAAAATAACCACCACACTACTGCCACCACCAATTACTGAGCCTTACTACGAACCAGGTGCATTTCTCAGTGTACTTTACTGAAGACTCGTGACAGCCGTGGGAGGTGGGTATTATTATCCTAATTTCTCAAATGAGGAACCAGAGACTCAGAGAACTGACTCCTTTGATGAGCGAGGGCGGTGGCTCTGGAGGAGCCGGGTGTGGGCAGGGAGGGGAAAGTAGGGGTGCGCGGGGGGAGCTGGGCAGCCTGGTTCGTGTCTCAGGGCTGCCGTGATGGGGACCACAGACGGGCGAGGGCAGGGGGCTTACGACGACAGGTTCTAGGAGCTGGAAGGCTGAGATCAAGGTGTTGGCAGGCTGGCTCTTTCTGAGACTGTGAGAGAGAGAATCTTCCCTGGGCTTCTCTCCCTTTCTGGGGGTTTGCTGGCAATGCACGGCGTTCCCTGGTTTGCAGACGTGTCCCCGGATCTCTGCCTCTGTCTTCACGTGGACTGCTCCTTGTGCATGTACCTGGGTCCAAGTGTGTCCTTTTCATCAGGACATCCAGCAGCCATATGGGATTAGGGCATACTCCAGGATGACCTCATCTCAACATCATTCGTTGTACCTGCATCGGTCCTATTTCCAAATAAAGTGCCACATTCGGAGTTACCGGGTGTCAGAACATCAACCCATGAATTCTGGAGGTCAAATTCAACCCGTAACAGTGACTCCAGGTGGGGCTCTGGGAAATGGGGCGGGCTGTGGAATCAGTGAGGTGAGGCTGAGTGCCCAGTGGGGACTGGGGACAGGCCAGCAGGTGGAGGGGGCGATGGGGGCACTGTACACACCCGTGTGCCCCGGGGAAACCAGCAGGTCAGGGAAGTGTTGCCTGGGTTCCCCCAGCAGGGCAAACATTTCCACAGCCCCCCAACCCCATCCTCACACCATGAGCCCTCAGATCTGGACCCTGACCACCTCAAGAACCCTTAAATCTGTTCACTCCTCACAAATAAGCGAATACATATATAGTCTATAGCAGATGGCAGGGAACATCTCAGGGGAAAAAGCCGAGAAGACAGGTAGGAAGTGTCAGGAGGGGAGGGTGCTTCGGAGAGGTAGTGTGTCAGCCGAGGCAGGCAGGAAGAAGGAGGCCAGGGTGGGAGTGGATAGCAGAACCAGCCGGTAAGCAGGACCAGCCAGTACAAAGGTCCTGAGGCAGGCGTGTGCCTGACACGTCCTAGGAGCAGCAAGGAGGACAGTGGCATGGAAGAAAGGGTCAGGTGGGAAGATGCAGGAAAGGCCGTCTTGGAGCTGGGTGGGTTACCTCGCTTGCCCCCGGCTCAGCGCAGCCTCTGACCCAGGCTGGTTCCCCTCCAACTCCCCATCCGATGGTGAGAGGAGCCTCACGGCCTGAATCCCTACCCCGAGGCACACCTAGGTCCCCAGGCCTGTCCTGGCTGCACAACAAGCATGCTTGTCATGATTGAAATCCCTTTATGTAACAATATCATGAAAGCCTGGGGAGGAGCCAGGAAGAAAACCCCTAGAAGTAAAGAAATAAAGACAACGGACTCGCTATGAATAGAAAGCCCATTTGCAAAAATCGCAGAAGGGATCACAATATTTCCAAATCTTCCCATGGCTTTGCTTTAATTGCCGCCGAGCACCACTTTCTTCCTGATGCTTTAATCAACCAATTTAGATGTATTGCTGCCCTTGACACAGGCTTGATTTCTGATAAATGGAACAAAAATATTAAGAAAGCGGGCACAGTTGGAAACAGCAGGCCCGCGCTCCCTGCCCGTGTTCTGCCTGACGTTGCTGCAAAATGTCCCCCCTAGTTCAGCAAATCTTTGCTAAGGGCCTACTGTGTGCCAGGCCCCCAGAAGGCACCGCAGAAGCAAGCAGATCCATGAGAGCGGACTCCCAGATCAATGAGTATTTGTAACAAAGTGACAAAGGAGCAAAGTGCCCAGATGGGTAGGAGGTGCTTCAGCAAAGACAGGCCCCGGCAAGGGGAGTCTTAACTAGGGACGGAGGAGCAGGGGGAGGGGCAGCGAGAGCCCGTGGAGGCCTGACGGAGGAGGAGGGTGCTGGCATCCTAGAAAAGATTCCGCGGAATGAGCCAGTTAGCTGTGTGGGTCTCTTAGGGTAAGAGCCTTGCAGAGAAGGGGGGCCACGAAGCTGGCCTTGGCTCTGGATGGGATGGGGCCATGGAGGGAACAGAGGGGTGGGTCCCTTGGGCTGCTGGCTGAGAGCAGACTGGGGGCAGAGGGGTATTTGAGTCGCAGCTCTGCCCCAAATACCTCAACTGTGTGATTCTGTGCTCTACGAACGACCTGGAAGCTTCTGTGGGGCTCAGGCCGGGGGTCAGGGAGACAATGGTCCATTGAGGTTTGCAAAAGGTGGTCCTCCTGACAGCCCTGCAGCTGGGCGTTCTTGGACAGGTCAGTCAGCCTCTGGATGGCTTCTGGCCATAATCACCGCGTGGGCCGGCTGGCTGCCGTGAGCCGTAGTTTAGGGAGTGGGTGAGAATGTGCTGGACCCCATGCAGGTGCTCTCTGCACTCGGAGAAGCACCCCTGTGAGTACTGTGGCCGTGACTGACTGGCCCGGGCAAGTCCTCAGAACAGGATGGGATGGACGTGCACCCACAGAGCACCTGCCACACACCTGTCGGGAGACACAGGGCGTCGAGGTGAGGGCTGGGGCCACCTGAGCTCTCCACAAACAGGAACTTAGCTGCAAGCACTGGGTCTCATTAGGCCCCCGAGGCCAGACTTGGGGCTGGGAGGGCACCGTGCCAGGCCCTGCCCACAGTCTAAAGACCTCCACGCTTGGCTCATGCATCTCCATGTTGACATAGATGCCTCCCGGTCCCTGAGACTCAGAAGGCAGGCCCAGGTAGGAAGAAGCACCCCTCCCCACGCACACACCCTGATGGATGGGCCAGACACCCTGGCCTCAGGAGGAGGAGTGGGACCAAGGACCCTGGACCCAGTCAGAACTCTGCTACGTCTCCCCTTGAACAAGGAAGCAGTCAGCTGAACCACAGCCCCCGGGGCCCCGAACACAAACGCCATCCCATTGCTGCCTATCTCATACCCTCCAGTAAACCTGCAAGGTGCACTCATCATGAGGAATTCTCTAATAAATACAGGGCCCTGTCCCTGGGCTGCTGCCGCTGCCCCAACCCCAGACAGAGCCCAATTCTCTGACACAAACACCTGGAAGACCAACTGTTGGCTTCCTTTCATCTCTCAGGTGGGAGAGATGCCATCCTTGGGCAGGATCCCTCCTGCCCTGGGCCCTTTGCCTAGCCCACAGGACTCCTGTAAGCGCCATTGCTAGGATGACCCTGAAGGGCTGGGTGCCACCAAGCCCCACCTACTGTGCGCCCCTCCCTGTGCAGAGCTCACCCTGCAGCCACGCCCCCGTCACAGCCTCGATCCCCATCTCACAGAGGGGGACACAGGCCGGGAGAGGTAAAGCCGCAGGTCTGAGATCAAAAGCCTGTGAGTGGCTCACCTGGGCTTTGCCCCTAGGCCGTCAGCTTCCAGAGCAATGTTCTGGGCTGTTAGAACCGGGCAGCCATGGAGAGCAAGCGCTGGGCGAAGCTGGAGGGTGCACACAGGGCCCTGGGATGAGGGTCTCCAGGCTCCTCGCAGCAGGCAGGATCCGGGAGGGGCCGGGGACCAGCTCCAGGTGCTGAGGCCGGGCCATGGCCATGTCCTCCCCTGAGAAGCCCAGCCCCAAGGACAGGTGGCTCGCTGAAGGTCACTCACCAGGAAGCAGCGGAGCCAGGGTTCAAACACCTCCCCAGACTCCAGGTAGGGCCTCAGCCCAGCAGCCAAGCGTGAGTTCAGCATTTTCGGAGATGGAAACCCCCCCTTCTTCTGGCTCCTCTCCTCCTCCAAACAGCTGGCAGGTCTCAGCCCTGTGCCCGAAGATGCCAGGAGCAGCTGTCCCCTCCGCGGGCGGCAGGGTCCTTTAGCTCCTCCCGCGGGGCTGGGGGCTGGGAGGGCAGGTGCCCCAGCTATTCTTAGCTCCCCGGGGCCCACAGGCAAGGTCACCCTGCTGTCCCGAGAGAGAAGTACTCTGATCTGGACAAGTTGGCAGAGCGTGTGGTCCACGGGCTGCCCTGCTCGGGAAGGCGGGGGCCATTCCTGGTTTGGGGATTGGGCCCGGGGCAGGCAGCCAGGTAGAAAGCCGGCCCAGAGGCAGTTAGAGACCCCAGCCTTTGCCTGTGGGTGCCCCGGGGCCTGAGCCCCCGGGTGCCTGTGTTCACTGACCTGATCTGGGGTCCCCGGGACAGCGTCTGGCACCCAGAAAAGGCTCCATCAATACTCATGGAACACATGGATTAATTAATCCGTGAGGAAGCCCCAATCTCATTTTCGAGAACTATGCTACCTGGGGAGGGGGAGGCAATGGCCGAAGCCATGGCCCACATCTACGAGGCGCTGTCTCCCTGTCAGCAGTCCCAGGAAGGACCCCTGTACCTCAGTCCTTGCGACAACCACACAGATCAGAACACTGGCTCATCCTCATGTTGTGCATTGGGACACCGGCTGTGGGGGAGCCAGGGCAGTGACTCCAGTCCCCAGGCTGGAAACCATCCCGAAGATGCAGGCTGAGATGGGAGCTCCTGAGGGCAAGGCCATCTCAGTGGACCCTGAGATGGACCGTGGAGATGGGCATCCTAGAAGAGGCGGCACATAAGCCATGACCCAGAAGCCTGTCATGGAGAAAACCTTCCACTGTGGACACTGGGCACACTAAGGAGACTGCATGTCCCAGGGTTTTGGGGGGCGCAGGGGAGGGCTTGGCAGGAGGTGGGATTTAGGGTTGTGCTTTGGAGAGAGCCCCTGGGCTGCCCTGCCGAGGGGGCATGGGGTGGGGGGGGGGGCAAGCAGGAGAGCTAAGGGGACTGGAGTTAGTTGGTGAGGCCTGAAGTCAGGGTGGAGATGGCCCTGAGTCTCCCTGCCAGCTGGGGAGGGAGGAGCATGGGAACATAATTACAGGGTGGGATTAATCACAGCACCTTTACGGAGAGGACTTCACACATCATTATCTGCCAGGGATGAGCAGCTTGTTTGGGGTGCGGGGAGAATTAATTAAGGTTGGGGACGCCTCGGAGAGCTGCGGATGAAAGGTGCAAGGCAAGTGCCAAATATGCTTATTAATAAAATAAAATTTTGGGGCCAACCTGCAGAGGTGGCCAGATTGTGCACTGGGGTCGGGGGCGGGGGTGGGAGGGTGTCAGGCACCTGCTGGCTCCGCCCAGGTCTGTTAGAACCAGGGATGCAACCTCTTGAGGCTCGGGCTGGGCCTTGTGCTGGGGGATGGGGGGGGGGGGGCATCAGGAGCCAGGTCAGACCCAGGCCGGCCCTCAGGAAGCTCCTGGTGGTGACAGGAGTACAGACAGACAGTGTCACTCAGTGTGACCAGTGCTGTGATGGGCGGGAAGCCCAGAGGCAGCAGGACGGCAGCCTGGGCCTGAGAAGGCTTCCAGGAGGAGGAAACAAGTGACCAGGCAGCAAAGGATAAAGAAGGAACAAGAGACACACACTCTGGGATCAGAAAACAAAGAGCCAGAGGCAGGTGGCATGAAATAGGGTCAGGTTCAGGAAAGATGAGAGCCTGAGTGAGCCTAGGGTGACTCTGCACAGCAGACAGAGCTTGGCGGCCTGTGGAATCCAGACTTTGTCCTGAAGGCAGGGGGGAGCCAGGGAAGGGTCCTGAGCAGGAGACTGAGGGTCAGATATGGGTTTCATGTGGATCTCTTTGGCTCTGGGGTAGGGGGGCAGAGAATGGAGTCAGGGAGGCTGCTGGCTACTGCTCGAGTCCAGGCAGGAGGGAGTGAGGCTTGGACTGGGTGGCACCGGTGGGTACTGGGAGGAATGGCCGGGAGGCTGAAGCCAGGGGACCCTCAGGGCTCTGCCTGGTGAAGCCAGCCCAGCTGGTGCTGGACAGGTGGAGGCGTGAGTATCGTCGAGGGCAGAGTTCCCCACACGGTTGGCCTCAGTGTCCATGGCACAGTCCTATCCTTCTCCCCGGCTAAGCCCCATGCTCTCGGGGCAGGGCCTTGACCGAGGGTGTTCATGGATCATGGGCCCTGTGGACTCCACCCAGTGGGGAGGTACCCAGAGCCCCTGGTGTGCTTGATGACCCCACGTCCCCCTCCTGCATGCCACCAAGCTGTCTCGGGTGGCCCCCTGTGGGTGGAGGACAGATGATGATGCAAAGTGCCTGTGTCCTGCCTCATACACAGTAGGTGCCTAATCCAGCAGCTGTTAGTAGGATCAGTGAATGCCAAAACTCCAGGCGCTGGCTGCTGACAGGGGGAGAGGGCAGGGCTCACCGAGTAGAGCCCCCCTGTGCACCAGGCTTTGCACTGAGGCGCTCACTAACTTAGTGGCCTCAGCTGGCCATTTCTCACGGGGTCCCTGAAACATAGGAGCTGTTGTCCCCATTTCAAAGACAAGGAAACTGAAGCTCAGACTGGAAGGTGACTTATCCGATGGCCATCCCGGAGAGGAGGCAGGCCCAAGAGTCTTACTCTAACGCTGGGGCTTATTTTGTAACAAAAATGCATTAAGGCAGC
Source organism: Vulpes vulpes (assembly GCF_048418805.1). Classification (NCBI taxonomy): domain Eukaryota; kingdom Metazoa; phylum Chordata; class Mammalia; order Carnivora; family Canidae; genus Vulpes; species Vulpes vulpes. The sequence goes on from NC_132795.1 coordinate 51,705,466, forward strand.
GAGAAGGCTTAACGTGCTGTGTGACGTTGGGCAGCCCACTGGCCCTTTCTGAGCCTCCGCTTCCTTGTCTGCACTGGGGGGTCCTGCTGCTGATGGTGGAAAGAGGCCCTTGTGGGCCATGGTTCTGGGATGCCTCCTTGCTGGTGTGTCACTGCCCAGGACACTCCCATCGTGCTCTGCAGGCAGAAGGCAGCCCATCCTCTCTTTGGCCTGGGGTCCAGTACGAGGCATTGCGTTCTGGGGGTGATGGAAATAGAACCAACTACAGGGGGCCTGGCCCCTCCTATGGTCGAGTCCCAGTGGGCAGGACTGACACAGAGGCCTGTCCCCCAGGACACCAAAGGGAGGTCACCTTTTCTCTAAGAAAATGATATTGGTGTGAATGGTCCTGAACTCGGGAATCTAACGTAGGGTGGACAGGCCTCTACTGACCTGGTGTGTGACCCTGGGCAAGGTACTGAACCTCTCTGATCTTATCCTCAACTGAGAAGGTGCTAAGAGAACAGTGCTTCCTTCATGAAGAAGTGTTTGCCAAGCTCTAGGCCTGGCCCAGGGGGTACGAGTCATATTCCAGAAACTGGACTTTCCCTTCCTCCAAAGGAACCAGGGGGGTGGGCTAGGCCTAGGCCTTCTCAGCCAGACAAGCCCTGGGCAGGGCCTGGGGGGCACCAGAGCCTATGGCCACAGCCACACCCCTTATTCTCCTCCCCCAGGCACACCCCCCCAAGTTCCTGAGCGGCCCCTCGGAGGTTCTGACTCACTAGATGTCCACCTACGAATAGGCTGTGGCTACCAAAGGGCCAGACCGGCAGGGGCTACCTGGCCAGGGTCACGGGCTCCACCCAGCTGTCCAGGCCGGGCCCACTTCCCCACAGCCGGGGGTCCCCCCTGAACAGAATTCAGACAGATGTTGGAACCCACCACCAAAGGCTCCAAAACCCAAGATTTTGCAATAACAGGCTGCTCTGTGAGGTTAAGCCAAACAATTTACAATATTTGGAGAGGCTGCTCAGAAAAATCAAAGAAGCCTGGAGTTCCAACCCAGGTCACAGGGGGCCTGTTGACCCCAGACACCCACCTCCCAGTGCCTGGGTTCAACCCACAGGAAGCAGTGCTGGGCTGAGCCCACCAGAGCCTCACACCATCAGAGCCAGAAGAGGCCCTGACCAGTGTGGAGCTTGGAGCAGGTGGGGGTATGGAGGCCTGGGGAGACAGAGCCAGGACATGCTCCCGGTCCAGGGACAGACCCGAGTTCAAATCCCAGCCTTAACCACTTCTTAGCTTGTGTGACCCTGGGCTAGTCACTTAACCTCTCTGGGCCTGTTTTGTCAACTGTAAATAGGAATGTAGAGAAGCAGCTCCTGGGATGGTAACCAGGATACAGGGAGACCATCCAAGTGATGCCAGGGGGCGCTGAGCACCCAGTAAGTGGAAGCCGTGACCTATCCAGGGCGGAGCAGCTGCAGAGTGGAGACTCCTTCCAACGCTGGTTCTACAGAGCAAAGCCCTCACCCAACTTCCCCAAGTCAGAGCTGCTGAGGAGGGGCCGCCAGGGCAGTGAGGCCCTCACAGAGGGCCCCCCACCCCCCGCCTCTTACAGGCAGTGTGCCCTCGGGCCGTCCGGTGACCTGGCTGGGCCCCCTCCTGAAGCTCTGAGCTGGGGGTGGCCCCCTGCCCCCCACCCCGCATTGGCTCTAGGTGCAAAGGCCGCGGAGGCTTGGAGCTGAGGAGGCTCTGCACAGGCCAATTATCCGGATTATCACTGTTGTTGTGATGACTCCAGGGCCTGCCCGCGGGGAGGGCTGCCTGGCGTGGAAATTAGGCCTCCGCTCAGGGTGCTTGGCTCAACCTACCAATTTGCATCATATTAATCCTCGTCATCTGCACTCTGGGTTGGAGGCACTGGTGAGACGGGGGAGCCCCAGAGCCACCAGCTGCCGCAGAGCCGGAACCCAGGCGGATGCAGGAAAGGGGTCCTCTGGGTCAGATGGGCGCAGGGGGCAGGGGCAGACCCACTGGGTGTCCCAGGCCTGGCCGGAGGCCTCCCACTACCCCCCACCCAGTCCGGCCTCTCTGACTTCCGCAGGGACCTGGGCTGTGCCTCCTGGGAGCAGGGCCAGGCTGAGCTCCCTGAACCCCCCCCCCCTGCAGGAGGTGAACCAACGTGTCCACGGCCACCAGCGTGGACTCGGGGAGCCAGGGTTTAGGTTTAGTGTGTGCGATGCCGCAAGGCCAGGGCTCCGCTTCCCTGGGTCCTCCCCACTCCCTGAGAGCAGGTGTCACAGCCTGTCACTCCTAAGTTCTGTACCTGCAAGACTGTCATAATGACAGAGAGGACACCGGCTCCGATGCCACAGGCTTGTCACAACCTGAAGGCAGGTTATTATCAGTGACGTGGACAGATGAGTAAACTGAGCCCCTGGGGACTCTTGCTTTGCAGTTTGAAAAGCCAGGTTGGGTGTCTCCCGCCAGCCCTTCCTGGCTCCCACTGCCCCCTCGCGGCAGACACGCTCCTGCCACCCCCTCCACCCCCCATCCCTGCAGCGGCTCCTGACTGCTGGGCATTCACAGGCTCTAATCCAAGCCTTAGGGTCTGGGGCAGGCGGGTGTGCAAGGGCCGCCTTCTGGAGTCTGGATGTTTCCCTGGGCACAAGGCCCGTTGCTAGAATCGGCTGCCCTGAGCCTGTAGCAGGGACCTCGCTGCCAGCTTTCTCCAGATGGATGAAGACTCTGTCTTTTCATCCCTGGGCTGAATTTCCTAAAATGTAGAATTTGCAACTGTGTCTCCCATTGGCTTAGATCTCCCCGATATCCACATCCCTACTGTCAGGGATGGGGGTGCACTGAATGAAATGGAAACGCTTGGGAACACGTAGGTGCCCTACCCGAGGACAGGGAGCTGTCATGATCCAGCAGGTGCGTCTGACCAGGGACTAAGGCAGCCCTCTGCCCACAGCACACGTGGATGTGGGAAAACAGGGACCAGAACCCAGAAGGCCTTGAATGCCAAACTAGGGACTCGAACTTCATCCCAAAGGCGTAACCACAGAAGGGCCACAGGCGGAGGGATGCCCAGGTCAGGATCCCGTTGTACCAAGACCACCCCAGGGGGTCTGCAGTGGGAGCGATGGGCTGTCAAGGATCTTCACCCCGTAAAAATTAAGTAGTTGGCCTGAGTGTTTGCTCAGTATATTGGTTTTTCTTTATATATATATAATACCTAGATTGGTATTTCTATGAGCCTAATAAATGTGGCAGCTTCAGACAGCGCCCACTTATTGCCCCAGAGCTCTGGGGGTCAGAAGCCTGGGCGGGCTCAGCACGTCCTCCTCTCAAGGTCTCACGAGGTAGAAATGAAGGCATCGGCCAAGGTGGGCCCTTGTGGGGAGACTCTGGGGGCCGTGTTCGGGGCTCCTTCAGGATGCTGGCAGGACGCGGTGCCCGGTGGCTGTTTCCTCCTGGCTGTTGGTGGGGGGCTGCTCTCACCTCCTGGCCCCGAGACCACCCTGCTCTGCAGGAGCCTCGCTCCCCTCTGGCTTCGGCTTGACTCTCTTCTAACACCTGCCGGGAAAGCCCTGAGCTCGCGGAGCCCGGAGGCCAGTGTGAGCAGCTCAGGCTGCCAGATAATCTCCTTATCTTGGGGTCGGCTGATTAGCCATCTTCATTAAACCTGTCAAGCCCCACATAAGTGATCTCAGAGTAACACCAGGAGGGAAGGAGGTGGGACCACTTTAGAACTGGGCCTGCCATGTGTACTTTTGATGCAGACAGAAGCCCGGTCTCTTCTCAGCAGTGAGTGGTCCTGCCGGGCTCCCTGCCAGGGCCAGAATAGAAGCTGTGTTCGCACCTTGCGGCCAGGAGGGAGGCAGGCAGGAGCAGGGAGGAGCGGGGGGCTGTGTGGAGGCACCCCTGGCCCGGGGCTCGCACATCCGTGTCACCACAGCACCTCTGGTCCACGGAACGGGCTTCTGGACCCGGCGACCAGCTCCCTGCCTCCAGGCTCTCAAGTCTCCTCCAAGCGACAGTGACCACAGCAGCGGCTTTGATGCACTGAGCACCTACTATGTGCCTGGCTCTGAGCAGTCAAGACACCTTCCAGATGAGCACACACAGGCAGCGCAGGCTCAGCGCAAAGTCCTCTTCGTCCCTGGGCTGCCCTCCGGACCCGGCCCTGCGACTGCGGGGAGGCTGCAGCTTTTTGCCCATTGGGAGAGCATAAGCAGCAAGGTCACAGGGTGGCCATGACCTAACTGGCCTCCCGCCTGGGCAGTGGTGGGGGGGTTCAGGGCTGGGCGGCAGAGGCCTGGCTGCTGGCTGCCTCTTCCTACCCTCCAGGGGCTTGTGTCCTCTGACAATAAAGTGGAGGGGATGGACTTGATGCCTACCCCCCCCCCCCCCCGCCCTTCACAGTGCTTTATCCAGAGGTGGAGGCAGCATGGGTGCTTCAGCCTCTTTGGATGGAGAAGGAAACAGGCTGCAGGCAGTGAGTGACCTGCCTGTCACCCCCATCCACTCCATAGGAGGGGCCAAGTGGCCAGATGGCCCAGAACCGAAGCCCCGAGCCAGGCCAGCAGTTCAAATCCTGGCTTGGCCTCATCCTCCATGGGTGACTCTGAGGGTGGGATTTCAATCATCTGTGAGCCCCAGTTTCTTGTTTTGAATTCTGGAAATGGGGGCTCGGGGTGGGAACCCTAAGATCTTGACGAAGGAGAGGCCCTTGGGAGGGCAGAGGCTGCTCCCCAAAGGAGGGGGGTTGAGGGGAGACAGTGTAGAGGCTGGGGGCCAGCTGGTGGTGCTCACTCTGGCTGGCAACCCCCCCACCCCCCAGCAATTACCTTGCTCCCTCCCCAAAGGGGGGCTTACTGTACAGACCGCTGCTGAATGCCTCGTGCCCCCAACTTCTAATTAAATGGCAGTGATTTTGACGTGGCAGGTGATCTTCTCAGGAGGCCTGGCTTTAAATTTAGCTCCCTCCCCAGCCAGCCCTTTGAAAAGGCTGCTCTCCACGGAGAGAGTGTGAGTCATCCACAGGCCTCCCTCCCGCCTGCCCTGGTGAGCAGCAGCGTTTGCGGGGGAGCAGGCCTCCCGAAGGCAGAGAAATAGTAAATAGGGATGGTATTAAAGGCGACAGTGCATGTGGAGCTCAACACACAGTAGGCTCAGAAATGGGGAGTCTGTAATTACCTGCACACTCGCCCTCGCCTCTCCCTCCCCCAGCCCGGCCCCCGGAGGGGACGCAAATATTTGTGGTCCCGGGACCGGATGCTGGTGTCCAGGCTCAGCTCACCTAGCCCCCAATGGCCCTTGGAGCCCACTCCTCCTGCTCCTACAGATGCACAGCCTGCTGGCTGGGGCTCCGAAGCCTGAAGACTCTCCCCACCCCCAAAGATACCTTCTTGTGCCCCTAGAACTTGGGGACGTTACTTTATATGGCAAGAAGGAAAAAAAAGGAACTTTGCAGATGTGATTTAGGAAGGGTCTTGAGATGGGGGATTATCCTGGATTATTGGAGGCCCCCAAGTGCGATCCCAGGGTGGACCTTCTGTAAAGGGAGCTCTGACGTCCTCGGAGGAGCAGGCCACCCAAGGAGGAGCACAGAGATATGGACAGATGCTGGCCTTGAAGGGCTCCGGAGTGACACGGCCACAAGCCAAGGAAGCTGGCAGCCACCAGGAGCTCGACCAGTCCTCCCCTCGAGTCTCAGAGGGAGGCATCCCTGCCCACACCTGACTTGAGCCCAGGGACGCTGGTTTTTGGCCTCCTGGCCTCCAGAACTATAAAGGAATAATATGTGTGGTTTTAAGTCACCAAGTTTGGGGTCACTGGTAGTGGCAGCCATAGGAAATCAGTGCACAGCAGTTGGGAGGAGTGAATGTACTCGCCCTCTGTCGCACGGCCCAAGTCCGAAGGGCCAATAGGAAGGAGGGGTTGCTGGGGATGACAAGTGGAGACAAAGACTGGAACAGGAGAGGGGAGCCTGTGCAGTGGTTGCAGGGGTCACAGTTGGTCAGTGCCAACATGCCCAGGCTTTTTCCTGCCCACTCGGGACCTCCTGGAAAAACAGAAGGGACACTGAGGCAGATGGAGTACCAACCGAGTGCCAGGTGCACATTTCTTTCCGGACATACTCTCCCATCTAATCTTTATGTTGACACTTTGTAGTGGATAAAATCACCCCTATTTTGCAGATGAGAAAACTGAGGCTCAGGGAGGCAGCCTCACTTTGCCCAAGGTGGGGGAGCCAACCGTAGGGAAGGGGAAGGCACGGCCTCCAGGGAGCAAGGTGAGGGCAGCCCCACTGCACACAGTGGTGGGGAGTGGGCTTGAGGCCTCCTAGGGAAACCCCAGCGGCTAGCAGCCTCCGTGCGTGTCTGGCTGCAGACAGGGCTGGGAAGGCGGGCTGGGCCCCCAGTGCCAGGAAGGGGTGATGGGGTTTGTGTTTGATCAGCAAGCAGAAAATCGGGGTCGATGGAGGTTTAACATCCCGAGTCATCACTGGACTGGGCTGTGAGCCTCTTTGGGGCAGTGAGCTCATCTCACCTCTGGGTGTCTCGTACCAGACAAGGGACAGGCCCAGAGCCCTGCTCAGTGACGTGAGAGGGGACGAGGGATCGTCCTGAATAACAAGGCTTTGCGGTATACCCTGAACACACCACACACAGGCACACAGATCCCACACACATGGACTCACACACATACACAAATGCACAAACACCACACACACCCCATATACACACACACCCACACCATACATATACATATATCATACCCACCTCACATACACACAAGCATCACACACCACACATTGTACATGCACACACCACACCCCACATACACACAAATGCCACACACATACATAAACACACGCATACCCCACTCTGTACAGCCTCGGTGCCCCCCAGGATACAGTCTCTGGCTAGAGAGGACAGATGCCTCAAACCTGAATACTTCCCCCACCAGCACTTTGGCCTGTTTCTTAACCTTCCTTGTCCTTGGTTTCCACCACAACAAGGGGGGATCACGGGCCCCCTCTCGGGAGGGTCTGCAGGTGCCAGGAGAAATGTGTCACGGATCCTGCCTCATTGAATCCTCACATGATCCTGTGAGGGGACTGCTGCTGTGATCTCCGTAGGGAAGAACACTGCCCCAGGTGGAGAGCCTGTGACGAGGGGAAGTCAGGGGGGTGTGGAGGCAGCCCTGCCTCTTGCGGGCTGTGTGGCTCAGGGCAGGTGTCCTAACCTCTCCCCGCTCCCTCCAGGGCAGGTGTCCTAACCTCTCCCGCTCCCTCCGTCTGTAAAACAGGAGGGACACCACCCAGTGCTGTGGGGAGGAATAAATAAAACACAGTGCACGAAGGGCTCAGGCCGGTTTCTGGTGAGGTTCAATCAATGTCTGTAAATGTCTGTAAACATGAAGCCAGAGGAGTTTGCACTGGAGGGGACTCACTTGCCCTCTGGGGCACTCACATGCACTCTCCCTCCCCAGATGACCAACTGACAGCCATCCTCAACACCACTCCCTCTTCGGGGTCCCTGCAATGTACCCCCTCCCCTGCATTCCCTACCACTGGAGGTCAGGGGGCCTGGGACCCCTGAGGAAAGTGGGGGAGACCGGCTTACTGAGGTTGGCTCTCTGACTTGAGGCCACGCAGGGTGTAGCACACCTGTGGGGTACAGGGGAGGAGTAGAATGGGAGGCCAATAGGAAGGAGGGGTTGCTGGGGATGACAGGTGGAGACAAAGACTGGAACAGGAGAGGGGAGCCTGTGCAGTGGTTGCAGGGGTCACAGTGGTCAGGGAAGTTGGGTTTTCCCATCAGAAACTGAACAGAGCATCCTCTCTGATGAGATGGATCTTCCTGCCCCAGCCTGATCTTGCCACTCACCACCTGGGCCTGACCCTGACCACCTGGGTCTGACCCTGCTAGTGACCGCCTGGACCTGATCCTGACCATCTGGGCCTGACCCTGCCACTGACCACCTGGGCCTGACCCTGACCACCGGTGCCTGGTCTGGCAGGAAGGAATGCCTCCCTTGACAAGAACAGCCCAGGGAGGCAGCCTGCGGGCGCCAGGCCCTCTGCCAGGACGGGGCCCACCTGCCAGGAGGGGGTCTGTGTTACCAGAGGCAGCAGGAGTAGGGGGAGCACCCGGGAGGGAGGCAGGTGATGGGGGGGGGGAGGCTGGGGAGCCGGGGATGGAGACAGGGTGGGGGGAGGCAGAGAGACGCGGCAGGAGGGAGGAGAGAAGCGGAGGAAAAAGTAGAAAGGACGCAGGGAGGAAGGAGAGAAGGGAGGGAAGGACGGACGATAGTGAGAAGAAAGAAGGAGCCACCAAAGGAAGGAAGAAGAAAGACTGCGAAAGAGAAAGCGAGAGGAGGAGGAGGAGGAGGAGGAGGAGAGGAAGAGGGAGAGCGGGAGGGAGCAAGGAGGGAGGAGGGAGAGCGGGAGGGAGAGAAAGAAAGAGGGAGAGAGCCCGGGAGCGCGAGCGAGGCGGAGGGGGCGGGCGCGGCGGCCGCGGGGGAGCGCGGCGAGGGCAGGACGGCGGGGAGCGCGGCGGGAGGGGGCAGCAGAGGGCGCGGAGGAGCGCAGGAGTGGAGTGTGGCGGCGGGCGCGGGGCCGGCGGGCATGAGCGCGGCGGCGGCGGCGGCGGCGGCGGGCGCGGCGCGGGGCGCGGGGCCGGCGGGCGGGCGGCAGGCGCGGGCCGCCCAGTAGCCGCGGGGTCCGGCGGGCGGGGGCGGGGGCCGGGGCGCCGGCCGGAGTCCAGCCCCAGCCCCAGCCCCAGCCCCAGCCCCGGCCCCGGCCCCAGCCCCGCGGCCGCGCCGCGCCCCGCGCGCCCAGGAGCCCGAACCCCGAGCCCCGAGCCCCGAGCCCCAGCCCCAGCCCCAGCCCCAGCCCCAGCCCCCGGCCGCCGGGTCCCCGCAGCCTCCGGGGCCGGGACAACTGTTGCGGCGGCGGCGGCGGCGGCGGCGGCGGCGGCGGCGGGGGGGCTCCGGGGGCGTGGGCGGCCCCGCGCCCCGGCAGGCGGCTCACCCCGCGGGCGCCGGCTCCCGGCGGCGGAGCGAGGAGCGAGCGCGCGGCGGGCACGAGGTGAGCGGCGCCCCGGGCGGGCGGGCGGGCGGGCGGGCGGGGGAGGGGCGCGCCGGCCGGGTCCGCGCCCGGGGACAGGGGCGGGGCGGGGCTCCGGCGGGGGCGCGGGGGCAGGGGCGGGGGCAGGGGCGCGGGGGCAGGGGCGCGGGCGCGCGGGCCGGAGCGGTGGGCGCGCTCGGTGCCGGGGGTCCGGCGGGCCTCGGAGCGGGGAGTCGGGGGCGGGAGCCGTGGGGGGTCGCCGGCGCCCCGGCTGCTCGAGGTCGGGTCGCTGAGCCCCGGGGAGGAGGGAGGAGGGAGGAGGGAGGAGGGAGCCCGGGGCGCGGGTGCGAGGAGCGGTCCGGAGCGCGTGGTGCGGGTCGCGGCAGTTGGGGCCGGAACGCGCGCCCGAGCTGGGCACCGCGTCCTGGGCACCGCGTCCTGGGCACCGCGTCCCGGAGCGCAGAGCCGCGAGCCCGAGCGCCGGACAGAGTTCCGGAGGCTCGCGGGGCACCCGGCCGGTTCCGGGGCCCCCGCGGGGCGGCGCGGGCCACCGGGAAGACCTCCCCAAGAGCGCGCCCCTGGCCCCCCGCCTGCCGCGTGGCCCCGCCGGAGCCGCCGCCGCCCCCCGGGGCCCGAGTCCGTATTGATCCCGCGCCTGGGGCCGGGCGGCCGGGCGGCGGCCTCCGAAGCTCGTTAGCGCCAGCGGTTGCCGGCAACGGGACCCCAAGCCTCTTCAGGTTATATTTATTCTAATTATTATTATCATTATTAGTGTTAGTATTTGTTAGTCAGCCGGAGGAAGAAGAATGGAGGAGGCAATGCCAGCGCGTCCTGGCGCCTCCAGCTGTCCTCTCTTTGGAGAAAGAGCCTGTGCCGGCGGGTGGGCCAGGCCCGCTGGGTGGCTGTGCGCCGCGGGGGGGGGGGGGGGGGGGGGCGCCCCGGGGGGGGCGCCCCGGGGCGGTGGGGCCGGTGGGGCCAGGGACGGGGAGTTACATAATCTGCCGTGGGAGTCTGTCTGTGTACCTCTGTGTGTCTCCCCTGCCTCTCTGGGCCTCTCTGATCCCTGCGCTTAGTGGCTGCTCCTGCCCCAGGAACCCCAGACCTGGATGGTTGGAGCAGAAAGTGCCTTGCACCGGGAATCATAGCGGGTGGCCTGGAGCCCTGCTCTTCCCTGGCTAGGGTGACCTTGAGGGGGGGTTGCTTGACCCCTCAGAGCCTCTGTTTCCCCATCTGTAGAGTGGCACAGGAGCCTTTGCCACCTCTGAAGGTTGCACTGAGAAGGCCCTGTCTCTTCTGATGGCGTGCTGTTGGCTGTGTGACCCCAGGTGGCTTCCTGTCCTTCTCTGGGCCTCAGTCCCCTCGTCTATAGAATGAGGGCCTTGACCCCCCCCTGTAGCTAAGATGGCTTTAGTCACTGGTGTCTTGTGAACCTCCCGCTGAGCTGTGATTGAAATGCTGTTGAGCCAGCAAGCTAGGCCCCATTTGGAGCCAGACTTGGGGGGAGGGTTCCCCTCCATCATCCCTTGTTTCTTCACCTGTCAGTTGGTCTGACCGTGACCAGGAAGCGTGTGGCCCAGTGGAACATTGCACCGACAGGCAGACTTCGGGATATGGTTGGAAATGACTTTTGAACCAGAATGAGAATAAACTCTGGGTCCCTGGTGCCAGCTCAGGACAAACCCCATGCTGATCAGGGTTGTCCAGAATTGCAGGGTCCCCTCCCCCCCAGCCCCTGAATCTGTCACTGCTCAGGGTAGGATACCTCCCTGCGAGCAATCCATCTCTCCAGGGAGGCCGTTTGCCACACCCGGCCTGACCTGCGGTTGAGCTTTGGAGAGGGAGGTGGCCAGAAAGCCAGAAAGTTCTCCGTTGGCCAGGTGGCTCCTGCGCGCGTTGCGGGGGGGGGGGGGGGGGGGGGGGGGGGGGGGGCTCAAGGTGAAAGCCCCAGGTAGGGGTTTTGCCAATTTCTTTAATGTCACTGTCACGCTGAGTTCCTGGCTCTATCTCAGGCATCTGGGAGCCACGGGACTGTCGGGGAGGTGAGGAGAAGCCGTTTGGCTTGGAGCTGCGGGTGTATGTGTGTGAGAGTGTGTAAATGTGTGCGAGAATGTGAATGTGTGAGAGTGTGTGCTGTGAAAGTTTGTAGCAGCCATGGTGTGTGTGCAGACGTTGTGGCGTGAATGTGTGAGTGTGAGCATCTGTGGTGTGTGTGTCCATGTATTTGTGCGAGGGTGAGTGTGTGTCCCACCACCAATCCCGGGCCACCCAGCCTGAAGCCTGTCCGATGGATGGGAGGGGTGGGGGCAGGGCCAGTGCTGCTCAGACTTTGGCAGGTGAGAAAAGAGGGGGAGGGAGGCCTGCGCCCCCCCCCCCCAGACGCGGAGAGCCACTCCCGTCCTCCCATCGTCCATCCACTCATTGCTTCACGCAGACCGCCCAGCGAGCCCCCGTGGCTGCTGCCGAAGGGCATCAGCTCTGCCCTTGGCAGCTCTTGAGGACACAGCCCCTGATGAGCTAAGGGGTTAGGGCCCCGCCTGGGGGCAGCCCAGGCGGTGGGGGCGCAGGTGGGGAGCACCTGCCCCAGAGACTCAGGGCAGGAGGGCTGCCAGGGGAGCCTGGTCCAGAAGGCAGGCCTGAATCAGCCAGAAGGGAGGAGCAGAAGGTGTTCTGGGCAGAGACCCTCGGTGGGTGATGATGCAGATTGGGGGGCGGGGAGGGCTGCAGGACGAGGGAGACAGGCGGCAGATGGTGCAGCCATGTGGGCCAGGCGCCAGGGAGCTGGACGCCCCCCCTCCTGCCCCCGACGTTCTGGAGGGTTCAGAGGCAGGGGTGGGGCAGCGAGGAGGGGAGGGTGGGTAGGTTTGGAGCTGGGACACTTGTGCGGTTCCTGGGTGGGGGCGGGGGGGGGAGCCCGGGGTTGGGATGGTTAGAGGGAAGGGTAGTTTGGGAGGACAAGATGGGTCTGGTTTCCAGCCCTCTAGGACAGTGGCCCTCCCGCTTCCGGCCACACTGCGGAGAGGAGAGGAGTGCCCGGGGCCAGGGGCTTCCGAGGGAGCGAGGGAGGGAGGGAGGCAAGTGGACACCAGATCGGGCCACTTCCACTGTCTGCATGTAACACATGACTTTGCTGACACGTGCGCAGGGTGGCACCTCCGCGGCAGTGGGCCGGCACCTGTAGCGGGAGCAGAAGGCCTACTATGTGCCAGGCGTTGCGCTGAGCAGGCTCCGAGCCCCAGCGCCCCCTTTGATCCTCACACCATCTGTGTGGACTGGTCAGTACGGATGTGGCTGTGCAGACAAAACCTCAGAAGGGTCCAGAATAACCCAGCTGGGATCCTGCTCACAACGGCTCCACTACTCCTCCCGGAGCCCGGCCCTGGCCCCACAGCAGTCCTTCGAGCCGCTGCCAGTCAGGGCCTCTGGAGTCTCATTTCCGAGACATCGTTCTGTTTACTCTGCTCTGGACCGAGCCGGAGCGTGGCCCCATCCTATGCTCAGATGGCAGCCGTCACCTCCCTTCTTGGGGACATGCTCCCTCTATTCACTCGGCCCCTGTTGGTTTGCTTCTCCCTAGCTGAGTCACACCACAGATTCACATTGATCCTATGATGAACTGAGAGCCCCATCCCCAGCTCCCCGCAAAAAGTGGCTTTTTCCCAGCCCAGCTGCTCTTTCTAGAAGTTACTGAAATAATAGTCAACTTCTAAGAACAGGAGGACCTTGTGTCCTAAACACTCTTCTGTAGGGTGGAGTCCTGAACACCTGGAGCTGGCAAAAGCAAGGAGGGTGACCAGAGGCCTGGGCCACACCCTCCTGGGGACTGCAGGTGCCCCCCTACTCTGTTGGTTTTGGTCTCACTCTGCACAAAGCCAGGCAGGAAGGAAAGCCCATCTCCTCCTCTCTCCATCCCTCTCTTTTTTTCCCTCCTGACTTCCTTCCTCCAGCTAGCACATTCCTTGACCCCTTCTCTGTGTGTGATACCCACCCCCCACCCCCACCAGGAACATAGAGAAGATCCCAAGGCCCCTCAGTCCTGTCCCCATGGAGTCCCTGCCTAGAGATGACCAGGGTTCAGTTTGTGTGGCGACTGAAATAGATAATTCTCTGGGACCATGGCTGCTTTGACACCCCTGACCCTATTAACATACACCCCACGTGTCAGCTAGGCCCACTTGTGACAGGCCCCTCCATCCTCTTCCCCTTGACTGTGACCAGGTTGGAAATGTTCTGGAAAGCCTTCTCTGGGCCTCCTGACTTTGCCACTCCCTGGCCTGTCACTCGCCCTCTGAGTCTCTGTCTTCCCAGTCAGCGATGCAGATGCAGGACGCGAAGGTTGCAGGACGCAAAGGTTGTCGGCAGGGGGGACGGACTGGTAGGGTCTTGGGTATGGGAGCCCCCATTCTCCATAGCCTAAAGTTGGGGGAATCAGGCAAAGACGGGGACCCCAGCACATCTGGGGCCCATGTGCCACACTAAATAGAGGGGCAGCCCGAGGAGCTGCTGCTATGGGTCCCGAGAGGGAGCTGGCAACGTGCCCGCGTACCCGGTTACAGATGGGGACACTGAGTCCAGAGCTCATGGCAGACTTGGTAGGTGTTTTTCAGAACCCCCCCCCCCCCCCCCCCCCCCCCGCCAGGCTGCCTGGGATGGGGGATCGGCAGGTGGCATTTTTACTCCCTTTAGAAAAAAGGCTCCAGACACCCCACCCCCCAGCCCCACCGGGGCCCATGGCCACTGGAGCAGAAAAGCAGGAGCCAGAGGAAATGCAAATGCCTCCCATCCCGGATTTCCGGACCTGGGCCCTGAATGGAGCCTTTGCTTTGCAGGTTGCCAGCCTGCCCCCTCCCCGCCCCCCGCTGGGGCGCGCTCCCATCACCGCCCATCTGTCCCCACGCACGGGTACCTCGGCAGATGCGTGCAGACTCGCCTCGAGAAATTAAGAAATAATGCATGAGTTTCCCAAATTACACCCATTTAACACTGAATTAAGTTCTGGAAGCTCTTAACAGAGCCCTGGGAGGGAAATTTTTTTTTTTTTTTTTGTTCACACTTCCCTGGAAAATGAGACAAACCGTGATCTTTTCAAACCCAGCTACATAATCTGATTATTCTTGGCTGGCAGGCGTCAGGGAAGTGCCCAGCGGAGGGCAGAGATGGCTCGGCCACCGCCGCGGGATCTGCACGGGTAAAGTTTGCCTCCTGCGCCAGATTCTAGGCTCCTCGGTGCCCGATGGGCTCCGAATAAAGTGCCACTTTCTCGGATACGGGCACAAATTAAAAATAAAGGCAAATTCCTTCCATTATCCAGCGTGAGAATTTCCTCCGCGGCTCCCCGAGCTAGTTACGGAAACGAGGGTGATTTGCTTTCACTTCGGGCTCCTTTTCTTTTCGGGGAGAATCTTCCGCGTGCAGCTGGATTTGTAGACACACAGCAAATGCGTTTAGCTGCATCCATTCCACATTCCTGGATCACCTACCCTGTGTGCCCCCGGACACGGTGCCAGGCCCCGGGGACCAGAGACCATGAAAACGGGCCCCGGTGGGTTCGGGAGTGTGTTTGTTGGGGGCAGCACGGGATAAAACAGGCATCTGCGAGGTCCCGCCCTGCCTGAACAGGCAAGGAGGGCTCCCTGGAGGAGGTAGCTTTTGGCTTGGGTCTTAAAGGGTTTGTAGGAGCGTGCCTGGCCCAGAAGCGGGCAGAGGGCATTTCAGAAAGAGGAACAGCCCGATGCGAGTCTCTCACAGCCTTGGGCTCCCAGTGGCATCTTCCAATTTTCACATTGGCAGATTGCCCCTTCGTATGCATTACCTTCCGGCACCCTCGGGAAATCCCAAGGCCAACCTCTGAGTCTCCCTCTCCCTAAGGAGAATGGAGCCCAGAGAGGAAGCAGGTGCTTGCAGTCACAACCAGAGAGGGCTCTGGAGCTCAGGGTTTTGGGTGGGTCCCGTGGGCTCTGTGGGGTAGGGGAATAAGTCTTAGCCACCAAAAATGGAAATCCTAAACATGAAATCATAGAACCACAGACATTAATACCAAGGTCTAGAGAGTCCCCTTCCTCCTTCCCCCTGAGCCCTGTTCCTCCTCCGCCTGGAGCAGAGGCTGGGCTTCAGGACGTGGGGCCCGGGATGCCTGTGCTAGAGGCTGCCAGCACCGAACCTCAGTCCCTACATCCAGAAAATGGGGGCAGACAGCCTCTCTGCCGTTTGCAGGAAGCCAGGTATTGTCACTGAGCCCCAGAGGCCCGGCCTCGAGGGTCCAGCATGCCCCCAGGGGCTGGTTTCTGCGGCTTCTGCTGTTGCAGCGTTTCCAGTTCTGGGAGCAGGTGGGGAATGTGGCATCATCTAGGGTATGACTGTGGAATCTGATCCCTGGGATCCCGGGGCCTTTGGGGAATGAGCTGAGCCTCTGAGGTGAGGCCCATCGTCAGGGCAACAGCAGGGCTGGAGGGAGGCTCCTGGCCCAGATGGCTGGAAAGCGGGTGCTGGGGCTCCATCTGCCACCCTGGCCTCTGTTTCCTCATCTGCAAAAAGGGGTTATTGTGGGAACCAGATAAGATTTGGAGAGGTGCTTCGTGAGCACGGAGCATGCATCCACAGACACGTGAGTTCTCACTTTGTAACGGGGAGCAGGACTGTCAGTGTTGCACTGCTCATACTGCTCCGGCCCTTCCTGCAGCAGCCGCACCCGCCCGTCCCTGAACCTTCGGAGCAGGGGACTCCATGGCAGTGATTGTTGACTGAATGACAAAATG
Source organism: Vulpes vulpes (assembly GCF_048418805.1). Classification (NCBI taxonomy): domain Eukaryota; kingdom Metazoa; phylum Chordata; class Mammalia; order Carnivora; family Canidae; genus Vulpes; species Vulpes vulpes. The sequence goes on from NC_132795.1 coordinate 51,721,282, forward strand.
AGTCCCCGGAGCCACCAGACCTGGTGGTGCCCGGCCCGCCCAGGGTGGGTGGGGGCAGCGTAGGGTGGCCCGGGGCCAGCTCCAGCTCATCCTCCTGGGCTCACACCCCAGCTCCAGCATCAGGCCGCTTGTTTCACTCCAAACCTCAGTGTCCTCATTTGCAAAAATCAGGGTGATAATGTTGATAATAAGAATAATAAGTTACAAGGGTGGCTTTGAGGGTTACAGGAAAGAATCATAATGTCCGGGTTCCCAGGTCCATCACAGTGATGTCCGTAATTCCTTATCCCAGAACTCTGGAGGGACCATCAGGGCTCCAATCCCAGTGTCCCTCCCTGCTGGCTGTGCGGTGACCTTGGGCAAGTTACGTGACCTCTCTGAGCCTCAGTGTCCTCCTCTGAAGATGGGAATAGCACTCACCTCACAGGGTTCTCTCAAGAACTGAGTAAATCCAAGGACTGTGCTTGGTGCAGAGGCTGACGCGTAGTTAAGTGCTCAGTAAACGTTACTGTCATTACCACCACCGTTCCACTTAATGACAGAGACACCCAGGAGGCACGGTTGCAGTGGTGCTTCTCTCTGTCCTCCAAGGGTGGAGACCACGTCACTCCTGATTTAGTGCTGTGACCCGGGCCTCACTCAGGTGTGCTGGACAGGATGGACAGATGGGCGGGCCGATGGATGGATGGATGGATGGATGAGTGAAGGGAAACATGAAGGGAGGGGGGAGGACAGCCGTGAGGACACGTTACAAGCCTAGGATCAGGGCAGCTGGGGAGGGGGCTTCCCTTTGAGGGCCTTGAACAATGAGGTGGGATGAGTTTTATAGGCATCTCTCTTCTCTGCACAAATGTCTCTTGTCCCCTGCTCCAGGGCACCGGGCATGGGGGCCCAGGCCACCTGGTGCCCCTGATAGTTTGACTGTGAGCTGGACAGAGCTGAGTTCAGGCCTTTGCACAGGAGAGTCCCAGGGCAGCTCTGAACCTCCACTTGCTCCTCCACAGTAGGGCCGAGTGCTGCCTGCCTTTGGGGGGATGGTGACGCGCAGAGATAACGTGTTTGAGCGTAGTTTGTAATCTGTGAAGCTACGCTGGAAGTCGGAGGAGGTGTTTGGACTCCATACGGTGGGGGACAGGTTGCACGGGAGGCTTTGGAGCAGGGGTGGCACGCTGCAGGCAGAGATTTCGGAACACCAGCTTGCGAGCCATCTGAGTTCTTCCAGACGGGGCCCAAAGCACGGGGTCAGGGAAGGGGCAGGACCAGGGTGCCGCCAACCCAGGGCAGAATTAGGCCTGCTGACCCTGGGTGCCACAGCACCAGATCCCAGGCTGGCGGGAGCCCCGACCTGCTGGGGAGACCCGTGAGTTGCCCCCCAGCCCCCGCGCTGGGTGCCCTCTAGACCCCATCCAGTTTCATCCCCGGAACATTCCGTGAGCAAGGACAGGTTACCACTCCTACCCGAGAAGTGACTTCCCTGTGAGCACACAGCTGCTAAGTAGCAAAGCCAGGACTCGGATCTGGCAGTGTGGACTCTCCCCCGCGGTGCGAGGCTGGCTATGCGCAGCAGTCAGGAGGGGCGCGGGCGTGGGGGCCACAGTCCTGGGCACCCCCTCAGTAGTGTGTGGCCTTGCCAAGCCGCCTCCCCTCTGTCTCAGTATCCTCCTCTGTGAGATGGGGTCCACAGCAGGGCCTCGAGGGGCCGGGCAGAGTGTTCCAGAAGCCAGCCCCTGACACATTGCACTCATCTGTCACCATCATGGAGCTCATTCTTTTTGGAGGAGAGAGATGCAGGGGAGTGAGACCCTGGGGAAGGGGTGGGGTCTGGGTGGGCTTGTTCTGGGGTTGCCCCAGCATCATCTGGGCCCAGAGATGAGGGCAGTGGGGTCTTTAATATCTGGCACCTGCTTTCCGCAGCCACCCGTGGCCTCCTCAAAGGAGTCGGGTGTCAGATAGGGGTGTGCAAACCATCTGCTTGGGTGCATGTGGCTTGTGGTCTGCAGGAAGATTGGGCACAGTCGCCTATCCTGCCCGGGGTCTGAGCCCCGCTCGGTAAGGGACCGAGCCAATGTGGATGATGACAGAGGTTGGAGGAACAGTTTTGCATGGAAAAAGGGGTCGGAGCCGCAAGGAGGCCTTCCCAGAGGAGGTGGCACCCCAGGAGGTGGAGTATGAGATGACCAGGTCAATGAGCAAGGGCTGGAGGGGCATCGAGGCAGAAGGGACGATGCACATGGGACACAGAAAGGGAGTTGGCAAACTTTGGGCACATGGGCTGGGCCGTCCCGGGTGTTGGTGGAAGCAGAGCAGGTGAGGCTGTAGCATTCGTGGTGGGCTGACCTCCAAGGTCTCTGCAAGTTAAGGAGCGTTTGTCCCCTGCTGTGGTCATAGGGATAATGTTAAGGAGTGTTTGTCCTTGGCCGTGGTCACCAGAGATCATGACGGCCCTTTACAGTTGCTTGCGTTGCGGCTCAGCTCAGCACCCGGCGTACTTTGCTGAGGAAGGCAGGTTGCAGCCTCCAGCTCCGTCCAGGCCTCCAGGCTCCCATGTGGCCCCCTTGCCTGGAACACCCCCTCCCCCAGCCCAGGTCAGTTCTTCCTGGGCAAGCAAAGCCTTCTCTTCCAGGGACAGGACATCTCCAGGGGGTCCTGGACCTGAGCTCAACCTGGGAGCACAGACCCCCAGCCGGGGTGAGCCCCAGGCTGTCTCCCGCGGCCCCACAGGCCTGCAGGTGGGACGTCCCAGCCTGGTCACCCAGGGCAGGGGGCGATTTCTGGGCAGGGTGAGGGAAAGATTAGGAGACTTTTCTCCTGAAATTCAAACAATTGGACAATCTGTTCTGGATCGATTTAGAAGCAGTGAAGTGGGAAAAAAAATCAGAAAATATAGTGTGAAAGCTATTTTCTCTCTCTTTCAGTTGGGAAGAGGGATGAGCAGTTTATTTGTGGACTGTCCAAGGCCATGGCCGAGGCCTCTTACCTCCTCGCTGCCCCTCCACCATGGGAACCCCTCAATCCCCCCACTCGCTGCCTCCTCCTCCCCCATCTCCTCTGTGCCGTGCCCGGGGCAGGGCTGGGCAGCCAGAGCAGGGTCTCAGGGGGGCATCAGTCCCGGCTCCAGCCTCCGCCAGGGCCACAGGCGTGGACATTGCCAAGATGCACAGCCCGGCTAGGTCCGTCCGTCCTGTGCAGACAGCAGGTGGGGACGCGTGGATGGGGCCCCCCTGCCTGCGCCGGACCGAGGCCTCTGCTCTGCGTGCCGAGGACAGGCATCTGCCTGGGTCTAATTCCTGAATCCTGGAGGGCTGAGAGTCAGGGGTGGCACGTAGTAGGTGCTCAGTGAAAATTTCCAGGCTGAATGGTGGATGGGAGGGAGAGAAGCGAGAACAAAACCGTGGGTTCGGATGAGGGGACCTGCTTGCAGTCCTGTGTCAGTTAGTGGTGGTGGTGGCATCGGAACCGGACCTGTCATCCCAACGCCTGGATGTCCCCCACCCACACTCCTCCCCTACCGGGAGCTAGGCCTGAGGCTCTTGGCTGGGGAGGGGGGTGCTCCCACCAAAGACCCCCTCCTTTCCCAGGCATGGCCTATCCCACTCGTCCTGACACAACCAAATGCAGATTTCGTTTTCACAGCTTGAGCCAAATGCCGATTGTTTTAAAATAAGCTTGTGGAGTGTGAGGCCAGACTAGCGTAGAGGGGAGGGGCAGGAGTGCAGATTCCTCCTCCCCAGCTTCCCAGGGTGACTGGGCCCAGGAGGATGGGCCCCTGGGGGCTGTGGGGAGCTGACTTCTGGGGACGGAGGGAGTTCAGTCAGGGGCCACGTCTGCCGGGAAGTCCTGAGTGTGGGCGGAGGGCCGGCTGGGTGGGAAATGGGACCAGCTTATTCCAAAAATGGTCTCTCCTCTGCTTTCCCCCAGGCCTTGGGAGAAGGGGGGAATTCCCTGTGGTTTCGCTTCAGGAGCGTGGCAGGTCCCTCCCACCACCACTTCCTACCGATTGCCCAAGGCCAAGAGCCAGAGGCCCAGAAGGAACCTCGACTAGGAAACCGGTCGGCTTGGGGCCAGTAGCTCAGCAGCGCTGGGGCCTTGGCCTGGTGACAACCTCTCAGAGTCTTACTTTTCTTGTCTGCAAACTGGGAGCAGTAGCCACATGCCCTCCCACCCTATGTGAGAACTAAAGGAGAAAAATATTCGTCAAATGCCCATCCCAGGGCTGGACACGTAGTAGGTGCTCAGGAAACAGTCTCTCTCTCTCTCTCCTGTCTCCACTGTACAGAGGGCCAGGTCTTGTATGCACTCTGAGTATTGTTTGGGTTCTGCTTCCAGAGTCTGGAGCTGCGGGCTCTCGTCCAAGGAAGGACGGTGGGCGGGGGCTGAAATGCATGGCACAGAGCCCCGTGAGCCCCAGGATGTCTCGGCGCCCACCCTTAGCCATGCCCCGGGGGGCTAACCAGGTGTGGCCAACGTGGCATTGTTGGAGGGAGCCCTGTGCTGAGAATCTGGAAATCCTGGTGCCAGTCCCAGGTGGGCTTCGTGTGAGCTATGTACCCCCCCTCCAGTGACAGCCTCTCTGAGCCTCCGTGTCCGTATCTGAGGCTAATAGCCTCCTGCTGGAACACTTCTCGGGGTCACATGCAGCTCACCTAAGAGAACATGGAGTGGCTAGAAGCCAATCCCGAGCCCCAGTGAAGGAAGGGCCGAGAAGGGAAGAAGCCCTGTTTATTGACCATCCGTTGACTGTGCCCCCAGCTCCGTCCTGAGTTGACAGGTACCCCCTCCTTTAATCCCCCAGGCCTCCCCTGTGAGGCTGGGATGCGCACCCCACTTCGCGGGCAGGACAGAGGCCCAGACAGGCTAGGTCGTGTGTCCGGAGTCATAGGACAACCGTGTGCCCTCCCCCTGGCTGGCCTGCTCCCCATCCTCCCTGCGCCTGCCCTCTGCCAGCCTCGGCCCCCTCGCACCCGCCTCCTCCTGGACTTCCACCCTCCCCACCCCAGTTCCAACGGGGTTTCCTGCTGACAGAGCTCTTTCATAAATGCTTTTTGATGTTACCTCTCCATTCCCCAGAAATTTCTGAGCCCACACTCCCCAAAGCGGCACACTAATTAGACCTCCGTAATACTGTTTACCTAGATGTCAACCTATGCTGTGAAATTGAGCAATTTTCTCCCCGTTATGAGCGATGTTCAGTTTTGAAAAGCAGGAAGCCTGCTGTGGTGGGCTGGGACGGTCTTTTGGGCCCACAGAGGCCCTCCCAGGGCCAGGCCCTGCCACCCGGTAGACCGGGATGGATCTCGGGGTTGGGGTGTGTGGGGGGGTGTAGGCCTCATGGCCTGACGTAGGCCTGATGGTCGTTGGACCAGGATGGACCTCCGGGTTGGGGTGGTGGGGTGGGGGTTTAGGCCTCATGGCCTGATGTAGGCCTGATGGTCCGGCCCTTCCGCCGGCAGGGGCCTGTGCTCCACCCCTCACCCCCTGCTCCCTTTCAAGCATTTCTGGTGCCAAGATGACCAGAGAGCCCACCTGGGGGGTGTCCGAGGGCTCCAGCCGCTTGGTGGAGACAAGCTTCTTAGGGATTCTTTTGTTTCTGGAGTGCAAACTCAGAAGAATGGCTCTCTGGTTTGGGTTTGGGGAGGAAGTGAGGGCTGGTCCTGGCTGTGCTGGGGAGGAGCCCCCAGGCTGGGAAGAGCAGGGAGGCAGACAGGAAGGGAAGAGCACCAGAGGCGGCTCCTGACCAGACAGTGCCTGGACATGGAGGCCTCAGGCCGGAGAGCTGGCTTCCCTCCAGATCCCCTGAGACCACGTGGTACTGCCGTTCCTCTGGACAGGGTGAGGCCTGGGGGAGTGTGTCCGAAGCGAGGGTCTCCTCTCTTTCCTGGAACCCCCAACTCTCACACCAGTCTCGTGGCTGACCATTCACTCAGCCATGGGAGGGGGCAGCAAAGCCCAGGATGGGGACCCCAGGGCAGGGCCCAGCTGAGGAGTTCAGCTTGGGGTGCCAGGGGCCCCAGGAGCGGAGATGAGCAGGAGGACGGCTGCGGGGGTGAGCAAAGGTTTGTAAGCGCTCGGGGAAGATGGCTAGGAGCTGCTTCCTGGCACCTCTGGAAGCGTCCTGTTCCCCCGGCTGCCTGGCCGTCACCACCAGGGAGCCCTCTTGGGTGTGGAGGGTCCCAGGTGAGGCTGGGCTCAGCTCACTGGGGGCCAGAGTGGACTAGGGACCCAGGACAGCTAACCTGGGGTGGCAGCAGATGCTTTGGAGAGGGGCGTCAGGGCCCAGCTTGGCTTTTGGCAGCTGTTGGCTCACTTCCCGCTCAGCAGCTTTAGTGCCAATTATGGGGAGTGTGGGCGGGAGGCTCGTTAACCCCCAGAAGGGGAGTGGGTCGGGGGTGATTCGGGTGGACGTGGCCCCTGCAGGCCAGTGGGGGTGGGGGTTAGGAGTGCCAGGTCCAGCGGGGGAGCCAGCTCTCACACATGGTCCCTGTGCTCTCCTTTATGGCCCTATTTGCATAATTTTGAAGTTGATTGGCCTAAAGGCAACTTCGCTTAATCACAGCTGACAAGTCTCTGGTTGCAACAGCAGCTGCTGCCAATTAGCTGCGTTGGTGCTGTGGTTTGTTATAACTGGCCCCCCCACCCCCACCCCCGCTCATCAGACCCGAAGGGACTGGCCTGCCTGGTGGCTGCCTGGACAACCTGCCTGGACAACCTGCTTGGACAACCGCTCTGCGGCCAGGGCTTCACAACCTTGCAGGTGCCAGGACCGGCTAGCAGGCCCCAGGACTGGTTAGCAGGCACTGACTAGCAGGTCCTGGGACCGGTTAGCAGGCCCTAGGACTGGTTAGCAGGCACTGACTAGCAGGCCCTGGGACTGGTTAGCAGGCACTGGTTAGCAGGCCCTGGGACTGGTTAGGAGGCACCGGTTAGCAGGCCCTGGGACTAGTGAGCAGGCACTAGGTAGCAGGCACCAGGACTGGTTAGCAGGCCCTGGGACTGGTTAGCAGGCACTGGTTAGCAGAGACCAGGACTAGTAGCAGGCCCTGGTTAGCAGGGCCTGGGACCGGTTAGCAGGTGCCAGGACCAGTTAGCAGGCACCGGGACCAGTTAGCGGCATTGGGTAGCAGGAACCACCACCAATTAGCAGGTGCAGCCCCTGATTCGGCAGGTGGGGTGGCCCGGGAGCCTGTGTTTCCAATCAGCTCCCAGGAGGTGCCCTGGATGCTGTCCGTGGACTGCCCAGTGGACATCCAGGCTCCGGTGCAGGGGTTCACAGGCTGGGCTGCCTGTTTCTGTTAATAAAGTTTTTTGGAACACCGCCTCACCCATGTGCTTAGCGTGTATGGCCGCTTTCTTGCTACGAAGGCAGGGCCATGGCAACAAGACCTAGTGGCTCGAAAGCCAATGATAGGGACTGTCTGGCCCTTTCTAGAAAACGTCTCCTGACCTCTGACTAGCCCAGTGGTCCTTATTCTTGAGCTTGTGTCAGAGTCCCCTGAAAAGCCGACGTAAAGATACAGATTGTGAGATCCTGCATTCCTAGCCAGGTTTCGCGTCGAGCGCCAGGTCCACACCCCAGCACCCTGGTCTAGCCACCTCTTACAACATTCTGTACATGTCTTGTCATACCCTGAATACCATCCCCATTAGACAGAAGAAGACACTGACGGTCTGAGAGGCCCCTTGATTGTCCAAGGTCCTGAGCTGATAAGCGCTGGCTCTTCCCTGCACATACTCTACCCTTGATGCAGGTACCTCACCCCCGGGTGAACACACCCCGGTACAACAGTTGCTTAGCTTGGTCTGTTTCGAATCCGGGTTCCACACTGGGGCCTACGATTAGTGTCAGCAACACCTGAGTGAGGCACAGAGTGTCATCATCCCCCTCGGGTGAGGGGAGTGCCATCAGGGAAGGTCGCGGTGTCAAGGGCACGGCCCAGAGCACCTGGCCCTTAGTGAGGGCTTTGCCGTCTGTCCTCCCCCCACGTCTGCAGAACGGCTGGCAGTTTGTGGTGCGTTCGGTCACCGACATCTGTTTGGTGTCATTTCCCCGCCTGGGACAGAGCCCACCCATCCTGCCATCCCTGAATCACCTGGCGTCACTGTGAATGATCAAGGGCACCTTGTGTACAGCATGCTCCTCATCTCCCACTTCCCCCCAGATCTGGAGAGGGGAGAGGCAGGGCACCCGCCTCCCGGGGAAGAAACTGAACTCGCAGGGGCAGGTGAGCTGCCCAGGCAGGTTACGAGGCAGCATTGGGCTTCTGTGTCTGGTTAGGTCGGGTGGGTCTCCTAATCCCGAGGATTAAATAAATACCACCCCCAACCCCGCCAGGCCGGGTCGGGCACCTTCCCACGGCCCCTGGTTACCCCGTGATACCATGGTCACCCTGGGGACCACTGTCCCCCTGGGGCCGTGGCTGGAGAAGGGGAACCCAGGCCAGTCTGAACTTCATGATAAGCAGAGCCCCTGTTCTTTAGGGGGTGAGGAAGGGGGTCAATCTCCGGCCCAGCTTGGACAGGCAGGGTGCCAGGGATAGAGTGGAGGGAGAGGGAGCTGGCCTCCTTTATGGCCCGGCTCGAGTGCTTTCAACCTCCCGCCTGTCCACCCAGCTCCCTGGAATGGCCTGTGTGCACACCCAGCTGGCCAGACGGAGGACTGAGTGGGCAGACTCAGGGGCCCCCCGCCGGGTCTCACTGGCCCCTGTGTGAGCAGGGGTCCCTCCCTCCCTCCCCCATTGAATGCAGCCCTAAGAATGCCCAGAAGGGCTGCGCACACAGTAGGTGCTCAAGTGGCTCCCCCCACCCCACTTCCCTTGCTTTTTGCCCTTTGCTCTGTTTCTCAGTCCCTTCCCCACCCAAGAGTGTAGCACCCCTCATTTATGGTGGGCCTTATAAATCGTAGGAGTGAGCCCGTCAGCACCCCTTCTGTGCCCGGAGCGCCCACCACGGTCCTGATAGGTAAACAGGGCCTCCTCCCCCACCTCGGCCTCCCCTCCCCCTTCTCCCAGGGCACCTGCCTCATCCTCCCCTGGCTCTGCTCCACCTCTCGGCCTTTCCCCGAGCTGTGCTCAATGCTGGCGCGCTCCATCCCCGAGGCCCACCCTCTCCTGGTCTGGGTAAGGCCCAGCGAACTCAGCTCTCAGCTGCCCTGGGGTGCCCCCAACCCAGACCAGGTCAGGGCCCTCCCATTGGCTCCGCTGCCCTGGGTCGCACAAGTGGGTATCTGGCTGGTTTCTGAGGGTAGGGCGGGTCTGTTCAGCTCACTGCGATGTCCGCTGTCCCCAGCCCAGCGCCTGGTGTCCCACCTTGCAGGGAATGAATGAACAAATACATTCAGGCGTGCCTCCCTGGTCCCTCCCAGCACCCCAGCAAGGCGGGTGCGTGAGCCTCATTGACACATAGGAAACTGAGGCTTGGCTCCTGTCGTCCCCCATGGGGAGGGTTCCCGGGGCCAGGGCCCCTCGCACGGTGGGAGGCCTGGGTGTCAGGAAAGAAATCGGGGCCACCCTCCGACAGGCATTTCGGGTCTGTCTTTCCTCTTCCTGCCCTGACACTTCCAGTGATTCATTCTTCATGTGATATTTTTGTGTTTCTCCAGTGGGGAAGACAAAATGCCGCTGGGATTTCCAGGGGTTGTTTTATCTCCATGGTGCAGCCAAATAATTCGAGGGAACAGACAGAGGCGGAGGGATGTCAGGTTGCAGAGTGTCCCTCGATGGCTTCAGCTAAGCTCTCCCTTTAACGAGGGAGGAAACTGAGGCTGAGGTGGGGGAGCCGCTTGCCCTGTAACCCGAGGGGGAGAACAGAACCTCCAGGGGCTGGGATTTCCCGCCTCGGTCTCCTCACCTGTGACGTGGGTCGAGCAGCAGGGCCTACCTCCAGCATTGGGGAAAGGGACATGCAGGGAGGACTTGGTTGTGCAGAACTGGCCCCGGGGCAAGGGGTCAAGGAAGGGGTCCAGGGAAGCAAGCCGAGGTGAAGACTTGAACCCAGAGCCCAGCTGGCCGGGTGGAGAGTGTCACAGAGGGCAGAGAGCCCTATCAAGGAGAGGCTGCAGTGTGTTCTGGAAGCAGGGTTTGGGACGCTCTTTCCAACACCCCACACTACAGTGTGCAGAAATCCCTCTGACCCTGCAGCGGCCCCATGGAGCAGGTGTGATGGTGCTCGCCTGATGTGGGTGACTGCAGGGGGCCCGGGGGGTTCCCCTGGCCCCAGAGTTGGGGTTTGGGGTTTCTCGGCTAAGGCGAGTGGCTTCCACGGCGAGACTGGTGCCCAAGGGTCGCTGGCAGTGACAGTTGAAGTCGAGACCCTGTCTCTGCCGGAGGAGAGAGCGTGTTGCCCTAAAGGCCAACACCTGATGCACCTTGTTTCCTCCCAGAGCTTGCTCCTTGCAATGAGGTGGGCCTGGCACCCAGGCCAATGAGTGTGGACGGGGTTCCCACCCTTTTGGGCAGCAAATGTCTATTCAAGCACCTACTGTATGCAAAGCATGGTAGGGGGATAAGAGGCACAGAAGTCCCCTCTGCCCCCAGAAGCTTGCACCAGGCAGGGAAGCAATTAACCAGCAGGTGGGGTGGAAAGATCTTAGCGCCAACTAAAGGCATAGGCACAGCACGAAGAGGAATTCACCTGGAGGCATGGTGTTCAAACGCACTTTCATTTGCTAAGGGGCACCCAGGAAACTCTGGGGTCCCTAAACCATTGGCAACAGCGGATAGGAGGCACGCATGGAGCGCTAGCATTATGCTCTGGCACTAGCCTTTCTGGCTCTTTCTGTCTCTTTGTAGCCCAGCAACGTGGGGGCCTGGTTCCCACCTTACAGATGAGGGACCAGAGGCCAGGGAAGTAAGCTGCCGAGAATACCCAGCTAGTGAGCGGCAGAGCTTAGATCCCAGGCTAGGTGATGTCACCCGTGCACCCACCACCAGCCCATTTGCCGTCAGACAGACCTGAGTTCAGGTCATGGCCCTGCCCCCTCCAGGTCCGGGCAAACCACTTAGGCTAAGTTATGGTTTATTTATCTGCAAAGCAGAGCTAATGATGCCTACAGTCATCCCCCAGCCCAGCGAGTGTTTAGAAAGTGCCCACTGTGTACCAGGCCCCATGCTGCTTACGGTGACACGCAGCGACCGCATGGTCTCAGCAGGGCCAGCTTTGGTGGCACAGGACCTGTGCAGTCACGCCAAGCCCGGCACTCAGGAGGGCCCAAGCTTGTTTTTTTTAAACAAAGACCTGCATTTTTCATTTTGCACCGGGCCCTGCAAGTTATGTCGCTGGTCCCAGGTCCCAGCCCTCGTCCGGCCTACAGCTCGATGGAAGAGACAGATGTGCTTAGAGAGCCCTGTGCCAGGCGTGCAACTAGAAACCGCCTTCTGCGTGGGAGGGAAAGGTGGACGGCAGTGAGCTCAGCGCCAGGGGTCAGGCCTTGGAGGCCACAGGCCCTGGGGGATTTGTCTGGAAGTGCCAGGGGCAGAGAGATGGCCAGTGAGGCTGGAGGGGGACCTCCCGGCCAGGGAGGAGCCAGGACCCCTCGAGAGTCTGCTCTTCAGCCAGTGCCTTTGGGGGGTTTTGATTGGGGCGCTGGGACCTACATTTGGAAAGCCAGCTCTCTGGCTTCCAGGTGAGGATGGTTTGGGGGTACAGCAGTGGTGCACAGGGACCCCGAGGTGCTTGACTGATCAAGGGAGAGGAAGTGGGGGGCCGGAGGGGGCTCCCTCCCAGGCTTGCAGGTCTGCCCTTGAGGTGGGAGCAACCCGGGACCTCAGGGGCCAGCACAGCGAGGGGGGGGTGAGGAGCTGTGGGGAGGGGGCTGGCGCGGGGCTCAGCGCACCTGTTGCTCTCTGGCCTGTGTGTGTCCTCCACGCATGTGCTCCGGCCCCCTGGCCCCGGCCAGCACAGGGAGGGAACACGTCCCTCCTCCCTCCGCCCCGCTCCTTCCACTTTGATCTTGCTTCACGCAGGCGTCCCGCCTCCCCGCGTGTTTATTCCCAGACTTCACATTTCGGAGTGAGAGTTCATAACCTCGAAGGGAACGCCGTCCTGAAAACGAAAGTTCCCGAGCTCAGGGTCGGGTCTGTACCGCTTGGGAATGCGCTGGAGATTAAACATCGCTGCTGATACCACGTGTGCTTCCATACGGGTGTGGACGGGTACGGTGTGTGGATGTGTGTGCACACGTGTGTGTTGCCTGGGGTGTGGACACGCTCATCTGTCAGTGTAGACAGGGCACAGGGGCAGAGCACGAGGTTTGAATCCTGACTCTGCCCTCACCCTCCATCTGCTCCCTGGGGGGGGGGCGGGGAGGTACAGCCTCAGGGCTGGGGTGTGGCGAGGGGTGAATGAGCTTGGGGAGGGGCCCCAAGGGCTCTCGCCTCCCCATCACCTGTCTCTTGGGCACCTGCTGCCGGCAGGACGGTCTGCGAGTCCCTGAAGCGCCCCACCCTTGTTTCATTACTGTTCACAGCAGTCCTGTTACTGCCAGTAGTAGTGGGAAGACTGTCCAAGCTTTGTGACTAATTCGTCATGGAATCGGGTGCTTCATGAGTCGCCCCTAGACCCTAGTCCCATGGCCGCCAGGCTGTGTCCCTCTTGCCTATGTCTGAACGCCCACCCGCCCTCGCCTGCACTGGGGTCGGCCTAGTTGGGTATTCACTGAATGGGCCTCCAGAGGACGAACCACTCCCTGGACGGTGGGGTGGGAGGGTGACCAGGTGGCTTTGGCGCTGGACCTGGTAGGTTGGTCTGACTTGGACATAGGAGTTGGGGAAGGGGGCACCTGGGAAGGACCCTGCTGGACGCCCGTGCTCTGCTCTCCGCCACCCGGCACCCAGTAGGCGGGGGCAGGACCTGTCCTCGCCCTGCCGTGGAGCCCTCATGCACCTGGCAGGGGAGGGGGGAGGCTGGATGTGTTGTGGGTGACACACCTGTCACTAGTCAGGCGTCCTTGTAGGTTTCCAATGCCGGGAAATTCCGGGCTTGGGTGGCCAGGTCTAAAGGGGGCCAGGGCCACATTCATTGTCTCTTCTCCCGGTTTGCACTAAGGCTTTGTGCCCTGCCGTGCTCCTGCCCACGCTGGGGGCCAGTGAATCCAACACAGCCTGAGACAACCCAGGGCAGGCGCAGGGGCAGGGAACTTTGGGAGCCCACCCAGGGGCTGAGCCTTGAAAGTTGGGTCGAAGCTGCCCAGCTGCGGGACAGGGGAAGGGGCTCCCAGGTACGGGGTGGGGGGGGCAGCCTGTGCTGGTGCCCAGAGGAGAGGGCAGACCCTGGAGGAGCGGAGGGAGTCGGGGTGGGGGCCAGACCATGCGGGGCCTCAGGAGTGGGTGTAGACTTGAACCCGGAGCTGCCGGGACTCCTGAGAAAGTGAGCGCGTCAGAAAGCCGGCCCTGGGGCCATGGGGACCTGGGCGGGTGCTGGGGGACGGGGGGCTGGGGCAGAGGCAGCCCAAGGAACACTGAGCACCGACACTCTCAGCACCCACTGCCTGCCAGCTCCGTCCCAGGCGCTTTGATGCATCACCTCATTGGACGGACAGTCACGAGGATCCTGTGAATTAGATACTATTTTTATTCCCATTCTAGGTCCAAGGAGACCGGGGAGACTTGTCCCAGGCCACACGGGGTGTGGTGACATAAGTGCAGCCAAGTCCTGGCCCCAGATGGTGTGGTCCAGGCTGCAGGACCCAACCTGCAGGCCATGCTGCCCTTGACCGAGTCCCGGCAGGAGGATGCGCTCGGCCAGGCCCGGGGCCGGGTGTGGTGGTCCCAGAAGGGGGTGCCCCCCGAGGGGTGCCCGGCCTGGGGTGTCCTCAGCAGCCCCTCCTGCCTGCACCCAGGCCCTGCCCCGTGTCCCTCCCTCGCCCGGCCGGGCTGACGAGAGAGCAGATCTGCTGTTGTCCCCGGTGGGGCATAATCCATCAGCTCTTTCTCTCCGCGTGCCCTCCTTCCTCTCCTCTCCAGCATCGCCAAATTCGGTGTTTAAAAATAATCCTCGAATCTGGGAACAGCAGTCCCCGGCTGACCCGAGGGGTGGACCGCAGAGATGCGTGCTGGACCCGTGATTCTGGATGCGATCAGAGCTCGGGGGAGTCCTACTCATCCAGAACATTCTTCCAGTTATTTGAGTTTTATTGGCGGCCCCGAGCTACCCTCGTGGGGGTGATTTTTACCAATTTTCAGAGAACTAGAACCCAGGACGATAAATCTAATCCATCTGTGGGAGATGTGCTTCCTTGGGGGGATGGTGGGGGGGTGGGGCGAGGCCCCAAAACCCTGCAGCGCCCAGGCAAACAGCAGGACCCCGGCGGGGTTGGCCTCCTGTCCCGTCCTGGTCGCTGAGGGGCCGGGTGACCTTGAGCCTGTTTCCTTCTTTACGAGACGGGGTTTGGTGGCCTGCCTGCCCCGGGTGACGGGGTTCCCAGAAATGACACAGGGAAAAGTCAGGGTCCAGGACTCGGCCCCGGGGAGGAAGGGAGGATCCCCTGTCCCGCAGGCGTCACCCATGGAGGTCCCAGGTGGCCACACCTGACATGTGACATCCCCTTTCCACCCGCACCCGTGGCCCCTGGGCCCATGGTCCCTCTGCGGACCCCACACGAGCGTCAGGGGATGGCTTCCACCTTGTGAATATTGGTGCTCTCAGTCGTGTGACCCCTGAGAATGGACCTAGGACACGGCTGCCCCCGGGCACCGACTTTCCAGAAGCCACTCTGACCCTGCCAGCGGGGGCAGGGGGGTGTAGCTGGCTTCTGAGTTTTGCTGTCTTGTTAGAAATGGGATTTTTACGTAACTTCCCATGTGACATGAGGTGGGCTTTTGTTCCGCGGTGGATTCGGCCTTCAGGTCCGGCACCTAAGCTGCCCTGAGCGCCTGGGGAGCAGGGCCCCTCCATAGGCCTGCAGGCCCCAGCCAGACTCCCCGTACCCCAACCTTTGTCCAGCAAACAGGGCTGTGGCTTCTGTCCTCCGTGAACCACCCCCCCCACTGTTGACTCAGGCCCAGGCAGCCCTGGGTGGGAGTGGGAGCACGGTCGGGCCATGGACTCTGAGCAGCCCCGGAGTGTGTCCTGGCCCCACACACCTGCAGCATGCTGGCCCCTGGGAGGAGCCAGGACAGGCCTCTGAGGCCGGTGGGGGCCGGGCTGGGAGTCACACCCAGTCTGGGGGACTCTGGAGTCCAAGCCCCGTGCCCGTGGCCCCCAGCTGGCTCTCATGGCCTCATAGAGGAGGGCACGGGACCAGGCCCATAAAGTAGAGCTGACGGGCATCCCGCCCCCAGAACCCCGCTCAAACCTGTTCCAGAGTGGGGGTTAATGAGGGGATACTGGGAGAGCAGGCGAGTGAATAAATGAATGAGCACAGGAATGAAAGCAGAGATGGAAGGTGACGTGCCGCTTCTTCCAGCGGATGGGATCATGGCGGGCCTCCTGGAGCTGCCTCTAAGGCGGTGTGGGATTTGCACTCAGGAGTGAGAGGAGGACACCTCCACTTGAGGGACAGCCCCCAGCCCCCATAGATGGAGGGCTTTGTAGGGGCTGGAGCAGCAGGAGGGAGTGCTGGGTGCAAGGCAGGGTGGATCCCCCCACCCAGCACACACACACACCCTATATTCATTCAACAAACCCACTGGCCCTAGGGTTTGTGCCCTGGACTCCACCCTACAGGAGCCAGAGGGTCAGGAGACCTGCGGGCCTGGGCTTGCTCCCATGGAGGGTGTCACCTCAGAGGACCTGTCCCTCCCCACGCCCCACCATGCGCTTTTCAGGGTCGATCTTTGGGTTTCCTCGGTGCAAATCCTGGCTAAGCACTTTGAAATGCTTTAATCTCCTTCATCCTCCTAGGAGGGCCCTGAGGGAGGCCGGGCGGAGGCCCAGGCTCGGAACAATTAAGCGGCTTACAGCCGGTGGGGCCCGGTGGGTGCGGAGAGGGGCCTGCCTGCGGGAGGGATCGGAGGGCCGTCCCCAGGCGCTCACGCTAGCCCAGCGTGCACAACCTGCGAATGACGGCGTCTCGGGCCCCCCATCGCACGCTCATGCCAACCCCCATCGTATCCTGGCTCACGCTTCAGAGGAACAGCCCCTGGCACCCTTGGCCACCCCGCCACCCGAGGCCTGAGCGGCCCGTGGAGCCCGGTCCTGTCTCCTCTCTCGGAAGTTCCGAGCCTCTGGGTTTCCCAGGTGGCTTTCTCCTCTGCCTGCCGCCACGCAGAGGGACCCCCTCGGGCCCCAGCTGGCACCCCTGTGCCCCCCCCCGACCAGGCTGTGAGCTGCCGAGGGTGAGGACGAGCTGGCCGCCCTGACCCCTGGAGCCCAGCCCGGGGCCGGGCCCAGAGCAGGTGCCCCAGGACAGTCAGGCGGCCAGAGGGCTCTCGTCGTCCCCTTCCCGGTACCGTCTTCCAGAACCGCGTTCTCTGGCAGCGGGTCTCTGCAGTCTGCTCTGCTTGCAGACCTTCCCCTGGGAGGCAGAGGGCTTCATGGGGTGGGGGGACGGCATGGCATCGGCACCACACCCAGGACGGAAGGGTCAAAACCTGCCCTGCAGGTGGGGGTACGGCCTGGCTGGGAGGGCACCCAGGGTCCTCACATGGGCCCCAGCTCCCAGTGAGCCGCGCACACCCCTCACACCTCACCGCGGATCCCGGCCTATCCTGGGGTGATCCCCGCAGGAGGAGGGGTGCCAGGGTCCCGGGGCCCTGGAACAAAGCACCACGGCTGATGTCTGCTTGCATGGGCGGGAGGCCGGAGTCCAGGACCAAGGTGTGGGCGGGGCTGGACCCCCCTGGCCTCCCGGGGCGTCGGCCCAGGCTCTTCCCCAGCCTCCGAGGTATGCTGGCCGTCTTGGGGTTCACTGGTGTGTAGATGCATCATCGCCCCAACCTCTACCTCTGTCTTCACTTGGCCTCCTCTCTGCGTGTCTCTGCGTCGTAACATCCCCTTCTTATAAGGTCACCAGCCTTGTTTGGTTGGGGTCTCCCCAGACCCCAGGAATGACCCCCTATAACTATATCTCCAATGACCCTATTTCTAAATAAGGTCCCATTCTGAGGTTCCGGGGGTGGGGGGTTAGGACTGCAACCTAAGGATTTGGGGGGGGCACAATTCATACACCCTGACGGGGTGTGACACGAGGGAAGAGGTCCATGAGCGGAACCAGAGCCTGGCACATATTAGGTGCTCAGCAAATTAATCCCCATTCCGAGTGTCTACACCTCTCCGCAGCCACATGCAACTTACAGCCCACTGGGAGTAGGGGGTCGACCACAGGGTTTACACGGAGCACATTTAGGCCTTCTCAGGTGCCCCACCTTCATTCCCACACCCCTGTAGGGAGGTAGTGATGACGGTGAGGTGCCCTAAGGTTTGTCCTGGGGCTTCAACAACCTGATATGAGGTGGCCACTGAGGGCCAAGGCTATGCCTCAGGTGGCCTCCTGCGACATGTACTCCCTAGTATCCCCCACTGGCCTCTCAGCTGCTCCTGCCTCAGGGCCTTTGCACCTGCTGCTCCCTGGTCTGCAGCATGGTTCCTCCCAACAGCCACGCTGCTCACTCCTGTCTCACTCAGGTCTGCCAGCTGTCACCTCGGCCCGAGGCCTTCCCCAACCACTCTCCTGAACCAGCCCCCTGGCACCACTGTGTACCCCCTCACACACACATCTGGTGTTATTCCACCCTCATAGCTTTGTTTATTGTGGTAAAATACACATGACATGGAATCTATGTTTTAACCATATTTAGAGTATAGTTGGGCGGCATTAAGTCCACGCAGCCATCACCACCATCCCTCTCCAGGACTCTCTCCATCTTCCCAACTGGTGGGAACAAGCTCTGTCCCATGAAACACGCACTCCCATCCCTTCCCTGGCCCCCAGTGCCCACCATCCTACTTATTTCTACGAATGTGACGACGACCCCGGGGACCCCATGTCAGTGGAGTCACACGGCGCATGTCTTTCCATGGCAGGCTCGTCTCCCCCAGCACGATGTCCTCGGGCTCACCCGTGGGTGGCACCTGTTGGCCTCCCCTTCCTTTTAGAGGCTGAACCCTCATCCGCCGTGTGTCCATCTTTCATGTCCCCGTTTATCGGGACATGGGGGCTGTTTGCACTTGCTGCAGCCGCGCCTCGTGCAGCTGCGAACACGGGCGTGCCAGTGTGTGTCCGAGCCCCAGCTGGCAGCTCTTGAGGATGTAACCCTGGGAGCCTCGGAGCGTTTCAGACATTCCTCTGCTCGTGCGCTTGCCCTCAGCCTCCCTCGCTGGACGCAGGGCCCGACCACGGGCCGCGTTCGTGCTGCGTCGCATCTGGTCTGCCCACTGCCGTGTCCCTGATGCCCGGACGGTGCCCGGCCCTGTGTGGACCGGCGGAGGGGTTAACGGGAGTCCCCGTGAGCGGCACAGCAGGGGGACCTGGGGCCTGCAGGCCCCCGGGGGGTGCGCAAGCTCCTGTCCAACACCCCGGCCCCCTAAACCCCCCGTGCTAAGCGGCTGCGCTGGCCCCCTGCACCCCGGGGCGCCCGCCCACTGGCCTCCGCCCGCCCATTCTTTCTACCACCTGAGCCACCGGCCCGCTTTTGATTAAGTCTCATTTTGCCGTGAAAAGAAAAGGAGGTGACAGTTGACGGGTGGGGGAGGTCATCTGTTCCAGAAGGAAATTGGATGGCTGCGCTTCCATCCTCCCGGCCCAGCCCCTGCTCCCGTCCCCCGCCGTGGGCAGCAGTGTCAGCCCACACCCAGCCTCTGCCGAATCTCGTTAAACAGGCAGCTCCCCACGGATCGATGCCAGCCAAATGATGACCAGTTGTGGCCAGCAGTCCTTGAACGTGCTCACCGTCCTCTCGTTGCTGATCTCTGCAGGTAGAACTTCCATGGGTGCCCAGCGGGGGGGGAGGGCGGGGGGCGCGGGTGATCCCTTCCCAGGGTCCGCGCTAGCCCGGCCGGGGTTCTGGGTCCTGGCAGGTGGGGGGGCACTGCCCCTGGCCCCCCAGCCTCCCGCTGGTGAGGAGCTAACGCTCAGTGCTGTTCAGTGAGAGCCTACGATGTGCTGCCCCCCGAGTGCCCTCACCAGGGGCCGTGCTGAGTGTCCCCCCAGGCATGAGGGGGTTAACTGCGGCTGCCAGCCCTGGGAGAGCCTTCCTGCAGATTCCCTACCCCACATCTGAAAGTCAATGCCGAAATGCCGTGGTCATCCCATTGTATGGATGAGGAAACTGAGGCTCAGAGCCGAACTGGGTAGGAGGAGGCGATATGGCCAGCGCTGGGGCTGGGGTTCCAATCCGCCGGCTGTCACCCGACCTCCTCCTGGGCATCGCCTGATGCAGCAGGTGGGCCCCCACACTCCTGTCGACGCAGATGGGCATAAAGCAAGCCCTTCAGCTGCTCCGAGCTGAAGCCGTCGCCTGGAGAAACCCCCCTCCCGCCCGCCAGCAGCGGTGGCTGGCTGAGCCCTGGCCTGAGCCAGGCCCCTGCTCTCTCTGTATCTCCCTCTGTGTCTGTCTCCCTCTCTCTATCTCTCGGTGTCTCTGTGTCTCTGTGTCTCTGCCTCTGTCGTTTGTGCGTTTGTGCACAGGACCTCCTCATGCCCTCTTGCTCCCGCAGACCTGTTGACACAGGCTTCCTGCCCTTGTCCCTTTGCTGAGGGACAACATGGCTCAGAGGGAGGCCCTGAGGGCCCTGGGGGGGACAGGGGGCTCCAGGATACAGAGCCAGAGCCAGGCCAAGGGTCTGGGGGCCACTGTTCACCAAGCTCCTCCCTGACTCCTGTTCTGAGCGTTAGTGCCTGTGGTCCTCACTGCCTCCTGGGAGAGAGGAGGAAGTCCTCACCCATTTCACAAATGAGGGAACAGGCTCAAAGGACAGGGAGCTGCCCCAGGCCACACAGTCACACGGCCGTTAGATGATGAGGGCGCGCCGTGGTCCTCCCTTGGAACCCAAGGGAGCGGCTGCCTCCTCGGGGTCCCCTCTCCACTTGGACCGGTTCTCCTGGTGGCTTGGAACCCACTGGTGGCTTGCTCACAGAGCGTCCCTCTGCCCTGGGGCCCAGGCACAGCCCGAGGACCCCAGCGGGTCTGGAAGCCAGCAGGTGCAGCCTTGTATCAGCCGCTCACTCGCTCGCACCTCCCTGCTCCAAGCAAGGCCCATGCTTTGCTATTTACTGTCTTCGGAGCCCCAGCCATCGGGGGTGCCAGTGGGCTCCCATCTGTGAGCGCAAGGAGGCACACAGAGGTCGTGATGGGCCAGATCACCCTGCATGCTCCATAATTCAGACCCAGCTGCCCCGGCTCCAAGCTCTAGGCAACTTCAGCTCTCGTACATTCTTCCTCGGGAAGCAGCAGTGGCCTCCTTATCTTTGCCAAGTGGCAAAACAAGTGGCACCAGACCATCTGTGGTGGCCAGGGTGATCCAGTGGGATTTCTCCTATTTTCGGCCTTACCCAGCCTCCCTCCCTACCTCAGCGCTGCACAGCGGGCTCCCCAGAAGCCACGCTCAGAGGCCACCTCCCCGCTCCATCCCTTCCCTCCCTGGGTCCCACTTCAGGTCCTAGCCTCTCAACCTGGCCTCAGGCCTGAGCCGGTCTTGCGGATGAGCTGCTTGCCGGTTGTGGACTTATCCAGCTGCCTGCGGGCCCGCCCACAGCAGGGCTTCCTCACCTCTGGATGGACGCTGGACCTCCCGCCTCTGGCCCTCACATCCAGCCTCCGCCATGTCCTTCCTCCGGGCCGGTGGGTCCCAAACTCCAGGCCGTCGGCATCCCCTGCGGGCCTTGCCTCCCACACCAGCATTGCTCATGCAGAAGCTCTGCTGAGGGGCCTGAGACGCTGCGTTTGTGATGCGTCCCCAGAGGATGCAGATGCAGCAGGTCAGGTCCACACTGTGAAACCACTGCTCTGAGCCTCGATTTTCTCCTCTGTATGATGGGAGTACTTGAGATTAAATGAGATGGGGCATGCTTAGTGAGGGTTATCATCCCCCGGGAGGGTCTTCTGTTTCCCAAGGTCAAGGCCCAGCAGGGGGCCTGGAGGGCTCCCCTGGGCCCTTCTTCCCAAAGTGGTCATGTCTATCCCCACGGGAGAGGGTGCTGTACTTGGGGCCCAGGATTTCATGAGCACACCCCCCCCCGCCCAGCCTCAGCACTCCGGCTCATGAGGCCTGTCTGCCCACTGGCCAGCGCAGCCCAGCTGGGACTCCCCTCCAGCAGCCCGGGGCGCTCTGGGAGCCCTGTGAGCTGCTCTCTGATTACCTCTCAGCAGAGACAGAGCTTTCCACGAGCTGAGGAGCTTTTGCAAAACCAGAGCCTTTGTGGTTGGAGAAATGTATTCAGCCAACGAAGCCCCTTTTCAGCGATACAAATTAGATACAGCAATCCCTTTTATGAAGATACTAATTAAGCCCGAGACAGCGGGCTCCAGGTTTTTTTCCATTGTTATATTTGCTTAGGCTTTCGCTCCTATTTATCACCATCCACACGATTGGTAAATACTGTCCTGGGTTTGCAGCAGCCTCTGTGGCTGAATAGAGGCCTCCCGCCTTGAGCCAGGGGAGGCAGGGCCCAAAGCCAGGGCAGCTCTTTGACCGTGAGATGAGGGTGGCCAGGGCAGGCCCTTGGGGACCTCTGGGGCTAGGGCACTGGTTTAGCAGAAACTGTGGTACAGATGAGATGTTGCTTCCTTTGAGTGTCTGCACCTGTGGTGCCCTCCAGCCGGGCCTCTTGGGCTTGTTGGCAGGTTGTCACCAGTCCACACGGTAGCAGAGGTCATCAAAGCTGGTGACAGGGGCGCCTGGGTGGCTCAGAGGTTGAGTGTCTGCCTTTGGCTCAGGGCGTGATCCCAGAGTCCCAGGATCGAGTCCCGCATCGGGTTCCCTGCAAGGAGCCTGCTTCTCCTTCCTCTGCCTGTGTCTCTGCCTCTCTCTCTGTGTCTCTCATGAATAAATAAATAAAATAATAATAATAATTAACAATAATAATAATAATAATAATAAAGCTGGTGACAGGAGTGGAGAGGGCTGGACTTCAGACCCCGGCCGGCTTGAGTTGGAGTCCCCCTACCACCTCTTACGAGCTCAGACAGCTCACGGAGCCTCAGTTTTTCCATCTGTAGAGTGGGATCCCAGACCCGGCTGCTAGGATGGCCACGTGGGCTAAATGAGAGGTAGCATATGAAGGGCAAGGCAGGCGCTCAGTTAACACTGTGTCCTGGTTGAGTGCCTGCTGTGTGCAGAGCCTCTGGAGGGGATCCCCACGAGGCTTAAGATGCATCCGGGGGACACAGTGCCAGCCGGGCTGGTGTGGAGGGAGGCCTGGGTGGTGACAGCTTCCCGGCGGAGGTGAGGCTCAGGCTGGACCACTGAGCCCTCCTGGGGAGGGAGGAGGCGCGCAGCCCCCCCAGGCTCATGGACTCCCAGGGCAGTGGGGCTTGGGGACCCCCCCTCCCCACGCTGACCCTGGGGACTCTGTTTTCCAGTCTTGTCCGCGCACTTCCGAGTCTGTGAGCCCTACACGGACCACAAAGGCCGCTATCACTTTGGCTTCCACTGCCCCCGGCTCTCGGACAACAAAACCTTCATTCTCTGCTGTCACCATAACAACACGGTTTTCAAATACTGCTGCAACGAGACCGAGTTTCAGGCGGTGATGCAGGCGAACCTCACGGCCGGCTCCGAGGGCTACACGCACAAGTGAGTACCGCGCTGGGCCCCCCAACAACTCCCCAGCCCCTTGAACAACCAGAGCAGGCCGGGTGGGCCTGGGAGGATTCTGGGGAAGTCTTCAGGTAACAGGTTTTCAGGCCTGTCTATCCCGTGACATTTGCCTTCTCTTCTGAGCAATGGGCACCTGTGAGCCCCCCTCCCGGGGCCGCTGCAGATGTTAGGTGAAGTCAAGGGCGTGGAATGGAAGGTGCGTGGGCCTGGAATCCGCGTTCCTTCCTTCGCATTGATTGGTACCGCAGATATGGCGTGCCGGTTCCGACCCACAGATTAATCCTACACAGCCCCTTTCTTTAAGGGGATTAGAACGCAGGAGACCAAGGCCCTGATGGAAGGGACCAAGAGTGTAAAGAGAAATGTACCCTGCAGAAAAGCAGTGGGGAATATGCTGAGTAAAGGCGTGCGGGATTGAAACTACATGCATTTCTCACCGTGAGTGAAAGAAACTAAGCATCTTAGTTTTGTATTTCTTTTTCTGTGAGTGAGCTGTTTATATCCTTTGCCATTTTCCCATTGAAGTTTTGGCTTTTTTTTTCTTATTTATTTATAGGGACTCTTTGTATGTGAAGGAAATACGATGAGCTGCAAATATTTTGTGTGTCTTTAAATTTGTGTTGCTTTTATCTCATACTCAACTTTTAGTTGTTATGTCAAATCAGATCCATTTCTTTTCTTTTATGTCTTCTGGGTTTTGTAGCAGACGGGGAAAGGCTTTCCCTGCTCAGAGATCGTTAAAAATCCTCTTACGTTTTCTTTCACTCTTTTTGTGTGTTTTATTTTTTTGCCTTCAAATCTTTGACCTGTTAGGAATTTATTTGGATGTAATCTTTGCGTTAGGAATCCAGCTTTATTATTATTATTATTATTATTATTATTATTATTTTTCCAAATGAGTAGCCAGTTGTCCCAAACCATTCACTGAATTGCCCATCACTCCTCCACTGATGTAAACTGCAAACTTTTATACTGTGATATACTAGATTTGAGTCTCTGGATGGATGTTGGTACGTCTTCATGGCTTTCGTTGATCTATCCATATACTAGTATCTCACTGTGTTACCTACTGCGGCTTTTGATGTTTTAAAACCTTCTTAGTCTGTTCCCCCAGTTCTTTGGTTATATGAACTTGAGAAGCAGCTTGTTTCATCTTGTGCCCTCCAAGAATCCACTGGGTATTTTTTTTACTGACACTATGTTGAATTCATAGATTAATTCAAAGAGAATGGACTTTTCATGATATTGAATCCAAGCACACAGTACAGACAATCCCTGACTTATGAAGATTCAACTTACGACTTTCCAACTTTTTTGGGGGGGAGGGACTGGGAAGGTAATGACTTTCCAGCTTTTTTTTTTTTTTTATGATTTCCAACTTTACGATGGTAAGAAAGTGGTACGCATTCGGTAGAAACTGTACTTTGAACTTTGATCTCGTGCCAGGGTAGCGGCACACAGGACAACCCTTATTTGCATGCTGGGCAGTGGCAGCGAGCCAAAGCTCCCAGTCAGCAGGCAACCATGAGGCTCCACATCTAACTCACTTGCTAGTTTTCTGTCCCTGTATAACCATTCTGGTTTTCGCTTTCAGTACCGTGGTCAGTAAATCACATGACATGGTCCACACTTGTCTACAAGCCTACACCAAGTAGGCTTTCTGGGGATGACTTTGCCTCACTGCAGGCTACGGTGAGCCGTCTGAGCACGTTGAAGGTCAGCTGGGCTAAGCTGTGATGTTTGATGGGTTGGGTATAGTAAATGCAGCGTGTACTTAATGAAGTTTTCAACTTACAACTGGCTTGTTGGGACATAGCCGCATCGTAAGTTGAGGAAGATCTGTTGGTCTTTCCAGTTGTTCAGATGTTCTTGCGTAGTGTTTTGGAATGTATCTTCATGGATATCGTATGCATATCTTTTGCACTTGTTCCCACTTATTTCTTTGTACCCTGTTATTATAAATGGGGTCCTTTTTTTCCATTACATCTTCCAACTGACTCTCATTTAGATGACAAAACCTGGGCAGCCCGGGTGGCTCAGCAGTTTAGCGCTGCCTTCGGCCCAGGGCCTGATCCTGGAGACCCAGGATCGAGTTCCATGTCGGGCTCCCTGCATGGAGCCTGCTTCTCCCTCTGCCTGTGTCTCTGTCTCTCTCTCTGTGTGTCTCTCATGAATAAATAAAATCTTAAAAAAAAATAATAGATGACAAAACCTAATAGTTTCTAAATATGAAGTTTATACTCAGCCACCTTACTGAACTTTCTTATCTTTGTTATGCTTTTTCAGTTGATTCCCTTAAGTTTCCCATTATGCTACTTGCAAGCAACGATGATTTTATCTGCCTTCCAATTTTTGTGCCTCACTTCTTTTTCTTGTCCAATCATGTTGGCAAGTACCTCTAAAGCCATCTTTGGAATTATCAAGCACTCTTATCTTCTTCCTGATATTGACTGGGCCACTTCAGATACGTTCCCAATAAGCCTGAGGCTGACTTCTTGGGTGGCTATATTTTTTTTCATGATGAAGAAAAGTTCATTTGGAAGGAGAGTTTTGTTAAGCGACTGTGGAAGGGAGTGGTGGCACCACTGTGGGGGGTGCCTGAGCCCCAATCTGTCTGATGTTGGGGCTTAAATGCTTTGCTACTGTGCCGTGCTCACTCAGGGGAAATCTTTCCCTTTGGTCAGGCAGAAGATCCAGACTCCTTGACTATCATCCAAATCTCCCTCCTCCCACCGAGGCTGACTCCCCAGCCTTCCTTCCTCAAATGCATGGGTGCTTCCCCTGAATATCTTGCCATCTGCTCAGGCCTTAGAATAATTCTGTGTGTGAAGTCGTTCAGCAAGTCCTGTCCATCACAAGGGCTGGAACCAGGCCTGGAATCTGACCCAAGCCTTTTATACGACCAAAGACTGACTCTCCAAGGGTGGAGAGAGGTGCCAGCAGTGGGGTTAAGACCCCGGAGTGCAGTCCTTGCCGGCCGAAAGCCAGACGGAAGACAGGCTTGGCAAAGCAAGCAGACTTCTCCGAGGCTCTGGCGACTGGTGTCTGGGATCCTTGTTTTGAAGCCCACAGGTTTCTATAATCTGCACATTTCCACAGGATCTCACACAGAATACTCCATCCTCTCAGCACCGTGGGGCCTGGTTGCTGCGAGGAAAAGTTCGGCCATACGATAAAGCCATTCCCCCTGGGGAGGAATGGAAATATTGAAGAAGTTTAGCTTAGCTCGAATTCTTTAATCTCAGAAAGCATTCACAGAGTGCATGGCATGGGGCCGGCTCTGCATTCAGCTCTGTCCTTGCCATATCACGGAAGGCACCCGTGGGCCCCATCCTGAGCCCACATCACACACGGGGAAGGCGAGGCATGGGGAGGCTGTGTGATGATGGAGCTAAGCGCCAAGCCGGGTCTGGAGGCTGCTTTAATGAATCTGGGGCCTCCACCACCCGAGGCAGATCTGAGTGGGGAGGCCCTAGAGTGAGGATCCCCAGCACAGCACCGCTGACACCTGGGGCTGGATCCTTCTTTGCGGGGCGAGGCTGCCCCGTGCCTTGGACGTTTAGCAGCCTCCCTCGCCACCACCCACAAGACATTGCTAGCAGCCCCTCCCCACCAGCTGGCCGTGACAACCAGCATGTCTCCTGATGTTGCCAACTGTAGGGTGCAGGATTGCCCTGGCGGAGAGCCACTGCTCTGGAGGGATTCCTCCTTGTTATTCTCCGCCGAGCTTCCCCCTGCCTCCCTTCCCACAGATGTGGATGGAGGCCCAGAGAGGGGCTGTGCCTCCCCCAGAATAATTGGGCTCCGCTCTTCCCCCAGGCGGTAGCAGGCCGGTTGTCCCTGTGCTTCCTGTAGGGAGGCCTGGTGCCGGATTTCCCTGCATCCAGAAGTTGTTACGAAGGTGGGAGCCACGTGGTCCAGAGGAATGAGCATTTCCAGGCAGGGTTCCCTGCAGCCTAAGTTTGAAGTGCCAGGGGAGCCAGGGGGAGCAGCCGCGGGGGCTGGGGACCTCCTGCGGCCCCAGAGGTGGAGGGTGGAGGGGAGTGGCAGGGGGCCCTGAGGGCTTCAGGCTGGGTCTGTACTCATGGCCGGTGCTGGGGACAAGGACAGAGGACACCACAGGAGCCATGATGAGGAGAGAGGCCAGCGTCACCCAGAGACGGGTGATTCAGAGCTCAGCTCAGAGGCCCTGGAGGCCGCTGCCCGAGCTCAGGGACTTGGGGAGCAGGCCTGAGCCCAGGGAGCCAGACTGGGGCCTTGCGTCCAGGCAGAGCCCACAGCCGAGAGGGGGCTCCCCAATGTGAAGGAGCGCCGGGTGGTGTCCACCTCTGGGATCAGCCTGCCCGCCGGGGCCCTGAGCCCCCCGGGAGGGGCCCTGACTCTGGCCTCGGGGCTCTGCTACCCCGGAGAGCCGGGACTTATCTGGGGGGGGGGCAGGGTATGCAGCGGGTCTCTGCCAAGGGGCCGGACGTTCCACTCTCCCACACCTGTGACGTGGCCCCGGGCGGCACGGACCCTCCCTGGGCTTCTGGAACATGCCCGGGGTCCGTGAGCAGCCGTGGCGCCTGGCACCCGCCCACGTCACCCACCCCGCCCGTGAATCAGCGAGGAGGCAGGGCTGGTGACAGGGAAAAGGAGAACGCTTCTGATGACTTATTTATTTGTGTTTTTCTGGAGGAACAGAATGGTTTGTTTTGGTTCTCGCCGCCTGGCGGAAAGGCAGGCAGAGCGAGGGAAGCAGCGCGGCCCACGGCCCCACAAGGCGCCCCTTCCTGCCGAGCGGGTGCAGGCCCTGGGCGCTCAGCGGCGCTGCGCCCCTTCCCTCACCAGGCGCCGGGGACCCTGAGCCCCGACCAGCCAGGCCCACGGGACGGCGGAGGCATGGGGCGGTGAGTGGGCGCTCCCTGGCCAGGCAGGTGCTGCAAGAGGCGGACAGTGGGAGGAATCCCGGGGAGGCAGAGGGGGCCTCCGAGGCTCCAGGGGCGGCCTGCGTGCATTACCGAGCTTCCCTTGGCCGCACGTGAAGCCTCCGTCCCCCCCAGAGCTTTCCCTCCCCAGCGCCGGAGGACCTGAGAGCCCCCGAGCCCTGGGTCTCCTCCCGCGGGGCCTGTCCTGCCCGCCTCACAGCCCCGTCCAGACGCTTCGAGTGCTAGATGCAGCCCCTGAGTGTGGTCCGAAGCTTCCGGATATTCTTGTCTGTTCTTCAGCCCCGTCAGGCCCTGTTAGGCACCAACCCCGAGTGCCCACCGGCAGCCTTCTAAAGACCAAAGACTTTCTAGAATCATGCTGTTTCATAATCAGAATGCTCTCTGCCAAGCCAGGGGGAGGGAAACAAATGAACATTTTTGAGCACTTATCGTAATGCGAGGGGCCTCCCACCACCTTTGATCCACATAGAGGTGTTATCTAGGGAGAGGGTCCTCCCCTGGCCCCCTTACACCAGGGTGAAAAGGCACCTGTAGTCGCACAGCACACACAGGGTCCAGCAGGGTGGGGGACATGTGCATTAGTCACCTGGGTCAGTCACGCTCGGTGACGAGCGGCCCCGAAATCCCCATGGCTTCCAGGCTCAGGGGCTTATTTTGGGCTCATGCTCCGTGTCCTTCTGGGATCACCTGCGGCTCCGTGCATGCAGCGTTCTGTGGCCCAGGCCGATGGAGCGCACCCCATCTGGGACAGGATGTCCCCACAGCAGAGGGTAAAGAACACTGGTGGAAGCACGAGGCGGCTCTTAGACTTCTGCTCAGAAGCAGCCACAACTCGGCTGCTCACAGTCTGTTGGCCGAAGCACATCCTTTGGCCCCGCCTGTTACCAGTAAGACTGGTGAGAGGCATGAGGACGACGCAGGGAGGGACAGTGACTGGGTAGCCGTGGACTCTGGTGGGGGCACTTCCGGCCACAGCCGCCCGTCTGGCTGATGGACCTGCTCCTGTAACCAGTAGGTATTCGGTTAATTTCTCCAGCAGGAGTTTTTGTTTATCACTTGGGAGACACCCAAAGAATGTGACTCAGTAAATATCCCCAAACCCACTGAAAATTTGCTATCTGTGGCTTTCGGCTGGCTTCACATCTTGCCCCATAAAACAGCCTCTGTTTTATCTCCTGCCCTTTACACAACATAGGCATGGACACCACAAAGCCCCCTGCATCTGGATGGAATTAATTTCCAGATCACATTTTAAAAATTGAATTAAAAAACTCAGAATGCTTCCAGCCAGCCAACCATGGGGGAGGTCAGGCCGAGAAAGGCAGGAGAGCTGCCTGGGGATGGCATCTGTGGCCTGGGCCCTCCAGCCAGCTGCCACTCCCGCGTGGGCTCCTTTGCAGGGAAGTGGGAGTCCACGCATACGGCATCTCCCACAGGTGCACCCCTCGTTTCCTGAGCGGGGAGGGCAGAGGGAGCAAGTCACCACTCCCCCCTTCCCCCCTCAGCCCCCCAAAGGTCAGCTGGAGCAGCCAGCGGCGACCAGGGCCTGCAGGCACAGCAGGGCCCACACACACACGCAAAGGCAGTGACACAGTGAGATGCAGGATGCTCGGGGGGCGGGGACTGGAGTCCGTCCCCAGGTCCTCAGGTCTCCAGGTCCTCAGGTCCCCAGGTCCCCAGATCCCCAGGTTCTCAGGTCCCCGGGTCCCCAGGTCCCCAAGTCCTGAGGTCCCCAGGTCCTCAGGTCCCCAGTCCTCAGGTTCTCAGGTCCTCGGGTCCCCAGGTGCCCAGGTTCCCAGGTCCTCGGGTCCCCAGGTGCCCAGGTCCTCAGGTCCTCAGGTCCTGGTACACAGGAGCCAGACAAGAGGACCACACCATGCAACTATAGGAAAACCCTCCCTGGACACGTGGCCAGGACCTTGGGGTTCTCCCAAGATTCAGCACACCCTGGGGATACATGGACCTGGGTCCGAATCCCAGTGCGGCCACTTCCCAGCTGGCTGGTGACTGTTGAGTTTTCTTTTAATGATCGGTGGAGAAAATTAAAGACAGCAGAGCCAGGCAGTAGGTTCGAGAGTGCTTTAATGGGGAGCACTCTCGGGTGAGGTTCCATGACTCGTGACTCGGAGAGGCTCGAGTCAGGGAAGTCGCACCCAGGCAAACCTCAGGGGGGTTATAAAGAGTTTATGGCGGGAAGATGAGAGTAGGGCGGCGTTGGCGAGAAGATGCTGGCCAGGGGTAGGCCATTCTGAGGTCCCCAGTCTTGCCAGCCCAACAGCGACTTTGCCTGCCCGGCGCTCACCTCCTCGCCTGTGCGTGGGGCAGACTGGCCCATTTGCCACCTCCCGGTACCGCTGCCGGGGTGATGGCCAGCAGGGCTATCAACTATTAGCGAACATGAACACATAGAGGGAAGGTAACATGTAGCCGGGAAGCTAATTATATCAGGCCACCATCGTCACCAGCTCACCTTACACCCCACGTGTGTCAGCAGTGGCCCCCCGACCCCAGCCTCAAGGGATCTCAGATGAGCCTCTTCATTCTTCCGAGCCTCAGTTTTCCGTCTCTAGAATGGGGATGGTGGTGATAGCAGTAACGCCTCCTTCTGCGTTTGCTCAGTGTGCTGACCAGGCTCCTGTGCGGAGCACCCAGAGTGACACGCACGCCTGCCGCTGTCCTTGCTATAGTTCTGTCACAGTCCTGCTG
Organism: Vulpes vulpes; assembly: GCF_048418805.1. Classification (NCBI taxonomy): domain Eukaryota; kingdom Metazoa; phylum Chordata; class Mammalia; order Carnivora; family Canidae; genus Vulpes; species Vulpes vulpes. Next base: position 51,751,605 of record NC_132795.1, read on the forward strand.
GCTCCAGGCCCAGCTGTGGCCCAGCCCCCGCCCCCAGCTCCCTCCGCTCCCTCTCTGCGGGGCAGCATCTGCACGCAGCTGCCCTGCCTCCCCCTTCCCACTCCCCTCCCTCAGCCCTGAGGCTGCTGCCATGGGAACCACCAGGGAGAGGCCTGATGCTTGCAGAGATGCCCATGCTCTGCGGGCTCTGGGGAACCTGGAGAGAGGGTGCTGGGGACGTCAGGAGGGCCGCAGACTAGAGCCAGGCCGCGTCCTTTGTCCACCCCAGGCCTCCTGCCCCCGCGAGCCAGGCCGGGCTGCCAGCCTCTGCTGTCCTATAGAAATCACACCCAGATGTATCCAGGCGAAGAAGGCAGGCAGCTTGGGGCCCGGCTGTCAGTCATTCACACCTTAGTGTAAACAAGCCCGCAGGCTGCTGTAGGCCTCACGGGGGTGGTGGCTGGAGGGGGCGCCGCACAGGGGAAGGGGGCAGCCCAGATACACAGCTGCGTCCAGGCCCTCAAGCAGACACCAAGGCCTGAGCACTTACCAGGGCCAGCTCCACGCTGAGTGCCTGGATACGGAGACCTCCCACTTGAGGGACTGCAAGCACCAGAGCCAAGTCTTCAAGGGGGAGGATTTGGTTAAGTAACAGGAGGGGCGGCGTTGTAGGCAAAGAGCACGTGTGGGCAAAAGTGAGCAGCCCCTGGTCCAGGCCCAGGGGTCAGAGGGCAACAGCCCCTGCCTCACTGCTGAGGCCAAGGCTGGGCAGGGGATAAACTGAGACCAGAAGAGGCCTCAGTCATGTCCTGCAGGTCCAGAGACACATAGGGGTTCTCCAGGCCACACAGCACAGCTGGGCCAAGTCGGACCCTGGACCGGATCTCCCGGCACCAGCCTGTGCTCTCCGGCCTCAGGCAGGGTCTAGAGGGACCCCAAGGGGCCCGGTCTGGGCAGGAGCTGGGGGAGGGGCCCCCTCCTTGCAAGCAGGGGCTGCGAGGCTGGACACTGGCTCTGCCCATGCAGTGTGCGGCCTGTGCCACCCGCCGGCACACACCCACCTGAGCAGATGCCGCAGCGGCGAGCACACGGAGGCGGTGTCTGGGTGATTCATAAATCAGCCCCTTTAGGTAGCTACGGGCCCTGGTGAGCACCGTTGGGAGCACAGCAGCCCCAGCTGCACCGGCCAGCCCCAGAAACAGCCCCCCTGGCACCCAGGGGACACTCGGACCCTGGCCTGGGAGGGGGACAGATGGAGCCAGACAGCCTGGTCCCGGGGAGGGTGGGGAAGAGGGCACAGCAACACCCCCCGTGGGGGAAGGGGGGCACGAGGTGAGCTCTCGGCAGCACAGGGGGGTGTGAGGTGCCCCAGGGTGCCCAGGGCGGATGCTGGGGGCCAGGGGCCTACGGGCTCAGGAAGTTGGGTTGGTTTGTCCTCAGACCACAGACGTCCCATGTTTGTGGGGGATCGGAGGGGGTTAGGGAGGAGCTGTGGGGGGACCAGGGGTGGAAGAAGTAGGAAGGGATGCAGGAGACCTCCTAAGCCAGGAGCCAGGGGGCAGGCACAGGAGACAGCTGGCCCCTCCCACGTCGGGTGGGACCCGAGGGTGACGGTCTCTCCAAAGCCTCTCCCAGAGAGGGGCCCCCCCTGAGATCCTGGGGGAGATGCTCCGGGGCAGAAGGAGGGACAGGGGTGTGGATTCCAAGGATCTGGGAGGAGGCTATCAGGCAGGTGGGGGAGAGGGGGCGGAGGGTGGGCGTGGGGAGGGGGGACCCAGACTCCCTGCTCCAGGGGGGCGGTGGGGGTGATGCAGCCCCTCCCCGCTGGTGCCCCGAGGTAGCCCCGTGGGTGAGCTCCGTCTTTGGGGGCTGCTTCCTCTCGCCCCTCAAACTCTGTCTCCCTTTTCCCCCAGCAACTACACCGCCCTGCTGGGAGTGTGGATCTACGGCTTCTTCGTGTTGATGCTGCTGGTCCTGGATCTTTTGTATTACTCGGCAATGAACTACGACATTTGCAAGGTTTACCTGGCGCGGTGGGGCATCCACGGACGATGGATGAAACAGGACCCCCGGCGGTGGGGCAACCCTGCCCGGCCCCCCCGGCCAGGGCAGCCCGCCCCGCAGCCCCAGCCCCCACCAGGCCTGCTGCCACAGGCGCCCCCGGCCGTGCACACGCTGCAGGGAGACGCCCACAGCCCACCGCTCATGACCTTCCAGAGCTCGTCCGCCTGGTGAGTGGTTGCCTTCGGGGCCCGGCGCCGCAGTGGATCACTGGGCTTTGCCAAGCTGGGAAAATAGCGGGTCTGGCTCCCCGATGACCTGATCGTGCGCGTATCTTATTGGCCAAGCGGGACTCGAGGTTGCCCGTGGGCCCAAGTCAACAACGCGAGGTAGAAACGGAGCTGGGGAGCCAGGCGTGCGGGTTTACGCCCGGAGAGCCTGATGTGGGGGTGATGGCCCCCGAGCGGTGGATGGAGCTGTGAGTTTCCCGGCTGCCGAGGCAAAGGGGGCAATTGGATGGCTTTCCCAAGTGTTCAGGGTCAAACGGGGCAAATGGGTGTTTGGGGTCGGGGGCTAAGCTTTCTCAGCGTGAAGTTAGGAAGTAAGCCTGTTCCTGGGTTGGTTCCTTGTGTTCCCATGCCCTGAGGCAGGCTGCTTAGCGATGGCTCAGGGACAGGAAGGGAGGTGGCCAGGGAGGTGGGGTGTCAGGGGGTCAGCCTAGAAGCATGGCTTCGTGGCTCTCACTTCCTCCCAGTCCCAGGCACCTGGGGGGTGGGGGATGACCAGCCTCGTCCCCGAAGGGGACCTCTTCGTCCCTGAAGAGTTGGAGGGAGGGAGGAGGGCTGTACATTTTGGAGCAGGAGCCCCCTGGGAGGGGGGCCGGCACAAAGGACAGCAAGGAGCCAGGCAGAGGGCAGATGCCCCCCTCACCGGCAAGAGGTCGGAAGCCGAGCTGCAGCCACAGGCATGTGGGACGTGGGGCACGTCACCCCGGGGCACCCCAACACTGAGCCCAGGCTGCACGATCTGTCGCAGAGCCCGCCTGCCCGCAGACGCACGTGTTTTCAGCACAGAGATCACTGTTGAGTCCATGAGCTTTGCAGGAACCCCGACCTGGGTTCGAGTCCCAGCTCTGCCGTTTACCAGCTCTGCGTGCAGACAAATAACCTCAGCCCTCGGGACCTTCCAGTCCTCGGGGAGTAGTGGAGAGAGTGAGCCTGGTCCCCCGCCAGGGTCCCCCAAGGGTTAAATTAAACCCCTGGCACCTAGTAGGTGCCCGGTTAACCGTCGGTGCTTCCTTGCTGGGGGAGGCAACCAGGCTCGATGAGGATGAGGATCACGGACCGAATAGCCAGCAGGTAGCAACCTTTTCAATAATAAATGACTTAAATAATGAATAAGATGCACTTAAATCAGCTTATTGATCGAGTAATTGCCCCATCTGTCACGCAGAAGACAAAAACACAGCCCTGTTCAGCTCAGCTTGACAAATGCCGACTGAGCCGGTCCCTTGGGTCCTCCCCCCCCACTCCCACCCCCTGGTCAAGGCAATGGATGGAAAACCTTGAAGAGCAGAGAGGAGGGCATGAACCTGCACAGAGCTACGCGTGAAACCGGCCTGACCCGGCGGCAGCGGGGTTTTCTGTGGCAGGGGACACACCTGGGGTGTTTGTCAGCATGAGGTCTTGGGTCTCCTCCCCGCAGAGCCCAGTGGTCAGCAACCCCTGGGAGGTCGTGCCTGAGGTACCAGAGCTAGAACCGCTGGAAAGCATCGTTACAAGCAGCCAGGTGTTTGGAGAGCAGGGATCCTTTCATTTGAGCGATGGCTCTCTCCCCACCCCCCTACCCCTGACCCCCCTCCCATTTGGAATGCCTTGAGCCCCCCTGAGCCTGCCAAGCTTGTTGGGATTGTGCATCAGGTCTCAACAGGGGACCAAGCCCTGTGGCCTAAGTGGGATACGTTTAATTTAGGTGCTCGGGGCTCCTCATGTCCCCCTGGTTCCCACCCTGTGGACCCAGGATGGCACCCCTGTAAGCATGTGAGCGCCCATAAAACAGGTCATCAGAAGCCCGCGAGGATGGGATGTGGGATAAAGGATTCACCTGGCGACTCCCAGCTCCTGCTCTGCCCTCGACACCCCGGGGTGACCCTGGGCGAGGGGCTCCCTGCTTGGGCTTCCGCTCTACCTGAGGCGGGGAGAGGGGCGGGCGCAGCGAGCCCCGGTTAGCTGCTGGCCTCCTGGTGGCTGCCTGTGGTTGCAGCAGCATCTGTTGAGCACTTGCTGTGTCCCTGGCACCGTGTTGGCTCCAACCCCACGGGCTTGGTGCCAGGGTTGGGGGGGTGTGGGGAAGAGGGTGAGTGGTTTCCCCAGAGTCACAGGGCGATGACGCAGCAGGGCTCTGGCTGCTGCCCCTGTGCTGGCGGAGACCCCCTACCTCCCACTGTGTGCTGGGCACTGAGGACAGGGGACACCTGAGACCCCACACATGGGTGAACCAGCTCGGAAGGTCGGAGGATGGGACACATCCTGGGGGCGGAGCCAGTGCATGGGGGAGGGCACAGCCAGGGGGTCTGAGCAGGTGTCCCTGGCAGAGAGCCAGGGCTGTGACCCACTGTGGTGTGGCCCCCAGGGTGTCACCGGGTGTCACGGGTGTGTGGCTGGGGCAGGGCTGGGCTCGTCTCACTCACAGCTTCTACCAGAACAAGAGCTGGAGTCTGTGCCACTTTATTTCCAAACTGTCACCCTGGGTCCTCTAAACAGCCGCCTGAGCTGCATCCCCGGCTTAGCAGAGATGCGTCCCCCTGGGGCACAGATCCCACCAGTGGCTCCCCTGCTCCTCACCTCCAGGGCCCGGGACCCCCCAGGCTCCTGCACCCCACTCCAGCCATCCCCCCACCACTCAGCTCTGCAGCAGAGCGACCTCCTTCCTGCCCAGAGGCCCTGCTCTTCCCCTTCCTCACCCACCACCTGGGAACCCCCGTCAGCTTGCCCCTTGGGTCACAACTTCCTGGTTGGCAGGCCCCCGGCCCATCCTGCCCCTGCCCCCCGCCACGGCCGAGGCCATTGCCTGCCCTGCCTGCCGTTCTGACCGTAACCCGGCTGGACACCCCAGCCCCGCATGACGCAGCCGCGACCTGGTGTCACAGCCGTGGAGCCACCACGGTGCGCTGAACAGTCACCACGAGTGCGTCTCGGGAGCACAAGGCTGCTCAGTCCCCAGGCCCCTTCCAGAAGCCCCCGCAGACAGCTGGCTCGCCCTCTCTCTCTGTCCCCCACTCTTTCCTTCGGCAGCGCCTCCCTCCTTGTCCGTCCCTGCACGATGCACTGATCCCAGGACCTCTGGCGCCTGGATGCTTCTCCCTCTGTGGCCCCCGGTTTCTCCTCACAGGGGCTGGGGCGCCCGCACACCAGACCCTTCCCCGTGTGGGGGGCGGGAGGAGGGGTGCGAATTCACACGCATCACCTGGGTTCCTGCGTCTCCATTAGGTTCATGGCACCCTGGGGTTCCATGTGCTTATTCGGAGTTTTTATTTGGGGGGGAGGGAGGCGTTCAGGGTCCAGGGATGCAGGAAGGGACAGAAACGGGTGATGGGAGAGGGAAGCAGTCGCCGCCGTGTCCCCATCGCGGGCTCTGTGCAGGGCTTGGCACTGACGCCACCAGGGCCGTCACTCTTACCAAGTGGGTGGTATCGGTATTAGCAGCCCCGCTAGGGTGGCTGGGAGCAGCAGGTCTACCTGGGGCTGCGGTTGAGCCCCGGGTTCAAGAGCCACTGGCACCAGTGGTAGGCTCTGCGACCTCAACCGTCCATGCCTCAGTTTCCCCATGAAGACACCAGAGGTCACAACCATCTTGAGAATTCAAGGGGGGAATCCTCAGGGAGGGGCCGGGCCTGCTGCCTGGCCCCATGTCATCAGCCCGGGTGGCCTCTCAGGGGTCAGGGTCCTGCCCTCCGGGACCGACAGGGAGGTAAGGAGGCTCACCCAGCGCCCCGCACGGCTGGCCTCGGCCACTGTCCTCTCCCGTCTGCCCTGTGCGCCAAGGATGTCGTGCCCCATTTTTGGATGTGGAACCTGGGGGCTCGGGGGAGGTCAATGGGAAGCCCGGATCACCCAGCAAAGGGGAGACTGAGGCAGGGCCCCACCCCAGGGCTGAGTGGCACCCCACAGCCAGTGGGCCTCTCTGCTGGGGACTCGGCCACGGTGGGGGGGGGGCTGAGGCTCCGGTCAGGACCCCAGACCGGAGGGTAGGAGGGAAGCAGCCCCCAGGAGAGGCAGCCCCGGGGGCTCCACGGAGGAGGCCCACGTCTGCCCAGCCCGGCTCTGCTCTGTGGTCCCAGACACCCGCTCTGTCCAGCCCCTGCCCCTGCCCCTGTCCCTGCCCCCATCTCTGCCCCTGCCCCCTCCCCTGTCCCAGCCTCTGCCCCCACCCCACCCCAGCAATGCCAGGTTCTGGCCACCAGCCCGAGGCCTGGTTGCCTCTGCAGCAGGGTGGCCAGGCTCTCCCCATCCATGTGGTGGGCCAGCCTGCGGGGTGCTGCCTTCAGCTCCCCCTCCCCTGACCCCCGTCCTCCCCAAAGTGGGGACAAGGCGCCCTTGTGGTTCTCTGCGCACCTGCCTGCTGTTCTTGTCTCTCAAACATGGGGGGGTGCACTTCGGGTCACGCTGCCCTCCTCCAGCTCCTGGAGCAGCAGGACCTGAAATTTGGGCTGCAGCTCAGCTCCCCTCCCTCTCCCTCCCTCCCTTCTCTCTCCTCCTCCCCTCCCTCTCTTCCCCTTCCCCTCCCCTTTCCCCCCTCTCCCCCTTCCCTCCTCCCCTCCCTCCCCCTCCCTCACTTCTCTCTCCTCTTCTACTCTTTCCCTCTTCTCCCCTCCTTCTCCCCTCCCTCTCCCTGTCCTCCCCCTCCCCTCCCCTTTCCCTCTTCTCCTCCCTCCCTCACTTCCTCCTCACATTGAGCATTCAGCCAACACTCTGAGGCTCCAGCACCCCCCCCCCCCCCCCCGCACCCCACCCCAGGTCTGTCCTTGGCCCCGCCCCACCCACCATCACTGACACTGGGCCACACCCTCCCTCAGCCAGAACCTGAGCCCAGGCCAGTGCAGGGACCTCAGTGTCGGGTTCAGGGTGCACAGTGGGTGCACAGCTTCTCCTCCACTGAGCTGGAACGCCCCTCTGTCCCCTCACACTGGGACTCAGGACTCCTGTCCGCCCAAGGGGCCCTCATGGCCAAAAAGGAGAACAGAGGGCACCCCCTGGGGCCCTGGGGCCTCCATGCCCTGGCCTTCACTCCTGCCTGCGGCTGCCAGGAGACCCTCCAAGGTGCAGCACTGTCATCCTTGCTGTCTCGTCCTGAGGACCAAGTGCCCATCTGAAACCCCAGGCTCCCTCCCACTCCCACCTCCCTCCTGCAGGGCCTCAGCCCCTGGCCTGGCCCCCAAAGCCTTCCCCACCCCACTGCTCTCTCTGAAGCCTCCCTGTGAACAGCACTGGGAGCCGTGGCTGCGCACACAGTGTAGACGCTGCCCTCCAGAGTTGTCTCCACTGGCTGCCCCCTGACTCCTGCAGTGGGAACTGAGCACAGTGGTGTTATCATCCCCTTTTACAGATGAGCCAACACAGGCCCAGAGACGGCAAGTGATTTGCCCAAGGCCACACAGTAAATCCCTGGGCTTGAGCCAGACCTTCCTAGTCCCAGGTCTCCCAGGACCAAGGAGGACCCTGAGCCAACTGCCACAGGCCACTGCCTGCCTCTGAGCCTCTTCCTTTTTTTTTTTTAAGATTTTTATTTATTTATTCATGAGAATACACAGAGAGGAGAGAGAGAAACAGAGACACAGGCAGAGGGAGAAGTCCGAGCCTCTTCCTGCCTTGTCCCCAGCCTCCCTCCTTCCCCTGCAGGCCTGGCGCCCCCTCTGGCCCTTGCCGAGTCACACCTCCCTGGGGAACACTCCTATTCATCCTTCAAAACCTTCCTGAGGTCACCGGCCCTGCTCGGGCCTGAGGCCTGGTGGGGGTGAGGGATGAGGCAGTGACAGGAGAGGAGGCCACCTGGGCCCCGTGGCCTCTCCGTCTTTCAGAACTCAGGGCAAACTTCCTGACTTGGCCTGGGAAGAGGGTTGTTTGCGTATCTCAAACTTGAATGGCCGTTCAGTCCCCTGGGTATTGTTAGAGTTGCCCGTTCTGGTGTGCCTGGTCTGGGTTGGGCCTGGGAGGTGCCGATGCTGCCGGCCTGGAGGCTGCCCCTCGAGTGGCAGGGCCAGAGCTGGGAGCGATTTTGCAGGATGGTCTCTGAGACTCCTGGGCCTGGATTGATGGAAGGAGGACAGAGAGTCTGGGGTGGGGGGTCTGGCCCCTTAGGAGAGGAACAGCTCCCTGAAGTCCGCCTGGCCTGCCAGCAAAGCCCCAGCCAGAGTGGGGCTTGGGTGGGCACAGAAGCATCTCAGATCACTCAAGATCCTGTAGAACCAAATTGCATCAGGTTCTGATGGGTCCTGGAGGTTCCTTTAGTGGTAGCAGGGGTGCCCTGCGCCCAGGGGGCTCCCAGGGCAGGACAGAGGACAGCCACAGTTACACAAAGTGCCTGGAGAAGCTGGACGAGGCCTCCACGAACTGCAGGGTGGGGAGGAGTCAGGGCAGGCTTCCTGGAGGAGGCGGAGGCAAGGTGGAGCCAGACCTGGGGAGCTAAGGGGAGGTCACTGGGTTGGAACAAGATGGAAAAGCCGCTTCAGACAGAGGAAGCAGTACCAGTAAAGACCACAGGGACCCTGGACATTGCAAGAGGCTTGCTGATGTCATGTGGCCCGAGGCAGAACTGAACTGTGGGCCGATGCGTGGGGCGCCTGTCAGCCCCAAGGCCCCTGTCTGCCAGCAAAGCCCCCACAGCAGCCTGTCCCGCCTCCTTCCTCCCTAACCCCGAACCCGAACCCTCTGGCTCTCGATAGAACTCTTCAGAGGCCTCGCCATGGGTGCCCGGAGTTCACCCAACCCCACACCCTTCCTCCCCACAAAGCTCGGGATCCCGGCCCCGCGGCCAGATTCTCGGAGTGTGGTTTCTGTGGGAGGCCACTGGCCAAAGGCAAGGAATTCCAGAAAGCCAGGAGGCAGAGAGGGAGACGGTTGGCATGACATCAAATACCAAGGAGGCGTCGGTGATTGGAACTCAGGAGGCAGGGAGTGTCTGCGTGCGGGTGGAGTTTCAGGCCCCGTGGCTCTCAGCTGGCCTGGAAGGCCCCGAGCCTGTCCCCCAGGATCCCGGCCGGGGCCCTGGCCTCCTCCCACCCCGGCCCTGTCCGCAGGGAAGGCACATCCTCTTGCCCCCCGACCAGCGGGCAGCACGGAGTCGGGGGTGACCGTGCGGTGTGTCCTCAGACAGGTTGCTGGCCCTCCCTGAGTCTCAGCACTTCCCCTGAGCCCGTCGCAGGCTGCCGCTGATTCCTTTCCGGGAACCATGCCCTCACCCTGCCAGTCCTTCCTCACCCCCCAGGGGAGGCTTGGCCCAAGGAGGGATGCTGGGGTTTGGTGCCAGGGAGCACATTTAAGATCGCAGCCCAGCAGGTGCCACGCGGAGCACTCAGGCAGGGTGTCCTCCAACCACCTCCCCCGCCCCCGCGGGAGTGTGAGAATGAGGGTTTTGTCTGCTTGGTCCGCCGCCGTGTCCCCAGCTCTCCAATGGTGACTTGATGAACCCCCCATTTCACAGCTGAGAAAAGCGAGGCACAGAGAGGTACCTGGTCACAGGCACACCCAGCATCGGGGCACTGGGCAGCTTGGAGGACGGCGCGGCACTCAGGCCCAGGTCCGCCCCCTGGTCCCCTCAGCCAGGGAGCCAGAAACGACAAGGCAGGCAGGACGCAGGAGACAGAGCCCGAGGGCCTCGGATGCCCCAGGCAGCCTTGGCTGGGAGCTGGCTGTGCCACAGTTGCTCAGCCCCCCACGGGGCAGAGGGGGAGGATGATGAGGTGTGGGGTCCAATCCTGGGCCAGAGACCCGCAGGGACAGGAGCCCATCTTCCCACCCCTGTTCCGGGCCGGGCACCTGGACATTCAGCCGGGCTGACTCAGGGACAGATAATGGCAGTGAGCCATCAGCTTTGACAGGAGGGAGCCCAGAGGGTACCCAGTCCAGACGGGGCATCGGGGAGAGTTTCCTGGAGGAGGCGACAGCTGGAATGCTCTTCACAGATGAGTAATAATTGGGCAAAAATATAGATGGGGGAGGGTGTCGCTGGTGGGAGGAAGAACACGTGCAAAGGCCCGAGTAAGGGTCAGGACACTCGGGGTCCCCGCAGGGAGCAGCCGTCCTGGGACAGAGTGCATCTCAAGGTTCTCCTTCTAACAGGATAATCACATTCCTTTCTCTGGTGAGAACCTCCTTACTGATGCTATTGCACAAAAGGCCAGAAAGGCCCCCCTGAAAGTCTTCTCTCTTCCTGCTCCTTCCCTGCCCCAAGAGCCACCAAAGACCCAGACACAGACCCCAATTCAGGGGTCTTAGGACAGACCGGGCCCCAGGGTCCAGGAGAAAGGACCAGACCACATCCAAAGCGACCGGGGCTAAGGCTGGTGGACTTTCCCGCTTGTAACAACCAGCAAACCCCACGCCACTGGAGCAGAGGGGAGAGGTCGGAGGAAGCAGTTTGGACGGAAAGCCACGGGCAAGCCAGGGTTCAAAGCCCACGTCTGCCCTCCTGAGTTGTGGAACCTACACAGGTCCTGCGACCTCTCGCCCCCCACCCTGCCCCGGGGTCCTCATAGGCTCCGGGGTCACCCGGAAAGGGCGATGAGGGCCTGGGCAGCCCAGAGCCAGAGCACCTGGTCCTGAGGCCTAGGCCTACCTATCAGCCTCTCAGCCCTCCCCGCGGCGTAGTGCGTCATCCCTGGCAGCGCCCTGTCCACGCCGTTGCCATCTGCACATCAGGTTGCGTATCCTGGGTTTTTAGTTCAACGTTGTGTCTTGGCGAGCTCGCTGCATTACTGGGGAGTCTTCTTAACGCTGCTGTACTGGCTGCTTTAGCCGTCTGTTGAGAGATGATGGTTCATAAGTCGGTGACCCACTTCCCTGACTCAGGCCACCAGGGGCCTCTGACCCCCCTACACGCACACGCACACGCACACGCACATGCACAGTGCCTCTCCCTCTGCCCCTCGGAGCATCGCTCTGCCTCGAGCCGGGCCCCTGCGCCTCCAGGGCCAGAGGGTTTCCAGATGTGGGCATCAGGCGACCACAGCCCATGATGGAGCGCTGGCTCACTCGCTCCCAAAGCCTCCTGCCTCGTTGGAACGACCCCACCTGCTACAATGCTCTATTTTATTTATTTATTTATTTATTTATTTATTTATTAATTATTTATTTATATTATTTTTCTTTATGGGCAGGAAACAGTGTTTAGATGCAAAACCCGTTAGAGGCAGACAGACCTGGGTTCAGATCTTGCGCCCCCATTTTTGGATCCCTGGAATCCCTCCTGCAGGTGTGGGAGCCAAAGTCCCCTCACCTGGAGTGCAGGACAATAGAATCAGCACAATAGAATCAGCACCGTCTGGCTCAGCAAGAGGAGACACAGAAACCACCCCCGCAGTGTTCCTCCTCTCACCCCCAGCGTCGTGTCAGACTGGGGTGGGTTTTCTGTGATGTTGAAGACAGCGGTCAGCTGTCCCAGGGTCCCCAGCCCTCTGGGCTGAGTGCTAGCTGCCCAGGGAGCAGTCAACACTGGAAAGGGTTTCAGTGGACGTGTAGGAGTTTTCTGGAAGTGGAGATATGGCCACGTGGGCAGAATGCAGCTCAAGCTAAGTCGCAGAGGATGGGAGAGGCTAGTAAGAAGTGGGGAGCCCTGGGGGAGCTCCAGCCCCTGGGTCCCGCTCCTCGCAGTTCTCAGCCCCACCTTGGTTCCCCTTTGCTGCCGCCTCCTCGTCTCCCCAGCCGTCCACACCACAGGGCCCAGGGCTCCCACCTTGACCCTGTTCTCTGTGTCTCCACCCGCGGGAGCCCCACCTGCCCTGACAGCTCCAGACTTGTCCCTCTGCACCTGCCTTCTGGGTCTGTCTCCACTGCCGTGTCCACCACCCCCCGCCACCGACTCCAGACTCGGCCCTGTGAACCCTGAGTCCTCACAGGCAGCCCCTTCGGGTATTCAGTGGGCACACCCAGCATCCTCTGCCCTCCCGCCATCTCCTCGGGACGGAATCCCTGACTCTTTGCCACTTCGCACATCCTAGCCGGGACACTGGGAAAACGGACCCAGAATCCACCCTCTGCTCCCCTCTACTGAAACCACCCACCTGGCCCATCCTCCTGCCGGACTGAGGCGGGGCCTTCGAAGTCTGTCCTGCTTCCTTCCTTTGCTGCCCACAGCAGCAGAGCAATCCTGTAAAAATGTAAATCAAGGCCTGCTGATGTCTCCCCTCTCTCTAGAAGATGAATCCCAAACCCTTTCAATGGCCCACAACCTCATCTGATACCCGTCCCGGTCCCTCTGTCCTCATCTCCCCGGATTGCTCCAACCACACTGGCCTCCCTGCTGTTCTGGAGCTCTCCAAGCTCACTCCCAACTCAGGGCCTTTGCACCTGCCATTCCCTCTGCCTGAAACTCTCCCTTCCCAGATCCCTGCTCCACTCCCTCTTTCCCTTCTACTAGGCATCTGGCCAGATGTCACCTGATCAGAGAGGCTTTCCCTGGCCAAGATCCCTGGGCCAGCCCCCACCACAGCCATCCCTCTGTACCCGCCCCCACCCCTATCCTCTCTCATCTTCTGGTGCTCACCACCTGTTGCTGTGTTTGTTTTCTTGTCTGCTGTCTGTCTCTGCTGTAAGGAGATGCCAAGAGAGTTGGGATTGGTCTGTCTGTGCTCAGCCATACCCCAGCACCCAGCACTGGGTGCTCAGCACCAAGTGTTGAATGGATGTGTCCTTATCTGCCTAGTGCCCGGCCTGTGGTAGGCACCTGTTAAGTGCCAGATCAGTGAATGAATTATATTATTATTGTGGTAATAGGACCTCCCACTTCTTGAGGATCTGCTGAGCTAAGCAGCTGCAACAAGCAGCTGTCATCGTGAACTCTGTGTGTGGAGGAGGAAATGAGGCTCAGAGGAGAGAGCCGCTTGTTTTGAGCCACACAGCAGCTGAGTTGGGCTAGATTCACACCCAAGTCCAGCTGACTCCAAAGCCCACAGTTGTGGAGTGGGAAGCAGTGTCGGCCTGTACTTCTCCCGCCAAGAGAATAAACCCCAAATGGTGCTCACAAAGCACATGGCCCCATGCTGGACCCGATGACAGGGGTTCTCTGCACAAATCTGGTCCTTCCCTCCCTTGGCACAGGATGCTGAGGATCCCCCAAAGCACATGAGGCCTGGCACACCAAACCCTCTCTGACCTCGGCCCAACACCAACTGGAAATTTTTCGCAGGTTCTGACCCAGAACAGGCTGTATCGCAGCCTCCAGGGGACATGTGGTTGGTTTGGTTTGGCTGCAGGGTCTTCGTCCTCCCTCTTGCATCATCTGTGAAAGTCTTTCTGGCCCTTAGAATCTCTCTGGAGCCCCAAGGAGGGGCCAAGGCAGCCAGGTGATCCTGTCTGTCCACCCAAGTGACCCCATCCATCCACCTGGTGGCTCCCTATCTGCCGCCTTCCTGTGGAAACCTCGCCCCATTGGAGGGGGACCCAGCCGCCTAGAAGGTGAAATGCAACACACAGGCTGTTTTTAAATAAAACTTTACCTGAAAGCTCTCAAAGCCGCACTCCAGCAAATGTGCAGAGGAGCCAGCCACACGGTCTTGGAGTCAGAGCTGGGCTCAGACCGTGCCTCCACTTGGCAGTGGGGAACCTCGGGCAAATTATTTAACTTAGACTCACTCTCCCTGTCAGTAAAATGGACTCAAGTAGACTTGCCTTGGGATGATTGCAAGGGTTATAACAGGGCCCAGCAGGTGCCAGGTGCCTCAATAAATCCTGGTCGTAATTATTGTAATTACGATCAGAGTAAATTAGAGAAGAATGGCCACAGAGCACTCCCCACCCACCCACACACACACACACAACTATGGGTGTTTTGCATTTTCTGTTTTCTTCTGCACGTGTTTTAATACTTTTCTAGTAATGACGTGGACATCGTTTTGCATTCTAATTATATTCGCAAAGCATTCAATTAGCCATTACCCTGTGGTTTCACTTAATTTTTCTAAATATCATTTTAGTAGCTACCCAGTAGCCCAAATCCCACATGCTAGCATTAACTGAGCTGTCCCCCTATGGCGAGGCATTCATGCCACTTCCAAATTGTTTTTGCTATGACAAATAATGTTGCAAGAGGGTAAACATACTCCAGAAAATCAGGGGCAGCAATAAATACCTTTAAGTGTTTACAGTTTTCCCTTTTATGAATTATTTCCTCTGGATACATTCCAGGCAGGGCAGTGATTGAGCCGAGGCGTGTGACAGCTGTACGATTCTCTGTGCCAGTATCAGCCTCCTCCCCAGCAGCAGCTTGTGAGGATGGGGTGCCCTCATTTTTATATGGTCCGCATTTCTTTGATTTTTAGCGAGGCTTTACACCTTTCCTTTCATTCATTATTAACTGCATTTCCTCTCTTGTGGGTTGCCCATCTATGTTACTGTGACCCCAAGGCCAGTGGTAATTGAAGACATTTCAATGAGGCAACTTTTGTTTTTCCAGACTTCAGCTTCTGGGTGTTCCTCTTGTCGGTGTATCTCTTTCCCCTGTGCTGTTTACTTAATACACGTTTAATGACTTTAAACCAAGTCACCTTTTTTTTTTTTAATTTTTTTAAATTTATTTATGATAGTCACAGAGAGAGAGAGAGAGAGAGGCAGAGACACAGGCCGAGAGAGAAGCAGGCTCCCTGCAGGGAGCCCGATGTGGGACTTGATCCCAGGACTCCAAGATCACGCCCTGGGTGGAAGGCAGGCGCTAAACCGCTGAGCCACCCAGGGATCCCAAGTCACCTTTTTCGAAAACTCAGACTTGCTCTAAGCAATCACATCTTTGGTTTAAGGGTTATAGTTTTCCTAATATGCATTAAAACAAAGTACAAACATAGCCAAGGTGTGCCGGGGCCTACTTGCACCGGCTCACAGGAACTGGTAGTTAATTTTTTAGGAATTCTGTGAACTTGTTGTTGAATACTGCCTCTATAAAAATTAAATGATATGAGCCGACAATTAAATAAATTATATGAAACACAAAAGTAATAGGCATTTGCAACTCATCACTTCTTCATGATTTTGCTCCATTTCTTACCATCTACATTCTTGAGCTTTTATCTCTTGTGTCTGTGCCATGAGGCTTACATAATGTTGACTCTTGTGCATCTCTTCCCAACGCTGACATCACGTTGACAGTATTTACACCACGGAAATGGGCAGCAGATGTTACAAATCAGGGCTTTTCACTCTCAAGATTTGGTCATTAAATGTTTGCTGACTGGCATGCCACCGCATGTAACATTTCAAACACTCGTGCGTTCAGCACCTCCGACCATCTGCCTGCCCCATGGTCTGTGAATCTTTGTGCAGAGAAGCGAACATGTCCTTACATGTTTGTGAAACTGGATCCTGGTACTTCCAGGAACACCCATAGACAGGCATCCTGGGGAGTTGTATCCAGAGCAAAAGGCAAGGTGGTTCTGGAAAGGAGATTGATCAACCCTTTCCAGTTCCTGGTTCTTTCTGGAGGAAAGAAACAAAGGGAGATGAGAAGACAGGAGGACTGGTCAGAACTACCTGTTGTGCATCTGGCCCTCGGTCCCCCAAGGGAACATCCTGGGCCGCCCCTTTGCAAACTCGCCACCTGCATCTGCTTTTGCTTCTCGGCGCCAATGTGTACTGTTGTGAGGCTGTGGCGGGACACCCGTAAGTCACTCCTTCAACTGTGCTTGCTGAGGGTTGGCCATGCCCTGTGCCAGGTACAGGAAATAAAAGATAAAAAAGGCACAGCTCCCTCACCCTCTGAAAGGAACACCAGCCAGTGATGTACAGAAAATCAATCCTGGCCACTTACTTCACCTGGAAAATCAATGTATTCAGTCACAGGGCAGATAGACCTTAGAGAAGGTTCTGGAAAAGTCTCTTTGAAGATGCACATCCAGAATGAACTAGACTGGACTTGATTGTCTGCAGACACCTCTTCCAGCTCAAGTTCCAGATAGAAGTGCACTGCCTCTGGGCCCCGGATGCAACTCTGTGGGGTGGACGAGCCAGGGCCACGAGTCCAGCCAACCAGATCCGCAGGCCTGTGACCTTGGGCTAGTCACTTGCCCCTCCTGGGCCCGTTTGCCTGGCTGTGAAAATGGGGGCGTTGAGGGGACAGAGATGGAGCCCCTCCCCCAGGAACCTGGCACAGAGCAGGTGCTCAGCCACGGGGCGCCCCATTCCCGGTGGCATCTGCCAGGGGGCCTCATCCTTGGAGGGGGCTCCTGCAGTCCTGTCCACACTCTCAGCCGCCTGGCCCCAGGGCGCCGCGCCCAGTCAGCACACCAGTTTGAAATCAATTACGATTCCCTAACCCGGTGACTGCCGCCAGCTCCTGTTTAAACGGAGATGCCAGTCTGAGCGAGCAATCAGCACAGAGATGTTTGCACGGAGGCCCGGGCACATCTGGGGGAGCCCTGCCTGCGGGAAAGGAGGAAGCTTCTTCATGTCAATTGGACAGGAACCCCATCCCATTGCTCACTGCCCACCCCCCCCGGGTTTCGTGGAGTCCTCACGATTGCCACGATGGGAAGTCGCGGCCCAGCTCACAGCTGTTATGTTGCCCCAAAGCATTTAGTTCGGGCCTGGCTTATTGGCCTGGCTCCCAAATCAGGCAGCTCCGGGCGAGAGAACCAGGAACTCATCTCCTTCGGCACAGGCCGGGGAGGACCAGGGAAGCTTTCCTTCTTTATTCCCTCCATCATTAAAACTCTGGCCTTAACCCTGAAAATATTTGCTTCCAAGAATAGATGCTCGTTGGCGCCACGAAACACTCCCAGCCTGGGCATCCCGCCGCTGTCAGAATGATGGAAACCAAGGCTGGTCTGCGGGCCAGGAGGGCGCCCACCCCTCGTAAATGCCCTGATGTTTCTGAGGTGCCCGGGGGGTGCCAGGGGGAGCTCCTTGCCAGGGTGCCTGGGCTGCCGACTCAAGGTATGGCTCCAGCCAGCCTCAAGTGCTGGGACCTGTGGCCCTAGGAATTTCTTGGTGTGGCAGCCCAAGGACCCCAGTGTCCACCGAGGCGCCTGCCCAGCTGTGTGTCCTTGGGCAAGAGCCGCTTCAAATCCCTGAGACATCAAGAGAGGAGGGAATAATCCCCCCTGGCAGGGGAACCACTGGGATGCAATCTGAGGATGTGCGGAGGACCTCCGAAGGGTCCCCTTTCCCTGTCTCCGTCCGCTCTGTGAGCAGGAACAGGGGTCCCTGCCAAAGGCTTCCTCCACCCCCTGCCCCCCCCCCAAAGCTGAGGTTGCTGAGAGCTTATGTCACAGCTCCTCCAGCCAGATAAGGAAAAAGGATGTTGTGCTGGATTGTTCTGTTATCAGCTTGGTGACCCTGGGGTCTTCACATCCCAAGATCCACATCCCTGGTAAGGCCGGCCAGAGCGCTCTGAGTTTCAGGAAGCCCAACACCAGTGTCGCGGGGCCCGGGAGGCGTGGCGGCAGAGGAGCCCGGGCCCCAGTGTGTCGTCATGTTCCCCGTCTGTGTCCGGCCCTTCTTCTTGGCTGCTGACCGCAGGCCATAGGTCCTGGAGACACGCCCCAGGGGCCCTTCCATGGAGCCCGGGCCCCCTCAGCTGACCCTCCGCTCCCAGCCCCCTGCAGGTAGGTCCCCTTCTCCCATCCAGTGTAGCTGAGTAATCCTCCTCCGAGCCTTCGACTCCCCCTTCTTGACCTCCCCTGCCCCAGAGTGAGGAAACAGGACTTCCTATAATACATGCCTTGTTCCGTGACAGCTCAGCGGCTGTGTCCCCGCTGGGGCCCGGCCCCATGCCATCACTTACGTGGCTCTAAGGGGCACATCTTCATCGGCTCTGGCATCTAGACGTATCCCCCAGCTGAGGAGTCCATTTAGGGAGCACTGCTTACTTATTACCCCAAAAGCCATTCTTTACGCTATGGTGGGTCTCATGGTTGATGGCATCGGCTGAGGGAGGAAACACAGGACCCCATGGGGTGGCTGTCCTGATGGGGAGATTGTGTCCGTTAGTTTAAGGAAAACACAGGGCAGCAGAGCACTTGCAGCAGGGAGTGATTTGGTCAGATGGGAGCTTTGCTGAGAGCCCCACCCCCGCTATCAGCAGGGCCAATGGAAGGAGGCAGGAGGCTGTGGGGAGGCAGAGAGGCTGTGGGGAGGCTGTTACTGGGCTCCAGGGAGGAGACTATGGGGTTTAGGCTAGGGACTGTGGACGGATTTGGAAATATTTTGGAGCCAGGATTATGGAAGGATTGGACCTGGGGACAGGGAAAGGAGGCACCCCGGGCAGCTGTAGGGTCTGATGTGAGTGATGACCTGTATTGCTACAGGTAGAAAGGACACCACTGGCGGAGAGATGGAGCAGGGGTGGCAAGCACGGCACAGTGGGGCCTATTGTCGCTGGCTGCAGCGTGACAGGAGAGGACCTCTAAAGGTTGAGCGTGCATCCTGAGGCTGGGGCGGGTCCCAGGTGGTCGGGAGCCAGAGGTGCAGGACAGACAAGTGTGTGCCAGGTGGGCAGCCAGAAGCCGCAGGAGGGAGGGTGTGCTCGGGACGTATTACCCATCATATATAGCCTTCTCCCTGGCTCTGGGGCCAGCCAGGAAAGCCAAGACTAGGGTGTGTGTGTGTGTGTGTGTGTGTGTGTGTGTGTGTGTGTGCGTGTGTGTGTGTGTGTGTGTGAGGATGTAGCCTGTGTAGGTAGCAGGTGTGTGGGCGTGTGTAGCATGTGCTGTGTGTTGTTGTGGGGCATGTATGCGTGTGTGCATGGGTAGTGCACATATATGCTTTGGGCCTCGTGTATGATACATATGTAGTATTGTGTGTGTAGTGTGTGTGTGCATGAATGTGTGTGTTATGTGCACACTCACATGATTGGGTTTGACCCTGGCTCCAGCCTCGGCCCCTCCCGCCACCTCTGTCCCAACCAGAAGGCAAAGGAAGGGCATGGGGCATGGGCTGGGGTATTGAGGCAGCCCAGGGGTGCAGTACATGAAAACAGGGTCAGGTCAGCGGCCCCCAGGAGGGAGCACAGAGATTTGGACAGGGCTGGGGCCAGGGGACCAGGACCCATGGATGGTCGAGGGCAAAGTATAAACAGCCCCAGAGCTTGGAGGTGCATTAATTCATAAGGATTTACAAAAGAGGGACCAAAGCCTGGGCTCCCGGCCAGGGCTGGGTACACGGAATGGATCTGACCCCATCTCTTCCCATGAGACCCGCATCTATGCCTGCTCACCTCACTGGGTTCCCCACTCCGGCTCCCTGGTGAGCTCCTACTCATCCCTCAAAACCCTGCTTAGGCTGCTCTTTCCCCTCAAGCCTCCTGCCCTCCTCCAGAGGGGTCCCCTTCTTTCTCCCCACTCCCATCACAGCCAGGCCCACATGGTCCGTTACCATATCTGTGCCCACTGGCTGGGGTGCAGCCAGGGACAGTCCCCTACAGATCCCCATGCCTGGAACAGAGCCCTGGGCCGGGAGTCATGGCTGCTTGTTCCTCCTCCCCCCACTGGCTTGTGGTTTCACCCCAGGCAGCCTTGTCCCCCGCCCCCCCCCCCCCAGGCTCTGCTTCTTCCTTGTGCGACCTGATGCTTCTACAGTATCTTCCAACTTAAAACCCCTCTGACCTTCTCTCTGGCTAGTGGAGGCGCTGATCGGGCCTGGAATGGATGTGGGAAGCACTTGAAAAATTCCTAACAGGAGGCTAAGGCGGAGTCTTTACTTTTGTGGAGCATGAGGAGGTGGGACCGCCATGGAGGCCGCAGAGGATGCGCCTCCAGGACTTTGTGGCATTTAATGCAAAACTCCAATCTCTCGTGAAAGCACTGGCATCAAATATTTACCAAAGCAGCATTAAACATTAACCTTCAGGATGGAGATTTTTTTTTTTTTAAAGATTTTATTTATTTATGCATGAGAGACAGAGAAAGAGAGAGGCAGGCTCCATGCAGGGAGCCTGACATGGGACTTGATCCCCGGTCTCCAGGATCCCACCCTGGGCTGAAGGCGGCGCTAAACCACTGAGCCACACGGGCTGCCCAGGTTGGAGATGTTTAAAGACCCCAAGCGCCCCCAGGAAATGTCCCAAAGTCAGGAGGGCGAACTGCCGGGAGGAAGGCTGCGCGCGGGGCCTGGATAATGAAGCATCCCCGTGCTCCCCGGGGACCCTCGCCACCCCCCATCCCCCGGAGCGGCCCCTAGCCCGTGTCTGTGGGGCACCGGCCCCGTCCGCCTCCTGGGCCACCAGCCCTCCCAGGCCCCCCAGCGCCACTGAGGCAGAGAGAGCCGGTGCCTTCGTGCATCAGAAGGAAGGTAGGGGTGCAGGAGTGTCGGGAGAGGAGGGGGTGAAGCAGGGGCAGCACCCTCGAGACTGGCTGTGGGATGGTAAGGAAGAGGGGGGGGCCTGGACCCAGCCGCTGGGATATACTGATGGGATTTTCTGAGATGGGAACCCAGAGGCAGGGGTGGCTTCGGGTACCAGCTGCATGGGACGCCTTAAGTTAGAGATGCCCGTGAGCATCAAGGATGACGTTAGGGCCACAGACACGTCGAGGAGGATCTTAGACGATGGCCCAGGCTGCAGCCCAGCTTGGACTTAGCCGAGGGTGCTGGTCATGGAATCTGAGGGGCTGGGGTCTCCTGGGGGGGGGAAGGGTGAAGTGTGTGGGTGCTGTTGGGGGGGGGGAGGGAAGGGGACAGGTGACGCAGTGGTGAGAGGGGCAGCCCGAAGCCCGGAGTCACGGGGTTCAGGGGCTGAAAGAGAGGAGCAGGGGGCAGCCGAAGGGATGTGGGGGCCTGGCCTCGGATGCCAGGACCAGATGCCCTGCCCTTTGCCCACAATGCACACCCCCCGTGTCCCCATCCTGCCCCCCAATGTCGTCCGTGTGCTCCTTGAAACACAGACACAGCGTCTTGTCTGTGGAAGCCGACACCGCAGCATTGTCCTTCCCTCCGCCCTCCGTCTGGCCTCTCCGTTCCCCGGGATGACAGCCGTCTTCTTTCCGAGGGAAGGAAAGTGAGGTCTCACATTAAATTCTTTCGAATGACACAGCGTCCTACACAACACCAAATTATTCCAATTCGTCCACAAGAAGATCTTTGTTGGGGCAGCTTCTCAGCTCTCCCGGCGCCCCAGTGAGCAGCAAATACCTGGGTTCCCCGGGGGCACTTTGCAGGGGGAGGGCTGCCCGCCGTGTCACCTGCCACGGGCTGGGTCCACCCAGGCACTCGGAGCCGGGACCCGCGCCCGTGCTCGCCTTCGGCACCCGCCTAAAGCAAGGGAGGACGACGTGAAGCCGGGATCCCGAAGTTCAGGGTGGGTCTTAGGGATGCCTGCTATTCAGGTGTCGGCTCCCTTGGGAGGCTCTAGGGGAGGACCTGCTTCCCTGTGTTTTCCAGTTTCCAGAAGCGTCTGGGTTCTGTGGCTTTGTGGCTCTGCTCTGAGCAGTTTCTGTCCCCACCTTTGCTTGTCTGACTCTGGCCCTGCCGCCGCCCCTCTCTGAAGGACCCTGGTTGTGCCACCAGGCCCGCCTGCAGAATCCGGGACCATCTGCCCGTCTCAGGGTCCCCAGCTCCCACCAGCAGAGTGGCTCCCTTTCCGGGTGTGAGGCCACACTGGCCGCTTCTGGGGCCCGTCGTGCCCGCCCGGGTGTGCACAGGTCAGACTCACAGCGCAGGCCTATGTTCCGCGTTAGGATAGGGCGTCCTGTCAGCCACTTTCCCAAGCGGCCCACTTTGCACCCTCTCTGGCCCTGGGAGTCGTGGGATGTGACGTCCCGCCGCTCGGCTCCTTCCCCAGCCCTCGGGTGGCCAGGCTTTTACATCTCAGTTGGTTCCCGGGGGTGTGCGCAGGGGCAATTCATCGTAGCTTTATGTCACATCATCCCAACGCTTGTGTTGCACAAGCGCACCTCCTCCAGGCAGCCTTCAAAGACCGCCTCCTTCGTGGCTTAAGAGCTCTGCCCTGGCGGCAGGGCGGGGGGGGGGGGGGGGGGGGGAGGCGGGGGGGGGCTGGGGGGGGGGGACGCTGCCGTCACCTCCATGGGACTGCTGTCTTACCCGGCACGGTTCGGTTCCTTTGGGATGCCTGCCCCGTTTGCTCCTTGTAAGGCCTGGATGCTAGAGTCCCCACCTCTCCAGGGGCCGTGGGAATGCGCTGGCAGGCGTGCTGCACACTCCCCGCCCCACGCCTGGTGTAGAGTCAGAGCCTCACAAACTGAGCTCTCATCACTGCTGAGGGGCACGCTGTCTGCAGCTCACCTGGCAATTAGTCATGTTGGGCCTTGTGACTCGTCTGCTCTTGTCAGCCAACTGCCACTGTCAGACTCACTCAGCCTTCGGGAAGCCTGCATTGTGATTCAAATCACCAGGTGCTCCTCTATCTTCCCCAGTGAGGTTGCAGACACCAGCTGGGACGCCCCTCATCCCTCCCCGTGGGCCCCTGGGATCCAGGCCCTCACCTCTCCCCTGAGGGGGCCACCACCCAGCCACCTCCCTGCGCCCAACCCACCAGGCCCCAGCCCTGCCCCAGAGCCACAGCTGCGCACAGGGGCTGGCAGCCCAGACCGCGCTCCCAGGGGACCTGTGACCCCCCCCAGCCCAGCTGAGCCTCAGTGTCCCCATCTGTACATGGGGGGGATAACGTGCCTGCCTCGCAGGGCTGAGAGCTCCGGGAGACCGTGCATGGGAAGTGTGTGCACAGGGGGCCCCGGGTGGCCCAGCAGTTGAGTGTCTGCCTTAGGCTCAGGGCATGATCCCAGGGTCGTGGGATCGAGTCCCACATCGGGCTCATAGTGAGGAGCCTGCTTCTCCCTCTCTCTCTGTGTCTCTCATGAATAAATAAATAAAATCTTAAAAAAAAAAAAAAAAAAGGAAAGTGAGTGCACAGAAGAAACGCCCAGCACATCAGCCCAGACCCCTGCCTCTATTAGAATGAGGAAGCAGCGTCCAGGTCTGCACCTCGAGCCCTAGGATCACGTCCAGGGCCTCTGCCGGGCGGGGGGACTGCTTGGTGGCTGCCACTCTCCAGACTCGCCGCCACCAGGAGCATCTCATGCCGCCCGCTGCGAGCCTCCGAATGGCCTCCTCGTCCTCCCGGCCCTGCTCAGGCCCCCTCTCGCCACCAGCTCCCTGAGAGCTTTCCCCGAGCATCCCCAACCCCAATCCCATCGCCTCTGTCCAAGCCACACCCCCGGGGCCCCAGACACTCACCCCTGATGCAGCGTGCACCTCCTGCTCCTGTTTGGGAGTCCCCACGTGGCTCCCCCACCAGTGGAGAGCCCTCAAGGACAGGGCTCCCACCTGACTCAGGCCTGTGCCCCCAGCACCCGACCCAGGCCCAGCAAAAGATGCCAGCAGTAAGAGCTTCCAGAAGGGCCTCGGAGGAGGCCCTGACATTGGTCCTGAGTGAAAGAGTGCTGGCCCCAAGCCCCAGTTTCTCCGGCCTGCTGGCGATGAGGAGCCAGGCCACCTGCAAAGTGCTTGGGAGCATCATTTCACACCCTCGGTTCCTACACCCCGGGGGGAGCCAAGCAGTCTAGGCAAGTACCTGGGCTTCCTCTGCAAGCTTCCCCTGACTTTCCTCTTCCCTTAGTCCCTGGGGCTTCCTCTGTCTCAGCACTTCCCTGCCTGTGAGGAGCATGGCAGTGAGCAGTGAGCAGGGCTTGGGGGGGGCGGGGTGCAGGGGAGTCCGGAAGGCCTCCCTAAAGAGCCGTCTGCACCCACACCTGAGATTGCTGAGAAAATGAGCTGTGCACAGATGCCTAGGCAGAGGGCACAGCAAGTACAAAGGCCCTGAGGCAGGAGCACCCAGGAATGTTGGAGGCACAGCAAAGAGCCCCATGTGGCTGGTGAGGAAGACAAAAGGACATGGCAGGAGACCATGGCAGAGAAGTATGCGGGGGCAGCATGGAGTCAGTCACCAGAGCTTTGGTGATAAGAAGCCATTAGAGAGTTTCAAGAAGAAAAGATTTAAGATGTATTTTTTTAAATATGTAAAAAATTTTTCTATATATTTAAAAAATATATAAAAAGAGAACTCTGGCTTCTGTGTTGAGAATATACTGTAAGGAGGCGAGGGCAGAGAACTCGGTTAAGAGGATTGAAATCCTTGAGGACGGTGGCTTGGACTGTGGCGGTGATGGTGGGAGTGGTGAGAAGTGGTGAGATTCTGCGTGTGTTTTGAATGGTGAGATGGGCTGAGGGGTTGGACTTTGGCGTGAGAGAAAGCAAGCCAAGGACAGCCAGCTCCCAGTCTTTTGACCTGAGCTACGGGAAGGATGGAGCCACCATCAGCTGAGAGGGGGGTCTTGAAGGGGAATGGATTTAGAAGGTAGCATAGGAGTTCGGTTCGGGCCGTGTCAGGAATGAGCTGCCTGCTAGGCACGCGAGGAGGATATCCCAGAGGTGGCTGGGTGTTTGAGAGACTACAGTTCAGGGAAGAGTCCCCAGCGTGTGGACAGGATTAGAGTCAAATCCCGAGGACAGCTGGGGCAGGGATTGGACAGCAGGACAGCGGGAGGCGTGTGAGGATGGGGCTGCCAGCGCTCCCGGACAGCTGCCTGGGCCTTCCTGGTATCTGCGTCCATCACGAATGGGGAGCCTTTGCTTTGGAAGCAGCGCCCTGCGGGCGGACGTTTCACTGGGCCTAATCTCCACTATTGCCCGCGTCGCTGCGACGAGCGAGCGCGTGCGCGCTTTGCCGTTGTGCACATATTTGGAGGATGACTGTCAAGTTTAGTCGCTGGGTCGGAGGGCACATGCACCCGTAACTTTGCCGCGCGTCAAACTGCCTTCCAAAAATGACCTTGCTTCCCTCCCATGAGCCGTGAAGCAGAGGCTCTCCCCGCCCCACAACCCAGGCGACGCCCGGAGCGCTCAGCCGTCTAGAGCTTTGCCGATGTGACGAGGGCAGGATGTGGAAGCGTCCTGTTGTTCGTGCTCCAGAACGCCATCTCGTTAGGGCTTTGGTTGGCATTGCTCTTATTTTAGACTTTGGATTTGCGATCTGATAGTTTTCCTTCTTGGCAATTGGTCTGTTTAGATTCTCAACTCCTGGATCCTTGGGATAATTTCTCTTTTGTTGGAAATTCACTCATTTCGTCAAGGTTTTCTGATCGAGTCAGACAGAGTTGAGTGGGTAGGGTCCCTCACTCTTCTCTCGCTATTTGTCCAGTTACTTCATTTTACCGAGCACCTGCTCTGTCTGCATCTAGCATCCCTGGGGATGTGGTCGTGCACCAAAAAACCAATGAAAAGTACTACTATTATGTACGGAGGATATTTTTAAAAATACGTATGTCAAACCTGTGTACTGTTAGGATGTTGTACGTGCTAGAGAGAAAAGCAGTATGAGAACGGGGAAGGAGTTCGAGAAAGAGTGTAACTTGGTGGGGTAGCCACAGATGACTTGAAGGCCGTGAGGGAAAAGCCATGTGTTTATCTCAGAGGAGAGATGGGTGCAGGTGGTGCATTAATCTGGGTCTTCTAGAAACACAAAACTAGTGGACAGATGTAGAAGTAGATATTGATACACTGGAAATGCCAATACAGATACGCTGTAGCTGTAGCTATAGACATACTGTGGATATAGACCCGCTGTAGATATTGATACAGGCGTGCTGTAGACATAAACATGCTGTAGATATAGATACAGACGCGCTGTAGTTATTAATACAGGCACGCTGCAGTTATGCTCTGTAGATAGAGATACGTTGCAGTTACAGATATAGACACACGTATAGACACACGTAGATATAGATAGAGACATGCGGTGAATATAGATAGATACACCTTAGATATAGATACGCTGTAGATATAGACATGCTGTAGATATAGATACAGACACACTATAGACATGGACTGCTGTAGATGCATAGACACACTGTACTTATAAATACAGGCACGCTGTAGATAGAGATACGCTGCAGTTACAGATATAGATACGTGTATAGAGACACGTAGATACAGACATGCTACAGATATAGATAGCCTGTAGGTATAGACCTGCTGTAGATAGAGATAGACACACCTTAGATATAGGTACGCTGTAGATATACATATACTATATAGATACAGATATGCTGTAGATATACGTATGCTGTAGATATCAATACAGACACGCCAGAGATATAGACACGCTGTAGATATAAATTCAAGTACGCTGTAGATAGAGATGCACTGTAGATAGAGATACACCGCAGTTACAGATATAGACACGTGTATAGGGACAGGGAGATATAGATATAGACATGCTGTAGATATAGATACAGACATGCCATAGATATAGACGTACTGTAGATACCTGGAAATGCCGTAGATACCTAGAAATGCCATAGATGTCGATATAGACAGCCTCTAGGTATGTAGATATGCTGTAGAGATAGATACTGACACCCCGTAGGTATACGTATGTGTGTATAAAGAGATTTACTGAAGGAGTTGGCTCATGCAGTCTTGGAGGCTGGGCAGTCCCACGATCTGCAGTTGGCAATCAGGAGAGCCAGGACAGCCAGTATGGGCCAAGTCTGAAGGCAGGAGAAGACCGACATCCCAGTCCAAAGACAGCCTGGCAAAGAGGGAATTTTCCCAGAGTCGGTTTGTTCTATTCCGGTTTTCAACGGACCGGGAAGGGCTGTCGGCTTTACACGGTCATCTGATCCAGATGTGAGTCTCCTGCCCAGAAGCACCCTCCCAGACACACTCAGAATCATACAAGACCAGCTCTCTGGCCCCACGCCCATTGGCCCAGTCAAGCTGGCCCATAAAATGAGCCACCAGGGATGGACTGGAGTGAATAAAAGAGAGAAGACAGGGACGTGATCAGAGAAGATGGAGAGGAAGGTTTTGGCTTCCCCTGTGGTGGGATGAGGGCCACTGGGTGTTTTGAGCTGAGCAGGGACATAACTCGGCTGCCCCAGAGCCACTGCAGGAGCCCCGTGGGCTTGGCCTGTGGTGGGAGACAAGGGTGCAGGAAGCAGCGGTTCACAGATGCAGCAGAAGGCAGAGCCAGCAGGGCTCACTGATGGATTGCAGTGGGCTTGGAGAGGAAGAGGGGGGCCGGAGGTGGCCCTGGGGCTCTGATGCGAGCAGCAAGAAGTGAGGTCGGGACAATCGTGGGAAGGTTGACCGGGAGAGAAGATCCGGGTTCTAGTTCTGAGAAGGTTAAGTTTGAGATGGGTGGTAAGTCTCCGACTGGCCACATCAAGCGGACAGTGTTGGAGATCATGTGAGAGCTTGAGGCCAGGGAGTCGTCGACGGAGGGAGCGTCTGGGTCCCTGGGAGGACATGAGCGGGGATGGAGAGGAAAGGAGACAGGCAGATGGGGAGGTTCCCAGAGAGGAGCCTGAGCAGCGGTGGCCAGAGAAACAGGAGGGGAACCCGGAGAGGGTCCGCCGGGTCCCGGAGGCAGGACGAGTGATCCCCTGGGTCAACGGTGCCGAGGGGGCCGAGCCAGAAAGGGACTGAGATCTCACAGCTGGATTTAGTGACACAGGGGCCCTTGGTGACCTTGGCAAGGGCAAATTCTGCACAATCCCTGGAGCCGAAGCCTGTGTGGAAGGACTGAGGGACGGTGGAGAAGCAGAAGGAGAAAACGGAAGCACAGGCCACTGCCACGTGCTCGCCTCCTCCTTCCGCCCCTAGATTCACCAACAGCTAATGTTCCATGGTTTTTCAGAGAACCAGAAATTGGGTTTCTTTCTTCCTTCCTTCCCTTGTTTTTAACTTCATTTCAGTTTTAATTTATCGCTTGCTTTCCTATGCCTTCCTTGAGCTTATCTGGCCGTTTCTAACTTTCTGAGTTGGAGAAGTTAATTCATGTCCTCTTTATGAATATCAGCATTTAAAGCCATACATTTTCCTCTGAGCATTGCCCAAACATCCCACAGATTCCAAGATATGGTATTTTTATTTTTATTATTATCTCCATACTCTGAGATTTTAATTTTTTTTGGCTGTCTCTCGGACTCACAAGTTATTTTAGAGTTTTTAAGCTTCTTGGTGGTAGAGTTTGTTCTGTTGTGCGGTTTTTGTTATAAGTATTTTCAAATTCTAGTGTATCGTGATCAGAGAACGTTATCTGGTTTTTAAATTTTGGAATTCACGTTCTTTGTGGCCTGACAGGCACTTCCTGTGTGTCCTTTTTTTCAAGAACATTTGAATAGGATTCGATTCAAATAGAATTCTGTTTAATGCACACACCTGCACACACACCTGCACACACACCTGCATGCACACACGTGTGCACATGCACACACAGTATGTTATTAATTAGATATTTGGCCAGCTATGTTTTTATTCATGTTTTTGTCAACTTTATCTGTGAAGGACCTAGAATACACGAATACCAGCATGCTCCGTCTTTTTCTTCCTTCATTTCCAGCAGTTCTTGCTCTGCAATGCAGAGGCTATGTTATTTGTTGCACAGACGTTCATTAATTTGAGATCCTCATGATGACTCTCATCCTTGATCCCCACACAACACCCTTCTTTTTCCCATACACTGTTTCTTGCTCTGACTTCAGCTTTATCTAATAAATAGAATTCTCTTCATTTGCATTTGTTTGTTATGTTTCTACCCATCCTTTTATATATATACATATATATATAACTGTGGTAAAAGTCATAACAGGGGCAGCCCAGGTGGCTCAGCAGTTTAGCGCTGACTTCAGTCCAGGGCCTGATCCTGGAGACCCGGGATCGAGTCCTGCATTGGGCTCCCTGCATGGAGCCTGCTTCTTCCTCTGCCTGTGTGTCTGCCTCTCTCTCTCTGTCTCTTTCATGAATAAATAAATAAAATCTTTTAAAAAAATGTCATAACATAAAATTTACCACGGTGACCACCTGAAGTGTAAAGTTCAGTGGCCTTAAGTACATCGCTGCTGTTGTACAACAGTCCAGGGGATGTTTTCATCATCCGTCCACCCTTTTATGTAAAACCTGTGTGACTCATCCCACCTTCAGTAGATTTTGTTTGTAATCTGGACTGAGAGTCTTTTTTTTCTAAGCAAGTGTGTATGGCTCATTAACATTTACGGACATGACAGATACATTTGGTGTTACTTTTGTCATGGTTTGTGATATGCTTTCTGCTTTTAGAGCTTTTGTGGGGGTTGTCAATTTTCACCATATGGTCTCTGTTTTCTTTGTTTTATTTTTTGTGTATATGTCTTCTGACAATTTGCAAAGCTGTGTTTTTAATCCTGTGGTTATCTTTATAATTATACTGTGATATTATGCCCTTAATTCTCTATTTCTTTAGACAGTGTTTATTTTCTCCCTACATATGAAGAATGTCCAAATTAGAATATATCTGTTTTCCTTCCTTCTCTCCCTTCCACCAAATGACTTTAGTCCATTCTATTTTATGATATTTTTTCTGTTTACTGTCCTACCTCTAATTTTACCTAAACCTCTGAAAGATTGAGATCCCTAAATAAAAGCGATGAAGAATAATCTACTTAAATTCCCTCCCTCCTTCTAACCTCTACCATCCTATCTATTGTTATTTACACCAGGCCTCTGCTTTTCTCTCCCAATCTTGCCTAGGATAGTCACAGTCCTTGGATTTGTTTCAGACGGTCATACCATTGAATAGATTCTCACTGCTTGTGCCCTCACCAAACTCAGCCCGTTTGGCCTTGGTTTACCCTAAGTGTGTCCTCTTGTAATTTATATAAGAAGGACTCATGGGGATTGTATTTCAAAAATAGGCTCAAAAAGTGTTTCTGTTGATGTTAAACTTGAAAGATGGTCCATCTGGGTTTTAAGTTCCTGGTTCATTCATTCATTCAGCCAATATTTATGAAGCCCCTGCTATCTATGTGCAGGTTACTGCTCCAGACCCTGGCAACACAGCAGAGAACAAAGCACACACTTTGGCCCTCTTGTAGCTTACTTTCTAGTTGGGGGAGACAAACAGCAAACTAGACCAGGAAGTAAAATCTGTGGTGTCCTGAACAGAGATGGAAGCTATGGAGAAAGATAAAGCAGATGGTGGGGGATCACTGGACCTGCCTTTGTTCTGGGAAAGAGCAGAGAAGGCTCTGTGGAATCCCAGCCCTGAGCCCATGCACACGTTCCTACTGATGCAGAGTGGGGAGGTCGGCTCTGCTTCTGGGATTCTCACCTGCTCTGGAAAGATGGGCTGTGCTGGCTTTGTCAGAGCCCCTCCATCCACTCCCCGCTGCCCCCCCCCACCGCCCCTCCTAATGTGCCCTGCAGCTTGGTTGAAGATGGTTTATCAGTGAAGAGCTATAATGAGATGCTAGTAGCAGAGGTCCAGCTGCACTAATATGGAGATGAACAGTCACTTCCACCAGAGGTGGTGATGCCACCACCAGAACCAGGTTTCTCCCTGCTTGCTACTTCACCTGCATTAGTAAGTGTCTCTCCTTCTCATGCTCTTATCTGGATTCATGTCCCCTTCCTAGTGGACTTGTACTTACACAAGACTGGGTCATGTGACCACCCCATCTGCAAGGAGGTCTGGAAAGGTAAGTATTTGTGACTGAGCAGTTGTCCCTATAATTGGACATAGGACAGGGGACTCACAGTGCCATCTCGACTCTGCCAGTCGAGGCTGTAAGCACCCCATGGGCCAGTGTTTACCCACCTGGCTCTGCTCCATTGGTCTCCTGAGCACATCCCTGTGCTAAGAACACCCTGGTTTCCCTTCCATGGCTTTGTAGGATACGATCAATCCAGTGATGTGATTTCAAGATTCATAATGGTTTTTATTATAATTATGAATGGTATCTGTATCTGTTAATATTTTCTAGGGTTTTTTTAAAGACTTCATTTATTTGAGACACAGAGAGCATGGGGGGCGGGTAAGGGGCAAAGGCAGAGGGAGAAGCAGACTCCCCACTGAGCAGGGAGCCCAGTGCGGGGCTGGATCCCAGGATGCCAGGATCATGACCTGAGCCAAAGGCAGACCCTTATCTGACTCAGCCAACTAAGCACCCTAATATTTTCTGTTTTTTTTTATAGCAAGGGTGACCATATCGTTTAAAATCCAAATCAAAATACTTATTAGCAGGTAAGGGGAACAATATTAAAAATTATGTCAGGACAACAGGTGTTAACTGGAATGACGCAAGCTAAGACACATAATTAGTCGGTAATTGTTGAGATAGATGAACACGGTTGGGTTTTGTAAATTAATCTGATTACCTCCTGGATTGAAGATCGTATCTCTGTATTTGCACTCTGTTCTAATAATTAGCCTGTTGATTCTCTTGGATTTTCTGTGTACATTATCTGCCATTGATTGTAACTCAGTTTCTTCTCTTCCACTCCTAAGATGCTACAGTTTTTTCTTGTCTTATTACATGGGCCACGAGTGCTGGTACAGAATGGAGCCATGGTGGCAGCAGGCTTGCTTATCTTGCTTCCAGTCTTAAAGTCAAGTCGTTCTCAATATCCAGGGGCACCTAGGTGGCTCAATTGGTTAAGCATCTGCCTTCAGCTCAGGTCATAATCCTGGCGTCTTGGAATCCAGCCCCGCATCAGGCTCCCTGCTCAGTGGAGAGGCTGCTTCTCCCTCTCCCTTTTCCCCTTACCCCAGCCTGTGTTCTCTCTTGCTCTCACTCTCACTGTGCTCTCTCAAATAAATAATTTGAGAAGAGGAAAAAAAATGGCTCTCAATATCCAGAAGTCATGCACTCAGGGAAAACCTGGCTTCTCCGGGCACTGAGGCCCAAGAGAAATGTCCTCAGTGAGTCCCCATGGAGGAGACACCATGTGATATTTTGTTTCCTTCTGCTTCCCCAGAAAACCCTTTTGCCGTGCCTCAGGATGGGGGAGGTGAGACCCGAAGCACCCGGCCCAGCCTCCAGGAAGAACAGCTTCAACAGAGATCCCCGGGAGAGCCAAGGTGGCTGCGGCGGTGGCAGAGGAAGAAATGCCACCTGTGCCCACAACCCCCTTCCATGGACTTCCAAGATTAGGAGCAAACTCAGGGGTGGGGGCCAGGAGTTGTAAGGGAGGGGTCTTGAGCCACCCGTCTGCAAGCAATAGTCCCATTCTGGGCTGGTGGCTTCTGAGAGGTGACGCCGTTGTGGACTCAGGATGACCAACACAAAGCTGCTCTGGCTAATTCAAGCCGTAGGGATTAGGCCTGTGCATCGTTCCTGTGGGCCCCTTGTCTCTACTCCGTCCAGTTGTGGCCTGTGGGCCTATCTGTGTCAGGATACCAAATGTGAGTGTATGTGTGCACGTGTGTATGCGTGTGTGTGCGCGCGTGCACGCGTGGGCGTGTGATATGAGGTGTTCTTTTTGTTTGATTGATTGGTTTCTATTGGAGTCCCCCCGAGTCCTCTGATGGGCACAGGTCACCGGTGTTGGGGGCCCTTGCCAGCGTCCCGGTTCAAGCTTCTTGCTGTAGCTGGCAGCTGTGAGCCAGTGAGCCTGGGGCACAGCCCCCCGAGCTCTCAGAGGGCGCTGGGGATTTGAAAATGCTCATGAGGGTTTGTTCTTATGGAATTTGTTCCCATAGCAGTGTCATGAAAGGAGGCCACGCATCTTGGGCCGTCCATGGGGCAGGCACTGGGCTGCGTGTCTTCATGCGCTCCCTCTCTCACCGCCTGGGAGGGGGCTGTGGTGAACCCCCTGCAGAAATGGTTCTGAGCAGGGAAGGTGCCCAGGGTCACACAGCCAGGAGACCAGCCCCTCTGTTTGATCTTAGGGGTATAGAACCCAAAGTCCAAGGTACCCCCAGCACAGTCCCTGGGACATCTCCCCAGTGATTTCTCAGCAGACTGGCCATTGCCATTCTCTGCTGTCACTGCCCTGCAGCTCTCATCCACACGGCGCATTCTGGTTACGCATCTGCTGTGTCAGGCCCCAGGCTGGGCAGTGATGGGGACTAGACCTGAGTCAGGCAGGCCTTGTCCCTGCCCTGCAGGCGGGGGTGGGACAGACAGACAGATCTGTGCTGGACACAGTGATGAGGTTCTGCAGAAGCCCCAGGGGCAAGTGTCTAGAAACCATTCCACTTCAGAGTCCCACACAAACCCGGATGCCTCTAACATCCATTCCCCAGAGCTCCCCCACCCGCCACCCACCCCGCGGGCCTAGGGCATACACATGGAAGGGCATTGTCCGGGAAATGATGTCATGCCAGTGTAGACACACTCATTCCACTGGTGTTAGTAATAACCACGTCTCCCCCCAGCTCTTAGCACGGGGGACCCTGCTCAATAAACGTGTGTCCCTCTGATGGCGTGTTCCTTGCTTAGCCAGACCCAGTGCTCTTGCACACAGACTGCTCTTCAGGCGCAGCAGTGAGCGGCGAGGCTCCTGTTCATGGGGCTGGTTTTCCAGTTGGGGAGAGGACGAGAAGTGAGTCAGGATGCAGCAGTAGTGGTGAGCGCCCCGCTGAGATTTCAGCCAGAACAATCTGTTGCGGAGGGTGTTGAGGTTGCACAGTCTGGGTCTGGGAATGCCTTTCTGAGCAGGTGACCCAGAAGCCCAAATCTGGATGATAAGCAAGAGCCAGCCATGGGCCTGGAAGGCAGGGGAAGAGCATCCCAGCGCAAAGGCCCTGGGGCAGCAGCACACTTGAGTGTTTCAAAGAACCAAAGAAATCCGGGATCCAGGATGGCTGGGACCCAGAGGGAGGACAGAAGGAGTTGAGGGCGGGGGGTCCAGCTCTGGAAGGCCGCACAGACACAACTCCCCATCCTCTGATAAAGGATTTTCCAGGCAACCTGGCTCTCCGACTCCCCGTTTCATGGCCTAGGAAACCAAG
Source organism: Vulpes vulpes (assembly GCF_048418805.1). Classification (NCBI taxonomy): domain Eukaryota; kingdom Metazoa; phylum Chordata; class Mammalia; order Carnivora; family Canidae; genus Vulpes; species Vulpes vulpes. The sequence continues at coordinate 51,785,511 of NC_132795.1, forward strand.
ACGCAGAGGGGCCCCATTACTTGCGCCCGTTCACCTGCGGCGGACCAAGCCCGCAGCTTTGTGCTTCTCCCCCAGACAGCGGCACCCAAGCACATGGCTCGCAGATGCAAAGGGGGAAGACTTTGTTGGGGTCTTGAGTAGGGATGGGCCTGTCTTCCTTTGCCCAGGCCGCTGTGGGGAGCTATGGGGAGGGGGGCTTGGCAGCCGCCCAGCCCAGGGGGATCAGCTGTCACCTGCATCTGGGGAGCAGAGCCTGGGGAATCCGGAGAACTTGAGGGTTGAAAGCGGGGGGGGGGGGGGGGGTAGAGGGGTACAGGGAGGCACCAGACCCAGATTCTGACATCAGCTCTGCACTAAGAGCCGTGTGACCTCGGGCCAGTCCTGTGCCTTCTCTGTCCTCAGGTTCCCCCTGGGTTAAGAGGAAGGAGTCAGACCAGGTATTTAGGGGGCTTGCACCTCTGTCTTCCTGTGGTCCTGGGTGACGCTCACAGAGCTGCAGCTTGTAGGACTCAGCATCCGGCCCCTGCCAGCACTCTCACCAGGGAGACCAGTAAACCCTATGGGGCTCGGGATGGAACATCCTGTTTGTGTGGGGGCCTCCCACGTGTGGCTCAGCAGACAGACGGGGCCAGCTGAGGGGTGAGATGGGGCACCAGGTGTGAGAGCCCTGAGTGCAGGGCACGTGTGCACAGGGCCATCCCCCCCATGTCAAGGGCCCCTCAAAACCCTGCAGGAGCCCAGCAAAAACCCATCCCACCCTACTGTGACAGGCCCCCGTGCCAGTCGGTAGAGTGTCCCTGCGAATAAGACACGGGGTCGTGACAAGTTCAAGTAGAGATTTACAGAGTTAGTGTTTCCTAGTGACTCCCAAACCCGGTTTTTCAAGCTGCCTGTTTACTTCTTACTGTGAGCTTCTGGCTATCACCACGTAATATGTAAAAATAACAATAGTAATAGTACAAAAAAAGAGAAATAAATAGCAGAGGAAGAAGAAGACAGCATACCTTACTGGGGGGTTTGTCCCGCCGGGCGGTCTGTGTCCTAACCCGTCAGTAAGCACCCCCTCCCACTGGGAATGGCCTGGCGTTGACGGGCAGCTCAACGCTTTAACTCTCACCTGCATCTGGTGTGATTGGTGTGGTTCGGAATCGACCTAGAACCAGTACCCGGTGCACCCTCAGGCCCTCCACCCTCACCTTAACATCCGCAGTTGTCCTGAGCCTCAAGGAGCCACCCAGGGGAGCATTGACACCGACCGGGACCAGTTTGAAACAGGCCTTAATGGAAAACACACGCACATTGCACGCACACAGGCAACCATGCACACGTGTGCAACGCAGGGGGATCCAGTCCCTCTGGCAGTCCCTGATCCTTTAGAAGGAGCAGGTGGGCAGCTAGCTAGGGTGGGTGGTGCTCCTCTTCATCTCCCAGAACACACGGCTCAGGCACGTGGAGCCCCGGGCCAGAAGGAAGGGCTGGGGCAGGTTGGCGGTGATGGGGTCCAGGACAACACAGTCAGGAGTGGGGGTGACAGATTGCGAGGGGACACTTCCCGGCTTGCCATCCAATCCGAAGCTCTCCTGAGATCGTTTCAGTCACAACGAGGCCGTGTGCGTGGCCGTGCCTGGCACTGTTCCCACCACCCTGAGGCCCCCCCAGACCCTTGTCCACACCGGGTAGGGATCCTGGCCCTGGGCCGTCCCTCCCGCCCGGGGCCCGGTCTGCCCGCTCAGCTGACACCCCATCCACTGTGTCTCCTGGAGTCTCTGCTGTAAAAAGGGACGAGTTTCCCAGAGTCGCAGGCGTCCAAAAAGTATTTTAGTGGTTTACGCAGCTCCCTCTACAATCCAGATTCATGTCACAGCCCCAAGTAGAGTTACTGGGGGGCATTTCTGGTCAGTGCTCATCACGGGAGATGTCCGTGCCCCGCCCTGTCCGCCCCTGTCGTCTGCTATGGGAACCCGAAGGCTGGGATAATAGGAGTGATCTGCGGAAATTCTTGAGCTTACCGCTTATCTGGTCCCCAGGAAACATTTGTAAGGTCAAGGGGGCAGCCACTCCCCCCGTCCCCCTCCAGGGATGGTGACACCATGCTCACTGCCACCTGTGGCCTCGGAGCCCATCCCCAGGCTGGGGCGATGCCCTTTACCCTCCAGATCGCAGACACCGCTCACCCGCGGTGTGACCAACGCCGCACGGGGCTCCCCCGCCTGCCTCGCGGCACAAACCGCCCCAGATGGCAGTCCAGTGAACGCAGATGTGGTTGCTGAGCAGTCAGGCGCGCGAGAGAGAACATCCTAGCAAAGCTATTCGTTCATGCATGCGTTCATTCATCTGTCCAACTAATATTCTCCAGCTCTGAACCCAGTGCGCCTCTGCGAGCACTTGCTGCCAATCACGGGGGTGTCCAGGGACGCACCGTGTCCGTAGGAGAGGCTGTGATCACCTGAGAAGTGACTCGCGGTGCCTAACAGATCGAACACCCAGATCCACAGAGCAAATAGGCAACACTTCCCTATCCCCTCCCTGATAGTGACCTTGGAGGTGGCACTGTCCCCAGCTCTCAAATTCCCGGTACCAGACCCCACCAGATAGTTGGTGCTAGATAGATGCTTGGTGAGTGAGCCGCTTTGACCCGTAGTCACACTGTACCGCCCCCCAAAACTCCTACCTTTACATTAAAACCCCGATGTATTTGCCCTTCACACAGTGAAATGCAGGGCCCCCCCAGGAGGCACCACTGGCAATGCCGTCATAGAAATGGTAATGGGCTCCCAGGAACCCCGTTTCTTTGGACTGCAGTGGGAGCAGCATCCCCTGGGTCTGTGCAGCGGGGTGCCCTGTGAATGGCCCCCACACCACCCTCCGAAACGTGTAGGAGCCCACAGCAGTCAGACGAACCCGGGTCAGGGGGATAGCTGGGGCTCGTGATTGCAAGTCGCGGGTGGCACTGCCACCGCGGGCCCCCAGTGGGACCAAACTGGTGACCTGAGAGAAACTGGCCTGGGTTCCCGCGTGTGTTCTCTCCGTCTCTCCCCCATTCTGTATGTTTACGCTGGTGGGATGCGTCCCAGGTCAGCAAGCAGCCTGGGTGATGTGCAATAACCGGTGGGGCGCCGGCAGAGAGGGGCTCAGTCTCCGTAACAAGGCAGGATGCCTCCCCCCGGGCTGGCATGTCCACCTTGGGGTCCGCCACATGAGGGCACACAGGTGAGGGTGGGCCCGAGCACATCCCTTCTCCTGTGCACCCCGACTTCCCGTGGGCAGGCACAGGGTCTCCCTGAGAGCTGATAACTGGGAAAACCAAAAACCAATAATATTCCTGATAATAATAATAATGTAATAATAATGATGTATTTTACACTGACTGTGCTACGCTGCTTTTGTCTTTATATACAGTAGTTTTTATAAAGATGTCCTTAGGTTTTAATAAAGGAGTGTCTTGTCAACTGTTCCCTGTGTGAAAACTTGCTTTAATGCGTCCAAACGCACTGGAGGAAACCTGCCCTAATGGTCAGTCGCGCTCAGCCTGGAAGGCCGGCACAGGAGGGCCTGAGGCCCTCCCCTGGGGGCTGAGGAGTCGTCCAGGGTGGCGCTCGGGGTCCAGCCCCAAGGGCAGATAGGAGGCCGGACGGGGACCAGGAGCTGTGAGCACGCAGGCAGGCCGGCCGGGGACAATTGTCTGGCGTGGTGGCCTGCTGCTTTGTTACCTCAGTTAACCCTGGGCCTGGGCTGGGGCAACGGAGGGCCGCCCTTCCCAGGGTGGGGGGTATAGTCTCATACCTGGCTTGGAAAGTGGCCCTACATGATGGAGTGCCATCCCGCGGGTTCTCAGAGGAGGGCCAGGCCCCTGCTCTCCAGGAGCGACAGACACGCTTATTGGGCAAATGGGGGCTTTGTGCCTCCGATACCTGCCGCCCCTGGGGGCCACGTCGGACCCTCTTCCCGCCAGGTCTCAGCCCTACCAACAATTTGGCTGGAACAGTGTGGCTCTACAGATGCTAGGACCATGTCCAGTTCAAGTCAAAGCTCCAGTCTCAAACACCATTCAGAGCTCTGCCTCCTACCCTTTCCCTGCTCCCCAGGGTGGCCAGGGTCTGGGCTGGAGCAGAGTTAAGGGACCAGAAAAGGGGGTGGGAGGGAGCTGGTTTCATGTCACTGTTTTTGCTGCTGCGGGCACGTTCTGCGGGCATGTTCTTGGGGTGCATTGAGGCTTCTTTGGGAGAACCCTGTGGGGTCTCCACCTGCCCCTCTTCCCAGCAAGGAGGACCAGGCCAGGATGCAGCCATTTGTGCATGTGCACCCACACCCACACACGGGACTTGTGGTCTTCCAATGGCAAACCAGCCCACAGCCTCACTGTTGAGGCCCCCTGCTCCCAGGCAGCCACCTAGTCCCCCCTGGAAGCTTCCTGCCCCCTGCAGAGCTAGGTGAGAAGGCCCCCTGTCTCCGACCTCTCCTTCCTCAGCCCCTGGCCCTCCCATCCTCTCTGCCCCTGGCTGGGGGCTCAGGCAGGGCTGCAGGTCCACTGGCTAAGCAGACCAAGTAGGAAGGAAATGCCAATGCCTCACTCCCTACAGGCCCCCCACATCTTTGTGACTGGTCATCTCAAAATACCATCCCTAGACACACACACACACACACATGTGCGCACACACACACACACACACACACTCATGTACCTTCCCTGCTTGGCTCTAGAGCGGGGATAGGATAACCTCTCTGAATGAAGACTGTCCTCCTGGAAAGCTGCCCTCTGCCTCCCAGTTGTCTCTTCTGCTGGGAGCAGGGTAACCACAGGCGAAGGGACAGAGGTTGGCCTCAGATTCCCTCAGGGCCTCGGGTGCCCAGTCTGGACTCCATTGGTCAATGGAGTGCCATGGGCAGGCTTGGAACAAAGAGGAGATGTCTCCAGTTGCCCATACCAGAAATTAAAAAGAAGTCGCCTCTACATATTCAAAAAATATATAAAAGATAATGAACTTAGGAAAAATCGTATCCAAACACCTGAAAATTGAAAAGAAATGGATAATTTTCTTTAAAGCATTACAAGTTCCCAAAACCAACACTAGAAAATAGAACTCTAAAGAGCCCTATAATTATTCGATAAATTGAATCCATAAGCAGTGGGAAATTATTCCCACTAAGAAAACTCCAGGCCCTGCAAATTTCAACCAAACCTACAAGGAAGAAAGCAAGCCCATCTTATGCAAGCTCTTCTGGAGAACCGGAGGGGAAAAATAAGTATACAAGAGTATGAAATGGCCTCAATTCATTTTGTGGGGGCCAGAGGAACCCTGATACCCAAACCTGGCAAAGTCATCAACACAGATGCAAAAATCCCAATCAAAATGCACCACAGGGCATCAAGCATGACCTGATCAGCTATATCCCAGAAATGTCAGGTTGGTTGAACATCAGACTATAATAGCTATGATCCACAGCATCAGCAGCATAAAGAGAAAAAAAATGTATGATCACTTCAATAGACACAGAAAAAAAAAAAAAACAAATGTCAACATCGGGTCAATTTTAAAAATGCTGGGGCACAAAGGACATCCTTGAACCAGATAGCAGCTACCCATGACAAATGTACAGAAAACACCTTATGGATGCTGAAGCTTAAAATCTTGAAAGCTTTCCTTTCAGATCAGGAACGAGCCCCTGACACCTGTTCTCAGCTCTTGTGTCCAACAGTGTATAAGGACTCCCAGCAGTACTGTGAGGCAGGGACAAGGAATCAAAGGATTGTGAGGATTAAAACAGAAGAAATTAAAATGCCACTTTTCAAAATGTTATGATTGTAGAGGTAGGAAATCCAAAATAATCTAATTTAAATTAAACCCAATGGCCAAGCATGTTATATATAATTCAAACAAAATCTGATGTGGTTTGCTGAGAACACTCTATTGTACATCTCACTCAGGGGCCTAGGAATGTTCTGTCCTGTTCATCATTGTCTCACCCCAAAAGCCTCCAGGATCACCACGACCAGGAAGGACTAGACTGTGAGGGTAACTCATCAGCTCTTCAACACTTCAGGCTGGAGATAATAAGTGTCACTTCTGCTCACATTTCATTGGTTGGAACCAGTCACACGGCCCCACCTAACTGCCAGGAAGCTAAGAAGAGTAGTCTTCCTGTGGGCCCCAAAATATTCAAGTCATGCTTTGTCCCACATCCAGGGCACACTCATACCCCCTCAAGAGAGACAACCCAACTGCCATGGTCACTGAATCCAGCTTGAAATCTCTGCTCTTGGAGCAAGTGACCAGCACAGTGCTCTCCAGAGGGGCCGTGCCCACTTACTCTTGCTCTGGGTGCCTACAAACTGAAAGAGACATTCCCTGCCTCTTATACTGACCCTATATTCAATGATGGAACAGGGTTGTGACAAGTGCAATGAACACTTCCACGTGGAGACAATGGAGACCCATGGCCATCTCTGCTCTGTAGAATCTACCTGGGGCCAAGGCCCCTACCTTGGGGTGGCCAAGCTTTCTTCATTAGGCTTCACCCAAGAAAGTATCTTGTCATTATCCCTGGCCCTTGACTATGTCCTGCCATCTGGCTCCTTGGCCACACCTTGAAATGGACATGAGAGAGTATGCACTTTGGGGGCCATGTAATTCTCAGCTGCTCTCTGCCCCCAGAAGACTGGGGACCAGTGAGCAGTCAACAGTCAAATATTTCCTTTTAAAGATTTTATTTATTTATTCAGGAGAGACACAGAGAGAGAGAGAGGCAGAGACACGGCAGAGGGAGAAGAAAGCTCCCTGCGGGGAGCCCGATGTGGGACTCTATCCCAAGACCCCGGGGTCACGCCCTGAGCCGAAGGCAGACGCTCAACCACTAACCCCCAGCTGCCCATATCTGGATCTTTTTAATCTGCATTTTGCCCTGAGATAGTTCAAGCCTTTGTTGTTCAAACACTTCCTAAATCCCTTATCAAGTTATTTTTGGCTTTCCAATCTTGCTAAGCCCCAGATTTCTGGAATTTCTCTCTTCTCTTTATTTCTGCTCACAAATAGCCACTTCTTTCCTGAGCTCACTTCTTTCTTGCTACATCCTGTTGAGTGTCATCAACAGCCAAGACACACGTCTGCTCTCCTGCTCTCTCCCCTCTCGTTGTAGTGTTGCAAGTTCAACAGGCTGTAGGTTCATGCAGACTGATTTAAGTGACTGTGTCACCATCCACAACCTGATCCCCACCCCTCAGATCCAGTGTTTCCATGGCACCTGCCACCAGCTGCAAAGCTAATGCTGTCTCTTTTAGCTTTTTGATGTCTTAACACTGATGTAAGTCAGGACAGGATAAGATAAGGCTATATGGAAGTCAGAATAAAGGGCTATCCATCCCTCGTGCACATGTGATGTAATCAGACCATGTTGCAGGGAAGCTCCACTCCACATAGTGACTCAGGGATCCAACCACTTCCATCTTGTATCTCTATGGTTTTTATTCGGAGCTTTCTGGATATGAATGCACTGGGAAGGAATAGAGAGATGAAGAAGCATTCTTTTTTTTTTCCTTCAAGATTTTATTTATTTGACACAGAGAGAGAGAGAACACAAGCAGAGGAGCAGCAGGCAGAGGGAGAGGGAGAAGCAGACTCCCAGCTGAGCAGGGAGCCTAATGTGGAGCTCAATCCCAGGACTTCAGAATCATGACCTGAGCCAAAGGCAGACATTTAACCAACTGAGCCACCCAAGTGCTCCGAGATGAAGAAGCATTCTTGGTGACCTCATCCCAGTGTTATGTACTGTCTTCCTAAAGCCCTCCATATGCAAACATCCTGTAAAGACACTATGATCAAAACAATATGCTGCTGGCTTGAGAATAGACAAATAGATTAGAATACAGAAATAGAAGTGAGTGTATAGGCTACTTAATATAACAAAAGTAGTGTTTCAATACAGTGAGAAATTATTAATTAATATATAGTTATTATCACTGTTTGACTAAGCCATAGTATTTACGAGTGACACTGACTAGCTACCCATCCTGAGGAAAATAAAAGTGGAGCCCGAGTTTAGACATATGTGAAAACCAACTTCCTATTAGAGACTGAAATAAAACAATAACAATTCAGCAAGAAATTCTCAATGTAGGAAAGTCCCTACCCAGGACCGGACACCTGGTAAAGCTAAAGAAGAAGCGATTAATAAAACAAAAAAAATTATTTTTTTTGGCAAAAGACAACACAGAGTTAAAATGTAAACAAGAGATTTAATCATGGAGAACACATACAAGGCTTATATTTAATTTATAGACATTACGGACAAATCCACAGAGAGGGAATAAACAACCCAAATTCTAGAAAAAGATAAAAGGACACCAAGATGCAATTCACAGAACTGATCCAAATGGCAACAAACATATGAAAAGAGCTTCAGACACACAGACATGGGGCAGGGGAGCAAAGTGAAATAAAGGGTTGCCATTGCACCCCCATCAGACTGGCAAAAAATAAATCTATAAATCTGTCATCGGGAGCCCTGAGAAAAGAGGGTGCTGTCATGCGCTGATGCTAGAAAGGGAACCACCCTCACCTTTGTTGGAAGCAATCTGAAAATATCTATTAAATTAAAAAGCCATACCCCATTTGACCCAGCGTGGCTAGAATGGAATTCCACATGGGAAAAGGAACAAAATGATGCTCATCAACAGGGGACAGACTCCGTGGCACGCCGCTAAGTGATAGACCATCCAGTCTCCAAGGGGGAAAAAAAAGCACGCATTTTTTTATTTATCGTAAAATCTACTAACATAAAGGACGTGTGGCACAGTTTACAAGTAATAAAATATACGACACTCTGGGTGATCAATTTTATACAGTCTAATAATTCTCAGAGAGTGCTTTTGCTGATTTTTGCCAAAGTCTTGTACCTGGCGCCCACTGATGGTTGCAACCAACGAGCAAGCGTAATTCCAACGGGAACGTTCACTGATGGCTCCATTTTCATGAAAGAGGAAGAAGGAAGTGAGGCCGAGACGTGTTGAGACTTCACTCTCTTGTCCATGGCGTGAATGCCCTCTTTGTCCAGTTAAATAAGCTTTCAAGTCCTTTGGGGAATGTTTCTCCATTTGTGTGTGTGTGTGTGTGTGTGTGTGTGTGTGTGTGTGCTATTCCCAACACAAGAGATACAAACCTGACACACTTTGATGTTGATTCACATTATCGATGTTAGTGTTTCTTAAGTGCTAGACGACCAACAAGACAATAAATCAAGCCCTAATTCGTAATGCGTGGCAATTTCCGTGATGTGCACCCTCTCACCACGGCCACCTGTGAACAACCTGTGTGACGTGTCCGATCACAGCTTGGAGAGAGACACACAAGAGCATGCTGTTGTATTATATGACGATAGATGCTCATAACCTGAGCATTAGTGCTAGTAAAATAATTAGGAAGTGATCGTTTTATCATCTTTGTTTTTTAATAGAATGTATTTAATATATAGTTTTTGGAATTTCATTTTTTTTTACCGACTCCATTTAATAACCGGCTCACAAAATTCCTGAAAAATTAACAATAGACTCTCACGAGGCGGTATGTGTTGGCTCCAGCACACCCCTGGGAATGGCTGACTACCATGGAGTGGCCACGCAGTAGAATTTTATGCAAGTATTCACAAGAATGAATTGGAGTTCCACAGAGGATTTGGAGAGATTTTTGCAAAGAATTCCCAAATAAAAGCAAAATACAGACAAGAGAGTATAATATCGATCCCATTTTTGCAGCACGATGACCGCCCCCAACGAAAGCTGCGTACCTGCGTGTGTACACCTTAATTGGTGGTTGCACAAGTACTTCCGAAGAATAAGGCGACGTGGTTTGAGGACATAGGGTGTGATGTGTAGGAGAGAGGGAAAGGAGCCAAGCAAAATAGGAAAACAGAACAAAAAGACTGCCAATAAAACAAATTGCACATATGCTAACACATTCTGGCATTTATGCATAATATATGCACGTATGTGTTCATGTCATTAAAGTACACTTTAAACCAGGTCCTCGGTGGGACGGTTGTTAGGTTATTCATCATTGCGTAACAACCTGCCCCCAGAAATGTAGTAGCTTAAAAAGCCAATAACATTCACTGTGACAATTCCCCAGGCTCAGAGTGTGGGTTTTCTGGGGCATTGGGAAGGCTGGGGGGTTACGCACGGTCCCCCCACCCTGACCCAAGGCTGGCCACAAGCTGTCTGCACGTGGTTGCCTCCACGTGGCTGCTCGGGCATCCTCACGGCATGGTGACCGGGTGCAGAGGAGGAGTGGGGGGTGCAGAAGAAAGTCCAGGAAAATTATACGGGGATTTGCAGGGCTTGCAAGGGCTTCGATTTGCATTTCAGGTGAAATGTGCGATTTTGCAAGGTTTTGACCAAAAGAGTGACTAATTCTGGCTTCCTGTTTTGTTTTGTTTAAGATTTTATTTATTTAGGGGGCACCGGGGTGGCTCAGTGGTTGACTGTCTGCCTTCAGCTCAGGACGTGATCCCGGGATCGAGCCTGCATCAGGTTCCCACAGGACTCTGCTTCTCCCTCTGCCTGTGTCTCTGCCTCTCTCTGTGTCTGTCATGAATAAATAAATGAAATCTTTTTAAAAATCTTTTTTTTAAGAAAAATATTTTATTTCTTTATGTTTTAAGCAAACTCTACGCCCCAGTATGGGGCTCAGACTCACAACCGGCAAGGTCAGGAGTCCACACTCGACCGACTTAGCCAGGCAGGTGCCCCCTGCTTCCTGTTTGTAAAGGGTTATTGAGCCCCGTGCTGAGGACAGATGGCCGGGCGTCAGGATGGGGCTGCGGGCGGCGTGGAGAGCCTGGGAGGCAGACAACACGACCTCCTAATGATCGCACAGGGGCTGTGAGACGGGCGCAGGGACTTGGCCCGAGCAAGAAAGGCGGCGAGGCTGCGGGACCTCAGTGGGACGTCAGCGGTGGACATGTTGAGCTTGGGAAGAGGCGGCTCACATCCCAAAGGAGCATCACGGAAGCATCTGGAAAACCCGGCTGGAGGTCAGGACAGAGGACCAGGCTGGAGGATAAGGTGGGAGTCGTTGGCATCTCCATGGTGCTTAGATCCGTGGGACTGGATCGCGAAGGGAACCTGTGGTCATGAGAGGAGGCACCGTCCAAGGGCTGAGTCCCCGGACACCGTGCTGTGCTCAAGGTCAAGCACACAGGAAGCAATGGCAAGGGAGTGAGTCGGGGGGCCGGGTCCTGAAGCCGGGTTGGGGGGGGCAGCCGGGAGGAAAGGGGGACCCACCCACAGAGTCTGAGGCCGATGGGTGACAGTAGGGAGGGGGCCCTGCTGGGTTCATCCAGAGCCTTTCCGGGAATCCGTGGGGTGAAGAGCCTGCCTGGAGCGCCCTGGGGAGGGGGGTTTCAAGAAAGATGGGGAGGGTTTTGCTCTTTCGGGGAGCTCTGCTATCAAGGGAGGGAAGAAGAAAGCCGTGGAGGGCGGACGTGGGGCCAAAGGCCTGCTGAGACAGGGAAAAAGAGCTGGAAGCTTGCGTGCCGAGCCCCCCGTCCCCAGCCGCAACCTCACTCCACCTGCCCTGGTTCATCCCCTCCCCGGGGGGGGGGGGGGGGGCTGGACCACACACAGAGGCTCAGCACCCGGGGCGGCCTGCCAGGGACCGCTCGCTCACACCCCGGATGGATTTCGACCTCCACCCCTTCCCACCTTCCCACTCATCGCCCCAGAAAATACCCAGAGCGGCTGGCAAATATTTGAGCCAAACTCCAGCACAGGAGGCAGCAAGACGTGACAGGGCGACAGGGACGAGGAATCCGAGAGGCGGGGCCCAGGGGCGCTCGTTCGAAATGTCTACTGGTGGCTCCCGAGCCTAATTTCTGCATATGTAACGAATAAATATTGGTCTTTCCTTCTGCAGCTTTTTCCGTTTGGGTGGTTCAATCAGATAGACGCGGCTACCTCTTGTTTTCTAGAACAGTGGGGAGGCAGGGGTCCCGGAAGGGGGAAGCCGTCGCCCAGCATCGCACAGAAAGGTGGCCACAGACAGGGAGGGGAGCTGGGCAGGGTCAGAGCCCCTTGGAGGGCATGTGGGGTCGCCCTCAGCTTCTGCTTTACCTGCTGCTTTCATCCCTCCTATCCCAACAAGCACTCATCCAACTACTGCTTGAATACCACCAACGACGGTGTGCTCACTATCACAAGCAGCCCATTTTTCTGTGAGATGGCTCAAAATGTCACAAAGTTCTTCCACTGGACAAACCGTGTTGACCACTGTTCTAGACACAAGATGCAGTGACTAAGACCTCCAGGGTCCCTGCCCTCAGTGGACCAACAGGAACCCACACAGAGAGCAGGAGACAAGGGAGGACATAGCAGTTCATGCAAAGGCGCGAGGGCCGGCTGAGACAGTGACAGGGCAGGTCACGGGGGTGACCAGGGGCCGTGGCAGCCTCTGAGGATGGGGACCACCCCGGATGTGGATGGTTATCTTCAATGTCCTTGTTGGAGGAGGGTCAGTCCCAGGAGCAGAAATGGGATGGGGCCCATGGGGCCATTGGCAGCAGGGCGCTGCACCTCCTTTCTGAGCCTAGAGGGACTGCGTGCTACCTGCGGGCCGTGCTCTTCCTCTCCAGGCACCCCACCCCCCGGCATCCCCGACCCCACCCCCTCTGGATCTCCCCCTGAGCAGAACCTGCCCCCACTCCTACCCCTGGAGAACCCCCTTCCCGGAAGCCTTGGAAGTCCCAGCTTGGGCTTATTGGACTATTCTAGAAGCCTCTCCTGCATCAAGCCAGGCTCCACCTGCCTCACCCCCCCTCCCCGGGGACCCTCATGACTAGTTCCTGCTGTGGGTCAGCCCCATAGAAGGTCCTGCCCCTGTTGTGCGCTGAAGAGAGTCCCCTTTTGGATACGTCTGAGTCCTAACCCCCAGGATCGGTGAATGTGGCCTTATTTGGATAGAGGGTCTTTGCAGATATAATTAAAATGAGGTCATCCTAGATTTCGGCTGGGTCCCACAATGACCGGCGTCCTCCTAAGAGAAAGAAGAGGGATATTTGAGACGCAGACACAGAAGAGACCCAGAGAGGACCCCCTGTGGGGGCAGGGAGAGCAGGGGGCACAGCCACAGCCAGGGAACCGCGAGAAGCCTGGGGCGGACTGTCCCTCCGAGCCTCCAGAAGGAGCCAGCCACCCACATCTTGCTCCAGGACTCTGGTCTGAGATGGAGACAAGACACCCCTGTTGTATTAAGCCACCCCGTGGGTGGCGGTGCCGCAGGACAGCCCCAGGGAGCTCCGGAAAGACGGGCGGCCGTTTGGGTGCGGAGTCCGCAGAGCGTGCAAGATGCAGGGACTAAGATGGGGACCAGGCCCAGCGCAGCGTGGGGCCCTCTCCCCGGGCCTCCTCTTTCTGCCAACACCCCGAGCCCACACGGCTCTGAGCAGCTGGGTCCAGCCCCCAGTCCCGGCCTGGGCCACCCACGGGCTCTCATACTCGGCTCTCCTGGCTCTGAGGCTGCAGCTGTGTGGCCCGGAGCATGTCATCACCCTCTCTGGGCTCCTGCCAAATGACTGGGTGAGAACCCCCATTTCAGGATATCCTGAGGATTTGAGCCGTTACCAGCCATACAGCTAGGAGCCGGCACCCAGTAGGCGCCCAGGGAGCTGCTGCTAAGTACAAGCCCCTCGGGGCGCCTTCAAGTCTCAACAACCAGTGACTAAACAAACATGTGCTGATCGGAGGGTATTTTTTGCCTGAAACCGATGCTTCTTATATGTAATTTTATTCTTATCAATAGTGGCAGCTGGTAGGATGCGTAGCTAAAGGTATTTAAGGAATTTTACACTTGTGTGAGGCTTTCTCTGAAAACTCATTCACAAACTGGAGTTTGTCAGACCACACGTCCTGGAGGGCGGGGACAGGAACATGTCGCCGCCACACCTGAGCACAGGCTGTAGCCCCAGACCCTGGCCCCCTGCACCTGTCAAGGCCAGGCTCTCTCTCCGTATGGGCGTCTGATCCCGCTCCTCCTGGCTCCTGCTGGACGTGCCAAATTGGCCCAGGAGAAGCCGTGCTGTCGAGGAAAGCCACTTTTAAAATCTTCCCTGTTGGGACAACTGGGTGGCTCAGTGGTTGAGCATCTGCCTTCAGCCCAGGGCGTGAGCCCAGGGTCCCAGGATCGAGTCCCACGTCGGGCTCTGTGCATGGAGCCTGCTTCTCCCTCTGCCTGCGTCTCTGCCCCTCTCTGTCTCTGTGTCTCTCATGAATAAATAAATAATATTTAAAATTTAAAAAAATAAAATAAAATCTTCTCTGTCCTCACCCAAGACAGGACCTGGGTTATTGCCCATCAGAAAACAGCCTGACACAGCCCAGCTGCCCACAGGTCCTGTCGGAGGCGCCTTCCCCTGCTGGGCTCGCTGACTTGGCTCATCTCAGGCCGAGCCTGCCTCCAGCCCCTTTTGCTCTGCGCGTGTCCCCAGGGGTCTCGGCTCCTTCCCGCCTGCGCCCTGGAGAAACACCTGCCCCGCACATCTCAGGCCCAGCAGGGCCGAGCCCACCGCAGTTTGTGACGCATCAGCTACAGAGCACGGTGGACTCCCGCCGCAAGACCTCCAGTCTGGGTCACCAAAGGCCACCAGCCTCCTCCTGGGACGCTCAGAGCCCGGCCCTCCTGCCGTGAGAAGCCCGAGGTGCACCCAGCAGCCATGGTACTCAGGCTCTGGTCGGTCAGCGGAGCCAGCAAGGCCCGGCCTGGGACCAGACAAGCCCGAGCGACACCTTGCATAGCTCAGAGCACCCCAGCCTCCCTAGCCTTCCTCCTGGGGCTCTCACACTGCAGAGCTGAGCTGCCCCCCACCCCCTCCAGAGGCCAGGAGCGCCACAACGGGGCTCTCGCTTGCTGCTGTGTTGACCGGCGGGTAAGCTGGGGTTCACCAGACAGTCCCGGAACCTGGCCAGTAAGAAGTGTTATCGGTAGACTGCACCCCCGCCACCACCTAAAATGAGGCAATAGGACTTAGAAAGCTCCAGTCTGATGGTTGAGTCAAGGGACTGGGTTAGGTGTGTAGCCCCCCCACCCCACTAGGCTGTGGGAAGGCAAGGTGGGGGCTCTGAGCAGAAGGCGAAGAAGGCCCAGAGCCAGACTGGGAGGGACTTTCATGCAGAGGAAGCAGTCGCTAGGCCTGGGGGTCACAAGGCTCGGTTTTCTGGAGCAGCCCCGTTTCAGCAGCACCCAGTCCAGGTGTTACGGGGTGGGGGGTAGGGGCGCTTTAACAAAAAGGAACATGAAAGTAGTTTCCACTTGCAAACTGTACTGAGACATAAGACCCTCCCAGCACCTTGGAAGGCACCCAGGGAAGGGGTGGACCATGAGGCTCCCCCCTGCCCTCCCTCCCAGGAAATCCACTCTGCCTTTTTTAAAAGGTTGCCCCTTGTTCCAGAAACCATCACTGTGTCACCCAAGATTCATCACTACACTGTCTAAACCACATCACAGATGGCATTGTCCCCCCCCCCCCCCCGCAAAAAAAAAATCCGGCCGGTGGCCTGCTGCTCCCCACAACACTGGGTCTGGGAAACTTGGCCATTCACAGTGCATGAGATGGGGTGGGAGGGCCTGTTTAAGAGCTCCAGAGCAGGGAGAGGGACCCCACTGGAGTCCCAAGGTCAGAGCACCTGGCCCTAAAGGTGGGGAACCTCAGGGGAAGGGTCTTGTCCCCAGGACCAAGAACCCCTGAGGTTAGGGGCTAGTCTGTCTGCTTTGGCGTTCCCCTAACATCATGCCTTGTGGGGTTGTTGCATGAATGGGGGGGAAGGAGTCTGAAAGACAGGAAAAGGGGGTGGAAGAGGGGAGAAGGAAGAGAGGGGGGAGAGGAGGAGGAAGAGGATGGAAGGAAGGAGAGCGAGAACTGACCATTGGCCCAGAGATGGTAGGACAAGAACGGAGCCAGGTCGGGGGAACCTAGAACAGGCAAGGAGATAAGCCCCAGCCAGACCTGAGGGCCCCTTCCTCCCTTTCCTTTCTGCTCACAGTGGCCACCCAAGGCTCTGGAGGATCCGTGAGGGCCCCCTCTCTGTGCCTCCGATTCTCCCTGGCCTCCTATCCTAGCCAGCCTGTCTCTGCTTTACCCCTGCAAAATGCTGTTCTTCCCAGAGAGGACAGGCCTTTCTCCATATCCACACCTCCATCAAAATGACAGACGAACAGGAGGGCCTACGGGCTCCCATTTCTTTGTGGTTCTGAGACTCAGCTGCCTATTCGAATCACCTGAACGGGGTCTAGACCTCCCAGCGTCCAAACCGCACCTGGACCAGGGACTGGGAACATCTACGGTGAGGCCCAGGATGGGGAATCCAAGTGGAGCCAGGACGAGAACCACTGTCCTAGAGCTGCCTCTCAAAGGGTGGTCCGTGGACCAGCAGCATCCAGATGGTCAGAGCTTGTTAGCAAGGCCGAATCTGCATCGAGCACCCAGATGATGTAAATCCTGAGCAGGTGCCTGGTGTATAATATAAGACCCAGTGTGTACTGTCCCCGTTGGCCCTGCGTGGTGGATGACATCAGCTGGTAGGCCCAGATTTTGGCAACCCCGGTGGTCTGAGCAAGGCCCGTGTGCCGCACTTAGCCCATTAGGAATGCTCTATTCCACCTTCCCGGAGGATGCTGGAACCCTGTGCAGACAGCCCAACGGTGGGCAGCACCTCTAAGGCAGCCCACATCACCCTGGCATGGCCTGGCCTGTTAGAAAGCTCCATCTGATCTGATACAGAATCTCTTGGCCGTTGACACCTGGGGCCTCTGCCTCCCCCAGGTAAGCAGCTGGGGCCTTGCCTCCACCTCAGGCCATCAGCTCCTCTGCACCTGTTTCTTGTTGCCCTCTGCCTGGGAACTCTAGGCCCACTCTGCGCCCCCAGGCAGGTCCTGTACCCTAGAACATTCCCTCTCCCTAGCAGACCCACACAAATTTTGTCCCTAGAAGAAGAGACCCAAAGGCTTTTACTGGTGGCATCTACTGGTGTGGCGGGGAAGCTGATCCATGGACAAGATGCTGCCCGGATCAGGGTCCAGGATGGGAGACAGGACAGGGCCGAGGGGGATCTTGACAACCTCCAGGTGGGGATGCGAGGAAGAGCCTGAAATGGAGAGAGAGAATTGTAAAGATGCATCGTTGCCTAGATGTGAAGCCAGAGAACGCCTCCCATGTCCCACAGTATGACGGACCATTCCACTGAGCAGTCGTCACCCTGCAGAGCAACAGAAAAGTCATGTGTGTATATGCATGTACGAAGCTATTCTAATATATATGCCTATACACGTACAGATATGTGTAATGTACGGATTAACACACATCACGCGGGGCAAGCAAGAACAGGGCTAACCCTCACGAGTCAGGGGACTAAAAGTAGAATTGGAATTTCCTAGAGGTAGGCCGCAGCTGCTCAGTCCAGTCACCTGACCTTCCTTTGTCATGACCATATGTGGCTCTGGCGTGGGAGCAAAGCCTGCTCAAGAGTCAGACAGGGGTCCATGTAAAGCTGTGGTCTCCAAAAGGCTGTGCTGTCACTGTTGAAATAAGTTAGGGGGAAAACCTAAAGAGGACACTTGCCTTTATCAATCCTGGCATGGGAAGAAAGGAAAAAACTCTCCCCTGAAGTCATAACCACAAGCCAGCCCCTAATGTGGGTATCATACCAGCTGTGTGGCCCTCAAAACTCAGACTTAAGACTTTAATTTAAAGGGATCCCAATTGGAGCGACCGTCGGTATCTGACTCGAGCAGATGTGAATTATCTCTGGAGGTTCTCATCTTCGACATAGGCTTCGAGGAATTACTATTGATGATTGGGTAGAGAGGACCACCGGCAAAGCTCACAGAAGACACGCAAGGGAAAAAAGCACCGTGAACAAGTGTCAGTGCAAGACCACGGGCAGCAGCATGAGACAGCAAAGACGGGCTTATCAGACGCAGGTCCTAACATAAAGATGCCTAAGGAATTAAAAGAAGAGGTAAAAAATATGAATAAGGAAGAAAAGACTATAAAATGGCCATGAAATTCTGAAAAGGAAGCAAATAAAACCTGTAGCAACAAAAAACTATGTCATTGAAATAATGTGAACGGAGTGACCAGCTGACTCGATGGAGCTGTTGTGGTCAAGGTGCCCCCACCTACTGCAACAATGCATCAGAGAGGAGTTCAAACATTTCTTGCTCATGTACAGTTCAAAGCAGGTGCTCCTGACCGGCAGGCAGCTCTCGCCCCGGAATGAGTCCATCTGTGGCTCCACCATCTCAGCACATGGCTACCAATGCCACCACATTGCTCCCATCGCCTGGGCGTCACCCAGGCATCCTGGAGCACCAAAGGCCGTACAGGGACCAGGTTTGGGGACCAGGCCCTGCCATGTTGCATCTCCCTCCACTCACATTTCAGTGACTAGGACTCAGTTACATGGCTGGGAAATGTGGTCTAGCTACGTGCCCAGCAGGGAGAGAGAGCAGGTTTGGTGAGCAGCCAGGCCACCTGGACCACAGCAGGTGAAGTCTGAAGGTCCAGTCAATGTGAGCCACAGCTAGTAATGCGCTAAGTGCACTCTTGAATGCCCGGCCCATTATTATTTCAGTCAATCCTCCTGACTCCCACCCTGGGGATTAAGCTAAGCAGGGAAGATCTTTCCCATTTTACAAAGAAAGAAACTCATGCTGAGAGAAGGGCATGACTCTCCCAGGCATACACTGCTGCTGAGATGTACCAGTTGGGATTGGAGTCCAGGACTTCCCTCGACATCACATTGTTGCCTTTGTCTGGAGATAACGAGGGGAAAGGAGAGGGAGGGATCATGGAGCCAGAGGTCCCCCGTATGCCTCTGTGTTTTCAGCTGAGCCGGTCAACCCAGCAGCCTAGGGACCAGTGAACCCAGAGGCCGAGGAAACCAGCTGGAGGTCAGAGCGCCGAGTCTAGATTTGAGCTCTAGACACTCTAGACATTTAGAGTTGAGCTTTAACACTGGCTTCCTGGGGCATCAGTGTGGCCAGCTTGGGCCTAAGGGTGGGCCCAAGTGGAGGCAGCAGGTCTGCATCTGCCTCACCACAGTACAGCTAAGAGGTTCCTCTGAGTGGGTCAGGCAGTAAAGATTTATCCAGCACCTCTAGTGTGCTGAGTAGTGCTGTGGGTTTCAAAAGCAGACCCTGGGAGCTGGAGACATGCAAAATCCAGGTCGGGGTACCTGTTGAGCTAGCTCTTGAGTGCCTACCCTGAACTCAGACTATGTGCTGGGGCCCTGACCTCATGTGATGGCATTCTCACCAAAATCCACAGAGGGAGGGACTTTCCGTTCTGCTTTTGTTGGTATAGTGATGGTGATGTTGGTAATGGTGATGATGGTTATGGTGGTGATGATGGTGGTGATGGTAATGGGGATGGTGATGATGGTGGTAGTGGTGGTGGTGGTGGTGATGGTGGTGATGATGGTGTGGTGATGACAGTAATGGTGGTGATGATGATGGTGATAATGATAATGGTGAAGATGGTGATGGTGGTGATGGTGGTGATAATGATGGTGGTGATGATGATGATAGTAGTGATGATGAAAATGATGGTGATGATGGTGGTGGTGATAATAGGAGTGATGGTGGTGATGATGATGGTGATGGTGGTGGTGGTGGTGAGGGTCATAGCGGTGATGGTGAGGACAGTGATGGTGGTGGTGACAGTGGTGATGTCATCTGACATTATTGAATGCTATCTGTCCAGCAATGCTTCAATGTTAGATGGAATCAATCCTTTAACTTTCACTGTAACCTGACAAAAAAGCAGATTCTTTTGCTTCCATTTGACAGAGAAGGAAACTGAGACCCAGGGAGGTGAGTGATTCATCCTGCATCACAGAGCAGGAGGAGGATGCACCCAGGATCCCACCCCAGAATCTGACTCAAGCATTGCACTGTAACCCCTGCACCACCCTGCCTCCTTGGATGGGCCGCTGAGCTCCTCTAGGACAGGGCCCCCAACAGACGGCTCCTCTATCCCCAGCTCTGAACCCAGGCCCCGCATACTGGTAGGTGCCTGGGGAGGGTCTATTAGGAACGGCTTGTGCGTGATGATTTGTCCAGATGTAAAATCTCACCAGTGCCTTAATGCATCACCTTTACAAGCAATAAGCATACCGATCGATTTGACACGCTTGTGGATAAATGAATGGATTCATGCAGTTGTTGGCCGAGCCAGAGCAGTTGGCTGGCTTTTCCTGGAAGAATCATGTCTGGGACATCCCCACGAACCACTTTCTAACCAGCCAGGCCTCCCAGAACCTGCTGCCTCAGCTCAGCCCAGGCCCCCACGAATCAAGGAGCCCTGGCCACTCCCGAGGTCAGAGCCACCCGTGGGTGGGGACCCCGTGAGTTCCCAGGTGAGGAAGGCCCGCGATGCCCCCCAGCCTTGGCACCCGGGTCCTACAGGGAGAGAAAGCCCACAGGGGCCGGGACTGGAGGAGGGGAGGTAGCAGCTTTGATCTGTTGCCAAAGAGAGAGAGGGGAGAAACACACTTGTCTCCAGACAAGCTGTTCGCTTACCAGCTGACTTTGGTAAAAGAAAAAATATTCCCAGAGCCATCTGTTCCCAGACTGGGGCTGGTGTGGGGCCCGGGGCTTCCTGCAGCTCAGGGAGCCAGACCCAGTTTCAGAATCCGAGACAGCTGCCCCCTGGATTATTTTGGGAAGCGGCTCAACTCCGCAGCACCCCGGCCTTCCTTCGAGGCATTTCCCGTCACTCTGAAGCTGTTTGCACACCCAGCCCCAGACTGCCAGCTCCTTCTCAGGCCTGCACGTCCTCCCTTTCAGCCACTGTCATCATCCTGCTTCCTACTTCCCCCGCAACCTCTGCAGGAGTCGGACTCCCCCGGGGTGGAGGGGGTGGGGGGCCAGGGCTGGAGATAGCAGGCTAAACCGAGGGAAGGGCTCCCTGTCCCCCTCCCTGGTCTCCTCTGTGACAGCCAAGCACCAGCCAGGACCCCCAGGCGTCCACCCTGTGCAGCCCCACCCCCCCATCATCTCCTCAAGGATTGTCCCTTTGGTGAAAGCTAAGCTCCTAGGGAAGGGGGATGGGGCATCTCAGGCAGGAGTGGCAGCATCAGAAAGGCCCCGGAAACCGAGCTGCAAGCAGATGGGAAGGGTTGGGGTGGGACAGGAGGAGACCACAAAGCAGGCATGTTGGTGCCAAATTGGGGTCAGAGAAGAGAAAGGTAGAGAATCCAGCTGGGGAGTCACCATATTCTCCCCCCTCCCCAGGGAGGGTGAGAGCCTGGACCTCCGGAGGCAGAGGGGAAGAGAGGAGGGTGTGAGTTTGAGAGGCAAGTAGAGGGCAAGACTTGGTTCCCAGGGAAGGGGGGAAAAGGAGGGTCTACATGAGCTGTGGGTCTGCAGCCAGGGGGCCAGGAGGCTGAAGATGGGGCGCCAGGAGGTAGGACAGGGGAGGGGCGAGCTCTGACTCGGACGAGGGGAGTTGGGTGGGCCCCCCAAGGGAAGCTGTGCCCTGGGCAGTTGGAAATGTGGGTCTGCTCAGGAAGGGGGATGGTGGGTGTTGGGGGCTGGGGAGGGGGTGGAGTTATTGTCTACGGGGGACCGAGTTCCAGTTTGGCAAAAAAGAAAGGAACTCTGGGAACAGGTGGTGGGGATGGTTGCACAACAGTGCGGAGGTACCTAACGCCACTGAACCCTTCGCTTTAAAATGGCCAAACCGTTCAGCTTATCATGTGTATTTTACCACGATAAAAAAAAATCGATTGAATCCTGAGATTAAAAGGCAGAGGTATTCAGATCGGTCAGAAAGATACACTATCGTGTCTGTAAGGAATTCTCTTTAAATATAGAGACACAGGAGCGACTGGGCGGCCCAGCGGTTGAGCACCTGCCTTCGGCTCAGGGAGTGACCCCGGGGTCCTGGGATCGAGTCCCACATTGGGTTCCTCGCGGGGAGCTTGCTTCTCCCTCTGCCTGAGTTTCTGCCTCTCTCTGCGTGTCTCTCAGGAATAAATAAATAAAATCTTAAAAAAAAAAAATAGACACAGATGGGAGCCGTGGCGGCGACAGCAGCACCAGGTGAGCATCCTGTCCCTCCGCTCCCACCCCTGCTCCCCTGCCTCCCAGGCCTCCTCCTCCCTGTGTCTGCAGCCCAGCCGGCTCCCTGCACTTGTCGGCCCCTCCCTCTCCTTCCAGCCTCTCCCTCTTCCCTTCCCCTTCCCTCTTCCAGAGCCTTCCAGCAGCCATTTAAACAGGCCAGGGCCTCTGCCCTTGCCCCTGGGCCCTGGTCCTCCACACAGCGAGCTCCGAGAACGATGAATGCAGGCCGCGGCGGCTGGCTTTGCTCAGTCCCTTACCTGCATCTCACCTGGGTTGGCAGCACTCACCCCTCTTCGCCTGATGGCAAATTTCAATGTTTTCCTTTGTTGTAGCTTTATTGAGGGATAACCTATAAAAGGTCAACTTGCCGAATTTTAAGTGCACAATGTGATGAGTTTCTTTTATTTTTTTTTTAAGTTTTTTTGTTTTGTTTTGTTTTGTTTTTTTATTCACGAGAGACACAGGGAGAGAGGCAGAGACACAGGCAGAGGGAGAAGCAGGCTCCCTGCAGGGACCCCGATGCGGGACTCGATCCTGGGTCTCCAGGATCACGGCCTGGGCCCAAGGCAGAGCCCCCCAGGGTCCCATGTGATGAGTTTCGATGAATGCATGGAGTCACGCGACCACACGCCAACAATCATGGCACGGAGCGTTCCCACCTCCCTCAAAGCTTCCCTCGTGCCTCTTTGTGGTCAGTCCCCTTCCCCAAGGCCCTGGCTCTGGGTGATGTAGGAAAGACGGGGTCCGAAGCTGATGGCCAGGAAAGAATTCTTGAGACATCTTTGATGCAAAGAGGTGATTTTATTAAAGCACGCGGACAGGACCGTGGGCAGGAAGAGCTGCACTGGAGTGGTGAGGAGTGGCCCTTTTTATGGTTTCAAGTTCGGAGGGGGTTAGGGCTGGCACAGGTCTCTAAGGGATTTTGGAAGCAAGGTTTCCAGGACCTTGAGGGGCCAGCTGTTCTTGGGAAAGGGTCATTGATGACCATCTATTAAAACCTGAGTCATGAGACCCTCCAGATGTGTATCGGTGGGCCGTGTGCTTGGGGGTGATCGCCAACACACGTCTCGGGGGATTTAGAGATAGAGGGAATTTCTATAGGAATTTTTATGTGTTAAAGTAGACTCACAGGATCCTGGGGGTTGGACTAAGGTTCTCCTTTGCTCTCAGCAGAGTATCACATCAATGCAGCTGAGCTCCCAGAGAGGGTCACCCTGCCTCTTTCAAGGACTCATCAGTGGGCTGTAGGGAAGAAGGAGATTTAATACTTTCTCTTCTCCATTTGTTTCCCACATCACTGGGGACCACCCCCCCCCCACCGCTGCAGTTTTGCCTTTTCTAGAATTTGTATCAACTGTATCATCAGTACTTAGCCTGCCACGTCTCCGATTTTCCACTCTGCCCAGTGCTACTGGCGTCTTCCTCATCGGTTCTGTATCAACACGCCTTCCCTCGGGGCCCAGCAGAACCCACTGTACGGACACCGGTGTGTTGCGTTCACCAGCGACCCTTGGGTTCTTCCCACTCTGAGGTTTTTTCGAGTAGTGTTGCTGTTCATGCATAAGTCTTTGCATAGACACGTGTTTTCATCGATCTTAGATCAACCCCTCGCAGTGAAACGCCTGGGTCCTATGGTGAGTGTGTGTTTTAGTGAATAAGAAACGGTCAAACTCCTTTCCAAAGTCAATGTACCATTTTGCATTCCCACCAGCAACGTGTGAGAATTCTGGCGGCCCCACATCCTTGTCCACACTTGGTACTGTCGGGCTTTTCAGTTTAGCCACTCTAGGAGCTGTGCAGTGGTATCTCCTGTGGTTTTGATTTTATCTTCCATCATGGCTAGTGGTATTGGGAACCTGAGTCAGTCAGCTGCGGCTGCTATGATGAAACACCACAGACGGGGTGGGCGGTTGCTTAAAGAACAGACATGCATCTGTCACACTTCTGGAGTCTAGAAATCCAAGATCAAGGTGCCTGATTCAGTTCCTGGTGAGAGCCCTCTTCGTGCCTTGCAGACAGCCACCTTCTTGCTGTGAGCTCACATGGCAGAGAGAGAGCTCTGGTGTCTCTTCCTCTCTTTGTTAGGACGCTAATCCCATCCCGTGGGCCCTACCCTCGTGACCTCATCTATACCTAATCCCCTGTGAATCGGGAGGGGAAAGTGCAGGTGCATGGGGGTGGTGTGTAAGGAAGACCCCTGGAGAAGCTATCACACTCAGACACTGACCCCAAGGCTCCTGGTGTCACTCCCTGTAGGACGTCCTCCCAAGCTCCATCTCCAGCTGGTCTGGCAAAGAGGGCCAAGCCCACACCAGCCCCTAACCCCAAAGCCCCTCCCCAAATCCAAGGCCGTCAAACTATGACAACCCCAGATCTATCGGGCTATGTCATCCACGGGGGCCTGGAGCTTGGAACGCAAGGGAGAAGCCCAGCGGCAGCCCCAGGGTGCCCACAACAGCCCCGACCCCCGCCCACGGAGCCTTGCCCTGGCTGGTTCCCACCACACGTCAGCTACTGGGACAGCCGTGGCCAACCTCCTACGGGGACATATTCTTTGAGAAACGTAGGCAGCAAGTGCCAAGTCTCACCAGAGCAGGCAAGGTACCTCCCAGGACAGATGGGGGGAGCACAAAGATTTCTCCTTCATGACCTCCGGGCAAGGCTCTCTGTGACAGCTGTCGGGGTGGGCCTGGGCCACGGCTCCTCTGGTGAGTCACTGACTTAACTTCCCCAAGTGGCTCAGGGGCTTGGTTTTGGAGTCACATGGGGCTCCTGCCTCCAGAGGCTGATTCTGGGGCCCTTCACCCCAAGCGAGAGGCAGGCTGGCGGCAGCTGACTGTGGGCAGGCTGGGTCCTCTGGCCATCAGCCCGGACACCTGAGAGTCCTTTCTGCTCCCAAGTCAGGCCCTAGAGCCCAAGTGGAGGTCAGCATGGCTGGGCTCTCAGCTGCCCCGGCAGGTGCCCCCACAGGTGCCCTTGGAGGTGGGACTCTGAGCACCGTCCAGGCCGGGCCCCATGGCAAGGGGAGCTGCGCTGGGGGTGAAGGGCCTCAGCTTGTACACATGCAGATTTAACCGCGTCTCCCAGGACACTGCAGGCTCCCGGGATCCCTCCCAGAAATGTGCTTGTTAATATAAACTGAGTGAGGCCAGGTTGGCTCAGAACAGATCCATGCCTAGTGAATTCAGATTCTCAGATGGAAACGGGACAGGGGTGGGGGCGGGGCAGGCATGCGGGGGACACACAAGGGACAGGGCCGCTGGCCAGACGGGAGGCCCCTCTGTGGCCCTTGGGCCTTCGCCGGGGCAGCAGGCAGGTGCCAAGAAGCAGCTTTGGGGGCTGGTGACAGTTAATTTGGGGATCCACAGGGTGTGCTGCTGTCTCTGCCTTCTTTCAGCTTATGCTTTTGAAACAAGCTGTAGAGGACCCGCAGAGTGCTCTTGGTGTCCTTATTCACGATGTCTGTGGGCCAGAGAAGAGCAGGACAGCTGGTCAGGCCTCAGCCAGGCTGAGCAGGGGGTGACCTGGGACTGAGAGGCTTCCTGGGACATGGGACTTCAGTGCTAAACCCCAGGGAATCCCTGTCAAACGAGACCCATCACATGGCCCTGCCTCCCTCCCTGCCACCCGCTCCGCCCCTGCACCCCACACGCAATTCCTCAAGGTCTCATCTGCCTGGACAGCCTGCCCCGGGGTCCCCAGTCCCCTGTGTTCTCTCCCCGGGACTCTCCTCCAGTTGGCAAAGCATCCCCATCATGGGAAACCCTGATAGGCACTCGTCGTCTGTCATGCCGAGCCAGAGGACCACAGGCTGTCCCCCGACGCCACAACACCCACGTGTGCCGCACACTCACCTTCAGGGTTGACGGGGTAGGTGAGCAGACCTTCATCCTTCAGCAGATCCAGGGCCAGGGTGACATTGTGCAGCTGTGAAAGATGCCACCAGACATTAGCAAAACGAGGTAGCCCCAACCCAGGCCCGGGTCCCCAAGTACCAGGCCCACCCATCCCTCATAACATCCAGCAGCCTTCAAGGAGGTCATCTCCAGCGGGGAAGGTGGTTATGGAGAGGGGCATCCAGTCCAGAGGCAGGGAAGGCTTCCTGGTGGAGGTAACACCTAGAGGTAAGTCCCACCAGGGGAGGGGACTCCGCCAGGTTTATCTCCACCTTTTTGGATGCGGCCCCAGCATCATGGGCAACGGAGGCCCCATTGGAAACAGCGGAGTTCCAGGGGACACAGCCCAGGTGAGGAGAGCAAGGCGTGGAGTGGCCAAGGGGCTCACCTGAGCTTACCAGACAGAAAGTGGCAGAATCAGGTCCGTCTCACTCTGACGTCCATGCAGAGCAGGCTGGAGGCCGGAGCAGCCACCCCTGCCCAGGCGCACATGGGCTCAGACCCCTGCTCAGGCATGGGGTGACCTCCTACAGTCGCTCGGCACCCCCAGCCTACCTCGTGCACCTGCAGAGTGGAGTTGCCACCATTTCCCCCCGTATCTGGCTCTGGGATGCCAGGCAGGAGCCCAGGGGAGCCCTGACAGCTGTTGGCTCGGAGCACATGCTCTATTAGCAATTTTCTGTTCGTGGCTCCTGTCTCCCTTGGGCCGCAACACGATCCAACAATCCCTGCCCTTCTTGGGGCAGCAGCCTGGCACAGGGTGAAGCGGGTTGGAAGCCAGTTGCCCAAGTGATCCACTTGTCATGGAGCACCTCATGGGACCAGGGTTTCAGAAACACTGTGTCCATTCGTTTCATTAAAATATATTTATTGAGCATCTACTACGGGCTGGCCGTGCAACAGGGGAGAAAGCAGACCCCCTCCCTGCCGCCGTGGAGTCGGCGCTTTGTGAACTGCGTTGCGACACTGTTAAAACAATCACACTTGCTTCATTCCTCAAGCCCAGCCTCGACCTGAGCTCGGAGGATCCGCTGCAGGCTCCAGAGATGTCTCGCCGAGCTCCACCCGCAGTGTAACACTTCCTTTCTGTGCACAGCTTGAGATTATAAAAGTAGAACCACCGCGTCGTCGCACGGAGCTGAGGGCAGGTTGTAATCCAGGAGGATGCACTCGAATCCTCCCGGGGAGAAATAATTGAATGTGGGAGGAAGCCCACGATTCCCGGCGCCAGGGTTTTGACTTCTGCAGAGCAGACAGGTCTGGTAATGAGACATCCGATCTCAAGGGGCCGCTGTACCAGGATAATAATGTTCCCTCGGGTGTCCGTCCCACGGGCAGAAAGGGCTGTGGTCCCCGCCTTCTTCAGCTAATGACCTCCTCAGCATTTTGATCATACGTTCCTGCAGCTGAGATTTCCTACGAGGTCCCATAAGATTCGTTCTCGGGGTCTGAGCCGAGAGGCTGCTTCTCCGCCCCCATATAGGTAATGTGGCTCCTATGGGGAAGCCGGGTCTGACATCGGGGGATTCAGCGGGCCGATGGCACCCAGGCAACTTCTGCCCCCGGCTTGTAACTGGGGTTTGCGAGCGTGCGGAATATCGGGCAGAGGCTTCGAAGTCCCATGAAGCCCAACACCCAAGTAACAAAAGGGGGCACATGTGCTGCTCGGGGTCTTGGTTCTGAGCCCCTTCCTGAGGCTCCCCGGCCTACGTGTAGCCCACACTGCTCCATCTTCCCGCCTCCTCCCACATCTCTGTGTTCTGCCTTCTGGATGCGGGGTCAGCAGCACCACTTCGGCTGGGTTCTGACCCTCCTGGGCCCTCCGAGGGGCCCAGCTCTGGGCAAAACCCGTTCCTGGCTGGAGAGAGGCTCATACTCCTCTGTCTCCCACAGGGCTCACCCTGACTCCCCAGGAGGGAAATGGGGAGGCAGCCCAGGCTCTGGAGGCGGACAAGCCCAGGTGCAAGTCTGACCTCTACCCTGCCCTCTGTTCTAACTGGTATAGGCTTGTGACCAGCTTTCTGTCTGGTCCTCATATGGAACTGTACCCTCACCTGAGAACGGGGATGGGAACAGCTCCTACCTCAGGCCCAGCATGATGAGGAGTTAGCAAGTTCACCCCCTTGCCTGCAGGAGATCACCCTAGTGGCCCCTGTTCTTGGCCCTTTCTGCACCCACACACTTCGTAGGCACTCCTGCATCCCCGCCAAGGCCCAGGGCCTCCCAGGCCGATGGGATGAGAGGCAAGCGATGGCACTGCCCCTTCTGAGCCTGGGCCTCATGGGTTCTGCTTAGTCCCCTGTGTCTCTGCCATTCCCATAAGAAAACCATGCTGGGCTTGCCGCTGGTCCCTTAGAGGATGGTGACAGGCATGTAGCACAAAGCTGAAACAACCCCCCCACCACAAGCTGAACCCAGCCAAGTCTACACCAGCCAAACTCAGCCTACCTGCAGATCCCTGGGAATACAGGATTGTGGTATTCATTAAGCCACCTGTTGTCCAGGTGGTTTGTTACACAGCGTTTCTGGGGCAATAGCTGACTGATACAGCTCAGAAGAACCCAGTGAGTGCTGACCACCGTCCTTGCTACTACCACCAGAAACACAAACACTGCATAGCCCAAGCCTCTTTGCTCCTCATCCTAGATCCAAGCTCTTGAGAATCAGAGCCCTGAAGCAGTCTCCAAGTCAAGAGCACCCCTGCCTCCTGGGCAGGGGGAGGTCATGCCCATTAACGATTGCATCTCCATGGTGCAAGGGGAGGGGCAGCAGCTGGGGTTCAGAAGGCTGGTGCCAGTGTCAGAGCTGCCAGTGAACCACAGAGTGGTCCTGAGCAAGTGCCAGAGCCTCTCAGGGGCTCTGCTTTCCCCTTTGTAAGATGGAGATGCAACCCAGCTAAGCAGGCTGGAACAAAGGCAGGTAAGCAGAGGGACCACCTGGGCAAAGACCTGGAGATGCCAGAGGACCAGGCCTCCAAAGGCCGTGGACAGGCCGGGAGGCCGTGGCCAGGAGTCTGTGGACATGGACAGGGCTGGGGGTGCATGGGGGAGGGGCCTGGACAGAGGGCCCTGGTTGGGGAGGGGGTGGCTGGGCCAGCCCAGAACCTCACAACCCTCAAGCAGGCCACAGGTCTGATCATCCCCAGGACCACGGCAGGCCGGGAGGCTATGCGTGGGGACACAGGCAGACCTGCTACTGGCACCAGCATTGCCTTCTCTCCCCTACTTCCCCGGGTCAGGCCACAGACCCTCCTGCCCCAACTGGTGCAGCCATCCCCCAAGCAGCCTGCCAGCCTGCAGGGTCCCCATGGGGTCTCCTGACTCCCACAAGGCCAGACCCCTCCCTTCCCCAGTCCACCCCTGCAGCGGGACCACACCACAGATGGACACCATCCTGAGAGTTCCATGCTTCTGTCCGCACCTGAGCCTTTGCTGATGCCATTCCCTCCCCTGGGGGTGCCCTCCCTCTGCAAACCAACACATGTCACCTCTCACACAGTGCCCCTCCTGACTCCTTCAGATCATACCAACCACCCCTTCCTTCGGGTGCCCAACTGACCCACCCACCCTGAACCAACACAGTTTACTGTAGCCCTGGGGAACCATACATCACCAAGAGTACAGTGGGTATAGACTGAGAGGCCTTCAACAACAGGAGCTGTGTGGGATTGTCTTTATGGCCCACTCGGCACAGCCTGACACCAAGCAGGACCTCAAGAAATGAGGGATCAGGTGCAGAGGCAGATGGGGGTGGATGAGTGGGTAGATGGATGGATGGGTGGGCAGGTGAATGGGTGGGTAAACTGGGTGGATGGGCAAACGGGCAAGTCAATGGATAGGTGTGAGGATGGATGGAAGGATGGAAGGATGGATGGATGAATGGATAGATGGATGGATGGATGGATGGATGGATGGATGGATGAATGGATAGATGGATGGATGGATGGATGGATGGATGGATGGATGGATGAGGGTGGATGGGTGGGTGGATGGACAGATTGATGAATAGATAAATAGGCAGATCAGTGGATGGGCAGGCAGATAAATAGTTGCATGAAATGGATGGATGGGTAGATACGTGGACAACCAACCAAACTTCCCCTCCACCCTTTGCTTCACCTGGAAGTAAATAAGGAGACCGTATTGCCGCCTCCATTCAGGAATAGACCATCAAGGAAACCTCTGGAAAACTTACCATTTCCGCAGGAGAGGTGGGAGTGAGGTAAAACTCCTTCAAGTGCAGGAAGAAGCCCTCCAGTTGTCCAATCAGCAGGAGTAAGAAGACCCCGTCTGCAAACTGCAAAGGAGAGCACTGGAGGCCGGCGGCCCAGGGCCCCTGCGCTGCCACCTGCGGGCCTCGTGGCGCTGGGCACCAGGGTCTCTGGGTCTCAGCTGCCTTTCTTAAGACGTGAGGACAACATCCCCCACCCTGCGGTGTGCTGTGAACCATAGCGGCAGCTCCTAGGAGGTGCTTTACTGGCACACAGCATACACTCAATAAAACCAGCTCTCTGCACATTATCCGTGAAATAGCCGAATATCGTTTTTTAAGCCACGTACTGCTCCCTGAGCTGCAGCAGCACAGGAGAAAACAGAGTTGAGTGTGAAATTATTCCGCAGGGAGAGGCAGAGAACGGCACACCAGGCTCGTTTTGCGGCTGCCACATTAATATTTCTGCCCTGTTCGGTCTGCACGTGCAGAGATAAAGCCGTTGCCCCGCCGCCAGCATATCATATGCTAGCATAATCCTATTCAATCTCCTCAAAGATACAAAACACAAGATTGGATATTGGAGGAGAAACCACCGCTCGAAGTCCTTAATAGAATTTCCTCCCATTAGATCTGTTTTGATGTTATTAGTTCGGCCTGAAATCTTTTCCGCCGATCTTCCCCGGAAATACCCATAAAGACCAGAGACTTCAACTTCTCCCCTTATCTGGCAGTCTCTAAATACCGTCATCCTATCATTATTTTCACAGCGCCATTCCTCCCCCCCAAGGGAGAGATAAAAGACGAAGCAGGTAAAAATGGAAACCTACAGGATCCTCCTGCATTTGCCCACATAAAATATAATAAAACCACAAACGCATCATTTACGGCATGTCCGCGGCATGTCAGGTCCCACGGAAAACACCGGAGACTCATCATCTTATTTATCACTCCCAATTCTATGAGGCTGGTGTCCTTAAACTCATTTTAAAAGAAGAGGAGCCTGAGGTTCAGAGACGTCCCAACCCAGGCCACGCAGAAAATGTGAAGGAGGCGTCCTCGCAGACCAGAAGCCACATGGGTGCATCTGGTATCCGTCAGGTTCAGGGCCTGGCATCTCCAGCCTGCCACGTCACCGCACACATCACACAGGGGCCTCTCATGTGGCCACTGTGTGACGTGGTGATGAGCACAAACTGTGGCCTCAGCACCCTGGATTCAAATCCCAGGTCGCCCACTCTTAGCGCTGTGCGACTTTGGATGAGTCAGTCAGCATCTCTGTGTCTTGGGGTCCTTCCTCATCTCTAAAACGGGGGAGCACCTGTTCCCACCGCAGGGACCGTCTGGAGGATTCGGCGAGTTACCCTAGGCAAAGCACCTTGCTTGGGGCCTGGCACAGAGTGAGGGCTTTATTGGCTTCAGGTACCGGGCACCCCAATCCTCACCGGCTGATGTCAGGGTGTGTCTGGCTGGGATCACCTTAAGCCAGGGAGTCCACCGGGGACCAGACCCGACTGCCACCTCTGGCCCCCACCGCCTCCTGGCTGCATGAGCAGAAAGCAGCCGGCCCAGCACCCCTACTGCCATGGTCAGGTGATGTGTCCGGTGTCCAGCAGCCCCGTCACCACCCGAAGGCCTGGGGCTGACAATTAGCCTCTCTCAGGCTCTCCGATCCCCTCTGTGCTGAGGGAACACGACAGGCCCACGGTACCCGACGGAAGGCCGAATGGGTAAGATTCCAGTCCTGCCCCATGGCAGGACTTGGGGGCTGGACCCCCAAGGACCCACGGAGGCAGGGCTGTGGCAGCAGCTACGACAGCGCCTAGCGCGTGGCATGAGGGGAGCCCCCTCAGCATTGAGGAACCTGGGGTCCC
Organism: Vulpes vulpes; assembly: GCF_048418805.1. NCBI lineage: Eukaryota > Metazoa > Chordata > Mammalia > Carnivora > Canidae > Vulpes > Vulpes vulpes. Next base: position 51,817,593 of record NC_132795.1, read on the forward strand.
TGCCTCACCGGCCCCCACGGTGTCCCTGGCTGGTGAGGCTGACTACCAGCGACACCACCCCACTGCGGTGGGGGGAGGACCCCAAGGCTCCACGACCCCACACATCCTGGGGTCACACAGGGCCGGGCTCCGGCTGCCAGCGCCCCACAGGACCTGCCTCCTCACCTTCGCCCCATGGTCCTTCCCCGCCTGGGGGCCCCACAGCCGAAGCCCTACCTGGGTGTCCAGATTCTGCACAGACAGGCCCAGGCGGTCCAGCTTCTGGTTGACGAAGTTCACAATGGCCTACCCAGGGAAGAATGAGGACCTCAGGCCCAGGGCTCGGGTGTCCCTCCTTCCCACTGCGGGGGACAGAAAGCTCTCCCCGCGTGGTGTCCCAGGCACAGCAGGTGAGAGGTGGGGGGCCTCGTTCCCTCCCTGTCACCCCAGGACACACGGGGCAGACGGGCAGGGGAGCCACTGGGGGCTTGGCTCTCTCTTACCTCTTTCACCGTGTTCACTTTCTCCGGAGCCAGCTTAAATAATTCATCGAAGACGTCCTCTGCAGACAGATCCAATAAACACCGCATCACGATGCTGTTATCTCGGCGCCAAACCAGGACGTATTTCCATACAAGGTTCTCGGGGTACCCAGCCCAGAGGGAGCTGTAGCTCCAGCGCACAGTTCTTGAATTAAATCAATGGGCCTGGGTCTGTGTTGCTGCTCCCAGGCTGTGAGACCCCGGGGGAACCGCCTCCCCTCTCTGTGCCTTGGGGTCGGAAAAAAACCTACTAGATGGGGCCATGGCACATTTGGTGGCAGGTGACACACTTGGGCGCACAGTAGGGCTCTTGTCCCATCTGTGGCGGATGCCCATTGCACCCGCTCAGCCAGCACCCCTCCTCCTCCGGGAAGCTGGCCTCCTTCCTGCCAGCCCCACACCCCCCCCCCCCCCCGGCCCCGCGCACAGGTCCACGGAGCGGCCTTGGGTGGCTGAGCCGAGGCCGGCCCCGCACTGACACTCGGCCCAGAGGTCTCCTCCCCAGCATCTCTGGATTGGCAGAATGGGGACGTGGAGCCTGCATCGTGCAAAAGGCCAGCGCTCTCGGCAGCTGAGTCATGCCTGCGAGGTTCAGAAACAAAAGAAGCATCTTGGCAGCTCGGCAGCTCAGGCCTGGTCCCGCCTCAGACACCCAAGTCCTCAGACGAAAGCCCTTTTTCCCTACAAGCCGTCTTCCTAATATCTGCAGCCCACATGCTCCCCCCGCCCCCTGGGGGGAGACTGGTCCTCGGGCACTGAGCTGGCTGGAAAAAATCACCTTCTCAGCTGCCGTGCAACCCTGAGCAGGTCACTTCACTTCTCTGTGCCTCGGTCCCCTCATTAGGGGAGGGTGAAAGGTAGCACCAGATAGCACCATGCCCTTTAAAATGCACCCACAAACATGGTGGAAGCACCAAGCGGTTCCTTCCAGACCCCTTGGCCCGTGGTCAGGGGAATCGTGTCCCTGAAGGAGCCAGGAAGTGAAAGGAAATGTGCGCTCAGTTGACATGAGCCAGAACAGCATGAATGTGCTAGAAGGGGTTGTGAGGAGGCCCTGCTCCGTGTCCCTGCCCCTCATCGTGCGACCCACCCTCGTGCTGCCCCCTGACAAAAGCTGCTCCCTGAGCAACACCCCCTGTCCTCACGCTGCCCTACACACACTCACACACTCACACCGGGCAGCCTCCCTTCACCTCCCCTCTCCTCCCTCCACCCCCCACATCCTCCCTCAGCCTATTCTCCAAATCCCCTCACGGGTGATTATTTCCACCTCTGCGGGTGGTGGGGGGGTGCCCCTCATGGAAGCCCCTGTCCCTACAGCAATGTGTCCTCAGTGGGGAGGGCTCAGGGAGGAAAATCATGTTGGTTGGATGGATGGATGGATGGATGGATGGATGGATGGATGAGGGAGGCATGGTAGGTGGGTGGGTGGCTAGATGGAGGGGTGGGTGGGTGGGTGAGTGGATGGATGGAGAGATGGACAGATGGATGGTGAGTGGGTGGGTGGACGAACAGCCGACCAGGCCAACCGACTGCAGGATGAATGAATGAAAGAAGGAATGGCTGGACCAATCCGTCAATGGGGGAAGAGGTGTGTCACAAAAGCAGTAGCCATGTCACACACCAGCTGCGATGAGGCACCCACGCTGCGCCAGGCGCATTCACAAATTATCTTCCAACCCTCATCGCCTCATCACCAGCCAAAGGGGACAACACCCAGCAAGTCACCCCTCGGGGACGCATCCCAGAGGATAAGACCTGGAGTTATGAAAGTACTCACTCGCCAGCTGGTCCTTTTCTGTGCTAAAGGGAAAATTGTAGGGGAAGAAAGGCAAAGAAATGGTTAAAAAACAAAACAAAAAAACATCTTCAGACTCTAAGTTTCTTTGTGTGACGGGACTCGGCGCTGGCAAGGTTGACAAGGAGGCTGGCAGCCTCCGTTGCCCCTGGCAGCCTCGTGACCAGGCAGGGAGGGCCCTTGCGGGGAGCAAACGGAAGGAAGAGGCCCGGGGCCCTTCCCTGGAGGCTTCCTCACCTAGTTGTGTCTGGGCTTTGTCATTTTGATGGTTGTCATTTTAGTTGGGGCAGGAGGCGGTACCCGTGCAACAAAACAAATGGTGAGTTTCTCCCGGGTGCATTCCTACGCCTGTGTGATGGGCACCCCAAGGAGACACAGACCCATCCTAGCACCCCAGGGCTCTCCCCCCAGCCCCCGCGACCCCCACTCCCCATAAGCAGGATTACCACCGCTGTGCGTCCTCCCACCGAGCGTTCGTTTTGCCTGTCTGGGAGTCCACGTCAGTGAAAAATCGCACAGTACGCACTCCTCTGTGTCTGGCTTCTTTCACTCTGTTTTTCTTGTCTTGAATGGTTTTTCTTTGACTTTGTGTTAAATTTTCCACACCAGCCCCGCCCTCAGAAGCAGGGCTCTGGGCCCCCAGCAGGCCAAGCGGTCGCCGGAGAGCTGGAGAGCCGGGTGGCCCGTGCTGTGGCCTTCAGGAGGGGACTGGGCCGTGCGGGGTAGGGGCCGCCTGATGCGGAGACCGGGAGCTCATCAGCATGAACCAGGGTGTCCGAGGGAGAGACGCCCCTGTGCTGCCCGAGACTCTGGCTGAGAGCCAGAGGTGAGCCCTCTCAGAGCTCCGAGTTCATAAAGGGGCTGAGAAGGATGATTGTAGGACCACAAGGGGGGTAGCATGTGGCGCCTTCCCACTTGAGTTCCCCCAAACTCGTTTCTGGACCCTAAGGCTTTGGCCTTGGAGGAGGCGCCGGGTCAGGGTTGCTGAGCCTCTGGGTGACCTCACTGAGTCAGAGGCTTCTTCCCGGGATGCCCTGGGGAAGGTTCAGTGTGTGTCCAGGACCCCCTAGCGTGAGGAGCCAGCACCTCCTGACCTTTGCCCTGCTCCGCACACATGCTTGGGTCACAGTGGATGCTGGTCATCGACTTTCCATTGGTTGAAGTACCTCCCACCCCCAACAGGAGCCAGAGACTGGAGGGACCCCAGGGTTGGAGGGAGTCTAGATGGGGGAAGGCCCCCTCACACACATTACCTATAACCTCACAGCAGTCCAAGAGGTAGGAATGGGCCCCCATATTTCAGAGAAGCAGAGGCTCAACACAGGGGGAGGTGACTTGTCCAAAGTCACACAGCTCATATACTCACGAGGGTGAGCTAAGCCCAAGTGGGGCTGTGTGCCAAGCCTGTGAACTAGAGAGAACTGACTCCCCTAGCTAGGCTCTGTGAGGGTCAAATGGGTCACAGGGGTGACACAGCCCAGCGTCCTGCACAGAGTGGGCCCTCGGCAAATGCTGGGCTAGAGAGGAGAACGTGTGACTTCCTGCAAGTGGCCTAGGAACCCAGGAAGCCCTGGTCAGTGCTGCTCAGGAGGGCAGAGGGAAGGGCTCGTTGGCAGAGCATCCTGCTCGTCCAGACAGTTGGAAGGTAAACAGCTGGCTGACATGGGCACCCAAGGACAGAGCCTCCCGCCTGCACATAGTAGGCACTCAATAAATGGTGGTATGGGGAGTGTTTGGTGCGCTTGTCTCCGGGTGCTGGGAGGCCAGCGGGGTCCTGCCATCCTGTTACAACGTTTGTGCTCTGCTGTAGCATCTCCCTGCCACGGATGATTCCCTCATCCATACCCCACACTTGGTAAAAGGGAAGCCAACATGGCATCGGGGCCCTATGACCCCAGGTCTGGATTCCTCCTGGCCCACAAAGGCTGTGGCGTGACCTCTGGACTGGGAGCCACAGCTTCTAACCACAACTCTGCCTGTTTTGTTGGGTTGTGCAGAGGACAAAATGAGCTGGCTGGGGTGGGCATGCCCAGCAGCCCAGGAAGGGCCATGCCCCGCGAGGGCCGGCACGATGGAAGGGCTCCTGGAAGGACTGGGGGGTCAGCCATAGCCTCTAGGGGCTGAGAGAAAGCTAGAGAGATGTGAGGGCCCCTCCCACAAAGTCAGGTAGATCGGCCCCGGCCCCAGGACACACCGCCCATTCCCCAGAAAGCATAGCTTGGCATCTGCTGCGGGCCCTGGTTCCCCCTCACCTGCATTCAGTGAGCTGTTCCACTGACTTCTCTGACTTCAGGCCACTTTTGGTGCTCTAAGAAAATATAAAGGGGTTAGAAATTGAGTAATCCCAGAAAACCCGGGGACCCACGCCAGCCACTAAAAGACCATAGTGGCCAGAGCAATGCCAAGGAACCCAGCTCACTCTACACTTCATCCCCTCCTCAGCGTGGCTCCTGGACAGCTCTCATCATGGTGGCCTGGCTCAACTGTCTTTCTCATGAGCCTTGAGTCTCACAAAGAGGAGGACAATGTCTATCTTATTCCCCAGGTGTCCCCGGAGTCTCACCCAGTGCCTGGCTCACAGTCAATGAACATGAGTTGATCTGAATAATGAATGAATGATGACCAGATGGATGCGTGGATGGATGGATGGATGGATGGATGGATGGATGGATGGATGGGCAGATGGATAGGTGAGTGGGTGGGTGGACAAATGCACAGACAGATGGGTGGATGGATGGATGGATGGATGGATGGATGGTAAATGGCTGGGTGGATAGATAGATAGGTAGATGGGTGAGTAGACAGCTGGGTGGATGGATTGATGAATGAGTGAATGAATAAGTGAAGGAATGAAGTCACCTCTGATTTATATAAGAAGTATAAACAAACTCATGACACGGGAGTCCTGACTTAGTAGAGAATTTTAATCAATGGTTTTGATAAAAGTAAGAATGATTTCACCTGAGGGAAAAGTAAGCTCCAGGACAGGAAGCCCCATTGCTCACCAGGTACTCAGAGGTTGGGGGAGGGATTAACGGGGAGCAGGAGCAGGTGGGGGCCCCATGTGTGTGCTCAAAGTCTGCCTGAGTGAGAAGCCGTGGGCTCTGGGGACATGAACTTCAACGCCAGTTGTGAGTGCACTAGAGCAAGGGGGCCCTGGAGGTGGAGGAACCCAAGAAGGCTCCCTTGTGTGGTCACAGCCATTTGTAGAGAACAAGGGACACCACCAGTGATGGCTCCAAAAGGCCATGAACAGATGACCACTTGTGACATGGTTGCCATCAGCCAGGACCTTCCTGACAGCCCCAGGCAGATGCCACCCACTGATCTCCCTGCGGCCACCCTGGACTCCCGACATCTCCCACCCACGGCCCCAGCCCAGCCCCCACGGCTGTCCTGGAGGGACATGATCTTTCTCCAGGGAGGTTCAGCCCCCTTCCACACAGCACCCCCCAATCCAGGGTATGGTGATATGGACCCAAATGCTCAGCCTATACACAGGGGTCCCCTGGCGCCCAGCCTCGTACCTCCATGGTGATCACCTCCACCCGGACATTGGTCGGGAGGGGCAGGTCAGGCTGGAAGCGCTTGGCCAGGGCCACGAGCAAATGCAAGGTGGCCAGCAGGTCCTTGCTGAAGATGGCTGGGAGGGGAGAGGGCACAGGTCAGAGCCAAGCGGCCACACAGAGGCCTCCTTGTTGTCACAACCACCCTCTGAAGACCAAGGAGCTCTGCGTCCAGCCTTCTGGAGGGGAGAGGTCTGGAGACATTCCTTCAGAACTCGAAACTGTCACCCTTTGCCCTCGTCACCCCACTCTGCTAATGCAGCCCACGGGCACAAGCCACCTCACGGATGGGACTTCAGACACAGAGACAGTCACTGCGGACAATTGTGAGCAACTCAATGCCCTACAGTGGGGCCCTGGCCGAAGAAGCTGCTGGATTCAGATGAGTGTGACTTAATTCAGGGCAACGTTATACACACTGGGCACTGAAAGTGAGTCTTTAAACGTGGTGGTGAAGGCAGCGGCACGAGACCCAACAAGAACTGGGCTTGAGAACGGCTCCATCATCACCCCCAGCCCTGGAGCAGGTACTGAACCCCCTTCAGCCTCAGTGTGCTCATCTGGCAAAGGGGAGGGAGGTGGGGACCCAAACGGCGGGAACGTCACACCGCACTGCTCACGGGCTGGGGTGGGGGTCTGGGTGCTTTGCTCGCTCTCCTTTCTCACAAGCCAGCACTGCAGGGATTACTTAAATCAGTTAATGAGAGAGATGGGTAGCACCCATCCGACAGGCTGAGTGGGGGCGCACGGGGCCTGGGACTCCAACAGGGGCCGCATCATTGGCTGCGGTTACATCGCAAAACGTTGTGCTTGGCTGCAGCACAGCACCGCGGTAGGGAAGGGTGTAGGGCTGCTTTCACCCAGCAGGTGCATGACTGCCCAGGAGGCTGTGCCTCTGCTTCTCCCAAGCGCCCAGGGTGTCCCCACACCAGAGGCAGGTGAGCACACCCACTGGGTAAGCAGAGGCCTGTGGCAAAGGGACCCAGGCGCCCCCGCCCTCTCCTGGACCCCCTGGGCCCCCTGGGCGCCCTAGACCCTGCCCCGGTCCAGGCCTCACATACTTGCCACGCTCCACTTGAGCTGCTGCTCCCCCACCTGCAGACTGCCGTTGATGGCCTCGAGGACCACCTCGAGCTTGCGCCTCTGGCTCGGGGCGGTCAGGGCCATCTCCTCCACTTCCAGCTTGAGCCCGGTCAGCGTCTCTAAGGACAGGAGAGAGTGGGAGAGGCCCAGGGAGGGAGTGGAGGGAGAGGCACGGGAAGCAAAAGAGGGAGAAGGAGGGGAGTGAGGGAGGGGAAGCACGGGGGGGGGGCGCCCCCACCATTAGCTGTGTGACCTGAGCAAGCCACCCCCTCTGAGCTGCCCTCCACTGGCCCACCTCACCCTGACCACCCGGTGCCTACTCCCCTGGCCTTGGGCACAGCTCTGCACACTTCCTTCCTGCAAGGCCGTGTGGCCTAGACTCCTAGGCTCAGATCCTGACTCCCCTGCCTTCTTCACTCTGAGACCTCGGACAAGTGACTAGGCCTCTCGGTGTCCTCTTCTGTAAAATGGGGACAGGACAGGATGGGGTTGTTCTGAGGATGAACCACGCCTGCTCCGTGGCAGGGGCTGTGGAAGGGGCCGCAGGCCGGCGGAGGACCAAGATCAGCCCCACCTGCGCCCTCTGGGACCTCATAGCTTTGTGCAGAAGGCAGGTGTGTAGGGCAAACCTGACATCTCAACAGCAAGGGGGACAGGAACTGGGGGCAGGTAGGGGGGCCTGGCTGGGGTCAGGAGGCAGCCCTGAGAGCGAAGCCGCCCTGGGGAGCACGAGGGGTTTCCAGACTGAGACAGGGCACCCGAGGAGCCCACCCCGCCTCCACCTGTCCAGGTCACTCTATACATGACACTCGGCAGGGGCAGGGGGGTGAGGCTGGGAGGCCCGAGCAGCCCTGGGAGCCACCACTTACGGAAAAGGTGGTGCAGGATGAGCCCATCGAATATGTCCTCCTCCAGGCTGCGGACCACGATGTGCTCTGGGAGGAGCTTGGCATTAATCCACTCCATCAGGACCTGCAGATGCCCAGGTGACAGCTGACCGGGACCACTCCTCACCTGGGCCCCCACCTGGCTCTGTTCTGACCTCGGCCTGGAATGCCCTCCTCCCACCTGCCAACTCCTACCCGTCCTTCAAGGCCAGGTCGAATGTCACCAACTCTGGGAAGCCCTCCCTGCTCTCCCGGGCTGAGTTGGGGGGCCTGCTCTGGGCTCCCAAAGACCCTCCTCCACCTCTCTTCACCAGGGACCTGGGCTGGTGGGGCTGACTGGTCCTGTGCCAGGGGCCGGTGCTGGGAAGCTGCCATAACAGGTATGTGAAAGTGGGGAGGTGGCCCTGGAACAGGATAAGGGGAAGAGTCTCGAAGGGCCTCGCTAGCCAAAGCCTAAGCTGCCCCGAAGAGGCTGTCGGTGGGGACGTGGACCCTAAGCAGGTGCATCTGGTGAGAGCTCAGAAGGACAGGAAGGACACGATACTGAGACACGGTGGAGGCCCCGTGACCAGGGAGGCAGAGGCTGCAGGGGCGCGTCTACAGGCCAAGGGACCCAAGGGTTGTCGGGGCCTCCTGACGCTGAGAGAGAGGCCTGGGATGGGGTCCTCCTCGGAGCCTCCGGGAGGAACCACCTGCCCACACCCCAACTTAGGACTTCTGGCCTCCAGGCTGAGACACAATCACCTCCTCTTGCTTTAAGCTATGGGGTTTATTATGGTGCCGAGTGGCGGCAGCCCCTGGACGCTGGCACAGACTACGACCGTGGTGCACACCCCTGCTCCTCCTGCAGCTCTGCCCGGGCGCCCCACTCTGCCTGGGCTCCACAGGCCAGAGGGGCAGGAAGCGGAGCTCCGTGCCTTTAAGGGAGCAGCACCAGCTACTCCAGAGCAGGTGAGTAACCCCCCAGCTCCTCTGCCTCTGCACCTGCTCCCAGAGAGCCCAGCAGGCCTCAGCTCCTGCCCTTGTGACCCCTTCCCTCCCCATCTCCCTTCCCCACTTGCTTTCCTTGTCGCCTGCTATTACCCGCCTGACCCCCTACTTGCACCCAAACCCTTGTCTCAGGATCCGCTCCTGGAGGAGCCCAAACTAAGACGTGTCAGCACCCCGTCAGGTTTTCCAGGAGGCACCGTGCCGGTTCTACTCTGTGTCCCGGTGCCTGATGGTGGGAACAGGTGGGATGGAGGGAGTGAGGGAACTCAGGGTGGGGGAAGCAGGAGGGAAGGGATGCGAGATAGCCACAACCTGGGGGTGGAAGGTGATGCAGGAGGCAACAGAAAGGCCTGAAGAGACCGGAGAAGTAGGACAGAGGGAAATAGGGGCCTGAGCCTGCCTGTGCTCAGCTGGTCCAGCAGCTGCAGCAGCAGACTCAGGGCCAAGGAGAGCCCCGGGTGACCCGGGTGACCCGCGCCTGTCCCACCCATTTTGCCAGCTCTCCGTTGCCTTGAGCAGCCGAGCAGGTGAAAGTGCACAGGGTGTAGGGCCTGGGTCAAACTCCAGCTGTGGCCAGCCACTGGCCAGCCTTGTGTCCCCCACACGTCAGGTGGCCCCTCGGAGCCTCACTATTCGCTCTGTGGGATGCAAAACAGCAGATCCCTCTCAACCGTCTCAAGGCTTGTAGGGGCCATCTCTGAAGGCACAGTCGCTGCTCAAGAAATGTTCCTCCGCCTAGGCATTCGACAGATCTCCCAGGGACGGGCAGGGTCGCCCCCCACCAGCCTGAGGTCAGAGAGGGGAGGGGTGCTCGCTATCCCTGCCCCAAGAAGATGAACAGACTGCCTCCCGGGAAATCAGGAGAGACCATAGGAAGCTGCTGTACCTTCTGCAGTTCTTCAAATTTGGGATCCCCCCGGGACGTGGGCGGCAAGTATTTCTTCTTTTCTCCTGGAAGCAGAAGGAGCATGACGCGTGTGTGGGGACCCCGCAGGGAGCCGGGCAGCTCTCTCCCTGCAGGTCACCTGTATGCAGGCACCTTGACACAAGGGGAATTTGGTCCTGCTGCTCCACACACACACACACACACACACACACATACACACACACGTATACACACATGTAGATACATGCCGACACACACAAGCGTGCACACACACAGTCATAGATGCACACATACATGAACACACATATAGTCATAGATACACACATGCACACACATAATCATAGATGTACACACAAGACAGATACACATGCACACAGACACACATAGATACACATGCATACACATATCGTCATAGATATATACATAGATCCACACATGACATAAGTGGTCACAGATACACATACATGCACACAGTTGCACAGTAAAGGTACAGTGTACACACAGACACAGAGGTACATACATACACATATAATCATAGATACCCACATGCACACACATGCACAGTCATAGATGCACATACAAGACATAGTCACAGATATACACGCACACACAAGTGTGCACATAGACAGTCATAGATGCACACACAAACATGTATACACACATAATCATAAATACACACATGCACACACCTGCATACACACTGACACACATACATGCACACAGTCATAGATGCACACACAAGATATAGTCACAGATACACATGCACAACACAAGCGTGCACAGACACACAGTCATAGATGCACACACACAGACACACACACATGCACACACACCCTGAGCGTCAAATGTCTACAGTGACTTGGTTCTCCTGGACACTCCTCGTCCTCCATGCCTCTTCCTCTGCCCATCCTGTTCCCGCCACACCCCAGATGCCCTTCCCTCTCATTTCCCTCACGAGCACCAGCTCCTCCTCAAGTACAACAATATTTATATTTTGGGGACATACTTAGCCTGAAAAACTATTTCTTGTCTGAAACTCAAATTTAACTCGGCCTCCTGTGTTTTCTCTGGCAAGTCTACCCACTTACTCGAGAAGAAGCGTGGCTCACACGAGCCAGGGGGCCGGGCACCGACGAGCCGAGGCAGATCTCACCTGCATCCGCCAGGCTCCCGGCCGTGGGCAGGACTCGGGGCCCACGCACTGACTCTCTGAGCCCCGGGACCCTGGTCGGCGGCTTCCTGGGGTTTCAGACTCAGAACCCACACGTGTCTGGACTGAGATGGGCCTGCAAGTTCATCTCGTCCCAGTGAATGTGGGGGATACTGAGTCACCATGTGGGGCCTGCCTTGCCCCGGTTCACAAAGTGCGACGCCTCTGTCTTCCCATGATGCAACTGGAGACTTTTCCTAGATGTTCTGAAAACCTTCAAGTTCTCCAGGCCCGTATCTCCTGACGAGGAGGGATGGCTAACCCGCTGGGCACCGGCAGGCCCGGGACCAGCACTGGGGAGTGGGCGGGTGGGCGGGGGGTGCAGGGCTCTGGTGGGACACCCCCCCACCCCTTCCTGGAGCAGGTTTCCTGCCGCTCTAAATCATCCCACGTTCCGGCTCTGCTGGCCAGGACTTCGAGTATTTCTAAATCAACTGTGAAACAAAAAATAAATATTTTTTCAAATAACTAAGCCCTACCGCTAGCAGCAGTTTTGCTCATGACGCTTTCCAGCCTCAAATCCTCTATAAACAGAGCACACCAGACTGCTAAGGAAGTCAGCCGGGCCCCCAGGCTCTCGTGGGCTCCGGGCCTCTCGGCCAGGCCGCAGCGCCCTCCTGAAGCACTGTCCTCACGGCATCTCGAGACGGTTGCATGCTGCTCTTTCACTTAAATTATTTCACCCTGGGACGCCTGGGAGGCTCAGCGGTTGAGGGTCTGCCTTCGGCTCGCAGTGTGATCCTGGGGACCCGGGATGGAGTCCCGCATCGGGTTCCCTGCAGGGAGCCTGCTTCTCCCTCTGCCTGTGTCTCTGCCTCTCTCTCTGTCTCTCATGAATAAATAAATAGAATCTTTTAAAAAAATTATTTCGCCCTTTCCATCATCATACTTATGTTTTAGAGGAGGCATAAATGCTACTGAGGGGTGGGGGGGACCCAGGGGTCACTTCCTATCTTGCTTCTTTTCTGTAACAAGGTGATGCCAGCTTGGGGCAGCTGAGCTGTCCTCTCTAACCATCTCTGGGGAGGGAGCTTTCAGGGGCAGCAGCTACGAGCTCCCCAAGCTGGGAAAACAGACCTGCTGAACCGCCCCATCCTACATCCATTCCCTTCCACGCGTGTGAAGGAAGCAGATCAATAACCCCCACCCCCACCCCGTGAGGTGCCAGATCTCTGGGGACAGCTGCCAGCACCGCGTGGTGGGCATGGATCCTGAAAGCTGGAGCCGCCCTCCTTGGGTTCAGCATCCCAGCTCCACCACGGTAACCGAGTCACCTGCTACTCTGGTACGTCCCTCTCTGGGCCTCAGTTTCCTTGTAAGTGCAAGGGAGGCGTACGGTCTACACTCAGAGCAATAAATGAGCTGCTGCCTGTAAGACGTGCATAGTACGTCTGAGTAGCAGCTAGGCTCGCCTCAATGTCACCATTAACCTCGAGACGTGTGGGCAGGAGGGGATACCTGCCGAAGTTTCTGGAATCAGGGGCAGGGGGCTGTCAGGGATGAAGCAGAGGGCATAGGCAGGGGCCGAATGGAACTGGGTGTTCAGAGGACGACTTGGTAAAGCAGGGCCGTGCCCAGACCTGCCTGTCAGGTTCCTGCTGTGCAGACCCTCACCAGCAAACCCCACCCCCCCGCTGCCCTGCCCGCCCCCCAGCCCCCCCAGGACATGGCACCTTGTGGGAGTTCCTCCTCCACCGGCGGCCCCGCCACCTTAGGATGCTGCAGCAGGTTGTAGAAGGACTCGGGCTCCATTTCTCCCGTGCGGGCCTGGGGTGCAGGGGACAGAAGGGATCACCATCCGAGGAGCCCCGTGCTCACCCTGTGAGTCATTTCTTCCAGACCGTGAGGCTCAGGGACAGTGGGATGGGGGCTGCCTAGGCAAGGGGATGGGTACCCTGGATGAGAGGTAGGCCTCAGGCTGATTCTTGTAGGATGTAGGGCTGCAGAGAGGCATCAGCTGAGGGCACGGCCTGAGCAAAGGCGCCTCCTCCGTCGGGTGCAGAGGAGCCAGGCCGCAGCTCTTCTGCGGCACCCAGGAAGCCCGGGCCCCACTCCCTGCAGTCAGGACAAAGGGGGGGTGGCCCTTCCCCAGAGCTTGTCAAGGTCCAGGAAACCCTAGAACAGGGCTCTGGGGGTACCCAGGGGGGCCCACATGGGGGTTGGTGGAGGCAAACACATTGATGAGTGACATCTGTGGAGGTTGGACTGGGGGGGCCCTGGGGTCATCCTCTCCAGGTCCCCGAGCCCGAGACGGGTGGGCACAGAGTGGCACCCCCAGCCTTTGAGTGAGCAGACAGAGCTGGCGTGCCAACATCACCCAGGCTCATCTCCTTGTGGGCCTGGCCTCAGAGGGTGGCCTGGCCCTGCCCGTCCTGGTTCTAAACGAGGCTCTCTACGATGCGCCTCATCATCCTCGGCCTCTCTGCAGTTTGGGGGGGTTTCAGTGCTCATGCTGGCATGGGCAGGGCCGGCATCTGCAGAGTGTGCACAGCCCCCTTCGGGTGTTCATTATGGACAGGGAGCCGGGCTCACCCCCAGCGGTACGGGGCAGCCCTGGCCTCCTTCCTGTTCCCCTAGGCCCACTTCCTCTCCTGCTCAGCTGGCAGCTCTGCCCCCCTCTTCAGCCCCAGCATCTCCACCGGCATTTCTGGCCCCAAACCGACATTGGGGCTGGGGTGTCACGCATCAGACTGGTGCTCGGCTCCAGTCCCCGGGGAGGCCTGACTACAGCAGTAGGGTCCAAAGCTGGGGCTAGCTGGTGGCGTTCCCTGGGGCTGCAGGCACCCCATCACCCCAGCAGCCAGCCCAGGGACACCAGGGCACTGCTGTAGGCACCATCCTACCCCCTGAACCCCCAAACCTCCTCCTGGACAGGATTCGGTTCAAAGGATGAGGCCGGAGAAAAGAGTGTGGCCTGGGGGTCAGGTGGCCCAGAGTCCAGCCTGGCTCCTCCTCATTCTAGTTGTGTGACTTGGGATAAATCCTCTCCATTTCTGGTCCTAAAGATCTTTATACAAGGCAGGGCCCGACTCAGAGTCACCAAAGGCAGTGGAGTGGACACAGAGCTGGAAGAGCCGCAGGCCGTCGGCCACTCCGGGCTGTCCCCGTCCTGCCCTGGGCCTCGGTTCCTCCATCTGAAGCCGGGTGGCCTCTCTTCCCCGCATGCTGGGGGAAGCTCAGGGGTGATGGCGTGTGGAAAGGGAGGCTGCCCACCTGGCCACACTAGAAAGAGGATGGCGCCTGTCTGCCTGGCCCCAGGAGGGGAGGGGACAGAGGGGCTGCTTCTGAGCATGGGTGGCTGGAGGGGCACAGAGGCTCAGGGTGTCGCCTGCTGGACTCTCTCCCCTGTGGCCCCAGCTAAGGCTGTGTTCTCTGGGGTCGGTCCCACCAGGGCCCCCGGAGCCCTCCCTCCATGAGCTCTGGCTCCCCAGCATTACAGAGGCTCGCACGAGCGGAGACGCCAAGAGGACTCACCTAGCTGCTTCCTCCACACCAGGAAATGAAGGCCGCGTAGATCCTGATCACCGGCCTCCAAGTACGAGTTCCCAGCGGTGGGGGGCTGGAGGCCGGGGTGGGGGGGAAGGCAGGGGCCACACAGCCCACTCACTTCCTCCCAGCCTGTGGCTTCCGCGGGGCCTGCTCGGCTGCGTCTGCAGGGAGCTTCCTCCTCGCTGGGCCTCAGGGCCCTGTGCCTCCACGGCCCCACCGGAAAGCTCTGTCCCCAGAGCCCCAGCCACCCAGCCACACCTCCTGGCCCTCTGATGCCTCGCAGGCAACTGGAACCTGCTCTTTCTTCCCTCTTGCTCTCCCTCCCCACCTCACAACCCCAGCCAGTCCCTCCCAGGCCTGCCATCTCCCAGGGGCAGCCCCAGAGGACCCCACATCCTGGCTACCAGCGAACCTCGAGCCCTGCCTCGGGCCATCCCTCCTCCCTCACGTCCCCGCCCAGCCAGCCCCTCTTCCCCTCTCCCCTGGCCTGGACCACAGAGGAGCCTCCTTACTCCACCCCGACCCCGTAGCTGCTGCCCTCTACACCTCAGCCCTGCCCAGGAGGCTCACGTCCCAGACCATCAAAACCCACCACTGGCATCCCATTGCTCTTAAATAAAATCTACTCTGCCCATGGGACGCCTGGATGGCTCAGCGGTTGAGCATCTGCCTTCAGCTCAGGATGTGATCCCGGGGTCTTGGAATTGAGTCCCACACCAGGCTCCCCGCAGGGAGCCTGCTTCTTCCTCTGCCTGTATCTCTGCCTCTCTCTGTGTGTCTCTGTGAATAAATAAATAAAATCTTCAAAAACAATTACAACAAAAACTCCAAAATCTTTTCTGTCCAGCACAGCACATGTCCTGATGCACCTGCTGGCTAGATCTCCATTCCTGTCCCCAAGCCTCTCAGCCATGTGTTGACCGCCTCTGCTTCCTGAAAGCACCACGTCTTCTGTTTCAGGGTCTTCACATTTACGGTTTCCTCTGCCTAGAGGCTCCTGCCCCAGCTTTGAAAGTGGCTAAGTCCTCATCTGTATCATCAGCTTAAACGCCTCCTCCTTCAGGAAGCCTTCCCGAACAGCCTGATCTAAAAGAGGCCGTCGGTAGGGTTCCTCACCACATTGTGAGTGTTCACGGCAGCAGTGACAGGGCCGAGGGGCCAGCAAGCCGAGCACCCTTTCTCTGCTGACAGAACAGGCAGGAACGGGGCAGAGGGGTAGGAAGCAGGACCAAGGGTGCCTGGGAGCATGGAACGCGTTCCCATGAAGCTACAAAAATGACAAAAAGTGTGAGTGATGTTACCAGCGCCGAGAGTTAACCGATGATGAAGTAGAGTTTTAAGGGCTTTGATTTTACGGGAGCCGGCCTCGGGGCAAAGGAAGACACAGAGGGGCAGGATTCAGTTTCTGCCCTCCCAACACCCCCCTGCAAGCCCGGGGTCTGTGGCACATGGGGGCGGGAAGCAGCGGGCCCACACCCCAGTTGGCTTGGGCAAGCGTGGTGGACACGGCGTGGCCCTGGGGGCAGGTGCACCTGCCAGGTCCCAGCAGGGACAGCATGTCCGAATGGGGAACCTGAGGAGTTTAATAAAGCACCTGTTGGGTCAGGGCTAAGGGGACCTGAGGAGACGGTGCTGCGCCCCGAGCCTAGCAACACGAGGGAGCTGTCACCCTCCACAGCCCAACGGGGCAGAGGCCAGAGCGGACACCAGAGCCCAGAAAGAGACCACTGAGGCCCTGAGCCGGCCACCAGCAAGGGGCTGCGCTAGAGGGGGGCACGCCGACCCACGAGCGACCCTCGCTTGCTCTCCCCCACACTCCTTCCTGCCAGGGCCAAACCCCAGGGGGAAACGAGCGGCAAGAAAGCCGGGCCAGGCAGCCGGCGAGGCCAGGGCAGCAGACATGGGAGGATGGACCAGGAGGCTGGTCGGAGAAAACCTGACCCCAGCACTGAGTGCAGGCGGCCACTCAGCAGCCCCCCGTCACAGCAGAGGCAGCCGGCGCTGCAGTGTCACTAGAAGAGGCCTTGGGGCCGGAGGTCTGTCCCCGGCCTGCAGCTCCAGCCTTCCTGGGCTCTGGGGCCACCTCATTCCCAGTATTCGACTCCTTCCTGTGCAAGCAACTACGGCGACTCTGGTGATCTGCATCTGAACCTAGATTAATACAGGATTTGTTACCAGTCGAGGGAGGCAGATCTTAAGCGAGGAGGGATGATGGATTCGGGGGGGAATGTTCCACCGTGGAGAGGGAGGGAGGACTCGCTGGCCAGCAGTCACACGGGGACGAAGCGGATTTGGACCCGGTGTCTCCCCAGAGCTGGGTACTTGCCAGCAGCACTTTGGGATGCTCAGTACTTTCAAAGCACCGAGGCCTTGCTCTCCAGGTTAGCGATACTTTAAGTGACAATTTTAACATGTCCGAGGCACCTGAATCCCCCCACCCCACCGTGACCTGTGCAGGGAAGGTTTGCAGCAGGGCCAGCGAGGACCGCAGAGCCTTGGCCGCCGCCGGGGTTCACCTGGGCCCCTTGCCCTGCAGCACCAGGAGCGCGCAACCTCCCTGGAGCAGCACCGTCCAGCCTGCGCAACCGGCCTGCTGGCACGTCGCGTTCCACGCTGGATCCAGGCAAGCAGGCGGACTGGCCTAGCACTGCTCGGTGTTCCTGCTCACCCACCGCGGTGACTCTGCCCCCGCCTCTCCCTGTGGCTCCCACCCAGGAAGGCCTCGGCCTCAACACACGCGGGGCCTGTCCACCCACACCGGGCTGCGAGCCAGCTCCTCTGCCCACTTCCCGGTGTCACTGGAAGCTCCTGGAGCTCGCACGTCCCGGGCCCAAGCCCTGGGCTGGCACAATCACTGACCACTAAGTGCATGAAAGCAAAACCAGACACAAGCAGCGCACAGCCTCGTGCTCTCAGGTTCTTTATTAGAAACATTAACAGAAAAAAAAAAAAAAAAAAGGAACAAATAACAGCTCACTGTCCGCACCACCCTGCACTTTCCTAACCAAGTCTCCGGCGTCGGGGCAGTGAGGCAGAGCCTCGGCTTCCCACTGCCAGTCAGGGGGGCGGCGTTGGCACCACCACCAAGGGTTTAGTGGCTTTCATTCAATATTCAGAAATCCAATGGCAACACTGCTTAAAACAGTTAAAAAGACAATGAAACAGGGGCACACAAAAGGGGGCGAAAAAACTGTTCCATTCCTTTAAAAAACAGCTCTTCGTGGGGCACCAGGGTGGCTCAGGGCATGCTCCCTGCGATCCTGGGATCCCTGCATCAAGCTCCCCACAGGGAGCCTGCTTCTCCCTCTGCCTGTATCTTTGCCTCTCTGTGTCTCTCATGAATAAATAAATAAAATCTAAAAAAAAAACCCAACTCTTTATCACCTCCAATAAGGACATGCGGGCCCATGGGTTCGGGGCTCCACGTGCATAAGATCCTATAGTTGTTGCAGGGGAAGCAAAGCTGCAAGCAGCCTCCCCATGGCCAGGGGGGACTCAAACAGCCACTCAGAGGAGGATAAAAGGTGACCATCTCGCTACCCTCACCTGGGCCCACGCTCGGGGCCCCTAACCCTGAGCCAGCGCCACTTGGGCGCAAATTCTCTCGCTGTCACTTAGGTCCTGCGGAGGACCCCCTGCCCCCCCACCCCCCCCACCCCCCCACCCCCCACCGACAGAAAAACAATCCACTGAAAATGTGGGTCAATGGAGAAGGAAAGGTTCTAGAACTTTCCAGGGTCAAGGAAGAGGCTTCTGCTGTAGAGGTTACCCCCAAGAAGATGCCCAGACATGCCAGGGGGCGAATGTCCAGGCCTCGTGTTGAGCTGATTGAAAGCGGACAGTGAAGGGAGGGGGGTGAGAAGCACACGGCGCAGGGGCCTTGGCAGGTGTGCAGAAGGCAGACCTGCCACCTCTGAACCAACCTGAATAAAACCAGGTTGGAACACAGATCACACGCTTTGCTGGTGCCGTGGCCCTCAACAGTCGGCACTGAGGCAGCTGCGCCTGTTCACGTCGGCCCACATCTCGGGATCCGCTGTACCCTCCTCCCAGGAGCACAGAGGGCTTGCCGTGCGCTCCCTGCCCAGCCAGGAGGAGCTCCCCGCCGCGCAGCACCACTGCCTCCCCTCGCAGCCGCCAGAGCTGCCCACCTGGGCTGAACACCCCGAGACTGCATTCGTTCCAAACGCGGTCTCCCCCGCCCTCTCCGCCCCCCCTGGGCCCCCAGGGGTGGACACAGCCCTGCCAGGCCCGCCTGTGAACGCCGCACGGCTCTGGGGGCCGGCTGGGATTCTATGTGTGTGACGAAGTCAGCAGAGAACGTTCCAGCCTTGGCTATTTTGTCAAAGTGGCCCTTTAATGTCACCGCATCCCAAAAGAGACACCGTAATACTGTTTTAATTATTTCTTGCCCCTGCTGGGAAACCACTTCCATCAGAACGGTTATTTGGAAACTCCCGCCAGCCTGGCGGCTGTAGAGCTGAGACACAACAGTAAAGGGTTTCCTGAGTCGCGAGCGTGTTCGATTTAATACTAACAACCAGCTCAACAGCTCCGATCGACAGCGGGAAGGTGAAAATCTGAGATGAGAAAGGCCCATCCTGCTTGGCAGCAAATGCTGAGCCCAGGGAGGAGGCTGCCGGCGGGGGCGCTGCAGGTGCAGTGACAAGTGCAGGTGCCCTCCTCAGCAGAGGGGAGGCCCCCCCCCATCTCTCTTGAGCCAAGGTGAGTAGGGGAGGGGACCAAGAGCATCCCTTTCCAGAGTACCCAGTGGGAGATGCCAGCAGAGTTCCAGAAAGCCACGCTGCAGGGGAGGGAGATGAAGATTTCGTATCCCCCCAGTAAGGGCTGGACTGTGTCCCCCGGAACCCATATGTTGAAGCTCTAACCCTGAGCACCTCAGAATGTCACCATACTTGGAGATGGGGTCTTTGCAGAGGCCAGGACGTTACAATGAGGTCACATGGGTGGCCCTCATCCCTATGGCTGGTGTCCTTATAAGAGGAGATTAGGACACAGCCAGGGACAGAGGGAGGACACGGGGGAGGGATGGCCACCTGCAAGCCAAGGAGAGGGTCTTCCGGCAGCACCAGCCCTGCCTCAATGCTGGGCTTCGGGCCTCCGCCGCTGGGAGACAACACAGTCCTGTTTTCCTGTCGTCTAAGCCCCCATTTTGTTACAGCAGCCCCTGCAAATGGAGAGACTCCGTTTTTTAAAAGCTTAAAAATGCATCGATTCCCAAACAGGGCCTCTGAGATGTGTCAAGCGACATTTTAGATCTGGCTCCTGATGCAGCCCACTTGGCTGTCACCAAAAAAACAAAAACAAAAACCCAAAACAAAAACACCAAAAAAACCCCCCTCCAACATCGCTTCAGCAAATCCTGCCTCCCACGCAGTGGCAGTTGAGGGTCACCCGGGTCTTAGACGTTTGTGCAAAAGGTAAATGAAAAGAATACTGGTTGATCAAGAGACAGAATGTGGGGCAGGCCCTCCCATCCCATCAGAAGCTTCTGGGACTTTAGAGGGGAGTTTTTAAAACTACAAAACGCTTTTTACTAAAAAGGCCTTGCTTCCAAGGAGAGTTGCCTGCACTGGTCAAGCTGACCCATGGCTCCTGCAGAGCGGTCGGGGCTGCTGTGATCACCCGCGGTCGTTAACTCCTCCGTGGAAAGGCTTGCGGGGCGCCCCTCCCACAGGCTGGGGGATTTGGGTGGGATCAGGGCTGACTAGTGTCCCGTGAGCACCCATGGGGCCTCACGCAAGCACCGGGGGGTGCCAAACCCTGCATTTTAAAGGATGCTGCCCACTGTGTGTTACACTACGGAGCTTATGAGCAATGACCCAAACAGGCCGGTGGAGCAGGGGTGGGGTGGGATGGGGTGGGGTGGGGTGGGGGAGGCCAGGCCTGCACGCCCGGCACAGGCTCTGCGGCTCACTGCTGTCACTCCAGGTTCTTGTATTTGGTGAACAGGTTGTAAAGAACTCTCAGGGTGGATTTGAGATCCAGGTTCACCACATCTGTGGAAGAAAAGAGAGGCGCCGTTGGAGAGGCGAGAGGACCTGAGCCCTGGTGCTGGTGTGCAGGAGGCATGGGGTTAAAGCACTTCGGGTTAAAGACCGACCCCCTGGGTGGTGCCATCCCGAGTGGCCCTGAGAGGCCCCAGGCCGCTAGCCCCCTGAGTGAGCCCCTGGGATGGCCAGGACAGGGCTGCTCCTCCTGCATCCCTTCTAGGACGTGGGTCCGGCAAGTCTGGCGACCCATGGTGTCTATGTGCTGTGGGATCTCCAACAGCCAAGCACCAACCTGTGCCAGGACGGAGCGCAGGCCTTCTGGGGCAGGGTGGGGCCAGGGCTGCTGCCCTCTCCTGCACCCTCAAGGCCAAGCGATGGGCTACATGGTGCGGCCCACAGCAGGACCCTCGGCCCGTCAAGTCCAGGCTGCCTTCTTTGGTGGGAAGGGCACCCGGGTCTCCTCCTCACTTGCCCTATGACTTAGCCAACAAGTGCCTTCCCTGCTCTGGGCCTCCACCTGTTTACCGGTGAAACTGGCCCATCGGACCAGATGAGGCCAAAGGCCCTTCTCTGGCCACAGAATGAACACCATGCTCTCCCCCTGCAGGCACTCACCCCCAGAGCAAGACATAGCACCCCGTACAGAGGAAGGCTGCCGAGCAGCTGCCGTGAACTGACAGGCGTCCTTGTACCTGGTCCCAGAGTGCATTTCCAGCCTCTGCCCAGAGCCGGAGGGAAGCACAGGGAGCTGGCGCAGGGAGCTGGTTCCTTCCTGCCTCTCCATTTTGTAAAGGAGACCAAGACTCACCCAGAAGAGACGGCCTGTCGACCAGCTTACCGACTCAGGGGGAATGCAAGGGCTCACACGTGCACCCGGGGCTCCCCGGGGCTCCCCGCTGCTGCTCAGACCCACACGCAGCATGACCGTGCCTCGTCCCTGCTCACAAGCACTGCCCTTTGTTGGCCATCAGGGACATAGCATGACACTCGTCCAACTGTGGCAAGCCTTTCATACCCTCTCAAGGTGTGAAACAGCATCTCTAGCCTGAGTGCTGGCACCTGCAGGGTGTGCAGATCCCGAGGCTCGTGGGCAGAGGTCACGTCCTCCGAGTCAAGCGGTTACTAGTGACCAGCGACAGTGGTTCTGCCAGCACAGTCCTCCTGGGTCCCTGAAGCTAAGAGTACAGG
Source organism: Vulpes vulpes (assembly GCF_048418805.1). Taxonomy (NCBI): domain Eukaryota; kingdom Metazoa; phylum Chordata; class Mammalia; order Carnivora; family Canidae; genus Vulpes; species Vulpes vulpes. The sequence goes on from NC_132795.1 coordinate 51,839,225, forward strand.
GGGCGCGGGGGCCGGACGTTACCTTCAGGCCGAGCCTTGGGTGTCTTGAGCCCTCCGTCCAGCATCAGCTCAAAGGCAAACGCCACGTTGTGGACCTGCCAGGGCAGCGAGAGCAGAATCAGTACATCCACAGGCCCCAACGGGCCCAGTGCAGGGCGCCGGCTGGGCAGGGGTGTAGGGCGAAGATGTTTACTAGACGGTCCTTACTCCGCTCAACCAGTGACCGGGGGCAGCTCAGAGAGATGCAGGGGTGAAGGCACAAAGCCTGCCCTCGAGGGCCCTGGGGTCCCCGAGCGTCTGCTCTGCCACAGGCCACACAATGAGAAGTGACAGTGACTCTGGCACTTTCACAGACAAGGAAGCCAAGGACCGGAAAGGACGTCACTTCCCAGAAGCACCCAGAGCTCCGCACTGTCCCCAGCACAGCGCGGCCTGCCCACCGTGCGCTGGGAGGGCCTCACAGAGCCGCGTATGCACAGCTGCGGGCAGGACATCCCGCTCAAGGGCAGTGGTGGCCCAGGTACCAGGGACCCTGCTGGAACGGAAGTCAGCCCGGTGGTGGCTGCAGGTGGCAGGACCCTGGTTCTGCCCTCGACTTACCAGATGTCACAGGAAGATGGATGCCCGCCCCACCCCCCGACTTCTCCCCGAAATGAAAGGTACCACTCAGCCCACGAGGATGCTGGAAGCTTATATTCTGCTAACAGCTTCTAAAGAGGTTTAAAATAACACCTTCTCTGCTGCATTTATCCACCTGAATCACAGGGACGCCAGGAGACCAACCACATCACAGCCAGCCATCTGCTGGGAGCAAAGGCTGTCAGGGGGTGGGGTTGGGGGGGCACCAGAAAATGAAATAAATCATGGAGTCAGAGCTAGAGAGGACCCTGGGGCCCTTAGTAATCAAATATTCTTTCAACAGTAATATCTTTACGATTTCCGTGTAAATGAACCAGAAATATGGGCATTTTACTTGTAGTTTAATAATTAACCAGGAAAATGATGTTTGACAAAATAACCTGCAGTTGATCAACCCTTCCCACCCACTCCCCCCACCCCCACCCCACCCCCGCACAGGAGCTCAGGGATGGCATAGTGGCCTCCAGGACCCTCGACGGCACCAGCACTGGGCAGGTGGTGCTCAGAGGGACCCCGTGTGGGGACAGGCCCCTTGCACCCAGCCCTGGACGGGGCTGCACGTGACCAGACGCAGGGGGCAGGGGGATCCTGGGCCGTTCCCGAGGGCCAAGTGGGAATGCCACGCAGGGTGTCAGACGCCTGGGTGCAGGGAGCCGGCCTGGCCCGGAGGAGGGGCGGTGGGGATGCGCCAAGGCTGCTTTTTGGAGGCAGTCCCGGGGCCGAGGTGGGTGAGGACAGGAGAGCTGGCTCCTGGTAAAGTGCTCGGCTCTGAGCAGGTCGGGCTCCTGAAACCCCACACCTGCCCTGCCCAGGCTTCCCTCTGCTTTCTTCTCACTCTGAGCAAACCGCCAGGCAGGAAGTCCTGGCCGCCCTGCTCTCATCCCAGAGGCACCCTCACCTCCGCCGACCCCTGGCCCCAGGCGCCTGGAAAAGTGCAGCCAGAACAGCAAAGAGCTCCCCAGACCCGAGGGGACCAGGCCCCAAGCCACCCCTGGGAACCAGCACCCAGCCAGGACACCCTGAAATCCTTGCCCTCTGCAATTCATGGGATTTTTGAAAATCTGGCCAGGCGATGGAAGGATAGAAGTTTCCAGAACAGGGGCGGATCCTTGACCCCAGGGAGGGAATATGATGAGGGGACGGAATGCAAAGCCTTTCCTTGTATTTGCCGGCACGAACCAGCGGAGTCTCCGCTCCCCAGAGAGAGGGACGCTGTGGAGTCTTCCAGAAAGATGATCAATGGGCACAAGGTACTCAGCAAAGTGGCTCCCACTGAGTAAGACGATAAAACACAAACTGCCCCATTTGTGGGGCAGTTTTTTGTTTTGTTTTTTCTTTTTCTTGGAGGACTCCAGCCAGAAAGCTCACAGAGCGCCGTTTGTCCGTGTGCAGCAACCTAGGACGGACGTCCGACCTGTCTGGTCTCATTGTTTTTTAAATCCAGGGCAATTGTTTAAAAACACAGGTCATCACTCCGTGTGGGGAGAGTAGCCCCGGGCCCATCTTCTGTTGCGCTCAGAGGACGTTCAGTGCCCTCCCTTCTGGAAACGCAGAGCTCCCAGCGTCGGAGCAGACACGCCCCCACGGAGCCTGCACCCCCAGAAGACAGCTAGTGGGTGGACCCCAGCAGCCCCCACCGTCCTGCCACAGCTGCAGGCAGCGCCCAAGAGCTCGGGTGCAGGGACCGGCCTGGAGCGATTTCAGGTCTACGCATCGGGGAGACGCCACTGCCCGTGAGCTCGTGATGCCAGGAGGCTAATAAAGAGGATAAGCTTGCAAAGAACCTGCCAGTGACTCTTATGATGAGCATCGCTCCCCCAAGAGGGACCAGGAAGCTGGTTAAGAATCCACCGGAATTCTAGCATCTTCCCCAAGGAGAGCTCCGGCTGCCCGCAGAGCCACCCCCACCCCCAGGGCATCCCCTTCATGAGGGTGAATGGGCCACTGGACACACGCTGGACGCTGTCCCCTAAAGCAGCCTTCCCTCCATGGCTCTGGAGATGGTCATTAGGCCTCCCGCACCTCCCAGGCCAGGGCAGCAACCAACAAAAACTCTCAGCCCTGTTGCAAAGGGAATAAGGCCGGAGGCGGAGGGAGGGCACCCCTGCCCCCACCAGGTGCACAGTCTCATCCTGGGAAGAAACCCAGATCCAGATACTTGGCTCAATTCACCGCTGCTGCCAGCATTGTTATTAATTTGAACAAAGGAAGAAATCTCTCTCCCACACGATGCTTCTGCCACCAGCCAGGTCAGGCCTGGAAACGCACGAGCCTCTTCGCCACATCAGCTGTGTGCTCGTTTCCAGAACGACAGCAAAGGCGCCCTTGTCTCCTAATGGGAGTTCTGCTCGTTCCCCTGGCTCGAGCTCTCTGCATTCACCACGGCTCAAATGTGCCAGGACCTCTCTACTCTGTTCTGATTCCATCTCAGCAGGCGAGGCAAGAACAATTTGGCCACAAGCAAGCTGCCTGCAAGGTGCCAGAAGTATGCAGATTGATAAACACTGGCCCCACTGTCGGATGTTTCTCTGGCAGCCGCCACCCGCTTGCATCGTCGGCCTCTCTGACTCATGGGTCTAGCACTTTGGGAAAAATCAAGTGACAGATGCCCGTGAGTCCAAAGCAATACAGATCGTGCATAAGCCAAGCTTCTAAAGGCAACGCACTAACTACTGTCTGCATAGGCTGAACTCTGGGGAGGCCCCGAGCAGTGGGCAAAACACCCGGTCACACGCAGTGAACATGAGATGCGGCAACCCGAATTCAGAGGTTGCACCCTTTGACCCAAACGATCCCATTGTGGGGGATGTTCCTAGAAAATTCACAGGAATGGATATATATGTCTATATTTGAGGAGATGCCCTATTATTTCAAGGGGGGAAAACCCCAGAAATGAGTTAATTGTCCAAGAGTAGGGGAGACAGGGAGACAGTGGCCTCAGAGCTGTGGGGCTTTGTGCTACCACTGAGAAGAGCACTTGGGGAGGTGGACCTCGCCGGGAGAACCAGAGGTGACACATGCACATCAACAAACAGGAGAAGGATTCGCAACTCTACAGACGTCCGACCACAGTGATTAAAAATGGTACCGTCTCATGGTGAAAGACCCCAAGAGAATGTGGCACAGGACACTTGGGTTTATGTCTACTGCTGAGGGTTGGGTTGTGTCTAATTGCAGGACCATTTGTGGGGCAGTTTTTTGTTTTGTTTTTTCTTTTTCTTGGAGGACTCCAGCCAGAGCCCCAAGAAGAGCCACCGGGGGATAATCTAGGTTGCGCACTTTAGTGAAGACACCTGGGGCTGCTCTGAGGATGGAGACCACACACACGTACCTTCTGGTCGAAGCTGTCTGGGGTCAGATAGAAGTTGTGCAGGGGCACAAAGTAGTCTTCCAGAAGGCCCATGAGCAGAACCAGGTACACGCCATCTGCAAACTACAGAGAAACACGCGGTGATGTGTCTGGGCTGTACATGGAGGTGGTGAATGCTCTGCACCCATTCAAATGAAGGAGAATGTTTTCATGTCAGAAATCCGTGCCTCATGCAGGCAGGAACCCACAATTAGTTGAAGGAAGGACCCGGGTGAGAAGCATGTGGCTCGGGACTGGACGTGGCCACACATGTGGTTGGGGCTGGAGCGCATCCACGGGGATGGGGCCACGGCTCTGGATCCGGACAGCCTGGCCATGAGGTCCATCTCCCCAGGACTTACCTCGGGGTAACACTGGTTCCCTCTCTCTGGGTTGGCATGAGGATCCGGCAAGAAGGGAACAGGGAGCACCCCGCATATGGCAAGCATGTCATGGGTGTTGGCAGCTGGCGGGATCCACTCATGACTTGCAGGGTGCCCTAGGTTCTGGTTTGGGGTTTGCTGCCCTGTTTCCCATGCTCATTTTGTCAGCTCCTGAGCACTTTCTTCAGTGCTGGACGAGGTGTTTCCATGCTTGAGCCTGGTGACAATAAGCCTTTGTGTGTCCATCTAGATGAGCATCTAGTGTCCATCCCAGCTAGACCCTGAACACTGGGCAGCACTGGGGCAGGGAAAGCCTTGCAGGCTGCAGCCCTCAATCAAGACCTCGCTCCTGGGGTACCTGGGTGGCCCTTTGGCTCAGTGTGTGATCCCGGGGTCCTGGGATCGAGTCCACAGCGGGCTTCAGTGGAGAGCCTGCTTCTCCCTCTGCCTGGGTCTCTGCCTCTCTCTGTGTGTCTCTCATGAATAATAATAATAATTAAAATCTTTTAAAAAAAAAAGACCCCTCTCCCCGCCACCTGGCCCAGCAGCACCTCCCACCCACAGGAGAGGGACCAGGAATCTAAAACAAAAGACCCAGCTCTTTGGCAGATAGCCCTCCCCACCCCCAATAAACCAGGGAGCAGCTACTTCCTTTAAAGGTGAAGCAACGGAGACCAGTGAGGACACAGCAAATTGCCCGAGGGGACAAGAGAACCAAGGTACAGTCCGCACCCAGAGGGCAGATGGCATCTCTGAGGGGCTGAGCCCTGCTGGGGTCCACTGCAGGCCCAGTAGTTGTGAGGACCCCAGCCTCCCAATGTCTGAAATGGTGTCATCCAATATGACTGTCCCTGGCTGCATGTGCCTATTAAACCTAGACTTTTTTTAAAAGATTTTATGTATTTATTCATGAGCAACTCCAGGATCACGCCCTGAGCTGAAAGCAGACGCTCAACCGTTGAGCCACCCAGGCGTCCCTATATTTTCGTTTGAATGTTGCAGACTTATTTTGTTTTTTACTATGGTAAAATATACATAATGTGAAATCTCCCATTTTATACATGTTTGAGTATTCAGGTGAGTGGCATTAAGTCCATTCATACTGTGTGCATCCATCCATTCATCCGTCCGTCCATTCCAGAACTCTCATCATCTTGCAAAACTGAGACTCCATGCCCATTAAACACAAACTCCGGGGATCCCTGGGTGGCTCAGTGGTTTAGCGCCTGCCTTTGGCCCAGGGCGCGATCCTGGAGTCTTGGGATCGAGTCCCACGTCGGGCTCCCAGCATGGAGCCTGCTTCTCCCTCCTCCTGTGTCTCTGCCTCTCTCTTTCTCTCTCTCTATCATAAATAAATAAAATAAATCTTAAAAACAAACAAACAAAAAAAACCACAAACTCCCCCAAACCTCTCACCCAACCCCTGGTGTCCACACCCTATTCTCTGTCTCTGAATTTGCCTCCTTTCGGGGACCTCACATAAGTGACACTGTACAATATTTATCCTTTCATATCTGGCTTATGCAGACTTCTTTTTTAGTTGAGATAAAGCATACATAAAATTTACCATGTTAAGAACTTTCATACTATTATGTAACCAAGTGCCAAAACTCTTACATCTACAAAATGCTTAAATTAATTAAAATAGGGGCAGCCCGGGTGGCTCAGCGGTTGAGCGCCGCCCTCAGCCCAGGGTGTGTTCTGAAGACTCAGGATCGAGTCCAGCATCGGGCTCCCTGCATGGAGCCTGCTTCTCCCTCTGCCTCTCTCTCTCTCTCTCTCTCATGAATAAATAAATAGAAAATCTTTAAAAGAGAAGAAAAAAACAAGAGCTCCTTCCCCCATCCAGGCAGGCCACCAAGGCCTCCAATTTAAAGATGTAAAGTCAAAATCAGAAACATCCAGTATCACCAAGTTGAAAGGGGAAGGGCAGCTAAGAAACAAAGCCCAAGGCAGAGGGACACCATCCTTCCGAGGAGAGTGTTCCAGGCCCTGGTCCAACGTGATCTGACTGGTGAATGCCCCACGTCTGCATGGCAAGGGTGTCATGCATCCACACCATGAGGAAGCCACATTACTCATCTCCTTAGGGAGATCAGAGGGCTTTTTAAAACCACGTCCCCTCCATGCAGCAGCTCCCCCCCGACCGTGCTCCAGGAAGAGTGTGCTGGCCAGACTCCCCCGGTGACACGGCCCCTGCAGGCCCAACGAAACCAGCTCAATTGTCAGCGTTGACCCATTTCCAGGACATCCGTGAATGAATATCCTGCCCCTACCAAACTGCCCAGGAGTTGCAGGGAGGCGAGCGGGACAGAGAGCCTCTGCTCCCTCCCACGGCCTTGCCGTGCCCGGGTGGTGGGAGAGATGGGGGCTGCAGAGGAAGGCGTGGCAGGGAGAGGGGTGCTGGGGAGGGTGGGAGCCAGGCCCAGCTGGCGGCTTATCAGTCCACGGGCTGGACGCTTCTAGTTCACACTCAGGAGAGCACACATTTGTCATGAGGCAGGGGCGTGCCCTTGCTCAGACCCCACGGACACCCCACGGACACCCCACAGCTCCCACGGCTCCCAGGGCAATGCCCAGCTTGCAAGGGTATGACCTCCATCAAGCCCCCCCCCCCATATCTGCTGCCCCCTCAACATGAGGAGAGAAGTGCAGAGACACGGAGTAACCGGCCCAAGTGGCGCAGAGCTAGAAAGCTGCCCAGAATATAGGAGTGGTTTTGTTTTATCTTATTTTTAAAGATTTTATTTATTTATTCATGAGAAACACACAGAGAGAGGCAGAGACACAGGCAGAAGGAGAAGCAGGCTCCTTGTGGGGAGCCCGATGCAGGACTCAACACCAGGACCCCAGGGTCACGCCCTAAGCCGAAGGCAGACCCTCAACTGCTGAGCCACTCGGGTGTCCCTACAGGAGTGGTTTTAAAAAGGAGGGAAAAACACACGCATGTCACACACGCGCACACACATGCACACACCCTCAGCCGGACTTTGAGCCCAGGTCTCCCTGAGGATGCATGTTATTTATAAAAATCTCTCTTCTGGTGGACCAGTGGTTACAAATACTTTTAAGATAATCCTTGAAGCGCGGTGGTGGAGAAAAAAAGGGAGACGCCGAGCAAATAACGATCAATGCAAACCGAGGTGTAGGGTCACAGTTGGGATGTCCAGCGACCACTGCTGCTGTGTGTGCATCACCCCGGGAAGGGGGGGGTAGTGACAGCTGGGAATGGCTGGCGGGGCCCAGGATGCCCAAAAGGGCAAACCTCCCCGGGCCCTGGAAGCATCACTGCCTTTGCACTGACGATCCCACTGCCGGGGGCGCGTCCTGACGAAGAGAGCCCCCTCACCCCCCATCACAACAGTGGGATGCGCCCCGTCCCGAGGAGCCAGCTTAGTGACGTGCGGCCCAGCCTCAGGACGGAATAGAAGGTAGTCCTCAGGGGTGACCGGTACGGACGGACAGACTGGGCAAGGGAAGAGGGTTAGATGCCATCATGCGCACAGACTCAAATAAACAAAATACGCGTTACACAAAAGCTGTACAGTGAGAGCCACGGTCACCTGCAAAACGCACCTACACGCACGCACGACGTCTAGAACACACATCCGACCATGAGGTGCAGTCATTTAGGTCTGGGGAGGAGGAAGCGGGGAGGCGGCGAGGAGGGAGGAAGGGGAACCGTTATTTTTAGGCTGGGACGCTCCTGGACTGAGGAAATAGCCAACGGCAGGTCATGAGGCTGGGTGCGCAGTGCCCGCAAACTACGACAAACGACGCACCAATGAATATACTAATTAAAAACGGTCCATTGGGCTTTCCAGTACAGACCCGTGCCGTCCAGGATCAGCCAGCCAGGTGGAGGAAAGGTCCAGAACAAAACCCCTCGGCACCGTTATCTCCGGGTGTTGGGATTAGGGATGATTTTTATTTGTTTTGCTTATCTGCATTTTCAGACATTCTACAATGAACCTGAATTACTTTTTTAATTAGAAAAGCAAATGGGAAAAGGCAAAGCAAGACACAGAACGGAAGCAATCGCCCAGGGGTTTAAGAAGGATCGGCTAGGGGTTAGAGGGAATCTGCACCGAGAGGTCTAAAGACTCTGAATTCAAGCATCCAGCTAATCCTGGGAAAATTATGTTTTGTCTTCGATGCCTGGGGAGCGTTTGAAACAGATTTTCACTGTGTGATGTTAGCTCTGAGCGGAGTGGGGGAGTATATTTTATATACTAGCTGCAGGAGAAATATTTTGTGCACCCTCGTTGGACAGGTATTTAGCGAGCACTTGCTCAGTAAGCATGGCCGTGGAGAACAGAAGCGGGGGCACGGAACGTTCTAGACTGAAAGAATTGCACGTGCCACAGCCCTTCGGTGGGGGTGGCAGGACGTCTCAGAGGGTGTTACGGGTTCAGCTGGGTCCCCCTCAAAAAAAGTGTTGGAGTCCTAACCCGCAGAACCTGTGACTGTGACCTTATTAGGAAGTATGCTCATGACGGAGGTAGATGAGGTCACCAGGATGGGCCCTAATCCAACACAACCAGTGTCCTAACTAAAAGGGGACATCTCGGGACTCCTGGGTGGCTCATCTGCCTTTGGCTCAGGGCATGATCCTGGGGTCCCAGGATCGAGTCCCACATCGGGCTCCCTGCAGGGAACCTGCCTCTCCCTCTGCCCGTGTCTCTGCCTCTCACTGTATGTGTCTCATGAATGAATAAAGTCTTTTAAAAAAATAAAATAAAAGCACGTTGAGATCCCAGCAACATGAATTGTTTCTTAAGAGGGGAATGGGTAGCTGATTTAAAAAAAGGGGGGGGGGAACATCTGGACACGACACACAGACATTGGGGGGGAGTGTCAGGTGACGATGAAGGCAGGGATGCGGGTGAGGTGTCTACAGCCCAGCAGACGTCCCTGCAGCTGGGGGAGAGGCCTGGCACGGAGCCCCCACCTCCCCCGCCCCCCCAGAGCCCCAGGAGGAAGCAGCCCTGCCAACACCAGTCGGGGACTCCAGCCTCCAGGGCTGTGAGGACGCCCACCTCCGTGGCACCGTGATCCAAGCAGCCCAGGACGTTACAACAGAGGGCCTGAGGGAAGGCCAAGGCGGCCCACCCGGGATCAGAGCACAGGCTGAGACCACAGGCAGGTGCCTCACCCCGGAACGCTGCTCACCTGGGTCTCCAGCTCTGTCACCTCCAAGTTCAGCTTATTCAGGTGCTTGTTCACAAACGTGATGAGAGACTGTCAAGGCAAAGACAGAGACGGAAGCCGTGAGTGAGGCGGTCTGCTCCCATCCACCCACCCGGACGGACCTGCCCTTGCCGTCACCGGCTTTGTGAGACGCTTCCAGGATCTCCTCCGTTTGCTAAAATAAAAGGCTCACATGCATCCAGCGAGCCCTGGTCTTCATGCAACCATGCCTGACGCGCCATCCCAGCTGCAGAGGAAAACGCACAACCCCGGCCAACCCGTGTGCGTGCGCACGTGCTCGGCCACACACACGTGTTTACCGATCCTGTAGTGGAACAATCAGCGCCCTTAGGAAGGATACAATCGTCAGGGGAAGAGGACTCCATTGTTAGATGCGTCCTGGATGTACAGGAATGACAGGAGGCCGCTCCGGCTCACCGCCCCCCACCTGGAGGGACCATCGGCCTCCGTAACCTGCAGCAAGCTGGATCTCAGCGAAACAGGGCCCCCAGCGTCTCGTCTCTAACCAAAGTTTAAAACTTGTCACCTGGAACATCTCAGCCAGCAAACCCAGCTTCGAAGGGATGCCACGCCAGCCGCACCCCCACCCCTGGACATGACCACCCCAGCCCTGCCTTATTCATTCTGTTTAAATTTACTGAGCAGCTACTACGTGCCAGGCACTCTGCTTGATGTGGGGGCCATGAAGACAGCAAGACAGGACCCCGTCTGGACAGCCTGCGGCACGGTTCTCCACCTTGGCCCCTGGTGGAGGCGGCGAGGAAATCGAGAGCTAGGACCCAGCGTGTGAGATATGCGATGGCAGGGAGGTTTGCTGAGTGCAAGGAGAGACGTGTGGACCTCCGCAGGTGCCAAGGGAGGTGACACCACGGGAGACGGGAGTGCAGAGGTGGGCAGAGTGGGCACTTGGGCCCTGCACACATGTGCCAACACTTGGGATCTTCAGGCCACAGCTGGATGTAGCAGGAGGTGACCCTGGAGGGGTAGATAGGGTGCTCCTGCTTTTATCCTGGGGGAAAAGGAGCCACTGACATGGTGACTGTCAACGTGGGGGTGGGCAAGGGCCAGGCTGGAAGCAAGCACCGGTCAGGCAAATAAAAGGATTTTGTTTTGTCACTGGGGTCCCCACGGGCCCAAAATACATCTTTTCAAAGAATTAACATCATATCTATCAAAAGACAGGCCATGCCATGGGCCACACCATGGTCAACACCATGTAGTAGACTGTGTGCAGGGCCTCTGCACAGAGTGGTAGGTCCTGCCTCTGGGTCCTGACAGATGGGGAAACTGAGGTAGGGGTTATCCTCTGCCTCAGGCCACCCAGTTGATAGGTGGGGAAGCCAGATGTGAATCTTCTTGTGCATCCACTCAATGGGAGCCAGCTGTGGCTGTTTAAGGGGTAGGGGCTTGGGGCGGGAGGCACTGCTTGGAGGCCCCAAGGTGTGTCCCTCACGACCCAAGGATGCTAAGGCGGCTCCACCCCAGAAGAACCACTGGGGTGGTGCTGTCAGCCTTTTGCCAACGTGCTTCCCAGAACCAATCATCTCACTGTCCCAGGCTGGACCAGCATTTTCCAAAAGTGGGTTCCATGATCACGGTCAACCATGAGATAAACAGATCTCAAAAAAACAAAACAAAACAAAACAAAAAAACAGATCTCGCCATTGACAAGCAAGTTTGGAAAATGCTTCCTGCCAAGTCCTCCCTTGGGAGAACTCCAACACACGCCACCATAGTAAAGGTCCTGAGACGTCCTGCATCAGGAAACCTGTTCTGGGAAATTGTGCCAGACAAAGAGGGCGCTCCCCTAGGTCACAGGCAGAAATGACCAACTGCTCCTTGGATTTCACAGGGAGGTGGGAAGTGCCTCCCCGCACTGAGACGCGTGGGCTGGGTGAGGACGAGCCCTCCTGGCAGCTCCTCCCCCTGGAAGCTCATCATTCCCCAGCCCCTGACTCCACAGCCTCAGTTCACATGGGGTTTTTTGTTGTTGTTGTTTTGTGGGGTTTTTTTGTTTTTTTTTTTCCACCCGTAGCCCACAAGCAGGCTGCCTGGGCTGATGAAGGTCTCGTCCTCTGCGCTCCTGGGTGGCGGGGAAATGGACCAGACAGGCGCCCCGAGCAGCTGGGCCAGCAGAGGCCTGCCCATGTCCAGGGCAGGTCGTGAGTACAGCCCCACGGCAATGGGGCCTGCAAGAGCCAGCGGCTGACACACTCAAAAACACTGTCGCATTGAGAAAAAGCCTGGAGTCGAACGAAGCGCCGCGCTGGCGCCGGCTGGCTAATTCACTCAGCAGAAGCGGGCGGGTGGGCAGGAAGATACCCCGGGAGCAGAGATGTTGAGTTAAAAGGTGCTAATTTTATGCGCTGCAGTTACGTTTTTGACTATAATTACACTTCCATCCATGTGGCAAACATTTCAGAGATCTCAAACACGTTCCCACCTTCTTCCCGGCATGGGGTGCATGCTGCAAAAAGAAAAAGCGGGGGTTGGGGGGAGGCCTGGAGACAGGGGTTAGCAGCCCGACCCGGGGCTTACCTTCTTCACCACGCTGAGCTTGTCCGGGGCGTGGTCAAAGAGCGTGTCGAAGGCGTCGCGCTCTGCGTGGACAGGTGAAGGGACAGGCGGGTTAACGGAAACGCGCGGCGTTGCTCCGGTCCCGGCCCAACCCGGGAATCTGGCAGCCTCTGACCCCCTCCCCGGGGATGTCCCGCCCCTACTCTCCCCACCCGCCTAGAATCCTCGTCTTTTCCGCCAGAACCCAAGGGCAGGTGCGGTCGAGGAGCAGAATCAAGGAAAAGATGCTTCTCACTCGCTGTCTCGGTCTCTCTCAGTTTCTATCTTGTAACATGAAAGTCACGGGTGGTGCTCGAACATCCGCCCCCGTGACATCCTCGGCTTCAGGCATCCCCCGTCCCCCTCTCTCGGTCCCCACGCTCCGGGCGCACCAGCGAATCTGCCGGCGCGGCGCCTCTGAGCCCGCCTCCCGATGGCACGGCTGCCAGCCCCGCACGGGCCCTCACCGGGCACAGGCGGCCGCCTCCCGCCTCGGCTGGCCCACGCCTCCACTCCCGGCCCGTCTCCCAGCTGGGACACTGGAGACCTGGATCGATCTTGCCCCTCCCCATCTCCGCCCCCTAACCAAAGCTCTCAACAGCTTCTCATCACTCCTACAATAAAACTCATTCCCTCTCCTGTGGCTGATGGGACCCAGGGGGGGCAGTCACCAACCCATCCCCCGGCTCCCAACACACACGCACCCTCCCTGACTTCACTCCACTAACTGGCTTCTTGGCTTCTCCTCCATCACATGCCCACCACAGGGCCTCTGCACCTGCTGTTCACCTGCCACACTTCCTTCAGGTTGTTCTCGGATGTCAACTCCTCTGAAGGGCCTTCCATGACCATCCACGTCTAGAAAAGTGCCCCACACCTGCTGACCCTGGGACACTTCTCATAGCACTTAATCACTACTTGAGGGTACATCCTACGTTTGTCCATCTGTTGGCTATTAACTCCTTGCTGGCTGAAAACACCGTCTCGCTTGTTCCCTCCACTGCCTCAGAACCAATCAACAAACCAGGAGACTCTGCTCTAGAATTCCTCTCCAGAACCCTCCTTGGGGGACACCCGTCATGTCCCACCCATTCTCCTTCTTCCTGGGGAGCCCTGCCCCATTCTGCTACCCAAGGACCCAGCTGTGGGCTCCAAATCAACACAGAATCAATCCTGTCCATTTCCAACATGAGGTCACTGGAGGCCAGCTCAATGCGGCTCTCGGGGGTAAGAGGGAGCAGGGCAGGCTGGGAGCCAAGGGCCTGGTTCTGGCCTGGGGTTGCCGTGGTGGGGCCCCATGGAGGCAGGACGGAGCCCACTGCAGCCTGGAGTGCAGGCAGGAATACCGAAGCCTCGCAGTGAATGCGGGGCTGTGGGGAGTCGCTGGTGGTGTAGACAGGGAAAGGAGGGCTTCTGGAAGGCCCTATGGCCCCTGCTTCTATCTTCCAGGAGCCAGCTGTCTCCCCATGTGCTCAGAGGACCTTGGCCAGCAGAGAGGCCCACTGTTACCAGCAGGGGCTTGGGGACAAACCCCAGCATGCAGGTCTGGGGACTGGGGAGCCCAGCCGGGCTGCATGGGGTGAGGGTAGGAAGCCTCCACTGCCTGTTTGGAGATGGCGGGGAGCCCAGAACCAGAGCTGACCCAGGGCCTGCTTCAGGACTGCCTGGCCTGGTCCATGCAGGGGAGGGACGGAGGGAGGGAAGGAGGGAGAAATCAGAGAGAAGGCAGGCCGACACCCAAGTAGGCCAGACAACCAGGTCTCCTGGAGGAAGCATCCCAGCCCTGCCTACCAGCTGGGCCCCAAAAGGAAAGTGCTCAATGTCCAAGGTCTAGGGTGTGGGGAGGCAACTCACAGCCCCGCCCAGCCCAGGTAACATCCTCCTTGGCCTTGGGGGTGGGGTGAGGAAGGTGGGAGGCAAAAAGGACAGGAGAGGGGGACGGGCTGCGTATGTGTGAGCATGTGCGGTATGTGTATACACACCCATGTGGGGAACGTGTACGTGTGTGGTGCACAAACACACACGCATGGGGGGGCTATGTATGTATGTTGTACACGCACACACGCATGGGGGTTTGCATGCATGTGCATGTGTTATGTATGGCATGCATACACCCATACGTGGGGGTGCACGTGTTTGGGGGGAGGACTGCCCAGCTTCCTTCACCTCAAAGCCAACAGTAACCAAAAGGCCCGACCCTGCAGGGTGCCCCCCCTCCAGCTTTTCTACCAAGGCAGCCGTACATTATTTTTATAATCATTTCAGTCAGATTATACTCAGTACGACAGTCTGCTAAGGGGGAAAAAAAAAGCTAAATCTTTTACAAAGCAAAATACAAACTTTAAATGCAGCTTGAGAAAAACCCTGGGAGCAGAACAGAGCTTGACGTCAGCCGGGTAAATTTAGCTGGGCCACCGCTGGGCTCACAGAGCGAAGGCGTGCAGGGAGCACGGGAGGGTGTGGAGGCCCGCCAGCCCCCAGCCACCCCGACCTGCAGCTGGGGCACGGCCCAACATCACAGGGCACGGCCGGGGGCTGGGGGCCGGGGGCCAGGGGCCAGGGAGCTTCTGCTGCGCCCCTGCAGGAAGCCTGGCCTTAGGAACGAACATAGATCCCGGTCGTCTGACCTCAAAGTCCCAGGACATCAGGCCAGTAGTTTCTTTCCCTAAGCAGCTGTTTCCCCCTCCTCCATAAAGAAGGAGTAAAAATAGTCACTAGCTCATGGCCGGTGTAAGAATTAAACTCACAGAGAATCAAGGGAGGAGCATGCCTGGCAGGTGTGTCGTGGGGGCCCTGACCCCACTCCACCCCAATGTCCCATTGGAGGCTCTGGGGACAGTCACGGGGATAAAGAGGGAGCAGCTCAGCCCTGGGAGGGACCCAGGTTGGGTGGGGGCAGATGGGTAAACTGAGCACAGAGAGGACAGGTACCCAAAACAAGCCAGGACGTCCACAGGGAGGGACTGAATCATCCAGGACCGGCCAGCGTCTGCCCCAGTGCGACCCTCATGGATGCTCATTTCAGTCCAAATGTTGTTTCGTTTGAGTAACACTTTTAAAATATAAATTGACTCCGCCTGTCTGCAGGGACCGGAGGCTGCAGCCACACTCAACCTGGCATCCACACCTGCCGTGGAACTGGGGATGTGCACTCCCAGGTCTATGCCGGCCTGCGCAGAGGCTGAGGGGCAGAGGACCCTTCCATGCTCTGGCCCCATCCCTCATTCGTGTTATTGGCCCGGTCCCTGGAGGCACCCAAAGTCTGGGGACAAATGGCCAGGGGATTGAGCGCGGCCTCACACGGGAGCCTTATGTTGAGCGGGGGTTTTGCTGGGACAAGGAGAGGAAGGGCATTCCAGGCAGAGGGAACAGAAAGTGCAAAGAGAAACACAAGAAAGCCAGGGAGGGCTGCAGACCCTGAGGCCCGCAGAGGCGGCTCAGAGGGCCTGGGCCCAGGGCGGTGACCCAGAGTGGCACAGGTGGCCCAGTCAGGCCGCAGTGGGGGGAACGAGCTCTGCTGGCAGAGACCAGGAGACCGAGGCGGAGCTGGGGCACAGGAGGAGAGCTGCTCCCCACTTCTCCCCTGTCCTGAAGCCCAGGACTGGGGAGGGGCCGCCTGCGGAGGAGATGCAGCCGGCAGGCCCGTTGCCATGGAGATCAGGCAGCAGCTCCCAGCTCTCCCAGCCCACCTCAGCCAGGACGGGATGACTCAGGGGAGGGGGGTCTGGGGGGGGGCAGGGCGACCCCCACTCCTGAGCTTGGCATGCTCAGGTGATGAGTGAGCACAGAACAGGGACCCCCTGCAAAGCCCAAGGAGGGTCCACCTGGTATTCTGGAAGCTCCCGGGAGGTCTGCGGCCCGGGGCTGGTGGTTACGGGGGATGCACGCTGAGGAAGACACAGCTCCAGCCCACAGGATGCTTATAGCTCAAGAAGCCATGTATGAAGGGACAGGAGGAGGGGCCCAGGGTCTCAGGGTGTCCCGGCACCCCGAGCCTGCCAGGCCGTGGCAGCTCCCCGTGAGCAGCAGCGAGTGGAGAGGCTGGGCGTGGGCAGGGCAGTCAGGGAGGGCCTCCTGGAGGAAGCTGAGGAGTGAGCCACCAGGGAATCCAGAGGGAGAGCATTCTGAGCAGAGGACACTGCTCGTGCACGAGCTGGACGTGCTCTCAGATGAACGGGGAGCCACAGGCGGCAGACAGCGCAGGAGTGAGGAGGCCGAGAGGAGGCGAGGGGCGTGCCAAGGGTGGTCTGAGGGTCTTGGAGGCCACCTCAAGGGCTGTGGCTTTAGTTTAGCCTGAGGTGGGTCGTAAGGGGGAGGGTGGGGTCAGGGGGTGCCTTAGGAAGCCTGACTCCCAACTCAAGGGGCAGAGATGGGCACCAGGACCCAGGGGCAGTGGGAGGAGGGGGGAGATCCAACCTCAGGGGCAAGGGCTGGAGGGGGCCCCGGGGAGGGGGTCCCACCAGAGAAGTACCAGCAGAGGCCCAGTGACGGCAGAGGCTGCCCGCCTGGGGACCCCGGGGACCTGGGCGCTAGCAGAAGCTGAAGCTGGGGGCGGAAACAGGGGCCTGTCACCCGCTAGCAGCCTGCCGGCCTTTCACAGCAGGGCGAGCCTATAAAGTAATAACAACTCCACCGGCTTCTCGGGCTTCCTCGCCCCGGAAAGGCTCCAATGCCCCTCGTGTTCACCAGCACAGCAGCTGTGAACCCTGGCTCTTCCCCCAAGAGTCACCAGCCCGGAGCCCGGAGCCTGCTGCTGGCCCGGCTCCCACCCAGTCTGCTGCATGGACGCTCCCTGGGGCCCCCACACCTAGAGCTGGGCCAGCGCGACACAGGGGCGGGACATCGCACAGAGAATCAGAGACACCTGGTGATGCTCTGATGGCCCGGCTCACACACAGGGCAGGGCCGCTGCCAGGACACCTGCCCTCCACAGCCCGCGCTCCCCACTGCCGGGCCACATCCCCAGCAATGCGACACGGGAGGGCTTCCTTTCCTCTCCCTTTCTTTTAAATAACAAGGATGGGGCAACTGGTGGCTCAGTGGTGGAGCATCTGCCTTCGGCTTGGCTCAGGGCATGACCCCGAAGTTCCGGGATCGAGTCCCACATCGGGCTCCCCGCAGGGAGCCTGCTTCTCCCTCTGCCTGTGTCTCTGCCTCTCTCTCTCTCTCTCTCTCTGTCTCTCATGAATAAATAAATAAAATCTTAAAAAAAAAAAACAAAGATACTTAAAAAGGACTGAATGGCTACTTAAAAATATTGAAGACCGTGAATTTGCACAGCGCAGCTTCAGGCCTACTTAAAGAGGTTTGAACAAAAACCAAGAGCCATGTGCCCTCTTCAAACACAGCAGTGCTGTGCCTTCCGTCCCTACGATAACTGCAGAGGACGGAGCCCTGTAGCCAAGCCTGACCAGGAGGGCGCCCCTCCCCCAGAGGCCCCCACACCTGCAGGACCAGCTCCAGGTCGGCAGGCTCGAAAGGCACCCAGGGAAACTTCCATGTGGCTTCCACTTTTCCTGCGAACAGCTGTGCCCACTGCTGAACGTGGTATTTGGAGGCGGGGAGGGGTGGTGTTGAGGGCTTTCCATTTTGAAATAGTCCCCAAAGCAGTGAGCTTCACTCCCCCGGCCTCTGGTTGTGGCTGAGAGCCGGGCCCCCCCGCCCCAAGGGTCTAAAGCTGCCCCAAGCTGTCCTGTTATCTGTCCACCCCCTTGCTGAGATGAACCTGGGCTCCTGCAGAGGACTGGGAACAGCTCTTTGGGAACAGACACAGAAAACTAACAGCAATAACCACCCAGCCCACCCTCACGGCTGCCACCGCCAGAAAGCATGCTGGGCCCAGGGCCACATTCAGTATCTCACCCGGTCCTCTCACCAGCCCTAGATCCCACTGAACAGAGAGGTGAAGGAGCACGCAAAGGTCGCCCAGCAGGACCACAGCCAAGGCTGCCCGACTCTAAGGAGGTGTGTTAAGCTGGTGATTTTAAAAAGGGAAAACTACGTATGAAAGTACATCCTGTAGGGATGCCTGGGTGGCTCAGAGGTTGAGCGTCTGCTTTCGGCTCAGGGCATGATCCTGGGGTCCTGGGATCGAGTCCCCCATCGGGTTCCCCTGCTTCTCCCTCTGCCTGTGTCTCTGCCTCTCTCTCTGTGTCTCTCATGAGTAAATAAAATCTTTAAAAAAGAAAAGAAAAGAAAGTACATCCTGTAAAGAAGCTCCGTCCGCCGCTACTTGCTCTCTTAGATTAGCCATGTGTGCCCTGCCTTAGGCCGGGTCCCCCTCCTGGCACCAGCCCACCAGGCCAGCGAGAGAGCACCTGCCACATCCCAGACACGTGCCTGCCACCCCCACCACACTCTCCTTATCCCACCTGCCTGTGGCAGCTCGGAGGAGCGGACAGACCCAGGGTGAACCCCACACTTCCTCGAAGAGCTGAAGAGCCGGCACTGCTGGCCGCAGGAAACCCCACCAAGTCCTGGGGCGCCTCCCCACTGCCCCCCCCCATGTGACAGCACGCATCCAGGAGCTTCCCATCACAGCCCCAAAGTGCCTGAGACTCGGGCTCCCCACTCCCACAGGCACTTACCAAAGCGACCCATCATCATCCTGCAACGGAGAACAGAGAGGGAGAGGGTCAGTGGGTGGCTCAGAACACAGTGCAGAGGGAGCCCAAGGAGCCCTGAGTCGCCCCGCTGAAGGACTTTTACAAGAATCTAGGTTCTGGTTTGATAGATTCTCTGTCCCCCTAATTGCTGATGTGGATTTCTAACTGTCTGCCCAAGATCAGCAGCAAATGGTCACCTTTATTAAATCACCCCATTAGGGACGCCTGGGGGGCTTAGTGGTGGAGCTCAGAACGTGACCCTGGGGTCCTAGGATCGAGGCCCGCATCGGGCTCCCCTGCTTCTCCTCTGCCTGTGTCCGTGTCTCTCATGAATAAATAAAATCTTTAAAATAATAAAATAAAAATAAATAAATCACCCCATTAATGCCATTGGGGGGGGGGATGAAATCATGGGACCGGTTAATAGGGAGAACAGTTCAGCAGAAAACGGGTCTTCTGGTGCTGCTGAATGGTAAGTTTTAAGTTTTAAGCCACGTGGTTTTGGGGTGGTTGTTACACAATTATGGATGACTAAGACCCCACCCCACTCCTCATTCCCCTCCGCTGCCCTCTTCTTGCTCCCAAACAGGCCAGGCTGGCTGTGTAAGGGCCACTGTGGGTGCCAGGCCGAGCACCAGGCCCCTCGTTCCCCCCCACGCCCTCCCCGTGGGCTTGGAACAGCGGAGTGGCTCACCGGGCCACACGGCGACGGCTCTCCAATTCACCCGGGGGCTCCCAGGCCAGGAGTGGTCTCCTGCGTCAGCCCCGAGTTTTGAAAAGACCGTACGTGGATTCATGACATGGTAATTAATCACTCGGTGAACGGATCGGGAGGGTTCACCGAGATGATCAATCTCTAATGATCTGTTTCATCTGAAACAGGTTTGGTGGAGAGGCACGAAGGTGGTGAATTTTAAAGATCCTTAACAGGGTGTCATGGGGGCTCCGAAAAGCTACACGCGAAATCCGCCATTTGATGCGCTATTTTCAATAGTTTTGAAGCCTTTTAGACTTCTTTAAAGGTTGCCCTCTGGCTTTCTCTAAGAGACCAGAGACGGCTCGGTAGTATCTCAAAGGAAAGTTCTAGTTCAGAAGTGTGGCTCCCTTTCCGACGGAGCGGATGCACATGTGGATAAATGAACCGGGACAAGGGGTCCCTAACCACTCTGAACACCTGCTGCCCCCACCCAATATTCTCTAAGGTCACCTCCTAAAATAAGGAATAGAACTCCAAAGGCGGGGGCGCCTGGGTGGCTCAGTCAGCTGAGCATCTGCCTTCGGCTCAGGTCATGATCCCGGGGTCCTGGGATGGGGCCCTAGTCGGGCTTCCTGCTCAGCAGGGAGTCTGCCCCTCCCTCTGCCTCTGTCCGCCCATTGCTCATGCTCTCTCCCTCTCTCTGAAATAAAAATCTTAAAAAAAAAAAAAAAAAGTCCAAAGGCTTTGGAGAATAACTGTTCTCACAGCAGACCTTGAAGACACTAGCATACCTGCCCTACAAAAGCTCAAGTTTTCACTTCTGCTTACCCTTTTCTTCCTTGTAAGAGACTCGGAAGGGGATCGGTTATATTTTTACTTGCTGACCATTCTCTGTGTTATTCCAGAAAAGATACCGGGCAGCCTAAGTTAAGTTCTAATTCCTTTGCTGCCCGTAGTTTGTTTACTTTTCTATTTGGGAGAATTAGTCATTTACATACAGAACCAAACTGCTACCTTGCCCTTCCTCATGAAAAAGGAAAAAAAAAAAAAGATCTTTGAAGAAAGTGCATGCAGGTCGTAAAGCTAGGACAGCCTTCACGTGAAAATCTCATCTCAGGTTGAGGGACATTGCACCAGAGATCAGCCCCCCTGCACCCATGCAGGTCCCGGTTTGGGTCAGGGCCTGAGGCCAGGGCAGCAGGTGCACTTACTCCGTCGTTGTGGTCAGCTCTTCTGTGACATGGCTGGAATGCAGCAGGCCTTCCCGCTTCTGCAAACCCCAAAACGGACAAGTAAGTATACAAGCACACGTGCAGGCTGAGGGGACCGGAGGAAGAACATCACGGATGGGGTAGCTGAGCTGTGTGCGGATGGCCTTGGAGCCAGACCACCTTAGGGACAGCACCCAAGCCACACCCACCCAGGGCAGATTGCAGGTGACCCCATGGGTGACCCTTTGGAAGGCTAGAAGCTGCCCCCTCCCCCCACCTGCCCGCTGGCTCTCCACGTGGCTCTGAGAGCTGGCAGCTGGGGTGGGGGGGAATGGGTGTCCCAGGAGAAACACCCCAACTCCCAAAGGGATCCCCTGCGCCGTGCAGCTGGGAGAGGTAAGGCGCACAGGGAACCCACAGACATCGGGAAGCATCCAGTGGAAGAACATGTGCACTTGGTTAAACACGGTGGCCCCCCTGGAAGTCATGCCCATTCCGAACCTCAGAAGGTGACCTCATTGGGAAACGGTGTTTGCAGATACAGCTGAAGATGAGGCCACAGCGGACTAGGGGAGGTCCTAAATCCAGCATGACCAGAGTCTTTCTAAGTGAAAACAGAGACCCAGACACACTGGCAGAGAGGGAAGAGGCTGAGTGACAACAGAGGCAGAGCCTGGAGGGACGAGTCTACGAGGCCAGGAATGCTGAGGACGGCCGGCAGCCACCAGAAGCTGGAAGGATCCCCCCTGGAGGCTTCGGAGGGCGTGTGGCCCAGCCAGCTCCTCGCTTAGAGGACTCCTGGCCTCCGTAACTGTGAGAGAATAATGTCTGTTGTTTTAAACACACAGGTTGTGGTATTTTGTCACAGCAGCCCGGGATGGAAGATTGTGTGTGCCAGACTTCTCTGGAGGCCCCACAGGTGTGAAGAGGCAGCCATGGGCGGGGATGGGGGCTACAGGGCAGCCTGGACATCTGGGGACCTCAGGGTGGAGCTTGGCAGCCAGCTAACCCCCCCTCCACTGCAAGCCCCGGCTTGAACCCCTCAAGAAATGGGGAACTCACTTCCCACTGGGCCACCCACCATGGATGCCTCTTGAGATCTGAGCTCCCCAACCCTTCCTGAGCTCGGCCTCCGGGGAATTCTCACAGCTGGTTCTTGCAGATGCAGAGCAACCACTGCCCTGGACGGCCATCCACAGCCTCTCGGCCTCACTCGAATCCCCAGGAGAGCCCACCGAGGGAGGGCCAGAGACAGCCCACTCACTCACGTATCCGACATTAGGCACCTACTAGAGGCCAGGCCCAGGGCTAGGTACTGGACACATGAAACTGAGTATTTTTGAGGTTTATAGCACCGTCTCAGGTCTCTGGGAAATCACTGCAACTCAGAAATCAAGCGATCTCCCAAGGCCATGCTGCTAGGTAGCAAACAACGCCTGTCCCCGCATCGCTTCCCTCCACAGAACCCCAGATTCCCTGCATCTCCCATCTCTGGCCGGATCACCGGGCATGGAGGATCAGGCCCTGGACTTCTGGGGCCAGAGGCCGGCCAGTTCCCGGGACCTCCTCTCCCTGATTCCTATGCCTTTGGGTGCGGCCCAAAGAATCCTCCCATAACCCCGGTCAGGCAGGAGGCGCCAGCAAGTGCTTGCCCAAGTCAGTAAAACTTTCTGAAAAACCCAAAAGATTTTCTTGGACCAAAGTGCAGGCCTGAAAGGAAATACCTTGATTGCCGAGCTGTACGGGGCACATGGGGCCCCGCGTCTGACGGACACGGGTTTGGGAACCACATGCCCATGTGTCCTTGGGAAGCCTTTCTCGGCTGGCCGCCTCGAGCAAGCATCCAGGACTCGGGCAGCAGGAATGGTCCCCGATCCCATCACCACTGACCACAAACATCCATCCTTAGGAAGCAGGCAGGGCCAGACGGCAGCGGGTAACCCTGGCCTGATGCCCGGAAGGGGCATTCCTTCCCCCACCCCCACCCCCCACCTCACCGCCCATCCAGGTCACAACCGAGCTCCCTGGGTAACGGAGGGGTCAGACGGGAGACGGCTTTGGAAAATCAGGACCAGCCAGAGCCTTGTAGCCCCAGAGAGCGCAGGGAAAGCATGGAGTTGGATATTGCAAGTATACACAGTATATATATTTATCTATACAAGTAAATACGCAGTACATACGCAAGTACAGATACACAGACATCCAGGTTCCGAGCATAACCTCATCCATCTGGCAGGAGAAGCGGTGCTTTCGCAACCCGAGTCTTCTCCCCGTTTAGTGTCCCCGATAGCCAGTGCGCAGTGCCAGGGACACAGTACGTGCTTCCCACACATTTACTAGACGAGACCACAAACATGGACCCAGGGCAGGGTCTGTCCCCTCCGATGCAGGCGACACAACAGCGGGAAAGGCTGCTCCGCCTCCGTCAGAAGGACCCTAGCTCCCGGTTACATTTCTCCAAGTGAAATGAGAGAAATGACCGTAAGAGAGAGATCGCGGGGAATGATGGATATAATGCAGAGCAGATGCAGAGGAGCTTTAATTGGGGTATCTATTTCATACCGCTGGTCTCAACCCTCTCCGGTGAGTAATAAGCTCATTCAAGAGAACTGAATTCCAACTACTTGGTTTTGGAGAGAAATGAATGTTCTTTAAAAAAAAAATCTGGAAAATTAAACCTCAATACGCTCATGCCTTTGAATCTGCCTCTCTCCAAATCAGTGCCATTGTTTGAGCTCCAATCATTTGTCTCCAAGCCAGGGCGAGACACACATTTTGTCAAGAGGGGGGAAGGAGAAGGTAGCCTCTTTTGGGGGGGGGGGCAGGGAGGAGACAGCAGGAAGGAATCCATCCACAGGAGCCAAGGCCTCCCGATACCCCTCCCACAGCGTCGCGGGCAAGCCCATCGCCCCAAACTCACCCGTACGACCACTACTTGCACAGACACGTGCTCGGGGAGACGGATCGGGGCCCTGAAGTGCATGGCCAGGGCCACGAGGAGATGCAGGATGGCCACCAGGTTCTTCCCGTGAATAGCTTGTCAGGGGAGGCAAGAAGGGAGCTGCTTTAGGTCAGGTTATGTGGGAACCCCGAGCCCACGTCCAAAAGGCAATAAAGACACTGTGTCTAAATGAGACCACAGAGAAAAACCATGAGGAAAAGAAAAAAAAAAAAAAAAGCACGGACCACAGAAAAAATGACAACAATGAGCACCTTACGTACTTTTTTCTAATTTTTTCCTTCCTATTGGCTTTACGGTGACCTCTGCAACCACTTTCAGAAGCATAGCATTTGGGGACGCCTGGGTGGCTCAGCAGTTGAGCGTCTGCCTTTGACTCAGGGAGTGATCCTGGGGTCCAGGATCGAGTCCCACATCGGGCTCCCCCATAGAGAGCCTGCTTCTCCCTTTGCCTGTGTCTCTGCCTCTCTCTCTCTCCCTCTGTCTCTCATAAATAAATAAAATATTTTTTTTTAAAAAAAAGCACAACGTTTTGAAAGGGTCACCTGGGTGGTGTCTTTTCCCTTCTTCCTCTGGGGGCCTCCCCTGAGCCACCCAACCAGAAACAGCTCCCCTCCTCTCTGAAAAAAAGGCAATGACAGGTGTGACCCAGGAGCTAACTCCCAAGAGTGGGGACACTGGCTCTGTCCTGTCCTAGATGCCTCTCACAGAGCAGCAGTGGGAACGCAAGCCCAGATGCCACGATGAGTGACAGCACGGAAAGCTAAGGGGACACACTCGGGGACACTACTCACAGTCCACGGTCCACTGGAGCGCCCAGCCGTGGGGCCGCAGCAGGCCGTGCACCGCTTCCAGCACCGTCTGCAGCTTCTGCTTCTGGCCTATCTTAGACTGTGTCACCTCGGCCACGTTCAGCTTGCAGTCTGCCAGCTTTTCTGCAATGAAAAGGACACAAGCAAGATGTGAGGCATCAGGAGGGGTGCCAGAGGGTCTCAGGGTCGCCTGGCCAGCTGACCGCAAGGGGGCCACTCCCCCACCTGCCTCAGGTGAAGCAGAGCATCGCATAGCAGCAGGGCGATGTCAGGATGGGGAGCATGGAACTCCCAGCTTCCTCGTCCTGTGTGTTCCTTGGGAATGTCCTCCAGTGCAAAAGGGGGTGCAGAGTCCAAGGGCAGAACTAGAGGTGTCCCACTTGGGAACATCCTGTGCATATGACATGGAAAAAATGACTCAAGGTGAAGCTGAGAGGCAGGGAAGTGACTCGCAGGGATGGGGACAGGGACAGCCCCACTCTTGTTGCTCTAACAATTGGACACCGCGGTAAGGATGGCAAGATGTTCGCAGACGTCGCCAGGACTTTATCACCGAGAGTGGGCCCAGAGCCACTTGGAGGAACCAGACAGGAACCGCCACATCTGCTCCAGACCCGGCGACTGACCCTGAGCCTGGCCTCGGCCCCACCATGCGGGCCCCCCACCTGCTAAGAGGCCAGGTGAGAAAGGGCTCTAAGACTGGGGTGTCTCCTGATGGGTCTCCTCGGCAAAGCAACAGCAAGTGTCGCAGAACAGGGTGACCTGTTCCCCGGGAGGGTGACCGAGGTGCTGGGCACAGAGCCCGATCGACTTCGAGCCAGGAGCCAGCTGCTAGCCGAGGCATGGATGGGAGCAACAGCGTAAAAGCAGTGGGATCCAGGCTGGTCACAGGGAGGGGGGGCTCCCATTTTGCAAGTGGGCCTCAGCAAAACTGTGTGTGCGGCCTTTTCTCTGGAGACCTGCTAATTCAGCATTCTCTCTGAGCGTCCTCTCCTCCCTCAATTAGAACAAGAGCAAGCGGTTCTGATGGTCCCTCCAGGATAAGATCATTATAGGGCAATGCCTGTGGGGTTTGAGATGCTCGCTCCCTCCCTCCCTCAGCTCACCAAAAAGTTATACCAGCACCTTCTGTGCGCCAGGTGCTGGCCTGGGGCTGCACGCAGCACAGACAAGGGGCTCCACAGTGGAGAGGCAGCCCCACCTCGCTAACATCAGGTCGGCAGCCGTGAATGCTAGAAGCAAAACAAAGCAGCTCCACCACATGCATCCTGCAGGGGCTGGAAGTGGTTCCCGATTATGTATTTTGATGGCCCCTCTGCACCTAATAGGTCTTAGCTGGATAAGCCACAGCTGTTCCATATGAACAAGCTGAAAATACACAGCAGGTCCCCCAGGTGTTAAGGGTGGAGCGGGGACATCCTGGGGAAGGAAGGGGTGGGTTTCAGAGTCGGGTGGTCGGAGAGCCAGGGAGCCCGGCACGCCTCTGCTGTCCCCGCCACTGGCCAACCCTGCAGACCCTGGGGCCTGAATGTGGCCATGGTGTCTGGAGGAGGAGGAGTGATGGAGAAGGCAGGCAACTGCATCAGGCTGTTAGGGCTGTGGTCACACAGCACCACAAACCTGGGGCATAAACAATGCAAATGTACTTGCTCTGGATCCTGGAGGCTAGAGGATGGGGGGGGGGGTGCAGGGCTGGCGTCTCCCCAGGCCTCTCTCCTTGGCCTGCAGACGGCCATCTCCACCCTGTGTCCCCACACGGCCATCCCCCTGTGTGAGTCTGTGTCTTGATCCCCTCTTCTTAAAAAGGACACCAGCCATATGGGTTTAGGGCCCAGCCCCAACAACCTCATTTTAACTTACTGACTTCTAGAAAGTCCCGGTCTCCAAATACAGTCACAGGCTGAGGTCCTAGGGATTAGGATTTTGACTTATGAATTCTAGGAGGGGCGTGGACAACACAATTCAGCCCATGACAGGAACCAGGGAGGCTGGTTGTGCCTGGGTGCTGCCTGGGGCTGGCCCCAATGGCTTTGCCATGCAGGAGAGAATAAAACAGCTGGCTGCCCACATCACCAGGCATCTCTCTGCCTACGGATGGGCTGTGGGGGCGGCTCAGGGCTTTGCCGGCTTGGCTCTGGCCTCACCTGCCTTCACCACACAGAAAGGGACAGGAAGGTGGGGGGGATTCTCAGATGTGTAGGGCAAACGCGGGGAGGCCAAATGGGGAGCTGTGAACACTCCTCGTGCAGGGACGGGCCTGCCTTCTGCAAGGAGAAGGGAGTGCCGGGAGTTAGAAGCAGGACGACAGCCAGCGAGCCAGCCCAGGAGCTCCCAGGGACCCCAGCGTGGGCATCCGCCCTCAGCCCAACGGTCCACCTTGCGGAAGAGTTACACCCATGGAAACCTGCCGTGTGGCAGTCGGCAGCTGCTTCCATAGCCTGCTCTCAAGAAGAAGGACACACCCAGGGTCCTGCTGGTGACCCGCACCTGGCGATCTCACGTGGCCAAATCCACAGGTCCACTCTGTGTCCTCACCCCCTCACCCCCACATCCTTGGAACGCCCTTGCTCTACCCTCCAGAGCGCAGCGCTCCCCTGGTGCCTACTCCCTCTTGCAGCTGGACCCTTCAGGCTCCTTCGCTGGCTCCTCCTCCTTGGACCCCTTGCTGACCACCCAGGGCCTGGGCCGCAGACCTCTCTTCTCTCTAGATGCACAGGAGCCAGCTTCAGCCTTGGCACTCAGCCACGATCGCCTTTTTTGGCTTTGGCTTCTGCTTCTGGAGGCAGTGAAGAGCAGACTGTCTACGTGGGTGTCATTCCTGGTAACCCTGGGCTCGAGGACGTGCGATCACACAGGTCACTGCCGCGCCCGGTGTCAGCAGAGAGACACCAGCAGTGACGCAACCAGGCAAGGCACGCCGATTTTCTACTAAGATCCAAATACCCTCCTCCACTGTTCTCCTCAAACCGCGGAGGATGTCAAACCACTTGACATACGAGAGATTTAGGATCCACACGGGATGGGAGGCAGCTACTCCGTGATACAGAAGCTGCCCGAGCCAGAGGCAGCCTCATGTGACACTCTGTGGGTGACAGCCCACACTGCACGACTGGCGACACCATCTGCTTCAGAGCAAGCGTGGCATGTGCCCGGGCCAGCTGAAGAGGGGACCAAAAGGATGTGCCTTGAGGTGCACGAATTCTTAGCTCCTACCTGCTCTAAAGATGCCCCTGCCACCCGGCACCTGGGAGGCGCCAGCAGCGTTTACAGACAAATTCAGAGCCTGTCCTGTGATCCGGTGACGGGGTGCCAAGCACCCCCCCACCGACACTTGCTAGAACTCAGGCTTGGAACACGATTTTTTTTCCCCCAAGCAATGGGGTGAATGAAGCAAGCCACATGTGCGTGCAAAAGCATCGGAAGGAAAACATTTAAGCATGTGCCGCGCTCTTAAGTTTGCTTCTGAAAATGCTAGGAAGCGTCTCCCTCGGGAAGTGAGCAAGCCACTCGCTAGAGGGGCCGTTTTAATAAGTCAGCGGCGTCACCCACAGCCAACTCTTCGGGTCCAAGAGCCGAAGGGGAGCTGAGTCTCCACCTCAGGCAAGGAAGACAGCTGGTCACCCAGGCAGCTCCCCCATCAGAGCAATCCTTGCTGGCGGATCCTGAGCTCCAGGCTGCTCCCCGCCCCTTCTCTAGGTCTGTCACCCCAATTGTCCGGTTTAACGATCCTGAGGGCAACCCAGCCTCCGACAGGGCTGAGGATGACCCTGGGAGTGACCCACCAACCACTCAAACACCGTGACTCTGACCGATACTGTTTTTGATCACGTGTACTTGGCGTACAGCTATTGCATTCGTTTCAGGTGTACAATAGGATGATTCAACCTGGACATTATCAATTAACAAAGTCGTGATGATTATTAACAATCCTGATATCATTTCAGATTTATTCTTGTACCACGGAAGTCATTCTAAGGTGGGGATTCCTGGCTCAGCTAAAAGCTCAGAAATCCTTGGCCATTCGGCATTCGGCCAAATAACGAACCTGGAACACCCTGTCCAGGTGAGGCTGCCGGGGACCGTGGCGTTGAACTTCACCTCTGTGCTGCCGAGCTCCACCCTCACCCGGCCCCCGAGTCGGGTTGAAAGGGCCCCAGCTGCTGCAATACCCACCTCCTCGTTCCCCACCCCCCTCGCTCCTCCCAAGAGGCTCCTGGTTCCCCGGCTCTCCGGCCACAAACCTGGCTGTCAGCTTTGAGTCCTCTGGCAGCTCCAACCCCCAAGATCTCTCCCGGGGTGTGCACTGCTGCCCAGGTCTGAGCCGCTTCATCTGAGGCCCGGGCTGCTACAACAGCCTCCTGAATGATCTCAGCGCCTACTCCCGACCCCTCCCTTCTGTACCCTGATGCCCGGGTGACTTTTTAAAATGCGTGGCTCCAATCATGTCACGGCCCTGCTCAAAACCTCTAGTGGCTCCCTGTCACTTGGAATAAAGGGCTTCGTCTACTAGGGCTGGATGTGACCTGGCCTCTCGTCCATCTTCCCAGCCTCGTCCAGCAGCCCCCACCACCTCTCCCCCACCTCCTGCAGCCTCCTTTCACTGGTCTTGAAACACGACAGACTCTTCTCACTCCAGAGTCTTGGCCTGGACTGTTCTTCTGAGGCTGGCGGTGGTGCAGACATCTGCTCAGATGTCCCCTTCCAGAGGGGCCGCCCCCACCGCCCAGATCCTCTCCATCCCGGGACCCTCTGGCTTCCTTCCTAGCACGTGCCACTCTCTCCGAGCAACTATCTGTGTCCTGTGACATTTCTCGTTCTTCCCTCTGCCAGAATGTGGGGGGGTCAGGTGGGTGAGGGGGACACCCTCCCTCTGGTTACCACTGCACCCCCAGAGCCCAGATCCACACCTACCACAAGGTGAATCTTCGAATAACCAAGACAAACACAACTTTTTCCCTCCAAATGTATTTTGTGGGGACAGGCTGAGTAAGGGCATGACAGGTGGGCCACCATCACCAATCGCATGTCTTTCAGGGCAAGTTACATGAGGCAGGAGGGCTGACCCGTGGAGAAAGAGGCACCGTTCTTGCCCCATCTCCCCATCCCCATGAGACAGTTCTGGAAGCTGGGCATGGCCTGCTGCAACCCAGGAGCCACCCTCTGGGAGCATGGTCTCAGGGAGGCAGCTCTAAGGCGACCCTTGGGACATGTGACCCATGCCACCATGCAGAGCATTGAGTGGCTCCTCCCCAGGACGACCCCACTGCAGCCTTTTGCTGGGGACGCCCGTGGACTCACCCAAGAGCTTCTGAAGCACCTGGCCATCGTAAAGGTCCTCCTCCAGCTGCTTCACAATGATCCTCTCCTCCACCAGGACGTCATTGATCCAGTCGATGAGAACCTGGGGACAAGTAGCATTACAGCCTCACTGGCCACACCACGCAGACCAGGGCAAGGGCCAGAGCAAGCCCAGGACCTGAACACTGCTGGACCCTGAGATGTGCCCTGGCACAGCAGACAGACAGAAAGGGAAAGATGCACCCTGGGTTACCAGACTTCCCCTGGGACATCACGAGAGGACAGGAAGGGGGCAGCCACCACAGTGACCCAGGCATCCTCCTGGCAGGAACCTGGGTAGAGGGGGACACTCTCGGGAAAAGGAAATGATGATGCTTGTTCACTGTGCCTCGGAGAGGGGGTTACATGAGTAATAGTAACAGCACTGTCCCGCGTGGCCCGAGGCAGGACAGGTGGACCATAAAACGTCCATCCCTCCCCTCCCATAGGATCTGCACCAAAGCAGCTCGCATCACTTGAGCCTAGAGCCGTGGAGAGAAGGCGGTTCCCTATGGCCCATTACACAAGCTCCGAGCTCCTATTCTTTTCAACAGCTTTATCAAAATAGAATTAACATACTATATGATTCAGCCTTTAAAGTGTGCAATTTGGTGGTTTTTTGTCTTCACCCAATCGTGCTCCCGATGCCACAATCAACTGGAGAACAGCCTAATCTCCCCAAAAGAAACCCATGCCCAGTAGCAGGTGCCCCCACTCCCCCTCCCCAGTTCCTCCCACCACACAGCTATGTTCGCAATCTGCAGATTAGCCTATTCTGGATGAATTCATATAAATGCAATTTCAGGGACACCTGGGTGGCTCAGCGGTTGAGAGTCTGCCTTCGGCTCAGGGCATGATCCCGGGATCCTGGGATCGAGTCCTGCATCGGGCTCCCTGCATGGAGCCTGCTTCTCCCTCTGCCTGTGTCTCTGCCTCTCTTTCTCTCTCTCTCTCTCTCTCTCCCTCCCTCTCTCAGTCTCTCATGAATAAATAAATAAAATCTTGTAAAAAAAATGCAATTTCATGCAAATTGCATTTCATATAAATTCATATCAATTCTATTGCACCTGACATGCGATCTTCTCTGTCTGGCTTCTGTCACTGGGCATGAAGTGTTCAAAGCTCATCCACGCGGAAAACATGCATCGGTCCATCTTTCCTTCCTGCGGCGGGATGACATCCAGGCATATGGATCTATTGCATTTCACAGATCCACCTGCCAGCTGATGGGCATCTGGGCCATTGCCACTTTTCGGCTTTGGGGAGTCACACCACTGTGAAAGTGGGCACCCCAGTGTTCACATGGACGCACGCTCGTTTCTGTAGGCCAAAAGCCTTCCGCTGGAGACTTTTCTTAACAAGGTCTCCATTCTCTTATAACCAGCAACATGTTATAAAAGGAGATGGAGGGATCCCTGGGTGGCGCAGCGGTTTGGCGCCTGCCTTTGGCCCAGGGCGCGATCCTGGAGACCCGGGATCGAATCCCACGTCAGGCTCCTGGTGCATGGAGCCTGCTTCTCCCTCTGCCTGTGTCTCTGCCTCTCTCTCTCTCTGTGACTATCATAAATAAATTAAAAAAAAATTTTTTTTTTAAAAAGTTTAAAAAAAAAATAAATCTTAAAAAAAGGAGATGGAGAAAACAGGGCCCCGATCGGCCAGGCCTGCTCCAGGCGCTTCTCCACAAAATAAAATGGACACCTGAACGGACGTGATCAAAATAGCATAGGATTCTCCTGTGCAGGCAAAGCTGATACAACCACCTAATTGGTCTCAATAACCTCACGGAAGTGGGGGGTCTACTGCCCCTCAAAGATGAACAAAAGGGCACCAGTCCGATACACTGTTCTTTGTCACTCTCTGCAATAGATGCAACCTGCAAAATCGGACACAGAGCAAATTTCTGTGAAGCATCTTCTATTTCCCCACTAACTCAAAAATATTAAATCAGACCCACAATCCCAAGAAGAATAGAGGTAAACATAAATTAAAGGCAGGTGTGGAGGAAGAAAGAAAGTGTGAGCAGCCCTATGGCATTAGGTTTCGACAAAGCCATCCTGAAAGGTCAGCAAGATGGAGCCAGCGCACCCACACTGTCCCTCCCTCCCTGTCCCCAGGGCCAGCCGCCTGGGTTCAGGGTCTGGCCTGGGGGTCTAGCAGCTGGACCTCAATCCCGGGGCCAGGACATGACCACACCTTCAGCCCCCAGCTGAGCTGCCTCCCCTCCCGCCTCCTAGCACTCTCCTCCAGAGCTCAGCCAGCTGTGCCCTCCTCTCTCTGACCTCCCTGAACTGAACCACCCCCTGAACCAATGCAACTTCCAACTGAGCGTCTTGCCGCCTTGCTGGGGCTCTTCACATACCCCTATGCTCCTCTCTGCCTCAGGACCTTGGCATGTGCCATTCCTTCCAACCTAAACTGCCTGGCCAGCTCTCACGCATCCTTCAGATCTCAAGCTTCTGTATCATTCTCTGACCACCCCGCCCCACCCAGGCCACATGCCCCAAAACCCTCTCACCACACTCACGCATCGTTTCCCTGACCCTGTTCACATGAACAATGGGAACACATCTTTCCTTGTAATGAGCTCCCCCACTGGACCCGAAGCTCTCTGAGGGTGGGAATTATGGCACCAGTGGCTCCGCCGTCCCCAGCCCTCGGGGCTCACTGCCTGGCGCTGGCACTCTGTAAACAGCCACCAAGTTGATTGATGAATTGACTGAGCACCCATTATGCGCCAGGCTCTGCGAAAAACGAGACAGATGGGGCCTCTGTTCTTACATTCTAACCCGACATGAAAAGATAAACAAATATACCCACTTTCAGACTGTGATCAATGTTGGGTGTTTTTTTTTTTTCATGATCAATGTTATAGAGAAAAACAAGGCAAGGTACAGTGGAGACGCCTGACAGAGACACTGAGCCAGGCGATGATGGTTGACGCCAACAGCGATGGGTTCTATGGATGGTGCATGCCCAGACTGATAGGATGGGGTAAGAAGGACCCTTCATCTCTCTGGTGTTCCTCCTAAAGCCTGTTACCCTACTCTAATCCGGAGAAAAACAGCAGACAAATTCCCATAGAGGGGCATTCTATGAAATTCCTGATCAATACTCGTCAAAACAGGCAAGGTCATCACAAACAAGGAAAGTCTAAGAAAGTGCCAGAGCCCAGAGGGGCTAAGGAGACAGGACGGCGCACAGTAATGTGGGATCTAGATGGGGTCCTGGGCCGGATGAAGAAGGGAAAAAAACAAAGAAATCTGAATAAAAGGTGGATGTTAGTTAACAACAATATATTAATACTGAATAAATGTGCCATGTTGATATAAGATATTAACAGAGGAAATGAGGTGTGGGTGGACGGGAACTCTCTGTACTCTCTTTTGCTATTTTTCTATAAATTTAAAACCATTTGGAAAATCAAGTTTATGGGAAAAACTAAGGGTTTGGGGATAGAGAGGGTATAGTGGCCATCAGGGACCAGGAGGTCAGGGGGCGTCTCAGAGCAGGTGACATCTGAGCAGAGATAGGAAGGAGGATGGGGATGAACCTCAAGGCCACCTAGGACCAGCAGGGAGGTGCCAGGTCGTGGAACTGGGGCAGGAGGACCGGGGGAGGGTGATGCCAGCCCCGGACGCCCACCTGTCCTCGAGGGCAGCGGCCGTGAAGTCACTTGGGGCAGCGGATGAGGAGAGTGACTGTGGGTACCAGTGGGACAGGAATGCACCCAGACCAAGAGATGGAGGGAGGTGGGGAGCAGCCGGGCAGGTGCATGAGGCGTCTCCGTGGTGCTGAGGTCCCTGGAATGATGTGAGAAGGCCAGAGGGAGACCTGTGCCGTGGGCTGGAGGCACCAGGGAGGAAGAAGAGAACAAACAGGGGGAGACAGTCAACAGTACAAGCAGGAGGGAAAGGTCTAGAAGTAGCTGGGAGCATCTGGAGCTGGGAGGACATCTGGCCCCTCATGCCCCAACCTCCATGGGGTGAGGCAGAGACTCACTGAGCCATCGGACCCCATCATGCACCCTGCCGGGGCCCCAGTTACACGGCTGCAGGGTTGGATTCAGGGATCACAGGAAGGCCTGCCCCACACCTGCCTCCCCCTGGCCACCAGCAACCTGGCTCCTGGCAGGAATGCCCTCATCCTGGATCCCTTAATCCCACAAAGCTCTACTGTGGCCCTTTTATCAGCAATTTTACAGCGATTATTGGGGCCAAGTGACAGCATTACACTCACCAGCTATTGCTGAGCACCGTCCTCGTGCCAGGCTGTGGGGGGCAAAGGTGTCCCCGACCCCCAGAAGTCGACGCTCTAGCTGGGAGATGGGCAGGGATGAGTTATGAGCCTGAGCAGAGGAACGGCAAAATCCGGGCCATGGAGGCTCAAACCTGCGCATCTGACGTCTCAGGGAAGGGGAGGTGTGCAGGAGGTAAACCTGGAGCAGGCAGGTCAGGGGGCCCGGGCGCCCACAGAGAACCACCTCCTCACTGCGCTGCTGAGGGTCCGGGCACGATTCCACGTACCAAGCTCTCTCAGGACCGAGGATGGGATGCTTCTCCCCTGAGACCCAGAGACCTGGAATGCCCCCCACTATGGCTCTCCAAGGCGGACCCACCTCCTGGTCCCCGAACCCACTCCCACAGCCACAGAACTGAGACCCCTGTGGCTATGCCCCTCCGTGGGGGCCTGTTCTGGCCACTTAATGAGATTTTTACTGATGTGTGTTTTTTGCAAAGTGTGTTATTTAAACTTCAGAGATAAAAATGAGTGCGGGGACACGAGGCAGGGCAACCCTAACACCCATTCTTGGCCTCAGAGCCTTCCCCGACCTGGATCCCCTCTCTGGCCAGTCTTTCCCTACCAAGTTCCCACAATCCTCCCAGCCTGTCCTGCTGCCAGCCTCTTGTTTAGATGCAGATCTTTGGCTCCTGCACCTTCTCACCTGCCCCGGGGCCACCCCTCACTTCACAGCAGCCACAAGGGGCTGACCCTGGACCTCCCCACAGGCAGACTGAGCGCTCCCTGAGGCCAGGGATGGCACCTGCTACTTCAAACTCCCCACAGCACTCAGCAAAGCCCCAAGCCCTAAAAATATCCTAAATACCAGGTAAGTGACGACTAATCACGTTCCTCATGTTGTCTCTAATTTTTGGCTAATAGCTTAAACGACTTTGTAAGCAGAATTTTAAAACGCCCCCTACGATCCCAGCCTGCTATGCGCAGGTCCCTGTCACCCTTGGGACCGTGAAGACAATGGTTTGCGTCTCACGATTAGGCTGTTCCAGGACCCACTTGACCTCAAGAAAGAAAGATTATTCAGGTGGGCCTGACCTATGCACATGAGCCCTTTGAATCTGGACCTAGAGGTTAGGGACCACAGGCCAAGAGAGGGGAAGCAAGGCGGAGAGTCTCCGCTGCTGGCTCTGAAGGCAGCAGACCCACCTGGAGAGGAGGGGCCTCGAGGGGCAGAGAGCTGATTCTTCCCCAGAGCCTCCAGAAAAGAACTCAGCTGGGGACACCCCGAGCAGAGAACCCAGCCACACCACGCTGGACCTCTGACCTGCAGAACTCTAAACGGAGCGTGCTAATAAACGGAGGTTGCTTTAAGCAGCTGAATTGATAATTAATCACACATCAACAGAACCTAATCTGAAGGGCATTGGCTACCACAACTTTCAAGCATCAGCCTCCTATGCAAGCACCACTACCACCACCCACAAAACCTAGGGCCCGTACTTGAGGTCTGGCTCCCCCTGCATTTTAGCTGTGTGCCCCCTAGCCAGTCGCTTAACCTCTCTGGTCCTCAGAGTCTCCATTAAAAAGAAAACAAATCAAAAGAAAAATTAAAAAAAAAAGAAAGAAAAAAGATAACAAATCAATTTCTATCTCTGTGTGCATCGTGTGTGACCCAGCTATTCCAGTTCCAGAAGTTTCTGCTGAGGTACTAATCCAAATGTGCCCCTAGGCATTTACTACCGTGGAACGATGCCAAATCTTGTGTAGGGAAAGCTATATACACAAAAGACAGAGCCCGAAGGGACACAAATAAAACCAAATTACCTCTGCCTTCTGTTTGATTTTTGTCTCCCAGGTTTTCAGCAGTATATGCTGCTGTGGTAGTTAGAAAAAGTAATAATAAATACCCTTTTAAAAAAATCACTGTCCAGATGGTTTCTTTGCAGAAATTGACAAGCAGATCCTAAAACGCATATGGAAACCCAAGGGCTCCCAAATAGCCAAAACAATCTCAAAGAAGAAGAAAAGACTCGGAGAACTCACACTTCCTGATTTCAAACGTAACCAAAAAGCTAAGGGAATAAAAACACGTGACGCTGGTGTCAGGACAGACACAGAGATTTCTTGGCTAGGACACCAAAAGCACAAACCACAAAAAGAAACAAAAGATAAACTGGACTTAACAATAAAAACTTTCATCCTTCACAGGATAACCAGCAAGAAGGTAAGAAGCCCGCCAAATGGGAAAAGATTTTGCTAAATCCTCTGAGACAGGCTCTGTACCTAGAACATGAGAAGTGCTCTTACGACTCAACAATAAAAAGACAACCAATTTTAAAACGGGCAAAAGAGCCGGAGAGACATTTCTCCAAAGCAGCACACGCATGCCCGATGCATGAAAAGGTGGCCAACATCACCAGCAACTGGGCAAATGCAAATCAAAGCCACGGTGAGATGCCAGGTCATGGCAACTCGGGTGGCGAGCACGAAAAAGATGCGCAATAACAAGCGTCGGCAAGGATGTGGGGACACTGGGAACCTTTCCCATGTCGCTGAGGGGATGTAAAATGGTACAGCTCCCCACAGGGAGCCTGCTTCTCCCTTTGCCTGTGTCTCTGCCTCTCTCTCTCTCTGTGTCTCTCAGGAATAAATAAATAAAATCTTAAAAAAAAAAAACAAAAAACAGTGCAGCTGCTCCGCAGAACAGCCTGGCAGTTTCCCAAAAGTTGAGACAGAGAATTATCATCCGACCCCACAATCTCATGCCCAAGTTCGCACTGGAGAACTAAAAACACCTGTCCGCGCAAAAATCTCGTACACGGATGTTCTAAATATTCACTATTCAAGACCGTGAAAAGGCGGAAACAACCCGAGGTCCACCCGCCAACAGATGAAGGTCCCTCCATACAGTAAATAGTATTCGGCCATAAAACGGAACCAAGTACTGACACCTGTTACGGACAAACCTTTCCATCACACCAAGGGATAGAAAAAGACCACAAAAGGCCACCGACTGGGACACCTGGATGGCTCAGCGGTGGAGCGTCTGCCTTCGGCCCAGGGCGCAACCCCAGGGTCCTGGGATCGAGTCCCGCATTGGGCTCCCCGCAGGGAGCCTGCTTCTCCCTCTCCCTGTGTCTCTGCCTCTCTCTGGGTCTCTTAGGAATAAATAAATAAATCTTAAAAAACAAAATCTACTGAGGCGACGGTCGCATGACTCTGGGAGGAGACTCATGACCACTGATCTGCTCGGGGTGCGAATTCTGTCTCACTGAGGTGGCCGTTCGGTTAATCTCTGGGATGCAGCTATGGACGCCGACTTCTGCGGGGCTGTTGTGAGGCTCGTCAGGTGGTGTGGCTGGCAGTTCCAGGCCCCCACGGTGATCTGAGCAGATGTTCGCGTGGCCATCCCTGGAGCACTCTCGTGTCAAAGGCACCTTCCTGATTTACTCAGCATGACCAGCGGCACCTAGTATATGCCAGGCAGCCCCTCCGCCCCGTCCCAATCCCAGACATGGGAGATAATGAACATGACCTAATCTCTGCCCCACGTGAAGCAGTTAAGGTGTCACAGCAGCTTACTGGCAAGGGCATGTGCAGGAAGGGTCCACAAGAGGACACAGGAGCCAGGCCCATGTGGTCCTTCCTCAGCTACTAGAAAGAGCTGGTCCCCACCCTGCTAGGGAGTCTCAGACCCTGCTACCTCTCTGATCTTATCTCTAACCACCATGCCCCTTGTCCACGAGGCTCCTGCCACACTGCCGTCCTTGCACATGCCAATCACGTGCATACCACAGGACCTTTGCACCTGCTCTCGCCTCTATGGTAACATTCTTGCTTACAGCTCTCCATTCAAACGCCACCTCCCTGACCACCATACCTAGAACAGAGGGAGAGGAGAAGTGCCTACCCGCTTCTTGTTTTAGCTTCCATCGAAGCACTCGTGGCCATCTGACCATATGTTCTTTCACCAAACCTATCTCCCCAGCTGGCCTCTCTGCTCCACAAGGGCTGGACCTTTGTCTCACTCAATGACACATTCCCCAGCGCCTACATTTGGATCAGACCCACGGAAGGTGCTCCTGCAACCTGCAGCAGCGCTGCCTATAGGCCTGGCCGGTCTCTTGGGCACACAGACATCTGGTCCCAGAGGCTGCCTGGCCTGGAGCTCAGTCCTGCCAGAAAATACAACTGACATTGTTTCTACTACAAAGAAATGAAAACTTAAAAATAAATAATAAATAAAAATAAAATAAATAAAAATCCCATCCAATCGCTGATCTGATCCATTATAAAACAGGACAGAAAAGGGATGAAAATCACACTCCCCACAGCAGATTGCAGGGGTCGGCTCCGGGGAGCCAAAGCAATCCGGCCTCCAATTTTGCTGCCGTCCCCCCGCGGAGACGTGACCTCCCCTGGGACACCACAAAGCAAACACCATCCTACGTCCCTGCCCGTCCGTCTTAATCCTGTTCCCACACGAGACTTCTTAAAGATAGCACCCCATCGCTGCTTCCCGGACGTGCTCATTTGCAAACCCCAAATCCTGCAGGCAAATGTCTGGGACATACATTAATGATGCCCTTGGCGTGTGTTGTTTCACAGGCTGGCCTTCAGCAGAATAAAAAAAAAAATCACTTTCCCTCTGGTTCCTTGTGAACGATAATCAGGATCTGCGGCCTGTCTCCCCCAAAGCTATGACAGTTATGTTTTAATCACTTCCAAACAGGCTCCTTGCCGCTTAATCCGCTGAGGCAGGCTGGGCTGCAGGCCGGGAGGGGTGGGGGGTGCCGGCCAGAGCTGGGGGCCAGAGCTGGGTGCTGGGCCGGGACGCATCGCAGGGGCATCGCCACGCACCCTGGGCTCCTGCAGCACCGTCTTCCGCCCAGAGGATCATTTTCCTGCAGCCGGTTTTCTTCACGGGGACGCGGAGAGGAAGCAAACCGAGCTTAACAACCAGGAAGAGTCTTGTCCAATAAACTGGGAAATGAGATGTGAAATCCGCTCGCAGGGAGAAATGTGTACCCCGGTTAACGACATGGGCAGCCCGCCTTGGACCAGCCAGCGTGCCTGCAAGCATGCAAGCCTTTCTCTTCTCTGGCTCTTCCTTCTGGAAGGCATGACAACTGCCGCGTTGTCTTTCGAGGATCATTAAAAATATAAAGCATCTCCTCTGGAGGCTGCCGCCTGCCCGGGCCACGCAGGCAGTTCCCTCATAAGGAGTCCAGGGAGCTTCTGGAGGATGCTGGGGACCCCAGCGCAGAGGGAGAGGATGGTGCGGGAAGTCGCTCAGGACGCGCGTGCCCACCTCCCAAGCCCAGTCGCAGGCCTGGCCGTGCACCCCCGGCCCCCCGGCCCTCCCCAGGCCGCACCTGCCGCAGCGCCTGCCAGACGGCAATAACGGGGACTCTTGCAGGTGACCTGCTGCACCCTCGCAACACCGCTGTGCTCCCCCATCATCTGGGCCGGGATTGGAGTCAAGGCAGCCAGACCCCAAGCACGCCTCGCCCCTTCAGCCCTTAACGTCACACTACGCACAACAGATGCTCAAAGACAATTTTTGGATGAGCGGCCTCATTCTTCCTGCCTGGCTTAGGTGGAGCCAGGGTTCTTTTTTTCTAGGAAGCAGAGGGCAGCTCATGATATTTTAAACGGTGACAGTCCTGGGGCGGGGGGGGCAGAGGGGCTAAGTCTAGGACAGGGAGGGAGACAGGACAGGGGCCAAGATAAGAGGTAACAAAGGAGCAGATGATAAAGAGCAGAGCATGAAAACAAGGGGGCTGACGGTGCTTCCACAGAATCATCCTTCGGTGCCCAGGCTGGGACGTGGCCAGGGGGTCAGGGTGCCAGCCAACCTCACCCCTGACCTGCTTGGGCTCGTGTGTGGTCCACACTTCCCACTGAAAACCCCGTTTCTGAGCAGAGAACCTCTGCAAAGAACCACCGGCAGGTGCCCTTTGCTGAGGCCTCCTCCTCAGACATGATCAGCCAGCGGTGTGGACAAGGAGAGACCATGGTGCAGAAAGGGGGTCAGAGAAGCAGTAAGGATCATGCAGGTCAAGTGCATGGAACTCCAAGATTGGCCACCCACAGCCCCGGTTCCCAACAGGGGGAACCTTTGGGACCACCTGAGTCAGCATCCAATTCACAGGTGCCCCCCAACCCCTACCCCAGGCTCCCCAACTCTGTAGGTCTTGTCCCTCAGCCGCACGCCCTCGCAGGTGGTTCCAACACACAACCTCATGCTGCTGCTGCCCGTCCAGCCCCCTCACCCGTTCACTGCTCACCCTGCAAGTGGGAACCCGTGCCACCACGTGCGGGCACGTCCCCCCCAGCACTGGGGACGCGGCTGGGAGCGGAATGATGAGGCTCACTGCGCGGGACCCCCTTCCAGAGGGAGGAGATGAGTAAATGCACGGTTCCAGGCCACACGGGGTGTCGGCAGGGGCAGGGAGGGAGGGAGCCAGCCAGGACAAGGAGGTGGGGTGTGGATGGAGCGCAGGGCCAGGGTGAGAGGGCTGGAGAATGTGTGTCTGCGGAGGGAGCATCACAAGAACACGGACACGTGGAGAAGAGGTCTCGGGCCTGGGGCTGCAAGTGCACAGGCCAGGTGCAGGCCGGCCTGGGCCTCAGCCTCTGGCGGGTGGTCTCCGGGGCCCCTGGAGCATCCTGCCGGGTGGTTTACACGGGGGCTTTGGGATGGCCACAAAGGACCAACGTGGCTTAGGGCGGGGGCTTTGGGCCACACTCTATTCGCCACGTGGGAGGGCTGGAGACAGGTTGGCCCCGGAGGGCAGTCAGGCAAACTGTGGGATGGCTCCCCCATAACCACGCTGGACCACGAGGCTCAGGGAGCTTCCCTGGCTAGCAACGCTCAACAATACCATCATATCAGTGCCACTAAGTGACACTGTGCATGAGGCCACCAGGAGAAGACACCTGGAAGTGCCACGTTCGGTGCCCCCCTGGGCCTGCCCTATCTGCGTCCTCCCTCAGCATCCTTGCACCGTGATGACACATGACCGGGCATGTGGCAGCACATGGTGAGTTCCAGGAGTCTTTCTAGTGTCAAACCTACAAGTCGTCCTGATGACCCCAAACGTGTAATCAGTGTCAGAAGTGAGGGTGGGCTTGGGGGACCCGCCTGCCTGACCTCACACCTGGGTGAGCACATGCTCAGCGGCAAGGAGGCCGGTGGCGCCAGCACAGCAAGCAAAAAGGGAAGGTGTTGGAAGTGATGCGGGCTGGGCTGCCCCCCACCCACATCACCCCCCGCCCCGGGACAGGCCGTGGTGCCAGCCGCCTGTCCCAGGAGAGGATGGCGGGCTGCCCCCAGCCCCCCGCCCAGCGAGGGGATGCTGAGGGGAGCAGACCTCGACTCGGACACCCCCAGGCTGCACAGCCTGCAGCCCACTCGCCTGGTGAACGTGCGTGAACCCAAGGCAGCCAAAGCTCAGCTCCAGCATCCCCCATGCCACCGCCTGCATGTGTCTCTGTTGAAAAAGGCTCTCGCTGGTGAGAACTAATATTTCCCGCACGTTCCCGCACGCCGCCACTACAGCTACCAGCAAGGCGCAGCCAGCCAACCCAGCGCACCCGTCTTGCTTGCTGCGTTAACGCTCACTTTGGAAAATGCTTGATGAAGTGAAAAATATGCCGCCAGCCTGCCTTGAGATGCTGCTGCCTGCAGTCTGAAAGCAGTCAGAACCTTCCAGAAATTGCCTGTCTCCTGGCACATGCACTCCAGGCTAGCGGGAGGGCCGCAGGAGCAGACCTCAGAGTCTCACAGCTGGTCCTTCCAGGAACCAGGTGGCCAGCAGACCCAGCCGCTTGGGGGCAGCAGTTTGGGGAAGGCAGGTGACTTAGCCTGGTGTCCCAGTTTCCTATGGCCACTCTAACGAAGGACCACAAATCTGGTGGCCGCCACAGCCGCAGGGTACTGTCTTACGGCCCTGGAGGTCAGAAATGCAAAGTCAGCCACACAGGGCTCCGGCCACTGGGTGTTGGGAGGCCTGGCTCCTTCTGGAGGTTCTCAGGGAGAATGTTTCCTCCCCTCCTGCAGCTTCTAGGTGATGCCCGCGTCCTTGGCACACGGTCCCTTTCTGCAACTTCCAAGCCTGAGATGCTGCACCTCCATCCACGGGCAAATCTCCCCTGCCCCGCCCTCTTCTAAGGACCCTCATGCAGGGACTGGGCCCACCCGGGAGACCCAGAATCATCTCCCAAACCAAGACCCCTGTGTTACCTCTCCAGGGTCCCCTTGCCACGTAAGGAGGTAACAGTATTCACATCGACATCTTCAGCGGCCAGGACTCAGCCCACCACCCCGCGGTTCCCCAGAAAGCAAGCCCAGGGCCAAGCTCAACGCTGCTCTCTTGCTGGGGTGCTGGGGGGGCAACCCTAGACTAGCAAGAGGGAGCAGGAAGGATGGGAGGCAGGGGTACCACTGAGCTGACCACAGCTTTGTAAGAAAACTGGAGCATGGCCCTCCCAACCACCCAGTGGGGAACTAAGGCAGAGGTGCTCACTCTCCGGTGCCTTCTGGGCCTTCATCCTACTTTGTCTGATGGGGCACGGACCTGCCCGTGCCGCCAGCCGCTCTCACCAGCACACCCCATACCCTGCAACGTGGCCCATCAGCCACATCCGGGATCCAGAAGAGGTGGAGTACCCAGAGCCCACACTCAGGTCCCGCTGGGCCGGCCGCCCTGGATGCGGAGACACTCTGGTCCCCTCCATGTGGCCTGAGGAAGGGCGTGCAGCTGGCCAGCCCTCACCCTGGAGGGGCCAAAACAGTCTGTGGTCTTAGGAGAGGCAGCAGCACCAGAGAAGCCCACGGGGCCCAGTGAATCCCAGAGGAGCTGAAGCAGACCCCACACAGGAGGAAGGTGATCTGATGACCATCTCGCCACTCCCAGGGCCCGACGTGGCACCTGACATTCAACCTGGGCTCCGTGAACACGGTGCCAGATGGCTAGACCCATTCAGGCCCGTGCACGTCAGTAACACGTGGTATAACCTGGCGGTGCCTCTCCCCTTAGTCCCCACGGGAACGTGAGGATGGCACCTGCTCCCCTGGGGGTGTCCCAGGGAGGCAATGCCTGCCAGCTCTCCAGCTTT
This sequence comes from Vulpes vulpes, assembly GCF_048418805.1. NCBI lineage: Eukaryota > Metazoa > Chordata > Mammalia > Carnivora > Canidae > Vulpes > Vulpes vulpes. The sequence goes on from NC_132795.1 coordinate 51,882,343, forward strand.
GCTCAAACTCTGGAAGAAACAGAAAGCAGAAAGCTGTTTGTGGCAGTTAACACAACGTGTCAGCCGGACGGGGCCACCGAAGGCCCAGACGGCGGTTCCAACCTTCCTTCTGGCTGCGTTGGTGAGGATGCTTCCAGATTAGCGTTAGAACTGGTGGACTGAGCAAAGTGGAGCCTCTTCTGAGAACGTGGATGGCCGTGGACACGGATAGGCCTCATGCAACCCACTGGGGGTCCGAATAGCACAAAAATGTGGCTAAAATGCGGAAGGCGGGATTCACCGTCCCCTACCTGACAGCCTTGGACCTACACCACCTGCTCTCGGGCGTCTCCACTACAGGAGGCAGATCCTGTGACTCCAATCCCGTGAGCCAGTTTGTCATAATAAATCTCCTACATGGAAACGGATAGATAGACGGATGGATGGATCCATTCTGTTGGTTCTGTTTCCCTGGAGAAGCCTCACTGAGGCAGCACAGACCCTTTGTGCTACTGAGGCATCCCCCGTAGTGACATTTTGGCGGCTGAAAGACAGGGTCCCCTTCCTCACCAACGTTCTTGTGTTCAGAGAAACAGAGCAGGTATTCAGGGGAGAAAAAAACATTCTTCATAAAGGAAACCAGGTAACCTAAGTTGCTAAGAATCAACGTTTTGGGGGGCAGGCCCTAACATGGACCGTTTCCTGCTCATTTTTTTCAGGATGCCAGTTTTTTACAGGACGCAGCTTGCAAAGATTTTCCTTATCCTGCATCAGCGGCTGTGAGAACGCGGTCTGCACCACCCCGGGTCCGACAGCGCTGACTAAGGTGGAGAAGCTTTTTGAAAAGTGCTTCTAGGGAGCACCTGGGTGGCTCAGCAGTTGAGCGTCTGCCTTTGGCTCAGGCCATGATCCTGGGGTCCTGGAATCAAGTTCCGCATCCGGCTCCTCACAGGGAGCCTGCCTCTCCCTCTGCCTGGGTCTCTGCCTCTCTCTGTGTCTCTCATGAATAAATAAATAAGATTAAAAAAAGAAAGAAAGAAAAAGAAAAGCACTTCTAACAGCCTCCGTCGGTGGCATGGACTGTCCTACGTGGTGTCCGCAGAGCCCGGGGGTCACCCGCGTCGGCCTCAGGCTGCAGAAGTGAGAGCTTTCCCACGACCAGCTGCTCTAGTGCAGAGCAGGGCCTCTCGGGGCGAGGACGCTGTCAGCACCCGAGCCTTTGCTCATCCACCGGGGGGATTAACTTCTGAAGCCCTATTGTGGCTCAGATCAGAACACTCAAAACTGCAATCGGCACTCAGACACGCCAAGACGCCACAAATACGGCCTCACTACTGAGCCGGAGCTCAGAAACCAGGCTAAGGAGACAGAAGCCACTGCTGACGCCCCGAGGCGGCCATGGGGCCCCCAGCCCTCCTGTCACCACTTCCCTGACCCCCCGGGACCAGCTCTGGGGCTCGGACCCTTGCCCTCCAGCCCCACCCGGCCCAGCCGTCGCCCGCCGCAGCCCAGAAGCAATGCACTGACCAGGGTGCCCCTTACCTTGACAAGCTCCTTGAATTTGGGGTCGTCCTTGGAGGTGGGGTCGATCATCGTGCGCTCCTCGTTCTCCTCTGCAGGGGGGGGGAGTTGCGGTCAAGCACTAGTGGGAGTGGCAGGGGTGCAGGGACAGCTGGCTGCCCCTGCCCAAAGTGGGGGACAGGGATTGAGAGCAGAGACCCCAGTCATTGTCCCGGGGGGGGGGGTCACCCCACCAGCCCTGCACGGCCACACATCCCTTCTCCCGAAAGGGAGGCAGCCATCCTCTACCACCACCACCCCCCCAGCCAGGGAAGAAGGGCGAGGGAGGCATGCACACAGCCTGAATCTGTGGGAAAAGCACCGCACAGCCACCGTTAATAAATACGTGCACTGACAAAGCTCACCATTCTGTAAAATATTAGGGCAAAAAATTTTTTTAATTGCAAAAAAGAAAAAGGAAGGAGGTGACATTTCCCAATAAAATGTGTTCATCCCTGTCCTGTTTATTTGTTACCCACAACCAGGCCTTGATCCACAGACAGTGGGGCCCAGCGAGCTGCTCCAGAGGGACTGCGGGGAGGAGGGGTGCCAGCGGGAACGACCCTGGAGGCCAGGCGCCATCCAGAACAAAGCGGAGCAGTGTCCCCGGGGAAGGAGACCCACGTGGTGGGTCCCACCCAGCACGCCCAGGGCCTGGGTGGGACAGCTCTGGCTTGGGCAGAGCTTAGGGCCTATTAACTATGTTGACATCTCAGGGCCTGGGGACCTAGAGACACCGCTCCTCCTAGGACTGGCCAGTCCCCAAGACAGCAAACAAGTCCCCTGTGACTGCCTTTGATGCACACCCCCCCCCCTCAGAGCCCACCCCCAGCCGCCACCTGTTCTGCTGGGCTCTCACGCTCCCAGCCCACCAGACCCTGCCCAAACCCCCCGGGGCCCGGTACAGACGGCTCAGAAAGCCCCCGGAGCCCACCAAGAGTATCCTACTCTCTAGTCGGCACTAGGGTGCCCGCCCTACCCCCACCCAGCCCTTCCCATGAGAAAAGAGAGGCCACATCTTCCCCGACCTCGGGAACTGCGCCTGTGACGGGCTGTGTCCTCAACGGCAGCCAACCCTCGACCCGTTGGCCTTGTCGTCGTGCAGACGGGCGTTTGAAATCACAGAGGCAGAAGCTTACAGAGGAAGTCTGGATTATTTTTTTTCCCCTACAGACGTTTCTAAACGTGACCTTGAGCTAGGAGCCCAGATGCTCTCTTGGATGACCCCCCGCCCGCTCGCCGCCCCCTGCTTGGCATCTGATCACCAGGCCACGGCTCTGGGGCTCCCCCACCTCAGCCTCGCCAGCCGCAGAGGCTTAGCGACATTGCAACCAGGGGGCTGGTGGGACACACGGTACCTAGCAGGGTGTCTTCGGGGTGAACATCCGCCGAGGCAGGGGACATCGGCGAGTTGATGGCATGTCTGCCTTCTTCCTGCAGGTCACTCACTGTCGAGAAAGGAGAGCACGGGTCAGTGTAAATACGGTGCCGCGGCCTCGCGTGCCGGCCGCGGAAACACAGGCATCAACGCCCGCTTTGGAAGCATTTAACAAACATTCCTCAATGGCCTGTCGCCCAGAAAGAGTCCGAGCAAAAATGCTCTGAACCAAGAATACATCCTGCAGCTCTTCCCTCCTGCGCCAAGTATTTCCCGATGCCCGCCAAGCCCTGCCAGTCTGTTTCCACTGCTCTCTGGAATACATGACTCAGACACGGAAGCTTCTGGATGCTTCCAAATCCGCCCAACACCCCAGAGATGGACCAAGCTGGATTTGCAGCGACAGGGCCTGCAAAGGAGAAAGGAGGGACCCCCTGCTCCGCCCCCCACCCCCCGCTCCCTGGAGAGCCGTGTCCTCAGCGGTGGGATCTGGGGGCAGAGGCCACTCCCAGCCCACATGCAGGCAAGTCCAGAATTGAAGGCAATGCTGTTGTCGATGGTCAGGCTCAAGGGGATGGAAACCCGATGGCGGGGGTGGCCAGCGCTAGGGGCACTAGAGCACAGAACAGAATCTAACAAACCAGACCCGAGGCTTCAAGCTGGCGGGGCTGTGACCTGCAGTGTGGACATGGGCATCTGCCGTGTGTGTGTGCATGGGTGTGTGTGGGTGTGCACACATGAGTGTGTATGTGCGTCCAGGTACCCCTGGGACTCGAGCTTCCAGCCCCAAGATCTGATTCAATGGGTGGGGCCCGGGCACCTGCTGCCTTTGGCGGCCCTGGTCGAGAGCCCCGTTCTCAGGCAACCATCGCCGTCCCCAACCAACCACACGCCATGCACCGGCCTCTTCTGGGTGACTCCCCCCATCACCAGTGTGCCAGGGCCTTCTCTCCCACATGAAAACCTGTTTCCGTTTCCAATGCCGTGGTTAACGCGCCCGATCTCGTCTGATCTCGGAAGCTAAGCAGGGTCGGGCCTGGTTAGTACTTGGAAGGGAGTCCAATGCCGTGGTTGCCTCAAACCGTTCACACTGCCTATCCGGGCATCTGAAGAGTAACCAAGGGGACAGGGCCTAAGGCTTGGGAGCGGGCAGGCTGGGGTGGTCCTCCCTCCCCAGCAACTCTGCTAGCGGTGCAACCCCAGGCAAGTCCCAGTAACCCTCAGGACCCCCTGGGAGGACGAACGACGATGAACGTAGGTCTCTAGCCCCGAGCCAGGCACACGCTGGGCTCTGTGGACCAGCCCCTCCACCTGGCATGAAGACAACAGCAGCGGCCCCCAGGCTGCCACGTCTCACGTCAGGGAAGGTGCTGAGACCAGGCTTTTTACAAAGGAGTCTCTCGCATCCCCGTGTCCCACAGCAGCACAATTCACAAAAGGAGCGAGACATGATCTATATCTACCCGCACGACACCACGCTATCCGCCCGTGGAAAGGAAGGACCTCCTGACACCTGCTGCCACGCGATGAACCTCGAGGGCAGCACGCCGCGTGACACGGCCACAGAACAAACACTGCACGACTGCAGTCACGCGGTGAGGGACCCAGAGTCACCAGATCCACTGACACAAAGTCCATGGGGGGAGGCGGCTCGTGTTTAACGTGGACGGGGTTTCAGTGCGGGCCGATGAAGAGCTTCAGGACAAGGGTGGCGGTGGCCTCATCTCACACGGTGAGCGGACCTAATGCCGCGGAAGCGCGCTCACAAAGGGTTAAAATGATACATTTTATGTTATGTATGTGTTACCACAATAAAAAAAGAAAGGGAAGAAAAAAAGTGGACCCTCTGCCAACAATATCCCGGTCTGGAGCTGGAAGTCGGCCCCGCGGTCGGCCCCGCACAAGCACACCCCATCCCCGTCCTCCCCACCCCATGCACAGCCATCGTTTTCTCCCCAAACCCTTGGCTTAACTTTGTGCAAGACGCACACAAGTGCGATGAGGCACCCATGGGATCTGAGGCGCTGGGCCCCACTCGCCCAGCGATAGTCCACGGATGCCCACAGGCCACCCCGGCCGGCTCAGGGGACAGCCACCACATTTCAGCAATTGCTTGTGCTACGTAGTAAGCTGCAAAGAGCATCCCAGCCAGCAAACCGCTCTCAGAGGCAGAAAAAGGAAAGCAGGAGGGGGGATACTGAGGGAGAGCTGGGTGTGCGCAGAGACCCTGAACTCCTACATCCTAAGTCACAGAAGGACGGAGAGGCCAGGGAGGTCCCTTCGGGTCCAGGCGGTTGGAGATGCGCTTATGCTCACAAGGGCTTCACCCACGCAGAGGGTGGCGCAGGTGGGGGCCTCCGGGCACAGGTGAGCCACGCAGCTGAGTCGTGACAACGAGCCTGTCACTCGGCTCACGAAAGACGCCACCGGGTCCCGCGCTTCCCAGGACACAGGCTGCGTGCCAGAGTGATGGCGGGAGGGCAGCGGGGTGGACACTCAGAAAGGCTTCCGGGCACGCGGAACCGCTACCTGACCTCAGAGACACGAGCAGGGGAACAGAGAGGAAACAGCATCTTCAAAGCATAGAAATTGGGTCACATGGAAACAGAGAAGTTTCCACACCGCCCTGGACACCAAAGATAACACTAAACAGGACCTGAGATTTCTCGACCTTCCTAAACGAGAGACGCTCCCACAGACCCGCCCAGGCTCTGGCTCCACGGCACATTCCAAGGAGCTCACCATGTGCAAAGCTCTGAAGGAAACAAGGACCAGGCCAGCAGACACGGGCCCGGGTCTGTGACCACAGGGCCCGGGGTTCGAATCCCACCTTACCACACGTGGGCATGTGGCCCGGAGGGGTCCCTTCACCTTGCCAGGCCTCAGTTTCCCCACCTGTAATGCGGGGGTGACAGCAGTGTCTGCCTGCCAGGGAGCAGTGAGGAATAAGTGAGATCATGAATGCTCGGCTCCTGGTTCGGGGGCACAGGCTCTGTGAAGGGGGGGGCACAGAAAGGAGGTGGGAAAACAGACTCCAACAGAAGGACAAAGCGAGGAAAGAGTGAAGAAGGGGAGGCTTCCTGGAGGAGGCAGCAACGGAGCTTAGCCTTGAAAGACGGCAAGAATCTGGAGGCGGGGCTTTGGGACTCTGCAAAGCACACGGGTGACAGATGAGAGCCCGGACCTCGGAAGCCCCCCCGTGGCACCCACATCGATGCTGAACCACGGCAGATGCCTCTTCGGGACTCTGTTTCTCCCAGCCTGGGTTCCCCGAGGGACACAGCCCCGTCGCCAAGGATCTTTCCGTCTGAATCTGATTACCGTCCTTCCAAGGGTCAGTCTGACGTTTGGGAGGGAGGGGCTCCTCTCGAACCACGGCTTTTCCCCCAAGGACCCCATTCTGCCAGTTTTGCGGCTTTCCATTAATCCTGGAACGTTCTGGTTTTTAAAGTACCGGCCCATTTGCCAGAAACCCGAACACTTCAAAGATGCGAAACGCCGGCCGCCTTGAGTCACAGAGAAAGATCCGCTGGCCCGGGAGAGCTGGCGCCTGGTGCGCACGCCGGGTGTGGACATTCGGGGGTGGGGGGAGTGAGGGGCTCCGTGTCACGAGGCTGAGGACTCAGTGATGTCCTGAGGGTGCCCTGCGATTGTGAGATTCACGCCCTCCCCCCACAAAACCTGACAGCCAACCGCGAGGAAGTCGGTGGCAAAGGTTCCCGCCGCACCCAAGCTCACCTTCCGGGGGTGCCACTGTGTGGCCGGGGCGGGTGCAGAGGGGGCCTGGGGTGGAGGGGAAGCCAGGAGATTGGGGGAGGCGATGGAGGCCAGGTCGGACGGCAGAGCCGAGGGGGAGCCGTGGATGGCACAGGTGCCCCTTCAGGGATGGCCACCCCCTCACCCAGCCGGGGACAGGGGGCAGACCGGGACATGCAAACGGCAGTCTCCAGTCTTGTGAGCTTTCACAAAAGCGAACGTTTAGGGTTTAGTACACTGTACAAACATGAGCAGATCATTCCAATTCTGTGGGCCCACCAGGGGTGACGGGTTTGCAACCGCAGGTCGCAGTGCATGCACAATCCGTGTTCCCACCTGTCCGTGGAAGTGGACGGAGCGCCGCTAACGTATCCTGAATACCTACTATGTGCCGGGCACCTTCCGTAACACCTGTTCACTACATCTCCTAACAAGTGTGTGAGGAGTGGCTGGGTCCTGGCTGGGCCGGCATCTGTTAGATGTGAAGGCACCTGACACACATGTCCCCCCCCCTTGCCAGTGCCCAGGGAGCCCCAGAGTCAGGACTGACCCTGGTTCTACACGGTCTGGTGCCTACCTATGCCAAATTAAATCCTACGCACCTTCAAGCTTCAGCTTCCTGGCAACCTCTGCCAGGAAGCCGTCCTGGGTGCTCCCTTCCCACCCCCGGGCTCCTCTGTGCCTAGCTCACATTGCGCAGCCCCACGACCTTCTCTTTCCGGGACCGTCTGCCCACCCACACCCGCGCTAAGTCAGTTCCTGCGCACACCGTAGGTCTTCACATTTGAGGAGCCTCGCAACGGAAGGGAGGCTTCGAACCCTGGAGCTGGTCTGCTGGTTTCAGATCCCGGCTCGACCCCTGACGAGCTGATCCTGGGCAAGCTGCGTTATTTGCTCCGTGCCTCAGCTGCCATCTGTGAAATGGGGCATCGGTCGGAGAGGGATTACAAGGCTCAGTGAGTGGGGGCGTGGAACGATCGCTGGCATGCAGTAAGTGCTCGATACATGCGAGCTTTCAGCATCTGCTGGATCGATGTATACAGGCGTGTTTCCAAAGCCTGTTAGCTTTCCATCACCCCACCCAAGGACTGGGCAAGGCTTAAGAAAAAAAAGAAAAAAAGAAAAAAAAAAAAAACACCTCTCCGGCCTGGAATTACAAGCACATAAAAAGGAGGAAAGAACTGGAAGCTATAACCTCGACACTTGAAAGCACCTCATAAAGAGCCTGCCATGTACACCCCGGGCCAAATGCAAAGGTTCCATCTTTGATTTTTTTTTTAAAAAATCTTTTCCTTTGTATGGGTTTCATTTATTTATTTATACCCAGGCTCTTTCCAAAAAAACAAGCTTTTAGGCAACTTGGGTTTGTTTTTTTTTCTTTTTTCCCTTTGACATTACTGGGGAAGCAGGAGCCTGAAAGTGCCCGGCTCACAAAGCAAGGTCACCGACAGGGAAGCATGAGTCTGAGCACACAAAGGCTCCTCAGCCTCTTTCGCTCCATGAGGGCCTGCCAAGGCAGGACTCTGGGGGGGATCACGACGTACCCCCTGCAGAGATGGGGTGCAGGAAGCCCACGGGGCACTCACCTGTGGGGCTTCATGGACCATACAAAGGCCTCCCGAGGGTGGGATGGGGGGCCCTGGCCTCGGAAGCTACGGCGGCGGGGACAATTCCATTTTCTGACATTTCAACACAGCAGCAATGTTTTGCCACCTACAGAGGCTTTTTGCACCATACATACGCTTCCTGGTTTTCGTGCAGAACAAAAGACCAGGAGGAGAATTTTCAGCCGCACAATGTGAACAGGATCAAAGAGAAAATCCCAACAAAACAGCGCGTCACCTGACCCACATCTTCAGGAGGAACCTGAAAATGGCAGGAGAGCAGCCTGGGTTCGTTCAGGACCCTCGACCCACGCTGGTCGAGACACACATGCTCCTAGTTAGGGCCGGTCCTCAAGGGGACTGGGCGGGCAGGAGGACCGAAGCTGCCCGGTGCTTAGGAGGACCCAACAGTGAGGCTCTCCAGGCCTCTACAAATAGTGAGGGGTCGTTCTGTGCACTTGGAGGGGTCATTCCTCTGCAGAACTCAGAGTTTCTCCGAATAATTAAATTCACCAGCCACAGAGATCTTAACACTGGTTCCGCTAGCAATGAGTTAAATTGTACTTCCTGTGAAGATCTCACAGCTCAGTTAGAAATAGGACCCCAGCGACACCTGGGTGGCTCAGTGGTTGAGTGCCTGCCTCCGGCTCAGGTCGTGATCCCGGGGTCCTGGAATCGAGTCTTGCATCAGCCTTCCCACAGAGCCTGCTGCTCCCTCTGCCTGTGTCTCTGCCTCTGTGTGTGTGTGTGTGTGTGTCTCATGAATAAATGGATAAAATCTTAGAAAAAGAAAGAAAGAAAGAAAGAAAGAAAGAAAGAAAGAAAGAAAGAAAGAAAGAAAGAAAGAAGGCACCAGTAAAATCTCAGGCAGAGCAGATTGGACCACTAGGGGAGAGGAGGCTACACAGCAACCCTGTCTGACATCTGCAGAGACATTGCTCCAACACCAAGCTAGGATCAACACTTGGGGGGAGGGGGGGATGTTTCTTTCTGGCACCACCACGCTTGCAAAGGCCCGGAAGTGTGAGGCCCGGTCCTTCCCAGGAGGCTACGATGCCCAGGTTCAATCTCCATGATTCTCAGGACAGTGGATGGATGGCAGCGTCCGGCCCAAGGTCAAAGGCTGTGGGAGCTGCCGGCCGCCGGGGAGAGCCACTGCCCTTCCCGACCCGGATGTGGGACAAGAGAGAAATTACTTTCAGCAATCCAAGCAGGAAAACGTACAAGAAAGAGCCTCTTGACCTTTAAAGTGGCAGATCCGGTTTGTTTTTACAAACAATGGGATCTGGCCTTGTCACGAGGATGCTTGAGCTCCGTATATTTATGTATGTTTAACTCGCGGTAATTTCTCAGCAGGGGATTGAGTGTCTGAACTGTGCTGACAACACCACGGGAATAAGAAAGTACCCCAAACCGTAAGGGTGGCTCCGCCTGACATCTGATTTATGGGGTTAGCTCTGCCGGGGCACGAGTTCCATCCCATTTCTAGAGACAAAAATCAGTTTAGAGGCTAAAATAAATGTGTGAGCATTTCAATAAAGCAAAATCCAAAGCAGGTCAGCAGGTGCTCCTGAACCCCTTGAGAGCTCGCAGCTGAAGGTCTCTCCTGATCCGGCAGCAGCAAGACCTGGGCTCTACAGACCTACTGACCTAATGAGCATGGGTCGAAGGCCACCTAGGTACTGGCACTTGGCCGGACGCTCGGGGCCTGCCCTCATGCTGCCGAGAGTCCGGCACCGGCGCCAGCAGCAGGCAGAGGGGAAGGATGTGCTGCGGCCCCTCCGCCCCCACAGCCTGGCCCAGCACCTGGCACCTGTAGAGAAGGCTCTAAGTGTACCACGTGTCACCGTGTTGCATTTTCAAAAGCAGGTTTCAAAACGATACAGCATGATGTTTATGCAAATGACACAATCAGACACTCAGAACTACCTATTTCTAGGTGTACGCATCTAAATTCATACAGAAAAGATGGAAAGGCTCTGCTCCAGAATGACAGAAGCGGTGTTAGGTCTGGAAGGGACGAGGGCGGGGAGACGGGAAGGCTGGGCCACAGCCAGACATTCTGGTAGGAGTCAGTGCCTGTGGCCCCCGTGGGTCCCGAAGCCCGAGACAGCCAATCCTCCGGGGAAGGAGGCCCCGCCAGAGCCGAGCCTATCCTGAGGACTCACCTCTGGGGCGAGGAAGGACAGAGGAGCAGGACCCAGAGCCCAGCCGCAGAGCATCCAGACAGGTGTAAGGGCGGCGGGGGTGCTCCATCCTGCAGGGAGAGCTGTGTGTCTGCGGCACAGCCCTCAGCAAGTCACAGGGGGCCACGCGCCCACGGCTTCGTGTGTGGGCAAGAGAGAAGCAGTGGGCTTGGGGGGTGAAGGATCGGATCTCCCCTAGGCAATTCTGTCAAGACCTCCAGGCTCCGGGAAATGCCTTCTTCTGGATGCAAGAGGCGTCTACGCGGCTAGAACCTCGGATTACCCTGTCCTCGGCTGCTCCTCTGTGCTTCTTCGGAACGGATCATCCCATGGCTTCTGTCTTAGGGCATACCAGGGATGTGTGTGCAGCCCGAATCAGGCTGGGAAAGGGGCGGGAGGGGGGCCAAGGGGCCGCAACCTCAGGAACCCTGCCAGGTGAGACGGGAGCGGCCGGGAGACAATACCGTGGATACACCTGTCACCACCCGGACGCTGGTCATGTCCCTTCCCATCAGCCGCCAGAGCCTGCCCAGGGCCCTCTGCTAACCGTGCACCCTCCCGAGCACTCAGCCAGGCTCCCGAGCTTCACTGCACTCAGGATGCCCTGGACTAGAGGCGGATTCCAACCCAGCAGGCCTGGGCAGGGTCTAAGGCTTGGCGCCAGTAACCCGCCCCAAGGTGATGTCACTGATGCCCGGTGGTCCGTGGGCCCAGGATCAACCCCTAGAGCCGTGAGAACTTAGAGACAGCATCACCCCCCCACCCCTGCTCCTGAAACCCAAACTGGCTTGCAGCTTTTGGTGTTCCTTTCAGAGACGAAGACGGGGGCCACAGTTCAACACCTTTCCACTTGGCCCGCACCTGCCACAGGTGCTTCCCTCCCCGGGAAGGAAGGAGGTCTACTGGGCATGCCTCCCACGTGCCAGCACATGAAGCTCCCCACCGCAGGCGAGGTCTCTAAGAGACTGAGCCACATCCAAGCTGGCCCGGCCAGTTAGGGATGGATCCCACCCACCCACGGCTGGCCGTGCCCCAAACCACATCATCTTCCCAATTCTGGTGGGACTGACAGGAAGCACGGAACACCTCCCACCGGTGGGGAGAACCCAGAACTTCACCCCTCCTCCAAATCCCTGTTCTCGATCTCGAGCCAAGTTCGGAGCTGCCGGGCCCGGCAGCAATAATGAATGAGTTCACTTGCCACCCCTGGCTCCTCCCAAGGCTCTCTTCTCCAAAGGGCTGGTTCCCACACCCTAGGAAAATTGGTTCAATGGTAGAAATGGGCCTTGGGGAGGGGGGCCCTCGGGATTCTCCCGGAGGCATTGCCAGCCCCAGTGGACACAGCAAGCGATCCGGAGGGAGGCAGAGATCGAGTGAGGGGACCTCAAGGCACAGCCCTGACCACGTGAAGCTACTGCAAATGATACCCTGATTCTGGAGCCACGGCTGGAGGCAAAAGGCCGCAAAATACAGACACACGCAAAGAACACAGAGGGAGGAACCAGGGTGCTGGGCAAGACAGGACCGATCTGAGAGTCGGCATCTTGTTCCTGTCCCTGGGGCAGCCTGTGGGCAGAGGGGAGGAACCTGTCACCCCTGTCACCAGAATGGCCGCTCCGCCTCCCAGAGGCCCTATCGTGGCCTCTCCCCTTTGGCAGGTGACGGTCCTAGACTCAGCTGTTTCTCCTCCCCAGCACCTGTCACCTTTCTTCTGGCCACAAAGAACCCAGCTTTCCCTTGGACAGAATCAGCAAGGACCCCTACCCCATTCTCAGGCCTTATAATCTATTAAGACAAAACGGAGAGACTAGTTTAGCAACCCTATTTGTGTGCTGGATCAAGCCCAACCTGAGGCCGGCCCACAGGTGGCCCTTTCTTTTCAAGGCAGGACCCACGAATTCCACTTTGTTCTTCAACCACTTTGAGTTTCCTGTCATTTGCAAACAAGAGTCCTATCTGATGCGACAGTCCTTCTGACACAGAAAGCTAACCAGTCGCTCCCTGGTGTAATCCACAGCGCGGCTCCTGCTGGCGCCAAGGTAAAAGGCAAGCCCCCTGGAGAGGCACCCAAATGCTTGATGAGCACATGCCACCCCTCATCAAACCAGCTGCAGCTCCTGACTTCTGCACACACCCGCCAATGAGGCCACCCCAAAACCACTAGTGTCCGTCACGTCGTTGCCCCAACTGTCCCCAGCACCAGAGATGCTCTTCACGGTCCATCTGGCTAACTCCACCCCATGCCCCAGCTTTGGCAAGGACAGCATTCTCTTTGCACTCATGACCCCAGACAGAGCGAGGGCTCCCCCTCTGGCTTCCTACAGCTCCCCTCACGTGTGACAACCATAATCTTTTACCCCCTGTCATGTAGCTGCGGGGTGGGCCTGCCTCTCTGTCCCGTACCCCGGAGTGCGCAGGGGCCAGGTACTGTTCACAACCACAGCCTCACATCCTGCACAAAACCTGACATGTCATAAGTGCAAAAGATATCTTTTTTTTTTTTTTAAGATTTTATTTATTTGAGAGAGAGAGAGAGAGAGAGTCAGGTGCACATGAGGAGAGGGGAGGAGGAGAGGGAGAAGCAGGCTCCCCATTGAGCAGGGAACCCTATGCAGGACTCGATCCCAGGACCCATGATCCCAGGATCATGACCTGCGGCAAAGGCAGACGCCCAACCACTGAGCCACCCAGGTGCCCCACGCAACAGATCTTTGTGGAAGGACAGGGGACTACGTGTTTACATGGACAAAATGGAGCTGAACAGAGAATTTAGGTAAGGAGTCAGAAGAATGGGGAAAGCCGGGAAAACGGGGAACACATGGTGCTTGCAAAACATTCCACCTCCAGCCACTTAATTGGGTGGAAAAGGAGAGTTTCCATTAAGGCTTCCATTAGCCTGGCAGCCGTGGGTCGCCAAGGACCCAATTACCGCGATGTGGCGTGTGGACGGTGAGCACTCAGGGGAGGGATGCTGCTCCGCAATTAGGGACTTATTGGGACAAACCTGCCTCTGGAGCCACATTCCCCAAACCTCGTCGGCTGGGGTGCGCATCCGGACCGGCCACCTGCTGCAGGCACCCGCAGGAGAGGCCAGCGAGAACAAAGCGACCCACCCGTGTCCAGGAAAGTAGGTCCTCTGAATACAGAGAGTCACTTAAGTACAAATATAAAAAAGGCTGGCGCTCAGAAGCTGATGTCAAACAGGTAATTTCCCCGGCCCAGATCAGGCCTTTTCTTCCCCTTTGCCCTGGGGGATCAGAAAAATGTGAGAATCACAGAGAAACGGCTTGTCTGTGGGAAGGAGAACAGGAAGAAAGACTTCTAGGTGAACGTGAAATGTCAGGTTTACCATATAAACCACCTGGCGAGCAGAAACCAGGACATGGGAGGGGCCCCGGCTCCCGGCTCAGAAAGGATGACTGATCCTGGAGGGACGAGGGATGATGTGGCCGGCTGCTCAGGAGGACAGCAAGTGGGTCAGCTTAGTCAAGTCCCCTCCCGGATGCAGCAGTCAGGATCCTCAGGGGCCGGATGCAGCGGCTGGACCAGCACGAGGCCAGGGGCATGCTCCGCAATCTGCGGGTCTCGGCTCCCAGTCCCTCTCTTCCAGGCCACCTCCCACCCTGTCTCAAGACTTTGTCCCCCCAACACAGCCCATCAGGCCATGCCTCTACCCACAGACCATCCCCATCTTCTAATGCCTCCCCACACAAAGCCCAAATCCCTGCCCCTCACATCCCAGCCCGACCCTCCACTGAGGAAAAGCACAGGGTCAGGCACAGCCAGGCCCCCGAGCCTTTGCTCGGGCTGTGACCCCTCCAAGAGGACCGTATCCTGCAGCTGCACCTGCCAGCCCAACACGCTACACCTTTATAGTCCGCTGCAAACCTCTGCTCTTCCACCCGAAGCCCACCCCCCCACCCCCAGCCCAGGGCGGGCGCTGGTGCGGGCAGACTAGAGAACCCAGAGGCTCTGGAGGTCCGTCGTACAATGACCTTGGGCACGGGCCGCGTCTCCTTCTGTCTTTCACTGTCTTTCCACTGCAGGGGAGTGATAACCAGACAGGACTCTGAGGTTGTCGTGACAACTAATCAAACAAGCAGCAGCCAGGCGGTAAACGTCGGGTCTCCCCCTCCCGTGCCCCCACCAGCACCTGCACTGGGGAACAGGGAGGGCTTCGCGTCACACGGAGGCACCTGCCTGGCAAGTTCACCTGGCCCACCGGGCACTTGCCACACTGCGGGAACTCACAGCCACCCCTGCACTCCCGGGTGGCGACCAGGGAGGCGTGTGTGGATGTCTCCCTGCCAGATTTTAGACTCCCAGAGGCAGAGGCCAACCCCTAGCAACCCTAATGCCCCCAGAGGTGGGCCCCGCAGAGAGGACCCCACGAAAGCGCGCCCGCCTGACAGAACCAAGTCAAACCAAATCCCGAAAGCCTCAGGTGTGTGTAAGGATCGAGGGGTGTCACGGCTTCATCAGCTAACTGTTCAGAGGATGGGGGTGGGATGTACCCCCACGTCACAGATTCTCAAAAAACCCAGACACTGAAACAAAGCAAAGCAGGCGTGATCCAACCTCCAGGATCCTTCACTTACTGCTTGGGCATCACCACGAAATGCTTTATATGGTGGCTGAGCATTTAGAACAGACACTAATTGGGCTGAATTATAACAGAGCCTCAACTCTACGTAAAACATCAGGATGGCAGCTGGACGGTGCCAGCAACACAGTGTGACCCACCCCACCTCCCAGCCACCCCCACCACGTCAACTCCCCAAGAAGTCCAAAGTGCCTCCCAAAGCACCAGGTGGGAGCCCAGGCCAGCCACCGTGGGTGGTGACCGGCGACCAGGAGAAGGAAGCCACGGAGCCCGCGGAAGGCTCAGAAGCACTGCTCAAGTGACTCACAGTGAAATCAAAATGCAGCCGCGTGCCAGGAGCAACGGATGGCGGAGTGGGCTCCCCCCGCAAATGTGCCTCCCTGGGGATGGGCAAGAGCCCTGGCTTCCCGGGGCCCTCGAGGGCCACCGTCATTTAACGGGCGCTCTTTGGTATCTGTGATCTGACGAACAGCTGGACCCACGCCCCGAGGCCGGCCTCCCCCGGCCCCCAAAAGGGCCATCCAGGTTCGCCTCCCGCATTCTCAGTCCCCTGCTTAGCACAAACGCCTGGCAATCACTGCATCCTGGCTGCGTTCATGCTAATCTGGGTGTGATGTATGTGCTCTGTTCCCTTGATTTGGGGATGGTGCATTTATCACATTTCCACCAATCAATCGTGCTGGGTTTTGGTGAGTACGTGGAAGCAATTTCAATCACTGGTCATGAAAATCTGTCATGAGTTAACAAAAAAGGGAGAAAGAGCCTCAAATAAGCAGAAGGTGGGGGCAGAGGGCTGAAAGCATCCCCTCAAGAGACCCAGAATTATCCAAAAAGCCACATGTATGTCTCCCCTGTGTACTTATCGGCCGCGGCCAGGGACCCCCTGCCCCTCCCAGGAGCCGAGCAATGCCGGGGTGCCCCACCAAAGCAGGAGGTTACGAAATCCGCTGATCATTTCCAGGAGCGGGGCGAGCCCAACGAGCTTAATGCACCGGGAGAGAAATGTGCTTAATAAAGAGAAAAGAGAAACGGCAATGCAGAAGTAAGCCTGGTGAAGCAAGTGCGGCTGGTCCCTGCGCTGCAAACTCGTATTAATTAATCTGATCGGTAAAGTCCCATTGTATTCAGGGAAGTCCAAAGCGTGCTCTGCTGAGAAAATAAGAAGATTAAATCATTAAGTCGTTAAAAAAAAAAAAAAAAGATTCTCTGTGCACCTGCCACCAGAGACCTGGGGGGGGGGGGGATTAGAGAATTCGGGGAGGACACAGCCGGCGGGACAGCGCCCTCTCGTGGCCCATCTCCACTCTGGCCCATCTCTTCTCGTGGCCCATCTCCACTCTGGCCCATCTCCTCTCGTGGCCTCATCTCCAGGCCGATGGGAGACCAGACTCCCTCTGCACAGATGCCACCCAGAGAGTCTGGGCGGATGGGCGGATGGGCACCCGGGGGGCTGGCGGCCGCGTCCTCACCGGAGATACTCCAGGGGCCCACGCGCATCTCGGGCAGCCCCCCCTTGGGCAAGCACGGCTCCACCCTCGCTGAATGGATCCAAGGGTCCAGAAAACAAAGGAGAAGGACCTTCAGGACCCACCGGGGTTCCCGGAGACCAGCCTTTGGAGGGAAAGCCCCAAAGGCCCAAAGGGGCAGCTAGGAGCCAGTGGAGATTCCCATCCTGCCAGCCAAAGCGGGGCTCCCCTGCCCCTGGCACCACACACGGTCCCAAGGGGCTGCGTCCTGTTGCTTTCTTTTCAAGCATGGTCACGTTTGAGGCAGATGCATGCGCCTGTCAGAGGATGCGTGTCCACAGTGCTCTGGAAGGGCAGCTGCACGGGGCCCGGCCCACAGGAGGCACTCGGCGACACATGGCAAGTAAATGGTGGATTCGTGGATGAATGAACACGTGAATGCTGCAGGACCCTAACTGTCCCCTCCGTTGTTCCTCTTTGGAACTCACAGGAGCTATTTTCCTTTGGGGCCTCTGTGCCTTGCTAAATAATGCCCCCTTCCCCCACAGATGTCTCCACTCTGCTCCCTGTGACTCTACAAGGCAAAAGGGACTTTGCAGATATGATTAAGTTAAGGATCCTGAGATGAGGAGTTATCCCAATTAGCCAGGTGAGCCCAAAGAAGTTGTGAGGGTCCTTATAAAAAGGACACAGATGAGGGCACCTGGGTGGCTCGGTTAATTATTCGCCTTTGGCTCAGGTCGTGATCCCGGGGTCCTAGGATCGAGCCCCGCATCAGGCTCCCAGCTCCTCCCTCTCCTTCTGCCCCTTCCGCAGCTCATGCTCCCTCTCTCTCCTCCCTCCCTCTCAAATAAATAAATAAAATCTTTAAAAAAAAAAAAAAGGACATAGGTGGAGCTGTGAGCAATGAGACACAGAAGCAGGGAGAGAGCCGAAGGCACCCATCGTTGGCTTTGCAGATGGAGGACAGGCCCCACACCAAGGAACGCGGGGCAGGGGGCCCCTAGAAGCTGAGATGTCGAGAAAACAGATTCTCTCCTGGAGCCTCCAGAAGGAGCAGAGCCTTGCCAACACCTGGATTTTAGGACTTAAGACCTCCAGAACTGTAAGTTTGTGTTTTGTTTAAGATTTTATTTATTCATTCATGAGACACACAGAGAGAGAGGCAGAGACACAGGCAGAGGGAGAAGCAGGCTCCCTGCGCCCCATTTGTGCTGTTTGAAGCCACTAAACTTGTGGTAATTTGTTACAGCAGCCACAGAAAACTCATACGGCCTCACAACAGCCCCACTACTACTCCATGTCATCTCAAAAGGCCCAGAACATTCTCTGACTGCACCGGTTTTACTGAGCACCTGCCCTGTGCCAGACCCCGGGCTAAACTCCAATGACACAGCAGTCATTGAAATAGGCCCGGCCTCAGTCAGGAGGGCAGAACCCCCCCACAGGAGGCCGCTCAGCACCTCAGTACCCAGGCCGGCCCTGCCCCAGAGAATCATCCAGTGCAAAAGGTGAACAGTGCCGGGAGGGGAGAGAGGGGACCCTGCTCGAGCTGCCTCGGACCCCCCAGACACTGGCCAGGTGAGGGCTCCCGACATCTCTGCACAGCTGGGTGGCATTGGCAGGCTCCCGGGTACCCTCACTCAGGTGAGGATCCCATGGGGACCGGGGCCCTGCAACACCACCTCACGGGGTTGTCATGGACCCCATCCAGCTGTCCTGTGCTCTGCAAACCATACCCTGGGCTCCAAGGGTACGACAGACCCTGTGCTCGGGGAACACCTGTTCAAGGTGGACACAGACTGTACCGTATGGACAACAGCGTGACAACTTCATGCAGTAATAACAGGGTGTAACCAAGTATGGAGTGTGGGCATCCTCCCGCCCATAGGGCCAAGGCTGCACGGGTCCCTGCCTCTAGACCTTTGGGCGAAAGGCTCCTGCCTGCTGCCAACCAGGCCCCAAGTCCAGGGAACACATGGGGGCGGGCGTCCTTGGCACAAAGGCCCAGCCCAGACTCTACTGGCTGAGAAATCAAGTGTGGACGTGAGGTGGGGGCCTGAGAGCCGGGGCAAGCTCACGGCCATGCGGCAGGCCTGGCTCTCGGCCAGACTCTAATGCCCGGCCAGGCAGCTGAGGGGAGCACAGGGGAGTCATGCCTGCTGCTGCCCCATCCTGGGACCTCTTCCTTCCTAGGTGGTGAAGTGCTGGTGAGGGGGTCAGCCCACCCGGGGGGTGGGGGGCGGGGGAACTTGCCCTCTTGGGGCTGCAACAAACCCAGCCGTTTGCTGGAGGCCTGGCCTCCCACCTCCCCACATCTGGCTGCCCTGCCAACTGGGCCCCCTCCCTCCCCACGGAAGCTAGGGCCCCCCCAGGGTCAGTGCTCTGCACTCTGGTGACAAGGGGGCTAGGTGGGGACGTTGGACCAGGCCAGTGTGCAGGCGGGACAGCTGCTGCCAGATGCTCCGCTGAGCAGCCCAGCATCACAGTCCCGACATGGTCTCCTGTCCGCCTTGCACACCCAGTCGGCCGTGTGGGCAACGGGACCACGCAGCCTCAAAGCCGCGGGGTGTGTGCTGACCGTCTGACCGCCCGCGGGAGCTCTAGATGACCAGCCCCTCCTTGTGCGTCCAGAGAGCCCTGCTCAGATGCCCGCCCCAAGGATGCCTGGGTGACTGTCACGGCACCTGGCTTCCTTCCCGCCCCAGGGTCCTCACACTCTGGTCCAAGGGGTGCTCCCTGCTGGGCCTCCGGGGCCTTCCACCACCTGTGAGTGCCTCCGGGCAGCAGACCCCAAGCAAAGGCGCATCCTACTTCCCCAGCTGCACGGGGAGAGGATGATAACACCGAGGGACATAGTTCATCCCCCGGGGCCCTCTGTCATTGACGGTGGCTGACAGGTTAACAGTCAGGGGCTGGGGCGAGTAGGTGCTTATATTAATTCACTTTTGGTTTGCACTTCCTCCACTTCATAGAAGTCTGGCTTTTTCCGCACATCGATAGCAGAGCTGGGAAGAGCTCTGACTCAGTTTACTTCTGCTCATCCACTCACCCACGACCACTCCACAGACATCCACCAACACCAGGTCGGGCACTGGGTGGCAGGCAAGGACTCGGACACAGACCCTGCCGCGGGGGCCTCAGCACCCAGGAGACAGGTAATGGAGCTGTGGGAAAATGCTAGCGACCTGAGAGGGAACGACTGGCAGTCCAGGCAGGCTTCCTGGAGCAGGTAACCTTGGAACCAAGTCTTGGCCTGCAAGGAGGAGGGACATGGTGGCAGCCTCCATCCTCACATTCCCAGCAGGCAGGGGAAGGGTGTCCTTTTGCTCTGGGTCATCCTGTAGAGGAGGACAGCTAATGAGCTGGGAAGAGAGGGTGACTCTGAAGTCCCCGATCAACAAACTGCCATCTCTTCATTCGCAAGTTCCCCGCTCGTGTCCCAATCCGCCCCCAACTTGAAATCCCCCACCCTGCGGGGTGGAGACGGAGACAACTGGACCTGGCGCCACGGAGGAAGGAAGTTGGCCTCTACGGGGAGCCTGCCTGCCCCACACCCTCCTGCACGAGCTCATGCGGGCTCCCGGCTGCCACTGCAGACCAGGGGACAAGGCTCTGTGAGTAGGCGATCTGCCCAAGGAGAGACAGCCGAGCGCTGACATCCATCCCAGAACCAAGTCTCCCAGCGAGGTAGCGCTCTCCACAAAATAACAGACAAGGGGGGTCACTGGCACTTAAGAAACCTTATAAAGTTCTTACCCTCCTGGATCCCCATCGTAGGGAGGAGGGAGACGGGAGCCAGAACACATGGCGACAACAGGCAGCGACACAGGAGTGGCACCTGCTGGGCACCCGTGGATGGCTGCAGGGGGACCTAAGTGCAATGAGCGGGCGGCTCCCTTACCCCCATTTTACCAATGAGGAAGATAAAGGAATGGCCAAGGCCCGGTGGCCAGCAAGAGACGGAGCGAGGACTGGTATCCTTCTGTCCCACTCACTGAGCATCCCGCTATCATCAGGCCCGTCACCACTGTCCTGCCCTCTGCCCTCTGCACAGCAGACCTCAAGCCTGAGGACGTGACATACACTCAAACACCTCGATGGGGAGCGAGATTTCAGAAAAGGCCGCTGGGAGCCGAGCAGAGCAAGCTGGGGGAGCGGGGAGGGGGTGTGGGCAGGTGGCCACAGAGCCCCAGTGGAGGGGCCGCTCTCAAGTCGCTCCCCACGCCTTGGGAGTCTGGGGGCCCTTTCCCCACAGAGAAGTTAACAGACCTCCACCTGCGTACTTTCCAGGCAGAAAGCACGCTCAGGATTCGCTTTTTGACACCCAGCAGGACCAGAGAAAACTGGAGAATAGCAGAGCACAGATGAGCAGGATGCCTGTTTGTCCCCATCACTGCTGGTCCCCGAAAGGGGGCTCCCCTAGCTGGGCATCCTGCAGGAATTCAGCCCGGGTCACAGGAGCAGAGGAAGCAGTGGGTGAAGCTGGGCTGAACAGAGGACTTTTTCTGCAGAACTTCTCAGAGCCTTGACTGTGCTCCTGCGCCTCAAGACTCCCCCCGGGGGACGGGCAGTGAATGCGGCCTCCCAGCGCCTGGGTTAGAACGGGCAAGAGCAAGGTCCTCCGGGTCTGCCCCTCTGCCAGCTGCCCAGCCCCTCCATCGACCATCTGCTCCTATTCCTCCCCTCCCCCACGCACCCCTGCAGGGGAAGAGCCAAGGGCTCCCTATGGGGAAGCCTTCCTTCCCAGAGTGAGCGGAGAGCCTCCCTGCATTCAACCTCCTTAAACTCCTCCTTCAACTGCCAGTTTCTCCTCCAGAAGGGGCCCCACACACCTACAGAAAGCATGTGAATGATCAAGACACAGGCAAAACTCCGTCTGTGACTTAGGGCTCCTAGTGTGGTCACCTGAGGACCCAAGCACCAGTGTCTCCCCCTTTTTTTTTTTAAACCAAGCAGAGCCCAGGGAAAATGTGTTTTTTCCTCCATCGGGTGTGGAAGGAGCATTTGTTGGGAGCTTTCCTGGTACAAGAGGCAAAGGGGCCTCCAGATAACCAGGGATGATCTTCAAGCCGATGTTAGAGCTCCCGGTGAGGGGCGCCTGGGTGGCTCAGCGGTGGAGCATCTGCCTTCGGCTCAGGGCATGATCCCAGGTCCCGGGATCAAGTCCCACATCGGGCTCCCTGCATGGAGCCTGCTTCTCCCTCTGCCTGTGTCTCTGCCTCTCTCTCTGTGACTCTCATGAATAAATAAATAAAATATTTTTTAAAAAAAATAAAAGGAAAAGGACTTCAGGTGAACCCATGACTCCGGTTCCCAAGTGCTGCGTGACCTCGGGCACGTTAGTTAGCCTCTCTGGCCTTCAGCTTCCTCAACTGTCAAGTTATGAGCATCACACAAGACACGTCACCTGCACCACTATCTCCTTCCCGGGTGGGAAGACGGAGCAGCTGGGTGACTACACCAGCTGCCACGACCGGGACTGACAACCGCAGAGCTGGGCTCATAACCCCCACCTGCTCCACACAAATTCCTTCCAACGTCTACTGCTCCCGAAGAAAAGACAAAACAAACCTCTTATCCAAGGGGAGACAAGGAGAGCCAGATCCTGGCTGCGAACAGCCAGTTAAAGGGGAAAGACAGAGCCAAAGGTCATTCAAAAGAAACCCCTCAGGGATGCCTGGATGGCTCAGCGGTTGAGCGTCTGCCTTCAGCCCAAGGTGTGACCCCAGGGTCCTGGGATCGAGTCCCGCATCGGGGTCCCCACAGGGAGCCTGTTTCTCCCTCTGCCTGTGTCTCTGCCTCTCTCTCGGTGTCTCTCATGAATAAATAAAATCTTTAATAAAAAAAAAAAACAGGAAGAAATCCATCATATCAGGTAGTCCCTATAACCAGCATCATTGCCACTTGTCCCTGAAATGTTCCAAACGCCATCCTTCTGGGCCCAAAGATCCATGTGTCCCACCAAATGATGGAAGCAGCCCGGCAGCCACGATGCACACAGCAGGTACCTGTCCACCTGGGCCGAGGGGAGATCCCCAAGGACCCACTTACCCCACCATCCTCACACCAACGTCCTCATCACCTTCCTGGGAAGCGTCGCATGGCCAGCCCAGGGCCCACGCTCGTCTAGACATCCCCCTGCCCCTAAAGCAGAGGGGGAGCAAGGGCCGGCCTGGGTGTAACACCTGCTGAAAGTGGTCAGAAACAGGGAGCACTCACTGGCCAGGAGGGGTGCGACTGGAGGACGCGTTAGAAGCCGAGATGCATGCCAGGCCAGCGGGCACTCGGCGGGGAGCCGGGGGACACACATCATGGGCATATATGGGCGCGGGCAGGGTCGTCATGACTTGGCGATTTGCGGAAAAGGCCTCTTTAGGGCGCTCTGAGGAAGGCACGAGGGATCGGGGTGCCCGGGGGACAGGCTGCTTCCAGATGATAGAACTCCGCTGACCACGAAACACTATTTTCATCGTCATGGCCAACGGCCTCATGGGCCAGCAAACTGCCCCAGAAGAACCGCCCCACAGCGCACAGAGAAGGAAGGAAGGGAGTCTCCAGTCCTGTGGTGCGACCGGAGTGGTGATCACTTGGCTCAGGGGACAAACAGAACCACAGACGCTAGCCTCCGATAAGCCTCCGATAAGCCTCAGATCTGGACCTGGGGCTGGAGGCTGGGCCCCCGGGGGGAGGGCCCAGCGGCTGCCAACGATGTCAGGAGCCCCCACGCCCACGAGCAACACTTGTCACCCCGTCTCCACGACAACAGAAATCAGATACCAGAAACAGAAAGCCGGAGCCACCCAAACTGCGGAGGCTTGTAGACCTGCTCTGGGTGCTGCTCACTTCCCAGGGCAGAGGGACCCAGGAAGATCCTGGAATTGGGGGGCAGGGGAGGGGGCGGGGGGGGAGGCGGTGCAGAACTAGATCTCCTCCCCCTCTGGCCACCAGGTAGATCTCTGGGTTTAAAAAAAAAGCAAGGCCCAGGGACATCTGGGGGGCTTGGAGGTTTGAGCCTTTGGCTCAGGGCATGATCCTGGGGTCCTGGAATCGAGTCCCACATGGGGCTCCCAGCAGGGAGCCCGCTTCTCCCTCTACCTGTGTCTCTGCCTCTCTCTGTGTCTCTCATGAGTAAATAAATAAAATTCAAAAAAAAAAAAAAAAGCAGGGCCCAGCCACCCACCAGCGGGGTGACCTGCACGGGCCACATGTCTGTGTTTCTACATCCATAAGACAGGGTTCCCAACCATAACTGAGCTCGTGGGGTTGTCAAGGGGATAAACAAGTTTCTGCGGCACCTGGCACCGGGAAGCACCATTAGCTCTTATCTGTGATCATTACTAGCCATCCCCAGCTCCCACGGAAACACATTCTGCTCGGTGGTGTTCTGTGATGAGCCACGGGCCCTGGGCTGACTTCAGGGGGCAGGGCATGAGCCCGACAGAGACACGGGGGTACCCGGAGCTGGCCCTCCTAGTGGCAGGGTTCCAGAAAGGTACTTTGGGGCCACGAGCAGCCATGAGCATCATCATGCCACCCTCGCCCCACCCCACACTCCACCCCACTAGACATGGTACAAACCCATGGTCACATGGAAGTGAGACCAGGGAAGTGGCCCAGCAAGTACTAGATGCCCAAAGCCAATGCAGGCCCCAGGCTGATCTTGGTTTACGGGTTCTTGTGTTTGGGAGACTATGGGCTACACTGTATCCCCCCCACCCCCAGAATGCAAACGTCAGAGTCTTCATCCCCAGGATCTCAGATTGTGACTGGATTTGGAGACAGAGGCTTTAAAAAGGAGATTAAAGCAGGACACCTGGGTGGCTCAGTGGCTGAGCATCTGCCTTCAGCCCAGGGCATGATCCTGGAGACCCAGGATCGAGTCCCACATTGGGCTTCCTGCATGAGGCCTGCTTCTCCCTCTGCCTGTGTCTCTGCCTCTCTCTCTCTCTCTCTCTCCCTCTTTCTCTCTCTCTCATGAATAAATAAAAATCTTTTTTAAAAGTCTTTAAAAAAAAAAGATTAAGGTAAAATGGGGTCCTATGGGTGGACCCTGATCCAACGTGACTGGTGTCCATGGAAGAAGAGCAAATGTAGACACAGACAGAAGCCAGGGATGTGCTGACCCCGAGGAAGACACCATCAGCCAGCCAGGGAGAGAAGCCAACCCTGCTGGCACCCTGGCCTTGGACGTCCAGCCTCTAGAACCAGACGTACCTAAGTTACTGCCGCTTAAGCCACACGGTCTATGGGACTTTGTTAGGTCAACCCTGGCAAACCCAAATTAACACAGAGCCCACCAATAGGACAGCAAACACCCCTGGTGCCCAGAGACATGCCTCTTTTTTTCCCCCAAGATCTTATTTACTTATTTGAGAAAGAAACATGAGCTGGGGCAGGGGGGTGGGAGGGTTGGAGGACAAATGGAGAAGGAAAAGCAGGCTCCCGCTAAGCAGGGAGCCGGATGCAGGACTTGATCTCAGGGCCCTGGGACGTTTCACCCACTGAGCCACCCAGGCAGCCAGGCACTGCCAGAGGTGGGGAGTTATGGGAAGAGGAAGAAGAAACAGGTGATTTAAAACAAATTTGGGGGACAACTGGGTGGCTCATCAGTTGAGCACCTGCCTTCAGCTCAGGGCATGATCCTGGAGTCCTGAGATCGAGTCCTGCATCGGGCTCCCTGCATGGAGCCTGCTTCTCCCTCTGCCTGTGTCTCTGCCTCTTTCTCTCCCTCTGTGTCTCTCATGAATAAATAAAATATTTTAAAAAAAATAAAAATAAAAATAATTTTTTTTAGTTTAAATACATTGAATTTAAAAGAAAGATGACCCCAAGCATCGTGAAGCAGAGTCCAGTGTCCCCAAGTGCAAGAAAGCTGTGACGTGCCTTGTGAAGGACATGCATGTTTTAGATGAGCTGCGTCCAGGCACTGGTCTCGGCGGCGGTGGCAGCAAGTTCCATGGTAACGAATCAATAATCTCTATCACATCAGGTGGCTTTAAACAGGAGCACACGTAAAACAAAGCCACATACTGACCAGTAAGTGAACGCTGTCCCCCCAGGAGCGGTGGTTCCGTATCGCTGATGCAGTGTTCGTGGTGAGAGCAAAAGAACCGCGTGGAACGAGGACCCACTCTATTCCAGAAGGAAGGAACGGAGCCCGGCACCTCCTCTCCTCCACCGCTTCTCTTCCTGAGCGACACCAGACTCTCCTCGGGGTCCCCACGCTTTGGGAGCCAGGTGCATCCCGACCTCATCTAAGCCCTGATGCCTACCGCGGCTGCGTCACCAGAGGGCCCCGACCCACCCAGTTACGTCCCAGCAGGTGGGACACGCGCTGAGCCCGGGGTCCTCACCCCCACCCCGGAACACGGGGACGGGCACCCCGAAGCACCCGGCTTCAAGCACCTTTTCTCATTGCCGATTTCTCTCGCTTCCAGCTCAGCCTCCGTTTCTCCCGCTCAATTTTCTGGAAGTTTCCACCTGAAAGCAGTTCCTCACCTCCGACCCCAGATACTGGAGCGCAAGATGCCCCGTGGCAACGAGCCACGTGCAAGAAGCCACCCTTCGTCTCTGAATCCTTCCCACCTTCTCGGAACATAAGCAAAGAGGTTTCCGCTGATGACAAGGAGAGAAAAAGCACTGCGCTGGAGGAGACCGCCACCTGGGACTGTCACATCCACCCCACCATTATGCTAGGCAAACACCACCAGGAGAGTGACAAGCGCTATTTAACATCAGACGACAGCAGTCTTTGTATCTGTTTAATGACACACCTCTGTACTTGTCAAACAAGCCAAGCGAGAGTTTTTTAAGGGAAGAGCTGGGTGACATCCTTTTTTATAGCCAATATATAAGCGACATCAAGCACACAATATTCTGAATTTACACCCAACACCCGCATTTCGTGGCCATGGCCGGCTCTTCTCTTTGGGACACTGCACCAGCTCAATCAACCCCCCAAGGCTGATAGTGAGCAGTGTTCGCCGTAAAGGAGTGAATATCAGGGGGCATCTGGGTGGCTCAGGGGTGAGCATCTGCTTTCGGCTCAGGGCGTGATCCTGGGGCCCCGGGATTGAGTCCCACATTGGGCTCCCCATGGGGAGCCTGCTTCTCCCTCTCCTGTGTCTCTGCCTCTCTCTCTGTGTCTCTCATGAACAAGTAAATAAAATCTTTAAAAAAAAAAAAAAAGAAGAAGAAGAAGAAGAAGAAGAGAATGTCAGGAAAAATTGCTGTTTATCTTATGCCTCAAAAAACCGTACAGAAGGAAATTGCAAGCAGAAGTTCATCTACAAGGGTTTATCAATTTCTAAGCTGTGGCCCTGCACAGACACATGCTCCACCGTCTTTTTCAAATGAAGAGAGAAAGACCAATCCTCCTTTTCCCTTCAAAACCAACAAGAGACCTCAAGATGAACCACAGAGTGTGCAGCCCCAAGATAAAATAGGATTAACTATGTGTTTACGACTTATCCCCACCACTCCCTCATCGATGAGAATAATCATAAGAGGAATAATCCCTGATGGGTTTTAGGCATCTACTAAGTGTGGGGTACCATGCGTTGCAGAGTATCCCCTACCCCCAGAATTCACCACCACCGGGAACCCATGCATGGGACCTTACTTGGGGAGAGGGCCTTTGCGGGTGTGATCAAGTGACTAGGATGCCGTACAGGGTGTGCTTACAGAGAGAGGGAAATTTGGAAATGAGACGCAGAGGGAAGGCGGCCATGCAGTGACAGAGACAGGTTGGAGTGACCACCAGAAACAAGGAAAAGGCAACCAAGGACTGATTTCCCCACTCCGCCACCCCCTGGGGGCCAGGTGCAGAGGACCGAGACTCAGGATCCCAGCCACACTTCCCATTCTAAGCTACAAAGTCGGTATCCAGTTCTATCCACTGGTTTCCCCAGCTTGGCAGAGGCAGGTGCACCTCTGACAGGTCTGCACAGAGCGCCAATGAATTCAGGCCTTGAACCATCATCCCAAATGGGCCCTGGGACAGCTCCCGGGATGCAGCGTGCCAGCAATCTCTGGGCCTCGTGCCTGGCTGCAATCCAGCACGAGCCTCTTCTCTGGTCTTTGGATTTTCTACAAGCACAGATTATTTTTAGCAGCCTCTCCTGCTCTCTGTCACCTCATTAGTTTTAGAACCAAATAATCCCATTATATGTGACTTGATTGGCTCATAAAATTATCCTTCGTTCTAACAAATATTTAGTGAGCATGCCACCATGTGCTATATCTTGCCTGGAACATTACATTTCTCAAAAAAGCATTTACGCAGCTAATGATCACAGATCCCCTAATTTAATTTACTCTTAAATGTGTTTAATTCTCCCACAAATGGAACTACCAGTTTACAAACCGAGCATTTTTTGCCGGAGATCCTCACCAGGGCCCCCTCGACAAAGACACCGCCGCGGCTTCCCAGCCAGCTGCCTTTCTGAGCACTTCCCAGGTGTTGTTTCTGAGCCTCTTACACAGTCAGCCTCACAACCTGGTGCTACTACGCCTGTCACCTGACGGAAAAACCAGGGCAGAGAGAGAGGTAGGGTAACTTGCCCGGCGAGATTCAGAAGGTCGGGCGCTGCAGGCAGAGGTGGAAGCCCGGGGGCACCTGGGGGGCTCAGTGGTTGAGCATCTGCCTTCGGCTCAGGGCGTGAGCCCAGGGTCCTGGGATCGAGTCCCGCATCAGGCTCTTCGCAGAGAGCCTGCTTCTCCCTCTGCCTGTGTCTCTCATGAATAAATAAATCAAATCTTTTTTTAAAAATTATTCTTTAAACTGTACATATGTTCTTTTGTATGTGCAACGTTTCCTAGGATTTTTGCCTTTATCTTTTAGATTCTGGTAAAATACGCACAACAAAAAATATAACATTTTAACCATTGTGAAGTGTACCGTTCGGTGCATTAAGTCCAGTCACGCTGTTGTACAGTCATCACCACTGCCGCCCACGTCCACAACTTCTTCAGCTTCCCACAGCGAGACTCTGTCCCCACCAAACCACTCCCACTCCCCCTCCCCCAGGCCCTGGCGCCCACCACTCTGCTCTCCATCTGGATGAATTTGATCACTTTAGGGACCCCATATAAGTGGAATCCTACAGCATTTGTCCTCCTGGGGCTGGTTTCACTTGGCACAATGCCCTCAAGGAACGCCCGTGCAGTCACAGGCGTCAGAATTTCCTTCCTTGTCCAGGTTGAATCACAGGCCATGTACGGAGGGACCGCATTTAGTTTATCGTCCATCAATCGACACGCAGATTATTTCCAGCTTTGGGCTACTGTGAATCATGCTGCCATGTCACGATATATATTTTAATGACCACGTTCCCGAGGAGGAGGGAGCTACACAAAAACAGAGGCACACTGTGTGCTTTCCGGGTACCAAGCCATCACAGCTCGCTCTCATGCAAAGTGATCTCGGGCTTGCTTATCCACGCTGCCAGGATTATGCTCTAATCCTCCCTCTAGGTCATTACCGTGGAAGGTAGCAATAACAGAACGTGTTAAATGGCCATCTCTTGGAGAACATTCTAGAAAGCAGAACATGTCAGATGCGGGGTCTTGTGATTGTTGGTTGACACCATGGCTGGCAAAGTGTAGCCACCTGGGCCCAAGTCTGGCCCAACGCCTACTTTTGCAAAAAGGTTTTATTGGCACGTGGCCACACCTGGATGTATATGTGTCATCTCCAGCAGCGGTGCTGATGGTCTCCACAGAGACCAGCTGGCTCACAAAGTCTGAAATTCTACTCTTTGGACCCTTGCGAGAAAAGATTCCTGACCTTTCGATGGTTACCAGAATTCATAACACAACTGTTTCAAGCTTTCAAGGGGCGGGGGATTTAAGACCAGGGTGAGAGCAGAGCACAAATCTTTCCAGCACGCCCAGAACCAGGTGAGGAGAAAGCGAGTCTGAAGTTCTTCGGCCTCTCCTGGATCCCGGCTCCGGCAGGCCGCACGCACGCACGCACACACACGAGGATGGAGAGGCCTGGTCCTCGCTCACACCACCCCCCGGGCGGCGGACCCGTCTACGAGCACTACCAGTGCATCGCCCCTAACTCTATGCCCACGTGCGACTTTCCACTTTCACTCACAACCTCAGTGGCAGGAGAACCACGGAGGCAATGAGCAGGTCCCATGCCAGATGATGACAATGAAATCATGGCACCGGTCGTACAGGCTGCTGTAACAGATGGCCACAAACCTGGAGGCTTAACACAGACATTTGTACCCTCCCAGGCTGGGAGCCACAAGTCTGGGAGCAAGGTGGCAGGGCCGTGCTCCCTCTGACGGCTCCAGGGAAGGGTCCTTCCTCCCCTCTCCCTGGGGTCTGGTGGTGGCCATCAGACCCCAGCGCTCCTTGGCTGGTGGCTGCCATGGTCACGTGGCCTTCTCCCCGTGTGTCACCCTATCAACCTCCTCCGATCACACTGGATGAGAGACCCAACCCACTCTGGGACCTCATCTGAACCTACATCTAAATCACATCTGCAAAGACCCGGTTTCCAAATGAGGTCACATTCCCAGGGCCCCAAGGGTCAGGACTTGAACACATCTTTGGGGAGGGAGTAGAGGGGGATACAACTCAGCCCATCGCAGAGACCTCCGCTCAATCTCCTTCCACAGCTCGCTCCTTCTGGGCCTGCTGCATGATGCTAATAGGAGCAAAGAGCTGCCTGGCGTGAGCTTCGCTTCGTAGATGCATGCCAACTATAGAAAGTGCTCCCTCCATCAAGAGGGAATGTGGGTGCTTGCCTTTATCCCTCTTCCCGCTGTGGCTAAGTCTGAAACTAACTCCCTGAGACACAGAACCACTCACCTGGCTCATATCAGGGCCTCTGGGGCCTCCTTCACCGCCAAACGCCCAGGGATGGAGTCACAGGCTATATACAGCTGAAGCCCAACCAGCGGAACGTTCTCCACCAAATGTTATTCGTTATTAATCCCCCCCTTCTACTCCCAGGGCCCATAAACAGCCCACAGGACGTAAGGGCTTTTCTGGGCCCTCCCTCTCACTTCCTAAGATTGATACATATATTGCAGCAGGGACTGTGCAGCCACAAAACACAGGTCTTTGATGACATGGTACCTGTCAAATGAGACCCTTTCTGCTAAGTGACACGAAGACTTTTATGGCTGCCTGGCTGAAGTGCCATGGAGGATCTGTGCTTCTCCCATCGCAGCTGATATTTAGCACAGATGGAGCTTGGGAGCCAGCAGCACTGAGAGAGAGACAGAGAGACAGAGAGAGGACAGAGAGCACATGCCACAGGCCATCGGGCACTTTATTCCACAGATCAGAGAAGCCAGACAGGCACTTTATTCCACAGATCAGAGAAGCCAGACACCCTGCACCTAAAAGGCACAGGTGAAAATAAATGCCTGGCCTGGGCCCCAGCCACAATTTCTCTGCCCAATTTTCCCCTCTAAGCTCCTGGGGATAAATGTGGGCACACGCAGGTGACGCTGCACAGTTCACGAGGCCTTTTCTCACGCGTCCATACGTTTTAAAAAAATATTTTCTCTATTTATTCATGAGAGACACACAGAGAGAGGCAGAGACACAGGCAGAGGGAGAAGGCTCCATGCAGGGAGCCCAAAGCAGGACTTGACCCCAGGACCTCAGGGTCATGCCCTGGGCCGAAGGCAGACACTCAACCACTGAGCCACCCAGGTGCCCCACGTTCACACATTTAATTCTTAAAATGACCCTGGTATTTGTAAGAGAGGTGTTGCCATCAATCCCCTCATTTGGAGAATGGGATGGGGCAAGGGCAAGCTCAAGGTCACCAAGCTAAGAGGGGACAAGCGACCTAGGTCTTGTGCCTTCCCACCAGTCTGAAGCATACAGTCTTAACAGGTGCAGAAGGTCCTGGGGGCGGGTGGGGTTGTTGGGATTCCTGTTTAAAGAACAGTTTAGGAAGACAGGAAGGACTAGTCTAATCTAGGCCACAGAGCGGGAGACAGTAAACCTCCAGGGGAGCCAAATCTGGCCTGTTTTTGTAAATAAAGTTTTATTGGAACATGCCCAGGGCCATCCGTGTCCTATTTTCTGTGGCTGTAGGGGCAGAGTTGAGAAGTCACCGCGGAAAATAGAACACCTCCCTCCCCCTGGCCCTTGCAGACCCTGCCGTGGGGTGGTGACTGAGCAGTGGAGGGAGGGATCTAGGTGAGCCCAGCACGGGCACCCCCCGCCCAGGACCAAGGCAGGTGCAGGGCTCGTTCACAGTGGGCGCGGGAGCCCATCCCCACCAGAGACAAGACGAGGCCGAGGCCCACACTGCCCACACACCAAAATCCACTCGCTCCTCGTTCCCAGTGCTTGAGCCCTTGGCCCGGGCAGAGAGAGAGCCCATCCCACCCCTCCTTCCAGAGGAATAAAGTACCAATTCGAACTGGATTTCCGGCCTGAATCTCCAGGGCTCCTGCAGCCTCTAAAGCTCCTTGCAACGGGCTCAGAAGTCATGCCTATAATTGGATCATTCCAAAGCGAAGGAAAATAAAAACCAATCAGTGGGGCCTCCGCAGCCGTGGGGACGCCTCCTCAGAGGGCTCTTTACTGCTGGAGAAATCGAATCGAGCTCAAAACACCTTGCACACCGTGTGTGTCCCCCGCTCACATTTCACATGGTGGAGATTTGTACCCGCGCTGCCTGCAAGGTGCGGGGCACCACCCGAATTTAATCAGACCGGAGCCAACCCCGAGGAACAGACCTGTGGTTCTCATCTGGTGCCTGATATGGGCAAAGAGGGAAGAGAAAGATCTCCCTTCCCAGCTGACGGCCTCTCCCACTGGAGGATGGGGTCATCCATTTGACAGCGACACACACCTTGCTCGCTCTGAAGCCGACCCGGTGTCCCATCCCTCCCAGGGCCTCAGTTTCCCCCTGAGGATGGGACTCCATCTTCATTTCATTTCTCTGGGGAAGTGGCCCAGCCCAGAGCTATGCCCTCTGCCTGTAGCCACCCTGCTGGCTAAATCCAGCTCACCCTCCAGCGTGAGCGCAAGAGCCGCCTCTGCAGGGGACGAGTCCTCCCTGATCTCAGGCCAGGGCTGGCCCCCACCACACGCTTTAAGGTCCCTCCTTCCTGGGGCAGGACTGAAGCGTCTGCTGTGCTCCCACCTGCTCTGAAGAGAGGCATGTGTTTTGCTGGGCACAGTCCAGGCTCTAGCCCAAGCCCTGCCCGACAAACGTTTGCTGAAGGAACAAAAGAGTGAAGGCATGAATGAATGAATGAATGAATGAATGAATGAATGAAACGCTTCATTTTCACAATGTTCCTTAGAGAAGGCAGCTGGAGGAACCACAGGTCTTGGGGCTACTCCCCCAAAGTCTTTTTTTTTTTAAGATTTTATTTATTTATTCATGAGAGACACAGAGAGAGAGGCAGATACACAGGGAGAGGGAGAAGCAGGCTCCGTGCGGGGAGCCCGATGTGGGACTCCATCCCGGGACCCCAGGATCATGCCCTGAGCCGAAAGCAGATGCTCAACCACTGAACCACCCAGTTCTTTTGTCCTCCCCCAAAGCCTTTAAACCTGTGCCCCCGAGTCGTCTTGAGGGCTCTATGCCCCCACTGCATGTCCAAGGTGCTGTCTGGAGTGAAACCTCCCAAGGAGTCTTTCAGGGAGGCAGGCTAGGCCTCCTCGTGCCCATTTTACAGGCAAGGAAAGCAAGGCTGAGGGTGACAGGGACCCACGCAGGCTGCCAAGGCAGAGCACTCTCCTCTCCATCCTTGAGGTTCTCCATCTATAAAATGGGTCACAACAGCGTCCACAGCACACAGCACTGGGGGCTGTGTGGCTCCAAGGAAGTGCTCGCCCCTGAGGAGGAAGGTGAGACACTGGGGCCTCAGCCTCCCTACCGCTGGGCTCTGCGTTCAGCCTTTCCTCACTTAATCCTCAGAACCATCAGAGGTCAAGCTGCTGTTCCCACCCTCACTGATAAGGGCCCTAAGGCTCCGGTCAGCAGACTCTGGTCTCAGCCTCCAAGCCCCCGGATGCACCCTCCACATCGCCCACAAGGGACAGGCGGGACCCCCAACCCCGTGACCTCACCCAGGACCCTGCAGAGCCTTCTGTGGTTAACTCACTGCTCCGCAGATGCTGGCAGTGCAAGGGGCACCCTGTGCACCTCCCTTAATCAGGTGGATCCAGGGGCTGCTGCATAGGGGAGATAACCTGTAATAAAGACAGCCGGCTTTGCCACTGAATCATGGTCATCCGCACCGGCCGTGGCCTCTATCAGGCTTTCCAGGTGGACACCTGAGAACCGGCCGGCTTCATCCACCTCCAGGGCCAGGAGTTCATCCCATGCCAGGGCCCTCCCCGCCCCCATCAGCAGGGG
The DNA here is from genome assembly GCF_048418805.1 of Vulpes vulpes. Classification (NCBI taxonomy): domain Eukaryota; kingdom Metazoa; phylum Chordata; class Mammalia; order Carnivora; family Canidae; genus Vulpes; species Vulpes vulpes. The sequence continues at coordinate 51,916,234 of NC_132795.1, forward strand.
TACCACCTCCCCTCTGGTTCAAAGTAAGCCGCCAGCCAGGCACAGTGACAAGAACCAGCAAGGGGGCAACTGAGAGGGCCCCTGCCAACCAGCCAGGAACCAGGCTGCTGGGCCACACGCTCGATTAATTCTGGGCATGGAAAACGTCCATGTACAATAGCATCCAAAGGGATAAACTACCCAGGGATAAATCTAACCAAGGAGGCCAAAAGCCCTGCATACACACACACACACACACACACACACACACAAACCTACAAAACACTGCTAAAGCAGCTTAAAGAAGACTAAATAAACGGACAGACGTCTGAGTTCAGGGATTGGAAAGCTTAATATTGTTAAAGTGCCACTACTCCCCAAGGTGATCTCCAAATTCTATGCAATCCCCATGGCAACTTTTATAGAAAGAGGAAAACCCATCCTTAAATTCCTACGGGATCTCAAGAGACTCCAGCTAGTTAAAACCATGCTGTCAAAAAAGGACAAAGTGGGAGAAATCTCCTACGGAGCCGCGGTAATGCAGGCAGCACAATTGGTGCCAGGACGGGATAGACAACAGACCAAGGCAACAGAAGAGACCGGCCAGCAGGTCAACTGATTTTCAACAAATGGGCCAAGATCTCAGGGAAGAAACAGCGGACAGCAAGAGCGAGGGGAACCCCGAGGGAGGGTCTTGCCCACCCACCAGCGACGGGGGCGCTGGGCCACATCGGGCAGGGCCACCCTGTCCCCTGCCCGCCCCTGTGCTGTGGGAGCTCCAACGCAAGGATGTCTTGCCCTACCTGGGAAGCTGAAGGATAATGAGCGAGAAGGAACAAATGAGAGTGTGAGCCACCAGGCCGGAGCACCCAACGCCAGACTCAACGATAATGGTCCTCAAATTCCTTGGGACCCTTAACATCCATGGACTCATTCCCTTCCTGCATCTCTCAGAGCAACACAGTGAATGAAACCATCATCCTAACCCACGGAGTCGTAAAATCCGCTGGGTGTGACCGGCACATTGCTCTAATGAAACAGAATCGAATAGGAAAGGTCGATGTGCCTCACTTACAGGAGGATATGATTTCACGGATGTGAATAAATGTAGGTTTGGACTGGCGTTTCTGTGTAAAATGCATTTCTTACCGCGGGCCAAAGTCAAGAGTTTAACAGACGCTGTCTCAGCTTGGAGCTTCTGGACCATTTGTTGGCCCCGTAAGAAAGAACCTCATCAAAGTCTCCCTCCCAGGCACACAAGGTCAGGAAAAAATGCACACACAATTGCTGGGGGTCCCCATGCTCGCTTTCTCAACGAGGACAGCAAGATACCTGCCCCCAAAGCATCAGAGTGGTGACAGGAAGAGGCCATCTGAGCAAGCACCAGCCGCTCATAGGGGACAGCTGCCACCAGGGCAGGGACTGGGGACAGGATGAGGAGGAGGAAGGCTCCACCAATCCATGTCCGTCCCCAGCGCTCATCCTCACCCAGGTTAAGGACCCCACCTTGGAAATAATGCAGGGACCCGATGTAGGGCCAGAGAGACACTGATGAGCTCAGGCTCCAAGCCCAGCTGAGCACTATTTTTCCTAACTTCTTGACAGACAATTCACATTCCATGCAATCTGCCTTTGTCAAGGGTGTGATTCGAGGAGTTTTAGGATATTCACCGGTTGTGCAGCCATCACCACAATGAATTTAGGAACATCTTCATCACCCCAGAGAGAAACCTGGTGCCCCATTAGCAGACACTCTCCATCCCCCCAAGCCTGCTGCAAACACTAACCTACTACTTTGTGGATTTGCCTATTCTTTCCATTTCCTAACTATGGATTCGCACAACGTGTGGCCTTTTGTGTCTGGCTTCTTTCACTGAGCGTCCTATTTTCAGGGTTGATCCATGTTCTGACCCAATCCATCCTTCATTCCTTTTTACCACCGAATAGTATTCCATTGTATGGATACACCACATTGTGTTTACCCATTCATCTGTTCAAGGGCATTTGGGTGGTTCTCTCTTCGTGGCAATTTTGAATAGTGAGTGAAGCATCAACATAAACCTTAAAAAAAAAAACACATATATATCTCCTTCAGGGACAGCACTCACACCCAAATCTGATATAAGCCAGCTAAGTGTGCACAAAAAGGATATATCCCTTTCTTTCTTTTTTCTTTCCAAGGGATCTGCTAAACAAGAACATTAGGAGCAGCCTAAAAGCGGGGCTCTAAGAAAGAAAATCTAAATAATAATTGTAGAAACGTGCAATGAGGCCCAAGCAAAAAATAAAATAAAAGCAAAGCCCAGCTGTACACAATAAGATTGAAATTCTGCGTGCTGCTTCAACAAAATTTCAAATCATTAAAATCTCATTATACTAATAATATGTTTTCTAGTTAGACTTAACTAAAACACTCTCTTCCCCTAACACAGTGCAGACATTATCAGAAGCAGCAGCAGGATGCTTGAAGATGACAGCTCCTGGGGCACCGTGTCTTCCATCCCGTGGCTGCAAATGCCTGCAGCCTACACCTGATTAGGCTACAGGACAGAAATTACAACTGATTTAGGGGATGAGCTTCCCTCCTGAGCTCCCAGCCCTTCACTTAAGTTCTTGTTTCCTAAGCGTTCTTGAATGGAAGCACCTCCCCAAATATATCATGATGGTCTCATTCTATTTTGTTATTTCTTCCCTTTGGCCACCAGCCGGTCCCTGGTCTTCTCTTCCTGACTGTCTGTGATGTGCGAAGGGGGGAGTTGGGGTGGTGGTGGTGGTAGAGGTCATAATGATAGCTAATACCAAAAAAAAATAATAATAATAAATTAAATTTAAAAAATAAAAATAAAAATAAAAAAATAAAAAATAGGGATCCCTGGGTGGCTCAGCGGTTAAGTGCCTGCCTTCAGCCCAGGGCGTGATCCTGGAGACCCAGGATCAAATCCCACATCAGGCTCACTGCATGGAGCCTGCTTCTCCCTCTGCCTGTGTCTCTGCCCCTCTCTCTCTCTCTCTCTCTCTCTCTCTCTCTCTCCCTCACACATGAATAAATAAATAAAATCTTAAAAAAAAAATAAATAAAAAATTATAACTAACACCCTAACGGAGGGCTTCCTACGTGCATGGCCCAGGCAATTCCCCCAAAACATTGTATTATTTTTTCAAACACAGAAACACTTAAAGAACTTGACACTAAGCATCCACTACCTGGAGTCTACACTAACACTTTGCTCTAAGTGTTTCATTATGTATCCGTCCACCCCTCTATCCATCCAGTGATCCACCTGTATGCCTTTCCCACGGCTGCCCTACCAAGATACTACAACTTTAGGTGTCTTAAATAAGACAACACAAATGTAGTATCTTATAGTTATGGGGGTCAGAGGTCCAAAATGGGTTTCACTGGCTAGAATCAAGGTGTCGGCAGGGCTGTGTTCCACCTGGAGGGTGTAAGAAGAATCTGTTTCTTTGCTTTACAGCTTCTAGAGGTGCCCACACTCCTTGGCTTTCGGCCCCACATCACTCCATGGACACATCTCTTTCTCTTAACTGACTCTCCTACCTCACTCTTAGAAGGACCTTGTATCTACCTGGACAATCTAGGAGAATGTCCCCCATCTCAAAATCCTTAATCCCATATGCAAAGTCCCTTTTACCACGTAACAAGATAGAGTCACAGGCTCCAGGTACCAGGATGCAGACATCTCTAGGTGCCACTAATCGACCTACCACAACACCTTTTCTATGCATTTCAAAGTTGCGGAGGGGGATACATTCCCCCTAAGTATCACTAACTGATGTTCAGTCTTTATTTCCAGTTCTTTTTTTCTTTTGAGTTAAAATATGCATACAATGCAGGACACCCGAATGACTCAGTGGTTGAGGGCCTGCCTTAGGCTCAGGTCGTGATCCAGGGGTCCTGAGATCGAGTCCCGCAGCAGGCTCCCCACATGGAGCCTGCTTCTCCCTCTTCCTGTGTCTCTGCCTCTCTGTGTGTGTCTCTCATGAATAAATAATAAAAATCTTAAAAAAAATAAAAAACAAAATACGCATACAATGGAATGCACACTCTTAAGTGCATATCCATTGAGGGTTGACAAATGCTTGCACCTGTGTATCTCAAACCCCCATCCAGATGGAAGACATTTTCATATTCAAGGAGAAAATTCTCTCCTGCTCCTCCTCAGTCAAGCCCTATCCCCATCCCAGAAACAACCACCATCACTTCGTTTCATCCACTGGAGAACTTCACAGAACTGGCACCACCATACTCTTTTGGGCCTGGCTTTTTTCCCTAGGCGTAGCGTTTTGAGGGTCACTGTGTCGTTGCAATGAATTCATACTGTATTGCATCCCTTCTCATCAGCTCAGTAGTCTGCCATATGAATACCCGCCCCCCCACCCGCCACCCATCCCACCTTGCTCCTACTGATGGACACCAGAGCTGCTTCCAGGTTTTAGCTATTATGAATAAAGCTATGAACATTCTTCTACAGACCTTCTTATGGACACTGACTTCCATTTCTTTCTTTTTTTTTTTTTTAAGATTTTATTTATTCACGAGATATATATATATATATATAGAGAGAGAGAGAGAGAGAGAGAGAGAAGCAGAAACACAGGCAGAGGGAGAAGCAGGCTCCATGCAGGGATCCTGATGTAGAACTCTATCCCAGCACTCCGGGATCATGCCCTGGGCCAAAGGCAGACGCTTAACCACTGAGCCACCCAGGCGTCCCCTGACTTCGATTTCTTGAGTCAATATCTCAGATTGGAATTGCTTAGTCATGGGGGTGGATATATGTTTACTTTCTAAAGAGACGACCATGCTCACTTCCTAAGTTTGCACCACCCTACCGGCCCTGGAAGGAGTGAGAGCTCCAGCTGCCCCACATCCCCACCAAGGCCTGGGTGACCATTGCAGCTGTTCTGGTGGTTGTGGAGTATATCAGGTTCTCATCTGTGGTTCATTTCCTGAATGACTAATAATGCTTTTCTAAATGCATATTGGCCATTTGTCCATCTCTGGTGGAACATCTGTTCAAACCTTTTATCTATTCTTTTATTGCATTTCTTTCATTTTCTTATCATCAAATTGTGGGAGTTCCTTACATATCCTAGATGTCAGTCCTTTATCAGATATGTGTTTTGGGAATTGTGATAATTGCAAGTTACAATAAGAAACATATATATAGGGATGCCTGGGTGGCTCAGTGCTTAAGCATCTGCTTTTGGCTCAGGGCAGGGATCGAGTCCCGCATCGGGCTCCCTGCAGGGAGCCTGCTTCTCCCTCTGCCTGTGTCTCTGCCTCTGTGTCTCTCATGAATAAATAGATAAAATCTTTGGGACAGCTGGGTGGCTCAGGGGTTTAGCACCTGCCTTCAGCCCAGGGCGTGATCCTCAAGTCCCAGGATCAAGTCCCACATCAGGCACCCTGCGTAGAGCCTGCTTCTCCCTCTGCCTGTGTCTCTGCCTCTCTTTCTGTGTGTCTCTCATGAATAAATAAATAAAATCTTTAAAAATGAATGAATAAATAAATAAATAAATAAATAAATAAATAAAATCTTGTAAAGAAACACATATATTTGGCTTTCATCCCAGTTCCTGGCCCAGAGTTCCTAAAACTCTAATAAATTCCTAAGTGATGAGAAAGAATCACCTTAGGAAAAGGCTGGTTGCCATGGGCCTAGAGAATTGGAACTCTTCACCCCACTTCCAGCCAACCCCCCTGCCTCTGGGGTTACAGATTGAGTTCAATCACCAGTGGAAAATGACTTAATCCATCATGCCTATGTAAAGAAGCCTCCATAGAAACCCAAGAGGATGGGTTCAGAGAGTACCCGGGCTGGTGAGCATGAGCAGGTGCAGGAGAGTGGCACTCCTGCCCCACACCACCCCCTCTGCATCTCTTCCGTGAGGCTGCTCCTGAGTGCACCCGTGCATACAAGCTGCGATCTGTCGAGTGAAATATTTCTGTGAACTCTGTGAGCCTCGCTAGCAAATTAATTCATGGAACCCAAGGAGGGGGTCACGGGAACCTGTGACTTATAACCGTCACTCAGAAGCACAGGTGAGGACACAGACTTGCAACTGGTGTCTGAAGGTTGGCAGCCAGTCTTGTAGGACTGGGCCCCTACAACCTGTGGGGCCCAACGACACTGTCTCCAGATGAACAGTGTCAGGATTGAGCTGAATCATAGGGCCCCCAGCTGGTGTCAGAGAACTGCCTAGTGGGCAGGTGGGAGGAACCCCACGTCAGAATTAACATCGGAGCCACAGCTGGTGTCCATAGAGTGGAACCAGTACCAGAATCCCCATAATATTTTCTCCCACTCTGTGGCTTGACTGGGCCCAGTTTAAATGACATTGCATTTAATAACCACAATTCCCCCATAACCCTAGGGTTAAGTACTCTTTATAGAAGAGGAAACCGAGGCACAGGGCAGGGAAGTACCTTCCCCAAGGTCAAAGCTTCACAGCACAGCAGAATCAGTTCAAACCTGGGACGCTGGGCCCCAAGATCCACAGCCCTAACCGCCACACAGATGCTTCCTGCTTACTCAGCAAACACAAAAACCACTTTACGTGGCTGAAGATCACTTCGTATCATTGCCTTCCAAGAGGACACAGGAAGCCCAGGACTCAGGCCAGTGAGGACACTGGCACTGAGTCAACAAGGCCAGCAGGTACGTGCAGGATGTGGTGCTCCCAGGGGGCAGAGAGGGGCCCCCACCCGCTGGAGGCACCCATGAAGCCAAAGGGCAAATGGCTCTGGGGCAGGGGGAAGCCAAGGAAGATGGGGGGGAGGGGGTGCTGGCCAATGGCTGGGCAGACGACACCAAGAGACTCAGAGTCAGCGGGGTTCTGGACTATAGCCACCGCCCAGGGTCTGTCCTCCTTCTGCAAATGCCAACAAGTCCATTCAGCACAGAATGGATCTCATTTGTCTGCTCCGGAGCACCTTCCTGCCACCGTGGCTGAGAGCATCCCAACTGCCAGAGAAGAAATCGGCTTTCCCGCTTGACGGGAGCCAACTGGGAGGATCACTCGCAGGTGAATCACCTCCTGCATGTGCAAGGCTGGTACACTTACAAGTGAGGCTGCCAGCCGGAGGCGTGACCTCTGCAAGGAACCTGACCTCACTTCCTTCTGCACCCTGTCTGCTCATCTGCAAAATGGGAATAAACACCCAGCACCCACTTCCCCGCTTTGTGTGAGCACGAGGTAAGGGAGTGCACGTAGTGTGCAGCGCCGAGCCCGGGATGTCACGAGGGCCCCACATGGCTTAGCCATGAGCCCGGCTGCTGGAGACTCCATTCTGGCTTCTTCTCCCTTCAATATTTTCCCTCACTTCCTCTCTGATGATCTTTGATCGCTCGCTATCAAGGATGGGTTCGTTCTCACTTTGAAACACAGTATTAATTTTCAAAACAGGAAACAAAAGAGAGAGATAAGACACTTCCAATTAAGCTTTGGGAAAGAGTTCCTTTAAATTCCACCTGTACCGGGGATCCCGGGGCGGCTCAGTGGGTCGGCACCTGCCTTTGGCCCAGGGTATGATCCTGGAAACCTGAGATCGAGTTCCGCATCGGGCTCCCTGCATGGAGCCTGCTTCTCCCTCTGTGTCTCTGCCTCTCTCTGCCTCTCTCCTTCTCTCTATGTCTATCATGAGTAAATAAATAAAATCTTAAAAAAAAATAAACAAATAAACTCCACCTGTACCAACGAGTTACGAACACCACCACCAGCACAGCGTTCCCCTCTCCCCAGCCTGCAGCGAGGATGCTCTATTCACACACAGTGCGGCACCTGCCGGGTTCTGGCGGATGGCCACCCCACGGTTCCCCTGAACCCCACAGCTGCTTCTGGGAGGGCTGGATGCAAGCAAGCTCTGAGCACGCCCCAGGAGTTAAGGAGCGTCTGCTCCCTCCTTAACTTTTTTTTTTAAGATTTTTATTTATTTATTCATCAGGGAGAGAGAGAGAGAGAAAGAGAGAGAGAGTCAGAGACACGGGCAGAGGGAGAACCAGGCTCCACGCAGGGAGCCCAACGAGGGACTTGAACCCAGGACTCCAGGACCACACCCTGGGCCAAAGGCTGAGCCACCCAGGGATCCCTCCCTCCTTAACTTAATAACTTACCATGGGAGCAAAGCCTAGATCCTTCAGAATTACCATTCTTCATATCAAAGTATGAACATGCATAACTTTTTTTTACAGGCTACACTATTAAGATGGCCTTCCTTGGGGCAAACCAACATTTGTGACCGATTCTGTTGGCTAAGAAGGAAAGGTTCAAAGACCCAGACGAAGGACAGACATTTTCAAAATGCCTCAACTCAAATGAGCTCACTTTCCACTGCTAACATGAAAGCATAAAACTGCTTACAGTCTGCTAACTATTCTTTTTTTTTTTTTTTTTTTTTGCAAACCGTTCTAATGCTTTAAGCTGGTGAGGAAGCATCAGAGCACCAAGGTGGACGAGTATCCCTCCTGATGCCGAGCTGGCCTCCCTCCCCAGGGACGCAGCATCCGACTCAGACACATGCGAGGAACTTGCCATTTCTCTGCAGTGCACACCTCAGCTGCATAATCACTGTGTTTCCTGGTCACACCGGGCCAGAAGCAGAAGGCCAGCATCCCTCAAGTGCATATTTTTAAAGGATTTCTGTAACTTGGTTACCAACAGCCAGCTAGCCACTTTGTGGAACATAACGGGAAGGAAGAAGCCAGGGGCACCTGGGTGGCTCGGTCGATGATGGCGTCTGCCTTCGGCTCAGGTCACCATCCTGAAATCCTGGGACAGAGCCCGGAGTCGGGCTCCCTGCTCAGTGAAGAGCCTGCTACGCCCTCTGCCCCTACACGCTATTCATGCTTTCTCTCTCTCACTCTCACTCACTCTCTCTCTCAAATAAATAAAATCTTTAAAAAGGGGAGGGAGGGAGGGAGGGAGAGAGAGAGAGAGAGAGAGAGAGAGAGAGAGAAAGAAAGAAAGAAAGAAAGAAAGAAAGAAAGAAAGAAAGAAAGAAAAAGAGAGAAAGCAAAGCAAAGCAAAAAGCAAAGAAGCCAGAGCTGTGGAAATGATAGAGGACCAGCCTGAGAAGGGGCTTCTGTTTGGGGCTGACAGTCACTAAACACTCAGCCCTCCCATTCGGCCCGGCCTGACTGGTTAGTCCAGCAGGATCGTATTATTTCCCACCCTGAGCCCAGACACAGCCTCAGAATCCTTCTTAACACAGGCGCAGGCAGTCCTCACAAACTCAGCTGAGTCTGCTCCCAAGGGGAAGCCGCCCTGCCACCCCTGCTCTGCCACCAGCCCTCCGGCTCCGGTGTCCGCATCAATGCCCTCACTTGCCAACCTCGCCACTAACACACACTTACTGAGCACTCCCCGGACTGCTGACGAGGCTTCGCCTCCTTCAAGGCAGTTATGCTCACACCGCCTAAGGGCTAGTGCCACCAGGCTCTGCGTGAGCCCCATCGGGAAGGAGGCTCGGGGTGAGGCAGCAGACCGAGCGGCGGGGACGGGGACGCGAGCCGGGACCTGGCTCTGCCACCCGCCCACAGCCTCCCACGGAAACACACTGCCTTCCTGGGCGAGGGCGAGGGCCAACCAGCTGGGAAACCCACAGTGTTAGCACCCCTGCACTTCCCCACCTCAGGACGGAGGAAGAGAGGACCCCTGGAGCCGCTGAGGAGTTCCTGCAGCCCCAATGCTCCGGGCAGGTAGAAAAAGAAAGGATTCCCCTAATGCAGGACTCCCAGGTGCTGTGAGCCCCACCACTCATCCACTTCTTCTTTTTTTTGTTTTATACATATATATACATATATGTAAAATATACATGCATATATTTGTAAATATATATACATATTTAAATATATACATATATATTTTACATAGATTAAGTATACATGTATATATTTACATGTGTAAAATTATTTATGTTTATATATATGTAAAATATATATGTGTATATATATATATTTTATTGGAGTTCGATTTGCCAACATATAGCAGAACACCCAGTGCTCATCCTGTCAAGTGCCCGCCTCAGCACCCGTCACCCAGTCACCCCACCCCTGCCCACCTCCGCTTCCACTGCCCCTTGTTCGTTTCCCAGTTAGGAGTCTCTCACGGCTTGTCTCCCTCTCTAATCTCCTAATGACAGAAAGCGGTCTCTCCTTTGAATACATGTCACTAACAAGTATCTCAGTGATGCAAAAGCTGCCCAAAACTTCTCGAAGGGAGTGCGTCCCGCACTGCGCTCTCTTTACCGCAACAGCAATTAGTACCGACGAGCAGATTAACACGGCAGTGCCAACACGTGCTCAGAACGTGCCCTTAAACGCACTGATCTGCTGTTCAGCCTCGACGTCATACAGTAAACAGCAAACACGCTCACGGGGAAGCAAAGCAATCCTGCACCTGAAGCCTGAAAAGCGTACGGCTAATGCCAAGGGAAAACTGCTTCCTTCGGGCCCACCTTTTATGCGACGGCACCGCCCATCGGAACACAAGAAAATCCTTAGGTAAAGTTACCTGCCCTTTGCCAACCGCAGCAGCAGAAGATTGATGACTCAGAGCACTTAAAAACCGCTCACAGCAAGCACTTAGCCAGCTAGAAAGATCCCTTCATTATTCTGACGACCGGACAGGGAGTGTGATGGTGAGCAAGTTCCAGATGTGTGATAAATATTAATTCCAAGGAGTTGAGACGGGAATTCAAAGCAGAGCTCATCTAATGAGTGTGGGGTTGCCAGGGCGCCCTGACTCTGCTGGGCCCGTGCAGGGATGGCCGAGATGCTGGAACCACACGGGGCTTAGCCGTTCCTAAAGAGGCCTCAGGACAGAAAGGTAGGGAACAAGAAAGTCATTGCTCTGGGCCCGGGATCAGTTTCCCTTTCTTACAGAAGCAAAGATCCCAAGAGCTCTGAGTGGGCCACCGAGACAAAAAGCCCAGTGTGGCACGCGTCGAGGTGCCTACGTGTGTTTCTCCTGTAAATGCCCCCCCGCGCCCTCCCTACCCAGCAACAGTGGAACAAGGAGAAATGCTGGATTTGAAGATTGTGATCAGGATAATAATCAAAGGAAACTTCACAAAGCCACACCAAAAGCTCCCCTGAAAGTCGCTTCCTCTTGGCCAGAGAAAGGAAAAACAGAACAGTGGTTTCCAGTGATTTCCAACCCCACCTCCCCAGAGACGTTGCAATCCAGGAGCGGAGCGGAGACACAGCTGACCTGACAGCGCATTTACTCCCCGACCACCAGCTGCTCCCACTGACAGAAGCACCTCAAAGAAGAGGCATTTGGGTCTGGAGAAAGGGATGTGGAACTGCCTGTCTCCACCATGGCAGGTTCTGCAGAGAACCTCACAGGCCTGATGGATCCCAACAGGACCTCCACTGGCTTCTCTTATAAGAGACCATTCTAGAACCCACACTGTATGTGGCCCTGGTCCTCACCCACTTATGTCCTTCCATGGTCTTACCAGCCACTCTTTCCCTTCTCGAGGTTAAGAGGCCAGCTGACTTCAAACATGATCTGCACTTAATGTTCTAAGGATCCTATAGAGCACCAAAGTGATCACGTGTGCACCCGGAAATGCAAAGAACTCCAAGAGTCCTACTTTCCCGGCCAAAGAGACCAAACTCAGGACAGATCCTTTTCCTGTATGCTGCCACAAAGACACTATTCCAGTTTTATTTTTAAAAGGTAAATCGGAGGGCTGTTGAGATCTGCTATAAAACAGTATGTACAGGGCACTTGGGTGGCTCAGTGGTGGAGTGTCTGCCTTCCGCTCAGGGTGTGATCCCGGGGTCCTGGGATGGAGTCCCGCATCGGGCTCCCCGCAGGGAGCCTGCTTCTCCCTCTACTTGTGTCTCTGCCTCTCTCTGTCTCTGTGTCTCTCAAGAATAAATAAATTAAATCTTAAAAAAACAAAACAAAAAAAACAGCACATAGAAGTCACTTCAAAGTTTGCAAAATGTCCTGAACGAACCAGCTGCAAACTACCACTTATCCCGGTGCAGCAGCCCTGCACGTCTGCCTGCACTCGTGGGAGCTGGGGCCTGGGCAGGGAAGGCAGGCCTCATCTAATCTGTTCTCATGCAGAATGTCTTCATTCTTAGAGGGGAGGGCCATTACTCCTGTAGCTGCTCCTGCCTCGTGGTCCCCGGAATGCAGCTGGGAATCTAGCTTCTTCTGGACCCACTGACTGCCTAGGGGAAGCCAGCCTGCGCCTGCACCTGCACCTGGATGCCCGCCCACCCACTGCACCCACAGAGGCCTCCAGACCTTCTCAAGTAACAACGGTCATGGCATGACTGGCACGCCACACCACAGCCCAGCCACCGTGAACTGCCTGCGCTTCCCCAAAAGGAACTCGCTGGGGTCTCCTCCAGGGCCCCTGGCGGGAAGCCCCGTACTGAACACCCTCCTCTGGCAAATCCCCAGCTCTCCTTTAGGTGCAACCAGGGGACCACTTCCTCCGGCCGGAACCCAGAACCATGTCCAGGTTGTGTGTCTCGCACAGGTCACGGTCGCCAGCTCCGAGGACAGGCCCGGGGCCACAGTGCCCACCGACAGCTCCCTGCTGGCCAGGTGAGCACAGGAAAAGACTCCTTTACCTGTGACCTTAGGCCTGAAGTCAGGGGCACCTCCTCATTCTGCGGTCCCGGGAGGGAGGAACAGCCTTCACCTCCCGCTTCTGGGGAGAACCCGGCTGCATCCCTCTGAGCTTTCAGGAAATTTGAAAATTCATTTCTTCTAGGTAGCAGCTCTCACACATCTCCCCATTCTGGCAATCTGCCCCCCGGCAGGACCCCGCTCCCCCAGAGGCTATGACTGGTCCCCAGGACCCAGCGTGTGATCCCGGATTCTCCCCTTTAAGAAACTGAACAGAGAGCCCCAGATGCTGAGCCCCAGGCCAGGGAGGTTCACAGTGGGGCTCTGGGCACTTCTGGACTCCTGGGGCTGAGGGCCTGGAGTAGCTTCGTCACCACTTCAGGCTACTTGAAGTTCTTGAGACACCCCAGGAAGCGTCCCCCTGGGCACTCTTATGGGACACCTGGGGCCAATAATTCACTGTTGTGTGTTGTGACAACACAAGCTGTGTTGGGGGATGCTCACAGCATTCCTGGCCCCGAACCCACCAGATGCCAGGAGCACCCTTACCTCCAGTCGTGACCACACAACATGTCCCCAGACACCGCCATGTCCCCTGGGGGCACAACCACCAGCCATTCATACACCCAACCAGGTGAGAACCACTGGTTTAAACCCATGAGGTGGCTACTGGGTAAGGCTGTGTTTTCTCAACTTGAAAATGAGGGGGAAATTCCACCCTGCATAGACCTTGCAGTTAGGTAAAAATTCCTACCTCGCAGGGCTAAATTACAGAGCATCTCGGTCCAGGTATTATTACATTAGGGACTACTATTACAGAGCAGCGTTTACGTGGGCTGTGCTGGGGTCTACGCAGCATCAACACAGCTGATGGCTCCGCAAAAGCCGAGGGGATCACCGAGGTTAACAAAGGTCGTGTAGAGATCCTCTCCTGCAAGTTATTGAAAGAAAAGAAACGTAATACTCTCAACCTTCAAGCTCGCAGCCACCTCGTGATCCCTTGAGATTTCGATCCCCAGGGCAGGCTCCATTGCTATCTTGCTCATTGATCAGTGCTTCTGACGCCGACACTTGGGAGATGCTCCAGGAGAGAAGCAGAGGACGAGCCACCGACTGGGACAAGGGACCCCACAGAAGGCTCATCTGAGAAAGGATCTGCATCTAAAGTACACAGATTTCTTAAAATCCAACACTAAGAAATCAAACAACTTGATTCAAGATGAGCCAAAGATCTGAACAGACACCTCACCAAAGGGGACGTACAGATGGCACATAAGCACATGAAAAGATGCTGCGTGTCGTTAAGGGGGCAGGGAAGGGAACCTAAGACGGCTCTAACAAAGTACATTTACGAAAACACACGTACACACACACACACACACACACAGAAGAGGAACTTCCTACGTGCTTTCTTTGCTCAGAAAGAAGAAGGGACAAAAAGCCTCCAGATTCGGCTCTGGATGAGGGCAGGTCCTCAGAGCAGGACGGGGTTCGGGAGGGGACCCTCCACGGGGCCCCTTCCATCCAGGGCCACCCTGGCTCCCCAGAGCCGGCTGCACACCTCTCGGGACCTCGCATGGCAGCTGCGGCCCCTGGGGTGGCCCCCGGCCCACTGCACCTCTGAGGCTTCCATCTGTGGTCCTGAGGGGGGACCTGGGGGACCTGGGGGACCTGGCGAGGGGACTCTGCCCTCCACGCCCGCTCTGCCCAGCTCCAGTGCAACCAAGCCAGCTTTTAATAAAGCTGCTCCTGAAAGTCTCCGGGCCTTGCACGGGGAGCTGTGGGGTTTTTCAAGCGTTCTTCCCACACTTTCCGATGTCCACAGTTACTCATAGTTCTGTTTCCTAAACCGGGCCACCATGTGACACAAAGTGGTTCCCTCCCAGAGAACATCAGCCTTAATCACGCCCTGAATTCATCCCCGGGGAACTTCCTGCATCTCTTCCTCCAACCCCCAGGGGCCACACATTTCCTAAAATGATCTCGCCTGAAGATGACAGGACTGTCACCCCAAGTTCCTCCATGCCGTGTCCCAACCACGAGCTCCGCCGATTAAGGGTCCGGGGTGGCGGGGGGAGCAGAGTCCAGTGCCTGCAGGCTCCCAGAACCCCTAACCTCCTGGAATCTTCACACCCTCCCTTAAAGGGGCCTCCCCACCACCCACACTCCTGAACTCACCGCGGACTTCTAACAAACCAGAAAATGAAACCCCTGCACCTGGCAGTGCCTAACCATCTCGGAGCACCCACCCTCTTCCTGAGGGTTCCATGGTAGGCAAATGAGTGCCTTCCCACTGGGGCCCAAAGTCTGGGCCAGCCCCGCCCCAGCTCACAAGCTGCAGGAACAGCACAGAGATCAGGAGAGCAAGCCGTCAAGGCCACAGGCCTGCTGGAGTACTGACAACTCTCAATTATTCAGCATCTCATTATCCAGCCTCTGCATCTCTGCAACCCACTTCCCAGAAGACCAGTGGGAAGCCACTAAGCCCTTCCAAGCCCAGCTTTGTGCCCCCTTGATTCCTGCGTCTGAGCCCAAACAGGGTTTTCAGCCTTTTGTTTGTACTTTTGTTTGTACCCACGTGTGCCAGGCACTTGAACTGTGAGAACCAAGGCAGGGGAGCAAGCTAACTCACACGCAAAATCACCAACAGCACTGCTGCTGTTTTCCTGTCCACGCTATTCACCACAGGATGCCCTGGACTGGGACTCTTGGTGCACCGACATCAGACCAGACTGGCCCTTGATTTACTAGACACACACTAGCTCCTAAAAGCAAAGGCAGGAAGCATTTCACTTTGGGACCAGTCTGTTACTTCAGGCGTGTGTTCTTCATATTCCATGGGCGTAAATGTCCTCCATAAAAAGCCCTAACAGTCCAGAACATTCCCCTTACTTGCTATTCTGTGGCAGATTTCTTTCCCTGGTCCCTTCTGATCTCAACCCAAGCATGACCTGCTCTGTGCGCTTCTCCATCGGCCTGCACTTGCACGTGTTCTTTGAGCGCACGGAATCATAGTGCTTCTGGTCTGTTTAACCATCACAGTGGACTCCCCGTTCCTCGAAAGCAAGAGTCCTGGCTACCTCTTCTTCCGAGGCTGAACAAATTGCGAGAGGGAAGTATCATTTATGCCTGTAACCGTCCCAAGTCATGAAGAGGACCTGAAATGTCTTCTGGCAAAGGGCGACATCACTACAGGTGAGGACACACATCACCAACGCAGCAGGGATGACACAGAAGCATGACATCATTTATCATCTCCGTTTAGGGGGTACAACTTGGTAAGAGACAAATGCAAGCCAGTTTGGGCCCTTAAATCATAAGGCTCGATAGAGGAACGGCCCATTTGTTTGGGGATATTTGGAAGCCCCTAAAGGGTGACGAGGCCCTACCGGGAGGGGACTAAATAAAGTAATCTGGTAAAAGCATCCCTGATGGGAAATGCAAGGGTGCAACCCCCCCCCCCAACACACACATAAAAACCTCTAAGGGGAATGTGTGGGGGTACGCATGACCCCGAGGGGTAAAACTGTTACACACTTCCCTAGACATGCACAGGTCCCAGGGAGAAACGAAGGGGGGTCCAGTGTCCCTGCGGGTATGCACACTTGGGGAGACACCAGGAGACCTTCTGGGGGATAATCAGTCTACACAGCCGTCCCCTGTCCTTCCTTTCCTGGGGATCTGAGATGGGCCTGAGGCCAGCCCCAGGGCCCTCTCCCCCTCCTGCCTGACCTCTGCGGCCTCTTCCGCTCCTCTTTTCTCCAGAGCTCAACTCACCCAGACCCACGGGGATCTGCCCCAGGGGAGCAATCTCCGGCCAGAACAAAGGGAAAATTCAGGAACCTGGGCCCTGCAGCGCGCCCGCACAGGCCGGCGGGAGTTAACAGCCCTGGCCACTCTACAAAACTTTAAAATGTAAGCGGAGGCAGGTAGTTTTTAGAATTATTTTCCTAAGCACCAAAGGGGGAGGGGGGCTCTGGGGCCCTTGGGGGCCGCACCCCGCACCCCCCGACCCCGCCTTGCGGCCTGCACACTCGCGGCTCCGGGGGACGCCGCCCCCCCAGCCCGCGCCCCGCGCTCCGGGACCAGTCGCGGCTCAGCTCGGCGTGGAGCGCCCCGGGGCCGGGCCAAGCCGCGCGCCTGCGGCCGGTGCTGCCCTGGAAGGGCGCTCGGGGCTCGCGGCTCCCGCAGGCCTGGGCGCGGGCCCTGCTCGGCCGGACGGTCCCCCCCCCCCCACGACTCGCAACCCAAGTCCGCCCTCCGCGCCAGCGCCCATCTGCAAACCGCCGGGCAGGGGGCGCGGGGCCGAGGATCTCCCCGGCCGGGCTTTAAAGGTCCCGGGAGGAGGAAGAGCGAGGGTCAAGGGCGCTCCCCAAGGTCACGGCGGCGCGCTCCGCGGGCCCGGAGGTCGTGGGGGGCGGGGGGGGGCGGAGCGCGCGGGCCCGGAGGTCGTGGGGGGCGGGGGGGGCGGAGCCCCGGGCCCGGAGGTCGTGGGGGGCGGGGGGGGAGGCCGGAGCCCCCGGGCCCGGAGGTCGTGGGGGGCGGGGGGGGGGGGCGGAGCGCGCGGGCCCGGAGGTCGTGGGGGGCGGGGGGGGGGAGGCCGGAGCCCCCGGGCCCGGAGGTCGTGGGGGGCGGGGGGGGGGGGGCGGAGCGCGCGGGCCCGGAGGTCGTGGGGGGCGGGGGGGGGCGGAGCCCCGGGCCCGGAGGTCGTGGGGGGCGGGGGGGGCGGAGCCCCGGGCCCGGAGGTCGTGGGGGGCGGGGGGGGCGGGGCGCGCGGGCCCGGAGGTCGTGGGGGGCGGGGGGGGGCGGAGCCCCGGGCCCGGAGGTCGTGGGGGCCCGGGCGGGGGGGGCGGGGCGCGCGGGCCCGGAGGTCGTGGGGGGGCGGGGGGGGGAGGCCGGAGCCCCGGGCCGGGAGGTCGTGGGGGGCGGGGGGGCCGGGGAGCCGCCCCGAGAGGCCCGGCTGAGTCGGGGCCGCGGGCCGGGGGAGGCGGGGCGGGCGGGGAGGCGGGGCGGCGGGGCGCGCGGGGCCGGGGCCAGGGCGGGGCGGCGGGGCGCGCGGGGCCGGGGCCGGGGCGGGGCGGGGCGCGCTCACCCTCCTTGGCCTTCTTCTTCCTCGCCAGCGTGCCGCCGAGCTTGCCCAGGAACGACTCGTCCTTCTTCATCCTGCGGGGCCGCGGGGCGGGCGAGCGCGGGGGCGCGGAGGACATGAGCGGGGGCCGCGCGGGGACCCGGCCGGCGCAGCGCGAGTGGGAGCCGCCCTCGCCGCCCTCGCCGCCCTCGCCGCCCGCCCGGAGGGGCCCCGGCGCCGCCCCCGCCCCGCCCCGCCCCGCCCCGCCCCGCCCCCGCCCCGCAGCGCCCGCCGCCCGAGGTCGGCGCTGCCCCTTCCAGCCCGCGGCCCGCGCCCCGGGAAGTGAAGGCGCTGGGCTCCCAGTGCCGCGGGGTCCCCCCCACCCCGGCCCCCTGCGCGGCCACTATCCGCTCGAGGAGTCGGTTCACCTGTTGAGCGTCTACCCAGAGCCAGGCCCGGGGCTGGGGGAGCCCCGTGTGGACGGTCCCCGCCCTTAGGGAGCCACCGTGGGCCGAGCAGAACACCTTACCGGCTCCTAGGGGAGCTCGGGAAGTTCCCCAAGAGGTGATGTGAAGGCCCAGGCAACGGGGCTGGCCTGGATTCAGGCAGGGGGAAGAGGGGGACCAGGGGACAGGGCCGAGGGAGACGAGGGCAGGGCAGGCCTTGGAAGTGCTTGGAGTTAGGATGATGTGATCAGATTTGGCTCCACCAGGGGCCCCTGGGTGGCTCAGCCGTTGAGCCACCTGCCTTCAGCTCAGGGCGTGATCCGGGGGTCCTGGGAGCGAGTCTTACATCCGGGTCTCCACAGGGAGCCTGCTTCTCCCTCTCTCTTTCATACATGAATAAACAAAATCTAAAAAAAAACAAAAATGACTTGGCTCCACCAGGTTGACTGTGGCTGACAGCAGGACAGTAGATGGAAGAGTAAGGCAGGAGCCTGGACACCACTTCCAGGACCAAGGTGACCTAGGAGGGAGGTGAACAGATTCCCAGAGACATAAGTGGAAGGAGCCCAGACTAGTGATCAGGAGAGTTAAGGTAAGGTCCCCCCTGTTTTCTGGGGGACCAGGGCTAAGGGGTGGAATCAGGCTGAGACAGGGCTGCCCCGGGGGGTCCCCTAGGAAGGGAGGAGACTCTGAGTCACAAGTGTGGCTCTAGGCTGTTTTTCCATCCGCCTTTGTGGCTACTCAGTGCCCACCACACAGTCTAACTCCTTCAGTGCCTTCAGCAATGGTCTGTGTCCTCCAGTGGGTGCCAAGCCCTATCCTCCCTCTGGGAGTGCACACACCACAGGGACAGTGATGTGCCCTCCATGACAGCACATGACCTGCACTGACACAGGACTCACAGTCATGCACTTAGGGACCCAGGGAGCTGGGGGAGAGGAGGCTAGTCCAGGAAGGGCCATCTGACCTGGGACACAGATAAAGTCACCTCTGCCTCTGTTCAGTAAAGGCAGAGAAGATTCAGCAGGCAGAGGGGAGGGACATGGGGAGAGAATGCTAAGTAATGACAGACACCCCACCCCCACTGTGGTCAGGGTGCGAAGTGACAAGAAGGAAAGGCACATGGCCTGGTGTGGACTGAGCCTTTGGGGTGGAGGGAACAAGATCAGTGCCCTGTTCAAAGAACCCCAAGCCACCGAGCAGGTTTGAGCAGAGGCCTGACCTGTCAGATTGATGCAAGGGATGGATGGAAGCAAAAGCCAGGGTCAGAGAGCAATTAATTCAGCAACTCCTGAAATGGGGCAGCCCTGGTCTCCAAGGACCAAGGCAGTGGCAGAGAGAAGGGACAGACAAGAATGAGCTTGCAGGGCTGCAGATGCCAATGTTTGGAAAATAATTGGATGCCAAAGTCAGGGACAGTATAAGGCCAGAGGTCTCTGAGGCTTCGGAAGGCCCGATTGGGGGTGCCTCTGACCAGGCTGGGGAAAACACAGAAAGTTGTGAACTCGGTTATTGACATCCCCATGGTGTCATGGCACAGTCAGGGCTAGACAGTGCCTGCCGTCTGGATGCTGGAGGGAGCTGTCCTCTAGGGCAGAGTCTCTGGCCCCTTTGAGAAGCCGATGCACAGAATGGATGGTTTACGCTAGAGAAGTGCATACATGGGGTGCCACACAGCGCCTCGGGAGGCCCACAGACACCACCACCCCCCAGCCTCCCGCTGCTCTCAGCACAGCCACAGGCCCCAGGGGAGCAGAAAGGTAGCTGTAGGAAGGGCAACGGAGCATGGTTGTGCTTCTCGGACCACGAGAACTGGCAGCAGAGGGTACAGTCCTGTGCCCCCCCCCCAAGTAGATAACCAAGTGCTTGAATATTGCATCAGTGGGCCAGCTTCCCAGCAAATGCACAGAATTTACCATTTTCACTTGTTAACTGCTCATTTGAACACTGCAGAGACAGGTGGAATCCTACTTTGAAAAATGTCATTACAGGGCAGCCTGGGTGGCTCAGCGGTTTAGCACCGCCTTCAGCCCAGTGTGTGATCCTGGAGACCTGGGACCGAGTCCCATGTCGGGCTCCTTGCATGGAGCCTGCTTCTCCGTCTGCCTGTGTCTCTGCCCCCCCACCTCTCTCTCTCTCTGTGTCTTTCATGAATAAATAAATAAAATCTTGAAAAAAAGAAAAATGTCATTACACCGTGAATGGATTTCTCTAGAAGACACCTGAGCCTGACATTGCCCACCTGCTTCAAGCAGGACTACTCACTACAACCAAGCAACTCCTAGCTGTAAGAGGAACTCTGCTGGGCCTTACATGATAGGGTTCCTAGAGTTCAGTGGAAATCATTCATATAGAAACATAATCATAGGGACGCCCCGGTGGCTCAGTGGTGGAGTGTCTGCCTTCAGCTCAGGATGTGATCCCAGGGTCCTGGGATCGAGCCCCACTTCGGGCTCCCCACAGCGAGCCTGCTTCTCCCTCTGCCTATGTCTCCACCTCTATGTCTGTCATGAATAAATAAATAAAATATTAAAAAAAGAAACAATCATATTTTAAATGCAGGTATGGTATTTATTACCAAGAAATCCATACGAAACACCAACTTCTCAGAAAGACCTTTTTCTGCAGAAAGACGATGTGTGCATTCACACACACTATTTCCCTTGCGTATTTTGGGCTGGAGAATGGAATGATCTCTTATTAAATGTGGCTTTGAAGATTATTTTAAATTGGTGTGTTAGTTGCAATGGCTTATCTCGTGCGTGCCACAGATAGCAATCAAATACTAGGCTATGGATTAATTTGTATTTTTTTCAGGGCTAGATGAAGGAGGGACAACAATACGACCCCCCGCTCCCCCCCAAAAAAACCCAAAACTCTGCTCCTTTCTTGGCCTGGCTCCTGGGGATTTTATACGGCGTTCCCTCCGGGGTTGTCTAACCAAAACAACTTTCTAAATCACTTTACAGAGTGGCAACATCAATATTTCCTTGAAGGCTGGAAAGTGTTGGTTCTTAATTAAAAAGAGAATTTAACAAGAAGCAGAAATGTGGCTTTAGCTCCTGTCCTCATCAACTCCAACTTCTACTCCTTGGCATGTGACACACGTAGGTAGCCCACGCCACTGCTCTGTGTACACTTTACATTTGGAGAATAATCATGAAAATCAGATTACATGCAGCTGCCCCTATAAAAGCAAACCATTTGATTTTGTGTTTGAAGTGTGGCTTCCAAAGAGGGGGCAGCTCCTTATAAGCTTAATGAAGGACAAGGAGCAAACATTTCATGGGTGCACCCCGTAGCCCTGGCCGGGGACTGGGCCCCACGCTGCGCGCTCTGGGTCACCCCCGATTACAAGCCTTCCTGTCATTCTTGCTGTCCTTCCCGGTAGCGGACAGGCGCACTGAGCAAGGCACACAGGTGTAATTTGTCGTAACACTTCGGCTGAGGCAAGCCGAACAAAAAGCCTTAAAAATAACGAGGTAGGAGAATGGGTACGCCCATTGGTGTATTCATACAATGAAATACTACTGAGCAAACAAAAAGAATGACGGAGTGAGTGCAGGGAATCTCAAAAACGTCACGTTGAGAGGCAAGGGCACACACTGGAGGTGTGCACATATTTGAGGTTCAGTGGGGATCCCTGGGTGGCTCAGTGGTTTAGCGCCTGCCTTTAGCCCAGGGCGTGATCCTGGGGTCCTGGGATCGGGTCCTGCGTCGGGCTCCCTGGATGGAGCCTGTTTCTCCCTCTGCCTGTGTCTCTGCCTCTCTCTCCCTCTCTCTCTCTCTCTCTCTCTCTCTCTCTCTCTATGTCTATCATGAATAAATAAATAAGATTTTAAAAAAAAAAAAAAAGAACAGGTGGGAGGTTCCCGTGGCAGGAGAGAGTCTTGCCTGGATCTGGGCACCGGGCAGCGCCGGGCAATGCGAGTGTTCCATGTGTTGCCCTGAGGGGTAGTCACACAGGTGTACATCTGTCTGCCGAGTATTTGCAAATTTCCCCGTATATCCATTCTACCTCCATAAAGTCTTGGGGAAAAGAAAGTAAACAAACGTCACCTCCAGGCAGGATAACTTGAATTCTTTTTACCTTGCCTGCTTTGGGGTTCTCTTCCTTATCAACAAACCTCTTAGGGCCCCGCGGCTCTGCGAGCACTTAAAGAGGGTTTTAAAGCTGGGCACTTTCTCCAATCTCCCTGTCATGTGACTAAAAAGAAATGATGTCTTTCAAAAAACGAAAAACAGCCGTTAGCGCTTTGGGAGAAGAAAGGGAACTCATCCTAGGAGGAGGAGGAGGAGGAGGGTGTATGGAGCCTGTGAAATGTTTTCTTGAGTTGCTTATTTTCCAACCTCCCACCAGTGGCTGGAGAGTCAGAAGCGTGTCAAGAGGGGAGAGAAAAAATTAATTCAGCAATGGAGAAAGTGTCCTATTTCCCCCCAGGTTATGTTTTGGGTGCGATCTCTCCACGCCCTGGGGCGGCATGTTCAAACGGGCTGTGATCATCATGTCTAAAGTCGCCTTGCGGACGGTGCTGTTTCATTAGTTTGCTCGTGGAACGATCTGGCAAGAGAGTGACGTGTGATTTTCACAGTAAACGCTAGGAGCGTGAAAGGATGACCACACTTGCCTGGAATTTAAACACTGTGGTGGTAGCGCTTTCTCCCGTCCCACACGTGAGCGAAACATGAATCACTGATGACCGTGATCAGCAGCCTCTTACTCAGTGATTTTGGAACCATCAGCAAACTTCGAGACCACGGAAGTTGGATTTCCATCTATTAGCAACTCCTCTGAGTTGTCAGTTTGCATAGTAGGCAAATTAAGCCACATCTGCACTTTGTTCCTGAAAACGTTTTATGGATGAGGAACGGGTGAGAGGTTGGCACCAAATTATTGATTCCTTCTGTGGAGGGGAATTGGTAAAGCTTTCTATAAAAGATTAGCCCTCAGACGTTCCCCCAAGCTTTTAGAGAGCAAGTTCTTTGAAAAATGCCAGTTCCTTTTAGATGGCTGGGAGAACAGAGGCCAGGTCTGTTAGACATTCACAACATAGTCTGAATTTCTTTCATTATTAATTTGCTATATATATATATATATATATCACCTGCCTGCACAATAAAAAGCTTTGCTGAGATCCCTGGGTGGCTCAGTGGTTTAGCGCCTGCCTTCAGCCCAGGGTGTGATCCTGGAGTCCCAAGATCGAGTCCCATATCAGGCTCCCTGCATGGAGCCTGTTTCTCCCTCTGCTTGTGTCTCTGCCTCTCTCTCTCTCTGTCTCTCTGTCTCTCCTGAATAAATAAATAAAATATTAAAAATAAAATAAAAAGCGTAGCTTTCCTCCTCGCACCTAACTGGGGAGCAGTGAGGGAACGAGAGTGGCCGGGAAGACGATGAAGGGTGGGGCACTTTGGGGCAGTGAGCGATGGTGTAGGGTAGGGGTCTGCAAGGGCCCAGTCAGTGGATATGTTCAACTCTGCAGGCCATACAGTCTGTCACAGCTCCTCAGGTTCGCTGCTGCAGCTGCAGACAATACATCAGCAGATGAGTGTGGCTGTGTTCCAATAAAACTTTATTTATGCACCCAGAAGTTTACATCTCACGTCATTTTAGCCTATCACGAAACAGTCTTCTTTTGATCTTTTTTTCAAAACATTTAAAATGTAAACCCATTCTTAGCTCACAGGCCATACAAAAAACAGGCATCGGGCCAGATTTGGGAGCAGACTGTGCCAAAACTGAATTTCGCTTTACTGCACGTCTTTGCCAGGAAGCCCTGGCACTGGTCATGATGATGGGACTGCTAAAAATTGGTGTTTAGAAGCTGAGCAGGATTCAGATCCTGTTGTTCTGAACTCTGAGGAAGTACACAAAATCCTTCCTGGTGTTAGAAATGCATCATTGACACAGCATTTCTGAGAGTGGGTTGGTAACAATCCCACTTCTTATGTATCTCATTCTATAAAACAATCTGTACTATTATATAAGGTAGAAGTATATTGCAACATGGCTTGTCTTTTTGGAAAACAGGAACCACCTAAATGTGCATCCGTGATTACGTAAATCATAGCTGAGTCTAGCTGCACTCAACATTTTTTTTTTAAGGATTTTATTTATTTATTTGATAGAGAGAGAACACGAGCTAGGGGAGGCGCAGAGGGAGAAGCAGGCTCCCCAGTGGAGCAGGGAGCCCGATGACAATGTGGGGCTCGATCCCAGGACCCTGGGATCATGACCTAAGCCGAAGGTAAATGCTTCACCAACTGAGCCACCCAGGCGCCCCCACACTCAACATTTTATGAACAGGGTGGAGCTGTGCTCCTGGTGCACGCGCGCCGTCCGTGGTATGGCGTTAAGTGGAAAAGCATAATTCCAGGCCTTGCAACACACTACAGACGACACAAAGCCCTGCCTGGTGGAGCTTACATTCTAATGGCAAGGGAATTAAATCAGCAACTTGTAAATCCCACATATATCTGTGTGTACATTTTACAGATATGTGTGTAGACACACGCGCATTTTACGTGTATATAAACCTGCATGGAAGTCTCCAAATATTGTCAGCGGGCGGGGGGGAAAGAACTGATGGGAACTTTGCCTTCTATCTGTCAGTACAAAAAAAAAAAAAAAAAAAACAACAAATTGATGTTTATGTAGGGCAAAGAGAACTGATTTGAGGGCTAATTAGAATACGTCTTGATTGAGAAAGTGGGTATTCGGTACATGAGCATCAGCTCAAAACAGTGCCATTTACCAGTGATTCGTTCCCGCTCTCAGCTCGTAGGGTCAAGTGTGTTCCTGGATTATCCACCTGCCACACCTACTGCGGTTCATTGCTGATCGTGATCAGAGGCTGAGCAGCTGTGAGCAAATTATGCTCTTGAATCAGGAGCATGTTGAATCGTGGAGCTCCACTCCGTGTGGCAAATTATCTTGAGACTGTCAAAATTTCAAATTTAGGGAAATCGGTAAAACACAAGGCTTGAAAAGACTATTCAACCATTAGTGCTATTTAAATGTTTAGTATAAAGAACTGTTAAAATGGGGTGCCTGGGGGGGGCGCCTAGGGGGCCCAGTAGGTTAGGCATCGGCCTTGGGCTCAGGTCATGATCCGGGTCCTGGGATCTGCCCCACACCAGGCTCCTCGCTCAGCAGGAGTGTCTGCTTCTCCCTCTGCCTGCCCCTCCCCCGCTCATGCTCTATCTCTTTCTCTCTGACAATAAATAAATAACCTTAAAAAAATAAAAATAAATAAAATGGGGCTCCTGGGTGGTTCAGCTGGTTGAGCGTCCATCTTCAGCTCAGGTCATGATCTTGGGGTCCTGGGATCAAGCCCTGCATCGGGCTCCCTGCTCAGTGGGGAGTCTGCTTCTCCCTCTCCCTCTGCCCATTCCCCCTTTTCATGTGCTCCCATACTCTCTCTGTCTCAAATAAATAAAATCTCAAAAAAAAGAACTATTAAAATATGGAGCTTAATATTTTTCCCAGAAGCGCCCAATTGGCAGCAGAGCGGAGCCCCTTGCCCTCAGGGGTGGTGTCCCGGGCCGCCCCACGTTATAGGGTCTGTCTCATGCAAACATTTTTTGATGAGTGAAAGTTACAGCTTTTGTGTCATCGAAAAGAACAGCGCAAAATGAGAGTCTTTGTTCTAGAAGCATCGCGCACATAGTAGATACTCAGTGAATAGCTGAGGCGTCCCAGAAGCCGGTCTCTGAAGGTGGAAACAACCCAACTGTCCATGGACAGATGAACGGACAGACACAGCGTGGCTGACCCAGGCGTGTATACGTGAGATTGACACATGCCACGACACGGATGAACCCCAGGGACATCATGCTCCATGAAAGGGGCCTGACACGAAAGGACGAAGCCTGTGTGATTCAACCCAGGTGGGGTCCCTAGAGGAGTCGCATCACAGCGACCAAGAGAATGGTGGCCACCAGGGGCTGCGGGACGGGAACTGAGAGTTTCATGGGGACCGAGTCTTGGGTTTGCAGGATGGAGAGTCCCGGGGACGGCTGGTGGTGACAGGTACACAGCACTTGGATGGACTTCATGCCGCTGAACTGAACACCTGGAAATGGTTGCAGTTGTAAGTTGTGTCTTATGTATATTTTATCACATTTTCTTTTTTTTTCTTTTTTTTTTTCTTTTTTTGGTAAATCCTGTGCCTAAGACCCAAAGGAAATCAAGTCGGAAACTGAAGGTAATTTGAGAAACTGTTAAGTAGGGCCTTGGGGTGTGGGGCGAGAAGAGGAAGCCTTTCCTATGGAGGGAGGGGACAGGAAAGTCAGCCAGATAAATAGAGCTGATGAAGAAGGAAAAACAGGGAGTCACAGTCCCTTGAAGACGGCAAAGGGTTCACGGGAGGGCTGGCCCTTGACGGAGAAAACAGGCTCATGAGCAGACCCCCCGAGAAGGACAGAGGTCGGGGAGGCCACAGAAGTCAGGCCTGCAGTGGCGGTGGCGATGGCAGTGGTGGTGGCAGAGGGGAGGCCGGCCCTCCCTCAGGTGAAGTCGCCTGCTACTCTCCTGGGGCACCACAGCTCACCCATCATCATGCGGGGCCTTCTTCCCTCAGACTCGTCTGGGCTCCCCGTCACCCCCTGAACAGGCATCATCATCTCTGCCTTTGGAGCCCATGGGAGCCTTGCACACATCCGGAGCTGAAGGCTTGCTGAATGAATGAATGAATAAGTGAAGGAATGAGTAGTTAAGTGAACAAATGAGTGAATGAAAGAATGAGTGAATGAATGAATGAATGGGTGAATAAATGAGTGAATGAAAGGCATATGATCGATGACAGCGGGTTCGGCCCTTTGGGGTGACAGGGACGTTTGCACCCACACAGAAAAGCTTTTACTGATTGAATCAAATCATGTAAGGCTCCTCCTCGTCCTCTCAGCCCCAGTGACAGGTTCAGGGACAAGGGACGCAGGAGGGGACGGGGTGGTGCGGAAATAGCAGGAACAAAGCTTCGCTGTCACCAGCCCTGTTCGGAGGTCCCCCAGGGCCTGCGCGGGGAGTCAGCGTCCAGTCTCAGAGCAGAGCACTGCTGGGGCAAACCTGCCGGCACAGGTCGGCGGGTCCGCGGGGCACACGCAGGTCACCGGGATGTTTTGAAAGTGCAGGCCCACGGGGCACCCAGGTGGCTCAGCGGCTTAGTGCCTGCCTTCGGCCCAGGGCGTGATCCTGGGGTCCCGGGATCAAGTCCCATGTCGGGCTCCCTGCAAGGAGCCTGCTTCTCCCTCTGCCTGTGTCTCGGCCTCTCTCTGGGTCTCTCATGGACAAATAAATAAAATCTTTAAAAAAAAAAAAAGTGCAGGTCCTGGGGCAGGAGGGCCCGAGACTCTGCATTCCTAACCCAGGCGCTGCCCGCATCACATCCCGAGCGGCGAGGCCCTTCTACCGAGGCGTCCCCATGGGCCCACGAGGGAAGCTGCCCACTAGGGGCACCCCGCATTCTCAGCCACGTGGACGTGTGCGGTGCAGTACCGGCCGTGTGAGAGGGCCCCCAGCACCCAAGCTTCCATCCTGCCATGAGCACAGCACAGAGGAACAAGTGTCCCCGAGCTCTGTGCCCGCACCGCGTGAATTATCCAGTTTCAAATAACTACTTTGTAAAACCCGGGTGCTGGTCTCTCCTCCCCTCCACCTTTCTGTGCACCCGAGACCTGGTGGGAGCTGGGTGGCAGTGGGACCGAGACGTGCAGACCCCAGTCAGGGAGGAGGCGTCATCTGTGCAACAAAAGGACACAAAAGCTACCGAAAGGGTCTGGGCGCTCGTCCCCTGCACCGACATGGAAAGGCCGCTTTTGAAATCCAGCCCCTTGAGGGGCACCTGGGAGGCTCAGTCGGTTAGGCGTCTGCCTTTGGCTCAGGTCATGGTCCCGGGGTCCTGAGATCCAGGCCACGTCGGGCTCCCCTGCTCAGCGGGGAGTCTGCTTCCCTCTGCCTCGGCCCCTCACCTTACTTGTGCTCTCTGTAAATTAAAAAAATCTTAAAACAAAAAAAATCCAGCTCCTCGTAAAGGAAGCGGAGTCATCACACGAGGCTGCCAGGTGCAGGCCAAGGCGCTCTCCCTCCTGACCCCCCGCGCTGCCACCTCTCCCCCTCCCTTCCTGGTGCCTTTTTTGGCCAGTCCAGGCTCACGGCTCAGGCCCCACAGCCTGACGTGTGGTGACCGCCGGCTATGGCTTCAACAGTTTCCCCCCAGAACATAGGCTGACGTTTTCACCCTCGCCCCCCCAGGAATGTGAGCTTCTATGGAAGCTTCTATGGACGTAGGGTCTTTGCAGATGCGATCAAGTCCAGGTGCGTCACGGGTGGGCCTTGGGCCGATGCGGCCGGGAGAGCCCGTGTGGAGATGGAGGCGGACGCCCGAGCCAGGACGCACCAAGGGCACCTGGAGACCCAGAAGCTCGGAGAGAAGCTTGGAAAGTCCCCCGGGTCTTTGAAGAGGGCGCTGCCCGGCCCACGCCGTGATTTTGGACTTCTGGGCCTCCAGAAGGATCACGGTCTGTGTTTCAGGCTCCGGTACTCCGCCCCGAAGGCCCCAGGACACCCACACCACCCGCCTCAAGTTCTGCCCCTGGGCCTCTGGGGTGCAGGCCAGGCGGGGGTCTTGCCCCCAGGGGCCTCCTCTCCGTCGCCACTGTCCCTGGGTGCTGTCATCCGGCCCCGTCTCTCAGAGCCCCTCTGGCTGCCACTCCAGTCAGCTCCTCCAGCCCAGATACTTCACCCCTGAAACATGGGGCGGCTTCCTCCCCGAGGGCCCATTCCTCGTCCAGCCCGGCCCTCATCTGCCACCAGGAGAGGCTGGGCTGAGCTGTGGGTACCCAGGATGCCGGCCCAGGCTGGCGCGGCCCTGGCTCCGGGGCTGGCCATCTGCAGAGGGGCAGGGATGCGGGGGGCACCAGAGCTTCTGCCCCCAGGCCAGTGACTGTGCCTGTCCCCTCCTCAGAAAGGATCTCCTACCCCGTAAAACCCAGTCTCATCACCACCTTCCCTGCCTTCGCCGTTCATCCCTGCTTGGCCTGGCGCCCTTGGCCCCCACGGTCTTGTTTCCCGACTCCCTGCTCCCATGGATGCGGCCTTCCAGAATCATCCAGGCTCCCACAGGCACCAGCAGCCCTGCTTGCACGGTGTCAGATCTCGAGGCCACGTTGATAAGGGGCCACGTGCAACCCCAGCGCGCACCAACCCTTTTAGGTCCATTCGCAGTTCAAACAGATGCCACTGGTTCTGCAGGCTACCTTGCCCTTCTGTTCCCTTCGTGAAGAATGCGAGCTCTCGTGTACAGATCTCGGAGGAACACCTCGGGGATCACACTTAAATCACCAGACGGTACACACCTTCCCTGTTTCACCCAAGTTTTCCTCTTAGAGCGATTATTTGTGAAGCCTGCCTGGGAGACACAGCTCAGCCAGGCGACGGAGGTCAGCCTGAGAAGGGTGGGTCCTCCTGGTGGCAGATGCCCCGATACAGGAGGGGAAGCGGACTGTACCCCGGTGGCCTCCTCCCCAGTCTGCAAAATACCTGCCCGGCCATCGCTGAAAACATCAGGGTTGTCGAGAGCAAGGCAAGGCGGGGAGACTGTCATGGCCAGAGGAGCCAGGGAGACGGGATGGCCCAGCGTTCCGTGGGGTCCTGCGTGGGATCCTGGGCGGGGTCCTGGGCCAGAGAAGCACATGAGGTAGAAACTAAGGAAATCTGAGAATGGACTTCTGCATTAATGTCAGTTCATTAATTGTAGCCAAGGTACTCAAGCTAATGGAAGCTGCTAAGTACAGAAGCTGAGTGTGGGGCGTGTGGGAACTCTGCACGACCTTCAGAATTTCCCTGTAAGTCTAAAACTGTATGATGGAAAGTTGGTCTTAAAAATATCATCATTGATTTTTAAAGAGCTGTTGTGCTTTTTTCCACCTTTATTGCAAAATAAAGACTCTCAGAATTTTCAAAGCTCCTAGGAGTTCAGCTGGGGAATGTGTTATGAGTAAGAAGCAAGTCCCCCCAGGATCCTTTCAAAATCAATCATCTATTTTTAGCATCCTTTTGGACCTAGTGGTTCCTCATTTTCCTTCAAATTCATTTCGGAATACTTAATTAAGCCGGGTGCCCGTCCTGGTCCTGGCTTAGTCAGAAGACAGGGCCGGTGTAAGCTCATTAAGGGGAGGCTGGAGGGAGCCCAAAAGAGCCGCCCCCGGCAAGGTCAGGAGGGTCACCCCTGCAGCTCCCTGCAGCGACCCCAAGTGCCGGCCCGGAGCCCGCGGCCGGCAGGGGGCGTCCAAGGCCCGGGACGCATCTTCCCTCCCCGGTGCTTTGGCTCTGCCACTCGGTGATGGATACTGATGCCCCTGGCAATCTCTAGTTTGATTGGGCTTTTTTTCCAGGGGTGGAGGTGGTTATCGAGGCCCAGAAAGGGGGGGAACTTATTCACTTATGTTCTCTGACAAGAGAATGACACACAGAGGTGAGCCCCTCTCTAGACCCTGAGGGCTGGGAAGGACCCGGTGTCGGGAGGGGTTTCAGAGAAACAGAACGAATTGGTTTGTCCTGGAGGCACCTGCACTGGGTGCAGCCCTTGCACGTGCGTGTGGAAGGTGTGAGTAAATGAGCAACAGGAGTGACAGGAGAGAAGATTCCGGACCGCCTGGACCCCTAAGCAGTGCTCTTCCAGTCTGAGCCGGTTTCCTGTTCCCTGCGGCCAGGAGGAGCAAGGGAAGGGGAGGCCCTGGGGCAGCAGGTGGGGGGCTGGGGGGGGCAGGAGGTGGGGGGCTGGGGGGGTGAAGGCAGGACTGAGCGCCTCTTGCTGGCTCCCGCTGGTTCCTACACGTGCCTGGTTAACAAACGTCTGGATTAAAGCTTAGCGATGAATCATATTTAACCTTTACCGGCCACGGGAACATCTCCGGAAATTCCACCCCGCTGGACTCCAGCACATCCTCCCGGGGGGGGACGGCATGTCAATTTTCATCCCTCTGTGTTCAATGTCAAGGCCACACCACAGCCTCTTTATTATGTTCTAATATTTCTAGCGGTGGCTCTGCCTGCTTAGTATTTCGGGGAAATTACACTTGGATGAGCAGTAATTTCTGGGTAGGATAATAAGATCGAAGCAATTGTATCTGGGTCTCTGACTCCATACAGGGAGGTCACCTTCTGTTCCCCGGTGATGGATGGATGCAGGCTTGCTATTATCGCAACCATCCCAAGTCAGAGTTATTTTAATTGACCAGCACATCTATCTAGTGATAAATGTAGGAGACGCTTCCTCCATTAGAAACTAATTGATTGAAAAGGGGAAGGAAAAAAAAAATAAAGAAGCAGGCAGAGAGGCTGTAATTTTCAGCTTGTCCAAAGTCATAGAATGTGCTTTCTTTTCAAAAATGATTACTATTTATTTTCCCAGCAAGATAATGCTGAATCTCCTTCTGCACGAAGGTTCTTTGTTCCTAAAGTTATCTAATGATTTGGCAAAGGAATCCAGTAATTTACTTGTCACAAAAACGCCACGTAGAAAGTCACAACTCGGGCGTGAGGACGAGGATGTCCAGGATGACTGTTAGCCCCACTCTAGCAAAGCGTTGTTCATTTGTAAACCCGGACGGCTGGCTTGACCCCAGGAGGGCAGTGCTGACACAGCTTCCCACGGCTCACTCCACAAACTGGAACCGCCAAGTGGGGACAGAAGACGTGTACGATTCATTCCAAATTTATACGACTGTATTTTCTCTTTATGGCACCTCCAGGTAATACCAATGCAGAGAAGACTCCCGTTTCTCTCTGCTCACAGCGCCCTCTGCATCACATCCACAACCCGAGGCAGAGCCCACCTGCTCCACATACCGTGCACCTGCCTCCCCCGCCCCCTCCCAATCTCACCCCACCTCCAAGCAGAGCTATAGTCTTCGGCTCAGATGGACGGATGGATGGTGCACTGGGCCCCTCACACCCATTTCCTGCTACGGTTTCCACCAGAAGAGCAATCTGAGGGCAGGGAGGTGAATACGATTCCTAGCTGATCATTAGAGGGCTTATCATTCATTCCCAGCTTGTCCCTCCTCTTCAGGTCCATTTGGAGACTCTCAGGTTCTTGGCACCCCCAGCTTTACACGAATGCAGACATCATCACACTCTCTGGGGAGGCATCTGCAGCCTGAAATCATGGGCTTTGGGTGATGGGAGACCAGTGGTTCTCAGCGTGTGGTCCGCGGGCCCCTGGGGTGGGGGGCGGTCCCTGAGACTTTCAAGGTCTGGGAGGTCACAGTAATTTTTGTAAGACCAAGATGTTTTTTAGTGACTTGGTTGGCGGTGACATTTGCGCTCGCGATGCCCATGCTGCAGGGGATCAGAGCACAGGTGCCCGAGTACCGCGCTTCCTAGCGGTCACTGTGCTCTTGGCCACATGTGCCGAGCCCAGCGAGATGCTAGGCCTGCTGAAGCAGAAGTGACCAATTCCCTTAGATCTCAGCCCCTTTAACAGTCTGTGTGACGACACGGGAGCCCACAGAGCTTGCACTTGGAGGCATGTCTGCTCGGGGAATGTACTACGTGGTTGGGTCTTGGGCAGAGTCAGATGCTCTCTTCATGGCACGTCAATCGTTTTTACTTGAAGGAGCGACTGACCAACTGGTTACTAGGACTTGGGCATTTGGTAGACCTTTCCTTGAAAATTTAATGAACTGGGCTTCAAGGAAAGCGCCTGACCGTATTTGCTGTCCATGATAAAATGTGAGCTTTCCATGAGAAAATTGGCATTTGGGGAAACTCGTATCCACCACATGAGCTTGGCGGCTTCACAGTACTTAAGGGCTTTTCTGAGGAAATCAGTGGTGACATTATTAAATGCGTTCTTTTCATTGCACACAATCATGAGTCAGTATTTGGAAGATTTGCATAACTTGGTGAACCAGTATTTCCCAAATGACGTTACAAAATCCTGTCTGGGTAAAAAAGATTCAGTCACAGCGTCAGGTGAACTAGTGGATTTAGTGGATCTGAGTATGAAAAGTCACTGAGGTGGTTTGCTTCCAAACTGCAACTAATCTGTAAAAAAAACTCACTTGCTGAGTTTTGGTGAAATAGCAAAGAATAGTCACAATCATCTGAAAAGCTGATTAAAATACTACACTCTTTGCCAAATGCCTACCTGTGTGAGGATTCTGCTCAGAGACTTCCAACAACCTCACCCACGACACATCGAATGCAGACGTCGGTGTAAGAATCTGTGTTTTTGAAGACAAGATATTCAAGAGATTTGCAGCATTGCCAAACAATGCCACTCTTCTCCCCAAATTTCTTTCTTTTCTTTTCTTTTTTTTTTTTTTTAATTTATGATAGACACAGAGAGAGAGAGAGGCAGAAACACAGGAGGAGAGAGAAGCAGGCTCCATGCTGGGAGCCCGACGTGGAACTCGATTCCAGGTCTCCAGGGTCACGACCTGGGCCGAAGGCGCTAAACCGCAGAGCCACCCAGGGATCCCCTCTCCCCAAATTTCTTTTGGAGACACATTTTTCATAAAATGTTATTTATGTTAGCAAGTAATAAGTTTGTTATTTTTATTGATTTTTATTTCTTCATTTTTTGAAGCAGGCTCGATGCCCAGCATGGAGCCCAATATAGGGTTTGAACTCATGACCCTGAGATTAAGACCTGAGCTGAGATCAAGAGTCTGGTCCCTCAACCAACTGACCCACCCAAGGCACTCTGAGTTTGTTATTTTTAAATGAATTAATATTTTTAAAAATTCTCAGTTTCCAGGGCCTCCTGGGTAGCTCAGTCAGTTGAGAGTCTGACTCTTGATTTCGAATCAGGTCATGACCTTGGGGTCCTAAGAGTGAGCCCTGCCTCAGGCACAAAGCTCAGGGGGGGGCGTCTGCTTGAGATTCTCTCTCTCTCTCTCCCCACTTGCATGCACACACAAACACTCTCAAATAAATAGATCTTTTAAAAAATAAAATTCTCTGTTTCCATACCCCATGTGGTATTAGAATCAACCCACATAAACAAAAGCTTTTTGGGTGGGATCCTCCACAATTTTTGAAGTGCAAAGGGGTCCGGAGACCAAAAAGTTTGCTTAACCTCATTCAACAAGATCAGTAAAACCATCCAATACTTAACAATCTTCCAATAAGATCATTAAAAAAAAAAAAAAAAAGAGGCAGCAAAGAAATTTATTGTTCCCAGGGCTCCCTTTTGGATGCTGTGAACAAGCTTTAAGTGGTCATGCTACGGAGATCATCGGCCACGCTCCCATTTGTGAACGGGAACTGATGGCTTTAGAGATTTCTGGGAGTGTCATAACTGGTGCCAAAAAAGCCACATCTGGTTAGTGGCAGAGCTGAATGGCACCGAGTCCCTCCTGTTCACTCCTTGTATCAAATGCCTGAAAACAGGCGAAACAGCATATGGTGTGACCTGTCAGTGAGCGCCCACGTTGGGGGCCGAAAGCCTCAGAAAACCCACTGGCAGCCGGCAGCCGGCTGGGACTGTGTGATCTGTCGCTGAGCGGTGACCAACCCAAGTCCTGTCCTGGATGGAACACAACCTGAGGCCCAGAGGATAGAAGGGGATTTGGGAACAGCCCACAGGGACAGGGCCGGGCTCCTGACCCCTGCTCACAGTCCACCCCAACAGTTGCCCCCATAATACTTGCCTCCCCTCCTGATGGGCCAAAGGCAGGCAGCACCAAGGACAGAGAAGGACAGAGAGTCTGTGAGCACTGGGGGTCCAGGTGCAACCCAAAGGCCACAGCCCTGCCCCAGCTCTCTGCTGCCTGGGCAGCCTCTTGTTATTATACCTGGGTGTTTTGTTTTGTTTTTTTAAAGATTTCATTTATTTATTCATGAGAGACACAGAGAGAGAGAGGCAGAGACACAGGCAGAGGGAGAGGCAGGCTCCCTGCGGGGACCCTGATGTGGGACTGGATCCCGGGACCCCGGGATCAGGCCCTGAGCTGAAGGCAGACACTCAACCACTGGGCTCCCCAGGCGTCCCCAGACCCAGTTTTTTGAGAGGAGCTAGAGATGTGAATTTGGAGCACAGCTGCCTGCTCTAAAGCACTTCCTTTACAACGCAGCTCTCCTGAGGCGTCTGGCTGGTTCCGTTGGTGGAACAAGTGACTCTTGATCTTGGGGTCACAAGGTCAAGCCCCACGATGGGTGTGGAGCCTGCTTTAGAAAAACTAAGTATTAGGGCAGCCCGGGTGGCTCAGTGGTTTAGCGCCACCTTCAGCCCGGGGGCCTGTTCCCGGAGACCCCAGATCGAGTCCCACATTGGGCTCCCTGCATGGAGCCTGCTTCTCCTGCTGCCTGTGTCTCTGCCTCTCTCTGTGTTTCTCGAATAAATAAATAAAACCTTAGAAAGAAAGAAAACTAAGTATTAAAATAAAGTGCAGCTCTCTGCTTGTTTTCTAGAGGAGGGAATCCTCTGCTCTCTGGTGACCTTTAAACCTTCCGTGTACTTGAACACATCTAACTGTCCCAGAGGTGAGCTTATGTGGTCTTTAAAGAAATAAAGCAAAGCCACAAATTGAAGAGAATTCTTGGTTTAAGGAGATGCATGTATGAGGAGGGCAGGGCCTCTGCAGGAAGCGGTGAAGGGGAAATGTGACCCAGTGCGCGGGTGGCAGCTGCCCATCACTGGGGCCTGTGGGGCTGTCCTCTGTTCCAGTTAACTGCGGCACTTGGCAGAACAGGCTGCTCCCTGGCTAGATCATAAATCTGCAGACACGACGGGCACCCGAGGAGCCGCGGGTGCTGCCCAGGGAGCACGCTGCCGGCGAAGCTGCGTGTAAAGGTCACTCAGCGTGTGCATGGAGACCACAAGTTCATGGGAAAGGAGGACGTGATCCATCACCTTGGCCTCACCGCCCGCAAAAAGCAGGCTCCCTAAAGTTAGTGTCCTCGTTACAAGTTGGAGCTGGCCGCCCCAGCAGGCTTCCAGCGGGGGAAGCAGCAGGTCAGAACAGAGAAGTGAGCTTCGTGGCCCATGCCCCATGCCCCCTCCCCCCCACCCAGCTCCTTTCCAGTCCCGAACATGCAGGTATTTACAGAAAAATGGAGTAGCATGAGGAGGCAGGGTGGTACTCTGTGGAGGGTTCTGTTAGCTTTTCAGGTTGTCCATCAGAGCTGATGCCCTAAAATAGTAGCTATGAAAAATTACTTCCCACAACGAACCTTTCCCGGTTTCTGGTCTTTCACGGGAAGCACTGTGTGAAGCGCCTGTGGCTTCAGGCTCTAGTCTGCCCACTGAATTCCACCTGGGAATGAACAGACTTTGCATTTTTACCCAGCGCCTCCACTGTTTTCATGCAGCCGTGAGAAGGGGCAGCGTGTGCAAACAACCGCCACCCCTTGTGCACGGCGACAGCTGGGCCTGTGCACTTTAATTAAGGCGCTGGTGCCAGCGACCCAGGCAGGGCCTGATGAGGCATGCACCCTTTCAAAAATGACTTCTTCGGGCTCTCCACTGGCATAGTAGATGAATTCTCAAAGGTCACAGCGTCTGAGAGAATTATTCGGGTTTTACTGTTCTTAATTTACAGTCTGAACATGACAGTGTTACAGCATGGGCTTATTTTGCCAAAGGCATAAATGTGACATTGTAAACAATAAAGCAATTCAGGGGAAAGAGCATATTTCCCCACGTTCCCAACTTATCAGAAAGGTAAAGCTGTATTGCTTCTTATATATTCTCTGCAAAATCCCCAGAGTTCCCACAGGCAATGGGGGCAAGGCAGTCCTTGGGGCGCCCAAGAGCTTGGCCCCAGGATGACATGGGGCCGTGGCCTCAAGCGGCACCTGAAACCCAAGCTCACTTGGCAACAAACAACACGTTCCAGGGAGGACTGCAAGTGACAGGAACTCAGCCCCAGCTAGCAGAGGGGAAAATCCAGTAGTAAAATATTACCCGGGCACCATCTGCAATCCTGGACATTTCTATGGGAAGAATTCAAAGGAGGTTTAACTTGCAAAACAAAACTTTTTTCACATGACTAACGAAGTATATCCTGAAAATATCACTTTGAAGATACAAGGTACATGCAGAAGAGTAACAGCCCCCCAAAGATGTCCGTGTTCCAGTTCCTGGAATCTGTGACCATCACATAACACAACAAGGGGGAATTAAGGTCACCGAGTGACATGAGGTAGCTGATCTTAAAATAGAGTAGCTCGGCTGTCCAGGGGCACCCAATGTACTCATGAGGATCTGAAAAAGCAGCGGGAGGGAAGAAGAGAGAGACTCAGAGATGCTCCGCAGCTGGCTTTGAAAACACAGGACGGGACCGTCAGCCCAGGATGTGGGGCCCCTGGGAGTTGCGAGGCCAGGAAACGATTTTCCCCTGGAGCCTCCAGAAGGAACACAGTGCGACTGGCAGTGATGTCAGTGAGGCCCTTCTGGATGCCTGACCTCCAGGCCACAAGACGGTTGTGCGTGTGGTTCTAAGCCGCTGGGTTTGTGGTAATCTGTTAGAGCAGCGTCAGGGAGCTGATATACGCGTCTCATCAATACTGTCACCTCTGAAGAACACATTTTCCTTTCTGCCTCAGTGCCCCCAACGTGACACAGGATTCCTCAAGCCACCCACATTACAGCGCTCCAACCCCAGACTGTGACTGCAGCCCCCGCCAGCATGGTCCCCGCCTCAGCACCGCCTGAGCCCCCATGCCCCCCGCCAGCGGCCTGGGCTTCCCCTGGGGCCCTGCAGAGCGGTTCTGGTGCACGGGACCCAGACTCAGAGGCTCCAGGAGCCTGGGAGGAAAGCAACCGGGGCGCTGTCTGATGGGACCTCCCATCTGGCCGGTCCACACGGAAGAACATATGGCAACTTTAAACGTCCCGCCCCCTCCACGTGGTCCTCTGGAAAAGCCAGCGTGGGACACAGAGCAGGGGAAAGCAAATCATATCCATGATGCCTCTGTTTGTCTTTAAAATTTATTGACGTGGTTTCCCACCAGGCCTGCAGAGGATGGCGCGGACGTGTTTACTTGGCGAGAGGGCACGTGGCACCAAGTGACTCATGCCACCCCAGTCCCAGGGCTCCTCCTGCAGGGTCCAGAGCACATGTGTCGGCTACAGGAACCTTATCCCGGCTCCAAACTGGACACCATCGCATGTCCTAAAAGAGCAAAGGGCAGAAAATCAATACTGGCTGCTCTGCTCACCCCCATCATCACAAGCCCACAAGCGGGCGCCTCCCTTCGCCAAGCCTGCAGGCAGCCCTGCCTCCAGCACCGGCCTCTCTGGGAGCCGGCCCCCGCAGCGTGGCTCTCCCTGCAGCCTGGGTGCCTCGCCTGCAGCCCTCTGCTCCTTCTGCCCATCCCTATCCGCCAGCCCTATGGCTTCTTCCTTTGCTGACTTAAGAACCAGCCTTTGGAGGACAGAAACACGGTGACACATGGGGACAGGGCCCCCTTTATTGCTCCCTCCCCACCTGCTTTACATTCCCCTAATTCTGACTCAAGTGACAAAAAGAAAAGGACCCAGGAAAGAAATGTTATGAACAATAAAAACCTGAGAGAAAAAATCCCATAGTTTTGTGTTTATTTCTAAGGCTAACAGGCAAGGAGCAAGTTATAAGAGGCTTTCTGTGCAGAGCAGAGCAGTGACAAGAGAAGTGTCCTGGCTGGAAGCAACAGAGGTGGCTGTGCACCTGGCAAAGCACAGCACCCAGTGGGGTTGGGAAGGGTGGGGGGGAGGGGTAGAGATGGAAGGGTGGAGAAGTGTGGGGGGGAGGATGGAGCAGGAGGTGGTGGGGGGCCAGGGAGACAGAGGAGGAGAGGGACAGAGGAGTGGGCAGGGGGGATGGAGGAGGGTAGGGGGTCCAAAGGAGTGGGTAGACGGAGGAGGGGGCTAGGGGACTGAGAAGGGAGGAGGAGTGGTGGGGGGACCCAGAAGGAGGAGGGGACAAGGAGGACAAGGAGGGTGCAGAGGGAGGGAAGACGGAGTAGGAGAAACAAGGAGGATGGAAAGGGGGCCAGGAGGGGGGCAGAACCTGGGCCAGCCCAAGACCCCAGCAGGCTTCCGGGCGGCTTTGGACCACAACAGCATCACTGCCCCTCAGGGGTCCCTCTGCCACTTCTTAGAACCTGCCCCTGACCCAGGAAAAGGAAGGGTGCAAAGGAATCACGCTGCTTACAATCCTGGTGAACCACTGATGCCCTAGGGTTTTATTCTGTGGGTCTTACTCCATGTGCCGCTGACAGGGCACCAAGCCCACATTCAGACAAGCAAGCAGGATGAGTGGTGAGGCTCCAGTCCCAGCAGGAGGAGGAGAGCGGGCCCCTGGGCCTGGATGCAAGAGCACCTGCGGGCCTCCTGCCTCCATGGAGGCCTGGGCCACAGCCCCACTACCCCCAGAATGAGAGCCCCCGGGCCACAGCTGGCAGCGGGACTGCTGATGCCACAGGGATGCGATGCGGTGCACTGTGAATTAAGAAGCCTGGTGCACGGTTGGGGCAGACTCCCACTCTGTCCACCCGGGGGCTGTGCCCAGGGGCTGGACCGCTGCTGGCTGTGGCACAGAGGGGCCTGGCCCGGGGACATCAGCCTCCAGAGGCATAAGCATCAAGGAAGAAGGGCATTCTGAATCCCAAACAGCAGCTGACAGGTGCATTGTGGAACATAGCATCTTTGCAAGTTGTGGACAATTTCCAGAAAACCTGGACACAAGAATGGCTCCTTGAGGGGAGCCTGGCTGGCTCAGTCAATGGAGCATGTGACTCTTTGCTTTTTTTTTTTTTTTTTTTTTTTAAGATTTTATCTATTTATTCATGAGACACACAGAGAGAAAAGCAGAGACAAAGGCAGAGGAAGAAGCAGGCTCCCTGTAGGGAGCCCGATGCAGGACTCGATCCCAGGGCGCTGGGATCATGAACCTAAGAAGAAGGCAGACACTCAACCACTGAGCCACCCAGGCGTCCTGGGCACACAACTCTTGATCTCAGCGTTGTGAGTTCAAGCCCCATGCTGGGTGTAGAGATTACTTAAAAATTAAGAAAAAAAAAAAAAAAAAAAAAAGCTCCTACATTCAGAGGAAAGTTGCTAATTTTACTGTCATAGCCTGTGCCCTTGCCCAATTTCAGGGTTGATAGCATATGAAAACCAGCAGGAAGTTTCTCTTTGTTGACCTCTGGGTGACGGCATAAAACACCTGATATTAAGAGATTCAAGGTGGGCCACTGTCCCCATTGCTCGGATTCCCTGCAGGACAGAAATGCTCCCTGGCTGCCTGCAGTAGCAGGAGTGCTCCAGCCAGGAGGGATGGTGGCAGTACTTGGTGACCTCTGGTAAAACCATGCCAATATCCTTAGAAAGGCAAAGACCTACAACCAAAAGCAGGGCTGCATTTGTACAAGTTCTGTTTGAATCTAAAGGATTTCTCTATTTTACACCATCAGGTCCATGACTGCTTTCATTCTTGAGAAAATGCCCAAAAATAGGCCAGGAGACAAAGTCAGCCAAGCCCCCCAGCTCATGTGATTCAGGAACCAGGGGGCATTCCGACAAGGGTCATTTTCTCCCATCTGTAAAGAGACCGAATGCCCTGCAAGCACAGGCTCGTAGGAGCAGTGAAGAAAAGGTGCCTGCTAGCAACACAAATGTCTCAGCATTACACAAGGCAGGAGCCATGAGGCAGTATCACCAAAACACTATTTTTCCATCGTGTGTCCACCTCAGAGGTCCTCCAGGTCTCTCCAGGACCCCCTCCCACCAGGAGGGTCCCCAACAGGCCTTGCTGTGTGCCCTCCACTGCCTCCTGCTCTGCTCTGCACCATGAGGGTCACCACGGGGACTCCATGGAAGTCACACCCTCCTGCTGCTAGGCCCTCAGACCTTGCACACGGTCCCCCAGCGGTCACTCAGGGACACCAGGTGCTGCTGGGGCCAGGAAACCCAGCAGAGGACAGGGCAGACAAGGGCCAGAACTCAAAGACCTTGGGTGTGCGCCCGAAGTGAAATGGCCAGAAATGATGGAAGGTGCAAGTGACTGGGACCAAGAGCCTCCCCAAACCTCCCTTTTGCTCCTACAAAATGACAGTCCACGTGCCCCTCGCTTGTCGTGCCTGCACACCTTGGGTCCGGGTCTTCTGCAGCCCAGAGTGCCCTCCCCAGCAAGTCCCCAGCTGTCCAAGTCAGGAAGCTCCAGCCCAGAAACCATGTCCCCCAGGAAGCCCTCACCGGCCCTCACTGGGCAAGATGAGCCTCTTTCTCCTCTTCACTCACGGTGAGTGGCTCTCAGGAGCCGGCCTCGTTTGTCCTTCAGTCTCCTGGGGCTGTACTCCGTGAGCACAGAGCGACAGAACAGTTAGGCTTCAGATAACAGGGCCTGCCCTGAATCACCTCCACTACAAAATCTAGCCAGCATTTCAAAGCTAGTTCCATTTGTGTAAAGGTCCAAAATCCTAACTAGAGAGCATCTGCATTAAGAGTGTGTGTGTGGGGGGGAACCTACAGGTGATTCACACACACATACTCCTCTGTCCTGCTACTAATTTCAGAAATGAAAATAAGATTCTAACAATATTACCCAAACTTTACAAAATTCCCAGTTTGATGATAAAACTTCAAACAAAGCCACACACAGAGTAAAAGCAAGTTTCACATTCAAGAGTAACCAGGCTGACCCCATGCAGGGGACACTGGACACAGAAAGCATTTGCTGCAATCACCACGCTCAGGTCACGAAGCAGAGCCGCTGCATGGCTAGAGGGCTGGGGAGCCTCCTTCTATTCCGGTCTTTAAATGTCATGTGCACAGCACGCTTCTTCCTTCCAGAAGAAACCACATTTGAAATTCATCTCTGAAACAGATTTTTTCAATTTAGAGAGAGGCGAAGCTGAAAGGTGAGCAGAAGGAAGCACTCTCTGTAAAGATTTTGTGAATACAGGGAAAGACTCAGGGCTCCTGATCTGGGTGATGGATCCACGGAGCACAGTGACATCCAGTGGCCTTGAACAACACTGCGGCCATGGTGACTCCAGCAGGCAGGCTGAGTGGAAGGAGAGGAGGCCTACAGCCCCAGGGACTTGCCCAAGTCACATGGCCGGTGTGGGGGAGAGACAGCAGGGCTGGCCACATGGCCCCACATCTGCGGCTGAGAGGGAAGCAGTCAGCTCTCTCGGTGGTGGATGATCATTCGGTGACACAGACAATACAGCTACAGCTAAAAAGCCACATGCACTTCTAGTTTTCTTTGTAATAAATACTTAGGATGTATTTACTTACATAATTTGCACTAATATTAACACAGTTAATTCAAATCGATCATCACAGACACACGCTATACAATCTCTGAGACAGGAAAGTGCATATAGAATTCGTTTGAATAAGAAGACCTTCCAAGATGAAGAAGGAACACGTGATTTTCATCTTTCTGCAATTAATACTTGAGGTGCAGAAAAAGCAGCGTGGGGAAGGAATGGTGTGTTTTCACATCCACCTGGGCTCTCAGAAGAGGGAGGTGGAGGTTTGGTGCTCCGTGCTTGCAAGTTTTGGTTACAGGCAAAAGGGTGCAAGCTTTGGCCCCAGGCAGGCCTGGTCCTGCTGCTGAGCTGACCACAGCCCCTGCACCAAAGCTCGCTGTCCTCATCTGAGAAAGGGGTGACTAGAGCTGTTGGGAGGCTTCCATGATAACATCAAGTCCTTAGCAGGGCGTCTCACACAAGGTAAGTGTTCAATAAACACCAGTGATCGCCTTCCCTTCACAAAACATTGTGAATGCCCTCAGAAGAGACCCAGAGTCAGTCTCCCTCAGAGCGTGGCTGGTCCTCATCAAGGGAATGCGTTAAGAATGCAGGGTCCGCAGGACCACGCCCGGGGGAGTCGGAGGCACGTTATAGTTTGAGAAGCACAGGCTCAGGTGGCTTCAGCACCCACAACTGACTTCATCCTGGTGTGGGTATGGGCTCGACACCTGCCCCTCTGGGGCTCCCAATTAGCACTTGGAGGGTGTGAATATGGCTTTGCAGAAAGCAGCCTGCAAAACTATGTTCATTTACCCGAGACTGTAAAGGCATGAGGAGTCTGCTAAAGGAGTCTGCTGTTACCTAATGCGCAAATCTTGTTCTAGGAGAAAAACGCCTGTTTTCACATTTCATTATCTCTGAAATTGGGAAACAAAATTCCACCTGTAGTGTGTCTCAAACACAGCCAGGAGGCAGCCCATGCGTAGTGGAGGGAAATGTCTCCAAAGGGAACTTGTTTTGTTTCCTATGTGAAAAGGGCCACTGAGAGTCCACCAGGAGCAACAGCAGGAGCAGGAACCAACGTTTACCGACAAAATGCCGAGCACTGTTCCAAGTGCTTCACATGCATGAATTCATTCAGGCGTGGTTGCTAGCGCCCATTCTCTGGGCACAAAGACTAAGACCTGAAGCAGCTGAGTCACTCACCCTGGGTCACACAGTCATAGAGTGGCCGAGCTGGCACCCACACCTGGACAGCTGGGTTCCTGCACAGACAGCCTGTGCAACGAGACCCTTTCCAGCCCTGGCTGTGCGGAGAACAGGCACAGGCTGGAGGGGGGTTAACAGTCATCAGAGCAGCTGCTGGCTGTGGGGCACTGGAAGGAAGGGTTCCAACATCCCCGGGAGCCAGGGCAGCCCCACAGCCAGAATCAGCCTCCCAGGTAGACTGAGGAGCAGATGCTACTGACCGGGTAACCGTAAGGAATCTGGATGACAGATCCTAAGAACTGGTGCTTTCTTAAAAGCCTGTGAAAGTGGCTACCCTTGAAAAAGCACCACCACCTACCATACTGAAGCAGAAGACGGTGGGAGTAAAACCAGTACTGTTTTTCCTTAAACTAGGACAAACTCCAACGTCATGCCTGAGTCTCAGGCTATGACTCAGACAGCACCACTCAATGGCCAAGTAAGTGTAGACAAATGACAGAGGAAAAAAATACAGCCT
This sequence comes from Vulpes vulpes, assembly GCF_048418805.1. Lineage (NCBI taxonomy): Eukaryota > Metazoa > Chordata > Mammalia > Carnivora > Canidae > Vulpes > Vulpes vulpes. Next base: position 51,960,264 of record NC_132795.1, read on the forward strand.
AGAGTCCTGAATGTATTAGCATGAAAATAACGTGAGGATATAAACACTGTTATGGGTGGAATGCTTATGTCTCCACCCACAAACTTCATGTTAAAGCCCTAACCATGAGATGGTATTTGAAGGTGAGGCCTTTGGGGGTTCATTAGGTTTAGATGACATTATGAAGGCAGGGTCCCCATGGTGGGGCTACTGTCCTTATAAAAAGAGACATCAGAGAGCTAGCTTGCTCTCTCTTCACCATGTGAGGACACAGAAAGAAGGGTCCATCCACAAGCCAGGAAGAGAGCTGTCACCAGGAAGAGGCCTGGCCAGCACCTTGATCGTGAACTTCCAGCCTCCAGAACTGTCAGACCTAAATGTCTGTAGTTTAAGCCCCCTGTCTGTGGTATTTTGTTAGAGCAGCCTCACCTAAGACAGACCAAGACCACACTTCTGGATTTCACAAAGTGTATACAACGGACACTATACACACTAAGAAACAGATGGAATTAATTTCTGTAACTGTAAATGGCCTCACGCCATCCCCATCCACATAGTATTTAGCAAACCTTGCTCAGTAAGAGGACTACTAGAGAAAGGCCAAGAGGGCAGGTTCCTCTGCTTCCCAGAGAAGGTGCTGGAGAACAAGTCCTCTGTGGCCAGGAGCAAAGCCTTGTCCAATCCAATTCTGAGTTCTTGGCCTGCAACGTCACCTGGTCACCAGAAATACCTCATTCCATATTTAACAAGCAGGATCAATAATACCTCAATTCCTCCAGCCAGACCTATGCAGGAGCTGCCATTATTTGGCAACAGTGAGTACAAAGAGAGAGAGGTGGGGGGTGGGAACACGTCATATTCATCCTCCAAAATGGATGGAGAAAAATCCAATGGAAGAAAATATTTTTTCATTCTTTTGCTAAGTATTCAATTTCTCCTAAAATCTTGACTCTTACAGGCTACTGACAAAATGTTTAACCGTGTCCACAACAAAACACAACTTCTAGGTGGTACAACGTAACTGTGGGGAAGAACCCTGGCACCTACCTGTCACCCTTCTGCACGCCCATGGGAACACAATAATTAAGTTCCAGCCGAGCAATGTTGCCAAGTCTGAGGACGATCCCGGCACCGTAAGACCAGCGAATACACTCAGCCAGCTTCCGAATGTGAGCCTTGGGGCCCTCCCCTGAAAAGAGAGAAGATGTGACCAACAGTGGGAAGCCCCTCACATAAGCTGCCCTCACACAAGCCCTGGTTCTCTTCTTTGCTGTGTGGCCTTCAGTTCATGACCACTTAAGGTTTATTGTCTGTTTTGCCCAAGGTTACTTTTGCCAAAACTTAAGAGCATCCACTGAGAGTAGTAAACATATTATTTTTAAAAGATGCTCCTGGGGCACCTGGGTGGCTCAGTGGTTCAGCGTCTGCCTTTGGCTCAGGTCGTGATCCTGAGGTCCTGGGATCAAGTCCCGCATTGGGCTCCCCGCAGGGAGCCTGCTTCTCCCTCTGCCTGTGTCTTTGCCTCTGTGTCTCTCTCGTGAATAAATAAATAAAATCTTTTAAAAAAATGCTCCTATCCATTCCATTTAAACTACAAATAGCTATAAAACTAAATCAATAAGAAAACAAATAAAAATAGCCCTGAATATTTACTTTGTTGCAAAATACTATTTTGTGTGTTTCATTCAACAACTTCACTCTGAGCACCTTTATCAAGTGTTGTAGAAATTTTTTTAAAGTAAGGCACATCTCTATAAGTAAAGACTCTGTAATATAACAGGTGCTGTACTTTAAACACAAAGGCAACTGTGCCCTGACGGTCTCTAAGCAGCCCTGGGCTTACCGTAGTTGAGGTTGCAGAGATTCCCCGCATTGAGGAAGAAGTGTGTTCTGAAGAGCTCCCCGAAGCCACCCTGGCCTGGCCGGAAAGGCAGTGGGGTGTACAGGTGCAGACCGCCGGCCCAGTATGCTTCTCCACCCAGGTAGTCTCCTGGACAAGGAAGAGGTGCAGAACAAAACAGAGGCTCTCAGATTCAGAATCACATCGAAGTCCCACATACTCTACAAGGGAGATGTGCTGTGTGCAGAACACGGAGGGCTCAGGCTCTGAGTGGTGGCTCTTCTAACTCCTGATGTCAGCCTCACTTTAAAGTCTTTCTTTTTTGCCTGGTTCCTTTTATAAGGTTTAGGGGGAAAATGCTAGTGTAGTTTAGAAAAGAATGGAATTACAAATTTATCAAAGCTGTAAAATGCTTGGAGTAAAACAAGTGAACTCACGGAAGTCGCCTTTTCCACAACTGCAGATGACCAGATCACGGCCACCTGGCAGATGAAACGGTTTCCTTGGCAACAATTTCAAGACCAAAAGATGGGAGACAGAATGCAGAATGGGCCTCTACAGTTTCCAGAAAGGGCTGGACACGCTATCAGTCAAAAGGCACAGAATGTCTACTGTCCACCAGGTAAGGAAGCAGCATTCCAGCTCAATGTGTCCAGGGAAGAGGCCCGTTTTTGAAGGTTCATGACCACGTAGGGTTTGTCTGTTGTCTATTTTTGCCCATGGTTACTTTTGCCAAAACTCAAGACTATCTGCTGAGTATTTAAACATATTATTTCTAAAAAATGCTTCTATCCATTCCATTTTAACTACAAATAGCTATAAAACTAAATCAACAAAACAAAAATAGCCCTGAATGTTTATACTTTGTTGCAAAATCCTATTTGGAAAGTGTCTTAGTATTTGTTAATACAAAATGACGGATCATAAAAAAGAAAAGTGAGTTGTCTCCAAGGTTAACCTCAAAGAATAAGCTGCTTGTTCACATCAAGACCAGCCATCTCCTCAATCTCTGTTTTAGTATCAAAGTTCTAGAGGGAAAAAAAACATACAAGTAACAGAACAGGTCGGTTGTGTTTGCTTTTCATTTCCTAGTAACTGCCCACCTCTTAAATAACACATTTTACTCTGGTCATAAAAGGGATATATAGTCATTGTAGAAAATCTGGTAAGTAAAAGGAAAGTATAGAAAAAAGGAAAATATCCATTAATTTCTCCTATTCAGAGATAACATTTCTCGTGTCTTTCATCCAGTGAACTGTGATGAATAATTGAGAAATAAAATGTGAGTCATCGTGTACATAGGTCCATAGATATATATCTCAGTCCTGCTTTTAAAAAGCTGGTTTAATAATTTAATATGTTGTAAGCACTTTCATCTAATACCTTCTATTGTTTGGAAATGTGATTTAGATGCCTGAATAATCAATCACATGTGGACCATGCTTACCTAATCCTCGTCTACTGTCATATTGCTAATTTCTTGAGAGCAGACATCGGCCGTCACGAGTCTCCCTGCACACACACCTGTATTTAAAACCTTGTCTTGTAGTATAATCTCCATATAGAAAAATATACACATCTGAAGAACACTGCTCGGTAACTCCCCTCCAGGGACTGGAGACACAAGCATGTGTAGCCCCCAGAACGCTCTGCTCTCCTCGCTAACCACTCCCTTGCTGGCCGGCAGCACAGATCACTCTAGCCCATCTCTAAATTTTACATGGATCTAATCACACCTGAAGCCTCCTCTGGGTCTGGCCTTGCTGCTGCTGGTCTTGCACGTTTCTGAGGCTCATTCATGTTGTATTCAGCCAGCAGCTCTAACTCGCTCACCCTCCTCATTATAGAACAGTCCACAGTGTGAGGAGACCATTTATTTGCCCACTCTAGTGTCGATGGGCATTTGGGCTTCTAGTGTTCAGAATGGAGCTATTATTATTGGTCTTTGCATATTTTAGGTTCCTGATTGATATACACTGTCAAACTGCTTTCATGAAAAGTCATACAATTTGCATTCCTATCCATAGTATCTCACCGATGGCCTGCCTAATAGGGTACTAAGGGGAATATCATTGTGTTTTAATTTTCAGGCATGTGGTAGACTCTTAAACTTCCATACAGGCACTATATAATACTTCCTTACAACAAAAAAAAAAAAAACGAGACTATCCCTAATGTTTTACTTCTCTTTTAAAAAAAATGACACACTAATAAAGTACTCTAGAGACAAGTGGCATGGATGTGTATTATGCACAAAAATTATGCACAGGACAGTCATTATTTATAGTAATAAGAAATGGAAACAGCAAAGATTTTGTTAAAAGAACAGGTCAGAAAATCAGGGTAGAATATTTTATAATATAATGACAAATGTTATAATGCAAACATTTTAGCAATGTGGGTTTTTTAAAAAGATTTTATTTATTTGACAGAAAGAGAGCATGAGCAGGAGGAGGGGCAGAGGGAGAAAGAAAAGCAGGCTCCCCAGACCCTGTGATCATGACCTGAGCCAAAGACAGTCACTCAACCCACCGAGCCACCTGGCAACCCTAAATGATGTTTTTGAAGATTTTAATAACATGTGGAAATGCCTCGGATAGAATGTCAAGTGTCAGAGAGGGGTCCAGGAAACAGGAGTAATTGAAACAGGCTTTCCAGAGAGCAACATAAAGCTTCAAAATGTTCAAAATCCTTTGATCTAGGGATTCCACATCTAGACTTTACATTATAAAGTAAAACTTAGAGATGAGCACAAAGATTCAGTTAGGTTATTCACAGATACACTGCTTTATGATCATAAGAAAAAAGAAAGCCTAAATGTCCAACATTTGGGATTTGGTTTAAAAAAAGACTACAATTTGGCAACAAGATGAAATATGCAGCCATGAAAAACGACAGAGTTTTTCTCTCTCCGATTCACTGCTGGCGGGAATGCAAAATGGTACAGCCATTTTGGAAGACAGCCTGGCAATTTCTTACAAAGATAACACAGCTTTATCATACGTTCCAGCAACTGCTCTAATTGCTATTTCCCCAGATGAAACCTTATGCCCAAACAAAAACTTGCACGTGAATGTTTATATCAGCTTTACTCATGATTGCCAAAAATTGGATGTCTTGCAACTGAGATACCCTCCCTTAGGTGAATGGATAAGCAGACGGTGGCAGTCACATAATGGAATATTGTTCAGTGATATAAAGACATGAGCTGGGGCGCCTGGGTGGCTCAATTGGTTAAACGTCTGCTTTCGACTCAGGTCATGATCCCAGGGTCCTGGGATGGAGCCTTCACTGGGCTCCCTGCTTGGTGGGGAGTCTGCTTCTCCTTCTGCCACTCCCCCTGCTGTGCTCTCTTTCTCAAATAAATAAATTTAATTAAATTTTAAAAAAGACATGAGCTTTCATGCTATAAAAGACACAGAGGAACCTTCCATATGTTGCTCAGAGAGGCCAGGTTGAAAGGGGCACACACTGGATGGTTCCAACCACGGAGAGAGGAAAACAGCTTGGGGCTGTCAGGCATGGGGCGGGGGAGGGATGAGGGAGGAGGAAGTGGACCGTGGTGGACGGTGCAGCCGGGGAATCTGTAGGGCGCTGGAATGGTAGGTCCAGGCCACACGCATTTGCCAGAACCCAGGGAACTGCAAAGCACAGAGTGAGCCCAAGCGTGAACTACAGGATGCAGTGAATACTAACGCACCAACTGCCACCAGTGGGCCTAACGTGACGCCAATCATCGAGGATGCTAGGGCAGTGTACATGGAAACTGGGCGCCTTCTGCCCAACTTTCCTGTAAACCTAAAACTGCTCTCAAAATCAAAATCTATTACTTTGGAAAAGTTACAGTATGTCAAGAAGATGAAATAAACTGTCATTAAAAATGATGAAGTACTCATTCCTGTAAAAATCTTTTTCATTTCTGTTACTGAGGGCGGTGGGAGAAGCAGGTCAGCACATGGTAGGCAAATGGACCAAACGCAAGCAGAGAGGCATGCTTGCTTAAACAACAAATGCTCCCATGTATTGTCGCTGGGCAGTGGGATCAGAGGTCAGTGCCGGGCACTTTTTGCTTATATTTTCTCATTTTCCTACAGTTCGTTCAACATGTATCTGTCCGTGCCTGCCATGTGATAAATGCTCTGTGGGGCGCTAATTCTGTGGTGGTGAAATACAGACATTTATTACCGTGGTAACTGAAACAAGCTTAGTTACCCTTGAACAACCCTCTGTGAACCGTGCACTTACACACAAATTTTCCATCAGTAGTCTGTAAATGTGTTTTCTCCTCCTTGTGATTTTCTTAACACTTTTTCTCCAGCTCACCTCGTTGTAAGAACATACTGTATGATACATACAACTTTCAGAACTGGTGTCAACTGGTCATGTTACTGGTGAGGCTTCCGGTAGGCTATTGGTAGCTAAGTGTTTGGAAAGTAAAAAATGACACTCAGGTTTTCAACTGTGAGGTTGAAGGGTAGGGGCTTGGCGCCCCAACCTCTTCCCCATTCTGTCGTTCAAGAGTCTAGAGTATATGCTTTCACAAATGAGATGTGACTCTAACTTCGGCTTGGTGGTCTAATGGCAGAAAGACTGACCTTCACTCTGTGGCCCAACACTGTGCATGCTGAACCCACGCACACTGGTCGGTCCTCCAAGGTAAAACCTACAACAGAAGGCAGATGTCAGAAGAAAGCCACCAGTGAAAACCTACAAAATCCAGTGAAAGTGCAGAAAGCACACAAGTGAGGCTCATGTTTGATACTGGATTGTTGTCGACATTGTCACATGGCAAAACTTTTAAGGATTGGGAAATGCATAGAAGGTAAGGTGACTTTCATAACAATCTAAACCAGAATCTAAACACTTCAAACTTTTGGGGAATGTAAGTGAGATAAAAGGCAAAATAAAGATCCTTCTTTAGAAAAGAGGGACATGTGGACTGTCCATTATAAAGGAATTATCTGTTATCTATGAGAATTCATTATGTAACAACTCTGTTGCAAAACAGCCTCCTAGGTGCTCACATAAAATATTAAGTTTAAAAAAAAAAGCAAGATAAGGGATGCCTGGGTGGCTCAGTGGTGGATCATCTGCCTTTGGCTCTGGTTGTGATCCCGGGGTCTTGGGATCGAGTCCCATATTGGGCTCCTCATGGGGAGCCTGCTTCTCCCTCTGCCTGTGTCTCTGCCTCTCTCTGTCTCTCATGAATAAATAAATAAAAATCTTAAAAAAAAAGCAAGATAAAAATTATATAACAGTATGATCCCAGTTTTACAAAAAGAGGAAAATAATGCTAGAAGAAAACAGAACAAAACAATTATTGTTACTCTAAATGTTTTTAATATTTTCTACAGTGATTGTATAATCAGAAAAAAATTATTACAATTAAAAAAAATGAATTGCTCTCATATTCCTAATGGACTGGGTTATCACAATCTCTTAAACACTAACTGAACAAAATTAAAGGTGTGAATTAAAAATTACTTAGAAACCCCATCCACTTTCTGTGAAACCTAATACCTTATCAGAAGCCGACTCTAGGCCATGCTAAGTACTGAATAATGAAGTAAAATAACAAGCAAAGTGGTGTGTACTCTTTCTAATGGGGCTGCCACAGAAGCAACAGTCAGTGGATGCCCTTAGCCCCCTCAACCCAGGACGTCACACCTGACTAGGAGGAGCAGTCCACATGCCTGCAATAGTGCAGAGGGAACAGGGCACTGTTTCTCCCATTTTCCTACCACATAAAGCCTTGATGAATGAATGTATTCATTTGAACTTGAGTTTAAAAGTGTATAAATGTGTTTTTAACATTTGGGATTTCTAAGCAACGCCTTTCTGAATGCCCCATTAATTATGCAAACAAACAGCAAGCTCCATTTACTTTTTTCAACAAATGATAAATCGCACATACTCTTTGGAAATAATTAAGATGAACCAGGAAGCATAAAAAGCAAGAATTCCTTTCCCCCTCCCTCATCCACCCAGATCCGTCCCGATCTCCAGAGCTGACTGCTATCACTGGGTTGGTGGTTGACCATCAAGACCTTTGGTGTTATTCATGCAAACACATACACACAGGAGCTTTTGCCCCTGATCCAAGAGCAATCCGCTAACTGTGAGCACCTGCCAATTTTAACTTGTAGACATCTACCTCGTTCTTTTTAATCACTGCAGTCTCTTTAGAATGGCCATATTTGAATTTAATAATTTCTGTCTTGCAGTTTTCAAAGTTTTGCTATTATCAACAATGTTACGATGGACAGCCTTGTACATAAACCTCCTATACATTTATAAATGTATTTCTGCAAATTAAATTCAGAGAGGTGAAAGTGTTAGCTCCCAGACCTTACAAATTAAAATTTTTTATATTTCCGAATAGTATCCAAAAACTAGGCTAAACTAGTTTACACTAAAACATTTTAACCAATGCAATGTTAAAAAAAAAAGTCTCTTGCCCTCATGAACAATTATTAGTATTTCAAAGCAACAATTTCATACTCTGCTGATAGGAGTATAAATTACCATAAGCATTCTAAAAAGCAGTCTCCAGCAACATTCTCTATAAGCTTTAAAAAATGTTCATATTTTTTTGAGACAGTAATTCCACATTTAGGAATCTTTCCTTAGAAAATAAAACAAACAACACTTTACAAAGTCGTATGTTTCACGGGGTTGCTTATATGCAAATAATGAAAAATTAAAATGCAGCTTTTAAACAATTTCTCATGACTTGGTGAATGGGTTTACTCTGTTTTTCCTTAAACCTCTTTAAAAGGCAGGAGAACACAGGCGTGCCTGGCTGGCTGAGTGGGTGGAGTGCTACTGTTCCGAGTTCAAGCCCCACGCTGGGTATAGGGATTACTTAAAAATAAGATCTTTAAAATGAAATTTTAAAAAGTTAAAAAATCAAAAGCAGAGGAAACACAAAAGTGTCTTTAAGTTACAGTATATCAACAACTTAATATACACGTGTATATAATTTTATGTACGTATACACACACAAAAGCACACATCCACAAATAACAGACTCAAAGGAAATAGTCCCAAGTGTTTAACTCTGCTTATCCTTGAGCAGAATTTTTTTAAATTTCCTTAAATGTTTTTCTGTCTTTATATTTTGGTGATGCGTATGAACTGTATTCTTTCATTCTCAAAAGGGAATGTAAGATTTTTAATATTACAAAGTTAACTCATAACCTGAAATAGTTACCAGTTACCTGAAACATAAAAACTGAAGTAAAATTTGAAATATTTGCTCTCCTAAATAGTTATGCTTTTCTAAAATAACTTATGAAGAACCAACCAAAAAGAGCCAAAGGCAAGCATGTGCAAGTCACCCACTCACTTGCTATTCCTTACCTGTCCGCAATACTTGATGGTTTATCACCAATGGGCACCAACACCCCACCCCAGAGAGATGTTGAAAAAACCTATGGAAACACAGACAGACAACCGTTTCTTCAGTGCCCCTTCCCTGCGATGAGCATCAGCGGGCGGCCACCGCACGGAGATCTGGTCGCGGGCCCGGCACTGGCAAAGAGCTCTGGGGCAGAGCGCAGGGGCGACAGACCAGGAACATCTGATTGTGGGGTTGGAGAGCTACAGCTGACAGTGTTTTTGTGGGTACTTTAAAAACCTGCAACTTCAAATTTCACATGAAGACATAGCAAACACCAGCAAACACAAGCCCAAAGCCCAAGCAAGGCATGGCTCCCTTGGCTTCCATCCCAGAGAGGGCAGCCCCACCCCTTCCATAAAGAGCGAGGCTGGGCACAGTGGGAGACACACCTCATCCGGCGAGGGGACAGTGGCGCCTTTACATCTGCCCCCCATCTCTAGCAGGCTTGGAGAGCTGCCAGCAGTGCTTCCCATTTCCTACAGGTGCCCCCATATGCCCTGACGGTCATGCCACACTGGGCCTCCCTCCAAACAGAAACTAGTTTCAATACGGTGCCCAAAGTCCTCTACCATTTGGTGTGACCTCTGTCCTCTCTGCACCGTCCCTCCTCCTCACTCTGTCCAGTCATGGCAGCCCCCTGGCTCGTCCTGGCAGTGCCATAGCTCCTGCCCAGAGAGCCTATGGCTGGCTTCCTTGCTTTGTTCTGGGCTGTGCTGCCCCATTGCAGATGCCTTCCTGGACCATCTTAAATAAGACACCACCCCATCTGGGCCATTTTATCTTTACTCTGTTTTATTATTCTTTGTTACATTTGCCACCTGCTAAACTGTATATACACACGTGCTTGCTGCTTACTCGTGGGTCTCCCTTCACTAGACTGTGAGGGAGTGGGAACTGTGTTTTACTTACTGAGGTATTTTTAACGCCCAGGCAGTACTGGGCAGCCGATATAGATGTGGTGGGTGGATGGGTAGGTGAATGGGTGCATGAAGAGTGATACCTGGAGAAAAGCACAGGAACTGAGAGCACAGTGCAGGAGCCCTGACCTTGGTCTGGGAGGTCAGAGGAGGCCTATATGAGATCACCTATGCCGAAGTCTTAAAAAGGCAAGGAACGAGGGGCCAGGGAACAGCTGAAAGAAGGGACTTACAGCCAGCAGAAAACAAAGTGCAAGCCTGGAAGTAAGAGCCTAGTCCTTTAGGGAAATGAGAAATAGCTGAGCCAAAGCACAAGGAGAAGGGGAGAGAGACCAGGCCAAAGATTGTGTGACACACCAATGGTGCCAGCTTCACGCAGGAGATTTTAGGGCTTGCATTTGAGAAAGACCAGCATGCCTGCAGTATGGAGGAAAAGGGGGAGCAGAAAAGGATATCAGAAAAGGATATCCTTTATCAGAAAAGGATATCAACACCAAGGTGAGAAAGCACAGCCTGGAATCTGAGTGACGCTGAGTGGGCAGAGAGGTGGACCTGGTGCTCAGTGGCCTTTGGGTGAGGACTCCTCCGAGCAGTCAGGGAGGTCAGGGCACTGGGGCCAAAGCTGTGCAAGCCAGTGGAACTGGGAGCCCGGGTGCAGGGTACAGATTTGGGAGGAAAGTAACAGTCGGTTTCAGACACACTGAATTTGAAGTGTCCATGTAAGGAATGGCGTTGGGATGCCTGGCAGCACAGCACATGGATGGAGGCTGCAGCCATGGGGTGGGGTGGGCAAGAGAACCTCTGGGGAGACTGCCAGCGTAGGACACTTCCACGACAATCTAGGGCAGACTCTCGCAAGGGTGGCAGCATGGCAAGCCACAAAGGGACCCCACGAAGAGGAAGCGGACACACGGAAGGAGGATGCAGTCAGGATGGAGTCCAGTGAGGACAGCGGCAGCATGGTGGCAAGGGGAGGTGGGGGGACCGGGAGGAGCTTGCCAACTGGACAATGCGGGGACCCCAGCAGCGGCGAGGAAAAGGCAGGAAGCAGATTCAAGGAGCGAGGACTCCAGGGCTGACTGGGAGCAGTGATAGGAGACTTTAGAAATAGACACGTGTATCATCTCATTAAAGCTCACTCCTTGCTCCGAGTCTTATGGTAGCAAAGGGCACAGGCAGGTGTGTGTTTGTGTGTGTCCAGTGGGGGAGCACAGAGAGCTGTCCCCCGTCACCAGCCTCCAAGAGGACTGGAGAACAAGCCAGGGGCTCCTCTGCCTTGGTCAGAATCAGGTCCCTTACTCCTCATTCCTGAACAAATCAGGAGAAACTAAACCAAACGGAATTAAAGATTTAAAAAGAAATGCCTGGAAGTGCCCAGGGCCCTGCAGACTCAGCCTAAGAAGGTGAAGACTGAGAATTTCTACTAAATGACCTCAGAGGGAAAGGAGGCACATGTCTGCCCTCCCGACATGTTTACATGATGGCCCTGAGCTGACAAATGGGGAAGGGGCTCTCCTGGAATCCCACACAAAATGACCGAAATGTTCCTCTTGCAGAGAAAAACGATCACTTCTACCAGAGTTTCCTTAATTCTGGCTAAATTGAAAAGACCAAGCACTTCAGTTTCAAGCACTAATGTTCTGGGCTTCTCCTCTGGATTGTGCTTTCACTCTCTGGGAAGGGAGTTCCCTAAAATAAAGGATAAAAGTGCAGATGAACGTTGTGGCTGGATACTCACCGAATCAAAGACAAGTTGTTTATTCAACTGAAGCTCGAAATCTTCTTTTATGAAGCTCACGTCCCCTCCGGTGTAGCCGGCCAGTTCCTGTGGGCGAAGGACCCACAGGTGGAAATGGAGCAAACAGACGTACTATGCTGGCTCTGAGACCATGTCACTCCAAGTACTGCCTAATCTTGTTTGGTATTTTTAAAAAGACAGGAGGTCACTTCTGTCCGTCTCCTAGAAGCTCCATTCTAGTTACTCTGGTCGTTCTAGATGGTCCTGGGGGACCTACAGAAACGCAGGATCCTCAAACACACTGATACTGTAGAATATTCTACTCCTACACGTGAGTGAGAAATACCGGCCGCAGGAACATCCCGCTGCGTGCCAGGGCTTGTTTGGCCTACTCACTGTTTGAAAAAAGGAATTAGCCAGTCTTGCACAATTGGGCACATGTGATATAAAAATCTGATTTCCACTTGGTCCCCTGATCCTGAAGCTCAGGCGGACGGAGCGTCATCCACCCTGGGGACCCTCAGGCGCAGGGCTACCCTCTCTGCCTTGAGGTGACCAAGGGGTTGGTTCAACCAAATCTCCGCTTTCCTCCCGGCCTAGTGAGGGACACCCCATCTGGGTCGGAACATTAATCCACCCCTAAAAAATGTGCTCCAGTGTGGGGCTCTCTCCCCTCCCAGGTCACCGAGCCAGCAGATCGCACGCGGGTGAAGGATCACTACCTGGTTAACTTTCAGCAAAGCACCTCTTCTCGGCAAGATGGAGGAGTTCCGCGAGTCGATGACCATCGCGTGCTGAAAGAAATGTGCGGCGAGGTATTTCGCTTCAAGCAGGTGCACTTCCTGGCCACTGTCCCAGCCCCTCGCCCAATCACCTCACTTCACCCTCAGAAAAGCCCTCTGGGAAGGTAGCTCCCTGTCGCTACTTCACAGGTGAGGGAACCGAGGGCGGGCGGAGCAGACCATTCATAGTCACCGGCTGGGAGACTACCACCTGTCACGGGTCCGTCCTCTCAAGGAGCTTGACCCTGACCTAAGTGAACTCTGCCAGCTTTCCCGGCTCCCAGGCACACTGCCCTGTCACCACTGACGGGGCTTCAACAGAGTAATATGGTGCAGTGCCCATAAACTCACAAAGCGGCCGGCAGCCACCCAATCAGTGACCCTTCTCGGTCCGTCCAGTGCTGGCGAACGCTATTCTCCCAATGCACCTAAGTGCGCAGCCACACCAGGAAAGCCCTTACCGAAAGAGATGACTTCAGCGAGTGCCCACTTTCCTTCCGGACAGCGAAGGATGCCGTCCTCGAGAGGCAGCCCAGCTCCCGCCACACGCCCTCCCACTTGACAGTGTGGCTGGTCTTCCATATGGGAAACTGCAAGGACACGGGGGATAAGCCTTCTGTGTTGTACACATGGAGGAGTCATTCCCAATCAGGCATCAGAACAGGGCATCTTGTTCCATTTAACACCTTAGATAGGGTTTTTGTTTGTATGTTTGTTTTTATGGTAGGTGGGAGGGAGGAAAAGAAGGGAAGGAGGGGAAGGAAGGGATGGAGAAGGGGACAAAGCTGTGATCCTGCTCAAAGCAGCAGGACTGCGCTCTGGCAAGAAGACAGGTCACCTGCGTGAACGCTGCACACAGGGCACAGCTTTGTAACCCGCAGGCTTCTTCTCCTGACCTATGACAACCTGACACTCACCCACTCGGCCCTCTGAGCCCCAGTTCCAAAGCCAGGCCTGGTGACAGCAGCAACCCGCATCAGCCCCCGGAGAAGAGGGAGGAGACAAGGTGTTCATGAATAAAGAGCATCCTTCAGCCACTAGAGGCCTGAGCCAAGTGACCCCTTGGGTAAATGGCACCTGCCTCTTGCCCTGACCCAGGGGCCCTTAGAGTCAGGCCCACCCATCTTAGGTCTCTATCACAGAGAGACACCCAGGTTGCTTCTGAACAGTGAACACTGCCTGGTGACATCAAGAAGTGTGATGACGGGACTCCTACGAGGAAGCCAGGTCACTTCACACGACGTGGAGCAGTATTTAGCCAGCTGTTCTCCGTAGCCCTCTGGTCTGGCTCCCAAGGCGAGAACTCAGGGCCACCCATCTCCAGCTCTCAGCAAGTACCCACGAGGCACCATGTCAGGTGCTGGGGAAGCAGACATGATACAGGGCAGCCTTGCCCGCCTGCCACTTCTGCACTGAGGGCCACGTGAGACTCAGCTATTCCCCCGAAGCCTGGGGAAGGTGCACTGAGGGCCTCAATCATTGCTTCCCTCCTCCTAGGGCAGCTCTTAACTAAGAAAAACACAACTGCCCAGAGGAGACACATCTTGTCTCTGTGTTCACGGTCAGGAGGACGAGGCAGGGGCCAGAAGGTTCCATCTTCCTCCAGAACCTCATCTCTCAAGCCCACGGCTGCTAGCTCCCAGTCCTCTGTCCCTCTGTCCCTCCTTCTGCCCTCTCACCTTGTTTATGCCATGCCCTGTGCATAAACAAGCTCTAAGTTTCCTAAGAACTTGCTCTTTAAAAAAAAACTTAGAAAAAAAGATAAAAGAGGGACACGGGAGAGAGATGGGGAGGGAGAGCTGCTGGAGGGCAGGGGCTGGGAGGGCAGTGCTAGCCAGGCAGCCCTTCCCCTCGCTGTGGGCAGGAAGGCATCGAGGGCTACTCCTGTCAGATGAGGACAGGTGGCCACATGGAGAATTGAAAATGGAACTGCAAGCACTCATGTCACATCTGGAGCCAGGAGCCACCAACCCACCTCCGTGCTGGGGACTTCCATGACCCTGGTCTGTCTTCAAGGCTAAGATGCGTGAGTAGCCAGTGTCTCCAGTGCCCACAAGGGGCTAAGCAGTACAGTGGGCTCAAGCTCGGGCTCCAGCAGGGGCTCCTAGACCAGAACTGCTGGGGCGCAGATGGAGAGAACATGCGAGGCATCCTCCCCTAGACGCTGGTTCAGCGACAGGCAGGACCCAGGAACTTGCATTTCTAACCAGCTCATGGATGAGGCCATGCTGCTGATCTGTGGGCCACACTTGGGGAACTAATTTTACATGGCTTTATGCGTCCAGGTCTTCCCTCCTTTACCAAAGCCCGGAACGGGAGGGGAGGAGCCACACGGTATAGAAAGGAAGGGAGACAGGGCAGGGGTCAAAAGGTGGTCAGATGGGAGGAATTCCATCTGCTGCATCATGTCAGATCCTGCTAGAAGTAAACAAGTGCCAACCAACAAGGAAAGCTTTCAGTAACCTGCAATGACCTTGCTGGCTATCAGAAGCTACTGACCTCTATGCACACGAGGAAGGACAAACACACGGCATCGCAGAAAGCCGGAAGCAGAGCTGCCACCTGGGAGCTGAGCTACTCTCTGGCCCCGGCGGTCTGCACTTGGCTCACAGAGAGGCACCCAGTCAGGAGGCAACCAAGAGCAGGGCAAAGGGCAGAGGGTGACCCCGGCCATGAAGCCCACGCTCCAAGCACCAGACTGACAGGCCCACCCCCTCTTGCTGACCCTGGCGATCAGCTAAACAGGCACCTTGTTCTCCCTCAAGTGCACAAAGGGAAGGACACAGGGTTACTCACGCTGTACTCGGCGGACACTCCTCTGTCTGTCTCCCGAAGAGAGCTCCAAGGGAACTGGCCAGTGACTTTATATAAGTTTACAGAGAAACTAGGAGACAATGGGACAGAGCTTTAAATGCGGAAACAGTGATTATAACTTGCACACATTTAAATCAACAGATCTAAAATTACATTCCTGGGGCTCATCTTCATGAAGAAAGCTACGGCATGTGTGACACTGCGCAAGGGCCAGCAGATTCAGCCAAGCGTCTTTTCACAACCAAGGCTTGTACTTTAACTTATAACCTGGCCACTGTACTCAATCATCTGTCTGGCTTCCTACTTTCTCTCGAAGTTTCCAGGCTGCGGTTTGAAGAAGGACAGGCCATACGAAGTCTCTTTGGTTCCGTAGGAAAACTGAAAAGTCACCTTTTCTGCACGACCCAGAAGATTGGGGAGTTTGAGGCCAAGCACCTAAGAGAAGCAGAAAAACAGCAGTGGTTTACACAGAAGAAACGGTGTTAGGAAGGACTACACTGGCTCAGGGAGCCTCATAAACAGGACAAAACAGTGGACTGCAGATTGCGTCTTTCATCTGTAATTGCTTTTTCTCTTTAAAATGTGCCTTTGCTGAGTGGATGTGCCCCCAACACATGCCTGATGGCGAGGGGCAGGCTCGCTTGCTGACTGCAAAGCCAGGAAAACCAACTGTACAGATTTGGAATTCAAGGGAATTTGAATAAGAAATTTAATACAAACATTCCCCAGATTGTTCCTAATTAACCATGGATGGTACCGTGGTTTTCAGACAATCTAAAACATACTATAATCGGGATGGGGTGAAACAGTGTGGAGGGGGGAGGGAGAGGGTACTCGTCAATGAGCACTGGGTCGTCTGCGAAGTGGTGGATCATGTACTGTACACCTGAAACATCCAACACTGCATGTTCCCTGGAATTTAAATTAAATTAAAAAGTAAAGCGTACTATGATCGATTCTAGGAAGATTCGTGAGAAACCATGCACTAGCCTACCGAGATGAAGGTGTCTGAAGGAGTCTCAGAACTACCCTCAGTTTTTAGAACAGTCACGTTTTAAAAGCTCTTTATTGAAAGGTCTGCTCTGAGGAAGCACATACCATACTGCCTTCGTTGTTCCCAACCATGGTGTTATAACTGCCCGTTAATCTCCTTAATTCGGTGACTTCAAAGGTAACATCTAACCCATTTGGAAGCGCATCATCACCTATGTACACAAAGAAATATTGAACAGTAAGACAGCTAGCACATGTGTTTTTATTTTAGACCCACTGATAAAAAAGGCAAAAAGCAACCTGAAGTTTCGTTTAATTTTACAAACACGCCTTCTATTTTAAAGTTCAAGAACGTTCCACCACAAAATCACAATACTGAGAGGAGGTAACTCTGAGCAGTGACATTTGCTTAAGCACACATTATCTGCTAAGGGCAATTGTTCTCCTAGGGAGTCCTTGAGAATACTTGAGAATACTGCAATTCAACTGCCATTATACCATAGAATTTCTGTGACAAGAAGGACTCTAGTAACCCCACAAGAGAAGCCACAAACTCAATACAAGAGTGACTACCCCTGTCCTTCTGTGAGCCAGGGGTGCGAGGGTGTGAGTCTGCAGCAGCCACTTCAGCACCCACCACAGGGCCCCATGGGGTGCTGGGGGGCAGGACAGAGCTCTGCAGAGGGCTGGGGGCCTCTCACAGAAAGGCACGGCTGACCCTGCAACCCTGGCAGGGCAGTGGCTGTATATGAGGAGCTGCCTCAACACTGGCTCCTTGATACTCAGACTCAGCCCAGGCTGGAGCTCTGGTCTCATTTTTTAAAAAAATTAATAAACTTTATTGTTTAGAGCAGCTTTAGGTTTATAGGAAAATCGAGCAGAATGTATAGTGAGTTCCTGTAGAGCCTCTCTCCCACCAATACACATTCCTGTCTGTGATCGTCCTGCACTAGTGTGGTACGTTTGTCACAAGTCACAAACCCAGAGTGAGACCTCAGTAGGAACCAAAGTGTGATTTGCATGGTTCGTTCTTAGGTGTCATACGTTCTAGAGGGTCTGACGGATGGATGTTGCCAGGCACTCCTGCTACAGAATCATGCAGTTTTACCTCCCTAACCATTCTCTTCCACAAGTTCCCAGGTAATTCTAGCTGCAGCCTGGGGGGAGACAGAAGTGCCCGTGCTGACCACATACCAGTCACATTTACAGTAGGCAGGAGGGCGCTAAGCTGAAACGCTGCCAACAAGACCTGTCCCCAAGGAAAGCACTCCAGATAGCAGAAGGGCCACTTCTATCACTTACATCTCTGACCTGGGGCAAGTTAAACCTAGCTGAGCCTCGGTCTCCTTCGCTGGAAAACATCTTTTCTAAAATAACACTAGTAGGGGCACCTGGGTAGCACAGCAGTTGAGCATCTGCCTTCAGCTCAGGGCGTGATCTCGGGGTCCCGGGATTGTGTCCTGCATAGGGCTCCCGGTAGGGAGCCTGCTTCTCCCTCTGCCTGTGTCTCTGCCTCTCTCTTGGTATCTCTTATGAATAAGTAAATAAATAAATCTTTTTTAAAAAGCAAATAATAAAAATAAAATAGCACTAGTCACTTTCCCCAGGTTTTAGCAAAGATTCAGCTGGATCCTGCACACACACGCTTACGACAGAGCTCGCCCAGGTACGGCCGCACTGCTGACTATTGTGGTAGGACTCACAATACACACAGTTTAGAGCTTGTCCTGAAGGTAAGAGGGGAGCAACTTTGGAGTTTCCAGCTCTCACTGAGGGTACAGGAAGGGCTGGCGTCCCCCCCACCGCCCCCAGCCCTGCTCTGCTGGGCCCAAAGCTCCTTCAGAAGGAGACTATGCCTTGCTTGCTTGCTGCTGGACTCTCCCTGGTACCCAGCACAGGGCCTGGCCCATAGCAGGTGCTCATTAACCAAAGAGTACAAGTTGGCTAGCAAACAAGCAAGTGAGTATAAACTGAGAGTGAAATCTGGATGTCTGGTGCCCTCCCGTTTAAAGCACACACTTAGATGGAGCCTGTCTGCCAAGAGCCCATTTGGACAAGAGCCTGGCTAGGCTGGGCTATCCTGGATGAAACCTGGCTCCCTCCCTTGGGATCCTTCTCAGAACGCCTGCACCATCTACCGGTTCAGACAGCAGGATCTTCAAAGTTCACCCATCTTCCCTCAGCCTGACATTTAAAAAAAAAAAAAAAAATCCAATTACTCCCCCAGGACTGCTAACTACCAAGACCTCTGTGGTTGATAAACCTCCAGGTGCAACCCATGCCTGGGCACCCATTCAGCTTTCATGATTCTGCAGGATGGCTGGGAGGGGTAATCAGAGACACTATGCCACAGCAGGTACCTTGACATGTATCAATCAAAACATCCACTTGTCTAAATATTCCTAGGCGAAGTAATTTTTCACGGGCTTCGTGAGATTTCCGCATCACCTAGGAGAGAGGACAAAAAGAGGTCTTCCTCCAGGACAGAAACACAGCTGGTGACCGTCAGACCAGGCCAGGGGTGTAGCATTGGTGCTGAGTCACCAAGGAGAGAGCTCCATGGAGACCGGACGCATGAAGGGATGGATGAAGCACAAGCAACAACAAAACCCCACTCAGGAGAGTAAAACCTGAACAAGCGTAGGAAGCAAAGTGCATTAACAAGTGCATTAACAGTTTCACAGAAACAAAAAAACTAACCAAGATGCACCAGCCCAGCAGGATTCCCTGCAGGGATGACAGTCTGTTGTTACAGCGATTGTGTTTGGTGCAAGGGAGACTGTGTTGTGTTTGTGCCTTTTTGTGTTGCGTGCATTTTCTAACCACTGTTCTGGTTTTTTTTTCCTCTCTTCAATGTTGATGGCAGTGCTTTCTGGTGCCGGGAGTCCTTTTCTCCTGGAGGGACAAGCAGTAGAAGAGCAGGGCAGGAAAGGCTCCCGGGGAGCAGTGAGGGGGTAGGATTCACAATACACATAGTTTAGAGCTTGTCCTGAAGGTAAAAGGGGAGCGACTTTGGAGTTTCCAGCGGAGGACAGAGTGGAATGTCCTCAGGAGAGAGCCCTGATCATCACGGAGAAACAGAAAGGGGACAAAAGGAGGCAGGAGGATTGCTCCTGGCAGCCCCCGCAGCTGGGAGGGAAGCTGACAAGCACAGGTCACTGTACTGGGGGAGGACAGACTACACACATTTTGCAGGCAGAGCCCAAGGACAGTCACTGCAGGAGAGATAGGAGGCTATCCCAACTCTCAGCTCTGGCCAAGCGCTTCTTTGGTAGGGTGGGTGGGCCGGGGCTGGGGGCGGGGGGTGGGTGATGTGTTCCATCCCTAGCCACACAGGGCTGCAGATGCGTGGTGATCCCATGAGGAAATGCTTAGCAGGCAGGTACACATTCGGGGCTGAAGCTCAACAAGAGAGGCCTGGCAAGGAGTAGAGGTGGGGAGGCCCTACTACACAGGCTGTAGTGAGACCTGGGGTGTGAGTGAGCCCCTGGGAGATGATCCTCACGTGGAGAAGTAACACGTGAGTAGGGTCACAAGGAGAGAAGGTGACAGTGCAGCCGAAGTGAACATGAGGAGAGGGACAAGCAGCCCAGGAGAGTGCAGGATTCGTGGGAGTCCAGGGGAGAGAAAACGCTGAGAAAGCAGGAAGATAGAAACAATCTCAAAAGACAACAGAGCAAGAGAAATGTATTCCGCATCAGTGACAGACATCACTTCCGAGGCTCTTATAAAGAAACAAGAGCCGAACAGTCCAATGGGAAACAGGGGAAACCAACAGATAACTCATCAAGTACCAGTAATGACCAGTAAACATGGAAAAGGCGCTCAATCTCATTCACAGGGAAAAAGTCCCAGTGGAAACAAGGACAGAGTATTTCACCTGACAGAGGGGGAAGAATTTTAAACGTGTTCATGTGAAAAGATCTCTGTATAGTAACCCAAATGAAAGGTGCAGAAAAAGGTAGGGGAATGGGGTTACTCTGTCTACACACGTGTGCACACGACACATGTGGAAGCCCCACAGAAGCCCCAGCCTGCTGGCCGCTGGGGAGACCACGGCCAGTGGGGAGGGAAATGCCTACCTTTCAGTTCAGTATCCTCTGTATACTGGATTGTTAGATGCTTTCTTAAGACTGCTTACATATTACTTTAACCTTTTTTAAAAATATAGTAATTTTCTTTAAAGTGGGAATGGCCACAGACGTGGAAAGATCAAGGAACGTGGGTACTGATGGGGTCACCTGGACCTGGCCTCCAGGAGGCTGGCTGGAGACGCTGGCTGGCATGTCCAGTGTGGCTCCAAGGGCATTAGGACAGAAGGCACCTACCAAGGAGAGGACGGAGATGGCAGACAAATGGAGCAAGGACCCTGAGGAGACAGCAAGAGTTGGAATGACAGAGCACCCACCCCATAAGAGAGCACACTAGAACACTAAGCGGGGTGCCAGGGAGGAGGCCAGCAAGCAACGTGCTCAGCTCCTATTACAAGGCTGGGTGGTTGTGAAAAACACATGGATGGACCGGCCTCTGTGTAAGAAAGGCCAGAGGGAAGGGTAAATGCAAACATGTTAGGTCTGTGGGAGGCATCAAGGGAACTGGGGTGGGGGGCTCAGCTTGGGAAAATGGAAGCTCCCTTCTAGGTGGGAGGCAGGGTCATCAGCAGAGAGGTTGGGGTGGGAGCTTGGGGCTTTGAGACAAGAGATTTGTAGGTTCTTCAGAAGGGAACGGAAACAATGCCGAGCAGGGAGACTACTTGCCTCAATGAGGTTTTTCGCCTTAAAAACGTCTCCAATTTCACATATGATGATATCATCTTTAGTTCTTCCAAGTCCATCAAAATGAACGTGTTGAACAACCACCTAAATGTGATGAAGGGACATGGATTATTATACTTTTTTTTTTTTAGGTTTTAAACGCTGGGTCTTTTGTTTTTTAATTCCAGTGTAGATAACACACAGTGTTCAATTAGTTTCAGGTGTACAATATCGTGATTTGACAATTCTATACATTACTCCGTGTTCACCAGAGTTAAGTGTACTCTTCATCCCTGTCACAGGTTTCCCCCACCCCCAAACCACCTCCCCTCTGGTGACCAGCAGGTGTTCTCTGTAGTTAAGAATCTGTTTCTCGGTTTGTCTTTTTTTTCTTTGTTCATTTGTTTCTTAAATTCTGCACATGAGTGAAATCATACGGTATTTGTCTTTCTCTAACTTATCTCACTCAGCATCATACTCTCAGCTCCACCCACATCATTGCAAATGGCAAGATTTTCTTCTTTTTTATGAGTAATACTCCAATGTATATCTATACCACATCTTTATCCATTCATCAGTTGGACACTTGGGCTGCTTCCATAGTTTGGCTATTGTAGATAACGCTGCAATAAACATAGGGGCGCATGTATCTTTTCAAATTAAGGTTTTCATATTCTTTGGGGGAAATACCAATGGGATTATTGGATCATAGGGTAATTCTAGTTTTGAGGAACCTCCATAGTGTTTTCCACAGTGGCTGCACGAGTCTGTACTCCCACCAACGGTGCATGAAGATCCCACATCCTTGCCAACACCCGTTGTTCATGTTTATGAATTTAGCCATTCTGACAGGTGTGAGGTGGTATCTCATTGTAGGTTTGATTTGTATTTCCCTGATGATGAGTGATGTTTAGCATCTTTTTATGTGTCCGTTGGCCATCTGTAGGTCTTCTTTGAAGAAATGTCTATTCATGTCTTCTGCCCATTTTCTAATTGTATTATTTGCTTTTTTGGTGTTGAGTTGTGTAAGTTCTTTACTAACCATTTATCAGATAAGTCATTTGCAAGTATCTTCACCCATTATGTGCACACCTGTTCATTTTGTTGACTGTTTCCTTTGCTGTGCAGCAGCTTTTGATTTTGATGCAGTCCCAATAGTTTATTTTTCCTTTTGTTTCCCTTGCTTCAGGGAACCTACCTAGAAAAAAAGTTGTAATGGCTGATGTCAAGAGAAATTACTCCCTGTGTAATTCTAGGATTTTAATGGCTTCAGGTCTCACATTTAAGTCCTTAATCCATTTTGAGTTTATTTTTTGTGTATGGTAGAAGGAAGTGGTCCAGTTTTGTTCTTTTGCAGGAACACTGATTATTAAAGTATGATACAGGACAAAAGAGTAGGTAGGCATCAAGGCTAAAGACAAATGTCTGAAAGTTAATCCAAGGATTTTTTTTTCAAGTTTAATGATCCATGCTTCTCGATTCCAGACTTTTTTATCTTCCTGCCTTTTTAGAAAATCGGTTACCTGAACCTATCCTTTGCCAGGTCTATACTTCCTGCAACCGAGACTTACAAGGTCTCTGTAGCCAGATGGCCAAGTACCACATCAATCCTAAACCCAGGCAGACCACAGAGGTCCCCTATATATCATTCCCAGCGTGCTCCTGGAGCACTGGCCCCTGGCTGATGCTGTGATCCCCAATTTAAAAACTGTGCACCTTGCTAGAGAGCTTGTGCACATTTCAGTAAACATGATAAATGCTGGCTCTGCACCTCTGACCTCACTGTCTGTAAAAGCTTATTTAATTAATTCATTCAATAAACAATGCACCAATCACCTAACAGCCAGGTATTTTTCTAAACACTGAGGATACAGCAGTGAACAGGACATAAATTCCTGACTCAATGGAGAGCTTACCTTCTAACAGGGGTAGAAATAGACAATATATATATAGTACAGTAGATGGTAACGAGTAACCGAGAAAACTAAAGCAGGGATAATAGGGAATATTAGGGAAAGGCATAATGGAAAGTGATCAGAATCCCACAGATCTTAATTACACAACCAATGAAAACGTGCTTTCACTTCTTCAGTTGGATGTAAATTTCAAAGGCAAGAGAGTTTAGGAAAAGTTTTACTCTTTTTTCTGGACACAATATAAACTTAATTATAATCTGTCCTTGAAATACTTTTTTATAACATAAATACAGAAATACATTTGTTTTTTTCAAAAATAAGTTTAAATGTCCCACATAAATAAACTATTTCTCTAAAACCGGAAACTACTTTTCTAAGAGTTGCCTGCCTTTCTAGAACATAGCCGGCTGCCAAGTCTTCTTTAATGAAGGCACTGAGAAAGGTTAATTACTTCCGTCTGGGGAAGCAAACATCTCTGGCAGGAGCCACTTCAAGCCCATCAGCAGAAACTCACATCTTTGTTTTCAAGAATCTCCTGTTTAGCTTCAGGTTCAACTTCAACAAACTCAGCTTCTTCTCCTAAGGCTCCAAAATCAGGTCCATTAGCTGGAAGAGGCTCCAAACTCTGAAAGGGAGCGAGAAGACGCAGATAAATAAACTTACATAAAAACCCAAACATCTTTGCATTTTTCTCTTTAGATGGTGCTCCAGAAAGCTCAGTACCGTGTTTCCCTCTGTTGAGTGGAGGCTGGGAAGCAAAGGACAGATGTAAGTGCCATTGATGTACAAGTCCTGGATTGGTGGTGAGCTCCCTGGTATCCGGTGTATTATTAATAAATAAAACAAAGATGAAAATTAACTGAAAGGGTCAGCATGTACCTATGACGAGTGTGTCATGAACTGAGGTCTACAGGACTATGGCTATTTGAGCCTATACACCTAAGGCCCAATTGTAAGACAAATAAATAGTTAAAAAGTAAGGTGCCACAAAGACATTTATCACAGGAGGTGCCTGGGTGGCTCAGTTGGTTAAGCACCTGACTCTTGATTTCAGCTCAGGTCATAATCTCAGGGTCATGAAATAGAGCGCTACATCAGGGTCTGCACTGATGCAGTGCATCAGTGCGGAGTCTGCTTGAGATTCTCTCTCTCCCTCTCCCTCTGTTCCTCCCCCCGCCCCACCCCCGCTCTGGTGCATGTGCGCACGCTCTCTCAAATAAATTTTTAAAAAGACATTTATCAAAGCAAAGAAAAAAATAGCTTTTTTCGTTATAGAAAAATTGTTTTTTTTGTTATAGAAAGTATCCTAATTTTTAAAATCAAAATCAGACACATTTTAGGATAACTACACTGACAACTCGAATTGCTAAAACATATTTTTCTGTACCCTGAAAGTCTTATTCACACATTAAAAGGAACTGCTTATGTTCATAAAATGTGCCAGAAAGCAGTCACTTTCTTCAATCCGAACTGAGCTTATCCCAAAAGCATTAAAGCAACTTCTGAATAAGGATTCCACAGGCTGTGGCTGGTATTCGTACTTCCACGGAGACAAATAGAATGTGTAACACACATACAATATATGTTACCTACATGCTGGCTTAAATACAGGGATTCCCAGATGCTCCTGGAAATGGATTCAGAAGGTCTAGTGTGTAGTGTGGCACCAGGCACTCGTACAAACACCAAATTCAGGGAGAACTGTCCTAACCAGTATCTGGCTGCTTCCTTACTCTACCAATTTTCTACAAACAAGCACTTTCTAAGTGTACGCGTTTGATGTCTGCAGCATGTGCAGCAATGGGGACTCTGGGACACTATCCTCTTTCCCAGACACACTCAACAGACTCGTCAGTATTCCCTCCATAGTGTCACTGGTTCTCTGGAAAGGTAACGTCCTGACACATCCTCTCTCCCACTCCTGCTGCGAAAGACTGCGATGGCCCTCAAGAGTGCCTGGGGGTACAGAATCCAGCTAGATTCCTTAGCAGGGAGCACGAGGAACCCCACCATAAGGCCCATATCTGCTCCGCCCAAGTTCAACCACCACCCCCTTCACATGCCTACTTGTGCACACCTGTTCTCTCCGCCTAGAATAACTTCCTCCTTAAAAGCATCTGCCTTAAATGTCGTCTCTGTAAGCCATCCCTGGCTTCTTCAGGCAGAGTCAGTCCCCCCTGTGGAGGGACACCTCTCGACACTGGAGCTTTATGCCACTGCATGCCGAGCACTGGGCGAACAGCTGGGGATGCAGCAGCGAACAAGACAGACCAAGTCCTTGCCTCACAGTGGTCAGACCAGAGTGTTTACACAAGTAAGAAGGGAAGATAACACTGGGCAAAGAATATAGCGTTTGTTTCGTATCATCTTTTAATTTTTGTGGTATAGTATTTTAAAAATGGAGTAATATACTTTCTCAAGATATTAGCAAATTAAAACAGTAACTTTTTACCTGCACCGTTCACAAATATGCTTCCTGTGTTTAAGCTTCCTGCATTTAAGCTTACTTAAGCTTACTTTTCTACACTACCGTAAAAAAGTATATTAAATGTGTCCCAATTCTGTATGCAGAGTATATACTATGGTTAGGAACATGTGCACATACTCATCCTATTGGATCTGAACGCTTAGCAGGTACACTTTGTCTGGGCCAAGGCTTACATACTCCAGATATTTAAAAAATTCCAATTCAGTTCCTAAAATTTCAAAGCATAAAAAAAGGTTCACTAAAAATGCCTATTTGTATACTTTAATCAGAAATTCAAACTTTAAGAGATGACGTTTTTATGACTCGTGGTTACATCAAAGCTTGATGTTCTAAAATAATGGCCTAATATTCATTTGTTCACAGAATATTAAGAACCTATTATGCGGCAAGCACCTTCAAGATCCTCACCCTCATAAATTTGTATTCCAGTGTCTAGAAGAACACATATGGGTTAAGTATTTGGTGAAATGAATTATAATTAATATTTGGGTCTAGCTCTATCCTTTCAGCAGCTCAGCCTGCCAGTTGACAAGTTGTTGTCTTTTTTAAAGATTTTATTTATTTATTTGAGATTTATTTGAGAGAGTGTTCGAGAGAGAGTAAGGGGGGGCAGAAGAGGGAGAAGGAGGCTCCCCACTGAGTGGAGAGCACTACCTGGGGCTCCATCCCAAGACTCTGAGATCATGACCTGAGCCAAAGGCAGATGCATCACCGACTGAACCACCCAGGGGCCCCCAGCAAGCTTTCTTAAACACCATGTGGCAGGTAGTGCAAAGCAGTGCTGATTGAAGGGACAGAACATGCAATTAATTTAATGAGTTCTAAACAGCATCTTTAAAGTGGTGTAACCTAAGATCAAATAGAAAATGTAAGAAAACATGGGCAGCCTGGGTGGCTCAGCAGTTTAGCGCCACCTCCAGCCCAGGGCGTGATCCTGGAGACCCAGGGTCGAGTCCCACATCAGGCTCCCTGCATGGAGCCTGCTTCTCCCTCTGCCTGTGTCTCTGCCTCTCTCTCTCTCTCTCTCTCTCTCTCTTTCTGTGTGTCTCATGAATAAATAAATAAAATCTTAAAAAATAAAATAAAATGTATGAAAGAAAACATAACAGATACTCATGGCGGATATTGTTTCACAAAATTTTTGTTTCATGTATTTGTGAGAGTACCAGATGGTAAGCCTAAAATGTCTTTTTACTGTGAATCCCTACCAAAGTATTCAAATAACATTGGCTAGTAGGCTGTAAAGTTCAAATTAAAAGAATATTTTTTTTTTGGCCAACATATTAATCAAAGAAGCAGTGACTTTAGCTCCAAAGGAGCTCAAAAGAGCAAAGACCTATCATTGTTGTCTGTATCTCTCGCACCTACAGTCGTGCCAGGCACCTAGGAGACCCCCAGTAAAGGTCACAAAAATAAATGACTGAATGCCTACTTAGTTGAAGACGCTACAAGTGATGCAAACCAAGTAAGATCCAGCTCCTACTGTAACATCTAGAAACTTAAGACTGGGGGATTCTCAGGTGGCTCAGCGGTTTAGCGCCTGCCATTGGCTGAGGGTGTGATCCTGGAGTCCCAGGATCGAGTCCCACGTTGGGCTCCCTGCATGGAGCCTGCTTCTCCCTCTGCCTGTGTCTCTGCCTCGCTTTCTCTCTCTGCCTGTCATGAATAAATAAATAAAATCTTTAAAAAAGAAAAGAAAAAGAGACTTAGACTGGAAAAGAGTTAAGACAAAAATCCAAACAGATAAAACAGGCGCCAGGGGGACTACGTCAAGGAAGTCAGCGTCACGCCCAAATGAGGGCAGATGAGGAGGTCTGTGGAGGAAGTGACCTGAGCGGAGCTCTAAAAGGTGGGACTATCTCGGGAGCTATAGATGGGTGTGGGGATGGGTGAGGCAGGAGCTGCTGGACAGCAGTACAGCCCAAGGAGTGTGTGGGTACACCTACCGTGTTCCATTCGAATGAATGACCTGGGAAGCGTGGTGAAGTCCCCCTCCCCATGCCAAGCCCAGGGTGGGTCTGTGCTAAATTCTTTGGGAAAGCTACCGTGAAACTACTGAAAGGTTCTAAAGGGTCCTAAACGGTCCGTGTTGTAGTAGAAAAGTAATGCTGAGGCCTGGGCCTCCGCCTGGTGGGGTAGGGTGGTGTTGGGGGGGGGTGTCTGAGTATGTCTGAGTTTTGGAACATCCCGAGGCTCTAAACACGTGTGACCCTGGACAGACAGCCATTCTCTAGCCCTCAGTTAAGATGATCACAAAGGGGGCACCTGGTGGTTCAGTGGTTGGGGTCCCCGCAGGGAGCCCGCTTCTCCCTCTGCCCGTGTCTCTGCCTCTCTTCCTAGGTTTCTCGTGAATAAATACATAAAATCTTTAAAGAAAAAAAAAAAAAAAAAGATTAGGACAAAGGAGAGCAGTTTGGCACATCACAGAGGGCGCACCGAGTCCCCAAGTTCAGCACCTCAGCGTCACTTGTCTCAGCCTCCGCGTTGCCAGGAGTAAGCGAAGCATAGAGAGGTGGGGTCTGCAAGCAGGAGGAAGGAGGCCCCCCGGTGGGATACTCGGTGCTGCAGGACCCCAGCAGGACCCCAGCAGGTGGCCGGGATGCAGAGAAGACCCCGAAGCGGCGGAGGCTGCGTAAGGAGAACGGATGGCTCCGGCCCGGGGCCGCGCCCGGCTGAGTGACCTTGGGCGAGTCCCGTCCCTCCTCCGGGTACCGGCTTCCTGCTCCGGGGCCTGCGGGACCCGCCGGCCCGTCTGTGCGGCCGCCGCCCCCCGGCCCGCAGGCCCCGCCGCCCTCGGCGCCCCTTCCCGGTGGGGGCGGTCTCTCCCCGCGGCGCCCGCCCTGAGGTCACGCGGCCCGCGGGTCGCTGGGCCTCTTACCCGGGCGTGCACTGTGCCCATGGCTCCCTCTCCGGCCGCCGCCTCGCACAGCTACCCGGGCGTGATCACGGCGCGGCGGGCGAGGGCAGAGGGCGGGCCCGCGGTGGCGGAGCTGTCACTCAGCGCAGCACCCGCAAGCCTCTGGACGCGGCGCCCTGGGGGCAGCCATGATGCCCCGCCCCCTGGCTCACGGTGCTCTCGCTCATTGGTCCGTAGGAACCCGTGACCGGATGTCCGCACGGACGCAGCGCGGAGACCGCGCAAGCGCAGAGCGTCCAATGACGCCCGGTGGCTGCTGGCGCGTGGGGCGCGGGTCTTCCGCTGGGAGCCGGCGGGGGAGTGAGCCGACCCGGATGGGTCCGCCGAAGCTTCATCGGGGGCCGCCCGCCTCCCCGCTGGCGCCCGGGTCCGGCGGGTGCTGTGCGGAGCCCACGCCCCCGCGGAGCGCCGAGGCTCGCCTTCCCCGTCTGCGGGGCCGGCGCAGGTCGCAGAGGCACCTGCTCCCGGCTGCTGGCCGCCCGAGCCCGAGCCCGAGCCCGAGCCCGAGCCCGAGCCCGAGCCCTCGCGGGTAGAGGGGACGTGACGGTCGTTCTGCGTCACGGGACTGGAACAAGGGCCGTGGGACCGCGCCCGGCACGGGCCAGGGCGAGCCGGTGCATCAGAGGCCGCGGCCGCAGCCTGTAAGTACTAGCGCGGGGCCGTCCCGGGACGGGCTGGGGGCTTCACTCTGCTGCGGGGAACACCCCCCTCCCCCCAGAAGATGACCACGTCGTAAGGAGTCAACACGCGTGGCAGATGCGGGGAGACACCGCCAAGGGACCGAGTGAGGGACGGTCAGCATTGGGCGTCCACTGCCTCCTGCTATCAGGGCATCGCGTCACCACCCCCGCTTCTCCCCGGAGGCCCCTTCCCAGACTTCCTGACACCGGGGTGCATTTATTTATTTTTTTTTTTAAGATTTTACTTATTTATTCATGAGAGAGAGAGAGAGGCAGAGACACAGGCAGAGGGAGGAGCAGGCTCCATGCAGGGAGCCCTACGTGGGACTCGATCCTGGGTCTCCAGGGTCACGCCCTGGGCTGAAGGCAGCGCTAAACCACCGAGCCACCTGGGCTGCCCCCGTTTTGCATTTATTTTTTTTTTCCCCGTTTTGCATTTAAATAGCACCCAGGCCTCCAGCATCCCTAGGGTCCACCTAGGGTCCACCCTAGGGTCCAGCATCCCTAGGGTCCTAGGGTACCAGGGTACCCTTCTCCTACCCTTCTCGCGTGGGAAGAGAGACGTCAGCACCTGCGGACCGGTCCTTCCCTCCCTGCACCCCTTGCAGGCTGACCTAGCCATCTGCCTCCCCACTTCCCACCCAACCCCCCTCCACCACCACCACTACCACCACCACCACCAGGGCTCTCGCAACCCCCCAGCTCAGACTCAGAAGGCTGTTTTAGAGGAGAAAACTTCTTGACAGAGACCTTCGAAGATAATCTAGGAGCAAATTTTAAGCACAGGTTACCCAAGCTGGACGCTTAGCTCAGAATTCATGCTCCCACTTCCTCCTTCCTGATCCTAAAGTGGGGATGGCAGCAGTTGCTGAGGATTCCATGAGATCAGGCCTGGGACCTGCCCCCCCTGTAAACACTGCACAAACTAGGCCCTCCCTGCATTTTCTCCTTCATTAGTCTCTTGAGTAAGCCTTGTCTCAAAGATGAGCCATGAGGTTGGCCCGCAGATTTTTTTTTTAATATTTTATTTATTTATTTATTTATTCATGAGAGACACAGAGAGGCAGAGACACTGGCAGAGGGAGAAGCAGGCTCCACACAGGGAGCCCAACATGGGACTCGATCAAGACCCTGGGATCACACCCTGAGCCAAAGGCAGACGCTCCACCACTGAGGCATCCCGCTCCACCAGGCATCCCGACCCACAGATTGTAACAAGAGTCCGGAGTCAAATATTTGAGAGTCTGTTGGGTACAAGGCACAAGGTGACAAGGTGACAGAAGACACATCAGAAACACAGTCCCAGCTTCATCCTCAAGCACCATCTCTGACAGTCACAATGCATACTCACGTATTAAAGGCTCTGAGAAGTTCTGCAGTACCTGTACCTGTTTCACTTTCCTGAACCCAGGATTTCCGAAATTAATTGGATCATGGAGACTTTTGGGTTTGGGTTCTTGAGGCTCTTTGGCCCTCAGTGGTGTTCATTGGTAATTCTGGTGCTCCCCTTTTGGGCAAAAGGTACAGCTGTATTTCCCTGCCCGCATCTGCATGACTTGCTTTGGTCAACAGGCTGTAGGCAGAAGGGATGGGTATGTGTGGATGACAACCTTAAAACACCCTACACCCCCCCCGCCATTACTGTGATCAGTGACCCTCCAGATGAGGGGACAGTTTCAGGCTGGGCCAGCCAAGTGTGATGGGTCTGTAGTATGAGAAGTAAACCTGGGGAGTCTTTGTTAAATGCAGCATAGCCCAGCCTGCCCTAACTGATAGAATCACCTAGTGATACCTGCAAGGATGCCAGCTTTTGAGAAAAGTTGGCCTTACACAGTATCAATCTGGCCCCATCAGTAGTAGAAATGCAGTTCAGTGACCACACTGGTTCCCTTAAAATCACATCTGTCTCAGAAGTCATAGGGAAGGAACGCTGATCTTCCCACAGATGCCCTTGGGGTCACTCGCCTCTCCGTGTAGCATAGGCTCCAGGGAGTGGGCTGGGGACAAGAGGCCTTAAGTGGAGGTGGACTCGTCAGGATTGGGACCAGCTGGAGGGGCGGGGTCAGCCAGGGAAGAGGTGCTCAGGGGTCTGGCTCCTTGGACTTGGAAGTTGACAGATACAGGGCAGCTCTGCACTGGAGGGGTTATGTCGAGGTGCTTGGTAATGCCAAGGAATAGCCAGGTGGAGGTGGCCAGGTGGGCTCGCCCCTCACCTGAGCTAGAGAATGGGGCTCCTCGGAGTGAACTCTTCCCCCCCACCCCCACCCCCCGGAACAACTGTGAACTCTGAGCACAGCAGGCAAGGGGACGAGCCCAGCACTCAGGACAGCGTAGGGTCGCAGAGGAAGGAGAGGGACTCTAGGAGGACGGGGTGCTGATCCAGTGTCCAGGACAGAGCATATGGAGACCACCTGGCTGGAAGGGCCGGCCATAAACCTGGGGGGGGGGGTGTCATTTGAAGGATCTTGCCTGTGAGGGAAGGGAAAGAAAGGGGGGCTCCTGAGAGAGGACCCAGAAACAAGGGAAAACGTTTTCAAAGTCACATTTATTATGAGTTATTTTCCAATGAAAGTAATAAATATTTACCATAGAAATTTGAAAACCACATACCAACACAACAAATGAACTGTAATTATGGATAATGGGATGATAACAACCACTGTCAGTACTGGGGTGTGTACGTTCTCTGCCTTTCCTCTGTGCACAATACACACCCACAAATTAATTAATAATTTATTTATTTATTTATTAACAAGATGAGGCTCACGCTCAGCACCAAGTTTTGTTATCTGTTCACCAAGTAAAGGCTGTTGCTCCCTGGTCATTACCTAGACTACACAGTTATTATTCCTGACAGTAGAGTGTATTCCAGAGCATAAATGTGCCATATAAAGAAGAGGTTTGTTCGATAAGGTAGTTGGAACCTAAGAATGTTCCAACGCGCCGATCAGATACCTCAGCCGTGCTGGAGAGGTATGGGGTGAGGGTGGGATGGTATTAAGGCACAGGTGGTGGGTGGGGCCTTGGCCATTTCTGAAAGAACACTTATTTGTCTTAGCACACATTTTTCAAAAAGTATAAAACACATGCTCATTGTGAG
Organism: Vulpes vulpes; assembly: GCF_048418805.1. Classification (NCBI taxonomy): domain Eukaryota; kingdom Metazoa; phylum Chordata; class Mammalia; order Carnivora; family Canidae; genus Vulpes; species Vulpes vulpes. Next base: position 51,992,584 of record NC_132795.1, read on the forward strand.
AAGGTGGAACCAGTTCAAAAAGTAGTAAAAAAAAAAAAAAAGCAGTTGCATGTAATCCCATGAGCTGTTAAAATAATTCCTTCTTTCTACCAGTCACAGAACTAGCATGTGTATACGGTCTACAGAAAGGTGGCAGTTATTGTCAAATACTGGTGAAGCGTGCTCGGATCTGCTGCAGCCCATGCTGCACATCCAATGGAAGACAGTTGATCAGGGGAACTCGAGAATCAGGGGCTCAGGGGCAGGTGTGAGGGAGGGCTCTGAGGAGCCGGGGGGCGTGGGTGGGGTGTCAGGCCTGGCCTCCCCGACCCCTAGGCCAGCTCAGCAAGGACCAGTACCTTGTTCTGGGGCTTTAAGCAGCTGGGAGAGCCTACCTTTCGCCAGCTCTTGTCTCCTTTAGGAGGCGAGTGCTACCAGAACAGGAGCCTCGTCAGTACTCCCATCCCGGAGACACAAGGACCCTGCGAGGAGCCACAAAGGGGGGGGCTCTGTGCCCTGGGCAGTGGCCCGGTATGTTCACAAGGAGCCTGCCTCTAGGAGCCCACAATCTCATGGCAGCTCAAGGGAAGGAGCTCACATAGAGGCTGCCCCTAGAACCACATTCTTTTTTCGAGGACACGTCTTTATAACAAAGTGCTTTGTCTGAATTTTCTGGTTCTTCAACTACCAACGTCCTTGCACAGTGTAGGTGAGAGCTACAGCTTCCTGTGCCAACGTGGAGGATTTTGAGCTTATCGCTCTTTCTTTCTTGCTACACGCAAATGCATGATTATATTTCACCTGGAGTCACATTACTCTGTGCTTGCCAACAAATCACACCTAGGGAGAAGGTAGGTCCCCGTCTCTTGCTTATCTCCATTAAGGCTCTGGGAGTTCAGAAGTGGGCAGGGGATGTTGAGAAAAAAGGTGCGCAGGACCCAAGCCCTTCTGTTGTGCTGGGCAACTGCCTGGGATCCTGGGATGCCAGCCTGTGCACTGGATTTTTTTTTTTATAAGGCTTATTAACACCTTCCTGATTCACATGACATAAAATGCAACAAACAATAAGATTCCTTTATATTCTATACAAAACTCTATCAAATATTTAAGCTAGGTCAGAAAAGTGTTCCCAAATAAGTTAGCATCTTTTAACGGCCCATGACCCTCAGTGGCCCCCCTTGGACAAGGCTGCCACCTGCCTCGGCTACACTATTTCCCATGTGGGGAAATGGGATCACATTACTCTTCCTTCCAAACCCCAACACTGCACGGAGGGCAGCCCACCCGCCGGCCACAAGCCTCCCCCCAAACCACACACACACCCCTGAACCCTCACAACACTTGCTATTCTAGAAACTTCGTACCCAGAGAACTGCAGGACGACTGGCCATGCCCCTCCACGCTGGCCTTCCTACTGCCACTTCCCAGCCAACTAAGTTAACATACCCAGAAGCTTAACTATTAAACTTCCTTATGCTCCAGACCACCACATACACCAAAAGTAGCTTCCTAGCTTTTCGTAAAAATAACAGATTGCCCTTTGGTTTCAGTGAACTATAAACTGAGCCAGAGGCAGAACAGCAGGACATTAAGTGCCAGCACAGACGCTCCTGCAGAAAGATCAGAAAGCACCTCTGAAAGAAAGTCCCAGACTCGTCTCCTCAAATGACTCCGAAACGCTTCTGCACCAGAGGATTGCGGGGAAGGAGGAGTCCCTCCCAACTCCAACCTGGAAAGGCCAGGCAGGAGGATGGGCTTGCCCAGCCGCCTTAGCTCCGGCACCTACTGGACAGCCAGGAGGGTAGCAGTGCCTTTATGTTCTTCAGGGAAGGCTGCGGGCTGCTTGCCGGTGTCTGGGATCTGAAACAAAAGGAATACTGACTCAGCCGCTGTCCTGCTGCCCTGAGGTCTTCCATCTCAGCAAGGATGGATGGACACCACCAGCCCACCCTGAGTGCGCCATCATGCACACTCCGTGCACTGCACGGTGGTGGTGTCCAAAGCCACAGCGTCCTCCCTCCTCCTGGGCATCCAGAGGGTCACCATCCTGGATTCTAAGCTGGTAGCCCTCCAGCCCCCCGGGCCCCTCCCACTGGGCATCCCAGTGGAGTCCATCAGTTTCCTCCACATAGACCAGCTTGCCCACCAGCCTGCACCACCATCCCCAGGCTTCCTCCTTCTGACCAGCTGCCCTGCTCCCTCAGAATCCAGGCAGACCCCAGGGCTTGCACCTGGCACCTCCTTCTGGCCCTAGAGCCTATGAACACTTCAGGCCCACAGGTTCCAGTGAGGCCGGCCCTCCTCATCCCTGCCTGGACCAATACAGCTGCCCTCTGGCTGGTGAACCTGCTGCCCAAGGGCCCGGTGATGAGACCTCCTTCCCGTGGCCACTACAGTCATTGCCCAGTGGAAACCAGACCCTTCCACTCCCCTACTTTACAGCTCTTCGTGTCTGCCAATAGCACTGAGATCTCCTCTCCTGAGTGCCCACCATGTCTCCAGTACCATGCCAGGGGCTGCCAAAAGCCTGACCGAGATCCAGGGAAGAAATGAAGGTCACCCTCAGGGAACACATAAGACCACCAAGGCTCACGATTTCCAGGATTAGACCCAACCCTTGTAGCTGGAACAAGGCCTTTCTTGCTCTGAATCCGTTTTCAGAACTCAGAAGTAGCAGCATCCCTGAGGCCATGTTAGCAACCAAGGATGCTGGGTTCCACCCCCAGGGCTCCCCCAAGACTGAGCAAGTCTGAGCCCCGATGAGAATCTGCATAAATAGACACCCCCAGCCCACACACCCACGGCCAGATCACTGACCTGGACATGGAGAACAGCTGTGTCATCACCCGAGAACACATACTCAAGGTGAGCCACTGCAGCCACCGGATGTCCTCAGACCTATCTGGAAACCATGTCACCAGTCTGCAGGAATAAGAAAAAGAGACACAGGTTATCAGCGTGAAAACAAGCCAACACACACACACACAAACTAAAGAAAAAGCAGGCATCTGACATCCATGCCCTTTGTCCAGGTAAACCGCCAGAGTCCCATCTAATCCTAATCTGATCAATCCCAGGAGGTGGATCGGGCGCATTATACCAAAGACAAACCTACCTAAAAGCCCTAAAGCAGTTAGGTCACTGGGCTGCGGGAAGCTCCAGGGATATGCGTGGAAATAAGAGGGGAAGGGCTTGGGCTTAGTTTTCCAGGCTTCTCCATGTGGCAAGGTGCCCACTGAAGCCGATGCAGAGAATCTGGGAGTCAAGGTAGCACGTCCCCCGACCCCAGCCTTGCACACTCCCCCACCCCACACACAAGAGGCCCCCCATGGCGAGCCCTGTAAATGCCTGACCAGACCTCTCCCCGGGGCAGGGGTGTCTGGGAGTAGGTGATCAATTTGGTAGAGGGGAGGGGATCTGGACAGGAGAACCGAGCCGGATTCTGAGGGATGGCTTGGCCTCTAAAAGATGGACCAAAGGCCATGCTGATCCACTCGCTAAAAAGACTGTAAACGCCACTGTAAATCTAAAGGAAGCAGAGGTTAAACAAATAGCCAGGATCCAAGCGGTGCCTCACGTCCTCCTGGCGCGCTGCGACCCGGTGTGCTGCGAATAAACTCCCAGGCTGGAAGTGTAAACCTCCAAGAAGCGGAAAGAAGTGACAGCGTGGAGAAGAGAGGCTGAGAAGGGTCTCCAGGGGGCACTGTCGCGCCCCACAAGGAGCCAGGCCACAGGTTAAGGCCCTCATGTGGGTTCCCTCTACCTCCAGCCAACGACGTGGGAGGAAAGCGCAAAAGCCACGTAAAATGCCCACCTCTGGACCATGGCGATAGCAGACTCCACGGGCAGCGTACAGGGCAGCATCATATAGGACACGACCTTAACTGGTAGGAAGTTGTAAATCTTGCTCATGTATCCACGTTGGATTTTAATTGCTTTACTCAGATCTGAAAAATACAATTTGGAGGTGTCTGTCTCCCAGCAGTGTAAGAGCCAAACCGCCTGGCCCAGGTGGTGCTTGGAATTTCTATGAAATACTCAGATCCTGGCATCCGGAGAATCCGAAGCGCTCCCCAAGGAGGTCCCATGAGTATGCCCAGGACAGGCCTCGGACAGCCCCCAGCATACAGGCTTCTCAGTGCATAGCTCGCTCTCTCTTTTTAAAATCTATTTTTCATTTTCATTTAAATTCAACAAATTAACATATAATGTATTACTGGTTTCAGCGGTAGACGTCAGTGAGGCATCGATCTTATATGACACCCAGTGCTCATTCCACCACATGCGTCCTAATGCCTGACACCCAGTTACCCCGTCCCCTCACCCCCCTCCCCTTCAGCGACCCTGAGTTTGTTTCCTATGATTAAGAGTCTCTTATGGTTTGTCTCCCTCTCTGATTTCATCTTGTTTTATTTTTTCTTTTCTTGAACGACTCTCTTTTCAAGAACTATCTTTGGAGGGCTACACAAACTTCTCAAAATACCCCATCGACTTCTGAGCTTTTCCCCGAACCTTCAGCTGGACCCTGTCTCCTTCTGCCCAGAACCCTCTGGCCTGTTAGCTCCCTTTTGTAATGACCTCCTGACACCTCAGATCACATTAGCCCCAACAGCTGCCGGTTCATGCCCTGGTGCATGGGATGATGTCCCGCTACCCTCTGAATTCCTCCAAATGACCAACTGGAAGCTGGTTTGTACACTCCCATCCACCTAATAATCAAGTAATCAAGTCACGTAATCAAGCACATCCCCACTCCATGGAGATTCAAAATTGCAGGTTTGGAGGCAGGGAGAAATCAGGGAAAGGGGGCTCCCCAAGAAAGAAGGCTTAGGGATGGGTGGACAGGCAGAGAGGGTTCTGGAAGAACGGGCCCACCCCTGTGGCCCCTGCAATCCTGTGTGCCCAGTTCACTTAAAACAGGCTCAGCTGGAGTCTGCTCTCCTCTGGCCGTGACCCCTTGGGAAGGGAGATGGAGCAAGGGTCTGTGCCAGAAGCAGGGCCCCAGCAGGCCCCATCTCCCACATGCAGGATTACCTTCCTCCACAACCCAGAGAATAAAGCCCCTTCAGTCTCTCTCTCTCTCTCTCTCTCTCTCTCTCTCTGTCACAGGAAACCATATCCTCAGCCTTCCGCGCCCCTGGGGAGTCAGCACCTCCAAGGAGCTTGGGCGACAGGGTCTCCAGGATGCCCTCATTCCAGGGCAGGATGCTGAGGCGCAGGTGGTCCAGCAGCTCGTCTGGCTCGGGCTTCGTCCCGCCGGCAGCCACCCTCGGGGGAGCTTCCGGGCTCCCGGGTTCCCAGGCCACTTTAAGATTCTTCATCTCGTCCGAGGATAGATTCAGGCACGGCTGGAGCCTGTTGCAGATCCCTGCCAAGGACACGGGAAACCAACCACCAGCTCAGTGTGGGCAGCAGGGGGCACGACGCATGCACCCACCCAGCAACGACAGGGGCACAGGCAACCGCTGGGGAAGCCACGGGCCTGTGGGCGAAGTAGGAGGCAGGCATCCATGAGGCCGGGCGTTCAGGCTTTTGTAACAGAAGGAGGTGTGGGGCTTTGAAGCCAAAGAGAGACGGGAGTTTGGCTCCGGCTCCACCCCTCCCTAGCTGTCTGGGCTCCATGGCCACATGGGGATTCGTGCAGGTGAAAGATAAGAATTATAATGGATTTATAAGAACTAAAGCACTGGTTAAGCCCACGTTCCAGGCCGCTTCGTCACCTCAGCTGAGAAATCAGAGGCACAGAATAGGTTAGGAGATTCACCCAAAGCCACATAGCCAGGAAGCTGAAGAGTGGGATTCGAACCCAGGTCCAACATTACAGAGGACACCCTTTCGCTGTGTGGCATTGGAAGCAGCGCTAGGTGTGGGAGTTTGTGCAGACCCTGCCTTAGATGCTGGGGCTCAGTAGCTAATCCCAGTCAGTGGCTCCTGCTCTCGTAGAATTGGCACGCTGGGTTGGGCAGGGGGTGGCTCCCTCGGGCTCCCAACCTCTGAGTAAAATGACCAAGGGCTGGGGGTGCCTGGGTGGCTCAGCAGTTGAGCATCTGCCTTCGGCTCAGGGTGTGATCCCGGGATCCAGGATCGAGTCCCCCATGGGCTCCCCACAGGGAGTCTGCTTCTCTCTCTGCCTGTGTCTCTGCCTCTCTCTGTGTGTCTCTCATGAATAAATAAAATCTTTAAAAAAAAATAGAAACTGACTTCTAGCATTGAAGACAAGCAGTTCCAAATACATCTAATATTGCAAGAGCCCAAGTCCCACTGCCCAGACCAGCCGGATGACTCCCAAGGCAGGAACCTGCCCCAGAAAGGAACAGCTGGGCTCACAGGTGTGACCTGCACCTGGTTGGAGGCAAGTATTCTGATTGCTCCACCTGGGGCCTGGGGGCAGAAACCCTGCTTAACTTCCTCTGTTTATCTAAATGTTCAAAACAGTTCACACAGGAAAAAAGAAAACAAAACACAACAGACAGAACTGCCTTGACAGGCAGGTGGCCCTGCAGGAGAGGGTTCCTGTGTCCCTGAGTCTCGCCCCAGCTCCAGCCCTCAGTGAGCAGCATGGGGGCCCTGGCTCACCTCCGCCTCCCCGCCTCCCCGGCTATGAAATGGGACAAAGACTTCCTATCTCACAGGGCCAATGAGTCGGCTGAGAAGAGGCTAAGGGAAGACACTGGGCATGGAGTTTCTAACATCAACCTCCAGTTACTGATGCTAACGAAAAGCTTATTAAAAGGACACATCTAGGGGCACCCGGGTGGCTCAGTGGTTGAGCGTCTGCCTTCGGCTCAGAGTGTGATCCCGGGGTCCCGGGATTGAGTCCTGCATCGGGTTCCTGGCATGGGTCCTGCTTCTCCCTCTGCCTGTGTCTCTGCCTCTCTCTCTGTGTCTCTCATGAATAAATAAATAAAATCTTAAAAAAAAAAAAAAGGCCACGTCTGCCCCCACCTCACCCATACATACCGTTCTCTTCCAAGAACCTGAAGGCGTCTAAGTACCCTCGAAGGCAAATCTCTCCAAGCACCTGGCGACAAATCAAGTAAGGGTAACTGCAAGGGGAGCCATTCTGAAGGCAACAGAGAACCCTCCCCACTGAGCTGCTCCCCCCGGCCCCGCACAGCCACAGCGAGGCTGGACACAGGGCTCCACTTTCACACAGGACTAGGCTCCAATGACATCCCCTCCACGGAGCCTCTGCTGGCAGCCCAGGCATGCCAGGCACTGCTGTCTCTGGGCTCCCTTGGTCCCTGAAGGAGCCTCCACCCTAACAAATGCAAGAGCCTGTTCCCGTTGTCCCGGGACAATTAAGAGTGGCCTCCTCTACTGTCTGTACACACACTACACATGCAAACCAATTTACAGCCTCCGCCCCCTCTCCTGGAGCAGCACATGCTCCTGGGGTACAGTGTACACAACGCCTTCTTTCTCCCCGGAGAATCCTGAGTGTACACAGTTGACACATTTTCTTTATATCAGGGAGATAAGACCTCCTACAACAACACTCAAGAAAGATTAAACCACCAAATGCAGTGTGGTTCTTGACTATGCTTGCAAATAAGAATCATCAGGATAACGCAAAAAAAAAAAAAAAATCCCACCGTCCAGGCTATACCCCAACTACTTGAATCCTAGCCTCCTGGATGTGGGGTCTGAGCTGCAGGGCTGTTTAAATCTTCCCAGGTGATTCCAGTGGTCAGAGTGGGGCAGCACTGAGCTTCCAGAGCCAGAAACTCTTCTGTGAGTTCCTGTTCAGTGAGGAGGATCTGCTTCTGTTTGTGGAAAGAACTGGCAAACAGGGAAGCAAAGAGCTGTGCCCTCGAACACACAGCCCCCAACTCACCTTGAGATCTGGAGGGAAAAGCGCTCGCATGAGTAGGTAGGCATTCTCTGAGCAGAGGCGCAGATTGAGCTTGGTTAAGTCCACCTGAAGAAAGTTCGTGGACTTGACTTTAGGGCAGATGTCATACTCTCCATAGAAGGGGGACACAGTGATGGTCGTTTTGGCATCAAAGAAGGGGACATTGTCACTTGCTCCTCCGTCCATGTATCGCTTTCACAGGAAGGAAAAAAAGGACATAGTGTTACAAGCTCTGGGCTGTCTTTTGTGGGTTTTTTGTTTGTTTTTGTTTTTTAAGATCAGGGGTAGAGGCTTCTTAGAGACACAGGCTGGTGCTGCGGGAAGACAAGGCTCTGGAACCACTCTTTCAACCAATCCTTACTGAGCATGTCTCTGCCAGCCCAGGCTCTGGGCAGGCACTCAGTTTGCTATATACTGTTGTGGAGTTTGTGCACGGCACAAGAGGTGCCTGGTCAAGAGGCAGACAGAGGTGAAGCCCAGCCTGTGTTGTGGTGGCCAAGTCTGAAGCCCAGGTGTGGCTTCACCTACAGGTGTGCCCGGGTAATCTGCCTGAAGGGGGCCGTATGGAGCAGGGGCTCTGTGTGCAATGAGGACAGAGTCCCCTAAAAGAGGCAGAACGTTCAATTCCAGACCCCACGCCTTTGCTGCTTGGAAATCAGAACCAGCACCTTGAAGAGCTTTGGAGACTTAAATGGCAGTGAACCCGGGGCCAAGGCAGCCCTTGGAAAACACCTTCTGAATCCACAACCTGATAGCATTTGGGATCAGCTATGGTGAGCATGTTTTCCTGCATCCGTGTGCTTTGACACCCTTAGGCCGGCCCAGGCAGGCTGGGGTACGACTTGGACCAAGTCTGCACCGATCAAAGCAATGTCTGGAATGATCCCCAAATCTGAGGCCACCCCAGCCCAGCCGCCGGCACCCACAGACGAAGGCCTTCAAATAGCACAGCCGGTCCTTCCTGGGACCTAAAACGAGTCCAGAGGATAAGCACCCACGCTCAGCCACGCCTTCGCCATCCAGAGATTCTTGCCTCGAGTCCACAAAAATGATCGGGGGTGCACACAGCGGTATTTTCAAAATGGGAGCCCCACAATTTCCATGGAGGACGTAGGAAAGCCTCATGGGCAGGTTGGGACAAGGAAGCGAAGGTCTGGAACCTTAGGGAACCCTAAAGGAGGGCGGAAGCAGGCTGCCAGTTTCTCAAAGGGAATCCTCGGGTCCGATGCGCCCCATCACATGGACCTTTCCCTTCCCCTCTGAACTCTCCTATAGTAAGGCTCTGAGTTGGGAATCCCTGGGTGGCTCAGTGGTTTAGCACGTGCCTTCGGCCGGGGGTGTGATCCTGGAGTCCTGGGATCGAGTCCCACGTTGGGCTCCCTGCATGGAGCCTGCTTCTCCCTCTGCCTGTGTCTCTGCCTCTCTCTCTGTCTCTGCGTGTGTCTCTCATGAATAAATAAATAAATCTTAAAAAAAAAAAAAAAAAAGAAGGGCTCTGAGTCTGCTCAGTGGAATCCCAAGTAGCTCTTCTGGTTTTCTGTGGGTTTCGCTGGAGTGTGCTGCATGCACCACCCGCACCCCGAGGGCTGGGCAGTCCCGGCCAAGTGACAAGACGGTAGCAACTCTGTGGGTGGTGAAACAGCCCCCTTCTTGCAGGCTCACTCACGCCAGCCTCTGTGCCGAGCACCTCACGGCCCTTGCTCGCGTGATCCTCACGATACCTCTGTGCTGCCGCACTGTGCTTAACCCTCGTTTTGCAAACCGATCTCAGAGGGGTTACGGAATGTGTCCAAAGCAGTCCGGCTACCAGGTGCCAGAGGAGGGATTCTGTCCAGGTCGGTCTGCCAGGCAGGGGCCGTGGCCATCTGGGGTGACCCCTGCACCGCTCCAGGCCTGTTTTCTCATCCAGAAGCGGGGACCACGTGTCTGTCATGGGGCTGCTCCAGGGCGCGAGTGAGGCTAGATGGGACATGCCTCTGCCTCCGCTCTGCAGCCTGCGGAAGCTCTGCTCTGGGACACTGGGATGTCGTGTGTTCTCTCTCAAGGAGAGATTTCTTTTCTTTTTTTTTTTTTTAAGATTTTTTTTTTAATTTTTATTTATTTATGATAGTCACACACACAGAGAGAGAGAGAGAGAGAGAGAGAGAGAGAGAGAATGGGAGAGGGCAGAGACACAGTCAGAGGGAGAAGCAGAGAGGGAAAAGCAGGCTCCATGCACCGGGAGCCCGACATGGGACTCGATCCCAGGTCTCCAGGATCATGCCCTGGGCCGAAGGCAGGCGCCAAACCGCTGCGCCACCCAGGGATCCCTCAAGGAGAGATTTCTTAGCTTGACACCACTGACTAGTTTAGAGACCGGTGATTCTTTGTTGAGAGGGCTGGCCCCGTGCATGCAGGATGTCAGAAGCACTTCCCCAGTTGTGGCAACCCTCTCTCTAGACCTTGTCCCGGGGGCGGAGGGTGGGGAGGAATCAGCCCAGGGTGGGATGCCTGCGGGGCTCAGTGGTTGAGCGGCTGCCTTCGGCTCAGGGTCCTGGGATCGAGTCTCCTATTGGGGTCCCCTCAGGGAGCCTGCTTCTCCCTCTGCCTCTGTCTCTGCCTCTCTCTCTGTCTCTCATAAAAAAATAAATAAAACCTAAAAAGAAGAAGAAGAAGAAGAAGAAGAAGAAGAAGAAGAAGAAGAAGAAGAAGAAGAAGAAGAAGGAGAAGAATCACCCTGGGGAGATCACCCTGGCCCTAGAAGGAAGCTCCAATAGCCTGGCATCACCCAGCACCTGGTCCAAAGCCTGCAGAACAGACACTTTGCCTCGTGTTTCTCCATCCCAGGCAGGGCTCAGCAGTTGGCCAAAACACATTTGTGGAATGGAACCAAATTGAAGCCAGATCAGCAGCTTCTGACTTTGCATGGGCTGCAAAGGGCAAAGTCAGACCCAGAGTGGGCTGCATTCCCACATCCCCTGAGAATAAAGCTCTATCTTAAGCAAGTCACAGACTCGTAAGCATCTCCGACTTTAACCAGGCCAGCCAGGCCTCTCTCGGGTGCTCAGGTGAAGATTAAGCGAATCAGCTTACCTTCCAGATATCGAGGTAATTAATTCTACATGAAGCTGGTTGTGCTGCCCGGGCAGCCTAGAAGGGGGCTAGCTGGGGAACCTCTGTGTGAAAGGCATTTGGGGACGCACCCCAGGGTGCCAGCAGGCAGGAGCTGCGCAGACAGTTTAAAAGCAGACTCACCACGCCTCTGAAGGAAGGAGGGATTATGCCACTGAAGAAAGGGATGAAGCTGGAACAGAGCAAGGCCTGCAAGACAAAAAGAAGTGAAACCACGGGCCCCAACTGCCTGCCTTCTGCTCCCCTGGGGGCCCACATAAGCCTTCTTCAGATAAACAGAGCAACGGGCTGAAATGCTCTTTGCAAAGGGTGTGCTTTTATAAACGAGCTGAACAAATGACAAAGCAACCTACACACTTCTATTTCAGGCCTAAGTAGAAGCTCCTAATGACACTGTCTGTGGACATCAACTTCCGGTCCCTCTCCCCACGACAGCTGCACTGGGCGCTGGCTGACTGGGAAGACACCAGACCAGGGCTCTGCAAAGGCTGACCTTCTTTAGAATTACCTGGAAAGCCTGTGGACCACAGACTCCATGACCCACCCCAGGACTCTGATGCAGCAGGCTGGAGGGGCCTGAGAGCCCGGAGGCAGGGCAAGCGTCCAGGTCCAGCTGATGCTGGGGGTCCCAGCAGCACATTGAGAAGTACCGAGCTGGGGGGCTGGTGGTGAGGGAGGGGGCAGGAAGCAGGACTGGCCTACTGAGAAAACCTTCCCCTGCAGGAATGGACCAGAACTGGCTATCTAGAAAAAGCTTTTGGAAACAAGGTCAGATAGAGAGGTTGACCCCGGCTGCTGAGATGCTACTGGTTATTCGTGCCAGGAATATACATCGTGGGAGGAGGGACAAACGTGGGACAGGGTCTCTGGCGGAGGGGGTCATGAGCCAAGTCTTGAAAGATGGGAGAGTAGTAGTATCTGAAACTGAAACCTATACGCTGTAGACCACCGACCATCGGATGCACACAGAGCTCACGTCACTGTGGTGCAGGAAGCAAACCTGGGAAACCAGGGTCTTTTGCATCTTAAGACACAAGGCAGGTGGCCTACGGCAGCCCTCTCTGTGTTACTTTACTTCCAAGACGAAATAGCGTTTATTTGGCAATGCCCAGATAAGCAGACTGCTTACATCCACAACTTCCTCTTTGGACTGAAACTCAGACACCAGCACATTTTCCCCATCGGACACTCTGGTGAGTGATATGCATGTTTTGCCAGAGATGAGCAAGTGGACGTTGTCTGGGAGATGTCTCTGAAGGCTTTCTTGGAGGTTCCTGCCCAAGCTGAAGTAGGGGTGGAGGATGCCGATGTTCCGGCTCCTGGCCTTCTGGGTTATATCCATGAGGACCTGTATGATGATCTCTGGGGGGGCAAGAGACAGACATACAAAGAACTGTGCCACCCTGGAGATGGCAGCGCTCTGTGGCAAGACCAGATACCAGGTGGCAAGGAGGCGGCCAACCTTCTTCCAAGCCTGCACTAATGCAGCAGCCACGTGCAGCCATGGAGCCCTTTTGAGTGTGGACACTCCAATCTGAGGTGTGTAGATGACACACCAGAATTCAAAGGCTTCATACAAATAAAATAAAATATCTCATTAATGTTTTATAGATTAGACGTGAAAAATGATAATATTCTGGCCATATTGGGATACATGAAATCAACTTCACTGTGTCTTTCACTTTTTTCAGTGGGAAATATTAAATGACACTCACGGCTACACGGTATTGCTCCCCAACAGCGCCGCTCTAGGTCCCCCCACAGGAACGAGCCTCCCGAGGCCCAGGAGAACCCTCTGTCTCCTCCATCCCCCAGGGCCAGAGGCAGAAACTCCTCATAGTCAGAGCTTTAGCACAAAGGACCTAACACTATAGAAAGCAGAGGATCGGTGCAGGCTGGGCTCAAGGGTGAGTCCCACCTCCACCCCTTGCTAGCCAGTCGACCTCAGAAAGCCACTTCACTGCCCCTCGCCATCTCAGACTATGCATCTTTAACTTTGGGGATGGAGGGGATTAGATACACTACCATCTGTAAGGTACTCAACCCGGAGGAGGCTCCTAATACAGAACCAGACTCACCCTTAAGCCTCTGACACCAGAACGACCGCGGTCTAATGGGCACAGGCCACATCTGTGCTCCGTGAGGCCTCACTCACTGGCCTGGACCCCTGTGCTTGTTCTGCACTGCCCTGACATGCAGGACCATTGGTCCCAGCCTGAGACCTAGCCCGTCACGAATCCTGAGATGCAGAAGAGGGGACATAAGCCAGCCTGTCCTGGCCCACCTCTGACCTCAACCTAACTCTCCCTACGTGTGTGGCCCCACCGAGCCCAGGCAGAAGAGGGCAAAGTTGCACACAGCTGGAACGTTCCATCAGCCTCTTGTGCAGAGTACTTGGCTTAGAAGCACTCACAGGAACCCTTTCCAAGGTGTAGCCCTAGCGGCTGCTCCTTGGTGGTCCCCAAATGAGACAGGAGTTGAAATCAGGGCTCCTGGAATTTGGGGAGCAGCTCCTGCCCAAACTTCCAGACCCTACTTTCCGAGGACCTGGTGGCTCCTGAGTCTCCCCATGTCCTACAGGGTACAGACCCAGGCTGCACCTGTCCCCTGCCAGTTAGGAACCTCCTCTGTACTGGAGTCAGTGCAGGTTACCTTGACATACAAGAGCTGTCTTTTATCCCTCCCAAAGCCCAGAGCAGACGGACGGGCCATGTGGCCAGCCTAATCCTCCCTAAGGCCACATCTTCTGCCCTTTGCCCCCTTCCTGTCCATGAAGAAGCCAGCCAGGGCCTATCTCCTAATCCCCACCTCCCAGTCAGCCCAGGGTCTGCTCACTGATCCTATCCAATTGCAAGGCTGCACCTACTGGCAGGGGATTTCTGGCCACCAGGAAGAAAGTCATTCCCTGCTGGTGGAGTCCAAGCTGCCAGTCCCCAGTTAGAGCAAAGGGTAAATCGCTAAGGAAGCCAAACAGCGGCTGATGAGGTGCACTCTTCCTGCCTGGGGACCTTTGGGTGCCAACAGGTCCCGTGGCTATTTGTCCCACATCCAGCTCCCTGGACCGGAACCCCAGGGCACACCCAAGTTTGGGCCAGCTGGGCACAGACCCCACATCTTCCCCTCCCAGTGCCACCCACATAGACAGATGTTTAATTAGCACAGGATTTCAAAAGCACAGGAAGGACCTCGTTTCCAGGGGCACTGAACAGGGTGGGGGTGGGTGGAAGGATGGTGTAGGGCATATCCAGGGATCCACCCCAGCCCCTAGGAAGGGTCTAGCGCCCCCCATGCCCCTACACACACACACACACACACACACACACACACACACACACAAAATCCCCCCTGAAGCCCACCCCCTTCCATGTCGCCTAAGACTCCAGACCAGTGAGACTGCCCAGGAGGACTCAGAAGAGTTGCTCTCTACCTGAAAGGCGGTCCAGCCCCCCCCCCCCCCAGAAGGGGGGAAGGGGTGTCTCCAATCCCCCAGACGCCAGAGGGGAAAAGCGCCTGCCCAGGGACACAAGACAATGCCCTCCAGGTCAGATGCCCCCCACGCCCCACCACTCCCGAGCTGACCGGAGGCCGGCGGGGACCAGCTCCATCCACCGTCCTGCTCCCTCCTGCCCGCAGGGTCGGGGTGCGGAGACGCTCGGGGTTGCCCCGCCAGCCCCGCCCCCCCCCCCCCCCCCCCCCCGCCCCGGGCTGGCTGGCGACAGAGAACCCCGGCGGGCGCCGGGCGAGAGGACGCAGCGGAGGGGGCCTCTGCCCGGGGCGGGCCCCGCCGCGGCCCGGGTCCCCGGGTCGTACCCAGCGGGATCCCGGAGAGCATGGTGACGCAGTGCAGCGCCCCGGCCGAGGAGCCGAACAGCATGCGCGCGTCGTGCACCAGGTGCGGGGCGCGCTCGCTCAGGCAGCGCGTCACCCCGATGTGGTAGAAGCCCAGGAAGCCGCAGCCCGAGAAGGACAGGCTCCAGCCGCGCTCGGGGTCGTACATCGCGGCGGCGCGCCGGGGGCCCGCGCGCAGGGCTGGGCGTGGGGTCGGGTGTGCAGCCGCCCGCGCCGCTCGGCCCCGCGCGCTCTCCCGCCGGCCTCCGCCCGGGTTCAGGCATTCTCTGCGTGACGTCAGCCGGCGGCCCCGCCCCCTCGGGCCGGCACCGGAGCCGCGGCCCCTCCCCGGGGGCGGGGCCTGCGGTGGGGCGGGCGGGGGGCGGGGCCCGCGGCGGGGTCGGAGGAGAGCGGGGACCTTGCCCCCGGGCGGGGTAGACCAGTCCTCCAGCCCCTGGTGGTGGATGTCCTGGAGGCAGCTCCCTTTCTGTTCCCTGCCAGCTCTTAAGTCTGGGAGAAAGTGGAGCTGGCCCTCTTAGGTCCTTTTTTAATTTTTTTAAAAAGATTTTATTTATCCATGAGACACGTAGAGAGAGGCAGAGACACGGGCAGAGGAAGAGACACAGGGCCTGATGCAAGACTCGATCCCAGGACCCCGGGATCCTGCCCTGGGCGGAAGGCAACCGCTCAACCGCTGAGCCACCCAGGCGTCCCCCTCTTAGGTCCTTGATAGCCCCTTTCCACAGGGGAGAGCAAACCTTAAGCAGGCACCAGTGTAAGTAAAATTGAATAGCTTTGCTTAATTTTCCTGCAATTTTTTTTTTTTTTACATGATGGTTTCAATTAGTGGCAAGTGGTAGAGATAGTGACATGAAGTTTCCATTTCAAAGCTTCACTTATTTTTTTTTCTTAAAGATTTATTTATTTATTTATGATAGACACAGGGAGAGAGAAAGAGAGGCAGAGACACAGGCAGAGGGAGAAGCAGGCTCCATGCAGGGAGCCCGATGCGGGACTCGATCCCGCGACTCCAGGATCGCGCCCCGGGCCAAAGGCAGGCATCAAACCGCTGAGCCACCCAGGGATCCCCTCAAAGCTTCATTTATAAGTGAAAATTGGCGGATGTGTGTCTCTCACGAATAAATAAATAATATCTTTTTTTTTTTAAGTAAAATTTGGGAATAACTGGTGTGGGGCCGGGGAAGGGGTGCAGTGCAGGAACACGGGAGTTTGGGAGGCTTTAATCATTGCTGGTGCCCGAAGGAAGCAAAGTGCCTAAGCTGCCCCTTGACCTGTGTGCACTGTACAGAGTATTTCCACAGCAGCCCGGGCAAGGAGGTCAAGCGTCTTTCTGTCCAGGGTTACACAAGCCAGAAATCTCAGTCTCCTGGGCCATCCTACTTCCTGTTGATGTGAACAGAGAAACCCCCTCCCTCCTCTGCAGAGGACGGCTAGGGGAGAACAGGGAGTGTGGGCATTGGAATCAGGCCTCCCCCTTTGTGTGCCTCAGTGTTTCATCTGAATATGACAGTTGCGGTCAGGATTCGAAATGTCATCTGTGCAGCGCCTGGACACATGGGTTGTGCATAACCTCCCCACCCGCAAAGCTTCCCAAGTCCAAGGCCTCCCCTGCTGTGGCTGAGCCTGGGCCTGTAGGGATGGAGAACTGGGAACTAGGCAGGGAATTGCCCCATATGCTCATGTCCAGCTAGGGTCAGACGAGGTGATGTCTGGCCTTCTTATTTCAGCAACCCTGCTGTAAACATGTGTCCTTCTTGTGATCTGCTGATTGATTTCACATTTTTGTGCTCTCTGTTGGTGATATTAATATTCAAAATGGCCCCATGCCTAGTACTGAAGGGCTGTCTAGTGTTCCCAGGGGCAAGGAGGCTGTGTCATGCCTTACAGAAAAAATATCGGTGTTAGATATGCATTATCCAGGCACAAGTTACTGTGCTAGTGGCTGCAAGTTCAATGTTAATGTCTTACCAAGATATATCGAGTAAGGTGGGCTTGTAAAATATTTTTAACTTTTAATTTTTTTTAAAGATTTTATTTATTTATTTATTCATGAGACACGCAGACAGAGAGAGAGGCAGAGACACAGGCAGAGGGAGAAGCGGGTTCCCTGTGGGGAGCCTGATGTGGGACTCGATCCCAGGATCCCAGGATCATGACCTGAGCCGAAGGCAGACGCTCAGCCACTGAGCCACCCAGACATCCCTTTTTTATTTTTTAAAACATTTTATTTATTTATCTGAAAGAGAGAGAGAATGAGTGGTAGGGAGCGATAGAGAGAGAAAGAAGCAGACTCCCAACTGAGCAGGAAGCCCGCTGCAGGGCTCGATCCGAGGACCCTGAGATCTGTGACCTGAGCTTAAGTCAGCTTAACCAACTGAGCCACCCAGGCATCCCTCAAGCAAGGTGTTTTTAAACAGAAAATACACATAACTTGAGGTCATGTATTGATTAGTTGATGAAAGGGCTGTGACTGAAGGCACACGGGAACCTCACTCCGTATTTCCTGTAGGAATAATGATTCAGCGGTCACTCACCGAGCATAATAAACATAATTCTCAGCGGTGGAACCATGTGACTCACGAGGACCAACTGTAGGTCACCGGACTCCTAGGAAGGGGAGCGCGTAGGCTCCATGCATTCCAGAGTTGCCTGCTCTGGCTGCGTTTACTCACTGCACTCACCTCCTCCCTGCAATGCTGGGTAACACAAGGGCAGGCATCTTTCACCCAGTTACCAATCTGGGGACTGAGCCTGAGGGAGGCCTTGGCTTTTCCATCACCCAGGTGTCCTGATCTTTTCATCGTCCTCCACTCAATGCCTCTGGCTTGCTTCTGCCCTTCTGCCTCCATACTCATGTTTGACATTTCCTAACCACTGATGGGCTCAGGTAGCTACTCTGACCAGGCCCGTGTCAGCCTCGAGTCACCACTCAGCCCACCATCCCGGGCACGGTCTTCCAGCCCTGGCTATAATTCACTCCTTCCTCCTCTTCCTCTTCTTCCTCCTCTGTAATAAAATATACAGAACATAAAATATACCATTTTAACAATTTTAAAATGTACAATTCAGTGGCACTAAATGCATTCCCAGTGTGTGCAGCCATCACCACCATCCATTTAGAACTTTTTCATCTCATAGAACAGAAACTCAGTTCCCATTAAACATCCCCTCTTCCATTTCCCCCCACAGCTTGGCACCCACCATTCTGTTTTCTGTCTCTACGGATTTGACTACTAGTCTAGGGACCTCAGAGAAAATGGAACCACACAGTATTTGTCCATTTATGGCTGGTTTGCTTCACTGACCTCAATGTCCTCAAGGTTTGACCATGCTGGGCAGGTACCAGAATCTCCTTCCTTTTTAAGGCTGAATGGTTTCCCGTTGTAGGTATTGATGGGGTACAGGACACACTACCCCAAGATATAGCATCTTGGCATGTTGAATATTTTAAGCTGAAGGAATTTTTTAAAGATTTTTATTTACCTATTTAACAGAGAGTGGGCGAGCACACAAGTAGGGGGAGTGGCAGGCAGAGGGAGAAGCAGGCTCCCCGCTGAGCAGGAACCCGACTTGGGGCTCCATCCCAGGACCCCAGGATCATGACCCAAGCCAAAGGCAGATGCTTCACCGACTGAGCCACCCAGGTGCCCCTAAGCTGAAGGAATTTGAGAAATGACAGGTACAGGAAGGGCTGTAACTGCCCCCTGAAGTGGGTTGTAGATCCTCATGTGAGAGGTGCCTTCCCTGTGGCCAGAGGAGAGGAGCGTGCTTCTCTCCGAAGATGCAGGGACAGAGAGGAATCGAACCAATGGACTTTGCTAAGTTTCCACTCATGTTCACTGCACTTAGCGCCTATCTTTTGTCCTCTCACATTTTCCCTTGACTTTCCACTCTTCGTTAAACTAAGCATTAAAACACTCAGGTTGAACCTTTCCTTTGGGTCTTCATTTCTTTACAAAGGCTCCTGTGTCCCATAACGTATATTAATGCATTTCTATGCTTCTCTCACCTGTCCCAGTCAAGAACTTAAAAGAATAAAAGATACTTCTTTTGCTTTCAATACATTCCATGTATGTTTATCCATTCACATGATTCACTTCTGCATCTCCAAATAAACGCCTGAGCTGCTCCATCCTGGTCTCAGGACCCCACGCTTCAACACAGTTCCTCAGGGGTGCTTTTCAGGTTTGTCCTGTCCCCAAAACAGGACCTAGGATGTCCTGTGTCAAGCATACATTCCCTCCAATTGTCCTGGCTCCTGGGGAACAGAATTGCTCCCACGGCAGTGCTGGGAGAGCATGGAGTCAGCTTGGGAGGACTTGGGTAATGTTGAAGGTCGCCGAGCTGTGGGGAAGTTAGATGGGCACCCCCTGCCACACACCAGAGGCTGCGTTGCTAGTGATCAGCACCATCCACCTGCCAGAGAGGATAGCCTGACTCCTGCTCAGGCAGCAAGCCCCCCAGCCAGCCCTGATGGAGTTTGTTGAACGATCAAGTAAATGAATGAATGAGTAAATGAAAGTTAAAGTGCTACCCTTTCCCCTTTTCCCTGGCTAAACATGGATGCTCTTCCAAATTTAACCACCTTCACAGACCTACACATTTTCTTAACTATTCTTTGGCAGCTTAGGTGTGGTCCTAGATGGGTTCCTCCAGAAGCTGACCCAGAGACCAGGATTCCAGTGCAAAGTGATCCCAGGACATACTGGAAGGCGTGATAGTGGCAGGGGAGGGGTCTTAGATGCAGGAGACTAGTGGGGGCAAACAAGGCTCACTCCTGCTGGGGTCCTCGAACAGAAATAACATGCCATGGGGAGCAGGTGGGAGATTTTTAAAGGCAGAAGGAACCCAAGAAAGAAAATAATTAGTAAAGAATGCATTGTTTTAGGCAAGGTCACCCTTCTAAGGGGAGTGGAAGGTGTGGAATGGGCAGCTCACTAGAGCTGACCGGGTAATACCAGCTTAACTGGTTCAAGATTATATTCCTGGGAGAGGCTGAAACTGAAATTAGCTTAGGTATTAAGTCTTGGGTTGATGATCAGGGGTTAGCACAAGTGACTCCATTTTGAGCCTGTTATTTCTTCTTAATGCTGGGCTGGAGGTGAAGCACTGTTGGCTGGGATGGCCAGGGAAGGTTTCCTGGGGCATTGGTGCCCTAACAACAGATGGATCAGAAGGAAGAGCCTTGTGACCAAGTGAGAGAGCCAGCCAGAGGGAGATGGGTGAACTGGGTAAATGAGGTTGGCAAGTTCAAGACCAGGCAAAAAGTCGCCAAGGCTGGAGGGTGGTGAGAGAACGGGAGAGGACAGGGGGACGCTGGCAAAGTTCCCAAGGATCTGGATGGGGCCACTAAAGAAAGAGTCTCCGTTCTATTCCTATGGCAATGGAAAGTGGAGAGTTTCAGGAGGCAGTGATGGTCTTATTTACAGGTCAGATCAGGAATACCCACGTGAAGTCTAAAACCCTGTGGGTAGAATTCAGCAGGCTGGGACACCCAGGTGGCTCCGTGGATGAGCGTCTGCCTTTGGCCTAGGGTGTGATCCTGGTCCTGGGATCGAGTCTCCCATCGGGCTCCCCACAGGGAGCCTGCTTCTCCCTCTGCCTGTATCTCTGCCTCTCTCTCTCTCTCTCTCTCTCTCTCATGAATAAATAAGTAAAATCTTAAAAAAAAAATTCAGCAGGCTGAATTCTGAGATGGGACGGAGTTACACCTTCATTTTCCCTGCCTCTAACTGCAATTTAGTATTTCCTCCAGACACAAATGTAGGGAAGAAACAACGGTAACATTATTAGAATTACCTGGGACTTTGTTCCTTATAGAAATCACAGATCTTTTTATATCACATTACGTTGTGGAGCTCAAGATCATATTTATGCCTATTACTTTGAAATTATGGTGTCTGAAAAGACTCCCTCTCTGTGTGAGATTGTATTTAATGCATGAACAAAAAAGCACGTCTATTATTAAATCACGATTCAAACATATTTTGATAATTGGACCTGAAAATAAGTGGTGTCCTTTGTAATTCTATGAATTTCATTTCAAGGGTTTAAACGCCTTTTTCTGAGAAGGGGTGATTGGCTTCACTATGGTTTCCCTGTTAGAAACGAGTTGCTGGCCACCTGCAGAGCAGGGGCTCCAGACCTGTGGAACTGGAACCTGAACCAGGGGGCCACTTGGAGGGGACTTGCCTGAGAGTGGGCGGGAGCTGGTGATGGAGGGGTGGGTGGATGGAGGAGCTACTTGGAAGGCAGAGAAAGTGGACTTGACTGGCAAACTCATAGAGGTAAATGGGGATCCTGCCTCAGCCACGCTGAACCAGATAGGCCTGCTGGACAACCAGATGCAAGTGTCAGGTCAACAGCCAGACTTAGAGGCCTGGAGCTCAAGAAGAAACCAGAACACACGATTTCTGGGTGGTTGGGGTGGAGGTGGTAGTTAAAGCCAAGACACAGGAGAAGACCACCCAGTGGGGGATAAATAGAGAAAGCAGGGAAGGCCTACATGGGGGAGGTGCTGGTTGGGGGGTGAGGGCAGAGTCTAGAAAGCAGGTGTCTTCCCCAGGAAGAACAGGGAAGGGCAGCTTTGGCAGGTGCACACAGGACAAGAAGTGGCTGGGGACGGGTAGAGGAAAGAATGGGGACAACTGGTGGAGTCAGCTCCTTGAAGAAGCTAGAGGGAGGGAAGGACGAAGGGCAGTCGAGGGGGACTTTTTTAAAGAGTTGGTGATCCCATTTGTATGCAGGAGAGATGATGATCAAGGAGAGAGGGGATTATGCCGGACAGCTCTTGGAGAAGACGACCCAGTGGGAGGAGGAAGGTTCCCCGGGGGGCAAATGACTTTGGACACGGCTGAGAAGCAGTCAACCATTGGCCATGAGTGTGGCCCAATTGGCTGTCAACATGACGTGGGATTGCATGTGTTTTTTGCAAGGATGAGGACACTGGGTGAGAGTAGGTTCCCAGGAGGGTGCACACAAATGGGAACGGAGAGTTTCCTCCAAAGTGGGTAGGGCTGTGTGGGTGCCGAGCGTGAGAGCCCAGGGGCCATTCATTGACAGTGAGCCTGGGGATTGGATCCGTTTCTCCAGCAGTGTCTGCCCACTCTTGTGAAAATGTAGAACACCCAGAGAGGGTGAGGATTTTTTTACGGGTGGCGTGATGGAGGGAGAGAGGACAGAGACTGTAGGTATCTGCAAGGAAAAGGGTAGAATGGTGTGTTGGGTTAATTAAACACAGAGGTCATTAGAGAGGTGATGCCAAGGTCTTAGCAGTCATACCCATGATGTCTCAAGTTTAAGAAATCAAACCCAAGGACAATGACCCACAAGGCTTTCCTAAGTAAGCCAGCCACCTAAGCCTCAGCCAATGTAAGTAAAGCCCTTGCTCTGCTTCTGTCCTCTCTGTAAAGTCTGTCCCTAGCTCCGACTGGAGAGCACTCCTAACCACTTCACGTTTGGCACTGCTCAATTCAAATCCATTTTTGCTCCAATAAACTCTTAACAATTTAAATTTGCCTCAGTTTACCTTTTAATGGGTGGGCCACAACATTTAAGCAGGAGAAGGAGGGATGTGAGAGCCTGAAAGGGGCTGCGGGTGGTGGCAAGGCTGTAGGGTCAGTGGCCTGGGGATCTCAGTGGCGCTGCAGCAGGGCTGAGCGGGGAAGCAGCTTGCAGAGGAGCAGGTGGGGGTCCTGGGATGGGAGGATGGCAATGGGGCCTCAGGGCCGGAGCGGTTAGTGGAGGTGATCACATGAGGGTATGACTATGGGTGGATGGGAGTGTGGGGTGGAAGGCGAGGCCATCTAAGGAGCTCAGGGTATGGAGAGAATGCAGCGAGCCAGGGCATGAGGCCGTCAACAGGCGTTGGCAATGACAGGCTCAGGTATGGCCGGTGAAGTGGGCGTGGGGGTGAAAACACAGGGGGTTTGAAGGACAAAGAAGAGAGACTGGAAGCAGAGGTGAGGAGCAAGAAAGAACCCAGCTTCCCGGTGGGGCGGGGGAGCAGAGGCTGAGGATGGGAGGGATTGCTGACGACCATGGTGGGGGGTCAGAGTAGGAAGGGGGCTCAGCAGGGCACAGAGTATGTGCAGAGTGGGGCACAATGGGGCCGCAGTGTTCTAGGTGCCCCAGAGAGCCAAGCAGCGGGAGTTCCAGACTCAGGGCTTGGTTTCTCATGAAGGAGCCAAGGTAGCCAAGGTCACCTGCTAAGGGGTGAGGCCTGAGACAGGTGTGTCAGTGTTTGTCAGAATCAGTGGTGAGTTCGGACACCTAACCCTCTTCCAACGAGGCTGCAGTTCAGGAGGCGCAGAGCCCTGGGACCCATCAAAGGGCGACTCCCTGTAGGCTTCAGCACAGTGGCTGAGTGTGCTGCTTTATTTTATTTTATTTTTTAAATTTATTTATTAATGAGCGACACAGAGAAAGAGAGGCAGAGACACAGGCAGAGGGAGAAGCAGGCTCCATGCAGGGAGCCCGATGTGGGACTCGATCCCGGGTCTCCAGGATCACACCCTGGGCTGAAGGGAGGCGCTCAGCCGCTGAGCCACCCGGGCTGCCCTGCGCTGCTTTATAAAGCACCCCTGAGATGCTGGAGCACCCCTCCCTTCCCTGGCCGGACCAGGGGTGGGCTGGCATGGAGTGGCCACTGGGGGAGGGCACGACTGACCGTCCACACAAGGCCACCCATCAAGAAGCACCAGCCAAGCTCAGGCTGGCACCCTTTTGAGACAAAGGCTTCTGGCAGCAAATCTGTAAGCAGAACACATTGAGCACATTCAGCGGTGTGAAACTTGTCCTCCCGAGGGGTGCAAACAGATCAGGGGACTTCAGTCCGGGGCATGGTAACGATAAGAACCAGCTGGTGGCATCCTCACCGCCTGCCCCACCCCCCGAAGGAGGAGCCCATGGCTTTGTTTCAGATGTCAGCAGCTTTGGGGAGGGTGTGACTGAAGGCCCTAGCCACCTTGGGGAGCGGCGTGAGTTTGCAGCAGTGTGGGGAGGGGGCCTACAAAGGCTCAGGTCAGCCTGTGGACCCCTCCCCCATCATCTGCTGTCCCCTAGGTCTTTTAATGCAAGGCATGAGCCACAAAACCACATCCCCCATGGCAATCTAGGGCAGACCTAGGATGCCAACAGCTCTGTCTTCCGTTCCTCTGCACACGCTGCACGCATCGGGGCAGGTGTGCGTGCTGCATGCCTGGCTCCCGCTGCATTCCATGCTCCCACCTGGGCTGGACGGAGCCCATGGGTCCCCGCAAGCAGCCCCGGCAGAGACGCTTCTAGGATGAGAGTGGAGGAGATGGCGATCCCCATCTGTGCCCTACGCATGATCTCCAACAAGAAGATGATGAAGCCCCAAGGATCTGGCCCAGGTAGGGCTGGCCGGGGGCTACAGGGAGAGTGCTGAGGTCTGCCCTGGACGTGGTGGCGATGCAGGAGCACTTCAAACACAGCCCCGGCGGGCTCTGGGCTCGTCACCTTCACATCTTTATCCCCCATCTGTGCTTTCGGGGGCTGAGCTATAGCTACCCCTTCGGCCTCTCTCCTGGGCCTTTCTTCCAGCCTTCCTCAGCTCCCTCACCAAGCCAGAGGGCCCCACACATCCCAGTGGGAATGGATGCTCATTCTGCAAGTGACTCACTGTGGCCTGGGCAAGTCACCTACCCTTGCTGGGTCTCAGTTTCTGCATCTGTAAAATGGACAGATTCCTAGCACATGGCGCCTGGGCACTCCGCATTCATCTCCGAGGAAAACATAGAGGCCCAAGTCTCCCCTATCTGGAATTCAGTGGGAAAATGATGGTGAAAATGAACATTCTGGGTCTCATTAGGTATCTAAGATTTGTGTAAAGGCGCACCACCACCCCATCGCTGACACCCCAATTCCTCTGACAAGTGAGCCCCCTCCTGGCCTCTCTGACATACACATCCCTCTCTCTCTCAGGAACTAGCATAGGACATTCAGGGTGGGAAAGAGGAACACCCTCTGTTCAACCCTTCTGGACATTTTCTGCTTCAAAAGGGCACCTGACTCCATAAACCCCATGTGGGCAAGAAGGATTATCAAAACAAAACAAAACAAACAAACAAAAACCAGGAGACTTTCACAGGATAGTACGTTCACTGGGAGGAGGCGGTGTTCCTGCTGGACGGCCAAAAGGGATCATCAATGTGTGTTAACAAGTGTGAACAGGGGTATCCCTGGTGGCTCAGTGGTTTAGCGCCGCCCTCGGCCCAGAGCATGATCCTGGAGTCCCAGGATCAAGTTCCACATCAGGCTCCCTGCATGGGGTCTGCTTCTCCCTCTGCCTGTGTCTCTGCCTCTCTCTCTCTCTCTCTCTCTGTGTGTGTTTCTCATGAATAAATAAATAAAATCTTTACAAAAACAAAACTGCAACAACTGCAAACAGAACCAGCTCCTCCTGACTCCAGCTGCCACCCCACCTCCGCCTCAGACGCCTCCACTTCAGTCAAGCCCGCCTCCCGGAGACCTCAGCTGGGCGCCCTGCCTCTGCACTACTGGCCTGCTGGCTCTTGCCTCTACTGTGAATCTCCGTGAACCCGGGTCCCCAGTCCACTCCTGCCGCGATGTGTCTGCCGGGCTCACCCTGGTGCTGATCACCAGCCCAGGCAGGTGGCCGGGGCAGGGGCCCAGGAAGAGGTGACGCCAGGTATGTGAGAAGCTGTGTGTACGTGTTGAAGTAGCAGAGAGTGCAGGGACCATGTGGTTTGGGGAAAGCACCCCAATCCTTCTGATGCCCCCCTCCACCTTGAAATCCAACTTTAAAAATTGGCATAGTTTAAAGTGTAATGAAAAGATTAGAATTTGAGTTTCAAACAGGTGGATTGGTACATAGATACACATGATTTTATTTATCTATTTATTTTTAACTTATCTATCTTTAAAGATTTTATTTATTTATTCATGAGAGACACAGATAGAGAGGCAGAGACACAGGCAGAGGGAGAAGCAGGCTCCCTGCGGGGAGCCCCATGTGGGACTTGATCCCAGAACCCTGGGATCAGGGCCTGAGCCGAAGGCAGATGCTCAACCACTGAGCCACCCAGGTGTCCCCATAATTTTATTAAAAAAAAAAAAGCCTTCTATCTATTTATAGTTGCCTGGAGGCATTTGAAGGAAACAGATTCCCCTTGAAGAAATTGTGAAGACAGCTGCAGAGGGAGGACGAGGAGGTGAAACCAGCCTTAAGAACACACACACACACACACACACACACACACACACACACACACACACTCACACATGCCCGTCCGTAGAACAACTCAGAGCAGGACCCATGCCAACTGCAGATCCCGAATGTCCCTTACTCTGGCGTCCTCTGGGTGGCATCTCAGGGCCAGACAGGCCTTCAGGAGGGCACAGGGCCGGGGCACCTGGCCCATTTTTCTGGGAGAAAAGGCAGCACTAGAATGGTAGCAGCTGGGCTCACCAGGTGCACAGGGCACAGTCGTGATGGGAGACGCTGGACACAAAGAGTTGCCCCCATGCAAAGAGCGTCAGGTCCTAAAAGACTCCTGGGGTGGAATTTCTGGCTGTACTCTGCCCCCTCGAAACAGCCCAGAGATGGGCCAGGCCTGCCCAGATATCCAGACAGCAGGCAGGACAGGCTGCAGGCATGGCCACCTACTCTGTGCCAGAGGCCGGCGGTGGGGGAGCACTAAGGGCAGGGAGCACTACGGGGGGAGTGTGGCTCTGCAGTGTGGCTCTGCACAGGTCACTCTGGAAGTCTGCATGGGATTGGCAGGCTGGGACTGGCCCCTCACCCCCCCAGCTGCTGTCTCTGTCCCCGTGAGGTCCCCTGCCCACTCCCAGGGCCACCAGACCATGCCTGGCTTGACTGGCACACCAGCTAGGGGAAGGCTGGCACTCCCACTGTCTGGGTCCGCTTGGCCAGTCTGTTAGTTGAAGCCACGCTCATCCCACCCTCACCCATGAGGAGTCCACAGAGAGGGAAAGCTGGGGGTCGGGAGTTCGTGGGGCTGGGGCTGGCTACCCCGGGTCCCTGAGAGCAGGTCTGCAGTGGCCTCTGCCCCCTCCTCTTGGCCTTCTGAGGCAGGGCTGCCATTGTGCCATGGAGGAGGACTGGGCTTGCTCAGTGGGTATGGGACCA
Source organism: Vulpes vulpes (assembly GCF_048418805.1). Taxonomy (NCBI): domain Eukaryota; kingdom Metazoa; phylum Chordata; class Mammalia; order Carnivora; family Canidae; genus Vulpes; species Vulpes vulpes. Next base: position 52,019,511 of record NC_132795.1, read on the forward strand.
GCAGGCAGGAGACTGGGGAAGAGGGCAAAGGGACCCCATGGAGTGTGTTTGAAAGATGCTGACCACTTTTGTACCCAAATCAGGGCTCATTTCCTGGTGCTGGGCCCTGGATCACTTACATAGAGGTCCTCTGTTTGCTCACTGTTAGGGTGGGGACAAGATACCCACCACCTGGTAGGGTTCTCGGGCTTTAAATGCCCCGTGACGTTGAGCCCTCCGAAGGGACCAGAGTTGGTGGCTATGACTATTTTCATGGTTGGCAGTGCAAGGTGAAGCAGCCTGCTGGGGGCAGGACAGACAGCAGACAGCTGCCATCCTCACCGCCCCCCCCCCCGGGGGGGGGGGCCTGGGTAGGCTGGGGCATGGGCAGGGGCTGTCGCTTCCTAGGCACCTGTCTGCTGTTGTGCATTACCTATTTGGTGAATCCTCACAACAATTCTGGGAAGGAGGAGCCCCATCAGCTGCACTTTACGGATGGGGAAATGGAGGCTCAGACAGGTAGAGTGACCTATTCAAAGTCTCTGATCTGGCAAATGGCAGAGCTGGGGTTAGGAACCACATCTGCCAGTTTCCAGAGCCCTTGCTTACAGCCCTACAACAGAGCCAGTAAAGGTAATCAGGGCAAGAGTTTCTGGGGTCAGAGGAGGGACCAGCCCACCCATGCACAATGCTTTTGGGTAGGTTGGGGCCTTCTGGACACATGGACACACAGCAGTGCAGGGCACAGACTAAAGCCAGACTACCTGGGCTCCAGCCCCGGCATTGCTAGTGTTCAGCTGTGTGACCGTGGGCAAGTGACTTCATCTCTCTGGGCCTCAGTGTGAAATGCAGATCATCTGAATGCCTCATTTCCTAGAGTTGTTATGAGGATTAGAAGAGCTAGTAGTTCGAAAAGTGATGAGAAGAGCTGCTTAGGAAATAAAGAGATGAGTGAGACCAAAAGGTAGGGGCTGGGGAGACAGTTGGGTTGTAAGGCCAAGCAGATGGCTACGAGCAGCGAAGGCTCCTTGTGGCCTGTTCATCAGAGCTGGTGAGCCCTGGGGAAGGACAGCCAGGAGTACTTTCTTCTTGATGAGAGTTCCCAAGTTGATCCAACTCCCCAGCTGGAGGGGAAGGGCCCTCCCTGGGACTTTCCCAGTATTCCTCCAGCCAAGGCTCTGTGACCAGGCTCCGCTGGGACACGGCCACCTTGCATATCTGCAGGAGTCTAGACAACAAGGGGCCGCCGTGCTTCCCTGCAAGTCCAGACTATGCCCCTGTGGAGGGGACACCTGAGCCCCTGGCTCCAGTCCTCCAGGAATAGGAGGGGATCCAGGGAGCCCTGATAACACAGATCCCCCAGGTCCTGCAACAGATCAGAAGTGACATCCATGGGCAAGTCACCTAACCCCTCTGTGCTGTGGATGCCTCATCTTCCATAATGGGAACAACAACAAAACCTACCTGAGAGTCTATAGAGTGAGTTCACTGTTTTCAACAGGAGCCATTCTGTTCTCCCCTCCCTCCCTGGGAGATATTTGACAATATTTGGACACATTTTTTTTTAATGGGCATGGGGCCCATCATGGGGCTTGAACCGTGACCCTGAAATCAAGACCTGAACTGAGATCAAGAGCTGGATGCTGGGATCCCTGGGTGGCACAGCGGTTTGGCGCCTGCCTTTGGCCCAGGGCACGATCCTGGAGACCCGGGATCGAATCCCACATCCGGCTCCCGGTGCATGGAGCCTGCTTCTCCCTCTGCCTGTGTCTCTGCCTCTCTCTCTCTCTCTCTCTCTCTCTGTGACTATCATAAATAAAAATTTAAAAAAATAAATAAATAAAAATAAAAAAGAGCTGAATGCTTAACCAACTGCGCCACCCAGGTGCCCCTGTCTGGAGACATTTTTATTTTTTAATGTATTTTAATTTTATTTATTTTTAAAGATTTTATGTATTTGTTTATTTGAGAGAGCGTGAGAGAGCTTGAACTGGGAGAGAGGCAGAGAGAGAAGCAGACTCCTTACTGAGCAAGGAGCCTGATGCAGGGCTCAATCCCAGGACCCTGGGATCATGACCTGAGCTGGAGGCAGATGTTTCACCAACTGAGCCACCCAGGTGCCTCTATTTTTATTTTTTTAAAAAGATTTATTTCTGTGTTTATTTGAGAGAGAGAGAGAGAGAGAATGAGTGGAGGGAGGGGCAGAGGGAGAGAAGTAGACTCCGTGCTGAGCAGCTGATTAGATCCCACGACCCTGAGATCATGGCCTGAGCAGAAATCAGGAGTCAGATGCTCAGCAGACTGCACCACCCAGGAGCCCCTGGAGACATTTTTAAATGCTATCACAACTTGGCAGGGGGAGCATGTACATCGGGGACCTTGTGGAAGCCACCTTGCATTTTTGCATTTGGTGGGTGTAGGCCAGGGATGCTAAGCTGAGTATCCTGCAATGCACAGGGTGGCATCCCTCCTGCCTCCCACTCAAAGGACCATCTGGCTCAAAATGTCAATAGTGCTGAGTTGGAGAGATCTGGGAGGAGCCAGAAGATATTAGCAACACAAATATATATTACCATATTCAATACATATTAACAATTCCTGATAGCTTCCTTCTGAATCCCCCAAGGGGCCTCCTGCTGGAGGCACAGAGCTGGTGCTTGGTGAACACCACGTGGCTTCTCAGGAGGTTTTCTCAGGTCAGCTCAGGGAAACCCAGAAACCCAATGGGGACAGATTTCTCCTCCTCACTTGATCTTTTTCCCCCAGCTCTCAAATTTTCACAGCTACAAAGTTGCAAGTCTAGAAGAATGAGTGTCCTTCATGAGTTTACAACAGGGAACACTTTTTGTTGATTTGCACATGTACGCTCTCTCTCTGCACACCTGCATCACATACAACATATCACATACCTTTCTCTCTCATGTACCCATTTGAAAGGACAGCATGTGTTACCCCACATGCTCCAGCATTTATTTCCTAAGGAAGAAGGAGGATGACCCAGTGAGATTTCACAGCAACTCCCCGGCACAATCAGCTGACAGATGGCCGGCCCCCCAATTCCCTCATGGTCCCCCCAAATCTTTCATAACCTCAGTTTCAATTCTTTCATCTATCTTGTCTTTTGTTTCCATTTATTCGGAGTGCAGGTCCATTGGCCACATGGTACGGTTCCTTCCCCATGACAGGATTCGGATTCTAGGCCCTCTTGAAGAATGCCCCAGAGCGGCCTCCTGCTTCCTGCCACACACTGTGAGGAGGCCCAAGGACATCAGGCTGTGCCAGCGGTCATGGTCATTGGTCACTGACAGTGCTCAGGGTGGATCCCCGGGGGAGGCGGGACTCCTGGGCCCACCTGCATTTGAGGCACCACGTTCCTCTTGTAGTGAGTGGGGGACACTGCGGGGCCTTGTGGAGATCCTTCCCTCAACTACCTCCATGGAGCGATTTTTAACCCTTCAGTGACCCTTGTGCACGCCTCTCACTACTTCATGATGGGCTACACAGCAGTGTTTTCCTACCTCTGCTATTCCTTCTGTGTCTGTTGGCTGGTATCGTGTAGAGAAGGGTGTTCCTTCCCTGACCTCCCCCTAGTTTATCGCAACCATGGCAGGCTCACAATTTTGTTTTGTTTTGCTTTGTTTTTAAGATTTTATTTACTTATTCATGAGAGACACACAGAGAGAGGCAGAGACACAGGCAGAGAGAGAAGCAGGCTCCATGCAGGAAGCCCGATGTGGGACTTGATCCTCGGACTCCAGGATCACACCCTGAGCCAAAGGCAGATGCTCAACCGCTGAGTCACCCAGGCGTCCCAGGCTCACAGGTTTAAAAATACCAACATGTCACTCACTCTCCATTAGCATCTACAGGTGATGCTGTTCCCCATCTGATGGCTTTCACTGAGCAGAGCAACTGTCCCCCCGCTCCTGTAACTGTTGGCCGCCTTCCCCAGGAATTACTCTCTGCCCAAGGGGGACCACCTCACGCAGGAGCTTATGCACGCTCCCACCAGACAGTCTGCGGCCAGTGAGGGACACAGAAGATCAGCTGCCATGGCGACTGTCCTGGGGAGATGGTGATGTTCTGTATCTTGACAGAGGGACAGAGTGCGAGGCCCAGGGAGGCCCCAATCCACCCCCCACCCCCCGACATGATTTCTATGAGGGAGACTTACCCAGGAGTGCTCAACCTGGACCCCTCCCACAGGCGTTTGTTCAGCTAGCCCAACATCCTAGAGCCAGTCCGCACTCACCCAGAGCCCCGTGGCCAGGCCGGGCAGAGCCACACTTACTCGTTCCTCTGGGGGCAGGGGAAGAAGGCACTGATCCCGATATAGGCACCCAGAAAGGAGAGTTGGTGTGATTTTGCAAGATGTGGAAGTTGATGGATGGGATTGGGGGGCAAGTGTTACATCACCACAAAATGGACGCATGTTGTTTGTTACCTAGTGTGGAGTAAGGAATCAGCCAGGAGAAACTGGAAAGGTGCTGTGTGCTACAAGGGCCCTCGGAGTCCCCCCGCTGCAGCCATGACTAAGACACTCATGTCAGCGACTTCCTCTTTGGAGGCAGCCCTGTGATATCAGGATGGTTTTCTGGTCGTGCACCCTACTTAGAGAGATGGCAATCCTCCACGGAGCAGCTCTGAGCGTTGCCCAGGAGATGTCCCAAAGGACCACACTGATTTAAAGGAAGGGTGGGGTGCCCCCATGCTTGTCCTCCGAGCAAATCTCATAACGCTTTCGAGGATCCTAAAAAGAGATCCTAGGGAAGGAGAGGACCAAAGGCTATTGAGTCTCCCTGATGACTCACTGCCCTTTTATTTAAAAAAAAATAATTAATTGTTGAAGCTATAGAATCAGAAGAGGACATTTTAGAAAACCAATGACCTTGTACCTTTGACCCTCAACATTTATTTTGAAAGACTGCCTTTAAAGTTTGGCCTGACCCCAAAGCTTTGTGGCTAGGGGCAAGTGCCTTGCTTCAGTTTTCCCTCCTGTAAAATGGGGATAAAGGAACCTACCAGTCAGGTCTCTCGTGAGGGTTAAAGATCACGCATGCCCCAGGAGCGCAGGCATGGGCTGCTTGTGGGCCGCTCACCGCTGCGGAGTACGGGTGGATCGAATGCACGCCTCCACCGTGGCCTGCTTTCCTGCACTCACCAGCGTCCACAAGCCCCTGCGGCTACCTGGTCCTCATGTCATCACTGTTGGGAAAGACCATCCAGGCCTCCTCCGTGGTCTCTTGGATAGTTAGCGCTTTAAACAACTGAGGTCTAGCAGCACTTAGGTTTTACCATCTTTTGGAAATTACAACACCCGCCTTGGTCTGTTTACTTAACCATATGTCTTGGCAGTTGCTCTAGGCTGTTTCTCACTTTCCAAGGGCTTGCAAGTGGGGAGGGAGGGACCTAACACACATCGGGGCCTCGTGGGACAGGCTGTCTGCCACGGAGTGGCCTCAGAATTGCACGCACAGCCTATTGCAGACTGAGAAGGAAAGCAGCCTGGGCAGAGGGCATGAGTGCACACAGGTGCTTGAGCTGGAAGAGGCAATCAGCAGGGACGACGAGGACCAGCCCAGGGGTGTGGCGACGTGGAGTGCTGCAGGGCAGGAGCCTCATCTACACACTGCAGCCCTCTTTGCATAGTTCTTGTGGGGTTTTTTAACCACAAGCCAGAGCTCGTGGCCCTGGTCCCTGCCCCGTTTGTCCTGCCGAAGGATTGGAGGGAAGCTGCTTCCAGGGGGCCCAGACCAGGAGGCCAGGACGGCCTCGTTGACCACCTGAGCAGCTCACGTAACCTCTCTGTCAAGTAGGCCTCCGACGGCAACAGGGCCTATTTCAGAGGACCAGAAGGTGGCACACTTGATGGATAAATGCACGAGAAGAGTTTTGGGTGTGGAACGCAATCCATGCAAGCTATGCTCACCTAACCTCCAATTGTTCCCCAGTGCGCCAAGCAATTGTACTCCCAAGTCTCCATAGGGACGTCGGGAGAAGAGCAGGGATGGAAGGGAAGGCTGGGCACAGCCGAGGGGACACAGACAGGGACAGAGAGAAGGTGCCGTGCCAGGTGCACCCTGCTTCCCAGGCGTGGCGTCCTTTCCATCTCACAGATGCAGAGAGGTCACGGGTCTCGCCCAGGATAACAGTGGCAGAGCAGGGATTCAGCCCCGAGACTGGCACATCCTTGTATTGCCACAACGAGAGGGCCTCTATTTCACTCCCCTGGTCGCCCCCCCAACAATGTCATGCATCCCCCTCACACTCCAAGAGAGCCACCTTTCCCTTACGGCCAAGGGCTCTAACTACAAGGCACTGAATGCTGAAAGGAGGTCCCTGGAGCCTTCCCTTGACCCCTCTGAGCCCCATCCCTCCCCGCCCACCCATCCAGCAGGTCCTGCCCAGCCCAACTCCCTGGTTGCCTCTGTGCCCACTGCTCCTGCCCTGGGCCAGGCCTCCAGCCTCTGGCTGAGGGTCTCCCTGTCTCAGAACCTCCCAGTCACCTCACTGCATAGTCTGGCCTGGGCAGGACCCAGCAGGGAGGGGACATGAACTGCAAACTTTGGAGCCGGGGCCTGATCTTATTTTTTTTTTAAGATTTTATTTATTTATTCATGAGACACACAGGCAGAGGGAGAAGCAGGCTCCCCCTGTGGGGAGCCCAATGCAGGCCTCAATCCCAGGACCCCAGGATCACGACCTGAGCCGAAGGCAGGCACTCATCCATGGAGCCACCCAGGCATCCCTTCATCTCATTTTGTACAAGAGCAGCTCTCACTTCAAAAGGCAAAGAGCACTTTCAACCGTATGTTTCTGCAGGATGTTAATATCAGGGGAGCTGGGTGAAGGGTCTACGAGAATTCTTACTATCTTTGCCACTTAAAAAAAAATCTGAAATAATTCCAAAACAAAAAGTTCAAGAAGAAAAAGAAAGAAAGAAGAAAGAAAAGAAAGAAAGAAAGAAAGAAAGAAAGAAAGAAAGAAAGAAAGAAAGAAAGAAAGAAAAGAAAGAAAAGAAAAGAAAGAAAGAAAAAGGCCCAGTTCAGTGAAGAAGGTGGGCAAGGGGAGGAAAAGCATGTTGTTGATGGGGAAAGGACAGTCATGGGTTTCGAAGCAGCATGCTATTTGTCATCTTTCTGCTTTGGCACTTGGCACCACTCTGTAGCCCATGCACAACTGGTTCAAAATGAAGAGAGGAGACAGCCAACCACGGGAAGCCCTCAGAGTCCACTTGAAAGCCACCCATCGGGGATTTGGGTGCTGAGTGTCCCCAGACTTCTGGCATGGCAGGCAAATCCCACGAAGTGTCAACTCCAGATCAGGAAATGCAGGGTGACAGTTGTCAGGACTGAGAGGAAGCCAAGACCTGGGAGCTGCACCTGCCCCTGCGCTGGTGAGCGGGCTTCTCCACGGACCATGCCACCTGTCATAGCTTTCACACTCCCTGCCCTGCTTGCCCTGTAGACAGAGTCACAGGAAGAGATGGGGGGCCACTTAAAGTCACCCCTCATTGGAAATTGGAAGCACATGGTAGGAACCTTGGAGTAATTTTGTGAATGAATCTCCCTTTCAATTTTTTTTAAGTAAGCTTTTTTTTTTTTTTTTTTTTTAAGATTTATTTATTTGAGAGAGAGAGAGAGTGAGCAGGGGGAGGGATGAGGGGGAGGGAGAGAGAGAATCTCAAGCAGACTCCGTGCCGAGCGGGGAGCCCAACACTGGGGTCGATCCCATGACCCTGAGATCATGACCTGAGCCAAAACCAAGATCTGGACACTCAATGGACTAAGCCACCCAGGTGCCCCTTGAACTGAGCTTTTTAAACAAACCCAAAGACAGAAATAAAACTCTGGATTGACCCAAATACCACAAACAAACAAAAATCCACAATATGTAAAGTACAATGAGCTGAGTAACCATCAGGAGGGAGAAAACTAGCCCTGGGGTTTCCCACCCTGCCAGGTGCAGTCTTCAGACACCCTGTGAACCAGCTCTGCAAGAGGTGACCAGCCTGGGCAGGGGTCCCAGAGCCCTGCCCAGCTCTAAGGCCCACTCAGACTTGCTTCCCAAGCCTAGGGGCACCCTCACCCTCTGCCCCAAGTCCTTCTCCCCCCCCCCCATTTATTTTAATGGGATTTGTCACAATTCATAGGCTTCTGTTGCCCATTTCCATGCCCTTCTGACCATATTAGAACAATGTTTCTCCCCCACGCCATTCAGGTCTGGGCTTCCCATTCACCTCCTCCAGGAAGCCTCCCAGATGATACATAACATACAGCAGCTGCTCCTCGGTACTCCGGTGACTGCTCTCCTTACTCTCTGGGCCATCTCTTGCTCACTTGCTTTTTTAAAAGTGTATTTATTTGCTTATTGTCTGCTCCATGAGGATGGGCACCCCATGAGAGCAGGGGCCCTCCCCATCGGGGTCTCAGCTGCATGCCCAGGACTCAGACCCCCAGAGTGGTGCTCTGGGGCCAGGTGAGTCCTCCCTCTGAGAAGGCCAGCTCCCATCTCCACACTGCTCACCCGGCCACTTGTGAGCCTCAACCCCATCCCAGGGCAGGCCTCTGACATGAAGTAGCAGCAGTGCCAGCTGGTGCTCCTGGCTTCAGGGCCTGGCTGGCCTGGGTCCTGGCAGCTGGGGTGCCCTGGGCTCGAAGAGCTATTTCACTCCTGGCAGTGTCCAGGAGCTGGTGGCCTGCAGGCCTGCACTATTCAAACGGGTCAGGAGACATGTTTGGACTTGGACACCGGGGAAGGGACTTGGGTGCCCAGGTCAGGGGTGAGTGGAAGTGGGGGCCTGTGACCCCCAACTGAGAAGGGTGTGCAAGCTTTCCTCGCTGGGCTGGCCCGTGCCTGGGATTGTGGGCGCCACAGCAGGGCTGGCATCCTCCCTACCTGTCAATGTGAGGGTGGGGGGCGTGTCCTTGCACTTGCACCTCCCGTGGCTTCTGTGTCATGGAGCCCCGTCCAGCCCTCGGACTTGCTCTGGTGCTGGTGCAGCCCCCGGGGCCTCGGGGCAGCAGGGGAGACTTGAGCAGCGGGTGCTGGGGAGCTGGGGTCCATCCACACCTGCGCATGGAAGTCCTGGGAGTAGGAGGGAGAACCGGGAGTCGCGGTGTGACCTTGGCCTCCTTGGGCGTCCCAGTGTCCCCATCCCGTAGCCAGCGGCTCTTCTGCGGGAGCCAGAGGCCCGAGCGAGGAAGAGGACAGCACGCAGCGCCCGTGCGGGGGAGAGGTCGCGGCAAGATGCGGGGCGCGCACTTTCGGGCAGCGGGTCACCCCGCCGAGGGAGAAGCCCAGGGGCCGCCACACCCCACCACGGGCTCCGGCCGCGCCCGGCGCATCCCCAGCGGCCGCTTTGGGATTCGAACCGGCTTCCCAACCCTTCAGCTCCGTAAGCGGAATGTGGTGCCTTTCGAGGCGGCGGGAGCTCCCCGCCCGCTTTCCGACGTCACTGACCTCAGGACAGGCTGGCGGACCGCTCCTGCCGCTGGGACCCCTGACCCAGCGGCCAAGGCGGGGGTGCGGGACCCTGCCCCACTGCTCCACCCCCGCCGCCCAGCGCCTAGGGTCCAGGGTCCACCACCTGCCACCCAGGGCCCAGCATCCAGCGCCTAGGGTCCAGGGTCCACCGCCTGCCACCCAGGGCCCAGCGCCCAGGGCCCACCGCCCAGCGCCCACCGCCGTGCGCTGGAGGTCGGGTCCTGGGCTCCCAGCTGGCTGTTTGCCAGGGGGAATGCCTACTCAGCCTTTGCCACCCACTCAGACGCCGCCCGGTGGGGAAGCCGGTCCTGTCCCTGGCTCCTTACCCTATTTCGGTGACTCCAGAGTCCGGCTGCACCGCCAGGGGCATCCTACTCCGGTGGTGGTGCGCCCAGATGCCCCACTGCCCGTCACTGCCCCATCACTGCCCCATCGCTGCCCCATCGCTACTCTTCCATGGCCCCAGCAGCGCCCCCCACCCGGGCCTTGGAGAGCTGGGAGTAGCCTTCCTCCACCCCATCCTTGGCCTCTCCAAGGCCACCCTGAAGGTCCAAAGTGGCCTGGCCACTCACTGTCCACAGCCCGCCTGGAGATGGCGCGCACACTGCCCAGGAGTCCCCTGCCCACGTGGTGGGTGCCCGGTTCCCCCACTCCCTCGGGTGCCTCCAAGCATGTTTTCCCATACCTGCCCTTGGGAAACTCGGAGGAGCTGAGATTGGGGTAGTTAGTGGTTCATGCCTTTGGGGTCTCAGTAGAGACCCTGTCCCACCCCCAGATTTCCACACCTTCCTCCCCGACTCCAGGTCTACATGGGAACAGATAGGTGCCTTGGCTGTCCTGAGCTGGGACACAGAGGGAGATGCACATTCGCTCAGCCCTTTATAGTTTCCAAAGCCCCTTTCCAGCCCTCACAACAGCCTTGGCACTGCTGACATGATGCTCATGCCCATCTCACGTATGGGGAGGCAGCAAGGTGCCCCGTCCTAATCACCCATTACCCTGCCCTCAGCAGGGCATTACCGTAGTAGGGCCCTACTAGCCCGCTGGTCCGGCTGTGGAGCTGTCACAGGATGGGCCGCACTGACTATTTATACCTGTCTCCCAGATTGGATGATAGTTGGGACTGGATCCTGCTTATCTAAACTCCCCCAGACTGTGGCCGGAACAGGTGCTCAGAACCTCTCTAAGTGGTGTGACAGGGATTTTCAAAGATTAAATGGACCAGGGACCTGCCAAGTGCTCTACAAACATCACCCTTTTCAATCCTTTTGATGATTCTATGAGAGACGTCCTTCTGCATCCCCATTTACAGATGGAGGAAATTGGGGTGCTTAACATCCAGCAATAGGAAGGTGTCACGTGGTGAACAGTCGGTGAAACCAGAATGTGAGCCCAGGCTCTAGAAATGATGTTCACTTGGGGCTGCTGAGCAGTGTAATGGGCCCTCAGCAGGTTGTTCTATCCCAGGAAATGGAGGGGGATGGAGGGGCTCCCAAGGCAGAAAGGAGGGGTCCAGAAGGTAGAGGGGACAAACTGAGTTGGAGGTCTGGGGGGAGGGGCTTATTTTTAAAGCTTTTTTATTGGGTAATGATATACCTATGATCGGGGGGCACCGACGGTGAATGCACAGCCAGGAAACACTCATGTAGTCAGATGGAACTATGCTGTATCTCCATCACCCAGAGAGCACCCTCCTCCTCCCAGTCACCTGCCCCTGGAGAGACGGACAGAATGTGAGTGGGGACTGGCAGGAGGGACCCAGGAACAGAGAGGGAGTGTGTGCAGGGGTAGGAGTAGAGGCTTCAAGCAAGCTTGGCTGCAGCAGGTGTAGGGCGGTGGCGGGCTGTGTGTGTGTGGACGGTGCTCTGCGGGGACAAAGCCAACTTCCCCTTGGATGTGCTTCTGCCCAAGACTGGTCTTCGGGTAACTATCTCTAGGAGGTCTCTGCCAGCCACCTCAAATTTGCAAACCCCAACTCCTGAAGCACAAATGCACACTCACCTTGCTTCCTTCTCCCCCTAATCCCCAAAGCCTGCTCTCCTGCCTGACCGGGTTCTCACCCCTCCCTGCTCCTCCTGACCTCAGGGCTCTCCCCTCATGCTCTCCCCTCGGCACTTGTCTCCTCTTCCCTGCCTGGTGAATCCTCACTCAACCTCCAAAGCCCAGCTCCAATGTTGCTTTTTCTCTAGAGCCTCTTGGGCTTGTCTCCCCTGAACGCCTGGCCCCTGAACTCCCCCTTCTTCTGGACTCACATTGGCTGTCACTGCATGCCTCTGCCTGCCGCCAGCCCATCATACGTGGATGGTGGGCTCCCTGGCGGCAGCCACCTCCTCACTCCTCTCAGAGACACCAGGGACCTTGGAAGCAGTATGTCCTGGGAGATGCCAGTTTCTCTTTCTTGAATTCTAGATCTGCACTTTCCAATATGGTCACTGCAGGCCACCTGTGCTACTGAGCACTTCAAATGGGGCTAATGCCCCAGAGGAACTACATTGTTTTATTTTTCAGTAATTAAAATGTAAATTGACAAGCCAAAAGCTGTGTAAAATTTTCTCACGAAATGCTTTTATTGTTTTGGTAGGATTACATTTTACTTTAGCTGTTGAGAATTTAATATTCAAATTGAGACATATTTTAAGAGCAAAAGATGTTAGGGAAAAAAGAATAAAATCTTATCAATGGTTTTTTAATATTTATTACAAGTTGAAATGATAATATTTTGGATATAGGGAATGGAATAAAATACATTATTGAAAAATATCTCCCCTCTTTCTTTTGACTTTTTAAAATATGGCTAAAAATTAAAAGTAACACCTATGACTTGCATTACATTTACATTGGATTGTGTTGTTCTAGACTTTAAGGGGGGCAAAAAGCTGCCCATGTAGAAAATGGAGAAGGCATGAAAAGGTCCTTTATGAAAAGAATCTGAGCATTTAAGTGGCTGGACACTGCCTGTGAGATGTCAGTGTGATAAGGCTTCCTGGAAGGCTAATGAGACCTGGGGCCGCATTAACAGAAGCAGAGTGTCCATAATGAACGAGGTGAACGTCAGAGCTGTGACTATCCCGGGAGTAGGGGTTTCTGTTCTGGGTTTTGCATCTTAGAGTGCCGCTGACCACCTGGAACAGGTTCAGAGGACCTACTGGACCTGTTTGAGGTGCTGGGTGCCTGCCTCTTCAAGGCTGCCCCAAGTAGAGGGAGCAAGTCTAGAGTCCCAGAGGGTTGAGTTGGAACCAGTAGTGGAAGCACATGCAAGTCGATTCTAACATTTTGATTTCTCTTATGGGAAAGAGTGCTTGCTCCCTCACCAACAGGAAGTTCCCTGTCAACAGAGGTCTTCAAGCAAGGCCGGGGGACCCCTGGGGTGATGGCCAGGAGGCTTGAGAATGAGCTAGGTCCCTGCAGGTTCTCAGGGTCCCTTGAGGTCTCAGGTGGAGGCTCTTTGAGGCCCAGCACAGCCATGCCTGTGGGGTGAAGTGGTCCTGGGTCTGGTTCCCACTTCACCCCACAGGGCCAGAACCAGCCTCTGATTGCCCCCAAGCCAGGGACCCATTCTGGAGACAGCTGGGGTCACCTGCCACCAGCATGCATGAGTCAGTGGAGGACAGGGTGCTGCCCACCCAGGCTTCCCAAGGCAGCTTGGCTCCTGAGCAGGGCGGTGGGGTGGACAAAGAGCCTGCGAAATGCCAAGTCCAACCCCAGAGCGGTGACTACGGTGAGATTCACCAAGGGAATAGTAGGATATTTGCTCATGCACGAGGCCTGTCTGCGTGGAACTTGCTAATTGTAGAAATGGCCGAGCCGAGGCCCCAGTACGGAGGTTGGTATCACGGGCCTCGCACACCACCGCCCAGCTGCGGAGGTGAGCCACAGACGTGCGGTGAAAGGGGCAGCCTCTGGGACAAGGTTGGGGACTGGGGTTCTATTTAAAGAAGCCACACTGCTTTGTCTGCTCATTAGGCCCTTTTAACAATAGTGAGGACGTGGGGCGGAGAGTCCCCTGGGGGCTGCCAGCACCTGGCTATGTGAGCTGGGGCATTCCACCCACCTCAGTGGGAAATTCAGGCCCCATGCTAGGTGTTTTCTAAATCCCAGAGACAGATCCCCATCTGAATCCATTACCTAACCCCCCAAAGCTGCTCTGCCTCTCAGGTCCCCATCTCAACCTATGGCACTGCTGTCCACCCCATCACGCATATCAGAAACTGGGGATCCAGACCACTCCCTCCGTGTCTGCCCCGTGTTGTCAGGTGCAGGTTCAGCTCCTTCCCCCTGCGGAGCGTCCTCCACATTGGCTATCCTAAGCTCAGCCCCATCATCACGTTCCCCTCTGTTGCCTACTGCACCAATCCCAGCCCTGGTTTCTCTCTTCTCCCCTTTCTCCCACTGGGAATCATCCTTATGTTAAGACCTGGATCTGACACCCAAACCTCCATCTGCTTGACTTAGAGGAAGGTCCATTTCCCCAAATATTTCTGAGGTTCTCTGTGACTGTCTATACCCCTCAGAGCTGTCACCCCAATGACTCTGTGGACGGACAAATTCCATCCTGATGCCTTCACCCGTTGGTCTTGTTAAATTAAGGATAATGGCTGCCACGGACGGCCAGTGGGGGTCCACACTGCCTGGACATTGGTTCCCTCAGTGCACCTCTGCTTTGTGCGTCCCCAGTAGTGTCCCTTCTGTCCTCATGGAGCCATGATGGCCAATCAGTCCTGCCGAATAACAAGAGAGAGTGAGCATGCTCCCCTTGCTCCCCAGGGGCCCCACAACCAAGCTGCCTGGGCCCTGAGTGATACATTCCTTGAATCCACCTGCCTCCATCCCCTGCAGGGCTGCCTGCCTGCATCCCAGTGCTCAGGCCCAGATGCCAGGTCCCCTCAGACGACCTGTTGGGGAATCTTTCCTTCCCTTACCTCCCACATGGCCTCTTTTATGGGCTCCCATCTGTCCACCTGTGTGCAATGGAACACACAACACGAGGGCCCTCCGACCACCTCTGTCTGCTGTTCCTGCTGGCACATCTGCGTTCAGGCTTCCACACAGGTCCCACACAGAGCAAATGCACCCAGCCTGCCCTCCCTCCTCATCCACTCTCACCAGAGCACGTCCAGGGATGGGTCAGCCTCATCTCCATGGCTTGCACCTGGCCTGGGGGAGGGCGCAGAAGCAGCACCAGCGAGCATCTGCCGTTACTGGAACTGCTCACTGGGAGACGCTCACGCTGGGCTGAGCAGGAGGGAAGAGGAATTCCGCACCGGATGGATGCCCCAGGCAGAGCTGAGCACTGACGTCCTGGGCGGGAGGGACGCCGGGCCGGTGCCTGCTGCTCCCAGTGCTCATGAGGGTAAGCTGAACTTAGTCCCTGGCTCTCATGTGCCCAAGGGCAGTGAGTCCTTCCACCTCTTCCTGTGGAAGTGACCCATCCAGACAGCATGTCAAACACTCAGTCTGCAAACATTCGGGCCCTATTTGTTCTACGCACAGGTGAGGGCATGAACCCCACCCTCACAGGCCTCGAAATGTGTGCCACATAACTGATGCCATAACAGGAAACCCAGACTGGCTGTTTGCCATGGCCAGGGGCTGCTCCAATACCTTCTCTGCATTGACACGTTTAATCCACATGCCAGTCCTACTGAGTCCGTAGTGTTATTATCCTATGTGAAGAGTGAGGGAAATGAGGCCCCGATGGGTTAAGTTATCTAAGGTCACCAGCCAATAAGTGCTGGGGATGGAATTAGAATCCAGGGACCCTTAATCACTCCATAGCTACATCCATAGGGTTTTACAGTTTATAAAGCATTTGGCGGGGCGGGGGGGGGGGGGGGGGGGCGGGTTTGCTGATCCTCTCCAGCCTCTCAGTGGGAATCTGTATGGATCTCGTGTAATCTGCAGTTCCGGGAGAAAGATGCTATTGTCCTGTGTTCTAATTTTTTTAAAGATTTTATTTATTTATTTATTTATTTATTTATTTATTTATTTATTTATTCATGAGAGACACAGAGGCAGAGACATTGTTAGAGGGAGAAGCAGGCTCTCTGCGGGGAGCCCGACATGGGACTCGATCCCAGGACCCCAGGACCATGACCTGAGCCAGAGGCAGACGCTCATCCCCTGAGCCACCCAGGCATCCCCTGTGTTCTAATTCTTTGAAGATGGTTAATACACGCACGTGCTAAAATCAAAAGTACACAGAGAATACATGTCTGTCTCCCGGCAAGTCCCTGCTCCCAGGGGCACCAGTGTTCTCGCCCCTTGTGGATCTTTCCAGAAACATTCTATCCTTCCATCTTCTTATGTTTATGTTCCCTAAAATCCTTCTTTAAAAAAAAAAAAAGTTTATTTTTTGAGAGAAGGTGAGAGAGCACAAGCAGGGGGAGAAGCAGAGAGAGAGGGAGAAGCAGATGCCCTGCTGAGCAGGAAGCCCGATGCAGGGCTCCATCCCAGGACCCCGGGATCATGACCTGAGCTGAAGGCAGACGCTTAACCCACTGAGCCGCCCACGAGCCCCTAAAATCCTCCTTTAAGAAAAATCACCCAAGTGGTTGACTCTTATGCTCAGGGACTTTGAAAGAATTGGCATTTCTCTTGGGAGTGGTCCCTGTCAGTGCACGTGGATCCGCCCCCCTTTCTCCGCAGCTGAGGAAACTTCCGTGGTGTGTTTATGCCCGAGCCTGATCCATTCGGATTTGTTGGTCTGTCCACTGGGTTCGGTTTTTCCTGACTTTTTGTTTCAGTGATTCTTGTTTTAATCTTTCCCTCTATGATCTGAGTTGTTCTTTGAGGGGTTTATAAATCTCATAAATTGGAAGGCCATTGTCTGGTGGCGGTGAGGTCAGCAGGTGTTATCAACCCTTACCTGGTGAGGAAATAGGCTCGGGGTGAGGGGTGACTGGCCTGTGCTGCCCAGTGTGGGAGAACTGAGTCAGTGGCTCTGGTGGCACCCCAGGCTCCCACCAGCTCTGCCTCTGCGAGGCTGAGAGCAAGAGCAGCAGCCCCCACCCCCACACCCCCGGGGCAAGGGTGGAGGAATGGGTTCAGCCAACGTGGAAAAATCTGGAGATACCGGGGGAGTTGGGTATTGGCACAGTTGGGTTTATACCTGCATGAGTGGGAGTTTGGAGGGAGGTTTGGGAGGCAGGGACTGGAGCCACCTTGCAGTGTGTGTGGGAGGGACGAGCTGGGGGGGGCGGCGATTGGAAGATGCTGCAGGTGATGGGGTGAGAGGGTGATGGAGCAGGGCGTGGGTGAGGAGGGAGAGGTGAGGGCTTGGTGAGTGAGGGCATGAGCGGGGGAAGCAGGGAGAGGCCCAGTGGTGCCTGGCACTGGGAAGGGATGGGAGGAGGCAGGGAGGTGGGGGTATTGATACAGGTGATGGAAAATTCCAGGCTGGGAGCTTGAGAGGCAAGGCTGGAGGTACAGATGCAAGAGAGACAGGGGCAGGTATGTGAAGCTGGTGGGAGAGGGCTGACTCCTCCAGGAGGAAAGGGGAAGAAGACCAGGATGAGAACATGGGGCCAGGATGGGGGCTCACCTCTCTGTGGGGCCTCGCTTTGCCTGGGTCCTGCACTAGAGACATTCCTGCAGCTTATTTGGTGGGAGCTGGGGGGCACCTGGCTACGTGGGACCAGTCAGACCAGTCACCTGGCCGGGCCCAAGGGCAGGGGCTCTGAATCACCTGGGGCCATCCCAGGGGTACGTTGCCCGCCCCTTCCCCCCGACACGGCAGCCCAGCCTGCAGCCTTACTTGCTCCTTACGAACAGCTTGCCGTGTGTCATGTTTTGAGCTTGCCGTCCTGGCCCTTCTCCTTCCTGCACCCCAAAGGCCCCCACCCCCCCCAAGCCAGGTTCCCCATGGTGCATCCCTAGCACAGGGACAGGAAGGTGACCCCAGCCCAGTCACCAGCCCCCACAAGCATGCACATGTTGCAAAGCATTTGCCAAGTGGAGACACCATTGCTATTTCCTTTGCACCAATGACCTACAGACAAGCTCACGGAGCGCAGCCTCCCACCTTTGGTGGCCGGGGGTGGGTGGAGGCTAGAGCAGAGGAGAGACCCAGGAAGCTGAGCACCTCGCGGCTGCTGGGGACTCCTTCTTGCTCCCCTTCGTGGAGCTCTGGGCCCTGCATCCCAGAGGGGCTGACCCGTGCCTGGGGTCCTGGGGCTGGGGCTGAGCCAGCAGCTTGCATGCAAATTCTGCCCACTGCCTGTCTGTGACTCAGTGTCCCCTCTGTGCAAAGGGAGAGTAGCCACGCAGGGCCACGTGAAAGCCAGGTGCTGGAGGACTGAGGGCTCTGGGGCTCAGATCCCTGCTCCCCCGTGTCCACCCCACGCCACTGCCACAACCCAGCCAGTCTTATTTCAAATCCCTCCCCTCCATGCCCTCTGTTCTATACCCTGGCTCCCCTCCCTGAGGCCTGGACAAACCCTGTGCTTTCCCATCGCTGTGTCTTTTCTCTGGAATGCCCTCTTTGAATCTCTACCTCCCCCTATCCTTCCCCCTTCAAGCCCTTTCCAGACTCCTCCTCCAGGCAGCCTACCCTGATACACCCATAGTGAGGCCCCTCCTGGGAGCTCCTACAGCCCAGATGCTTTTTCAGGGGTGATCACAGTGAGGGGAGGGGAGGGTGCCCATGGGAAGAGAGTTCCAGGGTCAGCCTGGGCTGCGCCGAGACACCGGCAGCTCCGAAACCCAGCAGCTCAGTATTCACACTCCTGGGTGTTTGCCCACAAGATTTTCCCTGAAACACCCTCTGCTCTTCTCTGGGCAAAGCTCAGATATCCACTCCCGTGGGCCTCATTGTCAACCTCAATCTCATCTCTAGTATGTCTCCCCTGCCCACACTTCCCTTATTTAAAAAAAAAAATCACAATTAGGACGTGTTTTCTAAATCCCCTTAAGTCCTTTTTGGGTGGAGTTGGGACCCAATAGATGAAGGAAGGAAGGAAGATTGGCCTTGGTGTTTGGATCTATAAAATGGGTGGATACTGTTTTACCTGAGTTCCCAGCTTTCATGGCCAGGGCCTCCCAGGACCAGGGCTCCCTTTCATCAGGTCCTGGAGGAGGGGGTGGGTACGGGTCAGATGGCCTCCTCGAGGCTGGGACAGGGGTACAGAAGCCAGGTTGGCTCCCCAGCTTCGTGAAGGGAAGCAGAAGCTGCACCTGGCCCTGCAGGGGCGGGTGAGGTCAGGGGTGGGAACGAAGGCTGGCATGGCTCAGGGTGCTGGTAACAGGGTCGCTCCCAGGGCCGTTCGGGGCTGAGTCTTGGTGATGCTGTGAACCCTGGTCCCACCTTCCCGCACAGAATTGAGTCAGCATTTGGGGGGCAGCACGTGTCTGCAGGCCCAGCGTCCGGCCTCACCTTGGCCCTAACCAGCTGGGCAGCTCTGGCAAAGCCTGTGGTGTCTCTGGGCTCCAGTCCCCTCATCTGGGAAATGGGGATAATAACTCTGCTTCATAGGATTAGGGGACTACGTGGGAAGGCCCTTTGCTCAGCACCTGACCCTGGAAAGCCACCCCATGAGGACCTTCTACCCTTGGCTTCCTCCTTGGGACAATCAGGAGGTCAGTTCCAGTGTCCTCAAGGGGTCTGAAGCGCCATCCCAGCCCCTCCCCTGCCTTCGCAGTGAGCCTGTCTGTCTGTCTGTCTTCCCTGAACGCTTGTGGACAGCCCTGCTAGCCCAACAAGTCCCGTTTGTCCAGAATAGCTCAGCCTCCACTTATCTCCAGTGCAAAGCCTCTGAGCTGGTTGGCCTGCAGCCTTTTTCTAAATATTCCACGGGAAATCATTCCTCTTGGCTTCTTATCGTGGGGCTCGGCTCTGCCTTCTGATTCCAAAGCCTCTCCGGGGAGGTGGGCCTGGAGGCAGGCTGCCAGCATCGCCCACCGCCGGCCTGCTTCCTCCGGACTTCATCGGGGGCAACTCGTTCACTTCACAAGCGCCTCGTGTGCACCAGGCTGCGTGCTGGGCAGCGGGCACGTGGGGGGAGCCCGCCGAGGCCCTGCACTGTGTGTCCACACCACGCAGCCGTGTGGGCAGGTAAATACAATTTATTTATTTATTTATTTATTTATTTATTTATTGGTCAATACAATTCTTGACACACCCAGACGAATGTTCTTCCAACGCTCTTTGTGACCCAGAAACTGCTTACCTTCTCCGAAGTGTTACTGAATTCACAGCAGCAATTAGTTGCTCAGTGTTTTCTCAGTGGATGTTTCAATGCCAGCAACTGTCATATGATATCCAGGGGCATTTGTGTGCACGTGTATGTGCGTGTGTGAGTTAAGCAGGTCCTTCATTCTTGAAAACGTTGGGGTCTGCTGATGTCGTTCAATATCCCTGATTTACAGGTCGGGGGAACTGAAGCCCAGAGAGGAAGCGACTTGTCCTAAACCTCAAGGGTAGAGTCCACTCCAGGGTTCAAGTAGCCAGGAGCCCGGTTCTCAAATCTGGGTCTTGCACCCTGGGTAAGATGACCTCCTTGGAGATCCTGGCTCACTAGGAGCTGGGTGCGGCCGCTCGGGTGGAGGTGGGAACCGGAGCTGGCAGGAAACAGAAGCTGCCAGCTGCTAATGCCATCGCCTCCACTCTTTCTGCTGATGGCCTGGACCACATTGCTCATTGACCTCTCCTGTTTATTTATTTATTTTTAAAGATTTTATTTATTCCTGAGAGACACACAGAGAGAGGCGGGGGGAGAAGCAGGCTCCCTGCGGGGAACCTGATGCGAGACTCGATCCCAAGACCCTGGGATCATCACCTGAGCCAAAGGCAGATGCTCAACCTCTAGGCCACCCAGGTGCCCCAACCTCTCCAGTTTAAACCACTGCTTCTCATGGTCTTCCAGATCATTCCTCCCACCTGCCGCCGGCCACAGTCCCTTCCTGCCAATGCCACCCTGCCAGGCCTGCTGGGCTGGTAAAGATCCGTGCCCTCTGCACCACCCCATCGTGATCCATCAGGCCCTTGTGGGTTCCATCCTGCTCTCTCTTTTCTCTTTGTAACTTCAAAACCTCGACGAGTAAACCGTAATAAGCAAAAGTTACTGTATTATTCTCCCAGCAATGAGCAATTTCATCCTTTAAAAGCAAATAGGGGCTAGGAGGGTATGACCTGGTTTCCGTCACAAACACGGGTTGTGTTGTGATGGCGTCAGGAGATCAAGGCCGCACGCAGGAGCTGCGGGGAGGAGCGTGGAAGGCCGCCAGGCCGGAGGGCCAGGTGACAACACCTGTCCCTGGAAGGGCAATATGGGCACCACAGGACAGGGTGGCTTTCTGACGCCAGAACAGACCACCGTACCCTGTGCCCGGCGTGGCTTGGTTGCACTAGCCAACCACGCAGGCTTCATTTTTACAAGCTCAGAAAACAGACGCGGGTAGAGAGGCAAACCAGAGAGCTCAGGGATGCTGAAAGCAGCCTGGGATGGTGGCCGGGGCAGCACAGGGCGGGAGGGCCAGGCTCCCCTGCCTGTCAGTGGCGTCAAATCTGTATCCTTCGTCCCTCATGTTCTCCTTTTTTTTTTTGGCAATCAATAAGAAATCATTGAAATTAAACAGTAGAAGGGCAGTGGGCTCACTGGGCATACAGGGTTGAATTTAACTGGCATCATAGTAACAGGGCTGTTCCATGTTCTGGACTTTGAGACCTTGAGAGCATGTCTTCCCTCCAGGCCATGTGATCCTTTTATTCCAATTACATATATTTCAAAACTAAGCCATTCCCCGCCTCTTGCCTTTTATTCGACAGTCTGCCTTACATGATTTTCTTCCCTCTTCTGTCCCCAACAAAAGGACCCTGCGTGTGGTCTAGTCTGGTGTGACAACCTCTTCTGGAATATTCCTGAGGGGTAGAGATAAAACCTTTGGCTGCAACCTCACAACAGATATTGTAACCCTCTTCTGTAAATCATCCCATAATTTAATCTCAATACATTTATCGGCAGATCTATTTGGATAGAGTCTAAACAGCGGGGTATTTAAACATTTCTTCTCAAAGTGGGTGAAGGGACGGGCGAAGTAGGCGATGGGGATTCAAGAGTACACGGTTCATGATGAAAAAAATAAAAAATAAAATAAAATAAATTTATTCTTAGTGTTTAGTACAATGTGGCCTTCTTGTTGGTCTCTTTACTGGTTTTCATGCTCTTCTCAAAGCAAAAGACAACAACCTCCTGTGGGATGGATGAGAGCTCTTAGACTCTTGGCGGGCATATAGCCCATTGTCCTCAATCATCTCTTCTTCGGGTGGAACATCTGTTCCCTTCAATCGTTCTTTGAAAGGCATACATGTCTCAGACTCTAACAGGCACCCCATAAATGCTGGGTGGAAAGAATTTATGCTTTCTGAGTGTAAAGTGATCTGTTCTCCGAACTCCATCTTGCCACTCCAGATTCTACATGTCTCGCTAGACCCAGCTGCGACACTTGGAATATCACACCCGTGTGCCAGAGGTTATGGTGGGACCGTCCCCCCATCCCACCCCCAAGGAGTGCAGCTGAAGACTACTGCTGCTTGCTTGCTTGCTTGGCTCTGTTGTTTTGTCTTGAGACTCTCAGCCAGGTCACCCTGAATTCAGAATGACCTTGACTCACCTGAAACCCCCCAGGGTCTTTGTGCCATGAGCAGATGCCAAGCTGCCTTTTTGATCACTTGCTCTTCTGCAGTTGATGGTGTGAACCTCATATGCCCGACTGTACATATATCAGTTCAGTGTCATATTATTGATCATTCCGGGCAATTAAAACCCTGGGTCTGTTTCTGCTGCGCTAGGCATTCCTTCTGTCATACTCATCATCCTTCATGTCCCTTCCTGGGAGATAGATCCTTGCTACTTGTGGTGCTGTGGCTTTAGGAGGGCAACCAACATTAAAACGGCCAGGCTTTGCCCAAGAAATGATCACCCACCTCACGAATGTCTGTTTCTCCACGGACAGAGAGCATCAGCCTGGTGTAAGTTCTGTGGAGCAGCATTTTTCCTCATGTTACAGGCTTCTGACCACTTCCATTTGGGTTTTGGAGTCTCCCCCACCTGCCCTGATGCTTGAATTCTTTTTGGGGCTGCCAGTCTGGGTTACATCTTCTCTATAGGGCCCCTCTCGCTTTCAGGAAACCTTCTGAGACGATGCTGTCGTTGCTGTGCTCATCAGAGTCGTTGGGACACAGAAAGTCTGGCCCAACACCTCCTTTGCTTCATCATACACTTCGGAGAAGCAACATCTTCGAGAACAATTCCACAATAGGTGTCCTTGGGTCATGGGAAATAATCCCTGGTGTTATGTTCTCATTCTTTCTCCAGACAGTCAGACACGCTTCATGCGGCTTCCAGCAGATGGATGTGATGCTACAGGTGCTCATGCGGGATTTCCAGTTGTCACAGGTGGAAGCTCTCATGTCCCAACATTTACACAACTGCATGAACCTGAGGACACCATTGCTGTCAGTGACCGCCATGTCATTGTTAACAGACGTGGCATCATGCTGGCGATGCGCATCCACAAGGCCATGATCGGTGACCCCTAAGCAGCCCCTGGCCCATGGTGGATCCCACAGCCCATGCTAGACCAAGCACCTAGCACAGGGCATGACAGCTTCCCAGGCACTCCTGGCACCTCTGCACCATGCAGCCTGGGCAGATGTGCAGGCCAGATGTGGTTGCAGCTCTCTGCTCCCCAGCAAGGAGGGGGTCTGGAGGCCTGCGGGGCATGGGGAAGCCCCCAGTGGCCAAGGGGAGCTGCACAATAGGCCGACCTCATCACCCCATTTCTTAAAACAGGACAACATGGGAGCATTGCCCAAGTGTCTGGTAGCAGTACAATGTTCGGGAACTTTCCACCCTTTTTGGGATCTATGCCCTGTTCCTTAAAGTGGCCTTCATGGCTCTGAAACCTCTTCCTCCCTTTTTTCTTTTTATTGGTGTCCCTGTCCCCATCCAGCAGCTACAGCAGCTCTGGCCTCCTTGTCCTTCTTCTTTTCCTTCTTGCTCAACTAGGGAGTGACCGACGGGTCTCCTCACCCTCACTCTTACGCTCTTCTTCCCTTGGGGAACATTTACTGCCTCTGCAGCCACCTCTCTCTGCAGAATCCATGGAAGAGGAGACTTGGCCATAGGTCAGATCCACTGACCTGCTTTTCATGGAGGCACCACTGCATCCTCTGTCGATCCCTGAAATGTGTCAAATCTCAAGACTCCTCTAAAACACTGGCGCTGGGCAGAACTCACCACTTATGGTGGCGACGGACACCCTCTAGATTCCCACAAGCCAGACCAGAAGGAAATAGCTACTTGCTGCCTTTTTTTCCTTTCTATTTTGATACAATCTCACGTTTTCTTTTTTTTAAGATTTTATTTATTTATTCATGAGAGACAGAGACAGAGAGAGAGAGAGAGAGAGAGGCAGAAGCAGGCTCCGTGCAGGGAGCCTGATGTGGGACTCGATCCCGGGTCTCCAGGATCACGCCCTGGGCTGAAGGCAGCACTAAACCGCTAAGCCACCCGGGCTGCCAATCTCACATTTTCAAGGAGATGGCACGCCTTGTGCAAAGAAAACAGTCTCATTTCCCCTTTACTCAGTCATGGATCACTAACACTTGTCATATTTGCTTCCTCTGTATATAGATGCAGAGGGAAAAGTAGCAGCAGATACATAGTTAGACATATTTTTCTGAACCACTGGAAAGTAGTTGTAGACACCATGCCTCTGTACCCCTGACTATCTCAGTGTGTTCCCTAAGAACAGGACTTTTTCTTGTGTATCCACAGTATAATGTTTAAAATTGGTAAATGTGACATCAAAACAGCACTATGATTTACCCCATGGTTCACATTAAATGTTGTCAATTGTCTCCATCCTCATGGCTCTTTCTCGTCCCAGGCCAGGGTCAAATCCAGGAGTACACATTGCACCCAGTTGTCCCATCTCTTTAGCTTTCATTGGTCTGCATTTCTTTATCTGCCACAATCGTAACATTTTCTAAAAGAGCACAGGCAGGTTATTTAGTAGGATGTCCCTTAATCTGCATTATCAAAGCCGGTTCCTGTATCCTTTGGACATGTCCTCATCACTTTTCAAACACTCTCTTGCTTTTTGGCATGAGAAAATGTTCCAGGGTCAGCCTAATGGGATCTGCTCTGATTCCTGCAGAGAGACCTCCACTCCCCGAGTCGTGAAACCTCATGCCCTGGTCTCTGTGGACTCCCCTGGCCTGAAGCTTAGGCCTTCCCACTCCACTTCCTGCTCCCACCCTTCTCTCCTGTTAAGGCGACAAGGAGGCTGGTGGAGTGCCAACTCAGCCCTCTCTGGCTGGGTTCTTTTGATTTCCTGGTTTATGTCTCAGTTTCTTCATCTGCAAAATGGGATTGGTAGTATCGTCTATCTCACAGGGGTACTGTGAGGATAAAATGAGACAGCGCTTAGCCCAGTGTCAGGCAGGAGGCAAATGCTTGCTAACAAAGGTTGTCAGCCTTCACAGGTCTGAGCCTGCGTGCAAGTCTGGCTGACCCGGGGCCTCTGGTCCCACTCTGCTGCTGTTTCCTAGCTGTGTACCCCCCTCCCCTTCTTTTTAGCTCCTCAGGTCCACGTCTTTTTTTTTTTTTTAAGATTTTATTTATTTATTCATGAGAGGGAGAGAGAGGAGAGACACAGGCAGAGGGAGAAGCAGGCTCCCTGCGGGGAGCCCGATGCAGAGCCTGATGCGGAACTCGATTCCAGGACCCCAGGATCACGACCTGAGCCGAAGGCAGACCTCAGCCACTGAGCCCCCCAGGCGCCCCATGCACATCTGTTTTATTGTACTATTTTATTCATTGCCCCTCCCCTCACCTGTTTCTCTTGCCTTCCACTCCCAAGGGCACATCCTTTCACACATATATAAGGTGTGACCTAGCAATCTATCTCCCAGGCTGTTAATATATTATTTAAAAAATACATAGCAATATGTTGGGGATGTTTTTACATGTTTGCATAAATGGGCCAGGCAATAAACCTCATTCTTCTTTTGCTCATCACATCTGATGCTCTATGACTTTCCGTGAACTGTCCCATTGTGGTTATTCATCCGTTCTCTGGGGAGGGAGTAGCGGTGGGGAGAGTCACCTATCACCAACCATCACAGGCAACGCTTCCTCCTCACCCCCTCCCCGGCAACACCCTCCTGGACGGGTCAGATCATTTGTTTAAAATTAAAACATAATTTTACCCGTTGCCTGCTTGACTTCCAGAACCACTGCCCCAGTTTTCAGGGCATGGGCAAGTTTTCTGGGAGGCATTTCCTGGCCCTACAGGTGTCTAAGCCTCTCCAGGGCTCAGTGTCCCCAAATGAACATAGGTACAGTGGTCCTGACCCACACAGCTTTGCGCAGGTGACTGCAAAGGGCACTCAGCTCAGTGCCTGTGCCCGCTGTCCCAGGCGACACCCCATCCCCCGCCCCGCCCCGCCCCGGCCAGTCGATGGGGAGGGAGTCGGGGCCAGAGGAGCAGCGATCAGAGCAGAACAGGCTGTGTAGGGCCTCGCACCCAAGCCCCTCGTAGTATAAGAAAGACTGCAGCGCAGAGAGGGAGGAGTATGGGCAGAGCCACACAGCTCGCGGCGGCTGACGCTGGCTGTCCCGGCACCCGAACCAGCACAGCTGCAGAAGGAAGTCCACCTCCAGCCTAGCACGTTCCTTCACGGCCCTCGGTTCCCTCATCTGCTTCCGCTGCCAGAGAGCAGGCGGGGCGCTGGCGCCTCTCCTCCGGGTGGGTCACCCCGCCGTCGGGGCCGTGACCCACCCCCCGCAGGCTTGCGGGGGCGCGGCCAGCCCACTGCCCGCCCGGGGCTAGCGGGCACCTCTGGGGCCAACCCGCCGCACACCTGGGGGGCGGGGCGTCGCGGCCCCTGGACCTTATTGGCTGGCGCGGCGGGTGACGCGCCGGGGCCCCGAGGGGCGGGGCGGGGCCGGGCCCGAGGGGCGGGGCGAGGGCCTCGAGGGGGCGGGGCCCCGAAGGTGGAGAGGGACGGGGCAGGGCCCCGAGGGGCGGGGGCGGGGCGGGGCCGGGCCGGGGCCACCGGGGGCAGGGCCACCGGGGGCGGGGCCACCGAGGGGCGGGGCCATGAGGGGGCGGGGCCGGGGCCACCGGGGGCAGGGCCACAGAGGGGCGGGGCCATGAGGGGGCGGGGCCGGGGCCACCGGGGGGCAGGGCCACAGAGGGGCGGGGCCATGAGGGGGCGGGGCGGGGCCGGGGCCACCGGGGGGCAGGGCCACAGGGGGGCGGGGCCATGGGGGGCGGGGCCGGGCCGGGGCCACCGGGGGCGGGGCCGGGCCGGGGCCACAGGGGCGGGGCCATTAGGGGGCGGGGCGGGGCCACAGGGGTGGGCCGTGAGGGGCGGGGCGGGCAGTGAAGGGCGGGGCCTGGGGCGGGGCCGTGAGGGGGCGGGGCCCCGGCTGCAGCTGCAGCTTTTCCTCGGAGCCGTGTCTCCCGCGCCCTAGTCCTGTGCCCGGGTGCTGCACCCCAACCCCGCCGGCCCCGCCGCCATGCGCTGCTACGAAGACGAGGGCAGCTGGAATCTGTCCTTCTCGGGCGCCGGCTTCCTGGGGCTCTACCATGTGGGTGTCACGCGCTGCTTCCGCGAGCGCGCCCCGCGCCTCCTCCAGGGCGCCCGCCGCATCTATGGCTCCTCGTCCGGGGCGCTCAACGCCGTCAGCATCATCGCGGACCAGTCGCTGGGTGCGTGGGGGCCGGCGCGGGCTGGGGGCGCGGGGGACGCCGGCCCCACGCTGGAGACGGGGTTTCAGCCCCTTACATCCAGCATGCGCCCACTGGACCCTCGTGAGAACCCCGAGGACTCGGGGTAGGGTTACCCTGTTTCTCGGGGGACGGATCAGAGCTGGGGAGGCTGTTCCCAAGATCAAAAAAGGTGGACAGAGCGTTTAAGGCAGGGCTGGGCACAGAGATTCTGAGCCGGAGAGGGGAAGACTCTCCACTCTCCAGGTACCCGGGAGGGAGGTCAAGTCTTTGGGACAGCCGTGAGCAGGCCCCCTGGGTGTCTGAGGACTCTCTCCTCTCCCCACGCCCCCAGATTTCTGCTGTTCCAATCTCCTGGGCATGGTCAAGCACTTGGAGCAGCTGAGCCTGGGCATCTTCCACCCTGCCTTCGCCCCCATTGAGCACATTAGGCAGCAGCTGCAGGAGAGCCTGCCCCCCAACATTCACATCCTGGCCTCCCAGCGGCTGGGCATCTCCATGACCCGCTGGTCGGATGGCCGCAACTTCATTGTCACCAACTTCGCAACCCGCAATGAAGTCATCCAGGTGAGTGTGTGGCGGGACCCAGGGCCTGGAGGCAGGTGAGTGGGCTTCCACTCTGCAGTAACTTCCAGGTGCTTCCCAGAGGCAGACCCTCCTTCAAGGGCAGGGGGGCGGTGTCACTTAAGGGTCTCATTTGTAAGAGTCTACATTTGCATCTCTCATTTGTAAGAGCTACAGAGAGGGGCTGCAGGGTGAGTATGGAGACTCCCAGCTTGCTTTGGGAAGGCCCCTTTGGGAAGGCTGGACACAGAAGGGAACGGCTCGGGAGGGGGCAAAGTCAGGCTTCGGTATTCAGGGTCCCTCAAGGTACTGTTTTTCCAAAGGAGTGCCTGCCCACCATGGATTAGGAAACAGTTCAGGATTGTTATAAAATAGGAGGTTGTGACAGAGCTGCACAGTCAGGGAGGGAGGCCAGTGACAGGCTGTGGGAGTGGTCAGGTGGGTTGGGTCCCTGGGAGGGCTCAGGCAGGTAGGGAGACCGGGAGGGAGGCCCGGAGCTCTGCTCCCCATTCTTATCACGGTCTGTGCCTGACACCCAGCCTAGGGTCCCTGATGCGGGATCTGCTTCACCTTGTGACCCCAGCACCCAACATGGGGACTGTTTCTGAGTCTGTGATGATTGGAATTCTTAGTGTGTGCAGGAGAGGGGCCACATCCTTTGCTGTGAGCTGATGTCCATGGGCTCTCGAGAAAGCCAGTCAGGGACCCTAAAAGTTATCCCAGCATCTTTGCCTGTAGGGCACATAGCACATAGCACATGTAGGGACTCAGTAAACATTAGCTGCTGTCACTATTATTATTAATCTGGGGGAATGAGATGCTGCCGCTTGCATCTCCAACTGGTTAGAGCCAGGATGAGTTCTGTGTCCCTCAGAGAGGGTTGGAGGGATGTTTCCAAGTAGACCTCAAGACAAGGTTCTATGGTCTAGGAGTTTGGTAAGCTCTAGGCCAGTGGTTCTCATGATTTTTCACCCTGGGGACATTTGGCAATATTGGAGGCATTTTTGGTTGTCACAACTGTGTGTGTGTGTGCACGCATGTGCACAAAGTACTAACGCCTAGTGGGTAGAGGCCAAGGATGCTGCTAAGTATCCCATTCGTACAGGACAGCACCCTCCCACTCCATCCGTCCCCCACTCCCAAGACAGAATTTTCTCAAGCCCCAAATGTCAATATGGTAAGCATCTTTTTCACTGCTGGACTTGTCAGAGCCTCTACTGGGAAGAATGGACAGTGTTTTCCAAGTGGATAAAGAAGTCAAGATTTCTTGTTTGAGATGCATCTGGTTGGGTCAGGGAACACACTTTGGGAGACATATCTAGATTGTTGGTGAAGAATTCCTTCCAGGTAGGTGGAGGAGAAATTGTTTTTAGGGGGAAAAAAATCCCAGCAGCGGTATCGAGTGAGCAAGGACCCATGAGAAGCAAGAGGAGGGTGGGTGTCATGCAGGCTTCTGCATCCAAATACCTTCTTAACCTTGAGAACTTGGCTGGGACATGGCAACTTCTTTGGGCCTCGTTTCCCTCCCCCGAACACAGGGCTAATGCCACAAACTTTGCAGGCTGCTCTGGGGTTAGACACCACACCCAGAGCACGTTCCAAAAGCCAGGAGCATGAACAACTGTGTTTCCCCTGACTTGTTTTCCCAGGCTCTGATCTGCACCGTGTACTTTCCTTTCTACTGTGGGATAATTCCCCCTGAATTCAGAGGGGAGGTAAGTGCACTTTGGGGGCTTGATGACTGAGTCCCTACCCCGTGCTCTGGGTATCCAGTGTCCCTACTGCTGAAAGGCATGTGGTTGGAGGGAACCTGTGCTCCTTGAGGACCTACTGTGTACCAGGCCCTCCCTCTGCTCCTGGGGGTTGCTCACAGCATCCTGGGCTAGAGGGGACCTCGTGGCTCAGGGGCAGCTAGGGGTCACCAGCTGCAACATGGGAAGAGGGCAGGGATCCTGAGCAGATAACCCACCTGAATTGCAGCGCTACATTGATGGGGCTCTGAGCAACCACCTGCCCTTTTCGGACTCACCCTCCACAATCACCGTGTCCCCTTTCCATGGGACAGTGGACATCTGCCCCCAGAGCACCTCGGCCAACATACATGAGCTGAATGCCTTCAATGCCAGTCTCCAGATCTCCACCAAGAACTTCTTCCTGGGGTTCAGTTGCCTCATATCCCCCAACTCTGAGGTAGGCCTGGCCCCAGTGCCCACTTTGAAGGTATTAGAGGCTTGACCGTGATCAAGGATCCTGTGAGTCAGACTTTCCCCCGACCCCACCTCAGGGCAGTTGGGATACATGCTCTGAGTCTTACAGCCAAGCTCTTGAACCTATGGCACAGGGGTCAGGTTGGGTCCTTACAAGTTTCCGCTGCTTGAGTGAATGTTGACTTAGGACTGGCCCCACATCAATGCCAACCCTGCAGAGCTGGGGTGTGAGCCAGGCCTCCACTGGTGTTCCTCTGGTTCAGGCTCCATGAGAAGGTACTACTACCATCTCTGTTACTCAGGGGGAAGACATCAAGGCTCAGAGAGGCTAAGCACCTTGTTCAAAGTCACACAGCCTGGAAGCAGCAAAGCCCAGTTCCAAATCCTCAGCTAGCCTCGACCCATGCTCCTAACTATGGCCCTGGACTGTGGCCAGTTGACTATTCCTGTGGAGGGGAGGCAAAAGCATAGACAAAAATGGACAATAGTCCATTTTCATAGAAAATAGATTTCCATAGAAATCTTGACTTCTTTATCCACTTGGAAAACGCTGTCCATTCTTCCCAGTAGAGGCTCTGACAAGTCCAGCAGTGAAAAAGATGCTTACCATATTGACATTTGGGGCTTGAGAAAATTCTGTCTTGGGAGTGGGGGACGGATGGAGTGGGAGGGTGCTGTCCTGTACGAATGGGATACTTAGCAGCATCCTTGGCCTCTACCCACCATTTGCTACCTACATTTGCTTTTTTCCCTTGATATTTCTGGAAAATGGGTAATTTGACCACAAACAATCACCATAACATGCTCCTCTACCTCAACCATGTCCTGTTCCTCTCCCACTCTTTCATACCTTCTATGGTTCTGTAGCATTTTGTTTTGTTTTTGACTTTAAATAATCTCTATGCCACACGTGGGGCTCGACCCCATGACCCTGAGATCAAGAGCCCCATGCTCTACCAACTGAGCCAGCCAGGCACCTTGGTTCTGTTGTGTTTTAGAAGTTATGAAACAAGATCATGTTCATTAACTCTGATCTTCCCTATAGCTGTGGGGCGGACAGAAAATCTCAGCCCTATCTTAGAGACAAGGAAGCCGAGGCTGTCAGAGATGTGGCGTGGCCATCCTGAGGCCACACAGCGGGGGAAGGCAGGGCTCCCTCCTGGACCTGCAGGTGGCTTTTCTCCACCAGTGGAGCCCTGATTGAGACAGGGTGGGTGTGAGCCCCTGGGGTCCTCTGCTATCTCAGGCTGGTTCTGGGAATAAACAGCAATGGGCAAAGGCAACCACCCTGCATTGACCCATAGGGATCCAGGGAACGCCCCGGGCATCCTGGGCCAGGCCTACTGTGTTGTCCAGAGGAGGGCACTGAGACCGGAGAGAAGAGTCTGGAGCAAGAGCCCCCACCAAGGAGTCTGAGAGGAGGGAGGTGACATGGAGCTGTGGGGAGGGCAGCTGATGGAGCAGCTTGTCCTGCCTGGGGTCCTGTCACCATCCCCACCCAGCACGGGGTCCTCGAGTCCTGCTGAGGGGCTTCTTGGGGAGCGCAGGCTGGGCAGGGATGGCTTCCAGGTGAAGACAAGTCTCTGGCCTGTGAACACAGCTCAGGGGGCAGAGCCAGGCCTTCCCCACCCCATCCTGACCTGTGTGTTTGCAGGTAGCAGCGGACAACTGCAGACAAGGTTACCTGGATGCCCTCAGGTTCCTGGAGAGACGCGGTAGGTGGCAGCCCCCAGAGTACAGGGGCATCCTGCTTCCTGTGAGCCCCGAGTAGAACCCGCTTTCCTAGCATTTGGGGACCTCAGATCCCTCACTGTACTCTATGCTCAGCCTCTGCTCTATGCTTGGCCTCTGCTTGGAGGCTGGGGACCCAGAGAGGATCACACGTGCGTCCTGCTCTTGAGCTGCCTTGAGCCTGGTGCCGGGAGACAGACCAAGAGGGAGACCTCTCCCCACGGAGATGGAGGGATTCTCAGGCCTATGGGAGCCCAGAGGGGGCGCTTGACCCAGCTTAGGGGGTGGACAAGGGGGCCTTTCTGGAGGCGGCATCAGGTAAGCTGGGCTTTGATGAGTTACAAAGACTGGAAAGGCTGAAGACGGGAAGAGAGCATTCTGAGCAGAGGGAAGATGAGCAACAGCAAAGGAACGGAGGCCAGCACCATAACTCAGTGTGGCCTCCGGAGAGCGTGTGTGTGTGTGTGTGTGTGTGTGTGTGTGTGTTCGTGGGGTAGCGGGTTGGGTCTTCTCAGCTGGAGGGTTTGCATGTTATCCCACTGGGCAATGCTGTCCAATATGTAGAGCAGAGACTTGAACCCAGGCCATCTGGCTCCAGAACCCACGTCCTTTGCCCCCCATGCTGCAGCCCCAAACACACAGCAGCAGGAGAGAATTTGCTGAGCACTTGACACATGCCTGGATCTGGCGTGAGCTTTACATACTCGTCTTCTTTAATTCTTGGAACAACCACATGAAGCAGATTTTAATTTTCTACTTTCTCAAAGAGGGAAACCGAGGCACAGAGCAGTTATGTTGCGGAGCTAGCAGCTGTCGACATCAGGGTTTTTTTTTTTTTTAAGATTTTATTTATTTATTCATAGACACAGAGAGAGAGGCAGAGACACAGGCAGAGGGAGAAGCAGGCTCCATGCAGGGAGCCCGACGTGGATCTCCAGGATCACACCCCAGGCTGCAGGCGGCGCCAAACCGCTGTGCCACCAGAGCTGCCTGACATCAGGGTTTTGTACCTTGGGCTGTGTCTTCAGGGTTCAGGCTCTGATTAACCACTAGAAAGTACACAGGAAATGAGGATCAGAGAAGGCCTCTGGGACAACGGGAAGAGGCCATTCATTCAGGAGGAGCCAGGGGTCTACCCTGGACCAAGCAGGTCCCCAGAGCTGACTTTGGGAACTGGGGCAGGTTCGGGTGGCATGGAGAGGCAGGACGTGTCACCAGGGGGTTCCAGACGTGTTGACCTGTCACATCCCTCCTCTCCACTGATTCAGGACTTACAAAGGAGCCAGTGCTTTGGATGCTGGTGTCTAAGGAGCCTCCAGCCCCAGCTGATGGGAGCCAGGACACCGGCCACAACAGAGGCCAGGAGGGGGGCCTGTCTCTCAACTGGACAGTGCCCAATGTGCTGGTCAAGGACGTGCCCAACTTTGAGCAGCTCTCGCCAGAGCTGGAGGCTGGTACTGCCCCTTCCTCCATGTGCTTGCTCACCTAGCACATGCCCTGCACACAGGAGCCTGGGGACAGAGACCCTGCCCTGCAGGTGCTCATGAGCTGGAAGAGGACAGGACTCTTTAGTTGAGCATCTATTATGTGCCAAGTGTGGTGCCAGCGCCTTTATACAGTGGTGTCATTCACTCCATACCACAGCCATGGGCTTACATGTTTTCCTTACCCCATTTCACTGATGAGGACGCTGAAGCTCAGAGAGGCAATTGGGAAATTCCGACCCAAATCTGTGCCTCGGAAAGCCAGGCCTTTGCCCACAAGGCCAGGGAAGGGCAGAAAGTACTGAGGACGTGAGAGAGGCCCACACAGAGGGGTCTGGACTCTCCACGTGGAGATGGGCTCATTTCTTCTTCCCACCAATACTCTGAGGATGGCACTGAATTGTCCCCATTGTATGGATGAGGAAACCATAGCACAGAGAGGTGAAGTGACTTGTCCAAAGTCACACAGCTAACAAATAGCCCAAGCAGGAGTTCTGCTCTGAGTCACTTACTCTGCCCTCCTTTGTAGTGACCCGAAAGTCACAATGCAGCAGCAGAAAAGTCTAGGTGTGTGTAATGGTGGTGGGGATGTGGGTTTGAACAGCATCTAAGTGAGACCACAAAGGAGGAGCTGGCCAGACAAAGGGGGGGGGGGAATATGAGCATCCAGGCAGAGGGTACAGTGTGTGCAAATGTCCTGGGTTTGGTGGGGGCTGCTGGAGGGCCCCGTGGCTGCAGCGTGGTGGCTGAGGGGCAAGGGAACAGAGGTAAGCTCGCAGGCTGGGAGCATCAGGCAGGTGGCTTTGAGAGCTGCAGGTCGAGAGAGATGGGGAGGCACTGGGGGTGGGGGGAAGCTTACGAGGGGCAGCCCCTCCTTTTCAGAGTTCACGGCTGGCTGCTCCGAAGTCTAGATACAGCTTTCTGCACCTGGCTGGGAGGGGACGGGCTGGGGGTGGGGGGAGACTGGGAGGAGAGAGGACAGTGGCTGAGGTTAGAGTGAGGATAGTCTGGGTGAGTGAGGGGATGGAGACGGAGTCTCTTTCTGCACCAGAGACCATATGGGGTGTGCGGGGACAGGCCTGGATCTGTGCTGATCCCAGAGGTCTGAGCTTGGAGCTCTGGACCCAAGGCAGCATCCCTGCGGCCACCTGGGGGGCACCGGAGAGCCGCCTTCGTGATGGGGCCACACAGGCCGCTGGTCCCTGGGACAGGTCTTAACCTGCTGGACCCTTGCCGACCTCCGACCTCCCTTAATCCATGCATGTCTGCCTGCATCTTGGGACACACGCAGGTAAGTGAGGAGGAGCTGGGTCTCTGAGCTGGGGTGTCTGTGACCCCTCTCAGGGGCTGTCCCGACAGCACTAGCCCGAGACCGGGTTGGAGGCCGAGCCTTGGTCTGAAAACTAGGATTTGGGCTCTGGCGCTGTCCTGGCCAGGATGCCAGTCCCTTCTACCCTGGTCATTTCAGGAGATGGGGGCTCGGGAAGTGGTTATGTCATTCTTGCTGCCGCTGTTGCTAATGACACTGATGTGTTGCTGTCATCAAGGGAGGTGTGGCATGGGCACTAGTCCCATCCTGGGGTGAGAGGCCACAACAGACTTTGCAGAAGGGTGAGAGAGATGGAAAGATCTCGGAGAGCCTGAGACCTTGTTTCCATCTTGGGACCCCTGCCACTTCCTGGGATGGTCTTTGAGCAAGTCACTTCCCCACTCTGAACCTCAGTCTCCTCATCTGTGAAAGGGGCGCACCCTGTGGTTTGGGGACAATAGTGAGAGAGCACAGGCTGAGTGCCTAGCCCTCTGCTGGCTCAGACTAGGGGCTTGGTCAGTGCCGCTTCTTTCTCTGCAGATGGGGGTGGGGTGGGGGGGTGGGCATGCTTTGTGGACCGTGTGAGGCGGAGGGGGCGATGGTGAGGGGGCTGGCTGGAGGGGTGGTGGTCATGCCGTGGCTTCTCCTGCAGCACTGCAGAAGGCATGTACGAGAGATGCCAGCACCTGGGCCCGCTTCTGCCGGTCGAGGCCCGGCCGGGCACTGACCTACTTGCTGCTGCCCTGCACACTACCCTTCGAGTACATTTACTTCCGGGGCAAAAGGTGAGGCTGAGCCAGCGGCCCTGGACAGGGCCTGGCTTGTCACCCAGGTTGTGGTAGAGACCAGCGACCATGGCAGGAAGGGCAGCTGGCACGCTGGGTGGGCAGAGCCTGGCTGGCCTCCGCCTGCTTGCATGGTGCTGCTTGCACAACCCAGAGGCATCTCGGTGCTCTCCTCTGCAAGATGGGACTGATGGGGAGACGGGCTATCAAGGGGATGACCGGTGGATCAGAAACGGGGCCTCCTGGTCAACGCTCTGGCCCTCCCCTGTCTCTAGGACCTTTGGCCCTTTGCTCTACCTGTTAGAGCCTCAGAGGAAATGTGCTGCTTCTGGAGAAATAACTCTAGGGGCTGGTCTGGTTCAGGTTTGCTGTGTGGCCTGGGCCGGGTCTCTTGACCCCACTGGGCCTCTGATTCCTCTTCTATAAAATAAGGCCCTTCCAGGGCAGACTGGTTGTGGTTAAGCCCTCACTAACCATTCTGACTTTGCTGATGAATGAATCACCTGCGTTGTTTGTTCATTCATTCCACCGATAGCTATCAAGGGCCTACCTAGGGCCAGGCCTTGGCTGGGATAAGGAGGCAGCACTGACTCAGACCCAGTCCCTGGCCTTGTGGAGCTCACAACCACAAACCATCACACGCTCATCTGTGCAATCACACCTGTGCCTAGTGATGCCGAGAGAGGTCTACACTGGCTGTGATTCCTCAAAGAGGTCTACACTGGCTGTGAACCAAGATAGCTCACCCTGGGGGCTCTCTGGTCAGGGAAGGCTGCCTAAAGAAGGTAACTTTGGAGTTATAACCTGAAGAATGGGTAGGAGTCCACCAGACAAAATGGGTAGGAGTCCAGGGAAAGAGAGAAGGGGAAAAGAGTTCCAGAGGGATGGAACAACATGTGCAAAGGTCATGAGGTGGAAGGCAGAGGCAGTAAGGCTCACTGGAGGAGCAGAACAGGAGGCCAGTATGGCAGGAGCCAAAAGGTAGAGTCCGGGACGAGATGCAGCAGGGGTGAGGCGACATGGCGGTGGCTGACAGGGGCTAGACACACGCAGGGCTCCACAGCCAGGCGAGGAGTGTGGTCTGCATCCTAACAGCGGTGGGAAGGCAGCAAAGCGTTTCCATGGAGAAGAGTATTTTTAAAAAATCTTTATCCCCTAAAAGGTCTCTGACGATGAACCACAGGTCTCTGTTTTGCTCCACGATGAGTTAATGACTGGATCAGCCCTGCTGTTGGCATTGCCAGCGGCCCAAAGCCAGGAAGAGAGCTTTCTGCTAATTCAGATTCTCCTCATGCTGAGCTGTTAGATTGAAACCACAGGTCAGAGTCAAAGAGAAGTGCAAAGTCTAGACTTTTCAGCTCAAAAAAAAAAAAAAAAAGTCTCTTTATGAGCACTGATGGAGAAACCTATCCAGGTCACAGGGAAATTCAACTTCATACTTAGTATTTTTTTTGTAACATACATGTTCAACATGCAGGTTGTAATAATAGAGGCAGACAGTCCAGAGCAAGGGAGGTGATGGTCCAGGTTACGTTTTGCTTCTCATACTCCACCCTGTGGACTGTCTGCTAGTTTGAGGCCCTGTTTAGAGGCTCCGCTGAAGGCAACATATTGGGCATATTGGGGGGAGGCCCTGCCGTGCCCAGCGAGTCGGAGAAGGTGCCCAGCCAGGCACTGTCTCAGCCACAATTGGATGGCCTGGTCCTCTTGACCCTACAGGGTTCGCACGGAGAGCCATGGGAGGGTTTTGAGCAAGAAAGGCTCTGATCAGATTGCATTTCAGGGAAGTCACTGGCTGCTAAGAGGAGGGAGGCTGGAGGCCAGGGGAGTAGGGAGGGCAGGTCTGGGGCACCTGCAGGCAAGGTCACGGACCTCTTCTGGCAGGTGAGGAAGCTGAGGCCCAGAGAGGTTCCCTGACCTGCCCAGGTCACACAGCCGATGAGCAGGGGAGCTGGGTGGCAGCCGGACCCCAGCCTGGCCCCAGAGCCCTGCCCCTTCCTGCCTGACTCCCCGGTGGAGTCGATAGCCAGCTCTGCGGCGGGGCCAACGTTGCTGGGTGCTTCTCGCCCCCTATTCGGCTTCCACTAGGCCTGGTGCCTCGGAGTCAGGAGCCTCTGGCTCCCTGCTCCGGGCCCCTGGGGTAGGGGGGCATGGCCGGCCGCACGCTCTGGCCTAGCTGAGCGGTGTCTGCTGCCCCTTTGTCCAGGCTGGTGGCGTGGCTGCCCGATATGCCAGCCGACGTGTGGTGGATGCAGGGCGTGCTGCAGAGCTTGGCCGCCGAGATCTACACCAGGTCAAAGGACCAGCTCCTCAGGCTGGTCAGGTGAGGTGGGCAGTGTGGCCTGGGTCGGAGCGGGTAAGGCTTCCCCAGTGGGGAAAGGTCCGGCTGTTTTTCTGGACCCTGGGCAGGGTCCGCACTGTCCATGTCCTTCTCTCCAGCCACCCGTGCAGGCCACGGCACATATTTGGTCACCACTGGGGGCCAGGCCCATGCTGGGCTGGAGGTAGGAGCTGGCCAGTCACGCTGGTCAGTGTGCAGGACCTGCTCACCGAGGCAGCCTGAGCTCCCAGAGGACGAGTGGGCCTCCCTGCCCTGCCAGATCCCCAGCAGCCTTCCAGCAGCCTTCCAGATGTCCCTGCCTGTCCTGTGTGGGGTCTGGGTTGGGGCTGCTGTCTCTCCTCAACATGCCCTCCCTACTGGCTAGAGGCCCTGGTGTCCTTCCAGCCCACTTGACAGCCATCCCTGGAACCTTCCTGCTAGTCTCAGTGGGGCCAGAATAAGGGCCTCAGGGGCTTTCCTTGTGGCAGGATCTTGGGAGAAGAGGGACCCAGGGCTCTCTGAATGCGAGGGCTGCCCCCACGTGGCTCCACCCTGACCTTCACCCTTCCCAGGGCTCTAAAAGCTTATACTCCCCGGCTTCTGCTTCCTCCACAGCCTGCCGGTCACTAGCCCCCTCCAGCCTGGGGCAGCTCCTCTCGTGGACCTGGCCAAGGATCCCAGACCTCCCCATCAGGCCTGAGGGGCACAATGCAGGGCCAGCCCAAGGACTGGCCTCCCCTGGTCCCCGTCTTGGCCCTCATCCTGTGCTGACATCTGCTCCCAGTCCTTGAGTCCTGACTAGTCTTCCAGAGGCTCAGAGCCCAGCGTGGTGCTATCTGCTGAGTGGAGGACTGAGGGGACAGCCTCCCTTTCCTCTCAGACTCGCCCCTGATTGTGTGGGTGGGTGGCCCCTGGGAAACAGAACAGGCCCCACCAGTTCCCCTGGAGCCCCTGTTCCTTGGAGCCAAGGAACCAGTGAGAGAAGGGGTGTCTCCCGGGGGCCCGGGGACTTCTTTTTTGGGAAAGGCCCAGCTTGTTGGTATGTCCCTTGGTCACTGTATCCAGGTCACCCGGCCCCTGACACATCAGAGGGAAAAAGGAAGGTAGGAGCTGAGACACACAAATTGGCTCTTGAGTTTCTGTGGTGGGGGACTCAGGGGCAGCATCTGTTGAGGAGCAGGGTCCTCATGCTGTTGCTGAGCTGTTTGCAGAGCACTTTGCAGAAGACAGTGAAAGTGCCATGTGCTCCTGATTGGAAGGCAGATGGAAGTGATGGGTTGGGGTGTCCCTCCCCTCAGACCCTTCCTTTGACTTCCTTGGTCCTGCACTAGTCCCGCGGTGACCCCCATGGTTTGTCTCATTCTAGCAACCTTGATCTCTGACTTCCTACTCATCCATCCAGCGGGGACCCCCCAGCAGGGAATGTGAAGGTGGGAAGAGAGAGGGGGCTCAAAATCTTCTCAGAATCCCACCTACGTGGGTCCTGCTGGGGTGCCCCGGGACCCCTGGCTGCCAGCACTGTGGTGCCACCCCCTTATTCCTCAGGAAGGCTTATGGTGTAGCAGTGCCTCCACACACACCACCCCCAGGTTCCTTCCTCTCTCGCAGAGAGGAGACTAGGACCCCAGCCCTCTGGCCTCTCCTGGGAGCCAATCCTCTTCTTGTCTCAGAGTAGAACCCACACTGTATCTTGGCCAGTCCCTTAGGACACACTCAGCCTGAGTAAGGATGGGGAGGGTGGGGAGATGGAGACATCAGCAAGAGAAAAAGAGAGCAGAGGAATAAATCCAAACAAAAGAGATAATGACTCATTCATTCATTCATTTGATTTATGCTTAATGGGTTGTAGGTTCTAGGGTCACAGCAGTGAACAAAACTTGCATTCTGGTGCAAGTAAGGGGAAGGAGATGCTAAACAGCCAACCAGAAGCTGAAAATGAAATGATCTGAGGAGCAGTAGTGGCGTGAAGAGAGCGAGAGAGAATGGACACAGTGGCGGTCAGGGTGGGAGCAACATTGGGTCAGTGGTCCAGGAAGGCCTCTCTGAGAAGGTGACATCAGGGGCAGGGCCTCAGATGAGAGGCAGACAGCTGGGGGAAGAGCTTTGCAAGCAGAGGGAACAGCAAGTAGTTGGTGTGGCCAGGGCCTTGTGAGCGATGGGGAGCAACGAGCGTGATGAGGCAGGCAGAGGGTAGGCAGAGGCTGGGTCGCAGAGGCCACTGTCACGGTGATCAGGGCTTTGGGTGTGGGCAGTCAGGGGAGGTGTTGGGAGCAGAGAAGCGAAAAGCCAAGGGCAGAGTGAGAGAGCGGAGCGTAGGAGGGCCTGGGTCAGGTTGGGAGGTTGAAAGGGAGAGGAGAGTTTACCGAGAGCGAGGACTTGCGGGAGGGTGCACCTCCCCACTCATCTCCAGGACCCACTGGGGCTGAGCTGACCTCTGTCCCCTCTTGCTGTCACCTGGGTGGGGGCAGGCACAGATACTGTCCCCTGCAGCAGGAAGGGGGCTGTCCTACCTTGAGTCAGGTGATCTCCAAGCCCCAAGTTTCCTCTCTCCACAGACCTGGAATGCCTTGTCCTCACTCCCAGGCACTGGGTTTGGGATTTCCTCTGCCTGTGGTGAGGGGAGGACTGGCCTCCTGGGGCTCCAGGTTGAGGATCTAGAGGCTCAGGAGGCCTCTGAGAATTATCCCCTATCAAGGACATGGGCCTCTATGTGCAAACAGACCTCCCCTTATCACCCCTTCTCTCACCAGTTCTTTGGGACTTTCCCTAGGGCCATCTTTGCCCCCATTGCTTTGTTTTGTGTCTTAGATGGAGAAAGATAATAGGCCTCTCCCATCTTCATCTTCATCCTCTTTTCCTGACAGCATGTTGCTAAATGTTTCTAGCTTATTTGGTTGAATATCTCAGTGGCGGATAATACTCTGCTCTGAGCACTTCTTTTTGTCTTTATTATTTGTGGCTCCTGAGTCAGGGTCACGTCTCACAACTTGTGGTTGCAGAGATTATTCACATGCATCACTCACAGTGCTTTACAGCTTATAAGTACTTCCCTGATTTCTCTCCTATTGAACTCTTAGACATTTTCTCATGTGGCTTTAAAATCTGACTGCAGGGGACGCCTGGGTGGCTCAGTGGTTGAGTGTCTGCCTTCGGCTCAGGGCATGATCCCAGGATCCAGGATCGAGTCCCACATCGGGCTCCCTGCATGGAGCCTGCTTCTCCCTCTGCCTGTGTCTCTGCCTCTCTCTCTGTGTCTCTCATGAATAAATAAATAAAATCTTAAAAAAAAAAATCTGACTGCCTGTGGCTTTCTCCATTGATCCCAGCTCTGTGCTCTAGGCCTATGCACCCTGCCTACTCCCTCTGCCTGGGGACAGCCTGCCAGGGATAGAAGGGTGGTGAGCTCATCCTTCTGAGGCTACTCTTTTCTGCAGTGAATAGCCTGTGCCTTACCACCACTTATCAGGGACATCCCCAACCCAGACTTGCTGCGTGGTAAACTACAACCCCATACCCCTAGTTTGTTCAAGTCTCTCTAGGAGTATGGAGTCCAGTGCTGCCCCTGATATGATATGAGATGACCAGTACTGGACCTAAATTGCCTTTCACCTCTCACCTCCTGGTCACCTCCTCTATTAATGTAGTCTCAGAATGAATGGGCTTAGCCTGGGCAACTCCTGTGGGTTTCACTGAGCTACCATCCACCAACAGTGCTATGTTCTCCCTTAAGCCTGGAGGTGGCTCAGCTGACAAAGCAGACAGCCCAGGAGCTGATCCAGGTCAGAGTTCCCTGGCTTATTACCCATACAGCCTTCCAGCATAGAGCCCCAGGGCATTACAGAGGAG
Source organism: Vulpes vulpes (assembly GCF_048418805.1). NCBI lineage: Eukaryota > Metazoa > Chordata > Mammalia > Carnivora > Canidae > Vulpes > Vulpes vulpes. The sequence goes on from NC_132795.1 coordinate 52,060,958, forward strand.
AGGAGGGATCTAGGGCTCTGAATTGAGGTCCACATGAGTCTAAGTCCCATCTCCGCAATTGAGCATTAATGTAACCGAGGAAAATTCCCTCTCCTCTTAGAGTCTTGGGTCCCCCCTGCATAAAATGGAGATAACAGCATGTACCTCATGAAATATTTACTTGAGAAAAGTAAATGCTCCTTGTAGACTACATCATATGGTAGGAATTACTGCCCAGAAAGAGGGAGCAGGAAGTGAAATGCACTAACTTCACATCTGCTCTTTGTTAGGCACCAGACTAGGAGGACCACTGGGCCTCCTCTGAGCCTCACACCACCGCTGGGTGGGGGATAGTCCTGAGAAAACTCAGGGGAGTGGTGATGGGGCCCAGACCTGTGTGATATCAGAGCTCTATCATGCCATGGTCTCCCATCAGCAGAGCTAAAGTCATGTGTCCACCACCATCCTCTTTCTCCCAATGTTCCAACCAAGGACCTCTTTGGGCCTTGGAGCCCTGACACAGCCATGGCTCTCATTCTCAATCCACCTTCCCAGGCTGACTGCAAACCCCTGCCCCAGGCTGGCTTTCTGAGAGCCTGTTGTCTGCAGGGTGTATCCAGGTGCCTGAGGCAGATCCCTGCCCCAAGGAGCTCATATGCTTCTGTTGTTATTTCTGTGGAAATAATAGGGAATCTAACCCTTACAAGACCACTCACTTTACACGTTTCAAAGCCCATCATCAAAAAAAAAAAAAAAAAACAAAAAAAAAAAAACAACAACAACAAAGCCCATCATCTCAGTTCTCACAGCAACCCTGGGAGTTTGGAGATATACTCTGCAATTTATGGATGAGGAAATGGAGGTGCAAAAAGGTTATGTTGATTGGTAAGTGGTAGAACTGGAAAGGCCCAAATCTGTGCTCCAGGAAACAGAGAGACCCCTCGATCATTACAGCTTCATTGTTCACCTGCTCTGTGATGCCAGGCAAGTTCTGTCCTTGATCAATTCCTCATTTCCTGTCTTTAAAATCAGAGATTGGACCAGCTGGTTTCTAAGGCGCCTGCAGCTCTGCTCTGAGCCCCAAACACAAACAATACCACCATATTAGAGATGATTCCAGGAGGGGATTAACCACAGTGGAACTGAACCACTGTTCAGTGGTTTCTGAACTAGCTCTTCATGGGAGCCTAGAATTTGGGTTGGCAAACAAGTTATTCCCGGAGGGGACACTGTAGATGCAAACGCATATTGGGGGTGGCCTATGGTAAGTTAAACCCACAAGGAATCTGAGCTTCAGAGAGGTGAAGTGCTTTGTCCAAGGTTCCACAGCCAGTCAGTGGTGGGGGTAGCATTCAATCCCAGGTCAGGCTGTGATTCTGTTCTGTCTGAATATTAGAATGCTGAGTGGAAATACTGAGGAAGTCTTCTGCAGAAATTCTGATGTAACTGATCTTGACCTAGACGTCTGTCTGGGTAGGAGTGTGTTGGAGCCTGTAGTCCCTGGGCACTGGTGTCCTCACGGGCCACTCTGTGGGTGTGACAACCTGCCTGAGCCAGCAATCTGTGCCTCAGACTTGCTTAATATCATCTGTGCCAAGCAGGCTGGTATGTGCCAATCTATGGCTGGGATCTCGTGATGCTAATGGGCTGACCTCTGCCCCAGCACTAAGTCCTGGTTACACTGGGCATCCCCAGGAAGATACCTCAACTCCTCTGGGCTTTGAATCCCACCCATAAATCTGATCTTGGATATTAACCTAACCAAGTATTTGGTGATGTTAAGAAACATTCATTATTTTTTAGCTGTGTTAATATATAGGGAACGTGGGTTTCAAAGAGTTTTTATCTTTTAGAGATCTCTACTGAAGTATTTCTGAATGAAATAATACGTGAGATTTGCTTCAAAATAATCTGGGGGGGGCTGAGCATTGATGAAATGTGGGTTGGTAACAGTTGACACTGGGTGATGAGTTCATAGAAATTGACTAAACTTTTTTCTAATTTCGTATATGTTTGATATTTCCATAATAAGTGAGCACTTAGCCTTAAAAATTATTAGCACAGACAAATGGAAAATATGCAACAAAACGGAACATATAACAAAGAAAATGAGGGTCGTGGGGAGTCGTGGTTATCCAGCCTCAGACCGGGAGGGCAGTAGGATCGGGAACCGTGCGCGTTCAGCACCGCGGACAGCAACCCGCGGCCGTTCCCCTCCGCCTGGGCAGCTTAGGGATCCCGGGCTTGAGGCCTGGTGCGTCCACCTTGGTTAGGAGGGGTCTGCGCAGGACAGAGGGCCACCCGGCCTCCTACACCCCTCCAGAGGTGGCCCTCTGTCTTCATTACTCATGGGGTAGACCAGGCCTTGCTGGTCTCGCAAGAAATTTCTGATTTTCTGCTCCTTAAGGATACCTTTGTCAAAAATCAATCGATCACCTATGTATGGATCTATTTCTGAGCTCTCTATCCTGCTGCATGTATCTATATGTCTGTGCTTATGTCAATCCCATGCTCTTTTGATTCATAGCCTTAAGGTTAAAAGCTTTGTAGTAAGTCCTGATAACAAGTACTGTGAGCCTTACAACTTTACTATTCACTTTCAAAATTGTTTTGACTATTTCTAGGTTCTTTACTTTTCCATATAGATTATACTTTTTTTTATTTTTTTAAGATTTTATTTATTTATTCATAAGAGACACAGAGAGAGAGGCCGAAATATAGGCAGAGGGAGAAGCAGGCTCCCCACAGGGAGCCCAATATGGGACTCGATCCCAGAACCCCAGGATCACCGCCTTGTCAATTCTTACAAGTGAGCCCATTGGAGTTTTGCCTGGGACTGTACAGACCCTATAGATGACTCTGAGTAGAATGGGCATCCTAACAATGTTGAGACTTCCAAACCACGAACAGGGTATATGTCTCCATTTCCTTAGATTCTCTTTAATTTCTCTTGTCAAGGTTTTGTAGCTTCTGTTATACAAATTTTGCACATATTTTCTTAGATATATTCCTAAGCCCTTTTATCTGATGTTATTGCAAATGATATTTTTTAAATTTCAATTTTTAAAAATGTAAATTTCCAACCGTTTGTTGATAGTATGTAGAAACAGAATTGATTTTTGTTTTTTGGCCTTGTAGCATGTGACCTCACTAAACTCACTTATTAATTTTAGTAGCTTTTGGGATAGAATTCCCCAGGATTTTCTATTTTAAGGGTTTTGCTTCAGATTTTTATTCCTAAAAAATCTGAACCTATAGAAAAATTTTGAGAAGTCATACAACTGAAGTAAGCAGAATAACACACTCCTTATCTGCCACTGTGTCTGCACCCTAATCCCCAGAACCTATGAATATGTTACATGTCAAAGGGAATTAAGGTTGCAGTTGGAATTATACAGTAGCTAGTTGGCTGACCTTAATATAGATTATCCGGGATTGTTGGGTAGGTCCAATGTAATTACAAGGGTCCTTAAAAGTGGAAGAGGACACAAAAGAAGAGTCAATGTCAGCTTAATAGAATGAGAGCGAGACTATACCTGCCATTGCTGGCCTTGTAGACGGTGAAAGGGGCCACAAGCCAAGGAGTGCCAGCGGCCTCTAGAGGCTAGAAAAGGCAAGACTGTGAATACATCCCTAGAGACTCCAGAAAGAAGTGTGTAGCTTTGTGGACTCCTTGATTTTAGCATAGTGACACCCTCACTAGATGTCTGGCCTACAGAACTATAAGACAATAAATAAACTTTTGTCTGAAGTCACTGAGTTTGTGATAATTTATTACAACAGTAATAGAAAACTAACAAAACAACGAACATACACCATCACCAGCATACACACACACACACACATACACACGAGCATGTGCACTTTTGTATTGCTATTTAGTAAATATTTTCACTGTATAAATATATGACAATTCATCCAGTGTACCACTGATGGACATTTGAGCTGTTTCCTATTTTTGTCTAGTGAGTACAGAGTTTTCCTAATTTGGCCTTTCAGGCTAGCCCGTTTCCTCTTGAACTATCCCATCATTTTTTGACATTTAGTATTTTGCCCAACACAATGTTTTAGGCTCATTTTGTACTTTTTCCCCTCCAGCCCTAGAATTTGCCTTTTTTTTTTTTCCTTCTCAAGAAAGCCCAGTTCCTTTTGTTGGGGAAGTGTTTAGGAACCAATATCTGGGCACTGGGTGTGCCTAGTTATAACTGGAATACCAGTACCTAAGGGCCTTTGCAGCAAAGAAATAGGTATTTTTTAAAATAACAAATTCATGTCAATACCTCAGATTCCAACCCAAGACCATCTCCCTTGCCTTCTCCAGTAGTGAGAGCCCTCTCATCTGAAACATCAGGACATTTTCATTCATTTGCCTATTTCCTCCAGCCTTTGGCTAGCTGTCTGTGTCATTACCTAATTGTTCTTAATGTCTCGGGTGCTTGGATTGTCCTCCTTCATTTTGGAAAAGACACCCACAAGCCTCCAGAGCTGGGGTTAATTGCTCTTTCCTCCCTCCGTCCAACATGTACACATGGCCTATGCCTCCCAGATCATGTGTGTGTATGTGTCTCTCTCTCCTTTTTAAAGATTTTAATTATTGATTCATGAGAGACAGAGAGGCAGTGACACAGGCAGAGGGAGAAGCTCTCCCTGCGGGGAGCCCGATGTAGGACTCGATCCCAGGACTCCAGGATCACGACCTGTTCCAAAGGCAGATGTTCAACCACTGAGCCCCCCAGGTGCCCCTGCGTGTGTCTCTCTTGCTAGACTGCAAGTGTCTCATTCCAGAGCAAGGAGGTCCTGCCCACCTCATTTCCTCAGGATTCTTGCTGGTGTAGTTATCCGTGTCCACCAGCCCAGCTATAGAACCTAGGGGTAGAGTTTATTATTCCCTTTCCGGCGTCCAGGACATCTAGACGCAGGGAATCAGACCAGGACCCCACTGTTTTCATCCTTCTGTTCTCCAGCACCAGGCATGTGGCAGGCGCTCAATACACGCCTGTTGAGTGAATAACTGGATGGGGGGTTAATCTAAAACCTCTTTAGAATTCGGTTATTCTCAAATTGCAGCATGAAAAAGAAGTACCTTATTAAATGCAGTTTTGGGGGCGCTATCCCCAGAGAGCCTGTCTCCGGAGGTCCAGGGTCGGCCCTGGAATCTGCAATTAACACTCCCCGGCTCCCGCCCGCAGGAGGCCACGAAGCGTGTTGTTCACGCACCCGTCACCACCTGAGACTGTCTTGGTTCTTGGCAAATGTCGGCTCCGAGAGGGCCGGGCTTCTGCCTGGTGGTACCTCGGGAACCTGGGCCGGTGCCTGGGCCGGATCTGGTCCCTGAATATTCGTGGGGTGAATCTTTAAGGTCACTGGCCGGGGGAGTGTTTGCGGGCCTGTGTCGAGCGCTTGCTGAGTGACGGGGTCAGCGGGGTGATGGACGAACGCGCGGTGGAGGGATGTGGGGTATCGGCGGGGAGGTCGAGGCGGCGGGGCCTGGGCCATCCCAGGTGGGTAAGGGCACGCAGGTGCGGCGAGGCCTGGGCAGCCCACCACGTCACATCTGCGGAGGGCAGCCCGCGCGCGGCGGGCGGGGCCATGACGTCATACCGCGGAGAGCCGCCGGGGCGGGGCGCGGATGCGGACGGCGCCGTGACGTCACGCCTGCGGAGCGCCGCGCGGCGGCTGGGGCGGGGCGGGGGGGGGGGGGTCGGGCGGCGCTGTGACGTCACGCCTGCGGACCGCCGCGCGGCGGCTGGCGGCGGGTGCGGGCGCGGGAGCGGGCGCGGGCGCGGGGCGGGGCGCGGGGCGGGCGGCGCCGTGACGTCACGCCTGCGGAGCGCCGCGCGGCGGCTGGGGCGGGGCGGGGCGCGGGGCGCGGGGCGGGCGGCGCCGTGACGTCACGCCTGCGGAGCGCCGCGCGGCGGCTGGGGCGGGGCGGGGCGCGGGGCGGGCGGCGCCGTGACGTCACGCCTGCGGAGCGCCGCTCGGCGGCTGGCGGCTGGCGGCGGGCGGCGAGCGCGGGCGCGGGCGCGGGCGCGGGCGCGGGCGCGGGCGCGGGCGCGGGCGCGGGCGCGGGCGCGGGGCGGGCCGGGAGCGGGCGGCGCGGCTCCGGGGCCGGGCGGCGGCGGCGGCGGCGGCATGGCGGAGAGCGAGGCCGAGACCCCCAGCACCCCGGGCGAGTTCGAGAGCAAGTACTTCGAGTTCCACGGCGTGCGGCTGCCGCCCTTCTGCCGCGGGAAGATGGAGGAGATCGCCAACTTCCCGGTGCGGCCCAGCGACGTGTGGATCGTCACCTACCCCAAGTCCGGTGAGCCCCGCGCCGACCCCACCCGCCCTGCTCTGCGGCGCGCCGGCGCGGGGGCTGCCCGGCCGGGCGCGGGGAGGGCGGGGGCCGGAGCTCCACGGGGCGGGGGGGGGTCGGCCGGCATTTGGGGAAACCGAGGCCGGAGACCTTGCGAGGTGGGCCCCCCGGGGATGCAGCCTGTGTGCCTGGAGCGGCCGGGGGGACAGGCCCGGGCGGCCACCGCTCCGCTGCATCCCCTGCCCCCCCCCCCCCCCCCCGGGCGGGCTGTGTGACCTTGGACAGCCGCGCAGCCTCTCTGTTCCGGGCCCGCTTCAGCCTCGGGTGGGCGCAGAGTGCGGTGATCGTTTGGGAAGGGGGTTGAGATGGGCGTCGGGGCCCTCGTCTTGTGCGTGGGCTCGGGTGGGGGATGGGCCCGCCGTGCTCCGGTGCATGCCCGGTGTTCCCTCGTTTCGGCGCCGGCTCCGCACTCCGGTGTCGTCAGGCAGGACCCAGGGCGTTCCTGTTTCCCGGCGTTACCTGACCTCAGATTCATGACAGCCGCCGAGGGAAGGGACGGGACGGTCATCTTCCCTTTCCAGTCTAGGCGGTGCGGCTCAGAGACGGCCGGCGGCTTGCCCAAGGTCACACAGCTGGAGCTGGGAAGCGGCAGAGCTGCGCTTTAGAGCCAGGCCGGTCTGCCCGGGACTTGATGTCAGAGATCATCATGTAGTGTCTCTTCTGAGGTTTGCAGGGAAAAGAGGCAGCTTCCCCGTTCTCGGTCACAGCTGAGGGTTTCCCTTGTTGCCACGACCGTGTTGGAGAAGGAGGGAGACACCTGAATCCAGGCCGTGCAGCGTGTCCATAGCCTGGGCCAGAAGGTGGCCAGCCTGGAGGTCATGTGGCATCAGCAGCCGTGCAGCTTGCTGGGCGAGCTGTATGCGTGGCTCTCAGCTGGAAGAGCTGTTGCAGGGTCCCAGACCCCTGAGGGGGAGGCCTGATTCTCTGAGGAAGGCTGGGGAAGCGGCCAGCAGTGCTGGGGAGGGTGGGGAATCGTGTTGGGGCGGGGAGGGGGGGGAGCTTGAAGAAGTCTGGAAATGCTGCCAGGCTGTCCTTGGGAAGGGGGAAGGGGAGAAGGTGCCATGGCCAGGGGCTTTCCTTCTGCTGCAGCCCCACAGCCCCATGGGTATGGGGCTCAGCGTTTTTCCCACTTCAGAGCCCCATATAACATACAGCTGAAAGACCACCACCCCCACCTGGGGGTGGGGCTGTACTTGGACCCCCACCTTAAACGTGGGAGCAATAAAGACTAAAAGTCATCTCATGTCAGTTTAGGACGGGGTTTGCCTCCAGATGAATTGTGAAAAACTTGGTTTGGCCACAGCTTTAGGACCCTTGAATTGCAGATGAGGGATGGAGGTTTTGGCGTTCCTTTCCTCCATTTTATGAAGTTAAGAAGCTGGAGGGGGAGGAGGCACAGGCCAGGAGGCTCACTTGGAACGCTGTGTACTTGGGGCTTGTGGGGGATGCTCTAGAGGCACCCTGGCTCTGTAGGGACATTTCTGGCTGTTTTGATGGGGAATGCGGTTGTTAAAGAAGTTTTCTGGGGGACCCAAACTCAAATCATGTTTGTCACTAGAATCTTTCAAGGACAGACTAAAGCACATGCTAGACTTTTTAATAAGAAGACAAAACAGGGCCCTTTCCCTTGGTGACAGAAAACCCAGTGGTGGTCTCGAGCCTCTGGTGCTTTGTGTGAGATCCCTACACGCAGAGCCCTAGAGAGCCACCTCTTTAAAACTTAAAAAAAATTTGAAGCCCTTCATGGCCTTTCCAGGCTCTTACCAGTGCCTCCAAAGGCTTTCATTCTCCCCACCCCGCTGTTCGCTGTTCGTGAAGTTTGTTACATGGAATGATCGGGGTGTGTGTGTTTGTGTGTGTGTGTGTGTGTGTGTGGAAAAACCAGTCCCCGAAGTCGGCCATGAAGATTTTTCTCTCGACCAGAGAAAAGGGCCCTGGAAGTCATTGCCAGTGGCATCCCGTAGCAGGAAAAGCTGGTTCCAGCAAGCCGTTACCCTTGGGCTAGGCCGAGCCTTGGCATCCTCTGCCGTGAAATTTGCAGCTTAAATTGCGCAGTCGCTGAGCCCTTGGGTCTTGGGGGCCATTTTCTTGAACACAGGCTGGTAGCAGCTTGGAATGGACCCGAATGCTTTGGGAGTAGGTGAACAGCCGAATGCTTTATGGAGTCCTGTATGCCAAGTACCCTGCCACCCCTTGGGGCCGTGGTTTCCACGGGGGCAGGGGAGGCCACCGTACCATCTTTGGAGGAAGTGGGATGATGCATGAGCGCCCCTCCCCGTGCCAGGTGCATGGTAAGCATAAGGAAGGGTCCTGGCATTCATGCTGGCCTCTGCTCCCTGGCACCCTTTGTGTCCAGACGCTTTTCTAGGTGCTGGGGTTGCAGGAAGAAGTCCCGTCTGCTGCCTGCCTGCCCTCAGTGAGCTCATCATCTGCTGGGGGACAGCGGGGTGGTTGGTGCCAGAACCGGGACAAGTAGCCAGGGCTAACAGAGGCCCCTGAGGGAGCCCACGGGGCCCCTTGGGTTCCCAGTGCCCAAGTCTGGGAGGTTGGAATGGCCTTGCCAGCGGCCAGAGCTGGAAGGGCTTATAGAGCCCCGTGTCTCCTCCTGCCCCCTGGCTGATGGGAACAGGGGTTCACAGCTCTGGGGGATTTCTGGTGGTAGTTAGATCCTGTTTTTTCCCTCAACACCCACCACACTCTAGGAGCGTTTCTGTGTTCCTGACATTTCAGCTCAGGTGACAGGTTAGGTCAGTAGCCTCCAGCCACGTGTGGCTTTTAAATTCAATGAATCGAGATGAAGTAAAAGTAGAAATTCAGTTCCTCAGCAGCACTTGTCATGTCTCAGGTGCCCGGTCACCGCATGTAGCCTGTGGCTGTCATATTAGACTACAGGGATGTTAGAAGCTTCCATCGTGGCCAGTTCTCTGGGATGGCACCAGTTCAAACCATGGTCCAGATACTGGGAGGCACTGTGCCTTCTGAAGAGGCCTGTTCTATCTCTGTCCTTGTCTGTCATCGTTCACCTTATTGCTCTTTGATCCCAAGATGGTTGTGTTAAATCTGGTCATCTGCGGAAACATCTAGCAGCTGTCCGTGCTGGGCGGCAGTGAGCACTGCTGTTGGTTTTGTCAGCAGGTTCCCGGTTCCCTGAAGTCATGGAGCATCAGCTTTGGGATATGCTCCTTGGCTGAGCCAGAGTGCCTGCTTCTTGATGTTGTTTTCATTTTGGTTCCAACCAGCCCTGAAGGGCATCCACATTCTCCTGTCACTGACTCGGAGGGAAGAAGTGAATCACCGCTGGGGGGTGAGGGCACCGGGCTCCCAGTTCTGGCCCTGTCGCCGTGTGACCTCAGTTTGCCCATGAAGAATGAGGGGATTGGACCTGATGGATGCATATAAGTCTGAACTTTTAAGATAGCTTGGGATGGGGAGGCTGGCGGGGGAGACCCGCAGGTCCCAGGCTACGTGGATGACCTCATTTTGTTTATATGCACATGTCACCAAGCCTAGGAGAGGCAGGTTGGGGAGTGTTGTGAATGTGGTGACACTCTCTTCAAGGAGCTGACAGTGACGTTAGGAAGCCGGGCTCCTGATGCTGAAAGCTAACTGACGTGTCAGGGTGGGGTGGTTATTCTCAGGGTCAAGTCAGAGGCTCAAGAAGGAGCATCACTGGAGGACTGCATGGAGGAGGTGGCCTGGGGCTGGGCGGGATTACCAATTACAGCTACAGTCCCAGTGTCTACCTCTTTTGAGCCCCAGAGTGAGCCTGTGTTCTTGTGATTGTCTCTTTTTTGTAGATGGATACAGTCCAGTGAGGGGCGAAGAGGGGAAGAGGTGGAACCGGCATCTGAGTGTGCAGTTTTTACCTGTAGATGGTGGAGGTGATCGAGCCACAGAGAGTGGGAGGAGAGATAGTGGCGATGGGCGCCCAGTTGTGTCCCAGATGTTCGCGTATGGCATCTCCTATCATTTTCCCACAGCCTGGGGAGGAGGCCATTCACGGCCTCGGTGCGTGGACCAGGAGGCAGGCTAGGACACGTTGGGGGGGGCCTGTCTCCACTGAGAGCTCACGTTCATCCCGGGATCAGCGTGCCGGCCCCTGCCCTTCAGCTACACCGCGCGGGGTGACTAGTGGTCTTCAGCATGGCGGTTGGTGGCCTGCGTCCCGGAGAGGCGGGCAGGGGTTCGAAGGGCGAGGCCTTGCTCCCCAGCAGCTGTGCCCTTCCTCTTTCCTTTCCCTCTCCCCCTGCTCCTTCCCTTTGCTCCTCTCCTGCCGCCTGCATGTAAGCAGGACGCTGGGGATGGGGATGGGGAAGAGGGTGGCACGTCCAGGTTCCTGGGTTGGCGAGGGGGACCGCTCTCCTTACCGCTGCGTGGGCCTGGTAGAGCGGCCCCCAGGGCTCTGGAGAGAGAAAGGAGGAGGGGCGCCTTGACTCCTGTGGGATAGGAGGAGACTCCCAGAGCCCCACACACCCCCTCCCCCGCCCCCAGCTCCAGGGTCCCATCCTCATTCCCCACCACGCCTTCCTCCTCAGCTCTGACGACTTCTCCTGCCTCTCCTCCCACATGCACTTTGTTACCCACTTTGTTACCCAGTCCGCTTATTTGTCCCCTCCCTGTCCCCACTGATGGGAGCTGGGGCTCAAAGGGCCGGGCCTTTCTGCTGGTTAAAGCAGTAATTAGATCCTGGTTTTTCCTGCAGCGCTCCACTATTGAGAGTATTTCTGCGTTTCTGACATTTCAGCTCAGGTGACAGGTTAGACTGCACCGCCCACGTCAGTAGCCTCCAGCCACATGTGGCTTTTTAAATTCAATGAATCGAGATTAAGCAAAAGTAGAAATTCAGTTCCTCAGGAACACTTGCGGTGTCCCAGGTGCCCTGTCGCTGCATGTAGCCCGTGGCTGTCCTGTTGGACTGCACCTAGTGGGCTCTCAGGTGTGCCTGCCCCCCTCCACCCCTGCTCCCGTCTTGGGATCCTCCCTCTCTCACCTGGAACATCGCCTGGCCTCCCCCCTCAGTCTACCTCTCACTCTGTAGCTGAAGTGACCTCTTAGAAACAAACCTGACCCCGGTCGCTCCCTCATCTTCGCTGACTCTTCTTTGCTTCAGGCAACGATAAGCTCCGTATCCTGTTCTCCTGGGACCTGGACTCCTCACCTGCCAGGCCCGTGGAACCGTCGGAAGGCGCCAAGTTCTTTCTTTTTTCTTGCCTTTGCTCCTGCATCTGGTATACTCTTCCCCTCCCCGTCCCTCTCCTCCTTCCCCTTCCCTCTGATCCTGATGAGGACTTCTCACCTTCATGGTGCTACTCATCTGTTAAGTGTGGGACCAGCCGTCCTCCTTCCTGGGTCCCCCTCCTTGTGTCATTCAGCACTCTAGAGGAGTCGCCCTGTTGTCTTCTGGCTTACATCATTCCTGATGAAAAGTTTGGTTATAATTCCTTGTTCCTTTGTGGAGTGGGTCTCTTTTCTTCTGAGTGCCTTCAAGATTTTCTCTTTTGATTTTCAGCACTTTGAACATCCAGATATCTATTTTTTGGTTGGGGGGCTGATAACTTCTGCTTGGGGTTCTCTGAGCCTCGTGGATCTGCAGTTTGTTGCCTTTCATTATTTTGGAAAAATTATCAGCTATTAGCTCCTCAGATATTTTTTCTGTCTTGTTCTTTCTCTTTCCTTCTGAGATTCCAGTTACGTATGTGTGAGATAGATATTGTCCCATAGCTCTTGGATGTTTTTTCGTTCTTTCTCTTTGGGAAAATTTCTGTTGACCATTCTTTCGGTTGGCTGATTTTTTTCCTCCACCGTGTCAGATCTGTGAAGTCAAGTCTGTGAGCCATTCAGAAGCATTCTATGTTTCTGTTTCTGTGTTTTGATTTTTCCTCTGGCTTTCTCACTTTTAGTTTCCAAGTCGTTGCCAAAATATCTTATCTGTTCAAGCATGGTGTCCACCTTTTCTGTGAAGTCTTTTAACATGTTAAACAGATTTATTTTAAATTCTCAGAGTCTGATTCTTTTGATTGATTTGTCTCTTGACATGAGATTAATTCCTTTTTCTTCAGTCTTTTTAAAAGGAGTATACTTTTTGATTGAATGCTGGACACAGTGTTCTGACTCTGGAGACAAAGGTCAGTTATATTTATGCTTGGAAATGGGCCTGCCTTTTTCTGCCACACCGTTAGCATTGGAGGGGAGTCAGTCTGGTATGAGTTGGGCTGTACTTGGGTTCTACTGCTGCTCTGGTCACTTGAATGACCTATTTGTCTTAATTCCTATAGCATCACCTTGTGCTTAGCATGGGGCTTTTCTGGAGGCTCTTTCCCTGTTGTTCCTGATCCCCACACCCTTGTCCTTCCCCCAGGGGTAAACCATTGCTACTTGTTGCTCTGATTTGCTGGCTTACAGAGGAAGGATTTCGAGAGGGATGTGCTCTGTCATCTAGTCCAGCTGCAGCCTTAGAGTTTCAGGCTTAGGCAGGCTCTGAGCTCCTGGGTTTTGGTGGAGTTCTCTCAGAGATCCCGCAACTGCCACCACCCCGGCAGCAGCCAACTCAGCCTTGATGGTGGATCTTGCACAGGAGAGTTTTACTTCTCTCTTGCAGTATTTAGGGGTCTCTGATAGAGCCCCGGGGATGGTTTCTGCTCCCCACTGAGGGCAGAGGTATTTTTCTTTAACCCATTCAAAAGCCACATTGGTTCTTCAACCAGGGCTCTTGGGGCAATAGGGTTGGCTCTTCTTCCTCCAGTGTCTTAAAGCATTTTTCCCAGAGAGAGAGAAGGACCCTGGCATGGTTCTCCTTTTCCTGCAGCCCTAGCACGGAGGCACTCTGTCTCCAGCCTGCCAGCCCTCGTCCTTGTGAGAACCAGACCTGAGTGTGTTTGATGCCAGCCTTCTCCTTGTGTCTGGCTCTGCAAGCTCACAGTTTAGTCTTTGCAGTTAGTAGTTTACCTGAATTCTTCTTTCCCACTTGCATGGAGCCTTGCGTCTCTGCCTGACCGTCTGGAGGGCCTGTCTTTCAGGATTTTCTGCTTCTTGGTGGTCCTGCAGCTTTAGCTGTCTGATGGACTTGGAGTCAGGGGAGGATCTTGTCCATCTAGTCTTTCCTTGTTAGTGTAGAGCCATGCTTCTCCCAGTTCCCTGCGCCCTGGGGGAAGCGGCACCACTTCCTTGTGTCTTGACAGTCAGATGAGGCAGTAGGCAGGCCTGCAGCTTCTGGAACATCAGGTGGTGTGCTGTATCACATGATCTCTGCTGTTAGTAGGGAGCGATGACCCTGCACAGGCTTATGGAGGGCATAAAGGTTAGCAAAGGGGGTGTTGGGATGTGGAAACCTCCCCAGGGCATGCTTTGCAGAGTTACGGAGTTTTCTGGGAGCCAAATAAGTCATTTCCAGAAGGAGTAGAAAGCCAGAGACCACAGGTTGGGCTTGTGTGTGTTCTGTGGTGCACAGCTAGCTCTCAGGAGGCCCGGCTCAGCCTGAAATGAGCCAGGGCATCCTGGGCCTGCACTCCCCACCCCCCGGTGACAGGGCAGTGGACTGGGCCATGGCTGTTTGTCTTTCTCAAGCCTCAGAGCAGGACCAGGAGGTGTGAGCATTTCCTGTATCTGTGCTGGGTGCCATAGCTTCACTGGGAAGGAGGCCCACTTGCAGGTGAGGAAGTAAGGCCCAAGGAGAAGCCGGCCCAGGTGCTGGCAGTAGAGCCCCTGGCTCTGGGCGGGCTGGCCCCCAGGGCCATGTGTTGGGTACAAACCTACTCCACCTCCATGTCAGGGCCATGTGTTGGGTACAAACCTACTCCACCTCCATGGTCAGCCCCACGGTCACCACCACTGATGCCTTCGGCAGCAGACATCACGACATGCAATCCACGTGGTGGTCCTCACCATGCTGCTGGGGAGACAGGCCTAGAGGGGCTCAGGGCTCATCCTTGCTCAGCATCCGGGTGTTAGTTAGTGGCCGAGCCAGGATTTCAGACACAGCCAGGATTTCAGACACAACGTCTATAAGCCGGTGCCCCAGGGGCGTGCCTTTGGTTGGTCTGCCTCTCCGGGGAGGGGGCGTGCTCGGTCTGGGAGAGCCTGAAGCAGGGGTTGGAATGGAGAAGTGAGGTGGGAGGTGGTCTCAGGAGTGGTGCCCTCGTGGGTCCTGGGGCTCTGCCTGCGGGGGGCTCCAGAGAGGGTGCGGATATGGCCCAGGGGCTCCCTTGAGGGGAGGAGGCCAGTGCTCTCCGGCCAGTCCTGTCTCTCAGCGGGTGAGGGTGCTCGGGGCCTTGGCTCCTGGCACTTCCCTCCGAGTGGGAAGCGAGAGCCTTCTTGTGTGGGGCCCATCTGCTCGAGCTACAGGTGATGACATCCAGGGTGGCTGGGGTGGGCGGCTGGGCACTGAGAGGGTCTGTTGCAGGCAGGGCGGCTTACAGCCACCTGGCCTGAGTCTTGGTTTCGGGGGAGGCCGTCACCCTTTCTGCGTCCTGCTCTTGGATGTGGGGGTGATGTGCCCTGTCTCGCAGAGCGGTTGGAGGGTTGAATGTGGTAATGTGCCTGTAGCGCCCTGCTTGGGCCTAGTACTTTGTTAGGCCCTGTTTTCTTTGTCCCTCTTTCGTGTCAGCTCCACCTGGAACATCTTGGGTTTGTTGCTGCGTGAAAGACCTCTTGGACTCAGTGCCTTGAAACAAGACTGTTACTATAGCCTAGTGTCTGCTGTCGCTGGTCTCGGCCAAACCCCCACGCGCCTGCGGGTCAAGTGGAGGCTTCAGGCCTGGCTGGGCTGAGCGGGGCAGCTCTGCTCCAGGTGTCTCTCCTCGTGCTGGGACGTGTGGGCTAGCCAGGGAATGTCCCCCTCTCGGTGGCGGCAGAAGCATGCAGAGTTCTGTGGCTTTGCCTCTTGCTTGGCCACAGCAAGCCACTGATTGTGCCCAGCATCAGAGAGAGGCGCTGCCTTCTTCAGGAGGAGCTGTGAGGCCACATGGCAGAGTGTGGGTGGGGCGTGGTGGAGACCGAGGGCTCCCACTGCTGTCCACCACAGTGTCCCCAATGATTCACTGGCTTGTCCCGTCCTGAGGGTCCTTTGTCAGAGGCTACTTTTTAAGAGGAGCCTCCCCTGACTTTGCTGGGCCCTCATAGGAGGTGGGGCCTCTCCCTCGTGGGTGGAGCCGCAGCATCTGCCTGGTGGACCGGCACCCTCTTGGGAGGGGTTTGTGTGTAGGGGCCTGCACGTGTGTCAACATCTGTGATCCCAGGAACTCAAAGCCCAGGAGAGTTTCCTGCTTGGAGCTGGAGGGCCAGAGGTGTGGTGGCCATGTCAGGCCCGCCAGACTTGAAGGAAGAGCTCGGCCGGAGGCCTGGGCCCCAGATCCTAGGGGCTTCATCAGACAGGGACTGTGGGAAGCCAGGGCTGTCAGGTGTGCTACAGACACCTCGTCATCTCAGTGGGTGTGTGTGTGTGTGATGTGTCCAGCAGGGGCACAGATGCTGGCATGGGGAGCTCTGTGGGCCGAGAAGCTGAGTTCCCTCAGTGGTGGGGGGCAGTCCCAGCCACTTCCTCCCTCTGCCTCAGCCTCATTCCATCCCCAGCTGTGGGGGCTTCAGGGTGAGAGCTGAGGCCTGGAAGTGAGAACATGTGGCTCAGAGCCTTGGTTTTGCTGCCTATTTGCTTTGTAAGCTTTGGGGGAGTGTATGTATATTGTATGTGTATGTGTGTCTATCTGTAACATGTACGTATGCAGTGTTTGTATACATATGTGTTATCTTTGTGTGTGGTATGTGTGTTGCATATAGTGTATATGTGTTGTGTGTGTCATGTGGTTGGTGTGTATGACTGTGGTATGTGTGGTGTGAATGTGGTGTGTGTGTCATGTAAGTGTGTGATGTGTATGAAGGTGTGTATGTATTGTATGTATAAGTCTGGTGTGTGTGTGTCACGTATGTGTGTGGTGTGTATGAATGTGTGTGGCATGTGGTATGTATGTCATTTGTGTGTGTGTATGGTGTTTATGGCTCTGCGTGGTGTGTGTGTGTGATGTGTATATGTGTGCAGCGTGTATGAGTGACGGTGTATAGAGTGTGGTGTGTATCGTGTATGTGTGGTGTGTATGAATGTGTGTGGTGTGTGGGGTGCCATACGTATATGTGGTGGCATGTATGAGTGTGTGTGTGTGGTGTGTGTGAGGAAGCACTCAGTTCTGGGGTCCAAGCTGAGGGGCTGGGTTCTGGGTTCCTGGCCTGCTGGCGTCTGCGACCTGGGGCATTTCACCTCTGTGCTGGTTCTTCGCGTGTGAAATCTGACGGTGGTGGTCACCGAGGGGCTTGTGACAGTCGAATGAGGACATGGCTGAGTTGTTGTGACTGTGCCTGGGACGCTGAGCACCGTTCCCACTGTTGCTAAGGTGACACCGGGCACCTGTGTGAGCCACGGAGTGCTTCTGGTCTCCCATTGCACCCGTTGCAGCCAAGGGACTGGGCTGCATCTGTCTGGGGCGCCCTGTCCCCTCATGTGTCTGGAGGTTCCCGTGAGAGCTGAGAGGGCACATGTGAAGGCTCCCAGGAGGGGCGACAGGAGCTTACCTGGTGGTGAATCATCCCTGTGCTCTCTCTTCTGGGCAGGAGCGTCCTGGGGGCCGTCTCAGCCTGTGTGAGGACAGCCTGGGGCGGGGCCTGGGAGCACCTTGGTCTTGGGTGGCCCGGGCCCACTCTGGGGTACAGCTTCAGATGCTTGGCTCTCGGTGTTCCTGGACGGTCCCAGCTGTAACACGTCACTGTCTGGTGACTCCAGACCGTGGCACATTGATGGGGGGGGTGCCCATTGAACACGTGTGCTCATGTCTGCTTCCTCTTAAGACCTCACTATGTGATAATCAAGGAGGAGAAAGGTCTGAAACCCTCAGAGGAGAAGAGGCAGGGACTTGGGGTGACGGATACCCGTGGACCCCACGATCGGATGCGGTGGCCGAGTGTTCACTGACTTAGCAGGCAGAGGGTCGAGATCCGGGCGGCAGGAGGGCCGCAGGGGTGCATGAACTGTTTCCAGCTGTGGGGCTCCAGCAGCGGGGGGCACCGGACAGCTGAGGGGTGGCAGCTGAGGGGGGGACACAGCACTGGGATGTGGATTCGGGGATGTCGAGCACAGACAGCTGTAGGCTGGGATGCGGTGCCATATTGGAAGTAGGGGCCAGGGGCAAGCTGCATCCTTGTGAGAGAAGTGCTGCTTGGCTCCCGGGAGGCAGGTGCTCCCCCAGGCCGGCGAGCCGAGGCATCTCTGGAGAGACTGGCCCCGCGGACGGCTGTAGCAGTGCCGTGCCCCTGGGAGTGTGCTGCCATGGACACGGGAGGCCCCCCAGATGGCTGCGTCCGGGGGCTCATCCTACCTGCAGACGGACTCAAGGCACTGGGTCTTCAAGTCTCCAAAACTTGGAGAGGGACAGAGACCTGCAAACTCAAAAGGTGGAAAGGGAGCTCGGAGGAATCCAGGGCGACGTACAAACGGAGGAAAACCTAGGAGGGCAGTCCCCCTGCCCCCCTGTACTCCTGCGTCTCTGGAGCCGCCTCGGAGAGTGAAGACAGACGTGCCTCCCCGAGGACAGACGGGAGCCAGGGCACATCTTGACAGAACCCGGATTGAGAGTTCGGGCGTGGAAGGTCTGACAACCCTGTGCTGAGGTTTGGATGGGCAGGCGGGGAGATATCTCCCGAAGTAAAAGAAAAGTCTTTATGGAATGAGGGCAGACAGGGCAGAGACAAGAAAATCGGAAGATCTCGGGGTTCCGGGAAGAGAACAGAGTAGGAGGAGAGAACGTTTAGGGACCCCGGGTGTCCAGAACCCGAGGGCAGGAGCTAGGGAGCCCCCCCTCCCTCAGTGCCTGGCATGACAGACAGACGGACAGACGGGAGGAGGAGCATGGAGCTTGCTCCCGGGAAGCCTCTGGGCTCCAGAGGCCAGGCCGCCGTCGAGGACCGGGGAGCGGGCGCCCAGAGTTCTCAGCACTGGCAGCCGGGAGTCAGGACGCGGTTCTGGGGCCCAGCCTCTCCAGCCCTGAATTCTCTGCACAGCCGAACAGCCGGGCACAGCCAGGCAGACGCCGATGCTCGTCCTGGTCAGGCCCGTGCTTGGGACACAGCGAGAGGGTGGGCTCCGCAGCGCGTGGGAGACCCCAGCGGGGGGCCCGGGGAGTGGCCGCATCCAGCTCGAGGAGACCCCGGGTCACCCGCGGGACTGAGAGCATCCAGAGGCCTTGCTGCAGCCGGGGACAGGATTGCGAGTGGCCACAAGGCAAACGAAGCAAGCAGACGAGCAGTGATTTACTCCAGGAGAATGAAGTCTTGGCCGAGAAGGTAAGTGCCATCGCTGCGGGACTACCGTGGAGCAGAACATGCGGTAAACGTCCAGGTAAGAGCACGCTCCTGCTGGGCCCCCGCCGGGAGGAGGGAAGCTGGTGTGAGTGAACCTGGCCAAGTCCTTGTCTTCCTCTGTTGAAAATCAGTAGCCCGTGGAAACCGTGTAAATTGTGAAAGAATGCAGCCCGGGTGGCTCAGCGGTTTAGCGCCACCTTCAGCCCAGGGCGTGATCCCGGGGTCCCCGGATCGAGTCCCATGTCAGGCTCCCTGCGTGGAGCCTGCTTCTCCCTCTGCCTGTCTCTGCCTCTTTCTCTCCCTCTCTCTTTGTGTCTCTCTGTGTCTGAATGAATGAATGAATGAATGAATAAATAAATAAGTAAATAAATGAAATCTTTAAAAAAAAAGATTGTGAAAGATCTAAGCACATCAGAAAATTGAGGGTAAGAGAAGAATCAACCAGCGGTTTGCTCTGCGCGGGATTGGGGGTGGGGAGGAGAACGGGTTTTCCGTTCCTTGCCCGCTAGTGCTCTGTGAGTTTTTAAACAAGGTATGTGTGTGACTTTCTTTAGTAAATGATAACAGTGAAAATAAAAGAATGCCACAGGGTTTCAGCCCCAGGATCCTGGTGGTTTGGGGCCCAGTTCTGATTTGTCCTGGCCCTGGAGGAGTGAGTGGTTCCTTCTGTCCCCAGCGTTCTGGTGGGAATTTTGATGGGCTCACCCCCCTTGTGGTGAGGCAGGACTGATTTTTGGGGAGTTCCACCCAGAATGCCACTGGCTTCCGAGGGGTCTGGACCCAGCATCCCAGGGTCAGAACGCACTGCCCCTGCCCGTGGGAGCAGGGATCTGGCTGGAGTCAGCAGAAGCGCTTCCGGAAAGGATCATGTCCAGTGGATTTGGAAAGCGCGAGGCGTTATTCCCCAGGAAGGCAGCGCTGCCCTGCCGCCCTCCCGGGCCCAGGTTTGAAAGCCTGGCTCTCCTCTGCCTCACCTTGGGTTTCCAGCAGTCAGGCTGGCTCCTGCTGCTGGGTTCCTCCTGCGCCCGCCTCCCCCACTGGCCTCCTGCTGCCGTGGGACAGTTGGGGGTGCTGGGTCCCACCTCACCCCCACCTGCTTGGCTCAGTGGCTGCAGGAGTGGAGGGCCTTCTGGCCTGGATGCAGCCCCTGCAGCACCTCCTCACCCCCATTTCCCTGCAGGCTACGTGGTGGGTTCACACGGGGCTGGCTTCTCTGCCCTTATGTCCACTGGGCATGCTCAGAGGCCCCCGGGGGTGGGGGGCAGGTGGGGACTTCCACACTTGGGTCCCCCACTCCAGAGGAGCACTCCCCTTCCCAGCTCAGTGACTTCAGGCTAGTAACCTAAACTCTGAGATTCTGTGGCCTTATTGGTGTAAGGGGTGCTCCTAAACCCTCCTCCTGACTTGTGCAGGAGCCACCCCCCATGTCACGTGTTGCTCAGGATGTAGCTTTGACAGGAAGGGCCTGACGGCTTGTGTCCCTTGTTGGGATGAGGGTGGGCTGGGTTGGCAGGAGGCTGTGCTGTGTCCTCGAGCGTGGGTGGTTCTGGTAAGTGGAGCCTGTCACGGCGTTAGGAGCTCGGAGAGATTCTCATTTGTATTGAGCCTCTTTGGCTGGGAGCAGGTCACTTCGTGGCCCTGTGCTCAACAGCCTGTGAAGAAGGGGGGAGCATTGCCACATGTTCTGGTGGGGGAGCAGGGACCCCCAGGGCCAGCCCTTGGTGCAGGCTTGTTAAATGAATAAAGGGGAGGGTGGGGGTTACCCCTTGAATGGCCACCAGATCCTAAGTGAGGACTTTGACCTAATTGCTATGTAGGAGACACATGGCTCCACTGAGTGGGGGTGTCCCAACAGCTGGGCAGGGAGCTGGGGTGCCCAGGGTGGGAAGGGCTCAGACAGGGGAAGGCTGACTGGGTGCCGAGGATGTGTGGAAGTTGCAGGAGGTCACAGATACAAGCACGCACGACCAGTCCTGTTTCCCAGGTGGGGTGGGGGAGACTCTAGAGTCTTCATTCAGTTGTCAGGCCCATGGGTTTCCGAGTACCTACCACGTTAGGATTGTGACGTGAGTATGGTCAGTAGAGTAATGGCCTCCAGACATGTCCACGTCCTAATGCTCCAACCTGTGAGTATTTCAACTTTTGTGCTGAGGAGGCTGGAGGCTGCGTTCGGATGGGAGGTTATCCTGGGTGTGCTCACGGGGGTTCCTGCCAGAGGAGGAAGGTGGCAGGGCGATCAGTGTGGCTACAGCTGCAGGCAAGACAAGGAATTGCCCCTGCAGCCTCTGGAGGGGAGCAGTGGTGCCCACACCCTGATTTGAGCCCCGCGTGGCCTGTGTTGGCCTCTGGCCTCCAGAGCTGTGGGGCGGTAGTTGTTGTTAGAAGCCACAGCAGCCATAAGCACCAAGACGCCTTCTCTGTCCTCACAAGCTCATGCCCAGTGCATCAAATGCAGTAGGACAAGAGGCAGGGGGTGTGGTTGGGGGGGCACAGATGAGACGGGGTGCCTGGGAAGGCTTCTGGGAGCTGCGGCTCCAAGATCACATCCAGGTTAGAGGCAGGAGGGCGGCCTGTTGAAGGCTTGGGCCACGGGGTGCTGAGTTCTGGGGGAGATGGGAAACCCGGCCATAGCCCAGAGTGCCAGAGGGGTGGAGAGAGAGGAGGGGGCCGAGAGCCTCCGGGACACAGCAGGTGGAGGGGTCGCCGCAGCCAAGGACACCGGGAGAGGGGCCAGCTGGGCTCATGCTGTTGTCTGGGGCACCGCCAGGGTGGTGGCAGTGGACGTGGAGAGGAGAGGCCCGCAGGGAGAGGCATGGGTGCAGCTGGCACCTGGTGCAGACCCCGTGGACGGCGCAGCCTGTGTTTGGTCTTTGGTTATGGTGACCCACCAGTGTCATTGTCATCATCATCTCTGGCTGTTTTTTTCCTGTGAACATGTCGTCACATCTTGCCAGCTGGCTTCCGCCCTGGAGAGGCCAGGGGCTGCTTGCCGCACTCGTCCTGTGTGCCCTGTTGGCTGCCGGGGGGCCAGAGGCATGCAGCAGGCCCTCCAGTAGCTTATGCTGAAGGCTGGGGAAGGCCAGGCCGAGTTGCTTGAGCAGGAAGTGGACGTGCTGGACAGAGCCGGTGGGGACAGGCCAGTGGGGGGGCCAGGGGAGAGCTTCCTTGGGCTCTAACGAGGCTGGTCTTCGGCGTAGGAGATGAGGATGGAGATGAGGATGGGGCTTGTGGAATTGATACGTCGATGTGAAATGATGTTAATGTGCAGGGCGTCTGTCTGGGGCATTGCCTGTGGGGGCAGAGAGCACTAGAAATAGGTCCTGAGGATGTCACCAGACAGGCCAGGGACTCTGCCCACACACTGATTTCGGGGGGCATGGGCTCCCCAGTGCAGGTGCCCTGGGCTGTTGGGTGAATGGACCTCCCCAGGAGGAATAGGGTGGAAGCCACACACTGGCCGTGTGACCTGGGGCACAGCTTGGCCTTGGGCTTCTCATCTGTAAATGGGTGTGATCACAGTCTCCACCTTTCAGGCTGGTGGGAGGATCCTGTGGGTAACAGGTAAAGTTATTTCTGTTTGAATTTTAAAAACCATCACACTATTTTCTTCAGTGCCTTTGCTCCAAGCTGCTTCCTCCAGGAAGTCTTCCTGGATCAAGTTATCTTCTTCTGATTACTCAGCACCCAAGGTTTGCTTCAGAAAACAGGAACTGAGCACAGCCACGTGCTGGCTCTCCTGGTACAACAAAGAACCAGGCTTTACGGTAGGAGAGTGGGAGCCTGTAAAGGAATGTGCAGCTGTTCCTGGCCAGTTGGCATGGTGTGGGGGGGCGGGGAGTCCTCACCTGAAGGGCCGTGGGAGGGAGGAAGGGCCTGCAGGCCGTGGGGAAGACCTTACTCTGAGGAGATGTGAGGCCGCTGCGGATGGTCGTCGTGGACGAGGGATGCCAGCTGATGCCGTCTGACGCCCATGTTGGAATGATGGATCTGCTTTGTTGAAACCAGACTGACGGGTCGGGGGAGCTGGGCCGAAGCAGAGAACTATGGGAGGCTCTCACTGCGCGGTCTGGGATGGAAGGGCCAGCTCTGCACTCACCTTGACGGCAGATCCAGAGGTTGCTGAGGTGTAGACCCAATCAGGGCACGCGTAGGCTGGCCGTTTGTTGCAAGGGCAGGCCTGTCCCGGTGGGGCAAGGGGTGGCGGGTGCTCCTGGGCGGACAGCTGGGTGGAGGGTGGAGCTGGCTTTCCGGGGGACGCAGTATGAGGCCCTCTGGGGAGTGCAAGCAGCCAGGAGAGCAGGGGTCTGAGGCAGTGTTTGGAGCAGTCAGTCGGTGTTTCAGGGTGGGGAGATGAGGAACTACGGACAGACCAGTATCCTTGGAGTAAAAGGACCAAAGTCTTGAGGAAGAGGCACTAGCCTGCCGTAGCTGTTTCTCCCAGAGGTCAGGTGGGGTGATGATGGGATAGCCCTGGGCTCACTGGTGACCTGGAGCTGAAAGCCTGGGCAGAGTGGGATCTGCACACGGGGGCCAGCAGAGGTACCAGGAGCCACCTTCCTCCCAGGGGTGACACTCTTGGTGGGGTGTCTCCCACCTGTCCCTGGGCTGTCCTACTCAGCAGGGCTCTGGTGGCACTTGGTGGCTGGCCAGGTGTGTGATCAACCTACGCGTCTTCAGGCCCTATTCTGGGGCAGCAGGTGCTGCCTAGAGAGTGGGGCTGGCTGTTGGGCTTCCTCTGAGCACCGCTCCCTGGGGCTTCTCTCCCTCCAGGCACAAGCTTGCTGCAGGAGGTGGTCTACTTGGTGAGCCAGGGGGCCGACCCTGATGAAATCGGCTTGATGAACATTGATGAGCAGCTCCCGGTCTTGGAGTACCCGCAGCCGGGCCTGGACATCATCAAGGTACCTCTCTGGGCCAGCGGCACCCAGCCCTGGGGATCCCCTGGGGACCCTGAGTGACGATTGCTCCTGCACAGGGGCCCACGGGTGGAGGGAGGGCAGAGAGCTCCCGGTCCCCCTAGACAGCCAGGTGAGAGACCTATAGGCCTGAGCCCTAGGCAGTGACCCTGAGATTGGAACAGTGGGTGATGTGGGTGACTTGACGGTACAAAGGAGGCTCCCCACTGTGGGTCACCCCATCTGTCGTGGGAGCTGAGGAGGGTGCGTTTGCATCCAGCATTTGGTATCAGGAATGGAATAAACATTATCCCGAAGGGCTGTCCATCCTAGTGCTCAGATGCAGCTGGGATTGTCCCCCCCTTCCTGTCCTTGTCACCTCGAAGCTCAGGCTTCATTTCCCACGTGGACTGCCTGTCCATTCCCTCACTAGGTGAGCATTCTGATGTAGAGCTCTGAGAGCACCCCTGCCCCCCGTTTCACTGCTCTCAATATCCAGTCCAGAGGCTGTCTACACGTCTCTGCCTGCACCCCAGCCTCTAGTGTTAGTCCAGCTGCATCTGGGTGTTTGCACCCCAGTGTGTACCTCCAACCCGTGCTGATGCATCTGTGGAGCCCTTCGGTAGATCCTTGCTGGGCACCCAGCAGGGCGCTGCCCTTGGCACTGGGGTGCAGCCGAGGACAAACTGACAATGTAGTGTCATGACCCTCAGAGAGCTTGCGTTCTGGGGAGGGAGACCAGCAGGGGAGGAAGAGCAAGAAGCCGTGGTTACATGGTGGTCAGCGCTGTGTGGGGACCAACGTGGGACAGGACACAGGACGGCAGGCCTCCCTGGGGGCCAGCTGAGTACAGTCCTCAAAGGCCAGGCGGGCAAGCTGGGGCAGGGGCAGCAGTGCGCGTGGGCCTGGCATGTTCTAGGAGCAGCAGGAAGACCCGACGCTGATGTGACTGAGTTATTAGCGGTGCTGCTGTGCACCTCGGCCTCCTTTGCTGCCCTTCACGGTCTGGGAAGACCCCCTGAGCAGACCCCTATGACCGTGACTGATTGGCTCATGCTCCGTGTGCCCAAGGACGGACTATGTCCTGTTCAGTCTGGAGGGCGGCCAGATCTTGGGTGAGAAGTTTCTCAGGTGGAGTGCGGGTCTTGACCCTTAGAAAGGCCCTGAGATAAGTGAGCAGCTGCATGTCCTCTGAATGCCTCTCCCTCTGACCTTTGCAGGAGCTGACGTCTCCCCGCCTCATCAAAAGCCACCTTCCCTACCGCTTCCTGCCCTCTGATCTCCACAACGGCGATTCTAAGGTAACCCCACTCCCCGCCCCCCTTTGGCAGAGCTCTTGACAGGCAGAGCCAGCCCGGCGGTGCTCTGGGCAACCGTCCTGAGCTCCTTGAGGCACAGGTGTGCGGAGACCCAGCAGAGGCCGTCCCTGAGCTTGTCTGGCCTTTTGTCCATGTTTCCTTTTTTAAAAAAAATATTTATTTATCTACCTACCTACCTACCTACCTACCTACCTATTTATTTGAGAGCAAGGCAGAGACACAGGCAGAGGGAGAAGCAGGCTCCACGCAGGGAGCCTGATGTGGGACACAATCCCGGGACCTGGGGCCACGCCCTGAGCCAAAGGCAGACGCTCAACCCCTGAGCCACCTGGGCGTCCCTTGTCCATGTTTCTAATTTGGGTTTTTCCTTACAGTCGAACTTGGGCTTGACTAGCCTTAGTCCAACGTCTGCTCCTGTGTTAGCCTGAGGACCCAGCGCTGCTTTCATGGTCTCTGGTTCTTCTCATTTTCTCAGCATGATGAGGCCTCTAATTCTCATCACCGATGTCAGGACCGGCCTGTTTCTGTGTCCCACTCATTGTAAAGTCGTGGTGTAGGACAGAAATGTAGTAACACACTCAGGCACCAGATGGTTCCACCAGATGCTGTTGCACGGAGGAGGGTGAGCCTCTGCTGGAGCCGAAGCCGTGCACATCTGGGGCTGACCTGGGGGCTGACCTCGGGGTTGACCTCAGGGCTGGAGGTGGGTCGTCCGTTCAGAGTGGGTCGGAGGAGCAGCCCCTGAGCCGTCCCTCCGTCCCGCCACAGGTCATATACATGGCTCGGAACCCCAAGGACCTGGTGGTGTCCTACTACCAGTTCCACCGCTCCCTGCGGACCATGAGCTACCGAGGCACCTTCCAGGAGTTCTGCCGGCGATTTATGAACGACAAGCGTAAGTGTCTCAGGCTGTGCGGACGGCTCGTTCACTGAACCCCTGTGTGTCCTTGCACTTTGCCCACATTCCCCACAAGTCCTGTGATGACCACGCAGGTTGGGCCTGTTTTCCCGCTGTTGGGTAGAGGAGCAGGGCTGTGGGGTGACTGGAAGCTCGTCAAGGGTCGTGGCCAGGGTGCAGCAGAGCGGGCATCCAAGTCGGAAGCCCTTCTCTCTCATCTGCATCATTGGGGTCCTGAAACGTTCCCCAGTTAGAAGCATTCCTCTTCCTGCCTGGATTTCGGACAGTAAAAGCAGAGGCCTGAATAACTCTGTTCTTGGTGACAGAGGCCCGGAGACATGGCCCCTAGCCCCGGGCTGAATGATGGGCGAGGTGTGCTTTGGGTGAGGGGCCAGGCAGTGATCTGCAGCAGGTGCGGGGAGGGGAGGCAGCTTGCCAGGGCCCTTCTGCATCTCCCCTCCTCGGGGCAGGAAGAGACCGGGTCACACCCACTGCACAGCGGCCTTGGTGGTGGGGTCAGCAGCCCCTGCCCGAGGTGGCTCCCCTGCTGCCATCCGTGGCTTCTCCAGGCACCCTTCCAGGACCCACAAGTGGGAGTTCAGTGAGGGCTTGCACCCGGAAGGCCCGAGATGGGCCACATCAGCACTTTGATTAAATCTGGACTGAGACGATTCCATACCCATGTCTGAAAATACACTTTCTGTTTTATTTTGTATCTCAAGTCTTAGTGTTCAGCCCCGCTGTCCAGGTTGTGTCCCAGTTGGAGGTTCTGCATTGAGATTGTGTGGCCAGCCTGGGGTGAGGTGCAGGGGGGTGAAGCCTGGAATATAGTGCCCCAGATGAGCTCCAGGTGGCCGAGCGGGATGGAAGGCCCGACCCTCACGGGTGCACTGGGGCTCCCGGGGCCCTCAGTGCCAGAGCCACCCCGAATCTGCTTCAGCGGTGCTGGGGGAGGGCTCAAGGGGAGGAGGCCACAGCACCTGCCCCACCGCCCCCGAGCTGGAAGGCCTTCTGCCCAGCCTGCCCTTCGCCCGGCCTCCCTACCGTCTGGCTCAGGCCCTTCATGGTCTGCCCGGTATTCGGAGGAAGCCGTCACTGCGGCTTCCACAACCATGTTCTTAAGTCTCAGCATGTTCTCCTGCCTCTAGAGAAGCAGTGAGTGGCACGGGGACGGCGCCCCAGGAAGACCAGGTGGCCACCAAGTTCAGACTGCCTCCCAGTGTGGGTCTTAGATTACCTCCTGCTCAGGCCAGAGTGGTTACAAGTCATCCTCAGGCCTCTCCATGTTTTAAAGGTCCCAGCCCAACACTGAAGTCCAAGGCCACACACACTTGCCATGATCCCACCAAAGCCTCTTGACACGCACACTTAGCTCCCCCACGTCCGCTCGGGTCTCCCAGTGTTGGCTGCCAGCGTACTGCAGCTTGGGCCCTGGAGGCTCGCATTCTCTCCTGTGGTTCTGAAGAATTTGAAGAATGAGGTGTAGGAACAGTGGCACGGCCATCCTTACTCATAGAGTGAGCTTGGAGGACCCGCTGATGGTTGGGGTGTTGTGACTTGTGCACTGGCTTGGGGGGTGCCTGGGGCTGCATGCCCAGGGGCCAGGAGCATGGAAGACTCGCCCTGTAGGCAGGGTGGGCCGCTGGTCCCTCAGATCATCTGCTGGGGTAAGCACACTGGGCTCCAGGAGCAGAGGGACCCAGGTGGGCGGCGGCAGGGGGTGCCTTCCCAGGGTGACACATCCTGAGTGGGAAAGGCGGTGTCCCTGCCAGCAAGGTCTGTACCCCTCTCTGCACCTGCTAACCAGAGCTCGGAGAGATGCAGGCACGTGCTGTCCTTGTGATCACCGACCCCGTGTGAGTGACCACTGTCCCCATGCCTCCCTGTCTCCACCACCTGTGTTCTCGTGTGCAGCGACCACTCTCCTCAGCCCTCACTGTCCCCACGTCACCCCTCCTGCTCAGCCCCCATGGTGTCCCCTGTGGGCTCTGCTTGCCTGTTCTGCAAATTTTCTCACGCAGCCCCTTGGAACGACGGGGTTTTCTTAGCCTGTGTGTTCATGGCTGTTGGACTCCTGCTCTGTCCCAGGGCTCAGGTCACCTGGACTGCGTGCCAGCTTGGGCCCCAACTCGGGAGGCCGGTTCTCTTCTCGGGGCCCCCGTGACCATTAGCCTGTCGGTGAGTGGGTCCTCATCGCCTTCTCTGGCCTCTGCCTTGTCTTCCCTCCAGTGGGAAGGAGGGCCCCCCAGGGTGTTTGGAGTGAGGGGGACCCCAGGCCCAGCAGCTAGACCTCTTCAGTGAGGAGACCGAGGCCCTTGCAGGCCAGGATTTACCCCTTGGTGGGTCCCAAACCAGGCCTTTTGGCTGAATCCCTGTCCCTTCTGTCGTTTCTGCCTCTGTCCCCCGACCGTGCCAGAGCCCCTGCTTCCTTCCTGGTAAAATGCGGGCTGGGGTCTGGTTGGGCTGCAGGGCCCTTTCTACTGAGATCCCGCCCTTAAGGCAGCCTCTGGCCTCCCTTGGGCTGTGGGGCCAGGCTGCTGCAGTGCTGCCACCTGCTGGCGAGACGGCAGGCGGCTTGTGGTGGTCTTGGGTTTTCCCAGCCTCGTCAGGTGTTTAAGTCTACAAGCTTCTTGGAGGCTGCGTTTTCTGCTTGAGGTGTGGCCCTGGCAGCGGCAGCAGCAGTCCCCTGCCACCCCACCCCTCGGGACCCGGAGGGGGCCCAGAGTCCTGCCAGAGGGGACGGAGCTCGCTCTTCCTTCCGCAGGCCCATGCGCTCTCGCCGCGCCCGGCCACTCCAAGAGGCAGGTTCTGTGTCACTCCCCTTGAGGAGGACGAGGCTCCAGAACCTGAAGTGGCCTGTCCAGGTCACACGGCCAGTGCAGGACGCAGAGGCTGTGTCCTTTGCCGTTCTGCTGTGCTCCCTCTGTCCGTCTGACCTGGGCACTGTGCTCCCAGCCACCTTGATGGCCCCGTGTTCCTTCCACCGTCAAGCCCATCTGCAATTGTGCACACTTCAGGGTTTGTCTTCATGTGGGGTGGGCCCTCTGTGCCCCCCTCCCAGCAGTGGTCACTCCATATCCTCACCACCTGTGTCCTTGGAGATTCCCCCTGGGCCGGGAACTTCTCGTGAAGGGGGATCCGTGGGCCCAATGTTTGTGAGGTGGACAGGCACCCAGGTGAGCAGGGGTGAGGGCAGCAGGGCCACCACTCCTGGCTGGCACCTGGTATGCAGCTGGGCTGCTTGCTGGTGGCCGGTGGGGACAGACATTCTCTGGCAGAGGCCTTCCTCTGTTTAATGCAGAAGCCGCCTTGGAAGTCTCATCTCTGCGTGAGTAGCTGGGTGAGAATCTTTAGTTCTTATAAAGAACGTTTTGAAGCGGCCTGGCTATGTGGATTGGCACATCCCCCACCTGCCCCTGTGACCCTCACCCCAAACCAAAGCCCTGAGGAGTGTAGGGAGTGCAGGGGCTGTGGTGAGGGGTGTGAGCCTCATGCATCAGGACAGAGCCTGCTGCCTGTCTTCATCTCTTCTACTCAGCGTTGAGGCCTCTTGCCTGGCAGGGCCTCATGCTCTGGTCTCAGCACCTCCCACACCTCTGCCGGCAGCAGCAACAGGCCCTATGTCTCAGTTCCACTGGGCGTCAAGCTCTTCCCAGTGACCACATATCGAACAGAAACTCTTGGGTGCCAGTAGCATCCATCCCCCATGTGAGCAGAGGCCTTTGCCCAGTGGCCAGGTCTTCAAGGCGTCCAGGAGGTGGGGGTGGGAGGGAGCCTGGGAACTCGTGGCAGGAGAGACTTGCACACGAAGCCTAAGGGACGTGGGACTTGAGGAGGGGCTCCTCTGTGGGATGCCCCTGGAGCCGAGAGCTTGTTTCTCTCTTCCTGAACCACAGCTCCTGGGCCGTAAGAGGGGAGCCTTCCAGAAGGCAGGGGCCAGGCCACCCCACTTTATGCATGTTTATTCCCCCCAGGCTGTGACTCACCTGTCCCCTTGTCTCCACAGTAGGCTACGGCTCCTGGTTTGAGCACGTGCAGGAGTTCTGGGAGCACCGCATGGACTCGAACGTGCTTTTCCTCAAGTATGAAGACATGCACCGGGTGAGTGCTTCAGGGGGCAGGGGTGCAGGCCAGCGCCCCGGCCCTGAGCTCCAATGCAGGAGCCTGCACGGCACAGCCTCTCCCAGATCCCCTGGCTTCCAGACAAAGGAGTCTGAAGTTCCAGGTGTGCCCACAGTACTCCTGGGCTGGTGCTGTGGCCTTTGGGCTGTGCTGGCCCAGGAGGGACCCTGCTCCAGGCGCCAAGGCTAAGGGCTGAGGTGGCAGGTTCCGATTTTCTCTTCTCGGCCTGTTGGCCTTACAGCAGCAGCATCAGGCTGTTCACACGGGGCATGTTCTTCAGTGCGTGGTGTGGGGCTTGGGGAAGGGAATGGCATGAGGTGGCTGCCGCCTGAACGTTCCAGGCTCGGCCGTGCTGTTGGAGCAGTTGAAGGCAGGACCTTGCTTGAGCCCTGGAGACCTCACCATGTGAAGGGGCCCACCGGCCACACAGGCTACACGCCATGGCGTCACTGCCCTTAGCACTTTTGAGGGCCGTAGGTACTGTGTGCTGAGTCCTGTCTGAAGTTCTTTGTGCGTGTGTTGGTTCACTTAGTTCTAGGAGCCTTTTACCCTCTCTGCT
The DNA here is from genome assembly GCF_048418805.1 of Vulpes vulpes. Lineage (NCBI taxonomy): Eukaryota > Metazoa > Chordata > Mammalia > Carnivora > Canidae > Vulpes > Vulpes vulpes. The sequence goes on from NC_132795.1 coordinate 52,091,424, forward strand.
GGGGCTGGAGCATCTCTGGAGGGACATTGTCAGGTTTCCCCTTTTTTACGACAGACAAAAGACAAGCCTTCCCCGTGTGCCTTCCGTCTCTGGGGCCTCTGCTCCACTTTGCTGTCAGTCCCCGCGGAGTTGTCCCCTCCTGAGCCTACTCTGGCCGGTTTTGCCCCATCCCCCCTAAGGTGCAGCTCCAGGGCCGCTCCATGTTGCTCAGTCTGGCGGGCAGTGTTCACGTCATCCCACCTGGCCTCCCCCTGCACTCGGGACACCACACGGTCCTGCGTCCCCGGCTGCTGTCTCGTGGGTGCTCCGTGGTCGCAGCCCAGCCCTCAGGCCATGGCTCTTGTCCCATCCTCGCCCCTTCCTGGTGACCCCAGGCCAGATGTGGCCCCTCCCCAGACTCGCCCTCCACTGGCACCCCCTGCACCTTTCCCCGTGAGCCTCTGGTGGAGGCTGTGAACTCGGCGTGTCTAAACCAAGCTAGAGGTTTCCCCTCACATCCTCCATAGGTCCTCCATGTGAGGTCGTGGCAGCCAAGCCTGTCTGTGTCACTCGGGCGAAAGTCAAGAATCATCCTTGACTTCTGACTTCCTTTCACACCCTGTGTCCATCTTCCCAATCCTGCGGCTTCTGTCTTCAAAATACTCCCTCATCTGACCATGTGTCCTGCAGTCTCCATGGTCCGGGTCAGCATCGCTTCAGGCCTGGATCATCGCTCACGTGGACTCCTGGGTGTTCTCCCTGCGTCCCCTGAGACCTGCGCACTGTGCCTCGGCTGCTCTGCTGGTGCCCACGCCGGCCAGATCACGCCCCTTCCAGCTGCACGTTGCTCTGGGTGCAGGTCAGGGCCCACTTGGTGGCCCGGTGCCCAGGCGTCCGGCTCCACACTGGCCTGCTTGCCATTCCTTCAGCTGGTGCGTGGCCTTCTGTTTCAGGACCTATACGTGGCCTTGCCTGGAATGTTCCTCCCCTCCAGTGTCCGCACGGGTCACTCCCTCACTTCATCCGGGTCTCGGCTCCTGTCAGTGACCCTTCCCCTGGTCCCCACTTGAAATCGGCCCCTCCGCTCCCAGCACTTCTCTTTTCCACATTTTTCTCCGCAGCATCTACCATCCCGTCCCGTATTTTATCCTTTGTGTCTGTGTTTTGCTCACTGTCCCCTCCACCAGAATAAGCTCCACAGGGGCTGGGAGTTTGGGGGCCTATTTATGCTTTTAAGTCCGAGCCTGACGCAGAACAGATTCTCAGGGAGTGTCTGCGGGTCGAATGGATGGCTTCACTGTAGGAGCCCTTTCTCCCTATTAGGAAACCAGGGGCCTGGGGAGCTGTGGGACCGGTGGTGGGGGAGCAGGGCCTGGTCCGGCTCCTTGCCGGGGCCCTGACCGCTCCCTGCAGTTGGTGGTGGTGAGTGGGCAGGGAGGACGGCACCAGACTGAGCAGCCTGGCGTCCTGACCGAGGCGGTGGCCCAGGTGAAGGCGTTCATCTGCCTGTTGGGTCCGGGAGAGTCCCCGTGGTTCCTGGTGGTGGGAGTGGGGACTCGGTGATGCTGGGCAAGGTCAGCAGGGCCTGGGGTGGAATTTGGACTCGATCATACTGGAGATCCGCTGGGAGACACGGAAGGAAGAGCAGGCTCTGCGTGAAGACGGAGAGCTCACTTTAGGCCTTGCTAAGTGTGCGGGGACTGTAAGGCCAAGCAGGGGTGCTGTGAGCAGCAGACCATATGACCCAAGCTCAGAAAGGGGGCGAGTGGTTTGGGACCCCCCGTGAGTCCTGCCTCTGCTGCCTGTGTCCTCATGCTGCCTCCCACACAGACGCCGGCCCGGGCCACGGGAGTTTGGAGACCTGGATAGGTACGCTGCAAGCAGGGGCTGGGGGTCCGCGTGCTGGGGCTGGCCCTTGCAGAACACACGGGGATGCCACGGAGAGGAGAATAGGTGGCCCAGCCGCCAGCCCTGCCTGGCTGACGGGCATGTGAGCAAGGCCACCATGGGGCTCCCAGACCCCGGCAGTGTGCAGGGGCTGACCTGGTGTTGGAAGTGGCCATCTCACCTTGGGACCCGTGTGAGCCCTGTAAGCCAGGAGATGAGACGGAGGATCAGGAGGCATCATCTTGGAACAGGGCCTGACGCGGGTGGGCCTAGCGGTTGGTTGGGCCTTCAGCAAGCATCTGTCCCTGTTCTTCCCACCTGTCAGGGAGCTGCAGTGCACACTTGAGGTCAGGTGTACAGACCGCAAGTCCACAACTTGCTAGACTTCTTAGAAGCACACATCTGCATGTCATCCAGATCGTCATCCAGATCGAGATCCAGAACATTCTGGCCTTTTCTGGTTAACGCCTCTGCTTCCCAGAGGCGGCCACTCTTCTGACCTCTGCTGGTAAACAATCAGATTAGTTGCGCTTGTTTCTGAACCTCCCAGGGATGGGCGCCTGGGTGTGCGCGCTGACATCTGGCTGCTTTTGCTCAGTGTAGCGTCTTGAGGTTCGTGTGCTTTGTGTGGCAGGGTGGTTCTCCTGTCCCTGTGGTATTTGTTCCATTGCAGCGGGAATCGCCACTGTGTATCAGTCCCTCAGTGTTGCTGTTTGGGGTGGTTATGAGTGGAGTGCTGTGAACGTTCTCACATCTTGGTGGACGTAAGCTTTCTTTTTCCCTGGGTGCCTACCCGGGGTGGGTGTCCTGAGGCTGGGCGTGCGGCTCCGCTGTTTACGTTATGCCTTATGCACTCCCGGGCTGCAGGCCTGGTGTGGAAGAAGAAGCTTGTGCAGCTGCAGACAGCTGCAGGGACCAGGGGCCTGGAGACCAGCTTCTTCCCAGAGCTGCAGGAGAATCGGCTGTTGTAGTTACTAAAGCACGCGGGAGTGGGACGCCACCTTTATGTAGTCTCCGTAGCTAAAACACAGGTTTGTGCCTGCCTCCTCTGGGTTCAGGCCAGGCGGTTAAAGGTGAGTGTTCACTCTCTGCCTTACTAGGCCCCTCAGGGAAGAATTTAGACCAGTTGCTTTCGATTGAAATCCAGACCGCCAGCCCCACCTGCACCTGTCTCTGCCTGGACCAGTGCTTTCAATGCCAAAGGGACCAAATGGCATTTCTTGTGGTCAAGGTCATCATTTCTAATTGTTGACTCTTTTTCCAGAAACCTCGGTAAGGGCCTGGATGTGTTTAATAGAGATGAAGTGACTGTACGTCCCATTTTTAGGAATTCACATTGTTTACATTTTATTCCAAAAAAATAGCCCCCAAGTGAACATCACTGGTCTCCAGGAGTGTGAACAGGCCTGGCACGTTCTCACCTTGGGGCTAGATGATAGTACTTAGCACCTGCGCTCTTGCTGTCCCCCTGCTCCCCCCCCCCCCCCCCGTGTATTCCCCCAGGAGCTCCTACATCTCACCCTGTGCTGTGGACTGCCCTGGTGTGTCACCCCACAAAGCCTGCGGTCCCCCGTGAGGTATTGTTGCCAGCCACAGGTGAGGAGTCTTGACTGTGACCAGGTGGCCATGCTGGGGCTGGAGCCTTGAAGCTCGAGAGGTCCTGCAAGCTGCCCGGAGCTACGCTGGGCACACGCTGGTGAATGTGCCTTCCTCCCCGGGTGGATGTTACACCAGTGGTGTGTTGTCCCCATTAGGGTTCCGTTGGCTGCTCTAGCAGTCTGGGTCCCTCTCCTGTGCCGTCCCCTCTGAGGGCCGGTGTCTTCAATCTCTGCTGCTGCTTTTTTACTTTCAATTACAGATACTGGGTGACAGGGCAAGCGAGAGGAACTCTTTCTCTTATTTATTTATTTATTTATTTATTTATTTATTTATTTATTTTTATGATAGTCACGGAGAGAGAGAGAGAGAGGCAGAGACATAGGCAGAGGGAGAAGCAGGCTCCATGCACTGGGAGCCCGATGTGGGATTTGATCCCGGGTCTCCAGGATCGCGCCCTGGGCCAAAGGCAGGCGCCAAACCACTGCGCCACCCAGGGATCCCCTCTTCCTTTTTATCTTAACATTTCTGGCGCTTCTGATCCTGGCCAACCAAGTGCCCAGGGCTTAGAGCTGAGCACTGACGCCTCTGCCTCTGCCCGGTGGGAGCCCCTGAGCGGGGACAGCTGCAAATGCGGGGCGCAGAGCCCAGTGGTGATTACCGAGGGAATCCAGAAAGAAGCCAACACTCAATCCCCAGAACCTTCAGCTCTCCCAGAACCTTTTTTTTTTTTTCAAGGTTTGCAAATTACCACAGCAAAGAAGTTAAATGGGTTTCTTTATCATAGGACTTCTCAGGGGCTTTACTCTGCTAGCTGCTTTATAAACCACCAAGGAGGCAACAGCCTCCAGCGTTTCCCTGAGTGGAACCTGGATGTTGCCAGAATTGGGGGACTGCCTGGTGGCAGGTCAGGGTTCTGGGCACAACATTTAGCCACGCACAGATTGAGAATATGAGGCGCCTTGGTAGTTCCCAGGGAAAAGAGCGGTGATGGGGAAGGGCTGTGTGTGGTGAGCAGGTGTGTGCCCCTCCTGAGACTCAGGCTGTGTCCCTCATGCTCCCACTATCCTGAAGGGTGGGGTGTCAGGGTCCAGACATGGCTTTATGTCCGTCGAGTCCAGCGTAACTGAATCTTCCCAGCAAGTCAGCTCCTCCTGCCGGCCGAGGTAGGCTGGCCCTGGGGCCTGTGTGGGGTCCCAGGAGCCTCCTTGCTTTTCCAGCTGACTGCATGGAAGGAAGGGGAAGGAGAGAATGAGCCGGTCTGGGTCCTGGCACAGTTCGGCAGTGAATTTTTACGTCTTACTGCTGTTTTAAAATGACCACAGTGCTCTCACACCTCACGTCTGCTGCAAGTCCCCCAGAGGCCTGGGGTCTGAATTCCAGCCCTGCCATTTGAGAACTGAGTGCCTGGGGGCAATTTCTTAACCTGAGTTTATTTCCAGACAAGACCACTATTAGGCTCTTCTCCAGGACCCAGTAAGGAAGTGTGTGCAGAGTACCTGGCGAGAGACCAGCCGAGAGTCTCGGGTCGGCAGAGGCGCCTCCTCTGACAGGCTCCTCTCTCTGCTCTTGTGTTCCAGGACCTGGTGACGATGGTGGAGCAGCTGGCCAGATTCCTGGGGGTGTCCTGTGACAAGGCGCAGCTGGAGGCCCTGAGCGAGCACTGCCACCAGCTAGTGGACCAGTGCTGCAACGCTGAGGCCCTGCCTGTGGGCCGGGGTACGCGCCCTGCCCCCCTCCCCTACTGCTGCCTGGGGCCCCCACAGCAGCATTTCCTGCCCTGGGCCCAGTTTCCCCAGGGCTCTCTGCTCCGTGAGGGTAGGAAGGTCCTCCAAGAGCCGTGTGGGGGCCCCGTGGCCAGGACTGCACCTGCGGCTGTGCAAGTGGCCTCGTGGGGCACGCGGGGTGACGGCCGGGATTTCGTTGGCAAGTTGTTTCAAGCAGGTGCCCTCCCTGACAGCCCCTCGGGGCACAGCCCGGGGCTGGGGCTGGGGAGCTTCGCGACCCCACTCCTGGCGCTGCCACTCCCCTGTGCTCGCACGGTGGGTCCAGCGCCAGGGTGGCCTGTCGCGGGGCTGCCCCAGGGCTGCTCCCGGGGAGGCCGGCCCTCGCTTCTCCTGCGCATGAGGCCCTTTGAGGCAGGGACGTAGGCCAGGCAGGAGCCCCTGCGGATCTGCCTGGAGTGCTGTCCATCCTTCAAAGCTCGGGACACTCGAAACGGCTTCACTGTAGAGCATCAGGCCTTAGAATGGCCCGACTCCTAGGTGGTGGCCGTGGCCACATAAACGCCCTCTTGGCAAGTACAGATTCCTGGTGATACTTGGTGTTGTGGACCTGCCGTTGGTTCCCAGCTGTGTGGATTCAGAGCTTCCTTGGGCGGCAGAGTGTTCGAGGCACTGGGCCGGAGGTGCCGCTGGAGCCCGCAGCCTGAGCTGGTGGACGGGGCCGGGCCCCGTGTCCCAGGGTGGGGGGGCCTCGGGAGCTTCTCCAGCTCCTCTCTAGAAAGTGCTCTTCTCTACCAAGGGGCTGGTGGGGGCGGCTGTCTGGCTGACGGGGCGGTTTCTGAAGGTCAGGGGGCGAGCAATCCAATGAGACCACGGTATCTCACCAGTGATTTCCTGGCTGCATCTTCACAAATATTTATTATTTAAAATTTATTTGCTATTTTTTAGTTTTGCTTTTGCTGTGTTTTGTTATCCTTGGATGTGACCTTCTCTCCAAAATACCCCTTTTGGTTCATTTGCATGGTAAAGAAGTGTCGAGAACATACTGCGTGCCCATATGCTCCTTCTGATGTGTTTGCTTTATCATTGTTTACCTTGGTTTTGCTTTATTTCAGTTCTTTGATTTTGTTTTCTTTTAGCACATTGCCTCTTTGCTCAGAAGACCTCCTTGCGTTGGTGAGAACGCAGGGCTGGAGTAGCCAGCTGCATTGCTTAGATTTGATTCATATCACAGCATAAATTGCACTGTCTTGATTCCAAACCCTAAACCAGGTGGGTGACTCCTTTGATGAGCTCTCAGCTGAGAAAAATAATCAGGGAAAAATATATTTATAGTGTGGTTGGTCTAGAAGCTTCTCATTTTGTCCCTGAGGTCTCATTAGAGGGTAGCAAGAACAATTTCTCTTCTTGGATTTTTTTTTTTCCCTCTCTGACACCGACATAGTTTTTCATTACCAGAGAGGAAGCTGTTGGCACATTAGATCTGGTGGCTTAGCGTTTGCGGGGTTGCAGTTTCATACTTGAGGTCTTGCCGGGACAAGGACTTCTGTTAATAAGGGACCTAATGAAGGATATTTGCTGCAGACAGCCAGGGCTCTGACCTCAGAGATGCTGACTGGGAAGGAATCTGAATCGACCATTTCAGTCCCCTGAGGCTGTTAAAAGCCTGGTGGCGACGCTTGGGGGATGGTCTTCACTGCTCCTGGAGCTGGGGGCTCGGAACCCCCGCTCCTGACATCCTCCCGGGCGCCGCTGGTGTCTGACCAGACCATCTGAAGGTTTTGTAGTTAAAAGAAAAGTGGGTCTGGTGGCCTCGGGCATCCTGAGCTGACTTTCCCTGCTAAGCCTTCCTAAGTGAACAGGTAGCCCGTGGCCCCTCGTTAGTCCGCAGGCCCCGGGCTCCTGCATGTCAGCCGGGAGAGGTGTCTGTTTTGGCCGAGCCCCCCAGAGCTGAAGCTGCGCATTGCAGCTGGGCCTCGGCCCGGACTCACTGACGTGGGGGTTGAGTCAGCCAAGAGCACCTCTGGCATCTAGTTGCAAAAGCCGGTTTACAATGCGACTCTTCTGCTCCCTTTAGATTCCTCCCCAAGGCTGCATGGGCATGCTTCTCAAAATCTTCACCCTTGACCCGGTCAGAAGGCATCCTACTCACCATAAAAGTTTTCTGCCTTTTTGGATGATTTTTTGTTGTTGTTTTTCCTTTTCAAATTCTCCAGAACCAAATGCCGCCTTGGTGGAGCTGTTGAGTCGTGAGTGAGTAATGATATCACGGAGGACCCCAGAGCACATGATGCCCAGAGCTGTAGATCCATTCTACAGACAGGGTCCATCCTCTGGGGCGTCATGAATCACCCTCCGCATGCCTGGGTGCCAGCGACACACCAGGGAACAGAGCAGAGGCCCTCCTTGCTCGGGAGCCTCAGCTCTGCATACTTGTGCTGCTGGGCTCACGCGGCAGGGAAGGGGACACCTCAACAACCAGACTTAGGGAAATGAGCTCAGCTCGTCCGTGATTCAGGTGGCCTGTCCTGTCCATAGGCCAAGGTCAGAGGGATCTGGGGATAGATCTGGAACCTTCTAGAACCACTTCCAAGGCTTCCTTTGGTTCGGTGTCTGGCCCGACAGCAAGTGAATTCAGCAAATTCTGCTCTCGTTTGTGTTCCAGGAAGAGTCGGGCTGTGGAAGGACATCTTCACCGTCTCCATGAACGAGAAGTTTGACTTGGTGTATAAACAGAAGATGGGAAAGTGTGACCTCACGTTTGACTTTTATTTATAATAACAGCAACAGCAAACTTGCATGCTCACAATACCCAGACACTCAACTAGCTAAAAGTCCCGTATGCACTCATTTGTTCCCTGCTGGACGAACTCCGGAAGCAGTGAGGCCCGGGGGAGGGAGGGAAGCAGCCGAGACGCTGGAGGGAGAGGGGCCCTGCTTCCGACCCAGAGCAGCTGTCTTGCCTTGGGGATTGGAAGTCTCTACAAGTCTGATTAAAAACGTGGTAAAGAGCGCAGTTCTGATGGCCCGTATCATCAGTATAAAGTCTGTAACATATGCAGCTAGAATGTCTACCTTTTACAACCCCACATTATTTATTGTATTTTATAGAGCTTTTCACTGGAAATCTAAATAAATGTCAGTAAACCAAATAAAAGTTCATTTCCGAGGGGACTCAGGAGCGAGCCACACCCGAATGGTAGAGAGATCTCAGGGCTGACTCTTTTATTTTTGTAGTTTTGTTCTGCAAGGCACAGACCTTCTGTTCTCACCTGGCCCGGGATGTGGGTGAGGACACAGGATGAGTAGGGTGGGGGGCGCTTGTTCCTTTTGATGAGTTCAGTTCTTTGTAACCTTCCTGAACAAAGCAGAGACTGCCCGCTGGGCATTTGCAGAAAGGACACCCCTCTGGCGACTCCCAGCGGGCGGCCTCAAAGGCCCAGTCCCGAGGAACCTGTGGAACATTCCCTGAGGGAACCTGTCCGGTGAGGCCAGCACACAGGGTCTAATGCAGTGACCGAAGAAGCTGCCCCCGAGCCTGTGCGGAATCTGAGTTCTCATTCTGCTCGAGCTCTTCTTCCCTGAGGCAGAAACCCATTTCTGCAGGCAAGCAGATGCTTGACAGTAAGTTCCTGAGACTTGATCACCATTCAGTGTTTCCGTCTGTACCTGCGGCTCTCGGCCACGGGAGAACCATTTGGCGGGTGTGACGCCCTCTTTCGCTCGGACTGGTTGGCCATCTTACCTTTGTACCTCGGTACCTGAGGGAGCAGAGGGGGTGTCTTAACCTTGCTTCACTGTGTGGCCCCCATTTGGCTGGAGAAGCATCGAGACTCGGCCAGGTAGCAGGGCCGGCAGCCAGTTCAGATGTGTGTCGCCGCGCTGGTGGGACTGGCGTTGTCCTGGATCTTTACGTGTCGGGAGGGTCGCCGCTGTGTGAGGGTCTCCGTGCTGCGTTGCTGTCTTGGAAAAGGTGCGGAAACGCGCCCGTGTTTTATTTGTAAAGGAGCAGCTTGAACAGGACAGGTGGCATGCAGCATCGCATGGTGGGCTTGGCAGCACCTTTTCTGTGTATCTGTGAGGGAGGCTGCTTTCTGTGAAATTTCTTTTCTATTTTTCTATTTTTAGTACTGTATGGATATTACTGAGCACCACACATGATACGTCTGTGCTTGCTTGCATCTTTAATAAAGACACGTCCCATGCCTTGTGTTGAGCGTCTGCTGATGGGTGAGAGGGGCCGTATTTCAGGGCAACTCGATGTGGGCACCCTGGACGCCAGGTCCCTGGGGCCGACCGCAGGGGTCGCAGACCCGCGTTGGCTTGGCTGTTTCCCTCCAATCCAGACGTTCCAAGCGGTGAATCTCCCTCACTGTTCGTCCATTCACTGTTGATCTTTCTTAGAAGCTGAAGGGGGGTGGAAAAAAGGAGATGGGGTGCAGGGCCTGCCTGGGAGGGTCCCGTGTTCCGGATCTGGAGACAGGCCCGGCCGATTGCACTTGCCCACTTTGACTTCCAAAGCGCACCTTCCTGATTGCCAGTGGCAGGAGCATCCAGGATGTCGTCTTACCTGACAAAGCTCAGGCTTCCTGTTGTGTTATTTTCGAATAGGCCAGTTCCCTTAGGTCTTGGGGGGAACCCCCAGAGCTGAAGTTGGGCTCTGAAGTTACCCTGGAGCCCTGGGCCCGGGTCAGTCTGTGGAGCGTCCAGTCTGCTGCCCCAGAGGCTCTGCTCCCGGGCCGTTTGCAAGTCAGCCGCGAGTCCAGGGGCGGCCGGTGTTTCCTGGCCCCGCGCACTTGCTGCGTCGCTCCTGTCACCCACTCATTTATTCAGGAAGCACGAGAGCCTCCAAGGCCCCGGCGCTGCTGTGGGCACAACCCCTGTATGTGTTCCAGCTCGAGGACCAGAGGGACCTGTGACAGCGGGGAGCGGGGGGGGGGGGGGCAGTGACAGGGCCAGGCTGGGAGCCTGGGAGGGCTGAGGCGGCAGGAGCTCCAGTGGGAGCGCAGCCAGGAGCCAGCTCTCCGAGGGCCTTCAGTTGGGCAGTTGAGGTCTGGTAGTAGGAACTCGGAAGCCCCGGGAGGGTTTGACCAGAGGAATACTTGTCTGGTTTGCATTTTTACAGGCTCCCCAGACTGGACGGCTTGAGGGCCTTGGTCCTGGCTGTGGGGTTCACTCAAGCTGCAGAAAGGGGGGCAGTGCCGTGTTAGATCACCCCCGGGGGTCCCCCTGGCCTGACAGGTGGTCTGAGCATTCGTGAGCAGCGTGTGCCAGGCTCAGCGCTATCTGCGGTTCCTGCCTTGCACACTTGGAGCCAAGGCCAGGGGGACGTAATCTGAGGCATGGGTGAGTGAAGCTCACCAGCCAAGCCGGTGGGGAGGACGAGTGATGGGGCGGAGTGGCTGGTGAGGGCAGGTGGGATCTGAGTAGAGCCATGAGGGTGAGCGGTCTGGCCAGACCAGCCGCCACGGGGGTCCCGAGTAGCAGGTGCTGCCTGGGTGCCCAGCCTTTTGGCTTCACAGACCAGCGGGACGCAGGAAGCATCGCAGGGCCCAGCCCAGGGTCCTGCTCCCGCGCAGCAGCGTCAGGCCTCGGCAGGCGGGGCTGTCCCAGGGTCCTCCTAACTCTGACCCTGTGCTACCCGGGGCACGACATGGGTGTCCCTCCTCCCGTCCAGGTGCTTCCCCTGAGAGGAGTGGGGAGGCCTCCGAGCAGACGCAGCAGCCCTCCCACCCCAGTGGGTCAGCCACCGAGGTGGTTTTTTTTTTTTTTTTTAAGACTTTATTTATTTAGTCATGAGAGACCCAGAGAGAGAGGCAGAGACACAGGCAGAGGGAGACGCAGGCTGCACGCAGGGAGCCCGACGTGGGACTCGATCCTGGGACTCAGGAGTCACACCCTGGACCAAAGGCAGGCGCTAAACCACTGAGCCCTCCAGGGATCCCCCACCGAGCTGGTTTGATCTGGTGTCATGATTTACACGGGAGACCATCTCTGTCCACGTCTCCCTCACAGAAGGGTCTTCTTCACAAGGAGCGAGGTGGCTTCTGAGCAGAAATAGCAGCCACGTCAGGGGCTGGCTCTACTGGGCAGATGCCCCCCGTGGCCGCGGCCCGTCCGCCATGAGCCTCATCAGGCCACCGCTGGGACGGCCCTGCCGCCACTGTGGGGCCTCAGCTCCACGCGTACAGGCCACGTGTGCAGTCCCCAGCCTGGCAGGTCCAGGTGTGCGACAGGTTCCCACTTTTCTGAGCGGGTGACTGCTGCTCGAAACAGGTGGAGGGAGTCCTCAGGTCCTTGGGCAAGCACCATGAGTGTCACTGTCCTGTAGGGCTTGCCCCCACCCATGCAACATCCTTGCCCACTCTTCCTTGTAGAATGAGCATTTTCAGACCACAGTGGCACGTTGGTCAGATGGCCTGGCCTCGCCCACCGAGGAGTGCCCTCTGACGTCCCCGACGGCTGGTCACCCTGTCCCTGACAAGCTCGCCCCCTCCTGCGATGGCCATTCTGTTGCTGGGGTGCCCTCAGCCATGTCCTCCGGCCCTTGCCCCAGCCTGAGCCTCTGCTCCGGCCTCCCTCGCCGGGACGGCAGCCCTGCCTTCACCTGGGGAGCGGCCCCTCTGCTCCGCTGCCCCCACCTTGGTCCTCCCCCACCTCACTGCGCTGCCGTTGTCTCCCCCTGTGGACAGTGATGCCCAAAGGCAGGGCCGTGCCAGGCCTTTCCCTAGGTTGGAGTTTGGCATATAATCAGCACTTAATAATTGCTGAGGAAGTGGCATCTTTCATTGCTAGGGTGGATTTTGCTTTTTCTGAAAACTGTCTGCCCTGCACCTTCTCTGCTGCGTGCCCTTGGAGCTTGTGTCTTCCGAGATGAGAGCCGGGCTGCTCTCCTGTCTGCCCACCCCGAGCCACCACTCTGGGCCTCTGCTCCCCCACTACATGCTTCTTTCTTTGCTGTTAACCCGGCCGTGCTCTGGTCATCTGAGGTGCCCTCCCCGGAACATCCTTCCTGACAAATCACTGGCTTCTCAGATGTAGGTGTAACTGTGGGAGGGACAGTTTCTGGTGCCCATCCTATCCCTGTCTTTCTCCCTCTGTCTCAAAGCCCAGAAACACAGGACCTGTAAGAACGGCTTAGACCCTTCGCTGGGCATGCCTCCCCCTCTTCCTTCATCTCCTTTCTGGGTGTTTATTGAGCATCTACACTGTATTGTCCCAGTGTGGGTCCTGGAGACACAGAAGATTACAGTAACTCTCCCCTTCAAATTGAGCACCCCACTGCTCTGTTCCCTGGGGACTCTGCTCTCATTTATCACCCAAATACCTACGGAGTGAGCCCAGGTGGGGGATCTGAGGACCTGGGCTCTGGAGTCCTGGTTCTGTCTTGGTTGGCAGTGTGACCCCGGGCAAACAAGCTGCCTTCTCTCAGCCTGAGTCTCCATCCCTCCCAGATAGATGTTTTGTAGTAAACAGTCTCTAAGATTTCTTGTGCTCGTTCAGGTCTCTATCCTTCAGCTCAGTGGGCCCTCCTGGTACCTGCAGCAGACCACTGCCCAGCGTATGTGCACAGCTTCTCGACAAATGGCAAGCGGAGTGGTGCAGAGAGCCAGCACTGGGCAGATCCAAAGCAAAGAGAGGTGCCACCAAGGACAGCAGGCGGACTGCTTCATGTCAGAACCAGGCCACGGGCTGGGGCTGGAGACAGGTGGAAGTAGATGGGGGCAGAGGCCAGCAGGAGGCATGCCAGGTAGAAAGAAATAAGATACACTCAAATGAGTCGGGCACCCCAGCTCTGATTCTGGTTCTGCCAGTATCTGTGGGACCATGAGGGAAGCCCCATTTCATCCTCCCCTAAGGGGGATGTCTCAGCCCAAGAGTCTTGATATTCCACCCAGCACAAACATTCTGTGACTCTTAAGTGGTCCAACTGTCCATTGACTCCAGCCAGGTGGGGCTGACGAATGGGGGAGACCGGTGAACTTGAAGCCAGTGATGGACTCTGCTAGCAAGGGCAGAGAATCAGTCACAGACACACCTGCCACACAGCTTGAGCCTACAACCGCCATCTCCAAGGCTTGCTGAGCCTTTGCCAAATCTACGCATCAGATGACAACTTGATTCTCACACTTGGATCCCTGTGAGCTAGTTGGCACCGGATGTCTGAGCCACAGTCCCTAAATCTGCCCCTCACCATTGACGGAAGGAATCTGTGCTCTATTAAAAGCATTCTTCAAACAGCAGAGAATGCTAAATGTGTTTAAAATGTAAAAACCAACCAGAAAATGCATTTTATTCTCCTGAAAGTTGTAATCTTTGCATATCTCCATGGTATTGAGCACCAGCTGGGAACAGAAGTCCTAAAATACCCAAGCAAGGCCATCTCTGCAGAAGGAAAGACTCTCAACAGAGCCAACAAGACTCTCTCTCCTCCGATTTATGCATCCCCAAAAAACTTTGAAGTGGATTGGTTAAGATCTTGTTTTCTCCCTAGTGCTCCTGTCTCTCAGTTCTCTCCTTTATACTCCATGGTACATGTGATTTCCAGAAAAAAAATCTCAAATACGTTGGTGGCTTGGAACTCGTCTCACTCTGCTCAAGAACCACTGGCTGTTTGGACCTCTGGGTCCACACTGAGGCTGTTCCCTCTGCCTGTATTGCCATTCCTCAACATAACGTGGTTGATGCTGATTTAGGCTCTGAGCTCAGTACAGGCATGGTCCTAATTCAAGAACCACAATGGCCCCCTCCTGCTCCTTGAGCACTGCCAGGGGGTCGGAGCCACTATGCTGCCTCTCATAACATACCCCAGACCCAGTGACCATCTGCTCCTTCAGGCTAGGCCACAGCTCTTCCTTGGCATGAAGGAGTTAGCTCATAAGAAGTGGTGAAGTCAGCAGTGGCCAGTGAAGCATTGATGGCAGGACTGTGCCCACTCACTGCCGAATTCAGCTACACCTGGTCATCCAACAATCTCTGACTGCAAGCACATCATTTGTTGCTTGCCACGCAGGCCCTCTCTGGCCTGGCACTGCCGCTCACTCCGACGCCCTGACCTACACTCCCAAGGCTCTCTTTCCCACCCCCGATGGACTACTTTGCCCTCTTGGAAAACCTTCCCTACTACCTCTAAGGGCTGCCGATTCGTGTCTACCACCTACTCTGAGTTGGCCTTAAATCTCAACCTTTAGGAGGCTGTTATGACTCAATCTTAGCTCACCAATGCTGCCGTCCTATAGGTATTGGGGCTTCCCTGCTTACCAGAGATGTTAGGAGGGCTGACAATTATAGCAGCCAGACCTTCAGTGGCTGGGGGCTGCCTCTACCCTGGCGTCTCTGCCACACGTGAGGCCTCTAGAGAAGGCCAGAAGCGTCCTCAGCCTGGAGAATGGGTGACTGCTGTGTCCCACTCCCACCTTGAGACAGGATGCGGTAACTAGCACCTTTCTCCCCAGAATAGAGCGTGCCAGGTGCTAGAACCTTCAATTCTGAAGGAGTGTTAATCCCCTGGAATAGTATATTGGCTTACATTTGTTAAGAAAACATTTTGTAACTTTTCAGGCTTCCTTTCCAAGATCTATATTCTCAGCCCCAAGTAGATGTAAGTAGAGATGGTGCTCATTTGTCACTTTGTCACCACGCTGTGCTTAGCACAGTGCCCCATTCCTATCAGGTAATCAATAAATGCTTGTTACCTAACTAAAGGCAAATTAAATGCTAAACAGCACTAATTACAAGCTGTTGCAAGATCCTGGCTCTTAGCAAAGAGAATTACTTGTGATTGTCGGGGGTTTGCCCAGGTGTAGGAACATGAAATTATTTTCCAACTGCTGCTTTATTCCGAGGGGTGGGCCGTTCTTCCAAGATTGCTGTAACATAATGTTCAGAGGGCAGGATTCATTAAGATTCTAAATGCCAGTATTCCACACTGTGGAGTCTTGTTCAGGAGCAAGATAAGTGGATTTGTATTCTTTTTTTTAAGATAAGTGGATTTTGATGTTTTGATTCCCGGTTCCATGAAAGGAGACGACCAGTTACTATTACAGGAAATCAAGAGCTCATGAGTGCGTTAGCACACCGCAGGGGAATGAAAACATGCAGACATGCTACACGGAGCCTACACATAGTCTCTGTCCAGGCATCACCCTAAAGCAGGGGCAAAAATGACCCCGTTTACAAATAATAATTATTTGTAGTGACAGTGTTTAAAATGTGCCATTTAATTTCTGGCAGATTGTACTAAAATGAGCAGCTGCAGCAGCCGTCAAGGTAAATATCAGAGAGAAAGCATCTATTTTCGTAAAGAACAAAATAAGTAGCTTTTCCAGAGGAGCTACTTATACCTCATTTATTTTTACTTAATTTTTTTTTCTTCAAAGGACAGCTCAGAAAACTCTGGTCTCCATTTTATGAGGCCATCAAAAGGACAGCAGTCGGAGCAATCTTTTCATAGTGGATTTCCAGGGAAGTTGTCAACTCTCATTTAGATGCATTATGTATCTCTACCACATGTCTGCACTTCCTTCCTTCCTTTATTAATAGAGAAAGTGGAAAACAGTACTTAACTTCTTAGGGGTTAATCAGTTCCTGCTGCGTATTTCTCCACATGAAGGCATAACTTCCACTTACAACATCATTATTGATTACGTGAAATGATTTCAGGCTGAACTTAAGTCCCTGAGGTGTACAGAATTGTGGTGAGTATTCAAAACCTGGAGGGAGGAACCGAGGATTATTGCCGCACAGCTCTCCGTTATCCCGAGCTTCCTCTTGATTGCTGAGGGGATGAGCTGTCTGTTGGCTGTTGTAAGTGTGCAAATATTTTCTCCAACTTCCCATGGCTTGCTTCTCCAGATTACCATTAAAGGTTTTGAGCAGCAGATTCCTGCATAGGAATAAGTGGTGGAGACTGTAGCGATTCCTTGGGCAGGGAGTGTTAGAAATTTAAAGGATGCCAAATGGTATTTTGGACCAAGGTAATAGGTTCAGCGCTGTTGAAAGTAGATCTACTACAGGCATCTAAGGTAGCTGTCAATGTTCTGTGGAAGGTATGGTCAAGGAAGACAGCAGTGTCCTGCAAACTCCTTGGGCCACTGTCACATTGCAGAACTCTGGTCTGGGTGAACAAAGACCAAACCGAATCTAATGGACTTTAGGGGCTTATCAGGACAATAAACAAGTGAAGTTAATTGAAATATTGTAACTAACAAACACCTAAGTTAAGTCTTTGTGGAACTGAAAAAATTTCCAGGAGCAGGGAAAACTCTTTGGAGTGAAGATGCTCTTAGGAAAAAAAGAAAAAGAGGATAAACGTGACTAAATCTCATGTCAGATTGATCTAATTAGTCACCTAAATTCATGAAAAAATCATCCTTGTGTTCAAGGAAATAAATGAGGATTTTGAGTTTCCCAATTCTTGGCAATGTTACCCCAATTATATGTTTCACTCACCTACTGAGTTCAGATCAGTTCAAAAGACATATATTAAGTCCCTGCTAAATTCCTTGTTTGCTAACACAGCAACTATCAGGATATTTCACTTATAATTTTCCCTCAGAAAAGAGTGTTTCTAAATACTAGAATCCTTACAAAGGCTGTCATGTAGCAGCTTATCATGTCACTTTATTTTGAACAATATATTGCTGCAACTATGCTGGTTTTGAACAAGCAGACATTTGATGGAATTAGAGAGAGAGAAAGACAGAGAAATTTAACACAGATTTAGTAAATTTCTAGACTATGTCATTGTGTTTTTTGGTGTTGGACATGTTAGATGTCATTTTAAATATGCCTTCAAAAGCATACTTTAAAACAATAGTGAGATAATCCTGGAGATTACAAAGAGCCACAGAATATATTTTTAAAAACAATTTTTAAAAACAAGGCTCACTGCCACAGAAAAGAAAATGGAGCAGAGCAGTATCTGAAGAGATACTGGCTGAGAATTTGTCAAAGCTGATGAAAGACATTAAGACACAAATTCTAGATTTGCTACAAAACCCAAGCAGATAAAGACAGAAAACCACATGTAGGCACATCTTGACTTCTGGAGAAAAGAAAGAGTAACAATGACACAGAAGACTTTGCAGCAGAAATGATGGAAACCAGAATATAACTAAATGGTATCTTTAAGATGTTGAACAAAAATAATTGCAAACTTAGAGATCTACACTCAGAAAATGATCCTTCAAAAGTGAAGGTGAATAAACACATTTTCAGATAGATAAAAACTGAATTCATTCATTGCCAGCAGACCTACACTAAATACAATTTTTAGTGTCATTTCTGATGGAACCTGAAAGTATAAACAGCAACAACAAAAAATCAGTAGAAAAATGGAAAACTTCAACTCACAAACTTGACTGTATTAAAAAACCCAACAACTTCACTAAACAACTGCAGAAAACACATTATTTTCAAGTTCACATAGAATATTTACCAAAATTGATCACATAGTGAGCCATAAAGTCAGTGTCAAAAAATTTCAACACATTGAAATCTCACTTTTGTGTTCTTGGACCACAGTGGAATTAACCTGGAAACCAATAACAAAAATGTAGCTAGAAAATGCCGAAATGTTTGTAATTTAATATAGCTTTATACTACCATGGGTCAAAAGAGACATTGCAATGGAAATTCAAGCAAGATTTTGAATTGAATATTAATTGAAATCTATCATATCAGAATTTAGAAGATGCAGGTACAATCATGCTTATAGAGAATTTATAGCCTTAAACACATGTCCTAAAAAGAAGAAAGGGTAAAAAACAGTGACTTATATATATCATGATGCTAGGAAAAGGATAGCAGCAAATTAAATCCAAAAGAAAGAAAGAAGAAAAAAATAGGGAGCAAAACTCAATGATGTGATTTTATTTGAAAAGTCTAACCCATTGATAAACCAAAGAAAGACAAGGTATCCCTTTGGATCTGACTACAGTGACCAACTGTCCCAATCTGCCTGGACTGTTCCAGGTCTAGCACCGGACTGAAGGATTCATGTCCCAGGAATGCCCCCTATCCCTTGGTTGGTCACCCTAGATCCACAGACACTATACTAAAGGGACATTACAAACAATATTATGCCAATAGTTTGACAGTTAAGATGAAGTAGACAAAATATTTGGAAAACATAAGTTACCAAAATAGACACAAGAAGAAACTGAAAATCTGAGTAGTCTTGTAACATAGAACCTTGAACCAATTATTTAAAAACCTCCCACAAAGAAAACTGTAGGACAAAATGCCTTTACCAGTTAATTTCCCGAAATTTTCAGAGAAAAATAGGCAAACACAAATATCGCACAAACTTGGACAGAGCTGGGAAAGTAGAAGCACTCTCCAACTGATTCCGAGGCTAGTATAATCTTGTTATAAAATCTGATAAGAGGGACGCCTGTGTGGCTCAGAAGTTGAGCACCTGCCTTCCGCCCAGTGCATGATTCTGGGGTCTGGGGATCAAGTCCCACATCAGGCCCCCTGCATGGAGCCTGCTTCTCCCTCTGCCTGTGTCTCTGCCTCTCTCTTTCCATGTCTCTCATGAATAAATAAATAAAATATTTTTAAAAATCTGATAAGAACATTACAAAAAAGGGAAACTACTGGTCATTCTCTTTCATGAAAATGACCAAAGATTGGCAAACTTTTTTTTTTTAACATTTCTTATTTATTTATTCATGACAGAGAGAGGCAGAGACACTCTGCCTCCGTCATTCTTTGAGCACTTGCTCTATGATATAAGATATTCTAAACTCATCTCTACTTTCCTTGCTTTGGTCCTGAAATCCTCCATTTCTCCAGAAAATTCTGGTTCCTTTAAATGAAAAGATATTCAGAATCCAGGGTCTGGGCACTGGGGCTGCCCATTGTCACTGGGATGACACCCCAGGCCTCACAGTGGGCAGAGCTCCAGGGGATACATGCGTACCCACACATATACAGATATACATTTACATATACATTTATTTCTATAGCAACCTCTCCCTATATTGAAAACCATGAGGTCACACCAGTACTGCCAATCCTAATCCTGTACCTCAAGGTTCTTTCCAGCTTTCTTGCTGTTCATATTTGTAATTACCTTTTCAGACAATGAGACACTTGGCTTCTGTTATTCTTAGTATATTTATTTATTTGATTGGTCTCCCTGGTACAAGACCATCTCCCATCCCCAGTGCCCCACCGTGCCACGTGGATGCTCTCTTCACTCCACTTGGGTTACATCCCACTCTGGACTCCTATGGCTTCCCTTAACGTGGCAGATACTGTTTATCTCTGCCCCATCAGACTTTAGGACTTATTAGAGAGGGGACAGGAAAGAAGGGAAGAGGGAAGAAAGATGAGCTTTTCTTTTTTTAAAAAAAGTTTCCCATTTATTCACTTGAATAAACATTTCTACAATGAGGATCTTCAAATGGCCAATGAGCCCATGAAAAAGATGGCCAACAGCATTCCCTAATGACTTAGGGAAATGCAAATCAAAACCACAATGAAATACCACATCAAGGTACTAGGATGGCT
Source organism: Vulpes vulpes (assembly GCF_048418805.1). Taxonomy (NCBI): domain Eukaryota; kingdom Metazoa; phylum Chordata; class Mammalia; order Carnivora; family Canidae; genus Vulpes; species Vulpes vulpes. The sequence continues at coordinate 52,111,130 of NC_132795.1, forward strand.
GTGGTAATAATAAAGCCAAACCCTCAAACCGGAAAATAACAAGTGTTGGTGAGGATGTGGGGAAACTGGAACCGTCCTCACACATTGCTGGTGGGAATGTGAAATGCTGCAGTCACTATAGAAAAACTTTAGTGATTCCTCCAAGAGTAAAACTTAGAATTATCACATGACCTAGTGATATACACCCAAAAGATATATACTCCTAGATATGCAGCCACAAGAATTGAAAAGAGGGACTCAGACAGATACTTGTATGCCAGTGTTCACAGCAGCATTATTAGTTGTAGTGAAGACTAACCCAAGTGCCCATCAATAGACAAAGGGATAACATGTATTTTCCCTGTTTTTGTGTTTCCTGATCCTTTGACATCATGGGACTTGCAAACACTGTAGTGGGCATTGCTCCCAGGGTGAGCCACTTTCATAGGTAATAAAGGTCTTATTGAAACTACACAAAATAGCCTGCTGACCCTGCCTTGGCTCTCTCCCTTGGAAACCACAGTGAAGGCTCTGTCCACATTTTCTCCTCAGGGTGCAGGGCAGCGTGGGGAGGCTGGAGAGAATGAATGAACAAGATCACAGTGTACATATTCCCTCTGGCCTTAGAACCAAGAGGACGGGCAGCCCCGGTGGCACAGCGGTTTGGTGCCGCCTACAGCCTGGGGTGTGATCCTGGGGGCCCAGGATCGAGTCCCACATCAGGCTCCCTGCATGGATCCTGCTTCTCCCTCTGTCTCTGCCTCTCTCTCTCTGTGTCTATGAATAAATAAATAAAATCTTAAAAAAAAAAAAAAGAACCAAGAGGACTTGCTGAAGGACTAGATGTAGAGGAGGAGGCAATGATCATAGATGGATAATCACAAGGCTTCCTGGTTTGAGTGGCGCCACAGATTGTGTAACAGAGTGAGGGAGGTCAGAGGATCAAGCAAGGGCTGTGTGAATGGCTGAAGCCCGGGGAGTCTAATACACACCATGGAGGGACAGAGGCTGGCGATAAGCATAAGAGGACCACCTGGGTCAGAGCCAAAGGAACCGCAGGGTCCAAAGGCCATGCAAAGGGGAAAAATCAGTAGTGGAGACTGACAACTGAGTAGTTGGTGATTTAGGATGAAACCTTGGATTGTTTGGCTTCAGAGGAGTGATGAGAGCGTGTTTCAGGTAGAAGGGTGATCAACTGGCCTGAATGCTACTGAGAGGTCAAGGGAGGCAAAGTCAGATACAGATGAAATGTTCATGAACACTGAACAGGCCCCAGGGAGTAGATCGGGTAAGACTGAGCAAAGGTGAATGGTCACAAGAGAGAGCAAGCATAGACAACTCTATAGAGAAGTGGGGTAGAGGGGAGCAGAGAAATGGGGTGGAAACTAGAAGAAAAGATTTTTTTAAAAAAAGATTTTACTTACTTATTTATTTGAGAGAGCACAAGTGTGGGGGGCAGAAGAGAGGGACAAGCAGACTCTGCTCTGAGTGCAGAGCACGATGTGGGACTTGATCTCAGGACCCTAAGATCATGACCTGAGCCTAAGGCAGACACAACTGACTGAGCCACCCAGGCTCCCCTCTTTTTTTTTGTAAAGATGTGAGATTCTAGAGCATTTTTATGAGAGAAAGAGGTGGGGGGAGGAAGGAAGAGAGAGAGAGAGAAAGAGAGATGGAAGGAGACTCTTGGTCCTTACGGGAGAGAGGCAGTGACCTAAGTCGTTTTGATCTAAGGACCCAACTGTTCAGCCTCAGGTTCTATTTACACCCTTGATAAGTTCAGGGGACCCCGAAGAGCTTTGGTGTTTGCGAGTTCTCTCAATATTTGCCGTTATCGGAAAGCTAAACGGATAAACATTTTTAAGTATTTGTTTACAAATTCATTTATTTTTTTTTTAATTTTTATTTATTTATGACAGTCACAGAGAGAGAGAGAGAGAGAGAGAGAAGCAGAGACACAGGCAGAGGGAGAAGCAGGCTCCATGCACCGGGAGCCTGACATGGGATTCGATCCCGGGTCTCCAGGATCGCGCCCTGGGCCAAAGGCAGGCGCTAAACCGCTGCGCCACCCAGGGATCCCTACAAATTCATTTAAAATATTAATAAACCCATACCATATTAACATTTTCGAGAAAAATTATCACGCTTTCCAAAAACATTTAGTGAAGAAAGAGGCAGTTCTAGATTTTTGTAAATCTCTTTAATATCTGACTTGATAGAAGACGGCTGGATTCTCTGGTCTTCGTCTGCATTCAATCTGTGGCAGTGTCATGCATCCTGAAGCTTCTGGAAAACCCTAATGCACACACCCACGAGAAAATAAGAGTGAAAAGGCAAGGCACATCTTCATATTACTGTGAAAAGTCTTGTTTTAAAAGACCTGATTGATTTATTTGCAAGAGAGGGAGGGAGGGAGAAACAGACTCCCCGTTGTCCAGGGAGCCCAACCCGGGGCTCGATCGCAGGACTCTGGCATCATGACCTGAGCTCAGAGCAGAGACTTCACCGGCTGAGCCACCCAGGGGCCCCCTTGACACTAGTTTTGCCGATTCTGGTCCCCCCCCGGCCCCCAAGGGCCTCAGGACCCCCAGGGGCTCCCAGGGCACACTCTGGGGCGCACAGTGGCCGCGCTGGGCAACGAGGTCCCAGCGATGGCCAACGGGCGTGGGATTCGGGGCACAAGCGGAGGGCTGGCCTCCTTTGGGACGAGAGCGCAAGAGATGCGCGCCTCGGGAGCTGCGGAGCACAGGCCGCTGCAGCTGCGCGGGAGGTCGCGGAGGGCGAGCCCCTCGCATGGAGGGAAGAGCCGCTGCCCCTGCCCCGCGGTGTGCAGCCAGCGCCCCTGCGCGGCCCTGAAGGCGCAGGGGGATCCTCGGCAGCGCCGCCCCGGGCACGCCCCTGCGCACCGGGGAGCACGCAGCGCTTCTAACTCCTCCCCGGCCTCGGCTTCCCATCTGCAAAATGGGACTCATCAGGGCGACGGTCCCGGAGCGCGGGGTCCGAGGGGGGCTGCGCGCGCAGGGGGGAGGGGGGGCGGCCGGTCCCCCCCACCGCCCCCCGCGGCTCTCGGCCTCCCGCGGGCCCGTCGCAAGACCGCCAGCACGTGCTCCGCGCCGCACCCACGTGCCTCCCTCCCTCCCTCCCTCCCGACCCCAGGCCCCGCGCTTCGACGCCGGCCGGACCGCCAGCTAACGCGAAGGCCACGTCACACAAACCCGCTTCCATGACGCCGGTGGCCGGGACCCTCCGCGGGTTCCCGCGCCCGAGGCACAGGCTTCCGGCGGAAGTTCCTCCCGCGGGGGCGGAGCACCGGCCAAGCCAGCTTACCCAATCGGAGTCCCGCTTCTTGGAGGGTACGCGGAGCCGTTGTCCAATCAGCGAGTGTCGTCGTTGCTCGGGCAACAGCGTCCTAGAGACGGCGAGTGGGCTGGGCTCCTGTGGCCGCGCGGCCTGGGGGGCGCGCTGTGCGGCGGCCCCGCGAGGCGGAGGATCGACGAGGGGGCTCGGGTAAGGCGCCCGGCCTCGGCGCCCACACCGCGTGCTGGCCGAGGGCAGGCGGAGGGCCGGGGCGGGCGGCTCTGAGGGGCCCGCCGCCCCGCACGCGTGTCGGCCGCCGTGGTGGGCGCTGGCGCTCCTGCGGGCGGCGGGCGGCGGCGCGGGCCCCGCATGGGCTGACGTCGCCGTGGTCCCCGGGGGGCCCCACGAGAAGTGCTGGGGATGCCCTCGCCCTCTCGCGCCCCCACCTCATTGGTCTCAAGGATCGTGACCTCCCCCTGGCACAGGGGTCCTGCGCCCACGCGAGAGGGCACTGCCCGGACTCCCGCAGCTAGCGAGCTGCAGGGCCAGAAGGCACACCTGGCACTTGTGTCACGTGCTTAAAAAAAAAAAAAAAATATATATATATATAAAATCCCTGGTCATTCTAGAACATTCTGTGTACCCAGAGCACCATCATCCTGGTCTCCCTCAGAAAGTTTATCTGGAAAGCGCTTTCTGAAATGTGCTGTTGCGCAGAGCGTGCTGAAGATCATTGGCTGAAGCCTCCCCCTCCTCCCGCTCCCCTCCCTCTCCCCATCCTCCCCTCCCCCTCCTCCTTCCTCCCTCCTCCCTCTCCTCCTCCCCCTCCTCCCTTTCCATCGTCTTCCCCTTCTTCCCCTCCTCCCCCTCTCCCTCCTCCCCTTCATCCATCTCCCCCCTCCTTCTCCTCTTCCTCCTCCCCTCCTCCCCTTCTCCCCTTCCTCCTCCTCCTCCTCCTCCTCCTCCCCTTCCTCCCCTTCCTCCGTCTCCCCCTCCTCTGTCTCCCTTTCCTCTCTCCCTCCCCCTTTTCCCTCCCCTTCCTCTGCCCCTCTTTCCACTCCTCCCTCTCCTCCTCCTCCCCCTCCTCCTTCCTCCCTTTCCTTCCCTCCTAAAAATCATTGCCTGTCAGAATGCCTTGTCCTGGTTAAGAGGACTCTTACTTATTTCTCAAAAAAGAGATTTAGGGACGCCTGGGTGGCTCAACGGTTGAGCACCTGCCTTCGGCTCAGGGTGTGACCCTGGAGACCCGGGATCGAGTCCTGCTGTCGGGGTACCTGCATGGATCCTGCTTCTCCCTCTGCCTGTGTCTCTGCCTCTCTCTGTGTGTCTCATCAATTTTTTTTAAAGGCAATTTAATGATTCTTGAGTCCTATGTGCCTCTAAATGGGTGGACTTTCAGAAATACTGTAAATGAACTCGTCTCTCACATGCCATAGCCCCTTCGACTCTTTTATCTATTGTCTTTAATTCAACCAATGTTTCCTTGGCTAGGTTGGTTGGTTGTGGGGGGCGAGGTGTTGTGAAAGTGGAACAAGCATGGCCCCTTGGATTATCTGGGAACATTTGCCTCCCACTGGACCCTACTAGGAGCTTCTTGAGAGCCCCAGGGTTATTTTTGTTATTTGTACTTTCATTTTCCCTCCCCCTTCAATTTCGTGCTTGGCTCATGGGAGGTGCTTGCAGACATCTGTCAAGAAATGCTTACTTGAGACTTTAAATTTGCTCTTCAACTTTGGCCTTTCCCTGCCCTTTTTGCAGCCATCCACCTGTTCCCCGGTGCACAGAGATCTCTCCGGTGCTCTTGCTGTGACTCCTGCAGCTGACTGGCACATGGAGACAGAACCAGCTCCAGGAGGATGTTCAGTGGGCCGGTGCCTGCCCAGCGCAGGAAGCCACTGGGAGGCCACTGGCTGTTGACAAGACAGTTGCTCTAATACAGCTTCTTCACAGGTGTGTATCAGGAGTAAATGTTGGAGGGTAGCAGTTGCTGGGAGTCACTGTAGGTCTTCCTGGAGGCTCCTTCGCCTGCCAGGATTGTCAGATAAACTGTACAATGCACGCAAGAAACTGCAAGTGAGGCAAGAAGCTAACAGTTGCTCTCTTCCTTCAAATACACAAGCGAACTGACCTTTTTGTGAAGTGTGTTTAAATGTAGGCTTGCACCATCACAGAGATTGGATTCTTGTAACTTTTTTTTTTATCATTTTTTTTAGGATTTTATGTATTTATTCATGAGGGACACACAGAGACAGAGACACAGGCAGAAGGAGAAGCAGGCTCCCTGTGAGGAGCCTGATGTGGCACTCGATCCTGGACCCCGGGATCAGCTCCTGAGCCGAAGGCAGACGCTCAACCACCGAGCCACCCAGGCGTCCCTGATTCTTGTAACTTTTAAATATTAATTCAGCTTCAGTGAAATACTATCCAGGATCCACACCATTTGGGAGAGGAGCTCTGAAGGAAAGGGTTCTGTTTGAGAAAAGTCTAAACAGAACAATCAGTATGTTCAACTTCCAGTACTGAAGAGCTTTGTTTATACCTCTTGGTTTTGACCTTTTACTATCTCTTTTTTGATTCACTTTGTTTTGGTTGTTTTTCTTCTCTGCATCTATTTGTACTTTTATAACTTCTGCTTCTGCTGCTAGACCTACAGTGACCACTGCTATTCCTGGCTAGTACTTACCAAGCACTTACTGTGTTCCAGGCACAGCCTGGTGGGGCCTCATGTCCATGTCCAAGTTTAGTCCTCACCACCTCCTTCCAGAAGGGAACAGTTGCTTTTTTCATTTTGTCGATGAAGCAAAAGAGACTCAGAGAAGTGGAGGATCTTCCAAGCAGAGAGATGGTAGACTGTGCCTTCTACTCCAGGATTGCAGAACGTCTGTGTTCTTGACTAGTGCTTTGGCACTCAAGTATTTATATGCTTTCTAGTCCCCCAAGACTTCGAGATGACCTGTAAGAATATATGTAATACGGTAGGGCATATGGGTGGCTCATCTGCCTTTGGCTCAGGTTGTGATCCTGGGATTGAGTCCCACGGGGAGGGAGATGCTTCTCCCTCGGCCTATGTCTCTGCCTATCTCTCTGTGTCTCATGAATAAATAAATAAAATTTAAAAAACACGTAATATGGTAAAATAAACACATGGTAATCAAGCTCACGAAGACTACAAATAGAATAGAAAAGTAACATCAGGAGGAGAGAAAATACTCAGATTGTCCATAATTGTTAGTATAGTTGGGTTGCCAATTTAGTTGTGTGCTTCTTGTAAACTCAAGAAAAAAGAAAGGAGAGAGAGAGAAAATTGAATTTATTTTGTCCAGACAACTAAACCATCTTTTAAAAAATTATTTATTTACTTATTTGAAAGAGAAAGAGTGAGAGCAAGCAAGGAGATAGAGAGGGACAAGCAGACTCTGCTCTGAGTGCAGAGCACGATGTGGGACTTGATCTCATGACCCTGAGATCATGACCTGAGCCTATATCAAGAGTCAGAGCCGCCTGGCCGTCACCCAGGTGCCCCCCACCCCCCCGCACCGCCCTGCAAATCAAGCATTTTAATTCCTCTGGAAAACTAAAGCTTTTCTAAGGTCTTGAAAAGGTCTCGTGTAGGTCTTGATCACGAAGCCTGGGCAGGACTTGATTACTACCAAATGGCTACGGTGTACACTCTGTGTCCTCACAGTTAGGGAGAGGAGGTGAACTACTACATTTGTGTGTGATGAAAGAACTTTGCATGGTTAATGGTTTTCAGTAACACCTTCTGAATTTTATTTTTCCCCTAGGACTTTGTAAATACTGTTGTCCTGTACCCTGGGTCAGTTCTAGTAATTTGTTTGCTTATTTACTTAACAGTTATTTATTGAGCCCCTGCTATATGCCAGGACCTGTTTAGACATCAAGGATACCGCAGTGAGGGTCATGTCACTGTCCTGATATTCTTGATGCCTCTGCCCTGTCACTTTCTTCAGCTTGGGTTTTTTCTGGGCCAATTTCAGTTTTTCCCTCCTTTGTGGTTTTATAAAACCCTGAGAGGACACTCACCACTTACGCCGTAACTGTCTGCATGTTTCTGTGCCTCTGATCCATGTTCTGTGTGTTCCCAGGACATAAATATAATAGCAGCTACCAAATAGTGGCCACAACCTACTATGTGTCCTGTGATTTAGATACGTTATCCCGGACTCTTCTGCAGCCTGAAGAGCACTGGCACTTAACCATTTTTTGTTCCCTTGACCTTTGAAAAGCTGGTGAAAGCAATATATCCTCTCTCTAGAAAAATCTCACAACACTTTTGCATTTGATCTCAGAGGGTTTGGGATGCCTGGGTGGCACAGTCAGTTAAGTGTCTGCCTTTGGCTCAGGTCATGATCCTGAGGTCCTGAGATTGAGCCCCACATCGGGCTCCCTGCTCAGTGGGGGGTCTGCTTCCCCCTCTCCCTCTGCCTGCTTGCACTCTCTTGCAAATCAATCAATCAATCAATCAATCTTTAAACAAAAATAATCTCAGAGGGTTGAAGATATCCAGAAGCACGCACGTGAACCCTAAATTCCAGGTTAAGAATACTTGTTTTAAAGAGAGATGTTGTTTCCATTTTGCAAATGAGGAAACTGGGTCGGGGGAGGCTAATTAACTTGGGAGCTGGATGGGAGATAGTGGAACCAATTGGACCCCACGTCTTCTTAACTTTAAACTCTTTGTTTTTTCCATTGTCCAAAGTGTAGATGCTCAGTAAATGACTGAGTGAGTGTATGGAAGGCTAAAAAGAGAACTTTATAGGGGATGTGTCCCAAAATATGATAAAACATCCATATGATATCAGATTAGACAAGCAGAAAGATTTTTCTCAAGTATTCGGGTTTAGCTGCCAAAATCTTTTGTGTTGCTTGCAACTTTTTCCAAGTGACAATCTCTCCCCTCCTACCCCATGATACCAGTTCCAACAATTTTTGCTTCTGATGCCATTTCTGTTTGGCTGCACACATTTCTTACTCTTGTGTTGAATTATGTTTTCTCTGGATGCCAAGGCAGATGGATGGCACTTTTGTTATGATTCTGATATAAATAGCATCTGTTAAAAACTGGACATTAATACTTATCTGGCAAATAAGCAAATGTATCAGTGAAATAGCCCTCTAATTGTGTTTGCCTGTGGCTAAGAAGTGTATTTGATGGTTTCTGACTTGGTGCTTGTGTAGGGGCATTGGATTCATAAGCCTTCTTAATTTCTACCTCACCAAGTTCTGAAGTAATTTTTAAAAAGATTTTATTTTTAGTAATCTCTGTGCCCAGCATGGGGCTCAAACCCACAGCCCCAAGACGAAGAGTCGCATGCTCCACCCACAGAGCCAGCCAGGCACCCTGAAGTCATTAATTAATGTCTCCAAATACAGAGAATTCTAAACTGCGGTGGCGTGAAGCCAGTGATGACCTATAGAACTCATCAGAGTGCCACACTTATGCCCAGGGCACTGCTTAGCTTCCAGAATCAAGATTAAGATTAGGGATCCCTGGGTGGTGCAGTGGTTTGGCGCCTGCCTTTGGCCCAGGGCGCGATCCTGGAGACCTGGGATCGAATTCCACGTCGGGCTCCCGGTGCGTGGAGCCTGCTTCTCCCTCTGCCTGTGTATCTGCGCCTCTCTCTCTCTCTGTGACTATCATAAATAAATAAAAAAATTAAAAAAAAAAAAGAGTAAGATTAGCCCAGTCTTCTTGCCCTCGCAGTGTTAGGTGTTGTCCATTGTGGTCCATTGAGTACCTGGCTGTGGGGTAGGCACCGGGTGTGAAGAGCAGCCCATCCCTTCACTGGAGGGGCTCACCAATCAGCAAGGGCCACAGCTAAAGAGCCAACGGAAAGGTCTGGAAGCAGAGAGTCAGAGTGAACATAGAAGTAGGGCTAGAGCGATGGCCTGGGAGGCACCCATACTTTTACTTTATGCTTTTTGTCCCACCTAGCCCCACAGCAAAGGACTGGGATTATAGTATTTTTGACCTTTTTGTCCTTTTCTTTATTAAATAAAACTACTGGCAGAACAAAATGATGAGACCAAATTATCTGTAAAAGCATGATTAGTTTCCGTTAAGAAGACAGGAAGGAAGGCCTCACGAAGGAGGGGCTGTGCCCTCCATCTTGACCAGTGAATTGCAGTGTGCAGGCAGGGGAGCTGGGGGGAATCCTTGCAAAAGCATGAACCAAGCTCAGAGGTGAGGAAGGACACGGCCCCCATGGAGGGCTGTGTGAAAAGGCAGCCCTCGTGGAGCACTGGCATCTGGTGGTCGCTCAGGGAGGGGGCAGGTCACTAATGTTGGGAATGAATGATCTTTCCCCCCACAATTAGGGTTTTGACTACTCTGGATACCCTGGAGAAGTATTGCATTTTTTTTTCTTTTTTAAACTTAAATGATTTTCGACTCACAATGTTGCAGAATTGGTACAGAAAGTTCCTCTGTGCCCCCAGTCTCCCCCTCGTCCCCACGATAACATTTTACAGAATAATCATAGTACAACGATCAAAATCAGGATGACGCCATCAGGACAGCACTCGTCACTAAAGCACAGACTGGATTCAAGTCTCACTAGTTTGACATGCACTCTTTTTTTTTTCCTCTCGGCACATCGTTCTGTGAGATTCTAACACATGTAGAGTTCTGCACGGCATGTTTTTAAGCCAGGGAGTAACACAACTATATCTGCGTGTTAGAAAGATAAATCGTGGGAACGGGGGAAGATGGGTTACAGGGAGAAGGTGGGACCCAGAAGCAATGTGTGGGGCTCTTCCTGGAATCCAGATGAGTGAGAGTGAATGCAGCTGTGATGTTAAGGGTGGAGAGGAACAAGGAATAGATAGACGAGTGTTTTGCAAGTAAATTGACAGTCTTTGCTAATTGGTCAGAGAGCTGGAGGCCAGAATCAAAGACAGGGATTCCTGCCTTGATTTACCAAGGTTCGAGAGTGGAAGCAAGTTCATTCTTTTGCTCAGTGAGTTTGAATACCCATGACTGCTAGCCCCTGGCCTGGGATCGGGAGGTATACTGATGACATAAATTAACTTGGCCCTTGCTTCTTTGGAATGTCAGTTCTATGGAGACAGGCATTAACTGTATTATCCTCATACAGATAAGTCATTTCAAACTGGGCGAAGGGCTACAAAGGACCACAGAGGTCATTGTGGAAGTGTGTAATGGGGGCGTGGCCTAATGTGGGGGTACCAAAGAAGGCTCCCTGAGGAAGTGTTATTTGAACTGACATCTGTGGCATTGGTTTTGGGCGGGAGCAACAGCAGCAGCATCCCCTGGGAACTTTCTAGGGAGGCGAGTTCTCAGGCCCCACCCTTCCCAAGATCTAGATCTAGGATTGGGATCTGGAGCTGGAGCCCAGCCATCTGTTCCTAACCAGCCCTCTGGGTGGTTCTGATGGATGCTCAAACCCACTGATCTTGGCAAGGAGGAAGAGTGCAATTAGGCAGACCTGAGACAAGGATGAGTGGCCTGGAGGGGGGCGCTACCACCCTCGAAAACAGAGCTTCGGTGTAGGAAGACCTTGTCCGAGGGCCAGCCAACGGTCACTGTGGCTAAGGCTCAGGGAACTGGAAACACATGTTTCCACAATCAACAGCACCAAATCCTTCAGTACCAAGGCCAGGGGAAGGGGTACGACAGACAGAGAAGTAGGCAAGGGTTGTCCTGCATGGCCTTGTGATACCATGAAGGACTTTGTAGGGTTACGTGTGTGATTGTGGGGTGTGTGTGTGTGTGTGTGTGATCTACACATGGGCAGATGAGTGGTGCTCATATTGTGTTGACATAAGATCACTCCCCTGGGAAACCAACAGTTTAGTATGAATTCATTTAGAGGACCTGCCTGAGGCTTTTTTTTTTTTTTTTTAGATTTTATTTTATTTATTTGACAGAGAGAGGGAGTGTGGGAGAGAGCACCAAGCAGGGGTAGCATCAGAGGGAGAGGGGGAGGGAGAAGCAGGCTCCCTGCTGAGCAGGGAGCCCGATGCGGGGCTCGGTCCCAGGACCCTGGGTCTATGACCCAAGCTGAAGGTAGACGCTTCCCCGACTGAGCCACCCAGGTGCCCCTGTCTCAGGTTTTTGACACAATTCTCTAGTAAATTGCAAAATCAGCTGATTATTTTGCAGACCCAGAGACTCCATTCTTTTTTTTTTTTTTTCCAGAGACTCCATTCTTGCAGCTTGGTAAGGTAAATAAGAAAATCTGCCTGCCAATCTGTGCTAACTCATTGCTCTCTTATTTTCCAAAATCCACAAATTCAGGAGTCGTTAATTTTGAAGGAAATGAAACAAAATAGCACCAAAACACACGTTCCCACAATCAACAGTACCAAATCCTGCAGTACCAAGGCCAGGTGAGCCACTTCACGTCCCTGACCGCTCGTGTCAGCCGGCGGGGCAGAAGGTGGCCAGTTCGCCGTACTGTGTTGGATGTAAGGCCTCCCTGGAGAGAAAGTGCTTTCTTACAAGCTGATGATGATAGTATCATTTCCGTCTGGTTTGTATCATTTGTGCAGCAAGCACATGCTAAATGCTGATTTTTGGGGCCAAAATTGTCTAAGAACTTACATATTTATATCAGCAAGTGTCTATACATCTTACAGTTGAGTGTTCTTAGTTCAGGGCTCAACGTGACTACAAATACTCCACAAGTCTGGGGACATCAGCAAACTGCTTCACCACGGGGCCAGCGGTGCAGGTTTTCCCTGTGGCCACACGCTCAGCTCCCCCGATAGGTGGCAGCAGCAGCAAAACTTTCCCTTGCTGAACTCAGGCGGGCAACCATGGCGACTTTGCCTTGCCAGCATCCTAGGACTAGCTTGGGCCTGGCTGCACTATAAATAGGATGTGTTAACCGCTCCTTGTCTGCTCACAGGAGCCGAGGGAGGGAGCGGAATGGTTTCCAGCTCGTCCGTTTCAAAAGGCTGCCAGGGAAACAGTTTTTGAGTTGGGAACAGCTGTCTGACAGCCAACGGGCGGTCAGTTTTCCTGACACCACTTGTTTGTCTGCTGCCTGTTGCCGTATCTGTCATCGAGTTAGGTGTGGGGGTGAGTCTGAGCATGGTCCCTAGGTAGTGGATTTTCTGAGACACTTTCGGAAATTAGATTTTTGTGTCCGTGATTGAGAAGGCACATTACAAACAAAATGGTGTCAGCTTTTTCTTTAGGATTTGTGTTCCCGCTGATAGAAGTTATCACAAAACCACAACACTCGGCTCAGTTAAACTTAACGTTCGCTATTTTTCGGACTGCCAAAATCAGATGTGGCCCCTGCCGTCATGATGTTAATCGTCTAACGGGGAAGACAGGCACGGGACAGTCAGAAGGGTCTTGGGTGTTAATTGAAGAGACCTTTCTGATGCTGGTCACCAGTTCTCCGGAGGGACCAAGAGTGAGAAATCAGGAGTGATGCTGAAACTTCTGCATTGGGTGGCGAGAAGGTGGGAGATGACCCTAAACGGGATCCAGGTGACCCTAAACTTTGGGGCTGGGGGTTCAGAGGTGTAAAAGCCCCATTTTATTTCACGGAGCCTATAATCCAGGTTGTCGTTTCCCAAATGCGAGTGTGACTCCCAGCCGTAGGGAGAGCAGTGTCGGGAAGGGCCAGCTGTGATGAGAGGCTACAGAGGAGCACGTAGACAGGGTGATCTAGGAGACCTCGCCGAGGAGGTGATGGTCACACCCCAATCTGTAGGTACCTGGAGTTTACTGGGTGGCGAGAGGGACCCCCACGCCGTGGGAGGCCAGAAGGGGAGAGTGACGAGGCAGGAACTAGGCCACGGGCTGGCTGGGCGGCCCGGTAGGCATGTTTTTTCTAACATGCTGCGAGATGCTTATTAAAGATCTTTTAAAATAGAAAAGATCCCTGTCCCCCCCCCCCCACCGTCTCCATGTCACATAGCCACTTTTGTCCCTTTTGTGGCCCCTGTCCTCCCGTGAAAACAGGAGGGAGGGCATTTCTGTCATTGTGTTCCTAGGATCTACCCATTGTACCTGTTCTCTTAACATCATCCTGAACACATTTTTACTTTTCAACATATTTATAATCATTATTTATACTACTCTGTTAAAGCATATTAATGTTGAGATGTTTGTGTTGTATTTTGAATTTGATTTCTGAGTTTGTGTGGGTGTGTCTTGTAGTGTGTGTGTGATGGGGGGTAGGCTTGGAATGTATGCTGCAAGAGGTGGTATTCGTTAAAGTGAGGTTCAGGAGGAAGGTGAGAACCCGTGTGTGGGGATGTGGGGAGCGCGTGAGTAGGGGAGACCCTTGGTGGAGGAAGCCTGTGGCTCAGACACGTGGGGCTGCAGGCCCTGGAGGCAGGTCACTTTATAACCACAGATTTTTCTGCTAAATTGAATTCAGTTGACTGGCTAAATTGTTTTTTACGATACCCTATCATTTGGAATATATTTGTAAATCAGCTTGCATTCTTACAATCCCTATGTTTAGAACAGTAGACGAGGGGTTGCCAGCCGAGTCTAGGATATTGAGGGGACTGTGAGGCTGGGATCTGGGAGGGGGCACAAACCCCAGAATCCTAATAGTTGATTAGATTGTTATGTAGATGACTTGCTTTTGCTTTTCTACATGTTCTTTTGAGTAGGTTGCAGAATTGTTAGACTGTTTGGCAAACACAAGGTATCCCTTGAGTATGAGCAAGTTTTCTTATTGTTCTATCAATATATGCAGACCTCATTGTGCTCATCTATGTGTTTATGTGAGAAGGCACACAAGTCATTCGTGCACCCATGCAAGTGTGCATGCACGCGCGCGCACACACACACACACACACACCCCTGGCACAGCTGGCAAAAAGCCTCGCATTAAATTCAGGAGAGTTCAAGTCTGGGGCCTCATGAGTGAATTTGGCTTTTCTCTCTGGTTTAATTTCTCTACCTCTAAAAATATGGATAATGGTATCTGATTGACAGGGTTGTCACAGGATTGATGATGAACTGATGGTCAGCAAAATAGGCACTCAATTACTGCTAGGCGCATCTTCTAGAATTGCTTCAGTGTAACACTTGTGGTCTTTTATTTCATTTTGATATTATGCAGGGAACTTTACAGAGCCTCCTTCAAAGACTATATACTCATACATCAACTTTAGGGTCTCCTAAAGCAGTGGTCTCAGCTGGTTAACACACAAATGGCTGGGTCCCCACCTTCAGAGTTTCTTGTTGGCCTGGGGCAGGGCCTGATAAAATGCATTTTTTAAAAGATTTTATTTATTTATTAATGAGAGACAGAGAGAGAGAGAGAGGCAGAGACACAGGCAGAGGAAGAAGCAGGCTCCATGCACGGAGCCTGATGTGTTAAGGGAACCAACCCCTTCAGTGATGGGGTTGATCCCAGGTCTCCAGGATCAGGCCCTGGGCTGAAGGTGGCACTAAACTGCTGAGTGCCCAGGCTGCCCTAAAATGCATTTCTAAGAAGGTTCTAGGTGATGCTGGTACTACTGGTTGGGGGACTACCATATTTTGAGAACCACTCTTTTAAAAAAATTATTTATTTATTCATGAGAGACTGAGAGAGAGAGAGAGAGGCAGAGACATAGAGGGAGAAGCTGGCTCCCTGTGAAAAGCCCGATGTGGACTCAATCCCAGGACCTTGGGATCATGACCTGAGCTGAAGGCAGACGCTCAACCACTGAGCCACCCAGGTGCTCTGAGAACCACTCTTTTAAAGCTACTTTTCAAAAAAAAAAAAAAAAAAAAAAGAAAGAAAGTTACTGTACCTATCTGTGTGTCTTCTTCAATAGCCTTTTAAAACTAATTTTTAAAGGTGGAAAGGAAATGTGTTTTCAAATAATACTATTTGTGACAATAAAAATCCATGTTATTTCTGCATGAGGTGTCTACAGACAGACTAGCTCTTCTCCTCCTTGGGGTGAACTGAAGATGGCATCTCTCAGGAAAAGTCCTGAACCCCAGAGAGAGAGAGTGATTTAGGTCACATTCTCAGCCACTTGAGGACAGGAGGTCACTGCATTTCTACCTGCTGCGTCAGCATTGTTGTTCACACAGTGGGGATACCCTTTCCTGTACTTGAAGAGCATGTTGCATTTTTCCAAAAATCCTGAGTTAGACGGTGAGCTGCTGCCAGTCGGGCGGTTCATACTTCTCCTTCCATCCCTCCACCCTCACCCATGTGTGGCTGGCTGTATTTGCTGAAGAATGAGTGAATCGCTGAGAGGATAGTTGCTTGGAAGATGTCCATACCGTGAATGTTCAGGTCGAGTACCAAATAGGCTCTCTATTGTCAGAACTACCTGGATCTGGCTCTCTGGAATATTCACATTGTAAGTGAAGTCTCACTGGCTTTTATGATCCTGCAATCGGTAGAAATTAGAACTGGAGAAGACCCAACAGGTCATCCAGACCATTCTCCTGCTGGAAGAGGATTATTCCCTGCAGTGTGCTCAGTAGCATTAGGAAGAATTACTTTTCATATGATTATTATTTTTTTTCATGCTGTCTTCAACTAAGTGTTTCTTGAATTGAATCACTTTGTATTCAAGTAATAAAATGCACAACAGGCAGTACATTTCTGGGTGATTATCTCACTCCTCAGGTGGTGTAATAAGGCATGAGGCCAAAGCCCTGGCATGCCTTATTGTTATTAGGAAGGGAATTTATGAATAAAATAAAGCAAGTGGTTATTTGCATCAGCAATAACCACAACCAGGAATGCAGTTCCAGCAGGTCCTCCCTACGTGCTTGCAGAGCGGGTTGAGGCAGGGGACAGCGCTCCTAACCAGCCAGGCAGCTTGGGGAGCCAGAGATGTGCCACCTCGTGCAAGGAGCATGTTAGGAGTTCTGTAAAGAGCACCAGGAAGGCCTTGGTCACGGTGACCATCTGAACTTGATGCCTGGGACGAGCTCTCCTCCCGGACCCGGCTCTGCTCAGCAGCTGCACAATCCCGGGCACCTTGCTGGCCTGTTCCGCGTGTCAGCCTCCTCCCCGGAGAAATGGGAAGCGCAGTAAGTGGTTGGACATGAGGAGGCTTCAGTGATGGGGTTTCATAAATCTTAAGCACATTTCCTGGCTCATAGTTAGTCGCCGGTAGATGCTCATTGAATTAGAGTCATTTTTTTCCTTCTTCAAATTCTTCATGAGATTGATTGAGTTTCTGGTCTCTTCACTTCTTCGGTCCCTTTCAATTATTTCAGTTATACTGAGAATTGCCATCATTCTCAGGGCTCATTTCTGAGCAGGTGCTCTGAATGGCACAGTGGCATCCCTTTTCCAGCACACATTTGCCCCTTCCTGTATCACACCCACATTTCAAAACCTTGCCTCCGGGTGGATCCAGCACTCTGCCCCCCCAGGCCTGGCTCTCGAGCTGATGCCCATGGACCTCAGATGTGCTCTTACAGCTCCCTGCTCGCCGTTCTACTTCTCCCACCTTCCCCTGGCCGTCTCTTCTAGACGACTTTTCATGTCCTCTCTCAATCCTGGACGCCTCTTCTGTTCTCGCTTGCCGCTGATGGCCAGATTCCTATTTCCCAGAGGAAACAGGCCCAAGCCCCCGGGAACCATCCCACCCAGTCATCACCACATCTGTGTCCACTGCCTTCTCCTCCATCAGGAGCCATGAACCGACGGTGCTCCTAAAAAGGGCTCGTCCATGAGCTGGGATCCTGTCTCACTGGTGAAGCCGGGGGACTGGGCAACCTCTCCTTTCCGTCCTGCCCGTACTGTGCCTCCTGCTGGATTGCTACCTGGAGTATTCACACGTGCTCCCCATTGTCCTGGAGCCCTATCCCGCCCCAGTTATCACAGATTCTTGTCCTCTGAGTTTACATGCGAAATTGCCTGCTTCCACCAGTGTGGCGCCTCTTAGGGTTCCCAGGACCACCTGCGTGGCTTAATCCAGAGCTATTCTTGGTCCTTACCTTCCATGCTGATCACTGTAGCGTCGGACACACACCATCTCTCCATTTTGAAACATGTTCCTCACTTGGTTTCCAGGACACTCCAGTCTCCTCCTCATTTGCTCCTTTCTCACTGGCTGCTCTTTGTCATCTTTTGCTAGTTCCTCTCCATCTCCCAGAACTCTGAGTGTTGGAGCACCCAGAGCTCAGCTCTGGCACATGTTCTCTTTTCACACCTTCTTGCGCCTTACATGTCCATTGTGTGCTGACAGTCCCCACACTTGTATCTTCAGCCCCGGTCTCTTCCCAGAACTCAGGCTCGTATATCCAGCTGCCTATTCAGTATCTCCCCTGGGAGATCTAACAGGCATCTCTGACTTAACATGCGCAGAGTGGAACTCCTGATCTTCCCCTCCAAACCTATCCTGAGGGGGTCTCCCCTCTCAGTTAATGACTACCACTTCTCCCACAAGCCAGATCAAACCTGTAAGAGAATACAATTGACCCTGCCTTCAGAACATACTTAGAATCTCACATTTCCCAACACTTGCACCGAAACCACCTCCATCCAGGCCACCATCTTCTCTTGCATGCATTATTTCAGTGGACTTATAGTTGGTGCCTCCGTTTCCTTCCCTGCCTCTCTAAGTCCATTCTTGATGTATGGCCAGAGGGATCCTTTAAATGCAAAGGCCAGATCATAACCCTGTACTTAATTAGCCCTCTTCTCTGTATATGGCTTCACATATAACTCTCGGAGTGAGCCCATCACCGGAGCCTACCCAGCTTTCCTCTGTCTGGCCTTCTTTTGCCTTTTTGTCCTCTTAATGCATCCTTCCCTTTCTGGCCTCTGTCCTACCTGTGCTCGGTGTCATCTGTTCTCCTCTGCTCTGTGTATTTTCATAGTACTTTTTAACTTGTATCATTTCCTTAATTATTGTTTGTCTTCCAGTCCTAGGATAAAAGGCCCATGAGGTCCATGATTTTGCCAGTTTGTTCATTGACCCCTAAACCTCTAGAAGGAAGCTCAATAAATGTATTTTGACTGTATGGACACATACTAAGCCATATTCTTCTGGAAATTTACCCATGCTATGATTCTAGGTTTCAGATAAATTTATCTACTTGATGAAAGATGCATGTGGGACTCTGCTGTCAGATGCGCATGGCTTCAGCCCTGGTATGGCCCCTGCTCACAGGGACCTGTGCATATGAGACAAATCTAGACCCATACCATGCCAGGGTGTCAGGGACTGCCCAAAGAGAGGTAGACCAGAGCACCATCCAGTGTGTATTTCTTACACATTTAAAAAAAATTCTGATTCATTTCTTTAACTCTGTAAACTTGAGATTCTTAAAGTCTAGCACTTTAGTGCTATTGTCAACTGATTCTTTATAGTGAAATAGTGCCACACACATCCTATCTATTTTTGAATATTAAATAATTATGTACTTGCATTTAAATGTGAAGTCCTGTAGGGAAAACCTCCTTTTCTTCTTTTTCTTTTTCCTTTTCCTTTTCTTTTTCTTTCCTGAGAAGGTTTGCAAAGTTGGGAACCTCAGACAAGTGAGGCTGTAAAGCTTTCCTGTGGCACTAGAGCTGGTGCTTTTTATTTCCTTTTCTTACTTAATTGCTCAGCTAGAACCTTCAGTACAATGTTTTTTTTTTTTTAATTTTTATTTATTTATGATAGTCACAGAGAGAGAGAGAGAGAGAGAGAGAGAGAGAGAGAGGCAGAGACACAGGCAGAGGGAGAAGGCAGGCTCCATGCACCGGGAACCTGATGTGGGATTCGATCCGGGGTCTTCAGGATCGCGCCCTGGGCCAAAGGCCGGCGCCAAACCGCTGCGCCACCCAGGGATCCCTACAATGTTGAATAGAATGGTGAGAGAATATATCCTTGCCTTTTTTTCTGATTTTAGGGGGAAGTCTTTCAGCCTTTGTTCTTTTACCATTCTGTATGATATTTGCTATTGGTTTTTCATTGATGCCCTCCATTGGGTCACGGAAGTTCCATTCTATTCCTAGCATATTGAGTGTGTTTATCATGAAAGGGTATAAGGTTTTGTGAAATGCTTTCTCTGCATCTATTGAGGTGGTCATGTTTTTTCTTGATTGTATTAATGTGGTGTATTATAGTGATTGATTTCTATATGTTCAACTACCCCTGAGTTCCTGGGATAATCTCACCTGGTCATGACATCTAATTTTTTTATATGTTGTTGGATTCCATTTGCAAGCAATTTTAAAAGATTTTATTTATTTATTCATGAGAGACACACAGGAGAGAGAGAGAGGGAGAGAGAGAGAGAGAGAGAGAGAGGCAGAGACACAGGCAGAGGGAGAAGCAGGCTCCACGCAGGGAGCCCAACGTGGGACTCAATCCCAGGTCTCCAGGATCACACCCTGGGCTGAAGGCAGTGCTAAACCCCTGAGCCACCCAGGCTGCCCTATTTGCAAGCAATTTGTCAGAGATTTTTTCCCCCTATCTTTAGCTTTCTTTTCTTCTGATGTCTTTATTTGGATTTGGTAATACTAGCCTCATAGAATGTGTGGGTAAGTGTTCCCTCTTACTCTGTTTTTTGAAGGATTGATTGATTTTAATTATGCTTTGTTAAACTTTTTAAAAAGATCATTATTTAAAAGAGAGAGAGAGGCAGAGACACAGGCAGAGGAAGAAGCAGGCTCCATGCAGGGAGTCTGATGTGGGACTTGATCTAAACCGCTGAGCCACTCAGGCTGCCCTTTTTTAAATGTTTGGTAGAACTTACCAGGAAACCCATCTGGTTCTGGCCTTTCTTTGTAGGAAGCTTTTGACTTCTAATTTAATCTCTTTACTTGGTATAGGTCTACAGATTTTCTCTTTCTTCTTTAGTCAGTTTCAGTAGCTTGTGTCTTTAAGAATTTTTCTATTTTGTGTAGATTAGCTAATATGTGGGCATACAATTGTTTTCAGTATTCCCTTAACCTTTTTGTTTTTGTGAGATCTGTAGTAATATTCTTTCTTTCATTCCTGATTTTTGTATATGCAATATTTCTCATTTTTTCTTGGAGAATCTAGGTAAAACTGTCAGCTTTGCTGATCTTTTCAAAGAACTACCTCTTCATTTTGTTGGCTTTGTCTTTTCAATGTCATTCATTTCTGCTCTGATCTTTATTATTTCCTTTATTCTGTTTAGTTGGGCTTAGTTACTCTTATTTTTCTAGCTTCTTAAGAAAGAAGATTGTTATTAATTTGAGCTTTTCTTCTTTTTAAAAATGCTATAGGCATTTATAGCTATAAATTCCCCTCTAAGCACTACATCCCATAATTTTTGGCATGTGTACCTTCATTTTCATCCATCCAAAAATATTTGCTAATTTCACTTATGAGTTTTTTTTTACCCTCTTTGATCCTCTGGGGTTAGTGAAGAGTGTATCAATTTCAATATATTTGTGAATTACTCAACTTCTTTCTATGATGGATTTCAATTTCATTCCAGTGTGGTTAGAGAACACACTTTGATTATTTCAAGGTCTTAAAATTTATCAGGATTTGTTTTATGTCTTAACATATGATTTATCCTGAGTAATGTTCCATGTGCACTGGAAAAGAATGTATATCCTGCCATTATTGGGTGGAGAGTTCTTTAAATTCCTGTTAGGTCTGATTGGTTTATGGTGTTCTGGCCCTCCATTCCCTTGTTGATCTATATAGTTGTTCTGTCCACCATTAAAAGTGGGCATTGAAGTCTTCAGCTGTTACTGTGCAAGTATGTGTTTCTCCTTTTGGTTTTATCCGTTTTTGCCTCATGTATATTGGGGCTCTGTTCTTAGGTACATATGTGTTTATGTTACCTTCATTTATTCTTTCTCTAATGTTTTTTTTTCTTTATGTAAATTTACATTTCTGACCTGTATCATTTTTCCTTCTTTCTGAAGACTGTAACTTATAAAAAATATATATTTTATTTATTTACTTGAGAGACAGAGACCGAGAGAGAATGAGTAGGGAGAGCAGCAGAGGGAGAGGGAGATACTCAGCAGGAAGGGCTTGATCCCAGGACCCTAAAGAAAACAGACGTTTAACTAACTGGCCTCCCAGATGCCCCAACTCTCTCTCTCTCTCTTTTTTTTTTTTAAAGCAGGCTTGCTGGTGACACATTTCCTTAGTTTTTGTTTGTATAAGAAAGGTATTTAGTTGCCTTTAACTTTTGAAGGAAAATTTTGCTGGATACAGAATTCTAGGTTGGTGGGGTTTTTTCTATATTTTTTCTATATTTCAAATGTAGAAAATATGCTTTATTTGTTCATTATATAAAAAATTTATATAATACAAAATATATTTTATATATTTATGTTTATGTATATATACAAATATATAAATTTATATACGTAAATTCACATAAATATAAAATTTATACTTTAAATATTTCACCCCACTCTTTTCTTGCTTGCATGGTTCCTAAAGGTAAGTATGTATGAGTCTTTCTTTCTTTCCTTCTTTTCTCTTTTTTTCCCTTGCATGTCATAAATGTTTTGTTGAAAACTAGACACTTTAAATAACATGGCAATTTTTGAAATCATATTCTTTCCACTTTTCATGTTTTGGATTTTGTTTTCTGACTCTTCTAAACCAACTTTGTGAAGTCTGTAGGTTTGGTCGTGGATGGCCACTGAAGTATGTGATGGATTAGCTGAGTGGTCAGCTTATGACCAGAGAGATATATCCTTAAATGCCTGTAAACAACAGTCTTCCAGTCTTCGCCGAGGGGCCCTTCAAGTGTGTTGGAGATTCCTTTAGTCCTTTGCCAGGCAGTTCACACCGCTTCCTTAGGCTTCACTTCCTGTTTGTGCAGAGCCTCACGGTCAGCCATAGGTGACAGCATAAGGCCTTGCTCAGTTCTTTCCCGAGCAAGAGCAAGCACACAGCCCTAGGCAGCCCTGGGCGTGCTTACAGCTCTCCATGTGTGAGTGGCTTTCTAGATCCAGGGACACGTGAGAGCTTCTCAAAGCCCGTGTGGGTGTTTCATTCCCCAACTTGTCCTTGAAGGTTTCTGGTTAGTCTATTATTTATTTGCTCCATCTATTTACCTCCTCAGGCAGCCCAGGAGTTGATACAATGGTCGTGTCTGATTTTTTTCAACAAATGCCTTTTAACAATTTCTGGTAATAGGGCTTGAAGGAGCTTCCAACTCTGTTCTGCTCTTTCCAGTGATGGGCAGACTGCTGGGTTGTCACTGAAATTATAGGCTGTTAGTTTCTAGGCTTCTGCTGACTTGGGGGCAGGGGCAGGTGAGGGAAAGGGAAAGTTGAAATGTCACAGAACTTGGTGTTTATACTGAGATACCACCATATTTCATGAATAAGGTGTCCTTAGATTGCTGTAAACCTTTGGTTAATTTCCAGAGTTCTGAAAAAGTTGGTTCTGACCATTTTTGCCAGTTTTCTTATTATTTTCATGGAAGAGAGGATCTTCAGAGGTCCTTATTGCACCGTTTTTGGTGCTGTTGTTTCCTGCTCTTCTCTGACAGTGATGGATAGGCAGTGAGGCAGTTTGAGAGTCCATAGGGAATCCAACTTTCCCCCTTAATTGCCCACCAAAGAAATGAGTCAGTGGTAGTCAAGAGACAGATGGATTTTCCTATTAGAGAATTTCCTTATTTTCACATTTTTGAAAATTATTGGATCTGCTAGAAACGAGTCTAAAATCATGATTTTTGTATTCACTTTAAGAGGAGTTTTTGAAACGTTGGCAAGAAGGTCATGACTAGCATTTTTAGAGTCTCCAGCAGTCCTTTCAGAAAAGGAACAGATCAGAGGTTGGCCACCTTTGTAATGTGTGCTTAAAGATAATGTAATCTGTTTTCTTTTACGTCACAGGGATTTAATGTGCAAAATGGCAATTATACCAGATTGGCAAACTTCATATCCTCACACACGAAAGCTCAAGAATTTAAGACCTCACTCTTCACCATGTAGAGTGTATTCAAGGAACAGTTTCCAAAATATGTTCAGACCTTCTTCTTCAAGTGAGTATTCATGAAGAAATAACACTAACAGTAGATATCATTTAAAAATGTTTAGTATGCACCAGACTCCACAAAAGCTTTGCATATCATTTAACCGCACGCAGTAGAGCTACAAAGTAGATTCTGTTACTGTCCTTGTGTTCTTTATGGGGAAACTGAGATGGGTTGATTAAACCACTTGCCCAAAAGTTACATAGTTTAAAAGAGGCAGGGTTAGGATATGAACCCAGACAGTGGGATTCCAAAATTTGTGGACTTAACTACTATACCTCCTCACTTAGTTTTTCTTAATTAGTAGACAATTTTTTGAGCAGTTTTAGGGTTACAGAGAAATGGAGCTGAAGTGCAGAGAATTCCCATATACCCCTTCACTTCCCACCTCCGGTGTCCCCCATTATTAACACCTTGCGTTATTAGTGAGGTACCTTTGTTACCATGGATGAGCCATTATTGATCCATTGTTATTAACTAAAGCCTGTAGTGTACAGTAGAGCTCATTCTTTGTGTTGTATGTTTCCTGGGTTTTCATAAACATCTAAGGACATGTATCCAGCATTATGGTATCACACAATCGTTTCACTGCCCTAAAAATCCCCCATGTTCCTTCTGCTCATCCCTCTCTGCCCCTAGTCTCGGTAGCCACTGGTCATCTTACTGTCTTCAGAGTTTTGCCTTTCCAGAATGTTCTAGAATTGGAGTGGTACAGTACGTAGCCTTTTCAGATGGGCTTCTTCCACTTAGAAGTGTGCACTTAGGGATCCTTCCTGTCTTTTCATGGTATGATAGTTCACTTTTTAATCTCTGAATAATATTCTCTTTTATGGATGTGCCCCAGTTAGCCTATCTCATCACTACTGAAGGGCGTCTTGGTTGCTCTCACATCTTGGCCAATCGTGAATAAAACTGCAATAAACATTTTCCAAACCCCGATACGTGACAAGAACTGTCGTAGGTACTGAGGATAAAGAGATGGGTCCAGTGGAGCCCCTGCCCAGGAGGCAATCATGGTCTAGAGAGGGGGATAAAGAATTTTCCTTGCGTGAGCCAGATGCTACCAGAATAGAAGCTTGTGCACAGCAAGCACAGTGGGTGCATACCCTGAGGCTCTAGGAGACCTCGAAGGGGACAGAGACAAGGATACCCTGAAATCTGCCTTGTGAGGGGGCCGGGGGAGGCATTCTAGTCAAGTCATACTGGACACTGTGCTTCCTCACTGGGCAAGACTTGAATCACATGGTCACAGGCATCATCTACCCAGGAGCCTGGAAATACAGACCTCGGGATGGCTGAATGTCTCCCTAGATTACAGGGTTTCTGTTTCTAAGGGAAGAGGGGAGAATGGATTCAGCTAGCAGCTTCCAGCACCATTCAGCAGCTCCACGTGTACAGTACAGTGTACTTTGGGCACATCTGAGTTCACCTGTCTGCTCCTACAGAGAAGTCTGGAGTGAAGTGAGATTCACTTCACTGGATCAAAGGGCTTTGCCACTGAGGCTCTTGATGAGCTCCACCGCGCTGCCCTCTAGAAGTGTGTGCCTGGGCACATGCCCACAAATAAGACTTAGAAGGGTTTGTCCCAGAGTATCCTAACACAGATTATTATCTTTTACATCGTCTCCACTTGATGTGCAAAGGCAATATTCTGTTGTGATTCCTCTTGCTTTTCTGTAACAGTCAAGGTAGCTTTGATTCTCCAGTTTATCAGCTTTCTGAGTTTCTTTTCTGAGCTGCCTATTGATAACCCTTTGCCCATTTACCTGCAGTGGGTCTTAATGGTGATTTGTAGGAGCTCTCCCTGTGCGGGAGGTGTTAACCCTTCATCTGCCTTACATGCCATCAGCGTCTCTTTTTCCCTTTTGTCATTTGCGTTCTATTTTTACTGATGGTAATTCTCAATACTGAATTATCTTTTCTTGTTTAAATTAAGTCTCCTAGAACCATTTGCCTCCCCAGAGGTGGTCACCATGAAGTGTTTGGCTGGTCCCTCTCTCATGCGTGCACGTGTAGATGGAGGTGACATACTTGTGTAACTTGTATATTAAATTGGCACTGCTCACAGGGTAAACCACAGATGAGATACCCTGTTTCCTTTTAAAATGTTTTTTGTTTTATGTTCAGATTTGAAAAATTTCTATTGACCTGTCTATTCACTAGGCTATTCTTTATCACATATAGTCTGCTGTTAAGCAGATCAAATGAGTTTTTCACTTCTGATATTGTATTTTTAATTTCAGGCTTTGACGTGTGCTCTAAAAAACAAAACAGTTTCCTTTTCTGTGCTGAAATCCCCTGTACATGCAACGCGTTGTCAAGTTTTCCTGTAATCTCTTGAACGTGTTTACCATTCTTGCCTTAAATACCTGATCCTTCCTCCATCTGTTCTCTCTGGATCCTCTGACTGTTTTTGCTCTTGATTAGGTCACCTTTCCTCATTTCATTTGTCTTGCACTTTTAAAAAGATCTAATAGCAGACATTTGTATGAAGTGCAGTGGAAACAAGTGACTAGCACAGCCAGGAAAGGGGATGCTTCTTCTCTTAGGCTTCATGTGAGCTTGGGTGGCGTGGTTTCATCTCCAGACCAAGCTGTGTCTGGACTCGGTCTCAGTTGCCACTGGTTTCAAATACTGCCTTTCAGCAGCTCTAGAGATCGGAGCCCTGGTGAGACTCTAGGCTTTTCTGCTTCCTTCTGGGTTGGCCCATCTGGGAGAGTGCTCTGCATTACAGTCACCCTGCTGGTTTTAGAAGGTCTCCGGGGAGGGGGCTCTCTGTGTCCCCCGGCCCAGCTCCTACTTTTTGGCACCTCAGAAGGCCTCTCTCTGCTTTGCCATCCTACTACCCCCAGGTTTCAGTGGGCCGTTGAGGTGCGTTCCACAAAGGGCAGGGTGCCTCAGAAGGCCTTGCCTCCATACTACTGCCCTGTCCTCAGCCTTTGGGGAGCACCTGCCTTACACTTCCAGAAAAGCCCACCCTCCTGGGGCCACATCGCACAGCTCTGCACCTCGCCCCCAGCTCTGGTTTACCACTTCTAACCCCACAGGAAGACCCAAGAGGCTGGGCTCGGACTCGCTCTGTGGATTGAAGCCCCCCGGCCTTTGAACCCATCACACCTGTCCACGTGTGGCCACTAAATAGCTGGTTCTTTTTTCTGCACCCTAGTCTAGAATGAATTTGCTTTACTCTGTCGGACTCTGTAAGGATAAAAGTGTTCTAGGTTGTTCCTCTTGGAGGAGTGGCTTGCCCTTTCTGGGATCTCTAGGTTCTTTGCGTTCCTTAGTTCTTCGGTGGGTTTAAAAACTATATACTTCAGCTTATCCCACTTGTTCTCGTTGTGAGGGTGAGAGTGACAGTCTGTTGTGACTGTAGATTCTAATCGGATGTAAAAGATTTTGTCAAATTGCCCTCCAGAAAGATTATATCAATTTGTCCTCCCACCAGCAGGTTATGCAAGTGTGGTTACTGCTTTCATTTTAAATCTGGGAAAGTGCCTTAGGCACGTGAAAGAAAAAGTTTCACTTCAAATGCCAAGGAGTTTCAAACCAATATTTCTGATACATTTAAATTAGAATTATTGATTTGCAAAGATGCGGCTTCTTGGAAAGCGACTAATAATATATACGAAAAGTCTGAAAAAAGATTTCAAGGTGAACAAAAGTTAACAGGAGAGGCTCCCTCTACAACACTGGAGGCAGCAGGAGGAGTTCTGGGTTGGGTGCGCAGAGGGAAAAATCGTGTTCCCCAGCCCATGTGGCATCAGGCAGCTCCTCCCTGCGAGTCAGCTGCTTCTGAGAGCCCAGCAGCAGTCAGAAATGGAGAGGGGAGCATGACAGGATCCCTGGGAGTCTTGTGGGAGATGTAAGTCTCTTTTCCCTCCGAGCTGTGTGCCCAGCTCTCTCCCCCGAGTCTGTCCCCTCCTAGGAGAGCTGCTGGCTCCACGTCCCTACATACCATGAATAACGGAAATGATAATCCCATCCAGACTTCCCTCCTGAGCTTCAGCTCAGGTCTCCAGTTGCTTGGGCTTCATCTGCTGGGTGTCTCAGACGTGAGCCGGCCAACCAGATCTCTTGGTTCCTGGTGTTCTCCTTCTCAGGAAAGGGCACCATCATCTATGTGGTTCCTCCAGCCCGGCCTCAGTTATTGTTGGTTTCTTCCTGCCCTGCCCTGCTGAGCCAGTCCATCAGCAAAACCTCATCTGCTCTGTCTCTAGGCTACCTCTAGTCTGTCTGCTTCCTCCCCTTCCCTGCCCCCATGTCTAGGGCTGCTACGTGGTTCAGGCCGCAGTCACCTCTTCTTGGACCCTTGGAATTGCCTCATCTCTGGGCTTCTGCCCTCATTTCTTGCCCCTCTAGAATCTACTCTTTACATAGCAGGTAGAGTGATTTGTGAACACAAGCATATATTAGAGGAGATCAGTGCCTTGCTTGAACTCTCCTGAGCCTTCCCATTGCATGTGGAGACCGCCCCAGTCCTTGCGCTGACACTAAAGCATCACCCCACCCCACTCTCAGCGATTTCTGCCCTCTGTCTCACATGACAAACACATGCTCTGTCCACCTTTTGCTTTTCTGGACACATCAAGCTCATTCCTGCTCAGGGACCCTTTACTGGTGCTGTGTCCCCTCTAACTGCTTCTCTGGCTGCTGTACTTTATCATTCTGGTTCAGCTCATCAAACACCTCAAGAGGACTTCCCTGACTACTCCACCTAAAACAGTTCCCGCCTCTCTCCAACCCGTTCTTTCTTACTGTCTTTGTAATCTTTTCTACCATTACCTTATCTTTTATGTATTATCTGTTTCTTGTCTTTCTTCTCCCCTGCATATTATCAGCTTTACAAGAACAGATCTTACCTGTCTTGTTCACTGTAGCCCTTAGTGCCTAGAGCAATGCCGAAATATCATGGGTATTCAGTGAATATTTTTTGAATGAATGAATTCTCCTTCTTTAAAAGTCAGTGTTTCACAAGTCTCCCTTCTCTTCCAGCGTGGCATGCATCTCCCATGGCTTCCACGTGGCTGGTTCCCACACCTGCACGTCCAGCGGCATCCACTTCTGATCTCTAGATTTATGTGCTCACCTTTCTTTCTTTCCTGTTTTTTTCTCTCTTTTTTTGGTGCTCACCTTTCAGATGGACATCTCCACTTAGAGATCCCAAACTGAATTCATTAGCTTTCCCACAAACTTTTTTTCTCCTGTTCCAGGTATTTATTGCTATGTACAAACTCTTCCACACATAGAGGCTTGGAATCATTTATTTTGCTCACAGATCTGCAATTTGAGCAGGTCCCAGGGACAGCTTGCCTCTATTCTAGGTGGTTCCATGAGGGGAGGTGCAAAGGCAGTGGTAATGACACCTGGGGCTGGAATCATCAGAAGTCTGGCTTCGTCTGTGGGCTGGAACCTCAACGGGGGTGTTGGCCAAAACACCTACATGTGGCTTCTCTGTGTGACTTCTTGACTTCCTCACATCTCAGCAATTGGCATGAGCATCTTACAAGGATGAGGCACAAGCTGCAACACCTTTTGTGACCTCTTCTTAGAAGTCACGTAGATCATTCTGCCCTAGTCACGGGCCCACCCAAATTCAAGGCGAAGGAATATATGCTCCACATCTCGATGGGACGAGGGTTAGGATGGCATTGTAGGACAAGCATGTGTGGCGGGGATCTGGTTGTGGCCATCTTGGTAAATGCCTTTGCCACGTCCTATAGCATTTCCTTTCCCAACGAAGAGTGTCACCACCCACCTGGCCACTTACACCACATATACAAGCCATATCTTCTTCCACTGCCTCACCCTGCCTGTCTAATCAGAAGATTCCATGGACTCTACTTGGTCTATTTCAACTTCTCTTTCATTCACCTCTACTTTTCCCTCCATGCTCATCATGTTGGTGTGTAGACCTCCATTAATACTTGTCTGAGCAGGCTGTAGTTAACAACATGTCTTCAGACTATCACTTCTGTCCCCTCTCTATCCCTCCTACATGTGATGTTGGGGCGAAAATTGGATGATGTCATCCTCTTGATGGAAGTCCCAGCTCGGTGTCCCATGACCAGAGCACAAAGCTGGATGGGAGCACCAGGGACTTGGCTCCTGGTGACTTTGTGGTTTAATCTCTAAAGCTGATGCCTCCTGTGCTTGTCCTCTCCCCACTTTGTCTCCACTGGCTGTCCTCCATGGCACCCCCACTTCCAGCCCTTCTTGCTCTTGGGAACACCAAGTTCCAGTTGAAGTATATCACCTCTTCCTTCTAAGCAACTTTTCCTGAGACCTTCAGCCTGTCACCCCAAACTAGCCACTGTCTTTTCTCCAATGTGTTCCTGGTTATATATGCCCCTACCCAAAGAACCAGTAGGCATCATGAGTGAAAGGCATCCCTAGCACCTGGCACAGGCCTCTTCTGTGCTTGGCGAGTGTCAGGGAAGATGAACATTGGTGACAGCTTGTGCCAGAAAGGTTCAATACCTGGATAAGAAATTCTCATTTGAATGGAAATAACCACAATCATCCTTCCTTAGGTCCTGTTTGTAAATGAATTTATAAAAGATGAAACAGCATTAAAGGCATTTAATATACATTCAGAATTTACTTTGTAAGACAGCTACTAAATAAGTTGTCACCATGCCTTTGCAATCTCATAAATAGATAGAAGAGATTTACCAAACCACCTGTATTTTTAACCTCCTCTTTCTCTAGTAGGTTACAAAATATCAAAGTGGAATAATCACATTTCCATGCTTATGAAACTAGTCCATGCCTTGAGTTGATTTGCAGTTACTGTGTTTATTTCTATGGCTGTTTCATCTTAGAGGGGAAGGAGGCTGGGGTGTATTGTCTCTCCCCTGGTGACTTGGGGACCCTTGGGACCTACAGCACCACAGTCCCACTTGACTGCTTTTCCTCGCAGGAAGTGCAGGCCTCCCGGAAGCTTATGTGGGCCTTTTAACATTCTTTCATTACCTTTCAGGGGCTAGCCATTCTCATCTCTTGTCTTGGAGAGGGAAATAATCTAGATTAAGAATTACATGTTTTCCCCTCAAAAATTGGCCAGGGGATGAAAAGTTAATATATTTTAAAGATTTGTTTGAGGTGATATTGTTCTTAACTCAGTTTTATTCCAAAATCCATGTTTTTGCTTGTCATGACACATGTCCTATATAGGGGGGATGATCTTTCCTCTCTTTTTTTTTTTCCTTTTACCATTACTATTTTCATTTTACACTGGCCACATTTCAGAGGTAAAAAATGACCATAGATTTGCCATTGCAAGTCATGCAGTGCTTAGATGCATAAAGCAATGAATACAGTAGGAGAAATAGTGTTTTGGAAGTTTGTTGGATTCTAGTCCACAGTGAAGTTGGTTTTTGGGATCTTGGCTTTAAGCGCATCTAATAAACAACTGTATCTCTTCTATAGCCACAGCTATTGCAAATCCGATACTGTCCTTCTTAGATGTTAAACGGCTTTTATTTCAAAAAATCACTGATAAAGGATATGAGTTGAAAAAGGCTTTTGAGCTGCTTGACACCAGTCACAACACGACGGTATCAAAGAATGAACTGAGAAGAATTATCACAACCTTCCTGATGCCTCTCACGAGAGAACAGTTTCAGGATGTACTGGCTCAGGTACAGTATGCATGGCGACTTAGAATAACCCAACTATGGGGGTGCGTGGGAGACTCGGTTGGTTAAGCGTCTCTTGATTTCAGCTTAGGTTGTGATCTCAGGGTTGTGAAATTGAGCCCCAACTTGGGCTCTGTGCTCAGCAGGGAGTACCCTTGAGATTCTCTCTCTCCCTCTGCCCCTCACCACCCCTGCCCTGCTCCCCCAAACCCAGCTGTAGAAAAGTTGGAGTCAGTTACTGGAGCATGAAATCTATTCTGGGTTTCCACCCCCTACCACCCGATAGTTCTAAGTTAGCAGTTACAGCTTTGTTTATTTTTCACAATTCAGTGAAATTCTGGTGGATGGGATGATCAACATGCGTGTGGGTCATATTTTGTGTGGAGTACTGGTACTGCCATTTTCTTTAGTGTTTTTTTTTTTAAGCTTCCATATAGAAGTATTATATTTTGGAACTTAGTATTTTGGCATTTGTTCTTGTATCAAATGGTTATTGAGCACCTACTGTATGCTAGACCCAAGAGAGACAGCAGGCAGACACGGGCCCAGCCCAGTGAGATGTGTTTGGTACGTGTAGGAGGGAAAGCTAGAGGAGGGAGAGCTATCTAAAATTGGGGTGGTGGTCCAGGCAGCCTTTAGGGAGGAAGGGGTGTATTTAGGCAGATTTTGACCAAGGAGTAGGATTAGCCAGATGAAAGAAAAATGGAAGGGGGTTATAGGCAGAGGGAGTAACAGCTCAAGTGAAAGCTTAGATGTCGGGATCAGCATGGCATGTTTATTCAGGGAACCGGGTAGTATTATTTATACCCGAAGTGAGGGGATATGTGTCAGGTTGTGGATAGAGGGGCCAGGCCTGAAGAGTACCATACACAGAGTTGGGACTCAGTCCTGGGAGCTGTAGGGCCCATGGAAGGGTTTGCAGCAGGGGTGATGCAAGTACTTGGGGAGGGATATGGAGGACAAGCCCTTGGTGGGTATCCTACCAGGGGGCTATCAATAGTAGACATTTAGTGGGGTCTGAGCCGTCAGGGCCTTTAACAATGGAATACACAGTACAGGAGGAATTAAACACTCAGAATAAATCCATAGGGATCAGTATAGTAATACCAAAGTGGGAAAATCAGTAGTGTGCCTTCAACCCAGTAACCCACTAACTAATATACATGCACACACACACGCACACACACACACAGAAATACACATGTGTTTACTCAATACTTCTTAATCAGAGCATTCCATAATATTTAAAAGTCTGTTTCCTTCTAGAATTTGTTGACTACGTCAACCCAACCCACTTTGCTTACTTCTACCACAGGGGAATTATGTGGCAGGAAAACAAACAGCCCAGGGAATTTCGGATATTCCTGAATTCCAGGCCACCTCAGGGACTGGCTCTCCTTCCTTTCACAGATTTAGGAAAAAAATATTTGTAGGTCTGTTTGTTGTTTCTTCTTGAGCATACCATGGTGCTATTTCAAGGGTTTCTCTTCCTTTAATTTTCTTTTTTCACTGAATTTGAGGCTTGTAGCCATTATTTTTAAATATATATATTTTACTTCATCCTCCCTGAGACATTTCAGTATTGTCCCAAGGCTCATCCCAAGGCTCTTTTCATTTTTTCAGTCTTTTATTTCTATTTTTAAGATTGGATAATATCTATTGATCTGTCTTCAAAGTTCAGTGACCCCTTCTTCATGTCTGTTCTGCCATTAAGCTCATTCAGTGAATATTTAATATTAGATATAGTATTTTTCAGTTCTAGAATTTCCACTTGGTTCTTTTTTATAGTTCCTATTTATCTTTTTTATAGTTTATGTTTATCTATTTCCTATTTTTTTCTTCAATTATGAGTGTGTTTCTTTTAACTCATTAAGCATGGTTAAAATAGCTGCTTTAAAGTTCTTGAATGATAATTCTAATATCTGGGTTGTCTCAGGGTTGGGTTGCATTGATTTTTTTTTTTCTTTTTTTTTACTCTTGACAGGCAAGAGTCACATTATTCTGGTTCTGCATATTAGAGTATATTTGGATTATATCTTAGACCAGTGCTGTCTAATGGAAATATAATGTTAGGAGCACCTGGCTGGCTCAGTGAGTGGAGTGTGTGACTCTTGATCTTGGGGTTGTGAATTTGAGCCCCATGTTGGTTGTAGAGATTACTTAAAAATAAAATCATAAAAAATATATAATGTGAATTATATATTCACATATTTGATTTTAAGCTTTCCAGTAGCCACATGAAAAAAGTTAAAAAGCATTAATTTGAATAATATTTTTATTTAACTAATATGTCTAAAATATTATCTCATTTCAATGTGTTATCACTATTAAAAATTGACAATAAGTTATTTTGCATTCTTTTCTGTGTACTAAGTCTTTAAACCTGATGTATGCTTTATACTTACAGCTGACTTCAGTTCACACACTAAATTTCCATTGGAAATACTTGATGTCTATTTAGATTTCATGAAACAGTAGATTCAGATACCTGGTCATTACAAACATACTTAAAGGTTTTCTAATCACTGAATTAATTTTAAAATTTAAATTAATTAACCATGACTAAAATAAATTCAGTTCATCAGTTGCCCTAGCCACGTTTCAAGTGCTTGACATTCACATGTGGCTGTGGCTGCGCATTAGACAGTACAGGGAATAAACATTGTGAACACGGTGCTGTGGAGACTGGATCCTCTTACCTTCCTCTGAAGATTGTTGATGCTTCTGCTCTGGTAGGAATTAACCTGCAAACTGTCTCACCTGCAGTGAGCAGTTGCTTGCATCTCAGTTTGGCTCTTTTATCTTTAAGTGGGTCTCTTTTCTCTTTGAGTCTGACCTGCACACGCCAGCTTTGGGCATCAGCTGGAAACTTGGACAGAATTTATACACAGAAAGTGGGTCTCCTTCTCTGTCTCTCCTGTTTGAGATTTCCCTCACATTTTTAGTGGTTGTGGTTGCTTTGAGTTCAGCATGCCAGTTCTTCAGGCCAGAGAGACAGTGTGGCTTGTTCTCAGGCTTAAAGCTAT
This sequence comes from Vulpes vulpes, assembly GCF_048418805.1. Classification (NCBI taxonomy): domain Eukaryota; kingdom Metazoa; phylum Chordata; class Mammalia; order Carnivora; family Canidae; genus Vulpes; species Vulpes vulpes. The sequence continues at coordinate 52,144,972 of NC_132795.1, forward strand.
TATGAATAGGAAACTCCCTCAATACTCGTCCCTTTTTCTGTGTTTTGAATTTCTCCAAAGTCTTCCTGTTTCTGTTTACTCTCCAAGGTCTTTAGATAGTTATAAATTTTTTTGTGTTTGCCAGAATTTATGGTGGTTTTCTGTGGGAGGTTGGTCTGTTATGAGCCGTCTCTACCACAACTTCTGCTTCATCATTTTTATTTTCTTATTATTTTTTTAAAGATTTTATTTATTTATGATAGACATAGAGAGAGAGAGAGAGAGGCAGAGACACAGGCAGAGGGAGAGGAAGGCTCCATGCCAGGAGCCCGACACCGGACTTGATCCCGGGGCTCCATGATTGCGCCCTGGGCCAAAGGCAGGCGCCAAACCGCTGAGCCACCCAGGGATCCCCTGCTTCATCATTTTTAAAAAGCAACCACAGGGGATCCCTGGGTGGCGCAGCGGTTTGGCGCCTGCCTTTGGCCCAGGGTGCGATCCTGGAGACCCGGGATCGAGTCCCACGTTGGGCTCCCGGTGCATGGAGCCTGCTTCTCCCTCTGCCTGTGTCTCTGCCCCCCCCCCTCTCTCTCTCTCTCTCTGTGTGACTATCATAAAAAAAAAAAAAAAAAAGCAACCACAAAGTTACAGAGAAGTTGGATGTTTAGTGGGAAGGACAGTTTTTTTCCTGAACCATTTGGGAGTAAGTGGTTCCATCACCCCAAATATTTCAGTGTATGTGTCTCTCAAAGAGGATAGTGTTCTGCATAACTACAGTCTGACCATCAAAATACGGTTATTAACATGAAGTCACTACTACCATCTCAGCCCCGGGCCCCTGCCTGGTTGGGCCGGTCATTCCATGCCTGTCTCTTATGATCCAGGTCAGAACGTGAATTCCAAGTGTCTTTCACTTCAAAACAGTTCTCAACCTTAGTTTTTCCTGACCCTCCACTCTGAAGATTGCAGAGGGCAGCATGTCCCCCATCTGAGTTTATCTGATGTTTTCCTGATGACTAGGTCTAGGCTTGCATCTTTGGCGGGAGTATCACAGAAATGCTGTATTCTCATTGTGTTTTACGATCGCACGGGATCCTAGTTTGTCCCATTGCTGCTGTTTACTTCGATCACTTGATTAAGGTGGAATCTGTCAGGCTTTCTCATGGTAAGAGACTCTTCATCCACTTTGTAATTAATAAGCATTTTGTGGAGAAACTTAGAAACTGTATCTCATTCCTTACTAGACTTTCAATTTATTCATTTATTATTTTTATATTTGCAGGGACTCAAGATTGCATGTTTTATTGAGTGGTTGTGATACATTATGTTCATTTTGCATTTTGATTTTTAAATTGTCTGTAATTTGGCTGCTAGGAGCCCCTTCAAGCTGGTTTTTGTGTGCTTTTGACATGCCTCCATCATTCTTTGAGCACTTGCTCTATGATATAAGATATTCTAAACTCATCTCTACTTTCCTTGCTTTGGTCCTGAAATCCTCCATTTCTCCAGAAAATTCTGGTTCCTTTAAATGAAAAGATATTCAGAATTCAGGGTCTGGGCACTGGGGCTGCCCATTGTCACTGGGATGACACCCCAGGCCTCACAGTGGGCAGAGCTCCAGGGGATATATGCGTACCCACACATATACAGATATACATTTACATATACATTTATTTCTATATCAACCTCTCCCTATATTGAAAACCATGAGTTCACACCAGTACTGCCAATCCTAATCCTGTACCTCAAGGTTCTTTCCAGCTTTCTTGCTGTTCATATTTTTTTTTTTTGTTTTGCTTTTGTTTTTAAAGATTTTATTTATTTAATCATGAGAGACACACAGAGAGAGAGGCAGAGGCACAGGCTGAGGGAGAAGCAGGCTGCATGCATGGAGCCCGATGCGGGACTCGATCCCGGGTCTCCAGGATCATGCCCTGGGCTGCAGGCGGCGCTAAACCGCTGAGCCACCTGGGCTGCTCTTGCTGTTCAGATTTGTAATTACCTTTTCAGATGAGACACTTGGCTTCTGTTATTCTTAGTATATTTATTTATTTATTTGATCAGTTTCCCTGGTACAAGACCATCTCCCATCCCCAGTGCCCCACCCTGCCATGTGGATGCTCTCTTCCCTCCACTTGGGTTACATCCCACTGTGGACTCCTGTGGCTTCCCTCAACGTGGCAGACACTGTTTTTCTCTTTCCATCAGACTTTAGGACTTATTATAGAGGGGACAGGAAAGAAGGGAAGAAGGAAGAAAGATGAGCTTTTCTCCTTTTTTTAAAAAAGTTTCCCGTTTATTCACTTAAAAATTTCACAAATAATACATAGTAATGATTTCACATGTCACTTTTTTTACTGTATCTACATTTTTATTGGAACTTTATTAAGATAGAACTTATATGTAATAAAATTCACCATTTAAAAAGTCGCAAGTTACTGGTTTTCTGTGTATCCAGGGTTGAGTAATCATCACTACTGTCTAGTTCTAGAACATTTTCATCACCCCAGAAAGAAACCCCATACTCATTAGTAGTCACTCCCCTTTTCCCCTTCCTCTAGTCCCCGATAACCATTAATATACTTTTCTGTCACAAAAGATCTGCCTCTTCTGGACATTTCATATAAATGGAATAATTCAATACATAATCTTTTGTGTCTGGCTTCTTTCATTTAGCATCTTGTGTTCAAAGTTCATCCATGTTGTAGCATGAACCAGTGCTTCATTCCTTTTCATGGCTGAATCACACTCCAGTATATGCATAGACAACTTTTTGTGTTTTTTATCATGAGTTGATGGACCTTTGGGTTGTTTCCACTTTTTGGCTTTTGTGAACAAGGTTGCGATGAAAATTCATCTACAAATTTTTGTGTGGGTGTATACTTTCACTTCTCTAAGGTACATACCTAGGAGTGGAATTGCTATGTCATGTGGTAATGTTCTCTCTCTCTCTCTTTTTAAGTTTTTATTTAAATTCCAGTTAGTTAACATACAGTGTAATCTTAGTCTCAGGTGTACAATGTAGTGATTCATCACTTACATGCAACACCCAGTGCTTCTCACAAGTGTTCTCCTTTGTCCCCATCACCTATTTTATCCATCACCCCAGACACCTCTCCTCTGGTGGCCATCAGTATGTTCTCTATAGTTAAGAGTCAGTTTCTTGGTTTGTTTTTCTCTCTCTCTTTTCCCCCTTTGCTTATTTGTTTTTTTCCTTAAATTCCACATGAATGAAATCATAGTATTTGTCTTTCTCTGACTGACTTACTTTGCTTAGCATTATACCTTCTAGATCCATCCATGTTGGTGCAAATGGCAAGATTTCATTCTTTTTGATGGCTGAGTATTATTCCATTGTGTATATATGCCACATCTTCTTTATCCATTCATCAATAGATGGATACTTAGGCTGTTTCCATAATTTGGTAGATAATGCTGCTGTAAACATCGAGGTACATGTATCCCTTCAAAAAATAATTTTTTGTATCCTTTGGATAAATACCTAGTAGTGCAGTTGCTGGCTCATGGGGCGGCTCTGTATTTAACTTTTTGAGGAACCTCCATACTGTTTCCACACTGGCTGCACCAGTTTGCATTCCCACCAACAGTTCATGAAGGTTCCCCTTTCTCTGCATCCTCACCAGCACCTGTTGTTTCTTGTGTTGTTGACTTTAGCCATTCTGACAAGTGCAAGGTGGTATCTCACTGTGGTTTTGATTTGCATGTCCCTGATGATGAGTGTAACTGGTAATGTTCTCTTGCTTGTAAAGAACATTTGTCCATGCAAACATTGCATCAGTTTCCTTATAAGCTTGATTTAACTGATACTTTATTTATACCAAATGGAGAGTTAAGATATTTTTCCTGCTAATGTCTCCCTATATTCATGATCTAATGTTAATTTAAAATTTTGACAACCTTCCCAAGCTAATCAACTATGCAGGAAGGGGAAAAGTACAGAAAATGTGAAATGTGTATCCGTTTTTAAAAGCTACATCTGTTTTTAAAAGAAGTCACTGAGAACTGTAGAGCTTCAAAGACTTTAAAAAAAACAAGTCCTGGTAGTCTATCTGAAATACTAAGCATAGGTTTTCTAGAACCTCAAGCTTCCGTGACCCACGTGTAAACCAAGGAGGCTGAAATGTGGTGCATTTTCAGAAGGCCAAGTTCACAGTGAGTGAAGGGGAGGATTTCTCTTTCCAGTAGCTGGAATTCAGAGTGTGTGCGACTTTTCAATATCTTTTACCAACAAATCCCTTTCCAATGGTGAATGTAAGCCTAACTGGAAACATAAAACTTGTAGAACACTTCATGGGAATTTCACACTTAAAATTAGAAAAGAATTTTCCAGTTAGAGTGAATTTGCTTTAGCTTTAATTTTATTTTAAGAACCATGTTGAGTATGTTTGAACGTCAGAGTGTTGTGATGATTGATCAGGGCATGAACAATGAGGCATTGCTTATAATAATCTGTCTTGTACCTTAGTTTCCATTCATGGTAATGTGAATTTTTAAAAAAGCTGTGTCCTCAGTCTCTAAAAGTTAACAAAAATTTTATAAAAGAGGATGAATTGGCAAAGAGATTCCGGAGAAGAAAAACATAGTTCTGTTCTGGTCCTAGTGGTTGTGCTGGGTTGGGGAAAGAGACATCTTTGAAGACACTCATCAACAAGAATTTACTTTTAGCGATTCATCTTTGGATGATTATGATTCTTAAACTTTTTTGTCAGAATCATAAATATTGAAAATGGGAGTTCTTAAGCAGAGCCTGCCTCTCCTTTTATTTTTTATTTTTATTTTTAAAAAGATTTTATTTATCTATTCATGAGAGAAAGAGAGAGAGGCAGAGACATAGGCAGAGGGAGTAGGCTCCATGCAGGAAGCCCCATGTGGCACTTGATCCCAGAACCCTGGGATCACACCCTGAGCCAAAGGCAGACGCTCAACTGCTGAGCTACCCAGGTGTCCCCTGCTTCTCCTTTTAGACAAGATTTGTGAGTTGTTTAAAGGGGTTACTATCTTTGGAGACTGAACTTTGCAAATATGTATCTACCACATTAGAATTTTCATTAGACCACAAGTAATAATATGAAATGTGACAAGCTTCAATAGGTTAATGGATTTCCTCTCCCTTTTTTCTTTTTTGTGGTTAGTGTAGGGAGAGGAACATGGGCTCTGGAGGCATATGATGGTAGTGCCATGCAGGGAGGTCACATCTCTGCTCCTCGAAATGTGGAAACGACCACAGCCTGAGGACCTGGTTTTGGGACTAGATGAGTTAACTCATGTAAAACATCAAGAGTGGAGCTTGTGCCCATCTCCTGAGTATGAGCTCTGTATGTTTCTTTCCCTCCTCACAAACTCTTAACTACCAAAACTATGAGGGCATCTAGTCTTGGAGCAACACACATACCCTGTTCTTTCCCTTCTGCTGTAAGGCTAGGGAGACTTTGAGGTGTCTACCCAAAATTACATCTGAAATAGAAATCATGAATGTCCTTTCCAGGACAAGGCTTCATGAAGGCCCAACCTGTGAGCTGCTCTCCCTCTGGTCCCATTTCCTAGTTATATGTGTTTTAGTAGTAAAAAGAAATTTTTCCTTTGGGGAGCACTGAGATAACCATGCCTGGCTTTGAGGCTGAATTTTAAGGGCTAAGTGAACATCACACTTGATTATATAGACATGGGAGCCATTCAGCTGTATGGGAAATTGTACTTTGTGTATTTGCATGAAGCTTAATAAAATACATCTGTATTGATTATATGTTTTAACTTTAGTTTCATAATCCTTTTTTTAGGAAATAATTATTTTCACTTTTAAAAAATTTTGACTTTTTATTTAGAAGTAATTTCAGGGGCACCTGGGTATCTTAGTTGAGCATCAGACTCTTGGTTGGGCTCAGGTCCTGATCTCAGGGTCATGGGATTGAGCCCCATATCAGGCTTCACACCCAGTGTGGAGTCAGCTTGAGATTCTCTCTCCCTTGCCCTTTGCCTCTCATGCTCATAATCTCTCCTCTTTCTCAAATAAGTGAAAAAAAGAAATAATTTCAAACCTCCAGAAAATTTATAAGAACAGCACAAATAGTACGCATATGGTACATACATACAATACCCACATACACTTAACCCAGATTTGCCTGTTGTGAGCATTTAACCTCATTTGCTTCTGTGAGCTTTCATTATCCATATGTGGTATGTTTGGATCTGCAAACAGTTTACAGGGTATGTAGTGTATACATAATTTTTTTCTGAACTGTTTGAGAGGCAATTGTTTATATTATGGTTAATTTACTTCCAAATACTTTAGTGTGTATTCCCTGAGAATAAGATCTATTCTCTTACATAATCACAGTACCATTATCAACATTAGTAAATTAAAAATTGAGATAATTCTTTTTTTTTATTTTTTTAATTTATGATAGTCACACACACACACACACAGAGAGAGAGAGAGAGGCAGAGACACAGGCAGAGGGAGAAACAGGCTCCATGAACCGGGAGCCCGACGTGGGACTCGATCCCAGGTCTCCAGGATCGCGCCCTGGGCCAAAGGCAGGCGCCAAACCGTTGCGCCACCCAGGGATCCCTAATTCTTTTTTTTGAGATAATTCCTTAATCTATAGCCCATTTTGACCTACTGGATCTAGTAAGTCCTTTATAGAATTTTCAATTCAAAAATGGCTGTTTCCTACCTTGAAAGTATATAACGTACAGAAAGTTCAAATGCCATTCAGAGGGTAAAATTATGTCATGGCCTCAGCCTCTTGGGGAAAAAATATATGTGATGTATGCATATATAAATACATATACATATATAAAATGTATATTAGAATATATTTCTACTAACCTTACTTTAGTTTGTAGATAGAACTAGATTTCAGAAAATTTTATAGACAACTTGTTGACTTTTAATTGAGCATAAACTGGCATTCTAGCATTTAGGTGTTTTTGTACCTGGTTTACTGGGGATGCATGTCAACTCAGACACCTGGGGGAAGTGGTTGTGTTTACTAGAATGACCATCTCAGTAATGGTATCCTGTCTTCCATCATGAAAGCTCCTGTGCTGTCTACTACTTGGATCTGAATCCTCTAACTGGCCATCATTCTTCTTGTTCGAATGTAGATCCCCCTCACCAGCTCTGGGGCCATTCCATACCTTGAATTCCTGTCCCGGTTTGGTGGAATGGACCTAAATATAAATGTTATACAGAGGTAAGTAGTTTTTTTCCCCCTCATATGAAACTGTGAAATTCGGAATGATAAAAGAGAGGGCATAAACTCAGGAGAGCTAATCATGTCAACAGATATATAGGGAAGAGGAATTGGTAGAGTTTGTATAGAATTTAATGGAGTTAATCATCAGTCAAAAAGTCATTTTGAGAAGACTCTGACCTCTATGTAGGATATATTTCAAAATAAAGGAAATAATATTGTATTGAAAATAGAAATATAACAAATTAAAACCAGATAAACATATATGCAATATATTTCAGATTTGGAAATAATAAATTTTAATTTTGAATATTAATATCTTTCATTGAAAAGTGATCATGTTTTAGAGCTAGAAAAAAATCTTTTTAAAAGATTTATTTATTTTTGAGAGAGAGTGTGCACGAGTGGGAGGAGCAAAGGCAGGGGGAATCTCAAGAAGACTCCCCACTGAGTGTGGAACTGGACATGGGGCTCCATCTCAGGACCCTGCGATCACGACCTGAGCTGAAACCAAGAGTTGGATACTCAACTGACTGCGCCACCCAGGCACCCCAGAAATTAAATCTTTTTTTAAAGAGATCATTGTACGAGCTCCTTTGTGTCTCAACTGTAGCATATGAATGGGACTCATTTGCTTTATGAACTGCAAAACGAGAGTGTTAGAGTATGAACTCTTAATGTCTGTCTCTTCTGGAAAGGTCTTTGATTCTGGCATCCGATTTAGGAATGACCAAAATTATTCACTCTGACTGTCTGACTCTAAATGAATAAACCTCATTTTCTCAGGAATTGTGGAAATAGAAGTTAAATTTGATCCTGAAAAATTAGCAGATTTTGGTATGATAGCTTTCCTGCCTGAGTCTGTCATGGACACAGTGTAGGTGTAAGAATTCGTGCGGCAGAGGGGAGAGGGAATGGGGACATGTTCAGTGAGTGTAAGTTTCAGTTTCATAAGATGAAAAAGGTTTAGAGATGTGTTGCACAACACTGCATATACTCAAAACTACTGAACTGCACACGTAAAAATGATAAAGATGGAAAAGTTTATGTTATCTGGGGGGTGGTTTTTCAGTTTTGTTTTTTAACCACAATTAAAAAAAAGAATCAGTGCAACAGCTCCAACAAGAATGACAAAATATCTCCTGGATGGTCGGGGGCTTTTCTGTGCTGTGTTTAGTTAATGATCCCTGAGTAGGGGGCTGAGATAATCTCCAGGTTTATTTGAAAGAATGATTGGTTGTTTTACAAACTGTATATTCATACTCTGAACCTAAAACAGTCCCCATTTGTGATAAGGTTGTTGGGTGGACTGTAACCAATTTGAAGATTCTCTGTCGAAAAAGCTAAATGACTAGAAAAACTGGAAGCAGGAGAGTTCTTTTTTTGTCTTTTGTTTTTGTTCCTTTAACTGTGAATTATCAGTCTAATAGTTCATTTGAGATGAAAAGGATCACAAGGTACCACTTTAAATATAAAAGATTAAATATTTTAACTAAATTTGAAAGATTCAGCTTATAACTGGCTTAACTTGTGGGGCTGAATTTTCTTTACTCTTGGAGATGATGCATTATAGTGAGTGGACACTGCTCCTTTGGGTGACACGGCAGACTGTTTTCATGAATAGCACTTCCATGGAAAAAAAATGAAATGACTGATAGAAGGTAAAATGTATACATGCATTTTCCTTCACTAGAGAACTGGCAAGACAGTAAGTACTCCCCTAGAAGCCAACATAAAATGGAGATGGAATCCAGAGAGGTGAGCATTCTATAAAGCCAGCTTTTGCCTCGAAAAAAGTGGCTAAATCCTGGTGAATTTGTGTTTCAGTCTGGTTGGCTATTTGGAGTGAAGGAGACAGGGGATAAAACCTAGAGGACCTGCCTAAGGTGGAGGAACCTAATAGAAGATCAGGATATATAAAGTTGAGACACCTAAACCCTCATGTGAGGATAGGTTACAAATATAAACTTGCATCCCAGAAGGGCATAAGGAAACCTACCTAATTCCACACTGCTGCTGGGTGAATAGAGGACAAAATTGTAATTATAAGTCAGTATTTATGCAAATCTGTGCCTGAAATAATGCTTCCTGTGTGGTCTGGAAAGTCTTAGGCTAAGATTTGCTTAAAACTGGGGCTGGGCTAAGTGTGCCCTTCTGTAGAGGAATACGTTTGCAACCCAGCCCTTAAAAAATTTCCACAGATCAAGTGCCAAGTAAAATCAGGCCATACTCACAAAATGTTGAAAACACGTGCAGAGATAAAGAATGAGAACTGCAAACCAGTAGAAACAACATCCAGTACAATCAGATATCCAAATATGTGAAATCCTGCAACTGTCAGATCTAGAATTTCTGTGTTAGTATGTTTGGAGAAATCAAAGAATGGACTTCATATATAAATATGAAATAAGCAAAAAATTTTTTTGAAGAAACACAGAACAGAACTTCTGGTAGTGAAAGATAACTGTAGATATAAAATTTGGTGGCTGGGCGGAAAAAGTGGATGAACCACAGCTAAAAGGAGCATTGGGGGAGTAGAAATAGGTCCGAAGCTGTTATCCAGAAAGCCACACAAACACAAAGGAAGATAAAATACAGAGGACAAGTATAGGAGACATGGAAGGGAGAGAGAAGGCCTAGATTTCTTTTCTTTTCTTTTTTTTCTTTTCTTTTCTTTTCTTTTCTTTTCTTTTCTTTTCTTTTCTTTTCTTTTCTTTCTTTTCTTTTCTTTTTTCTTTTCTTTTCTTTTCTTTCTTTTCCTTTCTTTTCTTCTTTTCTTTCTTTTCCTTTCCTTTTCTCTTTCTTTCTTTCTTTCTTTCTTTCTTTCTTCTTTCTTTCTTTCTTTCTTTCTTTCTTTCTTTCTTTCTTTCTCTTTCTTTCTTTCTTCTTTCTTTCTTTCTTTCTTTCAAGATTTTATTTATTTATTTGAGAGAAAGAGTGAGGAAGAGAGCATGAGTGAGGGGTGGTGGGGGAGGGACATAGGGAGAAGCAGGCTCTCCACTGAGCAGAGCCCAATGAGGAACTGGGACTCGGTCCCAGGACCCTAAGATCATGACCTGAACTGAAGGCAGATGCTTAACTGACTGAGCCACTCAGGTGCCACATTCTAAGAAATTTCTTATTGGATTTCCAGATATTTAGAGGAAAGGATAGGGAAGAGCCAATATTCGAAAGGATGATGGCGGAGAATCTTAAGCTGGACGAATGAAAAGAAATGACCCTGTAGATGTGTCACAGTGAGACCGCAGAGCACCAGTGTCAACGTCAGCATGAGAGCAGTAAAGCAGTGAGGGGAGGTACTGGGTTGACTTAGGACTGACACTCAGACTGAAGCTGACGTCCGAGTGTGACAGTGGGACCATCTCTCCCACACGCTGGGAATGAAGCATTTGCCAGCCTAGAATTTGTGAGTCTGAGATCTCTTTCTGTGGGGACGCAGGGGCCCTTTGCCTCTTCTTGTCATAGTTGAGCCTTAAGCACTGATGTCAGGCAGTGGGGACAAGGAGAAACATGTGGCACCTTTGCCTGCCGTGTTCATGGTCACCTTCCAGCTGATCCTCTCTTTCTTCATCCTACAAAGCATGCCTCTTCTTTGTAACCATCTGTGTAGGATGCAGGGAGCGTTCCAGGTAGAGGAGGAAGATCGGGGACCTTTGGGTTTGGCTTTAATTCTTGATTTGGATAATTGGCATTTGCCTTATGATTAAACATGCACACATATTGTATGTATATTACTACCTATAAGTCCTATTTCATAATAACAGTTTAGAACTCAATAAATTTAATAAACAAAATTGATACAGCTGAAGAAATAAGTGAACTGGAAGATAGGTCAGAGAAAGATAAGCCGGAGTGCAGCCCAGAGACATAGAAGTGTAAGTGGAGCTCTGTGAAGAGAGTCCTCAGAGATGGGATGGAGGCACCCAAAGGAACAGTGGCTGAGGGCTTTCCTGAACTGAGGGTGGGATTGAGTCCACCCATTCAGGAAGCCCAAGAAACCCCAGGTGAAGTTAAAGATGGGAGGTGGGGGCGCAACCACCCCACAGACCAAGAGACCCTCAGCGCAGCCAGAGGGCAGCATGCAGAGAAGGGATTTCTGCGTGGTAATGGGGAAGCCAGGTGACAGCGAATCCACCATCACAATGTGGTGAAAGAAAAATCACTACCATCTTAGAATGTTATGTGTGGGGATGCCTGGGTGGCTCAGCGGTTGAGCGCCTGCCTTTGGCTCAAGGTGTGATTCCCAGGTTCGAGTCCCACATCAGGCTCCTTGCATGGAGCCTGCTTCTCTGTCTACCTGTGTCTCTGCCTCTCTCTCTCTCTGTCTCTCATGAATAAATAAATCTTAAAAAAAAAATATGTGTGAAGAAGGGATCTTTCAGTATTTTCAGGGTTGAAATAAAGATACTGTAAAACGAAAATAGAATTTGGCCCCCAGCAGACCCAGTGAAAGAACTTTAAAGGGTGTACTTTAGGTTGAAGGAAAACACTCCCAGACGGACAGTTGGAGGCAATGCGGGCCAGAGGGTGGAGAGTGTGTGGTTAGATCCAAATGCTCCCGCTGACCTCAGGGGGTGCTAAGGACTGGGAATAATGAGGACTTTGGGAATTTAAAAATAGAATAGGATTAAAATATATGACAGTAGCAATTTATACAGAGAGGAGGGATTGGAGTGAAAATGTTCTAGAGTTGTTACCTTGTCCATCAGGAAGATTAAAAATTATGGTTAACTTGAGACTTGGAAAAATATGCAGGTTATAATTTCCCGAGCAGCTTTCACAAAATTAAAAATGGAGTGATTGAGTCCTAAATTTACAAATGGAGACAAACAAACTGGAATAAAAATAGGATTGACCAGAAAGACGGCAAGGAGCCTCAGAATAGGAAGAACTAGTAGAAATCCCAAGTATGTGGGTAGTTGTAATAAATGGTCCACTTAAAAGACAGAGATGGTCTGATTAGATAAGAACTAGTAAAATCCACTAAGAGAAAAACCTAAACAGAATTTTACAGAGGGGTTAAAAGTGGAAGGATTTAAAGACCTACCATTCCAGTGAGTACTCATCTCATGAAAGCTGTGTCACTAAGTGAGTGTCAGACAATAAGCTGTGTCTCCTAGAGGCGACACTGAGATGGAGTTGGGGAGGCAGCTGTGAGGGGAAGAGGGCCAGAGTGGGGCTGTGCTGGGGAGCTGCCCTGGGGCTGGGGGGGCGGCGCGTGCCGGGCTCCCGAGGGGCCAGGAGCGCAGCTGCCCTGTCTCTTCAGCTGATGGCGGGGACGCAGGCATTTGTCTGATCTCTGTTCTTTAAATCCTAAACATGTTAGCAATAGTGTCCTGTGTCCATTCAATGCACAATTAAAACCTAAACAATATTACATTTAACATAGAATCGGAAGGCTGGATTCTTGGTGAGTTTCTGCCTCGAACTTGGGCACTTGACCCTCTGAGCCTCAGTTTCTCCCTGTGTAAAATGAAGTTCATTTCACCTAAAATGCTCTGATGGCTTCCCCTTACCCCAGTGTGAAGTCCAGATTCCTTTTGGCCACAGCACCACAGGCCTGGCATCCGCTTCCATCTCGGAACTCAGCCGTGTCCCCTGCCCTGCTGGGTAGGCTCTGGCCTCCCTGGCCAGCTGACAGTAGCGACGCTGGGACATGCTGAGCTCCAGGCCCCTCAGCTTCATGCCACTGTGTGCTCCCTTGGCTTTGTCCAGAGAGCTTTTCCTTCCAGTGGATCGCCCCTGGCTCCTCAGCTTGTGGGTGTCTACCAGCTTGTTCCAAAGAGGGGCTCTGAAGTAGTTTATAGACATATGAATAACATGAAATAAAAAATAGTTACTAAAGGCAGATGGAGCCAGGGTGCCTGGATAGCTCAGTTGGTTGAGCCTCCGACTGGGTTTCGGCTCAGTTCATGATCTCAGGGTCATGAGGTAGGGCCCTCCATTGGGCTGCAGGCTCAGCGGGGAATCTGCTGAAAGTTCTCTCTCCTTCTGCCCCTCCCCCTGCCCGCGCGCACGCGCGCACGCGTGTGTGTGTGTGTGTGTGTGTGTGTACACGTGCATGTGCTCTCTCTCTCAAATAAATAAATAAAATTAAAAAAAAAAAAGCAGATAGAGCCAAGAGGATGGTGGTATAGACACACATCCACCAGGAAGTCCTTTACAGAGTGGCTAAGGGTGCCTCCAGAGTGGATTGGGAACCCCTCAGAGGTCAGAACAAAGTGCTACATCGGAGGGGTTAGGGGTGGAGTGTGACCCAGCACCTTTGTCTCCCTGACTCCTTGTCTGCAAATAGGGCGATGATGGCCCCTGACCGTCGTGAGGATGAAATCAGATGGGGCTCACCATGCTCATTAGGTGTCAGCTGTAATTACTCAGCTCCCACACTACCCTGGGAGGAATAAATGTTATTATATTTCATTTTATGGTTGAGGAAACGGAGGCATGGAGAAGCTAAGGACTTGACACAGTGCCGGCAGATGGCAGTGCCTAAGAAATACCTTGCATTTGAAAATAATTTAGAAATCCTTATAATCTTGATCTCTGCATATCCTACATAAGCATTTATTTGGTTTAAACATTTTAACAAAAAGTTTTTTTTTTTTTTTTTTAAGGGGAGGTGGGAATGAAATGAGTTGCAGTCGGACAGTAAAAGAACTTGAAAAACAAATAGGAGAAAAGGTAATAGAGATCTTTTAAAATTCTTCCTCCCACCCCCTCGCCAAAGTCATTGTTAGGAGAGGTAGATGAAGCAGAATGAGCCACATCTTGTGTCTGCGCTCTCCCGTCAAAGCCGGCTGACGAATAGATCCTGTAACGAGCCCCTGTGAAAGCTTGCATTCAGATGACTTCCATGGCGTCTCTCTGGATGAATGACACCAACAGAAGTCCTGGAATATTAATCACTTTTGTATTAACTTTAAATCAGTAGTAGTAGTAGGGCTGCCCTTTCTGGTTTTGTCTAAGACTGAAGCAAGGATCTCTTTAGAAAGGGAAAACTTCTGCTTTTCAGCAGTAAATGCCAATCAAAAGCAGCACGGTAAAAATAACCAGTAAAACTCAAAGTGATGTATATTTAAGTATTGAGTAATTTAGCCACAGAAGCTACTACATGTGTTTAGAAGAGAAGCACATAGCCTTGTCCCTCTCGCTGATTATGGTTAGACATCATCGCCCACAGCTAGGGAGGGAGGAGATGCTCGTGGCTTTCGGGGGTTGGAATCAGACCCCTTTTAAAAATGCATCTGAGCCTGTCAGTTACACGAGCAGTTTGAGAATCATGATTCAATTTACTCGATTCAATATGTTGGTTTGAAATGTGACAAATTCTCTTTCCTTTTTGAACTCTTCTGAGATTTTCATACATTTCAAAAAAAATAGCCAGAAATCCACAAAATGTTTGTCTGAATTTTCCTGGTTGATACCATTAACACCAGAAAATTTGTCTTAATGTGCTACTTTTTTAGCATTATATATTCCTGAAAATCTGGTGTCACTATATGTTAGTAAGAACCCTGATGTAATTATTTGCTGCTTCTCTTGTGGTTCATTTGTTATTCTGTAAGAAATATGTAATGTGATTGATGTTTCTTATGGTACGTCTTTAATTTGTCTCTTCCTAAACTGTGTTAATCATGAAATACTCCCGGGAAAGTCAACCCTTTATGACAATCATCATATCAACATAAACACTGTCATGGATCAATAATGTAGAATTTCAGCGAGTGTGGTGTGTACGGACCTCGGCTGGGATTCTCAATTCCCAAGAAGGCTTCCATGAGGAAAGCTACAAGGGAACTCCACTCCTAGCCCTCCCTCCACCTAACTCCTCTTTTGTCCCAGCCCCTCCCTCTCATCCTAACCGTGGGGGAGGCCCTCCCACTGGTTAGGGGTGAGTTAATCAGTGGGCTTACCAGTGCAGCTTTGAAGCAACTTCTGGGGAGAGGCTGGGGAAGGGTGATTGAGGAAGCACTAAATCCCGGGGTGGCTGCGGGGAGTTCCTTGCCAGGCGTTCTGGCCAGCATCACCTGCAGCCCCAGTTCTACCTGGGTCCCCAACTCTGGGCAGGCAGGTGGAGTAGGACAAGACTGACCTTGGGATTGTTAGAAAAACAAAACACAGCTGAACAAATTTGAAGATCTAATAGTTGGCTTTTTTGAGTTTCATGAATTGAGCAGCATCCCATGAAGCAAAGTAGAGGGGAGGTGCAGAGCTGTATAAAGGGGAAGGATTTACGGGGAGGGGAGGGCAGGGCAAGAGGTTGTTAACAAAGGAAACAAAGGTTTTTTTCAGGACAGGTCACCTTCCCCTGGAGCAGGGGGAGGATAAGGGGTCTTATTAGATGGATTACCTCATTTAACTTAAGCATGGTCAGGGGGGTGGATCGAGAGGGCTCACGTGACAAGATTACCTCATTGGTGCTGACCAGCAAATTCCAGATTGATTGGTTTAAAATTCCGGTCCGGGAGAAGCTGAAACTTCAATTAATTCTTGGTTTGCTATGCTGAGGACAGGTGACTCCATTGAGAGCCTGTAGCTTTATTTTTATTTATTTACTTATTTATTAAGTTTTTATTTATTCATTCATGAGAGACACAGAAAGAGGCAGAGACACAGGCAGGTGGAGAAGCAAGTACCCCGCAGGGAGCCCGATGTGACTCGATCCTATGACCCTGGGGATCCTATGACCCTGGGATCACGCCCTGAGTCAAAGGCAGACAGACGCTCAACCACTAAGCCACCCAGGTGCCCCCACCTATAACTTTCTTTTTAATGAGACCAGGACTGGGTTAAATCTGTGTTTCCATCTTGGAGCTCTGTTTGTTACCAGCCGGGAGGCCTTACAAGTTCTTGTCAGTGGGTTTCTTCATCCATTAGTGTGGATAATAACACCCACCTGGAAATACAACTAAACTCAAGGGGTTCACCCCTTGGGGTGCCTCAAATTGAACACACAGCCTTTGTTGAGAGCAAAGAACTTGGTATTACCTGTTACAAGTAAGGAGACGGGGAGATAGCTCTCAAAGCACTGTCTCCCTGAGGGGTTACTACAGGAAGCTTTTTATTCTGGGCAGCCTGGGTGGCTCAGCGGTTGAGCGCCTGCCTTTGGCCCAGGGTGTGATCCTGGAGACCCGGGATCGAGTTCCATGTCGGGCTCCCTGCATGGAGCCTGCTTGTCCCTCTGCCTGTGTTTCTGCTTGCCCCCCTCCTCTCTGTTTTTCTCATGAACAAATAAATAAAATCTTTAAAAAAAAAAAAAAGAAAAAGGAAGCTTTTATTCCTTGCATTCATGTATTGAGGGCAGGGGCAGGGAGCTCACACAGGCACTTTTGGTTCAATTGCACATACCTAGTGTGTCAATATGCTAGTGCATACATCGGATGTCCCCCCCCCCCCAATGGCGGAAAACTCTGCCCATGGGAGGGGACTCAGTAATATAATGAGCTAAAAGTAACTTGGGGACCACTTGGGGGCATCTGCATAGGTCCTCCACTCCAATCCAGCTCCAACTGGCTCACATAAGGGGCTGTCAAGCAAGACACACATGACAAGGGACTCTCAGGTGAAACACCTAGTTGGGTGTTGGTTCTGCAAACAAAACATGTTCCTTCCCTGCTTCTGTCCCTTCCCTTCTTCCCTTTTGCTGACAGCTTTTAGCCCTCTTATTTGAGTAACTTTCCATTGCATCCTAGTTAACAGAAGCACCGTTGGTGGCTTAAAATGTCCAGCATAAAGCCCTCGGAACAGCTGGGCAGTGCCAGCTATCACTGGTATTACTGCAGCTTCCTTTGAAGGAAGGTAGGAATACCAGGGACTCATCCCTTCCCACCCATTCCCAAAACAAACAGAACGAACCAAATATACTCACCTGTTTGCTGTGCATAGTAGAGTATTTCCAGAGTAGAGTATTTCCAGTATTACCCTGCAAATGGTCCACACACGAGTGTTGGAGACTGAGACGATGAATACCTGGGAGCTATTAAAGGAAAGCTCTCTTTAGACATATGCTGTCATTGCTGGGTGATCTATATAGTTTGGGAATGAAAGAATGCTCGTTATTTTGTTTTAAATATAAGTCCACATGGCTTGCTAGAGCCAAGAATGCATGCAAATGTCTCTGAATTTTGGGAGCCAGACTTTGCTAAATGTATGTGTGGTCTAGCCTTCCTAAACCAACAAATAATTAACAGTTGGCACCCCAAACCTATCAAACCCCAGTGCTTGTGTTTCCTAATCATTTCCCTCTGCAGTGAGCTTGGTCCGATGGCTGGTTCCTTGGCCTTCCCTTCCTCACATGCACTTGGACCCTCCAACATATGTTCACATTCCCGCTCATTATCCAGTTGAATGCTTGGGGTCTCTGAGCCTCGTTTTCTCTATAAGTCATGGGTTGGGGGCCAGACTGGGTCCCATCTCTCCCAACTTTTGGTGATTGTGATCCATGGCTCCGTATGTGGGAGAAGAGAAGCACCGTGAGCCCAGGTAGTCCTCGGAGCATCATTATCTGGATCTAGCTAGTCCCAGTCCCTGGTTGGCACTGCGTGGGTCCCCCTTAGTAGCACTCTGAGTCCTGTGCTCGCCTCACTTGCTCTTACTCCCTTGGCCCTTGCTTTTCATTTAGTCACAAATACGTGCTTTCTTAATTTTTTAAAAAAGATTTTATTTATTTATTCATGAGATACAGAGAGAGAGGCAAAGACATAGGTAGAGAGAGAAGCAGTTTCCATGCAGGGAGCCCGGCATGGGACTCGATCCCAGGTCTCCAGAATCAGGCCCTGGGCTGAAGGCAGGTGCCAAACCGCGGAGCCACCCTGTCCCAGATATGAGCTTTCCTTTACTCCTCTTCTGTGCTGTGACTTGGCATCTGCTTGACAGGTCCTTGAGTTCTCCGATCTTCGCGTTCTCTTCTCTCACAGTGTCCTAGGGAAGCAGAGGCATGTAGGGGGAATGAGGCATACCTGGCTGAAGTCCAGCCTCTGCAGCTCCTACGGGGGCCCTTGGACAGGTCTCTTGCCATTCTGACTTTCCTCATCTCTGACATGGAGACAGCAACCTGTCAGGGTAGTTACAGGAATGAACGAGAATAATAGACAGGAAGCCCTTGGTGTACAGTAGATGCTCAGTAAATGTTAATCCCTTCCTCCATCTGTAGTGAATGAGGATGGTTGTCGGGCACCACTGAAACCTCTCTTGTGGTAGGCTTTTCCTGCCACCAGGTCACACCGCCTCTGCCATGGAAGTGTTTGGTTGCTCTGGCCTGAAAGAAATTGCAACCCCCCAGCCCAGCTAGCTGAGACCATATGGTGCTTCTCTTCTCACCTAAGAAGTCAGAAGGCAGCACAAGTGCAGGTCAGCCAACTCATGTCTTCTCTGGTCACCAGGATGTTGCTACCATTCAGGTACTGTGATGTCAAATTTTTTTCTAGATGCTATTTCTTCCAATATGACTCTGTAAACACAGGGAGACTGCTGCTGACTCACAGCTGAGAAGAATGTCCTACACCCCAACCAATCCCTGGTAACGGCATTGGTCACCATGAGCATCCTGAAGCCACCCTGATTACTAACTGGTGTGGCAGCTTGGTTCCCTGCCCTGAAGCACTGGGCCACCAGAGGGTAGACAGCTGAACAAAATGAAAGATGGAGGGTTTTTTTAGAAGGAGGAGGGGTAGGGGTGAGTGAATTTGCAGAAGGTGACAGTGGACCCTGTAATTTTTTAGATTTTGCTAGCTCTCTAAATAATAGCACTGGGGATCCTGGGTGGCTCAGCGGTTTAGTGCCTGCCTTCTGCCCAGGGCATGATCCTGGAGTCCTGGGATCGAGTCCCACATCGGGCTCCTTGCATGGAGCCTGCTTCTCTGTCTGCCTGTGTCTCTGCCTCTCAATTTCTCCCTGTGTCTCTAATGAATAAATAAATAAAATCTTAAAAAAATAATAACACTGATTGAGCACTTACTAAGGGCTGTTCTAGGTGTTTTATGGTATTAAACAATTTAATTTCCACCCTCAAAGCAGGTGCCATCCTTATCCCACATTGACATGGAGGGAAACTAGAGCAGGGGGTGAGCATTTTGATTAAGGGCATACAGCCGGTGAGCACAGAGGCTGCATTTCGTGCCTTGGCAGTTTGGCTACAGAGTCCTTGCCCTTAACCAGTGCCATCCTGCCTCTTGGAGGGCCCCTTACAGAAGGTGTTGATGCCCCCTTTGCATTCAGCAAATGTGACTCTTTGTTATGCTGCCGGTAGACCCAGTCCATCACAGAGAAGTCACACCTTTACCGGACATGAGTGGACTTTTTTTTTTTTTAAGATTTTTTATTTATTTGAGAGAAAGAGAGAGAGAGAGAGCACGAGCAGGGGAGGGGGAGAGAGAGAGGGAGAAGCAGACTCCCTGATGAGCAGGGAGCCCGATGTGGGGCTCAATCCCAGGACCCCAAGATCATGACCTGAGCTGAAGGCAGACCCTTAACTGATGGAGCCACCCAGGTGCCCTGTGAGTGGACTTTTTGCTTGGACCACAGGGTCCTTTTTTTCATCTATGTAGCATCTGCTTCAAGTGGGCACTTGGGAGTTCTCTTTGCCTCCCTCACTCTGACATCCTGCCTCCTCTTTACCTCCTCACTCTGACATCTCACACTTCTTCCCACATCCTCAGTCTTTTACACTTCCTGCCTGTCCTGCAGGTCCCCAGCTTCCTCCTGCAGTGGTGGCAGGGGCCAGAGCCTGAGACTTAGATTCTTCACATTCTCCAGGTGAAGAACCTACCAGGAAAAAGAAAGGACCAAAGCAAAGCTTCAGCGTGTTGGTGGGCTAACCAAGTTTTGGTCTTGGTACTCCATTGTATCTTTTGTCAACTCCTTGCAAGAGGGTAAAGTGCCAGAAAATCTCATCTTGCTACTGGAGGTGGGGCTCATTGGGAGTCTTGAATAGGGAATTACCGAGAGACCACAGTAATATGTGTGGGACTGTCAGGACCCTTCCCCGCCTCCCCTACATACAGATGAACTCTTCTTAAGACTAGAATTCAAGAATGTATAATTCAGTTAAAGACATTAAAAAAAAAATAGACACATCCAAAGCCTCAGGCTGTTTGTTCTCGTACCACGTCACCACCCAAGTCAGGGATGCTTTCTTAAGCCTGGGCACCATGATGTCAGAACATCTGGTCCACCAAGTCAGCCGTGACTAGTGTGTCTGTTGGACACCAAGTGATCTGATACAACTTTTTATGGGATTACCCTGGTGCCTTGGAATTGTATAGATGCAGCCTCAGTCATTTTGGAAGCAATTAGTAAATAATGAGAGGTACTAAGCTGCTCACTTGGTCTGTAATATCCTCGCACGGAAGGCACAAAAGTGACGGGGAGATTCATTTTCTTAAATAGGTGGGTTTTCCTGAAAAAGAAATTAAAAAAATTATTGCTTGAGAAATAAAGAAATAGTCATTAGAATCGCAACCATTTCATAAACGTACCTTAACATTATAACACCACATTAGCATGAACGAATGTACCGGAATGCAGTCTGTTTGCCTAATAAAAAGACTGTGTCAAACTCAAAATGAGGCCATTTACTAAAACATACAAGCTTTTGGTTAATTTATAATATTCTCCTAATCCCACTTTTATCAGCTCTACTTTGGTGCACTTGGTATTAATTGCCTATTATAGCAGGTATTTGAACACATCTCCTCTTTCATCTGAAGAAAATATTAGCATATCGTAGAGCTGTTGGGACAGATTGTATCTGAGCCACTTTTTCCTCCTTGCAGAAAAGCCTATCAATCATAACTGAATATAGTGATTAATAATGTCACAGCTCTTATTCGCATGTCTGTGTGCAACTAAATGAAGAGGAGTGCTTACATTTTGATCTAGAGAATTTCACATAACAAAATAATCAGTTGGCATTTTAGAAAAAAATTATATTGAAAAATGCTTCTACCCCAGGACCTATTTTTGGTTGTTCTATTATTAATTTACTAAAGGCTTCATCAGGAAGCCAAAGCAAAGATTCTGTTATATCAGAATTTGTATCATTTCAGACTAAGTTTATCTTTTTTTTTTTTTTTTTTTTGTCTTCTTACATGTTCAGTAGTTCCATCAAGATCATAGGGGACACTGGCTAGTGCACTTGGGCTTCCCCAGCTGGGTGTGCATCGAGCACCAGCTCTCACTGTGCATGTGCCTCTGAGCAAGCCAGTCCCTCTGGGCATTGGTTCCTTGGCCGTGAAATGGGGAAAGAATATTGCAAAGCTTTTCCAATCTTTTTGAGATTTTTGATGAGAATCAATGTAAAATGATCTTACCATAGTGCCAGGCCATAGAAGTTACTCAGAACAGCAGGAGTTTGCATTTGGAGGAGATAAGACATGAGTTGTCATGTGGAAGGGGAAATGACAGTATGTGGTCACTTCTGGCTTGAGGCCACAGCAAGGGCTATGTGCTGAAGCCCTCCACACTTACACCTCCATCTGGGCTCTGGACTCACCATTGTCGGCAGAGCAAACCACACCTTCTGATGGTCCTCCTCGCCCTCGCAGGCAGCCTTCTTCCCTTGGTCACCCCGACATTGGGGTGAATGGTTTACCATTCATGGAGTGGTTCACACAGAGAGCTAGGATGAGCCTTGATTCCTACGTTTCCTTACTGGCCCCGCTTCTACATCCAGTCCATCGGTGAGTCCCGTCTGCTGTGTCCTATGTGCCGTATCCAGAACCCATCTACCTCTTCATCCCCACTGCCACTGTTGTCCCAGCCTGTGCTTTGTCAGGAGCTCATGGACTGCCTTTCCGGTTCCTGCCCATGCCCCGCACAATCTCTCTTCCACACGACACCCAGAATTATCTGTTCAAAGTATAAGTCAGATATCATCAGACTCCTCTGGTTAAGAGTCCTGTTGCTTTGGGTTGCCCATTGAGGACACATCAGGCAAACATCCTGGCTTATGGCTCTCATCATGGAGATTTTTTTGACTAACCAATCTAAAATTCCTTATTTTCCCTGACACTTGGGAATGTCCTGAGATATTTTTTTTTGTCCTGAGATTTTTGTTTACTTGTTTATCACTAGGATCTATGTTCCCTGGGAGCAGGTGCCTTTTCTGTCTAGCCCGCTGTTTTAACTAGTGCCTTGAACAGATCCTGGCAATTAACATGACCTCAGGAAACATCGACTGATTAAACAGTTCCATTGGGAAAGTTCACAGTAGTCGGAGTAGCCAGGAAACACTGCACGGCACGGGTGAGACTGGTGCTTGAGTTGGGTGATGGTATTTCAGTGTGGTGAGGCCGGAGTAGGGGATTGAAATGTGGGGTAGCTCTCAGAATTGCACTCTGACACAAGAAGAGGACATGGACACGGTGGCAGTGGAGATGTGGCCCGAGCCATGGGGAGACAAGCTCTGTGACCATCCTGTGGAGAGTTCTGTTTCTCCAGGCAGGGTGGGACAGAACACTTTTGAAAGGTAGAATGGAGAAAAAGATGGAATTATTTGAAGGTCAGGTGTGAACCCTAAAGCATGGGGCCGGGGTGGCGGTGGTGGAGGTTCACTGCCGATTTCCCACAATGAGGGGCATGTTTTGGAGATGGCTGTCAGCAGTGTCGTGGAGGCCAGCTGGAATCTGAGGTATCTGGTAGTAGGCCTTGGAGGTCACTCAGCACCAGGGGCAGCCCGCATGTGTTGAACACCTCAGGTGTTGGGGGGATACCGTGGAGTTCCCGGGAAGGGGTGAGCTTGTACCTCCTGGTGTGTGCAGCTCTGTCCTGTGAGGGGTCTGGGGTCAGGGTCACAGGGACCTCAGCTTTCCTCATGCAGTGCCTGGGGTGGAGCTCCCATCCTTTTTTTTTTTTTTAAATTTATGATAGTCACACACACACACACACACAGAGAGAGAGAGAGAGAGAGAGAGAGAGAGAGAGGCAGAGACACAGGCAGAGGGAGAAGCAGGCTCCATGCACCGGGAGCCCGACGTGGGATTCGATCCCGGGTCTCCAGGATCGCGCCCCGGGCCAAAGGCAGGTGCCAAACTGCTGCACCACCCAGGGATCCCTGGAGTTCTCATCCTATGAGCATGCGCTGGGTTAGAAAGAAAGAAGGTACAGGAAATGATTCCTCTAGTTTGGAAATGATTCCTCTAGCATGTTAAAAGGCCTTGGTGTTTAGACTTAGGGCTTAAAACTTCTGACCCAGAAGTTCAGTGACAGCTAAAATTTATTAGAAGTTTTTATATGTTATAGGGAAGCCTTTTGAAAATAAAAATCACATGTGGGAGGAGATTTACATGGCCTGTGGAATATGTAACAGCAAGTTTCCCTCTTTACCTTGGCTGCAAGGAAACCCAAAGCCAGATTTTTCGGATTTTTGCTCCCTTGTAGCAACTCTGACTTTTATGTTGCTTTATTTAGCTTTTTTTTTTTTTTTTTTTTTTTTTTTAAGCTCCCTTTTCTCTGCTTCCATGGATCTCATTTAGATGTCTTTTTTATGTAAGCTTGTTCAGTTTTTGGTAAAGGCAGAATTTGTATGAGTTCAATAACTACCGGCATCATCCCGGGCCTATGGGGGCAGGCGCCAGAGCAGTGAGAGGAAGCATCAGCCCCGGGCAGAGAGGCAAAGCCTTTGTTAAAGGTGAGCAGTGCCCGGCCACCGCTCCTCCCACATGTCCCCAAATTGAAAGTTTGTGTTTATGGGGTTCTGAATGTAGTCTAATTTTTTCCTATCTGGTTTGGCTCATCTCTACCAGCTGGTAAATAGGAAATGTTCACGGTAGGAAGCCAATACTCTGCAGAGTGTAAACAGATGGAATCGATATAAAGTGACAAGCTAGACTGTGCTATGGAGAATACAGAGCCAAAAGTAAGAACATAACAGTCAAGCTACTTGCTTCGTTCCAGTTCATTTAGTCCTGAATAGCGCTTCATATCTGCACAGCTGTGTTGTTCTTTTTTTCCCCTCTTTCTTTCTTCTGGGTTGATAATGACAATTTCAAAGAAAAACTTTAATTAAAGATTTTATACGAAATAGCCAAAAGTAGAATAATAAGGAAAATGAGCATTGATGTGTTTATTGTAAGAAAAATCCTTTTTCACGGTTTCATTTAAAAAATTTACTCCTTAAATTTAAAATGAATGTAGTCGTGGTGACAGAAAGGTGCCAGACTGACAGCCGTGGATGCTGAACCCCTCCATTGTGCTGCAGAGCCAAGACCTAGAGGCTGCTAGAAGCCCCCTCCCCTTGGGGTTCAGTCCCTAAGCAGGCGGGGGGAGGGGGGATGGCGTCCTCACCCCCTTCTGCTAGAAACTGGGGGAGGAAGGCTGCTTCTGGGGGAGGAACTGCACAGAAGACCGCTTAGCAGGAGCCAGTAAGATAACACTGTGGACAGTTTAAGTTAATTTACTGTGCAGGTTGTGCTCTGGCGTGAAGAGGCTTGGCCTTCGTCTGGGAGGGCCACATCGGAGCCGGGCCTAGGGAAGGATTATTTGCAGCCTGGCTGAGAATCCTGGCCTTCTGGGAGGAAACATTGGGCCTCTTCTCACCTCCTTTAACGTCTGGGTGGTCATATTTATTTGGGTTCACAGCTTTCCTTCCTGGAGCTCAAAGTGCTATAAAAAGAATTTTAAACAAAGAACTATAGAGTACTAATAACAGCCACTGTTAGCAGTTTATTGAACCATCTGAACTCAGTGGGATACAAATATGAAGCAGTTTGATTTTTCTCTTCTCACTGTTCTCAAGCAGGCGCTAGCAAATCTGCCTTTTCATCCCCTAAGGGTATCAGATAGGCAGATCTTGTGGCTTTCTGGTCACATATAGTTATAAATAAAACTACTACAGGCCAATCCAGCTTCAGACCTTGAGCTCATATCCAGCTCAGTTGGCCATCTCCTCCCCTTCTTCACTGGGGCACTTGTCCTGTGCTGAGGGCTGAGGAAAGGGAGTGTGTCTTTCTCTTCCTTCACTGGTGTCCTCTCTGGGCAGCATGTAAAGGCTACTCTCTAATGGAGCCCACGGGGAATTATTAGGACCGTGTTTTGGGGGCCTCTGAACTAAGTGGCTCCCTGATGAGGAGGGTCAGCTCTGGCTTAAACCCCTCTAGACCTCCTCAGCTCTACTCCTGGTGGTTCTCTGCATATCCTCAGGCTGTGTGGCTCCCTTCACCTGAGGAGCAGCCCCTCTGGGAGCAGGACAACTCAGGCCTTCTGCCTTTTTTGGCCTCCACTTAACCCACTGAAAATTTACACATGCCATCTCTGCCAACGGTAGGCATGCACACTGTGCTCATCTGCCCCTCCCACTCTGTTCTGCTATCTCTGTCCAATTCTCAGTTTCTTTTCCTTGGAAGGTGTACCATGGATCACTGAGTCCACTGGGAAATGAGATGCTTACATATCCCTTCTTTCAGGTATCTGCCCTTGTCTGTACAAGAATTTCCTTAGCCTGCCAAAGCTTCTTCCCCATGAATGCTGCAGTCACTCTATCCATCCATCCATCCATCCATCCATCCATCCATCACCATCCATCCATTCATTTATCCACACATCATCCATCCACCCATCATCCAACCATCCATTATTCACCTATCCATCATCCATGCATCCATCATCCATCCATCTCTCCATCTACCCATTTATGTATCCAGTCAGCTAGCCATCTTCCATCCATCCATCCTCCCATCTATTCATACATATATACATTCATCCATTCAACAAATATTCATTAGTCCAGGCCCTTTTTTTGGTTCTGGACTCCTGCCTACTGAAGACCTTATATCCTCTCAAGGCTCCTATTAACTTAGGCTGGTCAAGGAGGGCAGTGAAGGGGTTAGAGGAGTTGGCTGGGGTGGGAGAGAGTAGTGCTACTCAGTATTTCTTGACATGGGTGTGTGGTTATTTGAGACTCTGTCCTTAATCTTTGGTCCCAGTCCACAATCCGCATCATGCAGCCATGTATGATGTTCCACATGAGGCACTTGCATACATGAGCTTGTTTCCTCTCAGCCACACTCTGACACAGGTCCTTACTTGTTTCCATTTCACAGATGAGGAAACTGAAGTTTAGTTGTCAGGGTACTGTTCCAAGGTGACCTGAAAAATAGCGCAGAGCTGGGATTTGAAGTCTCATGTCAGGGCCAGTGTCGGGCCATGCGCCACACTGCATGGAGGTCCCTTGTGGAGAGGGAGGGAGGGGAGCACTGAAGTGCCAGCGCTGTGGTGAGGGTGGGGGCTGGCTGCAGCCCAGAGCAGTTTCTGTGGTTCTCAGTGTGGCTTACCATCATGCCTGCCTCCGCTTTACTTGTTACAGTTGGACGTTCTCTGCTTCTTGTAATAGCACTTAAGAGTCTGTCCTCCATAAATTCACCTAAATCTTTTTTTGAGTGTTTTAATATTGCTCTGATTGTTCCTCCCACTTTGGTAAGCACTTCCTCTTTTTCACTTCACTCCTGTGTGAGATAGGGCTTCATTTCTTTTCTGGAAATGTTAGGTGAACGAGTCCTGGCTTGTGTAGGCACCCTGCAGAACTTAAAGCTTTCCAGCCTGCTTTTCCCCAGCCCTACTGTCCACATGGAATCTAGGCTTTTTAGTCTGTCCTCACGTTGGTTCCCTTCCTAGATACTGGGTTCATCACCCACCATCCCCCTCCTCCTTGGGCATCTCCCCAGCCTGGGGCTCCAGGAACATGGAGAGGGTCACATGCTGCCCTGCTTTGGAGGTCAGTGGTACTGCAAGGGGGGCTGGGTGCAGTGGGGGCTGGGGAGAAGGAGCAGAGAACTGGGGGGCCAGGGTGCAGTGCGAGACTGCCAGCTAGGATTAGCTGGGGAGTGGAGGGTGGAGAGCCAGGGCTGTGGAGGGGAAGCAGCTCCTGCCTGGGCCTGGGCTGGGGAGAATGGGCGGGGAGGGTGTCGGGACTAAGTCTGCTCCCCTCCTCCCCAGGATGGGGAAGATGGTTGGGAAGAGTAGACTTTGAGCAGCTTCTTCATAGCCTCAGGCCCTGTCTTTATCCTGGCTCCCTGTCTTTAATTTAAGGTTGTAAGTAGCTATTGTTTTGGTTTTATTTTAAATCCTCGGGGCTTCTCCTCCAGTGTTTGTGTACAGAAAGCTCCCCAACATGTGCCACCACCTTCAGAGAGAAGTGGGAGTGATGGGGGAGAGTGGAACAGGGGTCATGAACTTGTTCTGGAAAGATAGCGAGTCTTGCTGTTTTTATGGGCCAGACATTCTGTCCAACTGCTCAACTCTGCCACCATTTGTAGGGAAGCAGCCAGAGGCAATGTGGAAACAAGTGAGCCTGTCTGGGCATCGATAATATTTCCTTATGGATATCGAAATCTGAAGTTCCCCTTTCCCTTGTCATCAAATACCCTTTTTCTGATTTTTTTTTTTTTTTTTTTGGACTATTAGGAAATGTAAAAACTATTTCTAGCTTACAGGGATACAAAAATAGGTGGTAGGCAGGAGTCTGCTGCATGCCGAATACGCAAAGGTAGTCAGGCCTCCTAGGCAAGGAAGCCAAGTGAGAAGAGCACCCCCTTTCAGGCCTATCTCTGTTCAGTAAGGGGAGTGAGAGCACATTTTCTTTCCTGGGAAGCAGCCTGGGTTTGGGAGAGGAAACGAGAAGTAGTGGCTCCTCTCGTTTTGCTAACTGTGCACTAGTTTTTGCCTCTGTCCATGGGTTTGGCCCTCAGGACTACAACTCCCTCAAAGCCGTGGGGATTGAGGGTTGGAGCCCAGGAGAGCAGAGGCCAGATAGGGAGCTGGGGACTAGTTGCAGGCAGGAATATGCGCAGATGACTAGATCAAAGTCCCGCAGCCAGTGGGATGGAAGTGTAATTGGGAAAGCCAGAGGCGGTGCACAGGATCCTACCCTGAAGGAGCAGTGGCAGGGCCAGAGAAGGGGTCAGGGCAGCAGACACAGCATGCTAACTCACTCTGCACATGTTCATGAACATCCACTCTGTCCAGGTGCTGTCCTAAGCCCCAGGGATATAGCAGCAAGCAAAACCAAGTCCTTCTCCGTGGAGTTTACATTTCAGTGGAGGAAGGAAGACAATAAACATACAGAAAGAAATAGGAAGTGATCCAAGTGTAGATGAACAGAAGAGAAAGTGTGAGGGATCAGAAAGGGATGAGTGCAGGCTCTCGTGTAGGCCATGGAGGAAGGCTTGTTGGAGCAGGTGGCAGTGTGACACACCTGAATGAAGCCCGGAGGGAGCTATCAGGAGGAGGAGATTGGATGAGCATGCTTGGTAGGGGTGGGGGAGAACAAGGAGGCCTGGCAGCTGGAGCAGAGAGAGCAGGGGAGGAATGGAGGGGCGGGGTCAAGAGGTAGTGGGGGTCAGATTGACTAGGGCAGATCAACTAGGGCTTCGCAGGCCAGGCTGGGTGAGGACTTTCCAGTATGTAAGAGAGAGCCTGACGTGCTGGTGAATTTGAGTAGTTCGTTGTGGCTGGAGCCCAGGGACTGTGGGAGGGGGTGATTTTGTGGGATTTGGAGCTGGCGTGGGGGGTAAGCAGGAGGCTCAGAGATGGTGGCTCTTAATACAGACATGTCCCACTTATACCAAAATGGCACACGTCTAGCTGGCCTAGAAAGGGGCTAGATGCTGCCCACGCCATCCTGTTTCTCCGTCTTTACCTTCTCCTCTCCTGCCTCTCTTCCCTTCTCAAGGGAGCAGGGAAATGGGGTGGGACATGGACACGGTCACTCCCCTGACCCCAGCCACTTGATTCCTTTATGCTTTTTCCTGCTCTCCTGTCCTGGATGGGACGAGTCTTGTACACCGTGGCCCTAACTTCCCTGCCTCCGATAAGCCCCACCATCTGCAGCTCAATTCAGATCTTGCCAAACTTCAGTCTGACAAATGATAAGAAACTTGGAGACATACCTCTGGTGGGTGTGAGTTCTGTGCCAGACTTGCTGCTTCCTGGCTTTCCACGCTGGAGACCCATATGGGCTGCTTCGGGGGTTTAAAAAAGCGCATCGCCTCCTGTCCTCCATTTGATCAGAAGAGGTGAATCGAAATTTGGCAGCGGACAAGGTGCTGAGGGTTCTGTTTGACCACAGAGCAAGTGGCTCCGCTCTTTTAGACAAAGCGGTCGGGCTGAGGGTGGACGCACAAGCCAGCCTCACAGGGGTGGATGCAATTCCCACTGTTCCCTGCTGGGCATTCCCAGTTTGGGAGATTAAGATGGTTTCAGCCAGTGTTCCCTGATTGTTAGAAGCGAGAGGTGTATATAGAATTTAGCATGGGGCTTTGCACAGAACATCCAATTAATATTTGTTCAGTTATGATATTATAATCATTATTCCATCTATAGTAGACCGAGTCATTCTTACATTCAGGATTGGCCCTGAGGAGGTATAACCAGGCTTCCTCAGAATGTGGCTTTTTCCTAAGCAGGTGAAAAGGCAGGTTCATTCATTCACTCAGACACTTAACTGAGCCAGATCCCGGAACTGAAGCTCTGAACCCAACTCCGGGGACCTGACATTCTGGAGGGAGAGATAGTAAAGATGAGTATTAAATCAGTTGGTGAGATGTACTCTGAAGACAAGGATCAGAGTGTGTAGGGTGGGGTCTTACTTATACTTGTGGTCAGGAAGGCCTTTCTGATAGGAAGACAAGAGGGCTAAGATCTGGATAAAGTGAGGGAATGGGACAGTTAGTATCTGGGGAAGAATGTTCTAGACAGAAAGAATAGCAAAGGCAAATGCCTTGAGGCAGGAGGAGCCTGGCAGCAAAGGACCTGGTGTGGCCCGAAAGCAGCGAGCCAGGGGACAAGTAGGGGAGATGAGTTGGGAGAGCTGCCAGGGCCAGTCTGTGGGGCCTGGCAGGTCACAGCTTGTGGGGAGATGTGAATGAGGCAGCGTGGTCGTGGGGGACTGGCTCATGAGTGTCTGATAGGTAGCATCATGGACCAGGAGGGGAGACCCCTCACGTGGGTTTGGAGTCAGACAGATGCCCGGGAGCATGGCGCCACCGGCCATTGTCTTATTGCCATTTCTGTTTTTCCTGTAGATAAGGAGCGAGGTTCTCAGTGGGTGGACGAGGGGGGCAGGGGTTGAGAAGGGAGGTTGGGAGGGGTGAGAGGCTCTGGATGGGGTGGCGAGTGACTGGGGCAGTAGAGCAGGATCACACAGTGCCCTCGAGTGAGGGGACCCAGTTGAGTATTGGAGGGTCGCCCTCTGTGGCCACAGCAGGGGCTTGGAAGAGGCAGTGTGTTGGATTTAACCAGGGATGGGGGCTTGCCAGGGCTGAGGGGGGAGGAGGAAGCACATATGCAGTGGTGATTATAGAGACTGAGCCATTGGGAGGGAACGAGGGGGAGCTGTGCACAGGAACTGAGTGGCAGGTGGGGGCCCTGCTGAGGAGAAGGCTGTGGGGTCATGCGCTTGAGCAAGGCAGCTGGAAGAGGGGTGGGGTGGTTGGAGCATGGGGCTTGATTTTGGAGAGTGGCAGTCATTGGGGATGACACGGTGTGGAGTCCGAGCAGGCAACGGTGACCTCTGGCTAAGAGGAGGACCAGGAGCTAAGAGACCTAGGCTCAGAGGTTGTCCATAGGGAGCCCTGAGTGGTCCTGGGAGCAGGGCTGGCATGTCAGGGGTTAACAGCCTAGCCGGGAGGCCTGGTGCTCATAGGTCCAAGCAGCTGGGGAGAAGAGGGAGCAGCAGCCGTCCTCCCACCAGCCCAGTGCTTCCTCAGCTGTGAGCACAAGGGCAGCCACCCCAGGAGAGGGCTGTCAGGGGTTCCTCCCACATCACGCAGAGTCCAGTGAAAGGAACCCACAGAGGAGTGTTGAGGAAGTAGGTGATGTTAATAAAAAGAGAAGAAAACCTGCTCATCTTAGGGTTTTCCCCTGACCTCTTCGTGGGAGGCACCGAACATACCCGAGTCTGGACTGGGCATGGACTTGACCTTGCCCAGGGCAGCAGAGTCAGACCTGCCAAAGCCCAGTCATGCCAGACCTTCATCACTTTTCCTCTACAATCCCAACCCTGGCCTTTGTGTTCTGCCGTGCGGAATGCCATCCTGTCCTGCCCTAGCCACTCCTCTCAGCTCAGATGCCTCCTCCTCCAGGAAGCCTCCTAGATGACTCAGGCTGAAAGGGCTTACAGCTCTGCATTCTCTGTTCTCTGGCTCTTGTTTCCACAGCTCAGCTTCAGCAAACACTTGTTTTACATCCTGTCTTTTCCTCGGGAAGTGTGGGTAAAGGGTAGGTAGACTTGCATTAGAATCCAGGTGATCATTGTTGATGGAGGTGATGTTGGGTAACTCATGTAGCCTCTCTGAACCTCCATTTTATCTAAAAAATGGGGAACAGTACTTTCCTCCTGTGGGTTGGGGGGATTCAATGACATAGCTCCAAGCTTGGCACCCGTGAGCCCCGGCGGATGTTCCTGTCCTGAGTACAAGTAGGTTTGGGGTAAGCACACAGACGTACTCTGCGTCTCCACAGGGCTGCTCCAAATGCCCGTCACATTTATGTGCCCAATAAATATGCATTTGCTGAATTTGGGAAGTATGTCTATACAACTTTTCTATAATATTTTTAAAAAATTCAGAGGGGTTGAAATGTATAGTCATATTTTGCAGCTCCTAGTAAAAACATTTTGCATATGGCCATGAAAAATGAAGATAGTGCAAGTTCAGTCCTACCTGAACTATAGTTTTTGAGTAACAATTAACAAAAAAGATCTTTCGTATGGCTCTAAAAGGGAATGAATTGTCTATGAGACTTACTGCTTTACATCAGAAAGACTTTTTAAGAACTTACTGAGACCATTTACAGAGAAAATGGCTTTACAAACATTCAATAAATACAAAGTGTTCTTTTTTTCCATAGACATGGCATTTTGCAATACCTCAAGTGTGAGTCTTTGAAAACATTTTATTTTACCAGAAGTATTTAAAAACATTCATATTTTTTTAAATGATCATTTTGGTTTTTAACACTGGGTCTTTTGACTTCTCCTAAATCACTTCTTCTGCACAGATTTTCAGAAACATTAAAACTATTTTCAAAGCCTTCAAGCTCATTGATGTTAGCAAGACTGGTCTGATCCAGCCCCGTGAACTGAGGAAAGTTCTCGAGACCTTCTGTTTGAAGATGAAAGATGATGAATACAAAAAGTAAGTAAACGAAGGTCAGGTGAGAGATTGCTCAGTAGAACTTAGCCCCGTTTCAAAGTGGGACCAGGCAGATGCAGTGGAGCCAGATGTCGTCCCCTCCTGCCCTCTCTGTCTTGACTGTTTTTAGAAGAGGCACTCATGGCGTTTCTCCTGTGTTTGTGGTCTCTACAAGTGCTCAAATTCGAGAGCTAATGATTCTAATTCTGAGAGTCCCCAGGGTGGCAGTCATCTGGCCTGCAGATCTGAACACATCTTGATTATTTAAGTAATCCATCACCAGTTGTCTCTCCATTCCTGGTTGGCCCCACATCCGCCATCCCCCGTGTTCCCAGTTGACTTTTACTCAAAGCCTGGGGTTACAGAAGAACAAATTTCAGGATTTATTCATTGGTTGATGTGCTCCCTATTGGCTCTCCATCCTGATATAATAACAGAAACGCAATTTTCCTCCAAGGACCATTGTTGCTGGGGTCTGGGGGGCACTGCAGCCAGGGAGACAGTGAAAAACTGAACATCTCACTGCTTCACAGCTTTTGAAACCCACCACCACCTGCTCCTGACTCGGGGGCCATGTGTGGAAGCCTGCATGGGCATATTTTCTTTTTCTTTTCTTTCTTTTTTTTCCTGAGTCTCCAATAAACTCCAGATCATTTAGAAGAAGCCAAATGCCTGGCTTCTGTAGCTACCTGAGTTTTGAATGGAAGCCACTAGAAAGGGGTTTAACTTCATTTCTGTGGTACTTGGCCAAGAAGCTCTCTTCCTCTTCCTACTTTTTAAAAGTATCCCCCAGGCTGTTAACAGAAGTACCAAGCCTTATTATTTCACTCTGAGCTGAAGAGTTTCACATCACACTGCAGTTATAAATCCCTGTGACATTGGTGGCTGTGGTTGCTCGCATGGTGTCCATAAAGACAATGTTGCTTCTGGAAGGAGAGGAAGAACTTGTTCCTACAGCAAGGAAGTGTAGGGGGGGCAGGTGATCATGGCATAGGCACTGTGGGGTCTGAGAAGCAAGGAGACTTTTTAAAAATAGGTGTTTCCTGGTCTTTGGGATATTTTCTTCTTTTTTTCCTCTTTATAACCCACCTCAGAATATAAAAGGACATAATAGATGTTTTAATTTTTACATCTTTCCGACTGGGAAAGTGTCCAGAATAAGATCCAAACAAAACAAATTAAATAATTTTGTGCACGCAATTATAGAACAGAAGCAACACTCTTCTAAAACAGGCAATCAAAAAACAAAACAGTGTTTTATTTGACAATAAACCTTGTGTTTGGCACTGCAGTCTCCAACCTAGTAAATCTATAAAAAATGTTACTGTCTGTTTCCCCATCTCGTAAGTATCGAATAATAAAGAACTCCACAAATTTTTATTTGAGGTTTTTTTTTAAGCCTCGAAAACAATACTGTTTTCATGATAAGGCTTGAGAAACTTAACATAATAGAATTGCTTTTCTTTAGAATAGAAACACAGAAGATCAAACATAGACCATTTCTTCGATTGCTTTAATGCTTTTCTTATTGAAGCTCAAGAATATACTCTTTCCTTGAGAA
Source organism: Vulpes vulpes (assembly GCF_048418805.1). NCBI lineage: Eukaryota > Metazoa > Chordata > Mammalia > Carnivora > Canidae > Vulpes > Vulpes vulpes. The sequence continues at coordinate 52,178,853 of NC_132795.1, forward strand.
GCTGCTTCAGTATTAACTTGGCCCTTTTAGTTTTTGAGCAGGAGACACAATGCATTTTTGAATCCTTTCTTTTATTGAAAACAGCCTCCTATTGAATACCAGCCTCTGGCTCTTGGGGTGGTGGTAAAGCGCCTAGCCTTTGGAGTCGGGCACACTTCGGGGTCAGGTCTGTGTGGCTCCCTCCCAGGTTCTAGGGCCTGGGGAAGCTTCTGGGCCTCTCTGAGACTCAGGTTTCTCATAAATAGTGGAGGCTGAGGAGCCAGCCTTGCAGGGCTGGTGCTAAGGTTCCCGGTAATGTGCACTGCAGGCCTGTGATGCGCCCAGCACATAGTAGGTTCTTGTCCCATAGTGACTCTCCCACGGTTCATAAAGCTTCTGGGAATGTGCTTTATTCCTTGGAAAACACTTCCCCTTAGGCTACAGAACACCAGGCAGTGTGTGTGAAGAAGAGGAGAGAAAGAAAATCATCGCTGATTTTATACTTCATCATACTACCCTGGGACCCACTGGGTTTCTTTTCCCTTTCCCATCTCCCACACCCTCCTCTCTGTTGCCCTCCAGGCTGAAGCATTTGAATCCCAGTAAAATAATGTATGAGCAGCCTGAAAAGCCAACACTCTCAGAAGGTCAGCCTGCTGCCTGAGCAGAGCAGTGAAGCCCAAGGCTAGTTGTAGGTGGTGGTACTGGAGAGGTTTATGGGTCTATGGGTGTCATTCCCTTCACCCTACAGTTGGCCTTCCTGCATGACCCACTCGCCTGAGGGTCCGCGCAGACGTGTGAGCTCTCCTGCTCCAAGCACAGATCTCTGGGAAAATGGCCATTGCCCTTTAATCTCAGGAACAGTTCTGCCTCAAAGCCCTTGAGATACTGCATGCCTGGGCAGTACTGAGGCTTGATTTTTGAGATTTTTATTTGTAGGAAATACTACCATGGAATTTTGTCTGTCTGCCCTCAATGAATACGTGGTCAGTATTCTAAAGACAGGTGGGCTGGGCATTAGGAGAGGTTGGGACTCTCTTAGGAGGAGATACCAGTCTGAAGCAATGTTGGATTTTTACAGAAAACAGGGAAGTTGGGGACAAGATTTTTGTCAGTATCTGACATGTTGCTGGGGCAGCAGAGTAGTCAACGCTTCTTAGAGGACAGCAACTCAAACAGAAAGGAGCACAGTAGGTCAGCCTCCTGGGTCCCTGAGCCTACAGTCGTATTTTCACAAGGCAGAGATTGTGGATGAAAGATGTGGCTATTTGGGGAGTTTCAGTGTTAGCATCTGGCAGTTATCCTATCTCCAGATAATTTTTCTCATTAGAACAATAGGCAAGATTCATCAAAGTGGAAAAAAAAAGGTATGCATTGAAATGAATACATGACGTTACTCTTTGTTAAATTTGGAAAACAGAAAAATAACAAATACTTTAAGTGATAATTACTAAATTTTTAGAAAGCAGCATGAAATTAGGTAATTATAGAAACCAACACATATGGAGATAATATAACCAAACATTTAAAAACTGTCAATTTTTTATAAATGTAATAATGCAGAAATCATCTAGAAAACCATTTATCAAGTGGCAGATTTGAATAATAGAAAATTCATTATAAGAAGGAAAAAAATCCAAACATCCTATTTCTCTGCACTATATTTTATTATTTTTTTTAAAGATTTTATTTATTCATGAGAGACACACACACAGAGAGAGAGAGAGAGAGAGAAACAGAGACACAGGCAGAGGAAGAAGCAGGCTCCATGTAAGGAGCCTGACGTGGGACTCCATCCCGGGTCTCCAGGATCAGGCCCTGGGCTGAAGGCGGCACTAAACCTCTGAGCCACCTGGGCTGCCGTTTCTCTGCACTTTAAAAAAAAAAGAGTATCTCCGTATATTTCAGGGAAAGACACTGGGTTAAGTGTTTTATTTATTTATTTATTTTTACTTTTTAAAAAAGATTTTATATATTTATTCATGAAAAACACACAGAGAGAGAGGAAGAGACACAGGCAGAAGGAGAAGCAGGCTCCCCGCGGGGAGCCCCATGTGGGACTCGATCCCAGGACTCTAGGATCATGCCCTGGGCTGAAGGCAGATGCTCAACCACTGAGCCCCCCAGGCGTCCCTGGTTAAATGTTTTAAAATGTTCTTTTTCTCTATGGAAATCCTAGAATGCTCCAAGGAAAGTTTCCCCCTGCTATAGTGAACTAGGCCTCAGTTTATCTCTGTGATATGCTGTCAAGTGGGTTGGTCAAGTTCTCCTCTAACCCCAGCTTTAGATTTCTCTGGCTATAGAGGCTTTTTGCCAATTGACCTAGGTCCAGATCATTGCCCCCTAATTATTAAAAGCAAGTGAGACCTGCTTTTGCCATCTGAATGCAGCCTGAGTCCTGGCGGCCCCCTCCTCCTGCCTGAGAAGGGAGAAGATGAGCCCTAAGTTGGGCTTGTACTGTTAGAATCCTCGGCACGCATCGGTAGGCCAAGTACAGTGATCTCCTTTGAAGTGTCTGTGTATTTTAATCTTACAGTAACACTTCCTAGGGTTCAGTTTTTAATTTCAGCTCTAGCTAGAAACACATTAAAATGAATGCCAACCCCTGTGTTAAAGGATACCCTTGCTTCATTTTAGATTCTCTGTATCATAATTTCTGATTACCAAAGAACATTTCTATTCCAGGTTTGCAAAACACTACAACATTGATAAAGATACTGCAGTGGATTATAATGTTTTTTTGAAGAACCTCAGTGCAAATAATGACTTGAACCTTAGATATTATATGGGAAACCAAGGTGAGTGTTTTATAAGTATATTGCTAAAGATTGCTGCAATATCCTTTGGCATGATAATTCCTCTTCTATGAATCTGTTCTGAGGAAATACTTTCAAATATGGAAACTGCATTATGCACAAAGATAGCCATGGCATTGTTATTTAGAAGAATAACATAAATGTTTAACAACAGAAAAAGGGTTCTGTGAGTCACAGCGTATCTTATCCACCTTACCTACCCGGTAAAACGTGGAGCTGTGAGCAATGATTTCCCTAAAGTTAATGGTAACATGGAAGGTGTTTGCAGAGTACTAGTAAATGATTGGAAAGAAATTCTAAAACAGATTGTTTTTACATAGTATATCTCTGGGTGTTGTTTGGTTCTTCTTTCTGCTGCTTCTGTATTTTCAGAAAAATTTTTAATGAACGTGTTACTCCTTTAATGATGGGAAAAATCTTAATCTAAAAGAGCAAACAGTTGAGTAGTTTATACACTATATTAGAGCCAGGTTTGCACAGGCATATAACCTTGAGAAGGAAAATTCTTCCTGGGGCTGGTGGCATTTATCCCAGCCTTATCAACAAAGTGCCCAGAGTTGTTGACCTGCTGAACAGTTCTGAAGAGAGCAGAGTCCAGTTCCCTGAGGGTGAATTTATGAAGACCCCACCCCCACCCCAACACACACATACACACCTCTAGGCCTTTGGTCATTTGAGGCAAGTGCTCATTCCAGATGTGTTGTCACTGTCTGGTTTCAGTGTAAGTCAGTACAGCAGCTATTCATTGAGTGTCTTCTGTGATTCTCAGATTTGCCTCACTAGCAAATTTAACAATGACAAATTCTCTGATTTTAGCTTGGTTTCACTAGGATCACTGATAGCAGACTCCAGGGCTCTTCTTCAAGCCTCTCAAGTTTTGGGAATTACTAGGCAAGGTGATCTTGAAAGGACACATTCCTCCTTATGTTTTGTTAGTTCTTGTGCAGACCCTTATACCACTCGGCTCTTCATTGGGTTCCAAGCCAAGGAACATACTCTGTCTTTAAGGAGTGTATGCATGTGTGTATGTGTGTGTGTGTGTGTGTGTGTATATGTATTTTTTAAAAAAACAGGGCAGGTAAGGCATAAAATAAGTCACATAAAAATGATAACAAAACATTTATTTCATTTTTTTAAACATTTTTTTTATTTTAAAGATTTTATTTTATTTATTTATTTATTCATTCATAGAGACACACAGAGAGAGGCAGAGACACAGGCAGAGGGAGAAGCAGGCTTCACACAAGGAGCCTGACGTGGGACTCAATCCAGGGTCTCCCGGATCACGCCCTGGGCTGCAGGTGGCGCTAAACTGCTGTGCCACCGCGGCTGCCCACAAAACATTTATTTATTGTGCTTTATATAGATACTGTATATGCTTTTATTTTAATTTTTATTTCTTTCAATACCTTTTTGGGATGGGTATTATTGTCCCATTATTTTAGATGAGGAGACATGGACCTAAGGGTGCTATATGAAGGCCCCAAAGTCATATAGGTCATTTTTGGTGGAGTTGAGATTTTAACTGTTTAGCTCCAAGTGTTCGAGTGTTCGAGTAAGAGGGAGGAGACACTTTTGGAGGACCAAAATTCACAGGATGCATGTGACAAGCATGGAGGGAATGAAAACATTCTAGTCCAAGGGCCTCTGCATGGGACTTGTTGGGTGGAAGCAGGGGCTGTGCATTTGCCCAAGTGGGATATAAGGTGGTGTCTTGATTGATTATAGAGAATTTTCATTACAAATAAGTGTATAGACCTAATTTGAGAACTGTAATACTCCACCCCACTTGCCAAACGTTTGTTTCATGCCAGGCCTTAGGCTAAGCTCATTCCTGTACTGTCTCTTCCCGTGTTCACCACAGCCCTGGGAGGCAGGCAGTGAGGCAGATAAGTGAGAAGATTGAAGTCAACAAGCCCATCCTACCACCCAGAATTAACCACTGTCAGCATGACTCCTGGCATCCTTCCATGCAGATCCATGGAAAGCAGAGAGACAGATAGGAGGAAATATATTTGTACAAATGGGTTCATATAGATTCTATTTTATTTAAGTTTTTACTTTTCCTTGAGTGTTAAAGAATAGGAATTGAAATGAAACTGAAGATATCTATAATATCCGCGGGTCACACTTTCCCACTCCCGAACGTCCAACACTTTAACCCACTGCCTCTGCTAGTGAGTCTGCCTATAGAGAAGTCTGAGGTTTGCCTCATTTTCTCCCTTATTCGTGGTGTGCTTTTTCTAGCTAGCTGCCCAAAAGAATTATTTGTCCCTGAATTTCAGAAAGAGCTAGGATATGTCTTGCTGTTGAGCCTTCTGCGTGTTTTCCAAAGGACAGTGTATTTTTAATCTGCAGATCCAATTATTTTTTCATTTCAAGATTTTTTTGAATATTATATATCTTTGAATAAATCTTTGCTTTCATTTTTCTAATCTTTAACTTAAGTGATACAACTTATCCTTAATGTTGGATAGTCTTTGTCTTCTGTATCTGTTAAATTATGGCAAAGTGCTGTATCCTCTCTGCGCTTTTCCTTTGTGGTCACAATGATCATCTCAGGTCTTCTAGCTATACCTGTAATTTGATTTTTGCCAAGGTCTATTTTATTCTGTGCTGTTTCTACTTTATTTATTATTTCTATCATGGCATTTCCTTTGATCTACGATATTACTTTCTCATTTTGTTGTTTTATCTCTTGTTTTACTGGATGTATGTTCTTATTAAGATATTCTGTGAAGTAATTTGTGCCTTTTCCAGTTTATTCCAAGATGGGATCTTTGCCTCTTGCCTTACACTCCTCTCCCTTCCTTCCCAGTTCACCTACACCTACTTTTTGAATAGAATTTTCATAATTTCAAGACCATTGGGTAAATTGATAATTTTTTATTCTATTATGCCTCTTTAATTAACTAGAGTCTACTTTCAAATAATATTATACTAATTCACATGAAGTATAAGGACTTCACAACCAGTATTTTCCAGTCTTTAGTTATATTGTTGTTATACGTTTTAATTTTACAAACACTGTCAATGCAGAGTGCAGCTTTTGTTGCTCTGCTGAGATTTTTCTGTCTGTTCACTTATTAAGGGTGTATTTTCCTTTATATATTCTCAAACAATTATTTTGAAATCTAAGCTTCTAAATACTTTAAAATTTTCATCTTGCTAATTCCAACATTTGGGTCATCTCAGATTCTGGTCTTTTTTTTTTTTTTTTTTTAAGATTTTATTTATTTATTCATGAGAGGCAGAGGGAGGCAGAGACATAGGCAGAGGGAGAAGCAGGCTCCCTGTGTGGGACTCGATCCCAGGACCCTGGGATCATGACCTGAGCTGAGGGCAGATGCTCAACTGACTGAGCCACCCAGGCGCCCCCAGAGTCTGGTCTTTGTTGATTATTTTTTTCTTGAGTAGAGATCACAGGTTCGTGTTTTGTTTTGTCTTTCCTATGTCTAGCAATTTTGGAATTTATCCTGGATATAGTAAATCTTGCATTGTAGAGATTGTAGATTCTGTTACATGCCTCTGAAGAATTTAAGTATTTGTTTTAGCCAGTTTATTTGGCTGCACTCAGACTCTAATCTTTGTCTCTCCTGAGGGCTTTCACACTGGAACTCTTTATTCTGTTCCTGTCGCTTTAGCATGATGTCTTATTGTCTGCTCTATACAGCTTGTCATCTTGGTCAGGGGTTAGCCAGAGATCCTGGCAGAAATTATGCACAAACTTTAGAAATCCTCCTCCATGCTTTTCTATTTTGAGCTTTCCTTACTTTCTTATTTTCCAGCTGCTGTAGAGTCTTGAACTCTGTTTTCTGATTCCTAAAGCCAGCAGGACCCTGGGTTTATGTCTGAATTCTGTCTATTTAGCATCATGTCGGCTGAGACCTGCACTCAGGCAAAAAGCCAGATATCAAGAAATGCATCAGGTGTTACTGTTTTTCGGAGTGTCAACTCCAATTTATGTCAGTTGCTCTCTATTGCCTTCAGATAGCTTTTGGTGTATATTTTGGCCAGAGTTTATAATTGTTAATCCGCTGTGAGGATAGGTTCAATCCACTGTAATTGGAAGCAAAACTTTCTGCCTGCCCAAATTCAGAGTTTCTTCTTGCTTCGGTCTATGCTGGTAAAATTGTTTTCTAATTTTTGCTAGTTTTTTCTTTTGCTTATTTCATTAGGAATTTTAAGTAGGTAAGTTAAATAATACAGTTTTAGTTCCAACATTGGAAGTCTTGTGGAATTGTTTTTATTATCAATAATTGGCAACTTGTTTGTTAGGGATACATAAAATGATGCATCTCACAATGAGAGGCAGTGTTGATTGGATTCATTATGAGATAGATGTCTGGTTATTCTCCTGTATACTTGTGTTCCTGCAGTGTTAGCTCAAGTTCTAATTGCTATTAGTATTTAAATTCGGAGGAGGCAAATGTTATATGTAGATTTTTGACTGTGTGGGGGTTGGCACCCCTAACTCTTATGCTGTTCAGAGATCAGCTGTAGTCATTTGGGGCTATGGGCTGCATTATATGAAATCTCTGTACTGTGGCTGTCAACACACAGGTCTATTTACTGGTGTATAGTGGGAAAGGATGAATCAATGGTGTCAACTTGTCATTATCCCCTTTGCCATCCTATCAGTTCCGAATCCTCAGCCCCATAGTTTGAATATTATAGTATCAGCATATACTTTCTGGGTTGACCCATCATGGAAATGATTTTATTTTGACCATAGGTTGGCTATGGTCCCACCTTACTAACTTGTTTTGGGAAAAGCCAAGGATCCAGATAGTTGCTCAGGGTATCAATCAAAGAAGATAGTGACATTATATAGAACAGTTTAAAGGTCATTTGGAGGTTTTGATTCATCTAATTTCTCCATGTGTAAGTCATAAAAACGTAGATCTTCCCATGCCACTGACTCTGCTTCTGTATGATTGCCGTATCAGGAGTGAAACTTTATCATATCCACTCAAGGGCTCTGTCGTCATTTTGGTTATTTGAGGCTTGTCCTCTAGAAGATTTCTTGTGTTGTGCTCCTGGAAATGATGTTTCTGATTTCCTGCATGTTTATGACAGTTTGTATATGGCCTGCACAGTTAAAAAATCAATTTGTCTGGATATAAAATCCTTAGCTCAGATTTTCATTCCTTAAGGATCTTAAGTATGTCTACCCATTGCCCGGTAACTTCCAAGTTTTCCTAAGAAAAGTTTGATGACATCTGGCTTTATTTCCCTTACCAGTGACTTATCTGAACCATTCCGTTGTTAGATTTTCTTCCCAATTATATCTTTTACATGTATCTTGAATTTCTCTTTCCTATCTTCTTTTTGAGACCATAACTTTTTTTTTTGAAGTTTTTATTTATTTATTCATGAGAGACAGAGAGACAGAGGCAGAGACATAGGCAGAGGGAGAGAGAGAGAGAGAGAGAGAGAGGCAGAAACATAGGCAGAGGGAGAGAGAAAGAGAAAGAGAGAGAGGTAGAAACATAGACAGAGGGAGAAGCAGGCTCCATGCAGGGAGCCTGATGTGGGACTCATTCTTGGGACTCCAGGATCACACCCTAAGCTGAAGGCAGACACTCAACCACTGAGCCACCCAGGTGTTCTGAGACCATAACTTTCTTACAAGCCTTCCTTCCTGCTTTTTTTCTTTTTTGCTTACTTGATTCAGCATTTTATTTTTCTGACTTTGGGTTCCTTTTAGTCCAGTCTTTGTTTCTGAGATGATTTTATCTCTAATTTGCTTCAGAGCTCTATCATTTAATTTCAGAGTTTTTCAAGCTCTGATTGGTACTGTTCTTCCTTGTCTCCTATCATTTAAAACATTTCTCATTAATCAATAGATAGCTAATGCGTGCTGAGTTTCTAGAATGCCAGGCCTGCTCATTCATCACCACAGCGAATCCTCCTGGCAACTCTGGGGGCATTTCTGTCCATTTCTTCTTGCACACGAGGACCCAAAAGCCCAAGCCTGCGTAGCTAGTTAACAGAAGGTTGCAGAGTTGATCGGAACCAGAGTGAGTACTCCTCATCTTTATACGGTTTTCAGAGTTTCTGAATCGTACTCACTTTAGAGCTTCCCCTGAGAAATTCTTTTCCTGGCACTCCAACCTTAAAGCACATGGACAGATAAGTACATTCTGTATTGCTGATTTTTCTAGACTGAAGTTTTTACTAGCATTTTAATAATATTCATTTTCTATATGGTGGTTTGGGGAAGATATTCTCAAGGGAGCAGTAATTTTAAAATATATATCCTCGGGGTGCCTGGGTGGCTCAGCTGGTTAAGCTTCCAATTCTTGATTTTGTTTCAGGTCATGATCTCAGGGTCATGAGATTGAGCCCTGCATCAGGCTCTATGCTCAGCTTGGAATCTACTCATTTTTCTCCCTCCCCCTGATTGCACTCCCTTGCTCATAAATAAATAAATAAATAAATAAATCTTTAAAAAAAATTTGTCACCTATTTGCACTTTTTTCCCAAAATTTCACTTTCTTAAGTAAGCACGTGATTCCACATACTTCTTTATATCCGTTTTTATTTCTCATATGAACTCCTGCTTTTCTCTTGTCTATGAACTATAAATGATAAGGATACAGTCTCCTCATGTTGGTTCCTTTTGGGGAAAATGTTTTACAAGCAAGTATTCATTGCCAGGAGCTGTTGGTGGATTTGATGCTGTTCACACCCATATCAGGGAATCTCTAGTTCATATATTTGCAGGAACCACATCTTTTGGCTTTCTAAATATATAGAACAATGTTTCTTACTAACTTTGGTATTTCTGGTTTTGCTATGTTTATATTCTTTATAAGCCATTATCTTTTTTGTTAAAAGATTTTATTTATTTATTCATTGAGAGACACGGGGGGCGGGGGCAGAGACACAGGCAGAGGGAGAAGTAGGTTCCATGCAGGGAGCCCGGCGAGGGACTCTATCCCAGGTCTCCAGGATCACACTCCAGGCTGAAGGTGGCGCTAAACCGCTGGGCCACCGGGTCTGCCCAATAAGCCATTATCTTGTTTGTCAAAAGCTCTATCTATTTGGCAGCTGAAGAAATGACATTGGGGGTTGGGTTTCCTTTTGGTGCACCTATGACATACATAAGTGCAGGCTTTGGATGTTCTTTCTACCCCATTTCACATCAGCAAAGCCCCTTTGGTGGAAATGAGCAGGTGGCAGGAATTATGAAGCTGGGCTGATGGGTGAGGCCTGGCATGACTGACGAGAGGCATACTTTTGAACAAGGCAAAGCTGAATTCTGTAAGCCAGCCTGGGGCAGCAGTATAATTGCACATGTCCTTGGACGGGAGCTCCCCGAGGGCAGGCCTCACACCCCAGCCACCCCCGCCCCCCACACACACATACAATCCTCCAGAGCTTGGCCTTTGGTTTATAGAACAAGAATAGGTTTCCCTCCATGTGCTGTGTGTCCCTGTGAACCGCTATTAGAGCATCAGTGCCCCAGAGTGGAGCCCACACAGGATGCAGGGTCACAAAACTGGGCTCTGTGTGCCCAACTGAGTCAGAGCCTTGTTCTGTGGGTTTGTTTCCCCATCACTCGATGAGGCTCTTCAGTGTGCATGTTCACAGATCCCAGTTTCAAATACCTGGCCCACCAAGGCCGAAGAATTCCAGACCAAGTTCTGCCTTTGTATTTCATCATGTAGCCAGCAGGGTCCACTGGGGGAGGCTGTTTTTCTTTTACTTTTTTCTTTTCTTTTCTTTTTTTCTTTTTTGAGGTAGGAAATGGAATTCCAGATGACTGGCAGTTTGTTAACTGCAGCTGAATCGTTGTAAGTATGCTTAATTTGAGTGAAGCTTATTTGCAGACATTTTAGGAAATAAATCTGGGAAACCATTTGTGATTCTTAGCAGTCGACTTTGAGAAAGAAAATGGCTATATTTTAGATTTATTTTATTCTCTTTTATTATAAAAGTAATACATGCTTGCTGCAAAAAAAGTCAGAAGACACAAAAACACGAATCCTACTACCTGAATTCTACCACTGTGTTCTTTTTGGTGTATTATCCTCCCAGATTTCTTTTCTGATGCATAGATGGATAGATGGATGGATAGGTGGGAGGATATATGGATGGATAGACCTGCAAAAACACAACATAAGTATTAGAATGAAAATTAAATTATGTTAGTCATCCTTTCTTTGAATCATGAAACAATATATATCAAGGAAAAATTTCCATGCCTGTTAATTTAGACAGGCATCTTTGTTTTTAATGTCTGGTGGTATTTTAGAGGCTTGATGAACCATAATTATAAAATCAATCCTGTATTAATGGGCATTTAAATTGTTTCAATTTTTAAAATCTTTAAACAGTTCAGAAAATATCCTTACATACGTTTGTTGAGTAGTCCTATGATTCTATTTCTGTAAAATTCTAGAAGGAGACTTAAGAGTATGCAGGTATTGGGGTTTCTTTCTTTTTTTTTTTTTTTTTTTTTTTTGGTATTGGGGTTTCTATACATAAACTAGAGCTGATTTCTTTCTCTATAATTCCCTTTTATCTGTGCCTCTTTGACAAGTAGAAAAAAATTATTAACTTATTTTCATTAGACAATTACCAGTGAGTTTGAGTACTTTTTCATGTATCTGTTGGATTTTTTAGTTCTTTTTATGTGAATTACCTGTTCATAACCTTAGTCTATTGTTCTGTTAAGTATTTATCTTATTGATTTGTAAGAGCTACTCATGCATCATGGTAATTAACCTACAGTGTTTCTCACTCATTTTTCTTTCATTGTGATTTGTGTGTGTTTTTAACCAAACAAAAAATAAATATTTATACTGTCAGACCTATCCATTATTTAAATGATTTGGGGGCTATAATGCATTCCTTGGAAAGGATTTTGCACATAGAAATTGTGCACTGTGTAATATTCATCTTAATTTTCTTCTACTGCTTTCATGGTTTTAGTATTCTACTTGGTGTACTTTTTACTCTATCTAAGGCTTATCCTAGCATGAGATAGCAAGAAGATTAATTTAACTTTTTTCTAAAATGTTTGGCCAGTTATTTCGAGACCATTATTCCATGGCTCATCATGCTTTTGGTTCATTCTAGTCTGAATGTTTACCAGTTTGGTTGGGATGACAAGGGAACACTGATTATTTAAATATACCTTTGACAACATTAATAAGCGAAAATTCTATTGTTTTAATAGATATCTCCTGGAAGAATCAACCAGTCCAAAATTCCAAAAGGGAGTGCTTCCACAGTTCTGGTTCATCTGAAGATGTCTGGAAAAACTACAACTTAGACGAAATTGAGAGAACCTTTTGCCAAGAGGTAAGATTGTCTCTTTAATGGCAGGGTTCTCTAAAGCATAAACAGAAGAGATTGGCGGTTGTGGAAAACCATTAGGTATGGACATGATTCCTTTTTTTTTTTTTAAGATTTTATTTATTCATGAGAGACACAGAGAGAAAGAGAGGCAGAGACACAGGCAGAGGGAGAAGCAGGCTCCATGCAGGGAGCCTAACGTGGGACTCGATCCCGGGTCTCCAAGATCACACCTTGGGCTGCAGGCGGCGCTAAACCGCTGCGCCACCGGGGCTGCCCTGGACGTGATTTCTAAGATTTATTTTGATCCTACCCCCATCTTCCAAAACTTCGAGGCCTCCTCCAACTTCTTATGACAGTCCATTGGTGGTAGTAATGGTGATGAGAGGCTGATTCTTAAGTACCTCCGATGTGCTAGTCATGTACTAAATCTGGTAAAAAATATTCAAGACTTCCATAAAGACATGAGACAACTTTATTGAATAAAATAAAGGAAAACTTAGTAAGTGAAGTGCTCTTTTTTGGTTTTTGGAAAGGAAGATTCAGTATTAATACTTGCTTTCCCTATATCTGGATGGAAATATATGTATATTTTCTTCTGAAAAGTTAGGAATAGAGGACCTACAGTACCATATAAAAAATAATTTATAGGGGTGCCTAGCTGGCTCAGTAGATAGAGCATGTAACTCTTGATCTCAGGGTTGTAAGTTCAAGCCCCCATTTGGTGTGGAGATTACTCAAAAAGAAAATCTTTATTTTTTTTAAGATTTTATTTATTTATTCATGAGAGACACACAGAGAGAGAAAGAGAGAGGCAGAGACACAGGCAGAGGGAGAAGCAGGCTCCATGTAGGGAGCCCACGTGGAACTCAATCCCGGGTCTCCAGGATCACACTCCGGCTGAAGGTGGCACTAAACCGCTGGGTCACTGGGGCTGCCCAAAAGAAAATCTTAAAATAAAACAACCTTTAAAGGTGTAATATTTAAGACAGCATGGCACTGTCTTATCCAACTATTGTTAGGTGGTGGATCAATCTTTATTGAAGTGTTTTGTAAACACTTTGTAAAGTGTTTTGGGGCTGGGGAGTGGCTCATTCAATAATTATTATGGGAATAATTCACTAGCCAGCCCTTTGGGGAAAAAGCTTTGTAACCTTCCCTTCTTTTTTTTTTTTAAATATTTTATTTATTTATTTATGAGAGACAGAGAGAGAGAGAGCCAGAGACACAGGCAGAGGGTGAAGCAGGCTCCATGCAGGGAGCCTAATACGGGACTCAATCCCGAAACTCTGGGATCACACCTGGAGCCAAAGGCAGATGCTCAACTGCTGAGTGACCCAGGCATCCCTGTAACCTTCCCTTCTTCACATCAGAATAAATTCTATATATGTCAACTATTTAAATTTTAAAATAATGTGGGTGAAAATTTTGTAATCTTGAAATTGAAGACCAAAAACCATGAAGAAAAAGATTTGATACATCTGATTACATTAAAATGAAAAGCTTTTATACAGCAAAACTTTGTATAAACAAATGGGAAACTTGACAAAATATGTGCCACATAAACAAGAGATAAATCATAACTATTCCAAAGGTATGTAGAACTTTTAACAATGAATATAAAATTTTCAAGAGAAAAATGTCAATGAGGAAAAAACTAACAAAAGCCAGTGTTGATCAAGGTGTTGGAGAAGTGAGTATATGTAATATTGTGTTGGTAAATTAGTAAAACTTGTTTTCTGTTATTGTTGTTAATAAATTTATTGTTTTCATAAAAACAGAACCATTACAAAATACATTAGCATTACAAAAAAAGTAAGCAATTCTGAAGAGTACAAAGAAGAAAGTATAAATTATTCAAAATCCACCACCCAGAAATAATCAAAGGCAACATTTGGCGAACATAATTCTAGGTCTGTCTTTATTCATATATATAGAAGGATGGCTGCCTCGGTGGGTGGGTGGGTGGATACATAGATAGAAGTAATTTTATAAGAAGAGAATCACGCTCCTTTTTACAAATAAGACATATTTAACTTAAATGTCTTTGAATTTACCAGAAGTAAAGGAGACATGGCCTCCCTTGTCATTAACCCTCCTGGGGGCCCTCCCGTGTGCCAGGCAATGTTAGGCATTCCCTTCCGCGGCCTTCACAGCAGTTCCGTGAGCGAGGCACTGTTATCATCCCAGCTTCAACTTGAGGAAACTGAGGCATGCAGGTGTTCAATGACTAGCCCAAAATTATCCTGCCAGTAAGGCCTGGAGTGAAGTATAAGGCTAAGTGCTTGCCAAGTCCAGTTTCATATGAGGCTGAAGATATTTCTGCACTTTGGATAAATATTTCTCTACCACAAGATATATTAGGTCCCAAAAGGGACTTCAAGACAAGAAAAGAGATTAAGAAAGTCATTAAGAGTCCCAGAAATGATGGTGTTTTTGAAGGATCTTTCAATTACAGGCAGCACAGGGTGGGCTCTCACTTCCTGTGTTCCTTCCCACCCCTACCTCCCACCTCACAAGTTTTGTCGTTTCTGTTTTGTTCTTAGTCGGGGCTTACAATGATATTTACACTCAGTTCTGTTCTATAATTCCCTCAGTTGTTTTGCCTTTGTTTTGTATTTACGTGGAGTTAATGCACGTCACTACGCTCCAGTGCTTACCATAGTTAATCCCTTTCAGAGTTCATTATTTTGATTTATTTTGGGGCTGGCTGGATTTCATTGTCAAGTAATTTCCTTAAGAAAGGCTCATGGGTGCTTTATTCCCTTTGTTTTTTCATATTTGAGACTATCTGCATCTGACTTTCCCACTGGAACAGTGTAGCTGGGTGTAGCTCTTCCATCTTGCTTTCTCTTCCTCAAAATGTTGTAAGCCCTGTTCGGTTGTCTTCTGGCACTGGGCATTCTGAAGAAGAAGCCTGAGGTCAACAGTTTTTTTCCCCTTGTAGATGATTCCTTTTTACTACCTGGATGCCTAAGTTTTATCTTTTGTTTTTTGGGATTTTTGTTGGATCCTTGAAATTAAAAAAGCAAAACTAAGCAAACTAATGCTTTGACATTAAGCATTTTGTCAAAGTTTCCTGGAACACAGGGTATTCTTTTGATGGAGGACAGTCCTTCCTTCATTTCCAGAAAACTTATTCTGTCTGAGTCACTAAAATCTTCCCTCACCTTCCCTCCTCCTTCTTCCCTCCTTCCCTCCATCTTCCCTGCGTCTTGCCTTCCTTTGGGGTTATTCCCAGTTACCCTCCCATTGGGTCCTCTTGGTCTGTCCTGGACAGCTAGCACCTGCTCCCAACTTGCTCCAATACCTTTGTCTTTCTCCTCTGCCTTCGGTGAGATTCTTTCAAATCATTCTCTTATTATTAATTTGAATCTCCACCTTGCCTTTTATGCTTGCTGTTTCTAATTTGTGTATTAGTTTCTGTAATGATAGTATTTTTGTTTTCTTTCTTCCTCACTTTGAAATATCCCTTCTCTTTTCATTGTTTCATCATCCTGACTTCAAGCTTTTCTTATAATGAATTCATATTCTTAGTTTCTTTTTATGGCATGAAACCTTTGTAGGTGATGTGTTTATATATTTTTTTATATTATGTTTCCTTACAGACTAGGTTCTTTGTGTTTTACCAGATCTTTCTTTCATCCTGTAGTTTTCCATTGCCTACATATACACAAATGACACATTCTCTTATGGGTGGACATTTAGATTGCCTCCTGTTTTGTGCTAAATCCAAATGATGCCACTGTGAGTGGTTGCATACGCATCTTTTGGAGCTCGTGTGCAAAGGTCTCTAGGAATTAAACCTAGGAGTAGAATTACTTGCTAGGTTGCAGCAGACACGCTCCTCAGCTTTCATTGCCCATATCAAATTACTTTTCAAATATCAATTTACACTCCCAACATATGAGAAAGAATTCCTGTTGTTTTCTCTACTCACCAACACTTGATATTATTGGACTTTTTTTTTTGAACACTTTATTTATTTGAGAGAGAGAGTGTACACAAGCAGGGAGAGGAACAGAGGGAGAGGGACCAGCAGGCTCTGCACTGAGCATGGAGACCAACGTGGGTCTTGATCCCACGACTGACATCATGACCTGAACTGAAACCAAGAGTTGGATGCTCAACTGATTGAGCCACTCAGGTGCCCCTATGTTGTTAGACTTTCAAATTTTTTAGCCTGATGCACATAGAATGGCATCTCAGCTATGATTTTAATTTTTATGTGTCATAGCTTTTTACATTTTGCAACCTTTCTTTAAAACATTGTTGATAGGGATGCCTGGGTGGTTCGGCGGTTGAGCATTGGCTTTGGGCTTAGGGCATGACCCCAGAATCCTGGGATCAAGTCCCACATCAGGTTTCCTGCATGGAGCCTGCTTCTCCCTCTGTCTCTGCCTTTCTCTCTTTCTGTCTCTCTTGAATAAATAAATAAAATCTTAAAAAAAACATTTTTGGTAAAAAATATACTCATTTTAAATAATTATTGAGTGCCTACAGCATGCAGAGTTCTGCTTCATTCTAGGTAATTATTAGTGAACAAAACAGATAGAATGTGCTCTCATGGAGATTACACAAACTCACATCAGGGAGATAGGTGTTAAACACATTCATAAATGTAATAAATACAGAAAAGAACCTCATTTAGATTGGAGATCAGTGGAACATTAACATACATTAAATGCACAAACAAAATAAGCATACCTTTCTCTAGTCTGTCAATAATATGATAGCATGCCACACATCATTCATCATTTAAAAGAATGATGTAGATATAAGTTCTTACAGAAAAAATATCATGATATATTGTTAAATGAAAAAAAGCACCTGTCAAATCTGAATGTATAGCTATGATCGCATTTTTGTAAAATTATATGTTTATATGATCATTATGGGAGTTTTTGAAACACTATAAAAAAACTGGATGGAAAAACTTCTAGATATCTTTATGTCCTTTTTTTTTAGTTTGCTGAATTGCTTGCATTTTTCTCTTTTGTATCATTGTAAACAGTCACAGTGAGAATCCCTTAAAGGTTTATATATGTCACCAAGATACTATTTCTGTTTCACTCCCTGCCTTTTTTCCCTAAAAGCTCTTGATTATGTCAAAAACATTCTCCTGGAAAAAAAAACTAATTGAAAACCAATATCATTAAGATTTTGAAAGTGGATTTCATTAATCCTGTGAACACATTGAGACTATACTCCACATCTGGCTTTGACTTCTCTTGTGAATCCACCTCCCTGAAAGAGATAGGGGCAAATTTAGCCACATTTTGGGCTAGTTTTGTGCAATTTTTTTTGTGTGTGCAACTTTCTAAGAAGTTTAGGACCTGCAATTCTGTAAATATTTTGAAAGATTTTCCCATTAGATTTCCAATATGCTTGTGTACCCTATGGAAATTTCAGTGAATCACCTCTTATTCCTTTAGTGGGTGGAGACTCTTATGCATGTATTTCTATGTTCCAGCAGGGTTTTTTGTTACCTTATGCACCAGGTGTGGTTATTTTGTTTCTCATTGCAGTTAGCAGGAAAAACTGAATTCAGACAAAGTGGAGAGGGTTGGAATTATTGGAGAATATTGTTATTACTCAATAATAAACAGCAGGAAAACCTTTGGAATTAAAACCAATCTTCATAGTATTTTTATGAGTCATATAAAAATCAGTGGTTAACCTACTTTACTGAATTTTAGAAGTCCCATAAGCAAAGCTCATTCACCATGATCCTTTGTGATTCCCCATTAAAAAAAAAAGAATAATTAAAGAAATGTACAATGTGTATTCTGCTTATATAATCTTTACATTAATGATTTTCCTTACTCTAAAAGCTACTTGTGTTTTAATAAAATGTTGCCAGCTTTTTTTGTTTGATTGACCTGACTTAATCAGAAGAAGCCTAGCATGGGCTCACAGTGGGAATGGCTTGAAAGTATATTAAGAAAGATGTATCAAACTGGCAGATCCACTGAATATTTTTAGCTCTGAAATTTGAGGTGGAGCTATTATATGGCTGTTTTTCCCTGAGAAACTTGTCTGCCTTGTCAGTTGAGTAGCTGTGACTGGGGATAGTGTTCTGTAGTGAGCTCATCAATTAAACATTTGAAGTTCAGTACATGCCATAGTAACCTTTTTGATCAGTTTTTGGAGGGGAAAATGTGACGAGGTTTTGGTAAAAATAAACTGGTTGAACAGCTCTGTGAAGTGGATTTCTATGAATGCAACACTTGAATTTTCATTCCCTGCAGCTTCCCAAGTGCTATGAAAAGGTTGAAAAAGCCCTGAGTGCAGGGGACCCTTCCAAAAGTGGATATGTATCTTTGAATTACCTAAAGATTGTCCTCGACACCTTTGTATACCGATTACCAAGGAGAATTTTTATCCAGTTAATGAAAAGGTAAGAGTCCCATTGTTTCCTTGACATCCCCCCCCCCCCCCCCCAAACGTCAACCATGAGAATAAGGAGCAGCTTCACTTATTTTTTATTAATGCCTTGGACTTTTTTTTTCTTGAAAATCTCAAACACATGCAGAAGTAAAGAGAATACTATAATGAATCCACTAACGTACCTACTACTTAGCTTCAGTGTTCAGCTCATGGTCCATCATCTTATTTCTCTTCCTGCCTATTTTTCCATTAACCCTAGATATTTTTTTGAAGCTCTTATTTATTTGACACAGCGCAAGCATAAGAGAGAGTGAGAGTGCAAGCACATAAGCAGGGGAAGGAGACAGAGGGAGAAGGAGAAGCAGACTCCCCGCTGATCAGGGAGCCCAACTTGGGGCTCGATCCCAGGACCCCCAGATCATGACCAGAGCCAAAGATAGACACTTAACTGATGGAACCACCCAGCGCCCCAACCCCAGATATTTTTGAAACAAATACCAGATATCATATTTAACTAAAAAGTTCTCATTAAGTCTTTCTAAAATATAAGAACACGTTTTAAAAACATGGGAGAAATACTGGTTTTGCACCTAATAGAATTATCAGTAGTATTAAATGTCCAACCAGGGTTCAAATCTAGCTTATTGTCACAGATTTTCTTTTACTATTTGAGTCATTATCCAAATAAGGTCTCTACATTGCCATCGACTGACTTGCCCCACTGTTTTTAGTCTATAGGGTCTTTCTCCATTTGTTAATTTGTTCCCTTATGATGTATCTGTTATGGTGTATTTTTTATATGGAATTTCTTACAGCCTACATCTGACTGATTTACAGTGACATTAGGCATTTCCTCCTCTCTCCCTCTCCCAACCCCTCTGCCTCTGAATGAATAGATAGACGCACAGATGTTCAGTCATCTTGGCAAGAATACCTCATAGGTGGTGGCAAGCATCTGTGGCCTTGTTGGTCTCTCTTTTCGCAGTGTTAGCAGCCATGGTTGGTCCTACTTACATCTGTTAGTTCACTGGGGATTAAAAAGTGGTGAAATGCCACATCTATCATTTCTTCTTTTATTGATTGGAGTACTTCTGTAATGACAGCTTCCCCTCTTAAGCTGCTTAGTGACAATGACACACAGTCTAAGAAAATACTTTCCCTTCACTTACTGCCTTCCAGAATAATGAATTGGTTCCCAAGCATCCTCCAAAAGTGAGCAATGAGTGATTTTTCTTAAAAAAAAAAAAAAAGATTATCATAAACTCATGAACATATACATATGTGCTATATTTAAGTTCATCATTATTCTCACTAATATTCATCTTGGCCAGTGGGAGACTTTCATGTTGGCTGCTCAATCCTAGTAGTGTGACCCTGATGGTCCTTGACAGCTCTCCTGCTTTCTGATGTGCACCCGGCTCTTTGGGTACACTCCTTGCTCCTGACCTGGCATCAGCCATTTCTCCAAGGATCCCTGTTTCCTTTGGAAATGGTACACATAGACCAGACTCTGCATAGGAAATACTGTCCTTAATTTACCTGGTGTTCTGTCCAGGTAACTTGGATAACCTTGTCTCATGGGAAGTAGGGTAGAGGCTAGTGGAAAGATTGTTCTGCAAAACTCTGGATCATTGGTGGACATCTAACATTTCCTAGGAACAGCAAGAGAGAGAGGGAATTGGGTTTTTTTTTTGAGAGGGAGTGGGGAAGGGTAGAGAGAGAGGGAGAGAGAATCTCAAGCAGTCTCTGAGTATGGAGCCTGACACAGGGATCCATCTCATACCCCTGAGATCCTGACCTGAATGGAAATCGAGTTGGACGCTTAACTGCCTAAGTCACCCAGGTGCCCCGGGAGAAACAGTATTAAGTGGGGCCAGCTAGAGCCATTCCTCACAGTCTCCTCTTTCCTTCTTGGCCCTCTCTATATCTAGAGAGGATCACTGTGTCCTGCCCCTGTGGCTTCTAGAGTCAAAAGCAAGATTTGGCCCTAGGAGTGAATATTTACATGGCTCAGAAAACAGCTCCGTTGTTCTATCTATACGTGGTGACAGTTTTTAGGAAACAGTTCATTGGATGACTGAGAGTCATTTCTTTTTATTTCGTTTTCAAAATTATGCAAGTAATATTTAAGAGCCATAATAAAAATAAAAAGCAAAATGTCACAATCCACCTTATGTAACAAATTTATTGCTTTCACATTTTCACACTCCTCACCTATATCCACATGCATAAAGAATTTTTATGTATTTTTAATTAAAGCACATCTACAGTTTTATATTGTGCTTTTCAAATAGGAATGTGTATCACAGACACTCATTCTGCTGGCTTCATCATCTTCAAAATTATAATTTTATTTTAAGATTTTGTTTATTTATTAAAGAGAGCATAAGCAGGGGAGGGGGAGGAGCAGAGGGAGAGAGAGAATCTCAAGCAGACTCCACACTGAGCACTGAGCACAGAGCCAAACATGGGGCTCAATTCCAGGACCCTGAGATCATGACCTGAGCTAAAACCAAGAATCTGAGCCACCCAGGTACCCTCAAAATTATATTTTAATGGGTGCATATTGAATCATTTTCTCTGCCAGACATTGTGAGAGGTGCTAAGAATGTAGAAATAACTAACAAATAGTCCCAGGGCAGCAGGAACCACCAGAGCGATGGCAGCTGTGAAGACTATTATGGGCCTGCAAAGTGAACATGGTAGGACACTAAGGACACAGACAGGGTTGTGCCTTGTGACAATCTGCTCTAACCAGAGACCCAGGGATTTCTGAGTTGTGCCCTCTGTCGCATTCACCCAGAATTCCTAGTAGAACTGGTCACAAGGGACAATAACAAGGTGAATACCCAAATACTGATATTTTGAATTATTAATTAGGTTTATCTTCTGGTGCACATCTGCAAGTGAAGATTTGTCCCATCTTCTTGGTCAACTCTTCCCTTTATAATTATGTAGTTACCTTTCTATGTCTCTGGCTTTTATGGCCTATCTTCTCTGATACTAAAATACCCATAACAGTTTTTTGGATGAGTGTTTGTCTGATATATCTTTTTCCCACCCTTTACTGTCACTATCACCACGTTTTAGGTGTGTTTCTTGTAAAATAGCATTATCTGTATTTAAAACATTCCAGATGAACATCATTGCCTTTTTAGCGGTCAAGTGTAGCATGTGACAAGCATGTTTGAGTTTTGTCCTTCTGCTTTATTGTTATCTCTCTGATTTCCTCGGCTCTGTCTTTTCCTTTTTCCCTCCTCCACTGTGTTTGGTTCCATCTCAGTTTTCCTTATCACACATTTTCCCCTCCACTGTCTTGAGACTTAAATATTTTATTTCTATTCTAATAGAGGAAGTTACCCTTAAATTTTTAACATGCGTTCTGAACTTAAAAAGCTGAAAGTTCACAATGTTTCTACCGTCCTGAATAAAACAAGCAGTTTCAATGTACATGTTACCACCGGCTAGTGTTTCAATCCAGTCTTATTTTGATAGTGTCTGAATTTTTCACTATTAGTAGTTTGTTTGTTTTTACTATCTGTGTTTGTTTAGGTTTTCCCAAGTTTACCAGTTTGTTGGCTCATCACTCTTCTTCCATCTCACCCCTCCTTCAGAATTCAATTTCCTGAAGTATATCCTGTAGTAGTCCTTTAAGTGAGGTGTTGTGTGTGTGGGGAAGGCAGTCTTTGTTTTAAAAAATGTCTATTTTCCACTTACTCTTTAATGAAGATTGTGCAGGGAGTACAATTCTTGTCTGAGAGCTATTTTCTCTTAGCACTTTGAAGACATTCTTCACGGTCTTCTGGCCTCTAGTGTTGCTGTTGAGAGTTGGCTGTCTAATTGCCAATACTTTCTGGGTGATCTCTTTTTTTTTTTTCTTTATCTGGTTGCCTTTGAGATTTTTCTCTTTATTTTTGTTACTTTACAGTTTCCCTACAATGCATCTTGCTAGAGATGTCTGTTTATCTAACCTCCCCGGACTCGTGCCGTCTCATGGCGAGGATTCGTATCTTTCATAACTTCTGGAACATTCCCAGCTGCTACTATTTGGGTATTGCCTCCACCCTTCCTTGCCAGTCTTTTCTTCTGGGTCTCACTAAATATTTGTTGAAACTCCTCCTTCCATTTTCCTTGGCTCTTAGCCTCTCTTGCATTTCCCATGTTTTTATCTGTCCGGGCTTCATCCTGACTGTTTTCCTTGACTGTTTTGCTTTTTTTATTTATTTTTTATTTTTTAATTTATGATAGTCACACAGAGAGAGAGAAAGAGAGAGGCAGAGACACAGGCAGAGGGAGAAGCAGGCTCCATGCACCGGGAGCCCGACGTGGGATTCGATCCTGGGTCTCCAGGATCACGCCCTGGGCCAAAGGCAGGCGCCAAACCGCTGCGCCACCAGGGATCCCTGTTTTGCTTTATTAACTGTCATCTGTGCCAGGTCTTCTCCCAGTCTTGCAGTGGTGGGTCCTAGCCCCAAGTGGGCATTAAACCCCAGCTTGTTACTGCCTGCATGAAATCCCAGGGCTGCCGTTAGCACAGCTTGCTCCATCCAGGTCTTACACCCTCCCCGGGCTCTTGTGGGAATAACTCACATTCTCTCTGCTCCAGAGTTGCTTCCCTCCATGCTTTCAGCATCCAGCACCTGTGGATTTTCCCTTTCTTGGTTTCAACTTCCACCATATGTTTAAAATGATTTCGTTGATATACTTATTCCAGTAGGTGTTGATATATTTGATGTATTTGTTGATATATTTCTATGGTTAGACCCAGGAGGTTGGGGAGAGATCCACTGTGTTGCCAAAAATCTTACCTTAATATGTTCATGCTGGCTGGGAAGTTAGAAAAGTCTCCAGAGAGTAAACAGAGCAGAGTGGAAGCTTCAAGAGATGAAGAGTCTCCCACATGGGTGGCTGGAGAAAAACGTTCCATCCAGAAGGAACAAGCAGCATTCCACAGGGGCTAGTTGATGGGATAATGACCGCTTGTTTGGGCTTTTTAGTTCTATAGCCCAGAATGTTTCTGACCATTTCACTGTTGAGTCTTTGGTTTCTTTCTTTCTTTCTTTCTTTCTTTCTTTCTTTCTTTCTTTCTTTCTTTCTTTCTTTTTCTTTCTTTCTTTCTTTTTTTTAAAGACTTTATTCATGAGAGTCACAGAGAGAGAAGCAGAGACATAGGCAGAGGGAGAAGCAGGCCCTCGGTGGGGAGCCCAACATGGGACTTGATCCCAGGACCCTGGGATCACGACCTGAGCCAAAGGCAGATGCTCAACCACTGAGCCAACCAGGCGCCCCAAGTCTTCAGTTTCTTTAGATTTGCATATGTTTGTTTGTTCATTTATTTGCTCAGCCAATCCACAGAGAGGTCTGGAGCCCTTACTATGGGACAGGCACTGTGTTAGGTGCTAGGGACTCATTGGAAAGGAAGACATGATCCCTTCCCTCAGAGTGCTACCTGCTGGCAGATGAGAGGACAGTCCACAGACACACCTAGGATGAAAGGAGGTGTGCAGTGTGACGGAGCCATAGGAAGAGTGGCAGGGAGGACCTCAGAAAGCTTCTCTGCAAAGGTGAGCTTTAAACAGAGACCTGAGGTGCCATGGGAAGAGCCCCAGGACGAGCAGCCCCTCCATGCCATGGTTTTTGGGGCCTCGCAGAAGTCAGTGGGCAAAAGGAAGCCAGAGGTGGGGTAGAGGGTGGACAAGAGCCTGGGAGGGAACTGGGTTTGTGGCCATTATCAAGGAGGGGTCAGGGACAGGTTTTGCATCCGATTCAAGGCCAGAGTGTGAATACTTATGTGCATTTTTATAAGGATTGCCAAATTGTTCTGTGAAAAGATAATAATGATTTATATTACCATCAACGTTGTATGAGTGTTCTAGTTTCATATTCCTTCTGGCATTGAATATTAACATAGTTTTAAAATATTGATAGCTTAAGAGGTATAAATTGGTGCCTCATTATCCTCTTAATTTATACTTCTTGGAGCAACATTGGACTTGGACATTTCTGTGAGCCTGAGCGCTGATCGTGTCTTTCCTGATGTGAATCCGCCTCATGTCCTGGCTGGGTAATGCCCTCACTGGTGTTTTCTTAAGTCAATTTTATCACCTTTTCTTTAATAATTGTTTATAATTAATTATTAAAAGATAACCCTTTTCTGTTGTAAGCAGGATACTCCCACATAGCGTTGTTCCCAGCTTGCTGCTTTCCTTTCGTTCACGTGACACCTCATCGTTGTGAAGTTTACGTTTTAATATAATCAAATACATTAATCTTCTTTTGGAATGTCTTCTGTTGCTTAATCTATAAATTCATCATTCTTGCCCAGACTTGATATAAAAACGCTTTCTACTATGCTTGTTTTTCTTATTCTTTGAAAACAAAACACTTTAATCCATCCTGACATAAGGTAGGCATCCAAATTCACATTTTTTTCCCAAATAGATAATCTGTTTTACCACCGCCACTTATTATTCTTTCCCCATTGTTTTTATTTATTTTTTTATTTTTTTATTTTTTTAAATTTTTTATTTATTTATGATAGTCACAGAGAGAGAGAGAGAGGCAGAGACACAGGCAGAGGGAGAAGCAGGCTCCATGCACCGGGAGCCCGACGTGGGATTCGATCCCGGGTCTCCAGGATCGTGCCCTGGGCCAAAGGCAGGCGCCAAACCGCTGCGCCACCCAGGGATCCTCCCCATTGTTTTTAATGCCTGCTTTGTCATACATTCAATTCTCTCCATGATTTGCTTGAATGTGTCCTTCTAGTCCGTTCTATCATTCCATCGCTCTACCTTTCTTTTGTACATGGATGTTTCTGTGCTATGCTGCTTATGCTGGTCCATCCACCTGCCCTGTTGTTTTCTGTTTCACCTTTAGAGAGAACACTGGGATTCCTGTACTATCACAGTGGTTTTCTTGAATTTAGATGGTGATTGTTGGGAATTGACCACTAATTATATTGCGTCCTAGGACTAGAGGATCTCCTGGATTTTACCATGAAAGCACTGGCACCCATGAAACAGTCATTAGAGGTGAGACTAGTGTCACCCCCAGTGGCAGTGAGTGGCACTGGCCTTGGGGTAGTGCTGTTTGCTCTCTGCCTTGCTCTCCTCTCCAGCCACTGGGAAGGTGGTACAGTGCAGAGCACAGTAGGAGGGACAATGTGGGGACAAGAACACACCTGATGTTGCTACAAGTGAGTGCCCCGAACTCCCTTTGACCTGCGCTCCCAGCGTCATGGGCCTGTGATTGTGTTGGGCAAATCCTGTATGACATTTGTATCTAAAAATGCTTGCAAATTTCACTAAAAAAAATCTGTACAAGAATGTCCTTAGCAGCCCTAGTCATAATTGACCCAAATGGGGACAGGCCTAAATGTCCTTCAGCAGGTGACCAGATAAGCAAACTCGTCCATCTATACGATGGCCTATTTCTCAGCAATAGGAAGGAATCAGCTTTCCATGCATACAACATGGATGAATCTGAGAGACATTCACAAGAAACCACTTTCAAAGGCTGCTACTGTAGGATTGTTTATATGGCATTCAGGAAAAGGCAAACCAATAGGATCAAAGAAGAGGTCGGTAGTTTCCAGGACTCAGGGTGGGGAAGGCCTCACTCCAGATGGGCAGCATGAGGAAGATTGTAGGGTGATGGAGCCACTCTGCATCTTGTGCGTGGCAGTGGCTACGTGAATCTTGTATGTGTGTTAAAACTCGTGAAAGTGTACACCAAGAGAAAAAAAAGTTCGTTTTAGTGCATCTTAATTTGAGAAATAAAATTTAAAAATACATCCTTTTTTAAAAAGGCAAACAACACAGGAAAGAATAAAGCAGGAAGTAAAATAAGATCTAAACCTTCATAATAACATGGTTTTGAGAAATGATTATTCAATTCAAGAATGGATAGTATAGGGGGAAAAAAGACATCCTTCAAATTTGTTATTTTGTAAAAAATACTCAAGGGCGTAAATTAAAAACCCTAACATCTTGGTAATAAGGCATAAAATCTTGACCCAAGTAATGTTACAGAGACTTTAAAAAGCCATTTTCCATATATATTTATATTTTAATGTAATGGTAGACTTTAATTGAACAGCTAAGTTGACCTTTATTGCTAACGTGCTGTGCTTTTCAATGTTGCCTAGCCTTTTATATAAAATACGTCTGTTAAAAATAAAATCAGTGTTTAAACATGAAGAGTGGGGTTTGAGGGAGAGCTGAGAGGATGGAATAAATGCAATGATTTGCTATGACTTGTGTATTCACTGGAGATACTTCCTCACCCATCACACAAGCAGGTTCTTGCTCAGAAACATCTTCTGGTGAGAATTTTCCCATTCATCCTGGTAACATTAACAGCCCAACAGAAGCTATATAAGCAGAAACAATAAGCCATTTAGCCCAAATTACATAAAGTGTAGAAGCAGCACCCAGTGGTATATTTTCTGTTATTGTCCAAATCTCTATGTGACATTCTGAAAAAAGCAAAACAATAGGAACAGAAGAGAGATCAGTAATTTCCAGGACTAGGAGCAGAGGACCGTGTGGCTCCAGGGGGCAGCACAGGGAGCTTTTTGGGGGGTACGGGAGCTGTTCTGTATCCTGCCATGGGTCATCATAATCTGGTCATACATTGGTCAGGGCCTAGGAAGAAAGCAGATGGACATGAGTTTATTGAAGAACCACTTACTCATGTGAGGGCAAGATTAAATGAAATGAGCAGATGTGGAAGCATTTCTCTCTCCTAGGCCTGAAAGGGCAGGAGAGGGAGCAGTTACTGAAAGGAACAAGATAGATAGCTAAAGGGGAGGTCACTGGAGGGCAGGGAAGGCCTAAGGTAGAATGTGGCCATGGCCATGCTACAGCTCAGCGGGAGGGGGCTGGGGGTATAACTAGCCTGCCTTCTCTCCTCTTGCTTTCCAGTCCCCTGAAATCTAAAGTGTTAGCTACAATTACTGCTTTTTACATAGAGCAATGGGAGAGATAGGAAGACACAGCATACGAAGGAGCTTCTAAACTCACATTACTGTAACTGGTCATAACTACAGTGTCCATTGTGTGTCCCCCTTACTTTCTCTGCCAGCATCTTGCTGGACAGTGTTGCTTACCTGCTGGGGTGCCCAACCTTCATTTCACAAGATCTCAGTGCTTGATGGTCATTTCTTCATTTGGCTGCCTCAACTGGCTTAAGGCATGATAAGTTCTCCAGAACAGCACCTTAACTGCTGGGGATTTCCTCTCAGCTGACTGTAGATGAGTCATCAGCAAGGTACCAACTGTTCTAGTAAGTCTGCTCTGGCGATGGGATATGTGGGGAGACCAGTGGGTTCTGTGGTTCTGAAGTTACTGCTACACCGTCACCACCATCAGATGAGTCCCTTAGTTCAATTCTGTGATGCGCAGGACATCCTGGTGATGCAAAAGCATTATGGAGGTCCACAGATGATGATAAATGGCAGAAGTGTTTCAATCAGAAAGGCAAATTTGTATCTGAAATTTGTCAAGACAAATCATTGCTCCCTCCATGTTGAAAGAGATCCAATGTCATCTTTGCCAGGTGACTGGAAAGCCCACCTGGATAAAGGGGACATAAAAGGGCTCAGTGTTGGCCCCTGCCATTGGCAGCCTGGGTACTTAGCTAGGCAGTAGTCAGCACAGCTTTAGTGATGAGAAGTCCCTATTTTCAAACCAATGCACAGTATCCGTTCCTGTCTCTGTGACCACTTTTGTATGGAAGCCCATGAACAAGCGCCAGATTACCTGGGCAAAGTGACAGACCTACACCTTCAGGAATAGGTCAGCTTTCCTCCTGATAATCCCCATGGATGCCTCCCAGTGGACATTACATAGGACATAAATACCTTTATAAGCTGTGCTGCTTTTCTGTGCTAGACGACAATTTACAGCCTGGGCCTTGCAGATTGCTTTTTCTTACTCGATGCCCCACTCAGAACTTCTGGGTTACCCAAGAACAGCACAGCAGATCAGAACAGCATGACAAAATTGTCTCCAAAATCCAGAGACACCCTTCAAGCATATGAGTGATGGGTGGCAAAAGGCTAATTAATTGGTTTTTCATCCTAGAGGGACTATTCCAGCATGCCTTAGACTTCTGGATCCCTAGAAACTTACCAGACTGGAAGAACTTTAAAATTCCATGGGGTTTATCTTCTTTCCCTTTCTGAGGCCTCTGGGGTATTTGTAATTTCATCCTTAGTAAATCCAGTTAATATAATATCATCATGCATTGGGCCAGCGTGTTTGTTGTCGCATACCATAACAATATATAGCTACTTGGTGGGGCATCTGGGTGGCTCAGTCAGTTGAGTGTCCAACTCTTGATTACAGCTGTGGTTGTGATCTCACGGTCATGAGATCAAGCCCCATGGTGGGCTCCATGCTCAGCATGGAATCTGCTTGAGATTCTCTCTCTCCATCTCCCTCTGCCCCTCCTCTCTGCTCACTCACCCTAAATGAGTGAATGAATGAATATATGTTCCCTCACATTATATTATGGCAGGAAGCAGGTGAGTTGACATGGTCTTGAGATAAGATTTGAAGGTATACTGATCTCCCTGCCCCCATAAAGGGAAACTTTAGAAAGAAATTGGAAAGTTAGCATTTGATACATCTATAGCTACATCACAGATGCCAGAGGCTATGCTGATTTGCATGTGTGATTGGCATCATCACAACTATCTGTTGGGTCTTCCACTTGGTCCTTCCTACTATCATAGCCCCTTATTTCATGGATCAAAGAACAAATGTGAGGGCTCTGCAGTGACTAAGAATGATTATTTCCATTATGTATTCTGATCTTGGAGAAGTAACCACAGGATGAGCTTGTAGCCTTACCAGACCCACTATGACATGGACTTAGGCTTCATCTATCCCCCATAACCCTCCACTCTGACCGAGCAGACTGTGCTGGCACTGTAGCCCTCCATGGATTATCACTAGTTCAGAGCTACTATTTAAAACCTTGAGTGGTCTCAGCGTTTTCTTTCCCTTAATGCATAGTCATTTTGGTAAATGGCTGAAGGATCTTTTAGGCAAGGTTTGAGGGAAGACTTACAGTATATGCATATGGCTATATGGTAGGGTTGTTCCTCAAAAGTATCCAGATTACCTCTTAATTAAGGGGCTCTGGGTCTGTGAATTGGTTTTGGTCTCTGTGACCTGAGCAGCAGGTCATGAATTCCCACTTTAACAATTCAAGTCAGGCTTCTGCCCATCAGACCTAGAATTTTCCCTGTATTCTGTAAATACCAGGCAGCACCTTGGTCTTTCCTAAGGACCTTGTGTTCAGATAGCTAGTGCCAGACAACTTGTGGGTTGAAACACCCTGATTATGCCCTAGCTTATTGTGGTAAGAACTCCCAAGGTGTAGCTATAGAAGGAAGTTTCCCAACTCCCAACTATGAGGACACCTCATGGCTGTTAATACGTTAACTCAACATCATAAATATCTATGAGGGGAATATGTGGGATTTTCCCAAACTTATTTGTTTGCAGAATGATGCTGGCCTAGATGGTTCTAGGAGCAATGTGCATAGCTCACCTCTACACTCTCACTAAAGTCATTGAATGTGCTTTTTCTTACCAACACACACATCATTACCTTAGAAACAAACCAATTCTAAACCATGATGCATAGGGCAAACCTACCCCAGATGAGGCAATCCAGGAAGACTTCTTGGGGAGTTGGCATTTAAGATGAGTCTTTCATTAAAGCATCAGGCATGAAGAAAGGAAGTCTGCTGGGTTGTGCAAACTTAGAGCACATCAGTCATGTTGTATTTGTTGTGGGAGGAAGAGCATCCCAGGCCAACAGACCTATGCAGAGGCTTTCATGGAAGTGGAAACTTGGTGTATTTGAAGATGGGAGGAAGGAAAACAGATTAGGGGACAGAAGTCAAAAATAGTTTAATGCTGGATGTGTTAAGTTTAAGATGCCTGTTAGAAATCCAAACTATTGATGCTGAGTAGGCTGTTGGAAGCTCAGAAAAAGAAGTCCAGGCTAGAGACAGAAATACAGGCATCAGCTTTGTTACAGATCAATGTAGATGGTACCTAAAGCCAGAGAATAGAAGAAGTTGCCAAGAGAGTGCATGTGGTTAGAGAAGAGGAGTGAGAGATGGGCGTTGTTAGCATTAGAGATTGAACGGAGGTTCATTCCCCACACTTGTTACATCTTCCTTTTGTCTCTTACCATCACCATCCCTGCCTGTCGCAGGTCTCCCCATCCTTTCAGTTCTGATGACCCTCCTCTTGGCTGAAACTTCTTGGTCCCTCTGGCTCATGGGATTAGTTTCTCCACCCTTTTTCTCTTTGCCACGTCCTCTGACAGCACCCCCTTGTTGAATGGAATCCAGACTCTTTGGAACAACATGACACATCTGTGTTTTTCTGTTCCCTTCTCCATAGATGGAGCCATGTGCTGCTGTAAGTCGAATTCATGGGATGGGAAAGTTGTATGGGAATGCTCCTGGGCACCCAACATCAGAATCCAGAGGGAGAGCTGGCTGAAGAAAAAAAAAAAAAAATCCTTGGGACATTTTTAAGACTAAAAGACTCACCTATATCTCTGTGACCTTTGGATAATGATTATTCATGTGATTTCTAGCAGAATTGGTGCTGATTTTCCAAAAATTGTTTCATTCATGTGTTTATTCATGTTGAAAAAAGCTATACAGGCTCCAACTGGAAAATAGGGGAAACCATGAAAGAAAAAGAAATTACCCATCATAACAGCCAAAGATAACTGCTACTAATATTTTAGTATGTTTTCTTACAGAATTTCTTTGTGTGCACATGTACACACACTCCATGCACATTTAACATCGTTGAGGTCATTTGAGGTACAAATTGTGGTCTGTTTACTCACACGGTATTGTATCAGGAGCATTTTTTATGTCATTAAAAAGCTGTTGAAATTAATTTTTAATGGCCACAGTATGTTTTGTTAACCCTTGAGTCAAAGGTTTAAACATTTCTAAGGTTTCCATTATATATTGCTCAAATGCACTTCAGGAAGGTGTTAATTTATTTTTACAAGGGTGGCTTGTGAGAGGCTTTTTGCTGGCGTTCCACATTGCCACTTCTAGATCCTTGAGAATCTGACAGGTGAAAGGAGAGTTCCCTACCGCTGTTTAGATTTGCGGGTCCTTGGTTGATGTTGTGCTTGCACATTTTTCATGTTTAAAAGTCTTACATACTTTCTCTGTGAGTAATTATTCATCCATGTCCTCTAACCATCTTCTATTTAAAAATGTTTTACTCGAATATAAGTTACATAAAACAAAATTCATTCTCAAGGGCATAGTTTAATGAATTTGGCAATTATATCTATTTATCTAACCCCTGCCACAGTCAATATATAGAATACTTCCCTGACCCTACAATTCTACTCTTGGCCCTTTGTAACCAACCCCCTTCACTGACCTTCAGCTCCAGCAACCACTGATCATTCTATATCATTGTCAGTATAGTTTTCACTTTTCTAGGAGTTCTCATAAATGGAATAATACAGGATGTACTCTTTTGTGTTGGACTACTTTCCTCAATTACCATGTTTTTTTAAAAAAAGATTTTGTTTATTTATTTGAGATAGAGGGAGAGCAAGAGAGTGAGAGAGGGTGAAAGAGAGAGACTGCCTAAGCAGTGGGAAAGCAGGCTCCCTGCTGAACAGAGTGCCCAATGCAGGGCTCAATCCCAGGACCCCAGGATCATGACCTGAGCCAAAGGCAGACACTTAACTGACTGCACCACCTAGGTACCCCCTCACTTACCATGTTTTTAAGATTCATCCATCTTGTTACATATCCTAACATTTCTAATTGTTATTGTCATTATTTGCTTACCACAATTTGCTAATCCATTCACCATTTGACAATTGGGTTATTTTCAGTTTGGGGTCATTACAGAAGATGTTTTGTAAACATTTACATACAGTTATTGGTGTGGATACATGTTTCCATTTCTCTTGGGTAAATACCTAGTAATAAAATTGCTGGATTGTAGGCTTGAGTGTATGTTTAGTTTATGAGACAGTGTCAAACTTTTTTCCAAAGTAACTGTACCATTTTGCAGTTCTGTCAATAACATGTAAGAATTCCAGAGGCTTTACATCTTCATTAATGCTTGGTATTGCCAATCTTCTTAATTTTACCTGTTTGAGTAGTGTGTAAAGATATTGAATTCTGCTTTAATTTGCATTGTCCTGATGACTAATAATGTTGCACCTATTTTCATGTTATCATTGGCCATTTATATATATTCTTTTTAAAAGTTTATATACAGGGCAGTCCGGGTGGCTCAGCGGTTTAGCGCCTGTCTTCAGCCCAGGATGTGATCCTGGAGTCCCAGGATCGAGTCCCATGTCGGGCTCCCTACGTGGAGCCTGCTTCTCCCTCTGCCTGTGTCTCTGCCTCTCTCTGTGTCTCTCATGAATAAAAAAAAAAAAATACAGAGGACGCCCGGGTGGCTCAGTGGTTGAGTGTTTGCCTTTGGCTCAGGGCGTGATTCCAGGGTCCAGAGATCAAGTCCTGCATCAGGCTCCTTGGAGGGAGCCTGCTTCTCCCTCTGCCTATGTCTCTACCTTTCTCTCTGTGTCTTTCATGAATAAATAAATAAATAAATAAATAAATAAATAAATAAATAATCTTTTTAAAAAAGTATATGTACAAATCTTTTGTCCATTTTATTGTATGGTTTATGTCCCTATTATTGATTTGTAAGAGTTTTTTACATATCCTAGATATGATTTCTTTGTTAGCTACATATGTTTATGTATTTACCTTCGGTGTGGCTTGCTTTTCTTTTTTCTTAGCTCTATTTTGAAGTACAAAAGTTTTTAATTTTAATGAAGTCTGTTTTATCTACTTAAAAATCTGTTACAGATAATTTTTATGGGATATCCATTTCAGTTGATTTTTGTGTATGGTGTGAAGTAAGGGTGGAGGTTCACTCGGTTTCTGTCTAGATATTCAGCTGTTCCAGCATCATTTGTTGAAAAGGCTGCCATTTCTCTGATGAACTATTTTGCACCTTTATTGAAAATCAACTGATTATATAAGTGTGAGTAGATTTCTGGACTCTGTCTCTTCCATTATTCTATAAGTTTATTCTCACATCAATATCACATGGTCTTGACTACTGTAGCTAAATAGTTAAGTCTTTTATTTTTATTTATTTATGATAGTCACACAGAGAGAGAGAGAGAGGCAGAGACACAGGCAGAGGGAGAAGCAGGCTCCATGCACCAGGAGCCTGATGTGGGATTCGATCCCGGGTCTCCAGGATTGCACCCTGGGCCAAAGGCAGGCCCCAAACCACTGCGCCACCCAGGGATCCCTAAATAGTTAAGTCTTAAAATAAGGTGTGCAACTCCTCCAGACTTGTTCTTCCCTTTCAAAATTGTTTGACTATTCTAGAGTCTTTGCCTTTCTATGCATTTTAGAATCAGTTTCTCAATATGCTAAAAAAAAAAAAAAAAAAAAGCCTGTTAGGAATTTAATTGTGAATATAGTGGGGAGAATTGCCACATTAACCATATTCAGTTTTCTACTCCATGGACATGGTATATCTTTCCATTTATTTAGGTGTTTAATTTCCCTAGGCAAGATTTTGTTTATAATGCTCAAATCTTATGTATTATATTTATTCCTAAGTATTTTTATGCAGTTGCAAATGAAATGTTTTAAAATTTCATTTTCTAATTATTCATGGCCAATAATTAGAAATACAATGAATTTTGTATATTAACTTAGAACTCTGTGACCTTACTAAATTCACTGGTTAGTTCAAATGTCTTCTTAATAGATTTTCTAGTGTTTTGAAATACAGTCCTTTTGCTTGCAAATAAAGGCAAGCTTGTATCTTCCTTTGCAATCTTTATCCCTTTTTTTTTTTCTTGATTTATTTTACTGGGTGATACATTAAGTCCAATGCTGAATCCAAATGGCAAAATTAGACATCTTTACCTTTTTCTGATATGATTTTAGGTAGAAAGCATTCTATCTTACACCATAGTGTGATGTTAGCCATGGATTTCTTATAGATGCCCTTTATTAGGTTAAGGGAATCCTTTCTATTCCTATTTTGTTGAAATTTTTTTTTTCACATGTGTGTTTTTGTCAAATGATTTTTCTGCATCTACTCTGATATCATGTCATTTTCTTCCATTATTCTATTAAATAGTGAATTACATTGATTGACTTCAAAATGTTAGGCCAACTTGCATCTGGAATTAAACCCCACTTCATCATAATATAGTATCCTTTTTGTATATTTGCTTTTATTTGGTATAATTTTGTTAAAAATTTTTTGGCATCTTTTTTCATGTGATATTTGTCTAAAGTTGCCCTTTCTTGTAAAATACTTCCCTCAGTTTGGGATCAGATTAACACTGACCTTGGAAAATTGGTTGAGAAATGTTTTCTTCCTCTCTACTTTCTAACCAGCATTATTTATTTTCCTTATATGTTTGGTAAAATTCACTTGAGAAGCCATTTAGGTCTGAAGTTTTCTTTCTGGGAATGTTTTAAATTAAAAAAATTAAATATGGAATTATTCAAGTGTTCTGTTTCTTCTCAGGTCATTTTTGGTAATTTGTGTTTTTTCAACACATTCCATTTCATCTTAATTGTCAAATGTATTGACAAAGCTATTCATAATATTCCGTCATTATCCTTTTTTTTTTTTTTTAAGATTTTGTTTATTCATGAGAGACACAGAGTGAGAGAGGCAGAGATACAGGCAGAGGGAGAAGCAGGCTCCATGGAGGGAGCCCAATGCAGGACTGGATCCCCGGCCCCCAGGATCACACCCTGGGCCAAAGGCAGGCACTACCGCTGAACCACCCAGGCTGCCCTCCCTCATTATCCTTTTAAAAAATAACCATTTTATTTCAGAACAGTTTTATATTTATATAATTATTATGAAGATAGTGCAGAGAATTTTCATATACCCCACACCCAGTTTCCCCTATTATTAACATCTTACATTAGTATGGTACATTTTTCACAGTTAATGAACTAATATTGATGTATTGATGTAACTAATATTATGTTAATAGTGGTAACTATTTTGTTAGTCCATACTTTATTCATCTTCCCTCAGTTTTCCCCTAATACCTTTTTCTGTTCCAGGATATCACCTAGGATACCCCATTACATTTAGTAGTCATGTGTCCTTAAGCTTATCTTGGTTCTGACACTTTCTCAGACTTTTCTTGTTTTTTAATGACCTTGCTAGTTTCGAGGATCTTTGGTCAGATATTTTATAAAATGTCCTCAACTGGAATTTTACTGATTAGACTGGGGTAATGTGTTTTTCGAAGACCACAGAGGTAAAGTATCATTCTTGTCACATCGTATCAAGGATGCATGGTATCAATATGACTTGTCACTGTTGAGGTTGACCTTGACCATGTGGCTTAAGATAGTGTCCTTTTATTTTCAACCTATCTATGTCTTTATATTAAATGTGCCTTTTGGGGTTCCTGGGTAGCTCAGTCAGTTAAGCGTCTGAGCCTTGATTTGGGCTTGGGTTATGATCTCAGGGTCTTGGGATTGAGCCCCACATTGGGCTCCAACTGAGTGTGGAGCTTGATTAAGATTTTCACTACTTCTCTTTCTGCTCCCTCCCCACCATCACACATGTGCTCACTCTCTTAAAAACAAAAACGAACAACAACAGAATAAAAACCACAGTGCCTTTTTTGTAAATGCATAAATTTGGATCTTTAAAAAAATCCAATTCAAATGTTTAGTCCATTAATATTTAAAGTAATTATTGATATATTTGGATTTGGGTTTTCCGGTTTTTTTTTCTTTGTTTGTTTGTTTGTTTTGCTTTTTGTTTGGTCTTCAGATTTGTTTTCTTCTTTTCAGATATTGGAATTTTTTTAGAACTCAATTTTAATTTTCTTATGGTCTTTTTACCTATACATCTTTGTATAATTTTTCATGGGGATTATAGTATACATTTTTACTGCTCTCAGCCTGTGTACAGTTAATACTGTACCACTTCACATAAATTGTTGAACCTACATAAGCAATATGGGTCTACATTCTGCCCCCCATGTCTTTTATACTGTGGGTACTATATGTATTATACCTACCTATGTAATAAACGTCACAAAACAATGTTATTTCTTTTTTGCTTTAAATAACTATGAATAAATTAAGAAGAGTTTGGGCAGCCCAGGTGGCTCAGCAGTTTAGCGCCACCTTCAGCCCAGGGTGTGATCCTGGAGACCTGGGATTGAGTCCCACATCAGGCTCCCTGCATGGAGCCTGCTTCTCCCTCTACCTGTGTCTCTGCCTCTTTCTCTCTGTCTCTCTCTCTCTCTGTGTCTTTCATGAATAATAAATTAAAAAATTAAGAGTTTGAAAAGCAAAAAAAAAAAAATAGCCTTTTGTATTTTTTCAAATATTTACCATTCTGATACTTTCCTCATTCTTTTAAGAAGAGTTGAGGTCTTCATCTGCTATCATTTTCCTTCAACCTAAAGAACTTCTTTTATTGAGTTACTGGCTCACTATAGATGGACTCCCTTAGCTTTCTTTTATTTAGAAATGTCTTCATTTATCCTTCATTTTTGAAGGATATTTTCTTAGATGAAAAATTCTTGAGTAACATTTTTTTTTTCTTTTAGCACTTGGTAATGTTGTTCCACTTCTTTTGGCTTCCATGATTTTGGATGAGAAGTCATCTGTTAAATTGTCCTCTTGCATGTAATGAGTAATTTTTCTCTTGTTGCATTCAAGATTTACTCTTTGAATTTGACTTTGTAATCTTGGCATGGCCTTTTTCATGTGCATTCTACTTGGTTTTTGTTGAACATCTTCAATCTGTAAATGGATAACCTTTAATCAAATTTGGGGAAATTTTGGCCTGTCTTTTTTTTTTTTAATTTATTTTTATTTTTATTTTTATTTTTTTATTTTTATTTATTTATTTATGATAATCACACAGAGAGAGATGAGAGAGAGGCAGAGACACAGGCAGAGGGAGAAGCAGGCTCCATGCACCGGGAGCCCGACGTGGGATTCGATCCCGGGTCCCCAGGATCGCGCCCTGGGCCAAAGGCAGGCGCCAAACTGCTGCGCCACCCAGGGATCCCGGCCTTTCTGTCTTTAAATATTCTTTTCTGCTCCATTCTTTTTCTTTTTTAAGATTTTATTTATTTATTCATGAGAGACACAGAGAGAGGCAGAGACACAGGCAGAGGGAGAAGCAGGCTCCATGCAGGGAGCCCAATGTGGGACTTGATCTCGGAACTCCAGGACCACTCCCCAAGCCTAAGGCAGACACCCAACCACTGAGCTACTCAGGTGTCCCTTTTTTCTGCCCCATTCATTCTTTCCTCTCCTTATGTGATTCCAATTGCATGTATGTCAGACTTTTCTCCCTAGTAATGTTCCATTTTCCTATCTTTAAAATATGTTCTATAATTTTTTATTTTTATTTTTTAAAGATTTGCTTATTTATAAGAGAGAGTGCTTGTGCACTTGCACGCACTTGAGCAGAAGGAGGGGCAGAGGGAGAGAGTATCCTTAAGCAGACTGTCCATTGAGGATGGAGTCCTATATGGGCTCAATCTCATGACTCTGAGATCATGATCTGAGCTGAAATCAAGAGTCAGCCACTCAACCAAATAAGCTACCCAGGTGCCCCAATCTATTCTATAATTTTAGATTCATTCCTCAACATCTTGAATATTAAATTGTGAAGACTCTAAATTTTGTTATTATTTTTGCAGTGAATGTTGTTTCTCTTGTTTTACTAGGCAGTTATTTTGGTTGGTCTCCTACTACATACCGTTTCTTAGGTGGCAATTTGGATCTTAGTTCATATCTTTTGTATATAAGCAATTTTGAGTAGGTTCTGATCATGTGAGATTCAGAGCCAGTCAGAAATGTGGTAGGACAGAATTTGGGGATCCCTCTCTGTTTTTTTCTCTTCAGGATTTCCTCTTTCTCTCTAGAGGTTATGGTTCACCTGGGTTTGGACTTCAAGTGTTCCAGAACAAACTTTTTTACTGGTGCCCTTGCCACCCCTCATGCTGCATGTGTAGCACCAGGCTGAAAGCATTGAAAATACCCATCACAACTCCACTCCTCTCAGCATGGATTGTCTACCAGAGTGTGCCCACTTCTGTTCACTCTGTAGCTGCTTTTGGTATTACACCCAGAGTTTATTGTGGCTGTCTGCAGGGGGATTGGTCTAGTAGGATCTTACTCCACTATTACTGGGAAGGGAAATAAAGTTTTAGTTTTTTTATATTAATTTGTACAAACAATGTTTTAAGAAAATCACCATTTTGTTATACGTAATAATAGATAATTTTTGCAAGTCTGGCTCTTAAATGTTCCAATATTTCTGGCATATGGATTTTTTTTTATGTTGACATTATTAACTGGGGAAGTTTGTGATTCCCCCTCTTTAATGTTGCTTAAAAACCCATTCTTATTCCAACACTAGGTGAGTAGGTACATGGATTTTCCTTTTTTAATGGTCCTAGCATTTATGTTTTCGCTTCTTCATCTATTTTGAATTTAATTTAGTATATCATACGAAGATCTAATTTGATTTTTTTCCCAAAGAGTAAGGTAATTTCCTAAACATAATATACGAAGCTGATTCTACTTTTAATGGTAGGCACAGTGTTTCCATTATAGAAAATTAATTTCTAACTTGCTCAAATTTAAGATGAAAATATATAGTATTAACAAACTATCAAAATCTTAGGCAACGTGAGGAAGGCAGGCTGGGGACAAATGATGAAATTGTGTCGTATGTAAGCAGCAGGGCATTAGGCCACTGTCACAGTGTACTTATTGATGTTGCCATGTATACCTAATGAAAATCAACCAATCAATCAATCAATCAGTTAATATCTTTCTTTCTCATGAATACGTATATGATGCTAAGATCAGAAGTGGAAGTAATAACCATTTATCAAGCATTAGGTGCTATAATCACAATCATGATCAAAGTGCTATGCAAGTTTTAAATGCTAATAATATTAATCCTTAGTGATAAATGCTATAAAGGAAGGAGGCATAGTGCCTCCTTATAAGACAAGGTAATAGAGCAAAGAGCCCTGGTTATGGAAATCAGAGAATGCTTTCTTGAGAAAGTAATGAATAAGTTGAACTTAAAAGAGGTGCAGAATTAACTAAAGCATGGGAAGCAGGGTGGGGAGTGTGGCAATTGGCAAAGGAAGCAGCAAACGTAAGGGACCTAGGATGAGGAAGAGCACAACCCTTCTGAAGAACCAAAGGGCCAGCATGGCTGTATGACTGTGTGTGTGCGTGCATGTACACATGCACATGCACACTTGCACTTTCTCATGTGGCTCACATTTGATCTACATGAGACCAGTTTCCTTACAGCCACGAAATTTAGCAATCAAAACAGGGTGGTCCGTCTTGTGGTGTCTCCTGCTTCTGCGTCTCACGCTGTTGTTTAAGGATCTCAGCCTAAATACTTTTTGCTCCCCTGTTATGGAAGTGTGGATGATGCGTAGTATAAGCCACATGGACAGTAGAGAAGGGTGTGCTGGTGATCCAGTACTGCAGGAGGGGCTTGTTGATCTAGCAGCTTTAATCCTTATAGCAACCCTCCCAGTAGTAAGGGAGGGTTCTCATCATTTTATAGATGAGAAAAATAGACAATTAGAGTAGTAAGCAACTTGTCTGGGGTTGCATAGGTAAGGAACAAAGGAGCAGGGACTCGCACTTTGGTCTTTTCTGAGCTCTCATCAGGTTGCTCCCGCTGGCATCTTGCTCTGCTGAAATCCCTGGGCCCTGAATGATGGGGCCACGTTAACTTTGGCCATTTGCTCTTGGAACAATTTTCCGGGTACTTATTCTTGCTGAGATTTAAAATCTGTACTGGTTTTCAATTGCTACCATAACAAAATAGCACAAGCCTAGGGGAGAAGTGAGGAGTCTGTTTCTTGTCTTTTCCAGCGTCTAGAAGCACCTGTGTTCCTGGGCATGTGGCCCTTCCTGCATCTGCAGCCTCCTCTTTGGCCTCTCCCCTGTCCTCATATCTTTTTCTAGCTGCAGCTGGGAGAAACACTCTGATTTTAAGAACTCCTATGATTAGATTGGCCACCTGGTAAGCTGGGTGCTCTCCCATGTCCACATCCACATCCTTAATAGCATCTGCAGAGTTCTTTTTGCCCTTTGAGGTCACACTCACAGATCCCAGGAATCAGTATGTGCATGCCTTGGGCCTTTATGTGGCCTCCCACAGTGACTGAGCTCTCCAGATAGTGACTCTGAAAGAACTATTTGGTGGACAGGAGAATTTTATTCAAATTGCTTTGTTTCTTCCTTCAGCGTCTGCTACTGCTAAGGGAATACAGAGACATGGAGATGTAGAATGAGTTTGATTTTCCTTGCTTTTTGAAAGTCAATTTATAGTAAAATTTTACTAAATTATTTTGTTTACCTTAGATTTGAAACTTCATATAAATTCATTTCCTGTCATCTTCAATTCATTATCAAGCAACTAATCCATGCAGCAAAATGGAAAAAATGTTTAAAATAATACATGTTTTTTAAATCTAGATTTGGACTTAAAACCACCACCAAAATCAATTGGAAACAATTTCTAACATCACTTTATGAACCCCAGTGGTTGGAAGTCAACAATACAGTTCCTCCGACAAAAAGAAATAGGTATGTTAAAAAAAAACAAAAACTAAATTTTATTTACACATATTTGAATTACTTTTTCTTCATTTTTTTTTTTTGAATAACAAATTAGTCTTCATTGCATAATCATGAACTTTACAAAGTGATTTATAGTTTGTCAGTTATTTCCCATACGGTATTCCTATTTAAAATGGCCTTAAGCTATAAGGTGGGTATACTTATAGTTTCTAATTAAGGAAATAAGACTATAAGGGTCTTAACTAGATCTGCTCAGTGAGTGGAGGCAGAAACGGAGCTTGAATGTTTTAGGTATGCATATCAACACTGCCAACGTTATACTGAGCTTTAAGTGTATTCTTGGAAAATTTGGGAAGCGTGCTTGGTTAAGTGTTCTTTAGAAAGGAACAATCCACGTTCACTTGCTTCCTGACCCCTCTCTGCATGATGCAGGTATTGCAGGTCAGGGAGGATTATTTGCCTTGAGCACCATTATTTCTATTTTCATTCTAATGTCTTTTTTTTTTTTTTTTTTTTTTGAGGGCAGACAAGTATTTTATTTTTTTCTTTTTCTTTTTCTTTTTTTTCTTTTCTTTTTCTTTTCCTTTGTACTTTAATGTCTATTATAACTTCAGATTTATATGATCACATAAACTGCGATAGGGCCCAAAATATTAAAAAAGTACTTAATAATATGACATTTTAGAATTTAGGCTTTTGCTCTAAGAAGTATTTTGTTTATGTTGATGTGTGTCCTGTATTGATCGTCCTATATAAATCTTAAAGGAAAAAACAGGCTTTTTATAATCTTGGCACGTTCATTGAAAGCACTATGCTCTATTGTAAAGTAAAATATACCACAGAGTTAATTCCCATTTCACTAGGTCCTATTCCTGTCTCACGGATTTATGAATATTTGATGAACTGCCCTGGTTACCAGCCTTCTAGGTATTTAGAGCTCCCTCCCCACCCCCCACACCCCCATTCCAATCCCTGAGATGCAACTCTCGGAGTTTATTTCTTAAGTGAAGTTACTTCTATTTTTGTGCGGGGTGGGGGGGCGTTTAAAATGATTTTCTTATCTGAAAGATAGGAAAGAATTAAAATTTGAATTTTATTTACTTTGAAACAGTGTTTCTCAACTAGAGGCAACCCTGGCCCCCTAGGAGATCTTTAGCAATTTCCTGAGACATTTTGGTTGTCACAGCTGGGATGGGGATACTACTGATACCTAGCAGGTATAGGCCAGGGATACCACTAAACATCCCATAGTGCATGAGACAGTCCCCACCCCCCCCCATAGAACTATGGGGCCCCAACATCAGTGGTATTGTAGAAGGTAATAATTACCGCAGCAGTCTCCCTTCATTCCTATGCTAGTGATCTGTAGAAAAAAGGCTCCGTGAGTCACATGAGCAACTCAGAGTCATGAATTCTGCTACTTTTATGTTTCTTAAAAATGGTAGTAGGTGTGTGTGTTTATAAGTTTTTATACAACTGGAAAAAGCTAAGATGGCTGTGTGGATGCAGCAATAAAATCCCCCCAACAAATTTGAGAATGGTTCAGCTGATTCACCATCATTCTTTGCTTGGTGGGAAATGTCATCCTGTCCCACTGAACACTGAAAACCAGAGGCTGACGGAGGCATCTGTAGTTTCATATTACAGGATTCTGCAGCCAGCCCTCTTCTGATCAGAGTCCAGAGTAAAGTTGGCTTTGGTCTCCAGAGTGGATGGTCATAAGCCTTCAGGGGCACATGTGTAGGCTGATGGCTCTGCACTCAGGGGATGGATGGAAGGGGCAAGAAAAGGAGAGAGTTCCAATAATGTAGGTGGCTGTGGCCCTTTTCAACAGAGAAGGGAAGGCTGTGAAGGTTGACATTCCCACTACTTTAACATGGGAAGTGTGTGCCCAGTTATCATGTAGGTGAGTGTGCCTCAGGATACTGCCCATACACACAGGGAGGTGATGGTCTCAGCAGTGACCATACTCTCTTTCCTGGTCTCTCTCTCTCTTTCTCTCTCTTTTTATGAGAGAGAGCACGAGTGAGCAGGGCAAGGGGCAGAGGGAGAGGGAGAGAGAGAATCCCAAGCAGGTTCCACACCCAGTGTGGAGCACCACGCAGGGCTTGATCCCACGACCCTGAGATCATGACCTGAGCTAAAATCAAGAGTCAGGTACCTAACTGACTGAGCCACCCAGGTGCCTCTTTCCTGGTCTCTTTGAAACTAAAGGCACAGACTGGCAAGATGGCTGGCCACAGTTAGCCAGCATGGGGAGAGAACAGTGATGCCACAGCAAGAGTAATGGTGTCCACACCCTGTCCCCTGTCAGAGACCACCCCCCTGAATGACAGGTGGACCTGCACAAGCACATTACACCTTCAGGAAGAAGAGCCACAAATAAAGTGTTATGATAAAGTAAGATGCTTTTTTCCCCCTTTGCATTAAGAAAGAACAAAGCACAAGAACATAACCTTATTCCTGTTTTCCTCTTCTCCCTCCTGTAGCATCACTTCTAGAGATCAATCTTGCAAGGAAAACATTATCACAAAGTTATCTAGACAAGAGGATCACTATACATCATTGAAGAAAGCACTCCTGATCGCCAACACTGTAAGATTTTGAAACCTTTCTCTGGGGAAAACCTCATTGTTTCTCAGAATGTGAACACTTAGAACAAGGCCAATAAAAAAGCTGTATATTCATTCATTTATCCAGTTAACAGGCATTTTTTGAGCTCCTATCATATGCGAGGACTTATTCTGAGCATTTAGGACTATAGGGCCTGACCTCAGGAGTTGGGTGTAGTTGAGGGGATCAGATGACATAAAATGTGCTGCCTGGTAGTGAGGGAGACACCAGGGGCAGAGAACAAAGTGTGGCAAGGTCATTAAGGACACAGTGGCTGCCCGTCATGAGTAATCTTAACCTCTGGAACCTTCCCCACCCCAGCCTAGAGTGTGTGGGTTCAT
The DNA here is from genome assembly GCF_048418805.1 of Vulpes vulpes. NCBI lineage: Eukaryota > Metazoa > Chordata > Mammalia > Carnivora > Canidae > Vulpes > Vulpes vulpes. The sequence goes on from NC_132795.1 coordinate 52,222,997, forward strand.
AGCAATGTGTAGCCCATCACAGGAACGTTTTCTTTATTCCAAAGAGCCTACCTGGTTTAATTGTACTGCAGAGAGGAGGCTAATTCTTGAATTTGTAACCTGCTCAGAATATTAGCTCCGTCCCACTTTAATGTTTATTTTAGAAAGCAGCATTTGGATACTTTTGAAACATGCAACATTTCCCAAGTTTGTTATTTACTAAGTATATTCAGTAACTGAATCTGGTAAATCTGGAGGAGTCCAGGGACTTGCTTTGCCTCAGACTCAAGTATGACTGTGTATAAAAGAGGAGGTACTTGGCCTCAGTGGCAGTCTTCCTATAAAGACAGCTACAGGACAGCATTATGGGAAGGGGCCCACATGGCCTGGAGGTGGCAAAGAGGTTTCCTCTTTGTACTGGAGACTCCTCACCCCTGTTGATCTAGAATGCCATTGCTTAGGGTTTCTGAGTATAGCATAGACTCAGAGATTTGGGATTCTGTTTTCGGGAGAGGGGGGAACATTTTAGCTAGCTCAGCTGTACTAGTTAATCTATAGACATATATGATTTGGTCTCTTCTACTGAACAAACAAGAATATCGCATGCTTGCAATATGCCAGATACCGTCTTAAGTGATTTACTTGTCTTCACTCACTTCAGCTTCTCAGCACCTCTGTGAGGTAGACACTAATTTTATCTCCATTTGATCATTTCTATTTGCCCTCATTTGCCAAGGAAAGGGAGCATCAATAGTAAGTACCCAGCCTCAGGCTCCCAGCTAGTGAATGGTGGGGCCAGGATTCAAACCAACTACCCTGGGCAGAGCTGCCTGGGAGTGTGCTGGCTGGGCCTCCTCTTAGAGATAAATGAAGGTTTTTGTGTGTTTACCCGCCTCAGCACCTACTATGGTATATTAGGGTAATTTAATCAAAAATAGTGAAATCTCATCTCTGTTAATGGAGGACTGTAATCATGCTAACCACTCCAAATATTGGATTATTTACCAGTCATTGATGTACAAACAGAGCTGATCAACAAACATGTCATGTGAATGAGGAATCAAGCACCTGCCCCACGCTGGGCCCAGCCTTGGGCACTTAACACTGAACACATAGATGAGTAATACAAAGGCCCTGCCAATGATGAGCTCACACTCTAGAGTGTCACATAACAGCAGTGACTATCAGAAACCATGGAGTTGCACAGTGCATGGTGCATGCAGAGTACATGGATACATGGGGACTCCCAACCCCCCTACCACGTGCCCTGGTCTTGGGCACATTTTGGGACTAGGAGTAGGCAGTAAAAGGCATTTTGCCTGGCTGCAGAGGACAACAGGGGGAAGCAGGTCCCACTCCTGCTGTAGAGAGGGATGCAGAATTATTGTAGGAAAGACTGCTTTAGATCTGCTCCAACTCATGTATCCCAAGTAGCTGTATGTGCACGCTGCCACTTTCCCTCTGAGTGGACCCAATTACCTCAGTCACTCACATTTAAACCTGATATGGCTCCCTTTCCAACACCCAGAAACCATTTGTACCCTGCCTGTTCACCCACTCTCAGTGTTATTATTTGTAGCTTACATTATTTCCTGAATAGACAGTCCAGAATTATCTTCCAGAAAATATTAGAATTAGTAATAGAATTTAGAAGGTCATTGGAAACAAGGTCACTGTTTTGAAGATCAATATTATTTCTATAAACTACAATAAACAATTAGAAAAAGAATTTTAAAATATCATTTCTAACATCTTTCAAAAAATCAAATGCCTAGAAACATACCTAATAAAAGAAATAATAACAATCCTTCACAAACTTTCAGAAAATATAGGAGGAAGGAGTGCTTCCCACCTCATTTTCTGGGGCCAATATGATCCTAATACTAAAGCCAGACAAAGAGACTACAAGAATAGAAAATCAAAGACAATATCCTTCGTGAATATTGTTGCAAAAATTCTCAGCAAAATATTAGTGAACCAAACTCAGCAACTAATATAAAAAAGATTAAATGCTCTGACCATGTGGGATTTATCTCAGGATTGCAGGGTTGGTTTGATTTCCAAAAAATCAGTTAATATAGTAGTGCAGTATTAGTAGAATTAAGGACATTTGAAAAGTCCAACATTGTTTTATGATAGCAACTTTCAACAAGAATAGCAGGGAAATTCCTTAAACTGAAGAAGGGCATCTACAATGAACCCATAACTAATGGCTAACCATAGTTGATGTTAAGAGACTGAATACTTGGGCAGCCCAGGTGGCTCAGTGGTTTAGTGCCTGCCTTCGGCCCGGGGTGTGATCCTGGAGACCTGGGATCAAGTCCCACGTCGGGCTCCCTGCATGGAGCCTGCTCCTCCCTCTGCCTGTGTCTCTGCCTCTCTCTCTCTCTCAAGAATAAATAAATAAAATCTTAAAAAAAAAAAAAAGACTGAATACTTTCCCCCGAGATCATGAAAAACACAACAATGTCAGCTTTTGCTGCTTCCATGTGACATTGTATTGAAGTTCTAGACAGTGCAATCTTGAAAGAAAAGAAATAAAAAGCATCCAGATTGGAAAGGAAGAAAAATGTCTTTATTCACAATGTGATGCACATACACTTCTAGAAATAATGAGTTCATCAAGGTTGTAGGATCTAAGATCAATATACAAAATCAGTTATATTTCTATAAACTAGCAATGAACAATCTGAAAATGAACTTCAGAAAGCATTTCTATGATAGCATCAAAAAGACTAAAATACCTAGTAATAAATTTAACAAAAGCACCAAACTTAAATGCTGAAAATTCCAAAGCGCTGTTAAATGAAATGTAAGTGAACAAAGAGACATTCCATATTCATGGATTGGATGACTCGATATTAAGATGGCAGCTCTCTCCAAATTGATCTATAGATTCAATGCTGCAAACCCCATTAAAATGCCAACTGGATTTTTTTGCAGAAATTAAAAAATTGACCTTAAAATTCATATGGAAATGCAAAGGTTGCTGAATAGCCAAAACCAATCTTGGAAAAGAGGAATGAAGTTAGAGCACTTAAGCTTCCAGATTTTGATTCTTAGTACAAAGTTATGATATCAGGAGAGTGTGCCAGTGGCATGAGGATAGGCATATTGATTGATGGTACAGAACTAAGAGTCCAGAAATAAGCCCTGACATTTATGGTCAATTTATTTTTTACAAGATCAGTGTGGGAAAGGATCATCTTTTCAACAAATGGTTTTGAGGCAATTGGATATCCATTTGCAAAAAGATGAACTACCATATTCCATATACAAAAATTAACCAAGAATGGGCCATAAACCTAAATATAAGAGTTAAAATGACAAAACTGTTAGAAGAAGGCATATGCATAAATCTCTATGACCTGTATTAGGCAAGGATTTCTTAGATACGCTAAAAGCATGATCCATAAAGGGGGAAAAAACCCCTGGTAAATTGGACTTCTCAAAATTAAAAAATTGTGCTCCAAAAGATAAGCCATGCTCTGGGAGAAAATGTATGCAAATTATATATTCGGTAAAGGACTTGCATGTAGAATATATAAGAACTCTTAGAACTCAGGAGACAGCTCTGTGTAAAAAATGGCAAAATAGGGATCCCTGGGAGGTGCAGCGGTTTGGCGCCTGCCTTTGGCCCAGGGCGCGATCCTGGAGACCCGGGATCGATCCCACGTCGAGCTCCCGCTGCATGGAGCCTGCTTCTCCCTCTGCCTATGTCTCTGCCTCTCTCTCTCTCTCTCTCTCTCTCTCTCTGTCTCTCTCTCTGTGACTATCATAAAAAAAAAAGGCAAAATATTTGAATAGACATTTCATCAAAGAAGACACATGAATAGCCAACGAGCACATGAAAAGATCATCATCATCACTAGACATCAGGGAAACACAAGTCCGAAACACACTGAGACACCACTTACCAGCCCTGGGATTTCCAGCCCTGGGATGATGATAATCATCCCACATAGTCAGTAATAAGTGTTGACAAGGATGTGGAGATGGAACTCTCAACCACTCTCATGCTGGTAGAAATGTAAAGTGGTAAAGTTGCCATTAAAACAACGACATGGTCATTTCTTTAAAATTTAAACAGAAATGTACCACATGATCCAGTAGTTCCTCTCGTGGGTAGCTGCCAAGAGAAGTAAAAACATGTCCACACAAAGACTTGAGTGCAAATGTTCCTATCAACATTATTCCTAATCTCCAAGCCAGAAACAATCCAAATGTTTATCCACTTGTGATTAGATAAACAAAATGTGGCATATCCATACAGTGGGATGATAACAAGGATAAAAAAAGAACAAAATACTGATTCATGATACATCCTGAATGAACCTCAAAAGGTAGTTATGCTAAGCGATAAAAGCCAGATGCGCAATGCATACCGATGCATATAGTGTATGCTTGTTTACCTGAAATACCCAGGAAAAAGTGAATACAGAGAGGCAGCAAATAGACGAGTTACCTTAGGTTGGGAAAACAGACATGAGATGATGGGACGTTCTGGAACCAGTCAGTGGTGATGGTTTCATAATGCTGTAAATTTATTAAGAATCATAATTTTCCTACTTGGACATTAAAAATTTGATGATCACTCCCAAACCAAAAAGCAAGCGGGCATATTATTTATTTTTAAATAAATAATTTAAAATTACTTAATTTTCCCTAAACCAACTTTATATCTTTTTCTGATTTTGGACCCAAAGTAATGGCTGACATTTATATGCTGCTTTATGACTTAGCCCCTTTGTCACACTAATAGCTACAGTGTCTCTCTGTGAGAAAGGTAGGGGTTCTTTATTTCCCCCGTTTTTCCAGTAAACAGTATCTTTTATTTCGATATTCAATTTGCTTATTGGTAATTTTTTATTCTGGGGGAAGAATTTGCCTCACAGTATTTTGCTTATAATACGTTTTCTTTATGCAGCATGGCTGAAATTTTTCTTGCTAAGTAATTGTCCATTTATGTAATTGATGAGGTTGGTGGGAGTGAAAATAAGCATAATTAATATTTTTAGTAAATTGGCAAGTTGTAATTGAATTGCCGGGAAGCTCTGTGCCCTCTGCTGCTGAGCCACGCAGTCCTCAGGTGGGGATGGGGCAGGAGTTGCTGAGACAGCCAGCACTCAGCCCGAGTCCAAGGCAGCGGTCAGCCTGTGCCTGTAGCATTGGCCTCTTTCCTCACTTGGGGTCATCTCCTGCCCACATCCTGATAGACAGTCCCTGGAAAGGACTTAGTCCCCCGGCACCCACCCAGCACACTGCTCTTGGCTCACAGTGTTATAGAGTGACTGCCACCTGAGGGATTCTTGCTTCATCATAACTCTGTTGGGCCAGAGCTCACTCTTTATTCAATGATGCTTAGTATATGGAATGCATTTCCTTCCTTTTTCCTATTTTAATGAGATTCCCTTATGCTCTCATGCTCAGAAACCTGATGGACAGATAACGGGGAAAGAATTGCGATATATTCTAAATTGCATGATTGTAAAAATCAGTGATTCAGAATTCAAAGAGCTCATGCAAATGCTTGACCCTGGGGACACCGGATGGGTTAACATCTACACACTTATTGAACTGCTTGAAGAGACCCCTAAGGTGAGTTTTATGATGACTTCATGTTTGATTTTCTGTTGATGGTGCGAAACTCAAGTATTCTTAGTGAAATAAGAGGTGGTCGGTGAAATAGTCTTAAATAGAGGACTTCATGTTTTTCAGCTGAGTTAATTTTTTTTTTAAGATTTTAATTTTATTTATCCATGAGAGACATACAGAGAGAGGCAGACATAGACAGAGGGAGAAGCAGGCTCCTCACAGGGAGCCTGATGTGGGACTCAATCCCAAAACCTGGGATCACATCCTGAGCCAAAGGCTGACGCTCAACTGCTGAGCCACCCATGCGTCCCTAATTTTCATTTAAAAAAAGATTTATTTATTTGTTTTAGAGAGAGTGTGCATGGGGGAAGAGGCAAAGGGAGAGAGAGAGAATCCCAAGCAGACTCTGCACTGAGTCCAGAGCCTGATGTGGGGCTCGATCTCACAACCCCAAGAGCACGACCTGAGCTGAAATCAAAAGTTGGATGCTTAACCAACTGAGCTACTCTAATTTTCATTTTAAGTAAGAGTTTAGTGTTTGAGTTGTTTGATTTTAATTCTCAGTGTCTAAATCATATTGAAGGGTGTTATTTGACATTTCTGGAAACCCATCCTGGGATGAGAGCACCTGTGTGTACAGGATGTACCTTCTTTTCACACTGTGCTTGCAGCACTCCTCCTGCAACCATGTCTTGCATGGGCATGTTTTTTAATTACTCCTTTGGTTCTCATTAATATTTTAAGAGTTTTTACGTTCCCCATTTTAAAGATTTTATTTATTTGAGACACAGAGTGAGTGAGAGAGAGTATGAGTGGTGGTGAGGGGCAGAGGGAAAGGGAGAAGCAGGCTCCATCCTGAGCAAGAAGCCTGACATGAGGCTCCATCTCAGGACTCTGAGATCATGACCTGAACCACCCAGTAACCCTGTTAGTTCCCCATTTTAAAAAATAACTGTTTATTACCTCTAGTGATCCATACTAGGTTTTTGAAAACTTGATGGTTTTATTTTTCAGAATGCTTTTATAACTTCAATAATGATTAGCACTCAAAAATTTTAAGAATTTTTAAAAATTAGTGTCAGGTAGTTAATGTGATAGGCATGAACAGATTCTTTTTTTTAATAATAAATTTATTTTTTATTGGTGTTCAATTTGCCAACATACAGAGTAACACCCAGTGCTCATCCCGTCAAGTGCCCCCCTCAGTGCCCGTCACCCATTCACTCCCACCCCCCGCCCTCCTCCCCTTCCACCATCCCTAGTTCGTTTCCCAGAGTTAGGAGTCTTTATGTTCTGTCTCCCTTTCTGATATTTCCTACCCATTTCTTCTCCCTTCCCTTCTATTCCCTTTCACTATTATTTATATTCCCCAAATGAATGAGAACATATAATGTTTGTCCTTCTCCGATTGACTTATTTCACTCAGCATAATACCCTTCAGTTCCATCCATGTCGAAGCAAATGGTGGGTATTTGTCGTTTCTAATGGCTGAGTAATATTCCATTGTATACATAAACCACATCTTCTTTATCCATTCATCTTTCAATGGACACTGAGGCTCCTTCCACAGTTTGGCTGTTGTGGACATTGCTGCTAGAAACATCGGGGTGCAGGTGTCCCGGCGTTTCATTGCATCTGTATTTTTGGGGTAAATCCCCAGCAGTGCAATTGCTGGGTCGTAGGGCAGCTCTATTTTTAACTCTTTGAGGAACCTCCACACAGTTTTCCAGAGTGGCTGCACCAGTTCACATTCCCACCAACAGTGTAAGAGGGTTCCCTTTTCTCCGCATCCTCTCCAACATTTGTGGTTTCCTGCCTTGTTAATTTTCCCCATTCTCACTGGTGTGAGGTGGTATCTCATTGTGGTTTTGATTTGTATTTCCCTGATGGCAAGTGATGCAGAGCATTTTCTCATGTGCGTGTTGGCCATGTCTATGTCTTCCTCTGTGAGATTTCTGGCATGAACAGATTCTTTTTGCAATGTTTGTTATAGACTTCTTTTCGCAGGTACAAATTAGCTTTTCACTAATATGATTTCCTGAGCACCCACCTTGTGCAAAGTGGTGACCACATCCTAAACCAGTGTCATTTGGTCCTCCTTGAACCCTAGGTTGAAAGTAAGTCGCAGGGCTCTCGCACACAGAAAAGAATAATTGTACCTCTCACTGAACTCCGCTGTGTTAGCTCCTGAGAATTGTGGCCTCTGGCTGTCCCAGCACATAGCTGTTTGTTTGTTGTTTTTTTTTTCTCTAAAAGCAGAATATGGGGATCCCTGGGTGGCGCAGCGGTTTGGCGCCTGCCTTTGGCCCAGGGCGCGATCCTGGAGACCCGGGATCGAATCCCACATCGGGCTCCCAGTGCATGGAGCCTGCTTCTTCCTCTGCCTGTGTCTCTGCCTCTCTCTCTCTCTCTCTGTGACTATCATAAATAAATTAAAAAGTTAAAAAAAAAATTAAAAGCAGAATATGAACATGTAAACGATCTGCTCTCCACATGACAAGTGACATGATCTTTGTTTAAAATAAACCACGTCCTGCTGGCTGCCATGCTTAAAAGCTTCAGGTGGCTGTCCAGGGTCTAGAAGAAAGCAGAACTTCCGAACCAGTATGGCAAGTGCCCATGTGGTCCAGCCCTGCTGACCACTTCCCAGAATCCTTGTGGGCCACACTGGCTCGGGTCCTCAGGTGTCCCCAGGCCCCTCCTGCCTCCTGGCCATGCAGTGGCTCCTGCCAGGATTCCCTTCATGGTCCTCTGCAGGTCTCAGTGCACCCACAGCTTCCTCAGGAACTTTCTGTGATACCTCTGCCAAAACCTGTCTGGCAGCCCCTGACCTCACACGCCTGCCTGGTCACAGTATCACAACTTGGTCATTGTGTGGTCATGCCTCCATGAAGACAGGCCTTTCTGTTTTTCCTGCCTGTTGTACCCATGAGGGCTAGCCCAGTGCCAGGCCAACTCATGAAACAGTGTGGTGAATGAATGAATGAACATACAGGAATGAAGGAGAAAAATTAGAAAACACAGTTTTGCAAATAGAAAAAAAGGAAAATCACCACTGGTTCTAACATTGAGGGATCATTACCCACTATTATACTTTGTTGTACATTCTTCTGAACCTTGTACCTGTGCTGTATACCTGCACACACTTTGTTTTCAGCTTTATTACGGTATAATTAATATACAAAAAGCTGCACATATGTATGCAATTTGAAGATTGGATACATACCTTCATATATGATACCTATTTTATTTTAAAATGAGATCCTGTAACTAATGACTTTTCAGTCCATGCTGTCCCTAACATGTCCTTAACACGGTCAATAAAAATTCTGCTGTGTGATTTTAAAAGATACAGAGTAAACTATTCCCTGTTGTAAACTACATGTTCTTCTCCCCCCACTTTTCTAAATCTTGCTACAATGGATATTGTGCCTGCTTTTTTGCACCATTCTGTGATTATTCCATTCGTACAGATTTCCAGAAATAGAAATGATTGGGTCAAAGAATATACATTTTATCCTTGAAATTATTTTTATTATTTTAACAGAGGAATATATGTGTAAAGTACAAAATGCAAAAGATGCAAAAGGGAACATGGTGAGAAGTAAGTTTTTCTTCTAGTTCTGTTCCCTCGTCATTCCCCAGAGGCGGTCACTATTGCCCTGGAGTCTGTAGATTATCAGATTGTCTAATAGTATCCCTTATTGACACTGGCAGTTTGCCTCCTTTTTAATTTTTACCATTCTGAAAGGCAAAAATGCCAACTCATTATTCTTTTATTTTGAGTTTATTTAGGCTGGGTGATAGATTTTTTTTCATGTTTATAGTACTTTGTTTTTTCATGAGTGTAAGTTAAAAATCATGATCCCCATTTCCACATGGGGGTTAGGAGGTAAACCCCCTTGCTTATGACCTCAAGAGTTAATTGGCTAAAGGGACAAAGCCATGTGTCTGCCTCCAAGGCTCCTACTGCCTTTAGGACAGATTCGTACTTACACACTTTCTCTTTCCCAATTAGATACAAAAACTCTCCTCCTCTGCAGACACCAAGGCACCTCTCCTTCTGGCTTGGGATTCGGTAAGTAACACTTCCCTCGTGTGGTCCCAGGGTGCTACCATCCCAGGTTACAAAGGTCCGGCTTGCTAAATGTGTTTGTTTTTTATGTTAGGTGGAAGAAATCATTCAGGACTCAATTGCTAGGAATCTCCAAGCTTTCTACAAAATGCTACGGTCATATGACCTCGGAGACACAGGGCTCATTGGTCGAAATAATTTCAAGAAAATCATACGCATCTTCTGCCCATTTTTAACAATTGAACATTTACTGAAGTGAGTGTTCTGGTAACGAAATTAATTCGGGTCATGTCTCTCATCGAGTCTGTTTATAATCCTAAAACTTTTTCTATGTGTGTTTGCAGTATCGATAGGGAATATTGATAATTGCTATTTATTGGGTCCTTACTAACCCAGAACACTGGTTGGGAGTTTGCCACACGCTCTATGATTTAGTCCTCACAACCGCCACAGAAGGTGGCTGCTTTTCCTTCCTGTGGATAAGGAAACTGAGGTCTGAAGAAGTCCCTATTCACAGTCACGTAGCTAGGGGGCCTCCCGGGTCTCTGTGACTCTTTGCTTGTTGGACCCTGGCTCACGGGTGCCAACGTGTCCCGGTGGACGCCCCAGAGACTCAGACCCCAGACAGGCAGATGCAACAAGCAAGAGGGTTTATTGAACGTTTGCGCAAACGGGCTCTCCGCCTCAGAGGTGGCAGAGAGCCCCGATTAGCAATTACAGGCATCTTTTAAAGGCAAAAAAACGCGGGAGTAGCATAGCATTCGGGTTATGACATGATTGATTTCTTTGAAGGTCAACACGAACATGTTCAGGGACTTTCCAGTCAGGGCGGCGGGGGGGGGGGGGGGGGGGGGAGGGGGATAGTTTTCTTATCTTGGAAAAACAGAATGTTTTTGTTGCTTAAATTCATGGGAGGCGCCTGGATGGGCTGCCTCTGGGTTAGGCCTGGTCCCACTCACGGGGACGGGGGTGTGGGGTTTCTTCATTCCCTCCTCTTTGTTTGGGCTGATTTTAACCTTAAAATCTTAGGGAACCTTTATTTCTTCAGTTTGGAGGGCCCGATATTGTTGAGTTAGTACCAGAGCTTGGGTAATGGACAATCTTTCTCGGATGAACTGGAGCAGCCGGTTGATGATGCAGGGGCCAAAAGTTGGCAGTAGGAGCAGGATAACTAGAGGGCCCATAATGGTAGAGATTAGGGTGGTCATCCAGGGAGACTGGTTAAACCAGCCTTCAAACCAACCCTGCTGGGCTTCCCGGTCCCTTTGTCTTTTATTTAGCCTATCTCTGAGTTTGGCCATGGAGTCCCTGATGACTCCAGAGTGGCCTGCATAGAAACAGCATTCTTCTCCCAGGGCCGCACACAGTCCTCCCTTTTTCAGGAATAGTAAATCCAAGCCTCTCCTGTTTTGAAGTACTACTTCTGAAAGTGAGGTAAGGGATTGTTCTAACTTAGAAACGGACTGCTCTAGTGCCCGTAGCTCTTTATCTACAGCTGCCTGGAGTTCTAAATAACGTCATGAGCCCTGGATCAGAGCAGCTGCGCCAGTACCCACCCCAGTTGCGACCCCTAGTCCCAGCATAACGGCTAGGGTTAGGGAGACAGGCTCGCGCTGAAAACGGGTGGGATGTTTGTCATACTGATTTTTTAGAGTTTCAGCAGGGTGATAGAATACCCTGGGCATAATCTGCACCATAACACAGAAGTCCTCAGAGTCCTTTAGGACCTGAGCAGATACACAGGGGGTGAGACCTTTGTTGCATGCCCACCAGGTTCCCGGCTGGGGCACCAGGTAAAAGTCAGTTCCTAAAATTGGGGCGGTAGTATTGCAGAGTTCCTGGTAACCCCGGATAAGTATAGTTAGCCTTGACAGTGATGTAATCCCAGGAGGAGGAGGGCCTCCCATCCTGTGTCTCCTGTAGTCTCGCACCCCCAATTTTTACAATAGAAGTGTTCCCCCCCTCCACAGGTGGGATTTAGCCTGCGATCTCTGTGGTACTCGGGACAGACATAGAAGGGGAGGGTGCGTAACATGGCCCTCCTGTCCAGCGTGCCACATCCTCCCCAGGAGTCTAATCCTTTTCGTCCGGGGGGGCTTTCTCGGTTGGGGGCTTTAGAGGTGTCGGAATACCCCTCTAGGTCCCATGGGCTGGGGGCCCCTATGGTTAATTTACATAAGTCAGGATATAGGTTGGGCCACCAGGTTCCTATGGGAGTAGTTTTTGTTATTGACCAGACCTCGTCACCCCCAGACATTAATACCTGCCAGGTTAACTTTTTGGGGGCATGAGGGTTACCTTTGGAGGGGGAGAAGAACGCTAGGAGAGGTAGGAATATAACAATTGTTATTGAACAATTTTTGAAAGTCTTATCTTGAGCGGGTTTTGGGTGCGGTGGAGCTTCCATTGGAGTGGCTCGCCCGGTCCGTCCTGGCTGGCGTCAGCGGTGCTCGTTGATGGGGCGCGCTTAACGTGCGAGGCATGGACCCAAGCAGCAATACCGTCTACTTTTAGGGTGGTTGGGGTCGTTAGTAGTACGGTGTATGGGCCCTTCCAGCGGGGCTCAAGGGTCCTGGACTGATGTTTCCTGACGTAGACGGAGTCGCGATCTGGAACAGTGTGGGTCGGTTGCATCTCCGGGGCAGTAGACAGCTGCAAGGGGTCTCCAGATCTGGTGTTGGATAATCTGGAGCGCCTTTAGCCTGTCCTGTAAACCGGGAGTATTAGCAAGAGGGTCAATAGCAGAATCTAGTAAGTCCGTCACTGGTGGGAGACCTCCATAGAGAATCTTGTAAGGAGTTAGTCCATGGCGCGTGGGAGTGTTCTGGACTCGGAACAGGACCAAGGGGAGGAGTTGGACCCAGTCTCTAGTGCCAGTCTCCAATGTCAATTTGGTTAGGGTCTCTTTAATTGTTCTATTCATTCTTTCTACCTGTCCTGAGCTCTGGGGTGTGTATGCACAATGTAATTTCCAATTTATCCCCAGTAATCTGGCCACCAACTGACTTACCTGGGAGACGAAGGCAGGGCCGTTGTCCGACCCTATTACCAAGGTAATACTTGGGCAGTCCAAACCGGGGGAAAATTTCTTCTAGGATTTTCTTGACAACCACCTGGGCAGTTTCTCGTCTGGTGGGGAATGCTTCTGTCCATCCTCCTGTGGGCCTAGTGCAGCGGCTCGTGCTGTTTCATCGGCTATCCTGTTCCCCTCTGCTACTGGGTCGTTGCCATGCTGATGCCCAGGACAGTGAATTATACTCAGTTTTCTGCTGTCAGTATAAATGTTGACCTTTTTGTCCTTAGCCTTTTTTAGGGCCTGAGTTAGGGCTATAAGCTCCGCCCTTTGAGCTGAAGTCCCAGGCTTTAGGGCACTGGCCCAGATGACAGTTTTTTTTTTTTTTTTTATCTACCACGGCTGCCCCGGCTTTACGTTCACCATTTCATAGAAAGCTACTCCCATCTGTGTACCAGGTTGCTTCAACATCTGGCATAGGCTGGTCCGTCAAGTCCCCTCTGGTGCCATGGACCTCGGCTAGGATCTGGTGGCAATTATGCATTACTAGGGAGGGGGACTCGGTTTCTGGAAGCAAGGTGGCCGGGTTTAGGGATGTAGCCATTCCGAACCGTATCCGCTCAGAATTCAGTAACATGGCCTGATAATGGGTGACCCGAGCGTTTGAGAGCCATCGATCAGGGGGCTGGCGGATGACTGTCTCTATGGCGTGGGGGGTCCACCACAGTGAGGGGTTGGCCAAAGGCCAACTTATCTGAGTCTTTTACCAGGACTGCCACAGCCGCTATTATTCGGAGACATGGGGGCCATCCTGCAGCCACGCTGTCTAATTTTTTGAAAAGTATGCCACGGGCCTTTTTCAGGGTCCCAGTTTCTGAGTTAGGACCCCTTTGGCTATTCCTCGGCATTCATCAGCATATAGCGCAAATGGCTTGGTTACATATGGGAGGCTCAGGGCAGGGGCAGTCAATAAGGCCCTTTTTATTTTGTCAAAAGCCAATTGTTGCTCCTTTCCCCAGTGGTAGGGGGTGTTGGATTTCGTGAGAGGATATAGGGGAGCCACCAGCTCTGCAAACCCGGGTACCCAGAGGCGGCAGAACCTGGCACTGCTGAGGAACTCTCGTAGCCCTCTGGCATTAGTGGGTGCTGGGATCAGGGCTACAGCCTTTTTGCGGCCCTCCATCAGCCACCTCTGGCCTCCTTCCAGGAGATATCCCAGATAGGTCACTTGTCTCTGGCCTATTTGGGCCTTTTTGGTGGAGGCCCTATACCCCAGTCCTCCCAGTCTCTCGAGCAGGGCCCCCGTACCTTTTACACAATCCCGTTCTGTCTTAGCCGCTATGAGCAAATCATCCACGTACTGCAGGAGAACGAGGTCCGGATGGCCAACTCGGAAGTCTGCCAAGCCCTGATGCAAGGCTTCGTGGAACAAGGTGGGGGAGTTTTTGAATCCCTGTGGTAGCCTTGTTCAAGTGAGTTGTCCTGAGAATCCCGTCTCTGGATCTTTCCATTCAAAGGCAAAAATAGGCTGGCTTTGAGAGCTTAACTTTAGGCAAAAGAATGCATCTTTTAGATAGAGCTCAAGGGTCCTTCTGCCTCAGTTAAAACTAAATGTTGAGCTCCCGTATCAACCAGGAAGGTCACTGGTTGGCCCCCCACTTTAAGGGTTATCCGAGGCTCGGGGGGGGGTGCTCCTGGCCCTGACACCCCTAATCTTTATCTTCTAGGGACAGAACGGCAATGGGCTTCTTCTTAGGTCCCTGTGTTTGGCCCTTCTTTGGACAATCTTTAACCCAATGTCCTTTTTCCTTGCAGTAGGCACACTGGTCTCATTCAACCCGTGGTTTTCTTTTGTCTCCCAGGTCCTTACTCTGTCCTGACTTACTCTGCCCTGAGCCCTGTACTATGGTGGCCAGTATCCCAGTCAGTTCTTTATTGCGTTTCTTTTATCTCTTTTATTCTTTCGTTCCTCTTGCTCTTTACGGATCCTTTCCTCCCTTTCCTCTGGGGTCTCTCTCTCTCTCTCTCTAAGTCCTGTAAGGTGTATCCCTGAAGTCCCTCCTACCGTTGTAACTTATTACGAATACCCGAGGCCGATTGTCCGATGAAGGACATGATTACATCTGGTTGTCGATCTTTGGCCACGGGGTCAAAGGGGGTGTACATATGGGAGCCTTCCATTAATCTTTCCAGAAAACCTGCCGGCGTCTCATCTTTCCCCTGCACTATAGCACATACCTTTGCCAAATTGGTGGGGCATCGCCCTGCCCCTTTAAGACCGCTAGGAGTACCTGGCGATAGAGACGGAGCCGCTCCCTACCAGCAGCAGTGTCGTAGTCCCAGGTCGGGCGAACCAAGGGGAAAACATCCTCAATTTCATTAGGCAGCTGGGTCGGCCTCCCATCCGCCCCCGGGACGCTTTTCCATGCTTCGAGGTAGACGCGCTGTCTCTCCTCCGTGGTGAGGAGAGTCTGCAGGAGCTGTTGGCAGTCATCCCAGGTGGGCTGGTGGGTCAACAGAATTGACTCAATTAACCCGGTTAGCGCCTGGGGGTCTTGGGAGAAAGTGGGGTTATGAGTTTTTCCAATTGTAAAGGTCAGAGGCAGAGAATGGCCAGTATTGCATCTGGCCGCCTACTGATCGGAGGGGACGTGCCTGGGAGGTCCAGACGTTTTCTGACTCCCCCTCGCGCTCTCGTCGAAAGCGGAGGCAACTGGAGAGCGGGGGGGAAAAGAGGGGTGGCCTCTCTACTGCAGTAGAGTCGGGGAACGGAGCTGAGGGAGCGGAGGAAGAGGTAGGGCAGGGAATAAGGGGAGTGACGCAGGGAGGGGGTGGGGGTCTCGGGCCCGGTCCCCCCTGAGAAGGGGTGAAGCATTTTATCCAGGGGGGGGGGTTTAGCGAGATTCTCCCAAACTATGATGTACGGCACCTGATCAAGGTGCCCATTGGGTCCTGGCTGAAAGACCAGGGCCTTCACCTGCAAGATAATGTCAATATTAAAAGTTCCGTTCCTGGGCCACCCGACGTTGAAAGTTGGCCATTCTGAGGAGCAGAAGGTGACCCATCTTCGTCTTCTGACTTCACCGAAAGGTTGTGTGCCCGGCCGGCGACTTCTTTCCAGTGATCTAGAGTGAGGCTTAAAGGGGTGGTTACAGTCTGTCCCATGGGTGTAGAAAAGAGGTGAACGGTGAGGAAGAGGACAGAAAGAAAGACACAGAACAGACAAACGCACACGAATGACAGGACTGTCGCGTTGGATATGGATGGGATAGGTCGCAAACAACGACCCTCCCTGAAGAGGAGGGAGTGCCGGGCTCCCTCCCTCTTCCACACTACTCCAGAGTCTGACTCTGGAGCGGGACCAGGGGTTTCAGGGCACGTCTGCCTCCCCCGCTGGTCCAAAAACAGAATACAGAGTCCTGCAGGCACAATACAGACCCGACACAATACAGACCCGGCCAGTCAGACAAACGGACGAGACAGATATGACATTAGCGAGCTCGGTCTTACCTCCTACCGGTCTTAGGATTGAGCCTGGGGGCGTCTCAGATCCCGGACGAGCCCCCAAATGTTGGACCCTGGATCACGGGCGCCAACGTGTCCCGGTGGACGCCCCAGAGACTCAGACCCCAGACAGGCAGATGCAACAAGCAAGAGGGTTTATTGAACATTTGCGCAAACGGGCTCTCCACCTCAGAGGTGGCAGAGAGCCCCGATTAGCAATTACAGGCATCTTTTAAAGGCAAAAAACTGCAGGATTAGCATAGCATTCGGATTATGACATGATTGATTTCTTTGAAGGTCAACACGAACATGTTCAGGGACTTTCCAGTCAGGGCGGCGGGGGGGGGGGGGGGGGGGGGGGGGAGGGGGATAGTTTTCTTATCTTGGAAAAACAGAATGTTTTTGTTACTTAAATTCATGGGAGGTGCCTGGATGGGCTGCCTCTGGGTTAGGCCTGGTCCCACTCACGGGGGCGGGGGTGTGGGGTTTCTTCATGCTCTTAACCCTGATACTGTTTTACCTCCCAGGATGCCAGGCTGCCATCAGCCGTCCTGTGCAGAGAGGCTGGAATTATAGTTCTGTTTTACTTTAGTTTAAAACTTACCCCAGGGCACCTGGGTGGCTCAGTCAGTTGGGCACCTGTCTTTGGCTCAGGGCATGATCTCAGGGTCCTGGGATTGAGCCCCACATCAGACTCTCTATTTAGCAAGAAGTCTGTTCCTTCTTCTGCCTCTGCTCCTCCCCCCTGCTCATGCTGTCTCAGTCTCTCTGTGCCAAATAAGTACATAAAATATTTAAAAGAAAACAAAACAACAAAAAAGTAAAGCTTACCTGGTGGTGACTGAGCGAAGCTGGGAGGGGACAAGGATCTTAAGAGACAGAAGAGCACAGAGCCCTGAAGGCCTTGTAGGTCACCTGCTGAGTGTCTTGTTCACCACTCCCACTACCCCCACTCAGCTGCTCTGGGGGCACAGAGCCCTCTTGCTTCCCTCTCTGTGGTGACCTTGAGAACCTTCAGCTTGAATCCTGGTTCCCTGACCACCACCAAATGCCCCACCATGTGCTCAAACTTGTGGTCCAGAACCTGACCTTAGAGACCATTTGGTCCACGTTTCCTACTGTGGACAGTGATCTGGAGGCTGGGTGGAAATCCGATTGAATCGCAGGGAAGAAGATTACTCTGATTTTCTTTCAGTTCTTCTGACTAGAATGTTAAAAATCCTGTATTTGTTGCTTTTGATTACATTACATTGATTTCAGGTGACACGGTTGATCTAGCGGTAGTTGGCCACTCAAGTCTCTTTTCTGTGAATGTTTGTGTTTCATTACCCATTTTTCCTGTGGTTGGTTTTTGCAGGAGAAGAAGGGTTTACAGGAGGAGGTGAGGCCGAGGCTTTCCTGAGCAGGAGGCGCACAGAGCGTGGTGTTTGCATTTGTCCGTTTCTCAAACGTTGGCAGAAAGGCCAGCTTGCTGGAGCGTGGTAAACCCAGGAAGGGGGTGAGACGGGGCAGCAAGTCAAGAGACAGGGTTCTAGAGGGAGCTCAGGGGGCCTGGACGAGGTCTCTGTGGGGCAAGAAGCCAGGCTGCAGGGGCTTCAGCCACTATGGCCTTTGGTCTGTGCAGTCAAGAGCAGTGGGACCCACAGGGCAGTTCACTGATTCCTTCACCTAGTCTTCCACTCCGTGGGTGGTATTAGGGAGTGCCTCCTGCATTCCTGCTCCTGCTTAACTGGTTAACAGAAATCCCTTTATTTCCAGGGAGCTCTAGTGTGGGGGAAAGAGATGGAGACAAACCCAGCATGGCATGTGAATGTGGTTCAGAGGAACGATCACGTACAGCTGGGCAGGAGGGAATCTGTGAAGCTTCTTGGACATGATGCCTGAGGCCAAAGGAGAAAAAGAAGAGCACACATAGGATAGTGGGGAAAGCACAGAGGAGTAGGGGTACATGTGGGGACTGGCAAGCCATCTGGGACCATTGGGGCAGGCAGTCGTATAGGGAGAAACAGCAGGGGGATGATACTGAGGGACGGGTGAGGAACTGGGGCCATCTGGCAGGGCACTGGTTCATGCCAGCATCTTAGAATCATCTGGAGAGCTTTGAAAAATCCCAAGGCCCATGCCCTGTTCACAGGCCAGGCCAGGCAGTGTTATACTGAAGTCCCCACTGGCTCTGATGTGCAGCCATAGTGGAGAAGCACAGCCCAGGGGGTGAGGAGCCTGTGAGGTGGCCTTGGATGTCTGATCCGTGCTTTATAAGGGTTACTGTGGCCCCAGTGTGGAGAAGGTACTGTGGCAGGGAGAGGCGAAGAGGACAGGTATGTGGCACAGGGGGTGGCAGTGGCTCTGCAGAGGGGTGGCTGCTCTGTGACCAGCTTGGCAGAAGGATAAGACTCAGTGACTCTGGGAGTGAGGGCGCAAGGGGGGGGGGGGGGGGCTCAGATGACGACCAGAGGCAGTGTCACTGGAGTTAGGAAACACAGAGGAGGTCGAGTGAAACCTCGGCAGGAGACTTCCCGAGGACGTGGGCGCAGAGGGCGGCCTGCGCTGCGATGTGATTCTCCTTACGTTGACAGCCTGAGCACTCGTTCAGCAGGCGTTGATCTGGAAGCAGATAGCAAGCCTTCTGAGCTGAGAGGGCGTGGGTAGGACCTAGCAGAGCACCGCCAGCTCATCAGTGACCTAGAGCCTCAGGAGAGGGGTGGGTGGGAGAGAGCCCCACCAGGCCGCGAGGGGCAAGGTGGACCCAGAGTGTGCCAGTGACTGTGCAAGGAGTGTGGGAAATGCAGTGTTGAGGATTGGATTCACCTCTGAAGCTCCTGCACCGGCGCTAGAACAATGCCTGGTGCATGGTCAGGGCTGCTTAAGTGTTGAGTGAGGGAATGAATGAATGAATGAATGAATGAATGAATGAATGAATGAAATGAATGAAAGAAAGAAAGAAAGAAAAGAAGAGAAGAGAAAAGAAAAAAGAAAAGAAAAGAAAAGAAATCTAGTGGATTGGTCATGCAGGTAATTGGATACTTGATAGAAGCCTCTCTAATCCCTTCTTCATGATGCAGCCAGGCTTATCTATCTCAACCACAGATCTACTCATGTTAAAACCCTGCAGAAAACACCCCAGTGTCCTACTGCTGTTAGGAAAACACCCAGATGCTTTTTTTTAAGAGTGGCTTCCCGGGCTCCTCATGATTCTCGCACCCTCCAGAGCTCAGGCTGTGCAGCCGGACTGCCTGGGTTCACATCCCAGCTCAGCTCCGGACTAGCTGTGCCCTTGGGCAAGTTACTTACCCACTCTGAGCCCCGATTTGCTCACACTAATGTTACTTAGGAGAGTGTGGTAAGGGTCAAGGGAGATCCTAGACGCAGAGCCCTGCACCCGGTACTGAGCTCAAGAAACATTTGCTTTGGCTGGTGCTGTTGCTCTTTACTCAGTGCCGACTAAGCTGCTGTTTCCTGAAAACCCCATGCTCTCTCTCACCCCTGGATGGCCCATTCCCTCGGTTCTGAATGCACACTCTCCCAGCCACTTGGCTCCCTGGAGCGGGGGTTGTGTATGTAGTCTGTTCACAGTCGTAGCTATACTACTCAGCACCGTGCTTAGTACCTGCAGCATAAATACTTCCTGAAGCAGTGATATCAATGGCTAGTATTTCCTGAACTGCCCCTGGCTGTGTGGGAAGCAGCATCGTGATAATCGTACTGTGATTATTACATCTGCAGTTTGTGGAGCTTGTGTATATACAGCCAGTCCCAGAGCTAGGAGCTTTCTATGGATCCTCTTATTTCATAGTGATCCTCTGAGGTGGGTGCATTTTATAGACAAGGAAACTAAAGCAGAGAAAAGATGATGTGCCAGCCGGTGATTCTCAATCCTTTAATAGGCTTAAAAATTATTGGGGACCAGGCTGCCTTAGAAATTAAAAGTGAGATGTTAAAAATCTTATTGCAGAAAACAAAAATGAATGTGTACTTTCTTGTTGTGTTTCCCTGTAGGCTCAGACAAAACATTGGAGTTTCAAAATAATCACTTATTTGGATGATAAGGAGGTTACAGAAATTATAACAGGTGCAACCAAAGGTAGCTGGTCGTGAGCTAGTGAAGGGCTGCAAAGACCTGAGCTAATCTCTGAAAACTCACTCCAGCTCCTCGTTTGTACCTGAAACATTTCCACAGTCTTAGAAAACGTTAGAAAATACAACTTGTCTGTGCATGCTTTCCCTCTGGTCACATGCTATGAGGCCTCCAAAAAACCCACTGTGCTCGAGAGGTGCAGGGTGGAAAAGGCAAAAGACTTCCTCGTGTCCACATGAGAATGGTTTGGGCCTCCCCAAGTCCCAGGAACAGCTGCAGACCACACCTCGTGAACGCTGCCTTCACTCGTAGGGCTGTGAGGTCCAGAGCTGATATTCCAGCCCCGGGAGGCCGATTCCAGGCCCACACCCACAGCTACATGCTCTGCTGCCATGTGGGTTCTAACAAATATGTGGCATTTTGTTTTGGTCCCCACGCTTTACCAAGTGTGCTACGATGGGTGTGTACAACTTTTATGATTAGAAAAATACTAACAAACAAAATATTGAAAAGGAAAAAAGTAGTTCTTGTCCTGTTAGTAGTTTCCTACAGTTTTCTAAAATACTTGCAATGTGCCGAAGTTCCAGTATAGGTATTTCCACAATTCCATCCCAGAACTTGCAATTTCAGAAAATTTATTCTTTTTACATGTGCCGTACCTTTATTACAGTATTCTTATAAACTATAAACTGCATACATTTATTTATTTGTTAAAGATCTTATTTATTTGAGAGAGAGAGCACACGCGCGCATGCATATACACACCTGAGCCGGGGGAGGGGCAAAGGGAGAGAGAGAGAATCCCAAACAGACTCCCCGCTGACTGTAGAGCCCAACTCGATCCCAGGCCCTGAGATCATGACCTGAGCCAAAATCGAGAATCAGCCACCTAACTGAGCCACCCAGGCACCCCTTCATGTACATCTTTAAAAAATAGTTTGAGCATCTCCATCATGTATATATATCCATGAAACCACCGCAAGTTATCAATCAAGATAGCAAATATTTTCATCCCTCCCACCCCCACCTCAAGCATCCTTGTGTCCTCCTGCAGTTCATCTCTTCCGCAGCCCTAGTAACCACTGGCCTGCATCTGTCATTGCAGATAACTACATTTTCTAGTGGTTTATATAAATGAAAGCATGCAAGATGTTCTCTTTTGTCAGGTTCTGTTCCCCAAGCGTAACGAGTTTGAGATTCATTCCGGTTGTTCCCTGAATGCACAACTGGTTTCTTTTCATTGCTAGGTACTATTCCATTCATTAGTACATCTTGTGGAGCATTTGGTGGGCATTTGGGTGGTTTCCAGTGTTCCATCTTTATTTGTCTTGGATAGATGCCCAGGGGTAGAAGGGCTGGTTCCTCTGGATGAGTGTATATTCAAGGTGTACAGTCTAGGTGTCTTCCAGAGTGGTTGCACTGTTCTGTGCCTCACCAGCAGTGAGAGAGAGCTGTAGGTACTCACATCCTTGTCAGCACTTGGTAGGGTCATTCCTTTTCATTTTAGCCAACCTAATGGGTGTATTCGAATTCTTTTTAAATTCCAGACTCTGTAGTAGGTTTCAGGATATTGCTTCAGGAAGAATCCTTTATAAGAAATTTTTGGCATCCATGGGGATGAGTGGCCCACCACCCCCCTCTTCGGTTATTACTCCAAAGGATCAGCTATTGAGTGACCATTTTCAAAGAGAGGAACAACGGAAGTTGGATCTTTCTGAAAGGTAAAACAAAACGAAATGCAAACGCATATGGAAACCACCATGCCTTTTGTGGGAGAGGTGGTTAGTAAATATTTGTTGACTAAATGAGTGTTTTAATATTTTATTATTGAAATGAGGAAATATGGCAAACTATAAATACAGCGGTTAGGGCCAGGGGAGTTGAGAGCAAGCAGATATCTTTGGGATTATTATGTGGCCTGCTGATTCTGGAAATGAAAGCACTGAGGTCTGAGAGGTCTAAGGACTGGCCTCAGGTTATTCACAAACTTGGTGGCCATCCTGGGTTAAGAACCCAGGACCTTCAAGAAATAAAACAGGTGAACAGAGGGGAAGGGAAGGAAAAAAATAAGATAAAAACAGAGAGGGAACTAAACCATAAGAAACTCTTAACTTTAGGAAACAAACCGAGGGTTGCTGGAGGGGAGGTGGAGGCGGGGTGGGGGGTAACTGAGTGATGGGCCTTAAAGGAGGGCACTTAATGAGCACTGGGTGTTATATACAACTGATGAATCACTGAACTATCTCTGAAGCTTACAGTACACTACATATTAACTAAATTGAATTTAAATAAAACATTTTTAAAAGAAAACCCAGGGTCTGCCATTCAACCATTACATGCCTGGGTTCACATTTGTTCTTTTCCAGAAACTTAGGCTCCTCACCACCATTTAATATTTATGGCAAAACATCCCCATTAAACCAGTTAACATTTTCTGACATGAATGATAGAATTATTCAAATGATCACCAAATTGAATTGTAACAATAAAACATGCTTAGCAAATCTGTTAAACATTGGGCTGATGAATATTCTAGCCTGTCCTCATTTTGAAAAATATAGGTTTAGTCTAATGAAAAGATATTATTTTAACTTGCCGGTTCATAGCTTATAATAAATCCACAAAGAAAGGTAAAATGTAGACCTATTCAGCCGACTTCACTCTGTCATTTCCCTTTAAAAAATTCTTAAGTATCGAGCAGTGGGAATATTTTAATGCTATGGTAATGAAATTTGAATATCTGGGCATTTCAGTGGTAGCTGCTTTATAAATGGGCAGAGGGATGGTATTTTAAGAGAAAGGTTAAATATTCTGTGATGAGATGCGTCTGCCTCCTAAAACCAGTGGAAAAAGTAATGGCAATTAGGCTTATTCTAAAATGTGGGCATTCCTGTGGAGCTCTTGAAAGCTGCAGGTGGAAGCAGCAGGAGAGAAGTCCTTTCTCCATGATTGTCACTCGGGCTCTCCTCCTCCCACTCTGGTGGGGTCCCAGAGACTCCGAGAGAGCTGAAGAAATAATTATTCATCATCACACTCCATCTCTCTCATACACATAGCACATCACATAAAATCTAGATTGTCTAAATCCGGTTGACTGGATAAATCAACTTGGAATAATTGGGAACTTCCCTTCCTTCCCATGAATGTTTGATGACTTCTTTGGCCTAGTTACCACAAAACAGCCCATTTCATTTAAAGCTTGGTAATGGGCTCTGGCTTTTTATGTTCCCAGTTCACACATACTTATTTTCCCCACCTTGTCTGCCCAGTCACACGCCCTGTTCAGCCAGCATCAAGCTCAGTTGGAGGGCTTAGCACAGGGATGACCATATCCACAACCTTGAAGCTCCCTGCCCTGGCCTGTGGCCCCACCAGCACGACAGGAGGAGCTTTCACCTGATGGATGCAGTGCTGTGGGCCTCTCTGGAACACAGGCGAGTGAAAGGTTCTCAAGTCATGCCATCTAGCTGTGCATCTGTTTCCTGGTTTGGGAGAAAGGGGCCGGTGGACCTCCTTGTTGTCCTGGGTCCGATCGAAATTGGGCGAGGTCTCTGGGAAGCACTCTGCTGGATCTAAATGCTTGATTGTGATTTTAGAACCAAGCCTGTGGAGGACAGAAGCACCTCGACCAAGAAAATGACGAAGGATGAAGTGATCGAAAAACTAAAAAACCGTATTCAGCAGCGGGACCCAGCATTCAAAAAATTCTTTCTTGACTATAGCAAGGAGCTCACTGGCAAAATTCATGTGCGTGACTTCAAGAAGGTAGGAGAATGGGTGTCCGAGTATTTCTCTATTTCTTTCACTCCTGGAGAAGGTCAGGCTTTCAAGGACGGGCAGTATATTTTCAGCAAGGGTTTATTCCCTTCCAGGCAAAGCGGACCCATTTCGAGGTATCTTCCAACAACATAAAAGGATTCTTTTGGCCAAAAACATCTTTGGCAACTTTCTTCGGAGAGTACTTTTGGTATGGATGTGACCAGTTGTTGGCATTTAAGCTTTGTCCAGACGGAGTGTTGGTGGATGTTGGGTTTGGCAGGCTGGCTGGAGTACCTGGCCCCAGGCTCGGCGCCTCAAGTACACCTGGGGCAGAACTGGGATGGGCAGCAAAGCTGCTCCGGCCCCTTCCCCAGCGGTGAGGAGTCCCAATGAGGCTGTGATAACGGCTGTGGTTTGCTCCTCGAGAAAGTGAAAAAAGAATCTGGCAGTAAAAACGGGAAGCTCGGAGTGCTGATGGGAACTGAGAGGTTGTGCCAGAAAGGACTCCGCTTGAAGGGTTCTGCATAGACTTCTCAAGGAATTAATTTAAGTGATTGCTTAAAATTCCTGTTATGACCCCTCTAGCTAATCATCTTCAGCTATTTTTAAGGAAAGCATTTCAGCTAATACATAGCAGTGTCTGTGTGCACAAATTTAGAAGAATGAAATGAAATATATTTCCAAGAAGAGAATAATTATATTAGTAGCTACTATTTATCTAGTGCCTGCCCCCGTGCCAGGCGCTGCAGTAGACTCTGTACTTATTTTATCTCCAAGTTGGCAGCATCCCTGAGGCTGGTTGGAGGAGAGAGCAGGGATGTGTCCGCACAGGGATGGGATTAGGTAGCTACCAACCCAGCCCAGACCTCCTGCCCCCCCCCCAAGCCCAGACTGGGGGATGTGGAGGGCACGCAGGGCATGGTGAGGAGGACAGATTCAGGAAATATTTGGGAATAAGGGATAATGGACAAGAAAGAGGAAAATGGGTAAGGAGCAGCTCCCGGATCTTTGGTTTGGGGTACTGGGTGGCTGATGGTCAGTTATTGACATCTCCAGTGACCCGTTTCAGTGGGGTGGGTGGTGGTAAGTGGGTGTGAATCACCTGACACTCCCAGGGCACCTTGTCCTAGACTCTTTTGCCCCCAAGTCCCCTGGCACCAGCCAGTCCTGACCCCTCATGCCCAGGTGTCTTGAACAAGCATGGTTCAGTCAATGATCTTAATTCACAGAGTCAGTTCATAGGTTCCCAGGAGATCAAGAATCCACTAAGCTGGGCAGCCCCGGTGGCCCAGCGGTTTGGCACTGCCTTCGGTCCAGGGCATGATCCTGGAGACCCGGGATCAAGTCCCACGTCGGACTCCCTGCCTAGAGCCTGCTTCTCCCTCTGCCTGTGCCTCTGCCTCAGTCTCTGTGTCTCTCATGAATAAATAAATAAAATCTAAAAAAAAAAAAAAAAAGAATCCATTAGGCTGCCACTGATTTTTCGAGGGTTACCTTAGGGAAGGGCAGGAGGTGGTGGCAAAGCAGGGACTAGTACCCCAGACCATAGACTGCGACGACCGCTGCTTACCTCTGCTCACCTGAGCACAAGTCTGTAAGCTCAGCCGCAGATTCTTTCATCCTAGGGCTTCTCTGCCATCACTAAGCCACTGGCTCTCCTGTTGGCATCTCTGCTTCACATCCCAGACCGTCCTCCTAAAACTGCAGTCTCAGGTGCCTACCTGCCCACTTGACTTCTTCCCTGAGGCGTCCGGAGAAGGTGTATTGCCACCAAGGCCAGTCTTCCAGCAGCCCTTCCGTTCTCAAGAGGAGCCCTTTCCCAGTCACTCGGAGCTCCATTCTGGGGTCTTCCTGGACTCTCCCCTTCCTGTCATAGCCACACGCAGTGCATCAACAAAGCCCCTTGAAAGTCTCCCCAGGACACAGTGACTGCTGTCCCATCTCTGCCACTTCCAGCCATCGCCACCCCACTGGCCTCCCCACACCTGCCCTTTCCTGCCACAGGGTCTGTTCAACCCAGCAGCCAGAGTCCTCCTCCCCAACAGGTCTGTAGAGGGGGCCTCTCCTGCTCAGAACCCTTTCATGGCCCCCCACCTCGTGAGAATACAAACCAGAGTCCCCGCAGGACCTAGAGGGTCCAGCACACTACCCAGCCCCTCATTGTGTCTTTGACTTCCACTCTTACCACCCTCCCCACTGCTCACCTCGCTCCAGCCACACCAGCCTCCTGCCCCGCCTCACACCACCTGGCACCGGCTGTCCCCTCTGCCTGGAGCGCATCCCTCTGATAGCTGCGTGACTGTCCCCTTCACCTTCTCCAAGCCTTTGTCCACCTGCACTTCGAGGTGTCACTGACATTCCCAGGGCAGATATAACCTGCTCTCCCACCTCGATCTTCTTTACCCCCATTTTCTCTCTCGGTGTTATCACCTGCTGCCACGCATGTTGTGCTTAGAATCCTTCCTTTCATTTCTTCATTCTGCTGTTGCTTGACTTCTTCCAATAAAACGTGCTCCAAAGGTGGCCATCTCTCTCTTTCAGATAGTGATGCATCCCAGGTGCCTGGCACAAGGCAGGGCCCAACATTGGCTGAACGAATGGATGAATTTGAAGAGTAACTAGAAGCCCTAGTAGAGCCCAGAGTGGGTGCCACTTGGGAACTGAGGGAGGCAGGTACAGAAGCCCATCGGGATTCCCACACCCATCAGTGGCAATTCGCGAGCCCACCCTCGTCCTCTCCCTGCCCCTGACTTGCTCTGCATTCTAGCTGACCCTGAGGGGCAGCTACTTGCACGGTTGTCCTGCTGCTTGCTTCCTGGTGGTGCCTGCATACCTCTCCCCCCTCTCTCTAGTCTCCTGGCCTCCTACAGACTTTCCTGCCTCCTGAAGACGTGCCCATGTGAGAGGAAAGGAACGGCGAAGCCATGAAAGGACAGGACCAACGTGCAGGGAGAAAAGTTGCTGTTGTGTCAATCACCAATTTGCTCTGAACTCAATTAGGCAGATTGTTGACTGGTTCCCTCCCCCAGGGATTTGTTGGCTTTAAGCTTTGGGAAACATGCTATTGTGACCAACAACTCTGGGATGATTTTAAACGGTCCACTGGGAACCTGGTTTTGAACTTCATAAGCTGATAACTTCAAAGCATTATGTAAATATAAACTTCACTGTTAATTGAAGAGGTTGTTTATAGATCAGGGTGCTTCTCGGACCAGTGAGGTTGAGCTAGAGAAATCACAATCTTACGCCGTAGAAAGAAACACGAATTCAAATTAGACATAATGTAGGGCACCCAGATGTTGAAGGTTTGGGAATGTTGAACTTCAGTGGCAACGAAGCCTTTGGAATTGAATTCTCTGCGATCTTTAAGTATAAGTGACGAATGACAACTGTGTAAGTGTGGTTACAGTACTGTGATGATGATGACAACTGTCCCTGGGAAAACGGCAGTGATGAGCGTACTCATCACCACAGCCACCACGCCAGTGATCAGGTCCCTGTGGCCTCTGGCTCTGTGGACCTTGGTTCACGTGTATTGTTTCTAATCCTCGCAGAAGCCCTGTGGGGCGTACGTGATACTATGCCCACTTCACAAATGAGGAGGCCAAGGCTTAGGATAGTGACTCAGTGTTGTTCAGCTAGTAAGCCACTCAGGCCCTTGGATTGGGATCCACGTCGGTCTCTTAACCTCAGACAGTTGCTGGGTGTAAGACAGACTGGCTGGGTGTAATGTGGGCTAGCTGGGTATAATATGGGCTACCTGGGTGTAATGTGGACTGGCTGGGTATAATATGGGCTGGCTGGGTGTAATATGGGCTCGCTGGGTATAATATGGGCTGGCCAGGTGTAATGTGGGCTTGCTCGGTATAATATGGGCTGGCTGGGTGTAATGTAGGCTTGTTGGGTGTAATATGGGTTTGCTGGGTGTAATATGCACCAGCTGGGTTGCAGTACTGGCTACCTGGGTGTAATTGATGGCAGCTCTGAGATTGTATCTGGCCTCAGAATTTTGAGAGGAGGACATTAATTTTAATAACAATGTCCTTTAACTTCTCCCTATCATTTGGTCGTGGATATGCAGTGTTCTTGCCCTTGTCTTCCCCAAATCTGTCCCACGCCAATTAGTGGTGCAGTGGTTGCTGAGTTTCGTCCCAGAGGAACTGGGAATGAGGCTCTCGACCACATATACCTGCTTGCCCAATTATGCATGCCTGGAGTTGTTCATAATTTGAGCGTCGGCAGCGCTTACCATTGGCCCAGATACCTTGTACTCTAAACTGGAAGTGCTAAATATTTATCCTCACCAGCCATTGCCTGACCTGTGGCGGGGGCAGAAGGTGGCTGGCTGTACAGGGTCAACGAGGAAGAGCTGTAATAGGGTCTGGAGCCGGGTGGGAACTCATGGGTCACCAAATCCAGTGGGTCTCCGCATTGTCATTGCTGGGAACACTGTTACTGGTTTTCACCACCATGATCAGGAAGATTTTGTCTGCTATACAGATTTGTTTACTAATGATCTGCCCCCACCCCTGCCTTTTTTTCCCTATCTTTGATGTGAAAGGTATCAGAGTTTCTGGAGAGTGTGAGGTGACCAGCCACAGCACACTGAGCCACCAGTCCTGCCAGAGGCAGAGCTGTCGGGCTTTTAATGGACTCAGTGTACTTTCCTTGGTTACATGTGTCATTCCTATCGGGTGGAGGCGGAGGGACTGCTCTTTCTGGAATGGCGCTAGCCCCAGTCTGGGTATGTTGCATCTGACATTAAATCATCTCTCATAACAACCCTAAAGGCATATTCTTTCTCCCAGGAAATGCCCCCTCCCCTGGTTCATTGCTTGCTCTGGCCGCTGTACCCCATGGCCTACGACTTTTGCATAGTTTGTAATGTGTCATTTTATTTAAATGACAAGTCAAGAACTGGTGATGATGCAGGAAGACCGTTTTTGAATTTCAGAGTGATGGAGACTCTAGATTCCTCCTCTAGATGCTTCTTCCTTCTTGTCTTCCTCTCTCACACATGCTGAGTTAACCGCAAGTCCCTAAAGCCGTGTCTTACATAAGAGAGGTGACTGTTTTTCTCTCTCATGATAAGGAGTCCAGACGTTGTCTGTGCAGGGCCATTGAGGCAGCTCTACAGTGTCTGCAGAGGCCCAGGCCGCTGCTAACTTTTTCATTCAGCCTCATTCTCATGCTTGGAATGCAGCTGCTGGGACTAGCCATCACACACATGTTCCAGGCATAAAGAAGGGGAAAGGTGTAGGCAAAAGGCTTGAGCCAGGAGAGTCTTTCTTTCTTTTTTTAAAGGCTTTGTTGGAAGCTTCTCTCAGCAGCTTCATTTTATTGACCAGGCTCTGTTAAATAGAGATTTTGTAGAGAGAAAAAGGTGATTTTTTTTTAATTTTTTATTTTTTATTTTTTTGCTGGGTACATAACTACCTTTATAAAAAGCAAAGCTCTCTGTTCGTAGGGGGGAAGGAGGGAGTATACATCAGGCAGGCAGCTGTAAGTCCCTGCCATCCTCTCTCTCAGTAAACATTTTGAGGATGCCTGTTCCATACTTGGTACAGGACTAAACCACATGGTGACGTGGAGAAAGCAGAAGTTTCATTGCTTGGGGCCAGTGACCCACAGGGAATATAAAATGACAAAACATCCAAGGACACAGAAGTCAAGATTAGTCTAATTGTGTAATTAGAGTAATTGAGCTAGTCCATCCATCAGAAATCTGAGGGCAGCTTTACATTCCAGTTGCCTGTCATTGGTTGTTCCTGATGGTAAACTGTTCTTTATCCTCAGTAAATACACTGTACGTTGTTCAGTTCACTGTTATCCTTAGTCTCATCCCTGGAGTCCCAGCTGAGGCCCCTGGAGACAGACATGGGGCTGCAGAGCTCCTCAGCAAACATACAGAGCCCCTGAGACGCATATTAGTGAAGCAAGAGTCTGTAACAGCCCAACCCAGCGCCCTAGATTCTTGATGCCGTGGCTCTTTGCTTCACACCTGCCTTACCTGGGAGGAGGTGACCTTTCCTTCCTCCTCCCAGCAGAGCACCCCATGCCCTTTGGGGGCTGGTCAGACTCTCATGTCCAGAAATCAGCTCCCTCCCACCCTTGACCATCACTTCCTAATCACACAGTCCTTCCCCCTTGGGGGTCAGGGACTAGGACATAAACCAAGCCCATAAACACCACTGAGCATCTCATAGGCCTTGGGTGTGGTTAATCAAACAAATTAAGTGACTATGGTGACTCAAGGAGAATTTGAGTTTTTTTACAGTCGAGTAGTAAATATTTTCCATCTGGTTTTAAAACTTCTATCGGGAGCATACAATTCTGGTAAATAAAACAGGTATTTAAAAACTTTTTATTGTGTGTTGTGGTCACCTTTGTGAGGGGGAAAAAGAAAAAAATGAGGGAACCATAACAGGGACAAACAGTGAATTCTTGCCATTTCCAACCACATGGATGGATCTAAGGATGTTAGGCTAAGTGAAATAAGTCAGCGAAAGACAAGTACTATATGATTTCATTTGCCTATGGAATCTAAAAAACAAAACAAAGGAACAAACAAAACAAAGCAGAAAGAGACTCATGGATACAGGAAACTGGGTTTCCAGAGGTGGGGAGGCCTGGGAGGGGGGTCGGGGGGCGGTGACATAAGGCAAGAGGATGAAGAGCTGCACACCTCCAGTTATAAAATATGTTAAGTCCTGGGGATGTAAATGTACAGCGTGGGGAATATAGTCAATAATACTGTCATAGCTTTGTGTGGTGACAGATGGTAACTAGATGTAACGTGAGGATCATTTCATAATGTATAAAAAACGTCAAATCACTGTGATGTGTACTTGAAACTATTAGGATGCTGTATGTCGATCATACTTCAGTTTTAAAAAGTTTAAAAAAAGGACAAACAGAAACTTTTGTAATAAGAGATGCAGGTACATCCACATAGAATCCGAGACCCCGAGAGCAGGAGATCTTCATGGGGTCATCTCCCCACATTTGCTGCTAAAGGGTTTTGAGGTCATGTTGCATTTTGACTACTGTAGGTAAAAAAGAGGAGTTCTCCACGCACGCTCTGAGGCCCCATCAGATTCAGCACATGGGGTACCAGCTCTCTATCTTCGCTGGAGGAGGGGGCGTTGCTCATGACTCCAGTAAGAAACACTTAGGGAGAAACAGATGAAGTGCTCTTTTGAGGACTGGTGGTGGGGACCAGATGAGTAGATCTGGTTTTTAGTTTCCCAATGGTGCTCATGTTTTAAGGGGTGACCAGCCCTGTGCTCCAGGTCCCTCACATGTTCATTTTTGTTGGACCATGTGCCAACACAACCATTAGAAGTCTGTATTTCTCCATCTTCTGGCCATCACCCTCTGCCAGAGGCCAAAACTAGACTCTCGCAGCCTCTGGCTGTGCCCCAACTGGCTACATCTTCCAGGGCAGGAGCAGCTGCAGACCTTTGGTGTCAATCAACCACACTTCGAGGGCCTCCATGTTTCCTTGAGTTCTCAGGGCCTTTCTTCCTGGATGGCCTTTGTCTCCTAAGTACCACAGTGTGGGGACTTGCATTCAGTTCTCGAGGTCAGTGCTTGTCTGGAAGGGGAGAACCAGTCCGAGTCTCCAGTGTAGCCACTCCAGCACCACCACCAACCTAGTGAGAGCTCTGCTGAGTGGGCCCCTGCCTGGCCCAACCCTGCTTCTCAGCCTCAGTTCCGATCCCAGAATCATCAGCTCTTCCAGGGAAGACACAATTGCATAGCTTCAGATCCTCCGTGAAGAGTCCTCCTCACCTGGAACTTCCATCTCTCAGACCTCATGGCTTCCTTGGCTCTCCCATGCCTTCATTTTATCTTATAGTTGTTTTCAACCGGAATGTTAGCACACCAGGAATTACTCCATCCTATCCTGAACCTGTTGAAGTCTGTCAGTTTTATTAGTCTTTCCCAAGTAATAACTTTATTTTTTTCTCATATATTTGTTTTACATTTGTGTATTTCTGCTGTTACCTCAATGATTGTTTTCCTTCTACTTGATCAGGATTTAATTTGCTTTTTTTTTTTTCAAATTTCCTGAGATAAAATGTTAGATTGTTGCTCTTTAGCCTTTATTTCTCTCGTGTATGACTCGATGGCTACACGATGCCCTCTAGGTACAGTCTTAGCCATATCTACAAGTTTTGGTATATCACTCATTGTCATTCAGTTTAAAATATGTTATAATTTCCCTTGTGATTTCTTTTTTCCATGGTTTATTTAAAAAGTGTAATGTTTAATTTCCAGACAGTTGGGATTTTCTAATTCACTTTTATTATTGATGTTAAAATTGATTCCATTGTGAACAGAGAGTAAATTCTAAAGTCTAAATGACTTCAACCTATCTTGTGAAATATATTGAGGCTTGGATTATGACCTGACATATAGACAATTTTGGTAAATGTTCCCTGAGCCCATGAAAAGAATGCATACTTCACCGTGGTCCTTCAGTTTTCTTAAGTATGTCAATTATATTGATTTCATTAATTGTGTTTTTTTGGAACTTCTGTATCCTTATCAAATTTAAGCCTGCTCACTCCATTAGCTATTGAGAGAAGTGTTTTGAACTCTTCCATCTGATTGTGAATTTGTCTAGTGAAGATCCTTCTTTATTCAGTTGATTGTTGCTTTTTTCACTTTGAAGCTAAATTATTGGGTGCACATAGATTTAGAATTGCTGCAACTTCCTGTGAATTATCTCCTTTATCATTATGACATGACTCTTGATACAGAGTAATGCTACTTGCCTTCCAGCCTATTTTTGTCTCATAATAACATAGTTACTTCAGCTTTTGATTCATGTTTGCATAGTGTCTGCTTTTCTGTCCTTTCACTTCAAACTTTCTGGGTGCTTATATTTCAAGTAAGTGTCTTATAGGCGGAATATAGCTGATATTTTAGAAGGTTAGGTTGTGACAGTCAGTCTTCTATTTGGAGTATTTAATTACTAATATTGTTGGTTTTATATCTCTCATCTTAATATTTTTTTCTATTTGACCCAGCTTTTTCATGGGTCTTCTTGCCTTTCTTTAGAATATCCTACTATTTCTATTAATCCATTTGCCCTTCTGTTAGCTTGTCGGTGAGAACATTCTTCTGCCACTGGTATAGAGGCTACACTAGTGATTACAACATGCATCCTTGTCTTACAGTTTGTAGTTAAACACAGATTATTATGTTGACTACTTCCCTAACAGGGTTAGATTTAAAATGCTAAATTTTAAAAATGCTTTAATTTCACTTACCCCTATCTTTTGTGTTATTGTTGTTGTGCATTTAAATTATACATGTAGGTTAAACAAGACACTATTATTATTACCATTATAGTAAATAAGCTGCCATATGTGTCTACGTGTGTATGCTGCTCTTATTCTTTCCATCTTACATTTTTGTGCTAGCACCTACGCTCATTTTTATTTTAAAGACTTCCCTTTTGTCCTTCTGCTAATGCAAGAGTAGTGGCAGCTATCTTGCTGAGTTTTTATGGTTTACACTGTTTTCCTTAGTTTTTACCTCACATCCTTTTTCTCTCCAGGACCCCACCTTACATTTAGTTGTCACATCTCCTTAGCTCCTCTTGGCTCTGACAGTTTCTTTCTCAGACTTCCCTTGTTTTTGACTGACCTTGGCAGTTGTGAAGATTACTGGCCAACTATTTTGAAGAATGTCTTCTGTTGGGATTTGCCTGATATTTTTCTCATGATTAGACCAGAGTAATGTTTTGGAAGGAAGACCACAGAGGTAAAGTACCCCTTCTCATTGCATTCTATCAGGGGATATGCCATCAACATGGCTGATTACTGTTGATATTGACCTTGGTCACCTGGCTGAGCTTTCATTCTTTTCCACTGTAGACTTACTCTTTTTTCTCTCTCTCTTTGCATTCTGTGCTCTTTGGGGAGAAGTCACTATGCATAGCCCACAGTAAAGGAATGAGAACCTATTATGCTCCACCTCTTTAAGGGAGAATATCTACATAAATTATTTGGAATTCTTCTGCATGGGAGATTTGTATCTTTTATCCCATGTATTAATTGATTCACTTGTTTATATCAGTATCCACTCATGCCTCATTATCCTTTAAATGTCTGTATGATCATTAATAGGGTTTCCTTTTCTACTACTGATTTTGGTGAATTTTTAAAATCTTTTCTCTTGTTTATTGAATAGTTTAGCTGATGGTTTATCACTTTTATTGATCCTTTTTATAAAACAAGCTGTGTTTTCATTGATTGTCTCAATTGTTTGTCCATATTCTATTTCAGTCATTTTTGGTCTTATTTCTTTTCTTCTACTTTACTTACTTATTTTTATTTCCTTGGGGTTTAATTTTCCTGACACATAAGGGGATTCTTCTTGGAAGGCTCACCTTGAGAACCTGGTAGAAGGCCTAGTGGTAAAATCTGTGAAAATATGGCCACCTCCAAAGACTGGTTCCCCATGAGTTTCTGAGTCTTATGCTAATCCTTGCTCACCCTCCAGCAGTTTGCCAAAATTACCACTTACGTGTTCCTACCAGTTTGTGGCTCTAATGGCTTCTGTTCCAGGTTAGCTGATCTTGGCTGTGATTGTATGTATTCACCTGTCTTCCAGATACCAGATTATTCTGATGGCTCTAAAAAGTTACTGATTTTCAGTATGTTCAGACTTTTTCTTGTAACAATGGAAGTGATAACTTTCAAACTCTTCACATGTTAAATCTGGATGCAGAAGTTCAGTCTTTTTAAAGATATTTTAGCTGGGAATAATAGCATTTTAGGTTGGCGATTACTCTCTTCTGGCATTTTTAAGATATCATTCCATTGTCTTCTGGCTTCTGTCAGGTGTGTGGATAAATAAACCATCAGTCTTATGTTGCACATTTAAGTGGATTGTGTCTTTTTCTTTCTCTAGCAGTTTTTAGGTTTTTTTCTTTTGGTCTTTGGATTTTAGCAGCTTTCTATAATGTGTTAAGGTGTGGCTTTCTTTGTTTGCATTCTGCTGGGGTTTGCAGATCTTAAATCTGTAGGTTGATGTGTTTAATAAAAATTCCCAGCTCTTTTCTCTTTTCTTTGTTAGGTCCTGTTTTGTATGTCTTTCTTGGCCTCCAGATATGTATGTTAGACCTGTTCACAGTATCTCACTTGTAGCTCACTCTCTTATGTACTTTCCACTATTTTTCTTTCAGGGCTTCAGTTCCAGAATTTTCCATTGACCTGTCTTCCAGTTTGTTGATTCTGTGTTCTACTTTTTCTAATCTGTGGTTAATTTTATTCATATAGTTCTTAATTTTAGTATTTTTTTCAGTTGTGGGATTTACATTTGGTTATTTTTAATACATTCCATATTTGTGTCTTTTCTTCTGTTGTCTCAACATATACCTGTATTTTCTTAAACATATTTATATCTCCTTTAAAAATTCATTTTTTTTTTCCTGCTAACTCCAGAATCTGGGTCATCTGTAGATTTTCCTCTATTGTCCTTTTATCCCCTTGATTTTGGGTCACATGGCCCTGTCTTTTGGAATGCCAGACAGATTCTTATTAAAGATGAGATATTGTGATAAGAAAGTAGAGAAGCTCTAGATAGTGGCTCTCTTTCCCTGCTGGTCAGATAGAGTGGGGACTGATGACCTTAACCTAGTTAGGGACTGAGTTGATTTGAGGCTGGATTGCAGTTTCTCAAGGCTCCATTTGCGTGGGTTTTTTTTTCAACCTCCTATTCCTAAGATAGCCTCTAAAGTTTATAAGAGAAGCTGGGTTATTCTCTGAGCCCTTGCTCCTGAGAAATCCTGAACTTCAACCTTTGTTTTCTCGGGACCACAAGGTGACAAACAAAATCCCATCTTTCTTTTAGAGACTTTCTGCCTTGATTCTTAGTCTTCTGCCTTGCACAGCTTCCAAACTCAGCAAACATCTTGAGGGGAGAACAGGCAGTGTTGGGTTCAGTTCTTTGCTTTCCCTTCTCATGAGTCATCTATTTAAGTCTCTGGTTTTGTTGTCAGGTTCCATGAACTCATCACAAGTTCTGTTTGCTTCTCCACCTGCTGGTAGTGACTGACTGCCTGGACCACCAGCCCCAGCCTAAGCCTCTTGCCCTGCCCCCACAATGCATGAGGGAGAGTTCTGAGGGCTTCCCCTCCTCTCAGATTATTGTTCCTTTGAATCCTAGTTGCCTCAGCAGCTTTCTGTACTTCAAAGAGATGTTTTGCTATATTTTATCTGGATTTTCTGTTCTCACTGGAAGCATAGACCCACTGTAAGGAAAGGCATTCCAACACACAGAACATCAGTCATTCCATTTTTGATGAGCATTCACTTCTCTTTTCCTTTTTTTTTTTTTTAAGATTTTATTTATTTATTCATGAGAGACACAGGCAGAGAAGCAGAGACACAGGCAGAGGGAGAAGCAGGCTCCCTTCAGGGAGCCCGGTGTGGGACTCAATCCCAGGACCCTGGGATCATGATGCAAGCCGAAGGCAGGTGCTCAACCACTGAGCCACCCACGTGTCCCCTCTTTTCCTTTTTAAAATCTCTTTAAACTATCTTTCTTTAACATGCTAATGTCTTTATTTCTATAGAATAAAATCCCAGGAGTAGGACTGCTTGGTCTGACATAATACATATAAATACATGTTGTCTATTTGCCTTTAAAAAAAAAAGATTGATTGATTGATTGATTTGAGAGAGGGTGCGGAGAGAGAGATCATGTGGGAGGGGCAGAGGGAGAGAGAATCTCCTGCAGACTCCCTACTAAGCATGGAACCAGATGCAGGGCTCCACTCACAACCCCAAGATCATGACCTGAGCCGAAATCAAGAGTAGGACACTCAATTGACTGAGCCACCCAGGTGCCCCTGTTTGCTTTTTAAGACCACACTATAACATTTATTATTTCTGATAGCTATGTAATAGAGTATCTTTTTTTCTAACCCGTTAGCAATAGGCATGATAGCTCTTTTAAATTTTTGCTGGTCTGGTAGTTTTAAAGTAATAGCTCAGTTTAACTTTAATTTGTATTTATTCCCTGACTACTTGTAAATGTATAATGTTTTTGCTATTAGGATTTGTTTTCCTGTGAGTGGCCTATTTACATCCTTTGCCCTCTGTCCACATTTAAGAAATGTTTATTATAGATATCATTTTTTATCCTGTGCTCTTAAGAAGCTTTGAGTTCCCAGTTTTTCCCCATCCTCTGGATTCCTACCCCTGGAACTTTCTCCCTGTAAAGTACTGTATCTCTCTTAATTAGACCCCAGCCTCTGCCCTCCCAGCTTCTATGGCTCTTCTTTGATACTTTCCCATTTGACAGGCTCCAGCCTGGTTCTCTCCTGAGGGCACTGCTTCCCCATAGCCCCATCTCCCTCACTGAGGTGTGGGGTCAACGGGGGCAGTTGTATGTGTCTTTTGTGTTCTCTGCCCCATCTCCAGCATCTGAAACAGGGGCCAGCACATAAGTGCTCAATAAATACTTTTTGAATGAACTCAATCAGTTTTGAAAAACATGGTAGTGTTTTGGTTTAAAATGTAAACTCTGGAGCCAGGCCACCAGACCTGAAATCACAGCTCTGTTATTTAATACTTAGATGACCTTGGGCAAGCCTCTCTGGACCTCAGTTTCCTTATCCCTAAAATGGAAATCATAGTAGTAGCTACATCATAGGATTGTTATTAGAACTAAATGAGCACACATATATACATTAGTTTCCTAGGGATTTGTAACAAATTACCACAAACTAGATATAGCTTGACACAACAGAAATTTATTCTCTCACAGAGAGAAGCCACAAGTCTGAAGTCAAGGTATCAGCAGCCATGGTTGTAGTGGAGGATCCTTCCTTTCCTTTACTCCTCCAGCTTCTGATGGTTGCTGGCAGTCCTTGGCATTCCTTGGCTTTGTAGCTGCCATTAATCCAATATCTGACATCTTCCTTTGGTGTCTCTGTGTCTCTACTTGGTGCCTCCTCTCTGTGTGTCTAAGTCCACAGTTTCCTCTTACAAGGATTGCATTCATTGGGTTGAGGGCTCTCCCTAATCCAGTACACCTCATTTTAGCTTGATCACATCTGCAGAGACCCTGTTCCCATTAAAGGTCACATGCACAAGAACCTGAGTTAGGATGTCTGCACATCTTCTGGGGGGACATAATTCAACTCACTACAATACATAAACTCTTCCAATAGGGCCTGGTCTTTGGGTTCACTCTTGTATCCCTACTGCCTTCAACAGTACTTGGTATATAGGTGTCCAAAAAAATCTGTTGAATTAATTAATTGATCAACACTTTGTCTACTGCACTACAAATATATTTTCAAATCTATCATTCATCTTTTTGTTTTATATCTTTTCCATTAAAATGTTTTAAGTTTTGTACAACCAAGTATATTTGTCTTCTTTCCTTCTTCCTTTATTTTCTTTTTTTAAAAACAGTGTATGTTCTCATTCATTTGGGGAATATAAATAATAGTGAAAGGGAATATAAAGGAAGGGAAAAGAAATGTTGGGAAATATCAGGAAGGGAGACAGAACATAAAGACTCCTAACTCGGGGAAACGAACTAAGGGTGGTGGAAGGGGAGGAGGGCGGGTGTTGGAGGGGAATGGGTGACGGGCACTGAGGTGGACACCTGACGGGATGAGCACTGGGTGTTTTTCTGTATGTTGGTAAATTGAACACCAATAAAAATTAATTAAAAAATAAATAAATAAATAAATAAATAAATAAATAAAGAATAAAAATAGATTCTGGGTTTGTAGCCTTGGTTAATAAAGTGTCATGCCTCGAGCCCCCAGGCCTCTCTTTCATATTTTACAGACAATCTCCTGAACTTTCTTGCAAGAATTTTTACTGTTTTATTTTTTTAATAAAATGCTTAATCCATATGGAATTAGTTTTTGTATATGGTGTAAGATGGGGGGTCTCTTATATTTTCCCGCTGGATTATCATTTGTGAAATTCTCATTATACTTGGGTCTAAGTCTGGAAATTTCCACCTTGTTACATCTTTTCCATATCGATGCAATGTGGTAGGGTTTTGCTTTTATTTTTTAGTGAAACTGATCTTTCCTCATTTTTCTCCCTTTTTACATTTTTTTTTTTGCTATTCTGAGGCCATGTTTATATTTGTCCATATGAACTTTATCCATTTGCATTATTAGGATCTCCCTAAATGCATTATTAGGATCACAGTTGGACTTCCACTAAACTTATTAAAAACGTATCTGCTTTTGAAATCAGGAAGAGAGAACGTAACAGAATGTGCAGAAGACAAGAGCAGAGAGCCTGTCATTCCACAGGGGAGTGTGGCCATTCAGTGTCCCTTTCTCCTGCTGCACTCTACTTGGCCCTCAGCTCTGGGACTCACAGCTTGTGTCCACTTGCCCTTTGGACCACAGATCTGACCCTGGGACTTGAGAATAGCCCCGTCTGAAGGAGGAATGGCTCATCTGCCCTTATCTTCAGTCATCACAATCTGTTACTCATCTGCTCACAGAACACTAAGATTTTACACATGTATGCAAGAATGAGCAGGTTCTGGATATTTGCCTCTAAAATTACGCGTCTGGTCGATTTACTCATTACACCTGGAATTCCGCTTGACATTGAAAAGCTGTCAAATCACTGTGTCTTATATTCTCAGACTGAGGCTCTCATTTCACAATTTTTGAAGGTTAATTTTGGTTCAGCATTTTGTCCTTCTGAGCGATCGGTACACAATTTTAGTCTTGTTGGGTTCTACAAGGATAATGTATTTTTAAAAGTCTAAATCAAATCATGATTGTCATCATCAAGCTTGGAGCAAAAAAGAAAAGAAAAACTACTGTCTTACCACTTGGTGATCACTGTTGACAAGGCATTCCTCTGTCCCGAAGGTCCAGAGTTGGGTGCTAAGGTTGGAGAAAGGATTGGTTTTGAAAATGTTAGGGCAGTACCATCGCTGGGGGATGAGGTGGAGTTAGGTCAGGTGGACCAGACAGATCTAGCCTATTGACTAGAAATTTCTAGATTTGAGGTGTGGTCGGATTATGATCATGGTAGGTTTCTGGTGATCACAGCACTGTCACCAAATGTATGGACTTTCATAGATGCAAAGAGTTGGAAAGGCCCTCAGAGCTCATATACCTGCCATGATCCCCTCTTCACCCCAGCTCCTCTGTTGTTCACTATCTCAGTGATAGTTGAGGCAGGGATGTTGAGCTTGGTCGTGTGGTCGTGTGGCTTTCTCTGACATGGTATGTGGTAGACGTGACCTGAGCAGCAGCCTTAGATCTGCTGTGTGCTCTAGGGTGGCATTATGCCCCAGAGACCTGCTGGTAGAAGAGCTTTCCCAGACAGCTCTCATCCCTTTAGTCTGATCCCCAGAAGGAACGCACATGGAACAGGCCTAAACCCAACCTGCAGCCTGACGCCAAGCCCAGTCAACCCACAGCCTGCATCAGGAATACCTAGCCAAACCCATCTTACATCTGCCAAACTGCCCTTGACCTGCATACCCACAAGTGTGAGAGTAAATGTTTGTTTTCTTGTCAGTCATTGGGCTTTGTTGTGCAGAAGCTGGCTCATGGAGTTTCCAAACATGTGGTACATAAAGGCTCGGGAACACCCAAACCCAGTCCTATGCAGGCTGCCCAGGCTGTGTCATTTGAATGGGGAGTGACACACTTCCCAGCCTGCGGCTGTGCCTGTTATTTCTAGAGCCAGAAGCTACAACTGTGAATTCAGACTCAGTCACTAGTGCTGATTTGTTGTCACTGGCCACCAAGCATCTCTGAGCAGTAGCCCATACCTGAGTCACTGGAGTGTCACATACTACTCCCATGTAGCCCTGGGCTCTGGGTTCCTCATGGGTAAGAGGTAAAGTGGCAGCTATGCCATCAGGCTCCTCTCCCCATGCTGAGTCACAAGACAGTGCTGTCCCACAGTGTCCAGCTGGCATGTGTCCACACCTTTGCTCTGCCACTCAATAGCTGTGTCTCTCCAGGAAATAGTTGGTTTATTGAGCCTTCTGCCTAAACTTTGATCTCCTTATTTGTAAGACGGAATATGTCATAGCTTTGTCGAGGAGCACTGTGAAGTTTAAGATAATGTATGGAACTCACTGGGTACAGCGGCCAGCACCTAGTAGAACTTTAGCCACGGTCTCTTTCTCTATGACACCTGTGAAGTTTCCATCACCACCTGGTGTCAGGAAGGAGTGGGGATGGCTGTGAGACCAGCTCTGGCCCTTGTCATTAGGCTGTCAGTGCTGGGACTCTGCTTGAGATGGTTGCCAGCTTGAACTCTCACACCTGAGCCACTGTCACATGGAACACGCAAGCAGATACTTGCTGTAAGAAATGCTGAAGGAGACTCTTCAGGATGAATGAGTTTGAGTCTGAGTGGGGCTCAGATGACCAAGAAGGAATAAGAAACACTGGAAATGGTATATATCCAATTACATATAGAAGACTATTATTTTTTTTAAAGATTTATTTTTATTTATTTATGATAGAGAGAGAGAGGCAGAGACACAGGTGGAGGAAGAAGCAGACTCCACGCCGGGAGCCCGACGCGGGACCCGATCCCGGGACCCCAGGATCGCGCCCTGGGCCAAAGGCAGGTGCAAAACTGCTGAGCCACCCAGGGATCCCGACTATTATTATTATTATTATTTGTAATTAAAAAATGTATATGAAGGCCACCTGGGTGGCTTAGTCAGTTAAGTATCTGCCTTTGGCTCAGGTCATGATTTCAGGGTCCTGGGATTGAGCTAACATCAGGCTCCCTGCTCAGTGGGGAGTCTGCTTCTCCTCTCCCTCTGTGTGGCGCTCTCTCTCTCTCTCTTTCCCTCTCTCTCTCAAATAAATAAATGGAAAAATTTTTTAAAATGCATATGAGTGCTTAAAGCAAGCATTGTAACATTGCTTGGGCTTATAATCTATGTAGATCTAGAACAAAGGCCAACTGTAGCTTAGTGGACAGGTGGCAGAGTAAGGCCTATATGGTTGCAAGAGTTCTTCATTTTATGTGAGGTCGTTCAATATGAACCCTAAATAGCCTGTGAATAGGTAGGGGTCTATATTATAATCCCCAGAGCAACCGTCAAAAAGGAGATGCAAAGAGGCCTAGCAAACAAATATTCTTCACACAGAGACTGGTGGATGTTTCTCTCCTCAGATGCTCTGCAGTGGCTGGGCTTGGAAAGACAGAGTCAGTCACCCAACTTCTTGTTGTGGGCACCACTTGAGAATGCTTGTCTTCACCAAGAGAGCCAGCAGTATTTCCACGGAATGATGTGGCATCGTGTGGGAGAAGCAGTCTGCAATCTAAGGGACATCCCAGGGATGGCGGAAGTGACGATTTTGTGAATCAAATTATTCTAGGCCACGACCTGTCACTCTTGGAGGAACTTTCTTAGGGAAATGCCTCTTTAAAGAGACAAAAGGACTTGACTTGAATGGTTAAACATTTTGAAATCTGCTTTATTAATGCTGCGGTTTAGGTTTACGTTGTATGGTAAACTGTCTCCAAGGGTCATGATAAATCTAGTTGATTTGCTGTCATGTTCATCTTAGAAATGAGAGTGTGCAAGGGGAAACTCTAGAGACATGTGTTGGTAAAGTGCATAGTGCCTCTTCTAGCCATCACACCCTCTGGGTTTTGCGTCCTGTGTGATTCTCTGTGCCCATAAGGGATTGCATCCTGCAACCTCTGGGCCGGCTGCTTATGGCATGCCCAGCCTCCCTGGTGCTTCACAAGCCTGCAGGCTGTGAGACATTTGCCTACAGACATTTCCTTACTATCCATTACATATGTTTTTATGAAAGGACCAAGCAGGAGGAATTTGCAATGAATAATTCATGTGTAATTGTTTTCAAAATATAAAGTTATTTTTCAAAGAAAGCAACCAATCTATCCATTTTGGAGTCCCCCTGCTGCCACTTGGGTGCTTCTGCGTGGGCCGCAGCTTTCCATCGAAACACTCATGCCGTCCCGCACTGGGCCAGGCTCTGCCACAGAGCTGGGACAGGGTGTGTGTGCAGATGGCGTGGAGCTGTCAGCATTCCCAGCCAGCACTGCCTGCACAGGTCCCCAGGCAGGCCTTTGGGATAGCCTTGGACTCTAGTCCTGCTCTCCACCGAGTCCCTACAGGCGACACCACATGGCTACATTCCCTTCCCTTTCTACCCAGCTTCCAATCCTGCACCAAACACATCCTGCAGCTTGCTGACATCAACTCATACACACAAGCCAAGCCAAGGCCAGAGCCTGACCTACTGGGCCAGTGCAGATACAGCAAGCCACTGTCACATTCCGTGCATTACTGACACTGACAGTGAGAATAAGAACCAGCCAATGATGCCAGCCCCCTGGGTCCTAGTGCCGTACACCAAGAAGGATGTGCCCAAACAGAAGGAGCCAATGACTGCACACAAATTGTGGATACCCTGCTGCCGCTCAGCAGGTTTACATTTTGCAGCTCGAGTCTGAAGAGGACGTAGCAGAAGGCTCAGTATCTGTAAAGACCTGACATGTGATACGGAATAAGCATGATGGTGGTGATGATGGTGTTGGTGGTGATGATGATGGTGATGGTGGTGATGGTGGTAATGGTGGTGTTGGTAGTGATGATGGTGGTAGTGGTGGTGATGATGTCATGATAATGATGGTGATGATGGTGGTGGTGATGAAGTCATGATGGTGATGATGGTGATGGTGGTGATGTTGGTAGTGGTGGCGATGTCATGATGATGGTGATGATGGTGTTGATGATGGTAATGAAATTGGTGGTAGCAGTGATGAGTACTGTCTCATCTCACCCCCTTTCCTTTCCCCCTTCAGCTTCCTCCACAGAATGCAGTCAGTGTGATGCTGACCCTTCTGTCCTCTGCTCTCCAACTTGCTGTGGCATCCTGTGACATCATAGCCCCCGACATATGTCATTGGCTGGTCTGTGTATTTCCTGCCCCCTTCCCTCTCAAAACACAGACTAACCCTTCTTTCAAAACTGGTCTCCAGACTCTTCTGCTCTCCCAGATTTCCTTCATCTGTCCTGGGCAAGTTCAATCATGCTGGATGTCTTTGGCCCTTTGATGCACAAACACATTTTAAAGTGTGATTCAGTGTTCTCTTCTGGAAGAAAACCCATGTTTTCAAATTTAAATTGTGGTGCTTTGAAAGTAGCAGGGATGGTCTCTTCTGTCCTGCTTATATTCTCCTCAGCATCCCTTCTGGGGGGGAATTTACCTATGGCGGGTAATACCAGCCAGGTTGCTGGCCTACTGGCCACTGACAAAGGAGGTGCCAACATCATCTGTTTCTTGAACAGCCCAACTCATCAGTTTCTTCTAGGAAGGCATCATTAGATAATTCTGCTTCACTGTTTGCAATGCAGGGAAGTGCATTTTTTCAATTGTCCTCCCACCACCACCACTACTCACACAAAATGGAAACCATTAGTAAGCAGTGGGT
Source organism: Vulpes vulpes (assembly GCF_048418805.1). Lineage (NCBI taxonomy): Eukaryota > Metazoa > Chordata > Mammalia > Carnivora > Canidae > Vulpes > Vulpes vulpes. Next base: position 52,267,462 of record NC_132795.1, read on the forward strand.
TCTGTGTGGTGGAATGAAGGGAATTCATGGATGACTTTCAGTGAGTGCACTCACATAAGGAGAGGAAAGGGTCCGTAGATGCCCTCTCCCCCACAAAAAACCATTGTAGCTTGCAGTTTCAACTGAAGATCATAATGAAACTTGAGTAAAAATTTTTGTTTTCCCTCCCCAAACCACCTTGCTTTATTTTGTTCGTGTTTCCTAGGGTATATGTGAATATAAATCTAACTTAGGAGACTCGAAACTCACTGCAGTCACAGCAGATGTGAATTTAGATGTCTTGGAAGGCATGGCCTTTGGAAAGGTTTGCAGTGCCAACTGCAGCCCCTAGTGCCATGCCCACTGAGGCCAAGGCTGGGAGCCCACTTACTCCTTTGTTCACTCACTCACTCAACAAACAGACCTTCCCCTGGGCCAGGGCGCCAGGCCACCCGGGCCCCGCCCGCAGGGAGACTATGGGTAGAGGCAGACAAGTAACAATCACAGGCTGGAGCATAGGGGCAGTGGCTGCGGGGCTGGAGGAGCTCAGCGGGCAGGGAGGCAGGGAGCCCACCACAACCTAACTGCCTCTCCCTCCACTTTCTTCCTTGCCAGGTACTGGAAGCTAGTGGAATGCCCATGGATGATGACCAGTACGCTCTGCTGACGGCAAAAATAGGATATAAGAGAGAAGGGATGAGTTATCTTGATTTTGCAGCAGGATTTGAAGGTAGCTAATCACCAGCGCAAGCCCCGCAGGGACAGAGCCCCCCCGCTGGTGGCGCCACCAGTTATCCCGAGCCCTGAGCCCTGCCTCGAGGCCGCTGGGTTGAAGCAGTGTGAGCTGAGATGCTCAAACAGTGTGTGTTCTAAGACTGGCAACAGACATTTTTGTTTGATTTTATCTGACTGTGTTTCGGCCTTTTCTTTTCGCTAAACCAAACTGTGAGTGCAGAATTTTGCCTGACAGAGCCTTCTACAGACTTAGAGCACAAATGGTTTCTAAAATTTGCTTCAAAGCCTATGCTTCTTCAATCACGCTTCCTGTCCTTTGGGATTTTCCTCCTGAGAATAGATACTGTTTGTCTGTGGTTAGTGGCACCCATATACCAACAAGGCAAGTATCCTTCCTCCTTTTTTGTAGATAAGGACACACAGACGCTAAAAAATTCAATGACATGCCCAAGATCACTCAGCCACTGGCCCTCACCTCCTGCTGCCCCAAAGCAGTTGCCAGGAAATTCTTCACGTGTGGTGCGCTCAGGCCTGGAAGCTGTTGTCGCCCGCTCTTACTCTCCCCTGGCCACACACCTGGCAGAGACGTGATGAGCAGCTGGCCTCCCCTTTCTCCACCGAGTCATCCTCTCCCTGGTCTCCACTCTTGCTGACATTTAAATGGACAAATCAGCCCTCTAGAAAAGCTGCAGAAATCACACAAACATGTTGATGGAATACTCTATGATTTTGCAGCAAATGCACTGCAGACTGGACAGAGCAGGACGTAGAAGCCCTGTTCACGTTTTGCCATCCTTCCCGCGTTCTGTCTGGGAGATGACTGGGCAGTGTGATGGGTCTCTCCTAGAGAGACTGGCAGCTGGGACTCCTCCCCAGGAAAATGCAAAGGTCCCATCTGACCATGGCAGATGAACATTTGTCCTATCCTAGGGGAGAGGAGGTCCCACGTGCATGAAAACAGGCAATTCGAGAAGCCATAGAATTTTAGAATGGTGACACTTTGGGTATATATTTTGACATTTTTGAAGGAAAACAAAAAGAAGGAAAAGGAACTCACATTTATTTTAGTGCTTCCAGTATGCTAGGTGAGTTCATTTTTCAAGTGAGGAAATGAGGGCCCTGGGTGCATCAGTCACTTGCCCAGGGTCCTGGGGCAATGAGTCCCTTACAGGATGGAAATTTGACTCAATAGCCATCAGTTGCTCTTGGCTTCCTCCCCACCTCTGTTCTTTCCCTCCACTCTCCTCCTCCTCCTCCACCTCTCATCAGTCTCCCAGCGCTGCCTGTCTCCTCTAATAGCCAGGTGCTCACGGGGGTGAGGGGAGAGACCCAGGCCCCAGCTGGCCCCAGGCTGGGGGCCTGGGGTGTGCATGGCAGAGGGGACTTAAGTAGAAGGGGATAGTATTATCTGCCAGGTGGAGTGAACCTGAGGGAGGCCACTCCAAGCCCAGGTAGAGGTAACATAGAAGCCAGGTTCAAGGAGACTGGACCATAGGATGCCCATGAGCTCCTGACACTCTGCCCACCGTCTATCCTGCAGACCACAGCAGTGGGGAGAGGGTGGTTGTGACACCTGCAGAGAACCACATCTAAAATAAAGTCCTAGGTTTATAGCCTGGCTTTAAACAAGGCCACACTCCAGTGATCCCAACCTGATGGAAATGGCTTGTTGTTTTTTTTTGTTGTTTGTTTGTTTGTTTGTTTATTTGAAATGGCTTGTTTTTAAAGTAGAGACTATAGTTTCTTCCTCAGTTTTAGGGGAGAGAAAGGATATAACCCAGTAATTAGCCTCAGGGCTCTAGAATCTGGCAGGCCAGGGTTCAGCGTTGCTGTCCGTGACCTTGGGGAAGTCGGGGGGGGGGGGGGGCCTTGTGCCTCCATCCCCTCCTATGTAAAATGGGCGTAATCATAGATTTCCTTGTGAGTAAATGAAGCACAAGAAGAGAATATACCTCTTAAGGTTGTTGAAAGACCAAAAAATATTTGAAGGCCCCTCGTACAGTGTCCAGCAGATATGTGGTCAGGAAACACCTGGTGGATTAACAAATGTGATTGTCTTACACATTGCTATGTTTGGGGCATGAATCTAGGAACCAAAACCAGGCAGTAATTCTCACTCGCTGCCTCTGGGAATGAGAAATGAGCAAGATGTAGTCCTGCCCTGTTGGAAGAATAGGCATGGTGGTCGCTGTGTGCTGGACAGGAGCGCGGCCCTGCCATCTAGAACAAGTTCTTTTTGCAGTGATATCTAAGACACTGAAGGAAAAGAAACCAGAGCATAACAACGTTAATGCTTAAGTTCATTTCACAAGCCTTATTTCTGTATTTTGGCAGGATTTGGGGTGGGAAGAGATGCAGTATTGAAACAGAAATAAAGAGGTATGTGTGCCACTAATGGAAGTCTTCTGGTTTATGTTATTGTTTCAGATGCTAAAATGAGCAGGCCAGAAGTGATCCCATTGCAGACTCCAGTTCTTTCCAAGACTAATTTGGACAGATACTTTATAACCGCTGAAGAGTGCCTGAAGCAGTTCCCCCAGAGACTGAAGGAAGCCTTCCGGGTAAATTATGACCTGTCTGCTGTTTCGCTTATCTGGACACCCCCCAACCCACCTTGCTCCCAGCTATTCAGCCATGCTGGCTCTGATTCCTGGAGCCCGTCATGTTCTGCTCATCACGGGACATAGCACGTCTCTCCATAGACTCAGGCTCACCCCTTCTCTCCTTCCTGGGGAAGGGGACTCGGGCCTCACTCTGCCATCCCCTCCCCTCCCTGAGGTCCTTCCCTCCTGCCACTTTGCTGGGTCTGCCTTCTGCCTCTCAAAAGCCTTGGAGAAATAAGGAGGAGCGGTGGAGAGGGATGGGTCAGGACATCCTGAGTTACAGGCAATTTAGGATCCATTTGTCTATTCTCTCTAAGCCACCCATTCACTCACCAGATGAGTATTACATGCTTAGGATATGCTGGAATGTCTGCTAAAAGCTGGGGATGAAAGGTAGGATCTGCATCCGAGTTCAGACACATGGGATTGGATTGCCTGTTGTAGAGGGAACAGTAGTGTGCCATGGGAACACAGGGAAAAGACCCCACTAAGGAGGACTTCCTGGCAGAGGTGGCCCCTGAACTGAATCCTAAACCCTCAGCATGTGCCGACTGGAAAAAGAAAGGAGCAAACAATAGAAGAGGGAACTTGCTGAAGGCAGGTGGCGGACAGGTCCTGGGCTTCAGGGAGAAGCTCACAGATTGGTAGGACGGATTGCATGTGGAAGCTGTAATGGATAAGACAAGAGAAATCTACAGAGGCAGGCATAGAACGATCCAAACTGCTTCTGTGCTGAGAAGTAAGAGAGCAATTAAAGGGGGGAGATCAATTTAATAAGCCGACTGTGTTGCTGCAGGGTGGAGGCCCCAGGGTGTGCAGGAGCAAGTAGGCCGGGGGGGGGGGGGGGGGTGAATCCAGAAGAGGAGGGTGGGGAGCAGCTGGGGGTGGAGCTAGCCCCCAGTGGCAGGGGCAGCCCGATCTCCCTGTGTTTCTGAAACCTCTTCCCAGCACTGACTGCCAAGTGGAGATGCATTTTGGTTACCAAGCTCTCATTTAAAAATAAATGTATTTATGATGACTGTCTGGCATGGATTTGCAGGATGGTTCTGACTTTGAACATTCTGTCCTGCCGTCAGACCATGCATCCTAATCCTGGGCTTGAAAATCTACAGTCCCCGGAAGTGTGCACAGGGAAGGGCTGGTCCTCAGTGTTCAATCTGAGCTAGTGCCCCGGCCAGGGGAGCACGGAGCAGACAGGTGTCGGGCAAGGGCTGAGAGCCTGCTGTTCTGAAGAAGGAAGGCCTGCCTGTAGGGCAGGAGGGCAGAAGGGGAAGCAGAGAGACACCAGGAGCAAGTGTTCCCTCTGTGCCAGTCCGCAGAGCACTGGAGGGGCCCGGGGGTCCCAGGCCAGCACTCCTCTGCTGCCCTTACCCCGGGTGCTAACTCACCCACTCTGTTGCAAGCCAGACTCCTTTTTATTGGCCTTGCCCTCCACCTGTCTCCTCTGCACCCCTTTCCCAGCGGGGGGACACCAGAGCCATGCTCTGTGCTGACACCACTGTTTTCCTACCTTTGGCACACATGTGGCTTGGTGACAGCACACACGTGTCCCATATTTCCCAGTGATCTTTATTTTAAATAATTACATAATGAACTGATTCAATGAACATTCACTGACACCCACTCTATCCTGCCAAGAATGTATAATCTAGTGGTTGAGACAAAGAAGTGAACCTCTAATTGCCAGAGTTTACAAGGTCCGCCCTAGGATTCAGGTGACACTTGGAGTCACTGGAGATTTGCTTGTTGTCCTCACAGGTGTATGTGAATGAGACAAAGTGTGTGCCTTGATTTTTTGAATGGGAAGGGAAGCGCTTTACTTTTTTTGAGTTCTTCTTTGTGAGAAATTCTTGAAAGTCTCTCCTCAGCAATAATGAAAAACCCAACCTGTATTAGTGTAAGATACTATCACAGCTGTTGCTGTTGTCTGCCCAGTAATTCTGTAGCCAAATGAGGCCCTCTCAGCCCTCAGCAGGGGTCACAGGTAAGCTAGTCACACACCCACAGCTCAGGCCGAAGACCATGGAGTCGGGGAAAGAACTCATCGTGACCGAAAAAGGGACGTCTTTTCTCCCTGCCCTGGTGAGGAAAGCAGGCATAGAGAGGCCCTGGGTGACCCGGGGACACGATGTGAGCACAGGTTCCCTGTGCCCTGGGGGCTCCCTCAGCCCAGAGCTTACCCTCCAGATAACATCTCTGCAGGGTCAGGCGTGTGTCCATGGGTTCAGGTGTATATTTTTAAACCATCAGGATCTAACCACCCCCTACAAACACACACACACACACACACACACACACACACACACACGGCATCATTCTATACATACATTCCCCAACTTCATTTTTCACCCCACAGTCTGTCCTCAACACCAGACCTTGCGGAGTGGCCTCGGCATGCAGGCCTGATCAGAGTGTCCCCTTTGCTTGTCCCCTTAGGACCAGCCCCCGTCCCTGCCTGACTGGCCTGCGGTCCCCAGCTCTGCACTGGCTGTGGCCACCTCTCCCGCTGTAACCTGACTCCTCTCCTCCTCACTTCACACTCCAGCCAGTGTTCTTCCTCCCTTCATGTCTTTGCACATTCTGTTCCTTTGCCTGGACTGCTAGTTCAACCCCTTTGATCAGCCTAACTCCTGCCGGAGCTCCGATCTTTCTTCAGTCCTCGGTCCTCCCTCCTCGCCTTCAGATCTGTGGGGAGATCGGCTGCCCGCCGTCCTCCTCCCAGCATAAGCGCATGTGGACTTGTGATCCTCTGAGACATTAGGGCTGCATTGTTCCTGAAACATCCACAGTACCTCAAATGGCCACCACAGGGCCAGCCATGTAATAAGTGATCAATGTGTGTTTGTTGGATGAATCAAAAAAACCTCCAGTTCCATGCCAGACATTGAACTGGAAGGATTACATAAGTGGCCCCATCTGTTTAAATCCTCACACTACCCTGTCAAGTAGGCATTGGCATCCCCATTTTACAGATGGAGAAACCAGGGGTCTAAGATGGGGAGAAACTTACCCAAAGCCACATGTCTAGTAGAAGTTGCATCCGTGTGACTCCAATAGAATTAGGAGTCTTCATTCTGGGAAGCCAGTGACCGAGGTGTGGGAAATGATGGTGGTTTTTAGATTTGTGAAGATTGTAAGTGTGGGTTCCATGGCATCTGGACTGTCCCTGTCATCCGGCAGTCCAGGCTGGCAGTGAGCACGGCTTTCATGCCTGGCTTACAGGCCTTTCTGCCCCACTAGACTGAGAACCTTGATATCAGGGACCATACTGTAGTTACAACAGGTCTCTGCCCAGCAAAGTGCTTGGCATATAATAGGTGCTCAGGAAACCCTTGCTGCCCTCTCCAGACCCACCAGCTTCATTCCACAATATGTGTTAAGCACCACTCCAAGCTGGAGGTACAAGGAACAGATCAGAGCCCTGGTCACATGGTCACCTTCCAGAAAGGGAGCCAACCATGAATGTACAAGTCTCGTTTGTCAGGTGGTGGCATGTTCCATGAAGAAAAATAGGGCAGGGTGAGTGTCAGGGACCAATCGGGGTGCCGTTGTGCACAGAGCTCAGGAGATGCTCCCTGAGAGGTGACATTGGAGCAGACACGCTAAAGGGTGCAGGTATTGTGAAGAACTTCCCGAGATGCCCAAGGCAGGCTTGGCATGTCCACAGGACAGCAAAGGGGCAGAGGAGAGAAAGGAGGACAGAGGGATCGCAGGGTTTGGGGGGTCATGGCGGGATTTAGGATCAGACTCTGCGTGCAGTGGAGAGCCAGCGTAGGGAGCAGAGGAGCCCCCAGACTCTGACCTGAGCTGCGGTGGGATCACCCCTGCTGCTGTGCTAGGAAGTGGTGGCAGCAGGGGTGGGGGCTGCAAGCCCCTTGGGAGCTTCTATGGAATTCGGGGAGAATTGGTGGAATGGGGAGAAGTGGGGGCGTGGGTGGAGACGGGATCTGTGTGCACACACTGGCTGTGGCAGAGGAGAGGAAGGGAGGGGCCGGGAACGAAGCCAAGGTTTGCAGAGGTGGGAAGGCCTGGGAGGAGCAGGCTGAGGATGGGGCTTGGAGGTCAAGGGTTTGACTTGGGACTTGCTTCTTGCTTGGTTTCGTGTGCAAGCGGAGGTGCCCCAAAGCCACTGCAGATATGAGCCTGGAGCGGGTTGGGAGGGCCTGGTGCTGACCGTGATTTCCCGCTAGGGAATCAGCAGCAAAGAGATGGCCTTCACCTGGAGCAAGTCCCTGGTGGTGGTGCTGCTAGAGACACAGGTGCCTGCCTGCCGGATTGTGGTGCCCCTGACAGGAGCTGCACTTTAAGTTGATCCCTGTACTATTTAGCACAGTGACTGCACATATTAGGTGCTGAGTGAATGTGTGAGTGAAGATAGAGCTTTCCACAAAATCCCAAAACATCTTAACTAGACACTTGAATCCTAGTGGGTCTTGCTTTGTTATAACCTCTTCAGGCAGATCCTGGGAGATACAGGCATGAGTGCAGGGCCTCCAAAGTCACCAGACGAACCTCCAGGTGGGGGCTGTGTCAGGTACTGATGGAAATGAGGGGTGTGGGGCCACATCATCGACTTTTCAAGCCTGAGACTTAGGAAGTACATATGGCGGAAGCATGGACATTGGCTAAGACAACCAGTTCAAAGCCCGAGGGCTAGGCCCTGGCTGTATGGTCTCAGGCAACCGTAATAGTAACAGGCAACATGTTAGGGCACTTAGGAAACATGCCAGGGATTTGTATATATTACATATTCAACCCTCACCACTGCCCTAGGAAGTAGGGACTTTCCCAATTCCCATTTTATAGATGAGAAAATGGAAGTGTGGCCAGGTTAAATATCTTGCCTAAGTTTACACCAATATTAAGTGACAGAGCTGGGATTTGAAACTAAGCAACCCGCCTCCAGGTGTTGGAGCATGGCCTCTAAATCACATGTTCCCTTGCAGGATCCATGTCCTCACCTTCAGGATGGAGATGGCCGTGCCCTCGTGCCACACCACCAACAGAGCAGGTGTTCCCTGTCCTTCAGGTGCAGCAGGCGTGCCGATCTCAGACAGCGCTGGCTCCTCAGCTTAGTTCTCAAAAACTGAGCCCTGGCCTCTGGATGGCCCCTCGGTGTGCCATCCAGTACTGCCCTTGTTTTCCTGTAGACAAAAGTTGCCAAACATCATGAAACTTCTGTAGAAACCTTGAGAGCAAGATTTCTTTTCTGCCCCCAAAAGCTCCAGCATCCTCTTAGTTCTGGTGCTAGAAGGAGAGGTTCCATAAACACAGAAAGTGGAAGGGAGGGAAAGAAGAGCTTTTTCTTGCCCCTTTTCCTGGGCTCTATCCTAAAAGAGGGCACCAGAGAACATGGTTCATCATCTTGGAAAAACCTGTCATGCCAAGGATATTCCTGGAGGAGTGAACTCTCCGTAAAGCAGTAGTGGGAACACTGGCCCTTCCTCATTTTGGAGAGGAGCCCGTTTGTGCAGGGTTGTTAAGTGTGTGGTTGTCGGGGTTCAGAAGGAAGTGCTTTGACGTGTGCGTTTTGTTTTTAGGACCCCTACTCTGCCTTCTTTAAAATAGACACTGACAGGGATGGCATAATCAACATGCATGATCTTCACAGATTGTTACTGCACTTACTGTTCAATCTTAAAGACAAAGAATTTGAGCGTTTCCTGGGCCTTCTTGGCTTGAGACTCAGCGTCACTCTCAATTTTCGGGAATTTCGAAATCTGTGTGAGAAGAGAGCATTGAGAACAGATGACGCGCCTCAAAGACTAATCAGGTAAGAGGGCAGTGCAGCTCAGCGCCTTTGCCCGCGCGAGGTCCTGCGTTCCCACCATGCCTACGGAGGGGGGGCACAGAATTGCCCCCTGGGAGCGATTATTTTGTCTTTTTTGGGGTTCAGGAAAAACCACACAAGGAATATGTGTTCAATGTAAAAAAGCTAGAAAATACGGGCACAGATTAGAAGGTACAGCTGATCTAGTCCCCCATGAGCGTTGTTTTGGCATTTCACCATGAATCATGCCAGTCTTCTTTCCAGGCACACAACTACAGGCATGGACTTACATTTTTTTCTTTACAAAGCTGGGGTCAGATGTATATGCATGTTGCTCAGCCTTCCAAGACCTCTCGGCAACCTGCCCGTTGAGCTGTGGGGGGCCCGTGGCGGGGCTGCTTGTCAAGAGAACACTAGTCCAGGCACTAGCACACCAGCTCGTGCAATCCACACAATCCGTATGAATGGGGGAACCACAGAACACCTTATAGTAATTGGTGGAAACTGAGTATCACTTCAGTCTTTTCTTATGAATGTAAACGTGTATACACAGTTGACCCTTGAACGACACAAGATGCTTCAACTCTGCAGGTTGACTTAGAGGTGGATTTCTTTTTTTATAAGTACCATATAGTATATAAATGTGTTTCCTCTTCCTTATGATTTTCTTAACATTTTCTCTTCCCCAGCTTACTTTATTGTAAGAATAAAGTGTATTATACATATAACATACAAAATATTGGCTAATCCATTATGTTATTGGTAAGACTATTATTAGTTAATTTGGAGGGGAGTCAAAAGTTATACAGGGATTTCCGACTGTGTAGAGGTTGGCATGCCTCACCTCCTCACTATTCAGGGGTTGACTGTATATCTTTTTCTTTTTATAAATCTGGAGTCAGCTGTGAAACTGTTTAGGGAGATGCAAGGAACCCTCCAACCCTTTCCCATGCAGTGCTCCACCCCCAGCCCCTGTCTGCTCCGTACCAGCCTTCCTCACGGTGAGGAGGGGAGTCTGCATGTCCAGCCTGGCTAGAACTCCATTTGTCTCCTCCATTTTTCTCAGTAAGAACACACGCCCCTTTAAGCAAGAACAGCAGTGCCAATACCATCTACCCCGTTGAGATCTGTTGACTGTCAACAGGCATGAATGAAGAAGCCATTCAGCCTTGACCAATTGTTACAAGTATAATATTACTATTTTTTGAAGCATTACCATCTACTATGATAATACAGAGATGTGTTTTCTGCATGGTAGTAACATTCACTCGGCTGTTCTGCCCTTGAGGTAATCGTGGCCTACTCCTTCCACCAGGCAAGGGGCTCCCTGGATTGGGGAGCCTCCAGGAGCCCCCCATTGCTGGGCCAGATTGCAGGATTCTTGGCTAGGCTGCAGAGGCCCTCTGATACTGGTCTTTAATTTTTCTCTCTGAATTCGTTGGTTTTATTTTGCCTGCACTGTAAGAAAAGACAGCCAGAAAGAAAACAACTGTAGTCTCTTTCTAAGTGAAATGATCATGTAGCATGTGAATTGGACACCTGCTTCCAATTGCTCAAGTTCTGAGGAGTTTTAATATGAGACTTGATTGCTTAACATTAAAACAATACAAAAATATCCTTCAGAAAGAATTTTCTGGAGAATGTATGCAGAATGAACCTAGACAATTTCAACCACAAAGCGCCATCTTCCCATTCAAATGACTCAGCCTTCTTATTTGTATGTATGCCTTCATTCATTAAATTTTTACTGAGGGTCTGCTGTGTGCTAGATGTTGTCCCAGGATGAGATGGTGCAAGGATGAATAAGACTCCTTTTGAGGAGCCCATGGTTGAACATGAGACAGGTACAGAAATAAAGAGCTACACTGAAATATAAGGATGTCTGAAGTGCCACAGAGATGGCTAAGCCCACTTGAGGTGCACAGGAAAAGTGGGACGTCTGAGTCGGATCTGAAGTGTGAGTAGGAATTTGTCAGGTGCAGACTACCAAATGGTGATTCAAGGCCGGAGAACAGCATTTACAAAATCTAGAGGTGGGAATGTCCAGCACATTGGGGAAATGGGGAGAGGATCCAGGTACAAAAGTGGCATGCATGGTGGGGCATGGTGGAAGGGGAGTCCTGGAGAGGCAGGAGGGCCAGCTGAGAAGGAGCTAGAGAACCGGGCTGAAGAGTTCATCCTTTACCAGCAGACAGGAGAGGGTTTTATGCTGTGGAGGGAGGGGCTCACATTGCACTGCAGAAAGATCCTTTAGCAGCCCCAGAGTAGTGGATGGATCTAAAGGAGGAGAGTGTGCAGCCTGAGTAGACCTCAGTGTGGCCTCCAAGGCTCTGGTGAAGATGGCTCAGAGACCCCAGTTAAGGCACTACTTTAGAAAAGCCAGACCCTCCCTTGACCAGACCCCATGCCTGTGCTTTGTGAAGACATATCCTTTAATACTCTACTACTTCAGTACTACTTGACTTCCCAGATAAAGGACCCAGGTAATGGGTGGTGGGCCAAGATGTGAACCCAGGGTACCTGTTTGGAAGGGCCCCTTTCTCTGCCTAGAGACCTCACCCTCTTTCGCTAACCCACCACACCAGCCTCTCTCTGCCACCAGCCAAACCTTGATGCCCTCCCTTTCTGGAAACCATCCCACCCTCTCACTGGGGCCCCTCTGCCTTCTGGGCCTTCGCTTTCCACCGACATTATCAAAACACAATACTTTTGAAAACCTTGAGGGTTATAAATTTGTTGAAGAGAGTAAGGCCATCTTGTTTGTTTCACAAAACATTTTCATTTTTAGATGGATAAATACCAATTAGAATGATCGGTCCATTGGCCTGTTTCGTTTTTTATATCATCTTTTCCCTTCCAATCTGTTCCCTTGTTTAAAACACACCTGCCTGTCCATTTATCTGCTGACAACCCACATCAAGTCCATTTTGGTGCGTGTGCATCATAAAAGATGGAACAACACTATCACGTGTCCTTTTAGCAAAATTAGATGCTCCAGCTTGTCACAAAATATTGTATGATCAGGTCTTTCTTGTTGAATGAATAGGTGAATTTAAAATGCCAAATTTCCCTTTTGTTCTTGGAAATATATCATTCACTTGTCAAGTGATTTGGCTTATATGATCAGTTGCACCATCATCACTGGAATCAGTGCTGTTCTGTGTACATTTCTCTTCTGGTTCATCTGATCATCTTCTTATCTCAATTTTCTTCCCTTTGCCATTTGAGCATGAAATAAGCATTCTGAATTTCTAACGGTGATTGATGAAAAAACTAACATAACAAAGATGGTGTTGCTGTCTCCTTTTATACCTTCTCGAAAGATGCTGTTATACTTTGGGCAGCATGATCAGGAGGCTAGAGAGTGATTCATTTCAATATCATGTTACCACCAGCTAGGCAAGTCCCCCATTTTTTTGTTTTCTTAATACTGCTTTAGTCTTTTTTTTTTTTTTTAGTATAATTGACAACAATTAATGAGTATGATTGACCATTTCTTAGGATAATGAAATAGGTCTAATTGAAATCAAGATCACTAAAGACCCTATAGTATATATGAGGGTCAATGGACCCATATGGTATTGCAAGATAGAATGAGTTTTATCTCATAAAATAATTTTTTGTTGTTCTTTGAAAGATCTCTAAGAAAAACTGAAAGTCACGAATGCCAGTTCTTTTCTATTTTTTTGATTATATAGAGTTGTCATTTCTCCCTTTAATTTTTTTTTTATTTATATATTTATTTATGATAGTCACAGAGAGAGAGAGAGGCAGAGACACAGGCGGAGGAAGAAGCAGGCTCCATGCACCGGGAGCCCGATGTGGGATTCGATCCCGGGTCTCCAGGATCGCGCCCTGGGCCAAAGGCAGGTGCCAAACCGCTGCGCCACCCAGGGATCCCCTCTCCCTTTAATTTTTGATATAATTCACGAAAGAGGTGATCAGGTCCTGGAGTTTCCTTTGTTGGAAAGACTTTAACCATGAATCTAATAAATTTAATGGTGAGATCATCTATGGTTTCTCTTCCTTCTTAAATGGACTTTTGCAGTTTGTGTTTTTTCAGATATTGGTCCATTTCATCTAAGTTGTTAAATTTATGGGAATATGGTTGTTCATAGTATTCCTCCTTATTATTCTTTTAATATTGGTGGGGTCTCTAGTGATATCCCTTCTTTCATTTCTGATATTGGTAGTTGGTATCTTCTGTCCTTTTTTTCTTGATCCATTTAGCTAAAGATTTATCATTTAAAAAAAATAAATAAAGATTTGTCATTTTATTGATATTTTTAAAAGACCCCTTCTTTGTTGCAGTGATTTTGCTCTGTTGTTTTTCTGCTTATGTTTTGTTGATTTCTCCTCTTTATGACTTCCTCCTTTCTTCTTGCTTAGAGTATAGTTTGCTCTTCTATTTTCTTAAGTTTGGAAACTGAGATTTTTTTATTCGAGTTCTTTCTTTTCTAAGAGAAACCTTAAATGCTATTAATTTCCCTATCGGACCTGAGTTGGCTACATCCCACAGAATTGGATATGTTACAGTTTTAATTTTCATTCAGTTAAAAATATCTGATTTCTCTAGAGACTTTCTTTTGTTCCACAATTATTTAGAAGTGTGTTTTTGTCCATTTCAAAATATTTGCATAGCTTCCAGCTTTCTGTTATTGATTCCTAGTTTAATTCTGTTGTGGTCAGAAAACATACTGTGTATGATTTAAATTCTTTGACATTTGTTCAGCTTTATTTTATGACCCTAGAGATGGTCTGTGTTGGTGAGGATTCCATGGATATTTGACAAGAATGTGTATTTGTCTGTCACTGGGTGGAGTGTGCTCATAAGATCAAGTTGGTTAATAGCATTCAGGTCTTCTGTGTTCTTGCTTATTTTTTATTCATTCTGTGAGTTTCTAAGAGGGAAGTGTTGAACTCTCCAACAACTGTTATGCATTTGTCTATACCTCCTTCCAGTTCTACCCACTTATGCTTCATGCATTTTGATATCTGAAAAAGATCATGTATTTATATTTATCATTTCTGCTTCTCTTCCTTTATTTCTGAAGTTCTAAGTTTCTCTCTGCTGTCATTTTCCTTCCTTTGAAGAACTTCCTCCAGCAGGTCCTTTAGAGCATGTCTACTGGAGTTAAACTTAGTTTTCCTTCACAGAGAAGATCTCTCTTGCTCCTTCATTCCTAACAGAAGATCATCTTTGCTGGGTATAGAATTCTGGGTTATCACAGTTTTCAAGAGCTGTTGTTCCATTGCTTTCAGGGCTCCATGGTTTGTGGTGAGAAGTCTACAGTCATTCCGATGGTCTTGCTCCCCTCCCCCCAGGTGGCACCTGTTGTCTTCCTCAAGTTGCTTTTAAGACCTTTTTTCTTTATCTTTGGTTTTGAGTAGTTTTAGTATGATGTGTTTGAGAATAACTTTCTTTGTTTATCTTTTTTTGGGTTCACCAAACTTCTTGAATCTGTAAATTCATGTTTTTCATCAAGTTTGGGAGGGTTCCAACTATTATTTCCTCACATTTAAAATTTTTTTCAGTACCAGTCTCTCCCTCCTTCCCTTGTGGTATCTGAAAGACACGAATGTCAGACTTTCTGATTTTGTATCACAGGTCTTTGTATTAGTTCCTGAGGCTATATTCTCTCTTTTTTTTTTTTTCCTGTTGATCAGATTTGATTGATTTTATTCATCTGTGTTCAAGTTCAGTGACTCACTCTTCTGTCATCTGCATGTGTCATTGAGCCAACTCAGTGCAATTTTTATTTCAGTTGTATTTTTTTTCAGTTCTGAAGTTTCCATTTGGCTTTTGTTGTCCCCCAGCCCCTTTTTCAAAGCTTCTATTTCTTAGCTCACAACATCTGTCTTTCCACTTAGTTCAAGGACATTTACTGTTACTTCCTGGTTATAGTAGCTGCTCTAAAATATGATAATTTCAACATCTGGGTCATTTTGGAGTTTAGTTTCTATTGCCTTTTACCTTGAAAATTGGGATTTTTCCTGGTTCTTTGTATATCGAGTGATTTTGGATTGTATCATGGACACTCTTAATATTATATTATGATCCTCTGGCCCTGTGAAAATCCTCAGTAGTGTGTTGATATGTTTTTTATTTATTTTTTAAGCAGACAACCAATCCAGTTAGGTTCAGACTGCAAGTCTTGACCTGCCTTCTGTGGTTTCCATGTGAATTTAGTTTCAACACCATGAGCAGGCCAGCCCATGTGTGCAGCACCCTGGGGCAAGTCTTCACTACACGGCAATCAAGTTCTCAAGGCTTCTGCTATGCTGTTTTGGATTAGTTTCTCACGTGTGCACAGCAGAGGTGAACCTGGGACTTCCTGCACAGATTTGGGCATCTCATTTTCCAGATCTCCCCTCTCTATTTTTCCCCACACTCTCCAACCCCCAGAAAGGCCCTTATTTTTTGGTCTTTTGGCTAGGAACTAGGTTGTAGCCTATCTGTACTGTATATACTTCCTATGACTGGGTCCACCCCCAGGGCAACTAAGTGAGAGAAAAAGAATAATGTGCATACCTTCAACGATCCTTGAACACAGAATGTATATTTGGGTGAAAGAGAAGAGTTTCAGTTTTAGGACTCCACTTGGCCACTACTCCTGCTGGCCCTGTCACAAAAATGCAATTTTGTAACTGGGAGTCCTTGGATCAGGACCAGGAAGGTGAAAAGAAACAAAAGAGGCATTCTACCCCCATACTCATTGTACTCCAGGACTCTCCTTCCCAGTTCTTTGGTCAAAAGAACAGGTTTTCTTTCTTTTCATTTTTGAGATTTTGTAGATTTATTTGACACAGAGAGAGAGTACAAGCAAGGAGAGAGACAGAGGGGGAGGGAGAAGCAGACTCCCCGCCAAGATCATGACCTGAGCCAAAGGCCAATGCTTCACCAACTGAGCCATCCAGGTGCCCAGAACAGGCTTTCTTTTGGAACTTTTTTAGCCCATGTGCACTACACAGTTCTAGAATTAGGATTGCCCTTAAGCCTAAGATGGGAATTTGTGTGGAAAAGAACTGTGAAACTCACACTCTATCAGTCATTCAAGTTTTGATTTCCTTCTCCATCAGGCTCCTATTATTTACTTTTCTGTGTCTTTGGTTGCTTTATGTATTCAGTCTAGAGTTTTCAGTTGTAATCAGGGGAGGAAGAGGATGGAATGTGCGTACTCCATCCTACCTGGGCCCAGAGCCCCATTTCGGGACTTTAACCTGCCTGGAGTGCTAGTCCCTGAGATCACACAGCTGTCTCATCATCACTCATGCCTCAAAGAGCTGCTTCCTGGTCTTCTCAGCTGAGGATTCCCTCTCACCCATCTTCAGTTCCTGAAGTTACCCATTTCATTCATTTCCCCCATGTGTTTGCTGTAAGTTCCCACCATCGCAGTGTGAGCTCCTTGAGGATGTCAGCTCTGTCCATGTCAGTGTGTCTGTAGGCCCTAGTGCAGCACGTAGCAAGAGTTTGTATATGTTTGTGTCTGACAGACTGTGCCTTCCTATCAAGTTCTAAAGAGCCAGGTAATAGGAGAGGAAATCATTGACTTTTGGAAAAGGCCATAGAAAAACCTTCTGATCTCTCTAGAGGAGATGAGTATGTAAAACGGGACAGGGAAAAAATGGATGGGAAAATTGTAGGAGTCTGACTTGAGCATGGGTCCCTAAGAAAATAATCAAGACCAGGCAGCATGAGTGGCTCAGTAAACCTTTAGTGCCGCCTTCAGCCCAGGGTGTGATCCTGGAAACCTGGGATCAAGTCCCACGTCGGGCTCCCTGCTTCTCCCTCTGCCTGTGTCCCTGGCTCTGTGTGTGTGTGTGTGTGTGTGTGTGTATGTGTGTGTGTGTGTCTCATGAATAAATAAAATCTTAAAAAAATAATTAAGACTTACGGACTTGAAGAGAAATCAGATTGGCGGGGGCTGTTTGGAGACATGTTTAAATAGTGAGATCAGTTTGGACACATTAACTTTGCAGATGTAGAATCTGCATCCTTTGGGGAAGTTCAGGTGAGATCTCTGGGAGCAGGTTGGATTTAGGAGGAGCCTAAAGGTGAAGGCAGGGTAATATGTATCATTAAGACCTACCATCCTCTTAAGGGATAACTGTGAAAATGCAACATAATCCTGCCAACCTTCCAAAACCTTCATGGTGAACTAGTGAGAGAAGATTAGACTATTTGTCCTTTTGATCCCTTTCCACCCTTGAAATTCCATGATTCTGTAAAGTCCGGTAGGCAGTTGGAAAGAGATGGAACAGAAAAGGAGGTGAGGTTATCGCACGAGTGGTACAGATGTGTGGGTAAATGGCATCATGGTGTGGTTAGGGACATGAGGAGGGATGACCTTTCAGAAGAGTAAATACACTTTGGGATGGAAAAAGAGGAGTGGTCAAGGGTAGAGGGTAGCCAGGTAGGGAGGGGAAAGCACACTGAAGGCACACATTTGCCTGGCCCCAGGGGAGGTGTCCTCCTCCCCCTCAATGGTGTCATTTCAAGAGCAGCATGATGAAGGCAGCCAAAGGGAGAGATGATTAACAGTGACACATGGAATAGAGAAGTCAGCAAAGACCCCTGGATTTGGCAAAATAGAAATAGTCGGTGAATTTGAAGACTGGGGTGGGCTCAATAAAGGCAAGTGTGCCAGCCATAGTTTATCTGTGTACCCTCATGAGCTGGCATTTTCCAGGAGGGGAATGAAACCAGGCCCATCCTCGTTTGGTCCATTTGAACGGTAACAAAGGAAGAGGGTAGAGACCCTGTCCAATCTGCCGCTGGTCATCAACACGCTGCCGACTGAGTAAATGTAAGAGCTTGTGTTTGCCAAACTGTGGGAGTCACAGTTTATGTAATTCACCAAAGAAGCATGCTTAAAATAACACCTTGTCTATGTGGCACACAGGTCAGTATCCCAGGGTAGATTTCTGGTCTAATGATGGCCACAGTGAACTAGCAGGTGGCTAGCAGGTGCTGGACACCATAGGTCATCAAGGAATGGAGGAGTTGTCTGGGACAACTGTCTGGGAGCAGCAGAATTTCTTAGAAGGGATTTGAAGAAGCCACATGGAGAGCAATTATTACTGCTTACTTTGTTGATTCTAGTTGCCGTGACCTGGCTTGTGGTCTGCTTTTGAAATGCATGACAGCGTGGAACTTCCAGGAGAGCCTTGTCTGGTGGGAGGAATCTGCAGGCCCTGCTTCTCCAGCCCTCACACCGAGCCTGGCACTTGCTTGCCAGCATGCTGGTGACACTGCATTTGTTCAATTGAAACAGAAATGCTAAGTGGGAATATGACCCCCAGTGTGTAAAAATCAATGGTGGCCTTCACCTCTATGAAATGTAATACTTGAGGGCACCTGGGGGGGCTCAACCAGTTAAGCATCCAACTCTTGATCTCAGCTCAGGTCTTGATCCCAGGGTCGTGAGTCAAGCCCCTCATTGAGTTCCATGCTGGACATGGAGACTACTTAAAAAACAAACAAACAAACAAAAATGATATTTAATGGGTCTTTTCCTACAAAGAGTGAAGCTAAAGGAGCATCAGACCTGTAGCTTCAGATGGAAGTGAAAACGGTAGTGAGAAAGCCAGCTGTGGCATCAGAGACCTGAGTTTGAATGGCTTCCAGGTACTGGCTGTGTGATTTTGGCAAATTATTTAACCCCTCTAAACCACAGCTTCCTCTTTTGCAAAGTGAGATGGTAACGCCAGCACTGCCAGGAAAACTCAGGATTCTGGGTGTCACCTGTCACCTCACTGGTCCCTGAGTTCCTGGTGGTCATCACTACCCCCGAAACCCTCACAGTGCTACCAACCCAAGTGTCACACACTGAGGGTCATAGTCAAAGCAGCCCTTCATTGGGGATTACATAAACCTTTGACTTCCATCATTTGGAACACAAATTCCTGCATTTTCTCAACTGGCAGCATAGTGGTTGACTTTAGACTTTATTTCTTATAGTCCGTTCATTTGCAGAAGTGTAAATAATACTTTTTAAAAGGGCTGCATGGAGCTTGTTTGCTGTCTGTCCCCTACACTGGTTTTCTTGGGTCCCATAACAAAATTTATATGAGGATCTGTCTGCATGGGCCTCGGTCAGGCATCCCTCTAACCACTCTTAGGCAAGATGTGCTTATCACCGACATGAATATGCCTGTGGTTATCACTTGCCTATGAATACGTGCAGGTTCCAAGTGGGGCCCCAGATGTGATCCCATTTCAGGAAACCATCGGGGTGGTGTGTGTATGGTCTGTTTTGCTGGAAGAATGTCTTGAGTGCTCTTGTATCTGCAGGGAAAATACTTGAGCTGCAGATCTGAGTGTGGAAAGCTCAGGTGCCCAGAAATGGAGTGATAGGTGCCCCCAGAGCAGAGCAATTACAGAGGAACAAGTCGGGAAGGGTTTTATAGGTTTTCATACACCTCCCTGCCTGAGTGGAAGACTACAGGGCACTTCAGCTAGCTGCAACCACAGCCCTCACTGTGGCCTAGCCCGGTGGTAAACACAGAGTGTTTTTTAAAGTGTCTTTCATGTCCATCATTCTGTGAGGAAATAAACAGAAGTTTGATCATTTTACATACTGTGAGCCCCACCTTTGCACATCAGCTGGGAGAGAGTGAGTAATGCTCCCCCATTGTTCCTGACCTGTTGCTCTGTCTGCATTCCAATCATTCCAGTATGTGAGTTCAGAAATAAAAGTTTTTAGCTGTCTTCCTCTGAAGACACCGTTCTATTGTGTTTTTTCCCCTTCTGAGAATAAATGAGCCCTGTTTGTTTTGTGAGCTGCAGAAAAAGTTGAACAGCATTTATCTGAAAATAAACAAGGACTTATAAAATTTAAGAAGACTTTCCTAACATGCAGCTGGAGTAATAAGACTGTATTTTAAGAATTAAGTTAGACCAGATGTGAAATAACAGACTTTAGCTGTGTCTTTGAAACAAACGGGGATGGGGAACCCCTTGGGAGATTAATGAGTCTATTAAATTTAAACACGGTTATTTTTTTTTCTTTGAAGACCAAAACAGAAGGTCGCAGATTCAGAACTAGCTTGTGAACAGGCTCATCAGTATCTTGTTACCAAAGCAAAAACCAGATGGTCAGACTTATCTAAGGTAAGAAAATGATTATTTCCTTAAAAGGAAAGGGAATGTATTTCAGTGTTCCCAGATCATTGGGATGATCAAACTGTTTAGATCCAGTCTTTGGATACCTAATCGGTGACTCTTTCTATTCTTCAAGTACTTTTTCAAAATAAGTTCTCACATTCAAGGTCAACCAGTGTTTAGAAAAATGAGTAATTGTAGGACAGAAATGCCTAGCTTTAATCTCAGGTTTGGTATGAATTAAAAATTTAAGTGAAAAAAATGACACTGTCATATTATTTTCAACACAGTTAAAAACATGCATCTTTAAGTGGTATTTCCTCCTGCCTTCCAAAATTCTAGAAAGCACATTTTGAACAAAGTGAATGCCCTCGACAGGCAGTCATGTACACTGATTCAGTGTCAAGACCGGAACATAATCTAACGACGGCTGTACCCTCAGGACAGTAGAACTGAGCATGTAGGACTGGGTTCGGCCAGAAGTCTGGAGTGTGGGATCATCATTTCATAATCCAGCAAGGACACAGTAACTTCACCTGAGGGAGTATCTTTAAAACCACGCCATGGAGGTATTTTCACATTATTGTGAAGAATGCCTCCACTTGGTTTCATTTGGTCATTTTCTTTCTATGCCTATTTCGGCCTGTGCCCAACATGACGTCCTGTTCTCTAAGTCCCGTGCCACCCCCCAGGCTGCCTATCCCCAGTCCTGTGTCCTCAGAGTTGACTGTGGGTCCCAGGGTGGCAAATCACACAGAAAGGTCCTCGCGTACCCACTGGGCAGGGCTAGCCTTCCAGAGCCGTCCTCTTGGAATACAGGGCCAGCTCTGGGCTTATAAGCTGCTAGGCTGCAGCCACACAGCCATGCCAGCCAGGATGGAGAGCACACTGAATGACACCAGCCTTCTCTCCTCCCTGCTACCTCTGTCCCCTCCTCCTCTCTCTGCTCTGCTGGTGCTGCTCTCCGTGGGCCCAGGGGCTCCTGGGGCCACTTCCAGGCCCTTCCCAGCTTCATCCTGCCTCACTTTGGTTTACACAGTGTGTCTCGGGGGGGCATGTGGGTTTGTGCCATAGGTTTGGTGGTAATGAAGGCCGTCTGTTTCCCCCTCTCGGAGCCCACAGAGCAGGGCAGGTGGCAGTTAGGAGCAAAGGCAGATTATTAACAAAGCAGGTGGGCACCCTGGGGAAAATGCTGGGGAGTGGCCAGAGGGCTGTAGAGGTCTTTGTTTCTGCCTTGTGGCACCCATCCTTCCTGAAATACTTCCTCTCCTGGCTCTCTAGCAGTTCTGTTGGGCCTCCTCTGCTCCCTGCCTGGGGCCTGTCCCCTCTTCAGCTGGGTGACCCCTCTCTGTCTCCATGTTCACTCCTGCAGGCACATCCTCTTCATTTGCCTTTCCACATCTTGATCCCTGTGACCTCTCAAAGTCTTCTTTATCCTTGAAGCTCTGGGAAACCCCAAGTGTGTTCAGAGGAGACATGGGGACCCAGAATGCTCTGCTGCTAAACCAGCAGCCTCAGGTCTGTCTCTTCTGGAAACTGAGCATGCCGGGAGTGTAGGGAGGGAAGAAGACTTGAAAGGTTACAGAGGAAGAGCAATCAGAGCAGCTCCGTAGGGGTACATGGAACCACTTTGTTGGGAGTCAGGGGTCACCTCCCGCCCATCCCCACACCTCTCTCTGACCCCCTGCAGGACTGAATGACCCTGCATGTCTTATTAGTATTATATTGGACATCTCTGCCACTCTCTTGATTTGATTTGAATAAAGCTCTGAAGGCATTCGTTCTAAATTCTGAACCTACGGGGACGCATACATAAGGCCGGGAGCCTTCACAATGGCTGCCTGGTGGTGAGACAGGTGTTCTCTGACCACCAGCACACTCCTGTTCTTTCCTTCTGGGGTGCGGCAAAGCTGGGGCCGTGTCTCCCTTCTGCTGCATTGCTGTAGAGAATTCACCAAATGGGACCTGCGAATATCAGAAAGGATGTAGTCTCTGATAAAACTGTGTGGGAAACTTGAACAAGAATTCTAGTATTGAGCCATCCAGCCATGTTCATTCAACTAGGGTCCCCGGTGAGCCGCTTAGCTGGGCTAGGCCAAGGATGCCTCCAGCCGGACACTCAGACACGCGCAGCCCCCATCCCATTCTGGGCGGCCTAACCTGGTCGTTTCCACCAAAGTATTTCTGGAAAATAAGTTCATTGAGTTCTTCAGCAAACACTTTGAATTAACTCTGCACTGTTGTAAGGTAGTAAAGAGACAGTGACCAAAAAAGACAGGATCTCTGTCCCCAAGAGACTTGTGGTACAAACACCAATAAGGGTGCTAAAGAATTGTGTGAATTACAATTGCAGTGGCTTGTTTTTAAGCTTATTTTTTAAGTTGTGGCTCTATGATGGGATACAATGCTAATACATATTATATGTACTATAAATAATATGTATGTACATATACATGTGTGCATAACATACATGAACATATGTATTTAATACACATAATAACAATGTACATGCGTAGTTAGGTGTCCCATAGTTAAGGGTGTCACTGTGTATCCCAGGTTGTATCCCGCACATCACCACCGTCCAGATGAAGGAGGAGAACACTGTCCATGTCTTAGACGGCGCCGCACACTGTGTGTAAAAGGCGAGATAGTGACTAGCTTTGGCTCCGTGGGCCATCAGCTCCAATCCCAGCTCCTCGGCTCTACTGTGGTGGCACTTGGTAGTGTCACAATTAATCTTCCTCCTCTGTAGTGGATGTATGATGGTATTTCACTGTAGCATTAAGTAGCATGTGTGGGTTACTAATGAGAGTATCTCTTCACTTATCCCCGAGTCAGATTTTCCTTTCTCCATGCAGTGCCTGCTGTGAGTTTTCACTGGGATTGTCTGGTTATTCTTCGTTGGTCAGTAGGAGCTCATATTACAGTTTGGCTACTGGTCTTTTGTAAGTGATCTGTGATGCAACTGTCTTCTCCTGGTTTGTGCTGTGTTTCCACCCTTGTCCTGGGATATCTTTTGGTAAATAGAAGTTCTTCTTTTTGAGGCATTCAGATGTGTTAACATTTCCCTGTAGGTCTTGTGCAAGTAACTGTCCCACCCAAAGTCATGAAGATGTCCTTCTAGCAGCTTTCCTGTGTAGCCTTTCACATCCTGGTCTTGAAATCCTCACTGCTTGTTTCCTTTGTGTTGGGAGGCAGGGATCCACTCCCACTCTTCTATATGGAGACCCCTGTAAAGCCCATCCTTTCCCTCACTGATCTATGGCATCATCACCATCCTGCATCAAGGCCCCTGCATGTCTCTGGGCTCCTCACTCTGTTTCACTGGTTGCTTTGTCTGTCTTGGCACTGATACCACATTCTTGTAGTCACCAGAACTCAGTAATACATTTTAATTAGATGGTAGGCAAGTCCTTCCTCCTCGTTCTTTAAGAGTTTATGAATTAGTTTGTCAAGTTCCACAAAGAAACGAAACTTAATGGGATATTCGTTTGGAGAGAAATAATGTCTTTACAATTTTGAGTCTTCTAGTTCGTGAACATAGTATATCTCCATTTATTTTGATATTTTTAATATCTTTCATTAAAGTTTTAGACATTTCTGTGTGGCAGTCTTACAATCATTTGTAAGATTTGTTCCTAGGACTTTCTATTTTTGATGCTATTATAAATATTACTTTTTAAATTTTGTTTTCTGTGTCTGATACATAAAAATACAGATGAGCTTGCCTATTGATATAAAATCCAGATTTCTTGCTAAATTCTCTTATTACAGTAGTTTATTTGGGGCTTCTCCCTGTACATACAGCCATGTCATCTGTGCATAATGACAGCTCTATTTCTTCCTGTCCTATTGTTACACCTTTGATTCCCTTTTCTTATTTAACCACACTGGCTGACACCTCCAGTACAATGTTGAAGAGAGAGCAGCAGGGATAGCACCTTGTTTCTGATCTTAAAGAGAATGTCTCCACTTTCACCATCGGGTGTGATGCTTGCAGAAGACTTTGTACACGTGCCACTGCATCTACTCCACAGCTTTGTTAGGAGGGTCAAACGCACTATTATGTGCAAACAGATTAAGTCAGTGTTGAGTACGCGAGTTACCTGCTGGTCTGTGGGCCTCTTAAATGGCTGACAAATCCCCAGATGCCTTTTGCACCCCTTGGGGTCATATAGAAGGTACCATGTCATCTTGTCACAACAGCTGGGTCTTCTGCACCTTGTCCCCCTCATACGGTCAGAGAGCCCAATCCATTGTCAGGATGAACACCTCAGGCAGCATGGACTACAGTCTCATGCTCTGCTTGACCCTTATTTCTCATAGTTTTTGAACCCAGGTTGTTGATCAGGAGAAGAATCCAGATCACACACCTGAGACTACTTATTACCAGGAAACAAGCCCCTTTGACTATGTGATACTTGATCACGTTTTGCTCTGTCGCCTTCTTTAGGGAATGATGAGGGTATCTGGAACTTTGATTTAAAAAGGGTACCCGAGGTGACGGGCACTGAGGGGGGCACTTGATGGGATGAGCACTGGGTGTTATTCTATATGTTGGCAAAATTAACACCAATAAAAAATAAATTTATAAAAAAAAAAAAGGGTACCCGAGCAGGTAGACGGGGAGAAAAATGTTTTATATTGTTCCAGTTATTGGCTATTGACAATCCTCTGGACTGCCATGAACACATTTTATATGTTACTAAATGTTGTCTTGTCGTGTTCTAGAATTTTATAGAAACTGATAATGAGGGCAATGGCATCCTTCGGCGGCGGGATATAAAGAATGCGCTCTATGGGTTTGATATTCCTCTGACACCGAGGGAATTTGAAAAGCTCTGGATGAGGTAAGTGGAATCTGAGGGTGGGCTCCCTTCCATCCCAACAATCCCGGGTTGCCAGCTGTAAGAAATTCGGTGCCAGCCTTGCATTGCTACTTGGGGGTGAGGTGCGGGGCCCAGAAAGGTTTCCTCTTGATTGTGTCTATCCTGTATCCTTGCTCCCCCAAGGAAGCCTTGGAAAAAGAGTCTGGTCTTTGGGAACATGGAGGATCAGGGTAAACACTCCCCACCAATATCAGACTTGAGAGGTTGTCATTTGCAAGGGACCAGGAGTTCAAGGCCAAACTGAATCACTCTCCAAAGACGTCATCCTAATACAGCAGCTCAGCAGACAGAGCCACAACAGCTAAGGGGAGAAGCGGTCTCTCCCCATTGCCCAAAGATGGAACTCAGTATCGCACAACTGTTTCATAGATACGTAATTTGTTGAAAGAAAATAACCAAACTTTCAGCAACTTGGAGTAGTTTCCCGAGGGTCTCTTAAACTGAAAATAATATCTAACATTGGTTACATTTCTCAGAATGTATTTTAGATTTAGCTGTTTTGGAATGAGGCCCCCAGTTGCAATATTCCCCACGTAGGTGTCTGAGTTTCAAAGTACACTAACAATGCGGTCCATTTCAAAGTTCCAGATCCATCTTTGAATTACCTCCGTCTTCATGATGTATTCGCTGCCGCCCGCATCCCCCCAGGACGGCACACCAGGATTGTGCATCCTCTCAGGGGCAAGCTTACGGAGCAGCTCGTGTAATTTTTTAGCTTTTCATCTGTTCAAAGTGGAAGGCTGAAATGTTGGCCGAGTTTAGAATTAGGTGGGCTGTTTTGTGTCTAATTTAGAAAAGCAACTTGAAGTTCTTACAGAATCCTTATTTTTTTAAGATCAGTTCCAACACAGGGCCAATTTAGGCTCCTTATTCATATTCTCTTTCAGTAGATTAAATGAGTAGGTCCCACTGAGTAACCAAAAGGTTGGGGTACATAGGCACACATACGGGCGTCCCACTCTGCAGGCTTTTTGGATGATGCAGAGGTGACTGTGTGGTCCCAATAGTCAGGGACCTGTCGGGGGGCACAAGCAGGAATCCAGATGCTGGGGCACAGTGTCGCCTATGATAAATGCCAGAGTAGGAAACACAGCAAGGGGAATGGAAGATAAAAGCGGGAATGCCGGGGGCCATAGAGGAGCTGGAAGCTGTCATGGCAGGAGTGAGGTTGGAATGGTTCCAGGGGGCCAGAGGGGAAGGAGGACTGTCTGACCCATAGGACAGTCGGAGAGGCATTCCATAAGCACCAGCCTGGGGCTCTCAGGGTGAGAAAGGAGGAGCAAGGCTATCACGGCCCCATGGTCCTAGTTTTCAGGCATCATTAGCCAGGAAGCTGGGAAGAGTGAAGGCTGAGTGGAGTCACCGTGTCACCCTGCCATGCTTTAGGAGGATGAGTCAGGAAACTCATCTTCCCAGGCCCACCCAGAGAAGGGATAGGTGAGCCCAGGGAGACTATTGTCTCCATCAGGGTAGGGCAGGATGAGCTCCTGAGCTGGGCGCAGGCCATAGGAAAGAGGACTGTTGGAGCCAAGTATCCCCCTTGAGGGCTCCCATGTAGAGAAGAGGACACTCACTTGTCTTTTTGAAGGTGGGATAGAGCACATGTCCATTTAAATGAGAGTGAGATACTCCCTGTTGCTTTTGGCCAACGTTCCTGAATACATTTCTCGACATTATTAAATGTACACATGTCTGTCCTATGCTGAAAACTGTGAGGTCAGAATTTTATCTGTGTTTGCTCAGCTGACTGCACCCCATGGATGGTGAGGGGTTAAGAGGGAGAGCTCAGCCACCATGCATGTGGTTGTGGCTCCTGCCTCCATCCTTACAGCTGTGTGACGTCTATCAAGTTACTCAACCTCTCTGTGCTTCCCTCTGCTCTAAATTTGTTAAAATGGTGTGTTGGTTAGGGTAGCCTCGCTGCAGTAACAAACGAGGCCAGCATCTCAGGGACTAGCCCCAGTAATAATGTCTCGATCTCATGTGGGTGTTGGGGGATCTGCCCACAAATCATTCAGGGACCAGGAGTCCCACCACCCTCTGGAGCTTTTATGTCTACCTGCAGAGAAAGGGAAAGAGCAGAGAGGACCATGTGGTCAGCCTTGTAGAGACTAGGCCTGGAAATGTGGCTGTCACTCTGCCCACATTCTTTTGGCCAGAGTTCCTTCCCGTGGCTGTTCCCACCTGCGAGGGAATCTGGGAAAAGCAGCATGGATATGTGTCCAGGGACAGAAAGAAACAGTGACAGGGAAACCCATGGCGGCATCTGGCACATGTGGAATTACCTCCAAGGGAGAAGCAAGAGGGATATTTGAAACAAAGGAAATTAGGAATGTACATACCAGTGTCTGGGCAGGAAAGCAGAAAACACTCGAATATTTCTTCACGCAGTGTCTGGTAACAAAGATGTCAGAGGGCCGGAAGTCTGAAAGGGGAATGTGATCTTACTCAGAGGCTAGAGGCTGCAGCCCCATGGGCTCGAAGAGTAAGAGAGGAGGGGGGGTCACTGCTCCCCAACGTGGGACTGGAGGGCGAAAGAGAAACAGGGTAATTCTTAGAGGTCAAGAAGATGTGTCCACCCCAACTCTGCCTCAGAATCTGCTAGAAGCTCAGCCACTGTGCACGGCAGGAGCCATGGCAGGAGGCACCACTGCAAACAGCCTGCGCTGCCCTCTTCCCCCTTCTGACTGGGCACACCTCCCTGAGAGCAGCCCAGTACATAACTCAAAAGATGTGCTGAAGGATGAGCATGGGGTTGAGAGCTACCAGGTGAACATCCAGCTAATGGGCAAAGGAAGGTGTCACATTGCAGGACTGTAGAATAACCTGGGTGCCCGGGATACAGGCAGCCTGGGATGGGCAGGAGAGCAGACTTCGGTGTCCGCCGAACCGAATTGTAAAGGTTAGGACAAGGTAGGGACCCTATCCTAAGGCCAGGTGTGTAGTAGGGACGGACCTAGGCAGGCCTGCATTCTAGAAAGATCACTCTGGCCACAGGGAGGAGGATGACTTGCAGGACACTGGGTGGGAGACACAGAGATAAATTAGGGACTGTCTTCAGTGGTCCAAGTGAGAAGTGAGAGCTTTCCTGGCAATGCAGTGAGGACTGGGAAGGAGGTGACAGGTGTGAGAGAGTTAGGAAGAGCACGCGAGCCTTCAACAGCCTAGAAGGAGAGGCTGTGTGAGGAGATCAGATGCTCCTGCAGAAATTGGGAAGACAACCTGAGGCGGCTGAGGGGCTTGCAGCTAAGGGCTGTGCTCTGAGGAAGAGCTGCACCTGGTCCCATGGCACTCCACACTGAGCGGTGTGACCACGGGCCAGTGGCTCACCTTCTCTGGGCTTCAGTCATCGATCAAGTGTGATGGCAGTGGGGACCAAATAATAGATGCAGAGTACCTGGCATACAGAAGCATAAAAATTGGTAGCGGAAAAATCATAGAGATTTGAAATTATTTTCCAATTGCACATACTCATTTTAAGAGTCTTAAAAAATCCAGAAAAGCATCAAGGGAAAGAAAAGACAACAACGAAGAGGCCGTAACCCACTCAGCAGACAGGATAAATGGTGACCTGGTGGTGAGGCTTTCCCACCCATTTTCTCCACATTCCCATGATCTCAGCTGATCGTCCTCACCCCCATTCACCCTGGCCTGTGCCCCGCAGCCGCTCCGTGTTTGCTGGCGATGGCAGGTGCCACGTCCACCTGCGGTCTCCCTGACAATGGGAGGCGCGTTCTCCCCCGGGGGACTAGGAGGTCGGGGGCGGCTGGGACCCACATGACACACTCCGCCAGCTGCGGGGGTCTGCTCGTCAGAATAGGAAAGCCCTCTAAAGTGGGTGGGCAGGCAGGAGTAGACAAATAACATTCTGCTCTTCAAAAAATATAAAATTAAAAACTAGGGTAGAATATAGAATATAGTCAGGAAAGAATAGCATCCATTATTCACTCCAGATTTATTAAGCACCTGTGAAGTGCACCGTTTTAGAGGCTCAGATTAGTCTGGAGGGTCTAGTTTATGCTGTGGAAGTAAATTAATGAATTAACCCCCACATCTCAGTGGCGCAGCACACCAGTGTTTCCTTTCTCACTCACCCAGTGTCTCCAGCATGTTTACCAGCTCTCCTGGACGATTCTCTTCCAAGTGGTGGTTTGGGGAGCCGGCCAACTTCCAGTTTGTGGCTTTGTGGGGCCCTGGGGGGGCATCTAGGAGCTGCAGGGTCGCGGGGGCATGGGTGGGCTCCTGCCCCAGGGTGACAGCCTCCCGCCGGGGTGCCCGGGGCTGGCCCTCAGCCCCACTAACCTCACGGGGGCCTGCCAGATCCCGGCACCGCACCCCCCCCCCCCCCCCGCCCGATCTGCACAGTGTGAAGCGAGCCGTGCCGTAGGCTGGCTTATCAAGGATTAAAGGAACAAAATGTTCCAGCCTGAGGGAGGCTGGTGTGAAGAGGAACCTGCTCACTGAAGCCAAATCAGGATCTGTGAGGATGAGATTTCGGGAGCGGGAGCGGGGTGTTTGGTGTGGTTTGGGAGAGCTTGCTAAGAATGAACTCCAAGATGAAAGTGTATTCATTCATTTCTTCATTCATCTGAGCAATCACAAAGCAGGAATTTGGGGGGACTTTATAAGTTGCTGGGGTTCCAGAGACGAGGTTCCAGAGACTTTTCCCAGTCTCAGGCTGCTCACAGCTCAGCAGGGAGGGTAAGCACGGAACATGATGGTGCGGGCCGTGGGAGCTTCGTGGGTGTTCAGGGAGGGGCCCGCCCCCACCTCCCCGCTCCAGAGATGCGACGCCTGAACTGGGTCTTAATAAACAGTCATCATCCAGAGGTGGGGAGGTGCATCCCAGGGGGCAGAGGCCCAGAGCCCAGAGGCGGGGACGTCTGAGAGGGGAGAGGAAGGACACTGTCCACCAGCGCAGAGCCTGAGATCCAGAGCCTGTCCGGCCCGGGGACCACGGGCACCAGGGTGCCCGACAGGCCTGCCCAGGGCCCCGCCGTGGGAGGCACTTCCTCGGGGACGTGTTCAGCATGCGGAAGACCTTCTGTAGCCTCATTTCATCAGACAGAGTTCAACTGTTTTGGATTTAAAACAGACTTTGCTGAAAACCATGAAGACAATGAATTCTAAAAACGCACAGAAGGCTAGCATAGGAAGGCAAGTCTCCAAATTAACAGTGTACGGTTAGTTGCCTAAAGCCAGCTAACCAAGTGGACTTGATAGAAAGTTTTTTGGGGGAGAATTGGTGCTCAGTGTTTGCACACTTCTTGATATGGTAGGTAAGCTGTATCTCGGTATTCCAACATAAAAAGAAGAGACTGTGCAAAGATACCTGTGCCGTATGTACCCACTCGTGGGAAGAAGCCCTGAAGTCACCAGGAAGCTTGATCATCTGCATCGACTCAGCCATAGAGGCACCCGGTGAGAGCCGGCTGGGCGCCGTGCTGTGGGACACCCAGACAAGGAGAACCCCCAGGTGGGAAAGGACTTAGAAGGGTCCATGAGTGAGGTCTTCAGGTTAGAAGACACTGTTGGACACAGTAGCAGGGATGGGGTTTTGGAAGCCCTCAGGGAGCACTGGCTGGGTAGGCTCCTAGCTCCTAAGAGAGATTTTCAGGATCCAAGTTGTCTGGTACTCCAGTGGGCGGCCTCTGACAGAGTGCGGTCCCCCTCCTGACATAACCGAGGCCAGACCACCACTCACTGGGGGGCAGGGGGAAGGAGTCACGGCCCTGGAGGGCCCCAGAACCTGTGACTCCACCAGGACTTGCTGAACATGCCGAGGCCAGCTCAGGCAGGGGGACACTGTACTGGGGGTGGGGTGGGGATGTGAGCCACCGGACCACCCTCACAGGTGACACCTATGAGGATTCGGTATGGCCCAAGCCACAGAAGGTGTCATGTCTCCTGCTGCCTGGTCTGCGTCATCAGTGGGGCTGACCCCAGACGCTCCAACTCTTGGGTCAGAGGTGGTGGAAGGTAGGTCTGTCACTGATGTAATAATCACGTGTCTCAGTTGAGCATAAAGGACTGAGACTTCAAGGGAAGCAAAGCAGTCCACAAATCCTGTGCATAACTGAATTGCTGGATGTACAATAAATGGGCAGAGTAATCTGATTATATCATAAATTAGTGGCCATTGCCACATGCAAATGCAAACTTTTATGGGTCCTCTGTTTATGTGCACATTTTTCCTGGCACATCTGTTGCCGAGCCATTTTAAAATTCAACCTTTATAGGCAAGTTGATTTTTTAAAATGTTACACAAAGGATTATATAATGAAGGGTGAGGTTATGTAAGCTGAATTAACTCTCTTATTATTCACATTCATAACAATATTTTAGTTGCAATTGTGCAATCTGGTCCTCTGTTCCTTTGCGATGAGAATAGAATGTTTATGATCTTTATTAATGAAGTAATTAAGAAGTGTCTTTTCATTCAGTTCAAGTGTCATGATTTAGAGTTTGTTGTCAGTAATCTCTTGTGCGTAACATGCCAGGATGGCAGCACGTCCTTAGGAACACACGTCCTTCGCATGCATTAGCTCAGCAGACAAGTATTGATAACAAAGCTTTGTGAGGCCTGTTGCTGGGCCCTGGGAGTTTGTTTTAACACAGCCTGGTTGCTCATGGTTGCTCCTCAAGAAACTTGCTGTGCAGCAGGGAGCGAAGGCATGTTCTAAAATGTGGTTGAGCCTTTGGGTGGTGAATAGCAGCCACAAACACCAGCACTCACTGGGTGCCAGGCCTTGGTCCAAGCCCCTGTGTGCATTTACCCATCGATCCTCACCATGGCCCAAAGAAATCCAGAGGAAGGTTGAAATGGAGCACTTTTGACTTAAGAAGGGGGATGAGGGGGGTCATTCTGCCTACCATTCTTTCAGGAGACCCCCTGTAGGAATAGGGAGCCTTGGTGAGCTTTATCCAAGGGGTGTCTTTTTTTTTTTAATTTTTTATTTATTTATGATAGTCACAGAGAGAGAGAGAGAGAGGCAGAGACACAGGCAGAGGGAGAAGCAGGCTCCATGCACCGGGAGCCCGACGTGGGATTCGATCCCGGGTCTCCAGGATCGTGCCCCGGGCCAAAGGCAGGCGCCAAACCGCTGCGCCACCCAGGGATCCTGCCAAGGAGTGTCTTGACCAGAGTTGCTGCAGAATTACTACATCGCTCTGCTTGGCCCAGGGTAGTCAGGCCTGAGGCAGTTCAGGGGGAGAAGCATGGCCCTGGGATCACTGGAGGAGCTCAGGGGTGGCACTCCTTCCCCTTCCTAGGGACATTGATGGAAAATAAACCACCCTTTCTGCAGCTCGAATCTTATCACCAGCAGCAGGAAGAGCTATTTGCTAGAGCCCCTTGTTCCACCTGGAGCATCACAACCCTGGAACCACAGGACAGCCAGAGACCCCACAGGCCTTCTTTTGTGGGTGTGTCACCTTGTTTTGTTTTAGAAACCAAATTCACTCCAGGGGGTGGGGGGGCGGGCGTTGCAAGTACTAAAGTTGCAGTAACGACAGACACCTGGGAAGGCCCCAGACCGTTTCACAAATATAGTAAGAGCATCAATCAGGGCACTGACCTGAGATGTTAGGTCTAGGAAGACCTTCAGTAGCTCACAGATGAGGGACCAGAGCCCCAGAGTGGCCCAAAGGCCTTGCCAGGGTCTCGGGGCCTGTGAGTGTGACTTTGACTTGGAGTCCTCCACCCTGTGCTGCCTCACAATCGCCCAAGCGGAATCTCCTTATTTGTAGGATAGAGTACCTGATAACAATGGTCTGGATGCTGATAGGGAGGCTGGAAGTCAGACCCCCGCAGAAGAAAGCCGGGAGCTACAGAAGTGTAGGGCACAGAAGTGACGAGCAGGGGAGAGGGAGGGCCCCCCACCCTCTGTAGACACCTCGGGGAACAGCCCACTTGGCCCTGGGGAAGGGTGGATGGCATGCCAACTCCCAGGGTGCTCTTGAGGGTTGTTTGTTTTTTAAAGATTTTATACATTCATGAGAGACACAGAGAGAGGCAAGCTCCCATGGGAACCCCGATGCGGGACTCGATCCTGGACCCGGGATCACGCCCTGAGCCAGAGGCAGATGCTCAACTGCTGAGCCCCGCAGGCTCTTCAGGTTTTAGCACAAGTACATGGGGTGTTTGCCTAAACTGCCTGCCCCTCGCCCTCCTCCCACCACCCGCCCCTCCAGGACGAGAAAGTCGGGTAAATAAATACATTTTCTTCACTGCTGCTCAACTGAAACAGCCACAAAGGTCTCTGCGTCGGAGGCGAGCCAGCGTGGATTCTGCAGATTTTCCACGTCTTGTCAGTTAACGAGCAGAATAAAGCTCGGCCGCATAAAAGCCGCTATACTTGTGCTCAGACAGCCGGCCGGCTGGCTAGGGGATTATGCCCACAACATTGTTTAAATATAGTCTTGGTCCTTGTAACTCAGAGTTCACCTGGGAAAAATCACGTCTGCAAATACCATTTTTATCGGTCAGATGAGGACCAAGATCTTTTTGGTAAAAATAAGTGCTTTTTTTTTTTCCTTTAAAGAAAATTGGCAATTTGCCTTAAAATTTTTTATTGAAGTAATTCTATTCTATTTGAATAATGCTGGGAGATAAAAACCCTCCATTATGCCTTTTTTAATGAATTATAATTCAGAAACATCTCAATAATAGAAAATGACATAAAAGGTACATAGCATAATTCTTATCTTGTTTTCCTTACTGGTCGTGCTCGCTGGTTGTATATAATTGGCATCTCTTCAAAGAGGAAATGGGGGATTTGAATCAAATGGCATTCATTTATTTAAGTTTTAAGATTGAATATGCTTTTTGAAGGACTTTGTTCTAAACCTTAGCATAGTTCCCTTACATGTAGGTACGCAATAAAAATTTAAAAAAAAAAAAAGAAGAAGAAGAAGAAAGAAAAACTGTTGAATGAATGGCAGGTTTGATTTTAATTTTCTCTGGTCACAACCATTTTTTCCAGCAGAATGAGAAGAGAATGAATTTGGCTGCTCGCTCCTGGAGTGGCCAAGATCACCTCATAGGAGGTGTGACCATTCTGTGGATGAGATCAACTTTAATGAGTCGGTGAAGGCCTGAGGCTCTTGTCCAGTGCAGATTCAGATTAGGTCTGGGTGCCCCCCAGAAAACCCACATTTCTGGCTCCCCCGGCCGAGCTGATACTGTAGGTCTGCAGAGGGGACCAGAGTGGTAGGGAGCTAGATGAAGCCCTCACAGTGCAGATACTGTCAGAACCCAGAGGATCCACCCCATGGTGGCTACTGATGATGGTCTTGTTTGTTTTCAAAGCTATGACACCGAGGGAAGAGGGCACATAACTTACCAAGAATTTCTACAGAAATTGGGGATTAACTACTCAGCAGACGTTCATCGGCCCTATGCAGAGGATTACTTCAACTTCATGGGTCATTTCACAAAACCCCAGCAGATGCAAGAGGAGGCCAGACAGCTAGAGCAGAGCGTGGACAGGACTGCGCCAGTCAGGTGAGTGCGTAAGTATTGTGGGTCCATGAGCTGGTCACCTGTTCGACCCATACCCTTGCTCGCAGCAAGACTGGTTTCAAAGTGGTACCTGCCAGTGCTGGCAAAGCTGTTGTGAAGTTATGATACTCGCTTGCTGCTATAGATTCTAGAAATGGGCACTAGGTCCCAGAGCTATAAAGGAGCTAAAAAGCTATGAGCCAGCTCCGCCTTATCCAGTGAGAGTCTCTCACAATTCCTATTTTGTATGTCACCCTTGAGAACATATTAGGTGTTTATTAACCTACACATCTGGGCCCTGCCCCTCACTCAACAAGAAGGCAAGTTCCAAAAGGACATGCCTGTCTTTACGCAGTGCAAAAACAGTACCTGACACCTCATCAGCACCCTGTAAACCTCTGTCGAATGAATGAATAAATGAACGAACTGACCTATTCTTTAACTCAATACTTTGGGGACTATATCCCAAAGAAATAATGTGGTGGAGGCCAACAGTTAAGTGGTGGGATGATACGATTTGTACTGTGTATCAACAACAAGGGACACCTGCCAATCCCAGTGAGTGCACTAGCTGATAAAGTGTGGCCCCAAGGAATATGAGAAAGTATATGCCTATTCCTTTAGCATCACGAAGACTGAAAAATGTTTGTGACAAGGGCTAATTGGAAATGACATTTTCACCAGTATGGGTAGTGTGATTAGAACTATGTCAAACGTGTGTGTGCCTGTCCACAGGGACCAAAAGATGCTGTGACAAAGGTAATGTGTTGTATTTGGATGTTGGGCCCTTACATCACCATTTTCAAAGTTCAAACTAGTTACCAATGTCCTATTTAAAAAATGTGCATCACAGGAGAAAATGTTCCTACATTCGATGTACCCATAAAGCAGTGGGACAGATGTTCTTGATCCATCCTAGGTCCTGGTGGTCACCTGTCAGCACTTGCCACGCCTGGGACTCTATCCTGGCTCCACAGCTGCCTTAGCCCCATGCTCTCCTCTGTGTGTGTGTCTGTCTCCTGTCTGTCACTTCTGCTCTCTGTCCCCACCACCTCAAATGGCACCTGAATGAGTAAATGAGTTGCTAAAGAATCTGCAAAGGAAATAAGAACTCCCAAGGACACAGGGAAGAAATGTGATGGCTAAATAGGGTTGTAAGAGAAAAGCAGTTCAAACGTACCCCTGAATTATGTCCAAGTTACTGAGTTACAAAGCCTGAAGGAAGAGAATCACATCTGTGAAATTTAAAGTAAAAATATGCGCAAGATTGGTATAAATCAAATACGCCATAAAACTAATGAAAAAATGGAATTTATCTTTACCAGACAGGGCTGGCCTCATTACCCACTCGTGTCTTCCCTCCTGCCACTTGTGAGTAATGAGGCTCCGAGAGAAATCTCACATCCTCGGCACACTCAGGGCACATTCTTTCCCTTCCTGTGTTTCTGTTTATTGTGCGACTATGAGCCACCAGACCGTGCATCTCAGATCGCCAAGCTCAGTTAATTAATTCACACTCGCCCTGTCCTCTTTGCCACAATCATGTTTTCTTACCAAAGAAGACAAGCCTGATTTCATAAAAATGCATGACCAACTTCTGTTTTCTCAAAGATGTCAGATTGTAAAACTGGCAAGTAACTTGGCCCTTCAGATGGCCCGCTTCTGAGGTTTGGTGTCAGTGTGTCTCCCTGGTGGTTCATAAGATTCAGTGTTTCCAGGATCTCCTCCCTCCTCTGATGAGAAAGATGAGAGTCAGGTTCATGTAAAGTGACCAAAATTTATATCTGTCTCTTAAATCTAAGAGAATTTATTTTGTTGGCAGTGCCCTATATACACTGTGAAAATGAAGAAAAATCCTTTTTAAAGCTCACGTTTACTTTCCATGCCTTGTTCTTTTTTGCCCACGTCAGAGTTGAAGATTTGGAACCAGAGTGGCAGTAGTGTACTAGCCACATTAGCCCTGGCCCATTCCGAGATGCAGATTGGGAGGTATATGAGCAAATCTGGTGGAGCCCAGCCCAGCAAGGCTGTGTCGGGCAGGGCTCTGTGGCCCTCCCACTGGCCATGACAGTGCCCTCTTTGGTCCCTTGACTCATTGTCCAGACCAAACCAGACATGGACCCGGAGCAGCAGGAGCTTGTTCCCGAGTGTTGGCTCACACCATTTCTGTTCGGCAGTGTGGTGTGATCTATGCTCTAAACCCTCATTTACTCTGTGCACACATTTACTCTGCAAGGGAAATAATTACTGCCTAGAAACCAGTCCAAGAAATGCTGAATGTCTCAATTTTCTAAAAATATGTATCTCAAAGAATGTTTTGATTTTTTTATACCTTCATTTGCTTTCATTTTGAAGGATTAAGTGGAATATAATAGTTGTGATGACGAGTAGTCATTTTGTGACATGGGACTGAATTCAGCATACACCTGTAAGGGAATCCAAAATGTCGCTGCTGTTGGTATACATTCGCAGAACAGTTAATGCAACTCATTTGTTTTGCATCAGCTGCTCAAATGCTCAGCCAGCCAGCTCCAAATTGGGGGCCGATGAGGGAAGGGGGCGGATGACTGTACATAGCTTCAAAGTCATTGCCACTCCCCCCTCCTGACCTGTGTGCTCCCACGCAACTTCCTCTCTCCTGGACTGTTGTCCTTTGGATTCTTTTTTCTAGGCATGCTCAAGGAACTGTTCTCTCCACAAATACATATCTGAGGTGGTAGACAATTACCAGCAGAGATTTTGTGTTTGGAATTTATAGCACATTTTCATCCCTGAAAAAGAACCCCACAGCCGAGCCCTAGTCTGAGTCTGACAGGCAAGTACGTTGCTCAGGGCAGTAGGAAGGAGGTCTCACTTTGTAGAGACCTGGGTGAGCCAAGGTTATGGAGTTTATAATCAGTCCACCAAGGTCAGATGCAAGATGGTTCATTCTTAAAGATTTCCACTTTTTTAGTCTCTTAACTAAAGATCCTTTAGTCCTATAATATATATATATATAATATATATATTTGGTCAGGGAATAATTTTCCTTAAAAATCAATTTACAGGAACTTGAATATGTTCTGCAAGAAGAACTGCCCTCCAGCAGGAGCTGCAGTTGGACACTGCCTCTGTCCCTGTGAGGGGTGGGCCCGGTCGGGCTCTGACTCCACCATGGCTCTGGGCACTCTTGTTCCACGTCTGTCAAGCGGGTGATAGTTACCCACCTCCCTCGCAGGGTTGTTGAGAAGCATCAGTGGGAGAATGTACGTGAAGACAGCACAGCTCCTGGTTTGCCAGTTGATGCACAGATGGTGGCTGTGTTTCTTAACAACACAGTACCTGATAAAAAGCCAGGAGTCCCAGGGTACCCCTTCTCCCCAGCTAACACTGAGAGCCTGTCTGCCTTCCTCACTCCCTGAGTTCCTGCACCTCTGCCTTAGAGCCTTGGCGCTGGCTGTCCCTGGTGATTACTCACCTCTGTTCAAGGGCCACCTTTCCAGCGAGACCTACCTGCACCTGCCCATGGAACTCACAGCCCTCTCCCACTGCGAGTGTTCAATCCCCCTCCACAGTCTCTACTGACCCACTGCACTGACCGCTTCTGTCTCATGCCAGCCTCACCCCACGGGGATGTTAAGCTCCTCTAAGGATGCCCGTTTGAATCCCTAGATGCATCCCAGCACCCAGAGCAGTAGCTGGCACATAAGAGGTGCTCTGCGGGTTTTCACTGAGAGAATCAAGGTATATTTCATGTGATTATAATACCACTGTAGGTCTTAATTCCTTGTTCTATTTTTAAAGTGCCAATTCTAGCAAGAAAGAAAAAGGGTTGTAATTTAACACAGTTTTGCTAATGATAATAATAATAAAACAACTGTGATACAGACTTATTATTTTTTTCCAGAATACCTTTTAATGCAAATGTTACACCAAGGCTGCAGAACGTCTGCAAAATTAGTTCTTCGACGAACCAGCAAATCATTAGAGCAATCATGGAACTCTTGCTTTAAAGAAATGATTTGTTTTCCTGGTTTTAGTGTGTCTAAAATGTCTTCTCTTTCAGGGATAAGCTTAAGGACCATTATCAAGATATCAGCAAAGCACTCACCAAACTAGACAAATCCAAAAATGGCTACCTATCCATGTGCAAGATGCAGAAAGTGCTGCAGGA
This sequence comes from Vulpes vulpes, assembly GCF_048418805.1. Taxonomy (NCBI): domain Eukaryota; kingdom Metazoa; phylum Chordata; class Mammalia; order Carnivora; family Canidae; genus Vulpes; species Vulpes vulpes. The sequence continues at coordinate 52,306,197 of NC_132795.1, forward strand.
GCTCGGCTGCTCTCTCAAGGAGGAGGAGCTGACCAATCTTCTGAACAGGTTTTCCTCCACTGGTTTACCTGTGCTTCTCACATGGTCGGGACTGGAAAACGACCTGGCACATTGCTTTTGCTTCTTCTTCTCTGTCCATTCACACAGCCTTTCGCCACTGAAGTGACCTCCAGGCATCCCTGTGGCCAGGCTCCATAGAGTCAACCCACAGCACAAGGAGGATGCATGTCACTCTTCCCCATGGCTCTCAGCAGCCTCCTCCTCCTCTCTTAACATTAGTTTTTGTTTTCCCCACGGCATTCATGCCAGTTTGCGGGAGTCAGATGGTTCTAGAAGGCTTGGTAAAGACAGCAGCCCCTTCACCCTACCACTCCGCATCTCCCCGTCCCCGTAGTCAACAAAGCTGACACTTTCACTGATACCATTTAGTACTTAACTCGTTTCTAAGTGACAAGCTTCTATGTTCAGGCAGTGTCTGTTGATTCCGTACCAGGAAGATGTGGGTTTAACTTTCCTTCACCCATTACGTAGCACCTACCGCCTCACCCCACTCAGCCTCCACCTCTCCGTGGGGACCCACGAACGTTTCTCTGCAGATCCCAGTGTTGCTGCATCACAGTTTCGGGTAGATCCGTATTCAGGGTTTGTAACATTGTGACCTGCTTCGTAGGCCACTTTTCCTTTCCTACGTAGCATTTTGTGTTGCCTGGAATTAGTAGTGTTTTTTGTCTGTTTGCATGGTTTTCTGTGTACTTATTATCACTGATTAAACCCCCTCCTCGCCCCCAGTTGTAAAATCTTTTTTCAGACGCATTAGCTCATCTGTCAGCTTCATCCTCCTGGGTGGCCTTTTTCATGCTCTTTAATTCTGAGAAAGTTTCTGGATTAATTCAATAACGACTTCCTCTCCCGTTCTTTGTGAAACTCCTATTTTTACTGAACATTCGACCACGTAAGATGTTTCTTCCTATTTTAAAACCTTTCCCATCTTCTGTCTTTTTCTTTCTGCTTCCCCTTCTGGAAGATTTCCTCAATTTTAGCTCTCAACCCTTCTTTTGGGAGTTTTGTTTCTGCTATCGTACTTATCATATTTCTAATGAGCAGAGCTTGTATTTGCTCTCAGATGTTCCTCTTTTAGAGCATCATGCTCTTGTGTCATGGACCATGATCTCATTTCTCTGAACGTATTAACAACAGATTTCTTAAAAAGTTTTCTTCGCCTGAGGGGTCTCTCCTCAGTGTTGCTTTTTTTCTACTATCTTCCATGTTAGACACTCTCCTCAAAAATATGCTTACTGTAAGAGTGAAGAGTCTAAGAAACAGATTAGAAGTTCTGGGCAGATAGGTGGAGTTTACTCACTTTGAACTTCTGGTTTGAACTACTGTAGTAGAGCAATCTGGCAGGTGGTTTCCTTGGAGGACCCCCAGTATCAGGATCTTCAAAATTTTTCTTTTGGGCTGATCAGATTTCCCAGAGACTAGGGTTGCCACATAACATATAGGGATGCCCAGTTAAATTAGAATTTCAGATAAACAATATTTTCAGTTTAGGTATGTGCCATGCAGTATTTGGGATAAATTTATATTAAAATTATTTTGTTTATCTGAAATTATTTTTTTAAGATTTATTTATTTATTTATGATAGACAGAGAGAGAGAGAGAGAGAGAGAGAGACAGGAAGAGGGAGAAGCAGGCTCCATGCCAGGAGCCCGATGCGGGACTCGATCCCAGGACTCCAGGATCGTGCCCTGGACCAAAGGCAGGCGCCAAACCACTGAGCCACCCAGGGATCCCCGAAATTCTAATTCAACTGGGTGCCCTGTTAAGTATTTGTTGGTTTGTTTTTCTAAATCTGGCAACCCAATCAGAGAAGACCTGCCCTGCTGCCCTGCTGCCAGCACTCTGGGAGCTGCCTGGTAGTTTCAACAGTTGGAATGCCAAGCTGTATAATGCCGTCCAAATCTATCCAGGTCCTAATTCCTGGAACCTGTGAATGTTATGTGATACAGAAAAAGGAGTCCTTGCAGATGTGATTAAGTTAAAGGTCTTGAGATAGGGAGATGATCAATGATTATCTGGGTGGGCCTCAGATCACTAGTGTCCTTATGAAAGGGAGTCAGGGAGAGGTTTCACCCAGAACTGACCACAGAGGGAGAAATTGGTGTGGTGTGGCCACAAGCCAGGCATCGCCAGCAGCCACCAGAAGCTGGAAGAGGCAATAACAGATTCTCCCATAGTCTCTGGTGGGAACACGGTCCTGCCAACACCTTGACCTAGGCCCAGCAAAACTGCTTTCTGACTCCTGGTGTCCAGAACTGCAAGAGAAGAAGTGTGTGATGTTTTTAAGCTACTCACTACTCTGTGGTATATTGTTACAGAGCCATAGGAAACTAGGTAGTAAAGTCAGGATATAAACTTCCACTTAATCCCCTTTTCGTTAAGAACCTTCCCTACCTTGCACTAGGATGCACACTTTTCAGGTCAGAAACACTGACTCTGGAGGGTGCGAATTCCAAAGTTCCCACTGTGTGTGCTGGGGGAGGGGACCACTACCCACACACTCGGTTTCCAGGAGGGGCATGGGGTCCAGCGCTTCCCAAACAGACCCTTAGCCAGTCCTCCTATTTTTCTTTTCTTTTTTGTGACATAATTATTTTTTCTTTCATTTATTTGTTTCATCATGATAAGCATACTCTTTAATCTACATCATCTGTTTCACCCATCATCTCCCCCACCCATCTCCCCTCTGGGAACCAGCAGTGTGTTTTATATAGTTAATTGTCTGTTTCTTGATTCGTCTCCCTCTCTCTCATTTTTCCTTTGCTTATTTGTTTTGTTTCTTAAATTCTACTTATGAGTGAAATCATATATTTGTCTTTCTCTGATTGACATATTTCATTTAGCATAATATTCTCTAGCTCCATCCATGTTGCTGCAAATGGCAAAATTTCATTCTTTTTTACGGTTGAATAATATTTATTTATACACACACACACACACACACACACACACACACATCACATCTTCTTTATCCATTCACCAGTCAATGGCCACTTGGGCTACTTCCATAGTTTGGCTGTTGTAGATAATGCTGCTATAAACACTGGGGTGCATGTATCCCTTTGAATTACTGTTTTTGTATTCTCTGGGTAAATACCCAGTAGTGTGGTTCCTGGATCAGAGGGTAGTTCTATTTTTAACTCTTTGAGGAACCCCCGTGCTGTTCTCCACAATGGCTGCACCAGGTGGCACTCCCACCCACAGTGCATGAGGGTGCCTTTTTCTCTGCATCCTCGCCAACACCTGTTGTTTCCTGTGTTGTTAATTTTAGCCACTCTGACAGGTGTAGAGTGATACCTCATAGTGGTTTGGATTTGTGTGTCCTTGCCTGATGCTGAGTAATGTGGAGCATCCAGTCCTCCTCTTTTTCACCCCATTTTCACTCCTACTTCTAGATATAGACAGGCCCCCACAAGTTCCTCACCTGCACGCAATCCATACACAGCCTCCACTGGTTTTTTCATGCGACCCTTGGAGTGTTCCTTCCAGCTTCTTGCTCCAAAGGCTTTGGATCCTGGAAAGTGGACTTTGGCTGTAATTCTCTATATTGACCTGGATCCCTCCAGATTTAGGGGTGATGTTTTGCCCTTTGATGTCAGTTCTCTGATGGGACAAAAAAAGCTATTGGTTTCCATGTTCAGCTTTTTTCTTATTGTAAGGGCAGAATGACAGCACCCCCTCCTCTTTCTACTGCTGTCCCTCTCTGCTGCTTCCATGTCCCCTCTTTTGTCAGGTACAGTTTTACTCTGGGGAAAAAAGTTAAATGTAATCTTTTGTCCTGGAGCCATAACCAGGTCTTCTGTGCTTGGTTCATAAGTTGATTCTGAAACTGAAAAACGATTAACGAGCACTTCACAATTATGACTCTGTACATATTGTTCAGTGCCCAGGTAATTACCTTTCTTCCCTGCGGCACCATCCCTCACCATCCCTGATCCTCCGCATCCACCATGTTCTCGGCAAACCTGGGTATCCGTGCATTTTTTCTAAGACGTATGAGGAAAGGTGGGTCTTTGTGTAAGTTGTTTCCAGGAATATAAGGAGCTGTTTTCTAGAAACATGGGGCTCAGGTTCCCCAAAATTCAACATTGTCAACCTTCAGCTTTCCCCAGCATTCCATCTGATAGGTTCCCCCCAGGTGCCCTTCATCCTACAGCCCACCCACCTCCTGCCCCAACATTGTCCTGTCCCAGGTCTGTCCCTCCTGCTCCCCAACAGGGTTGGATCCCCTGTTCCTATACTACATACCTCTTTATTTCTAATTTACAGTCTCACTTTGCTGGAGTACTTCCTTAAGTAACTTTCTAAAAAAGGGCGGGCAGGAAACAAATTCTTTGAGTTCTATGTCTGAAAATGTTGTTTAATCTCCTTCACACAGATCGCTAGCTGGTCTGAGCATAGAATCCTAGGGAGAAAATCATTTTTCCTTAAGATAATGAAGCTACTGCTCCATTGTGTTTGACCCAAAAGAAGTTCAGTGCCAGTGTGTGTGTGTGTGTGTGTGTGTGTGTGTGTGTGTGTGTGTGTTTGTGTGTCTGTAATGAAAAGAAGGACCATTTCATCCTCATATACCTATATGTTCTCCTCTTCCTTGAACAGGATCTCCTCTCACTAAATGTATTTCCAGCTGAACGAGAATTCATATGCATTCAATGAATAAATCATAGAAAAACAGCACCGGATAAATAATTAACTAAATGATTGTAAGAGAGTCTTGTTAAAACATACTTAGGCTTGATACTTTTCTAAGTAACAACAAAAAGACTGTGGGATTTCTGTAGTCCACCTTTCAATGGGGGTGATCAACTTTTTTACAAATTGAAACCTTAATAAGGATCCAACGCTCGGTTGCTTGTTTCTTCTCAAAGACCTCTTGATGATAAACATCTCTGTTATTTGTAATTATATGTAGATTATTCGTTTCCAGATCCAAAATAGACTTTTCTAAATAATACTGCGATTAGCATATGCATTTGATTTTATTACTAAATTTTAATACCAAGTTGGCAATTTATCCTGCTGATGAAATAGAGTTGATTAGCCTTTTCCTCCATGTCTCCGTCATGTGAGCCAGCGACGCAGGGCTCATGGAAGGCCGCTCTGCAGCTGTGGGTTGGAAGCACAGCTCTTGGCTCATATTCTTTAGAAGCAGATCTCTGAGTCTCTAGAAACTTCTCACTCTGGCTTACCAGCATTCCACGCTGTTCTCTGACGTGCACTCCACCCTGCTGATAGAAAGTTTGAGTGTTACAGTGCCAGTAATCCCCAGAGAATTTAAGTGACAAAAATGTGAACTTTGAATGCAGTTAAACTTTATTTTGAATTACTTTACATCTTTAAAAATACTCTGTGTTTTTACGAAACTTTGAGATCCTCTCTCACAATATATTCTTCTAGAATTTAAAGATCTTTTCTTCTGTATTAGAGTTGAGGGCAGCAAGAAGCCTCTGTTCTACATGGTGTGTCCTCATTGAGACATGCACTCAGAATTCCTATTTGAGAAAATAATAAGCTATATAGGTTTTGTAAAAACTATCTGTTAAGCGCTTTCAGCCTGATAACTTAGTTCCTGCCGATCTTGGAAACGAATCTGACATCCATTTTACTCCTTTCCTTTTTGCCTTTTCACAGTCTTTGACACATTCCCCTTCCTTCCACATCCCACTGCCATTTCTCAGCCCAGTGCTCACAAGCTAAGGTCTCGATGATCACAGCCCTGCACCCCCACACCCCGCAGCCCTGCCTCCAGACCGTCCCTGACACCACTGCCAGGTGTATCTCCCCATACCACCTTTCTGCAAGCATCACGTCTGCTGAGACACCTTCATTTGCCCCAGTCAGCAGATCAGGTGCCTTAGCCAGGCCTCCCTTTCCCATCTTCTGCCCCCCAAAGCCATGAACCCTGTTGTCCAGCCTTCAAGTCCTAGAGCCTCAGGGCAGCACAGTCTGCGGCTCTGGCAGCCCTTACTCCTCATGTCCCTCACCTCACTCCATTATATTTCGGTACCTTTGGGTGCCCGTCTGCTGTCACTAACTGGCATGCGTGTACCCACAGGCAGAGAGTGGTTCTGTGCTCAGCCGCTCTTTGCTGAACCAGTAAGTGATAGGGGCTTTATTGTAATTAATATATTCTTGTCTTTCTCTTGGGACAAGTTGGGAAATCAAATGGCATGATAACTCCATCAATTACCTTGACTTCCTGAAAGCGGTGGGGAGCAGCAAGCCAACAAGACCTCAGCCAAAGAAAAAAGAGGAGAGTGTGCCAATCAATTTCTTAACACTGAACCCAGAAGAGGTTGTAAAGAACATCCAAGAAGTTGTTGCCTCCTCCGACATGGCTTTGTCAACGGTATGACAGACTGAAAGTGTTTTTATTCTAGAAACTGAAGTTCTGGTGCTCATGTCTATTCATGAAAAGTGGCTCTGAGCCCTCCCCTCCTCCTAGACCCCTGGACCTCTCTTGCCTCTCGTGGGGCATCAGAACTCAAATGGGTCAGGCAAGGTCAGCTTGTGTGTTTGAGCAAATGTGTGTCCATTTTTGCCTTACCGGAAGCTACCATGATTGCACCTAGCACGTGCTGTCTGAGGTAGAGGTGCCCAGGATATAGCCAGTGCTATGTCTGGATGAGGGTAAGGGGTTCCTGGTCAGGAGGGCAGAGGTGACTCACAGAGTCCTCAGGTGTGCAGGCCCAGAACATCCAAGAGCGCTGGGCCCATAGCATGAGGTGGCCTCAGAGATGTTGGCCAGGGCCCAACTATTGCCCAAAGACTCATTGTGAAGGCCACCAGGAGCCAGGGGAGGAACAAGAAAGCATGTGCAAGCCCGCGCGCGCGCACACACACACACACACTGAGTACAGTGACATTTTATAACTAAGGTCTATATGACAGTCTGGTGTATGTGGGGATGATTCTGTGGCTCACACTGGAGTCCTCAGAAAATAGTGCTTTGGCCATGTTCCTGGTGGTCGTGTTCCCCCAGACTAAGCCACCCCTCAGTTTCCCCTGCAACAGTAGAAAGAAGTGAAAATGCTGTCTGCAGAGGGCAGGTCTTATAGTTGAAGGAGGTGGTGAATCCAAAGCATCCTGTGTGATGCAGGGCAGAGTTAGAGCAGGTCTGTCCTTATGTTTGCAATAGGTGGACTTACAGCCCCTCTCAAAAACCTAGGACCATGTTCACTAAATCCCCCCCTCCTCCGTGTGAAGAATCCCCTCAGCATACGGAGGCCAAGTGTGCTCTGGAGCTCAAGCATAAGGGATCAGAGAGCAGGGGAAAGGCAAGTGCCACCCAGCTAGCCTGTGAAAGTTCTGGAATGTTAGTGAATTTGACCTTTATGCTGGAGAGCAGACATTTTTCACATCTAGAAGTTCTCTATGAGGATTTAAGATTTTTATGTCTTTATTTCAATGATTATCAAAAGATAAAAATTAGTCTGAACATGTTGTGGGTCATCTAGAAATCATACGGGTCATCTGGAAAACCACCTCTGTGCGTTTCAGACCAGAGCTCGTACTTGAGATGGCCCTGGGCCCAGCAGTCACCCGGTGAGCACTGCAGACTCAGATGTGCACCGGGACCAGGAGCAATATAAATGAAGGGGGCCAAGTGGTGACCATAACAGGCTGGAGACACAGCCCTGTCATAAGGGCAGCTTCTCCTCAGCCCCAGCCGACTGTTGCTGAGCCGAAAATGGGCCCCAATTTGCTAAAGCTTGTCATTTTTCATGAGAAGCTGTGAAACTTCTTGATTTCTAAATGTCAGCACATATTCCAGATTTTTCAAAAACACTCTATCGGCTAAATAAATCCATTTGCAGGATGGTTTTGCCCCCTTCTGACTTAAAGGGGCACCACTAAACATCTATCAGGATGTTTCTCAGACTGAGGTCCATGGAACCTTTGAAGGGAACCATGGTTCTCACTTCTGAGAACCACTGTTTAGGCAATGATGTTTTAAGCAAGAGAGTGAGAGTTTCTGGCCAAGTGAGTGGCAGATGGATTGGAGGGAGAGAGGACATCTGAGGCAGTGAGGAACGGAAGGAATGTGCGAGGATAGCCATCAGAGAGGACACCTGGCACACTTACGCATCTATTTCTACAGATCACTGGACACTGTCTCAGATGCATCTTGTTTCTGAAATGACATAACAATATCTTATGTTTCTGTAGACTTTACAGATTTCTAAGCCTCTTCATTTTGATCCTTTCCCCCGTCTTTTGGCTTGGTGGGCTGGACTGAGACACAGGGAAGCTGCACAGACCCAGGGAAGTGCAGGTCCTGTGGCCAGAGGGAGCCGGTTGCCTCAGGTCCATGGAGCGCCACTTGGTGCTCCCTTTCCAGCACGCCGCCTTCTAATGTACTTGTAACACAAATGCTCAGTTGACTGTGCTCATGTTTATGATCATTTATTGAAGTCCACTGTGTGCCACGTACATGGATAGGTGTGTTTTGGGGCCATAGTAAAACAGAACAATCAGAGTTATGAATTCCCTCTTCTTTATACCAGTGCAGCTAAGCTCAGAGTGGTTAAGGTCTTGTGGTAGGTAACAGCCAGGGTCCAAAGTCCACTTCCGAACAGCAGTCAGAGGTTTTTTTCTACTATCCACAGCTTTGTCCTCTTACCACAGGCTAAATAAAAACTTTGAAGCTAGACAGTATTTTAAGGTTAATTTGGTTACACATGTATCACCACCCCCATGGGCTGATGGGATGTGCCTAATTAGCCCTGAATGAGAATTAACCACAAGGGAATTGGGTTTGGGTCTGCAAACACATTAAATTCTTACTTTAAAAAAAAAAAAAAAGATCTTAACCTACCACTTGATACAGATTTCCTAGTGCAATAAAAATGAATGATTTTGTTTCGACAGATGGAAAAAAATGTGCTTTCTTTTTATAGCACGTTTTTGCACTTTTTCAGTCTGACTACTGCACTGCTGGGTTGGCACTGGCTGCCCCAGTGCCTCCGGCACCGGCACGTGGCCGCCGGGGTCTTCCTGTGAGGCGAGGCCACATGGGCACTGGCCCAGGGTGGGGATGAGGTAGTCCCTTGACTCCTCCTCCTCACCGCCTCCGACATCGGGCTCCACCTGGAGACCCTGCCCCACACCCCGACGTGGTGGGCTTGCACCTGTACAAGTGATGTATGCTCCAAGGAGCTGGGATATCATGGTGGGGGGACTTTGGGCACATTGTTTCACCCCCGGAGCTCTCCCATCCTCTGTCAGACAGCCCTCCTTGGAGCTCGGGCAGCTTCCACTGCAGAAAGGGACCAGGGCTCCTCCTCGCTGCTCTGCCTCTGAATCCAGTGAGGAGCCAGTGAAGTGACTTCTCCCTGCAACTCAGCTCTCACACCGGGCCGTGCCTCACCTGTCCCAGTCTTTGAATCATGGTGCATCTCATTAGGAAGGTAGAATTTACAGGGGACATGAATACCCTTGATTTCATTTGCATTCAGAAAAGCACAACTTAAGAAAAATATTTTTGAAATATTCACTTGACAGTAGCATCTGCCTTTTCTCTTTTTTTAGGCATTTTCTGCATTGGATAAAGAGGACACTGGGTTTGTAAAGGCTTCAGATTTTGGACAAGTTCTTAAGGATTTCTGTTACAAACTAACAGACAACCAGTATCATTATTTTTTGAGAAAACTGAAAATTCATCTAACCCCCCATATAAATTGGAAATATTTTCTCCAGAACTTCAGTTCTTTCTCTGAAGAGGTAAGGATGTCGGCAGCACACAAGCATCTCTCTTTGAAAAGGGGCTAAAGGTATTTTTTACAAAATGGATAATTGATTAAAATCATACCAAGTAAATTGGCAATCACCTCAAGTAATTAGCTAATTCCAAATGAAAATTCAGTATGAATTCTACATAGAGTGTTAGAAGGTAAATATGTATATTTTATTGAAAACTTTTATTTATTTTTGTCTTATTTTTATTTTAAAGATTTTATTTATTCATGAGAGACACAGAGAGAGGTAGAGACACAGGTGGAGGGAGAAGCAGGCCCTCACAGGGAGCCTGATACGGGACTTGATCCCTGGACTCAAGGATCATGCCCTGAGCCCAAAGCAGACACTCAACTGCTGAGCCACACAGGCGTCCCTTGTTTTTATTTTATTAGAAGTTTGGGAGTTTGCTTTTGTCTGGTTGTTTCAGAATTCTCAGGAAGATTAGATCCCTGAAGATGATCTGATGTCCAAGGAAGTGAGTCCTACAATATGTTAGACTCTGAGCTGGAAATGAGGGAAATGGGACTCACTTGGGAGACATTTTTTTGAGGACCCACTATGTGCTGAGCTCTGGGACATGTATCAGCCACCTGGGGTGGAGGGAAACATGCATTTGAGAGCCTTTTTTTTTTTAAGATTTTATTTATTCATTTCATGAGTCACACACAGAGAGAGAGAGAGAGAGAGGAGAGAGAGGCAGAGACACAGGCAGAGGGGGAAGCAGGCTCCATGCAAGGAGCCAGATGCGGGACTCGATCCTGGGACTCCAGGATCATGCCCTGGGCTGAAGACAGGAACTAAACCGCTGAGCCACCCAAGAATCCCAAGGGAGTGAGCTTTCACAGAGGCAGGCTCAGCAGCAGGAAAGATTGCTGGGAAAGTCAGAGAGGGCTTCCTGGAAGAGGATGTGTGGCTGACTGCAGGGCTCTTGCTCCTCCCCCAGACTGCATTTCTGGCTGGCTGTACAAATTGTTCATTCTGAGGCTATATCTTGATCTCGAAATGTAAATAGACCAACATCATTAGCAACAGTCACAATCTAGTTTTAGGCAACAGAGATTTCTTTGATCACCGTTCTATACTAAGAGTGAACACACAAGTGCCACGGACCCTGCCTACATGGATGCGGGGATGAAAATAAACATGAACAATCCAAAACTAATGCAACAGTCAAATCCCAGCAGGCCTGTCCTACAGAATATTGACGTGTCCCCCTGCAGCTGGACACTTAATATCATTTCTAATTGCATGCTTTTATGTACGATGAATACCCAAGTTCATAAATCCTTGATCACTGATCAAGGACAAATTCTTGAAAACTAGATGACTAGAGCAAATGGTGTGAACATTTTTAAGGTTTGAGGTTCATTATACTAATAACAACAGCAAACACTATATAGTGCCTTCCAAGGGCCTCTCTCCCTGGTCCTTTACATATATTAACCTGTTCAGTCCTTTTTTCTTTTTTTTTTTTTTTTAAGATTTTGTTTATTTATTTATTTATTTATTTATTTGAGAGCGGGAGAGTGAGTCAGAGCACACAAGCAGGGGGAGCAGCAGAGGGAGAGGGAGAAGCAGACTCCCCAGCGAGCTGGAAGCCTGACACAGGGCTCAATCCCAGGGCCTCGGGACCATGATCTGAGCTGAAGGCAGATCCCTAACCAACTGAGCCACCAATCCATTCAGTTCTTTGATGCACCACCCGGTGTGTGGTATTAATATCCCTTTTTATAGGTGGGGACCCTGTGATCTGTGCATAGTCACCCCGATGGCAAGCAATAGAGCTGCTCTGTGAGCAAGAAGTCTGCTCCCAACTCCAGGCCTCTCAGTGCTGTGCCGTTGTGACTTTTTTCATCTCTGCTATTTAGATGGACATTCCTAAACGATAGATACTATCACATTGCATGTTTTAAAAGTTTATATCAAAGGTACTATATCGAGTATTGTTTTCTGCACTTTTTTTCTTGTTTACTATCATGTGTTCCAGATTTAACCATGTTATTCCGTTGGCTTTCGTTCATTCCCTAGTACTCTGCTATAGAATTAGTCCATCAAATGAGTATATTCTATTAGGTGAACACGCCCCATTCAGTTTCATCCTCCTGCTTATGACCGTGTGGGTTGTTTGCCGTCTTCTCCATTAAAACCAAAGCACCAGCCAGCCTTCTGTATCTGTCCCCTTGTGACACTCAGGAGTTATCCTGCATGGGATTGGGGGAGCAGGTGTGTGTTCAGGGTCCCAGGGCTGTACCGTTCAGTGCACACTCGTGCCAGCCTCTCATGAGAGCTCCTAACACTCCAGGTCCCCAGTAATCCGTGGTACCACCAAATGTTTTAATTCCTACCCATCTGAATATTAGGAAGGCTGGACGCTTTCTTGTGTTATGAGCCATTCAGGTTTCATTGGCTGTGAAAGGGTTTCCAGTCCTTTGTTGGGATGTGAGTTGCAAATACCTCCTCTTGGCCTGTGACTCGTCTTTTCTCTCTGTTTGTGGTGACCCTCACTATTTTTAATGATTATACTTTTTCTCCTAACTTTTTTATTTATTTATTTATTTATTTATTTATTTTTTATTGGTGTTCAATTTGCCAACATACAGAATAACACCCGGTGCTCATCCCGTCAAGTGCCCCCCTCAGTGCCTGTCACCCAGTCACCTCCACCCCCCGCCCTGCTCCCCTTCCACCACCCGTAGTTCGTTTCCCAGAGTTAGGAGTCTTTATGTTCTGTCTCCCTTTCTGATATTTCCTACCATTTCTCCTGACTTTAAAAGAAAGACATATTCATTGTGGAAATTTCAGAAAATACAGGAATGTGTGAAAAAGCAAACAGGGCTCTAAACCCCATGATGATGCTGTGCCAGCAAGACAGCCACACTGTGTGTGGGCCGGTCCCCCCACCCCAGCTGTTCTCCCGATGGGGGAGGGCACGGAGACACGGACAGGCTCCAAAGACAGGTTCCCACCGAGCCTCCTCCCCCAGCATGGACACCAGGCAGCTTCAGCTCCAGAGCTGACCACCTTTCTATGTGCCACACTGCCTTGGACATCTTTTTCTCTTTTTAATGCATTTCCCCCCAATTCTTTTATTGTGGCAAAATACTCTTAAGATAAAATTTACCATCTTAATCATTTTTAAGTGAACAGTTCAGTGGTATTAGAATCCATTCCCACTGCAGTGCAACCATCAACATCGTCCTCCAGAATTCTTTCCATCTTGCAAAACTGAAACTGTGCCTGTTAGACACTAATTAACTCCCCATAACCCCTCCACCCCAGCCCTGTGCTTGTGGTGACCACTGTTGTACTTTCTGTCTCTCTGGTTTTGACTACTTGAGTAAGTAAAATCACACGATGTTTGTCTTTCTGTGACTGATTGACTTCATTTAGCCTCATGCCTTTAAGGTTCATGTATGTTGTAGCGTATGTCTGAATTTCCTTCCTTCTTAAGTCTGAATAATAGTCCATGGTAGGGACACACCATGTTTTGCTTATCTGTTCATCTGTCAGGGGATGCTGGTGTTGCTTCCACGTCCTAGCTGTTAAGAATCTTGCTGCCGTGGACACGGGTGTGCAAATGTATTCTTCCACACAATGGAGGCAACACTGGCTGCATATCCATGGATCCTGCTTTTTCTCTTTCATGTTAAATTGCACTGTGTCACTGGAAGGTCTTCCAAACATGGGTTAAAACGTCTGTGTAGCATTCCATTGACTTCCTGATTTTTAAGCATTAAGACTTTTTTCCAGCTTTTGCCATTGTAAGTTACCCTGCCATGAACACCTTACGTGTAAATCTATAGCCACATTTTGGATTCTTTCCTAAAGAAAAGAATCCAAAGAAGTAAAATAACTAAAGTCAAAAGATAGGAATACTTTTATTGATCTTGAAAACAGCCCCGTATTTTTTAAAATATTTTTTTCTGTTGGGTTGAAGCATATGAAATCCCCATTTTTAGAGCTATGAGTGATTGAGTACTGACAATTTCATGTGGTTTAAGCTGATAATTTGTAGATGTCACTTATGTCCATTTTACATGGTTTGGAATATTCCAGTAGTTTTGAAGGACAGAATTAAAGTCGCCCCCAGGGACAGCCACTGTCAACATTTTGGTATATTTATTTCTGATCCTATTTTCTATACATGTATCTTTTGGGAATGGGGTCAAGGACAGAACGTATATGCTGCTAATTTGGGGGTTGTTGGGGATTTTCTCAATTCTTACAAGACTCTTTTTTTTAACAATCATTTTGTATTTATATCAAAGTAATATATGCCCTGTGGAGAGAAAATTGAATGGTGGAGAGAGCATTAAAAGGAGAGATCACTGGATCAACTCTTCACCCCTCAGCCCTGCTCCCTGTAAAGCAGTCACTGTAACTTGTTGCTGCTGCAAATCTTCTTTTTTAAAATTTTATTTAAATTCAATTATTTAACATATGGTGTATTATTGGTTTCAGAGGTAGAGGTCAGTGAGGCAGCAGTCTTATATAACACCCAGTGCTCATTCCATCACGTGCCCTCCTAATGCCCATCACCCAGTTACCCCGTCCCCCCACCTCACCTCCAGTGACCCTTAGTTTATTTCCTAGAGTAAGAGTCTCTTATGCTTTGTCTCCCTCTCTGATTTCATCTTATTTTTCCCTCCCTTTCCCTATGTTCATCTGTTTTGTTTCTTAAATTTCAAGTATGAGTGAAATCATAGAATTGTCTTTCTCTGATGACTTATTTTGCTTAGCAGAATACCCTCCAGTTCCACTCACATCGTTTGCAAATGGTAAAATTTTTTTCTGATGGATAAGTGATATTCCATTGTGTGTGTGTGTACACGACATCTTTTTTAACCTTTCATCTATCAATGGACATCTAGGCTCTTTCCATAGTTTGGCTATTGTGCACATTGCTGCTATAAACATTGGGGTGCAGGTGCCCCTTGAATCACTACATTTCTATCTTTGGGGTAAATACCCAGTGGTGCAATTGCTGGGTCATAGGATACCTTCATTTTAACTTTCTGAGTAAGCTCCATACTGTTTTCCAGAGTGGCTGCATCCTTCTTACCTCTGGGTCACTCTTCAGTTTCCTAAATAACCCTCCTGGATGCTGTTCACAGACCAGTGGGTAGAGAGATAAGGCCTCGCCTTCTCACCCTGCTTCCCCTCCTCTCCTCCAGATCCCCCCACAGGGTCTCCCCTGGAGCCTGCTGTTTCACTTACTGCGCTGTCAGTGGCCTCTTCCATGCTACTGATTCTTCTCTAGAACGTAGATTGCCTTTGATGTGTGCCATCCCATTGCGTGGATCTGCTCACTCCTCCATCCAGCAGCGCTTCCTGTGGGCCTGCCATGTGCTGGCACTGGGCTGGTGCTGGGCCAGAAGTGGACCAAACTGACATGGTCCCTGCCTTCCAGGGGCTTGCGTTCTAGGGAGCGGGGAGAGCCAAACTGAGAAATGTATCCTGTGCAGATTCCAGTACATGCTGCCAAGAAAAATAAAGCAGGACAGAGAGAGTGTCTGAAAAGGCTGCTGCGGAGAGCCAGAGGAGGTGAGGGAGGGGGCAGATGATCTCTAGGGGAGGGGCATCAGGGGGCACAACTAGTCCAAGGAGGGTATCCCATCAGCTTGATGTGTGGCTGCCCTCGGCCTGAGAGAAGGAAATGCAGTCTGGGAGGGATGGGACAGGCGCCTTGTCGTTTGGGGTCATGGTAAATGACTGTCATGCTTTTGACTCTCAGTAACATAAAGAAGCAAGGGCTGGAGGAGCATCATGATGTGGGGCCAAGGAGAATGGTGACCTGACTTACACTTTAGAAAAGTCACTGTGGCAGCTGCATGGAGAAGAAATCATGAGGCCAAGGGCCAGAGCAGGGAGGCAGCTCATGGCCCGGGGGAGGGCTGCTGCCAGCGTGGCTCCATTCTAGACACAAAGTACAACAGACAGGCTTTGCTGATCCACGCTATGTGAGGGAGTAAGGGTCAGGAATGACCCCAGTTTCCTGGCTTCTGGAAGGAAGAAAGCAGGAGAGGGTGGTTTGCTAGAACAGGGCTGTGCTAATGGGTTGAGTCCATCCCCTGGTGTTGGCCCTGCAGGTACCTGGTAACGCTGCTGGCGTGCCCCTAGTGAGCACTCGGAAGTGTGAGTCCAGACCCTCTTAGCGGCTTAGTGCCTGACCGTCTGGAGTCCTCACTGCAGCCCGGTGTCCAGAGGCCAGCCTCCCGCCAGCGGAGGGAGGGCTCCAGCTTCAGCGTGGTCACAGCCTTCCTCCCTCGTGGGTCTCCACGAGCATCTCTGCCCACTCTGGAATTACCCTACTGAGGGTAAAGCTTCACGTGTTGCCAGCTTGCTTCCCTAACGTGTCCTGATTTCCTTCAAAGCGTCTCCTTCACCTCTGAAAACACTGAGCTGAACATTGTTGTGGGGAGGCATTCTGATTAATTGAAGTGTGAGTGATGATGGGGAAGGTGCTTAGGGACAGGAGCAGGTGTACTAGGCCAGAAGAGGCCGGGGCTGGGGACACCGATGGCACCGCCGGGGCCCACCTCATGGCCCTCCTCCTGCTCTTCCTTGGCTTTGTTGAGAAGCCTATCCTTGGGCAGAGGTGCGCTAGCCAGGAGGACAGGGAGATCAAGGGACTTCTAGGCTGAAAGCATGAGAGTGTGGGGTGTGGGCCCTTGATGTGGGGTGACCATGGATGGCCCGAGGCAGAGCAAGCCATGTGGGGGTTTTCCTTCTTCCTGCTTATCTACAGATGGCTGCGGAGGTGGTGGCAGGGACAGACCAGCACCCCTGCCCTTTGATCTTTGTACCAGAGAGCTTAGTCCCTTTGAGATCAGTGAGACGTCTGAGCAAGGACTTGAGTTAGCTTAGTCGAGGTGGCTGGAATGGGGAGGAGGCTATGGGAGAGCCGAGCCTGTATTCATCATGACATTTCTAAAGTTTCATCCTGGGCTGGTGTTTTTAGTAGAAGGAAAAGAAGTAACAAATAATAGGAATAGTTAATGCATCCTCCTCACGCTCATTAAATATGATACCAGTCATCCTTTCCCTCTAGGGGACGCATGGGAGGCAAGTAATTAAAAGGAGATCACCAAAATGTAATTAAGACAGCCGGCACCACTTCTTGCAAAGGAGGTTCACCGTGAATAATCCCTCGCCAAACCCAGTCCGTTCTTGGAAAAGGAACAACTGGAATTGTAGTTAACATGTTTTGTAAGGCCTTGAGTAGATTGAAAGTATGCAGAGAGTAGAGATGACAATTTTACACCTACTCACAATACGTTTCTTATATTGGAGAGCCTGCTAAATCTGTCCTCCAAAACTTCTATTGATCTGCTGTCTCATATGCCTGTCACACATGACATGTGAAAATCATCTGAGCGCTTCTCAGAACAGATGCTGCATTAATTTCGGATCCTGGTACGCAGCTCCACCGTGGTGCGTGGTCTCCTCCTCGCTCCTTCTGCTGCTTCATTAAGCACCACTCAAAGCAGGGGTCACAGGCCCGGGGCCAGTGCAGATCCACCTGCCCCAGCCCAGGCTTGGTTCCTGTGGTGCCACACTCGGCTTTAAGAGCCACTCAGGGTTTCCTGTGGGTCCAGAGACCTTTGAGCTGGGGGAAACGAAGGGGACCCCTCTTTGCAGACAGGAGCAAGGCATTTGCCTCCCTGCTCCTGCCACACCATCACACCCCAGATGAGAAAAGGTCACCTAGGGTGCATCAAAGAAGAGAAACTGAGATCTTACCCAGCGGCTTAGTTTAAAAGAAGACAAAGGACAAATACTGAATGACAGCTTTGGTACCCTTTGCATATGATTCCCACAAACTGGGTGAAAACGTTATCTGAATTTCCATCCTTGGCAAATACTCCTTTTTCACTTCTGGGGAAAACATTTTACATTCGAAATGCTATGTGCAAAATATAGTTGATCACCTTGTTTTTAGAAAATCATTCTTGCTTAACATTTCTCTTAAGTCTTAAAGTGCACTTTCAGTATCTTCTGTGAATATAAACATACCGCTCAGAGCAGAAATAGAATTTTTAAAAGACATACCAGAAACCCATATAAAATCTCTCTACTTTATTACCATGGAAATAATGGAATTTTTTTAACAAAACGCATCCTTATTTAAGGCAGAGTAATTATTTTGTCACATCATACTGCACGGAGAGCCAATGAGATATTCCCTTACTTTGTGTTTATAATATACAGTCTTCAAAGTCATTCAGTGGTATGTTAAATAATCTGAAGACAGGCTTTTCCGAGAGAGAATTTAAGATTGTAGTTTTTAACCGCAGAAGGAACTATAAAGCCATCAAAATGTTTGTAATCTTTTATGAACATTGTATTTATGTTAGTTGCCAACAGTGTTACTTCGATTTATCTTTCTTTTTATTGTAAATATAATGGTGTCCATGTATTTTTAATGAATGGATAAAAAAATGGGGGAGTTCCCTTTTCAGGAAAGAGCTCTAAGAGTATTGGGGATGAATTAAGTAAAGTATTAAGATGTATCATTACTGTTACTTACTCTTGCTCCTGATGGCAAAAAAGGGTAAGTCCTCTTGATATAATTTCAGTGATTTTTAAATGTTTCCTCTAAATTTCGCTTGCTCTCTACTTGCCAACCAACATTTACCACTTGTTGTTCTAGAGACCACTGAGGGTATGGCAGGATGTGAGGGGGAGCTCAGGCCAACTTGGGCACTTGGGGTGGCCTTGGTGACAGGCCAGGAGGAGGGACTTTTGGGCTCACCGTGCCTAAGCTGAAGGAAGGGGAATACTATCACCCAAGCTTGAATATCGGTGGCACCTCATAGAACCAGACAGACAGGATCCATCTACCTCCCCTCTCTGGGCCTTTGACTCTGGTGAACTATCTGTCTGCCCTACTGGTGGAGAGTCCTGGTACCTTGGCACAAGCAAGTGTCTTTCCTCTGAGCATTGGCGTCGCACCAGACCTAGTGCTGACCCAGTATTTGCACTAATGCAGACAGCCCACTAAAAACCATCTGTAATGATAAAAGCCACAGAATGAAAATAACATTGTTCCAAGAGATGAAGAATTAGGTGTATAACCTGCTAACCTTGACTGCCACTTGGCATACACAGCATCTTTCTTTCAAGGTTAAAAACTATCCCAGATCTTTGTCTGTTATGGCTCCTCCACCCACACATCCTGGGTGGCGCCTGGGTTTGGAGCCACCTCCTGGGAAGGATTTGGGGCTGGGCGCTCTGTTCTAGCAGCTGCCAGGTAGGACGCTGCTGGAAGCAGGACAGGGATGGTCACCAAAGGGAGCGTGGCCTGGTTTCTGATGCCCCTGGCAGAAATGTGCGGGGCGCCACACCAGGCTGGCTTCTCCCTGGGTGGTCACCTTGTCCCCTCTTCTCCATCTAACAGACCCCCTCTCAAACTATTTCAGGCAGACAATGATGTGATCATGTCCAGTCTGCAAGGTTTGGAAGAAGGCATACCCAAATTGAATCTCTAGTAAGGTAGTTACTATAAGTTTGAGTAAATTTTCTCAGACCCAAACATTCCATGCTCCTGGGGGGCAGGGACTGGCTGTTGTCCACCTCTGTGTCCCAGCTCCTCCAAGGCTCCACCCTGTGTCTGTCGCTCCCTCTGGCATTCTCAAAACACTTCCACAAGCGTGCCCTCTCCAATCTGAGTTGGCATCCTTTCTTGATTCCTAGCGTCAGTGGGATGGCACCTAGGTATTCAAAATAGATGGACTGTGGCCTGGCCAGTCCAAGCAGGCCCCCATTCATTTGTCCCTCCAGAGCCACGACAGTCTAATTTAATTACAATGAGTCATTTAAGAACCAGAGTTGAATTGTACCATTGATTGTACAAGGTCATGACCATATCAGGAAGCCAGAAGTCAACCCAAGAAGTCATTGTCCCAAAGAAGTCTTGCAGAGAAAATCCAAAATATAGATGGCACGAGTGTCTTCGTTTTTGTCTTATGCCTAGGTGTTTAACTTGTAGGTGAGCTATTTATGCTCTGGCTTTAGATGCCCCGTTCAGCTGAAAGAATCTTAAGTTTCGATGTTCAGCACAAATGGATAAGAATGTGTGCCAGGCACTGGACCCGCCCTGGGGGCTGGGCAGGTGGGAAGAAAGGTAGACACACTCAACCTGGGAGTGACTACTGCTCCGGCAGAAAGGGCTGTGACCATTTGGTATGCAAACCAGAAAGTTCCATCTCTTGCCTTTTTCGGAGGCCTGAATTTGGATGGCCCAAGCCGAGAGATGAAGAGGAAAGAGCAAGGCACCCACCCCTTTAGTGATTGTACTTGGCCAGTTATGGCCATCTTGTCACCCGCAGTCAGATTCCAGCATCCCTGTGGATGCGCATATTGCTTTGGAGCCGTGCACTGGTCCAAGCCAACCTCCTAAGAGCCTTTTAAGGTGTGGGTAGTATTATTATCCATATCTTGTGGTTGAGGAAAGTGAGGTACAGAGGGATTACAGCATCCGTTCCTGGTCACACAGCTAGTGCGGAGCCAGCAGGCCCACGCTCTTCAAGAGTCCTACTTGGCAGATGGGAGCCGTCCTCACGTGCACTCCGTGGGGCTGCTACTTGGGTTAAGTGGGTTGATGTGGAAAGAGCTTTGCATGGTTCCGAACAGAGCAAACCCCAAATGTTTGCATTCATTATTTTTTTATTCTCTCCTACTTCGGTGAGTGCATGTGTAACATTTAATGTTTAGTAATGATGTGATTATATGGTGTGGAATTTATTTGAGTGGAAGAATTTATTTTAATAGTTTCATAAATGACTTCATCCATGAGTTTATTGAATCATTAAAGGGTCGAAGGGGTGGCTCCAATGTTTGCTTTATTTCTCTGCATTTTATGGCAATTTCACGCTACTGAAGGGTTTGTGAATTGGGCGTTTGCAAAGGCATCCAGATAAATCCTTTGTGAGTGCCGAGCTGTAGGACAGAAGTGAGCTTGGAACCGAAGGAGAAGGAGGATTTACTCTACATCATCAGGGCAAAGACAGGTGCAAACAGTTTTGATGAGTTTGCGCCAAGTCTGGATGTTGGGAGATGGGGCTTCCTGGGCGTGGGGACCCGCATGTGCAGGGACGCAGGTGGGGAAAGGCCCACCCTGTGGCATGAGTAGCATGACTTGAGATGAGGGGAGAGGGAGAAGGGCTCTGGGAGGCAGGCTCAGGGCACGTCTCTCCTCCTTGCTTGCTTCCTCAGGCATCTCCAGAAGCTCCAGTTCCTCTAGAGCAGGGAGTCAGCCTGCCCTCCACTAACCCTGTTCCCTGGGCCTGGACCAGTGCCTGATGCACAGCAGCTAAGCCCTCATCGTATGTGTGAGTTGTCACCTTCCTATTACTGGTAGGTGCTTGAGTTCTCATGCATGTTGTAGGTGGCTGGAATCATGATGGAGTGGGAAGAGCATAGCTTTGACATCAGACCATCTTGAGCTCTATCATCATCAGGAGAGTAGCCTGGGGACCAACTGCAGGAGAGTCTTGACCTCTCAAAGCCCAGGACTGCTTACTCTGTCTAAACAACAGGGCAATTTGAGAATTAGAGGAACTTCTGTAATACCCTAGCCAAGAAGCTGCATGATGGAGGTGCAGTGAGGGGTGGCCTCCAGCACTGGGTCTCAGGGAAACCTTTGTTCAGCTGACCAGAAGCTGGTCTTGGTTACAGCCTTTCCAAAGGAAGCATCTTTGAACTGACCGTTGTTTGTTGCCCATAAAGAATTCTTGCATGGTAAGAGATCTCAGGTCTGGGCAGTGGTCATGCCACCGGGAAACCTTGTCTATGCCTGGAATTCTAGTATCGTTCCCCAACTTCGGCAGACAGCATGCTGGGTTATCAGCACCAATTCACTGATCACTCAAATCTCAAGACCTCCTGATAGACAAGAGTCTGCTGTCACGTGCGTGTCGGGGGGGGCTCTCAGTCTGGCGGTAAGGGTCTGTGGCAGTGTGCTTGCACACAGAGCTTCCACTTTATATTCATCTGGGTTTTTTACGTTCTATTTTTTTGTTTTTTGTTTTTTGACAGGCAGTTTTGCTACTGTTGTTATTTTTAACATTCATTTATTCACTGTAAATACAAATGAAGCTACAGTACAATTAATTTCTTTGCTAATCAAAATATTTGATCAAATGAAGCAATTTTTCAATCCTTAGAAGTAATTATGCTATTCTTTAAAAGGAAGTGGAGGAGTTCTTTACTGAATATTTTTAATTAGGAGTCTTGCTACCTGCTATATTCTTACTCTGAGTTTTAGGATTTTTTTTTTCTCCTATAAGGAATCATAGGAAAACTATGTAATCATATCCCTAAGTATTCAGAACAAAACTTAGGGGAAGAATCATGCAGTCTGATTAGCTAATTTTAACCTTCATTATAGTGAAATATGCCAGCATATTTCTCATCCGACAGCTGGAATGGACTTGCTAACCATGTTGTCTGGCCTTTTGCTCCAGTCGCAAAGGACCCAAGCAATGTGCCCATCGTCAAGGAACACCAATAGCCAGAAAACCATTGGGGCCAAATTGCTTACTTCTTTTCTCTATACTCTGAGTTCACCCATTTTTATTTCTTATTAACTAGACCTTCAGAGCTGTATTGGTCAGCTATCAGTAGGTAACAAACAACCACAAAACCTCCATGACAATGAGCATTTATTCCATTTTTGCCTCTGTAGGGTGGCTGATCCAGGCTAGCCCAGCTCGGTTGGCTTGCCTGGGACATCTCTGGTCCACGTATTCTCACCTCCTCAGGCCGGTGCTGTGCCCAGGGCCTGTTCTCAAGGCAGCACCCCCAGCCCAGGAGGGCTTGCCCAGTCACACAAGTGCTTTTTATATTCGTTGGCCACATTATACTTACTGACATTCCCTTGCCCAAAGCAAGTCCCATAGCTGAATCCAAAGCCATATTCCCACCTTCTTCAGTGGGAGGAACCCCAAAGTCACATGGCAAAGGACATGGACACAGGGAGAGTTGTGGAGAGTGAGCCTTGAATGCAGTATTCCGCAGGAAATAATGTATGCGTACCTCCGTTTCCTGCTCTCCTGGATTATTCGACAACAGTCCACCTCTTCCCTATTGTGTTCTCTCTTCCTGTTATCTAGAAGAGTTGTTTGGAATATGACTTAGTGGAAAGTTGATTTCATGAGTTAGCCAAGATCGTGGCTGGACATAACTTGACAGGATGCTAGAAGGCTCTTTTCTGGAATCATTCCCTTTTCAAACTGTTGGAAGAAGAGTACGATACATAGCATGTGAGCTAACAAACCCAGTTAACCCTCTGGAGCACATCCTGTCTCCAGCTGGTTCTTGCGATCAGCTTAACTCTTTCCCCAGGTGCTGCTCCCTCCCCTTGGTTTGGTCAGGTTTGGGCTAGGTCAGCAAGCTTCTCACTTGGAGCTCCCCCCACCCCTTCAAGTGTGCGTTTCTGCAGCAGAGAGACAGGCTAATTCATCTTTATCTCAGACGGGTTGGTACAGTACCTTCCTGGAATAGATGGTGTGCTCCCCGATTGTGTCAGGCTTCTCCTGGATGATTCTTCCAGGGCACTTCTCTTCCAGTGCTGTGGCTATCACTGCTTTACAGATGGAGAACCAACCCCCAGAGAAATGAAGTGATTTCCTTGAAGTCACCAGCCAGAGGATATCAGAGCAGTGCTGTTACTCAGCCATCCTAAATCTGAGCCTGTGACTCTGCCTCTAGCACCCTCTGCTGCCCAGTGCCCAGGGCAGCTGGTCAGAAGACCAGGGCTTCATGTACCTGGGCTCCTGCCCAGGCTCCTGGGGTACGTGACCACATCTCCGACCTGGTTTCCACCACCCTGGCAGGTGGCTTGACCTACAGGCACTAGCATGGGCCAGGTTGCCTTTGTGATTACTCATATAGAAACGTGTTAGCTGGGAGCTGGGACTCAAACCCAGGTCTGTCAGACTCAGGCAAAAATATCTGGAATAACAGCTCCCAGGAGCAGCAGCAGCAACAACCGTGGCCCATGTTTGCTAGGCATGGGGCCAAGCACTGTGTAGTGTCATTTTGTTGAAATCCCGGGCCTGCCTTTTGAGATGGTTTTGTTTTTATCCCTGGGAGGAAAATGAGGCAAAGAGGGGTGTGTGTCTTCCTCAAGTCACAAGAAAAAGGCAGAGCTTAGCTCCATTCAGCTCTGGCCAGCCCCAGAGCCCTTGGTTGATGGATGACTGTCCTCGCCCTCCACGGCACCCACTGCCTGAGCAGTGTCCCTGGCCGCTATACTCCATCCAGGTCTGTGACTGAGGTTACCAGGGCCGCTGCTCCAGCTGTGCTCCCGCAGCAGCCGGGCAGGCCGGCCCCTTCTTCACGTGCTGGTGCCAGGTACACAGAGATGGCAGGTCTGACCTGGCCTGGGAGGAGGAACATGGGCTAGGGATCCCAGCACTGTGCCTACAGGGCTCTCCCCAGCTCTTCAGCTAGAAGCTATGTGCGCTGGGAGAGACCCCAGTCAGTGCCCAAGACTGTGTCAGAGATACCAGGCTGCAGGACAGAGAAGAGCCCTGGAGCTGGTTGGAAGGCATGGGCCCCAGATGAATTCATTGTAGGCCCGTGCTCGCTTCTCTATGACCCCCACCCAGACTTCCTCCCTCTGACCGCTATCCACCCAGGCCACCTTCTTCTGACCCCCACCTAGACCTTCTCCCTCTGACTCCCACCGACCTAGGCCACCTCCCTCTGACCCCCACCCAGACTTCTTCCCTCTGACCCCCACCGAGACCTCCTCCCTCTGACCCCCCTCCACCCAGGCTGCCTCCCTCTGACCCTCTCCACCCCAGATCTCCTCCCTCTGACCCCCACCCACAGGGGCAGCCTCTTGGGTGATTCCATGCAATGGCAGGGTTTAGAACCACAGGTTTAGACTGTAAAACTGTGCCGTGCTTTTTACTAAATGAGATTATGGATCCATTTGAAACTGAAAAGCACTCCGTGTTATTTATAGGCTCTTTGATGATTGTGTGCTTCGTTTATTGGGACCTGATTTCTTCTACATATTCTGCTAACATTATAAAGTCACAGAGGGGACCAGGAGTTCTCTTCTTGGCCGTGGTGGTCCATATTTCTCTGCAACATCAAGAGGGACAATTGTTTGGTAAAACAAGGCTCCATGAATGCCCTTGAGTAGATGAGAGAAAATTCCTTCAAAATATATTACTCCTTCTCTAATCAGGTCAGACCTATGATATGTAAGATTCCACTTTTTTTTATTATTATTGTTGTTTTTTAAAAGTGTCCAGAACAGCCAGGTGTGCAGACAGGTGTCAGATGAGAGGCCACGGGCGGGAGCACAAGGGGCAGGCTCTGCGGCTCCTGTTCCAGACAACAGTGTGGACAAAGGTGGGTGCCCAACGCCTGGTCCCTACCCTGTAGTTCTTGGTGTCACAGCTCTAATCCTAGCCTGAGGATGCCTTTTATGGAAAGCCTAGTTAGTATTGAAAAGTGACATTTACATCAGAAGATAGTGGTGTCTTTTCTGATTAGGAGAAACATTCCTTCTAGTTATAGAAAAAAGCACTATTTTTTCCCCATTCAGATATAATGATCACGTGAGAAGTGCCAGGGACACAAAAGCGCCAGACCAAGAGCCATCTGTTCTTCCCTGGCGTCTTCAGTCACTCGGAGCGAGGCTGTTTGGTGGCTGAGTGGCTTTGTTAAAAAGCAGGACGAGAACCAGAATATGGGCGCCTAACAGATTCCGCTCCTATGTGCCCTGATGGAAGAGCCAAGAGGCTCTGCCCCTGACAGGCCGCCGAGCTCTGGGCCATGTGGCAAGAGGAGCAGGACGGTCACGTCTGTGAGCCCAGGGACCCCCAGGTCAGCAGTGCATCCCTGGTCACCGAGGGGATGATGGTGGTGCCGCAGGGAGTGGCGTTATTGGTGATCTCTGTTTATTCTTTGTACCATTTTTGTAGTTCCTGAGTTTCCTGCAGTGAACACACAATAATTATTTTTGCAGGCAGCAGAAGAATTTTTTAAAAGATTTTATTTATTTATTCATGAGAAACACAGAGAGAGAGGCAGAGGGAGAGGCAGAGGCATCAGGGAGCCTGATGTGGGACTCGATCCCAGGACCCCAGGGTCATGACCTGAGCCAAAGGCAGATGCTCAACCACCGAGCCACCCAGGTGCCCCCAGAAGAACATTTCTGTCAGCAAAACTACCTTGGTGAGAAGTTTTAGTCACCCACATGCTTATGTGCCTGGACAGGAAATCGTGCTGCTTTGTTCTCCTTGAGAGTGTCCATGTGTGCCCCTGGCCTCCCGCCCTCCTGGCCCAGGAGAGGGTGGGGGGCCTCCGGCTTTGGCTCAGGGCCTCTGGGAAGAGCCCTGACTTTGCAAGCCAGCTGCCTTTATTGCTTTCCTGACTGCAGGCGTCCTCAGCCTCCCCACCTTGCCGAGTGAGGATGTGGCCTTGGGCTCTGGGTTTTCAGCTGACTTCCACCTGCACTTCCTTCGCTTCCCAGATCAGTCGTCTCCTCCTGAGGGAGGCCAGTTGTGTTCACGGCAGAGTGCCCCCTTCCAAGTGCACACAACCGGCTTAGAATCTCTCTGCACGCCGTCAGACTTTGCCCTGGTGTCTCTCTTCCCCTCCAGACTCCACCTGGGTAGAGATCTTATGTAGGGATTACCTCCCCGGTATCTAGAAGAGTGCCTGGCACACAGCAGACATCCCACGAGTGTTCGCAAAAGACTCAGGACGGTACTCCCAGGCTTGCAGTGAGCATTCATTCTCTGTGAGGGCAGTGTGTGCACGTGTGCCACATGTGTGCCCAGCACAGGTGCTCACCCATCCCCCTGGGGCTTTAGGACTCCAGTGTTACTCAGATCCATGCACAGGTGGAGAGCAGGGGTGTGACTCACAACCAGACTGTCCCAAGCCCCAGACATCAGGACCCCTGACTGTCAGGGACAGCAAGCCCCCACCTAGGGAACTCCAGTCATCCTTCTGACTTTGCTTCGCTTCCCTCTCTACCCAGAGAACAAGCGTTAATACTCTGTGTGTGTGTATGTGTGTGTTTATGCATGTGTATGTGTGTGCACACATCACACATGGTCATTGGGACCACTTTATGGTCCTTTTCCACTTAGTACCTCACAAACATTTTACCATATTATTAAATTATTCCTTAAAAGATTCTTAATAGCTACACTGTAATCCACCCTATAGAAATATCATATCTTGGGGCACCTGGCCTGGGTGGCTCAGTTAGTTAAACGCCCAACTCTTGATTTCAGCTCAGGTCATGATCTCAGGGTCTTTATGTTAGGCTTCATGCTCAACAGGGAGTCTGCTTGAAATTCTGTGTCTCCCTCTGTGTCTGTTCCTCCCCCCTACTGGCGTACACTCTCTCAAATATGTAAGTAAAATCCTAAAAAAAAAAAAATTTTAAAGGAAAAGAAAAAAAAGAAATCTATAACTGTTTTCCTACTGTCAGACATCTAAAGTGTTGCCAATTTTTTAAAATCTTGTCAGTTTTGTAAATAATCCTGTAATGATCATAATTCCATGAGCTCACCTTGTTTATTTCCTTAAGGAGAGTCCTAAAAGGAAAGGTTCTAAGTCAAAAGGTAGGAACTTTTTATGGCTTCAGATAAATTATTCCACCTATTCCAGTAATGATATCTTCGATCAAAAATGTGCCAATTTGTTAGAAGAAAAAAATTGAGTCTTATTTTCATTTCCATGTCTTTGCATCTTGTCAAGGTCAGAGCTTCTTAACCAGGCCCAGAGCAGAGTGTGGGGAATCCTCCCACTTCATTCATTTTATTGGTTGTGACGTTTTCCATTGTATAGGTGCATTGTTTATTCATTCTTTCTTTGAACAAATATCAAGATCCCACTGTGTGCCAAGCCTGTGCTAAGCACTTGGGAATTCAGCAGTGAACAAAAGACTAGAGTCCTTGCCTTCATGAGGTTTCTCTTCTGTTAGGGTGAGGAAGACAGTTAAGACGTAACTATATAGGAGATCAGAAAGCAATAAGCACCATGAACACAAGCAAGAAGAGGGGAGGGGGATGTGGGATGTGGTTCAGGAATGTTCTAAAAACCCTGAAGGACATGTGAGAACAACAAGTGCAAAGGCCCTGAGGCAGAAAGGCACTTGCTGCATTTGAAGCAAAGCAGGAGGCCTGGTGGCTGTGAGCAGAGTGAGCAAGGAAGAGTCACAAGTGAGGTCAGAGAGTATTGGGGATGGGCCGGGAAAGGCCATTGTGAAGCTCTGCCTGTTACTCTGGGCAATAAGTGAAGGCTTTTGAGAGTTTTGCTTGATCTTATTTGCACTTTAGAAACATCATCCTCAGAGGAGAATGACTATGGCTCTGTGATTATGGCTCTGCCCTTGCTTATCCCTCCATCGAGAGAACAAGTGTTAGTACTTGTGTGTGTGCGTGTACATATACTTTAAAAAGATCATCCACAGAGGAAAATGACTGCGCGTGGAAGCAGGGAAACAGTTGCTGTCCTTGGTGCAAGAGATGATGGTGGCTTGGGCCAGGAGGTGAGGATGGAGTGGTCAGCTTCCAGATAATGTACTGAAAGCAGAGCCACCGGGACTTGTGGGTGGTTTGGAAGTGGTGGTAGATATTTCACAGGTGACTCCAGGCCTAAAGCTACTGGGAAGACAGTCTCCGTTTGCTGAGGCAGAGACCTCAGAAGACTGGTTTGAAGTTGATGAGTCAAAGACAAGAAAGAATTTTCCTTTATGGAACTTGGATGTTCTTTCTTGCTTATGAGGTCACTCTTACCCAAAGCCACCTTGGAGTCAGCCACACCATTCCCTACTACTTTAGTGGTGTTCTGGCTCAGCCACAGTTAGGGACCTATTTCTCACCCACTAACAGCCTAATAAGCAGGTGGCCACTGATTTCCTTGCATGTTTCTAAACCAAGCTATTCTACTCTGATCATATCAAGTTTATGGCATTTTAATATCTGGCAGGTCAAAAACTTCATTGCTAGCCTTTCCCAAGAATTTTGTGGCAATTCTACATTTATTTTCCCATATCAACATTAAGTTCCCTGTGTCTGATGATTCTCCCAAATAGTCATTGAGATTTTTATTAGGATTTTATTAACTTTATTTATAATCTGAGATCGTTTGAAATGGAGACTTCACACCTGGGATCACAGTACACGTCCCTTTGTATTCCAACCTTGCTTTGATATGATAGCCCCTCCATAGAACGTGCACAGCTGTCCCCATGTATGCTTTTATATGAAGTTTATCCCAAAGTACTCAAGAGTTTATCACCAACGTAAGTGTAGGTTGTTTTCACAATACAATTTCTAACGAGTTATAATTACTGCCCCAAAAATGGTAGGGCTTTTTTGTATTTTTGGCTTTATTCCAGCCACTTTACTCACTGTCTGAGGATTTTCTAGTTGTACAGTCACATCCACAAATCCTGATGAATCTTGTTTTTCAACATCCATACTGATTTCATCTTCTTGTCTTATTTCGAAAGCTGGAGCCTCTAAAAATGTGAATAGAACTGACAATGAGCGTGCCTATCTTGTTTCGGACCTTAATGCCTTAATGCTTTAATGTGTTACCCATTTAATATGTTTGTAGGTGATGTCTGACTAATCCTCTCACTTAGGGAGAGAGTATTACACATAGGAGCTTCATTTCATTTCTATGTGGTATAGCTATTTTATTCTTTTGTATACCATTTCTATCAGGAATAGCTGCTGAATTTTATTAAATGCCTTTTTGCCATCTGGCAATACGTGAGCTAATGTAAGGAATTGGAAGGACTGCTGGTTCTTGAAGAATTCTTATACTTGGAATAAACCCTCTTGATTTTTGATTTAAAAATAAATGTTTTAACGTCTTCACATTAGTGTCCCTAAATTAGGTTGGTTTATATTTTTCAAGTGTTTATCATATTTTAGAATTAGGGAAATATATAATGAGTTGGAATACTGTATATTCCTTTGTGTGTTCTGGAATAATTTGACTAATATAAAAATTATCTGTTGTTTAAAAGTGAGATAAAGCTTGCCCTTAAAATCAGCTAGGATTGGCACCTTTTTAGTAATAGATGGTAGCTCTTTTAACAGTTTTTTCAATTTCTTTTATGGGTACCTGTCTATTCAGGCCTTTTCCAGTCCACTGGGAAATATAAAAGAATATTTATATAATACTCAAATTTAGTAATCTCTATTTTGCTTAAAAATGATTCTGTTTCCTCTGGAGTTGAAACCATATTAACCCAGGGTTGCAAAATCTACTTTGTAAGAATTCTCTTATATCTGTTGGTAAAATGAGAGGATTTCCTATTTGTTTTGTGTTTTGAAACTTTCAAAGAGCTCTCGCATATCCCATCTCGTGTTAGCCCTTATTCCTCCTGGATAGATGAGGAAACCAAGGGGGAAGGGGCCTAACGGCTTGCACAGGGCCACACGACATATTAGAAGTAGAATGTGGCCTCAGACCCAGGACTCCTCCCCCTCCTCATCCTAGACTTGTCCACCCACGTCCTTCTCCATTGTGTCCACTGGGGGCCCATCCTTCTCAGGCACAAAGTGCCAAGTGTCAAGACAGACTTTGAGTACAACTTGTCCTTCCAGAGGAGGAGGCTTCTTTGCAATCTGAACACCGACACCCCTTGGAATGTTTAGGGAAACAACCATGTGCTTAGCTATGGAAGGTGAGCTGTAACTGTTGGGAAATGTATCATATCTGCAGAAAGGGTCCGTCTTATTTTCTAGAATGGGAAAAGAAAGGCATTCACTTGCTTTGAATGGCTCCAAGTGGATGTATTTTAAAGCTTCTGTTGACCTTTCTGTGTTTGAAGATGAGACAGGCTGTGGTCCAAGTGTGTGGGGTCGTGTTCTTGAGGATATTTCCAGCAGCATCCTGTGTTTGATGCAACTTCATAAAGTAGCGTTATACTATCCTAAAGGATAGTAACACAGAAAACCTGTGTTGCTGTGGAATTGCTGAAAATAAGACATGACCAAGTCTTAATACTAGTTGGGGGGATTAAACGTGAAAATCTTTAAAGGTCTTAGCACAGTGCTACGAGTCATGAGAGCTGTTACAGCTAACAGTCACGACAGGTTTTGATGGAGGAAGTGCACCAGATTCCAGAATTCACCCTGGTTGGGAGACCGCTCTCATGCATCATCAGCTGTGTGTTTTCATGGAGCCCAGTGTCCCCTTCCATCCCACAGACTCACTCCTTCTTCAAACTTCAGAAGCTGAGCTGCTGAGGCAGCCACCACAGGTCTGGTCTGGGGGCCTTTTTCTCGCGGCAAGTAGGTGGATGTAGGGCTGCTTCCCTGGGCCTGCCCACTCCCCCCTGACCCCTGGCCTCTCACAGGAGGCTTAGGGCATAGCTGGTCTTTGAGCCCTGGTCTCCCAAGTCTGGCTTCATCATGAGCTCAGTCTGTCCTCCTGACTGGCCCCACGGTGAACACAGACATCCTTGTCATCTTAGCATCAGCTGGTGATCACTGAGTAACTTCCTTGTCTGCTATTCCTGCTGTCCCACCTGTCCACCACCTGTCCTGCCTGTCCACCATAGTGGTCATCACCCTATATGGAACGTGGGCTGTGATCCTCCCCAGGCTCCTCCCTGCTCATCTTGCCTGGCCCTCCTGCCAGCACATAAACCTATACATCCAGTAAGAAGGTCTATTTCTACCCCCTTTCCCCACAGACTGTTCCTCCTCCCTCCAGAAAGCAGCTGTGAGCCCAGGCTGCAGCTCGTCCCTCCTTCAGGCTCCTTGGCACCATGGACAGCACCCCGAGGCCCTGCCCTGGGCCTTGGACTGTCCCAGGGAGAGGTCTAGAATGCCAGGCGTCAGGAGACCTGTTCCCCTGCCCTGCTCAACCTGCAACCCCCCAAATTCTGCACTTGCCAGGATTAAATCCCTGTGGGCCTCGAAGTTTTAGGCTTAAGGGAACATTTAGCCAGCAGTGGTGCTGCAGCATCATGTAGTAAGGGCCATCAAAACTGCCTTTCCAGTCCTAACTGCTCTGTGTATAAATCCACTACACTGATGTCCAGAAATAAAAGCAGTCGGAGACGTGTTCATTCCCTTATCTCAGAGGGGACACTCACTGTGTGTTTGTGAAGTGAATCAAAAGACAGACCAAATTAGTGAATGGATGAGAATAAAGGTCTGCCCTCCCCAGGGCCAGCTCCACACGTCCCCTTATAGTGGCCCTGACTCACTGGGGCTCCCTCCCCATGGCGAGGGAGCCCAGGCCTCCCCTTCAGCCAAGTCCGAAGCTCTGGTTGGCTCCTGTCTGAGACCCACATCTGGGTGGCACTTTTCCTCACCAAGCTGGGGGTCCCCTGGGACCTGCCGGGGATGGTGGGCCCAGAGCCACGAGATGATTTCTTACTTATTAAATGGATCTAATTTTTCCCCCCCAGACTGCTGCCGAGTGGGCTGAGAAAATGCCCAAAGGCCCACCGCCCACATCTCCTCCCAAGGAAACAGCAAACCAGGAGCTGCTGGCTCAGCTCCACAAGGCGGTGGGCTCCCACTACCATGCGATCGCTCAGGAGTTTGACAACTTCGACACCATGAAAACGTACACGGCCTCCAAGGATGAATTCAGGGCCATTTGTGCTCGCCATGTCCAAATTCTGACAGATGAGCAAGTAAGAAATGCATTTGGTTCTTCATCCTCAGCAGTGGCTTGTATGAGCATCAGGCCAGAGTTTAGGGCTGTTCTCTATTTTAAAAATACTTGAGGGGCTTGGGGGGTTTTGTTGTTTTGTTTTCAGTCTTGCTAACGAAAGAGGAGTCACAGGAGCCTCTTGTTAGTGTAACAAGTATGAATTGCACGTTTTCAATCAGGGTGCAAATAATATCACTTTTTTTTTAAGATTTTATTTATTCGACAGAGAGAGAGAGCACAAGCAGGGGGAGGGGTAGAGGGAGAGGGAGAAGCAGGCTCCCTGCTGAGCAAGGGAGCCCGACATGGGGCTGGATCCCAGGACCCCAGGATCATGACCTAAAGGCAGATGCTTCATCGCCTGAGCCACCCAGGTGCCCCGCATCACTTTTATTTTTAAAATCAGATTAAACTCAGCCCTGGTGACCACTCTCCCTCTTCCTTCTCTGGATGATCCTTGGGCTGTGTGACCCAAAGAGGCAGCCAGTCTCTCCCCACATCTGAACAGGTCAACAAAGAGCCTGTGAGTTGCTCTGGACCTCCCATGTCCCCTCTCGCTGCCTCTCCCAGGTTCTGTTGCCAGTGCTTTCAGATGCCCTGGGGATCCTGCCACGGGCATGCTGGTGACATGCCCATCCCACAGGCTGGACCCAGGCCACCCTCTCTGAGGCCCTCTTGCCCATCACAGAGCCCCCAGCAGTTTCCTCCTCAAAAACTGAACCGTGTTCTTTTTAGCTCTGGCAACCTGCTGCACTGGGCTTCCATGGCCTTCCAGGGCCAAGAGCAGCTCCCATCAGGATGGCATCTTGAGGGCCTGCCTTGCTTATTGACTCCAGTCAATATCACTAAATGCTAGTGCCGTTGGGGAGCAGTTCCCTGGGTGGCTTAATCTCACTATGACCCAAACACCAAAACAGAGCCTGGCACAGACCAGGTGCTCAACAAGTCCTGGTGGGTGGGTAGTGTCACCGGTTTAGTGTCCACATTCTCCATCCCCATGGTCCAGTGGCCGAACAGCTGGGATAACACTGAGTACCAGTGACCTAAGCATGGAAGCAGAGTTCCCTCCCCAACAGATAATGCATCACTACAAGCATTCTCCACTTATCGAACAAGCCGGTGCCCTATCCCCAGAGAATAACTGGTGAAAACTGAAATCCAAAATACTTCCAAAAGTAACCCCACCTCCTTTCTTGCTCTGATGCTGCTCAGGCTCAGCTTCGGTAGCTTCCTGCAACTCCTGGATGGGAAGGTTACTCTCTGCTCCCAAGTTGGGTCACTCTACCCTAAGGCCTCATTTTCTTGGGGTTTCAGGATTAAGGACTAAGAGTATTCACAGGGAGGGATGATCATCACACCTGACCCTCTCCCCACTCAGGCCTCTGCACTCCCCACCCTACAGAATGAATTCATTAATAATTAATAACATGCATGTCAGATTTCAGTTTCCTAAAATACCACTTTTTTTAAAAGCATCATGATCACTTTTGCTAAAGCAAATTAAAATGCTTTTCCCCAACAGTTTAGTCCCATAGATCATCAAAGCTGAGCGAGATCGCTATTTGCAAATACTTCTCTCCATTACTATAAATGGATAGAAACCTTTAAAATTAATCCAGTTGCATTTGTTATGCTATGGGGCCAACTAACAAAGGTTTTAATAATAAAGATTTTTCATTTCATCTAAATGAGTAAAATTTTACTCTAATTATCGATATAAATTAATGACATGCTGGCATATCTGGCATTTATAACAGAGAATTGGGTTTTAATTGTCCACTAGGAAAGCTCCACCATCCCCAGCACATCAAGCCCCCCACCTCTCCAACAAAATCAAGCACTTATTTTTAAATGCTGTCTTCTAAAAATACACAGACACATCTCAAATATAGTCTGCATCATCAAGGGCATCAAAGTCTGGCATAAGTACCATGGTTTAAGTTGGGTGATGATTAGCAGAAATTGTGCTCTATTTGGGGCTGGCACACAGAAAGCCAAAGTCACAAAGATCCACACATATTCTCTCCTTGCATGCATCATATACCGTGTGACCTTCTTTCTTGGATGATACAGTGTCTGTAGGGGAGACACAGAAGTAATTCGGCTTCTGTAACATGTCTAGACCTCTCTTGCCATCATTCAGAAGGGTTCCCTGTAGATACTGGGCATCTCCAGCCATGTCAACCAGCAGCCAAGTAGAGATCTTGTGTCTTGGTTTATCTGCATTATAAAAAGTATCTCGTCCTACAAAAAAAAAAAAAAATCCTCTCATGAATCTGAGAGGTCAGCTTTCTTGACTTACAGAGTTCTGTAAGTAGGGCAAGTGCCACATCTTCTGAAACCTTTTGGTCTAATTAACCTTTCAGAAAAGCAGAGTGACTTTCCGAGCAGATGGAGTTGGAAACTGATGGGTCTTGGTGGGTCTGCTGAAAGCATGTTATAAAATATAAAAGGCCATAGGAACTGGGTTCACTTGGATATGACTTAAGAAGATAGGGACCCATGGAGAGAGCCTCTTTGGGTGAGGCAATTTCTATCAGTCCTGGTAACTGCCTAAGAACTTGGCTATATTTGCAGCTATGTTAGGGAAAGGAACCATTAAACATTTCTGAACATTTCAGATGTGGTATTTCTTAAACAGACACCTCTCGGAGGTGAGACGAACACAGGCAAAGAACAAACAACCCTTCAGGCAGGCAGACCTGGGTTTCAGTGCTGCGCATCTGCACTTGTCCAGCTGTGTGACCTTGGACAAGTTACTCAACCTTTCTGAGCTTCATTGTCTTTCCCTATGAAACGGGAGTTCACAATACTCTTGAAGCTCCAGGTGCCTTCCCCTCCGACTAGGCTGCAATTCAGCCTTTCCTCCTTCTTTTTTTTTTTTTTTTAATATTTTTATTTATTCATGAAAGACACAGACAGAGTGAGGTAGAGACATAGGTAGAAAGAGAGGCAGGCTCCATGCAGGGTGCCTGATGTGGGACTTGATCTCAGGACTCCAGGATCACATCCTGGGCCGAAGGCAGGCGCTTAACCACTGAGCCACCCGGGCATCCCTAGCCTTTCCCTTCTTTGCTCATTGCTATCTCTCCCTGCCCCTGCCCCCCTTGCATCTAGTTCAGGGGGCACCACTCTCAGGACTCAGGTGGAGCCGAGCTGAGGAGACCCTTTCCTGACCACGCCTATAGCTGACAGAACTGACCACGCCCCACTTTGGCCTCCCCCGTCCACCTTGAGCCCTCGGTCACCTCACTGAGCTCACAGGACACTCTTGCATCTTCTTCAACACAAAGCCACCTGAATGATGTAGCAAGTGCCTGAAGGCGGCGTGCATCTGCTCCTTCACTTATCCGGGGTCCTCTGTGCACAAAGTGGTGATGTTAGGTCCTCAGCAACCAAGGCAGGCCTACCCCCTGATTCCTTTGAGCTTGCATCCACAGCGGGTAGAGGTTACATGCCAGCGGTACATTACAAACTGCTCCCTGCTGGGATGGGGTGGCCCGGCCTAGAATGAACATCAGGTTGGTTTCCCTGAGGACATGATGTTGGGATCATGGGAGTTGCCACTGAGAGGAGACAGGAGAGAGCAGTGCAGGTGGAGGGAACATTCTGGAAGCAGGAGCAGAAAGCATCCTGGATGAGATGAGGTGTTGTCAACCAATGGGCACCACAGGCACACCCCACCCTCGTGGGGTCTGTGCTCTTTTAGGGGCAGATAGACAGCAAGCAGAATGTGTGAGGCAAGGGTGTTGGTGAGAAATGCCATAGGGTCCTCTGAACACTGAAAAGAGGGTAGTGGCAGGGCACTGGGGTGGGAGCATTTGAGTAGGACAGTAAGGGAAAGCTCCCTGAGAAGGTGGCATCTGAGTAAAAGCCTGGGAACAGAGGAGGTTGGGTGCACAGGATAAAGGGGGAATAAACAATGGGAACCCAAAGGACAGAGGGGCCATGGACAGAGGCAAGGTGCTGTGGATGGGGGCTGGGGGGAACCACTAGGGTCCCACAGATCTCTCTACACACAGCCACATCTGTCATCTACTTCTACTTCTGGTTTAATCTTCTTTTTTAAAAAAATTTTATTTATTTATTTATTTATTTATTTATTTACTTACTTACTTACTTACTTACTTACTTACTTATTCATGATAGATACAAAGAGAGGCGGAGACAAGGCAGAGGGAGAAGCAGGCTCCCTGTGGGTAGCCTGATGCAGGACTTGATCCCGGGACCCGGGGATTATGCCCTGAGCCAAAGGCAGACCCTCAACCACTGAGCCACCCAGGTGTCTCAAGACAGTGCATTTTATTTTTTTTTAAGATTTTATTTATTTATTTATTTATTTATTTATTTATTTATTAATGAGAGATACAGAGAGAGAGAGGCAGAGACACAGGCAGAGGGAGAAGCAGGCTCCATGCAGGGAGCCCGACATGGGACTTGATCCCGGGTCCCCAGGATCATGCCCTGGGCTGAAGACAGCGCTAAACCGCTGAGCCACTCGGGCTGCCCCAAGACAGTGCATTTTAAAAAATAGTTTCCATCTCTTCTTGCCCATCTGTTCATGCATGTTACACACCTTTTCTACTAGATCCACTAACATATTCACCACAGTTGGTTTGAAGTCCCTGATAATGCCCACAAAGGGGTCCTCTCTGAATCTTGTCTATTGATTGCTGTATCTCTTGACCATGGGTCAGTTTTCCTTTTGTTTGTATATCTCAATTTTGTTTCCTTCTTTTTTAAAAAAAAAAAAAAAAGATTTATTTATTTATTTATTTATGAGACAGAGAGAGAGAGAGAGAGAGAGGGGCAGAGACACAGGAGAAGGGAGAAGCAGGCTCCATGCTGGGAGCCCGACGCAGGACTTGATCCCGGGACTCCAGGATCATGCCCTGGGCCAAAGGCAGGCGCTAAACCGCTGAACCACCCAGGGATCCCCATTTTTTTTCCTTCT
This sequence comes from Vulpes vulpes, assembly GCF_048418805.1. Classification (NCBI taxonomy): domain Eukaryota; kingdom Metazoa; phylum Chordata; class Mammalia; order Carnivora; family Canidae; genus Vulpes; species Vulpes vulpes. The sequence goes on from NC_132795.1 coordinate 52,343,621, forward strand.
TATTGAAACCCAGCATCATCTGAAAAGGAAGAATAGAGTCAGAGTTATAAATAGTGTTGATGCCTAAAAATGGGCACACCTCTTCTTCGGTCCGGCCATGAGCATGGGGGTGTTAATGAGTCAGTCTGGTCGGCAGCTGGGCTTTGTTGGAGTGTGTTGCTGCTGTCCTTACCCTGAGGGTGCCCGGTGCACGGGCTCAGACTCCTCCAGCAGGAGACAGCCATCACTGTGTGTGGGGTATGGGCCTGGGGGGGCCAGGTAGCTGCTCAGGACTCGTACCCTGTCTCAGCTGTCAGCGGGCCCTACACCTCAGGCCACAGGATGGTGTCTCCTCTGCTCTTGGTGCTGATTACTCAGTGTCAGGCTTATGCAGGATGGTGGTATATCTGGTTTAGGCCAGGCCTGTTCTCCATGTTCCTGCCCCTGTACACCCGCTCTGTGGCATCAGACTCCACCTTGTCTCTGTCCTGGATCTTGGACAAGAGGGTTTCCTACTCCTCTCCAGGGGCAGCTGACCTCTGATCTTTGCTTTGTATAGGTACAGGTCCTGGGGTTGCCACCCCTCCTCCAGGGCTTTGCTTGCACCCTTCCCCCGGGGCCATGGATCTGTGGCTGGGCCCTGACAGAGAGTTTCCTACCCACCCAGAGGCAGAAGGGTTTGCTTCTTCTTTTCCTACCCTAGGGGGGGTCTCGGTCTTGAGTGGGTTTGCTATGCCCACCCCCCACCTCCCACTCCAAGCAGCTTCAGACTTTCACTTCTGTCCCGTGTCCTGTGCATTCTCTGGAGCAGCAGAGGCGGGAGGAGAGTGTGTGAGTGTGAGCATCCCCTGTGCCTGAGCCCCTGGTCATTGCAGCCTCATGCACCAGCCCATGTTTGCCCTGCACGAATCTGTCAACGTTTTAGCCGATTTCTCCCCGAGCTCTGCTACACATGACAGCTGGTTCATCTGGCTGTCTTGGAGACTTGGGGCTCCGTGGCATTCAGTCCCCTGGGCTCCCTGGAGCCTCAGCTCTCCGATGGGCTCTAGAACGGTGCTGATTTTGTGGATATTTGGCTTTCTCTGGTTAGGATGGGAGTGGGGTTCTCTGGGAGCTTTCCACATCACAGAAATGGACCCCAAAGCCAGATATTTTTAAGTGTTCAGAAGGTGGTTCCCAGCTCCGCGTTTGCAGGGGACATTTCAGCAAGTGCACGTTCTGACACCGTGAAGTGGAAACTTACTCGCTGTCAGCTCGTTCACAAACCACCAGAATTTTGCCCGGGTTTCATGCCCAGCTCACAAACCTGTAATTTTGGAGTGCCATCTCGTGGTGCCCATCTCCGGTCTTCTGATGCCTCTCTTGTCCCCACGGCCCCCCCAACCCCGCGCCCCGCCCGCCTCCATCCTGCGCCGGTGTGCATCCTGCCCTTCGTGGTGAGGCTCCTTTAGTGAAGAGAGGATTTCCATGGTCCTGCCTTGACTTCCATTTTGCACCACAAAGTTTCATTAGGAGTTGGTCAGTCTCTGCCCCTCCTGCCGGACCAGGAGACACCACTGTTGTCCTTTGTGGTTTGGTATATGTCCTCACTTCCATGCTTTGGGTTTTCACCTCATCCATAAGCATTCACACCCTGCTTTGCATTTCCCTTTGATAAGATGACCTTCCTACTCCATCCTCCCCAGTGTCGCTAACACAGGAGGGCAGGAGAGTCCTTGGTAGCCCTCTTCCTCTTATAGGATCTTGCTCTGCTTCCTTAAAGCCCTTCATGATGAATATGATTGCAATATGGCTTCGCACCGGCTGTCTCTCTTCATTTTTAAAGGGTCTTACCCACCCTCTGATCATCTTTCAGCAGTGGAGCAAACATTTCTAGAGCACCTGCTGCATGCCGGCCCTTTTGTGAGGTGGTCAACATTTAAAGAGGAACCTCAGACGAGCTTCAGAGAGCTTCAGGGCCAGGCAGGGAGATGTCACCTGCAGAGGGGGCTCCAGCACAAGGTGGGGGAAGTAGAGAAGAGTATCGGTCACCTGTCCCGGGGGTTTGGGGTTTGTCTCCCTCCTGGAAGGAGACAGGGAGCATGGCCTCCTCCTGTTTGGGGGTGATTACTGCCCTTGGTGACAATGGAGTCTCTCTGAGACTACATGGTCATTTTCTCAAGATGTCTCACTTCCACACAGATAGGGACTTCTCTGAGCCATCCTTGGAATTTCCCGCAAAGCTACAACCCTTGTGAAATAAAAGGTTTAAAACATTAATCAAGAATATTGTCCCAAACTAAACCTTTTTTCCTTTTTGGGGCCTGGACCATTCTCCGTCTCTTCCTCACACCTCAGTATTTCATTTCCAGAATTTGAAACAGAGCCCATAGAATTTCTCATCATTTGGGGGAAACCAAATGGAGGGAAACCCCAGTGGAGGTTGGAAGTGCCAGCCAAGACCCACCGGAAGGTGGGGGCTGCCGCTCCTCTTGCCTCTCAGGGGACACCACTCCCCTTGGCTCATGCTGGAGGCTGGGGCCCCACCAGCTCTGAGGGACTCTAAAAACCAAATAGGAAGTAAGTTACCACTCTTCTTAACTCCCTGAAAGTCTCCAGTCATCAAAAGTGGCTCATGCAGGACGCTGGAGTCACTTGGCTCCATCCGTGCTGATGTGGTCCGGACACGGCCTGTGACATCAGACAGTACCAGCCCAAAGCCACACACTTCTCTCTAGTTCCCAAATGCCTCCCTTTCCAGTTTATGGGGGCAGCTCTGGCCCTTCGGGGACCCCCACCATGGCTGTGAGCCCAGCGGCCAAGGGCAGTGGTGTCTGGCCAGCTGGTGGCAGGACTCCGGCCCCGGCCCAGAAGAGAAATGAATCCGGCTGGGCTTCCCTGGGACCGAGGTGGGCCAGGACTTCCATTTGCATTTCCTCCCAGAGTCTTCTATACTGCAGCTCAGTCTCTGTGACTAATCACAACATTTAATGGCCTTCAACTGCTCACTCAGGGCCCAATTCAATTAAAAAATGTCCTGAGGAAGCCATGAATAATCCTCTTGTCTTTGCCATTCCTGTCTTCCGGAGGCCTCCATCAAGCAGAGGCCAAATGGGCTTTTGTTTTTCTTTTTCAATTTTTTTTAATCGATGTGGGCCTAGACCCCTGCTGACATGAGCGCTGGCCTTCACTGGCCTCCTCAGCTCCTCATGGGCACCGCCGGAGACTCCACTGGGCTTTGACACTCACCCTTGGGACTGACTTCTGCTTCTCTGCCAGTTTGACAGACTGTGGAGCATGATGCCGGTCAATGCCAAAGGGAGGCTGAAGTACCTGGACCTCCTGAGCATGTTCAGCTCCAAGAGAGCGCCAACACCATTGACCGCGGGCAGCTCGGCCAAGGCTCAGAGAGGCAGCAGTGTTCCTGAAATCTCAGATGGAAGCAGGCCTGCAGTATCATCGCCCATTCATGACCTGAAGGCGGGGTTGAAAGCACAGAGCCACCCCTGTGTGAGTCCTCCTCTCATAGTGCTGCCATGCACCGGGTCCCCAAGTCCCCAAACCCCACTGGACCCTAGAGTTCCCAAGGGGCAGGTGACTGAGAAGGTGACATGGGAAGCCTGGGGCGAGCTCACAGGTGGGTCCTTAGCACTTACCTGCCTGGAAAGGGGAGGGAGGAGGTGTGAGGAAGGGCTGGGAAGGGGTTGGGTGGAAGGGAGGTTTGGAGGGTGGAAGGAGAAATAGGGAGCCTCCAGGGGAGGAAATGGATATAGGAGTGGGGGCAAAAGACTATAGATGTCAGTAAGCTGGAGTTTCACCAGGCAAGAAAGCAAATGCCCAGTGGTACATAGCCACTGTGTGCAAGGGTCCTACTGTGAAGTGTTACACCCATTTTATGGCTGAAGATACCGAGGCTCTAAGAGGTGTCCTCACGTTAGACACAGAGAAACCTGAATTCAAACCAAGGCCTATCTAACTTTGTGACCCTGCCCCTGGGCTGAGCCGCTCAGCCTGGGGTTCAGGAAGGAGGCCAGCCTCCCTGTGGCTCTTCCCTCATCTGCAGGAAGATGACTGTGTCTCCAGGGAAGGGGGCTTGAGAGGATCTTAATCATGTACATAAAGCAACCATCGCTGGGCTTCATGCATGATGAGTGCTCAGAGACACTCATTCAATGAACACATGTTTACTGCACACCTACTACATGCTGAGCCTTTTCTAGAGCTAAGAGGGGACAAAGGTGCTTGCTCTTGTGGAGTTTCCATTCTTGTTGGGGTTGATGGGCAAGAAACAGTAAACAATAGTATTTAGCAAGTTGAAGATAAGAGAGGAGAATGAAAGGGGGTTCAGTAGTGCCCCAAGGATGTCCACAGCCTAATCTCTGGGACATATAATAAGTCACCTTACCTGGCAATGGAGAATCAAGATTGCAGATGGAATTAAAGGTGCTCATCAGCTGACTTAAGGCAGGATTATTCTGAAGTGTCCAGGAGGGCCCAAGGCAATCCCAAGGGCCTGTAGACCAGGAAGGCAGAGGCAGAAGGGTCAGAGTCAGAGAGATGCCATTTCTGAAAGGCTCACCCGATGCTACTAACCTGAAAAGTGCAGGAAGGGACCGTAAGCTAAGGAGTGTGGGCACCTCTAGATGCTGGAAATGGTAAGAAATGGTTCTTTCTCTAGAACCTCGGAAAGAACTCAGTGCTGCTGACACCTTAATTTTAGCTCAGAGGGACTCATTTCAGGCTTCTGGCCTCCAGAACCATGAGAGAACAACTGTGTGCTGTTTTAAGCTGCCAAGTTTGTAGACCTATTACAGTAGCTACAGGAACCCTGCTGGTGGCAGGGGAGGGGGGGGCCTGGGGAGGGGGCAGACACAGCAAGGACTTTGGCTTTCATTCCCAGGGGGATGGAGCCCTTGCAAGTGTTCCTGCAGAAGAGTGATATGGGCAGTGTGCCTCTTTAAAAAGCCTCCCCTGGATTCTGTGTGTGGAATAGAGGCTGTGGGTGGAGTGGGCACTGGAGGGGCGGGGAGAAGTGAGGAGGTGGGGAGGAGGCTCCCATGGTCCAGGGGAGAGGCCTGCTGGCTCCGAGCAAGGTGAGCAATGGGGAGCCAGTGACCAGAGGTCTCTGGTTGGTATTTTGGAAGTTTGCCTTTTGTTGATGACTTTTAAGCTTCTTGACCAGCAGAAAGAAATAGGGTTGACTTTATGATTTACTTACTCAAAAGTGTGTACCTGAAACAAAGTTTCATGAAAGAATACTTACCCTAATACCAGTATTTATTAGACACTGGATATGTCTTTGAGGTGAAACCAACAGGATTTCCCAACAGATTAGGTGTTGGGTTGAGAGAAAGAGACCCTAGGATGGCTTCTAAGGTTTTGGCCTGAGCACCTGGAAAAAGGGCATTACATCAACCCAGATGGGGAAGGCTCAGGTGGTACAGGATTTGAGAGAAAGAGCAGGAATGCAATTGAATTGGTTCCTGTATTAGATAACCATAGGACATTCGGGGCAATGCCCGGGCACCGATTCATTCCCTGTGTTTAAATGGAAAATACAATAAGACAAAGAACAGCCTTATACCTGGTCCACATAATTTCACAATATGTGACATCTGGAAGGGAGTACAGGATTAGACATCCATGAAAATGACAGGTGACTCCCTTTCTTTGATAAGATTTCCTCTGGTGAAAAATATGTTATTATCACCGCACACACACACACACATCATATATTTAAATAACATCTCCCTATACCTGAATCTTGGCTGTATATTTATTTCTAAAACTATGTTGGTTATCATGTTTTGGCACAAATGTGGCCCACTGATGGAAGTAAGAATCAAATAGAATTGCCATCTATGTTTTGCTCTTCATTTATTTCTGAGCTAATGCTGCCTCTGAAATCGTTCACCCCAGACCTGAGCCTGGTCTGTACGTTTGCATGATTACTTCCGTTTTGAATCTCACATTACAAGACAATTTCCTTTCCTTTCTCGCTAGACCCCTGCTAGTGCCAGTTCGGCGCCAGGCACCCTGCCCTTGCAGAACTGCGAGCCCATAGAAAGCAAGCTCCGGAAGAAAATCCAGGGCTGCTGGCGAGAGTTCCTGAAAGAATGCAAAGAGAAGGATGTGAACAAGCAGGGCCAGGTCACCACGGCTGAATTCCTGGGTGTGTTCTTAGGATAGTGTCACCTGCTGGCATGAGTCCCCGCACCCCCGTGGTCAGTCCCCCTCCTCTTGACTAATCTTTAGATCCCCTTTTAAGGAAAATGTTTCAGGAACCTCCAATATTAATATAAATCCCTTTTATGATAATCATGGCTTAAAATGTGTAAACAAAACAAGGGGTAAACTCTCTTAAGTGAACACCTCCTACAAAAAATAACCATTTATAAATTGAATATCAAATATGAAATCAATAATAATCCAGCATCGTTCCATTGATTATTAATATAACATGTTTCACTGAAACCAAATCAGCAGTGTTGGTTTTAATGCACATGTGATTCCATTTGGCTTTTAGTTAATTCTTTTGATTTTGAGACAGTGAACCTTAGCTTGTCTTGTCGTCATCACCATCACTGTGTTTTAATTTTTAACCATGAACCCATTGAAGCCACCGACCCATTATCCTGCTCGGCTTGTCTAGCTCCAGTAGCACATCCAAAATTCAATACTGTAAGAAATACATACTGAGCAATTTTCAGAGGCCATTCTGTATGTTCCGTGCCCTGCTTCTGCAAGTGGGAATGTGAAAGGCATTTTGGGGCCACCTCTGTAGGCTCCCCAGCCCAGCCCCACCCCGCCACGCATGTCCCAGGGGTACCATGTCCTGTGGTTTCTCTCAGGCAAAGGCCGAGGGACCTCTCTCTCTCTAGAGGCACATGGGATGGCAGCATCTTTCAGTCTGAGCTTCCAGTGCTTTTCCTCATCAGCCTCAACCAATAGCGTCGTACTCTGCTCCGTGACACTTCATGGCTTCCATGTCTGTGAAAGGCTCAGTTTATCCAGTGCAAGCTAAAATCTTATTCTACCTAAGTCTCTTTCAATTATGAATTGTCACTCCCCAAGGAGCTTTAGCTTTCTAGCTGGTAAAGGACTGAACATGAGCACAGTGCAAAGTGGGACCCGGTGCTGACATTAAAGCCTGCCACCCTCCGAAGCCCGGGGGTGCCAATGAGTACAAACACGATCCTAACCACAGAGCCACACTCAGACCCTGAAATTGCCTGGCACTTGTCTCTTACGGACGGTCTAAGTATTCCAGAATAGGTTCCATACACTTTCTGTCCTTAATGGAATGAAGACTCAAAAATGTGTAAATTCCTGTAGTCTGGCAAACTCTTGATCGATGAGAAATTCTTGGTCAGAGAACCACGTCTGAACTCCCGCCCCACGGTGGGGCGCCTCCACACCGCAGCACTGGAACCTCCCCTCCTGCCCCATCCCCAGCTCTGCCCTGACCCTGAGCCTTTGCTCCGACCGCTCCGGATCTTGTATGGGGAATACCCCTCCTCGGTTCTGACTGTCCCCCCCCTCCCCGCCGCTCCTCACCACAGCTTCCACCATGCTCTGTCCGTACAGCAGTGGTGGCTCCAAACACAGGACGGTGAGGGCCAGCAGGATGCAGGGTGCCTCCCCCTCCTCACCACACTCAGGTTGCTGTGCACCTGTCTGCCTCCGTTTCGGCCCTGCCGCCCACCATGAGCCTGTGAGCAGGGACCCAGCTGGGGCCTAAAGCACAGAGGGCATCTCGGCAGGAGAGGAAGGAACGCAGGCGCAAACAAACGAGCAGGTAAACATATTGCCACCAGCTGAACCCATGTTTCTGTCTTTAGCTCTTGTGGAGAAATTCAATCTGGACATAAGCAAAGAGGAATGTCAGCAGCTCATCGTGAAGTATGATTTAAAGAACAATGGAAAGTTTGCTTATTGCGACTTCATCCAGAGCTGTGTCCTCCTGTTGAAAGCGAAGGAAACCTCACTGATGCAGAGGATGAAAATTCAGAATGCACATAAAATGGTATGCAGAGTCACTCTGGGGAAACCTGTGGGTCTGGGGCGAAAAGGGTTTCTCACTTCTCTCAGTCCGTTGTAAATTCAGATCATCTGGCTTCATAGAAATGGTGGACACAGAGACTCTAGGAGGGGCCACTGGACAGCGAGGACCCACCTGTCACATGTCCCCCCATCTCACTGCCACCTCTCCAAGATCCTTAAAATTGGCTCAGATTTTTGTCTATACACATGTATGTGCCTATCACACGCATGCAGTATATGGGATATCTCTATATCACGTGTGTGCGGTATATATGGACACGTGTGATGTGTGCATATACTGTACTCATGTGAGATGTGCATGTGGACATGTATACCACACCCAGGATGTGTGCGTGTACACAGGTGATGTATGTATGTATACCACACTTGTATGATGTGTGTATGTATACGTATAATGCGTGTGTATATATACGTGTCAAGCAATTATTTGCTGTCCCATCTCCATTACCTAAAGGCCTGTACAGACACTTTCTGGGCAAGCCCACAACCACCAGGGGCTGCTCAGTGGGCCCAAAGCCAGCTGCTGGTAGGTATTTCAGGGAGGCAAGAGGTGCAGGTAAAGGCATTGAGAACATTGTGAACAGCTCAAAATTTTCTTTCTTGAAAATGATGCAGAGATTTCCTTTATCCATTCTGGAGCCCCATAAGGGCCTGGAGACCCAAGATTAGGGGCCAGTAGCCTGGCTTCTCAGGCTTCTCAGACTCATGTGGGTGGCAGATGCCAAGTGACCGTGGCTTCTCCCCCAGAGCCCAAAGACACCTGTTTGGCAAATAGGAGCAGTGCAACTGCGCATACAATGCAAGGAGCAGTGATCAGTCGGTTGGCTGAAAAGGCAAAGCTGGGTGAGGGGGTTACAGCAGATTGGAACAGTATCAACGTAAACAGGAACGGGTGTTCATGCATCAGCGTCTGACGCAGGCCAGACCCTTTCCTCTGGGTGCAGGGAGGTGGGTTGGAGACTCATCATCTTGCATAAACTTTACCCACAATGCATTGTCTGCAATTTTACCTTTTTTTTTTTTTTTTTTTTTAAGAGGAATGAGAGCCTAAAGATGCATAAATAACAGTTGGAAGGCTGTTCTGGGTTTTTACCTTTTTTCTCAATTATTTATAAATTTTGTGATTCTCATCCACACCCACTCCAACCAGTGTTTTCACTGACTCACCTTTCCCCAGTCTTTCCAGAACATGAAGCAACAATAACAAAAACAAAAACAAAAAACAAAGTTTTTCCATCATCTGTAATATTGAATTAAAGAACAAGTAGAGCTGGCATTGTCGACTGGGGGGCTGAACAGCTGATTCCAGCTACCTCGGGGCTCAGCTGCTGGGATCAGGGCACGGGACAGACCCGGACCACCCCAGCTGGTCCTTGCTGTTCCTGGCAGCAGCAAGGTCATGACTGGTCAGCCCAGCAAATGGTTGATCCCACACAGAACGTTTCTGTGCAACTGAATTTGCATGTAATTTTGTGCAAAGTCAGGTCTCATCTTAGTGCAGTTTCTACTTTAGACAAGCCAGAGCTGCATCAAAGGCTTAGGCCAAGTTATGGAAGAAAAACCTAAGATCAAGACAGTTGTTTGGGAATCCCTGGGTGGCTCAGCGGTTTAGCGCCTGCCTTTGGCCCAGGGCATGATCCTGGAGTCCCGGGATCGAGTCCCACGTCAGGCTCCCAGCATGGAGCCTGCTTCTCCATCCTCCTGTGTCTCTGCCTCTCTCTCTCTCTCTATGTCTGTCATAAATAAATAAATCTTTAAAAAAAAAAAAAAAAGAGTTGTTTCTTGGGACGTCTGGGTGAGGGCGTGATCCCGGGGTCTTGGGATCAATTCGGGCTCCCCACAAGAGAGCCTGCTTCTCCCTCTGCCTGTGTCTCTGCCTCTCTCTGTGTGTCTCTCATGAATAAATTAATTTTTAAAAGACAGTTGTTTCTCTAGCTCAATTTTTCTGTGAGCAGGGAAAAGGCTGTCTTCCGTCAATCTCTAGGGGACCCAGGAGCAGAGGTGAGAACGATGGAGACTGCAGAGCCTGCAAGGCCGCTGGCAGCTCTGGCCTCCCTCAGCCGCTCTTCTGGGCCTCAGTTCCCTTCTGTAAACGAAGGGGAGATCCACTGGGTTCTAAGGCCTGCAAAGGGTAACACCTCCTGAGCCCTCCTTGGTGCAGAGACCACCCTGCTTCCAGACCCACTGCCCATCTCCCCCAAGGGGTGACAAGCTGGCTCCTAGGCTCCTGAGATTGTATTCAGTGAAGTGACAGGTGCTCTAAGACGACCCCACTGGGAGCCACGCCTCTGGGCAGACATCCCAGCACACTTCCCCTGTGCTCCCCACCCCCCCAGCTCTGCTTGTGACCCCCAGACAGACTACAGCTGCCACACTGTGCTTCAGAAAGAGTCCTGCCTTCCACCCCATCCATACCCTGGGTGTGAGTGGGCAGAAGACTTCTCCCAGGGGCCTTTCCCAGGAGAGCGCGGGCCCAGCGCCTCCAGAAGCCCTGCACTGCCTGGCCCAGTTCCTTATTCCAGTCCCGTCCCTCCCACGGGCTGCCAAGGCCCCCACCACTCAAGTGAGGAGAGCTCAGGCCAGCTGGCTCTCCACAGAGAAGCTAAAAGGACCATTTCTCCTAGTTCTTTGGGGGCCTTCTCTGCAAACTTCAGCAGCAGAGACGGCCACCTGGGACTCTGCTCTTGCTCCCCATCAGAGCTGGAGACAGAGGCCCTCCGGGTGGCTTGGTTGTACTGAGCTGGGATGGGAAAAGCCTTTCTCAGGCCAGGCATGGGTGTGGAAAGAGCCAGTAAGCACAGAATCCTTTCCTTTTCGAGTGCAGATCGGCAGATTGGGTAAATTGGCAGCTAATTGAAGCTATAGGGTATCTGGTGAGTTTCCATCATAGATGCTAAATGATGTAAAAATTGAAAGCAACTTAACTTTGCACTAATTTGTTTTATGTAATGCCATGTTAAAATTAAACTTTCCCAAAGTGTGTTACACGTTATTGCCTGCAGTTCACCTCTGTGATATTCAGACATGCGTTAGGGCAAAATCATGCTAAAATACCTTGTTTTCAATCTAATAGCACCTAAATGAAATAATCACAGTGTAGTGTACTGTCTAATTATAAGATATAATTACAACCTTGTGATTTAAAAAAAAAAAAAAAAACTCTGTTCATTATCATAACCTACAAGAAGACCCAAACCAAAATCTCTTTTTACCTCAAACTATTGTGAAATGGGCCAGCTGTCTCTCCCTGGCCCTCTCTCTCCTCCATAATCTGGGAGGAGCAGGGCTGGGATCTGTCCTGATCCTGCCACTTCACTTCCCTGAGCCTCCCACTTCCCCATCTGTGGGGATCCACGGAGCCACCTTCCTCCCAGGTTGGGGAAGGAAGGAGGGCAGGGGTGGGGAGTAGGTGACTTGTTCTGAGCAGCAGGGTTGGTGATCTTACTGTTAGGAGCCCTGTTGCAAGCCCTGTTGCAGAGGGGAGTGGGCCAGGGGAGCCCAGGGTAGGGATGAGCATGGGCAAGGATAGGATTAAGGCCCTCCACCCCATGCTACCCATTCACAAGCTCCTTTCTCACCTCTTCTTGGTTTTGTGGTATTTTTTTTTCCCCCAGAAAGAATCTGGTGCTGAGACTTCTTCCTTTTATTCAGCTTTACTGCGTATTCAGCCCAAAATTGTGCACTGCTGGAGGCCCATGCGGCGTACCTTCAAAGCCTATGATGAGGGCGGGACAGGGCTTTTAAGCGTGGCTGATTTCAGGAAGGTGAGTTCATCTCTTGAGTGTTTGTTGCGTCTGAACAGGGAGCAGTGGCCAAAGGCCAGTGGCCAGGAAACTTCAAAAGAGGACCCCTCCTCTCCCTGGCAAAGGCCCAAGTATGAGTAGTTGTCCTGGACTCACTTCTTTGGGACCCCCACCGTGGACCCCAGGTTGTCCTCCCTGGAGGTTACTAGAACCTTGTGGGGACACGACCTGAGCCCTCAGGGCACCACCACAGGGGCCTCTGCTTCTTGGAGCCCAGACACCCCACACAAGGCTGGGACCGTGGTCTCCATGGGGGAGCCAGGGCTTGCATCTACCTCACAAGACCCCTAGTGCAGGAGCTAAATAAAGCAGGGTCCCAGCCATGGCCACTCCACCAGCAGAGCCCAGCTCTGCCTCCTGGGCGGCAGCCGCCCGCTCCTCTCCCGCAGCTGCCCTCCGTGTGGTGCCAGCTACCTCCCCACAGCCTGGCCCAGCCATGCTCATCTGCAGTCTGAACCCTGGCACCTCTGACACACCCGCAAGTGTGCAGCACCCTGAGGACACGAGGTCCTCGGGGCACCCCTCACTGTGGGCAGCCTGGTGACCATAGGCCCGCAGCTGCCTCTCCAGAGCCCAGTGTTGGCTCTTCCTGTAGGACCCCGGGCACATTCCTCCCAGACCAAAGAAATAGGCCTCCCTCAAGGGTGAGTCAGAACTCCTACTTTCCGAATCATGTAGAACTCGTTGGCTTAGCAGATTCTGGCCCCCACGCCCTACCCACCCCTTTCTCCATCCCTGCCCAGCCACTGAGATTGAGAAAGGAATTGGGGTCCAAACCTTAGATTAAAAAATCACATGTTACAGTCATGAAAACAGTCAAAACATCCAACAGACAAAAGGTTATGACCTCAAAATGTGCTTACAAAAAAATATATCCATTAGGTTCATCTCTGATTCAACTAAAATTTAAAAAGTGAAACCCTCCCCTTTCGAGTCAGGAAGATGAGCCGTGGTTGGTAGTTGGTGGGTGGGCTGACAGGGCACAGGACGGAGGAGGGGGAGATGTCGCAGCAGCCCTTGGGACACCTGCCCTCAGGGACCCCCAAGTGGCTTTCCAGGTCACACTGTTTGTCTTTACTTTGAGCTCAAGTCACCTCTCAGCCCGGGGTTCTCCTTCAGTCTCCAAGCCAAGAGGGGAAGGAAGCAGGGTCCTGTCTGCATCCCAGGAATTTGGGGTGGCGCAGGGAGGAGAGTTACTAGAAAGGTAGATGTGGCCTCAGCAGAGCCAGAGTCGGAGACCAGCTGGGTGCTGGGGACGCCCAGATTCAGCTTCTCCGGCGGGGCCCATCTCCCCGCTGCCCAGGGGAACCTCGGGCTCCTCCAGCCCCACATTCTAGTCTTCTCTTAGGAACAAATTATTACACAAAGCATAGATACGAAGTCTGTAACTTGTGGGGGAACTCCTCTATTAGGAGCTGTCTCAGCTCCATGTGACGCTGGGGTGGGGTGGGCAAGGGCCGCAGCTTCCAGGCGGTAGGAGCCTGTTTCTCTCTCACCTAAAACAGGCCCCGGGGTAGGAGGCCTGAGCTAGCACCGTGCTGGACAGTCCCGGGGCCGCCACTGCTCTCGCTCTACCGTCCCCAGCACCGGCTTCTGTCCACGAGTCTCCTCGTGGACCTCGGTGGCTGCTGGAGCCCCAGCATCACTTCCATATTTCCTGCAGCAAAGAGGCAAAGAGGAGAGGAGAAGGGGCAGGTGCCTTCCCGTTAGAGGCTTCCCAGAAGTCCCACAGCACATTCTCACGTAGGTTTAACTGACCAGAACATTCCTAGCTCCGAGAGAGGCCGAGAAGGGCTCCCTTCTAGCCGGCCAGTAGGCAGCCTGGTGCAGACCAGGGGTGTCCCCACTGGGAGGAGGGGGCAGTCGCTGCCGGCTGTGGGGCCAGCCGTGCCCCGGGCCGTGCTACTGTCAGATGAGCCACACCCAGCGCCCTGCCCTGCCGCCCTGCCCTCCTCCCCCTCGTCAGGGCCCTGGGCCAGGTCCCCTGCTACGCTCTGCTCTGCCCATCCCTTGTCTGGCCGTGACCAGTCCCCTCCACCGAGGGCCGTGCTGGTATTAAGCAGAGGGCAGTGGGAAGATCCCCCAGCTTTGTGGCGCAGGGAGAGTCTTGGGTCTCACACCCTGGGGGCATCCTCTGGCCCCTGGGGGTGGGAGTGAGGCCAGAGGAGGGAGGAGGCAGGAGGGAGGGAGGGAAGTGGGGGGAGAGGGAGGGGGCTGTGGGGGGACAGGGGGCTGAGGGAGCACTGGAGGCGGCGTCCCCTGGAGTGGCACCAAGATGGGCGGGGCTCTGTGTGGCAGGTCCTGAGACAGTACAGCATCAACCTCTCGGAGGAGGAGTTCTTTCACATTCTGGAGTATTATGACAAGACGCTGTCTTCCAAGATCTCCTACAACGACTTCCTGCGGGCGTTCCTCCAGTAGGTGACCTGACCTGGGGCGCATCTGGGCCGACGGGGACCACGGGGCCTGTCCCTGACTCGAATGAAACCGTAGCATCGGTGGGGGGGAGGGGGTCATGAACCGTCAGAGCGTCCCCAGAAACACACCCAGCCCTGTGTCCTCCCGGCGGCCGAGGCTCAGAGCCGCCCCACGGCTCCAGCATCAGCGGGCGGCTCGGGGGCTGCCCCGCTGAGCCCCAACACCCCTCACTCCGCTGGAGTGAATAGAAATGGTAGTCTTTGCAGGAATGATTCTAAGACTTCAAAAGAACCCCAGTGATAAAATACTTAAAATCTTGGGATTTCTGGAGCTTTTATTCCTGAGGGCCTGCTGGTTGCCCCGGGGGGTGGGGGGCACAGAAGGCCTCCCTCCGTCCTGGGTCAGATCCGGACCCCTGCTGGGCTTGTCCGCATGGCCGCCTCTCTGCTCCTAGAGACACAGGCACCAGCTCGTGTCTGAGTCAGGCCTCGTGCCAGCCCAGCCAACAGCTGGCTGGAGGCACCCATCAGTGACCCTTCCTTGGATGTGGCGGGATCTGACAGCTAAGAGAACTTTTAAATCTCTGCAGTCCTTACCACCTTTATGAGGCAAATGGAAGGGAGACCTAGAGTTTGCTGCCTTCTGGAAGGTTCTGGAAGGAACTAGGGAGAGGCAGCCAGGATAGCTGCCCCTGAGTTGTGGCTGCTGGCTGTCAGGGAGGAGTGGGAGCAGGGAACCCCCGCTGTGACCCCGGCCCAGGTAGCTCCAGAGGAGAAGCCGTGCCAAAGTCCGTGGGCCGGGACCCCCCACTCCCGCCCCCACGCAGGTGCACCAAGTTCAGGAAGGCTTCGGGCTCCAAAGCTCATGAGGCATGTGGAGAGGAGCCCCAGCGGCCACAGGCCCTCCCTTGCCTTGAAGATGGTTTGCAGTCACCTTTGTCTCCTTGTGTCCCGGGTTCTAGCCTCAGTTCAGACCAGACCCCAGGCTGAAGAAGGGGGGCTCATGGGGAAGCTGCTACATCAGCTTCAAGCCAGGACGAGACCACCTCTGCCAGACGCTTGCCCCACAGATGGGCACAGGCCTGGGATGCCAGCCCCGCTCCAGCTCGGCCTCAGGTAGCCCCTGCTCCCCCAGGTTTGGATCTGCAATGGAGGGTCCTCTCTTGGCCTCACTACATTTAAATTTTCTCTGAAGTTGAACTAACTAAATTGGGTTGTCTACACTAGGGGAAGTCGTGGAAGTTTGCTTGGCTGAAAGCAAACCTCCATGGGTCTGAGGACCTCGCCAAGATGGTGCCTAAGAAAACACACAGGACTTTGTTTTCTTCTGAGGGCAGCCCCAGCCACCAAGAGGGTGGCTTCGCAGGGGCCTGGGCCTGGATTCTCCTCCCCTGTCCTGCGGTCTTCACTGAGTTCTCAGGAAACAGGGGCCAGAGCTAACTGCGCTGTGGGTGCTCTGTCCCCCTGGCCACACCACCTGGCTAGGTGGACTTCTCATCCCCATTGTAGAGACAGCAATACTGAGGCCAGTGCGGAGGGAGGGAGGGAAGCCCTGTGGGAAGCACAGGCAGTGGTGGGTGGCCCCGGGGAGTGAGGTCTTGGCTCCCTGCTTCCTGCCCCTCAGTCAGATTTCCCCAGCCTGACAAAGGGGGATCAAGTATGAAGCTGAGGGGCTCTGACCAGGCAGGGCCAGGGGCCCTGAGGCCCCAGAGAGCCTGGGGGTCCAGAGGAAGATGCCCACTGCAGGGGAAGGGGCTCTCAGGCAGCCTAAGTTCGGGGCACTGGAGAGAGAGGCCGTGGCCCCTGCTGCCCCCAAGTGGTGCCATGTATCAGGGATCCCTGTGGCCTCAGTGGCTCTTAAGAGTGAGGGGCACAAGGGGATGCCCTTCCCACGTGCCCCTGCCCCAGCATTCGAGGCCCTGCCTATGTGCCCGGCCACCCTGTGCACCCACCTCAGCCTTCCCTGCACAGGCTCTCTCCCATCCTCACGCTCTGCACCTGCTGTTCTCCCCACCTACACCTCAGGAAATGCTGACTTGTCCTTCAAATCTCATCTCAGAGCCACAGCTTGCAGAAAGCTTTCCTGACCTCCCAAGGCTGAGTCAGACATTTAATCTCATGCTGTTGAGTGGCCTTTGTGTCTGTCATTGAAGGGTTTGGAGAGCTTCCAGGTCAAGAAGGGGCTTCTAGAGAGGCAAAGAGCTCATTCTGGCACAAAACCGGACTCCGCGTGTGGTCACGACTGGCAAGCACACAGGCAGCATTTTCAGGGCAGCTTTGGTGTTAGTGAAACTGGGTTCAAATTCTAGCTCTACCATGAAATCTGGCCAAGTCATTTACCCCGTCTGAGCCTCAGTTTCCACATCATAAATAGGGTTCAAACCCAACTCAGAGGACATTGGGAGAGCCAAATGTGGAAAGTGCTAGCACAGAACTTGGCACCAGGAAGTGCCCACATCTCTTCTCCTTCTCAAGCCAGTGTGAGTTGCCCTTGGGCTTGGCTCAGTGGTGAGGTTTCTTGAGAGCAGAACTTCCAAGCTGAGGGCTGTGGGTTAGTGGGCTGTTAGCCATCCCTTCCCTTAACCCCAGAAGAGGTCGGCCAGCTACTTTTCTGATGCCTGGACCCTTCAAGCCTGAGGTCAGCAGCCTTCCCCTGTTCATCCCCTAGTCCCTGTGCAACTTACCCCTCTGGCCTCTATTTCCGTCTCTGCAAAATGAAGTTATATCACTCTCTGCCGTCCTCCTGGAACCATCCATCCATGGCTCCAGCCAGGCAGCCCATTCAAGGCCAGCCCTTGTCTGGCCAAGGATTCAAACACAGACCTGCTCCCCTAGAGTTCCCAAGACAGTAGGACACAAGCAATTGAAAGAGAAGAGGGTCAGGGCTCTGGTAGGGGAAGCCCTCAGTCTATGGGAGCCCAAAGAGCCCCAGCCCTAAGCTCAAAGGCCTCAACACAGGATTTTAGCAAGGGTTTGAGGGAGGGTTGTGCTCCAGAGCCCTCAGAGTCAAAGCCAGGAGGCTGAGAGGCTTGGGCTACTACCTAAATAAAGATGGGTAAATCCCAGACGGGACTGCCATTCATTCCCTCCTTCTCTTTCCTGGGCGCTGTATCCCAGTCAGATATCTTCAGCTCTGGGCAGCCTTCCCTGAGCCACACTCAGCTGAGTGCAACATCCCCTCTGAATCCCATCATGTTAAAAGGTTCAAGTCCCCATCTCTCCACCTCCAATGAAGTTCTTCATATCAGAACAAATGGCCGCCATTCATCTCTCCTTCATATATCCATGCCCCTTGCATTTGATCTTGGAGTTCCTGTCTCTGAAGAAGTGATGTCCATTTTCTCACTCCTTGAATCCAAACTCAGCCACGTGACTTGTTTTGGCTGATGAGCTGTTGGTTGGCAAGCATGACACAACAGAGACTTGAGAAGCACCTGTGGTTTTTGGCTTCTTAGAGGCAGAGAGCTGGAAAGAGCATCACTCCCACCTGGGTAACAGGACAAATGCAAATTAATGACTTTTCTTAAATCCAGCTGAGAATGGAGTCCACCACACACAACTCACCAAAATCTGAGGGGATACAGGTGCCTGCAGAGAGCAGCAGACCCAAGCATTTGCTTACCTGGAATAGTCACCCCCAACCATCGTATAAGCCAATAAGAGGATTCAGCTGGAAATTTTTAACAAATTGCTAAAGGCTAGCCTGAGAATGTGAATGCTCTGGGGGCTGTCGGCATAGTGGTGTCTGCATCCTTCACGAACCCCACCAGGAGTTCACAGAGGTCAAGAAGAAGACTTCCCCACTCCTGTTTCCCCAGTGGTGCTGGCTAGAAGAAGAGAGCAGCAGCCACCGCTGAAACTCTGCCAGAACCCATCTCCCATCTCTCAGAGGGAGCAGGAATGATAATATGCAGAAGGATGACAAAGCTATAGCCCGAGGGCACTAATTGGAACCCAGTGCAGGTGGGGGAGCAGAACATGAAAATAAAAGGCTCTGCTCCTGGAGGAGAGGCAGAAATACTGTTAACCCAGCAGTACATCTACAGGAAGGGCAAAAATTGTCAGAATCCACTTTTTCAAAATTCTAGAAATTAACCAAATATTTATACAAGTAACCAAGGAGCATTTATTCAAGAAAAACAGCGGAGGTTTTTTTTTGGGGGGGGGGGAACAAACTTTGTGACATTTTATCTTGTTCTAGTCCAAAGAGCGACACTCCAACTCCACGATAGCTTTGAAAAATAACACTCTGCACTCCCAATGCACAGTGAAAGTCACCAAAGGAAGTAGAATAGAGCTGGAGTACTTTCAAAGCCTCATTCCCAAAGAGTTGTCATATTTGACCTGCCTTGTGATTCCCTAGAGGACTCCATTTGCAAGACTGTCTGTATTTGAACCGACTCAGAAATTGCTCAGGTACAAAAAAAGTCTTTTCCCCAGAGTACAGAGAGGACGTTTGTCAAAAACAATTACAAACAAGTATTTTAACTTTGTGGCTTCTTGAGGTAGTGGATGACAGTTGAGCCAACCAATTTAAGAAGGCTTAAAAGGAAGAGTTGGGTAATAAGATGTTCATAAAGATTTTGAAAAGTTCCCAAGATTTTCCTGGGAATCTAAGTAGAAGTCTATGCATGTGCATAAGGCTGGCACATGCCCAGGGATGTGTACATGCTCAGAAAAGATATGAGAAGACCCTAAGGTCTCACCTTTAACTGACCTTAAGGTTCTGCACTAGCAGAAAATGAAAGCTAAGGCCGTTGTCAACTACTTGGCTCGGTGTTGAAGACATGACTCAACATGCACACAGAGCTCATCAACAAAGACTGGGAGATTTACCAGTTCCAGGTGTTTAAGGAAATTTCTGTCCAATCATTAGCTGACCACTAAGCTGAGAAGAGATTTCACTGGCCACACAGGACAAATATAGACTTAACAGAATTAGTTAAGAAAAGGAACTAAACAAGCAACAATAATAACAAACCTTGGAGGGGAGAGAATCTTATTTCCAAAGTTGCCACATTATACTATTTAAAATGTCCAAAAAATAATAAAATAAAATAAAATAAAATAAAATAAAATAAAATAAAATAAAATAAAATAAAATATCCAGTGTTGGGGCAGCCCGGGTGGCTCAGTGGTTTAGCACCGCCTTCGGCCCAGGGTGTGATCCTGGAGACCTGGAATCGAGTCCCACGTCGGGCTCCCTGCATGGAGCCTGCTTCTCTCTGTGTGTCTCTCATGAATAAATAAATAAATAAAAATTTTAAAAATAAATAAATAAAATAAAATGAATGTCCAGTGTTTATCAACAAATTACAAGACATAAAAAGAAATAAGAAAGGGGGTGCCTGGGTGCTGGGCGGTTCAGTTAAGCATCTGACTCTTGGTTTCAATTCAGGTCATGATCTCAGGCTTGGTGCTCAACATGGAGTCTGCTGTCCCTCTCTCCCATTCCTCTCATTTATTTGTCTCTCTCTTCTTCTTTCTCACTCTCTTTTATAAATAAAATCTTAAAAAAAAATAAAGAAGAACAAAGTATAGCCCATACACAGGGGGAAAAAGTGATCAATAAAAACAGTCCTTGAGGAAGCCCAGGTGTTGGATTTATTAGACAAAAGCTTTAAGTTGGCTATTTTAAATATATTCAAATAGCTAAAGGAACCCATGTCATGAGAATACTGGATGGAGAATATCAAAAGTATTAAAGAGATGAAAAAGAACCAAATAGAAATTCTGGAAACTGTAACTGAAATTAAAAATTCACTAGAAGAATTTAACAGATTTGAGAATGCAAAAGAATCCGAACACTTGAGATCATCCAGTCTGAAGAACAAAAAACAAAAATAAAGAAGGAAAATGAACAGAGCCTCAGAGACCTGTGGAGTATCATCGGGCATACCAACATACACACAGTGGGAGTCACAGGAGGAGGGGGCAGAGCAGAAAAAATATTCAGAGAAACAATAGCCAATAACATCCCAAACTTTTTTTAAGACTTTATTTATTTATTCATGAGAGACACAGAGAGAGAGAGAGGCAGAGACACAGGCAGAGGGAGAAGCAGGCTCCCTGTGTAGGGAGCCCGACGTGGAACTCGATCCCAGGACCCCAGGATCACGCCCTGGGCTGAAGGCAGACACTCAACCACTGAGCCACCCAGGTGCCCCAAAATGTCCCAGACTTGAAGAAAAACATAACTCTATGTATCCAGGAAGTTCAATAAGCTCTTCAAGAGGATAAACTCTCAAAGAGATCCATGCTTAGACCTGTCATGTCAAACATAATGATCATCTCAATAGATGCAGAAAAAGATTTTTGACAAAATATAGCATTGATTCTTAAGAAAAACTATAGCTAACATTATAGTGAATGATGAGAGATTGAATGCCTTCCCCTAAGATCAGGAACAAGGCAAGGATGTCCTCTCTCATCACTTATCCACATCATACTGAAAGTCCCAGCCAGTGCAATAAGACAAGAAAAAAGGAAAAATAAAAATGGAAAGGAAGAAATAAAATTGTCTCTCTTTGCAGATGACATGATTACCTAATAGGAAATTTCAAAGAACCCACCAAAAAGGCTGACTAAAGCTAAGTGAGTTACAAAGTCATTACACAAAAGTTAATTATGCGCCTGGGTACTCACAGTGAACACCTGCAATGTAAAATGTAAAAAACAATACTGTTTATAATATACCCACAATGAAGTACTCAGCTATAAATCTAACAAAATGTGTGCAAGATCTGTATGATAAAAACTGTTAAAATATCACTTCTCTGATTATAAATCCTATATTATCTCAAAATCTCAGCAAGATCTATTTTATATGTCAACAAGTCCATTGGAAAATGTACTTGGAAAGGTAAAGGAACTAGAATAACTAGAATAGCCAAAACAATTCTGAAAAGGAGCAAAATTGGACAACTCATACTATCCAAATTCAAGATTTACCCATAAAGTTACAATACTCAGGAGAGTAAGATATTGGCAAAAGGATAAACTTATCAATCAATGGAACAAAATAACCCAAAATAATACCCATACAAATATAGCCACCTGATTTTTGACAAATGTATAAAGGCAATTCATAGAGAAATAGCATTTGAATGTAAAAACATGAAACTTATACAAACCTCACATCTTACACCAAAATTAACTTAAAATGCATCATAGACCTAAATGTAAAACATAAAACTATAAACCTCTACAAGAAAACATCAGAGAAAATCTGCATGACCCTGAGCCTGATGGTGGGTTTTTAGGTACTACACCAAAAGCACAATTCATAAAAGATAAAACTGATACATTGGAATTTCTCAAAATTCGAAACTTTGGCTGTGAGAATCTGTTAAGAGCATGAAAGACAACCCACAGACTAGAAGAAAAGATTTGCAAATCACATATTCAATTAAGGACTTGTATCCAGAGCATAAAGACCATAAAACAAAACAAAACAAATGTTTTTAAGGAAGAAAAGGACAAAAATCTGAACAGACACTTCACAAAAGAATATACATGAATAGCAAATAAGCATATAAAAGGAGGTTCAACACCAGTAGTCATTAGGGAAATGGAAATTAAAACCACAATGAAATACAAGACATACCTACTCAAATGGCAAAAATTTTTTTAAATGA
Source organism: Vulpes vulpes (assembly GCF_048418805.1). NCBI lineage: Eukaryota > Metazoa > Chordata > Mammalia > Carnivora > Canidae > Vulpes > Vulpes vulpes. The sequence goes on from NC_132795.1 coordinate 52,365,500, forward strand.
ACAATACCAAATTCTCATGAAGATGTTAACCAAGAGGAATACTCATTCCATGCCGGTGGGATTGTGAAAACACAGACATTTTGGAAAATAGTATGATGTAAAAGGAGTCAAGAATTTTTCAAGTGATAGAACTGTTCCCTATGGTACTGGGGTGGTGGATACATGAGTCTACATTTCTGGAAACTCTTAGAACTGCACACTACAAAGAGTGACTTGACTATATGCAAATTTAAAACAGTCAACTAAGATGTCAGGGAATCTTAAGATATAGTGTAGCCTGTGACAACAGAATCTAATTGTACTTCTAATGTTTGACATAACCTCCCTGAATTGGGTTGGGAGAGAAGACCTGACCAATTTAACCTTGGAAAAGAGTTTGCATTGTCAGACTAAAGAGAAAAAAAGGATTACACGTGAACCTTGAACTCTAGCTGGTAACTATGTTTCTCACGGGGGATCTAGATAAAAAATTCTGAAACTGCTTTATGGATGTGCTAGGATTGAACACACACATAATCGCAGATATGGGAACCAGCCTTCCCCTTGTCAAAGGAAGAAGTAACAAATATGCAAGGTGGAAAAGAAAGAATAAATTATACATTGCTGCATTAGAATCTGAGGTAAGGGTGGTGTATCAGTATGAACTAATGATTATTTTAAGATAAATAGATGATAGGTAAGTAGGTAGGTGGATAGATGGATGGATGGATGGATGGATGGATGGATGGATGGGTGGATAGATAGGTAGATGGATGGGTCGAAGGATCGATGGATGAATGGTAGATGAATGGGTGAATGGATGGTTGGATGGATATAGACATAGGAAAGATAAATGAGCTTATAGATTATTAGTATACTCATGTATTTCCTTGCTTTGACCACCGTGAGGACCTAGAAGTAGTAATATCCTAGTAGCAACTAGCACATCACCTAGATCTTGCTTTCTAAACAAAACGAGTTAGAACTCTCTGTAGAAATAGCTGATTCCAGGGCTGGAGCACAGAAAATGCAAGATGGGCTGGGTGCATCTTGTAGTGCCAGAAATCAAGGAAGTCAAACAAACAAAAGATAGGAATATGTCAAAAGAACACAGGAGCCAACTTGAAATAGCTCCCAGTGGGCAAAGTTAAAACAATTTGAGTAAACAAAATAAATAGCGACAGTACTATATTTTAACCTAATGAAAAAAATAAATAACCATGAGTCTGTGCTGATCGAAAATAAATAAGTGGCAGAAAAGGGACAAATCTTCCTTACAGAACAATTCCAAATAATAAATGTATGAGGAAGGAAGAATTAGAAAATTGCCATGAGAGCACCTCAGTAATCATTGTTCCAGGCAAGATCCATAGATGGATGCTTAAATTAGTAGACAGAACTTTAAGGAGAATTGGGACATTTGCGTAGCCTGAATATACCTCCCCCAAATATTTATTAATGTGGTGATCTTAACTGTGTCCACAAATTCTTTGCTGCTCCTCCCTCTAGAAGGGAGAGCTTGAGTCACCTCTCCTTGACCATGAGCTGGACTAGTGTCTCTCTGCTAACAAACAGAGCACGGAAAAGGAAGACTAGCACCTTCACAGTGAAGAAAGCTGGCAGACATCACCACCACCACGTGCTCAAGACAGGCATCCGCAGTGGAACGTCACGGTGACGTCATGTTACCCCAGTGGCCTTGAGGACCAGTCAGCTGTGTTGTATTCTCATTAATACGTAACCCCAGACTAATCACGAGAAAACAGCAGACAAACCCAACTTGATGGACATTCTACAGAGTAGTCAACCAGTATTCAAAACTTTCAAGGTCAGGCAAAGTGAGGACAGACTGGGAAACAGTTATAATGGACACAGGACAACTAAAGGCAGCATGGCACCATGGACTGGGTTCTGGAGTGGAGAAAAGATATTAATAAAAACTATAGAAATCCAAATAAGGCTTATAGTTTATTAGTGTTGTACCAGCATTCATTTCCTAGTTTTGGTAACTGCATCGCTGTTATATATGTTCGCATCAGGGGAAACTGGGAGAAGGGTATCGAGGAACTCCCTGTACCACCTTACAAGTCTTCTCTATGTCTAAAATTATTTCAAAATTTAAAAAAGTTTTTTTTTTAAATGGGAAAACTGTGTTCTGTTGTTCAGGGCCCAACCGTGCTCCTTCCTCCTCCTGGAAGCTTTCCTCTATCTCCCCTATACACCAGGCTTGCTCTTCCTTGGGGCCCCCAAACCTACCCCCTCTGCCGCTCTCTGGGCCCCAAGCATGTAAGGCCTGAAGGGGTTCCACTTCTTTTCTGGGATTAGATGAACTCTCCAAAGGACACCGCGAGCTTCCAGACAGCAGAGCCTGACTTGCACATCTTGGAGACCTTCAGTCTGTGCCTTCAATAGGTCTGTGCCTCAGTCCTAGCAGACTGAGGGCCCCAAGCAGGCTCGGGCCCAGCCAGGAGCTGTGGGTGGCATTAGGGGAGAACTCTGGATGAAGTCCTTGTCCACAGAGCTTGTCACCTCCACCAGTTTGTTCAGGGGCCCAGGCAGGGGTCTCTCCAGGAAAGTGAAGGTAGGCAGGGGACACAGCTCACTGGATTGGCTCACTAGACTCCTGTGGACAATAAGAGGATTGTCTGAGATGCCATCCTATATGGGGGTCACCTGGGCAAAGATGCTGTGAGTGCACATGAGCCCTGAGTGCTGAGCCACCAAGAGCTGAGGCACCATGTGTCCTGGCACCTTTGCTGTGGGACCCCCCCCCCTCCACCACTCATCCAAACCCCAGACAAATGAGGACCTGTCTACACTGAGGGCAGCAGGAGCATGTGGCTCAGCAGTGGCTACGTCTGGAGTTTCAGCAGAACACGGGGCCTGTGTACCACAGGAGGGCCTACAGCGTGACGGCACTACCAGAGGCAGCAGCTGGCACAGAGGGTCCCTGCCCCTGCCCGGGTGCCCTGCTTGTACTCGCATCAGCCAAGAGAGGCAGCCAAGGCTACCTCAATCAAGTGACTCCTCCTCATGGCCCCCTGATGGAGAGCCGAGGCCCAGGACAAGGTGGTGTAGGCACCTATGAGGCCCTGGTGGAGGGCAGGTGGCAGGTGGGGCAGTCTGAGGACAGGAAAGGGCCATGGGGAGGCTGAGACACACAGTCTGCCCCAGGCTGCTGCTCCTGCCCTCCACGCATCCCTCTGGGAGGGCTCTTCCAGACCCATGGCTTTGGTTATGGCCCACAGATGCTGACCTCAGAGATCTCCTCCTCAGAGGCAATCAGAGATGCTTCTCCTCCTCCAGGCCCACTTATCCCTGCAGCCATTGAACCTCCCCCCCTGCATATTCCAAGTGCACCTCCAGCTCCCGTCCCAACAAAACTCCCCATCCCTCTTCAAACCTGTTCTTCCAGCTCCCATTCCCCCTCCATGACTGGCAGCCAACACCCATTGTCATCCTTGACTCCCCTAACCTCACCCCCACATCCATCCCTCAGCAATTCTACTTCCTTAATCTAGCGCCACCTCCCTCATCCAAGACAGCCCCATGGGAAGTGACCAGTGAATGTGATGTGGAATGTGTGTGGAGTGGAATGACTGTGGTGTGATGTGGAATGGATCAACAGATGGGAATGTGGGTGGTGGATGGATGGATGGATGATGGGCAGATGGATTGATGATGGATAGATGGACGGATGGATGGATGGGTGGGTGGATGGATGGCTGGGTAGATGGATGGATGGTTAGATGGATGGATGGATGGATGGCCAGATGGATGAGCGGATGGGTGGGTAGATGAATGGGCGGATGGGTAGATGGACAGATGGGTGGGTAGATGGATGGATGAATAGAAATGGTGAGACTTTTACAGCTTAGGTGGCTTTGAGACCTGGTATCATTTTACCTGTCAATGATTTTCTTGGGTGACATCTGGACCATAGTTTGATAAGGGCTGGGTAGAACATACTGCCTCCGGGCCCACCGCTAAGAGCATCTTGAAGTAAGTACTCTGTTTTGAGGAATCAGGCAAACTACGTGAATGTCATAGGGCACCAAATGGCCCAGTGCCAGCCACCTCTGAGACTGCTCTACCCCTGGGGAAGCTGAAGCAAATGAAAGGACGCCAGTTGCTACCACATGGAAGGTCTTTTGGCCTCTGAAGTCTGTCAAGGACCCAGGCCTGGGCTGGGAGGACCCCGTTCCTCCCCCACATGCCTCACACAACACCCAAAGACGCATAGGAAGAGGCGCCACATGGACATCTCTTTCTTTTTACAAAGACTTTATTGTCTGACATGCTTGACAAAAAAAAAAAAATTACAGCCACAATCAAGTTATGCCAAAATGATTGAGGAGCACGCCATCATCTTTCATACCTCAAGGACTTTTAATGAATTTTCTTTCAAAGTAACAGCTGCCTTCATAACTTTTCCACATAAAAATACACCATATTCTGAAGATACCTTAGGAAAAAAATTTTTGAAGTTTATAGTTCTTGGTCCGAATAGAAATTCGGTAGAGGTGACTAAAAGGAAGAAGCCTGTGTCTTCTCCACCCCGCGCGTGCACCTGTGCCCTGCACCTGGCCTTCCCCAGAGACCTTGTAAACATCCTCGGCCACCAGGAACCGCTTGGCCAGATTCCTGAAGTCCTCACCCCCCCCCTCAGGGCGCGGCTGGCCCTGGTCCGTGCGGTGGTGCTCCTGCCGGACTCCCCTCAGAGACGGTGCCCCTCGCCCTGTGGGGAGCCCTGTGCCAGTGGGCAAGGACTCGGGGTCTCCCGGGAGGCTGGGCTCAGACTACGGGATCCCACAGTGCTCCAGGGACTCTCTATGAGCAAGAAATCAGAGAGGCTCTGAACAGGACCCTTAAGGGAAAAAAAGGAGCCTGGGGACCCTGCGTGGCCTTGTGGGGGCAGAGCTTTGGGCAGTGGCAAAGCAGAGGCTATGAAGCCAGAGACCAAGGCTCACGTCTTGCTTCTGCCCCTCTTGAGCTGTGTCCCCTCAGGCAAGTTATGTCACCTCTCTGATCTCGAGCCCCTCATCTCTAAAATGGGGCCAACCATGCCGATCTTGCAGGACCGCCTGAGACAATGAGAGAAGAGGGCGTGTTAGGGGCTGGCTGCCAGGCCTAGGCCTAGGGGGAAGTGAGCCAGCCCTCCTCTCTGGTGCACGATTTCAGAAGGCACCAAAACGCTCAGCAATAGATATCAGTGGTGCCAGGTAATCCAATGTTTTTAAAAATCAAAATCTATTCAGAAAAATAGCCACGATGAACAAAATATCAAAATTTTGAATAAAGATAGACTCTGATCCTGCACGTGGCCATCCTGCCTCTCTCTCCTCACCATGGTGAGACCCTGCTGGCTCCCTTGGGATCCCTCACAGATTCAGCCCCAACCCCCCACCTAGTCCTAATTTAAAGGAAAAAAAGAAGTCCCCCTGCGTGAAGCGGCCAGAGCCCAGGGCCTGCTCTGCCACCATGCCACCCTCCCGTCAGCACAACAGACTGGCACAGGCAAGGGCCAGGAAGCAGCCTCTTCAGCTGTGGGCCCAGACACAGAACCCAAACGGTGCGTGGGGAACCCGCATGAGGATGGAACCCCATTCAAGGGCAGTAATGAGAAACACGAGGTCCACTCCATTAAGGTAAGAAGGACATGTGTGTGTGTGTAGGTCTGTGCACCCCCACACGGGCACATACACCCGGCCCGGGTCTGCGGCCCCTCCGGCCTGCTGAGTTCTGCAGGGCCGAGCAGCCCCCATGGATCGGGGCCGTCCATGACTTGTGGACCCTCCATCTGGTCCTGGGCACTCACATGGCTTGTTCTGTAGAACCACTCCCACCCCCCAAAATCCAGGCTCCAAGCAAGCGCCTGGGATGCTCAGGCCATTGTTCAAGACGGCTAGATGCCCACAGGAAGAAAGCAGGGTCACAAGGCAAGGCAGACGGCTTGCTGGCCTGGCCAGGTGTGGTCCGAATTCCTGAGACATCCCTGATCGCTCCCTCCAGGGCCTTGGCTGTGACACAGGCCTGTCTCCTCTCTGGCCCGGGAGGAGATGGCGGGCTCCTTGCACCCAGGCTAGAAAACCTACCCCACCCCCCCACCAGCCCTGGGGCTCGCAGCCTGTGTGGGCTCACAAACCCTCAGAGGGAGATTTTGTGCGAGAACTTCCAAAATGTGTCCAGGAGCAGCGGCTTCCCAAACCCACAAGGGTGTCCAACCGAGAAGGATGAGGAGTCCGTCAGTTCCCGAGCAGGACAGGACCGCAAGCTTGTTAGGTCGTTTGACAAGGTACACGCGGGAATGTACACGCAGAAGACAGTCACGAGCACAGAACCCCTGACAGGGACCCCCAGGGTCCTGACTCCAGGTGACGGAGGCCGAATAGTCAGGGGAATGTTTCTTCATTCCAAGGCCTCAACCCATCTGCTGGGCTGGTCCCCGCGGCCAGACGGGTTGTCTGCGTGGAAGGAAGGGTGGTTGGGGTCCGTTCTCTCGGCCAGGCGGATGTAGCTGATGTGGGCAGGAAGGGCTGAGACAGCGGGGGCAGTCAGGAGTTCCGGGGTGTGGGGAGGTCAATGACTATGGGCGGGTTCACAGGCTGGTAGTTCACGGTGCACACAGACGCGTTCACATAGGTGGTGGTCCCATCTGCCATGACACCGTAGCCTGGAAAGTAAGCAGACGCCGGTCAGGGCTGAGGGGTGAGGCCAGGGCCGGGCAATGAAGTGGTCTTAGTGGGTAGTGAGAGAGCACTCACTACAGTGGGCTGAACACGTCCGGGGCAAGCTACCGAAACCCTCAACTTAGCCTCTTCATCTAGAAATAGAGGTGAGGAGGACAGATGCTCCTCCTCGGGCTGCTGTGAGGAGCACATGAGATCATAATCCACCTACAGGGGCGCCTGGGTGGCTCAGTGGGTTAGGTGTCTGCCTTAGGCTCAGGTCATGATCTCGGGGTCCTGAGATCCAGCCCCACATCGGGCTGCCTGCTCAGCAGGAAGTCTGCTGCCCCCTCTCCCTCTGCCTCTCTCCACTCAAGCACTCTCTTTCTTGCTCACTTGCTCTCTCTCAAATAAATAAAATCTTTAAAAAAACAATAATCCACATACAGTGTTCAGCCCAGTCCTAAAAAGCACATGAATAGCACAGTGAGACCTCATCACTGACATCATCACCACCATTAGCATCATCACCACCACTTATCACCACCACCACCAGCACCATCCTCATCACCATCCCCATCACCACCATCTCCATCATCATCATCACCACCACCACCACCAACACCATCATCACCAGCACCATCATCACCACCATCATCACCATCGCCACCACCATCATCATTGCCACAACCATCATCACCATTGCCACCACCAACATCATCATCACCACCATCACCACCATCATCACCATCACCACCACCACCATCACGTACTTTCTTGTCTTAGCCTGTACTGCCATCATAGCCTTTTCCCACCATGACTACTTCTTAGAATCTTCATCTTTAAGCTCAGATCACCTCCAAGCCAGAAGGGACATTCCCCTCCCCCTATAGATTACCCATTCTTTGGTGCCCCCATTTTTCCTATACAAGTGTGATCTGGATCACACACAACCTCAGATCTGGTGGCATCACATGCCCTTGGTAGGGCTGCACAAAATGACAGCCACTATTGCTATCCCACAGCACATCCCACAGGGGTTGTCCTCTTCCTTGACCTCTCAGATTCTGCCTTTGGTAGCCTGTCTCCTGCCTAGAAGACTGTGAGCTCCGTGGGGCCAGGGGCAGTCTGATCAGTGCTGCCATCTGCCGACACCCTGCACGGCCCTCGGGGAAAGGGCTGAGGCTTGTTTGCTTCTGAGCTGGAGACAATCTGATGTGGACAAGGCACATGTGAGGCCCAGGGGCCCTGGCCTCACACAGACAGAGGTTCAGGAGGCCAGGAGACAACTCTGGGGAACAACACCTGGGTCCCCATGCCCCATGGAGCCTGTGCACTTTCCGGTAGGGTGGGATGGGCCAGGGAGGCCTGGGGCAGGTGGGATGAAGGTTCAAAGGGAGCAAAAGGAGGAGGAGGTGTGCAAACGGTCAGGCTACGGTGAGAAGCCCAAGGCCTAATAACGAAAGCCCTGTGTGCAGGTGTGGGGGCGCAGGCACTCAGGGCTGGACTGACACCCCCCCGCCACCATCACGGCCACCCTGCCTGCTGCCCCTCGGGGGGAAGTGAACACCCCACACCATTCCAACTAGGTGGACCCAGCAGGTGTCCCCTGCCCCCCGGGAGTAGAGCCAGAATTCCATGTGTGTATGTGTGTGTGGTGGGGGTGGAGGCGAGGTGCCACCACAATGTCTCAGGCAAGCAAGTGACCCTCCACATTTATTAATACTTATTTATATTAAGTATGCCAGGCCGCAGGGCGACAAGACCGGGCTGCCAGCCCTAAGGCCTCCCAGTGTGCCTCCGAACCTACCACATCCTCCATGTCCCATCCAATGTCCCCTCCTCCGAAAAGCCCCCTGCCCGTGTCCCAGAGACTGTCCAAGGAGGCAGAGTCGTGGCCGGGGCCGGGCAAGCAGTGACCCCGTGTCAGGAATGGGTGGAGACCGGGGAGGAGGTGACTGGGTGGACGGAGGTGAGGAGCCCGCCCCCCGCCCCCGTCGCCCACCTTCGTGGATGTGGCCAAAGACGTGCAGCCGCGGCTGGACGCGCCTCTGCACTGTGTTGAGCAGCTCCACGCAGCCCACCCGCTGCATCTTCTTGGGGACCCAGTCCAGGAAGCCTGTGTGAGGAGACGGCGGGAGGGCGGTGATGGACAGGGTACAGGTGGCCAGGCGCCCTGCCCCGCAGACCCCAGGCTGCAGCTTCGGGGTCTCCAAGTCACGGGGTCCCCGACTCCAGGCCCCAGGCGGACCCGCCCCCAGACCCCCGCAGCTGTGCTGCCCCGCCTCCCGGGAGGGAAAGCCTGGCGGGAGCCTCGTCCTCTGCGGGGCCGAGCTGGCAAGGGCCCAGAGTGGGCCAGGCACTCAGGGTGGCACATGAGCTCCCCCACGGGCTCAAGGCGGCCTCTGGGGGTCCATCCGTCCATTGCAGGGACGGGCAAACCGAGGCCTGAGAGGGACGGGGGAGGCCCAAGGGCACCCCAGTGCTGGCAGCGGGGCTGCACCAGGAGCAAGATCTCCACGTCGGAAACTTCTTAAGCAAACATACAAAACCCCGGGAATGAAGTCCATTCCACGCAGCACAGCTCCGTGCGGAGTCCGGGGCCGCGCACCGCCAGCCTCCCGGAGCCGCCCAGATGGCGGCTGCTCATTCTCCTCACATGGCTACACAAACCAAGAATAATTGATTACTCCAAGCGAGACACCGGGGTTCATCTGGGCCCCTCTCGGTTTGGGGTGGGCAGAACAGGTTTCTGCTGGTGTGGAAGGGGGATCCTCAAGGCATTGGTCAGGCAGCCTGCGGTGTTAGTGCTGAGGGATGGAGGGGAGGAGAGAGGGGGAGGGAGAGGAAAGGAGGGGAGGAAGGAGGGAGGGAGAGAGAGGGAGAGGGAGGGAGGGAGAGAGAGGGGAGAGGGAGGGAGGGGGTGGGGGGAGAGGGAGGGCCCACCAGGCCTGGCCATTCCGTGCCCCTCCACCTGCAGCCTGCAAGCCCTGGAGGCAAGCACCCCCAGAGTGGCCCCTTGTCCCACGTCACCGCCCGCCGCCACCGCGGCCCCATCACTGCGGGAGGGACGGCAGGTCCTGTGCCCGCGGCGGGAGGCAGAGGAGGCTAGCAGGCGCTGGGGAGCCACGAAGGGTCGGGTCGGGTTGTAGAGAGGCGTCATGGCACAGCTGCGGGTTCGGAGGACTCCCTCCTGCGGATGCGGGGACAGTGGAGTGGAAGGGGCAGGACTGGGGGCAGGGGGAGCAGCGAGGGCGCCGTGGCAATCATCGAATAGGCCCGGAAACACCGCCGGCCCCAGGTGGGGTCAGCAGGGCTGGAGAGGAGAGGAAGGGGCTGGGGCACAATTCGGAGGTGGGGTCAGAGGGAGGGGCGGCCTGAGAGAGCCCCCGACATCCGGACAGCCAGTGGGGCCCCAGGCGGTTAGGCCACGAGAGAGCGCTGCATCAGCCTGGACCAGGGAGGTGGCAGCGGGGCCTGGGAGGAGGCTGGGGCCTGGGGGCTGCCAGGATGGATGGCGCTGCAGTCCCCTAGGGGTCTTGTGGGGCAGGACAAAGCCCAGAGAGCCACTCTGAAAGTATTCTGCCCTGGGATGCAGGCCTGGAGAGTCAGGGCGCAGCCCCCCGCCCCCCCCCCCCCGCGCCCCCCCCCCCCCCCCCCCCCCCCCCCCCCCCCCCCCCCCCCCCCGCCGCAGCCCCAGTGTGGAGCACGCAGGCCGAGACTCCACCCTCCCTGGGGCACTGCGAGGGGCCCACAGGGGACAGTCGGTGCTTGGGAAACAAGGGGGGCTCTGGGGAGAGCAGCAAGCCGGACTCGGAGCTCATAGGGGCTGACCTCAGCGCTCAGGTGGGCACCCCCCCAAGCCCCGCATCCCCCCAGCCCAAGCCGGCCAGCTGATGGCCAGCCGACGCTTACCCAGTGGTGGTCCGTGGGTTATCAGGATGTCTACGCCTTCAGGAATGAGGTTCCATTTCTCTAGCAGTGCTTGGCCTCGAGGGAGGTTAAAGCCCCAGCCATAAAACCAGGGCTGCCTACGGAAGAAGAGCAGGAGGTTCAGAGAGGCCGCGGACAGGAAGGGGGGGCAGGCGGAGGCCTGAGGTCCTCAGGACCTGCCTGATGCTTCAAAACTCAAGTAAAGGTGACAACCGCCGGGACTCAGCCAGAATCCTGACCGACTCGTGGGCCGGGCGATGTCACTGGCATCCTCTTACCTTTTCCTCGTCTTTCAACACAGTTTCTGTTTTTCTAGGACGAATTAATATTATTTCCATAATTTTTTAAAATGAAAGTTTAAAAAGAATCAGCTTCTGACAATGACCTTTCTTGCTCCAGGCTCTTCTAAGGAAACTCAGAGCACATGCGCACCCACCCCTCACCAGGAAAACGCTCCTCTGTCTTCCCGCCCACGGCTGGGGCAGGTAGAGACCCCACCCATCATCACCACCATCACCATCATCACCACCCAGGGACCCCACCCAGAGAGAGTGGCTTCCGAGTGGAGGACAGTGATTCCTGCTTTCCCCTGAAGCTCCCAGCAGGCTGCGTCCATCCCCAGCTCTAAGGGCAGGGCCAGAGGGACCCAGGCCAACTGGCTCACTGGTGAACGTGTAACCCAGATCCTTCCATTGGAGGGAATCCCAGATATTTCTTTGGAGAATGAGGGAAGATGAAGCTGTCAACCCTGTGTCTCAACCAGTGAGCTTCTTGCCTTAGAAACTGTTAGCAGCTATTAAGCTGTCCCAAAGGGCTATGGCTGGACCACATGGCCCAGGGGAGCCCCTGGGTCAAAACTGCACCGGTCACCCACCATACTTCTGCACTTCTCACATGGGCCCATAGAAAGCCATTTGATTGGGCTTCCATTTCTAACAAAAGCATCCTACTAAGAACCTCCCTTTGGGCCTGAGTCATAAGATCCCACATTAACATAGCCCTTTAATGTTTACAAAATCCCCATCATCACCACCATCACCATCATCCCCATTATCACCACCATCATCACCACCATCATTATCACCATCATCACCACCGTCACCATCACCACCATCACCATCATCACCACCATCATTATCATTATCACCATTATCACCACCGTCACCATCATCACCACCATCATCATCATCATCATCACCACCATCAATATCATCACACACCATCACCACCACCAGCACTCTAACCATCACCAACATCACTGTCGCCACTGTTGTGGGTCACATTGTGTCCTCCAAAAACATAGGTTGAAGTATGAACCCCCAATACCTGTGAATGTGACTGTATTTAGAAATAGGGTCCTTGCAGATATAATCAAGCTAAGATGAGGTGATAGCAGATTAGGGTGCGCCCCTAATCTAGTGACTGGTGTCTTATGAGAAGGTCCTGTAAAAACACAGAGACAGAGGGAAAAGGTCCAGTGACAATGGAGGTGGGGATTGGAGTGATGTTGTCTACAAGCCAAGGAGCACCAGGTACTGCCAGCCACCACCAGAAGCTGGGAGAGGGTCATGAAACAGCTCCCCTCTCAGGGCCCTCAAAAAGGACAAATGTTGGTGACACCTTGATCTCAGATGTCCAGCCCCCAGACTGTGAAAGAATAAATGCCTATTGTTTTAAGCTCCCCAGTCTATGGCCCCAGGACATGATACAGGCATCATCACCACTATCACTGTCATCACCACGGTCACCTCCCCACCTGCCACCTCAGGGACCTTCACACAGGCAGCATGGGTGGGCAGACAGGTTTCTTTCTTTACGTTTTATGGATGAGGAGACTGAGAACAGGAATTATCACCTGCATCTCCTGCATACCTACTTTTTTGTCAGCTACCATCCAAGTACATGGATGGTTTTCCTGTTACAAGAACCCTGTGAATTAAGGACTCAGTATCCCCATCTTACAGATGAGGAACCAGAGGCTTAGAGAGGTGAGGTAACCTGGGGACTTGGTCCCGGGCGTGCTGACTCCCAGGCTGGGCACCTCACTACCACTCACCTGCCTACACATACCGTACAAGTCAGCTGGGGGCCTGGGCTTTCATCTTCAGGGTCTGTCGCGTGCCCAAAGTGGCCGCTAACATCCCTCTCATGGCCCATACGCCCTTCCAGGGCAAGGCTGAGACCTCTGGTTGTGGACCCAACGGCTCTACCTGTTTCCAGCCACCTCTTTGGAACCCCAGGCACCTCACGGAACACCATTTGAAAACCCTGATTTCGTCCCACCATGGTACATTCTGGACAAGAAGACTGAGGTTTGGTGAGGTGCCCAGGGTCACACGGCTCATCGGGGGAGAAGTCATGTTTGAACCCAGGCCTGAGCCTCTGTCCCCCCAGCCTTCATGCCTGCAGTACCATCTCCTAGAACCCAGGTTTGTGAGGGAGGAAGATGGGGCACCGCGGTGGCTCTCTGGGTGTCAAAAGTCCTTTCATCATTTCAGACACATGCCGAGTCCCCTCCATTGCCGGCCTTGCTCATCTGGGACCCCTGCCAGGAACACTGGGTCCCTGATCTTCCCCTCCTGCCCACCCTGCCCTCATGCCACATGTATCCTTCAGAGCCCTGCCTGCCCCACCCTGCCGCTCCTCCTGCACCCAGCAGCAGCCCAGAAGGGAATAAATGTCGCATTAGGGAATGGTGGTGAGTGACAGAGGCCTGGATCAACAAATCCCTCTGTTAACAGATGTCAGGACTTTTCCTGTTGCCTTGGGATTGCAGCCTAAACTTCAAAGCTCAAAACGATGCCCCATATTCAAGAGAGCCCCCAGGCCCTACCCAGAAACACTCACTAAAAGCGGGCAGAGCACGCCAGGCCACCATGGCCCCAAGCCCCTGCTGACCTACGTTTTGGCTTTGAAGAAGGGGTCTGTTGGCTCCTGCCTTGTTCTTGTAGGCGAAGCCGAGAAGATTCCCTCATACCTAGATATGAGTGGATCCCGGGAGAACACCTGTATGGCTGGCCTGGGATCTGCACTCTGAGGCTCTGGGAGGAGAAACAGATGGTGAGAAGGAGGTACAGAAGGGCTGAGTCCCCAGGCTTGGGCTGTCCAAGGGATCCCCAACCATAGGAAGCACCTGCCAAGTGAGGAGACCAGGTGTTCGGGGCTGGGAAATAGCAACTGGGTGGGCTGCCCTGGGGACAGTCCCCTCAGAAGACACCTCCTATCACTGGCACGTCCACATAGGCCTGCCCTTGCACATCTGCATAGAGGTGAGAGTCCTCTCCACAGGAAATGCACCCCCCCACACATACACAATTTTACACCCATCTTTAAGGCAATCTTGGGGTTGGACGGACTTGGGTGAGAATGGGTCCACCTCTTACTACCTGTGTGACCTTTGGCAAGTGACTCGACTTCTCTCTATGCCTTAATTTCCCCATCTATAAAACAGGGATAATAATACCATCTCAATAGGGCTGTTTGGAAGGATTAAATCCATTAATCCATATAAAGTGCTTAAAACAGTGCCTGGTTCAATCCATTGTAGCTGCCTTCATCACCATTATCACCATCATCATCCCATCTCCATCATCACCACTATCACCATCATCATCATCCCATCTCCATCTTCATCATCATCATCATCACAAGCAGCAGCATCACCACTATCACTATCACCAATACCACCATCATCACCACCATCATCAACATCATCATCATCCCATCTCCATCATCATCACCATCACAAGCAGCAGCAGCACCACCATCATCACCACCACCACCATCACCATCACCATCATCATCATAACCATCACCACCACTGTCATCACCACCATCATCATCACTATCGCTATCATTATTGTGGCCCCTTCCTGAAGCCCCCCCCATGGAGGGTGCATGAAAAACCTTTGACCTAGGGCAGAGTGTTTCAAACTGCATTTTGACGGCTCACAACAACATTTTTTTCAAAGGAAAAGAGAGCATCATCAAAAAGAGTACCTCCTAGCAGGGAAGGATACTTCAGTTAAATGTATTTATATTTAAATAGACACCCACGTATGGATGTAGTGAGTCACAATGTAAAGTGCTTTTCCTACCACAGTTCCTGGTCAGAAACGGCTAACAGTCCCACTCCGCATCCACCCGAGGCTGCTCCTGCCCTAATAGTCTGAGCTCACAGCTCTGCAACCCTGAAGACCCTGGTACACTCAAAGTCCCCTTTTGGTGGAACCAGGGCAGACTCACTGCAGAAAGGGCTGCAGCAGCCTGGAAGCCACTCAGAAAGCCAAGCCTAGTGGTCCTCTCAGGAGCCCAAAGGCCTGTCAGCCTCTGGGGAAAGAAGCAACGCGTTTCTGGCACTGCCTTCCAAATACAAGATCTATTCTTCAAAAATCTAATCAAATATTTACAAGACGGGATGAGGCCTCATCTGCATGGAGAGAAGGCATCTGTTAGTTCCTGTGAGCCACAGCAAGGGGTAGCTTCTTGAAAGAGACACTTCGAAATAGATCAGAGACCCCACAGACCCCCAGAAGGAGACCCCCGCAAGCCTCTGCTGGCCTCAGCTTCCCCTCACCCAGCACCACCGAGTCTTCCTCTGGGGCGGCGGTTCCCCACGGAGACACCTGCCCCGTTCTTGGAAAGACAGCACCTCAAATCCTGGGAAGGCGCCGGGGAGGCCCTGACAGCTGAGTTGCTCAAGGCACGGAGGCTGGCATCAGACCTCCCAGCTCTGGGCCCCTGGGCTGCTCGCTTCACCTGTCCCAGCAGAATAACGATGCCTATGCCCCCAGACCTTCCCCCCCCGAGGGCAGGGGCATCCCTGCTGCCCGCCGTGACCCTGCACAGAGGGGAGGAGAGAAGGGGGGGTGAAGAGGCTTGCGTTTCACTCCCACTATGAAAACTCCTAAAGGCCCAGGAGCTCCATCAATGGGAAAGGGGAGGTTCTAGCTTTTATTGAAATTTTAGGAGGAGAAGGAAGCATCAAATCATTCATGCAGACATCCAGAGGAGACATTTCCCAGGATGGCCCGTGGGCTGGGGGACACCCTCTGCAGGCCAGGGGCCTTGCCCAGGGCAGCCTGCAACAGGGCCCGTGTGGAGACGGGCTCTTCACGGTGACCTCGCCCCCTCCCCAGAGGCCTTTGACCGGCCCCTCCTGCTGATATCCATTCAGCTCCTCCAGGGGGAGAGGAGACAAAGGGTGGCGCAGGTCCTCGTCGGAGAGGAAGTTGGCCCCAGATGCCCCAGCGTCTGGCCAATCGGCCTCCTCACCTCGTAAGGCCCTTTGGGGCGGGAGGTGAAGTGCGCAGCTGCCCTGATTTCCTGCCAGGGGACAGGGCAGCCAAGGGCCACAGGGCCGGCCACCCAAGCAGCCGGGGCCCAGCCCACCGCCTACTGGCCCACCCACCTCGGGGGCAGCCATGGTCCGGGACCCTGAGTGCCCCACACGGGACTCTGGGGCCCTGCGAAAACCCAGCCCCCGCCTCCTGCACCCAGCCTGGCCCCGCTGGGGGCCCAGGGCCCGACGTCTACACCCCATCCGGGACACCGCACAGGCCCCAAGGAGGTCGGATGAATCAGAATTCCGAGTGAGCAATGGGAGGAGGCTTTACGTCCTGAATTTCTGTCTTTCTGTTCTAAAGTAACCATTGGAATAATTTTCTTACAGAATGATAGTTGCCATGACAACCAGAGCAAATTTTCCTTTTCTGAAACAGATGTCTCATTTAGTTGAAAATTAGAATGTGAACAAACCCATGGGAAAAATTAATTCAAACTTTAACAGAGCGCTGAATACAATGTAATCTCTCAGAGGTTAACCCCTTAACAGCTTTTTTGTGCGCTTATGGTAACCTTCGAATCCAGTCTAATTAAGCCCGCTTAGCCAATATAAATGACCTCCTCATGGCCAATCATTAAACGATTTCCCCCTGAAGCGTGAATCCCGGGTCCCCCAACGGCAGACGGGAGGGGGACGCGTCTGCAGAGATCGCTGAAGCGGAGCGCACTCCGCGCTGCGGGGAAGGTGTGCCCAGGGGTCAGCCAGTTAGCCTGGGGGGTGGCCACCCCATTTCCTGGGGATGCTGGGGTGTGGGCGGAGGAGGCCTGGGGTGCCCCAGGGTGGGGCTGGGCCCAGCGGGGCACCCAGGCCAGGGCACAATGCCCGAGGGCAGGCGTAGGGGGTTCCCTTGACCGGATTCCGAGGGGCGTGGCAGCGACATCAAGGGGACAGCCACACAGGCACAAATCCAGATGCAGAAACCGGGGTGTGGGCAGGGTCACAGGCTTGCCCAGGGTTACCTGGGGACCAAGTGACACAGCCAGGGCTCGAACCCAGACGGTGATCCCAGAGCCCATGCTCCCTTCCTCCATGCCAGAGGCCTTCCTCCTGCCTCCCCCTCCTCTGCGTGCCCCGCTTACCAGCCACTTGCACACCTCAGCTCAGTTAACCCTCAGCTCAAAGTCCTGGGAGGCTCCCACTTTAACGAGAAGCAAACAATGGCACAGAGAGGCCAAGTGGTGTGCCTGAGGACACACAGGACCAGGGGTCCTGGCTCCTGCATCGGGGGCCCAATAGGTGCCTGACCCAGAGAGGCCCCCACTGGGGTGGTTGGGCCGCAGGTTCCCCCCCTTCAATGGCAACCGCCTGCTGCCCCTGTGAGTAGCTCCTGAACGTCCCCTGCCAGGTCCCAGCCCAGCCCTGGCCCTGCTCTGCCCCTGTGGAGGCTGGCTGGACGGAGAGGAAGCAGCCTGTGACTCTGGTCCCTGGTGCCCCCCCTCAACTGTCCCCCGTGTGGCTCCTCTACTCCCAAGCCCTCCATGGCTCCCTGTGCCTAGAAGACCAGCCCAGACCTCAGGGCCTGGCACACAGGGTCCCTGGGCTCTGTCCCCATCCACCTGCGGGACCGTCCTGCTCAGATTTCCCACTGAACTCACCACCTGCCGGCCGTAACAATCCTGTTTGCTGAGCACAGCACAGCCTTTCCCACCTCTGGGGCTTTTGCTCCCACTGTTCCAGCCACCTGAAAAGCCCTCCTTAGCCTCTCTTCAGAGTCCATGACTCAATATTTGTTAAGGTTTGGCTTAAAGGCCCCTCTTCCAGGAAGCCTTCCCTGATCACCTCCATCCCCCAAGCACAGGTGACCCTCCCTGCTCTGAGTGCCCTCGTGGTGGCTCCCTCAGGGTGGGCTCAGGTCAAATCACCCCTAAATCCCTCTTGCCCAAAGGATGGCTGAGCCTGGGTGGACTCAGGAGGGTTGGCTCATGGTGTGCACGAACGAATGAACACAATAGAATCAACGGCCAGGTGCTGTACCTGGCAGGTGGGCAGGTGGGAAGAACTAAGCATCTGTCCTCTCCTCTGTGCTCCCTCCCTCCTGAGCCCACCCATTCCCCAAACCCCTGGAGTCACGAAACTCCGACACCTGCAACAAACATAAGCACCAGGACACAGACCCTCACCACCCACTGAGCTTCCAGTCTCCCTCACCATCCCATGACCGGCCCGTGGGACCCATGTGCCCATTTCACAGATGAGACCTCAGAGGGGAAGCGGGCTCAGTGTGTCACACCCTCTGCATGCCGCCTCACCTCCTTCGGGGAACTTCCCTGCCTCCCAGGCAGCCTGCGCCCCAGGGTCGGGGGTGGAGGGCGGCTGCCCTGGCAGGTGCTGGGCCAGGCGTTCTCACCCCGCCCTCCTCCTACGAGGGTGAAAGCTGCAGCCTGGGCAGGACGGCGGCCTGACCCCCACGGGCAGCTACAGAGCACCTCACTCGGAGGTCCCCATGTCACTGGCCCCACCAGCTGCCCCAGGGGGGGAGCGGAGCTCCCGTCTGCTGCGGGGGAAACCGAGTCAGTGGCATACCTGGGTTGCCCAAGAGAGCTCGTGCCGACTCCTCACCCCACAGGTGGTGTCCCCACATCTGGGAACACCCCACAGTCCGAGCCACGGCCGCCACCTGCACAGCTCTGAGGGAAAGACGTTTGCTTTGCTCCTTTTCCTGGCACCTCCCCGAGGGCACCGAGGGAGCCCCCTGGGCCAGCTCCACCTGCCCGCTGCCTGTGAGGGGGCAGGGCCCCACAGGCTGGCGACACGTCCCCACGGACTGTCAATCACACACCTTGCCCTGTGCACAACAGTTCCGGCAAGTCAGCAGCAAGATAAGTGGAACCGAAGAATGGGGTCCTTTGTCATTCCTAATTAATTTCCCCCACCCTTGCGAGGTGCAGAACCATTCATCTTTTGTTTCGCTGGGACTCTGCAGCCCAGAGAAGGCAGACAATTCGTTTCAAACATTAATCTCATGTAGAATGGTGCGCATATGTGTGGAGGGGCCTCTGTAGGGAAGATAACAACAACGCGAAATCAAGACCGATAAGGACAGGGAAGGGGCAAAGGACACAGTCTGAGAGAGACAGAGAGAGAGAGAGAGAGTCTGGAGTGTGCACAATCAGGGGGTTGTGTGTGTGCATGCATGTGTGTATGGTGTGTGTATGTATGGTTGTGTAAGTAGGTGTGTGCGTGTGTGTAGCTACATGCGTGTGTACATGCGTGTGGTGTGTGGGTTGTGTGTATAGCTGTGTGTGTGGTATGCATGTGGGGGGAGCTGTATATGCAGATGTGTGCATGTTTGTAGCTGCATATGTGTGCATGTGTGTGTGTGGGGTGCACAGCGTGGGGGTTGTGTGTGTAGGTGTGTGTAATTGCATGCATGTGTTGTGCGTATATGTGGTGTGGGAATTGTGCGTGTAGGTGTATATAGCTGCACGTATGTATTCATACTTGTGTGTGGTGTGCGTGTGCAATGTGAGGCTGTGCAGGTAGGTGTGTGATGTGTCTGCACGGTGTGGGGGTTGTGTGTATGGATATGTGTGCGTAGTTGCCTGTGCGGTGTGTGGTACAGGGGTTGTGTGTGTAGCTGTGTACAGGTGCATGCATGGTGCAGTGTGTGTGTAGAGGCAGCAAGTGTAGGGCCGGGGACCGTGAGGTATTTCTTCCCAATATCAAAATTCGTGGGCTGCCTGCGGCGTGGGGGTGACAACTGTTGGAGTGCAGGTGAGGGAGGAGAAGAGTATGGGTGGCAGCCAGACCCCTGGTGGTAGACATGCCGGGGTCCGGGGGACAAGCAGGGGCCCGAGGGACATGCCAGGGGCCGGGGAATAAGCAGGGGCCTGGGGGACAAGCAGGGGCCTGGGGGACATGCCAGGGCTCGGGGGACATGCCAGGGGCTGGGGGACAAGCCGGGCCTGGGGGACATGCCGGGACCTGGGGGACATACCAGGGGGTAGGGGACAAGCCGGGGCCTGAGGGACAAGAGGGGCCCTGGGGACCTGCCGGGACCTGGGGGACATGCCGGGGGCTGGGGGACACCTGGGCAGCACTCACGGTTGCGGCCCTTGAGCGGGCGGCCCCAGGGCAAACAGCCGTCCTCACCGGTTGGCTCAGGACCGGAAGGGCCCATCACCAAGGCCCCGGCGCCCCCACCTTGCCCTGCACGGAGGGGAGAATCCAAGGCCAATGTCCCACAAGTGGGACCCAGGGACTCGGGGAGCCCCTCCTGGGCTCTGCAGCCCCCGAGGCCTGCAGGCTGCTCCAGGCCACCCCGAAGATGTGTGGGCCCGCCCCCCCGGGCTGGAGCCCCCCGAACCTCCCCTCCCCGTCCACGTGCCCCATTGTGCGGCGGGTTAATAGGACGATGCTGCAGCAGCTCCCAGGGACCTTGCCGCCCCAGGGCCTGGGTCTCGGCCACAGCGGGGAGGGAAGGCCCACCTCTCCCGCCTCAACGGATGGGGGCCGCAGCCTCGTGCCAAAACCCCCTAGAAACGCGAGAGGAACAGGAATGATCACAGCTCCAGGGGCGCAGGCACTGGCCCTCCGGGAACCAGGGAACGTGGGTCTTCACGCCGGGAAGTAACAAGCGGGAAGCCCCAGGGGGCCGGGCGGGGAGCTGGGCTTGCCACCCCCCTGGGGACAGCTGGGCTTCAGGGGCCACGGGGGCTTCGGGGGCCACAGGGGACAGGGCCAGAAAAGGCCGCCCACTGACCACAGGGAGACAGGACGCCACCCCAGATGGAGGAAGACACCCCAGACCTCGGGCCACGGCTCCACAGGAAACGAAAGGAACCCGTCTCCGCACCGAGCACACCCACAGGCCGGGGCGGGCACAATCCCATTCGAGGGGCACCCCAATCCAGGCTGCCCACGACTGCCCCAGATAGCACTTTGCAGAACAGGGGCGTCCAGCGCCCCAAACACCGTGGATGGTCATTGGCGGGAGACTGAATGAATCAATGCTTTTCGAAGGAACAGAAAGGGTTTTCTTAAGAGAAAGAGCAAAGGAGTGTGGGTGAGCGGCTGGCGCTGCGCCGGGACTCGTGGAAGGAGCCAGGGGCCCGGATCGGGCAGGGCTGGCGTCCCCACGACCCCCGCGGCCTCTGACGGCAGCCGGGCTCGGTGTCGCGCCTGGGCAGGGTCCCCGGCCCTCTCCCACATCCCAGTGAGAGCATCTCGGGGCAAAGAAGAAGCTGGGGTTTCACTCTATTGGCCTCTATTCGGTTTTCTCCCAAAGACCTATTTGATGAAGTTAAAAAAAACAACTTTTAGTGCCACGTGGGTGACCCAGTGGTTGAGTGTCTGCCTTCAGCCCAGGGCGTGATCCTGGGGTCCGGGAATCGAATCCTGCATCGGGCTCCCTGCATGGAGCCTGCTTCTCCCTCTGCCTGTGTCTCTGCCTCTCTCTGGGTCTCTCAGGAATAAATAAAATCTTTTTAAAAACCAAACCTTTTAGCATCGCTCTGTACCCACTTCTGCGGGGAGCCTCCATCCTGCCCTCAAGCACCGGGGGACCCTAAGCCAGTCCCTTCACTCTTGGGTCTCGGCCTCCGCGGCGGTCCAGTGGGACAAGGGTCGCTGGAGCACCGGGCCTCAGGGACCGCAGCAGGAACAGTGACAACGACGACCGTCCCCTCAGCAAGCAGAGCCTGGCTCCCTTGGGTTACAGGCAGCTCCGTGCCTGCCCCCATCCCACCCAGCTGGCCTGCCCTGTGCCCACGGAGAAGGGAGGGAAGGACGTGGAAGGCTTGGCCCTCAGTGGGCAGCCCCTGGCCGTGCAGGGAACCCCGAGCCTGCCACCCCATGCCAGGCAACCAAGGCAGTGAGCTGTTGGAGGGTTAGGCGGTGAGTGGGGCCACCGCGTGCTGAGCATCTGCTGCGTCCCACGCAGTATAGGCCCAGGACCTCCCGGAATCCTAGGAACCACCCTACAGGGGGCGGCGGGCCCCGCCGTCATTAAACGGAAGGCCCAGACTCTGACCCCAGATTGCCAGGCTGGGACCTGGCCGCCTGTAGCAGGGTGGTGACAGAGAGCTGGGCCCGGGGCCCCAGGCTGCCTGCGGGAGGGGCAGGGCACCCCGCACCCCTGCCTCGAGGCAGCACCAGGCCGACAAGCTGAGCACCAGGATCTGCGCCCAGACGCCCAGCAACGGCCGGCAGCCACTTCTCAAAGTTTAATGTCTCAGCAGGTTTACAATCCTTCTTTCAAAATACCAGAAGTAATTAGACCAGATGGACGAGCTGCATGCCAATTGCACTCCCTCCCGCACTCCTGGTTGGTGTGGGGTTTTTTTTTTTTTTCTTAAATCAAGGCCGTTTTCAGTTAAATGAGAACAAAAAATGTATCCAAAACCCATAAATGAATACGGGATGTATACAGTTTTTTTTCCAGCACTTAAGATTCTGTGACAGCTGAGCCCCTCCTCCTCCTCCGAGCCTGGTGGTCCTACCCCGTCCCCTAAGCCGCCCTGCCCAAGGCTCAGAGCCGTTGAGGTCCCGACGGGCCTGGACGTGGCCTTCCGGTGATTGGGAGGTCAGCGTCCCCCCGTGCACGCACACACACACACACACACACACACACACACACACGGGACTCGGCCCCACGGTGACGGAGCCTGTGCTGGAGCTGGGGAGGCAACGGGACCGGAGATGGGGACAGGCCTTCAGCCTGGGGGTGATGGGCAGCAGGGCACGCAGGGCAGGGGGTGACAGCACGGGCAGGCTCCGTCCCAGGAGACCAGCATCGAGCAGGAGGTCAAGGAGGGGCCCCGTGGGCAAGGAGCTCGGGGGAAGGCCCGGGGGAGGCCACAGAGGTACCCAGGGACAGCACGCCACGCCAGGCCTGAGCTCTGACTGGGTCCCCCCAGCCTGGCATCTGTCACCTGTCTGTCCGTCCAGCCATCCCTCCATCCACGCATCCCACTGACATTTCCTCTGATGGGCCGGGCACCGTCCTTGCCGCTGGTATGAAGGCCACAAGAGAGAGGTTCGGGTCCCGTTCTCGTGGAGCCTCAAACGTCCCGGTGGGAAAAGAGGCACCAGAGGAAGCCGTCGCCAGAGCACTGCGGTCAGCGCGGTCCTGCAGCTGCGTGGACGGGGCCCGGGCGACAGGCAGGAGCGGCCAGCAGGGGACAGACCTCCTGCACATGGGCAGGGCCAAGTGGGCGTCGCAGGGAGACGCCGAGGACGGGCTCCCTCCTCCTCACCATCAGCACACGCTCACCCAGGGGGTCCCCACACTTAAGCACGACAGGCTAGACGGCAAAGCTTCCAGAAAACAAAATGGAAATACCTTCCAGACTCCAGGGGACACAGATTTCCCAAATGGAACATGAGAAGCACTTGCCACAAAGGAACACACGAATGCCGTGGCCACCCCGAGACCAAGAACCACGGCGGCTGAAGGCACCACCGGGAGAGAATCACAGGCGAGGACAAGCCACTTGTCACGTTGCAACTGCCGAAGGACTCACACTCGGAATACACGGAGAATCTACGAACCGACACGAAAAGGACCGTCAGGGCCGCCCAGGTGGCTCCATGGATGAGCATCTGCCCTCGGCCCAGGGCGTTCCAGGATCGAGTCCCACACACGGTCCCCACAGGGAGCCTGCTTCTCCCTCTGCCTGTGTCTCTGCCTCTCTCTCTCTCTCTCTGGGTCTCTCTCTGGGTCTCTCAGGAATAAATATTAAAAAAAAAAAAAAAAAAAGAAAGAAAGAAAGAAATGAAAAGGACAGAGAACCCAATTGTTTTTTGTAAATGGGCAAAAAGACAGGAACACTTGAGGAAGTCCAAGTGGCCCACGGAAGACGCTCGGCCTCACTGGCCATCAGGGCAAAGCAAGCGAAACCACCGGGGTCGCCAGCACAGCAGTATGGATGCAACTGAGAAGCCCTGTGACACCGAGGACGCGAGGTGAGGTGCCGCTGGCCAGGAAGGAAATCGTCCTGACCACTCTGACGGATGGGCTAGCTCACCTGTCCACCTCAGGACCGCACAGTCGGCACGCAGGGTGCGTGTGAGCATGTCACGGGCATGCGTTCGGGTGCACGGGTCTCCATACTCTGAGGGGTACGCACGACACCAGCCACACAGGAGCATGCACCACGGCCCCAGAGCCAGGACGGCTGGGTTCACAAGTGGAGGAGTAAGTCACAGCGTAGTCATGCGTCTCTCACGGATAAATAAGTTTTTTAAAAAAAAGGAACCTGACCCTCTCAGGACTGGGGTGCCCAGATGAACTACGGGGCGTCCTGTTCAGTTTGAGCTTCAGATAAACAACAAATCTCTTAGCATAAGTATATCCCAAAAGTCGCATAGGATATACTTATCTTAGAAATTATTCTCTCGGGGCACCCGGGTGGCTCAGCGGCTGAGCATCTGCCTTCGGCTCAGGGTGTGATCCTCAGGTCCTGGGATCAAGTCCCGCATTGGGCTCCCCACAGGGAGCCTGCTTCTCCCTCTGCCTCCCTGTGTCTCTCGTGAATAAATAAATAAAATCTTTTTTAAAAAATTAAAAAGGGCAGCCCGGGTGGCTCAGTGACTTAGCGCCGCCTTCAGCCCAGGGTGTGGCCCTGGAGTTCCAGGATCGAATCCCACATCGGGCTCCCTGGATGGAGCCTGCTTCTCCCTCTGCCTGTGTCTCTGCCTCTCTCTCTCTCTCTCTCTCATGAATAACATTTTTAAAAATTAAAAAAAAAAGAAATTATTCTCTCTGCCTCATTGACCACCGCAGGATGGGGCTGGTAACCCTGGCCCACAGCAGGGACTGAGGAGGACATGTGGGTGAGCACGGGGCTGAGGACTGGCCTGGGCTGAGGCGGGGTCAGCATGGGGTGTCAGCAGGTACGAGACCCCCCTCACCCCCGACCCCACCACCATGCTCATCCTGAGCTCCCGGACGGCAGCGCCAGGCCTGATCCACTCCTGGGTCCACAGAGCCCTGCAGGGGGCCAGGCTCACCTCGCTTGTGGCCTTCAGAGCACGCGGCCCAACAAAAGTTGGAAGGAGTCGGTCTCCCAAGCAGAGACTCTCCTGGTGGCACCACTTAGGGAAAAAAGCCAACCGTGGGTGGTGACCACGAGTTTGCTTTGTTTCTCCTTCCTGGCTTTTCTGGGCCGTCCTCAAGGTCCAGGCCAGCCTGGTCACACTGCCCCGGCTCCAAGTGCAGCACCAACAGGACTCATCCCCATCTGCCTGACAGCGTGTCAGTGGCACCCCCGTGCAGGTACAGGGACTGGAGTCCTCTAAGCAGGCAGCAGCTGGCCTGGTACCAGGCCCAAACGCAGCAGGTTTGCACTTGCACACCCCTTGTGATGGGCAGCTCACCACTCAGCAAGGTCACGTCACCTCACTTCTGGGCTCCTGCCTGCAGGATAGGCTTCCTGCACGGATGACAGCTGTCGTTTGCCACTGCCACCTGTGCCCCTGCTCCGCCTGCGCAGATCACACTGGCCGGGTCTGCCCCCTGACCTGGGCCAGCACCGCCCACACGTTCCAGACACCACTGCCATTTGGGCCTCCCGTGGCCAGGGCTTCACGCAAGGCCTGATCCCCCCACGGGTACAATCACGCTTCTAGCGCTGGAGAGAACACTGCCTGTTAAGTCAACATGAGGTGAGCAGGGAAAAGAAGGGGAAACTCGAACATCAGAACTTAGTGAGAGTCGCCACCAGCTCTGCGGGCGGCCCTCCCCGTGAGCCGCCAAATGTCCAGGCAGTAGGGCCGAGGGGCTGAGCCTCCACACACGGTTGGGGGTGCAACCCCCGCAGCAGCACAATCGGCAGCGGGACCAGGAGGTTCTGTGGCCGTGAACACCTTCCCGGGCAGGTTCATGCGCTTCCCCTTGTGCAGTTTCGCCTGGAAGAGCACGGACGAGGCTGGAGGGGCAGTGCCACCTGTGCATTTGGGACTCGGAGGCTCGGAGATGCGGGACTCAGCAGGTCACACACGGGGCGAGAGGCAGAGCCTGGGGACACACCTCGAGTGTCTGGGCCCAGGGAACAGCACTTGACCGACTGCCAATCCTGCACCGATGAGCTCTGTGGCCCTTCTGGGCCTCGGGGGTGATGTGCGGGGTCCCCACGGTTGATGACACAGGGGGGCAGGCAGAGGGGGCCGTGACCGACTGGATGCTGAGCGCTGGGGGTGATGGTCCAGCCGACCCACAGGGACCCATACAGCCTGGAACACCTCAGCACCCCCAGCGTGACCACAGCCTCACCGGCCTCCTGGCCTTTGCCTGAGCTGTTCCCTCTGCCTGTCACACTCTTCCCAGTGCCCCCACCCCCCTGCATAGCTTTTTTGTCCCCTCAGCTGCTGCCTCGCCCATGGAAGCCTTCCCTGACCCCAGCTCCCGGCCCCTGTCCCATGGGAGGCCCTCCCGGGCCCCAGATCCCTGCCCCTGTCCCATAGGAGGCCCTCCCAGGCCCCAGCTCCCGGCCCCTCTCCTCCTGGCCCTTGTGAACCAAGGAATTAGCAGTCAATGCGTCTCCCAGGAGGACAGTAGCCCCGTGAGGCTGGAGCTGCACCTGTCTGGTTCACAGCACGTCCCGGGACCCACAAGAGTACGCGGCACTCAGGAAGCCTTGACAACAAGCCTAGGCCATTCCTGGCTGACCAGGAGAACACGGCCCGGACCCCCTGGCCTCCGTATCCCCCTGGGCCAGGGAGGCCTAGGTGCATCTGAAGCTTTTTGGAGAACCAGGAACACACCCTGCGCCCGCTGTTCTGGGCCTGGCACAGAGCGGTGTCTCACGGGGACACTGAGGAACGGCCTCTATACAGCAGCACGAAGAGCCCAGACTAGGAGTCCGGAGCGGTCATCACGCCAACTTGGGCAAGCCACATCCCACCTGGGCCTCTACCTGCCCTTCTGTGAAATAGGATAATGAGAGTCCTGGCCCTGCCTGGAGGGCTGTTGGGGTATCAGCTGGAAAAGAGCTATCCTCATCCGGCCTCCACCCCAGGAGCTCCCCGGTACCAGGAATTACAACCAACCTCCGGGGCCTTGCTCTGGGCCAGACCGTCCTTCAAACGGGCTCGCACAGACTTCACAGCTGCCTTTACCATGGGCAGCACCATTACCCCGGCCAAGGAGGGACCAGAGAGGCTGAGGCACTTGCCCAAAGTCACACAGCTAGATATGCACAGTGTCCCAATTTGAATAGCTCTTCCCTTACCAACCAACTGCCTGGCCAGTGCTGCTGCTGGAACTCCCAGCAGCTGCTCCCAGCCCCAGGCGGGGCCTCAGGGAAAGCAGGGCAGCCGCTGGAAGGCCAGCGCACAGCCTGCAGGTGGAGCGAAGACAGGGTACCACGTAGCCCTGGGCATCCAGGGCTGTGAAACAGCATCCAGAGGTGGAGCCGGCACAGCACGGGGCTCAGAAATGGGCTCCTCTCCTGCCTCCTCCACTTGTGGAAACTGCAGTTCCAACTCCCACTCCCCGGGAGCCCTCCTGGATTTCACCAGGGCCTCCTGAGGCCCCTTCTGTCCCAAGCCCCTCCCCCCACTCCCGCAGGCAGTACTGGGCTCGAGCTCCTGACACTGAATGCGGGAACCACTGGCAGCGGGAGCGCAGAGCAGTTGGACCAACCGCCAGCCTCACGCAGGCCCTTCGGGAGCCCAGCACTTGGCCTCCAGCTGGCAGAGGGGACCCCAGGGCTGGCCCCACACCCAGGAGCCCGAGGGCAGGTTGTCACAGGGGTTCCTCTCCCCCAGCCCTGAGGGAGCACACAGCTGCCTGGGGGGAGGGGGACACTGAGTGCACCTGCCACCCCCCCCCATCTGTCCTCCGTCCCACACACTGGTTCTGGCCCAGGCAGGGCTGGAGGGCTGGCCTTGGCAGCAATAACAGCCACAGGGTCTCCGCTGGTGGAGAGCTTGGTGGGGCAGGCACCAGGCCCAGCTAAACCCTCCTGACACCTTCACGACCACCCTCTGCGGGACAGCCACTGTCACTCCCATTTTGCAGGGAAGAAAACTAGGGCACAGAGGTTAAGTGACTTGCCCAGGGTCACACAGCCCATAAAAGGTGAGGCCAAGATTGGAGCCCAGGCCAGTTGGATCCACAGCCACACCATGAACTCCTACAGAATGTTTTTTTAAAAGGTTTGTGTGAGTGTGTGGGTGTGTAGGGGCGGGGGTGCTCAAAATCTTGGGCAAGGAGGCGCAGTGCAGATGCCCGTCTGGCTCCTGAAGGCCTCCCCATCGACCTTCCTGACTTCCCTCTTGCACCTCACGCTCCAGTTCTTCCAGTATGTTCCGCCAGACTTCTTCTCCAAGCGTGGGCCCCAGTGGCCTGCCAGGCAGATTCAACGCCTCCTCTCCACTCCCGTCCTTGGCACCGAGCTCATCGCGTCCTCGAGGGCCCCCGTGGTCCTCGTCTGGGAGCGCACAGGCTGCGGGGAGGTCAAGACTCCAGACACGGCGAGAACCCGGGGCTCAGGGTCATCTCTGCTCTGTCCCCTGAGGAGGCCTGGGCAGGACGGAACCAGGTCCCACACCCGCCCGCAGCCTCTGGCCACCAGGTTTCATCACATGGCATCCACCAGGCAGCCCGGTGTTGGTAATGGCTCCCCCCAAAGTCCCTGCACCCATACAGTCCCGTGTGCCCCCAAATCATCCTTCAGCCTCTCCACATGTACTGCTCTGATGGCACAGCTTCAGGCGTCACCCCTCCTTAGCTGCGAACGCCCTTCTACTCCCTCACAGCTCAGGTCACCTCACCTCCTCCCTCCTCCAAGGAGCCTTCGGGATCATACCACACTTCCAAGGACATGTGGTCTCTCCTTACTGTGTATGGTGCCCTCCTCCCCCTGCCAGCACCTGGCTCCCTGTGGCTACAGCCAGCTCTAAGCCCTCTAGGGGCCACCTGGTCTGTCCACCTATAGAATGCAGACAATAAATCAGTCGGCTCAGGGCTGAGTAAGAATTAGAAACAACACTCATGGAGACTTTAGCCCAGGGGCCGGCCTGCTGAATTTGCTCAGGAATGAATTACTGCCACCACCACCACCACCATCACCATCATCATCACTATCACCACCACCACCACCACCACCATCATCACCAACATCACTATCATTACCATCATCACCAACATCACCATCATCACATCACCACCACCATTATCACTTTCACCACCACCACCATCACCTTCACCATCATCACCATCATCTCTATCACCATCATTACCACAATCACCATCACCACCACCACCACCATCACCTTCACCATTATCACCATCATCTCTATCACCATCAACACCACCATCACCATCACCACCATCATCACCATCAACACCACCATCACCATCACCACTATCACATCACCATCATTATCACTTTCACCATCACCACCATCTTCATCATCATCACCACTATCACCACCACTATAATGGCCACCACAACCGTTATCGCCATCACCATCACCGTTATTATCATCAGGGCTCTGATGGACACACTGGCCATCACATAGAAGAGTCATGACTCATTCTCACCTTGATCCCCCCCAAGCCAAGCCAGGGATGAGGCCTGACTGTCCTTTGTGCCCAACACGGAATAAGGGCTTGATATGTACTCATGATTGAAACAACCGCCAAAAATAAAATAAAATAAAATAAAATAAAATAAAATAAAATAAAATAAAATAAAATAAAATAAATATAAAAAAAAAAATAAAAAAAAAAAAAAGAAACAACTGCCATCCCCAACATGGTAAACCAGGTCTTCAGCCTTCCATGAAAATTCCAACCACCTTTCCTCAGCCTGGCTCATCACTCGCCACCCCTCATCTATGCATCTCTGGTGCATGTCAGGGGACACGGGCAATGGGGAGATTCCTAGCACACAGGATAATGCTTGAACGCAGGGGCTCTGGAACCACAGTGCCTGGCTGTAACCCCAGCCGTGCCCCTTCCTAGCTGTGTGACATTTGGCAAGATCCTCATGCTCTCTGTACCTCAGTTGGCTCTTCTGGAAACCGGGGATAAGAACAGTACAGGGCTATGTGTGAGGCACACAGCAGAGGGCACAGCGGACACAACTACTTGCCAGCTAGACACGAGGCAACCAAAGCTCGGAGAGCAGCGGCGACCCGCCAGGGGCCACACAGGGATACGGGGGGCCTGAGCTCCAGCTCCTCATGGTGACCTGGAGCTCCCCGGAGCTTCTCCCGGCCCTGCTCCCCTCCGCGTGTTCACCCCAGCTCCTCGGCCCCCCGCCTGGGGTGGGGACGGCGCCCCGCGCACTCACCACGGCGAGCCGTAGATCCGGAAGCCACGCACGGTGACCTCCGAGTCCTGCAGGTAGATACAGTTGGTGAGCAGGGACTGCACGTTCTCGTAGTTCTCCGGCTTCAGCTTTGACACCGACGGGAAGTAGTAAAAGTCCTGCTTGATGAGGTCAGCCATGAACTCCTGGTCGAAGGTCAGCTCGTGGTTGCCGGCAATCACGATCTTGTACTCGTAGGGCAGGCTGCCTGCAGAGGCGGGCACAGACACATAGACTCGGCTGCTGGCCTCCAGGGAGCCACCACCCAGCCGGGGCGGGCGGCAGGCTAGAGCCACCGGAATCCCCCGCAGAGCAGCCCCAGCTGCAGGCCCCCCGATTGGCGCCCTCCGATCAGAGGCGGCGGCCGGCAGCTCGACCCTCACCCCTGCAGCCCGCCTGCGCCGGTGGCGACTGGGTGACAGGCCAGCAGCAGAC
Source organism: Vulpes vulpes (assembly GCF_048418805.1). Taxonomy (NCBI): domain Eukaryota; kingdom Metazoa; phylum Chordata; class Mammalia; order Carnivora; family Canidae; genus Vulpes; species Vulpes vulpes. The sequence goes on from NC_132795.1 coordinate 52,396,120, forward strand.
CCAGGCCGGCAGGGGGGACCTGGCCTCATCCTCGGGACTGGCCCGCCTCAGGCCCCTCTGTCTGAGGAAGCACAAGCTCTTTTTGGAGCTCGTGTGAAACCCCTGGAGACCCTACACTTGGGGAGGGGCCCACCCCGACGGCCATGGAGTTCCAAGGCCAAGCCCAAGTGCAGCCAAAACACAACTGTGCACAGCACATCCTGGTACACACACAAAAGGCCCTTCTAGCTTTGCTCTGTCAGAACCCGGGGCAGCTCCTCTGCACCATGCCTCCCTCCCTGGGGCCCCACCTTGCAGGTGCCCTGAGCAAGGCGTGGGTGCTGCCTCCTGGCTGACCTGCCTGGGGGCCCCCTTCCCCGCTACCATAGCCCCTCGGGCTCAGTAAACCACCACCCACCCCTGGTCCCCACCGCCCCTTGGAAGCCAGTCTGACCCCAGACTCGGGGCCCTGACTCCCCATCTCCCATGAGCCTCAGCTGCCGGGCTCCCCGGGCCTGGACAAGGGGTCATGATGGCACCCGGGGGTCCTGACGTGGATGAAAAATGCAATGTGAAGGTGAGCCAGCCCGAAGGCCCAGACCCTTCCCCCGGGCCCCTCCAGTAGGGGCGGGCCCCCATGGGTCAGGCAAGCACGACGGGGACGTGTGACATGCCAGCCCAGCATGGGCCTCCGATAGGAGAGTTCAGGCAGGAAACTGGTGACATACCACAGCTACCACATAGAGTAGTCGCGGCCATCAGATGCAACGTCTAAATGACTCCAACGCGGGCTTCTGCGGGAGCCAGCACAGGACACTAAGCTCTCCCACGCACTCGCTTCAGCCACTTCTCTTGTCCCAGATTCTTCAGCAAAATGACTCGCTCCCGTGGTCCCAGAGGCCTCCTGCAGCGCATCCGTGCCAGGCACTGAGCCACGCACCTCCCATTCCATGGTACTGATATAGAAACTGAGGCTCAGGGAGCTAGGCCGTGACATGCTGGAGGACACACGGCCCACAGGTGGCAGACTGGCCTCTGAGCCAGTCCTGTGTGACCCCAACGCTTTCCACCTGCTTGGGGAGAGCCCAGGAAAGTGCCCTCCATGAGGCCAGGATGCAGAGTCCCGTCCTGACACCTGAAAGCCATGACCATGCCTCCGGCCCTGGCCTTCTGTCCCCTATGACACATAGGGGAGCCCTCCCAAGGGTCCTCGACCTCCCAGCTCCAGACACATGGAGAAGGAAGAGCAAGACACCACCCAGCTAATGGAGAGCCATGCCTCCCAGCACATCTTCCTTGATCTTGGGTGCCCATGATCCGCACAAGAACACACACGAGCTCAGTGTGGCAGCCGCCTGACCTCAGTTCAAATCCCGGCTCTGGTACCTCTCAAAGGGGCCAGCCACCTAACCTCACTGAGCCTCAGTTTCCCCTCTGATCAAGGTGGGTGTCCCTAGGGGCTAAGGACCTTTCTGACCCCTCCAGGCTCCACGGAGCCATTGCCCCGTAACTGGCTCCCCAGGGAGTGGAACACAGTCCAGGAAGAGCAGGGCCTTCTGCCCCTTGACCCCTCTGCATCCTCTGCCGTGCGAGCGCTGTGTCAGGAACCCACTTCCAGAAATGCCCCAAATTCTAAGTTTGCCTTACTGAGAACTGACGCCCACAATATGGGATCGGATGTGACAGACGAGCAGTCAGACTCGGCATTCTAGGAAGAAATGTGCTTTCCCAGCCCTGTGTGAGCTCCGGGAAGGGGCAGGGCGAGTCTTGTGGCAAACAATAAATTATGATAATAATAAACAATAATACAACAATGTTTTTTTGTACTATAACTATTATATTCTAACCACAAGGGAACAGAAGAGTCCAGAAAGTAGTTATATTTCTCCACGGCCCGACCCATCCCCGAGACCAGGACCTCCACATCCTGCCTGGTCTTGAGCTCTGTGGCCATGGCCACCTGAGTCCCAGCCCGGCCACAAGGCAGAAAGGGAGCAAGATAGGAGTTTGCTGGAAAATTGGCAGAAAACCATAATCTTGCTCTCCACTGCCTCTCCAGCCACCCCAGAATCTTTCACAAGTTTGAGAAAAGAGGGTTTTCTGTTCTTTGGTGTTTATCAAATCTTGGGAGCCCTGAGATAATGACAGGCGCTGACGGCCTAGGTCCCAGACCCAGCTCTGCCACTAGCCAGCTGTGTGCCTCGGTCTCCCCACCCATGAAGCAGGCAGAGCACCTGCCCTGCAAAACCGCACTGGGGTTTCAGAAGATACCGAACAGAGACGCACAGCACTTGGCAGTCACGGTGTCAGCTTCCCTGGGCCACGGTTTGCAGGCCAGACCTGCCCACAGGCACATTTCATTTGGCAAAATGTTTTTATTTGAATCTGGCTGCCAACATTTAAAAAATGCAAAAAAAATCCCCAATAAAATGCCATTCTTTGTTTTCTAAAAATCGATCAATCAATTTTAAAAGTGCATGCTCCTGGCCCAGTCAAGCGCTGAGTATCTGCCTCCCTTAGACGGACGGCCGATGGCGGTTTGTGGTCCCCTCCTGTCCCAACCACGCACACCCAGCCCCCCTCACTCATTTTAAGGAACTGCCCCCCCCCTCCCCGCACAGGTATCTGGTCTCCGGGCCTTGCCCCAGTCCTGGAGACTTGCGGGGAACAGACCTGCCCCTCAGTGCTGTCGGTGAGGCAAGGGGGACGGGCTCTCGGGGCCCTGGGATGCGGGGTATCTGCTTGTTTCCCAAGGGGCCAGACAGCTCCGGGGGCACAGGAGCAGACGTGTGTGCTTTGCTCATCGCCCCCTGGCAGGTGCCAGCAGAAGCCTGGCAAACGAAGCCCCCAACAGCACCACGGGGTGACATGAAGCAGAGAACCCTTCCTCCGGTGGCCCTGCCCCAGCCACCTGCGGGGAGGGAGGTTTGCGGGGACCCTGAGCACCTGGGGAAGCATCGTGGAGGACACCCCGGGGAAGACTGCCAATCTCCCGGACCCCAAGGTGGGGCCAGCCATCCTGGGTCAAGGCTGGTCCCTCCACTCCCCGTGGAACTTTCTGAGATATGCTCTGTACCTGTGGGAAATGAGGCTGTGGGCCCAGGTCCCACAGCAGGTGCACAGGGGAGGGGACACTGGGGGTTGGTCCAGCTGATCCCACACCTGGGGTCAGCGACTCGGACTCCTTCAAGTCTGCCAGGCCACCGAGCTGAGCCCCTTCCCACACTGCAGGCAGTTGGGGGAGAAGGGTGGCCTCTGCCCCCCACCTCCAGGCTCTGAGGCATCCATCCCCCTCTGAGCATCGCCCCGGCTGGGGGAGCGGAGCCGCAGTGATGTATTTACGGCCTGTCTCTGACTGGGGGTGTTACTTACACTAATTAACAAATTACTCCAACTGTATAGTTGCATTTATTTCTGCTGCTCCCGACTCCCGGGGACCGGGGAGTGAGCTCGACGCCGTCAGCTCACCCCTGTTCCTCTCTCCTCGGCAGAGTTCCCCTCCTCTGGGGGAACAGTGGATGGGGGCGTATCAAGGCTCCTGTACCTAAAGCCAGGTGGGGACGGGAGCCACAACATGCTGCAGGGTACCCTCAGATACTGTCAGGGCTCTCCCTACAAAGTGGGTGCATGTGGCTTGGAGGCAGGGAGTGCATCCACTGGCAAACACATCACTGGTCCAGCACCGTTGCCCCCCTGAGCGGGAGGCCCACCCACAGACGTGTCTGGATGGTCCCTTGGACTTGGGAACTTGCCAGCTGAGTGTGACCTTCACAGACACTTAAGCGTAACTGTCCCCATCTTACATCCGGGCGAGGCTCCAAGAGGTTGCCTGAGTTTACACAAATAAGCAATAAAGTGACTTATTGCCACACACAGCACTGGACGCTTGACAGACCTTGGGGCTTGGGCCCCATCAAACTCATCCAGAACTGGCACCCCAAGCCTCGCGGTGAGCGGACGGTGGGTGGACAGACGGATGGAAGGACAGAGGTGGATGGGTTATGGATGAATGCACGGACAGGGTGAGATGGATGAACACGTCTATCAATCAACCCACCCGTTGTGAGAGAACCCTGGCTGTCTTCTTTATACCACCTGACTCCCTGGGTCCCCTCACCTTTCCTCCAGATGTTTTCTCCAACCTCCTTGCAGACCCGTGTCCCTCCCCCACACCCCGAAATGTCCATCTCTGAATTGTCTCCAATCAGACCTGCTGTCTCCCAAGTGCGAGTGGGGATGGGGGAGCCAGGACTAAAGCTCTGGAACAGCCTGACCAGCCTGCAGTGGTGGAGAGAAGTCTATTCTAGGATCGCTACCTCTGTTGTTAGAACCTCAGGCTGCATTAGCCTCCAGGTGCTCCCATGATCCTGCAGCTCTTCCCAACCTGACTGTGGGGGAAACGCCCAGTGACCAGTGGCCCCAGGCTTACTTGCTTAGCTTGTGCCTCTCCCTTCCGTCTAGGCAGTGAAGGTGGGGAGTGTTCGGGGACTGCAGTGCCTGAGCAATTGGCAGGGGCTTTGTGGGTAAAAGGATGAGATGACCACAACCTTTCAGCGCACGGAGGAAATTAGTGCTGTTCCCTTTGTCCCCTCCTGCCGCTGTCCTTCCCAGCAGCAGGGAAGAGGGCACCTGACCGAAACACCTGCCAGGCAAAGTGCCGGAAGTGCCCGGACCCCAGGAGAGAGAATGCTCTTCAGGCAGGTGTCTGGGCAGCCTGGTGAAGCCTAGAGAGGGGACAGCTGGGTCGAAATGTCTCTTACCCACCTCCCCTCAGCAGCCCCTCAGAAGCAAAGAACCCGGTCCTCGTATCCCAAAAGCCCATCAGGCCAGAAACTTGCTTTCTTCCCCGAGTCTGGGCCCTGTTGTAACACCACCCCCAGCCCGGTCAGCCATCCACAAGCTCTGATGGAACATGAGCCCTGTTGAGACACCATCAGGGACACTTGGACGCACGGGACTCAGTCATAAGGTCAGGGCCAGAGGGGACACACAGAGGTTCCAGTCCACACCACACAGTGGGGAAAGGAGGAAACGAGCTCAGAGAGGGGAGGGGAGCTGCCTGGGGTCACTCAGCAAGACCGTGGAGAGCCGGGACTTGAGCCCTTGCTTCCATCCTCCGAGGGAGGCGGGGGGATGTCTAGACAGCGGCCACACCAGCCTCTGGTGGCACCTGCCCAATGGGCTGTGGACCGGAAAGACAGGAGGACAGGTGGGAGGAGCGGAGCATGGACTTGAGGGGCTGGTGGGATCCTGGGCCAGGTGGCTGACCTCCCAACCCGAGGTCCCAACTCAGAGCCCCAAGACCTCATGGAAACCTTCGCATTCCGTATAACAACGTTGGACCATCTTCCCCAAGGGTGTCCTTTCTTCCCGGCCAGATGATCTGAGTTCCTGGCATTTGCTAGCCCTGGATTTGTTGGTGGTAACAAGCCCATTAGGTAGGAATCGGCTGAGCAGCAGAGGATGACCATATTGTTTTAACTTTCCCTTTGTCGTATATTTCCAAATAGACACGCACCCCCCTACAGACGCCACCCAGCAGCAGGCGTGCACGGTGTGCGAGGGACGCGGACGAAAACCTCTGCTACTTGTGTGCTTCCAAGATTAATCTCCTTCCCAAAGGTTACAATTCTTTATCGCTAACACTTACCCATCCCATTGAACAGAAAGTGCTGCCTCCAAACTGGGTAATCTGTTAAATTCAACAAGATATGCGCATGCTTCTCTGTCATCTATGCCATTCCCAGAGCGGTGCATTGAGCCCGGCAGAGTTTTAGTGTTCTCTAAATGCAGCGACAATCAGGAAAATGCCCACTTACGGCTTTTCCCGCCCATTCCCATCTCACAGACCGCGGCAGAGGGGGATGGAATAAAGAGACAGCATAACGATCTCTGATTGCATTTTTAGTACATCTTTGACAGTTCTGTGTTTAAACACTTGCCAATGTCTGGGAGACTCACATTAGCAGGCTTCTTGGTGTGGTGCACGGTCTAGAATAAGATGGGGCTGAAGCAGGCTGCACGCCTCAGCTTTGAGCCCCCGGAGGGTCTCAGCACAGCTCGGGCGCGTTAATGCCGGGGATGGAATCACACAGCCAAGCACACGCCGAGGACGTGGGCCGGCAAATGAGAGGAGATGGGGATTCTGCGTGTCCCAGGCATGGCAGGAGAGGTCTGAAGATGCGTGCCTGGGCAGGGGGCCAGAGCCCAGTGATAGGAACAGGCGCACGGGTGGTGCCTGCAAAATTTGTTTTCTGCTGCGCAACTCTGTATTTCCTGGTGCTAGGTTGTGTAACAGGCAATTTGCATTCAAGGCTTCTAGATTTCCCTGGTTCCCCAGGTGAGAGGCAGTGTAGCCAAAGGGTTAGGGGTACTCACTCGCAGTCATGGAGCTGAAAAAGCCTGAATCCCATTTCCACCTACTGGCTGTCTGGCCTGGGGTGAAAAGGCTCACTTCTCTGAGCCTCAGCATCTTCATCTATAAGAACAATGTTCAGGGTTCTTGCAACAATCCCCCCAGAAGATGTGTAAAGCACCTGTGCTGCACTTACCCAGGGATTTGTTTTAATCAGGTATAGTATGACACGCAGACAGGGAAACGATTGTCATGAATAAGGAATTTATACTCACAGATCCCTAGACATGGGGCGCATTCAGGGCTGTACTGGCCACACGGGGAAGCCGGGCCCGGTCAGGGGGCAGAGGGAGTGGAGAAGAAACCTGAACCAGAGCCTTTGTTGTGGTTTCCGAGGGAAAAGACAGGGAGGCAGGGTAAGCACGTTTAGGATTGGCAGGTTTGAACAACTTTGGCAGACTGGGGGAAGTGGGTGGCATCCAGGGGCTGCCCCTACTGTCGGGTGCCTGGCCCTGGGGTGACAGGGTTGGGGGTGGGGAGACACAGGGACTGAGAGTGAGATCCTAAAAGGGAGGGAGTGGGTTGGTTTGTATATGAAAGGCGAACTCAAAGGTGGGTCCTTCACTCTCTCCAGAATTGGTAACACCCTGGGAGGCGCGGTCCCTCCAGGTTCAGCAAAGCCCCGAGATGTCAAAGCATCAGAATAGGGAAAATCACAGGCTTGTTGATACTACCTGGATGTGAGCCAGTACCAGGGCCTTCCAGGGCTGTTAGGACCAAACACTGTGTCCAGAAATGTTAGAGATGAGAAAAGTGGCCTAGGGAGGTCAGGACACCTGCCTGGGGTCACGTTGGCAGGTCAGGCTGCCCGGAGCTGTGTGTGGAGACACCCAGGGTGGGAAGGAGCTGTCCTCGGACTGCAGACCTGGCACTGACCTGCAGGAGGGCCCTGCCACCCAGCCCACCTAACCCTGGCCTGTGGTCCGGCGTGGGAGTGTTCTGGATTCCCAACTCAGCGCTGGTGCCCATATTTAAAAGGCAAATGCAATTTTTCTTCTGTTCCGTCCTAATAGCCAAAATGTTTAACTTTCAAACATTTGTTTTTCATGGGAGATGTTTTAAAAACAGGAACATTCAGTCCTAATCATCTTTAAACGGTTGTTTCAACTGCTACTGCAGCATAGATGACTTCAGTCTGAAGGGGACAACCAGAAACTTTGTATTTTCCTCCCAAAACTAAGTCCAAATGCTGCCAGAAAGGTTCCTTGTGAACCTCCAGGGAAGCCACAGCCTGGAAGAACAGGCTCCTGCACAGGTGTTCAGGAAAGGCCCTGGGGCCTCGGTGGGGGCCAGGCAGGTAAACCTCGGCACTTGAGGCTATGGCGCCCCCTCTGGGCCAGGCTCTGTCGGTGCTCGGACCTCACCTTGCACAACACCCCCTGCCCTGCCCTGCCCTGCCCTGCCCCTGCGTGCCCCGGCTGCTGGAGGCCTCCTGACTTTTGTTCCTGCTGTTCCACCCACCTGGGACCTCCTCCCTGCCCTTCTTTCTGAGGCCGCTCCAATTCCACTCACCCTACACAGTCAGCCCAGGTGCTGCTTCCTCCAAGATGCCTGCCATGAACAACCTCCACCCAACCCAAGCAGCAGGATGGCTGTTCCTCAACACACCTTCTAGGCAGGTGTGTAAGTAATGCAGGGGTGGGGGCTCCCCAGCAGGGTGTCACAGGGTACGACCTAAAGGGCACTTTCACAGGATGGCATCTGAATGCCCACATCCCTCTACTTGTGCTGGCACCCCATGAAATCAACAGTAAAGCAATCAAAAAAGCACAAACCTCCAAGGATAAAAGTTTGAGAGTCTGAAGAATGGATGAGTGGACTGGCTTGGCTAAGCAGAAAAAAACTGAAACCAAAGCCTAAGCCTTGGGAGAAGGTTGCAGGGAGGTGGGGGAAGGGAAGCACTGGGGGAGGGGAGCATCACAGGAAGGAAACCCAGCTGTGGCCAGAGGCTCAGGTGGCTCAGGGATGCAGACCCAGGTGTGTGGTCTGATCTAGAACATGTAGGAGCAAGTAGGTCTGGGCCCCTCCCCCATTACACCCATTAAGGGAACCAGGCCCTTCCCTCCTAGTCTCCACAGAAGAAGGGGCTTTAGTTTCAAGGGAAATAGCAGTTCCAAAGAAACCTATTTAGGGACCATCAGGCCCAAAGGAGGATGGGCAGAAAGGCAGGGGATGAACAAGAGGGAGATACAGTGACATGCATAAACATGGTGGCTTTGGAGACCCCAGGTCCCTTCCTCACTCAGTTCTCAAATCCTGGGAGCTAGGCTTACAAACGGGGAACCACTCTCTGGGGAGAAAGACAGGGGCAGGAGAGAAAACCTACAGACACAGATATAGGCAGTTCTCCCACAGGGACAGCCAGGTCCCATCATGGCAAGCTGCTCCCCTGCACACACACACAGCTTTCAAACGCACAAACACACAGGATCATCAGACCTCAGAGGAAAACCTCCACGCAGAACATAGAGCCAGAAACAAGCTGAAGAAAGGAAAGGAAGAAAGGAAATTGGAGAAAATGGTACTGATGCAGGAGAAATAACTAAATATATAATTAACACCCTTGGTGAGATCATAGAAGATATTGCACCCATGAAACTCTTGCAGGGTGCTCTTAACAAAAGAAAGAAAATCTTAGCAGAATTTTTTAAATTTGGTGAAAGAGTGGGAAGATAAAGTTGAGAAAATCTCCCAGAGAATAACAGAAAGACAATGACATGAGGACCCAGTGAGAAAAGATACCAAAATCAGTTGTATGAGTTGTAGAAGGAGACGTCACAAATTTAAAAAAAGAAGGAAATTAAAAGTATATATAATAATATGAGAAAATATCCCAGGATTAAAGGGCAAAGTCTGAGCCATTAAAAAGGTTGCCCGAGTATCCAGAAAAATGAATGAAAAAAAGACTCACACCCAAGGCACACTGCCCAGAAATAAGACAGCTCATATACTAAGGATGAGGTATCCAAACAAGAGTGGGGTTCTCACTGGCTGTATCACAAGCTACAGGAAAATTTCTGGAGCCACACCTTCCAAATTCTGAGGGGAAAATGATGTGCTGCCCAGAATTCTACAGCTCGGCAAGCTATCAGTTAAGACTGAGGACAGAATAAGGGACTTTTTCTGATATGCAGCTTTGCCAAACATTTATGTCTACTGTATTCTTTCTCAGAAGGCTACTGGAGGGTGTATTCCACCAAAATGAGAGAGTAAACCAAGAAAAAAGAAGCCATGAGGTGCTAGAACCAGGGGCTCCAGGCCAGAAAAAAGATGGGAACTCCTCATCCCGAGATGAGGGCTATACGCAGGTCCCAACAGTTCAAACTGGGCCAGGGGTCAGAGGCTCAAGGGAAAAAGAGAAAAAGGAGCCAAAGATGGCTTAGCCCAGCTCCCCACACTGCGAAGGGGCATTTAAAACTCTGCAGGACACAGGTATGAACCATGATGTGTACACAGAAAAACAAGCAAGCACACAAAACAATGAACCCCTTCAGGGGAAACAGCAAGTTGTGCACGAACGTTTAACCTTAAACCGTCTTAGAATAAAAAGGAGAAGAGATGTGTGTAATGGGTAGGGAGGCTGAGTCTCTAAATCTTCATTTTCAATTGTAAGAAATTAGAGAGTAACATCTAAAATTGAAAAGTAAAAGATAATAATATAAGGTTGTGACTTAGAGACACCTTGGTAATGAGAGCAACCAGGACCACACAGGAAATGGGAATCGGGACTGAGAGGGGTGGGGGGAGAGGACTCTTGGTTTCATCATAAGCATCATAAGCATCACAGTGTGCTGTGACTATATATACATATTACTTTAATGCAAATAAAACTTTAATCAAATAAGAAGGCAACAGGAGGCTAGAAGCTCCTTGCCCACTTCCTTTTTTAAAATATTTTATTTATTTATTCATGAGAGACAGAGAGAGAGAGAGGCAGAGACACAGGCAGAGGGAGAAGCAGGCTCCACGCAGGGAGCCCGATGTGGGATTTGATCCCAGGACTCCAGGATCACACCCTGGGCCGAAGGCAGGCTCCAAACTGCTGAGCCACCTGGGGATCCCATCCTTGCCCACTTCCTAATTCTCTCCAGGGGTAGCCTGACCTCTCACTTGCTCTACCTATTGCTCAAAACCTAGACCCAAATCAAACCAAGGCACAGTTAAGACCGACCCAAAGACAGGCAGACAGAAAACCTTACTTGGTTGATTTCTCTGATATTCTGAGCATCTAAGTGCTGGGATTACTCTGGTATCCAGGTTCAAAGACAGGTGATCTGGCCAAGCAGCTCCTCACCTGGAGAGGTCAAGCAGCCATTAATGACATCACAGGTAGCACCTGATGAGATTCTGAGACAGGCTCCCCCCTGCTCTGTTTCTAACTCTCAAAATAACAGTCTTGCAAAATGGGCAGAATGTTTGACAGACAGAGAAACTGGGGCTCGATGAGGTTACATAACTACACAAATGATAAGCACATAAGTGGGAATCTGAACCCAGAGCTCTCTGAGCTGAAGCCCATGACTTCCCCTCTGTGTGGCACCCAGGACATACTACACATGCCAGAGGTTGTTTTTATGAAACATTCCTCCAAAAAAGACTGTTGCCATATATTTAAGTCCTTACGAGGTCTCTCCTGTTATGAGTAACCCTGAATGATTTTATTTTAAATAACATAATACTTTGGAAAAGATCTTGTGGCCACTGTAAACAGCCTATGAAGACCATTTTTTTAAATAAAGTTAGGGATTCTTTTTTTTAAAGATTTTATTTATTTATTATGAAAGACAGAGAGAGAGAGAGAGAGAGAGGCAGAGACACAGGCAGAGGGAGAAGCAGGCTCCATGCAGGGAGCCCGACATGGGACTCGATCCTGGGTCTCCAGGATCAGGATCAGGGCTGATGGCAGCGCTAAACCGCTGAGCCAACTGGGCTGCCCTGAAGACCATTTTAAATAGCAATATAGATCTTAGAACAAATTAAATGATTTTGGCAAAGGTTCAGGACACAAAAACAATGTGCAAAAAACTCAGTTGTGTTTCTATACACTAATAAGCCAAAAACACCACCATTTGCAATAGCATGAAAAAGAAGAAAATACAGAAGAAGAAGAAGAAGAAGAAGAAGAAGAAGAAGAAGAAGAAGAAGAAGAAGAAGAAAATACTTAGGAATAAGCTTAACCGGGATCCCTGGGTGGCGCAGCGGTTTGGCGCCTGCCTTTGGCCCAGGGCGCGATCCTGGAGGCCCGGGATCGAATCCCACGTCGGGCTCCCGGTGCATGGAGCCTGCTTCTCCCTCTGCCTGTGTCTCTGCCTCTCTCTCTTTCTCTCTCTGTGACTATCATAAATAAATAAAAATTAAAAAATCTTTAAAAAAAAAAAAAAAAAAAGGAATAAGCTTAACCAAAGAGGTAAAAAATTTGTATGTTGAAAACTACAAAACATGTGCTGAAAAAGATTAAAGAAGACACCAATAAATTAAAAGACATCCCATGTTCATGGATTGGAAGGGTTCATATGGTTAAGATATCAATACTACCCAAAGCAATCTCAAGATTCAATGCAATCCCTACCAAAATCTCAAGGATGTTTCTTGCAGAAATAGAAAACCCAAGCCAAAATTCATATGGAATCTCAAGGGATCCTGAATAGTCTCAAAAAAGAAACACAAAGTTGGAGGTCAAACACTTTCTGATTTCAAAACTTACTAAAAAGCTATAGTAATTAAACAGTGTGGTACTGGCCTAAATACAGATGCTGATCAATGGAACAGAATAGAGAAGCCAGAAATAAATCTTCACATATATGGCCAAATGATTTTTTTCTTTTCTTTTCTTCTTCTTGTTTTTTTAAGAGAGAGGGAAAGGAGGGGGAGGGACAAGGGGGGAGAGAGAGAGAGAGAGAGAGAGAGAGAACACTTTAAACAGTATCCCACGACCCTGAGATCATGACCTGAGCCGAAATTATATGGTCAAATGGCTTTCAACAAAGGTGCCAAGACCACTCAGTGGGGGAAAGGATAATCTTCCTAACATGTGGTTCTGAGAAAACTGGCTATCTGCATGCAAATGAGTGAAGTTGGACTCCGGCCACACACAAAAATTAACTCAAAATGAACAAAGACCCAAAAGTAAGAGCTAAAACTACAAAATTCTTAAAAGAAAACATAGGGGCAAAGCTTCATGACATTAGATTTGGCACTTGATTTCTTTTTTTTTTTTTTTTTTTTTATTTATTTATGATAGTCATACAGAGAGAAAGAGAGAGAGGCAGAGACACAGGCAGAGGGAGAAGCAGGCTCCATGCACCGGGAGCCTGATGTGGGATTCGATCCCGGGTCTCCAGGATCGCGCCCTGGGCCAAAGGCAGGCGCCAAACTGCTGCGCCACCCAGGGATCCCCTGGCACTTGATTTCTTGACTATGATACCAACGAGAGAAAAAAATACCTCTAAATTAAAACCTTCTGCGTATCAAAGGATACCATCAACCAAGTGAAAAGCAACCCACAGAATGGGGGGAATATTTTAAATCATATTTCTGATAAGGGGTTAATATCCAGAATATATAAAGAACTCCACAGAATTCAACAACAACAACAAAAAAAAAAAAAATGGAAAGGACTTGAATAAACACTTCTCCAAGGAACCCATGCAAATGGCCAATGAGCACATAAGATGTTCAAACATCACATTTTCAGGAAAATGCAAATCAAAACACGGTAAGATACCTCACACCTATTAGAATGGCTATTATCAAAACCCCAGAAAGCAAGTGTTGGTGAGGATGCGGAGAAATGGGAACCTCTTGTATACTGTTGGTGGAAATGTAAAATGGAACAGCCTCTACGGGAAACAGTATGCCAATTCTTTGAAAAATTAAAAATAGAACTAGCATCCAATCCAGCAATTTCACTTCTGGGTATATGCCCCCAAAGAACTGAGAGCAGAGTCTCAAAGAGATATTTGTACACCCGTGTTCATATAGCAGCCTTATTTACAGTAGCCAAAAGGTGGACCGAACTTGAGTGTCCATCGATAGGAGAACAGATAAACACAAGGCAATATATCCACACAATGGAATATCATTCAGCCTTAGAAAAGGAAAGGCTGACACATGCATGCATCGTGAAGATATGCTCAGGGAAATAAACCAGCCACACGAGACCAAATACTGTATGAGTCTACCTATATGAGGTACCTGGAGTAATCAAATTCATAGAAACAGAAAGCAAGGGGGATCCCTGGGTGGCTCAGCGGTTGAGCATCTGCCTTTGGCCCAGGGCGTGATCCTGGAGTCCCGGGATCGAGTCCCACGTCAGGCTCCCTGCATGGAGCCTGCTTCTCCCTCTGCCTGTGTCTCTGCCTCTCTCTCTCTCTCTGTCTGTCTCTCACGAATAAATAAATAGATTATTAAAAAAAAGAAAGAAAGAAACAGAAAGCAGAATGGTGGTTGCCAGTGGCTGAGGGGAGAGGATATAGGGATTTATAGTTGATTAGGTATGGAGTTTTGGTTTTATAAGATGAAAAAGTTCTGAAGACAGATGGTGGTGATGGTCGCACAACAATGTGAGGGTATTTAATGCCGCTGAACGGCACACTTTTTTAAAAAGCTAGAATGATAAATGTTATGCATATTTTATTTTATTTTTTTTTAATTTTTTTATTTATTTATGATAGTCACAGAGAGAGAGAGAATGGCAGAGACACAGGCGGAGGGAGAAGCAGGCTCCATGCACCGGGAGCCCGACGTGGGATTTGATCCCGGGTCTCCAGGATCGCGCCCTGGGCCAAAGGCAGGCGCCAAACCGCTGCGCCACCCAGGGATCCCTGTTATGCATATTTTAACCACAATTTAAAAATCTTTTTAAAACCTCCAAGGAAGAAAATTAAGGACCCTGAATCCCAGACAACTAGAATTGTGAGCAGGTAAAATTATAGGTTCCTGGTACCTTCGAATCCTAGAAATGCTTTTTTAGAATCTTACAGCCCTTGAGGCCAATCATTCTGATCATGGAGGCAGACAATTTTAGAACTTCAGAGGTCATCACGGTTTGGAAGTGGAAAGGGACTAAGTAGCCATCTAGAGCCTCAGCCCCCTCACCTCCATATAGAAAAGTCCTGGCCAAGAAGCTTCAGGACAGGAAGCCCACACCTGCTTCCACCTTACCAGAAGATTCCCAGTATGGATTTCTCCCAGAGTTTGACAGCCCTGGATGAAAGGCAGGGCTACAGGGTCAGATCCACGGCCCTTCTGTTACTGAATATTTTTCCAAAAGGTTTCACAGGTGCCTTCTGGCTACAAACAGCTCTTTTAAAGAGGAGAAAATACAGCCCAAAGCAATGGCCTTTGCAGTAGCCACTGAAATAAGTATTAAAAAATTATAAAGGCTACAGGTTCCTATTTTCAAAATCTTTCTTTGTAAAACCAACCATTTGCAAGCTAAAATGACATTTTGGAATGTTAAGATAAAGTAAAATCATCTTGCACTCCTGTTTATCCACTCCTTTATTCCACAATCCTTGTCCTTGGCTCTAATTAGTGCTGGGAATTGGGAAGAGAGCAGTCCAGACACAGTCCCTTCTCCTGCCCTCTGGTGTGGGAAAGACACAGGCAAGCAGTTTGGGATCTGTAGTGGGGGTGACACCAAGTCATACAGAACCATACAGCTCTCCTTTCCCTGACCAGGAGTAAGGGAGGGCTCTGAAACGGTGGATGAGAGACATAATCATAGAACCAGGGACCAGGGATGAATCGCAGCTCCCCAGGCAGACAAGGTAGGGAAGGGGCATCAAGAACACTTCATACAAGCAAAGGCTTGGAGGTGGGAAAATCCACCTGCTAGGTATTTGGCAATTGCTTAGAAGTCCAGGGCAGGGGCAGCCCTGGTGGCTCAGCGGTTTAAGCGCTGCCTTCGGCCCAGGGCATGATCCTGGAGACCCCAGATGGAGTCCCATGTTGGGCTCCCTGTGTGGAGCCTGCTTCTCCCTCTGCCTGTGTCTCTGCCTCTATTTCTCTCTGTGTGTCTCTCCTGAATGGATAAATAGTCTTTAAAAAAAAAAAAAAAAAGTCCAGGGCAGGAGAACTGGGTGGAAGCAGGCCTGGGAGGGACAGTTGGGATCACACCCACAGGGGGCCCTCCCTACCAGGAAAAGGTCTGGATTTCACACAGGTGACAGCAGGGAACCAATGATGAGTGCTAAGGGAGGAGGGGACACAGTTGCATAATGAATGAAAAATTCTTTACAACGCCGATACGACAAACGGTAGTCCAGAAAGTGACTACTTTGAGAGGTTGGGCATTACCAAAGAAAGCCCCGTTTTGTCAGTTCGATGCTTCCCCTTCAGTGTCGTGGCTGTCAAACCAGCCCAGAATTAGCTCTAAACGGTCTTCGGTGAGTCTCAGATCTTCATTTGCATCGTGCACACTGGCAAAGGTGTGAAATTCGTCTTCTTCTTAAGAGAAATAAAAAAAAAAACCCTATACGCTTTTTAAAATCTGCTTTCCTTTTAAAAGAAATTTCAAAGAACTAAAGTCTAACTTCTAAATATCTGATCATTAAAAAAAAAAGGCCTCCTTGGATGATATTAATAATAACCATGAAAGCTGCCGTCAGCTTAGCATCTACTTTGTGCCGCACTTTAGATGAATTCACAAACTACCCACAACAGAAACAGTAGCTGAGTCTACCATGTGTTTACCCTGTGCCAAGCCCCATGCTGAGCCCAGATCACCCCTTGCCTCAGTGAGCTCTGTCAACATGAGACCCCTTTTACAGATGAGAAAACTGAGGCCAGTCTCTCCAGATCAGTGTGCTTGGTTAGGCAGGATCCCAACCTCAATGTCCTATCCAATCCACATGATAGCTCCACAAAGAAAGTGGATCATCCCACTTGGTACCCCCACTTGTAGATGAATACAGGGAGGCATAAAATTAATAATTATCTCAAGGCTGCCCAGAAGCTTGGGCATGTGGCCAGGCAGCACTGGGGAGGGGGTCCACTTGCTGCTCCAAAGGCGGCATCCCTCCCACTGGCTCCTCTCTCATGTAAGGAATCTGATTTAATTTATAAAAGATAAAGGTGCGGGGCGGGGGGGGGGGGGGGGGGGGGGCTGTCCGTGGTGCTGAAGTGTAAGCATGCATGGGGCCCAATGGGATCTGGGATCCCTCCCTAGACCTTTGTGGGGTGTTGGCAATAAAAGAATAAACAATTTAGTACCAGGTCAGGTGGGGATAATGGAAACGGAACAAATCAAGCCAGGTGAGCTGGATAGGAAGCATTGGGGTAGGAGGCCTGACCAATCCAAGGAAGATCTCTCTGAGAAGGTGTCATTTGAAAGCCAGGACCTGCATGACCTCCAGGAAACCACAACCCCAAACTGGACCTTAGTCTTCTCGTCTGTAAAGTGGGGACAACATTACAAAGAACCCAGGCTGCTTGTTGCGAGGGAGCAAACAACATGAAAGTACCTTTAAACCATGAAGTGCCTTTAAACTGTAAAGTGCCTTAAACTGTTAAGTGCCTTTAAACCATAAACCGCCATCCAGAGGAAGTCATTATTGCTATTATGTCCCTATAAGACTTGGAACCAAGGCTTGGTAGCAAAATGTGTGTTTCGAATATGAAGTATAGGGTACTGGACAAATTTTCACAGCCTGTCAGCACCTTAAACATGACTTTGGTTGGTTGGCCCTGATGCTATGAAGTGTTACTCCTGGTCACGAATACTGAAACAGTCTTGAAAAGGAGTGATTTGCTAATTGAAAATGCTAGGATTTTCTGGATACACAGGAGAAAGTCCCACATTAAAAAAAAAAAAAGTCACCTTCGGTATTAAAAAAAATAATAAAAATTTAAGAAAGAGCATAGACCCTGGGTGAGAATCCTGATTCCACTTTTATTTACTGTATGATCTTGGGCAAGCTCTTCACCTCCTCAAGTTCAGTTTCTTCATCTGCAGAGGCATTAATGGCAGACACCTCAAGGGGTTGTCTAGCTGTGTCATCCTGTACAATAGCGATTAACCCCCTGTAGCTATTTAATTTCAAATTAATTATGATGAACTAAAACACAAAAGTCAACTTCTCGGGGACCCCTGGGTGGCTCAGCGGTTTGGCGCCTGTCTTTGTCCCAGGGCGTGATCCTGGAGTCCTGGGATCGAGTCCTGCATCAGGCTCCCTGCATGAAGCCTGCTTCTCCCTCTGCCTGTGTCTCTGCCTCTCTGTCTCTCATGAATAAATAAAATCTTAAAAAAAAAAAAAAAGTCAGCTTCTCGGTCACACTAGCCACATGTTAAATGCTCGGTACTTGCATGAGGCCGGTGACCACCGTACTGGACCGAGCTGGTCTATGGCTACTACTCACTGCCTGGGAGCTCATAAGAAATGCACAATCTCCAGCCCATCTCAGACCTGCCGAAATTGGGATCCACACTTTAACAAGAGTCCCTCTCCAGCAGCTTCTCACGTGCCTAAAGTCTGAGAAGGGCGAGCTGTGAGGCTTATGTGAGACACCAGGTGGGGAGATGCCCCGTGAGCAGGGGCAGCTCGGGAAAAACAGCAGCAGTAGGACAGGGCCGTTTCCACACCCTCTCTAGGTGGTGATCACAATCTCCAAACCAAACCCGACACAGCTTCCGATAAAGTCTATGCTGAGTCTGGGTGCAGGAGGCAAGCGGGGGAAGGTGCGGACAGGGAAATGGTGGGATCTTCCAGACATTTCAGAAGTTTGTGTGCACACGGGGATGGAATATTTCATTTCTGTGCTAGCCAGGATGTTCTGGCTGTTGACTATTCCTGTTTTGGAATGAAGTCCAGCATGAAAATGACATTTAAAAAAAACCCACGGGCTTATTTCATATCCTAACTCGTCTCTCCACGTTGGTAGAAAAAAAAAAAAAAAGAAAAGAAAAGAAGCACACCAGCAAGAAAAATCTTGCTTCTCCAACTCTTGAATGACCAAGCTGGTATTTTTCTACTAACCAACAATTCCCTCCAATGGTTCCACAGCCTCGAATGAGTACTAAGGAGTAAAGATGCCCTGCAAGGTGAAGAGGAGGGTCCTAGAGGGAAACCCAGCAAAGGCTCCGAGCCCCTGGGGTTATTAACAGGTCATCCCTCCTCCCCACGACCACCAGCCTGGGAGGATCCATTGTACAGATGGGGACCTAAGACCCAGGGCAGGTAAGTCACCTGCCCGTGGTCTCATACCTGGGAAGCAGGTGAACTATGACTTAAACCTAGATGGGTCTAACTTGGCCACAGGCTATCACTTCACTCCATCTCCATCATGCCATGGTGTTTTCTTACATATACATCTCTTAGTGGAAGTCTTGTTTGTTTTGCTACCTGTATCCTCAGCACCTAGCACAGGGTCTAGGACAAGAGAGGTCCTCAATAAATGTTTGTTGAGTGAGTGAACGATTGCAAACCGATGGCAAGACAGGGCTCCAGCCTCAGACCCTTGGTTGGCCTGCCCCTTCGAGCAGGAAGGCCTGAACCCAGCCTTCACTTGACCAAACACTGCCCAAATGCCAAGGCCTCCCTCAAGTGTCACTTCCTACATGAAGCCGCCTGGCCTCCCCTACTTGGTTCCCATCCCCCATCCAGCCACTGCTTCCCCCACTCTCCTCCCTCAAGCCCTCCATGGCAATCCAGCCATGTGCCTCCCAGGGGGTCCCAAAGGTGTCACCAGCACTGCTAATTCAAAGCTGCTGCCTTTGCCCAGAACGCCCTCCCTGACCAGCTCCACCATTCAGTTCTTTGTTCAAATGTCACCTCATCAGAAGGCTCTGCCCTGACCCCTTATCCTGATTCTCCCACATACTAGAGCTCTCTTTACCCATGGCCTGCCCTCTGTTCATTCACTACCTCACCTCCAGTGCTTAGAGGCATGCCCAGCACCATAACAAGTACTCAGCAAACATATGTTGAGTAAACAATCACGTATAAACTGGAAACAATTATTATTAATAATCATGATGATGCCTACTTCAGGGCAGGCTTAAAAACAAATCAGAGGTGAGACATCAGACAGCAAAGATATATAAGATGGCAGTGAGGGGATGGGTAGGTGCATTCCAGGGACCTTCAGGGAAGAATGGAGGCGTTGATTAATTTTAGACGGAGTTAAGTCAGATGCATATTAAAAATTTATGAGTAACCACTAAACAAATTGAAAAAGAATGTAGAATTTCCAAATCAGTAGAGGGGAAAAAAAGAAACTTCAATCAATCCTAAGGGTGGGGGTGGGGCACACAGTGAATGGCAGAAACGGACACGTTTAATATACTGGGAAACACCAAATATTTGTTGTTATTATCCAAATAAAAAATCTTTACCAAGATCCTCCTACACAGGAAAGATAGGGACACACGTCTGGTCTTCAAGATACTCACAGCTGAATGAGATGGACACCCAACATGGCACAGGGATGGATCAGTCAGAGGGGCTTGCACATTTCCTCCTCTCAGTCATCAAAGCCATTGGTTAAATGCATCTCCCTTTTCACTTTGGCCCCCAGAAGGCTCAGTCTCTGATTTCCAGCTCACAGGGTCGCCCCGGGCCTTCCTTCTGAAGTACTCTAATTTCTTTTCTTTAAATCTTGGTTTTTAATTTATCATCAATATTCTACTGTTTTACTATTCTTACTATTTTTATAAACCATCTTAGGGGATCCCTGGGTGGCTCAGAGATTTAGCGCCTGCCTTTGGTCCGGGGCCTGATCCTGGAGTCCTGGGATCGAGTCCCACATTGGGCTCCCTGCATGGAGCCTGCTTCTCCTTCTGCCTGTGTCTCTGCCTCTTTCTCTCTCTCTCTCTCTCTCTCTCTCTCTCTCTCTCTCTCCCTCTCTGTCTCTCACGAATAAATAAATAAAATCTTTAAAAAATAAATAAATAAATAAAAATAAACCATCTTAAATCTTTCAGCACAAAATGGTATATAAATAAGCAAGCCAAAAAAATCCCCCAAAATAACAAAATGAAACAAAGGAAGAACATTTCAGAGAGCCCAGGCTTTTCAGGGATGTGCATCTGTACCTTGTTTAAACATAATTTTGTTGTTGTTGTTTTTAACCTAAGGCACAAATTTTTAGAACGGTGATATTGTAAAACATGTTTGAAATACACACACACACACACACACACACACACACACACACACCAGTGGGTCTCATTTATTTCCAAAGCCAATCTGTTGTAAATAAATAATTAGCACTTAAGGGACGCCTGGGTGGCTCAGTTGGTTGAGCATCTGATTCTTAACTTTGGCTCAGGGTTGGGAGGTTAAGCCCAATGTGGAGTCTACTTGAGATTCTCCCTCTCTCTCTCCCTCCTCCTCCTCTGCCCTTCCCCCTTGCTCTCTCTCTAAAATAAATAATAAATAAAATCTTTTTAAAAAGCTAATTAGTACATAAGCACACCTTTCAAGGGACTTACACATACTGTAATTATGACTACCTAACATCATTGAACCACAACTTAAAATTCTAGACCTTTTTTTTCCATCTTTATTGGAAGGTAATTTTCTTTCTTTTAGCCCCCAAAACACACTTTGGCTTTGTGATGATTTTTTTTTTTGATGAATATAGAAATTCAATTTTTTAAATGAACATCAAATCTCTGCCGGACCATTCACCCATTTTTCATCTGAGCATCAACCTTGCACCGAGGTGAGCACATGTCCATCAGTCACATTGGCCACTGTGCTACCTGCAACCAAAATCCTCGGACAACAACCAGCTCCTGAGTAGAGCTGCCAGAAACGACACGGGGACCAAAGCCCAAGAATATTTTTGTATTAAATATTCAGTCTTGAGTCTTTGCGAGAATAACGTGTTTCTGGAAATGTCTGAATCAGGCCATGGTGTCCAGCTAACGAGCAAATGAACCAGGATCCATTTCAGGTCTACTGTATGTACTCAGTGATGATCACTGTAAGATCTTAAAAAACCGAAAAACAAAAAAAGTTGGCTGGACAATTTGATTCATGTGACTGCATTGTAAAATTTCTCTTTTCTTTTCTTCCTTTGCTTAACAAATACTTGTGGAGTGCCCGCCTCATGCCAGGCCCGCTTTGGCTCTGTGGATGCCAGGTCAGCAATCGCCCTCACCCTCCACCCATACCTCCCATCAGCCAATCCTGTGGATGTCACCTCCAAACTGCAGCCAAAGCCGGCACTGTGCTCTGTCCCCTCACCTGCTCCCAGGTCCGGTCACAGCTCCCCCTGCCTCTCACTGACACCCGTATAGGCTCTCCTGGTGCCCAGTGTCCTCCTGGCCTGCCACAGCCCAGCTCCACCCAACAGACAAAGGACTCTTTCAAAACACTGAGTCGGACCCTGTCCCTTCCCTGCCTGAGCCCCAGTGGCCTCTTTAACATCTAGAATAAAATCCATGTCTTCACCCTGGCTGCGGGCTGCCAATCAGCAGGCCTGGGCCTCTTCCCTGGGTCTCCTCCCTGTGCCTCCTCCCTGGGCCTCCATGACCACTGGGCTCAGCCTTGTGGGCCTGAAGCTACACACCAGGCAATTCAGAACTGGGTGCTTCTCAGCTCAGAACCCTTTTGGAGGTGGCTTCCCAGGTCACCTTATGTCAGGTAAACCCCTGCCCCAGTCACTATCACCTCCCCTGTTTGTTGACCTGATTTACTGATCTAATCACCAAAACAATCCTGTCTCTTTACTTTGTTTCATCTTTATAACCCGTCCTGCATTTGTCCTCAGGCCCTTCGGGCAGAGGCTGTACCTGTGGTGGCCATCCTTGAACCTCCAACACCAAGCCAGCGAACATGATGGGCAGCTCAGACATGTATTGACTGGGGTGAGCAAGGACCCCTCCCCTGTCCTCCCACGGCCCCAACCCAGCAGGGAGGCCCGACCCACCCAAGGCCCAGAAGCCAGGAGTATGGACTGGGCACTATTGCCTGGACAGCTGGGTAGGAGCACCAGGAGGGTCTTAGTGAACACACAGTCCACATGTCACACTTTATGCAGGTTGGCCACTCAGTGCTCCGTCCCCTGCTCAGTGAAGAGGCTGTGGGTCCTGACCACAGATCATTGTGAGCCCTGTCCCTGCAGAGCCTGAGCAGCTTACACCCCTGGGGATTCGGGCCACAGCCAGGTCCCACCTCCGCTCGCCCCGTCCCCATGTTGCCAGACAGTGCACTGGCTCTGTTGCCTGGAGAGCAAGCCGGCAGCGCCTGGTGGAACCCAGAAAGCATCCTGCTCCACGGCTGGGTGCACGGGGACGGGGGACAGTGCCAGCCACGAGTAGGAACACCCAGGTACTGTCTCTGCAGCCTGGTACCTAAAATGTGGGATGCCCCCACAACACTCCCCAGCAGCTGTCAGGAGGAACACCACGTGGCAAATACGGAGCATGAAGCTGTGAAAGTGGGGTGAGGTCACGGCCCAAGGGCGGCAAGTAGGTGACCTGCACACAGGTGAGGAGTGCTTGGTGAGAGGAGGCAGGAAGGGTGGAAGGCAGAAAGTACAAGCTAAAGGGATAAGGATTACACGGCTGGGGACCGAGCTGAGGGCAACACAGGGAGGGTGGCTTCTCCCCACAGGAAGGGTGAACCAGGGGGACAACTGGGTGGCTCAGTGGTTGAGGGTCTGCCTTTGGCTCAGGGCGTGATCCCGGGGTCCTGGGATCGAGTTCCCCATCGAGCTCCCCGCAGGGAGCCTGCTTCTCCCTCTGCCTGTGTCTCTGCCTCTCTGTCTCTCAGGAATAAATAAATAAAATAAAATAAAATAAAAAAAACAGGAAGGGTGGACCGGAGAGCGGGGACCAGCCACAAGCTGGGCTGCCCCGGGAAGAGAACTGGCTGAGGCTGCACGGAAAACATCACTTCCCACAAATTCTAACAATCCCTGTGGCCCGGACCAGCCTCCAGCCTCCAGCCTCCAGCACCCACCTGAGGGGAGGCCCAGCACCCTGCTCCTTCCCGGGGCCCCTCACCCCGACCTGGAGCCCACTCCATGGGCCTCTGGACGGCACCACAAAGAGACAAAGGACTGTGGGCAGCGGGTTTCTGCGGCCCTCAGGCCTTCAACACGCGGTGGCAGACGAGGCAGGAACCAAAGACTCCGCCTCAGAGTGATTTCTGCATTTCCCTTCCTCTCCCTGCCTCCCTCACAGATTTTAATTAAGGGTTTACTTGCAAAAGACCCAGCTCTATTTAACTAAATCCTTGGACCCCTTTTATATTGTCTTATATATCGTTTCATGCTAGGGCACCAGTAAAAAGTTAATTATAACTTCCAAATACTCCATTACCAGGCCCTCATCTTCCTCCCCTGCCTGATTCTGCTAAGGGTAGTACCACTTAATTAACTGGTGTGTCGGGTGCTTTATAGACCTCTCCACGCTTTATTCAACAAATACCCGCCAGGCACCCCTCAGGGCCAGGCAGGGCTGGGCCGCGAGACCCCCCACGCTGACCGGGGCACCGTGTCCACCCCCCAGGGGCTCACAGGATCCTGCGGGAGGAAGGCGAGCCTGGGTCCCCACAGTGGTTCAGCAGGTGACACAAGCAGGTGGAGGGGACAAGCAGACAGCAGTGGGTCAGAATAACACTAAGGACAGCCGATACCAGCCTCGGGGGGAAGGGAGAGGGCACAGGATCTGTGGATGGGGTTGGGGGGTGTCACACTGGAGGGGTGTGTAGCCTAGGGGAACGGGTCACAGGTTTGGGACAGAATGAGCCTGAAATTCCGGTGGACGCCCAGGAGGAAGTGCCTTCTGGAAAGAATGAACAATACACCAGCTGGATCTCAAAGAGAAAGCTGGCGGCGGACGGGGGGCTGGAGGTGCTGCAGGTCTGGGCTGGAGCAAGCGCTGGAGGCCCGAGCGACTGTCATCTGGAAAGAAGCTGAGGGCCCAGGCTGGCCCCACGGGGAGCCCCTTCAGGAGCAATACAAGGAACAGACAGGGCGGACACGGGGCAGTGCGAGAGGATGGTAGCGTGGGAGCTGCAGCAGCAGAACCCAAGGGAGACGGGGCGGCATCCAGGCCAGAGGAGAAGCCAGGAGAGGAGAGGAGAGGTGAGGACACGGCACCAGCAGCCTCGGGGCTCACTCCCGGGGCCGGGCAGGGGGCTGAGGCCGGGGAGCTGGGGGTGGAGTGAGGGCTACAAGACTACAGGCCTCTCCTGGCTGGGGCTGAGGAGGCCAGCCCGGCACCCACTAGTCAGCGAGCGAGCCCCGTGGCGCTGGCAAATCGGCTCATATGCTGACAGGTCTTGAGGGCACGGCCGCCACT
The DNA here is from genome assembly GCF_048418805.1 of Vulpes vulpes. NCBI lineage: Eukaryota > Metazoa > Chordata > Mammalia > Carnivora > Canidae > Vulpes > Vulpes vulpes. The sequence goes on from NC_132795.1 coordinate 52,420,773, forward strand.
CAGAGCCAAGGGCCCGGTGTTTGCACCCGGGGTCAAGTGTGCACGGTGTCAAGGCCCCAGATCAGCCAGCACCCTGGAAGGTAGATGCTACTGGGGCTCAACCTCTCCTCCTGCCCTCAGCACCCCTGGCCTCGGGGACCCCCACATCTCCACGTGGCCCTCCTTGGTTGGGTTCCAGATCCCTGGGGGCCTCAGCTCCTGGCCTCATCGTGGAGACCCCAACTCAGCCTCCGACTCTGGGTCTCCTCAGACTCACCCTAAGTTCCAGTGTTGTGACAGCCAGAGCTCACGCCCTTCTGCATCACGGCCCTGCCCTCCTCTCTGCCCCTCTTACTGCAGTTCCCACCCAGCGGCAGGTAGTCTGCTGCACACCGCCCTGCTGGGGACACAGGGACGGGCTCCCGCTGCACCAGGGTGCCTCTCACTCCAGTCATCCCGAACCCACAGCCTCCGTCCAGGGCCCAGTGCTGGCCGCTGCTGGGGATGAGGCTCAGCCCTACCCACCAGGGACCGACAGTCTGGAGAGGACAGGGGCACGAAGGCACAGACAAATTCCCTGCCACGAGGGGAGGGCCACCACCAGGGCCTGAATGGGGAGCTCTGAGTGCACAATGGGAAGGGTGACTGGTGCTGCCAAACGGGGTGGGGCAGGCTTCCCAGACGCCGGGGGTGGGCCGGACTCCGGAGGGGGAACGCTCCCCACTGACGGGAGAGCATGAGCCAAGAGTGGGGAACAAGGATTGCAGTCAGCCAGTGAGGCTCGGGTGACACTGAGATCATTGGCTGTGGAGGAGCAAGGAGCTTCTAGCACATTCTCGTCCATTTTCAGCCAGTTTTGCCCTTCCTTTCACTCTTCATAGCCAAAAAAAAAAAGCCTGTCCCTAGCAATTTTTTAGCTGTTCGCTGGAACATTTACAAATCAAGCTGGCATTTCTATTTCATGAATATATTTGGTCTATTAATGGCCAACAGGAAAGATATTAATGGTCTCAGGAGAACCCGGTCACCCCCCAACGCCACCCCCTCCAATGAACTCATTCCCACAGAACCCTGCAAGTGGGCAAAATATGGGCACCACTCACAGCCAAGCCCAGGGCAGTGCACCTGCCGCAAATTAGAGTCAGCCTGAATTTAGCCACACGCCTCCAGTTAGGTGCCTAAACTTGATTTATAAAGAAGGCCCCTATTAAGTTCTTAAATCTCCTCTTGTCCATCCGGGGGTGGCCCCTGGAATATGATTTTAAATGTTTCCCATGATATCAATGAACAAGGAAGAAGCCGGCTGTGAATTTCAAACCCATAACTTTCTTACCCGAGGAGAAGAGCCTGGGCCAGTGGGGCCTTGAGGTGGGTGGGGCCCTGCTGGCCTAGGGAAGGGCTCCAGGAGACCTCCAGAGTGGCTGGGTGACACCAGGACCCACCCCCATCCTGGGACACACTCTGTACCAGATACTGGAGAGGCCAGATTTCTTTAAAAACAATAAGATTTAAAAAAAAAATAAAATAAAATAAGATCTTACTGTTGCCTCCACACAATGCCAGCAGAATAACACATGCTCCCTACAGAAAATCGAGGTGGAGGAGAGAGAAAACCACAAAGAGGAAAATCTCCCATGATCCTCCCACTCAGACATCAGTTCTGGAACATTCTAGAGACTTTGCCCTCACTGGCCTCTCTGCTTCCACTCTAACTCTGCAGTCCAGGCCTTTGAACATGTTTTTAAAGGTCACCCCCAAACACACACACAAATCTCCCAAAATCCCCATCGCACTTAGAATCAACCCCAAACTCCAGTGTCCAGCCCACAGGCCTATGTGAGCACGAGCCTGCCTACCCAGATGCAATTGTGTCCCCATCACCAGAATGCCAGCCTGCTCGGTCCCTCCCGCCCCATGTCACCCCAGAGCCCACGATACAGGTGGCACGTGGTGGGTTCTCAGTGAGGCAGACTGAATGGGTGAATGAGTCCTTCCTCTGGTCGTTCCTCTGTGTGTGTGCGTGCATGCGTGTGTGCACATGTGTGTAAACTGCAGACATAGCTGAGAACATACAGCAACGCTTCCCACAAACTCCACAAATTTTGCACAAACTGCTCTACGACTTCCCCTGTGGCTCAACCTCCTGACCAGATGTCCCCTGTCCTGTGGGACCTGCCCATGACCCCTGTCTCCACCCCAGGGAGGAAATGCCAGCTCACGGCGGCCACTGTACCATGTAGCAGCACTTCACAGTTTACAAAACCCGATCGATTCCTCCACCCTAAGGGAGCCTGCAAACAACCTACCTCCAAAGAGGTAGGCAGGGCAACAGGAGCCTGGCTCCCGGCATCTAAGATGGGGCCACTGAAGCTCAGAGAGGTCATGTGGCTTCTGTCATTACCTGAGCAGGAAGCAGACCCAGGACATCTTGCCCCACATGGCGACATCTACACCTTTATATTGGATCAGAGAGATTTCACCATAAGAAGAACAAGAAAGGAGATGGAGGTGAGCAAGAGCTCAGCTCCGGAGCCCAACTAACCGCCAGGGTTACTATCTGCGTGGCCTTGGATGAATCACTTCCCTTCTCTGGGCCTCGGTTTTCTCCTCTACCAAATGGGGACGATAACACCTCCTGCCTCATTCTGTTGTCGGGAGGATTAAATGATCTGATGACACACCCAAAGGGCATAGAACAGTGCCTGGCACATATTACCATTCATCAAACACTAGCTGTCTAAAAAAGCACACCTGCCCAGGTCGATGAAACTACGTGGACCTAATGCGTTCACCGCCCAGCTCTCAGCCACGATCACATCCCGGGAGACCTGGACTGCCAGCCCACGGAGGCTGAGTCGTACTCTTGTAAAACAGGGCAGCCCAGGTGGCTCAGCGGTTAGCGCCACCTTCGGTCCAGGGTATGATCCTGGAGACCCGGGATCGAGTCCCACATCCAGCTCCCTGCATGGAGCCTGCTTCTCCCTCTGCCTGTTTCTCCTTCTGCCTGTGTCTCTGCCTCATTCTCTCTCTCTCTCTCTCTCTCTCTCTCTTTGTGTCTCTTATGAGTAAATAAATAAAATCTTTAAAAAACTAAAATAAAAAACAGGCAGGTCCCCCAAAAAGTCTGCTCCTATTTAAATGTTCACTCATGTGTGAATTCCTTACCTCTTGGTCAAGTAGAAGAGGGGCTCCCCATTCTTGGGTCTGAGCCCCCCGACCCGACCCCACCCCACATGAATGACAGGCCTTGGCATCAGCAAACACTTCGAGGCAGCAAAGGGGAAATGCCTGGGGGAAAGGAACCCTTTCTGAAAGGGAGACCCCTCTGTAAGCTCACACTCCTCACTCACCACGAGCCAGGCAAATAGATCAATCCAGCTCCAGGTGCAAATTATGAAGACACCCCCCCCCCCCCAATTTCCATGGCACATTGTTCTGACTTCCGTGAAGAGGCAAGTAGAGCCATCTTTCTAAAATGCCCACCTTACGGTCCTGGGCCCCTGGGCCCCCAGTTCTCCCGAGGCTCAGAGTCGTGGCCAGCCCAGCCGTCTTTTCCGGGGCCCTCACCCACAGTGCCCCTTACACCGGCCACAGCGCACGGCAACTCCTCTCATGCCTGCCACACGCCTGGCCTTGGCTGCCCCCTTCCCTGCACCAACAGCACGTGGCACCGTCCCTACCACACGGGTAGCTGTGGGGTGCATTCAGCCACTGCAGGGGATGGCACCTCGCGGGGGGCCAGGGCTCGTCGGAAACGGTCCCCACCCTTGAAAACCTCAGTCGACATCCTCTACTGCCTCATTGGGACAAAAACAGCCCCTGTCCCCAAATTCACCTGGTTCCCAAAAGTCACCCTCGCCGTTCCCAGAGTCATTCATTCATTCATCCATTCATTCATTCGCCCATTCATTCATGCAAGGGGACACAATAAAGCGACACACCGGGTCTGGCCCACAGTGGGAGCCTGGCATCTGCCTCGGAGACGGAGTCTTGGCTCAGTCAAGCGCAGCCTCACATCCTTGGGGACCCACAGCCGGGGAGGTGAGATGTCAGCGAGGCTCCCTTCCTAGGAGGCAGCATGGGGCCAGGTAGGAGCCGGTGGCAGACCCAGCCTGCATGAGCTCTCTGCTCTCTCCCACCCGGGCCTTCACACGTTTCAGCCCAAGCAAGGCACTTGATCAGAATTTCCCATTCGAAAAATCAATATTTAAAGCTCCAAGCCTGCCAAGCGGAGGGGAAGGCCTTGCTTGTAAATATTTGTCTCGACTGGCAGAGCCAGGCCTCTCGCTCACTGCAGCCTCCCCGCGTCGCTCCTGGCCCTCTGCTCACGAAGCTCCCAGCCAACAGCGCAGCGGGAGGGACCCGGGGGGTGGGACCGGCTGGCGGGCCAGCAGGCCGGGCTGGGCATGGAGGTGGCCGGCTCTGCACCCACACCTCCAAGCACGGAAGCTTGTAGTGAGGACCACCAGGGGCCCTCCATCTGTCCCCCAGGCCCCGGCAGAGACAAACCCCCTCTGAGGTTTCTCTGGATTCCAAGCAAGCCGCTTCTCCCAGGGGGTGATCCACATTTCTATCTCTTTTGTTTGGGAAGAAAGCAAAAAGCTGATGACAATTCCCTGGGGATGTGCTTATAAATCACCGCCCAGCATCACCCACTGCGTGGGACAGCGCTCCACAGCCCCGACCAACAGCTGCCCCTGGGGGAGCCTGCACAGGCCCCCTGCTGGCAGCCAGGCCCCCTCCCAGGGGAAGCTGGCACCATGGCGGTGGGTGGTCCATATGGCCGAGTGCCCGCCCCGGCATCACCATTCCCAGAGAGTCATTCATTCATTCACCCATTTGATCATTCATTCACCAATTACTTATGGAACACCTACCTGTACCAGGCACGGGGGCGTGCGGGGGGCTAGACACGCAAGCAGACGTTAACAAACCTGGGCAAAATCCCCTCGGGGGGCATCTCCCAGGCCAAAAGGATCGAGTGCTGGGGTAGGAGATGGCGAGGCATGACGGAGTGGGAGGACAGGGAGGGCTTCGCGGGGCAGCAGAGCAAGGCCACCTCCTGCCCAGCACCTACCAAGCCACTCGTTGAACTTCTTCACCTCGCTCGGGAGCCCCAGCTCTGTGAAGTCACCGGCGTGAATGAGCACGTCGCCGTAGGGCATCTGGATGGGGTCCGTCCTTGAGTGGGTGTCAGACACACAGACGAAGCGGGTGTAGCCGGGAGGCTTGGGGGCATCGTGAGGCACGGGGTCCACCCTGCAGGGAGAGAAGACACTGCAGGTGCTCCGTGTCTGGCCCGTGGCCGAAGCTGCAACTCAGCCCCGTCGGCTCAGACCCCATCCACCCCGAACCCTCAGGGGTCTAAGTGCCAACTCTCCAGCTTGCTAGCTGGGCAATAACAGGTGTCCCCTGGGCCTCAGTGTCCCCTCTGTAACACGGGGCCCTCGGAGGGCCCATGGAGGTGGGCACAGTGTGATTGTGACAGCTAACCCTCCTTCCTATCACCCCTTGCAGGGCCTTTTTAGATGTTTTTTCCCTATTTGCTCCCCTCCCAGGAGATTTTAACACCACAGATAGCTCTCTATCTGTTCATGCGCTCACTGTATGTCTATCTGGGCTTTATAATAAGAAGAATAAGCTTTTCTCACCCCCCAAAAGCCAGTTTCGCCCCTCAGGGGTGCCATCAGCCCCATCAAGAATGCAAGGGCTACAGCCTCTGGTCCTAGTGAAGGAGCTGACCACCCCCCCTCCCCAGCGCGTGTGGAGCACACACAGCATCCGGGGAGAGCTGCATGTAAAAGCAGGGATTTCACGGGAGCACGTGAAACCAAGGCATGAAAGGTAGGCAGCAGCTTTTCTAAACTCTGAGATGGTCCCATCATTTTTAAAACAAGGGCTTTCCAGGGGCACCTGGGTGGCTCAGCTGGCTAAGCATCTGCCTTTGGCCCGGGTCATGATCCCGGTGTCCTGGGATTGAGCCCCAAGTCGGCTCCCTGCTCAGCATGGAGTCTGCTCATCCCTCTCCCCACCCCCTACTCGTGCTCTGTCTCTCGCTCTCTCTCTAAGTAAATAAAAGCTTTAAAAACATAACAAAAAAACAAGGGCCTTCCAGGGATGTGTAGGAAAAGTGTCCTGGAACCAGAAGACCAGGCTTTGAACCCCAGCTTTCCCACTTACCGCTAATGTGTGACCTTCCGCTTGGCCTTGCTCTGCCTGCCTGTAAAATGGAGCTACCTCACGAAGCAAAAACTACCAGAAAATTAAAAGAGCCACAGAAATGTTAACTTCTTGCTTCGGGAAGCCCATCGTAGCCCTCTGGCTCTGCAGACGAAGACACCGAGCAAGTGGCCCCGGGCGTCCCAGGGAATAAAGGTAGACTGAGGGACACAAACCCAGCTCTGTGCTTCCGTGCAGTACTCCCCCCACCACGCTCAGCCTCCTCAGCTGAATGATTTCGCCAGGCTCCAAACTCTTAAAAACAACGCAATGACATTTCAACGAGCAGCTCTCTGCAAATGAGTATGCCGCTCGAGGAGTTGTGTTTAAATCTAATTATGCGGCAAACCAAAAGCGGTACCATATCAGTTACATAAATACTTTTAAAGACATCTTTCTAATTATCCTTTTTTTTTTTCAGACAATATACTTCGAAGAAATTTAATTAACACCTTACGAGAGACGTGGGTTCAGCATGCTAATGTGCAGGGAGCATTAGCACGCTCTATCCACCACAGTCGGAGGCGCCAAGCCAGCCTCTCTGCGTCTATCACGGTGCCCGGATGGGAGGGCGCAGGCTTGGCCCTTGAGAGGGGTGGTCAAGGCAGGTTAGACCCCCTCACAGGGCAGAGCGGGGCGTGACCAGGGAGAAGAGGAAGATTCCCTGACTCGGATAGTGACCAGCAAGAAGGCCCTGGGCACTCTTCCTCTTTGCTCTGCATCCATGCATCCATGCATTCATTCAGCCCAACACATTCCTCCCACCCACTGTGGGCCAGCCTGGGGCTCAGTGCTGGGGGATGAGCCCGGCCTGATCCCAGGCCACGAGATCACAGCCTGATGGTGGAGACAGACTTGGCCAGGCAGTGACAGTAAGGCCACCAGCTTTGATTGGGCGATAGAGAAGCTGGGAGCCAGAGAAGGCCCAAACCCAGAGAGGGGCCCCCTAGAAGCTTCCTGGAGGAGGTAGGACCTGAGCTGGTCTGGGAGCTAAAATCTCCCTCCCATCCCTCTGTCCCTTCCCTCCTCCCCGCCCCTGACCCTCTGACAGACAATGTGGCAGGTACCAGGCTTGTGATCACCTGTACGTCCTGCCTGCCCCAGCACAACGGCCTGGACCAAGGGCAGCCGATCGCTACTGGGCTCCTGTCCTGGCACAGGAACATGAGTGAGCCAATCAGATTCATTCACTCATTCATTTATTCACCCCTATACACACTGAGGTTGTGGGCATGCCACAAGGTGACAGAGGCGCAAAGAGACAAGAGAGAGGAAGAAGAGAGAGACAGGGAGCAAGATGCCACCTCCAGAGCCGCCTCTGGTCCCAACAACCTGTCCTCCTGTGAACCCCTCAGCAAGGAGCCTGAGCAGGCCTCAGCCTCACCTGCCATCAGCCAGCCAAGAGCAGCCCGAGTTCCGGGGCTCCAGTTGAGCTGGCCCGCTGCTGGAGCCCAGGCTCTTTAATTAACTGCGTGCTTATTTCCCTCCACCCCGAGGCTACTGAGCTCAGTGAGGATGCAAACCTAATAATCCCCAGAGAAAAAAATAAAGACTCTCACTTCCCTGCAGAGTCCTCCAGCTATCTGGCTTGTAACAAATGCTCAACCTTGAAATAATAACAAAGACGGGTGCTTGATGCTTCCCAGAGATCGAGAGCTGGTCATCCGGTAAGTGCAAGACATGCAATCACTGTCTTCACACTCACAACGACCAGGAGGTCAGGGTACTATGGGTGTGCCCATTTCAAAGATGAGGACACTGAGGCTAAGAAAACATTCGACCAGGATCTCAGCCATGGAGGTTAGTGGAGCTGCAATTTGAAGCTGGTTTTTGGTTCCAGAACTCACACCCGGCTGGACTATTTCCAGTTCCAGCTCATTTCATTCAGTCAACCTGTGGACAAATGCTTACTGAGTGCCTCCCAAAGGCCAGGCCCCTGCTACGCACAAGGGATATGCCTGTGGACAGGACACCCACCAAGGTCCCCTCAGGGAGCTCCCAGAAACCCAGACTGGAAGTGTTCAGAAGTAAAGAAGAACAAGAGTCAAGAGAAAGGAAGAAACAAGAAAGAAAGAAAGAAAGAAAGAAAGAAAGAAAGAAAGAAAGAAAGAAAGAAGAAAGAAAGAAAAAGGAAGAGAGAGAGAGATCATCCAAGAAGGTAGGAGAGCTTGACAGCATAATTTGACCCCTAGATCCAGCTGTATCTGAAGCTGGATCCAAACATGGACTTCTTCACTAACTAGGTGAGCCAATAAACTCTCCTTCATCCTTAAGACGATTCACATTGGGCTTCTGACACTTGTCATGCCAAACCCTGGCTAACACCTGAGTCATGGCAACCCTGGGAAGTTACTGAGGTTGGAAAAGTTAGTCTCGTATCCAAAGCCCTGGCTAGCACGTTAAAGAGTTGATTTGAACCTGGGTCTTCACAACAGGAATTTGGACATCTGACCTCAATGCCTTCTGTGCGGAAGAAAACAAAGCAAAGTGGTTATTTTCCAGTGACATTTCTGCAGGGGTTAGAGAAGTGACACCTATAGCTCTCTCTCTGAGACCTGAAACCTGTCGCCACCTCTCCCCTGCCCAACACGGGGTATTCCCACGGGGATCACGGCAGCAGGAAGGGCACAGAAGAGAGAACACGACCTCTGGCGCCCAGACCTAGGCCAGCACCCTCACGGGGTCACCTCTCCGTGCCCTGGACCCTCCCAGCCTCCAGGCCACTCTCCAAGGTGGGGACAGCCCACTCCCTCCTGGAGAAGGTGTGAAAACTCAAGGACCTTCGGGGTGGAGAGCTGGATGTGAGTGCCCCCCGCAGCTACTCCCTGGGCCCTGGCTCCGGTTCTCAAGGCTCTGTCACCCGTGAGCCCCTGGCTCCCTGGAAGTGCGGCCCCTGGACCCAAAACCCACGGACCTCAGAAGCCAGAGGCCATCCCCTCTGTCATCTCCACTCCTGGGGAAATGGGGAGCTCTGAAGGCCAGAAGTGGGGGGCAGAGGACTTCCTCCTGCAATGAGGTTCAAACTACACATCCAGATACGCGACCGGACATCAGCCGCGGTGTTTCAGAATAGCAGAGCCTGGGGCAGCCCAGGTGACTCAGCGGTTTAGCGCCACCTTCAGCCCAGGGTGTGATCCTGGAGACCCGGATCGAGTCCAACGTTGGGCTCCCTGCATGGAGCCTGCCTCTCCCTCTGCCTGGGTCTCTGCCTCTCTCTCTCTCTCTCTCTCTCTCTCTCTCTCTCTCTGTGTGTGTCTCTCATGAATAAATAAATAAAATCTTTAAAAAAATAAAAATAAAAAATAGCAGAGCCTGCCAATCCCATCCCCTCATTCTACAGTGTGGAAACTGAGTCCCAGAGGAGGAGCAGTGACCGGTCAGCTCAGAGTCACAGAGCTGCCCAGCGCTCTCTTCGCGAGGCCCCTGTTCGGAGGTGACCCCACAAAGCTGCCCTCCTGAGTCCCACGCCTCCCTTCCTTCTTTCCTCTGGGCCTTTCTTTGGCTGGTCCTTCCAGCCCAGGGGTTATGCCGCTGCCCCCGGGAAGCCCTCCCTGATCTCCCCCACTCTTCCAGGGCTGTACTCCCTGCCTTATCCTCACTCCCTTTTCTTTCTTCTTCCCATCTGCCCACCGCGCTAGGCTCCAGGGACCAGCCCCATGCTGGTGGCAGGGAGAGACCCTAGAGCTGGGGCCGGGTTCAAGGGAAGCAGGGATCCAGTCTGAAGAGCCGTCAGAGGGCCTTCCCGAGGAAGTGACAGCTGGGTGAGATCTGAAGAATGAGTCCGTGTTGGCAGGACAAAGCGTGGGGGGCGGGGGTACAGCACAGAAGTGACAGCATGTGCAGGGACTCGAGACAGGAAGAGGCCCAGAATGTTCTAGGCTTAGTCCTCTCTCCTGCTTTCTCCCTTCGGCCTCCCTGGGCTCAAGGCTGACCCCCACTGTCTCCTGGGGGCCTCTTGGTGTGAGGACAGGCTGGGACCACAGCCCACCATTGAGGGATCGGCGCCCAGACCCAGCATGGCTGGGAGGTCCAGCAGCCGGACACCAGGGGCATCCCCAGGCCTGGCCACAGCCACCCTCCCGCCACACTGCTACGTTCCTCAAGCCGTGCTTGGAGGTCTTTAACCGGGATGACGCAAGTCTCCACCAACAGGATTCCATTTAAAGGCCAGAGGGAAGAGTCACTGTGCCAGGCACCAGCCCCCAAGGCACCTCCAGGGCAGACCCTCGGGATAACCCCGTCCATCAAGCCTTCTCACCGGCCACTGGGCCACCAGGCCACCCAGGGCAGAGACCCAGGGCTCTCCCTAGGCCACCACAGGGTTTCTGGGCCCTCAGGGTGAGGGGTCTTTGGTCTTGGGGCCCTGAACCCAGAGGCCCAGATCCAGAGATTCATTACTCAAGCAAAGGCGGCCTCATCACCACCGGGTCTCTGGGGGCAACCACATAAATCACACAGCTCAATTGGAGGCCATGTTTGGGTTGTCACTGTTGTTATTAAATATAAATTGTGGATTTATTAAATACGGCCCCCATGCTCCCTCACCCTGGAGACAAAGCCCAGGGCAGTGATAAATCACGTGTCAGGAAGCGGCATCCATCCTCCTGTCTCTCCCTCGACGGAGACTCGCCATGGAAACCTGCACAGCCACCGCCAGCAGCCCGCATGCTTCCCTCGTGCTGGATGCCTGCAGTCTGGAAGAAGGGGGGTGGGAGGCAGCAGCCCCCCAAGTCCCTGCACGGCCCTGGCTTCACCCGGCTTTATGTAAAGTTGTGTTTCAGAACCGGGCTGGCCTGAGCAGGCAGTGAGGGAGCACTAGACCGGGAGCCCAGAACCAGGGCTCAGCCCATGCTCTTCGCCAGGCACTGCCTGAACCCCTGAGCCCCACTGCCAACGGGAGCCACGAACCCCTGCCTTGGGACGCAGCCACTCCTCCAGGCCAGGAGAGATGGCAATAGGGCTGGCCGGGGTGAAACTGCTCTCCGTGCTCTAGCTGGGTGACCCCAGAAGGCCAGGAAGCATTTCCTCCACAACACCAGCATCATATGCTATTCCACGCTTGTGTGACATGTGTGCCAACCGTCTGCCGCCCCACGGGAATGTCAGCTCAGCGTGGGCAGGGCTCTGTCCCTGACCCATAGTCCAAGCACCTAGCCCAGCCCCATGTGGACTAACAACACTGAACATTTGCTACCTGGCCCCCTGTGTAGATCTACCTACTTAGTCCTCAGCGTTTTAGAGATGGGGACACCGAGGCATCAAGATTCACAGCACAAGTCAGTGGCCAAGCCGGGGCTCAGACCCGGGCAGGAGAGCTCAGAGCACGCATTTCTAACCAGCATGCTATGCAGCTGCTTACAAACCTCCTGAATCCACAGCTGCTGGTGGGTTAAATGGGAGACATCGCCCCTCTCTCCTGAGCTTGCTCACTGCGCTGCCTCAGGACCCAGCCTGGCCTGCAGGGGCCTGCATGGGAAACCCCCCTCCCGGCTGGGCAGTTTTCAGAGGCCCTGGTGCCCCAGCCCTCCCAGCCTGCTGCCCCCACTCAGCCTCCTCTGGGTCTCAACCTCTTCTCCTGTCCTTCCTCTGTCCTCCACCCCCCGGCCCTCCTCCCCTCTTCTCCTCTTCTCCTGTCCTTCCTCCATCCTCCACCCCCCCCCCCCCGGCCCTCCTCCCCTCTGACCTCCCCTAGCTCTGTTCTGGGGCTGGGGCCTGCTGGGTGTTCTGTGGGGTCCAGGCAGAGACATTGGAAGTGACAGCCCTGCGTGATGCTGCAGGGTGTTATCTCTGGTGCCCGGGGACCCCTCTAAGAGGGGGTGCACAGGGGCACAGGCCACATGAGCCCCACTTGCTCTGCCTGCAACCCAGCTGCTCTTGCCCATTCCCACTGGGGCAGGAGTCCAGCCCAGCATCCCGGGACCTCAGGCCTGGTCACGCCCAGCCCGGGAGGACTAACCCCCTGGACGAAAGAGAAAACCAAGCTGGGGAAGATGGCCTTCCTCCCTGCAGCAGCCCCACCAGGCCTCAAGGTCCCCCCCGCTTCAGAAATCGAATAATGAGAACCAGGACCCTCCATCCGGACCCAATCTGCCAATCTGGCCCCAACATGGAAATAGGAGGCGGTTCCCCAAGTAGAAATGGGGAACAAAAAATAGAGTCAGCAGCCAGTGACAACACCAGACCTCAGTCCCCACAGAAATGAGCATTTTCCCAAGTGAGCACCGAGGGAAGACAGCACTGGAGCCCACCCCAGGCCTGCTGCCCGCCTGCCGTCCAGAGCCCTTCCTCCCATGAGGAATCTCTCCGCATCCACCCTTTACACCAGGGGCTGGTTCCTGAGGGAGCCACAGAGTCACCAGGGGCAGCGGCCACCTGCCCCCAAACTCCTGGCCCAGGAGTGAAAAGCCCCTGGCCTCACTCTCCAAAGTCATGCACGAGCCTGATTCTCCAGGCTCCCCAAAGCAAGGGCCACGAGGCCCCCACATTACCACTGCTCCCTGGAGATGGTGCTCAGGGTCCTGGAAGAAGTCCAGGATAAAGGAGGAGAAGGGTCTTCCAGGAATGCAAGGAGCTTCCCCAGGGCAGGGCCAGGGGGTTGGCCACTTCCCCCCTGGCTCCTTGGCCTCTCCAGACCTCAGAAAACCACCCAGGGCGGGGGAAGCTTCCCCACAGTCCCAGGGGATCCGGTCTGTACCCCTGGGACAGCCCTGGTATTCCTCATCAGCCCCAAGGGGCAGGCGGCAGGACTCCCTGGTCCGTCAGGAAAGCCTCCCTGCTTTCTCAACAGAAGTGGGGGGGGGGGGGTCCGGACAAAAGGGAGGGGTGGTGGTCAGGGAAGCCAGCCAGCCCAAAACTAGGGTCCCAACCTGCCTGGAGCCTAGAGCAAGCCCTCTTCCCTCTCTGGGCCTCAGTTTCCACAGCTGTACAATGAGGAACGTGAGTTAGCCCAGGAGTCACCAACCCAAATACCAAGAGGGGGCAGCTGGAACTCGCCACCCCCACCCCACCCCAGCCCCAGATATCACCAGGAGCCCCTGTGGGCCTGAAGTCGCCAGGCCTTTCGGTTTTGTAAAGCAAAGCCAGAAGTCTGTTTTTTTTTTTTTTTTTTTATGTGCCATCACCTCATTTTTAAATATTTGCGAAACATCTCCTGGCCGACTGAAAGAGGGACCGGAGCCAGCATCGGCCCCCAGGCCGTGACCGCAGCTGCTCACACGTCCCTCCCCACTTGGAGCCTCGGTGATCCTGGGATTCCAGAAGCCCTTCAGCCAACAGGTGGAGACGGCCAGGCCCCAGGTCCGCAGCCGGTCCCACCCAGAGCTGCCCACTTACATCTGCACGTGCGGCGGCTGGAAGCGGCCCTGGTTGATGTTGTAGAAGGTAAAGGCCTGGGTGGGGTTGGAGCTGTACTCGTCCACTTCAATGATGAGTCGGCTGTGCTGGTGCCTCCGAGCGGCCATCACGTGAGACTGGGAGAACGCCATGCCCAGGCCGCAGGGCAGGAGGGCCAGGGCCTCTGCCTTCAGGACACCGGGATCCCACCTAGCGCGCCACATGGACCTCCGCTGGCCGCCCGGGCATCTCCCGCCGCCGCCGCCGCCCGGCCCCGAGCCAGGCCTGGGAGCAGACTGAAAAGACAGAGCAGAACCGTGCGACAGTTAATCTGTTTGGGATTTGCTTTATTTAATGTCAGATGAAGATTTAGAAAGACGAAGGGGGGGGGAGAAAAAAAACACAGTCATACAGCTCAAAAACTCATTACAGATCTTTCCAACTCAGCAGTTTGATGAATATACTTTGGTAAAAAGAAAAGGAGAGGAAGGGAGGGGACCACAAAAAAAAAAAAAAGCCCACAACACCAAGGACGGATGCATGCGTGGTCCCACATGTTTAAATACTTAAGACATTATTTTTTTTCTTCGGCAAAATGCTCAGGACAGGGTGACCAGGAGATGCGGCAGGACAATGGCTTGGTATTTTGCAAACAGGTGAGGTTAAGTTTCACTTATGGGAAGCAGGGGGAGTGGGGAGGATTCCCCTGCAGCCCCACCCCCGCCCCACAGACCCCCAAACACACCACACCCGCACCCCTGCAAGCCCGAGCAGGTGGGAGCGCGGCGCAAATTCCTGCCTCAACACCAATGTCGCCTAAAGATATCTCTGAGCAGCGCCTGGAGAAGGGATTTTCCCAGACAGATTGCCATCCACCAACTCAGCTCAGGGGGTGGCCCTGGGGGGGGGTGGGGGAGGATCTACTTAAAAAAAAAAAAAATCTTCCCGAATGCCTTATAAGGATGTCAGGAATTCTGAGGTTCCCAGTCAAATCTCCAAGCCACACAGAACTGCAGCTTGCAAATGCCATCATTCCCTTTGCCATGTCTTCCCTTGCAAAGTGCCATCTGCATTTGCAGCGACTGGATTTTAAGGTCCTTCTGACCGGTGCTGGTGGCCGGGCTCAGTCTCCATCCTACCCCGACGGGCTCCCGCGCTTCACACAACAGCCGATGCCTCCCTTCTAAGACCAGCTAGCTTTCTCCTGCTTTTCCCATAATTATTTTTTTTTTTGACTGTGTAAACAGATAAGGCCTCGAAGATGTTTTGTTGCGTTTTGTTTCAATTTTTGGTCATTAAGACCCTCCAATTCCATTTGCGCTGCATTTAACTAAGGAGAAAATGACATAATTTAAAACTATTCCTGGTCAGTCATCTCCCAGTCACGTTAAACGAAGAAAAATCCCCCTTGCTTGGCGCACGCAAGAAGAATCGACACCGTCAGAAAACAAATTAGATTAGGAAAACGACAAAAATTAGAGACTAGAGAACATTTTAATTACATGCGAAGGAGAAATGGATTATTAATTTTTTAAAAATCTCAACAATCATGCCCATACAAGGTGTAATAAATATCAATATCCTCCTCCTCCCCCACCCCCACCAAAAAACCCCACATCCTGATTCACAACATATACCCCTCCCTCTTCTCCACTTGGGAAGACAAGAGAAAAAACCTGCTTCCCCCAGGATACACTTGTTCCTGTCTTTTGTCCTGCTAATTGTTTCTCTGTGATTCGGTTCTCCCAGCAGAGACTGGCCTGGCAGGCCTCTGAGGTGCCCAAGTGGGGAGGTCCTGGCCTCCGGACTCACAAGATCTCTGTGGCAGCTGGCCTGTGCCCATCTGTGACCCTGGGAGAGGCTTGGGGGCAGCAGATACTGAGGCCCAGGCATCCAAAGATCCAGATCTCAACAGAGGTTTGAACCCCAGCATTGCACTGACCCCAGACCAATGTCCTAATCTTTCTGAGCCTCAGTTTCCTCTTCTGGAAAATCGGCAAGGCAATCATAACACCGCCTCCCAGGGCAGCTGTGCAGGTTAAATGAACGGGGATCCTGAGCATGGCATCTGGCGGGTACCAAGTACCCAGGTAACCCTCCATGTTACCATTATCATCGCTCTCCAGCTCAATGTGACATATGCGCACATCGAGGGCCTGCTGTGGGGGCATCTGTGGAATGGAGTGTCCACTGTAAGCAAAAGGGGCAGCTCCAGGAGCCCTGGGGAACCCAAATGTGTGCAAACGCAAGCCGACAGGATCACACCCTGCCTGAAGTCCCTGCCACGGCTCTCCCCGGCTCCTCTGATGATGACCTGGTGCGCAGTCCCCTGCCCAGTGGCCTGTAGCGCCCAGAGGCCGCCGGCGACAGGGTCCTGTGGTCCTGTTTGCAGCTGCCCAATTCAACACCTCACAGGGGTCTTCTTCCTCAAGGCTCACCGCCCACCTAGGAGACGGACATCCCTACAGCTCCCACCCTATGGAGGAGAAGGCACACACCTAGGGGAGGTGAAGCCTCTTGCCCAGCACAGCCCAGGGCTGGCCACCGAGGTCGAGCTGTGGGCAGCCTGAGTCCAGGGCTCGGGGACCCCTCTGCCTTCCTCTCCTGGAGGGGCATGGCCTGGGTCTGGCTCAGCCCCCACCCCTACCCCAGCCCCCACCAGCTCTGCAACCCTGATCCTGTGGCTTCACCTCCACGAGGCTCTGTCTCCCCATCCAAGAAACGCAGGGACAAATAGCACCTACCTCATTCAGTTATGGAGATTAAATGAGGGGACACATGGGAACTGCTTGTCACAGGACCCAGCCCACAGTGAGTGCCCAATAAATGGTAGCTATTATCACGACATTATTACAGTCACCCCAGGACCACTGCAGACACTTGCATACACATCTCGTTAATGAATGAATGGCTGCAGGGAGGGAGGGGGAGAGGGAGGAGGAATCCATGAATGGATGGATGGATGAATAGATGGAGGGAGGGATGGAAGGATGCAGGGATGGATGGGGGACCAGAGGAGGTGTCCCGCCTGTCTCTTTCCCCAGCGCCCAGCACAGGCTTGGCAGAGGGTGGGTGCCCCCAGGCCTCCGCTGGAGGGTGACCCCTCACAGTGCCTCTTCCCCTTACCCACCGCACAACCCTGCAGGGAGGCTGGCTGGCGGGGCACAGCCCCCTGAAAGAGGAGGTCTGGGGCCTCCCCCGTCCCTGCCTGCCCCCCAGGGGCTGGAGCCTACATGCCCTGCCTCGGGCCTGCAGCAGCAGGAGGACAGCTCTGCGGCAGGGGACGCAGCCAGGAAAGGCAGGCGGCGAGGCGTCCCGGGAGGCGCTCCGCAGTGCAATGCTGCATTTCACATAAAGGGGGTTCGCAACGGGCCCTGCTTGAAGAAATCTGGGAAACCGGGAACACGGAGCCTTCTTTTAATACCCATTTAATATTTATGGAGCCGCAGCAGCGCGTCAGCCGCCGTGTGGAGAACGCAGCCGATCGCGGAGGGAGGACAGCGGTTCCCAAACAAACGGCTTGGCTTCTAGTGGGGGAAGCGTTTACACCTGGGCCACGGCACAACACAGCAGGCGGGCGGTGCCACCCCGGGCTCCTGCCCCGACGCCCCCTGCAGCACACTGGCCCCGGGCAATGCCCACACCCCGGCCAGGCCACAGGTGCCTCCTCGGTGCCCACGGCTGGGAAGGAAACAGAACTGGGATGAGGGTTCTCGAACGTAGTAATCAATGCATTCACTTATTCGGCAGCCACTGACCACAGCCCTACACGCGCTGTTCCAGGAGCAACAAGAAAGCAAACAGGTCACTGCCCTCAGGGAAGGGGGTGGTGGGGAAGCAATAAAGTAATCACAGAAAGTAAACAGAAAAGATACTTTTCAAATACTAATTCGGGCCTGGAAGAAGAGGGGACAGAGTAACGGGATACTGAGTAGTCGTAGGAAAAAGGGGATTGTTGCCTGCAATTGGGCGATCAAGAAAGGCCTGTCTGAACACCTCAAAGGTGAGTGCAGAGGGGGAGCCAGCCACACCCTGGAGAAAGAGAAACCAAGGCAGGGGGAAACATCAAGTGCAAAGGCCCTGAGGCAGGGGGAGCATCCATAAATGGTCTCTCTCCTATTGTTGTTCTCGGCAATAGGGGTTTCTGCAGTGGAGAATGGTCAGGTCAACTTTCAGGTCAAGGGCAGTGGGTTCAAATTCAGTCTCCAGTGTTGAGCCTTAGCTGTGCGACCCTGGGCATGACACCTAACCTCTCTGTGCTTCTGCTGCCTCAATAGCCCCCTCTCAGGCTAACAGAGGAGACAGAAGTGAGCCTGGTGCCTGTCTCTCCATAAAGGCCCAATCGGCCCAGTTGGGAGGGTTGAAAATTCTTGGAATTTCTGGGTTGAAAGACTGCCTCCAATTTGTAGGGCTCCCTTTTCGAGTCTGATTCTCTCACAGGGTGATCTGTCTTTCTGTTTCCCCTTCAAAGACACTCACTAGCTGGTCCTCGGATGCCATGGGTCAAGTCAAGCCAGGGTCTCAAAGAGGAGCCTGGACGTCAGCCCTGGCACCAAGCGGTAAGCAGACATTAGGCGCCAGCTGTAGGGAAAGGTTGTATGTAGAAAAGAGGCCCGACTCCTTGTCAGGTCTCCTATGCATCGTCAAGGCCAGCGCCAGGCCAGCCTCCAGAATGAAGGTCCTAAAATGCACTTTTGAACAAGCCATTCCCTCGTGCTCACTGCATGTCCTCACAGGCATCCTACTGCTCTGGGCTAAAGCCCCAGATCCTTAGATCGGCTCAGGAGGCCACACTGGGTGCCCGGGCTCCTTCTCACCACTCAGGCCAAGCTCACCACTCTGGGTTTCCCCCCAGCACACCAGCAACCCCACCTCTGAGCCTTCACACATGCTGTTCCCTCTGCTGAAAGGCTCCGTGCACCACCCCGCCTCCAGGCGCACACACCTGTCT
Organism: Vulpes vulpes; assembly: GCF_048418805.1. Taxonomy (NCBI): domain Eukaryota; kingdom Metazoa; phylum Chordata; class Mammalia; order Carnivora; family Canidae; genus Vulpes; species Vulpes vulpes. The sequence continues at coordinate 52,439,254 of NC_132795.1, forward strand.
CCCCGACCTCCCCAGACTGGGCCAGGTGCCTCCACTCATAACCCCCCAGGCTTCTCTCACCACAGATCCCGTGTCTGAGCTGAATGAGAAGCCAAAGAATAAAAGCACAGGTGAACAAATGAATGAATGAGAGAAACTGCACAAGTCCTCACAATTCACAGCCTGGATTTAAAAGCAGCTTTAATCTCCCGAAGCTCGGGTGTCTCCTCTACAAACACGTGGACCCTCAACCTCCTTCCCAGAACCACTGGGTGGATTAGAGGACCTGGGACCTGCGAAAGCCCCTGGCTGAGGGTCCAGCACATAGTAGGTGCTAACTGTCTCTTCCACTGTGAGCACGGAGCTTCGGAGAATCGAACAGAGATTTAAATTTTCAGGTAATTAAGGAACCCTCCTCCCCTGCCTGAAAGCCGGGCTCCTGGCCCCTTCCCTCCCGTCCCGTTACTGAGTGAGCCCCCAGTTATTTCACCGCCCAGGATGTTGTGATCGGACACATCCAGCACAGCCTGCCCTTGACCAGCTTTTCGAGGCAAGCTCCTCACCACCCTCCTCACCCGGCACTCTGCAGGACACCGGCCAGCCCTGAAACACCCACTGCCCCCACTCCAGGGGGGCCCTGTTCTGCAACCTAAATGACTCAGATGTGTAACTGACCCGCAAAGGCCTTGGGGCCCAGGAGCAGCCAGATGGATCAAAAGAGCAGCTCAGAACCCCGTTGTGATGAAGGAGAGGGAATGGGGCCTCTGGGTCCTGAAAGGTCCCCACCAAACTGTGAGACCAGCCAGCATGTGCCAGCATGTGCAGCCACCACTGCAACGCCCAGAAAGGGGAGACTGCAAAAGGTCTTGGCTTATACAGAGCATCTTAACAGCAGGTGGCTTTTTGCAAAGGAGACACTTGGGTCACTCCGGCAGCCCAAATATGTCCAACAGATACTTGAGGGAAATCCACGAGCATCTGCACCGCCAGGGACTGCTGATGTGCAGATCAAAGATAGATATTTCCTTTGCCAGGAGGTCTGAGGCATCCACTTCCACCCGATTCAGGTTCCTCAAAGCCAGGGTGGACCCAGGACAGTCCTGGTCATGTCAGTTGTCCCCTGCTGGTCTTTATCACCAGCATCCTCTCTGGGTCTCAAAAGGATCCCCAGTTGGAAATCTCATAAAGGGTAAAGGTCCCCATCAACAAAGCCAACCTGAGGCTAGGAAGGCACCCACCTCCAAAAGGCACCCATGTTTCTCTTCTTGTCATTGGCATGTTTGCAGCTAGAGCCGTGAAGCTAGGATGACACTATTGTCCTGGGTTGGGAACGCAGAGGACCAGTGACCACACAGCAAGTATTGTCTGCAGTCCCAGAGAAACACCTGCCCCAACTGTCTCCCCAGGGCGGTATGCTAAAGAAGCCCTACACCTGGAGGGCTTTCTCCAGGATCCTAAGGCCATCTCTGTTCCACTCCTCATCTTCCCAAATGGAGAGTGCAGGGGGGCGGGGGGGACCCCCATGGGTCAGCCCAGAGTGCCAGTAACTGTCCCCACCGATCACCCAGAGCAGCGCTGAGAGAAAGCCAGCTCAGCAGAGGCCACTGCTCACTGAGGCTTTTGTCGAGTACTTACTGCAATGTGGTGAAATGTCACAGAGAAGCCATGGGATGCCTGGGTGGCTCAGCGGTTGAGCGCCTGCCTTCAGCTCAGGGTGTGATCCCGGAGTTCCGGGATCGAGTCCCACATCAGGCTCCCTGCGTGGAGCCTGCTTCTCCCTCTGCCTATAGGTCTCTGCCTCTCTCTCTCTCTCTCATGAATAAATAAATAAAATCTTTAAAAAAAAAAAAAAAGCAGCAGCCAGGCTAACACCTAAGTAGTCCTCCCTAAGCCAAATACAGGAGAAATAACATTAACAGAAAAACAGCAAAGGGCGGGGAGGGCTAATCCTTTCACAAGCCATGCTTCCACACAAGCTCAGAAGTCACTTTTAAATTGTTTTTTTTTCCTTGTCTTGCTCATGCCTGAAAATCTGCAATTGATCAGTCAATAGTTAAAAATGTCACCAAAAAAAAAAAAATGTCACCAAGAGGTTAAAATAATAATAATAGTTATTATTATAATAATAATAAAGTAGAGAAACTCAAAAGAAAGGAAAAAGAACAAATAGCCCTCCTTCCCCCCAGGGGAGGGGGCGGTGGGAGGGGACCGGGCCCGTCCACTGCACCCTGAAAATGCCAGCCCTCTCGCGTACCCAGCCTCTCAGCCGGCCGTGGGTCTCTAGGACGGAGAGCGCCCGCCTGCAGCTGGTATCGGCAGCCACGCTGAATGAGTGATGGGCTAAGCCAACGAAGGAGCGCACAAATATCGTGAAAATTAGACATATTCCTTGAAAAAGGATCAACCACGAGTGACTTTAAAGCATTTACCACTTAAAAACCTTTTAGCTGGGCCCATTTTGAATTATGACTACATGATTTTAAATTACACTTTCTAATTCCTCGCCGCCCACCCCCCAAGCGCTGGCTGCCGCTTCATTTTCCAATTATGTACTTTTATTTCAGAATGATGAAGAGTGCTGCTTAGTGGATCATGTCCTGTCTGCCACAAATAGCTGCTCACTTATTCCTTTAATTTTAGATACGAATGCAGTCGGTTCACCCGGCTGGTCTTCAGATTCTGAATATTCTCCATTCCCACAACACCAAACGAGGCCCAAGACGCCAAGAAACCCACAAAGCTCCGGCTGGGAAATATGTTTGTAAACCAGCGCTCCGCTCCATAAATTATTATAATTCTTGGTGCTTTCTCTATCCATCTAGCAGATCAGCAATCACATAAATAATAGTGAGTGGAATGATTTTTCTTCTGCAAAGTGCTATGTCCTAGTTTTCAAAATAAAGCATTTGGAGATTCACGTATCTGCGGAGTTGAAATGGGAAGCTGCTCAGATCCGTTTCAAACATACACACAGACATACTCACACACAAAAGGAAACGAGAGGTAAATGTGTAAAAATCAGCATTTTGAATCTCCTTTCCACATACACGTCAAGTCACACTCAACAGTCATGGGGGTTTGGGACCCACCTGACCAGGGAAGTGGGGGAAAGCAAGAGGGTCTTGGCTGCTCAGCATTCAAATACAATTTGCAAAGAAAGTGAATATGGATTTACAGTTCTCATGAAAATCTATTAAACAGATGTCACTGAAGCATAATCAAATCGGCACTATGGTAATTCTACACTTAAGTCTGAGATCGAGGTTTTGCCATTTTTATGATCAGAGTATTTTTTGTGATCATGCGGGAATTTGCAACTGAGGATTAAACCTCCAAAGTATGATCAATTAACTAATGTGCCGCGTGAATGACAAAAAGAAAGCCATACACACACACACACACACACACACACACACAGCAAAACTCAATTCTCCACCCCTGCCCCACCCCCCCACCCTCCCCACTTTGTGCAGGGAGCCTAGGGTTGGGGAGGGAACATTTGCCTTTTCCACAAACAAATGAACACTGCAACGCCAAATGCATTTCGTTGTGAAGGGGGAAAGACAGGGCACAAGGTACTCACACTTCTCAGGTAACCGGAGCAATGTATTTTGCAGCCTTGCGGGCTGTGGCGCTATCAGAAAATGCAAAGGAAGGAAATGAAGGGGAAATGACGGGAATGTTAGAAATTGGAAATAGGCATCATTTGCTCCTTAAAGTGATGAAATTAGCATGGGCCATGTCAAAAGCCTTTTGATGTGCACCAATGCTGAGTCTCAAATCCTTCTCGGATGGAAATCTGAAGGTGTTCAGGAGAAGCAAACTCTCAGGTAGGGATTTGGGTGGTGGAGGGAGGGACCCTGGCTCTGATGCTATCATTGAGTATCACCCTCAACCAGAAGGGACACTTCCTTTTCCCATTGTAGCTGCTTCTATGTATCATGTGTGACCAGGTGGTGACATCAAGGTGCCCAAGTTCACGTCCAAGCAAGCCCCCAAAGGGTAATTGACAGAAAGGCGTGACAGGACCGAAGGATACCTCAAGTCCGTATCTGAGTTCAAAACTGAAACGTATCATCTCAATTGGTTAAGATCTTTTTTTTCATGAGGTTGGGCTGTCCTCCTCTGCCATAGCTGTTTTAAATGGAAATAAGACAGAACTAAATTTTGTCTCATTAGGACCCAAAAAAAGTCAAAATAAAGTAAAACATTTGTTTTGGCAGCAGAATGGCCAGATCACCAGGGAGAGCCACAGTGAATCAAATTAACCAAAGAACTATTTATACCTTCCCTCCAACACCACCCCCAAAAAAGGGATCTCTCTTTTTCCCTTGGGGTTGCTTTTGCTTTAACATGTTCTTCACTTCTTCGGGCTCAAGGCAAAGAATTCCAGTGGCAGTCTGGAGAGGAGGCTAGCTGGTGGTCTCATTCCATGGAGACATCCACACCCCAGGACCCACCGCTGCAGGGATCTGCTCTCAGAGAGACCCAAGCATAGTCTAAACGGCTCTTACAGCGTGAAACATGCCCTTCACCCCTCTCTTCCCTGCCCCTCAAGTGTTTGGCATGTCTGATCCCAGAGGGCATGAGACGTTTGGCCAGGAGGGAGACCCCACAAGCAGCCTGCCTCATCCAGGATGCCATTAACTGTGATGTGTGGGCTCCGAGCTAGCCTGAGAACCCAGTTCCTGGCTCCTGCACCTGGGGAGCCCCTTTCCCCAGGGTCTCTGGATCCAGAGGTACAGGCAGACAAAGGTACCAATTGCCGAACAGAGAGATCTCAGAAAGAAGAAGAATGGGGGGGGGGGGGCGAGGGGGGGATGCTTGAAAAGACCCTTTTTCTGTTCGCGGCGAGGGAGGGGCGATGGGAGCGACATGTCACATTGTCACATTAAAGATTTTGACAGACAATTCAGGGATAACGCAGAAATTCCACCCCTAACTGCAGCTCGGCCGCAACTTGAAAGGCATTAACTAACCTCCACTAATTGCATGTTTTTCTGTGCATAATATTTACTTGTTAAAAGTCTTTGCCTGGCCGATCATTTTCCTCTGCCCTGCTATTCATGATCAGTTTGCAGGCCTGAAACTGGAAAAACAAAATCATGTCGATAGATTAAAAGATGATGGCACCTTGGGGGGGGGTAGTTCTTTTTTCCACTAGTCTGGGCCTGGAATGCTGATTTTTCTCCTTGAGTGCCACCCTTTAGTGAAATCCTGCTACCATCCTTAATTCCTCAGCCGAGTGCAAAAAGATGTGTCCTGTGTTAGGTGCGCACAAGAGGGGATGTCACTGCCAGGGAAATGCAGCAAGTTCAAGGAAAACAAATGAACTTGAATTGCTTCCATCGGATGAAGATTTTGTAGTCTCGAGGGTGGTCCGGGAAAATTTTTAAAAGCAGGCTTTGCTTGAAAGGTTATTCTCTATCTTGGTCTATGCATTCCTGACACAGGTGGAGACACACTAGTAGAAAGACGCCAAAGCCTGGGTCTTTTACCCAAACTTAGACTTGTTCTGTCCACAAACACAGTCCACGGGGCCTCAGCTGGGGTGCCCTAGAGTGACTCTACATGCACGCACAGCAGTACGTCGGAGATCCGGAACCCCGCATGCGGAGGATGCTCTGAGCCTACCTGCATCAACATTAAAGGGATTTACTTCAATCCAGGTCCTGCGAAATGTCTGGGGTGGAGAAATAAATAGAGAGGCAGCCCCACGCCGAACCACTTCCGAATACATGATGAAACCTCTGTGACTGGATTATCGCCTTTCGACTAGCCATCAGCCAATTAATGTACCTCCACCGAGTGAGTACTCAAACAGATGTAACCATTTCGCAGAAACCCATCTTGAGAAAAAAAGATTTTACAAGTGTTGTGGGGCTGCCACTTGGAAAGCCAATTTGCAGGGAGCCGAGCCTCGTGAAGCACAGTTTATTATGCATGGCTCCCGCACCACGGTCCCCTGTACACCGTGCCCAGCTCCAGAATGCCTCCCAATCACCACCGGCTGGCTTTCAAGCCCCGGTGTGCTCTCCACCGCCAGAAGCCTGTTTCAGTCCAGCCAAATCCGCCACCCCCTCCCCAAATGGTCTCCCAGTGCCTTGGCTTCCCTGGACCAAGCCCGACTTCCAACTTGGCTATGGCAGTCGGCTGGTGGCCTCAACGACATCCCCCAGAGCATTTTAGCCAATGTGACTAATTATTCATGAAGTTGGTGTATTTATTTATTTATTTATTTATTTATTTATTTATTTATTTATTTTTGCAAAGACCAGCCAGGGTACTGAGGCTCCCTGTGTGGCTGGTCCCCACTAACAAGTCTCCCCCCACCATGCAAGTCCTCTCCAACCGGCTCAAACATCCACCAGCCCGCCCACTTTTGTTCCCCAGTTTAATTTCATAATTGTTTGGCACTTAACAAGCTCTCCTCTGGACGGGTCAACAGGGACTTTGGAGATGGGAAGGGAAGGCAACCAAGCTACTGGAGGGGAACTGGGAGAGGTCTGACCCAGCGTGGGGGGAAACGCATCTCCCAGAGGTCAGTGGGACAGACTTGGGGGCCAGGTCCCGCGTGGGAGCCTCTGGCCATCCGGCCTGAGTGGAGAGAGGATGTAAGGGAATGGGAGATGGTGGGCCTAGGACCCCCCAGCCGTGGTCTGCCACAGACTCCCGGACACATCAGCTCTCAGACTGACCCTCCTCTGTCTCCGCCTGGACCAGGGGAGGCTGTGAGTGAATTCACTGTCCTATAACAAGTCCCAGAATAAACACACAAGAGACAGAACTGCTCCTTAGCATGGAAATATTACCTGTGAGGGCTGGGACCTGCCTGGTTAGCCGCTGAATCCTCTGGACCAGGCACAGAGCAGATAGTAACAAACGTGTGTGCACGGGCGAGCGGAGGGATGGATGCATGCACGCGTGGACGCACGGACGCGTGGGTGCCTGCGAGGATGAAGTTTCAGCGACGCCCAGCCAAAGTGGCCGCTGGACCGGCGTCAGGGGCCCCCTCCGTCCCCCAGGTGCGGCAGGGGCTCCGCGGCGCACAGTAGGCGCTCAGCGGCCGGGGCGGCTATTGTTAGGACCGTCCTCGCCACTCGCGCCCCGCCGGTCCGCTCCTCCCTCCCGCAACTCCGCGGGCAGCCAGCGGACACCGGCGGGCCGAGCCGGGGAAAAGTTTCGCCGCCCCTCGCCCCGGTCCGAGCCCAGCGCCCCGGCCGCGGCCCCCCCCCGGCTCCCCGCTCGGCCCCCCGGCGGCAGGGGGACGCGGCCGGGCGCCCGCACCCGCCACGGCGGCCAAAGTAACTTTGCGGGCGCCCCTGCGCCGCGCCGCGGGCATCACCCGGCGCCCGGAGAGGGTCCCGGCCGCGCCCGCCCCCGCCCCCGCCCCCGCCCGCGCCCGCCCCCGCCCCGGCCGCGGCCCCCGCCCCCGCCCCCGCCCCGGCCCCCGCCCCCGCCCTACCTGGCCCCGGGCTCCTCTTCGGCGGCCGCGGCGGCCGCGAGCAGCAGCGCGCACGGAGGGAGGCAGGAGGCAGGGGCCCGGCTCCGGGAGGGAGGCGCGCAGGGGCGGGGGCTCCTCCGGCGGCGGCCGCCGCGCCGCGCGTCCGAGGCAGCAAGTGGGAGCCAGACTCCTCCTTCGGGGGGCGGGGGGCGGGGGGCGGGGGGCTCCCCGCCGCCCCCTCCCTCGCCCGCCGCGCCGCTCCGAGCCGCCCGGCGCCCCTCCCGCCGCCGCCCTGCCCCCCCGCTCGCTCCCGCCTCCCCCGCCCCGCGCGCCCGCCCGCCCGCCGGGGCCCCCGCCGCGCCCGCCAGGCCTCGGCCCTCGGCCCCCGCCCGGGCCGGGCCCCGCACCCCGCACCCCGCACCCCGCACCCCGCACCCCGCATCCCGCATCCCGCATCCCGCCGCGGGCAGCGGGGGCCGCGGGGGGGCGGCGGGGCGGGCGGCGGGGCGGGCGGGGGAGCGGGCCCGCGCTGCGGAGGAGAGCCGGCGGCCACCCCGCTCCCCGCCGCGCCCCGCGCCCCCTCCGGCCCGCCCCGGCCCCGGCCCCGGCCCCGGCCCGGCCCCGGCCCCGGCCCGGCCCCGGCCCGGCCGCGCGCGGGGTGGGCGGGGAGCGGGGCGGGGGCGCTCTCACCTCCGGATCCGCGGCCGCCGCGCCGGGCTCGGCTGCTGGGGCGTGCGCGGCTCCTTCCGGGGCGCCGCGGCCCCCGCCTGCGGCCCGGACCCCCTCCCGAGGCCGCGGGGGCAGCCGGCCCCGGACCCCCACCCCGCATCCTCCCCCCGGCTCGCAGGCTGCGGAGGCCCCGCTCCGCCGCCTGCGCCCCCATCTCTTGCTCCCCGGGGTCCCAGGTCCCCAGTCCCAGGGTACAGAGGGTGGCCGGAGCGGGGCAGGTAAGCGGGTCAAGGCCACGGAGCACCTAGCCCCCGGCTCCAAGGTCCTGCCTTGTCGGGGAGAGGGGAGAGCGACACTCCCCCCCACCCCCCCGCAGGCGGTGGTCCCCCCCTGGGGAGTTTGAGAGGCCCCTCCTGACCTCCAGGCCCTGCCACGGGGGGAGGGCCACGTCCACAGGGCCTGTAGCCAGGGCGCGGCTCAGGCCTGGACCTCCCAGACAGACAGGGAGGGGAGAAGGGGGGTGTGGCCCCTCAGAGGCCCATCTAAGGCACCCCAACAATGTTTATGGGTCCCCTCCCCCAACACACTCACATCACACGGTGGCTCCCACTCCTGCATTCTTCGAGGCTTCAGACTCAATATGAGGACACCCTGTGTGGGCGCCTCGGGCCTGGCCTGCCCTTGGGGACAGCCCAGTCCAGGAGGGAGGCAGACAGGGACCCAGGAGAATCCCCTGCACCAGTGCCGGAGCAGGAGCAGGAGCAGGGACCGCTACCTGGTGTGGCTTCTTGGAGGTGGACACACCCCAGCTGAAAAAGTGTATGCCAAGGAGAGAAGGTATGGAAAAGGCATTCCAGGCAGAGGGAACAGTGCATGCAAAGGCCTTGGCATGTTTGGAATGGCAGCTTCAATGGGACTGGAGAGAGGAAGTGGGGGGAGAGGGGAAGGGGGGTGGGGGAGGGGAGGAACAGGAGCCCCATCAGGAAGAGCCTTGGATGCCTGCCTAAGGGGGTGGACTTTATCAGGGACAGTGGGGAGCCACAGCAGGTTTTGAGCAGGGACATGCCTCGGTCAGGTTTCTCGTTTGCCCGGGCAGAGGAGCAGGAGGGGCCACTCTGGGAGATGAAGGAAGCCCTGCTGGGGCCCTGAGGCCAGCAAGGGGGACAGAGAATGGCTGAGGGGACCGCAGGTGAGCATCTGCCTCCTCTTCCTTGTCTGTGGACCTGAATTCTCCACCGAGGCCTGGGGCCATCCTGGGGGTAGGGGGCAGAGGCCAGGCTAGAAGAACAATCTCAGCCCGGCATGCGGGCAGGGTAGCTGGAACACCCGGCCTGCAGCCCCTAGACTTCTCCTCAGGAGCCGGGAGCCGCCACTCGGTCTCCCCCCAGGGTCCGTTCTGGAAAGCGGGCTCCCCAGTGCCCTCACACCCCCAGGCAGGACCCCCACCCCCCACGATCACTCGCTCTATCCACGCTGACCTTTGCAGATGCCCAGCTTCAGTGTGCCTGCCTAGTGAAGGTCAGGGCCCCAGGGCAGGCTCTCCCCAAGTCAGGAAGAGAAGAGTGTGGGAGCAGTCAGATAAACACACAGGCCTGCTGCTGAGGGCAAGGTTTGCTCAGTGGCCCACATCTGCTGTCAGCCCCACTGCTCAGGGGGCTGCAACATCCAGCAGACACCTGTGTCATCCTGGGAACCTGGAGGTGGCCAGGGATACAGGGGGCACCCAGATGCAGCCCCTGCCATCCAGCCATGGCCAGTGAAAAGCCAGAGGGGAGATGCGCCTAGAGACCCGCCTGGAACCGAGTGTAGGCTGGGGGAGGGAGAGATGCCCACCCTGGGAGATGGAGCAGGGCTTCCCGGAAGAGGGCCTGAGGCTGAGCCTGGAAGAAGGACTGGGGAAGATGGCCTGATGGGCATTCCCAACAGTAGAACTGCAGATGCCCAGGAGGAGATGTGCAGGGAGGGCAGGAGGGTGTAGACTCCCTAAGGATGCAAGCAGGCCCTAGGACAGGTCAGGAAGGGCCTTGAGGGCCACGCTCAGCAGGCCACGGGGCCCCTGAGCTCATTCAAACAAAGGCATAGGGAGCCTGTGGTATCTTGTGACCAGCACGCCGGACTGGTACCTACCGAGCAAATAGAGGATGAGATCCACTGACCTCAAACCCCTCGTGGCATGCAGAGCCACCCAGCTCCTCCAGCAGGGCTGCCCAACCCCGTGGAGCATAAAGCAGCCTCCTGAACCAGCAGGGAGCATCTTTCTCACCCTAGGGCTGCAGGCTTCACCAGCACATCATTTCCAAGGAAGGTGATCCATCCACCTGCTGCCTGCCAAAGACAGAGCCACAGCTTGGTAGTGGCCTCAGGAAACCCTGGAGGACATGTGGTCTGGGACAGTGGAGAATTGTCGGTCTTGGTCCCTGTGGAGAGAGCAGAGAAATTCCTGTGACACTCATCCCCTAAAGCCAGCTTCCTCACCACTTCCAATCCCACCAGCCCTCCCTTCAGCTCCCAGACACCATCCATTACCTCCCTGGGACATGCACGTATTGAGCACTTACTGAAGGCCTGACACTTCAGCACTTCTTTTGGAGCAAAGCATGAGCTCCCCACCTAAAGGGCCTGCCATTACCTGCACCACCCAATCAGTCCCAGGCACTGAGCTCTGAGCTTGACCCACACTTACCCTGGTCCAGGTTGCTTCTTGCTTCGCCCTGGGCCCCAGCACTGTATCCCACAGGGCCTCTGGTGCAGTAGGTGTCCAGTGAATGGGCTCTGAAAGAGGGATTGAGGCATACAGGATGGGCAGGGTAGACCCACTCCTAAAAGAGCAACCAACTGGCAAACACAGCAGACATTCTGCTTTTGGAAAAATTTAATAACACAGTGGCACTTGTTCATGGAGACTAATAGAAACACCACTCAATCTCATACTGCTAAACCAGCCAGGGGATGGCTTGTTCATCTGGGAAGCATTTCCCAGGAGCCTACTATGTGTTGGGGAGAGAAGGAGAAGATGCCAGGCTATCTGCCCTCAGGGAAGCAGGAGGCTGACAGATGCTCATGACACCAGGGACAAACAAAGGGCAGCTGAAGACAGAGAGAAGGGCAGCAGGTGCAGCCCAGAGACATGTCAGAAGAAGGCTACGTGGGCACATCAGAGGAATAAGATTTCAGGAGGAGGATAAATAGGAGAGGGACAGCCCAGCAGAGGGATCACCCTGTACCAAGGCTCAGGAGTCTCAAGAGAGCATGGTAGGACATCCACTGGCCAAGAAATTCACTTTCCAGGAAGGCGTCCTGAGGCAGTAACTGCAATTGTTCAAAATCGTCCTAAATCAGAAACAACCTAAATGCCCAGCAAGAGGGGATTGGTTTTAAAAAGTACAGGATGCCTGGAGCAACCAAATCATGCTGCTGAGATGCAATGTGGCAGGAAAATGAGGTCTATGCTCAGCACACATCCCATGAGCCAGTGAAGTAGCTCACACAAGAATGCTCCTGATTCTGTGTTTTGAAGAAAGAAAGAGAAAAAAAAAAAAAAAGAATGTAAGCAGAATGTCCAGCAAAGTAACCGTGGGGATAAGATTATGGGTGATTTTTTTCCCTTTATTAATAGGACCCTTTGTAGCCTCCAACCTTTCTATGATCACCAATATCATGGAGAGTGGAGAGTGTTCAAGGAGGGGTATGAGCAGAGTGGAGGGTGCGTGTAGGGCAGGGGCTGGGATGGGCTGGAGGCATGGGTGAGGCCGGCGCCCTGGAGGACCTTTCATGCCTCAGTGACAAAGGAGCTTAGGTTTTCGGGCCCTCCTTAGGTACTCCGTGGTGCCCGGCATGCAGCCAATGTTCAGGGTATGATTTTTTGGCGCATAGTCACTGGGCTCCCACAACATGCCAGCACTGTGTCAGGCCCCAGCAATCACCCTGGCAGGGGAGGCCAGAAGATCTCAGAGAGGGGACGCCAGTATGTGCTGGAGGGGTCGGGAGAAGCTCCCTGGGGCTGGAAGGATGAAACCTGGCATTGCACCCCCCACCTATGCCCCATTATAACCTTCAAGGTCTCCGCCGGGCAGCCCGCGTCTGTCTGGATCCTGACACAGCCCAGAAGCAGGTCAAGTGCAACGCAGCTGTCTGACACAGGCCCCACCCAGGCCCTTCATCTACACCCAGGGCCCAGGGTGGAAAGGCCATGCCCTGTCAGGGAGCCTAGGCCTGCCCGCCTCCTCTCAGACTCAGGTACAACCTGCAGTGACTGCCCCCAACTCCTGAACCAGGCCCTGATCGTTGGTTCAAAACCTACCTTTGCCACTTACAGCTCGTGACTCTGAAACTCGGCCTCTCAATCTTTATTGTTATAAAGCTGATACAACAATCTCAACCCATGAGGGCGGTGCACGTGGAGTGCCTGGTACACAGCTGGCGCTCAGCTAGTGGTGCTTGCTAACGCTCTGACGGTTCCAGATACCAAGTCTAGGATCTGGATTCTAACCCAGTTCTGCCAACTTGCTTGGGACCTTGGCACATTCTCATGTTTCCCTGAGCCTCAATTTTCTCAGCTTAGGGAGAAAAATGATGTAATCGCTTGCTCCCACGCTTGGTCAAAGATGAAATGAGAAGAGGTGGAAGGACCCCAGGAGCTCCCTCCTCTTGCCCCTGACTGAGGTTCCAGCCAGGCTGCCTTCCAAACGAGTCCCCCCAAGCCCCATCCCAGGACACTCCCCCCATACGACCCTTGGGCCATCACCCGGACAGCCAGATACAGAGAAGGGCCTTGTATAGGGAGCTTCGGGACACTAGCTAGCTGATCATGCCACAGGGAGGCTCTGGGCCAACCAACCTGGAGGGAAAGGCATTTGTCACTAGAAAATTGGCCCAAGATATGCCTCAGAATGGTGTCCTCTGCCCCAGGTGATGCTGTTCCAGGCTTGGAGTCCCCAGGAGCTGGATAGAAGCCACATGCAGCCATGAGCAGCCACCCTCTGCAGGCTGCAAGAGCGAGGAGGATGCTGCAGCTCACAGCTCTCCTGGGGCAGGGAGGGTGCAGGAGGCACTGGGTGTCACCTCCTGACACCATTGCCAACCCTCTGGTCAGCACCCCTGAGCATCCCAGCACCCGTGCCACGGCCCCTCACATGCTGCCTGTGAGCCCTTTATTGTTTTTAGAGAACTTTTCCAGATTCCTTGAAGCTGGTTTATTTCTCACAACAGCCTGGCTGGGACCTCAGCTAGGGGCAACCTGCCCTGTGAAGGAAGACTATGAAGCCCATTTTACAGATGGAGAAACTGAGGCTCCGAGAGGCTTGGAGACCCGTCCAGCTAGTGTATGTTAAAGACTGCAAGGCCAATCTTCAGACTCCGGAACACCTGCTCTCCCCGCCACCCACTCTGCCCCACTTGGGTTGGCAGGCCAGCTCCTTCCAAGTCCTCTAAAGGCCCCAACACACCTCAGGTACCATCACAGCTCCGGCAGGGGCTGCGGGGCTCTGCTGAGCTGTCCAGGGTCCTGGCCACTGCTCTGATCCCTCTCCTGGCCACCACTTGTTCCCACCTCCTGGATATCAAAGAAGTGAGAGCATGGGAAGTTGAGCCTGCCCCATGGCTCCGTCCCTATACTGCCTACCCTCCCTGTGAGCCCTGAGATACCACACTCAACTCCCTTTTCTGAAAAATGGGTGCAACACGGGGCAGGCCAGGAAGTGGCTCATATTCCATAAACTTGCACTAGATGTGATAGCCACCTCCTTGGGGCCAGGCAAAGCCAGAGTGGCAGAGAGCCTGGCCCTGACCCTGCTCTTGAGCAACGAGTCAGAGAGTGTAGGGCCTGGAAACTGACCATGACCACACACTGATGAGCAGAAGGGAACGCAAGCTGGGGGAACACAGGGTCCCAGAGGGCAGAGAAGGGGAGGTGTTTGGGGAGGGCCTGGTGACAAGGGTGAAGGGAAGAGGGAGTGGACTCCTGGGGCAGGGACGAGATAAGCAAAGATGGGGAGGTAGGAGTCCAAAGGGAGCTTGGGGTAGAGGAGGGAAGGACCCAGGTCCTCCAGAGTCCAGAGCTCAGCCCCAGGGAAGGGCAGGCCTGGTGCACCTGGTCAGATCCCTTGGGCAATAGATGGTGTGAAGTGGGGATACAAGGATGGCAGAGAGACTCCCCACCCCCGACCCCAGAGGTAGCAAGGCCAGGACTCCATGACCTACAGCTATAGTAACAATAGCTAGTCCTGGTCACTTTACCATGTGTCTCCTCCTTCGATCCTCATGACCCCACACCAGCTCAGTGTGGAGTGGTGGGCAGGGACTGGGACACAGTGGGGTCTGCAGGCTGCCGACATCCCCCTCCAGCTGAGCTTAGGATCTCCTCAAACATCCCTAAGCTCTGCATCCTCAACTGAATAAGAGGAGAAAGTACTGGCTGGCCTGGTCCTGGTGAGGATGGAGTCAACTGTCAACCAGACCCGAAAATCCGGCTCTCTGTCCTTGGGAACATTTGACTCCATTGCTGGAGCTCACCAGAATTCTCTCGGGGTGGCTCTGGCATCCGCTGGATCCCCTGTGTCTTTGTCTGTCTGGGACAGCTGCCCTATCCCAATTACTCTGTCCAAAACCAGCTTGGATTTGTGGGCACCGGGACACAGGTGACCCCATCCCTATGAGGACCTCACAGAGGGTGCCACAGCTGGTAGCAGCAGCACTGGAGGTGAGTCAGACTGTCTGACCCCAGAGCTGGGTCAGAGTTGGTGCTGGAGCAGAGGGTGCTCCTGGGACCCAAGAAAAGAACGAGTGTGGGGTCTTGTCTCTGGCTCTGGGAGCCCAGACCCAGACCACTGCTGCCCCCAGGCACACCCAGAATCCCATGGGAGGCTTGGATAAAATGCTCAGGACACAGGCCTGGGTCTCTGGACAGGTGCCCAACCAGGATCCAGCAGACAGTAGGGCTCCCAGGTGGGCTAGATGCTGGAATGAACGCCCCAGGGAGCAGGGAGCTGGGAGGTGAAGGCCCTAGGTACCAGCGTGAGTGGGCACCTCTTTCTAATGCAATGAGCCCAGAAGTCCAGGCACCCCTGGGCCCCACCTCATGTCCCTCACTCCTGAAGCAGCTGGCACCCCGCCTCCTGAACCCAACTCCTCCCACCTCCACAGCCTTCCCTGAGCTCCTTGCCCCACTCACTGCAGTCATAGAGCCTCTCCTGCGTGAAAACACTTGGTGTCTCCCCACTGCTCCTAAGTCTGCATCCTGCCCATCCCACCCAGGATGCACCTGCCCAGCCAAACGACCCCTCCTGGGCCCACCTCGGGACTGTAACTGCTCCACCCTCTGGCTCAGCCCATGGCCAGCAGGGGGGATCTAGAGCTAGGGGGGCAGCCGGGCAGGAGTGGGGTCCAGCAGCAGGCGAGGCTGGGGCTTCCTACCACCCAGATACCTCCCTGGAGCCAGCCTCTGAGCCACCCCAAAGCCCCACCCCATCTCTCTCCTGCTGAAAGCCCCCCTCTCCCAGCACCCCTCACCCAGTCTGAGGTGTCAAAAGTCTTATGGGCACCTTAACAACAGATTTGAGTCAGAGTCCTCAAAGGTTAGGTAGGGAGAGATCTCAGTGCCCTTCTAGTCCAGCCTCACCCTAATTTCCCCACTGTACAAATAGGAAACTGAGGTCCAGATTACAAAGGAAACATAGGAGAGGGAATATCCTGTCCCCAGATGAAAGGAAAGAATAAACAGTTCTTAAAGAGGAGGGTCAAGAGTAGGGGTGGGGAGGGTGCTGAAGACAGACTCCTGTGATTCCGCATCCGGGATTATTGATGCCGGACGCCATAGGCGCTGCTGGTAAACCTCACTACTCTAATTCATCAGGGTAGTCACCCATTTTACAGATGAGGAAAGTGAGGTCGGAGCCGGTGAGTGACTCACCAAAGGTGCATTGCAAGTGCCCATATCTTCCTGACCTCAACTTGCACACACTCCCATCCTCGATGGAATGCTCTGCAGGCAGCCTAGGGGAACGGAAGGCTGTGTGTGCATGTGCCGTCCCCAGGCCACCACCCCAATGAAACTTCACTTGGTCAGCCTCCCTCCTGACTGCCATTCCCACGGTCCCCTGCACGTCCTGCCTCTGCAGTGCACTCAGAGAGGCCAGAAGCCGCTACATTTGAGCACACACGTTATACTCTGAATCCTCATAACCACCCGGACAGGTGGCATTCTTATGACAAGCGGGGATGGAGAGAAGGGACTTGCCCGAGGTCACATCTTGAGTCCCTGAAAGGGCTGCGGTGGCACCCAGTCCTGACCCCATTCCATCCCCGGCCTCTGGCTCCCCGTGGCTGCCTGAGCCAGAAGGGCTGCACCAGAACAGCGTCAGCCTCCACCTCCCCCTGGGTGCCCAGAGCAGACATCGCTCATCAATGACAATGCCCTCCTGTGTTCCCGGGGACACAGCCTTAGATCCTTGCATGGGACCCCGGGCAGCCACTGTGAAGAACCCTCCCAAGCTCTCTGCCCTGCTGTGTGTCACAGAGGCAGTCACTTCCCTGCCAGGTCAGGTCTGAAGCTGACCAGGGAGTCCCAGTGGTGTCCCTGCACAACATCCTCCCTTCCCAGAGACCAGCCCCTTCTTCATAGCTCTCTGGGGCCTCAACCAACCCCACCTCGAGGATGGCCATTTTTTGCACCATTGAGCGACGAAACCCCCAGCCTAAACCCAAAGCTGCAGCCTTTCCTGAAGCCCCCTCACAGACTGCCCCTCCAGCCCCTGGGACCCCTGTAGCCAATACTCCCTGCTCCGCATCTTTGAGCACCACCAGGGGACCCTCTCCTCTGTACCTGCCTTTTAACCTGCTCATGTCTCCTGCTGTCACAAATAAGACTTCTGTCCCTCCCATGTCCTCCAGCTACTACCCATCTCTTTCCCCTTCTCAGCAACATTTCCTGAAAAAGGCTTCCACACATGCTGCCTCTACTTCCCTGTCCCACTTGCCCTCTCCTCAGGCCAGAACATGGTCTCCAAGAGCCTCCCAGTGCCTACGATGATCCAGCTCACCCCCAGCCATGTAGGCCTCTCCCGCTGCAATCAACACAGCGTCCAGCCTCTTGGCCGTGGCCCTCAATTCTGCATGTCCTGGTCCTGGGGACATCTCCAGGGCCGCCCCACACCCCACCCTGCACCCTGTTCTCCAGACATACTGACCAACTTCCTTCTTGTTGCCTCTGGAACTCCGTTCTGGCTCAGTCTTCCGCCCGCGGGGGTAAATAATCACAACAGCAATAACATAGCCATTGCTTATTTAGAACTATGTGCCAGGCATTGTGCTAAAACAGATTAGTTAATTCCATCCTCCATCAACTCTATTTTATTCACTGACTCCACACATATTTATTGAGCACCTACTGTGTGCCCCACCTTTTTTGCAAGCACTAGAGTACTGCAGTGAACTGCAATGCGGGCATTACTGCTTCAGTTGTGCAGTATGGCACTCGAGGCTCAGAGAGGCTGAGAGGCCTGCCTGGGCTCACACAGCCATGAGATAGACTCTACACCCTATGCCCACTCCTCCCCCCATGCCATGGCCTTCCTATCGGCCACCCGTTCCAAATCGGTCCCAGAATCTTGCCCACCCCGCTCCTCCCCCCTGAGATGCCCCTGGAGCCCAGCACCCTCAGCTCTTTGTTCTCCTCCCTGGGAGCCCCCTCCCACCAGCCCCAACGCCTAGCCGCCAGCCTGGCTGCTGCCTCCCCAGGAGCCACTGCCAAGCCGTCAGCTCCTTTCATCACCCCGAGGCAGCCAGAGGGAGCGCCAGCAGCTTCTTTGGCACACACCCGCCTCCGGCCGCTTGCCGCGTGTTCTCAGGCACAGACGTCAGGCCAGCAGGGCGGGCACCCAGCCCCAGGCCTGTGGCTGCAGAAGGAGGAGAGGGTCAGTGCTGGGGGATCCAGGCCTCCCCGTTGCAGATCAGGAAACTGAGGCTGGAGATCAGTCTGCCTCTTTTGAAGTTGTCAACCCACCAGGTAACAACCGGATGTCTGTGGAATCCCTCCCCTCTGCTGGAATGCTCTCCATTCAACCCCCATGGGCCCTCGTGCTCAGCAAGGGTGAGCACTTCCTCGGCAGGTCCTGCTCTCCAGCCAGGTCAAAGCTCCCTCTCCGCGTTCACAGCACCCACCCCAGAAGACGCCTGGCTGATGGTCAGCCCAAGGGGTACTCGATGGCTAAGGAGGCTTGGGAGTGGGGAGCTCAGGTCTAAGGAAGTTCTCGGGGCCCCACCGTCCATCTGCTGGCAGTGCTGCTTCTCTCCATGTGTGGGCACACGCCTGGTCTTTCAGGACAGCGGTGCTTGGCTCCTGGAGGCTGGACCTCTGTCCCCATCCTGACTCTGAGCCCCCAGCGGCAGCCGAGGGCTAGGCAGGGACACCTGACCCCCCCGGAGATGCCAGTAGCCTTCGGAAACTCTATCCCACACCTTTGGCCTGGAGGCTTGGACGAGAGCCCAGCTCTGGCTCCAGGATCACCCCCTTCAAGTCCCTGACACTTCGCTTCCTCCTCTGCCAAACGGATTCTTCTTGGTCCAGCAGGTGGCAGTTGAAAGCAGGTGACAGACGCAGGGCCCTGCCTCTGCCTGTCCTCCTGCTGCCCTGCCTCCAGGGAGACAGCTGTGCGCGGTGGAGGCCCCCGGGAAGCCGCAAGGGCAGCGGCCCCTCCTGTCGGGGTCTCCGCCTGCCACTTCAGGGGTGCTTCAGAGCAGCACAGCCCGGCGGGCGGGGCCGCGGGACACCTGGCCACCTGCGCCCGCAGCCTCTGCAACCAGAACACGTCCCAGGAGTGTAAGGAACCGGGCTGGCATCCGGGAGGGGGCTGCGTTGACAAAAGTCGAGAAACACGTGTGTTGAAGGGGAAGACCCACGCGGCGGTGACACCCCGGTCCCTGCACCGCTCGTGCGCACCTGCCCGCGCACCCCAAGGCCCGGCCAGCCGGGTCCCCTTCAGACTCACAGACCAGAATCCCATTGGGCCGCTCTTGGGTCAGGTGCCCAGCCTGGACCAATCAGCCGCGGCGGGGGGCGGGGCCGCGGAGCGCGGAGTGAGCCTGACCAATCCCTGAGAGCCGGGGGTCTGTGGGCGGGGCAGCCGCGAACACGTGGCTTCTCGTTTTACTGGTGGGGGAGGTTGGCGGGGCCCCCAGGTTAAGGTGTCCCTCACCGGTGTGTCCCGCGGTTGTCCGACCAACCCAAAGACCCTGCGATGGGAGGGAGCCAGATAGGCTTCAGGTGAAGAGGAGGGAGATGAGGGGCAAGGCCCCGGGGGAGAGGACCCTGACCGCAGGTGAGGGGACTTCCAAGCACCAGGTGGGACAGACATGACAAGGTCCCTGTTTGCAATGACCCTGGTAATGACAGGCCAGGGGGTGATCCAGGAAGAGTGGGGAGTGGATGCAGACAGGAATAGGAAAGTAAACTGTGACCCAAGCCCCTGGGGGCAGGGGAGGGAGAGGAAACTGCTGGCCAGGGTTCCAGGACGCCCAGCATACTTGCTGGGTGAGATGGGGAATCGAAGGAGGGAGGCCAGCTTGGGAGAGGAGGAAGGGGCTGGTCTGAAACATCTGGAGCCTGAGGGACAGAAGGCAAGAGGGTGGTGGCCACAGGGGAGAGAGTCCCGGGCTGCCATCAGGGATGTGGGGGTGACTGGCATGGACAGAAGTAGACCGAAAGGTCAGGAGATGGTCCAGATTGCCTGGGGGATGCCTAGAAAGGAAGAGAGGTCAGGGCTGCCACAGAGGAGCCCGGCGTTCTAGAGGAGCATGCAGGAAAGAATAGGGAGGAGCAGCCAGGGAAGCCAAAGGAGAATGGGAGGGACGGGCCCCGGTCCTGGAGGGCCTCAGTAAGAGAACTTGGACTTCACAACCAGAAGGTCAGAGGAGACCTTGAAGAGAGGGTCCCCAAGGGGGCTGGAACAGTGGACCTGAGAAGAGACACACTCCCTCCACGCGGGGCACCTCTCCGTGCCCCCTGGTTCTTCACACTTGGGAGCCACTCTCCATTATGTTGAGAACAATGACCACAATGTCCATCAGGGGCAGAGATCTCTTTGGCTAGAAGGAGCCAGTGTCTGAAACGTGTGGGAGATAGCAGTATGCCATTCCCAGGGCCCCCTAGCAAAGCCAAGGTTATCCCCATTTTGCAGACGGGCAAACAAGTGGAAGCAGCTCATCTAGGAACACACACAATCAGAGGCAGAACTGGGACCAGAGACCCTGGTGCCCAAGAGAGCATTTTCTCCTCCTGACCTTGTCCTTGCTCCAAGAGATAAGATGAGTAAAGGTCATGGCCATGGGGTGGGGTGGGAGGTAGGGAGCCCGGGTCAGACTTCCTCTCCCCAGGCCTCAGCCCTACCATCCAGGACCCTGAACTGGGCCTCTGCTTGGCCATAATGTCCTCTCGAGGCTCACCTTGCCATTTGAGGCCAGGAAGACCTGTCAGAGCCTTAGGTCTTCATTTGTAAACTAGGGTTTCTATGCCCTGTCTCCCAGGGCGTAAGTGGATTGTCCTTTGAATCGTTACCAGGCCTGGAGAGGGAGGAGCCGTGTGTATGTTGGGTGTTGACCAACAAGAATGGGAAGGGAGCTAAGGATAAAGGACCTGCCCCCATGTAGCTGCCGGGACAGAGCAGCAGGGACTCAGCCCACCGTGGAGTCCCCGGATTTCCTATGAATGTGATCCTACACGTCCCACCTTCGTGCCATGGCCTGTGCTGCGCCCTCGTTTGGTGAGCCTGCATCCCACCCACCCTCTGAGGCCTCCGGACTGACATGTCTCAACACGGAGCTGGTCACACTGCCCCAGCTGAGTCCTGGTGGAGCTCCTCTGACAGCAGTCACTGGTGTCACACAGACGGCCCCCCTTTGAAGCTCTGTTCAAAACAACCAGCTGCCCAGGGGCCCAGGGGCCCAAGGAAGCCAAGGGGGACCCCCCACCTCTCTGGCTGGCACGGAGGGAGGGCAGGCAGGACCAGGCAGCCGCTTGCACGCAGGAAGCTGGCTGTTTACATTGCAAACAGAGGCTTTGGAGAGATTGTGCTGCAGATTCAGCGCAGGGGAGGGTGCAGACGCCCAGGTGCCTGGCGGGTGTGTTTGCCCCGGTCCCTAGGGCTCCTCGCTGCCTCCCAAACCCCAGAGCTTGATTAGCTCCATTTGTGGTCCTGGCAGTGTATGCTGTGTGGGGGTGGAGGGACGCACTTCACCCCCACATTGTGGGGGGAGCAGGTTAGCAGAAACGCAGGGCAGGGCCAGCAGCTCCCTGCTCCCTATCCTACCCGGCCTCACTGGCCCCCTCCCGCCCCCTGTGCTCCCAACATTCCCCCACCCTCACTCACTGTCAACACTCTCCCCCAGCGACTCATATCCTTCCCTCATCCCTTCACCAGGCTGCCCTCATGCCAAGCCCTGTGCTCAAGCCAGTGGGTGAGGCATAGGAGCTCCTGCCCATGGGAGAAACAGAAGCCGTGAGAAGAATCCAGGAGCTGGCACCCCCAGGCCTGCCACTCACCGGCTGTGTGACCTTGCACAGGTCCCTGCAGTGCCCCGGCTTCATTTCTTCACCGGTAAAATGGGACAATGCTAATCAGAAGTCCCACCTTATATTAAGCAAGTCAGGGCAGGTGAAGTGTTAAAGGGCACCTGGCACATCATGTGAACTCAGCAGATGTCACTGTTGGTACCGTCACTGTCATCATCAGTGCTGGGAACTGTGGGTCCAGAGGAGGGGCAGTGGTGCTTCTACTTGTCACCTCCAACCCTGTAAACCCTGCTAGTTGGCCTTTGTCAGATTCAGAAGAGAAAACTGAGGTCACCCCAGATTCTCCAGGCAGCTGGAAACGACCAGGCAGGAGGAGGAGGGGGAGACATGCACAGTGCCTTGTCAGAGAAGCTCCCCAGGGGCTCCCCAAGAGCTGATCCCAGTGTCCGTGTAGCCCAGGAGGCCAGGAGCCCCGGGGCCACATCTCAGGTGGAGTCAGGGTGGCCATCCCTCCTACTGGGCTGTGGATACTGGCCTAACTGGCTTTTCCTTCTCGTAGGGGCTTTCAAGCTTCCCAGCACTCCGGCTCCAGTGGAGCCCCCGTACCTTCCAGGGCCTTCCTTCCAGGCTGCTGAAACGCAGTCTGAGCCAATGAATGATGCTGTATATCATTCAGACTGAGCAGATGGGAAGAGGCCACAAGGAATTTCTGTCCTCTCTGAGGCCCCTCCCAGGGTCTCCTGCCTAGAATCCCGTTTTGGCCCATCTCACGTCCCCTTGAATGTCCTGAGCCCCAGGACCCGGCAGGTAGGAGGAGACAGTCCTAGCTGAAGCCCACAGTCTGGGAGCAGCTGGGCCCAGGCTCCTGAGAGCCAGGGCACCTCCTGGAGGCCCAGGGTCCTGACGAACCACCCTGAGCCTCATCTGTCAAACGGGGCTGCTCAAGGCACATGTCACAGGACTACAGAGAGCCATGCCCAAGAGGGGGACTGAGAGGTGGCCATTCATAGCAACGTAGTAAGTGCTCAGCCGAAGTGCACGGTGCTTGCTGTCGTGCGTCCCCTGAGCCCTCCTGGGAAAACACTTTGTCAAGTGCTGTAGGCATGAGGCATAGTCATGGAACAGCGTGTGCAGGGGTTACAAAGGAGGGTGGCAGGGGCAGAGGCCTGGCAAAGTGGGAAGAGCCCAGGTGAGGAGTCAGGCAGACATGTGTCATGTCCCAGCTGAGCGACCTGCTCAGTCCGTTTAACCTTGCTGGCCCTCTTTGCGGGGATCGAGTGGGTAAAGGTAGATGAAGAGGTCTAGGGGGTGTCTGCAAACAGCAGGAGCTGAATTGATGCCGGTCTTACTAAGACTTCACGCCTTGAACTTGTGAATAGCTGGAAAGAGATGCTCACCCGTTCACATGCTTGTGCATTCTCTCTCTCACACACGTGCACACACACACACCCCTGCACACACAGTCCCTCCACTGCTGGGGAAGCCCAAGGGCCAGTGGCCATTATGTCACTCCCGTCGCCAAGGGATGGCGAGGCCATACAGACCTGGATCCACTGCACGGGAGGGACTGGGATGCACCTGCCGTGTGAGTCCCTGGAGAGTCTGAATTCAGAAAGGAGGAGAGTGAGGTGCTCAAATCCTGGAAGAGAAAAGCCTGGGCTCCCAGGGGCACCCCACGGCCAGTGGCCAGGGGGTCAGTGCAGCGGATGACCATGACTACATCTTCCCCTCCTGAGCCTCAGTCTACTTTGTGTGCAGTGGGCAGGAGCCCCCCTGGCGCTCCCGGGGTGGGAATCAGGTTAAAATGCACGGGAATAAAATCCTGGCTCTCCATGACAATATGGGGGGGGCCCCTCACAGCCACCCCCAGTGGGCGCTGGTGAACTTTTAACAGTGGGTTCCCGGGGGAAAAGCCCTGATTTGCAGCACTTGCTGATTTCCAGGGTGTCAACTCTCCCCCTACGGTCCATTTCAAGCTACCAGCCTACACACTGAGCTGGGAACAGCTGTGTGCAATGGCTCCTGGGAGCTGATGAGAGCCAGCTCCGGTACCCCACAGGTCCCCGCAGCTCCCCACAGCCCCCCTTCTTCTCCCCTCTCCCCGCAACCCCCATCCTCCTACCATGCCGGCCATGTGTCTGGTCCCCACACAACCAGGCATGGTCCAGACTCAGGGCCTGTGGACTTTTTGTGTCCCCTGCCTGGAGTGCTCCTCCTCTGGTTGTGGCAGGGCTGACCGTGCCTCACTTTCCAGGTCTCAGCTCAGATGTCACCTCCTCCAAGAAGGCTGCCCTGACCACCTCAGTAATACTGCCCCTCACCCACCCACCGCCTGCTTTCTGTGATCTCATGCTCTCTTATTCTCATGGTGGCACTTGGCTCGTGAATGTGACACACACATTTGTCTGTCATGGGTATTTGTCTGTTGCATGTCTTGCCTGCCCCAGTGTTTGCTCCCTTGGAGCCCAGCCTTATCTGCTGGGTCACTGCTGGGTCCCCGTTTATAGCACAGCACCTGGCACATAGTAGGTGCCCAGACTACACTAACAGATTGAATGAATGAGGGAGTGAATGAATGTGTGTGTGAGCATGTGCACGCATGGCTGAATGAATGCACGAATGGACACACAATAAGTGCTGGAGCCTACCTGACCTGATCCTGCAGGCCTGGCCGGCCCCCTGTGCCCTCCCCCTCCCCCAACCCCCTGCCGCAGCTCTAATTGGAGGAGGCCCCCTTGACAGCGCCCCATTGTAGAACCTATAATTGCAGGCTCCTGCCTCTCTCCCCCACCCCGAGTCCCCCTCTTCAGCAGAAAGCAGACCCCGGCCCTATTGTGCCGCTCCTGCTGACACAGGGATGACCTCACCGGGGCCTCCTGAGAGGGGGCCCGGGAGGGGAGGTGGGGTGGGGGTCGGCCAGGCCCAGGTTGGGAAAGCCTGGAGGCTGAGGTCCCGGACAAAAGGCCAGAGAGGAGTGAAGCCCTTCCCCAGGGGGAGCGTTTCCAAGGGAAAGACAAGGGTGCTTTTCATGAGAGCGAAAGTTGGGGGATGTGGGGTGAGGCGATTAATTCATAAGACAGGATCCCAAGGGAAGATTGGACCAGGAGGCCACGTGCTTGACGGGGACTTTGGAGACACAGAAGACAGATGGACGGACGGACGGACGTGGGCCTGAAGCCTTCCCATCGTGCAGCCTTAGACCTGAGCCTGCATTCTCGTGTGTGAAACGGACAAAGAACAATCGGGCCTCCCCCGTGGGATTGTTCTGAGTCTGTAGGTAACAGACATGGGCGCCAAGCACACAGTAGGTGCTCAATAAATAGTCATTTCTCCTCACCCTCTTTCCTAGACTTCTTCCCTCCTTGCCCGCCAATCTCCCAGCCTCAGCTGTCCACCCCAGGGGTGACCCCAGGAGCCCAGAGCACGGTAGGGCCCCCTCCCCCTGTGTCCCCTGGGCCCCGGGCACCTGCACACCTCCACTCTGGGCTCCTGCGCTCAGGAGCAGGTGGACCAAGGACGAAGGTCCTCCAGGGTGAGCCCAGGGCAGGTCCATAGGGTCTCTGTACCTGAACCTCTGCCCTGGTCATTGCCCTAGCCCTGAGCACCACACCCCAGGCCCCCTACCTGAGGGTCCCTGAGGGGGGGCTCACCTGTCCTTGCCATCAGGTCTCTCTATCTAGGAAGGGGAATAGTGCCTGGGTTGGCACTGCTATTGGATGCAGGACACAGCCCATGCACATCTCTGCAAGCCCCTCGTGCTGGGGATCCACGTGGCGCTTGGTGGGGACACAGTGTGAACCATGAGGGACAACAGGATGCCTGGCCCAGCCTTGTGACCTCTTGTTTATGAGTAAAAACATTTTCAGAATTTCACCGACCAATTTTCAAGCGTAAGATTTTCCAGATTGAATCTCCTTCCGTAAATTAAGTCTCTTGACTGATCTTCTCATGTGTGGCTAAACTGGTTCTAGTTTATTGTTTTTGTTTTCATTTTCACTTTCCTGAGCTTATTTTCACAGGGATCAGTACTTTGCCCGGTGGCATTGTCACTGGGGGTTTCATCTTTCAGATGGTTTTTCCGCCGTGTCACATCTCGTCCATCATGGCTTCTGCTGTGGTGGCAATTCCTTTGGTGGCAGTTCTTCTGCACCAAGGCCAATGTTTCAAGTACTGATGTTGCAAACTCTAAATTTGGTGGAAAAGGTCTGATTCTTCACTCAACTTCTAAATGAGTAAGGTGGGGGAGTTTGATTTGGGGTTGGTGACTCCCGCAGTGACATTTCTCCTATGTTGTTTTGACTCCTGGCATCAAAGAGCTTCAGAGATCAGGGCACATGGTAGAGAGGAAACACTCTGGGAGTCTGAGCGCCCTGCGCCTGAAGGTGGCCCAGGACTGGAAAAACATCCAAGGGAAGTGACAACAACCAAGTCTGGCAGTACAACTAACAGCCCAGACCCTTTAAGAATGTGGTTTTAGGGGTGTCTGCGTAGCTCAGTCAGTTAAGCATCTGACTTCGGTTAGGTTGATGCTTTCAGGGTCCTGGGATCAAGTCCTGTGGCTGGCTCCCTGCTCTTCGGGGAAACTGCTTATCCGTCTCCCTCTTCCTCTGCTCCTTCCCCTGATTGTGCTGTCTCTCAAATAAATAAATAAAATCTTAAAAAAAAAAGAGAGAGATGTGGGTTTGGGTCATCCTAAAGGCAAGGAACCACAGCCAGCTGAGCTGAGGTGCCAGTCCTCTGTACCCAAATGTGTGCCACAGGGCCCTTTGGCTCCTTGCCATGTGGGCCTTTCCAAGATGGTAGCCCAAAACACGGCAGCGCACTTCTCAAAGCCAGCAAAAGAGGGAGTCTGCCAGCAAGACGGAAGTCATAATCTTGTGTAACCTCATCACAGAAGTGACATCTCATCACCCTTGCCATCGCCCATGGGTTAGAACCAACTCACAGGTCCTGCCCACACTGAAGGGAGTCCGCAGGAGTGTTCTTAGAAGCGGCCCACCACAGGCCCACCACAGCAAGGAGCCAAAGGGCAGCAGCGAACCAATGGCCAGCGAGGAGCTGAATCCCACCTACACCCACGTGTGCTTGGAAGTAAATCCTTCCCTGGTCCAGCCTTCAGATGAGGCTGCAGACATTGGTCAACACCTTGATTTTAATCTGTGGGAGCCTCTGAAGCTGGGAGGGCCCAGCTAAGCCCTACCCAGCCCCCTGACCCACAAAAAGCACGAGATCTGTGTGATCTTAACACAACAGTGGCGTGTTGTTTTAAGCCACTGATGTGGTGAGTAATTACGCAGTAACACACAACAACACAAGGCGAACATCATAATGATGAGTCGAAGATATATTGATGTTATCGAGCACCTATTGTATGCCAAGCACCATTTTAGGTGCTTCACATGCATTGTCTCACTTACTCCTGACTCCATCACCATCTGTGGTTACCACTCATAGATGAAAAAAAAAAAAAAAAAACAAGCTCAGAAAGACACACCAGAGCAAGGCCCAAATCCTGGAGCCCAGCTGTGTGCCAAGAACTGGCTGGAGAAAGGGGAGGTGGCCCAGGGGCAACCAGCCAATCCCGGGTTTCCTCCCCTCTCCTCCTTGAGCACAGACACCCTTTGTCTTGTCACAAAAGTGATCATATGGACACAAATGCACCTGTAACATCATTCCACGGACATATTTCCCAGAAATATGATATCAATTTTACCTGCACTTTTAATAAGCATTTAATTCCTTCAATTGTCTGGTGGTCCATTTGCAGGGGAAGCCAAACTATCTGATCATTTCTCACTTCACCTGCCGTACGGGAAATAGATTCAATTAGAAAAATCTATTGCTAATTTGAAAGCTCTGATTCTATAATTTCCTACAGGGAAGACATGTAAATTGCGTGTTATTTAACACCCTTTCATGGCAGGTGAGTTCCGTGGGGGGCAATTATCATCCGCTCTCCACTCTTCTTACAGATTCCTGACAAGGCGGGGAAGAGGGAGGAGAGAGAAGGAGGAGGAAGGAGGAGACAGAAATATTTTGAAGGCTGGTCGCTAAGTGGCTTTAGGAACCCCTGAGTTGGGAGGGCCCTGGTGTGGGCAGCCAGTTCGGGGCCCACCTGCCTGCCCATCACTGCCCACCTGCCCATCACAGAGGTTGGTGCCCCCAAGTCCTCTGCCCTTTACCTCACCACTGGTAGCTGGAAAATCGTGAGGGGAGGGGGAGGCAATCAGGACACCCCAACCCTGCACCCCAACTTCTCCTCTGCCCGCAGGGTCCCAGCCGTGTGGTCTAGAGCTGTCCCTTTGCCCTTCTGGCCCTGGCCCCCATTTATGAAATGAGGAAATTGTAATATTCCCTGACTGAGCTGTTGGGAGCCCCAAACCCAATCTTGAGCATAACATAAAAGGGAGGGGGGTGCTTTGCAAAGTACAAAGTGCAGTCCCCAAGCTTTGAGGGTCAGGCCCTGCAGCACCCGCTGGGGATCCAGCTTCCACCCTGCTCCCCACCCGCACAAACTGCCAAGAAGGTCTTTCTCGAGTTGAACCCAAACCTTTCTGGATAAGGGGCTTTTCTAGATAGGACCATTTCTTCCCACGCAATTGTGGCCCTGCGTGCACACACCTCCACACACGCACACACCTGCATGCAAGCACACAGGTCTGGGTAGACAGATGCCTCTGGGAGAACATTCAAGAAGCCAGGGCCACAGAGGGACCTCTAGGTAGGGAGCTGGCAGGGGCGGGGGTGGGGCATGGGGAGACTGAGTCTTTGCTTGGTGCCCTTCTGTATGCTTGGATTTCCTCCCTCCTCCTTTGTGCGCTCATTACCTTTCAAAAACATGATTTTATATATTTATACATCTGTTCATTTTTAACAAATGGCACATGGGACCCAGGGAGCCTCCCCCCTTGGGCTGCCCACAGCCCTCCTTGTCTGGCCTCCCCAGCCTCATTGCAACATTCAGGTCACATTGGAGCACCTTCCCCAAACAGAGGGCCAGGCTGGCCGCCCAGTAGCAGTCGCAGCGCAGGCGTCGAAGGAGGAGCAGAAGTCCCCTGCGCCCTCGGGAAGCTGTGAGCAGAGGAGCGGCAGGGATGGGATGCCCCAGCTGCCACCCACCACGACAGCGGGCGCCTGCGGGCCTGTGGGCAGGGACGGGCGCCACCTGCCGGGCGCAGGGGAGACGTGCATCTGATGCCACTGGGCTCTGGTCCTTGGGGCCTGAGGCAGCCTACGCAGGTGTGCCCTGAGCATCCCCCCTCCCCCCCGGGGGTTTGCTCTTCCCACCTCTCCCCACCCCACCCCTCACCCCCCCGCCAGAAGTTTCCCTCAACAGCTGTTTCATGTGCCTTTCACAGATGGTACGTTTTTACCTGTCGGAGGTGTGTCGCTCTACAGCTGTGTCCATCACCAAATGCATGCCAAGCGCCAGGCCTTGTGTGAGGCACTGGTGACACGGTGACCAACAAGATAACCGAGGCCCCCGTGGTGCCTGGAGACAGGAAGCTGAGATTAAACAACTTGCAAACCACTTGATTGCAAGCACGGTCATGTCCTGGGAAATGGGAAGGAGAGAGCACACTGTTCCCACTGCCCTCCCTGCCAGTTCTGCAAGGAAGAATGTGATTGCTGTTTATCAGATGAAGTCCAGAAAGGTGGGGTGGCTCCCACCGCAGGAGGAGGTGGGGCTCAGACAGGCACCCAGGTGGGCCAAGCCCCAGGAGGCAGGAGCGTTCCGGGTCCCTGCCTGACCCCCTGCAGGGCTGCAGAAACGGCCCCCCCACACCTTCCCTAACACGGCCCCAGGCTGGTTTCAGTGGGTTCCTGCCCCTGCTGGGAGTTGGATCAATAGGAGGTGCTCTTCTCCCATCTAAAGGGATGAGCAGGGGCGCCTGGGTGGCTCAGTCGGTTAAGCGTCTGCCTTTGGCTTGGGTCATGATCTCAGGGTCCAGGTCCTGGGATGGAGCCCAGCATCATCAGGCTCCCTGCTCAGAGAGGAGCCTGGTCTCCCTCCCCCTCTGTCCCTCCCCCTGCTGTGCTCTCTCTCTCTCTCTCTCTCAAATAAATATATTTTTTAAATAAAGAGATAAGCAGACAGAACATGGAGTCCCCAAACACTGTCTGCCAGAGACCACCTTCTGCTGTCCCACCCAACTCCCATTTTCCTTGAATGAGCCCACCTTCCTTCAGGAGGGAAGAGGATCTTACACTAAGATGTGTGGTCCCTGGGCCACCTGGGACTCACCATCTCCTCCTGCCCAGTGAGAGGTCAGACTGGACATTCTCCAGACCTGGGTTGATCTGAGTGTTATAATTCTCCTCTCCCCCCTCCCTTCATCAGCATGTGCACAGACACACAGACCCCTTAGCAGTGCTGGGCGTCCTCAGTTTCCCCACGGTGGCCCATCTTTGGGAGACCAAAGCCAGAATGATTTGGACAGTGAAGGCAAACCAGACCCCCTGTCCAACTGCGTCTCAGGGATGCAGCAGCCAGGACAGCTCTGCCTCCCTTTGGGACGGTGATGCAACCCTGGGCCACCAGCAGGGCTCAGTAGGCCATACCCGCAGGCCAGGCCCCTTCCCTCTCTGCGTCTTGGCCACTCCCTGTATCTGCAGACCCTCCTGGAGGGGGATCTGAAGCCCCCCCCCCCCCACTGGGGAAATTATGCATTTCTCTATAAGCATGGTGGAAGAAGGGGCAGGTTGGAATCCAGCTCCCCACCCCGGCCACTGTTTTATAGCCCCTGGGCAGGTCACCTAACTTGTCGATGATGGGCACATGTGCCTCCCAGGTGGTGGGGGGTCAAATGAAGGGGGGGTGTTCAGATGATCCTCTACACAGAGGGCAGGACACTGGGCATTGTTAGCACTCACGGGGACTCAACCCTGACCCAGGCCCTGCCAGCCTCCCCAAATGTGGACTGAGACTGAGCGAGGAAGGGTTGCACACACACCAATCACCTTGCACGGTACCGGGTACTTTGACATCCCTGTCACCCTTGCAAAACCCCTGCTTCTATCCCAGCTTTTCAGGTGGGAAAAGAGACCCAGAGAAGAGGAGTGACATTCCAGTGTCACACCAGACATGGATTCAAGCAGGGCAGCTCTGGAATCAGAGCCTGGTCTAAGGGACTGTCAGCGTCTACCCATCAGGGGAGCAGCCTGGGCCCTGGGCAGGGTCCCCTGGAAAGTTACAAACCCCCTCGTCCTCATCATAGCCGGCACCTCCCCACTGTGGCCACAGGGGGGCAGCAGCATCCCGGCCATTGCTGGGCCCCTATGGGAGGCTGGCTGTGCCCTTGGAGTGCAGAGGGACAGGAGGCCAGCAGCGCAGAGGGACAGGAGGCCACCGGGAAGAAGAGTCCGGGTGAGGCCAGGGCCAGGCACAGAGGTAGAAGGCTGCGGTTTTATTCAACCTACACAGAGCTTTTCAAAAATTATAACTGGTTGCCAGCATTTAAAAACCAGATTTCAGGGCGCCTGGGTGACTCAGTCGGTGAAACATCTGCCTTTGGCTCAAGTCATGACCCCAGGGTCCTGGAATCGAACCCTGAATCCGGATCCCTGCTCGCAGGGAGTCTGCTTCTCCCTCTCCCTCTGCCCCTCCCCTCTGCTCTTGCTTTCTCTCTCTCTTATATAAATAAATAAAAACTTTAAAAAAATAAAAATAAAGGAAAAACAGATTTCATACCCAAGTTCAGATATTTCTAGGCTTTTTTTGGAAAACAAAAAACATGGCAACACTGAATGCCCACCCTCTCTGTCTGAAATGACAAGCTGGGCTGGACAGCTCCATCCCCTCCAGCACCATTGTCCCCCCCTACATACAACCCCCCACCTTCCTGTGGCCCTTGGGTTTCAGGAGGCATTAGTGCTTGGAACCACCAAGGACTCCCCAGAAGTGATGCCCTATAAGGCAGCGTTTCTCAACCTCACTATGGAGATTTGGGTCATCATCCTTTGTTGTCTGAGGGCTGTCCCACGCATTGAAGGATGGTCAGCAGCACCCCCAAGTACAGCAGAACAGAGGACATCGGGGACCAGAGGGTCAGGAGGTCTCTACTCCCTGGATCCCCCCAAGATGAGCTGTGAGCCCATAAGGGAAGTCATGGGAGGGGTGCTCACGTCGGGCCTGGGGCGTGCGATCCCAGGCTCTGAGCAACATCGTGAGCTTCTGCCCAACATTTAGACAACATAGACCTTTCCCACCATGGGGTCTGGCTGGGATGGGAGGACAATAATCAAGGGATCCTTGAACCACTGACTGGTTCAAACTTTTCATTTTGAAAAAAATGTTTTTTGAAAAAAAAGCTTTTCATTTTGAAGAAAAGGCTGACATGACTTGTCTGAGGCCACATGTCAGTGTAAGATAGGAGCAGAGGCAGGGCTGGGAGACCGTATTAGTTCATGCCCCTCGTTTCTAAAGTCCCACCATGGTTGAGAGACAGTAGGGTTGCTTGCTGAGCCGAACCCACCACCAACCACCTCCAAGGATGTCCCACAGCCAATCACAGACGCAGCCCATCCAGAGCCCCTCTCCTGCCTTCCTCCTCGGCGAGTGGCACCACTGCACAGTCCCTTAAGCCTCAAACTCAACTTTTCTGTGTCCCCCTAACCCCACACCCAGACTGTCACCACGCCGTGTCAGTTCCCCCCAGGCCCACCTTTTAGGATGACAAAAATTGGCTGGAGCCTTGTCGCAGCTGTTCTTTGGAACACGCACGGGCCACATCACTCCCCACCGCGTCTCTGATCTTGGTGACTATAAAAATCGTGACTGTATTACACACGCAAAAGAGTATACAATATCTATCAAAGCATAAGAATAAAACCTCCGTATCATCTTGGGTTGCACCTATGTGCTCCTGACAAAGCAGGAAAGACCCCTGGGCAGAGAAGGCTGCCTGTTTGAAGAAAAATAATCAGAGACAACTTTCTTCGTGGGAGAGAAGGCAATTTCTAAGGGCTGGTGTGCAAGCAACGTGTGTTCATATGTTTCTTACACTCAGCTCACATTGTCCTTTTTTGTCACCTGTCAGGCCACTATAGTAGGAGTTGGCAAACTTTGGGTTAGGGCAATGGCGGAGCAGAGTTGCTGCAGGTGGGGAAGAGTGAGGGATGGGGAGGGCAGGAGAGGAAGAGGCAAGCCACTTTGGCTAACTTGGGTTTCCTCTCCAGTCCCCAGTGTCAGGGGTGGGGGCATCATTCATCTCCAGTCTAATTCACGGTCATGGCCACTTCCATGTACTCCCTTCTCGGTCTCCCCATCCAGTTCCCACTGCCTGGGCCGCTCTATTTCAGCCATCCAGGTGGTGGTGCCCCATGCCACCCAGCTCTGCCAACCCCTAGGGCCAGCTGTGGCGACAGGGAGAGGACTCAGAGTAGGCATGGACCCCTAGGACCTGCTTACATTTTGGGGGCCATCCCACCAAAACGTGGGACTACCTGTTCCTGCATTTGAAGTTGGCACTTTATGGGTAGATGGTATTTGTTGTTTGGTCTCAACTCTTATGAAGAGCGGAAGTGTCTGGACCTTGTATCCAGTGACGTTCCCGGTTCCCCGATGGCCACTGTTGCACCGGACCTGTGTGAGCTCCCACCTTCTCTGCTGGGGAAACTGTCAGAATCACAGAGCTGCACCAGCTTCAGTGCCACCTCTCTGTCATCCCTGGAGGGTGGAAGGCTCCACCTAGATTGTGTGGTTTTGTTTCTTTAAAAAGATTTTATTTATTTATTCATGAGAGACACACACACACAGAGGCAGAGACCCAGGCAGAGGGAGAAGCAGGCCCCCTGCGGGGACTCTGATGTGGGACTCAATCCCAGGACCCTGGGATCACGACCAGAGCCGAAGGCACACGCTCAACCGCTGAGCCACCTAGGAGCCCCTGGATTAAATCCTTTGATTCCATGCTCCTCCTGCAAGGGGGCACCGCTCATACTTAAAGCTCAAATCTTAATTTGTCCCTTCCCCACTCTTTAGATCTAGCCCCAGGAGGGACTCCCCTCTGCATTCTTCCCTTTTAATTATATTTTTCCTGAAAGAAATGAGGATGATCCTGGTTTTATATTTGCTGTTTTTCAATGTTTAAAATCGTGACTGTATTACACACGCAAAAGAGTATACAAGATCTATCAAAGCATAAGAATGAAACGCTCAGCCACTCACCGCCCAGATCAAGAAAACAGAGCACTGCTATCCTCTCAAGTTATTGCTACTCTGAATTTTGTCGTTCATTGATTTCCTTGCTTCCCCCCCCCCAAGATTTTATTTATTTATTTAAGAAAGAGAGAGAGAGAGTGGAGGGGCAGGAGAAGAAGCAGAGGGAGGGGGGACAAGCAGATTCCACACTCAGTTTGGAGTCCCAGGTGGCATTCGATCCCAGGACCCTGAGATCATACCTGAGCAGAAATTGGCAAAATTGGCAATAGGATGCTTCACTGACTGAGCCAGCCAGGTGCCCTACTTTTCTTTTCTTTTTTTTAAAATTTATTTATGATAGTCACAGAGAGAGAGAGAGAGAGAGGCAGAGACATAGGCAGAGGGAGAAGCACGCTCCATGCACCGGGACCCCAACGTGGGATTCGATCCCGGGTCTCCAGGATTGCACCCTGGGCCAAAGGCAGGTGCCAAACCGCTGCGCCACCCAGGGATCCCTGCTTTGCTTTTCAAGATTTATCACCTTCAGGGTGCCTGGGTGGCTCAGCGGTTGAGCGTCTGCCTTCGGCTCAGGGCGTGATCCCAGAGTTCTGGGATCGAGTCCCACATCGGGCTCCCTGCGAGGAGCCTGCATCTCCCTCTGCCTATGTCTCTGCCTTCTTTCTGTGTCTCTTATGAATAAATAATTAAAATCTTAAAAAAATGTGTGTAGAAGAGAGAAGGTCTAAGGATACCTAAGACTCTCCTGAAGCAAAAGAAAAAGGGAAAGACTTGCTCTATGAGATATTATAATACAAAGTTATAAAAATTAAGAGAGTTAAGGTGTTACATAGACAAATAGATTGAATACAGAGCCCAGAAACAAAGCCATCCATATATAGAAATTTGATTATGGCATAGCCGGCATTTTAGATCACTGAGGAAATGGCTCCAGGACAATTGGGTATTCATGTGGAAAAAATAGATCCTTTCCTCACACCATACCAGATCTGATGTGTTATACTAACGCATAGCAGGCAACTTGTACAAGAAGACGTGAAAGAGAAGATCTTTATGACTTTGAGTAGAAAGGTAAAGGAAGAGCTGATAAAATTTCACTACATTAAGTTTTTTTTTTTTTAAGTCCATAAAATTTCACTACATTAAGTTTTTTTTTTTTTTTAAGTCCATAAATAGAGGACAAGCTACGGAGTTGGAGATGCCTGCAACATGTATAACCAACAAAGGATTGCTCTCCAGAATAGATTATGAATCCCTGAGAACCAATAAGATAAACAATTCAATGGAAAAATGGTCAAAAAATAAAGACGAGTTTCACAGAAGTAGCAACCGAGATGGCCTGTAAACACATGAAAACCTGGATGGCTCGGCGGTTTAGCGCCTGCCTTCGGCCCAGGGTGTGGTCCTGGGGTCCCAGAGTTGGTCCCGCATCAGGCTCTCTGCAGGGAGCCTGCTTCCCCTTCTGCCTGGGTCTCTGCCTCTCTCTCTGTGTCTCTCATGAATAAATAAGTAAAATCTTAAAAAAAAATAAACATGTGAAAAGATGACCAATTACATTAGAAATTAGGCAAATGAAAGCCTGAGGAATATCGCTGTATGCTCACCAGTTCAACAAGATTTAAGACCTGTGACAGGGCAGCCTGAGGTTGCCTGTTGTTTTGTTTGTTTTTTTTTTTTTTTTAAAAGACCTGTGACAAAACCAAGGGTTGGCAGGGATTTGCTATAACGAGAACTTTCCCACACACTAATAATGGTACAATCGCTTTGGAGGACGTTTTGGCCTTACTTCAAAAAGCTGAAGATGCAAACCCTTGGTGATCCAGCAGTTCTGCTCCCAGGTGGGTCCTGGCACCTCTGCTCCAGGAGGCACATCCCAGGATATTCACGGCAGCGTTGTTCCTAGCGCCCTGATCGGAAGCCATCCAGAATGTTCACAACAGTGGAACCACTCAGCAGGGTGGAGTATCCCAGATACACGATGCTGTACAGCAATGCTGCGGGATCCGTTACGGCCACGTGCAATAACACCTCGAGCCTCTGAGTTAGCAAAGGGCTAAGTGGCAGGAAGAGGGACGCCTGGGCGGCTCAGGGCGTGACCCTGGAATCCAGGGATCCAGTCACATCCGGCTCCCCGCATGGAGCCTGCTTCTCCCTCTATGTCTCTGCTTCTCTCTGGGTGTCTCTCATAAATAAATAAATAAAATCTTTAAAAATATATAAAATCGACTTTTTGTGTTTTTATATGTTGAACAAAATTGCTAGACACTTGATTCTAAGAATTTATTGGGAGATTCTTTTGGATTTCCCATATAGATGATCCTATCATTAATTTATAGTATTAGTATTATTTCTTCCTTCCCACCTTTATGGGGGTTTTTTAATTCCTTTTTCTTGTGTTACAACAATGGCATCATTGATTTGTTTTTGATCTTAAAGTTAATACTTTTAAGATCTCATTATTATGTATGATAGCATCTCTAGATAGATATGTTTCTTTTATCAGGTTTAGGACATTAACCTGTAATTCTTGGCTTAATTCTTTTTTTTTTTAATTTTTATTTATTTATGATAGTCACAGAGAGAGAGAGAGAGAGGCAGAGACACAGGCAGAGGGAGAAGCAGGCTCCATGCACCGGGAGCCCAACGTGGGATTCGATCCCGGGTCTCCAGGATCGCGCCCCGGGCAAAAGGCAGGCGCCAAACCGCTGAGCCACCCAGGGATCCCTGTAATTCTTGGCTTATAAGAAATGTTTATGATGAATGAATGTTGCACTGTATTGAACTTTTTCTCCTAATGTGGTGATTGTGGTTTTTTTCCTTAAAACTATTAATGCTTTGGGATCCCTGGGTGGCTCAGCGGTTTGGGGCCTGCCTTTGGCCCAGGGCGTGATCGTGGAGTCCTGGGATCGAGTCCCACGTCGGGCTCCCGGTGTGGAGCCTGCTTCTCCCTCCTCCTGTCTCTGCCTCCCTCTCTCTCTAGGTCTATCATAAATAAATAAATAAATATTTTTTTAAAAAACTATTAATGCTTTGAGTTATGTTAAATAATTCCCTAATAATTAGTCAACCTTGCATTCATAAGATAAACACAGCTTAATCATGATGTACTATATTTTTTTCAATTATTAAGGTTGAATTAGCTGAGCTGATATATTTTTTTTTAGTTTTTATTTAAGTTCTAGTTAATATTCAGTGTAATATTAGTTTTAGTCATGCATTATGGTAATTCAGCACTTCCATACGACACCTGGTGCTCATCACAAACGCACTCCTTAACCCCCATTACCGGTTTACCCCTTTGCCCCCCTTCCCCCACCTCTGCCCACCTCCCCTCCGGTGACCCACAGTTTGTTCTCTAGAGCTAAGATTCTATATCTTGGTTCACCATGCTAATGTGTTAAAATAATTTTTCAATCTATGTTCATGAGTAAAATTAACCTGAAATTTTTCTTTAGTATACTGTCTTTACCTAATGATCAAGATCAAGTAAATTGACTATGTTTCTCCACTCTGGGGTAGAAATTTGGGTAAGCTGACATACTCTGCTTTCAGTGTTTAGCAGAATTCACCTATGAACCCAGCTGGCACTGAAATTTTCTTTATAGGAAGATTTTAACCTACTAATTTAATTTATTGGATAATTACAGGACCGTTCAGGTTTTCTTGAGTCAATTTTGATACACTGTATTTTTCTAGGAATCTGACAATTTCTTTAAGACTTCACATTTATGGCATAAAAGTAATTGACAATATCCTTACGTTATCCATTTAATCTATGCTGCATCTATAATTATGCCCTTTCATTCCTCGTATTATTGATTTGTGCTGTCTTTTATCTTAATTAATGTAAGAAATCTAATACTTTTAGTCTTAAAGAATCCTGTCATTCTCCTCTCTATGTCTGTTTTCTATTTCATTAATTTCTGTTTTTATCCTAATTACTTGATTCCTTTGGGTTTATTTAGCTGTTTTCACTCTAACTTTGTAAGTTGGATGCTCAGCACGATTAATTTTGGGCATTTCTTATTTGCCAATACAAGTGTTTTGGGTTCAAAAGTCTCCTCTAAGTACTGCTTTGGTTACATATCACAAGGCTTGATACAAATATTTTTGTTATTGGTCAGTACCAAGTATTTTCTAATTTTGGTTATGAGTTCTTTTTTGGCCTGTGAGTTTGTTTTAGGTGTCTGTTTTCAAGTTCCCAGAAGTCTGGGCTTTTTCTAGTTATCTTTCTGGTTGTCTGTTTCTGACTTTTTTGGATTGTGATCTGTATACAAACTGTGCTGGATGCTGCAATTACTGCCCAGGTCCCCCTGCAGGGGTGAAGGACTTACTGCCCCAGCTGCTGGGGAGCTCCCACAGGGTGGCCCGTCACGGTCAGCCTTTGGGGTTGCCTTGCCCAACCAAGGCCATGCCTCGTTCCAAGGGCAACTGTGACGAGAAAACACCATCTGAGTTGTTGCCCAGGCATCTGGCGGTGAGACAACCCCAATCTCACCCAGAGTCTGGATATTCAGATAAAGACTGGGACTGCCATAAGTTCCCACCTTGCTTTTCTTGGGGCATCTTTTAAAAGGACCACTCAGAGCTGAGCCTGGGAAAATGAGTGGCCTCTGCTCAACCACCTTATAGATAATAGGGGCTCCCTACCCCGTTTCTGTCTTCTGTTTCCTGCAGGCCTGAGACGAGGGCTGCCCTTCCGGGGCTCATTGTGGTCCCGTTCTGAGATTGGGAAGTAACAAATCTTGTGAGTCTACTTCCTTTGTGTGGGTGTATTGAAACCACACCTTCAGTCAAAAGACCCCAGGGTTTTCACTTCCCCAGAGTGGGAGTTCAGATGTCACAGAAGCTACCTGCTGATCCCACATGGCCTCTTCATTCACCAAGTCATAATCTAAATGTCCTTAATGCAACACAACAGCTCAGAGGTTTCCAACATGGCGACCTGCATTGAAATCAGTGGGGCCCTCACCCCAACCAAGGACCCTCCAAAGGACCACCTTGCTGCAGAGCTCTCCACAGAGCTGTCTCAGACTTCTGTTGGTGCTACATTACAGCTCAGCATTTCCTGCTACCCAGCCTGCATCCTTCCCTCCCTCCTACTGCTGCCAATCCCAGGACCATTGCCCCCTACACTTCCTGCACCCCAATCTCTATGTCAGTTCCCAGGAGATCCAGTCTGCAACCCTAATCTTTGAAATTTGTTGAGGTCAGCTACATAGGCTGGCGTGCTTTCTAAATGTTCTATGCAAGCCCAAAAATAATGTGTTTGGGATTCCATAATCTACATATGTTTACGTTAAACTTGCGATTGTGTTCTTCAAATTTTCTGTATCTCCACTGAGGTAGCCTAAAGATATCCCAGCAGGAAGGTGGGTGTGTCCATACTTCTTATTCTTTCCATTTTTGTTTATATTTCTTGCAGCTATGATAATTGTCCTCTGGTTGATTTGAACCTTCCATCATTGTCTAATGACTATCTTATCACTAATAATGCTCTTCTCTCTTAAAGTCTACTTTTACCTTTTTTCTAAAGATTTTATTTACTTATTTATTTGAGATAAAAGGCAGGGAGAGGAACAGAGGGAGAGGTACAGCCGAACTCTGCACTGAGCTTGGAGCCAATGTGGGGCTTTTTTTTTTTTTTTTTTTTTTTTTTTTTTTTTTCAGAGAGAGAGAGAGAGAGGCAGAGACACAGGCGGAGGGAGAAGCAGGGACCATGAGGAGAGCCCAATGTGGGACTCGATCCCGGGTCTCCAGGATCACGCCCTGGGCTGCAGGCGGTGCTAAACCGCTGAGCCACCTGGGTTGCCCCCGATGTGGGGCTTGATCTCATGACTCTGACACTATAACCTGAGCCTAAATCAAGAGCCAGACACTCAACTAAGCCACCGGACACCCAAGTCTACTTTTATCTCACATGGATACAACCACAGCAATTTCCTTTGAGTTAGTATTTGCTTAGGATATTTCTTTGCACTTGGACCTTCAACAGCTCTGGGTCCTCAAGGTTGAGATACATCTCTTATAAATAGAACATAACCTAGATATTTTACAAAGCCAGTCTGACAGTCATCTCTTCACTGAGGAGTTTAGTCTTTCCATGTATATTATTACTGAGACTATAAATCTAGATTAATTTCTGTGGTCTTATCATGTATTTTCCGTTCATTCTAACATTCCCTGCCACCACCACCCCTAGGCCCCTTTCTCACCTTCCTTTCATTTTTTTTTCTCACCTTCCTTTCAATCATTTACAATTTTTATCTTATTTTTCTCCTGCTCATTTTTCTCTCTGTTCAGTCATTACACATCCAATGACTAGTTATTTGTGCTTCTCCTAGCTATTTTAACACTAAACAGTTAAAGAAGTCTACATTTAATCAGTATAGTTGCCCTCCTCCCAAATAATGGAAGGGACTTGAAAATCTTAATTTTGACCACTTCCTCCAAAATTACATGGTGTCATCCAGTATTTTAGTACTAGCCTGTATTTTCCTCCCATAAATTAGACTTTATTATTGTGGAGTCATACCGTCCATATTTTTCTTAGTTTCCCTCCAAATATTCTCCAGTATCTTTGCCTTTTTTCCTTACATATTTGGCCTTTCTCTGTAATAATCTTTATTCTGCCCGAAGTACATTTGATTTCAAATTTTCTCTTGGAAGGATCCTTCAGTGGTAAAATCTCATAGTTCTTATTTGTCTGAATACTTCTCTATTATACTCGCACTCCTGAAGGATGGTATAGAGCTCTAACATGACAGGTATTTTTTTTCTCACCTCAGTGAAGATATCATTCCACTGCCTCCTGGGTTCTATTGATGATAGTGAGAAATTGGCTGCAAATCTAATTATTGACCCTTTGGTGAAAATCTTGTTTTCTCTGATGCTTTTAAATCTTCCCTTTTTCCTTGAAGTGCCACAATTTACTGTTGTGTCTACATATGACTTTCTTTTTATTTACCTTATGTGTAATTCAGTGGACTTCTGGATCTGAGGTTTGGTATCTACAACATTTCAACAAAGTTATCAGGCATTATCTCCACATACAGCCTGTTGTCCTATTCTACTATGTCCTAGAACTCTGAATAGATGTACATCAGGCCCTCTCTATTCTTCTGGATAGTTCCCTTGGCTCTTCTAGTTTACTAATCCTCTTTTTGGCTGCATCTCATCTGCTGCCCAATCTGTCCATTGAGTTTCAAATTCTAAGCATTCTATTTCTCATCTCTGTAAGTTTTCTTTGGTTCTTTTTCCAAATTGGGCTGTTCATTACAGTCTCTTATTCCCTGTTCATATTTTCAAACTTCTCATTTATTTCCTTAAGAACACAAAAATAGTTCTTTTAAACTTGTGTGTAGTTTGCACATGATCATTTCAAATCTAAATACTTTAAGGATCTATTTCTACTGTCTCTTATTTCTGCTGCTTTCTTCGTCTCCTTGGGAAGCCTACTGTTTTTCACTGTTCCTTTTTCTTCGGAGCTTTATTTGTAG
Source organism: Vulpes vulpes (assembly GCF_048418805.1). NCBI lineage: Eukaryota > Metazoa > Chordata > Mammalia > Carnivora > Canidae > Vulpes > Vulpes vulpes. Next base: position 52,480,506 of record NC_132795.1, read on the forward strand.
ATATTCTATAAGGCTGACGTGTAGTTGAATTCCTCAAGAGAGATTTAGGGTCCGCCTCTACCAGTTGACTGGAGGCACCACCAGGCAGGGCCCCTTTAAATTAAATTCTCTGCTTGGCTTTGTTTGAACCACACAAGTAGTGTGACTTCAAACTGAAAATCACGGGAGGGCCAGTTTGTGATTACAAATTCTCTAGAGAGCTATTTTTTCTCTCAATTCAATGTCAAGGTCAGAAGAGGCAGTTTTCCTTTTTGTTGTGTTCTGCAAAGCGAGGTTTTACTTTTACCTTCTTTCCTCTATTCTGGATGTGGTCCTTCTGGACTCCAGCTCTAAGAGGTCTCCTAATGGGTCCTCCTGTTGAGAGGTGCCCAGTGTTCACCTCATGTTCCTTGCATCGCACACAGCTACAGAGGCAGGAGGTAAAAACTCCCAGCCTCACTTTGTTTTGGAGATTTATCATTTACTTACTTCCATATCAACTCAGCCATGTTTAAAAAAAAAAAAAAAGTTGGGCAGCCCTGGTGGCACGGTGGTTTAGCACCACCTTCAGTGCAGGGTGTGATCCTGGAGACCCGGGATCGAGTCCCACATCAGGCTTCCTGCATGGAGCCTGCTTCTCCCTCTGCCTGTGTCCCTGCCCCTCTCTCTCTCTCTATGTCTATCATAAATAAATAAATAAATAAATAAACAAATAAATAAATAAATCTATCATAAATAAATAAATAAATAAATAAATAAATAAATAAATAAATGTTAAAAAATATTTCGGGGCGCCTGGGTGGCTCAGTTGGTTAGGCATCTGCCTTCGGCTCAGGTCATGATCTCAGGAACTCTGGGATTGAGCCCTCCGTCAGACTCCCTGCTCAGCAGAGAATCTTCTCCTTCTCTACCCCTCTCGCCTTGTGCATTCTCTGTCTCTCTCAAATAAATAAATAAAATCTTTAAAAATATATTTTATCCAATGTGTTAATTATAATCAGGGGAGTTGCAAAAGGTATCTAACCTGGCAGAGTGCCAGAAACAGAAGTTCTTTCTGAGAACTTTCCAGAATTCGCCTTCAGTGTGTTCTTCTAACACAATGTCACACTGTAATTATCAGTGGGTTTGTTGTTGCTGTGTTCCACACAAGCCCATGGGCTCCTCGAGGGCTGAGAGGAAGGGAAGTTCAGAGTTCTCCCTCCTGGTGTGGACAATGAACCAGTGAAGGCTCCTGAGAAATGTGTGCAGATAGTTGGACAACCAATAAATGAGTCCTCATTATGATGTCTAATCTGCTCCAGCTATGCAAGTACAACCAGTGGCCTAGGCCCGTCTTATAGTCTCCTGGCATGCTGGGAGAAAGGATGGCATTTGTGCAGGATGTCTGTACGTTACTCACTGCTAATCACAGCTCCACCTTGGTCCAGAGGACCACATTTCAAGCAGGATATGGTCACAGAAAGCTTCAAAATTGACCAGCAAAATAATAAGTTTTAATGCCACAAAATGAAAATACCTCTTGCCAGTTGGAATCACACCAACCAAATTTGGGGCCTGTGGACCGCAGCAGCCCCAACCAGAAGGCCCGGCTGACGGGCATCAAGAGCCTGGCAGACAATAAGCTGGACTGTCTGATGGAGCTCATCTTTCTTAAAATGGAACTAATCCTGGTACCTAAATATACACAGGTCTTTCAAAGCCTTGCTCCTTCTCCCACCTACCTTCACACTTCTGACTCAAGGGGGAAAAATAACCCACCAGCAATTCATCTTCTTCAGGGGCTGTTGGCAAGCTTATATATTTTTTTCACAGTTGAGTTATTTCTGATCTTGGTCCTGGCAAAAAGAAATATGGAGCAACAGTGGCTGGGAGACGTTTGGAAGCTGTGCCAAGCCAAACAGTGTCTAAAAGTCTGCATCAGATCCGCCAACCTTGTGAAAGTGTATTTTAACTTTACAAAAAAAAAAAAAAAAAAAAAACACCTTAAAACACTTGTGATATAAAACCAGTGAAAATAAGGGTCAGAAAGGAAACTCTCCCAAGTTATAATTGGAGGTGGCCTCTCAGTCCCTGGACATGTGGCCTCGGGGCCCATGAAGAGTCACAAGACACAGAAACGAAACAAGCCCCAAAGGCCCCAACGCCAGCAAAGCTCAGAGGAGAGAGGCCAGCTAGTGAGTCAGACAAAGCTGCTCCCCACCTCTGCCCAGCATCCTGACCTGGGCTGATCGCTCACCTGGGGTCTCCACTTTCTGAACATAAAACAGAGGTAATGCCAATAATGCCAATAAACCTACCTCGTAAGATTGTTGTAACAATCAAATAAAATTATACATGTCGTTATACACTAATCACAGTGTTTAGCATAGTAAGTGCTCCTTGTATGACAGAAGCTGCATTTTTAAAAAATATTTTATTTTTAAGTAATCTCTCTTCCCCACATGGGGCTCAGCTCTCCTGACTTCCAATCCGGTACTCCCTCACTATTGCTCGTTTCTAATGCTATCATCCAACTTTTAGTACTACCATTAACTAACTTCCAAAGTGATTTGATGCTCACTCAGCGCTCACATACAGCTCTTCTTGCTTCTCTTTTATATCAACTTCATGAGGCAGCCTAGGTATACCCATTTTGCTGATGGAGAAACTGAGGCACAGAGAAATAAAATGACTTGTTCAATTCCACCAAGTCCGTAGCAGAACTGGGGTTTGAACTCAGATCTCCCGGCTTGAGATCTCATGAGCAGGCCAACTCTGCTTTTCTCTTCTAAAACATCAAACTAGTATGTACTGATGCTAGGTCCTATGCTTACTCAGGGGACCTGGAAATGAACTGGACCCACTCCTTATCCTGAGGAAATTCACAGCAAATGAGCCAGACAGACAATTAAAGAAATAAACCGAGCTTTCAGTAGAGGTGGCGAATCCAACAATCCCTATATCTACTTTTTCTCTCCCAAACCCCTATGAAAAGAACAGTAAAGGGACTTTTCCAAACGATGGTGATGAAAGTGAAGGCCAACTGGACTTAATCACAAATCCCCAAAAGGCTTGGGGACAGGCTGTACCAGGAGGGGCTTGCCTAAAATGAGGAGGAGGACTGACGGGTCATCTACCCAAGGAATAGCTAAAAACCCAGCACCATCTCCCAACCCCAGGTGACCAAGGGGTAACCCTGGAGGATAAGACAAGAGTCCCTCTGGACAGGTGTACCTGGGATATTGAGAATCCTAGGATTTCCCTACCCATGTACTAGAACACCGACAACCTGGCCTTCACCCTCTAGAAAACAAATTAGGAGAGTTTTCTCTGAGGAATTTGACCAGCCTAAGGGGGAAGATCTTAGATATAGATGTATTAACATTTTCCAAACTAAACATCCCAACCAAAGGACTCAGAGAAGCTCACATCACCAGGCCCCTTGCACACACTAAGGAAGACAGTCAGCCCTCAGTTCCTAGGAGCACACAACCAAAGATGACCAGACATGGGAGGAGAGAAAGGCACATGAGCCATAAAGACCAAATGAGGGACGCCTGGATGGCTCAGTTGTTGAGCATCTGCCTTCAGCTCCCAGTGTGATTCAGGATCCTGGGATCGAGTCCTGTATCAAGGCTCACTGCAGGGAGCCTGCTTCTCCCTCTGCCTATGTCTCTGCCTCATTCTGTGTGTCTCTCATGAATAAATAAATAAAATCTTTAAAAAAAAGACCAAATGAACAATAATCAGAGAAAAACAAGGAGAAAGAGAGACTATTTGAACAAGGAGAAATAGAGTCTACTTGAGGGAAGGAAACCTTGAAAAAACAAAAAAAGCTATCAGGGACGTTCTCAAAGTAGAGAAGACACAATAGCTGTGAAACAAGAACAGGATGCTACCAAGAAATGAACGTCCTGAGAATTTAAAAAGAGCTCCTGGTGACTTGTGATGAGCCTAACATAATGTACAGACTTGTCGGGCAGCCCTGGTGGCATAGCAGTTTAGCACCGCCTGCAGCCTGGGGTGTGATCCTGGAGACCCGGGGGATCTAGTCCCATGTCGGGCTCCCTGCATGGAGCCTGCTTCTCTCTCTGTCTGTGTCTCTGCCCCTCTCTCTGTGTGTCTCTATGAATAAATAAACAAAATCTTTTAAAAATGTACAGACTTGTCCATCACTATGCTGTACACCTGAAACTCGCGGAACATGGAACATGTTACTTCAATTTAAAAAAGCCCCTAGATTTAAATGTAGTACAGGTGTAAATACCCAGTAGAAGAGTTGGATTATACATTTGAAGAAATTTTCCAGAAAGTAGAGCAAAGGACAAGGATGAAATATAGGAGGTGTGATAGTGAATTGTATGTTAACTTGCCTGGACCATAGCACTCCCTATATGTGACGAAACATTATTTCTGCATCTGCGAGGGTGTTTCCAGATATGAAGAGCATGGGAATCAGTAGACTGAGTAAAGCAGACAGCCCTCCCCAGTGTGGGTGGGTGTCCCCAGTCCGTTGAGGGCCTGAATGGAGCAGACAAGTGGAGGAAGGAGTGAAGACACTCTCTCTGGCTGATGACTTGCCCTGAGGCACAGACCTCCTGCCCTCAGAACTTATACCATCGGATTCTGAAACTACAGTATTGGCCTGCCTGGATCTCCAGCAGGCAGACGGCGGGTTACGGGACTTCTCGGCCTCCATAATTTAGTAAGTAAAGATAGATTAGATAGATAGAGAGGGAACCAATAATATATAGATAGATATAGATGGTGTAGAACCAGTAGGATCTAGGTGTAGGTATAGGTACAGATACGGATATAGGTTGGCTGTCTTTCTCTGAAGAATCCTGACTCATAATATAGGAGGGAAAAAATGGAGCAAGAGGTATGACATCCAATTAAAATAAGTTCCAGAAAGACAGACCACAGGAGATGGAGGGAAGGAATTCATCAACAATTTGGGAAACTTTTCAAAACAAAAGAACCTAAATTTATAGATTGCAAGGACCCATCATGTACCCCTCTGGGCAAAGCATAAAAAGAAATCTATACCAGGGCACATCATCGTGAAAACTTGAGACGCTGGAGCAAAGTACAAGCTTCCAGGGAGAGGCAAAGGGCCACCCATGAGGGTCAGGAAAAGCCTTGGACTTCTTGACAACACAGGCTGCCAGCAGGCACAGGAGCAATGCCTGCAAAGTGCTGAGGGATAAGTATTTCCAAGCTAGATTTCTTTCCCCAGACAAGCTATTAATCCCGTGTGAGGATAGAATGAAGATATTTTTAGTATGTGAGGTCTTGAGACATTTACAGTTGACCCTCATTATTCACAGATTCCTAATTTTGCAAATTCACCTACTCACTAAAAAAATTGCTGTAACCTCAGAATGGATATTCATGGTGCATTTGTGGTCATTTGTAGATGGGCACAGAGTGGCAAAAGAAAAAAAAAATGAGCCACCTCCAGTGACACTCTGCTCCAGCCCTCAGATCATAAATAAGTGTCCTTTTGCAGTCTGTTAAACGCAACATTTCACATTTTTGGGCTTTTTGTTGGTGATATTGCTGTTTAAAATGGTCCCAAGCATAGTGCTAAAAAGTTGTCCAGTGTTTCTAAGCACAAGAAGACAGTGACATGCCTTATAGAAAAAATAAGTGTGTTAGACATGCTTCATTTGGACGTGGCGTGTAGTGGCTGTTGGCCATGAGTTCAACGTTAATGAATTACAACATCTATTAGTTAAGTGGTCTTCAGACGGAAAGTTCACATAAAACACGTGTAAAACAAGGTTAGTCATTGATCGGTGGATGAAAATGGTATGACCACGGACATTTAGGAACCTGACCCTGTATTTCCCCCAGGAGTGATGGCTCCATATAGGCTGAGTCAATTGTCTGGTGACTATATTAACATGACTGCTCAGAAAAATGAGAATCAATCGCACTTCCCTTATACTCTTCCTTCCTCAGGAGATTACTGGAGGAGATACTTCACCAGAATGAGGGGATAAATCAAGAAAGAGGAAACTAGGGCGCCTGGGTGGCTCAGTGGCTGAGTCTCTGCCTTTGGCTCAGGCCGTGATCCTAGGGGTCCTGGGATCGAGTCCTGCATCAGGCTCCCCACAGGGAGCCTGCTTCTCCTTCTCCCTGTGTCTCTGCCTCTCTCTATGTGTCTTTCATGAATAAATAAATAGAAGAAAAAGAAGAAGAAGGAGGAGGAGGAGGGGGAGAAGGATGAGGAGGAGGAGGAGGAGGAAAGAGAAAACCAAGCAAAGGAGAAACAAGACAATTATTAGCTGGGTCAGGAAGACCACTGTGCAGAGAGGTCGTGTCATCGATCCAGCCTTCTTCTCTTAACACTGTGGAGCGCCTTGTCTATCAGACCCTATTTGAAGCAAGTATTTTACATGAATTCACTCATGGAAAGTTCCAGCTCCTCAAGGCAAGGTGCACCCCCATCAATCCAGATGTCGAGTAACTTGTCCAGGATCCCACAGCTAGCAAGTGGCAGGAGGAGGACTGGATCCCGGGAAGGCGGCTGGGGATGCAGGCTCTTAATTACGGGACACAGGGGATCCCTGGGTGGCCCTACCTTTGGCCCAGGGCGCGATTCTGGAGTCCGGGGATCAGGTCCCACGTCAGGCTCCTGGCATGGAGCCTGCTTCTCCCTCCTCCTGTGTCTCTGCCTCTCTCTCTCTCTCTCTATATATATATATCATGAATAAATAAATAAATAAATCTTTACCAAAAAAAAAAAATTATGGGACACAGAGGCGAGCAGCAAGCTGACGGTCTGTGGGCAGGTGCTTGGGCAGGTGTGTGCGGGGAGGGGTGAGGCAGGGAACAGCAAAGTCTTCACCTTCCAGGGGGAGAAGCCAGCTGCTAAGGCTGACAGCCAAAATAAAGGAGGTGCGATAGTTGCCTCCAGGAGGGCATATGGGAGAGTGGGGGACAGAGGCAGGACACTTGCTGTTTTTCTTCGCAAACCTTGTAGAACTCCTTGCCTGTAGAAGTTTGATCAAAATAAAAGCTAAAAATAAAGAAGAGAAATAAACAACGTCTCCCAGATCCTAGACAGAGCGGCCCTCCGGGGCGGGGCCTGGGGGAGGACTGGGGAGGGAAGTATCTCTTTATTTCTCTTGTCCCCTCTGACTCTGCCTGTGACCTGGTAGCCGCCCCTCTGACCCTCCAGCACCATCCGGTCCGTTTCCCCCCAAGAGTTAATGGCCCCAGATTGGGTGAAGGTCCTGGCAGGGAATGGTCTGCTGAGACCCCATCTGCACCGACCGTCCAGCTCATTCAGGGGCTGCTGGTATTGACATATTGATGGTAATTGCTAATGAAGGATCAATCCTCACAGGGATCCTGGGCCTGGCCCCTCATCTCAGAACCAAGCTCCCTAAGCCCTGCTGCCAAGGGCTATCCCCACCCCCGTGATGACAGGGACACAGGCTGATGCTCTGGGCCCTGGGGAGACACCCCCAGCACCTGCAGTCACACAGACAAAGTCGAATCCGTCCCCGGGGGTTGGGGGCTGCCTCCGGGATGCGGGACCTCAGCCCACCTCGCACCCTCGCTCCAACCCAGATGGGGCTCCCTATCTGCCTCTCTGACGCCCCACGCTGACTCATAGCTGTGGGTGGCAGCTCTTACTGAAGATTCCCAGGTGACAGCCCCTGATCATCCGAGGCTGAGGATCGGATGCTGGCTGCAGCACATCCCCACTCTCTTCCTGTTTGTGTCAAACTCAACAACCAAAGTTGCTGCTGACCAGACAAGTCCCTTCCTGGGGGGAATTTCAGATCCTCAAGGAACGCTTTTGTTCCCTCAGAGCTATGACAACCATGTCACCTGGTCTGTCCCCTAGCCCAGCAGCCCAGAGCGGACGCACGGCTGGAGGAATTAATGGTTCTTGCTGATTTCACAGGGTTCTCGTGGGGCCAAATGAATCACGCAGGCTGGCATATTTTGGGAAGTAGAAGGGTGAGAAATCCAAAGAATATTTTGAGAAACACAAGCAATCAGCCCTCTCAGATGCTAGAATTGATGATTAATCCCTGGATTAAATTTCAGAGCAGGCATGGATGGGACAGAATGGAGACGGAGAACCCTATCACGTAAAAGAATTTAATATTCAATAACGTTGTCTTTGGGAGACAAGGAACCATGAAGGGGCAGCACAGAAAAAACATAAGTTTAGACTGAGGCCTCCCATCTTTCACATGTGCTGAAAATAGAAATGGTTTATAAAGCAAATCAAATCTTAGGAAAACTGGCCAAAAATATAAGTGAATATTGACCACATCTCTGGAGGAATGGGATGTTTCCAAGCTTTAAAATTTTTACGGAGATTTTTTTTCAAAAGGGAAAGGAAAATGGGGTTGATTATATTAAAAAAAAATTGGAGAAAAATTGACAGGGAGAAAAACAGGCTGACAACCAAGTGAATGGCAAAGGATTAATAAAAATAACCTATAATAAAACTATGCTCATTAATAAGAAAATCCTTATATCAACTGGGTTTTTATTCTCTTTTATTTTGTGGAACTTGACAAAATGATACCAAATTTCATCTGGAAAAATAAACATGTGAGACTAGCCAGGGAAATTCTAAGGAAAAACAAAAGTAATGAAGCAGGACTGGCTTCACCAGATGTTAAAACATATTATGAGAGTACAATAATTTTTAAAGTTTAGTACTGGGAGAGAAATAGACACTCAATCCAGCCCAGAGAACAGAAATCTGTGGAAACATGTGGGAATTCAGCATGTGGGGGGAAAAGGAGGCATTTCATATCAGAGAGAAGAGGTATATTAGTCAAAGCAGGGCATTGAGATAACTGGTAGTCGACCATATGGAAAAAATTAAGTTGTATCCCTACCTCACCCCTTATACCAAAATAAATTCCACATGAATTCAAGATTTAAACCACACACAAAAAAATCAAACCGTAAAAGCTCTAAAAGAAAACATAGGTGAAGTTATTTATAATCTTAGGGGAAAAAGATCTTTCTAAGCAGGATACCCAGAGGCCTAATAAACTTCATTTGAGGAAATAAATGAGTGAGAAATCCAAAGATTATTTTCAAAAAGATGAGGATAAGCCCTCTCCAATATTAAAATGCATGATTAATGGAGAGCAGAGAATCTTTCCTACATAAAATTAGCTCAGACCATGATAACAGTGTCTTCTCCAGCTAATGACCAACGGAAGGAATATTGAATAAAGACAGTTGGGAGACCATGTAAGGAAAAATGTAAGTTTAAGCCCATTTTCACATATACTGATGAGTAAATTATCTATAAAGCAAATCAAATTCTAAAAAGGCTGACCAAAAATATAATTGAATATTGACCAGCTTTCTTCCAGGCTTCAAAATGATGGGGCGGGGGGGGGGACCCCTGGGTGGATATGAATAAATAAATAAAATCTTTAAATCAAAATTAAAAGAGTAAGACGACATAAAAATTTTAAGTTTCTGAGTGAAGAAAAAAAAGTATAAACAAAACCATGACACAAGCTACACACGAAGTGACATTTCATGGGATTAATTGCTTTAATTTAGAAAATGCTCATATCAGTGAGGAAAAGACTCAAAACCTAGCAGGAAAAAGGAGCAGAAGCTATATATGAAAAGGAAATCCCCAGAAAAAAGATTTAAAATAAGCAACAGCTATATGAAAAATGTTCAACCTCATAATTAATAAACATGCAAAAAAATGATAGGACACTTTTTTCTTTAACCTGTCAAATTAACCTAGACTTAGAAGATTGAAAACACTCACGCCCCTGCAGAAATACTCATTCTGAAACACTGTTACTGGAAATACAAATTGGTCTAGTCGACTCCTTTTCATGGCTGTGTAATACTTCATGGTTGGACATAGCAAAATTTATTTAACCAGTTCTCATTTTTAAAACATTTTTTAAAGATTTTATTTATTCATGAGAGACACATAGAGAGAGAGAGAGGCAGAGACACAGGCAGAGGGAGAAGCAGGCTCCATGCAGGGAGCCCGATGCGGGACTCGATCCCAAGACCCGAGGATCATGACCTGAGCCACCCAGGTGCCTCCCACTCTTCATTGATAGTCATTTAGAGTTGCTGGGTTCCCCCCCCCAAGTTTTAAGTATAAAAAGTTTTAAGTATAAAAAGCAGTATAGTATACTATACTATATTTTTAAGTTTTAAAGTTAAAACTTTAGTTTTAAGTATAAAAAGTATATTCAAATATGAATATATTTGTGGGAACAAATATATTTGTTTGACCCGAGGATCATGACCTGAGCCACCCAGGTGCCTCCCACTCTTCATTGATAGTCATTTAGAGTTGCTGGGTTCCCCCCCCCCCAAGTTTTAAGTATAAAAAGTTTTAAGTATAAAAAGCAGTATAGTATACTATACTATATTTTTAAGTTTTAAAGTTAAAACTTTAGTTTTAAGTATAAAAAGTATATTCAAATATGAATATATTTGTGGGAACAATTACTGGCAGTGATATTGCTCACTGATGGAGCTTTGCGTTAAAACATTGATATATGTTACCAAATTGCCTTCCCCGCAAGGTTACAGCAATTTATCCTCTAGCCAATTGTGTGTGAGAACGCCTGTGTCCCTGTACCTTCTCCGACACCAAGAATTAGAACATTTACATTGTTTTGTTAAGTGTGTTACCAAAAAAAAAAGTACGAGAGGAGCAGGATAGGAATGAATGGGTATTACAAACTGTGGTACAAATGTACAAATGTAAGAAAATTTTCCCAATTCTGCCTTTGTCACTTACCTACCATGCTATACTTGACATGCCCCCTCCCCACTCTGGGCCTCGGTTTCCTCATCTGTCAAATAAGAGGACAGAAAGAGAATGACCCTTTTTAAACCTACTCACCAAATGACAGCAAATCGATCTGATCTGTGAGAGTCTGCAGCGGCAGGGGCCGATGAGAAGCGATCTCTGTGCACCCCTCTCTCCTACACACCAGAGACACAGTCTCACAGGGGCCTCCAGCATGGCCCAACCCCGGGGAAGACAGGGCTGGGTCTCACTCCCCAGCTGTGGCCAAGGGAGGTCGGGAAGCCAATTTCCACTCTGTTGGAGAAATGGATGTTTTTCTGCCAAGAGGCAGGCTGGGACCCCAGGGTTGCCTTTCTTGGTGTCTTTTTTTTTTTATACATATACTTTTTTTTTAAAAAGATCTTATTTTATTATTTATTGAAAAACAGAGACAGAGAGAGAGCACAGGAGCAGAGGGGAGGGGAGTGGGAGGGGCAAGGAAGAAACAGGATCTCTGCTGAGCTGGGTTAGATCCCAGGACCTCAGAGTCACAACCTGAGCTGAAGTCAGACACTTAACCATCTGAGCCACCCAGGCGCCCCTCTTGGCATCTTAGGTATGGGCCATCCAGCACTGATCTGCTCATAGCCCTTGCTCAGAAATCGTCCATGGCTCCCCACTGCCTGCAGGAGTAAAGCTAAGGCCTTGGACTGATTCTGGCCTTGAGGCTCCAGACTCCAGCCCCACCTCCCCCTACGGTTTGGCCAGATACAGTCTCCACTTAAAACAACTGAGATTTGAACGCACACCTTATCTGGGTGCTTTTCTTCCTCTATGTTTTGTTCACCTGTAAAGGTCTCCCGTCCTTCTCTAATGACTTCCTTTACACAATTTTAAGCCCTTGCACATAATCTACAGTGTATAATCTGGTGTAAGAAGCAAAGGGCATAGGGTCAACAGGGAGTATCGACAAGTCTTCATCAAAGCTTTCTGGCTTGGTGAATCTTCAAGAAAAAAAATAAAAAGCATACACATCCAAAGTAGGGCATAGTGTAATTGCAATCAAGATTATGTATACACATGTGAAAAACAGGACTGAAGGAAACACAGCACGCCCGAAATGCCCTTAGGTGCAAGGATCTCCATCATGGTAACAGGGATGGTGATGATGATGCTGGTAGCTCACATTCACAACTAATGCTTATGAATTTCATGATGGGAGAAACAACTGCTGGTTATAGCACATTAGAGTCAAATCGTGGTAGATGGAGACTTGGTTTCACGCAGTTAAAGGCAGGTTCTGGACACAGGCCCTTGAGGTCAGACCCCTCCCCCCCACCTTCCGGATGGTCCCCTCCTCTCCTGTCCACTCCGCCCTTCCCCCACTTCCAGCCTCCCTGGAAACTGGGCCCCACAGCCGCCCCTAAGTGCCCATGGTCAGAGGCACCAGGCCTGACCCCCACACCCCCAAGAGTCCCCTCTGCCCCCGGCCAGTCGGGCCAGTCCGAGCTTCCAGGGCTAACCGGCAGCAGGGTGCTGATGAAGAGTCTGACGCCTGGAGATCAGACCAGCCCTGACCCTGCTGTGATTCCTTCCCCTGTGCCTCGGCTTCCCCGTCCATAAGACAGCCGCCAGTGCGGAGCACCCACCTCCTGCCCAGACAAGTTTGAGAATGAAGTGGGATGCATGAAGAAACACGCTGCGCCCCAGGTCTGGCGCACAGTAGGTGCTCGCAAAGGAGGCGCTGCGGCCCTAATCATTATCCTCACTATTTGTTATGAATTTGTTGGGGGAAGCTCAAAGGCCGCAGACAGGCGGTCCCCTCAAATGAGTGCTTATTTAGAAGTCCTCTGGACGGAGGCCCAGAAAACCAGCATGTTAAAAGGATAAATAGTCTCGGAGCGCCGGACAAAGTCTGGGCCGAGGGGGAGGGGCCGGGCCCAGGGAAAGGTTAAGCCTCAGACAATGGGCGCCGTCTGAACTAACCAGGGCCGCTCCTTTGAGTCGTGAGAAGAGCTATTTTCTTGTTTAAAGCCTTAAAGAGCTATTAAGTTGGGCAAATCACTGGTAAAACAGCTGGAAACCTAAGTAGCAATTTAAACAGCCCACGGCCCTTCCATCCCGAGGTGGAATCCGCGGGCCCGGGCCCTACATTGTCTGGACTAAGAGGATTGAGCGGCCCTCTCCCTCCGCGGGCTCTTTATTGAACAAATCCACGATTTCGGCTCTCCTCCTCCTCCCCTCTCCCCCTTTCTTTTCCAGGGAGCAGACGAAACTCTGATTTTCCCTCCTTTCTCTCGCAGCCCCGAGTCCGCCCACTCTTCCTTTATGCGCCCGGAGCGAGAGCCTCGGGGAGCACCCCCACCCCCTCACCCCTCCACCCTGCACCAACGGGCCCGTAAATAAAACAGGTTTCATTGATCAACTTCAAAAAAGTCTTCGGCTGGGCGGGGTGGGGACGGGGGTGGGGGAGAAGGAGGCTGCGAGGACCCTGCGCACCGAATCCGCTGCTGTGCCCCCTGGGGCGCGATTCCGCAGCGCCCCCACCCGCACCATTCACCCTCCGTGGACAGAAAGGAGGGCTGAGTTGCTTTAAATGCTTTATTTTTCCTTAATCTCCCCACAAATAAAACTTGGGACCAACCAAACAGAGCTCTGGCCTGAAAGCGATCCCCCAGGGAAATCCGACCACCAGCTTCCAGCTTCTGTAGCATCCATTCCAGAAGCATCCAAGCCCCCCACCCCCTCCAGTCGCCCCACCCCCAGAGCCCTCCAGGGGAGGGATCCAGACCCAGTCATGATCATGTGTGGCCCACCCGCAGCGCACCCCCACTGAGGGATGAGACCCTAGAGCCCACAGTTGAATCCCTGTCTTCAGCAAAGACTCTGAGCACCTACTATGTGCCGGGCATCTCTACTGATTCATTTTATTGTTACGGGTTTTTGGTTGTTGATCGCAAAAGCAAGGAATGGCGATTGCAGGACTCTTCGATGATAGGTATGGGTACACAGCTGAGAGTAAAAGTTCCCACTGGGGCCCTTCTAACCCCACTCCAGGGAGGAAACTGCTGTTTAACGTTCAGATGTCGCTTTTTTTTTTTTAATTTTTCATTTATTTATGATAGTCACACACAGAGAGAGAGAGGCAGAGACATAGGCAGAGGGAGAAACAGGCTCCATGCACCGGGAGCCCGACGTGGGATTCGATCCCGGGTCTCCAGGATCGCGCCCTGGGCCAAAGGCCGGCGCCAAACCTCTGCGCCACCCAGGGATCCCCAGATGTCGCTTTTTGAGACTTCTTCTTCTTCTTCTTTTGAGACTTCTTTAGGCACACACAGGCACACACAGGCAGAGAGCTGATTTTTAATTGTGCTTTTGCAAACACAGCTCCCCAAGCCGATCCTGTTTTTAAACTTGCTTTTGTTACAGTGTAGCAGGAACGTTTTCTCCAGAAGCTTTTCGATGGTTGCATATTAATATTCTGTTGTGTCCGTGTTATGATTTACTCAGCCATTTCCGGACTGAAAGCTGTTTAGATTGTTTTCCAGTTTTCTTTATCTTATAGCAAGTATTTCTGTAGATTCCTGGATGTGCAACTGTTGTCTCAAAGGTTGTTGCATTTTATTTTTTCCTTTTTAACAACAACAGTTGGATGAATTTGCACAATACATGCTAATCTTAACTATTCAGTTCTGTACATTTTACACAGGTATATATGTGCGTGATCCCACCCAGACCAAGACATAAAACACTTCCAACACCCCAGGAGTCTCCTTTGTGTGCCCTCCCAGTCAATCCCCTACCCTAGAGATGAGGAAGGAGCTAAGCCCTCCATGAATGCTGCTCCAATTTACCTCCCATAGCAGTGTTCTGGACTGCCCATCTCCCAAAAACCTCTTCAGCACTGGGTGTTATTGACCTTTGTCTTTTTTGCCAATCCCCTTGACCTAGTGACCCCTTTGATGGGAGTGGAGCCAGACTTCTTTTTCTCCAGCAGTACCCTCTGCTTTAGAAATTCCTCCTCTGTAAATTGCCAATTCACATTTGCACATTTACTCTGGTCCCTCAAGAATTCATTCTCTTGGCCACCTGGAAGCTTGGGATGGGTCTGAGCTCCGTCCCCTTCCCGCACTCAACTTCACATTTCCAAATTCTTTACCCTGTTAGCTAAAGAATAGTTTAAGTGTCCACCCATGTTTGCTCCTGGGTACGCACCCTGCAGTGTTTTTACCCTGAAACACCTTGGCCATGTCCACTTAGCTTCTCTGGGCCTCAGTTTCACCATCTAGGAAATGGAGATAGTCACACCTTGTGGCAAGGGTGTTTAGGGACGGAAGTGAGGTTGTGACCAGCTGGGGGTATGGAGAATTTGGTGAATGGTAGCAGCTGGAAAGGTGACCAGCTCCAGCCTTTACCGGATTTTCCTAGCCCTTCTTCTGGGTTCAAAATGGAGCCCCTGGATTGGATTCCTATTGCCAAAAGGCAAAGAACGACTGGGGATCTAGAGGCTCCAAGGTCCACCGTGGTGAGGACCCCAAAGTTTACTTGAAACCAGTTTTTTCAAACCCTTGTGGTCAAAAAGGGCCTATGCTGTTCTTTAAAAAAATGTCCCAAAGAAGCTTAATGAGGTGCCTCATGTTTAAAATAAAGGAGGTGAGGGAATGTGGTCAAATCAATATGAAGCAAAAGCATAGGACATCTCTGCTGCAGGATCTCCTAGAGCCCTTAATAAAGGCTGACAGCTAGGGTGATTCTCCAAGAAGACAAGATGTGATTAAAGTGAGGTAGTTCCCAAGTGGATCTGCCCCTGGACTCCCCAGAGTAGCAGGCTTTTGCTTTCAGAGAGAACCACCTGCAAAGACTTGGGATAGGGTTAAACAAACGCCTTGACCCTATTCACAGCATCCTACCCAGGCCAGAGGGATCTTTCCAGAACACAAATCTGCCAGGCCGTTCCCTTGCCTAGAGCCCTCCCATAGTCCCCCACCACCTTCAGGATGAAATCAGACCAGAGTGGCCTTCCTTGTCCATGCCTTTGCCTCTAGGCCTACAGAAATATGTGCAGTTGTCTCTGTTTCTCAGGATGTTTTGCACCTGTTCCTCCGTTTGGAATGCTCTTCAGTCACCAGCCACCTGCCGAACTCCTATCCATCCTACAGAACCCGAATTACCTCTTTGGTGAAATTTTACCCTCACACATGCCCTCTTCCCCATCCCACCAGGCCTGCTAATTTGGTACCTCCCTCCTCTACCTTAAAACTGCCCCTTGGACAAGCCCCAAGTATCTCTCTCGGGGTAACTATCTACTTATTTCTGTCCCTGACTGGAGTCTGAAGTCCCGCAGGACAGAAACTGTGCCAAGAACAGTGCTCAGCATAGCTCAGCTCTGCTCAGCTCAGCAAGAACTGTGGGTACTTGGTAAACGTGTGTTGAATGACTGATTGCATGTCACTCTAATAGAACGTCTCCCAAACAAAAGCACAGTGATTTCATAGTAGTGGTTTGAGGATGTGACTTTCTTCTCACTGGAAGAAATTGGAAAGAATTGAAATCAATCTCACTGGACTGATTATCTAGCACCAAAAACCCAAAAAGGAAGGTAAAGCCCAGTCCCTGGTTTGACCAGAAATGGACTGCCAAAAATGCCACTGTCCCCTAGGCTCAAAGGAGGTGGCGTCCTTCAGCAGGTCCTTCTTGAGAGGAAGAAGACAGCTTCCCTTTTCCTCTCCCGACACCCTTGATGGGTAGCGTTCTCCCCACTGTCCAAGGCCTAGTATCAATGCCACCTCCTCCAAACAGCCCTCCTGGAGGCACACAGTAGGTTCTCAGCACAGGTTGGGTTTTTTTCTCCTTACTTCTCTCCTAGAGCGGATATCTGCGGTGCCCCTTTGGAAACTCCCCAGCCTCCTACAGCCTGCAGTCTGGTGGGTTCATCAGACAAGGCTTCCAGCCCACCGTGCCCAAGATGGGCACGTGGCCCCAGCTTCACCCTCTAGACTCACTCCTGGGAACCTGAATCTTGACACAAAGGCAGAGATCTCTGAAGCCAGTTCATCCTAGGCTGGAGAGCATGGCCCTAGTTCCTGCTGCCCGAACCCTTAAGCTGCCTCGTCCTGTTCCTTCTGAGGCCTGTGTTTTAGGTTGCCGCTGATTTTTCAAAGGTGCCCCCCTTCTTGCAATAGGTCTCGTGTACTATAAGTTATCCAGACTCACATTCTGTTACTTGCAACCGTGTTCCTCATCTGCAAGCCATGCTCCTCATCCGACCCAGATTGGCACCCCCCTACTCTTCTTTACATATGTTTCTTGGCACTCTAGCCTATCTAAAATTTATATTAATATTTATTGAGTGCCAGCTGTATGCCAACAACCATGCCAGGAACTTTATATGTGTCATCTCGTCTCTCCCTCACTGGGCCCCCATGATGAGAGCTTTTTATTCTCGCTTCTATGGCGAAGCTGAAGTTCAGAGAGGCTAAGGAATTTCCTTGAGGGCACACAGTCAGTTACATAGTTGTTTCCATCTCGGTCTAAAATCGTTCAATTGGCCCATTGCAAGAGACCTACAGTATAGCAGAGAGTAGCAAGGGTGGATTTGGGAAGCAGGGCCCTCTGGCTGGAGTCTTGGCTGATTCCTGCAACATTCATGTGCCAGAGCCTCCCTCTCCAGCCTGAGCTGATCAGAGCAGAGGCCACGTCTCTTCCTGTGTCTCTAGCATCAGGCATCCTTTCTTTCCAAATGAAAGGCATCTTCCTCCATCTCTGTTGAGCACTAGCATAACTGAGTAACTCTTTTTTCTAACAATTTAGATGGGACTAGCACAGCTTGGGGTTGGGGGCGGTGGCAGTGAGGCAGGTACTTAATTTTCTTGGACTTAGTTTCTCCATCTGCAAAATGGAGGTTATGAAACGCCTGATCTCAGCCTTTGACTATGAGGATCAAACAAGATGATGGGTGTGAATGAGTCTGGTAAGCTGTAAAGTCCTGCACAAACGCCCATTGTCACTATCAGCGTGACCTGCCCTGTGAGACTAGTTACCAAAGAGCTCAGCTGACCTTGGGGGCAGAGCCAGAGAGCCCAGGTCCCCTGGTCAAGGCCTCTCAGGCCAATTTTCTTCACTCCCCCAACATTCCTGAGAGATAAGGCTGCCAGGCAAGAATGCCATAATGGCTCATTGTACATGGGCGGTCGCAGCCGTCTGCAGCCCGGCGTGGGTGGTTGTGGGAGACCTTTATTGTGGTCACACAAGCCCCTCCTCCTTTGTGTTAGGGACATTCTTGAATTGAACTAGACCAGGTCTGGGACCAGAGAAGGGCTAGCACCTGTCATTAAATAGTCAACCGGGGTGAGAGCCCCGTGGGTGGGAAAGCTGTAGGTCTCTGGATGGAGAGCCCTTGACTTCTTTTTGGACCCTATGAGACCCACCCTGGGATGTCGCTGACCAGCATCAATGCCTCCTGACCATATATCACCGCTGCCAGCAATCAGCCCAAAGAAAATGTTTGAGGGGAGTCCAGAGACATACTTACTCTCTGGGCCTCCTCTGCTAGACCATTGCTGGGCATTGCTTGTCAGAAGGGAGAGAAGGGGACTAGTGATCCCCTAATTCACCAATGGGGTCCTCGCTCTGTACCTAGAATTAAGGATCCTACTCTTTCCACAGCGATGAGGCTCTTGCCAGGCTTCCTGATGGTTCTGCTTCCTTGGAGAACTGTATGGTCTTGGGTTTTGAGGGTTGCTTACAGCTCAGGCAGGTAGCATCTTGGGCAGCAGCCCAGGGAAGAGTGTTGGGCAGTGACCCCAAAGGACAGAAGAGATTGAAGATATGGAGAGGGGTCCACAGGTTCAAGAGACACTGAGGAGGTGAAAATTGGCAGGTCATGGTAACACCTTTCTGAGAAGTAAATTGGCAATAGATATAAGGAGACAAAATCTGTTGATTCCCTTCTACCCAGTTATTCCACTTCCAGGTTTATTTCAGAGTGATGATCGGAGACACAGGCAAAGACTTAGGTACAAGGATGCTCCACTCAGTGTTGCTTATAACAGCAAGCAATTGGAATCAGCTTAAACCGGCCTAGTATGTTATGGTGCATCCTTGCAACAGAATACTATTTAGCCAGTTTTAATGCTCATGATTCTGGATGAAATGAGAGACAACAGGTTGTAAACCTGTGTGTGTGGAATGAAACTGAGAAAACATGCTGAGCAAAAGAAGTCTGACGAGAGAGTACCTCCTGTGCACAATTCCATTTTTACAAAGTTCTAGAACAGGTGAGACTAATCCATAGTCAAAGACATCAGAGCAGTAGGGTTGCCTGAGTCAGGGGGTTAGGGCAATCGATGGGAAGGGCAAGTAGGGATTTGGGGAATGTGGTAAATGTTCTTTATTTTGATTGTGGTGGAAATTACACAGGTGTGTATGTTCATCAAAACTCACTGAATGGAGCAGCGTCTGTGGGATATTCTGGCAGTTTCTCGAAAATTAAACATAGCATTATCATATGATCCAGCAATTCCACTTCTAGGTAAATCTCCAGAAGAGCTGAAAACAGGGACCCAAACCAGTATTTGCACATCTATGTTCGTAGCAGCATTATTCATAGTAGTCAAAGGTAGAAACATCCAAACATCTAGCCACAGAAGAACAGGTAAACAAAATGTGCTATCTATATGGGAAAAAAAATCATTCAGCCTTAAAAAGGAATAAAATTCTGATCATAATACAATACAGATGAATCTTGAAAACTTATGCTAAGTAAAAAATGCCAGACACAAAAGGACCAGTATTGAATGATTCCACTTACATGAGGGACCAAAATCATAGAGACAGAAAGTAGGTGGTGGGTGTCAGGGTCCAGGGAAAGGGGAGAATGGGGAGTTAGTGTTTAATGGAGACAGATTTGAAGAAGATGAAAAAGTTCTGGAGATAGATGATGATGAGGGTTGCACAAGGTAAACACACTTAATGACACTGAACTGCAAAATTAAAAATGGTCGAAATGGTAAATTTTATGTTATGTATGTTTCACTACAAAAAAATTTTACCTCAACAAACCATGCACTTAAACCGGCACATTTTCTTTTAGGTAAAGTATGCCTGTATAAAAATAATTTGAATAAAAATTTAAAACAGGGACGCCCGGTGACTCAGTGGTTGGGCATCTGCCTTCAGCCCAGGGCGTGATCCTGGAGGCCCAGGATCCAGTCCCACATCGGGCTCCCTGCATGGAGCCTGCTTCTCCCTCTGCCTGTGTCTCTGCCTCTCTCTCTCTGTCTCTCATGAATAAATAAATAAAATATTTTAAAATTTTAAAACAAACACGGGTCGGAAAAATATGCTGTATGTGTAACATGATCTTAATTTTTTTATTTTTATTTATTTTATTTATTTTATTTTGTTTTTTAAATGTTTTTAAATGCCCACAGAAAAAGGACTGAAAGGAATCGAGCAAAAGATTAATTATCATCCTCTCTGGGTCTTTCCTGCATTAAACAGATATAACTCTTAACATGAAAAAAAGTGTTAATTTTAGGTAAAAGTTTGTTCCTGCGCAAATCAGCTCTTTGCCAGGCATGTGGTGAGAACACATGCCTGCATCTGAAGCATTCCCAACTCTGCACCTCTCCCACAATGCTGTTTAAATATTGCTGGCAGGTCATCCTGGTCAGGGACTCAGAGGGAGCTCCACTGTAGTTAAAAAAAAAAAAAAAAAAAAATCCTGGGATGCCTGGTTGCCTCAGCGGTTAAGCATCTGCCTTCAGCTCAGGGTGTGATCCTGGAGGCCCAGGATCGAGTCCTGTATTGGGCTCCCTACATGGGAGCCTCTGTCTCTGTGTCTCTCATGAATAAATACATAAAATCTTTAAATAAATAAATAAATAAATTCTAAGAGAATTTAAATATCAAGTCCACTCCATGACTTTCTGAGACAGACTTCTCATCCTGACATAGTGGCTCCTTTTGAGATCTAGGTCCTCATATCAGCTCCTGGGAAAGAGCTTCGCTGACTGCCCCCCTGACTGCCTACAGTGCACCCACCCCACTGTCAGCTGTATCCCACCACCTGGCCTCAGCTCTCCGCATAGCCCTCATCACTATCTTAGGTTTTTCTGGTTTCTGGTTTCTTGTTGTCTGCCTCCTTCACACGGATGGTGAGCTCCATGAGGACAGGCATCCAGCCTGGCCTGCTCACTGCTGTGTTCCCAAGACCGAGAACAGTATCTGGCACAAAGCAAGTGTTCAGTAAGCAACCTTTGAATGACTGGACTATCTGGCCACTGTGTGTTCAATACCGACTCTGTACCCGGGACTTTGAGCGTGATCTTAGGAGCTTCTCTCTTTTTTTTTTTTTTTTTTCCTTAGGAGCTTCTCAAGCCTACTCTGTGAGGTAGGTATCCTTGGTTTTGCCAATGAAGATACTGAGTCACAGAGAGGTGCTGTGGTTTACTCAAGGCCACACAGCAAGTAACCGACAGAGCATGGATTCAGGTCCTGATCTGCCAATGCCCTGCTCTTCCCTCTACTCTACCACTGATCATCTAAGATTATAGGTCAGAGGGAGGGCCAAGGAACCCTGGACAGGGAATCAGGAGCCCACAGCTTCCTCTCATCCTGATTCTGATTGACTGGGTGACCAAGAGCAACATTTCCCACTCACTAATTCATTCATTCATTCATTCATTCATTCATACATTTATTCATTTCTGTGTGGCCTTGGGCAAGTGACTTAACCTCTCTGGGCTACACTCCACACCAGCAAATGAAGATAATAGCCCTTACCTCATCTGGTGATTGTGGAATTACATGAATTAATACATGTCAAGTGTTCAGAACAGGGCCTGGATGTGTCATTTGTCAATGGTGTCCATTCCAACCCCCATGCATTGATTAAGCAGGACTCTTTTGGCTTCAAGAGACAGAAACCAACATAATTGTCTTAAGAGCAGAAGGGATGACTCAACCAGGGCCTCAAACATTGTTGGGTCCCTCCATTCCCCTCCCCTCTCCTTCTCTGCTCTCTCTCTTCTCTTTCCCTCCTCATCTCTCTCCTCTGGTGGATCCATTCTCTCAGGCCAGCTGTCTACCCCATGGCAGAACCACAGTGACCAGCTGTGCTGGACACCCATCCTTACTGCTCCATCCCCACATAGGAAGTAGACACATCCACCAGCCCATGTAGAGACTCCCAGAGAAGGACTGTGATTGTCTTGGCTTAGTCACAAGTCCTTGCCCAGACCAATTATGTGGCTGGGGGCATGGGATACAAGGACTGGTCCATCCTGAGTCACCTGTTCACAGTTGGGTCTTGGGTCTGGAAAGGACACTAGATGACCAGGAAAGTCTAACTAACCTGCTTATCTTGACCTAAGGAGGAGACAGATCTATCAACCAATAAATTCCAGATCTCAAAGCTGAACTAGTACCCATGTGAGGGATCATGAGGGCCAAAGAGCCTCAGGTCTCACCCACTCAGAGCCACTGAGGATGGTGGTCTGACCAGCTTCCCTATGGGGCACAGAGGATGGAGATGGCCAGGAGAAAGTGAGTAGCTGGATTTACTCTCCAAAGCCATGAGCCAAACGGGGCAACTCTGAGGACGGGGCATCTGGGTCAGGAAGGGCATTGGTAGAGGAGGGAAGGGAACAGTCTGTGGCTCAAAGGTGTGAGGCAGCATGGAGTAGAGGGAAAGCATGACAGTCTACCAGGAAGAGGGTTGAGGATGAACAGGTCTGCAGGGCCCCATCTCCTGGGGTCTTGGGTAGAGGTTATCCTGTAGGCAGCAAGGAGGGAGTGGGGAGGTCAGGTCGGCCTTTGGGGAGCTGATTCCAGCTAGCCTGGAGGGATGAGTTTGAGCCTCTGTGGGGTCACTTGGGTGAGAGCTGGTGTTGTCTCCACAAAGACAGTGGCTGAAGGGATGGTGAGGAGAGATCACGAATACAGAGCTGACAGGACTTGATGTGGGCAGTGAGGAGAGAAGACAGGTGCCACTCCAGGGGCAGGGAGTCCTGAGGGGACATGACCTGGCCAGGGGGATTAGAGGGGCCTGAGGGGGACAGCAGGTCTGTGAGGCTGGGCCTCAGTTTCTCTACCTGTAAAATGAGGAGTGTGGGCTGGGCTACCTCTGGGATTCATTTGCATGGGGTGTGTAGTGTGCAAGTGAGTCATACAACCCCTCGCTTTCCACTTCTACACAACCCCCTCCCAAAAGTGAGGCACCAGGGCACCTGGGGGACTCAGAGGTTGAACATCTGCCTTCGACTCAGGTCATGAACCCAGGGTCCTGGAATCAAGTCCCACATTGAGATCCCTGCAGGGAGCCTGCTTCTCCCTCTCCCTGTGTCTCTGCCTCTCTCTGTGTGTCTCTCATGAATAAATAAAATCTTAATTTAAAAAAAGTGAGGTACTGCCATCCTACATGGGGATAAAATTTTTTAGAAAGATGAGAGAACATAAAATTGGTTGGTACCTAAAATCAGTCCCACGAATTATAAACTGTTACAGTCTAGCCACTAAGCAAAATCCAGTTTTCTCAATATCAAAGCTAAAAAAGTAAAACTTTGTGCCTTACAGAGAGGGGCACCCTAATGCCCTTTGAGCCTTTGAGAGGGTTTTACTAGCAGACAATGGTTAAGAGCATGTCTTCAGGAGTCATGCAGACTTCAGTTCAGATCCTACCTCTGCCGTTTGCTAGCTCTGTGGTCCCAGACAAGTGGTCTGAGTCTCTGTTTTCTTAGGTGTAGGAGTGGGGGCGATGACAGTGTTGGCCTCTCGGATGAAATGACACAAAGCACAGGACGTCTGAGCGCAGTGCCAGGTACTCAGGGACTCTATATACGTGGTAGCTATAGTAACACGTAGGAGAGGAGGCAGCAGGGAGGTCAGGATACGTACGCTGTGTGCCCAAGCTCAGATGGGTCATTTCAGAGGAGTCTCTGGACCTGGAACTGAGATGCCCAAGGTCCTGGGGGCTGAGACCCTCATTTAATAGCTGGGGGCTCGAACCAAAAAACCCAACTGTGGGGCCCAGGGTCATGGAGGGATTGCAAGAGAGATTCTCCTTGAAGGTCTAAAGAAGGGTGCAACACAAGGGCGCCTTAGTCAGAGTCAGACTCTTGATTCCAGCTCAGGTCATGATCTCAGGGTCGTGAGATCGAGCCCTGTATTGGGCTTTACGTTGGGCATGGAGCCTGCTTAAGAGTCTTTCTCTCCCTCTCCCTCTGCTCCTCCCTCTCTCTCTATTAAAAAAAAGTGTGCAACACGAACGGGAATTATTATGAAACCCCATTTTTTAATAAGAAGCAAAACAAAGCCTCTAAAAGTTGTGGAATGACATTTTATGCTTGTAGAGGACTTTATTTTCTCAAACAGCTTTCACAACTGTGATTCATCGAGAGACTTCTTCTCGAGGAAATTTTCTTTTTAAAGGAAGGTATTCTTGGGGAGCCTGGGTGGCTCAGTCAGTGAAGTGTCTGCCTTCAGCTCACGTCATGATCCCGGGGTCCGGGGAGGGAGGCTCGCATCTGGCTCCTCCTGCACCAGCTTCTCCCTCTCCTTCAGGCCCTCTTCCCCTGCCGCCTCTCCCTTACTTGTGTTCTCACTTGCTCGGCTCTCTGTCAAATAAATAAATAAATAATCTTAAAAATAATAATAAAGTAAGGTATTCTTTTGCTGAGGACTGGGGTCAGTAGGAACACCCAGGGCGTAGAGGCTGTGTGTGCTGAAAGGAAGGCTCCTCGGCCTCCTCTCTTCCTGGGACTTCTATGAGGCGTCACCAGGGGGAGCCAAAGGGCCCCAGAGGACGTCGGTCCTGCCAGCCTGCTCAGTGACCCCATAGGGCAGAGAGGATGGGGCCAGAAGGGTGTGGGCAGCTGGATTCACTCCCCGAAACCCCACCAGATAGCCAACAAATCTTGACCCACTCCCTGGAGTGGTGTGAATTCTTGGTTAAGTGATATCTGTCTTCTTTCTATGTTTATTCATTCAACAATCATTTTTTAGGCCCCAGCTGGGAGCTGTGGCCCTGGATACAGATGGGGTGTGAGCCCCACCTTCAGGAACCCCCAGTTTGGGAAGAGGCAGACGGGAAGCCCAAGGTGAGCCAGACTCTGCTGGGGCAGCCCCCAGGTGTGGGGGCGCCCAGAGGAGGCCCTACGCCCGGCTACAGGACAGGAGTTGAGGGTGTAAGCAGAGAAGAAGGGGGGGAGCTTTGTGAAGAAGGACATGAAGGGTGCTCCCGGCAAAGGGAGGCACAAAGGTGAAGGCCAAGGGGTGTGGGAACTGGATGTCTCTGGGGCCCTGCTCCCCCGTGGTGACATGAGGCTGGCACTGCCGTGGGTGCCTTGTTAGCTACACAAAGCATTCCGGGCTTGCTTGGAAGGTGATGGGGAACCATGAAGTGTTCCCTCCCAAAGTGACAGTGGGAGTCATCCCTGAGCCTCCAATCTCCTGACTCAGTTTCCA
The DNA here is from genome assembly GCF_048418805.1 of Vulpes vulpes. NCBI lineage: Eukaryota > Metazoa > Chordata > Mammalia > Carnivora > Canidae > Vulpes > Vulpes vulpes. The sequence goes on from NC_132795.1 coordinate 52,505,704, forward strand.
GAAGCTCTGAGGTACCCCTTGCTGGAGTCCAGGCATACATGTTCTCACCCCACCAGGCAGATGCCACCATCTCCGTGGGCAGTTTTCCACCATGTCACCATCCCACATGCCCAGTGCTTTACAGTTTTTAAGGTACTTCGAGACACTGACCCCTTGATCCTCACCTTCTTCAGTGGACCTCAGCACATTCTCTTGAGCATCAGGAAAATCTCCTTCTTATACTTTGTGCCCAACTCTGGCATCTAGGATGCTTCCCTGACCTCCCCAGGAGCAGAAGTAACCACCTGTTTCTCTGCCACCACCTTTCGTGCATTTGTGGGAACTTACAAGTGTGTCCTTTCTCCATCCGTCCCCATCCCACCCTGTCTCCTGTTCCCTGGCTCCTCTGCACAGACCACGATGTCTTCCTGAAAGGAACAATATTTTGTCCATCTGCACACCTTCCTGGGGGCAGGCTGGGGACAAGAAGTTAGTATGAGTGAGAGCGGCCCCCGGATTGTGGGGACCACAGTCTGAGAAAAGCTATCACCCTGTGCCCATTCTCCCCTTGATCAAGAGGCACAGAGCCTGCTGCCATCAAGCTTGGGAGGCACCTGGCCAGGTGTGAGGTGCCCCCGATGCACAGGCACTTAAAAAAACATTGTTTCTAGTCAGGTGGAGCCCTCCAAAAGGATCTCACCCTCAAACTCACATTGCTTGCCCTTGCTACTGATGGGCAGGATAATGTGTGTTTCTAAGTGAGATTTCTCCCCCCGAAACCCAAAACCACACAATTGGGAGGAGGACAAAATAAAGCCTATAAGATAAGGGGGAGGGTCTCCCAAATTAAGCTACCAGCTAGAAGGAAATGTCTGGAGTGATGAGGCTAAGGCTTAGAGAAATCCGAGAGTAGTACCTCCTTTGCCTCTTCTTCCTGGACAGCCATAGCTGGTACCCCACGTTGGGGACCCTCTGCCTCAGCCACCAGGCCAGTGCCACGAGTTACTTGTGATGTGAAGTCAGATTGGGAGTATGGGTGGCTGGACACAGATTTAACTTTCCAGAACTGCAGTGATTATCTACAGAAGGCCATGTGAGTGTGTGTGCAGGAATGTGCATCTGTGAGGATGTGTATGACTGTGTGTGTGTATGTGTGAGCATGTGTCTGTATGCCTGAGGGTGTGTGTTGGGGGTGTGTGTGTGAGAGCATGTGTCTGTATGCCTGAGGGTGTGTTGGGGGGTGTGTGAGAGCATGTGTCTGTGTGCCTGATGGGGTGTGTTGGGAGGGGAGTGTGTGTGTGTGTGTGTGTGTGTGTGTGTGTGTGTGTTGGGGGCAGGGAAGGGAGCTGGGGTGGAAAGGAAAGCTAGGCGCAGACCCAGGCGGGCAGAAGGGACAAAAAGAGGAAAGTCTTGTCTTTGAGTCGGGCCTGGAGAGCAGAAGAAAAAAGGAGCTCTTATTGGTGGTTGTCAAGGAGATGGGCCTTGGGGTTTGCTGAACTTTCTTCCCTTAAAGCGTCCTGCCTGGGGCTGAGAGGGGCCATTTATTTCCAGCTGTGCCTCCCGGGCAGGGGTCTGGGTCCAGGCCCAAAGGCCGACTGGTGTCAGGTGTAGATCCCAGGCCAGGCCAGAGCAGCGCTGGGGTGGAAGGACTGTGATGCTCCTCCGGCTCCCAGCCCATCACCTGCCTACCTGGCGCTGTCCTGTGGAGCCCCCCGCCCTGAATACTCAGGGCATCGAACTTGGCTGGCTAAGAGGTCAGCCGGCAGATGGGCTGCCCTGGCCAGGACTGACTGCTAAGTGGCATCGTCCCTCAGGGAGCTTTCCAGATAGATGCCGATCCTGGGGCTGTCCTCTGACAAGCACACTTAAGAGCCATTGTCTTTTGGGGAGTGGTAAAAAAAAGTTCATTCGTTTTGAATTTCTGTTTTCTTTTTTTAATTAAAGATTTTATTTATTTATTAATGAGAGACATACAGAGAGAGGCAGAGACACGTGCAGAGGGAGAAGCAGGCTCCATGCTGCGAGCCGATGCGGGTCTCAATCCTGGGACTCCGGGGTCACGCCCTAAGCCAAAGGCAGGCGCTAAACCACTGAGCCACCCAGGGACCCCCTGAACTTCTGTTTTTAATCCATCCTCATGATCTCTTCTTTTCTGGCCCGTCCACCGCTGCATCGCCCCGCTGGGCACACAGTAGGGCCTCAACCAGCATTTACCGGCTGCATGAGGGCACACTTCTGCTTTGAGCGGCTCCATTTCTTTGGCTCCAAGTGGATGTCTCCGGGCCTGTCTCGACCTCCGAGGGCGGGTGGGCAGGCTCCCCCCTCTCCCCGGAGCGTGCGAGCCGGGGCGGGGGCGGTGGGAGCGCTGCCCCCCCAGGGGCGGTCGCCCTCGACGACGGGGGCACAGGGGTGGGCGCGGGGGTCGAGGGAGGGAGCAGCCTCGGAGCGAGCCCCAGCCGAGCGGAGACCGCGCACCCCGCGGCCGCAGCAGGCGCCCCGGCCCCCACCCCGCAACCTGCCGCCCGCCCCGAGGGGAGGGGGCGCCCCCGACGCCCGCCCCGCCCCCGCGGGGGGGCCGGCGCCCATTGGCCGGCGGCGCGCGGAGCCCCGCCCCCGGCAGGCGCGGGCCAATGAGAGCGCGGCTGTCAGCTCGTCAGCCGCGCCGGCTCGGAGGCTGGGAGCCCGAGCGGTGGCCGAGGAGCCAGCAGCCAGGAGCGCTCGGCGAGCGGCGGGTCGGAGGGGTCCCCGCGCCCCGCACGCCCGCACGCCCGGCCGGCCCGGCGAGGCTCGCAGCGAGCATGGGCGCGGCGGCCGTGCGCTGGCACTTGTGCGTGCTGCTCGCCCTGGGCGCGCGCGGGCGGCTGGCGGGGGGCAGCGGGCTCCCAGGTAAGCCCGGGGGCGGCGGGCGGCGGGCGGCGGGCGGCGGGCTCCGGGGTGGGGGGCCCGGCCCGCGCCGTCGAGGGGGCTGCAGCCCGCGCAGCCCCGCGCCCGCCCCGCCTCTTTGCAAAGTAACTTCTGCGGCCGCGCCGGGCGCCCCCTCCCCGAAGCCTGGCGGCCGGGGGCTCCGGGCTCCCCGCGGGGCCGCCGCGGGGGCGGGACGGGCTGGGGCCCCGGGGGGAGGGAGGGCGAGGCGGGAGGAAGAAAGGGAGCGCGACGGCCGGCGGAGGGGAGCCCCGGCGCTCGGACCGCGGGCGGGCGGGAGTGGGGACCCCGGAGCCCGACGGGCGCTCCCCCAGGGGAGAGGGGCGCGCGGGCCGAAGGAGGCCCGGAGGGAGACCGGGGGGAGGTGAGCGGGGGAGGGGGCGAAGGCCTGACCTAGAGGGAAAGGGGATGAAGGGGGTGGTGGATGGAGGGACGGACGGACAGAAGGAGGCACGGAGGGAACACACAAAAGGACACAGAAAGAATCCCAGAGAAAGACAGACGCGAGAGTAGGGAGGAGACCAGGAGACCGGAGGGAAGGAGGGACCCCAAGGGACAGAAGGAGGCAAATGGGCCGCTGGGAGGAGGAGAAGATAAAGGGAGATGTGAGGGACGTGCTAAGGGATGGGAAGGAAGAGAGAGGAGAGATGGAGGCGAGGGACGGCAGAGAAAGAGACCAGAGGACTGGGGCGGGGGGGGGGGGGGGGGGGAAGCAAGACAGACAGAGGGGAAAGACAGAAGGGGGACATGGCTGGCAAGCGAAGGGCAGACACCAGACGCGTCAGACAGGAATTGAGGAAGGGGGACAGAAAGACTTGACACAGAGGAAGGAGATGGCTGGGAACCAGAGTGAGGGGAGACCAGACTTGGGACACAGGGCAGGAGGCCCAGGAGAGGGGGGACAGAAGGCGCTGAAGGAGGATCAGGGATTTGGGATCCAGAGCATTCAGCCATGGGTTGGGGCAGACAGCAGAGGCTAGCAGAGCAGCCAGGGGCCCCAGGATTTCACAGGGAGCTCCCCAGCACCTACTCCTTCCCCTCCCACTCTGGCTGTCTGGAAGGGGTGCTCTCACAAGGCTGAAAGCACAGTCCCACAGCTTTGAGGAGCTTCCTCCCTCTCTCCCCTAAGAGGGTATGTGTGTGGGGGGGGTGACCTGCCTGCTTCTGCTCTGCTCTCCTTGGCTTTCTCTGGACACCCCCCCACCCCGCCCGCCCCAGCTTCCATGCTGGGCTCCCTGAAGTCTGTGTTTGGTGGCACAGGAATCTATTCCTGGGAGTCACACCCTGAATGAGAATGCCAGGCCATTTAAACTGTTCTTCGGCAGTTGGAGGCCGAGGAAGCTGGGTCCTGTAGCCCACAGCCCCCACCACATCTGTAGGTGTTTCTCTTGGACCTTAGGATCCCTCACCCCTGTTTGGCTGTTTCTGTATATGCCTCTCTCCACTTCTCTATCCCTCCTCTGTGTCGGTCTCTGTGTCCCACCCCCTGAAAGCCTTGTGCTGTGAAACAAACCAAAGTCAAAGCAAGCCCCAGGGACATGACTGGAGGGCTGGGCTGCCCTCTGTAGGGGGTCCCCAGCCCTGGGCAGAGAGCAAGGCCAGCCATGGGCACAAATGGCCTGTGGCTCCCCTCCCTCTCCCCAGCCCTCAAGTAAAGATGTAAAGACATGTTTAAAAGATGTGCTGGGAGGTGTCCCACACCCCCTCACACACCAGCCCCTTGGCTAACATTCATCCATTTCCCTCCCCACGAGGATACCTGCCTAGGTCAGAGATTAGGGATATGGTGCAAAAGGGGCTCCAGGACCCCAGGCAATATCCCTCCCCTCATTTCTGTGCACTGACCCTTGGGATGTGCATTCGTAGTGCATTCCCCCTGCTGGTCCTATCTCAGAAGTGGCCCCCGGGCCTCCCCACTGGAGGACGCAGATTGGCCCTCCCTGGCCTCTAGCTTCCTGCCCTCAAGGTTTTGCTACCCCTGCGGGGGGGGGGGGGGGTGTCCAGTTGTTGTCAAGTCCCCAGAAGGGGATGTTCTGCTGGCCTGATGTTCCTGCTGACCCCTGGCCATTTGAGGGCTGGCTCTGGCCCCCTTGCTCCTGTTCCTTTAGGCAGCTGTAGAGGATGGGCTGCTGACCTGAGCAGATACAACCACCCTGAAGAGTGACACCACCTGCTGTGTGTGCATGTGTGTGCATGCGTGCATCTGTGGGGACGTGTTGCTGTTGTGCTTCCTGTTGATACCTCTCTTCCTTTGAGGGGCTGGAGTATTAGGGACTTAGAGGGGAGCCTTGTTCCCTTAAAGAGGCCCTCACAGATTTAGAACCCCGGTGCCAGCCAGGGGAGTAATTCAGAACAGACAGTCTGGAGAACCAGATAGTCTAGAGTAAGGCTGGAGCCATGAAGAGAGAAGGTCACTCCTGGACTTCCTCAGGCCTGCCCCTGGGTTATTGCCCTTGGGGTGGCTGCTGAGGGTTCCTGGTGTGTGCTCGCTCCGGCAGCACATAGACTAAAAAAAAAAATGGGTTCCTGGTGCTGCCTTGCTGGGTCCTTCTATCTGTCTGTCATCCATCTGGATCTTATTCATGGCCAACTGGAAGTAACATGGCACATAGAAAGCTCTGGATCTGAGCTCCAGTCTCTGCCCCTAATGAACTACTACTGATCTACAACAGACCTCTCTGGGCTTCAATTTTCTCATCTGTAACCCATATTATAACTAAGGTTCTTCTGGCTGTGCTATCCTGTGTCCTGAGGGTCCTTTTTCCTGTTTGAGCTCTGTGCTATGTAGGAGAGAGAGAGAGAGAGAGAGAGAGAGAATGAGATGGGTGTAGAGCCAGATACACAGAACCTATTGTGCATTACTTTGGCCAACAGCTATTCCAGCCCGAAGATGTATATGTGTATGTTGGGGTGGGAGGTGGGGAGTGCCAGGAGCCTTCAAAACATAGACTGAAATTGAATTTGGAAGTTGGGATCTCAGAACCAGGTCCTAGTTTTCCGAGGTGGAGAGGAGAGAAGATGGGGAGGTCAGAACCATGGGTGAGCCAGGTCTGCCCCACTGAGGGTGTGGTTCCCCTGTTGGCTGATGCACTCTAGGGTGTGGAAGCTAGGTGAAGAATCCTCTATTTCCATAGCCTTGGGGCTGAGTGGGGTCAGATCACCCCTCCTCCCTGGGCCTCCTGGCTTGGCCTCTACTCACCGCTCCATTCTAGGCTTGGTTCCCTCCTCCCCCCGCCCCGGCCCCATAACCCGAAGGGGATAGCTTTAAATTCCTCCAAAGCTCTTCTGGCTCTGAATTCTAGAATAAGGAGAGTGGAGAAGGGATGGAGTGGTGCTTGTGAGGAGAGCAAAACATACAGAGAGGCTTTCCTGGCAGTGCTCCTAAGCCTTGGTTTTGTCATCTTTCCAGCAGGAGTAATAGATTGACTTAATGGGACTGTCATGAAAATAAATGGGAGCCAGCATTTAGGTAGCATTGCATTTGGCACAGAGTAGCTGCCCCCCAAATGCTGCCAGTCACCACTCGTCATGCCAGATTGTTGTATGCTGGCTATTACTATTGATTACCCCAGCAATCAGTGGAAGGTTGGGGGGGTGGGGCAGAAGGAGCTCCCTGTCCCCAGCCATCACTACCTGCCACCCAGGCCACAACTCACCAGTTGTTTCCCCCACCCCTCCAGGGCCAGTCGACGTGGATGAGTGCTCGGAGGGCACAGATGACTGCCACATTGATGCCATCTGCCAGAACACGCCCAAGTCCTACAAATGCCTCTGCAAGCCGGGCTATAAAGGGGAAGGCAGGCAGTGTGAAGGTAAGCCCAGCCCAACCCTCCTGGCCAGACCCTGTGGCTGCCACGGCCACCATGTGTGGCTGATACCCGCCCGGTGGTGTGCCAGCAGGGGCTGAGTCTCCAGCACCCCCACCCCCTGGGTGCCAGCAGCACAGGCCTCACTTGGCCTTGGGAGGGAGGCCATAGGCTTCTTGGGAACTTGAGCTGCTTCTCTGGAGGGAGGAGTTTGGAGTCCTGGGGTACTTAACTCACCCTGGACTTGAAACTTCTGCTTTAAATAAGATGAGGTACTGAATGATATGTTCGTCCTTCTGTCCCTGACTGAGTATGTGTGGGGTAAAGGCCTGGGATAACCCCCCACCAGGTTCCTAACTTCATAACCAGCAAAACCACCCCATGCGGCCTGTAGCTTCCCCAAGGGACCTGCTTAGTAGCCAGCCACAGCATTTGTGGGCTGGCTCAGGTATGAGACCTCGGGCAAAGACATAGATCTGTGCTGTGTCCATCTATCTGTCCAGCCTTTCTTTTCTGCACCTGGGGTATCAGTTTGATTGCCTGGCACTGGAAACTGCCTCCCCTGCATGCTGAATGTCAGAGACAGACAAGCAGCCTTGGCTGACTTTGGAGCCAGGACTCTCCAAACCGGTTGGAACTCATGGGAGCATCTGTCAGGGAGGGTCTGTGTAGCCATTCTGTGTGGTTCTGGGGCAGCCCATCGTTAGGGAACTGGGAACAGCTCTCTCCATGACCCACATGTACACCCAGATGAGAATCCTTGATCCAAATCTTCCCTGTCTATCCCCACTTTACAGATGAGGAAACTGTGGCCCAGAGAGAAACAAGCCCCCAGGTCCCACAGAGCATGGCGAGTACTAAGCCCCAGGTCTCTGGATTCCCACTCCATGGCTCCCTAGCATCTCATTTTCTTTTCTCCAAGCCCTGCCAGCTTACTTCTGCAAAGCATGACATTCGTAATAGGAAAGTGACCCACGGGGCACCTGGGTGGCTCAGTCTTTTGAGTGTCTGCCTTTGGCTCAGGTCAGGATCCCAGGGTCCTGTAATGGAGCCTCACACTGGGCTCCTTGCTCAGTGGGGAGTCTTCTACTTCTTCTCCCTATACCCCCACTCTTCTTGTGCTTTCTCTCTCTCTCTCAAATAAATAAATAAAATCTTAAAAAAAAAAAAAGCAACCCATGTGAGTAAGATGGGTGCCCGTCCCTTCTGTATAAGGCTTTGCAGGAGCTGGAGCTTTGTGGGAGATGCAGCCTTGCCTCCTTGGAATGCTGACATTATTCATCCGTCTCACTTGTTGGGTGTCTACTTAAGGCTGAGTGCCGGGCAAATGGCAATATTCCAGATCATGCCTGGTTTGGCCACATCTCTGGCCTTGCTTAGGGCCCAGAAGCCTGAGTGGCGAGCTGGTGCCTACCCACAGACCTCTGGAAGGAGGCCAGGCTGGAGACAGGCAGAGCAGGTCATGAGCAAGAAGCCTGGTGGCCCGGGCTGGCCCCCTGCTTGCAGGGCCTGGAGGTTCCAAGTGGCACATGTGAGGCTCTACGTGACCACTTTCTGACCCTCTGCTCCTGCTCCAGGCCCAGTGCTCAGGCAAGGGAGGGCCGAGGGCAACCCTTTTTCTCTGCTTGTTTAAACCACTGACCCAATCTGCTCCTCCTCTAGCCCAGCTCCTTAGGTTCCCCTCCTGCTGTCCCCAGACCTGGGGACTTTGTCTCCTGCCAGTTTCCCTGAAATCCTTCAGAGTTCAGCTTTAGCTCCCCACTCTGTTTGAGCCCAGTTGGGAGTCAGACTCACTGGCTCAGTTAAGGATGACAGAAGAGGAGGCTTGTAAATGTGCCTCTGGAACTGCCAGGGCCCTCCCTGTCTCTCTAGCCTGGCTCTTGCCTCTGTCTCTCACCTCCTAAAACCCTGGATCATGCTTGTGTCCTGGCCACACATCCACACACCAGGCTGTTCCATGTTTCTGAGCCCCAGCTCAGGTCTTCCGCTTACCAGGAGCTGCTTTTCCATCCTTTGTGTCCTGGCTAATTCCTAATAAGGCTTTAGATTTGCCTCCTCTGGGAAGCCTTCCTTGACACCTCCACTTCTACACAATTACACACACACACACATACACACACACAGCCACATTAAGTATCTACTCTGATCTCAGAAGCTTCTGGATTTTTCTCCATCACAGGGCTTCTATTTTTTTTAAAGATTTATTTATTTATTGGGCGCGGAGGAGCAGAGGGAGAGAGAATTTCAGGCAGACTATGCTGAGTGCAGAGCTCAATGGGGACCCTTAGAGATCAAGATCTGAGCTGAAACCAAGAGTCAGACACTTTTTTTTTTTTAAGATTTTATTTATCTACCTATGAGAGACACAGAGAGAGGGGCACAGACACAGGCAGAGGGAGAAGCAGGCTCCACGCAGGGAGCCCGATGTGGGACTCGATCCTATGTACCCAGGATCACACCCTGGGCCCATGACAGCACTAAACCACTGAGCCACCTGGGCTGCCCAAGAGTCAGACACTTAACCGACTGAGCCACCAAAGTGCCTGGGCACTTTTTTTTTTTTTAAGATTTATTTATTTATTTTAGAGGGAGAGCATAAGCGGGAGGGGCAGAGAGAGAAAAAGAATCTCAAGCAGACTTGTTGCTGAGCAGAGCCCAACGTGGGGCTTGATCTCATGACACCGAGATCACAACCTTAGCAGAAACCAGGAGTGAGACGTCTAACCAACCGTACCCCCCAGGCGCCCTCTTCATAGCACTTCTGACTTTGGATGATAATTATGCGTCTTGTTCTCCCGCTGACCCATGAGCTCATTTATTGAGAGTTGGCCATGGACTCAGCATGGGGGTCCACCACACTGAAACTATCAAACTCGAGGCCACTGGGAGCCCCTAGATTGCCTTTCAGGCTTGTCCCCATACGCCCGACTCCTGGGGCAGAGCCCGGCGTGAGTGTGGGTGTGCAGAAAATGTTTAGTCTGAGTTGGCTCTCATTTGCCCAGACTGGAGTTCCCATGAGATGAGGAGCCCCAGAGATTGAAGCTGCCCACAGGGGGGCTGCGCAGGCGGCAGGGAAGCATAGAGTGCTGGGTCCGGGTGAGGACTCGGCTCTTGTCGTGGCATCATCGCCACCCTGTCTCATGAGAGAGGAAAGCAAGAACGGACCTAGCCGCCACATGGGAGTCTGGGTTGCAGCCCACCTCTGATGTGAAAGTCTAGGTGCTCATTTGCCCCCCTGAGTCTCAGTTTCCCCTTTAGTTATATGGGCTGAAAATACCCGCCATCAGAAGCCATCCTGAAGACTGAAAGAAATGCAGTGTGGCGAGCCGCAGGCCTGCCAGTCACAGTGCCTGGCTCGCGAGGGGCACCCAGTGTACAGGATGCACTTAGGACACAGACGACAGTGCCATTACTGTCACTGTCACCATCTCCGTCATCTGGTCTCACCTCCTCTCACAGTGGCCGCAGGTGGTGAGAGGCAGTGTGAACAGACTCACTTAATGACATCTTGAACCATGGTGAAGACCTTTGAAAATGGTTCAGTGCCGCCTGCCTCGGAGGTGATAAAGCTGGTGCAACCTTGCCCTTCCCCTCACAGGTCTTTGGATCAGGGTTGGCCTGCATGAGCTGAAATGATATATCAGTAGAAATTTTTAATGAACAGGGTCCTATGGGTGGTAAGTCGGTCCCTATGGACTTGTCCTAGTAACAGTATGGAGACAAGTGGTCAAGAACTGAGACCATTTGGCCACTCACTCCCTAAACCCTTTGTGAGTGCCAACGGGTTTTCTGGAGACCTGAGTGGACACTGTCCCACTTGCCCTGAGGTTTTCTTACCCTTGAGAATAGTCATCAGTCAGAATTGGTGGAGGCAGCTGGAGTGTTCTCCCATGAGCCATCAGACCCTCCACCAGCTTCCCCAAGAGGACCATGCAGAGATTTCTGGGGGCTTTGAAACCTGGAGGGGCTGGCAGATCACATGCAGTGGTGGCCTGAGGGAGCTTGGAGATCATCCAGATGTTCATTCTCTTCCTTGGTGTTACAGATGGGAAAATGGAGGCCTGAGGAGGTGAGGGTCTTGCCTGAGTTGGGACCAGAGTCCAGGTTTGGTGGGCCTTGCTTCTCACACTGCATTCTGCAAGTGGCTATTGCTACCTGTGGTTCTCTTCTCTGAGAAGAGGGATAGACAGTCAATATGCAGTTGCGCACAGTGGTTAAAGCATGGACTTTGGAGTCAGGTGTCTTGGGTTTGAATCCTGCCTGTGTAGCCTGGCCAAGTGACTCGACTCCATTTGTTTGCTTATATAGTAGAGGTAACAATAATGTCTACTTCACAGAGACGGTATGAGCACCAAATGAGGTAATGTGCATAAAGCATTTGAATGTAGCTCGGTATGTAGGACACACTGTGTGAGCTTTACCTGCTGTTCTTGTGATGATGGTGATGATGGTGATGGTGGTGATATTGAGGATGAGGACGAGGATGTTGCTGTTGATGATGGTGATGTTGAGGATGAGGATGAGGATGCTGATGACCATATTGGTGATGACGATGGTAATAATGATGATGGTGGTGATGATTAATCATCATCATCATGGTGATGGCTTTGATGCTCATGATAATGTTAATGTTGATGATCATAATGCCGTTCAGTATATGAAAAAGGGTGAACCTTTGTCTTTTTCCAACAGTTGCCAGGATCTTAAGTGGCTGAGAAATGGGCTATTCTGGCTCACAGACTATTTAGATGAGCCATATGCATATGTCCATATCCCCAGAGATGTATGGACATGTGTGCCATTCACAAATGACCATTTACTAAGAATGGGCAATAAAAATTACAAGTGACAGAAGGCTCTCCTTTGTTCCACTGAACCTACTGAAGGGCTGGCAAAGAGGCTGCCACATTTTGCCAGAGCAGACACCAGTAATTGATCACAGCCCCCTCCAGACAGCAAGCTCCACTTTAGATGAAACCTGTCTCCTTCCCTGGGGCCTTTCTTCACAGGTGCTGAGCTGGTATGGGGCTGTGCAAGGTCTGGGGTGGGAGTCTTGGGGAAATGAGCACCCTATCCTACAGACCTGATAGACTTGCTGTTTACTGCGATAAGCACAGAGGATGGATTCTCAGCAACACGTGCTCAGAGAACGTGGCTTCCACAATCTCACTAGTTCTTCACGGCCAATGGACCCAGGTTATGGGAAGCCCTGTGTGGGGCCGACTGAAGCTCTTAGACCCTTCACTGCTTCACCCTGAGGCTGCTGTTGGTCATGAAAACCCCTTTAGCAAACCTAGCATCTTAGGCAGCCTGTCCCCCTCCCCTATTCCAAGGACAGTTTCTTGCCAGCCTTCAGGGCCATCTTGCCATGTGGCCAGTGCATGTGTGACGATGACCAGGCTTCCACATGCTCAGCCACATTGCAGCCATGCGGAGAGCAGCCCTGGAGCCCTGGCTGGTCTGCTGAACGCTGGCAGGGGGCTTGCTATAGCCAGGCTGAGGTGCCTCAGATGGTTCAGAAAGGCCCTGGGCAAGGCTGAGGATAAATCCGTGTTTTCTTGATGATTTGCATCTTGACAGAATCTGAAGAAACTCTAGGCACACTCCTGATGTGCACAGTTGGAAGGGGCTTGAGGGGGCCTCCAGGGTAGCCTCCATGTTTTACAGATGACCAGTTCTCTCTGTTGCCCCCCACCCCCAGACCCATACACACCTCCGCTTTGGTCCATGTTACCCTGCATTGATGTTTCCCTGTGTCTCCTCCTGGAATGTGGGCCCTGCAAGGGCAGCGTCTGTGACCTGTTCCGCTCTATTCCCTGGAAGCCAGTACCAGGCTTGGCATGGAACTTGGAAGGCATCTGTTGAGTGAGAGGGTAGATGGATGAGTTCCAGCAGTCACCTCCTCCAGGAAGACTTCCCTGCTGCCCATGTCACCTGTGAGCATCCCTCCTTCAGAGCGCCTATGACACTTGGTTGCAATGACCCATGTGACTTCATTTAGGGCTGGCTCCAGAGCTAGTGTTGGTGGACAGTGAGTGACCATTATAAATCCCAGGGATAGCAGGAAAGGCCTCCCAGAGCCTCTGAATTCTGGAGGTTTCATAGGTGAGGAAGCTGAGGCCTGACAAGGGAAGAGGCTAACCTGAGGACATCTGTTGTGGACCAGTGGCAGGATAAGGTTGGGGCAACTGGACCCAGGGAGGTCAGGCTAAGCCAGGTCACCCAGCTGAGAAGCAGCAGGGCCTGGATCCAACCTCAGGCAGCCATGGGGTCCCAACCATGGGCTAGACCCCCAGCAGCCTGTCTGAACAAAGTGAGAAGAGCTCCTTAGCTAGGAGTCATAGAGAAGGTTGCGGAGACCCTTCCCTTTATTCACATCCCCCCGTTGCCGCCACAAGCTCATCTGAGCCAGGCCCTGTCAATGTGAGGATCAAAGCACACCACCCACCCATATAGCTGAGAAAGGACATCCCTTGGGCTGAGCCCAAGGCACTCAGCTAATCATATTGAACTGCTCATTCTCACTCAACCCTTCCCTCCCTGACCACACCGTAGCATCACTCATTTTTGGGTTCCTCAAACTTGCCAGCTCTTTCCTACCCCAGGACCTTTGCACATTCTGTTGCCCCTGCCTCTTTTCATTAGGCTAAGCCTATGCATCCCCCAGCTCACCAGACCCCTGTGCTGGCCTCCTGGTCTGAATTAGTTGGGCCTGTTTATGCTCCTTCTGCTAAGGGGGCAGGTCAAGGGCAAGGAGGGGGCATTTCATCCCTTTTAAATGCTTCAACTCATTTAACCTTAATTGCTTTGTTTTCATAGACATTTACTAAGGAAAAGGACCAAATTATAGCTTGAATTGGGTCTTACTAATCTTAATTAAAAGCTCTCGTTTATAATCAGGACCAGGCCCCAAACGAGGAGCAAACCGCCCTCAAATGGCTTGTTTAAATAACTAAGACCCTCTTGATAATCACTGTTTAGTCTGAACCAGCAGTGCACATCACCCCTTCTATGTGTACTTAATTTTTTAGACTATTTATTCAAGTCGTTTATTCCACTTGCAAGTTCCAACTCGGGCCTTTTCCAGAATGCTATAATTAAAACTCTTGGGGGAAATAACTTTTTTGTTTTGGCCACAGAATATCAAATACATTATTATTTTCCCCTTTTCTGTGTGAGAAGAGGAAAAAATGACAACCTATGGGCATCAGAGATCACAAAATTAGCATGTATGTGATGAATGTAAATAGCCACTTCCTGAATTTTATATCCCCAGCGTCTACTTGTCAGTCACTGAAGTCAGGTAGATTACAGGGCATGCGATTAGGCATTTTAACAAAACTCCTAATAACACACCCCGCAATCCGTTTAGTTTAACGTCAGAAGAAAAAATCTTAAAACCAATTGGCCTTCTTAGAGAATACTATCTATGACCTTATTAAATCATTTTCCTCATCATTATTGCACGGTTTATTGAAACTCCAGATAAAATTCTGCTTTTTGGGAGGCCAGGAAAGGCAGTAGGAGGTGGGCTGGAGGGGGGGGGGACGGTGGAGGGAAATTCTTCTTCAAGTCTTAAAACATGCAATTATGCATGCTAACGTGTGCCCCACTGAAGATGAAAGCGCTCTAGTCCAGCAGACCAGCAGGCAGGAAGAAGTCAGATGTGACTTAAAATTCCAAGTTGCTGTCAGCTAGCAATTAGATGGCATTGCTTGCAACTGGTCCCCACTCTGCTGCAGAGTTTGGGCCTCTGCAGAGCCCATGTCCATTTTTAGAAAGAAAAATGGAAATGTCATAATGCTGGCGTTTAAGCATTGGAGGCAAGGCCGCCTCCCTGAGCCTTAGTTTACCCATCTGTAAAATGCATCTGCTAGGCTAGATTCAGTTTGGTATTGAGAATGTTTGCTGAGCACCTACTCTGTGCCAGGCTTGGAGCTGAGGCCGAGACATGTTTTCCCAACCTCACTGGTCATTGGGAGAGTCGGACCGAGAGAGATGTGAACATAACACAAGTGGGAAGGGCAATGATGGAAACCCAGAACCAGACTGAGGGTAAAGAAGAAAGAGTACAGCTCTCTGCCTTGGGAGGGAAGAAACCAGAGAGGCTCTCCAGAGAGGCGTTTTCCAGGCTAGGTTAGGGAGGCAGACCTTCCTTCCAGCTCTGATGGCCCATGAAGGCATCTGTAGTGTGAATGCTGAGGTCTTCTGGGGGCTCAGTTGACTCCGTGAGCCCAGTAAGTGACCTAACCTTCCAGAGGCCTGGTTCCTTATCCAGGCAGTCAGAGCAATGGCACCTGCTTGCCAACCACCAAGGAGGAAAGTGCGCTGAAGGTATCCAAGAGCCTGCATGTAGTACTTTCTGTTTCCTCTAAACCCCATTTCTGGGATGCCTGGGTGGTTCAGTGGTTGAGCATCTGCTTTTGGTTCAGGGCATGATCCCAGGGTCCTGGGATCGAGTCCTGCATTGGGCTCCCCACAGGGAGCCTGCTTCTCCCTCTGCCTGTTTCTGTGTGTGTGTCTCATGAATAAATAAATAAAATCTTTAATTCCTCATTTCTCCTACGGTTAGAGGGTCTCTCCCCTGCCCCCACCGCCCTCAGCCCCCCACCCCCTCCCCTGGGGCACAGGCCCCTCTCTGCCCCTTCCTCTGGGCTCTCTCTCCTCCTCTTGGCCGCTTCTTATTACAGTGGCTGTATTTGTTTTTCCATCTAAGGAATGCTAACCAGAAAAAACCATTATTTCTAAGAAAATAAACTGCGGGCCTGTTGGCCTTTGGATGCTACTGAAAGGGATGGCGGCCTTCCCCCAAGGCCTTGAGACAAAGAGGGCCAGAGGGCTTGTGTGTGCGGGCAAGGTCACGGGGCCTCGGCTCTGAGGAGGTCCTCCAGATGGGCTAGGGCTGCAGTCCTGGGAGGAGAGAGTTTTAAGACCCCAGGCGGCCAGCTTGGACTCTGGCCTGGCTAATAACAGCTCTGGGAGTGATCACTCCCTCCTCCCTCTCAGAGCTCCAGGATGTACTCCTTGCTCCAGGAGCCACCTTCCTCCTGTCTGGGCCTCCTGCCCCTTGTGCCAGGGAGAGTAGAGCTAGGCGTGGGTCCGAGGAGAACTAGGTGCCAGCCCCACATGACCTGGGGCAGGTCCGAGGACCCATTAGGCCCTAGTGGATGATTGCAAAGTTGACGCCTAGAGCTAGGAGATCCCAGGTCCCTTTGGCCCCTCGTGGTGGACAGCTTTTTTCAGCATGCTCCTTGCCATGATGGCGCCTAATGCTGGATTAGTCTCTGGGGGTGGCAGATGGGTTCAGGTTGGACTGTTGGTCACCTGTCTCTTCCCACTGGCAGCCCCGTAGACAGGCCTGGGCCTGGCTGATGTGTTGGCAGGGGAGTGCTCCTATATGAGCTGAGTTGATCTGTGTCTGGGTCCTTGTTGTCCATTGGTTTGGTACTCCTTGTGGCTGGGGTCTGGGCTGAGGGTGAGGAGCCAGCCTGGGGAAAGCGTTGGTCTAGGAGCAAAGAGGGCAGGGGGGCAGCTTGATGCTCAGCATGGACTGTGGGCCTTGACTTCTTGGGTCACTGAGACTGGGAAATTCTCCAGAGGACTGTGTCAAGGTTGGGAGGGCAGAGCCTGGAACGAGCCTGCCTGCATTCCAATATGGGCTTTGCCACCTACTAGCTGCGGGAGCTCTGAGCTCTCTGAGCATTGGTTTCTTTTTCTGTGACAGGGGAAGTTGTTAAGCCTTCCTGCTTGGGCTCTGGTTAGGAGTAAGCCACTTGCAACTGAGATGGTGTCTGGGGGGAGTTGCCACGGCCGTTGCTGTTTATGTTGGACAGAAACTGCAACTGGGGGTTTGGGGAGAAAGAAGGAAGGCTGACTGCATCCGGCCCACTCAGGCCTGCCCACTGCCTGAGCCCACGGGGCCTCCTTGAGGTCTTGGGTTCAAGCTACTGTCAGCTCGAGACTTGCTGATAAGATTAGCACCTCAGTTCCCCTGTCTGGGCTTGGTTACCCCTTATAAAACCCAGTGGGGGCTTCAGAGGAGCTCTTGGGGTACCAGCTTACCCATTCTGTGGGGCAGCTCAGGCTCTCTGGCAGCTGCATGCCTCTGATTGCCCTCCTGTTGAGTTCAGAGGTGGTTGGGCCTGGGCAGCAGCCCCCCAGAGCTTGCAGTTTGGTGGTTTGGGGCTTCTCCGCTGCCTTTTGCTAAGAGGATAGAAGAATGAATGTGCCTGTAATTAATTGGCAGTGTGTGTGTGGGGGGGTGTCTCAACTCTGAGCTGGCAGCCAGGGGCACCTCCTCCCTTCCATCTAGAACATTCTCACAGATCAGCTTTCCCTTGACCAGGTTGCTTTGATGTCGTCAGGCTTGATGTCAGAGCTTGGGAAACAGCCTCCAACAAAAAGGTTCCAGGTGTTTTTGAGGGAGAAAGGGAATAATCAACTGGTCTTTGTCCTTTGGTTTGGTAGGAAAGTTCCACCTGGATCTTGTGAGCCACACGCTCACTGTGAGCACACACTGGGCAGGTGGCATTTGAGGTCAATTCAGAATGA
The DNA here is from genome assembly GCF_048418805.1 of Vulpes vulpes. Lineage (NCBI taxonomy): Eukaryota > Metazoa > Chordata > Mammalia > Carnivora > Canidae > Vulpes > Vulpes vulpes. The sequence goes on from NC_132795.1 coordinate 52,522,962, forward strand.
GCATCCTTGTGGTTTCCCTGTGTCCAGGCAGAGTCCCAGTGACCCAGCCAGGGCAACAGATGAGAGCGGTGACAGCATTAACTTTTTAAAGATTGTAAACAACTAGGGCTCCTGGGTGGCTCAGTCGGCTAAGCATCCGACTCTTGGTCTCGGTTCAGGTCATGATCTCGGGATCGTGGCATCGAGCCCTGTGTTGGGCTCTGTGCTGAGCATGGACCCTGCTTAAGATTCTCTCCCTCTCTCTCTCCCTCTTCCACGTCCTGCTTGCACATGCTCCCTCTCTCTCTCCCTAAAAAAGAAAGAAAAATATTGTACAACTTTATTGAGACACAATTCACATACCATGCAATTCATTCATCCAAAGTACCGTTGCACATGCTCCCTCTCTCTCTCCCTAAAAAAGAAAGAAAAATATTGTACAACTTTATTGAGACACAATTCACATACCATGCAATTCATTCATCCAGAGTACCTTTCAGTGATTTTTAGTATATTTACAGAACTGAGTGCTCATCACCACAGTCAATTTTAGAACTTTTTTATTACCCCCCAAAAGAAATCTACACCCCTTAGCCGTCACTGCCCAGGCCCCTAGCCCCAGAAAGCCACTAATCTCTTTTTGTCTCAATAGATTTGGCTTTTCTGGAGACTTCATACAAATGGAATCTTACAATATGTGGTCCTTTGTGACAAAGACAGCATTAACTTTGAAGCCAGGTGACCTGGCTCCCTTTCTGGTTCCACTTGTATTAGCTGTGTGATCTCGGGCAGGGGAGATAACTTCTCTGAGTCTTGGCTTCCCCTGCCACAAAATAAAGATGTTGGTACATACTTCTCAGGGTGTCATACATGAGGGGCCTGCATACCACCTACACGTTGTCGGGGGTCAGTCGATGGAGGCTGTGCCTATGATGATTGTGCATCTGTTTGCTGTTTGTCACCGAGCTTTTGCGGAGCATACTCTGCCACTTCCGAAGCTTACACTGAACAGAATGCAGCCCTTGTCCCATGGGACGCACAGCTCCAAAGGACAGACACATAGCAAACATGAGTGATGGTTGCTATCCATTCCTGGGGCTCTGGGGTCCGCTGGAGGAGGAGGAGTCATGTCTGCCAGGGGATCAGCAGAGGTTTCAGGTGGGAGATGATGCTGGGGCTCAGCCTGCAGACATACATAGGTGTCTGTAAAGATGAAGGAGCCCCAGGCTAGGGAACAGCATGAGCGAAAGTGTGGTGTCCTGACACTGCGGCAGCTGCTGGGGGAGGTCAGCAAGCAGCTCGAACCCCATGGTCACTTTGGATCACGAGCTGGGCAGTGGGGAGGGCCTTCCCACCCTCTGGCTGAGCCACGGTCATTGTGTGCAGTTAGGAATGAAAAAGTATATAGATTTGTGTTGGTTTTGTGTGACCTTTGACCTTTCCCATAATTAACTGCTGGGCCTACTTCTAGCATTGTCTCCTCAGAAGGGAAACCTGATCAATGGATGCCAGGGGTCCACAGAGAGCCGGGTCTCATTACTCAATCATTACAAACTCGGAGCTTAACCCTGTGCCACCGGAGACAGGAGGCTTAATCCTTCCTGCTAGGCGGCCCTGCAAAACTACCTTCCCTTGAGCGTAATTAGCCAACAAACCGGATTAAGATTTATTCACCAATAAGGACCCAACTTCCTAAGCCATACATCTCTCCCAGAACGGTTGCCTGATCTGAGGAGTGCACAGTTTTTCCTAAAGCCCCCAGACAAAGGAAAAGACGTGCTAGTGCCCAGCCAGGGGAGGGGTCTTTGTTAGAGCGTTTGGTCTCCACGGTCTGCAAGGAATGTCAAGAAAAATGCCAATTTCAAGGGGAAACAAGAAGGCGTTTTTCAGTAATGATCTCTGAAAGCGGAGGGGGGGGGGGACTTTAAAAACCCTCATTTTGAGAACCTCTCCAGTCCATCGTGATTTTCAGGAAAATGCCCTGAAAAAACATGAAAATAAAATGAGAAGGTGCCCCAACACATTGCAATGCAATCTTTTAGAAACCTAAGCATTGCAGAATAAATATATATTTTATGGTGCAATGAGAATCGATTTTGAATTAATTGAAAAAAAAAATAAAACTAAACTCATCCCATTCGAGTTCCAAACCACTCCTGTTGGCACAGAACCATAGCTGTGGGATCGCGTGTGCATGGCTGCCTTTAATATAGGAAAAATGAAACAGTGTGTGCTTTTTAAAATCCCATAATAAGCAGCTCCTGTGCTGCTTTGCTCTGTTCTGTGAGATGTTGGAAACTGTTTTCTGTTGAGAACTGAGTTTTCATAACCAAAAACTAAAAAAAAAAAAAAAAAAAAAAAAAATCCTAGCTGTAGAAGGAGCAGGGAGGACTAGGGTGAGCTATCGGACTTATCCCCAGCACTCCGATCAGGTCTTTTGTTCTCCCCATGGTTTTCCCTCCTACAAACCTTCCCTGTAACCATCCCTCAGCCTCTGAGATAGGTGTATACACCTTAGAAATAAAAATGAGGCACGTGACATCTCCTTCCCACACTTCTCCTTAATAACTTTCTGGAACGTGAAGCACTTCTAACAAGTTGTTCATCTCATGCACCCAAAGGATATGGCTCCAACAAGATATGGAATCTGCCTTGGAACACAGGCACAGGCTAGGGGCTGGGAAACTGGGTGCTCAGCCACACTGTGCCTCAGTCTCCACATCAGTAAAATGGGGGTAGCACTACCCCCTGGCTCTTATGCAGCTCCCTTCCTCCAATCTTTGCATTGGTCATCACATGGCCATCTTCCTTCTGTGTCTCTGTGTGTTTCTCCACGGTGTTCTCCTCTCTGTCCTAATATCCTCTCTGTGTGTATCCAAATTTCCCTCTTCTTATATGGACACCAGTCGTTAGATTATGGCCCATCCTAATCCAGGATGACCTCATCTTAATTTGCTTACATCTGCAAAGATCCTATTTCCAAATCAGGTCACATTCACAGATACTGGGGGTCAGGGCACCAATACATCTTTGGGAATGACACAGTTCAACCCACAATAGTCCTTTAAGAATAAACATCCAGAGAGCTTGGCTCTGTCCCCCTCCATTCCATCACCACCCTCTCCCTACCCCATTCGCCTGCTCCTCATTCTCTCTCTAGCCTTAACAGTCCTTAAAAAGTGGCCCGAGCCTGCCAGACGTCTTGGTGGCCTGTGGGGCCTCCTCCAGGAGTGATGGTTCATGGACTTTTTTTTTTTTTCCCAGAAACAAATCCACTTGCTTTGGCTGACATTTTTTTTTTTTTTTGGTTGATTTGTTTGTGCATTTATTTCTCTTGTTATTAAAGCAGGAAGCTCACATGATTAAAAAACAACAAAAACTCAACACACAGACACAGAAATCAGGGGAGGGGGCTTAGCTGTGAACAGATGCTGCAGGCTGGCCTCAGGGAAGCATGTGATAGCACTTTGGGCCTGGGGATTGGAGGGGAAACTGATGGTTCTAAGAGATGCTTCGATTTGGGGGAATCCCTTGGAGATAAAGTAAGGGAAAAGGTATGAGCAGTGAACATTCCTGCACGCTTCTGCCTTCTGGCATCTACTGTGGCCAACACTATACGGTATCATGGGAAGGAAAAGGCTAGAGTTATTTTATTGGTTATTCAGCAATCTCTTTATAATGCCCTATGGGTATGGTGACCAAGTAGTTTATTATTTTGAGAGTGAAAAGTGTGTTGTCAATAATTACACCCAGACAACAGCATAAACTGGAACTATGCCAAGCAAATCGGGGCATGTGATTATCCTAACCAGGGAAGAGACATTTTTATTAGACCTTACCACCATTGAAAGAGCTGGTTTAATTGCATTTTATGGATGTGGTGACTCTGTGTTTCCTTCTTTGCTTTGGTTTCTGGAAATCTAGGAGCCATATTTGTGGCTGGCTTTTTTGAAATTGTACTGGAATTACCAAATTTATTTGTATACTTTCACCAGCTTTCTCTTATCCTTCAACCCTCATTTCTTTTTCTTCTTCCTAACATCTTTTTTTAAATCTTATTGTATGTATTTTATAATACATAAAGGGGGATCATGTTTGAAGAAGTTGATGGGTGGATGAATATATATATAAATGGATGGATGAGTGAATGGCTGGATAGATGGATGAGTGGGTACAGGTATGTAGAGTGTGTGTGTGTCTATAGATGGGTGAGTGTATCAGTGGTGGGTAGACATGTGGATGGTGGATGAGTGAATGGATATAGGATGAATGGATGTTTCAATGTTTAAATGAATAAAAGGATGGGGGCCTAGCTGAATATTTAGATGGATATATGCATATTTGGATACATGGGTAGATATTTGCCTGGATAAATGGATGGGTGAATAATAGGTGATTGGATGACTAGAAGGATGATTAGCTGACTGGATATTTAGATGAATAGATTTTAGCATGAACAGACAAATGGAAGGATGAATGGATAAATGAGTGTTTGGATGATTAGATAATACTTTCTCAGCCACAGTGTAGACGTGCCAAGGGTGTAATAATGTGTATGGAGTAATTTGCCAATGCCTGGCATGTCATGGGCATTCTAACTTATTAGAAAGGACACAGGTTTTTCAGACTAAAAAACCTCTCTTCTGATCCTTGCCCTGCCGTTTACTATGTGACATTGAGCAATTACCTCTCCTCTCTGCACTTTAGTTTGCTGAACCATAAAATGAAGTTAAAATGCCCACCCCAGAGGGTTGCTGTGAAAATTAAATGAGCTGGTGTTCCTGTATTTGCATAATTCCTTCTAAGATACAAGTTGAGAGAGAGAGAGAGAGAATTCTTTTACCCAAGCATGGAGTAAAAGTGCGTCCCCTCAATCTCACTGATCCAGCCTAAGTCATATGCCGGCCCCGGAAACAAGAGCTGCTGCTACATATGCTGTTTGGGTTAGACTGACCAGGCTCCACCCCCAGTACTGGGGTCCAGGCCATCTTCTCCTGATCTACCTGTTCATATGAAGGAACGGAGGAAGGGAACGGTCTGGGGCTGCTGGCTCAGATCAGATGAGAGATGAGGCCCACGCTGAGTAGCTGGTGGAACGGTGGACCAATGGGCAGGCTGTCACCGTGTTAAGCGCGTAGAAAAAACCATGCTTTGGTAGTGGATTCAATGTCTTTGGGGAGGGATCAGGATAACAATATTCACAGGGGCAAGGAACCCTAGGGAAGGGCAGGTTAACGGATGAAAGTAGGGCCATGTTGCCCCTGGAGTGTCTGGGAGATTCCGGGAGAAAGGTGGTCAGATTGAGTTCCCTGGGGCTTCCGCAAAAAGGTCAGGGCTGCAGAGAATGAGAAGTAATCAATATCTCAGTCTTTAGAAACCGCTGTGCCCCTCCAAACGTAAAATCGTATATCCTCCTTCAACGTCTAAGTGTATGAAGTATCATGATTAAGGACAATTGAAGTGACTCGGCGGGACCGAGCCGGCGTCCCGACTGAGGCTGGTGGCCACGGCAGGCAGGTTAGGTGGAAGCTTCTGTGTCTCGCACCTTTGGCGATTCGGGCCTCGGCTGGATGGGTGGGCACACGCAGTGGACGGCGCTGCCCGGGCTCTGTTTTCCGGCATCTTCGTGCTGCTGTTTCCACCGCAGTTATCCCCTCTGCTGCTGCAAGCGTCCCTGGCGGGCAGATGTCCAGGCAGCGCTTGGTCACCTCCGGAGTTGGGGAGCTCACTACCTCCTGAGCGAGCGAGTCTTCCGATGGGCATTCCCACCTGTGAACTCCAACTGGCCCCGTGGCCTTGGTCCCCTGCGCACCAGCATGGAGAGCGCGCGGAGCTGGGCATCGCTCTGTGGGCCAGCCCCTCGTGCCTTTCGGGGAGTCGCCAGGTTGGCCCTCAGGCCCTGCGCCTCGCCCGGCCCAGCCTTCTACACGCGGGAAGGGAGGGACCCATTCATCCTGCGAGGCACTTCCGGTTGTGCTTAGCGCAGACACTTCCGGTTCCCCCTGAGTAGAGTACTTCCGGTTCCGCTGTGTGGGCACTTCCGGTTGCTGCCCCTTCCCGCGTCCTTGGGTTGTCCGTGGAGGTTGGAGCCGGTGCGGATGGAGGGAGCAAGTGCGGGGAGGAGGTTACCGAACCCTCCAGGCGATGCTGGTGGGTCCCGCCGGGCCCTGGCGCTTGCTGCTCGCTGCTCCCGGACATGGCGGCGGCCGTGGAGCCCCCGGAGCCCCCAAGCCGGGCCTGCTGGTTCGAAGCCCGCTCGCTCCACGTCCTTGGGTGCGTGACCGTGGGCTGGGGCCTGGCGCGCCCCCGGTTCCCCGCTTCCTTCGGCGCACTTGTGAAGTCGGCCGCAGGATGATGGTGCGCACCTCCCGGAGTTCCCGTGGGGCGTGAAGAGGGAATGACGGACGGCGTGGCCCGCGGGGCCTGCGTGGACAAGCTGCTCGCTGGGTGTTAACTAGGCGCCTTCCGGGGACGCTCCGAGGTCTCTCAGATCTCTCGGGAACTCCAGAACCCATAGCCCTGCGACCCCCGATGGAGAATGTTGGAAAACAAAACAAAACAAAACTTAAAACAGCAGAAAGGGTGACCTTTACAAAGGCTGTTGGTCATTGTTTATGAGACAGAGGCCTTTGTTATAACGAGGAATCTGAAGCAGTAGAAATTCAGGCTTTGGGCGCTGCTGTGGAAGGAAACTGCGTGGAGTGTATGGACTTGGCGCTCATTGCAGAGGTTACTTTTTTTTTTTTGGGTGGTGTGCAGAATTCACTTTATTATTTTTTTTAAGATTTAATTTATTTAATCATGAAAGACACAGAGAGAGAGAGAGATACAGGTAGAGGGAGAAGCAGGCTCCCTGCAGGGGGCCTGACGTGGGACTCCATCCTGGGTCTCCAGGATCAGGCCCTGGGCCAAAGGCAGCACTAAACCGCTGAGCCCCCCGGGGCTGCCCCACAATTCATATTATTCATTACTCCCCACTTCACAAGCAGTGAGCTCTCCATCTCTGGGAGGCTGAAGAGAGCCAGTGCGGGGCGGGGTGGGGGGTCCCCGTGTGCTGCTATTGTCAAGAGGCTCTTGAAGGAGGGAGAGCTGGGTGTGAATCTTGCCTGCTTCACCATGGGAATGCACCCTGCACTGCCCTGTAAGGAAGCGGCCGGTCTTTATTGCAGGGCCAGGATCTTCATCTCTGTGGTCTTTGGGTCCCCAGCCCCCAGTGAGGACTTTCGAGAATACCTGTTGAGTCATCCCAGAACCAGTCATGCCCTGGTGGCTTCAGTGGGGTGGGGGTAGGGGGCACTCTGAGGCCCTTCCTCTGACCCCTCTCCCGGCCCTTGTTTTGCAGACATCGACGAATGTGAGAACGACTACTACAATGGGGGCTGCGTGCATGAGTGCATCAACATCCCAGGGAACTACCGGTGCACCTGTTTTGACGGCTTCATGTTGGCCCACGATGGACACAACTGCCTGGGTGAGTGACACGGCGGCGCCACACCCTGCCCACTAAGGCATGTCCTGCCTGTTCCTCAGCCCCAGCCTACAGCGCTGGGGGCTGGAGGGAGGCTCGCCCTCCTCTGGTTCCTTGTATTCCTTTCCTGGGGCCGCCAGAACAAAATAGCACGGGCTGGTCAGCTTAAACAACAGGAACTTCTTTTCTTCTGGTTCTGGGGGTTCTGGGGGCTAGAAGTAGAGGTCAGGATGTTGGTAGATTTCTTTTTTTTGAGGCCTCTCTCCTTGGCTCGCAGATGGCCACCTTCTTGCTGTGTGTTCACGTAGTCCTCTATCTCTGCGTACATGCAACTGGTTTCTTGCTCTTTCTCTCTGCCTCTGTATGCGTCCTAATCTCTTCTTATAAGGACACCGGTCTTACTAGAGTGGGGCCCATCCTGACAACCTATTTGTAACCCAGTCACCACTTTAAAGACCTTATCCTGTTTCCAGATAATCACGTTCTGAGGTCCTAGGGGTTAGGGCTTCAACATACGGATCTGGGGAACACAGTGCAGCCCATCACAGGGATCCCCGCCCCCACCATACCTCCAGATTCTCATGGTGCAAATACGTAGATTTAAGCCAGTTGGATGAAATTTAGAAGAGTAATGCAAGCTTGCTGGGTCAAATTGGGAAAATGCAGGAGAAGAGGGAGAGAAATTGGAAGGCAGCATTGTCATGCTGGTGTGTCTCCTCGAGGCTGCCCTCCCTGCAGCCCGGTGTCATTCCCTATAGTGGCAATCAGTGGTCCCTTTCCCATCACATGACCTCCAGTGACACCCCCCCCCCACCCCCTGTTATCACCATTTTGCCAGCTGTCTCATAATGTGATAAGTAACTAATGAGCTGGAGCTGCAATAAAGATGTGACAAACTGAGTGGCCTAAACAACAGAAATTTGTTCTCTCACAGGCTGGAGGCCAGATGTCTGAAGTCAGGCTGTCAGCAGAGTTGGTTCCTTCGGAGGGCTTCCAGGGAGAATCTGCGTCAGGCCTCTTGCCTGGCTTCTGGTAGCTTCAGGCAGTCTATGCTTGTAGATCATGCTCTCCTTATGCTTTTGCATTGCCTTTGCTCTGTGCACATCTATCCCTATGTCCAAATCTCCCCCTTCTCTAAGGACATGGTCAGATTTTATCTGACCTCCTCTGCAAAGACCCCATCCCCAACAGAGGCTATTAAGTTCAGAGAGACTGATCTTTAGGACTTCAGCATCTTTGGAGGGTCATAATTCATAACAGAGCTGGTTTGCAGTCTGTAGCAGGAGGTCCGTCTCATGGCACAGAGCACAGGGTCTCAAAGCAGATGTGCCTGTTCCCTAGGCCCTCTGCGGCTGGCTGCTGAGTGACACAGGGAGCTAGAGCCAAGGAGATAAGACCACAAACTCAGCAGGAGTGTGGCTGTGGATGTGTTATTAATGTATCTGGGTCTCAGTCTCCCATTGGTAAAGGGGGGTTATGATGAGCAGCTTGGTCATGGTCTCTTGTGAGCAGTACTGAGTCAGTGTCCTGCTGAGAGGAGTGCCTGGCACAGAGCTCCCCCTACTAGTGGCCTTCACTACTGTCAGCACCTCTGAGCCTGCTTCCTTGCAGGGATAATTGTGCTGCCTACTTCCCCAGGTTGTGTTCGAGGACAAAATGACAGGGTGGAGCGAAGTGACTGGCATTTAACAGGTGCAAATAATCAATAAACAAGCATTACTGTTACTCTGGGTCACTCAGCCTCCCTTTTGTGGCTGGTCATTTAGATTGTTTGCTTATTCTGTTTCTACTGTCAGAACCCAGAAGTGATTCTGGGCATAAGTGTATTTTTTCTTATTTTCCTAATTGTTTCCTGTAACAGTTCTTCCCAGAAGTGGACCTACTGGGTCAGAGGGTCATCGGGTTGTTTGTCTGGCTTTTGGTGCAGTACATCTATGAAAGAGCTTGGCAGACCTTCCCTTGTGCCAGCTGGCCTGTGGGTGCATGGCACGGGAAGTGCAGTGTCCCAGGCACCCTGGAACTTTTCCTCCCAGTGGCATATTAGCTTTAGGTTTCCCTGCCTGTTTTTGTTTAGTGCATGTTGGATCTCAGACAGGCTTGTTATGGGAAACAGACCTGTGAACATATAATTACACCCAAAATAAGTGCTGAAATGGAAGTCTGGGCAGCCGGCTGTGGGAGCCCCGAGGGGCCTGTGAAGAGCCACCCCTGCACCGGGTGAGGGTGGGGCTGAAAGTGGGGTGGCTCCTTGAGGGGCTTCAGAGAGGAGGTAGCACTGAGCAGGTTCTGCAGAGGTTGCAGAACCCCTGGCCGGGACGAGAGCACAGCCTGTGCATAGAGCTGCAGGGGGCTCCCAGGGCCTGGGCTCAGGACGGTGGCAGGAGGGGCAGGAGACTGCAGAGGTGGCCAGGACATTTGATTAGGCTGTGCTGTAGGACAGTTATTGTGCCAGACACCAAGTGAAGTATCGTCCAAGCGTTATCTCCTTTAATCCTCCCAGGGCATAAGCCTGGAGTTTTAACCAGTTGTCACTTTTTCAGAAGACAGCAAGAGTTCACTTCAGTAACTGATTAGTTTGTGAAGGCAGAGCTGATATCCATCCCCATGAGGCAACAGGCAGTAGTTCCCAGGATCCCAGATGACAGGCCTCAGGAACTGCCAGTTCTGGGCTTAGGTCCTGGCCCTGCCAGTACCAGCTGTGTGCCCTTTGTTCAGTCACTTCACCTCTATGCCTGTTTTCTCACCTGTAAAATGGAATTCATAGTCCCTGTTTGTGAGGATTGAATGAGATCATGGCTGTTGAGCATCCAGCAGAGTACCTAGCACCGAGCACCCAAAATGTCATGAACATCCAATCCTGCTCACCAACTTTCAGAAAGAAATGCATTGGGGTGGGCCAGTGGAGGCCAGAGCCAGCCATCTTCACTCCCTGGATTGTGTCTGAGCTCCCCTTCTGGTCATAGCACTCTTACCTATGCAGAACTACCTGTTCATAATTACCCTTGTTCTAGACAATGGCAGGTACACCCAATGTCTCCCGACAAATGGCAGAGTCTGGGTGGGTTTATTTTTATTTTTACAACAGATTCTTTCGGCGCTGATTGATATAAAGAACTGGGTAGGACTATCCCCACCCCCACCTCCAAGCACAGATTGCAACTTCATACGGCTCTAACTCACACATATGGCAACCGAGAAAAGGCTTTCTCTGTTGCTCCTCTGCTTTTAGCTAAGGGCAGAACCTTCTCGACAGACTTGTTTTTGTTTGGGCTTTTTCCTTTTCAAGACAAAACTCTAGCTCTAAAGAAGTCAGACCTTGGTTCCAACCGGCTCCGTCCCACACTGACCACGTGACCTCCCAGAGCCTCACATCCTTCCTCCATAGCATGCAGTGAGAGTTAAAGCGTTGGGATAGATGTTGGTACAGCGTTGGGATAAATGTTGGCAAAAACACGGAAAACCAGAAGAGGAAGCTGGGCTTGGAGGTTGAAGATTTAGGCTCAAGTTCTGGCACCACCACTCATGAGTTGATGGTTTGGGACCAGTTCCGCAAACCCTCCAAGCCTCGTTCCCCTAACTACAACATGGGTCAGTAATTCCTATCTCGAAGGGTCACTATGATGATTAAGTAACAAAGCAAGTACAGAAAGCTGCACGTCCAGATGTCACATTTTCTGCAGGTTCCAGATGGATACTGTCACCCTGTTGTGGAGATTTCAGGCGGGCAGCCTGCAGTCCTTATTCAGCCTGCAAACACATTTGGTTTATCCTCCCAGTGTTTTTGTAATCATCACTATTATCCTCCTCCTCATGGATTGATTTATCATTTATCATTTATCAACATTTAAAAATCAAGGGGTAGGGCACCTGGATGGCTCAGTGATTGAACATCCACCTTTTTTTTTTTTTAAAGATTTATCTATTTATTCATGAGAGAGAGAGGCAGAGACAGGCAGAGGGAGAAGCAGGCTCCTTGCAGGGAGCCCAATGCGAGACTCGATCCCAGATCCTGGGATCACAACCTGAGCCGAAGGCAGGCACCCAACTGCTGAGCCACTCAGGTGTCCTGAGCATCTACCTTTGGCTCAGGTTGTGATTCTGGGGTCCTGGGATCAAGTCCCACTTTGGGCTACCTGCAGGGAGCCTGCTTCTCTCTCTGCCTGTGTCTCTGCCTCACTCTCTCTCCCTGTCTCTCTCTTTGTGTTTCTCATGAATAAATAAATAAAATCTTCTTAAAACATTCAAGAGATGTCACAGGATAGATCATATACAAGAACAAGCCTATAGATCATATACAAGAACAAGAACAAGCCTCAACAAATTCTTTTTTTTTAATTTTTATTTATTTATGATAGTCACACAGAGAGAGAGAGGCAGAGACACAGGCAGAGGGAGAAGCAGGCTCCATGCACCGGGAGCCCGATGTGGGATTCGATCCCGGGTCTCCAGGATCGCGCCCTGGGCCAAAGGCAGGCACCAAACCACTGCGCCACCCAGGGATCCCAAGCCTCAACAAATTCTAAAAGATCGAAATCATACCATGCACCTTTTCTGACCACAATACTATGAAACTAGAAATCAACCACAAGAAAAATATCTGAGGGGCAGCCCAGGTGGCTCAGTGGTTTAGCACCGCCTTCAGCCCAGGGTGTGATCCTGGAGACCCGGGATTGAGTCCCACGTCGTGCTCCCTGTATGGAGCCTGCTTCTCCCTCTGCCTGTGTCTCTGCCTCTTTCTCTGTGTGTGTGTGTTTCTCATGAATAAATAAATAAAATCGTTTTTAAAAATCTGAAAAGGGGGATCCCTGGGTGGCTCAGTGGTTTAGTGCCTGCCTTTGGCCCAGGGCGCAATCCTGGAGTCCCGGGATCGAGTCCCGCGTCGGGCTTCAGGCATGGAGCCTGCTTCTCTCTCCTCCTGTGTCTCTGCCTCTCTCTCTCTCTCTCTCTCTCTCTCTCTCTCTCTGTCTATCATAAATAAATAAATAAATCTTTAAAAAAAATAAAAATAAAAATAAATAAAAAATCTGAAAAGACCACAAAACATGGGGATTAAATAAAATGCCACTACACAATGAATGGGTCAACCAGGAAATAAAAGAAAAATAAAAAAGTACCTGGAAACAAAATGAAAACACAATGGTTCAAAAACTCTGAGATATAGCCAAAGCAGTTCTAAGAGGGAGGTTTATAGCACTACATGCCTCCCTCAAGCAAGAAAAATCTCATATAAACAATCTAACTTTACATCTAAAGGAGCTAGAATAAGGACAACATACAAAACCCAAACCAGCAAAAGAAAGGAAATAATAAAGATTGGAGCAGAAATAAATGAAATAGAAACTAAAAAAACACAATGGAATAAATCATTGAAACCAGAACTGGTTCTTTGAAAAGATAATAAAATTGATAAACCTTTAGCCGGACTTACCAAGAAAAAAAGAGAAAGGATCCAAGTAATTGGAATCACAAATGAGAGATGAGAAATAATAACACATGCCACAGAATACACACAGTTATAAGAATATTATGAAAACTTATATGCGAACAAATTGGATAACTTGGAAGAAATGGATAAATTCCCAGAAACCTATAAATTACCAAAACTGAAGCAGGAAGAAATAGAAAATGTGAACAGACAGAAATAGAAAATGTGCCATTACCGGCAATGAAACTGAATCAGTAATCAAAAAACTGCCAACAAACAAAAGTCCAGAACCAGAGGGCTTCTCAGGCAAATTCTACCACACTTTTATTTTTTATTTATTTATTTTATTTATTTATTTATGATAGTCACATACACACACAGAGGAGAGAGAGAGGCAAAGACATAGGCAGAGGGAGAAGCAGGCTCCATGCACCGGAAGCCCGACATGGGATTCGATCCTGGATCTCCAGGATCGCGCCCTGGGCCAAAGGCAGGCGCCAAACCACTGCACTACTCAGGGATCCCTCTACCACACTTTTAAAGAACTGATGCCTGTTCTTCTCAAACTATTTCAAAAAAAAAAAAAATAGAAGAGGAATAAAAACTTTAAAATTCATTCTGTGAGACCAGCATTACACTAATACCAAAACCAGATTCAGACACTACCAAAAAAAGAGAACTACAGGCCAATATCTCTGATGAACGAAGATGCAAAAATCCTCATCAAAATACTAGCAAACCAAATCCAACAATACATTTTTAAAGATCATTCACCATGATCAAGTGGGATTTATTCCCAGGATACCAGAGTGATTCACTATTCACAAATCAATCAACATGTTCCATCAATAAGAGAGTATGAACCATATTCACTTCAGTAGACACAGAAAAAGCATTTGTTGAAGGACAACATCCATTCATGATAAAATCCCTCAACAAGGATTTAGAGGGGACATATTTCAACATAATAAAGGCCGTACATGGGATCCCTGGGTGGCGCAGCGGTTTGGCGCCTGCCTTTGGCCCAGGGCGCGATCCTGGAGACCCGGGATCGAATCCCACATCGGGCTCCCGGTGCATGGAGCCTGCTTCTCCCTCTGCCTGTGTCTCTGCCTCTCTCTCTCTCTCTCTCTCTGTGACTATCATAAATAAATAAAAATTAAAAAAAATAAATAAATAAAGGCCGTACATGAAAAACCCACAGCTAACATCATCCTCAGTGGGGAAACAGGAGAGAATATCCAATGGGTAAAAGACTGTCTTCCACAGATGGTGCTTGGAAAATTGGACAGCAGTGTGCAAAAAAAAAAAATGGGACTGGACCACTTTCTTACATTGTAGACAAAAGATAAATTCAAAGTGGTTTAAAGACCTAAATGTGAGACCTGAAATCATAAAAATTCTGGAAAAGAGGACAAGCAGTAGTGTCTCTGACATCAACCATAGCAAGTTTTTCTAGATAGGTCCCTGCAGGCAAGGGAAACAAAAGCAAAAATAAACTGTTGGGACTACATCAAAATAAAAAGCTTCTGCACAATGAAGGAAACAAAACTAAAAGGCATCCTATGGAATGAGAGAAGATATTTGCAAATAACAGGTCTGATAAAGGGTTAGTATCCAAAATATATAAAGAACTGATATGGGACACCTGGGTGGCTCAGTGGTTAAGCATCTGCCTCCAGCTCAGGGTGTGGTCCTGGCATCCCGGGATTGAGTCCCACAATGGGCTCCCCTCAAGGAGCCTCCTTCTCCCTCTGCATATGTCTCTGCCTCTCTCTCTGTCTCTCATGAATAAATAAAATCTTTAAAAAACAACTGATACAATTCAACACCGAAACAACAAATAATCCAGTTTAAAAATGGGCAGAAGGCATGGATAGACATTTTTCCCAAAGAAGACATCCAGATGGCCAACAGACACATGAAGAGATGCTCAACATTACTCATCATCAGGAAAATGCAAATCAAAATCACAGTGAGATATCACCTCACACCTCTCAGAATAGCCAAAACCAGCAACACAAAGAAACAACAGGTAATGGCGAGGATTAGACAAAGAGGAACCTTCTTGCACTATTGGGAATGCAAACTGGTGTTGTAGCCACTCTGGAAAACAGTATGGAGGTTCCTCAAAACGTTAAAAATAGAACTACCCTACCATCCAACAATCATACTACTGGGTATTTACCCAAAGAATATGAAAACACTAATGTTTATGGTACCTCCATGTTTCTAGAAGCATTGTTTACAACAGCCAAGAGATGGAAGCAACCCAAGTGGCTATCAATTGATGAATGGATAAAGAAGATGTGGTATGTCTATGCAATGGAATATTACTCTGTCATTAATAAGAATGGAGTCTTGCCATTTGCGTGAATCAGATGGAGCTAGAGAGTATGATGCTCCGTGAAATAAGCCAGTCAGAGAAGGACAAATGCCATATGATTTCACTCATACGTGAAACTTAAGAAACAAAACAAACAAGCAAGGAAAAAAGAGACACAAATCAAGCAACAGACTTCTTTTTTAAAGATTTTATTTATTTATTTATTCATTCATAAGAGACACACAGAGAGAGGCAGAGACATAGGCAGAGGGAGAAGGAGGCTCCATGCAGGGAGCCAGACCTGGGACTCGATCCGAGGTCTCCAGGATCACACCCCGGGCCGAAGGTGGTGGTAAACTGCTGAGCCACCTGGGCTGCCCCAGACTCTTTTAACTATAGAAAACACACTGATAAAAAAAAAAAAAAAAGAAAAAGAAAACACACTGATGGTTACCAGAGGACAGGTGGGTGGGGTGGTGGGAGAAGTAGATGACAGGGAATAAGGAGTACATTTGTTGTGATGAGTACCAGGTGATTAAAATAAAAACTAATAAATAAATACATAATTAATTAATTGATTAACTGATTAAAAAAAATCAAGGGACGGCACATAAAAATCAGTATTTGCAGCATTGTTCTACCTGGCCCCTGATGTTGTGGGGCTTGGGCAGGAGTGCAGATGGAGGCCTGGATGCCACATGGCTAAATAGGTATAAAGCTTCAAAGCTAGAACATATTCAGTCCCTCCTGCCTCATCAAATACTCCTTCCTAATGACCTGGAAGGCGAGACTGGAATTTAGGATCTAGGATTCCTTGGAGGTTTGTGTCAGAAAGCACTAGTGTAGGCAGTGCCTGCTTCCACCCCTTCTCCTCATGGTTGACTTCAGCACATGGTTGTCTTCACCACAGGGAACCTGAAGACAGCCTAACCTGAATGTCCAGGCTCTGGCCATTTGCTCCCAAGCCACTTTTCCTTTCTCTACTGCTTGATTCTTTTTTTTTTTTTTTTAATTTTTTTTTATTTTATTATTTATTTATGATAGTCATACAGAGAGAGAGAGAGAGAGGCAGAGACACAGGCAGAGGGAGAAGCAGGCTCCATGCACCGGGAGCCCGACGTGGGATTCGATCCCAGGTCTCCAGGATCGCGCCCTGGGCCAAAGGCAGGCGCCAAACCGCTGCGCCACCCAGGGATCCCTCTACTGCTTGATTCTAAGTGTCATCTGTCCCTCTGGGAACAGACTTGGGGCCATTTGGACAGGGAATTTTAAGGGTCTTAAATGTCCAGCATGTGGTTTAGAAGGGCAGGTATGTGATCCCCTATGGACTCCTTACTCCATGGGGAAGGCTACAACCACAGGGGTGGAGCAGGGACCCCCCCACACACACGCAACAAAGCATGGGGCCCCAGGGCAGGGGCATCTCTTGCCCACATCTCAGTGTGGTACTAGGGCAACTGACAGGAGCTGTGCTGCAGCTGGCCCCTTCAGGATGTACTTCCTGTTTTGCTGCAATCCTCACCACGCCCTATTGCTCACAATCAGCAACTTTGGGTATTTAATTACCTGCTTGATCTCAGTGGGAATTGTGTTCATGCTTCCCAGTGAAGCTTCCAGCACAGAGCCTGCCCCCGGTGAGTGCTCAATGGCCATAGAGACTGACAGAGTGGCTGGAAGGTTCTCTGTTCTTGGCTGCTTTGCACAGTCTTGACCATTTCTGGTCTGTTATTGGGAGCCCCACTCACAGCCCATCACCCATCAGGGACAGTGAAGCCCATTTCCATCCCCTGTTTCTTGGTCTTCAGGAGTGCGGGTCAGGAGTCTTGTCTGGCTGTAACATTCCTCTCTCAGGCACTACTGAATTGTCTGGGATGATGGCTGGCCTAAACCCTGATCAACAGAGTAGAAAAAGCATTCTGAGTTAATTAGCAGAAATGAGGCTGACGGCTTCAGGGTTACTTTCTTGCCTGAGTTTTCACAGTTGAACCTTTTCTTTTGAGCAAACGAGGTTATTTTCTTGTGGAGATGGCTTGCCTGGGAGGGTGGCCAAATCTGGCCTCTGGGGAGCAAAACCCTCTCTCTATTTGACATCTTTATTGAGGAATTTCTCAAATATAACAGAAAATGACACCAGAGGGAATTGAAACCATGATGCGATCCTTGCTCAACCCCAAATGACTGCTTTTAGCATTGTAATTACTTGAAATAGCAGTAGTTCTGTTTGAAAAATATTATTCCAAACTCCATGCAATTGGACATAAGAGCAATATTTAAGCTAATAGAATGAAATTTTTTTTTCATCTTAAATTAAAACCAGCAGTGGATAATTTTTTCCCGTCTCCACAAAGCAAGGGTCCTTTTCGCTAAAGCCATTAGTTCACTTAGCCAGATGTTTTCTTCGACCCCAGTCTTTACCTTGACTTACTGCAAAATATGTTTCTCAAGTTGCTCACAGTTTGAATTTTGAACTAGCTTCTCAGCACTTTTCTTCCCTGATGAAGAGAAGTCGGCTGTAGCCAGGTCCCGCAGAAAAGTTATTTTATTAATCAGAGTACTTCCTTCCTGGCAGTGCTCATTGAGCACCTACTATGTGTGCCTGGCCTTGTGCTAGGCAGGCAGTTGTACTTGGGCAAGACCAGGGAACTGTGCTGGAGTCTCTGCCCCATGCCAGGAGTTATCTAAGATGCTATGTTCACGTTCTCTCGGTCCTTGCAGCATCCAGGGGTAGAAGCCATTGGTGGCACCTTTTTATGAATGCGGAAACCAAGGCTCAGAGCACACCAGCAAGGCCACCCAGTAAGTGGCAGAGCTGGGACCATTTGCGAGCTCAAGCCTGTAAATCACTGATCCTCCCCTGCCACACGGTGCCCGGAATATCACCAGCTCCAGGAGGCTGGCCGGGTTCAGGGACAGGCTGGCTTCCTTCCCTGGGGTCTTAGGGATGCACCCCTGGTGAGTTGGGGGAGTCATGGAGGACATCCAGAAATCCTAGCATCTGCCAAGCCAGGCAGGTGGGTGACATGCCAGGGGGCAGGAGGGAGCCCCCGGCTCCAGAGAGTTCACCCCAAGGGCACCTCCACCCCAAAGCCTGTACTGCCTCCCCTTGCCAAGGCAGGAGCCTGCTGCCTGTGGATGAGCTTTGTGTCACCCTTGAATTTCTCTCTCAGAACATGGTCTTACCCCTGTTCTTCCAGAACTTTCTCTCGTGGCTCCCAGTGTGTCTGCTCACTGGCTCATGAGGCATCTCCGCAGGGCTCCGTCAGCCTTTCCCCCCTCGCCTCTCACCTGTGTCAACTCCTACCCTCTGGTCCAGCCTTCCTTAAACTCATGGAATCCTCTGCACAACCTTGCTGTTCCCAGCTGTGCCCTTGTGACCCCTCCCCCAGTGAGGACCCAGTAGGGTCCTTCTTGTCACTCACCTGCCTTTGCCCTGAAGTCATCTGTGAGCAGGTCGTATGCACCACTCCTGTAGCTTTCTTCTTCCCCTGAAAGCAGAAGTTGTTTTCTTTATCCCGTCGTCTTCCTCCTCAGAGCCTGGTGCAATGTCTAGCATATCATAGGCATATGATACATTTTTGCAGAATGAAAAAATAAGCAAATCTGTAAAAGTGCCTCATCACCTGGGCCTTCGAACTGCCGTGTGGGCCTCCTGGCAAAGATTGAGGGGCATCTCTGCTAGGACTCCTAGGAACATAAGAAAGGCAGAAATATTCACCGCTGTAAGGATAGGTCGAAGGCTGTGATAGCAGCAACACCAAAGCCTTCCGCCTTGTGGTTACCCATTTGTTTATTCCAAAAAATTGTGCAGAGCACCAGCCGTATGCCAGATGTGGTTTCAAGTGCTGAAGAAACCCGGGAGTGGTGAGCAAAAGCCACAATGCGTGCACACATGTGAACTTACGCAGACTGTAAACATGCCAACATGTAACTCAGGAAGGTAAGTTCAGCCAGGGCATCTCCAGTGAAAAAGAATATAACAACGTGATGGAAAATGATCATCCACCAGAAGGTTGGTGCACTGGATGGGATAGTGGTCTAGTTACTAGTGCTGCACAAATAACCATCCTGCACTCAGTGCACAAATGACTATTTTAGTCTGCTTTTGGCTTCTATGGGTCAGGAGTTCAGATGGGGCATGGCAGGGACGGCTCATCTCCACCTGCTCCATCATGTGGGGGCCTCAGTGGGAAGACGCAAAGGCTGTGGTGACTTGATGGCCAGGCTGGAATCACCTAGAGGCTTCTTTGCTGATGTCTGGTGGTTGCTGTTGGCCAGGACACTTGGGGTGGCCTCCACAAGTGGTCTTTCCACACGGGTGGGTATGGGCTTCCTTGCGGCATGGTGGCTACATCCATGGAAGTTTTACTGTCTAGCCTCAAAATGGTTACAAAGGTTCACCCGCATTCGAGCAGAGGGGGACACGGAGACCAGGAAACCGCCATTAGAAAATAATAGGAAGAAACTTCCCTCCAGGCAGAAGGGAGAGGACCAGCCAGGTGGGGACATGGTAGGTGAGTTTGGGAGCAAGTCAGTGTGCCTGAAGGCCCAGGTATGAGAGAGGAGGACTGGAGATGAGGTCAGGAGGTACGCAGGGCCTTACAGGTTCTACAAGGGACTTGGAAATGTATCTAAATTAGCTAGAGCCATGGGAAATTTTGAGTAGGAATTGATGTAATCTGATTGACATTTTAACTTAAAAGGATTTGCTTTCTGTCTGCTAAGTAGAGAATGTGGTAGAAAGAGGCAGAGACCACTGTGGTGGTCTGGGTCAGAGATGATGGTGGCTCTCAGTCCAGGGTGCCAGTGGCGGAGATGATGAGAAGTGGTTGAATTCAGAATATATTTTGAAAGCAGAGTCCACCCAAATTGCTGATGGGTTCAATGAAAGAAGAGTTGTCAGGTCTGGGGGGTGAGGGGAGCATGAGAGTCTGGAACTTCTAGATGGCAATGAAGCTGGAGCTCTCGACATTCATTCATTTCATAAAGTTTTCACGAGCACCTGCCCTGAGCTCACAATTAGGAATTAGATGACACAGTCCCAGCCCTGAAGGACAGGGAATCAGCCTGCCTAGCTGTGAATCCTGGATCTGTCGCTTACTTACTTGTGTGTGACCTTGAGCAAGTACCTTCACTTCTCTGGGCCTCTGCATCCTCATCTGTAACATAGAGCTAATCACAGTGCTTATCTGACGGGTGATGCAGACACGGAATGAGACGAGCTTTGTAAAGCACATACCAAGGGCTCAACAGATGTGACTTACCTAATTTTCACTCATTCCTAGTATGGAAAGTCAAAGTACATTGTAAAGACAATAGATGTACTTTCTGAGCTGGCAAAGATGCAGGAGTTGGGCCTGGGGCCTGGGCTGTGCATGAAGCCCCTTGGGGATGCCCCTCACATTCCACATGGTGCTCCTGCCAAATGAGCCACCACTTACCGCCCTCTTGGGGTCAGAAAGCTCTCCCCTTCTTGCACAGATTGTGGCGCTGGTGACACGGGGTCATGTGGCATGAGGGTTTCCAAGCCCAGCTCTGCCCCATGATCATTTTGTGACCTTGGATACATGTCGCCTCTTTTCCCTATCCATTGAGGTCAGATGAGTACATGGATGCACAGATGACACTGCAGGCTGCCAAGCAGAGAGACTCAAGAGGAGAAGGAGAGGAGCTCAGGGGAGTCTGAGGGGGCCGAGGGACCCAGCTGCACACATAGGGGAAGTCACTGCGGGTGCCAGTGGCTCGGGACAGTGGGCTGGGCTGTCCCTGGCAGGATGAAAGGGTCACACTGCCTGGGCCCTTTTGAAGGCACCCCCTCTCATCCTGGAAGACAGCTGGAGACAATGTGTTGCTCCCTCAAACCCCTAATGAAGGCTCTAGCTGCCTCTGTTTATTTGTCTTTATACTTCCAGCAGCTCAGATGCGTTTCTTGCTGGGAAAAAATGCCAACCATTTCACTGTAAGACTAAACCGCTTTGGACAGTCGTATACTCACTCCATAAACACAAGTGTTTTCTAAGGTAAACTCCAGAGGTTTTTTTTCCTGCTCTCTTTACCTGAGCCCCGCCCCCTCCCCCCCCCCCCCCCCCCAGGCCTTGTGCACACAGCTGGGTGGAGAGATTGGCCCGCTTCTCCATCCCATTCTGCTTCTTACGACTGTGCATCTGGTTGGCCTGAGAAAAAGAAAATCACTAGATGCTTGTGCGTCTTTATGGGGGCTTCCTGCTTTCCCCAGATCACTGAGGGACCAGGGAGATCCTGGGGTGGGCGGTGGGAAGGGAGATTGATTGGGACCCAGTGGAGTTTTCAGGGTGGCCTCCCACAGGCAGCCAGCACAGGATAGGGACAGGGAGGGGTGTGGGACTGCAGAAGGGGCCCGTGGTGCTGGGGTAGAGGAGCAGTGCACCAGGTCCTGCCCTTTGTGAGGTGGCGCTTGTCTGGGGACCTTAGAAAACTCTCTGCCTCTCTGTGCCTCAGTTTCCTCATCATATGTGAGATGGGGGGATGGGATGCAACTATGGTTTTCAGATTACTAACAGCAGAACACTTAACTTCAAGCAGAACCCTGCAGTGGTTGTGCTGCTGTGGCTGAAATGGGAGGCAGGGCTGGCAGGAAATGAGAGTTTCTTCCGAGGAGCACCCTCCGCCCGCTGTTCCTGCCCACCGCATCCCTGCAGGGCCCCTGGGGTACAAGAGAGCTGTTGGGAACCCCAAGCCTGGTGGTTGTGCTGTCAGAGCCTTTTTTCCCTGAGCGTCTTGTGATTTGATGAGTCGGTGGCATGATGCAGGGCCGAGCCCTTTGCCGGGTCTTTGTAGCCTCTGCCAGACACAGAGAGCTAGATCCAGCAGGCCAAACAGCTTTCACTCCCCTAAACGTACCACCCTGTCCCACTCAGCAGCATCCTTACACCTGCTGTTCCTTCTGCCCAAACCACCCCTCCCCGTGCTCGTCACTGCTGTGACTCCTCAGTGACCCTTGGGACTCGGCTCAGGCATCAGTCCCTTCAGAAGGCCTTCCTAGAGTTGCACACTCTTCCCCTGGGTGCCCGTAGCCCCCAGGCTTGTCGCTAGACATCTGGGGTCTCCCTTATTGCCTCAGGAGCTCCTGGAGGGCCAGGGTCCAGCCTAACTTTGCTCTTTCCACAGGCCCAGCACAGGCTCGTCTGTGTGATGGAGGGATGGCAGGTGGCTGGGGGATGGGGCAGAGTGTTTGATTCTGACCATCCGGAGAAGCACGGTTTGGCAGTGGTGGGTGTGCAAGCCTGCCATGGGGGCCGAGCATCAGTCCTCAGAGATCTCCTGCGGAGGTGTCCTAAGCCTATGTGACTGCAGTGCCCCATGTCCCCAGCCCCCTGCTCGGCTCCCACTAGTCTCTCTTCCAGACCAGGGGAGATGGGGACTTGGAAATCAACACATGGAGCCTTGGCTCCTGCCTCCCTTCTTAGCATTCTGGGGCCAGCTGTCTGCTCTCATTCTAGGAGAGGGCTACTGAAATACTGTGAGGTGGCCTTTGTGAGAGCACCGGGTACCCGGTCGGCATCAGGAGCAGTGCAGCCTTCTACTTCCCTGCATTCCCTCTGGTTGGATGTTCAGGGCAGGGTCTGCATCACCGACAAGGCTGCCCTTCCCATTGGTAGGGCTGGGCTGCATTTTCGCTCCCCCTGTGCCAGCCCCACTGTTGACTGTCTTGATTTGGTGGCTTGAAGAAGTCTTGCCCTGTCCCAGGGCAAAGCATGCCAAGTCCATAAACAGCAAAGAAAAACACCCTGCTGCAGAGGATGGGACAGGCAAGCAGACACTTCCCTTCATCTTGTTTGCAGTCTCTGTGCCAGGGGCTCGGTCAGAACTCTGAGAAATAAATAAAAAGTAAGTGTCCTGTGAAGACTTTAAAAATACCCTACCACCAAAATACATATCCCAAACCAGAGATGAGCCATGTGCCTAAAAGGGGGCATTAATCAACAAATACGAGGGTCCCAGAATCTCTAGTCTCTAGTTCAGTGCTTCCTCTGCCAACTAGCTTACTTATTTTGGAGCAGCCCGGGCCATTGATGGTGTTCAGGGTCACCCCGGATGTTTGTTGGGCCTGGCTGCATCTGGACAGATGTTGCAGTGACCCAACTCCTGTAGCACCAGCAGGCCTGGCCCTGGCTGTTTATAGTGGCCATCAGCCAGCCCCATGTAGCACCCGCTCCGCCACCCCTCCCTGTCACCCATCTCACCCCAACCGCATGCAGCTGGAAATAGACTGGCTGGCAGAGACGCCCTGTGCCCAGCTGGAACGCCTGTCTGTGGGAAGAGGGTAGCCTTGGCAGCCACCCAGCTGCTTGGTCTGGGGGCTTTAGTAACCTCACAGGCTGCCTTAAGCGGGGGGGGGGGGGGGGGGGTGAGAATCCCACAGGCTGACTTGCCCTCCCCCAGCTCACCCACTGGCCACCAAGAGGTCAGACACCAGTGCAGTCATTTGGGACAAACTCTCATGGAGGTCCCCCTGAGTGGGATTTCCTGGGGCCTCTATTGCCATTGGCGAGTCGCCTTCTCAGCCTGGCAGCCAGCCCCTCACGATCTGGGCTCTCCCTGTCGTGCCAGCCTGGCCTTTGCTCCACATGTATATTAAGCCTCTCTTGGGGCACCTCACGCCCCTGCTTCCCTCAGCTTAGAGGGCTGGCTATCTCTCTTGCCTGCCCTAAGCACCCCAGTTCGTCCTTCTGTACATCTTCCCGGGCCCTTCAGAGGACTTGGCTCCCACCCTGCATTTGGACCAACCAGAGTCCCAGTGCTCACTATGCAGAGTTAAAAGTCCTATTTCCGTATCCAGCACAGCGTGGGGGATGGGGGGCAGCTCATCCTGCCGGGGGTGGTGGCGTGGTCACCAAGTCCGGGTGGCAGTGGGGCGAGGGAAGGAGGGAGCAGCATGTGCAAAGCCTAGAGGTGGGAGAGTCTTGGCCAGGTAGCAGAGGAGCCGGGAACGTATAAACAGGTGGTGTCTGCTCAGTGCCCTTGAGGCCTGAGACTTGGAGCTTCATCGCTACGGAGGCAAGCGTGCGGGGTCACCGTTGGCTGCATGTTGGGCCGGCCTGGACTCCAGCCTGGCCCCCAGCCCCCCTTCCACAGCCACTGGGCACCCCCCTGCTGCTCTAGCCTCACTGCATGCACGCGCACGCGCACACACACCTTTATCCCGCTACCAGACACGCCTTTCCTTGCATTGTCCTCACACGGCTGAGGGAGAGGCCTCTCAAGCCTTCTCACCCGCACACTCTCTTCGTCCTACAGCCCTCTGACCCCAGTCAGTGGTCAGTGTGCAGAGATGTCTCCTCTCCTGTCCCCCACTGGCCAGGCAGGTCCCTGAGGGCAACCTTGACCTCATGTCCGCTGTCCTGAGTGAGTGAGTGGACAGATGCATGTGGCTGAGTGCAGGCTCTGCTCTGGGGGAAGGCGTGGGCCCGAGGAAGGAGGCTTCAGGAGAGGCGGTGGCTGGTGCAGCCCCACTCCAGGCTGGCAGAACCAGCAGAGAGAGGGGATCTAGCAGGGGGAGTGGTGAGAGTGAAAAGCTGGGTCCTCCTTCCCGGAACCTACCTGAAGACCATAATCCCTACTGTGGGAAGGGCCTTGGTGCCCCGTGTCCCTCACGGGGACGTTTATTAGTGGGCAGAAGAGAGATGAGCGTGCCGAGGGTTGGGGCGAGGGTACCCTGTCATCTGGACCAGAAGCAGGTGAGAAGCGCACCAGCACTGAGTCCTGGAAAACCCCTAACTCAGCTTTTGGCAAAGGGTGCAAAGGTCACCTGTGGAGTGACCTGTTTACACCAGGAGAAAATTGGCACGTGAAAAAAGACAGAAAATAGATGCCTGTGATTATGGTTATAGCGAGAGTGTAGGGCTGTTGATCCATCTTTGTCGCTGTTCTTAAGGATTCTTTGTAAATTCACTTTTAAATAAAGCAGTTTTGTTGGACAAGTGAGAAGGAGCCATGCTAGGTTCTTGAGGGGAGAGATCCCATAGAAAGGCAATGGCCGTGAGTGGTGTTGAAATCGTGGGGTTGGCCACGGGAAGGCTTCATGGCCTTCCCAGTACTTCAGCCACCCCCCCGTGCCCTCTTTTTCTCAGAGCTCCCTGGTACCCACACTCACCCCTCCACGTCTGCCCTCTTACAGCCCCTCTGTTGCTTTCTGAAGTGCATCAACTCTGTTGGCACAAAACCACTTCTCATCCTATTGTGGCTGCATGGCCCACCCAAGGGCCAGCTCTCATCAAGCCCAGTTAAGGAGCCGGGGGAGGAGGCCAGGGGGCCTGGGCCCTGCTGGGGGCCCCACATGCACAGAGAACTCGGAGTGACGTTGACACACGTGGGGGCCACTGATGGCAAGGAGGAAGAGGCCTGGCTTTTATACTCAACAGCTTTGGAAGGTGGAAGAAAGTATAGAGTTTAATTGGGAAGAATCAGTCCAGAATTCCAGGCAGTGCTGAGACCGGGAAATGTATGCTGGGAGCCCATATGCTGGGAGTAAGCCATGTGACCTGGCCAGAGTCCAGCAGGAAGGACTGCATTGGCCAGGTGGCGTGTGGGGCTCCTAGGCCCTGCTCAGTTCGGTGGCATGTCTCCCCTCTCATTCCGCCCGCCCCACACACAGGCCCACGGAGGCAGCCACGTCCAGCGGGGCCTGTTTTATTTCTGAGGATGTTCGTGAAGAATCCTGTCAGAGCATTCCTCCCTTTCTTTTCTCAGAGCTTCTCGCTTTGGTTCCATGATTTGTTTGTTTGGTTTTCCTCCCCTTCCCTCTTCCCAGTCCTCTCTTCTTATCCCCAGCAAAAGAAATTTTTAAAAATTCCGGTGCCTCCCACAGATGTCCAACCAGGATCGTGTTCCCAGCTGTGCTGTCAGAGGCCCGAGGGTGGAGGGATGAAATTTCCCAGTTCCCACTCTGGCTGTGTCACCAGTGTGTTGTGACATGGGCAGGCCGCTCCCCCTCAGAGCTCCACTTTGTAGCACCACTGCCTCGGGCTGCGGCTCAGTGAGATACTGGAATGAGTGTGCCTGGCACAGAGCAGGAGCCCGAGGAACATGGCTCCTATTCATCTCCCTCAGCCTCTTCTCCTGACCATGCTTGAGATTAAAGGAAAAGCTGGTCTTGCCAGAAGTGACCTAGATGGAGGTCAATGAAGTATCACTCAGGGGGGCATCCCACTGCCTCCAAACCCCTCACTCCTACCGTCTCCACCCATTTCCTAAAGCACTGCTCACTCAGAGCAGCTTTTCTTTAGCTGAAGATGTTTGTCCTCATACCAGTGACAGCCTGACAAAGCAGGAGGACACTTCGGGCTGGGCTGACTTGCCAAGAGTCCTGCGTGGCTTCACACATTCGTTGAGCACCAAAGCTCACAGGCTGCCAGTATTTGAGGAACATCCACTCCTCCTCCACGTTGATCTCACCCCTACACTGGGGCTCACTCCCAAGCAGGGCTGAAGCAGGCGAATGAATGAACACAGCTCTTCTCTGACCAACCCTCACTCGCCCTCCTGATGGGCCCATGGCCTCTGCCCTCCCGGGCCCACAGGCCAGCACTCACTCTCCTCACTCACCCAGAGCTGCCTTGCTTGACCCTGGAGCTGGGCCTTACTGGCAGCCCCTTCAGGGCCACACAGGACATCTCTTGTGGGACAGGCCTAGAGCCAAGGCCTCCAGACCAGAGCTGCCATCCCCAACCACATTTTGTAGTTGTCTATCAGTTACTCAGCCCACAAACATGGATTATGTGCCTCATGCACTATTTCAAACACTAAGATACACAGCAGCATTCAAGACAGCCGTGGTCCTCCTTCTCAAGGACTCTGGATTTTCTGGAGAGACAGAGAAACAAGTGGAGAAGACAGCAGGGAGATGGGGATGGAAGTGCTGGGTATGTGGCAGGGCAATGTGATAGAGCAACCTTGCTACTTCAGGTCACTGCTCAGGGAGGTGACATGAACACTGAGATCTGAGTAAGGGAGGAACCAGCCAGGCCAAGATCAAGGAAGAACATTCTGGGCAGAGGAGTAGCAAGTGCAAAGGCCTCCCAACAGGAACAGGACAGCTGGGGTTAAGGGGCAGCAGGGACGCTGTACACTGCAGTTGGCTGAGCAGGGAGGAGGCTGGTGGGAGGTGTGGACAGAGCAGTTCCCTTGGGCCTCGTTGGCCAAGGAAGGCAGTTTGCGTTTTATCTGAAGCCAATGAGGAATCCTTTGGAGCCTTTTGGGCAGGGGAACAGCGCAGCTGGCTGTCTCAGAGGTGGTTGTGGGGGTGGCGGGAGCAGGGTGGAAGGAGGGAGGCCGATGGGGATGCCGCCACAGCAATCCAGGCCAGGGAGGAGAGGAGTTGGACCCAGCCCCTGAGGGGTGGGGGCGAGGAGATGCATTTGCAGGCAGGGCTGACAGCACTGCACCTGCTAAGGGATTCAATCTGGGGAGTGGGGAAGACAGGAACCCCAGCTGATACCAGCTATCACTGCTGAAGCTGCTGTGAACTGTGCTGCCACTGACCAAGAGAAGGCTGAGGACGGGGCCAGGCTTTGCTTGGTTCTGTTCTCTTCTCAAGGGAGATTAGAATTAGGAGTTCAGCAAGGGCTGTGTTAGCTTTGTCATGCCTTTGGACATCTAAGTATAGGCTTGCGGTCAGCCACTAATGTCTGAGCCTGAGGGTGGTGGAGCAGGCAGGCCTACAAGTTTTGGCAGCGTTGGCAGGTGGGTGGCAGGTAAAGCCATGGGACATGGTGCCATCTCCCAGGAATAGAACCCGCAGGTACACAGCTATCGGGGCACAGTGCTTCCCGAGGCTGCTTTAAAGGAGGTAGGCTGCACAGAATACAAAAGTCTTTGCCAACCATGTATCTGGTGAAGGTCTTACATCTGGATGCATGAAAGACTCTCAGAACTCAACAGCAGAGAGACAGGTGGCCCAGTGTAAAAGGGGGCAAAGGATCTGAATAGACACTGCTCCAAAAAGGACGTACAATGGACAAAAAGCACATGGAAAGATGCTCAGTGCCATTAGGGGAATGCGAACCAAAACCATCATGCAGTACCACCTCATACCCACAGGATGGCTATAATTTAAAAACTGGGAAATGAGAAGTGTTGGCAAGGGTGTGGAGACTCTGGAGCCCTCGTGTTTGTTCCTTGATGGGAACAGGAAATGATGCAGCCATTGTGGAAAACAGTTTGACAGCCCCTCCAAAAGTTAAACATGGAACTATCATGTGACCCAATGATGGTGCTCCTGGGTATGTGCCCAAGAGGATTTAAACATGTTCACGCAAAAACCTGAACATGACATTCACAGCAGCATTTATCTCAGCAGCTAAAGAGTGGAAACCAGCCTCGTGCATGGGTAAACAAAATGTGGTCTCTCTATACAGGAGGATATTATTCAGGCATAAACATGGATGATAGGTGCTCCACCATGGATGAACCTTGAGGATGTCATGGTATGTGAGAGAAACCAGATGCAGAGGACACATGCTGTATGGCTCCGCTGATAGGAAATGTCCAGAACAGGCCCATCCATAGACACAGAAAGTAGATAAGTAGTTGCCAGAAGCGGGCAGAGGGGAGAATTAGGATTGACAGTTTATAGGCATGGGGTTTCTTTCTGGGGTGATGGAAATGTTCTGGAATTAGATCATGATGATGTTCGTACCACTTTGTGAACATACTAGAAACCACACGTGTACCCTGTAAGATGGTGAATTTTATGTGCTATGAGTCGTATCTCAGTAAGAATAAGTGGAGAGGCACCTGGGTGGCTCAGCCGGTTACGCATCCGACTCTTGGTTTTGGCTCGGGTCATGATCTCAGGGTCATGAGATTGAACCCCACATTGGGCTCCACACTCAACAAGGAGTCTGCTTGAGATTCTTTCTTTCCCTCTGCTCTTCTCTGTAAAATAAATAAAGAAATCTTTAAAAAAAAAATCCTTTAAACATAAGTGTAGAAATAAAAGATGTAGCATGTGCAGGGAGTGGGGCTGTCCCACACCCCCAGGAGGCCACATACACGGCTCTGTGTCCAGTTCTGGGCCCTCATTAAGTGCCCGATGGGCTGGGGTCCTCCAGAGAAGAGTCATAGGGTGCTGAGCTAGCCAGAACCTGTGTCAGGAGCGAGCAGTTCCAGAA
Organism: Vulpes vulpes; assembly: GCF_048418805.1. NCBI lineage: Eukaryota > Metazoa > Chordata > Mammalia > Carnivora > Canidae > Vulpes > Vulpes vulpes. The sequence goes on from NC_132795.1 coordinate 52,552,307, forward strand.
GCTGAAGCTGCTCTGCTTGGAGCCTGGAAGGCTGAGGCCAAGCTGAGGGCTCCGTTAGGATGCAGCTTGTTGTCTCTTTTCCAATTTGGAAGAGACTTTACCATCCCTGGGGTAAGTTCACACCGGTGATTCTCTGAAACTCTTGGAGTGGCTTTGCTCAACGGTTGGTGACCTCTGTTGGTGGTCTGTGTGTGCCAGGCACTGTTCTGAGGGCTTTACTGCGTTATTTAATTCCCAAAACAACTTAAAGTACTTGTTATCCCTATTTTGTAGAGAAGGAGGCCAAGATCCAAAATGGTTAAGTGACCTGCCCAAGGTCACACAGCAGGTCATGCACGAATCTTGTACCCCAGCTGGTGTGACTTGGCAGGGCAAGGCCTGGAGGGGTAGCTGTCACCGGGACACCTCATGGAAACTGTCATCAACAGGAGTGGCCAGCAGTAAGAGCCAAGCAGCAGTATCTCCAGGTCCTTAGACACGGTCGGTGCTGCTCCCCCAGCCGTGGAGGACCACGAGGCAGCAGCTGGGATTGAAGGTGGGGCCCAGGTGAGGGATGAGTTGAGCAGACCTTCAAGGCCAGCAGCGTCGGTGGAGCTGTCGTGGGCTGGCTCCTCCGGTCTGGGTGTGAGCAGTGGGCTTGAAGGTCTGGAAAGCCGAGCCCCCCACTCACGTGCCTGATTTTCCAGTCCTAAGTTTGGATGCAGGCCCAGCCTGAGGGGCTCGGTGTCAGAGCAGGGCTGCATATAGCTGACCAGCTGGAGAGTCAGGCGCCCCAGAGAAGGACCCAGCTGATGTCCAGACCAGGAAGCAGACAGGTCCCGGGAGTCGTCCCCCAGCCTATGCCAGCACCTCTGATGGCTCAGGGAGTGTCCTGGGTCTGGTGGAACCCAGGCCCCAAAGCTCTAAGACCCATGTGTATTTTACCCGAAATCTAATCCATCTGGTTCTCATTTATTTACACTTAACTCATCAAATGCAATTTTGCAAGAGCCGCTCGATAGCCAAGAGGCTTTTCTGCCTAAGCCTCCCTTCTGAAAGGGGCCAGGGGAGGGCTGGGGCCTCAGCCCTCAGGGACCAGCAGGGAGCTGTCAGGGTCGGAGGTCAAGTTTGGTTTCTGAGATGGGCGGGGCCTCTGCCTCTGTTGTCGGGCCCTCAGCGTGATCTGTGATGCCGATGCCGGGGTGGGCACAGGGTCTGACACATAGTAGGCTCTTGGCAGCCAGGAAAACCTGGGTGGGGCCCACAGGCAGAACACAGAGTCTCTGTTTCAAATCGTGAAATGTCCATGGGAAACAAAGCAAGCAAAGCTGGATCCAGAAGTAATTTTTAGTTATTATAAATAACTGCAAACCTGGATTCTTGGTCCAAAGCAGGACAAACAGCCAGCTATTAATAAAAATAAACACTAGCACCTTGGGCCAAAAAGCAAACCCCGTGGGCAAACCACAGGCCTGCCTGCAGCAGCCTTCCGGAACCAAATCGACCTACGGCCCGTCGGTGTCAGCTCTGGAAACCTTCTTGTTGGAAAACAACTGTGTCCATCACAGTGCATGGGCCCATCCCAGACAACGCTCTGAAGGGCTGGCAGGGGGATGGGGGTGGCCTGTGCCCATGAGCGGTGGGCACGCTGAGCAGAGATGGGCAGGGGTCCCGGCGGATGGCCGTCCCCACCCCTCCAACCCCAGCATCCAGACCTCCTGTCAGGTGCTATAGTGTAAGGTGGGGGCACCTGACCCCAGAGACCCTGTTTAGAGCTGGTCTTTGGTGCCAGGTGCCATTCCTATTTCCACTGGAGTGGTCACCACGGCCACTGGGATTGGGAGGGGTGGCTGGGGACCCGGGGGTCAGGGAGGAGCATGTAGACTGTGCCTTCGGGCGGGAATTGAGACCAGGCCAAGGCTGTGTTGTGGTGGCGGAGGCAAACAAATGGGCAAGGTGGTAAGGAAGTCGACAGCCTTGGTGACTGCGTGAGTGTGGGAGACAGGAGGGGGCTTCTCAGGCAGAGTGGCTGGCAGGTGGAGGAAGGGCAGGGCTGGAGTGAGGCCCCTCTGGCACCTTAGTCTCCCTCCGACCTTGTCCTCCCTGAGCTGTTGGCCTCAGGCTGGGGAGCAGCCTGCGCAGAGCCGGGGGCCACGTGGGTTTTATCCCCGACTGCACCCGGATGATTTGTTCCTAAGGGTGTCCCACAGCTCCACCAGACAGCGGCCCCCTGAGGCCATGACCAGCTGCCATTCAGCTTCTGCTGCTCTCCCCACACCCTTGCCTGCTGCCCCCACCCCAGCCTTAAAGAGTTAGGGGCTCTCCTAGTCCTCATGGCACAAAGATGTGTTTGTGTGTTAAAGAGGGGAGCACCTTCTCTGGGGGGGCGGGGGCGCTGCTGCAGTCTGGGGCCTTCCAGAGAATGACCTGGCTGACCCAGGGTGCCGTGATAGAGGGCCACACAGGTCCCTCACAGAGCTGGGACTGGGGGGCTGGCTGCCACGATACATGCATCAGTTCTTCTTTTGCCAGTTAAGAGGGTTTCCCACCTGAGCCTAGAGCCTGCCCTCACACCCACAGAACCTCCTCTCTGCTCTGTAGCTACGTTCCTGTGCCCAGGAGCTTCTGTGTCTTCTGGGAACTTTCAGCTATGACCAGAAAAGAAGATGAAGGACCATGAGCTGCCAGCAGGATTCAGAGACCCCTGTATCCTACCTGGAGCCCACTGAGGGATCATGAAGCACAATTGGAAACAGGCTTGCTCAGGGTCCTCCCTGCACATAGGCTCAGCTTTTGCCAGAGGCTGTGGTGGTTGATGATGCTGTGGCTTCTTCCCCAAGGACTGTCCCTTCTGCCTGCAGTCCTGATGGGAACGGGAGCCAAGGGGACCCAGACAGAGCCAGGGTTTGTGAGAGCCCTTGGGGTATCCTCAGCAGGACATGTGAAGGCCGCCAAGCTTCTGGAGCTCCTCTACCACCCAAGGGGTCACAGGCTATCCCTCATCTGTGCCCTGCCATGCTCCTTCCCCAAGACTTTGTCTCTATAACACCTCTTCCTCTTCCGCCTCACGTCACAAATCCCCCTGCCCTTCTCGGCCCAGCTCTCCAGTGTTCTCTGCGCTCAGAGCAGGTACAGCAGTGGCTTAGTGAACAGGGACTTACCCAGAGGTGTTCACTTTGGTGCCCTCTTGCAGCTCCTGGGAAGTGTGGCACATGGTAGGTGCTCGGTACCAGAGGGAATGAATGAACAAAAACATTTTGGGTGAATTTCAAAGACAAGGACTTCTGTCTGGAGGGAGGGGGTATCCCAGGAGGAGGTACACGTGTGCATATGAAGGCAAGTGTGGGTAAGAGGGTGTGTTCAGAGGACAGCAGAGGTAAATGCAGCTACTGGAGAGGTGGCAGGCTGTGGACTTGAATGTGCCCCTTCTGTGTGCCTGGAAGGAACCAGGACAGCTCTCTGCTCCAGGGGACTGGCCTTGTAGGTAGTAAGCACCCCATCCCTAGCAGTTACCAGCACATATGTGCCATTCAGCTTATCCTGCCAACACTTGAGCACCTACCCAGTCTGCCCATCAGCTAGGTGCGGGCATATAAAGGATACTCTGCTTCTTGCCTCAGCCCAGAGCAGAGACAGGATGATCAAGCCTGAGGTCCAGGGCAGAGCAAGCCTGGGCATAGGGGGTGAGCAAATTCCGCTGGGTACCAGGAAGACTTCAGAGAGGGGGTGTTTTGGAGACATGAGCATGTAAGGTCAGGGGTGGTGTGTTAAGCAGAAATAGCCAGGGAACCTACTCTCGTCACCATGACTGGGCTTGAAGCGTCCTTGTTGAGAGAAGCCAGATCACAGAAGAGCAGGAAAAAGCCTTTGGATCCAGACTTATCAGGCTTTGAATCACTCTTTTCCTGTTTTAAAGCATTAGGCATATCTCTTCCCCTCTCTGGGCCTCTGTTCTCTCATCTGAGAACCATGCCCTCAGTGTGGAGCTCTCGTGCAGATCTGTGAAGACAGACGCTGAGCACCTTGGCTGCCAGTGAGTAGTACTATCATTTCTGTACAGGCTGCCACTTACGGAAGGCTGCTGGCCCTGCCCAGACGACCTTGATGCCCATCTCTGGTGGGGGCGTGGGGAGACAGGACTCCCACACAGGGGCCCGTCAGTGCACAGAAGAGAAGGAAGAGGGCCGCGTGTGCCTCCAGCGCTCCAGGAGGGCTTTCTGGAGGGCACAGTCTGCGGTTCCTCCTGCAGACACTGCCTGAGCGCCTGCCACAGGCCACAGGCCACAGCAGAGCCAGAAGTCAGGTTGCCTGACTCCCAGGTGCAGGCCCCCTCCTTGCCATGTGCTACCTCTCATAGCAGAGTCTTCTAAGTCCTGCGGGGGCCGAGGACCAATGTGGGCTGGGCTGTCCCCCTCAGGAGGGCTAGGGTGCTAAGTATTTCCCATAGTGCTGTGTCCAGGTGAACCCAGTCTGCCCTAGGCCAGTGAGTGGCCATCTCATGGACACAGCTCCTCCAGTGGGTCACTCTCCAGACTTCACCATGAGTGCCATTTGGAGGGCTGAGCCACAGGGTGGGGTGGGTACGAAGTGGGCCTCAGGCCCTTGATCTATCACCTAGAGAAGTTGCTAATGCCACATGCTACCCAAAGAGCTTCTGAGACTGTGGTTTCCTGCCCAGCTTGAGGGAAGCCTGTGTTTGGACCGCAGTGGGAAAAGGGTGCAGAAGGGGCGGCCTCCTCTTCCCTCCTGCTTAATCTTGGGGCTTTGTCGTTTGGGAGTGGGGAAAAGAAATGTTTACACGGCCTTGCATTTGTTTCAAATTATTCATCAGTGTTTGAGAGTCATTGTTCCCTGCTAGTGTAAACAGCGCTGTCCCAAGGCCCAGCCACTCTGCCAGCGCATTGAAGTTCTGTCGACGTGCAGCGTCAACGGCCCTCTGGTTCCTGGCTCTCAGTGGAGGGAGGAGATGGGCCAGGCCAGACGGGTGGCACCAGGGAGCTCATTCACGGTGGGGTGAAAGCAGAGTTTTCACCATGAATTCAGCATTCAAGGACCTCTACCTGTTTTGTTTTACCAACTGAACCTTTACTAGAGCTGGGGGGAAGCTGGGTCCAGAGCAAAGAATCTGAGAGCCATGGCAAGAACAGCAAAGACCGTGATTTGAGGGGGCCTGAACTGAGTCCCAGGAGGGGATCTCACTGTTACATGTGTGCCAGCACAAGTGCTTCTATGGGGTGTTACTGGGATAGAGATGGGACTGACCTCAGGTGTTCTGGGACATTCCCTGTGTTACCCATGGCAGCCTGGCTCTGACCTTGTGTTTGTTACATCTGGGTTTCACAGACATGTTCCAGGTGACACCCAGCTCAAGCTCATGTTAAGAGGAGCTGGTTCTTCCTAGCATTAGTCTGAATGTGCTGGCTGGCTTGGCCAGCTTAGTGCCGGTACAATGGCATGTGCTCAGGAGGTGGACAGTAGGTGTAAGTCCTGCCTTTGCTCTGAGCAGCTATGTGACTCTGCTCAAGTTACTTTGGTTGCCTGTGTCTTGGTACCCTTGGTAAAATGAAGGCGTAACACAACCTGTCTCTCAGGGTTGCTACAAGGATGGAGTGAGTTGGTATTTGTGCGCCCCATGCCTGACACATAATGAACACTCGAGGAATGTCAGCTTTGCGTTGTAATTGGTAGGGTGAGCAGGACTTGGTGCCTGGCTTAGAGCTGCTCATGGTCTAGTGCAGGCAGTGGACAGACCCTCAGATACCGACACTGCTGGGGTGGAGGGAAGGTGCCCCTGGTAAGGGTGACACTAGCACTGAGCCTTTAGGGAGCCATCACTAAGTAAGACTTTGTTGAGTGGAGAAAGGTTTTCGGAATAATCCCTCGCTGGCCTTCCCAGCTCCCCTGGAACCCCACTCTGTCTCTTCTCAGCAAGAGCCACCTTCCCCATTTTAGCTCTAACGGTTGGTGGCTATTAGAGTTCAGAGCTCTGCCTCAGCATTGGCCTCAGAGGCAGTATGTTGTCTCTTGGGTGGTGAAGTGGCCTGTTGGCCCTAAGCCTCAGTGGGACCCGGGTGACACAGTTCCAGAGATGAGTCCTCTCCTGGTTCAGTGCAGGTCAGTCTGCCTGCTTCTTTACATTTTCACATCCTTTTGGCTCTAGTAACTAAAAGATGGCTGTGTTAAAAAGAATGATATAAAAAGCTTATTGTCAAAGTGTGTGTATGTGTCTGTGTGTGTGTATGTGTCTGTGTGTGTGTGTCTCTGTGTGTGTTGGAGGTCAGGGGATTGGCTGGAAGCTGCCAGTAGCTCACCTTGCCTTTGTGGTTTCATGTATTTGCCTATTTAAATGACAATACAGACAGGGCACATTAAGGTTTAAGAAGCCCTTCTTTAATTAAACAAACTGACAGTGTAGGGGGTTATGACTTTGGTAATTGAAACATGCTGTTCTGTTGAAGACCAGAACTCCATAAAGACTCTTTTCAGCCCATAGCACCCTTTGTGCCAGCAGCCTCTGGTCAAAAATGAGTGTTGGCCCTGAGGTTGGTCTCTCCTAGAGAGTGGGAAAGACCACTTGGCGACTTTCTGCAGCTGTCTTGGCAGCCAGAGGTTAGGGCCTTTTAAAAACTTCCCCATTCTCTAGACTTTTGAAATCAATTTGGGAGGCAGAAGGCAGGCTGCCCTGTCCTCTAGCCTCTCCCTAGCCGCCAGGTCTTGTGTGACTGGTTATAAATCTGAGGTGTGATTGAAGAAAGAGAGGACATTAGAGTTTGGTTGGCGAGGTTCTGTGTGTTGGGGTTAGACAGTGCAGGTTGCACAATCTTCCTAGAGGGGGAGAGTCCAGCAGTAACAGTGAGATCACAGTTTAGGAGTCAGACCACCAGGTGGAACCTCAGACAGGTGACTTCACCCCTCTGGACCTCAGTTTCCTCATCTACAAAATGGGATAATGCCTGGATCCGATTTATAGGGTTCCTGTGAGGATTAAAGGAGTTAATACAGGTCAGGTACTTAGAATAGTGCGGGTCACACAGGGTATTAAGGGTCAGCTAGCATTACACCCATCATAACTATCTACATGGAGTGCTCCTGTAGTATGGCTCCATGCAGTGCCTTCTGTGCAGCCTGGGGAAGCTGAGCACATCCATGCCCTACCAGCTGATTGCACTTCTGGCACCAGGTGTTATTTCTCTCTTTCCCTTCTCTCTCTCCCCTTGCAGATGTGGACGAGTGTCAGGATAACAATGGTGGCTGCCAGCAGATCTGCGTCAATGCCATGGGCAGCTATGAGTGTCAGTGCCACAGTGGCTTTTTCCTCAGCGACAACCAGCATACCTGCATCCACCGCTCCAATGGTGAGTACTGCCTGCGCTGATCGGGCACACCCCACCCCAGAGACAGGCGGCCCCTGGAAACACCCTTCTCCACATCTGATTCCGGGGGCCTCGGGGTCCAGGCAGGGAATTTGGGTGGTGGCCTGAATGGCTGTTTTGTGCTCCTGGTGTTGGTTCTGCATGGAATTCCTCCCAGCTCCCGCCCACCACCCACTACACCGGGCCTGTCAGTGTTCCTGCTGTTTTTATGTGGGGGCGAGGTGGGGCCACAGATGGGTAGATGTGACCAGAGAAGCTGTTTTCCTTTCTGGGCTGAGGGCTGGCTGTGGCCAGGAAGAGTGGGGCCCCATCCTTCACAGGCCCATTCCCGAGGTGGACTGGAGGTCTGACCGGGCTGAGTGCCAAATTCTCAGTCTCTGCCTCTGCCCGGGGTATTCACCGGGTCACAGCCAGCAGAGGACCCTCGTGGTCAGGAGGCTGCTGGCCCTCTGGACGCTGGGTGGGACAACGGGCCAGCCTGGGGCGGCACAGAGGGAGGACTCCAGCCAGCTGGAGTGCTGGAGTAGCCTGGCGATAGCCCAGCAGGTGAAGGTCCCTGGCTTCAGAGGAGGGGTGGTCAGAGTTTGGGCCTAGGGCAGCAGGTCCCACATGCCAAGGAGAGAGGGGCTTCCAGGTAGAGGGAATGGCATTTGCAAAGACTTAGAGGTGTATCTTGCTTAAGATAATACAATATCTGGAACCCCGAGGCAGGCTGTGTGCTACAGCAGAGTGAGCTGAAAGTGGAGAGTGGCGGTTTTAAGTTATTAGTTTTTTAAATCAATACTGTTTAATGGAAGCAACTTGGCCAGAAATCTGTCACAGTATTTTGAGACCTATTTAAGCAAAAGTTGAATGAGAAAAAGAGTAGATGGAGAAGGAGGCCAGGATAGCCACGTGGCCCCAGTCTGAGCGCTGCCCCATCCTGACCGCCCCCCACAAGGAGGAGGTGCAGAAGGGACCTAGAGGGGCCCCTGGAAGGGCCTGGCCTGTGGTCTGTGGCACCAGCAGAAGACCAGGGAGTGGCTCACACTGAAAGGTGGGGACAAACCCCTGGGCTCCAGGGCAGCCTGACGGGTGGGACTTCAGCTGTGATGCTCCCTGTGGGGAAGCCCTACTACTCTGAACCTCTCAAGGTGGAGATGGGGTGCTGACCCGGCAGGGTCTTTGGAGGATGGGATGAGACCCTGGTTTGAAGTGTCCTGTATGCACTGGAGCTACAGAGGCTGCGAGGCGAGGCTTGAGGGCACTGGGTATGCTTTTTATTGGAAAGCAATCCCTGAGAAAGAAAAGAGGAGAACATTTAAAAGTACCAAGCCCAAGGTAGAGGAGCAGAACTGTTTTATTGGACGCCTTTCAGTGCTTGGTGCTGGTGTAGGCAGTTTCCTCAGAGACAAGACAGGCCTGGTAGTCCCCACACTACTGTGTCCCCAGAAGGACGTGAAGGCCAAGCTCTGTGCTGCCTGGGCATCACCGCAGCTGCATTGTGCAGACCTCCCCAGCAGCCCGGGCCCATGAGGCCTTCCGGCTGTGCAGCCGTGGGACTGTGGGGTCAGGCTGCCCAAGTTGAGGACCCGGCGCCCAAGTCAAGTTTTATAAGAAGCAGATTTATGGGGAAGTGAGTGAGTGGTGGTGGTAAGACGGGGGTCCTGCTTTCATCAAGGAGGGGTTTTACAGGGTGACTGCTCTGAGCAAGCTATAAAGTCCCCAAGGCCAGGGTGGCCTAAGCCTCTTTTCCAGCCAGGTTGTACATCCTCTGTTCCTTTGAAGAATAGCTTTCCCATGAGCAGGGCTCCAGGGAAAGTCGTGAGGCCCCTGGTTGATTCAGAAAGCAGAATCAGCATGATATAAGATGCAAGACCACAGCTGTGTCCTGTTTGTTACCGGGGCCTGGTTTGGCATGGAGGCATTCATTAGGCGAAGGATGTCATAGAACGAACCTCAGCACCAGCCAGAAGAGTAGGGTCGGGGGGACCTGGTAATGTGGGGGGCAGCACTGGCCATGGTGGGGTCATGTGCTTACGCTGAGGCAGACCCTCACAGTGACCTGGGGAGGCAGGGATATTATGACCCCATGACAGGTGAGAAAGCCAAAGCAGTCAAGTTAGGAGCCTTACCTGACATCACACCATGGGGAAGTGGCAGCGTCAGGACTCCAGCCCAGGTCTTCACCTGTGATGTGATGAGGCAGGGAAGGAAAGAAGTGGAGGAATAGAAATAGGCACAAGCCACACATGAGCTGAAACCAGATGGCCCGCAAGACCAGCCATGGGAAGAGGTGGGGGAGCATGCCAGGCAGTACATGTGCAAAGGCCCTGAGGTAGGGGTGGACCAGGCTCTGGTGGAAAGCCGAATGAAGGGTGGGGCAGTGGAGCACTGTGAGCCAGGGGGAGAGGAGCCCAGATGCAGGAAATCTGGCAGGGCCCAGGGCCAGGAGGCTGGTAGAGCATAGGCAAGAGTTTGGATTTCATGCACAGCCCTGGGAAGTGTGCTGGAGGGGAGAGTGGAGGACTTTGGGGCATCTCAGATACTTCAGAGGCTGGACATCAAATTTCTTGTGTGGTGGAGCCCTAAGCCCACATGCCTCACCCTCCCAAAGGCCCTGGGTAGCCAGATCCTGCAGCCAGGAATTGAGGTTTAGCTGGAACACAGACCGGGGTCTCAACCCCAGTCCTTGCTAGCCAGCACCAACCTGCACAGAGGTTAACAAAGTCCCTTCTCTTACTAGGATTTTGTGTGAATCTCCCAATTTTTAAATCTGGACAATGAGTCAGTCTAAAAAAGCAGCAGACAGCTCTTGGACAGCTCTTCTCCTCAGGGACAAGTGGCACACTTCCAGGGTTCCCAAAGGCTGTGTGGAAGGTCTGAAGAGGTCAGGCCAAGTGCACAGTCCATCTGCTGACTGCTCGTTAATGCCCTTGGGTGGATGCAAGTTGCCTCCCTCTTGAGCCTCGATCAGTCATGACAATTGTCCACCACAATTTTGTGTCAACTACCATAATGAACATTAGAGCTAAAAATCAGAGGGTGTCTGGGGTGCAGAGACCTGGCTTGTTTTGCACCTACATGTCCTCTGGTCCCTGTTGCTCCTGGGACCACCCATGAGTCCAGAGCCATTTGGCATATGAGACTCCTTGTGTCACCCGACTCTTCCTAATACCTGTTAGCTTCTCGGAGCCTCCCCTAAGCAGAGAGAAACACATGAGGGCTGGTTCTTATTAGAGGGGCCTGGATGCAGGAGCAAGGTCAGCCAGGGTCAGCCTAGGCTCCTGGCCGAGAAGCCAGGCCATGGGACTCAGCCTGTCGGAGTGGCCCCCCTTCCCAGGGGCCAGTGCAAACCCTGGCCCAAGGCATGTGGATCTGGCCAGGCTGGGGTTGGGAGTCCATCTCCATCTCCGCTGGCCACGTGGCCTCTGTGCAGCCACTCCTGCCTCTCTGAGACTCCTCTGTAAATTGGGAGCAGTGATCCCTCCCGTGCCAGTAAGGGATCCATTAGGGAAATGCTCTGAAGCAGTCAAGTACAATGCCTGCCCTAGGGGTGGCCACTCACAGGCAGCTTCTTCGGTCTTTAGAACTCAGGCTTGGGATCCCTGGGTGGCGCAGCAGTTTAGCGCCTGCCTTTGGCCCAGGGTGCGATCCTGGAGACCTGGGATCGAATCCCACATCGGGCTCCCTGCATGGAGCCTGCTTCTCCCTCTGCCTATGTCTCTGCCTCTCTCTCTCTCTCTGTGTGACTATCATGAATAAATAAATAAAATCTTTAAAAAAATAAAAAATAAAAAATAAATTTAAAAAAAGAACTCAGGCTTGATTTGGGGGATAGCAGTTCCTCTGTGCCAGCACTGGGCAGGAGGGGACACAGAGCTTTCGGAACCTGGGGCCCATCTCCTTCTCCTTGGCACTTCCAGGTGCTAGTTCTGGCACCATCACAGCTCACATTTGGGCCCCCTCAACCTCTGGCCCAGCAAGTGATAAAGGCCTGGGGACAGCCAGCCTATCCAGGTGCCATGCCTGGGACCAGCCAGACACCTGGCATGTGAACAAACGTGCCAGGTGTCCCCCTGGTCCCTAGAATCCCAGCGTGAGCAAAAGCAGGCATGATCCTCCATGAAGCTTTCACTCTAGAAAAAGGACTAAATGCTAGGTAAGGGCAACCTGGGTGGCTCAGCGGTTTAGCGCTGCCTTCGATCCCACCCTGGACTCGTGGGATCGAGTCCCAAGTCAGGCTCCCTGCAGGGAGCCTGCTTCTCCCTCTGCCTGTGTCTCTGCCTCTCTCTCTGTCTCTCATGAATAAAAAAAATTTTTAAATCTTTTTTAAAAATAAAAAAAAGGGATCCCTGGGTGGCGCAGCGGTTTGGCACCTGCCTTTGGCCCAGGGCGCGATCCTGGAGACCTGGGATCGAATCCCACGTCGGGCTCCCGGTGCATGGAGCCTGCTTCTCCCTCTGCCTGTGTCTCTGCCTCTCTCTCTCTCTGTGTGTGTGTGACTATCATAAATAAAATAAAATAAATTTTAAAAAATGGAGAATTCCCTTACAAATGTCAGTATCTCTTACAAAGGGGTACTTTAAAAAAAATAAATAAATAAATAAAATTTTTTAAAATGCTAGGCAAGGGTTGGAGTAGCTGTATAATAATGAGCTGAGAAAAAAACACTCTGAACAGAAGGATCTGGAGTTCCAGGGGTCTAATGTTCTTGTCTGAACAGGGGAGGTGGTAATGAGAGTGGTTTTTCCATCAGCCTGGTGAAGGGTGCCACCCTTGCCGGTGCCTGTCCTGTGCTGCCACAGTTGCTGATGGTGGTGGGTTCAAGATATCTGTACCCTTCTAAGCAGGACGCCATCCTGCACGGCCGCACTCTGAAGCCTCACCAGACCTTCATGGTCTGACCCCTGGCAGTGGTGGTAGGCACCAAAGTGAGAAGAATTGTCACGTTATCCCCACAATTGAAAGCAGCCACAGGCTTATGAAGGGACCTGAGGGGCCGCACATGTCAAGCCCACCCCAGAGGGCCCTTTGGCACCAAGGAGACATGTCATCTTAAGAGCACAGGTTCTGGGGCCCAGCTGCTTAGGCCAGACCCCCAGCTCCAACACTCATTATCCATGTGACCTTGAGCAAATCACTTAATTCCTCTGGGCCTGCAGGGTCTATAAAATGGGGATAGTCAAGAGTACCTGCTCCCTAGAGTTGAAGAGATCTTGTAAAAATGATTCCGTACACGCGGGTTCTTATTATTTATAACAGATGAGGAAATAGGCCCAGAGAGGACAGGACCTTGCCCAGGGCCCCACAGTAAGCCAAAAGCAGACTCAGAACTGGGCAAGGCTCTGCTGGCGTGTGCTGGGTACTGGCCAGGCTTCAGCCGAGGTGGGTGGGTGGGGAGACTGGGAGTCAATCCTCATCTTCAAGAAACTCCCCTCCCAGGGCTGAACAGCTGCACTTGGATTTATCCACGCTCAGCGTAGCACCTGCCAGTGCCTGGGGCCCGTCAGGATGACAGGCTTCACTTGTTCACCTAGCACCAGCTCACCAGCACCCACCACTTGGCCCACCAAGGGCTGCAGGGATCAGACTAGCCCCCTGTCCTGCTGTAGAGCTTTGACAGTGTGCCACCCACCTGCTGGGCCCAGGCAGTCGGGAACCAAGGCATGAAGAAAACATCAGGTGTCTGTCACTCACGGTGCTTCCCAGGCCTGGGGTGCCCCATCCCACTGTCAACTGACTGTCCTCAGCAGGAGCACCCATCTACTGCACAGCCTGGCCTCGCTGACTGCAGGGAGAGCTGTCAGGCCCTGCCTCCTCTGTGCTCTGGTGACGACTGCCCATCTCCCACCCCGTCTTGCGGCTGGCTGCAGAAAGCAGTTTTCTCCCTGGTGTCTGTGTCCCTGTAGCTCAGGAGCTCCATGTGGGTGGGGACCATGTTCTCTCCATCCCTGGGTCCAGTGCCAACGTTGGGCCCTTAGGACAGGACAAGGGGAGAAAGGGGAAGGATGCTCAGCTCCCCGTGCTCCCTGGGCCCAGGCCCTCTTCATCCTCGGGCCAGTGAATGGTGTGGTCTGGGCAGGTAGCAGGTGACAGAGACCAAGCAGTAGGGACCCAGTGGCTCTGGAGGCTGCCTGTGAGAGACCGGGCTGCTGCAGGGCTGAGCACACCCCGAAGCCCTGCTGTGCTGCCCCCTTTCCTGTGCTTGATGCACTGCAGCAGGCGACAGGGCAGCTGAGCATCTGTGTCCCCGGGGGGCCAGGCCCATGCAGAGCAAACGCCAGGCTGGCATGCTCCCAGCAGGACTCCCAGGTTTACCCGAGTGTGCTTAGCATTCCAGTTAATGCCCTTCTGAGCCTATTCCAGTGCCCTGCTGGGAAACCCCAGTGCCCTCCCACCCACCATTCCCTGTGGCACTTTGTCATAAAGCTCCAGACTTGGCATCAAGGGTAAACACTGGCTCCAGCACAAATCAGAGGTGGGACCCGGAACAGGAAAGCTTGGCTTCCTTTACATTAAAAATAATGACGATGATAGTGCAAGCTGCCTTTACTGTGTGCCTACTGCGTCCCAGACGTTGATACCGAGCATAAGCACATAATGTCCCCATTTTCCAGATTAAGAAACTGAGGCATGGTGAGGTCAGGGAACTTGGCCAAGGTCGCCCAGCCATCGCTCTGACGGTCTGGCCCCGAAGCCCGGGCAGACTACATGGAGGGTTCTGACAAGGCTTGGAGCCCTTAGCTGGCCCCGGGCGGGGGGAGACCCAGGGGAGGCCCTAAGGGATGGCAGAGACACCTCCGCAAATGGTGCCACCTGCAGGTTCCCCAAACGTGAGCGTGCCCTATGCCACGTGTGCCCTCATCGAGCGCCCAGAGCTTCCAAAACATTTTGTGGTGGAAATTTCCTGAAACGGCTCACCCACATCCGTCTTCTCTCCAGGGGAGCAGCCCAAGTGAGCCTGGCCTCTCTTCTGTGCAGTTCACGAGACCTTCATGAACCTGAGTTGCCAACACAGCCACTCCTCTCGGGGCCAGGGAGGATGCTTGTTAGCGCCTGTTAGTTACTCAGTGTCCCCAGACACCAGTCGCCTGGGCTGAAAATAGCTCTTCTCTCTTGTCCTGGCGGCTGCCAGCCGTTCTGTATGTGGCCTCACGGCAGGCCTCACTGGGAGGACCGCAGTGGGGGTTCTACGCACACGCACAGGCAGGAGACTTGGGGCTATGCTCCAGCTGTTTGCCTTAGGAGAACCTTCTCGCTCGTTTCAGAGTTTGCAGCGCTGCCCTGGATGATTGCGTTATGCAGAGACGGCCTCTATTAAGTTTAATTATTTTTGTTAGAATGCAACATGAAATACTATTAGAATCTCATTTTATCTGTGAATTTGTGAGGGTAAATACCTGAGTGTAACTGAAGGCAAAACAATAGAATTTGTTTTAGCTTTTTACTTTGAAATAATCATGGATTCAGACGAAAATGCAAAAATAGTAGAGAAAGGCCCCATAAACACTTCACCCAGTCTCCCTTCAACACCGTCTTACGTCACTAAAGAACAGTATCAACCCCGGGAAGTGGACACCCATACCGTGCATGCAAGTGCTTCTGTGCCATTCTAGCTGGGGGTCCATGTAACCGCCTCAGCAATCAGGAACTTGCGTTGTAGGGGTGCCTGCTGGCTCAGTCACATGTGAAGCATGTGCCTCTTGATTTCGGGGTCATGAGTTTGTGCCCCACACTGGGTATAGAGATTCGTTAAATAAATACATAAATCTTAAAAAAGAAAGAGAGAGAAAGAAAAGAAGGAAAGGAAAGGAAAAAGGGAAGGCAAGGGAAGGGAAAAGGGAAGGGAAGGGAAAGGAAGGGAAGAAGAATTCACATTGCCATAATAATCGGATAGCTGGGACAGCCCCAGTGGTTTAGCAGTTTAGCGCCACCTTTGGCTCAGGGCATGATCCTGGAGATCCAGGATCAAGTCCCACGTCGGGCTCCCTGCGTAGAGCCTGCTTCTCCCTCTGCTTGTGTCTCTGCCTCTCTCTGTGTCTGTCATAAATTTAAAATTTTTTAAATAATCAGATAGCTGAACCCTCTGCCAGGCACATGGCGGGCACTCTGCCTCTTTGCTGGGGGGCTCTACAAGTCCACATCTAACCCACGTACTTCGAGGGTGGAAGGAGGCACAGTTAACGGTGACAGGGCAGCAGGTATAAACTGGGAATGTCCTGGGCAAACCAAAGCATAAGATCACCCTAGTATTAACCTCATTTAACCCCTCGAGCCTTTCAAGGGAGGTACCAGATGTACCCAGAGTCATGTGGCTTGGTGGTGAGCTGGCACCCAGGCTGTGTGGCTTCAGATCCTGACCACCTCCTGTGGCTGCCTCCGGCCGTTTAAAGGAACCCCAGTGATCGCATGGTTCACCTCTTCTTTGGTTAAGCATGAAATTGGGATTCTAAAGAGAGGGATGTCCCTGCCTGCGGTGCTCACCAGCTGGAACTAGGGTTGTGATCCAGGCCTGCACCCTGGGTGCAGCGTGGCGTGCAGGGTGGCCGGTGTAGGCCCTGAGTGGCAGCGCTCAGCCTGTGGCCTGTTCGGCTCCGAGGGAACTTCCTTCTGGCTGGGGGCTGGGAGCCTGGGGGGTGGGGCGGGGGGAGGAAGCCCCTGAGAGCAGGTGGCCCCTGACCAGCCACCAGTGGAGAGTGAGTGGGCAGGCAGCGGGCACAGGGGCTCGAGGGGGCGGCAGTGGGGGTCACGAAGGGAGGGAAGGGATGAGAGGCCGCTGAGACCGTTCAGGTCCAGGCCGGGGTTGAAAGTAATAGATCAGAAGCAGCCAACCTTGGAAAAACTCAAGGTGGGCCGTGGAGCCGGGCGGAAACCCGAGAGAGGTGCAGGACAGGAACGAGGGCCTGCCTTCCTGGGCCTGAGTTCTGGAATAGTCCGGAGGGGAAAGGGCCCTCAAACGCCACTGGCGCCATCCGACTGAGCCTGCAGGGGTGGGCGCCAGTGTCTGTGCCGGTGCCAGGTCATGTTTGTGCCATGCAGGGAAAGGGGCACCACCTGGGCCCCTCCCCATACCTGATGCGTCTCCTACGTGGTTGTCTTTTATTTTGTTTCCCACCTCGCCCAGACCCTGGGTCTCCAGCCGTGCCCCCCCATCCCTCTTCTCCTCTCCCCCACGCGTCATCCAGCTGCCCTTGGCCACTAGCCCTCACGCAGGCTGGCCTGGCCTCCCCTCTGGCCAGGCGTCCTCTGACATCGAAGATTTCAGCTCTGTCTGGGTGGCCAGGAGAGTCAGCCCCCAGCAGCCATTGTTGCCTGCTGGGGAGACTGCATCCCAGACCCGGAAACCAGACCCGAAGTGGGCGCAGGTGAGAGGGTCAAGACCCGGGGCACCCTGTCAGTCCTGGGGGTCGGGGATGTCACTGAGTACCTAGGGGTGGACACGGAGAGAAAGTAGTATTCTGGCACGTGGCCCGGGCAGCCATCAGGATCTGGTACTTACACGAGGGCAGTGAGGTGGAGAAGGGTGGCTGAGGGGAAGGAGACAGAAGGGTGGCCCAGAGGAAGGAGACAGAGGGTGGCTGAGGGAAAGGTGACAGGAGGGTGGATGAGGGGAAGGTGACAAGAAGATGAAGGGAATCTGACAGGAGGGTGGATGAGGGAAGGTGACAGGAGGATGAGGGGAAGGGAAGGGCAGGAGGTTGAAGGGAAGGGGCAGGAGGATGAGGGGAGGATGACAGGAGGACAGGAGGATGAGGGGAAGGGGCAGGAGGGTGGCTGAGGGAAGGTGAGAGGCAGCGCAGGCAGGACTTTGTGCAGAGCCCGCCTGCCCCCAGTTTGCCCTGTGGAGAGGTCTGTCACCGCACCACTGGCTCCAGCAAGGTGGGGCCTCGTACTTTCTAACCTAAGGGGCCCTGGAGTGGAGCCTGGAGGCTGCAAGTGCAGGTCGTGCTCAGCACTGTCACTCAGGTGCTGTTTCACAGGTGTGTAGGAAAGGCTTGTGCGAAGCACAGGTGCCCCCCACCCACCTCCCCATCACCTGGTCAGCTGACCCAGGCCTGTCCATCCCTCCCCCCGGGCGGGGGGGCCTGAGTAAATCGCTGAGAGTTGACCCGGCGTGAGGAAAGCTCAGAAGTCTGGGGCTCCATCAGGGTTTAGGGGCTTGGGATAGTTGGCTGGAGTGTGTGCTCCGTGGGCCGTGCTCAGAAGCCCCACGTTTGAGCCAGGGGGCACGGACGTGAAGGCACACCCTGTGGGCAGGGGTGGCAGCATGTGCAGGGCTGTGGCAGGGGCCCTGGGGCTGGAGAGTGCACTCTGGGTCAGCAGAGAAGACTGCCTGCTTGCCGAGTGCTGCGCCTCAGGCCGGTCCCTCCAGCCAGCACGCAGACTCCTGGGAGGGCGGCGTGGCGCCCCGCAGGACCCACCTGTTCAGTCGCCATAGCAAGAAATCTCCAAGGGGGCCAGGCACACCTTGTCGTCAGGCCCTGAGCCCACGGCTCAAGCCCGCACCACCTAACAACTGACCGCGGAGTCCCTGGGAGGGCCGCCGGGCGATCTCGGGTTGGGCCAGAGCAGAGGGCCACCGGGACCTGGAGCAGCCTCCGAGGGCAGCCACCCTCTGGCTGTTCCAGTGCCCTTCGTTCTGGACCCTCCTTCCGTGCTCCTCAGGGCTGGTCCTTGACCCTCCTCTGGACCCTGTCTTCCACCCTGCCCCCCATCTCTCTTGCCTTGGCCTTGGCCTTGGCCGGTGGGCAGATTACTCTCCACCCCCCTCCCAGCCAGCAGGTGCCCTTCCTTGCTGGGCTCATCCCCGGCCAATGCTGCCCAGCTCACCCTCCCCGGCACTCTGATGCTGGCGACCACACTGAGGGGTACTCTGCATGAGCACCGTCATCCCCACTGCTAGGGGAATACTGGGCCGCCCTGTAGGACAGGACTCAGGACAGGTGGGCCTAGGGGAGAGTTTTTAACGCTCCATTTCTCTTCTCCTGCTCCATCGGCCTCCGGATCCCAGTAAAGGAGCCTATGAACAGACGGAGGGTCCCTCACAAACGACCCCAGCTCAGCCAGCACCCTCTGAGCTCACTCCCAAGGTGTGATTCCCGCATCCAGGCATCCGGGCCAGGCCTTGACCCGAGGCTCCCACAGGGCTTTCCGTCATCGGCTCTGGGGGCTGGGCCCTGTGTGTTGGGGGGGCGAGGTACGGGGGGTGGGGAACTTTTCCGTTTCAAAGGAGGGGAAATGGCATGGCCGCCCTAAAGACTCCCACCCCGGCCTCAGGGATACCCCTTTGGCTGTTCCCTGCGGTGGACCTGCCAGGCTAGAGGCAGGGCGGGACAGGGCAGGGGGCTGGGGTGGTGCGCAGGTTCTCCTCGGTCCCCGCCTGCTGCAGACCAGGTGGGCAGGAGAATAAACAGCTCTCGCATTTAGGGGGAAGATTTATGGCGCTGCTGGGGAAGGCCTGTCCCGGCCCCGTGCAGTCCGGAACGGTCCTTGAGGCGGGGACAATAAATCCAGCCCATTATTTTTTATGAGCCTCCCACCCCATAAACAACTCCTTTGGCTGGTGAGCCCAGCTTCACGCCCTCTCCTGGCCTGGCCTCCAGCCAGCCCCGGCCAGGCACCGGCACCCCAGCACTGACTGTGCGGCGGCAGGCTGCAGTCCCTGTTGGGCCACGCGGAGGGGACAGTGCAAGGCACGCAGGGGAAACCAGGCCGAGAGGTAGCTGGCCCTGACCCTGGCTCCCTTCTCAGCCAAAAATCCCGCAGCCTCAGTTTCTTGTCTGTACAGTGGGGCAAACAGTATTCATTAAAGGATCGTTAATGAGGACTGCTGCAGACACCTCGTGTCCCCTGATGGAGTGCGCTGACCTGGGATCGGTAGCACCGTCAGCAGTCATCGGGCACTGTGCCCGTGCTTTGACAGGGGCAGTCAGACCCTGAGAACAACCTTGTGCTGTGCAGCTCTTACTGCCCTCACTTTGCAGCAAGAAAATGGGCACTGAGCAGCAAAGATTATTTGTCCGTAGTGAGTAAGGGGCACAGTCAGGATTTGAACCGACTCCTAAGAGCAAAGATACTGCAAGAACAAGCAGGTAGAGGGTGGCACCAGGGGTTGCCCACAGCCCACAGCCCCTGATGGCGCAGGTTCCCACCTCCCCAGTCTCCACCCGGGGCCAGGCTTCACCCTGGTGCCGCGTTAGTGGAGCAGCTGACCCCCGAGTCTCCCTGCCCACTTGGCCTTCTGACAGCGGCTGGGGCCATGGTTCCATCTGATCCCCTAGCAGTGTCATTCCCCACTCAGGACCTGCTCAAGGCTCTTCTGCTCACTGAATGCACCAGAACCTCTCCCCGCACTGCCTTCCAAACCCTCCACACCCTCCCCAGTACCACCCAGGAACTGGAACCAGGGAGTCCTGTTATGTGTGCCCTTTACCCATTACGGGGCTCAGACTGTGCTGTTTCTTCTGCCTCCAGTGCCACTCCCCAGCCCCGCACTTCCTCAAGAACTCATCATCCTTCAAAACCCAGCCCGCTTTCACCTCCTCCGCGAGGCCATCTCTGACTCTTGGCAGCCTGTTGGTGTATGCCACAAGGTTCCGAGCGGCTCAGCCCTCTCTCTCGGGCCACCAGTGTCCGGGCTCCTCAAAAGGACGCAAACGCGTTTCTTACACGTAATACATGGCAGGAAGCAGAGGAGACGTGGCCGAGGGGCAGTGAAACGGGATGGGAGTCATCTCATGGGGGAGACAGATGTCTGAATCGTGTGTGGCATTAGTGTCACAGAGCCCTTCCGGGTCCCTCCTGTGAGCAGCACCCACAGCACCCCGTGAGGACTTGCCCCGGGCGTGGGCCTCGGCTGTGGTTTGGTGGACTCCTGGCCACGTTCAACTTGTAGTCGGCGGGGGCCTCTCAAGCAGGATAGGCCAAGTTTGCCCAAAGTTCAGAGACTCCCCTCTGCCGCCGCTGCCCCCCTGCCTCTGCCTGAGCTGATTGCTCTTCAGGGCACCTCTCCTCCCTGCCGCCCCAACGCTGTCCTCCTGTTCCCAGGGCCCTATCACAGTGGCAGAGCCCGCGTGCACCCATGCATTTGTTTACCCGGTGAAGCCACAGCTTGGCCGGCTGCTCCAGTTGGAATAAATAGTGAGAATGTACAGAAGTTCCCACAGGTTGTAGCTGCCCTTGCTACGAGCTCACGGGAAGGGGAGAAGTACTCAACATTTATTGAGTTCCTTCTGTATACCAAGCCCTTTATGCCCTTTGCTTTTCAGAGGACACTTGGCAGTAACAGCTGTCCCTGCAGTGCACAAAGGAGGGGACAGAGGTGCAGGGAGGGGCAGCAGCGCCCCTGGTTTGGGGTGGGAATCAGACAGAGCCCCAGTGTCTACGGCTCTTGAGCCCCCGCTCTTCTCCACTGCACTGTGGTGGGCAGTGGAGGGGAGGCACCAGCAGTGGTGCTAGGGAGCTGCTGTGTCCTTAGAGGATCTCCTGCTAGCTATCCCCGAGTTCTTCCTGGCTCCTCCTCCCAGGTGCTCGAGGGCTGCTGTGGGAACACTCCTGCGCCTGTGTTCCCTCTAGTCGCCTCTCAGGAGAGGGAAGTGATTGCTTCCCTGGCCACAGTCAGGCCATGGTCTAGGGCCTACATGAGCGGACTGCTGCCCATGGCTTCCTTTAGGATCCCCGTGGAGGAAGGGTTGTGGATGCTGGATAGAGAACACCATTTATATTTGGATTTCAGATAAACATGAATGCTTTTTTAGTGTAAGTATGCCCTATGCAATATTTGGGACTATTTACACTCGGAAGTATTTGTTACTTATCTAAAATCCAGATTTAACCAGGCATCTGATGTGTTTGTGGGGTACATGTGTAAATCTGGCAGCCCTGGGAGGGGAAGCAGCCTCCAGCCTCCCCAGCCTGAAAGGTCTGCAGGTCCCAGAGCGCTGGGCCTCAGAGGGGCTTGGATGTGGTCATGGCGACGCCTAGTGGCCCACAGGGGAACTTCAGGGGGTTGAAAGGGGAGGGAAGGGTACCTGGGAGGTGACCCAGGGGCCAGGGTCAAGAGGGGATGGGAGCTGCCAAGTCAGCCTGTGAGCAGGGGAGGCCGGTAGCCTTCACTGAGCCCCTGAGTCCTGAGCACTTTACAGAGCAGGAAGCCAAGCAGGCTCCAGGGCCACACACCTGAGAATGGGCCAGAATGGGGAGGCATGAGGCAGAGCTGGGGATCTAGGCCCACCCCACCTTGGTGATGCCACCTTCCCGTGGTGCTCTGCAGCTCTGCACACGTTTGCCCACGCATGTCTGCACAGACTGCCACGTGGTCTTCACAGCTGTTAGGCTGCCTCCCATTTCACAGATGCAGCTTTCCAGGTGGGGGTGAGGGGGAAGAAAAGCTGGTGTCACCTGGGATGCCAGGAGCCAGGCAGGGTCTCAGCAGGCAATTCTGCTATCTGTCCACATGTCCATGTACACAGTGCCTGCCACCCAGTGAGCAGCTGTGGCAGTGGACTTGGTGTCACCCTCACACAGGTGGCACTATGCAAAGGCTTACAGAATGTGTGAGTGCCTTAGAGGCTGGTTGATAGCCCCAAACCAGCAGTGCCTCGTGAGCGGCCTCCTGATGTGGCAGGAAGAACGCTGCACTTGAGAGCTGGGGCGTCAGGAGCCTCAGGGGACTGAGAGTTGAAAGGTTCTGTGTGGATACCGCTGACTGCATGAGCCAGGGCTGGTCACCGTCCCATAGGCTTCAGCCTTCTCAACAGAAAAGGAGAGCCTTCGTCTAGATGGTCTCCAAGGTCTCTTCCAGTTCTAGCTTTCCAGGAACCCAGTGCATTCTGGCTGTTTGCTTGCATGTAATTCAAAGCAGGACAGCTTCATTTCATCACCGTGCCCCTTGTCTGTGAGCAACGTGCTTGGAACCCACCCCCCTGCAGGTGCAAGTTGGACACCTAGCAGGGACTGCATTGTGGTTGGCTCCTGGGAGCACAGAGGCGGTGCAAGGCTCAGACAAGAAACAGACTGGTCCTGTAGGAAGGCCTGGTAGAAAGAAGACCCTACCTGAATATTTGTTGTAGAGACAGCAAGAGGACAAGGACAAAATGAACGTGGACAGTGTTAGGAGTCAAATCACAGGAGGGTAGGACTTTCGAGGCTGGACCAGTTGGGTGCCAAGTGCCAGAAGGGCCACTGGGCTTGAAGCAGGGTGGTGGTAGGAGGGCAGAAGGGTCGGGCCTGGGATGATGGGGGCAGGGGAGCAGTAGAGGAAGATCAAGCTGACAAGGGCAGTGAGACATGGTTAAGGAAGAAGAAGGGAGCAGAGTCCCCTGAGGGCCCCCAAGACAGCACAGGGGCAGTCGGTAGACTGTGAGGTGAGCATTTGATCAAGGAGCTAGGACCCCCTTCAGCCTGCTGGTGAGTTGCCAAAGGGAATCGGTCCCTGTTCCACCACGGGTTGGGAGATCTGTCTGTGAGCCTCAGCATCATCACCTGTCAAGTGGGCACTTGGACTGTGGAAGATAGGCAGTTAGGGACATTTCCAAGGAGCCTGGCATAGGGCCCGGCCCCGAGGAGCTCTATTAAACGGAAGCCCACAGTCTTTATTACTCCCACTCCCCTGGTGGGGCTGGCCCTAGGGATGCAGCCTGCAGAGGGCTGGATTCATGGTCTGCCAGGGATCTAGTCTGGGGCAGCCAGCTACTGGCGCCTCGGCCAAGCCTGGCATTGCCCAGGAGGATGTAATTTTGGGGTCAGAAGGTGGGAGGGGGAGCCCTGTGTCCTTGCTCAAGCCCGGATGTGATGAGAGGCTCCTGGAGCACCATCCAGGCGCAGATATTGTTGGAGTGTAATTAGGGGATCAAGGCAGATCCAGGCAGGCGGGTGGTGCAGGATCAGAGCTGGCACTGCAATTGCAGGCCACAGCCAGGTCTGGGCCTGCAGACAGATGCACTCTGTTGCCTGAGTGTTGGCCCCTGTTCCAGTACAGAATCAAAAGCCCAGAGTGGCCAAGCCCAGGCCCCTCACCAGCACAGAACATTTCTCAGTCCTTCACTCCAGGGTAGGCCCTGTACAGAGCACCAGGGTAGAGAGGTGACTTGGGCTCAGGCCCTGCCTCCTCAAAGAGCCCCTGGTCTGGTGGGGGAAGCCTAGCAGACCCAGCAGTTACAGTCAGTGTGGTGGGTGTTCTGAGAGAGGGTAGTGCGAGGGCTTTGGAGGCCCAGGTCTATCCCCTAATGCAACCTAGGGCCTGGGGAGGAGGATGGAAATAAGGAAGGCTTCCCAGAAGAGGTGGCACCCAAACACAGTCTTAAGTAACTAGTTGGAGGTGCCATTCAAAGGAAGAGGGAGTGTGTCCCAGGCAGAGGGAACCAAGGTGAAAAGGGAGGGCAGGATATGCAGGCTGACAGAGTGTCCCTGTGACCTCAGGCAGTGGCCGGCCATGCGAGGTCGGGAGGACTGTAAGCCATACTGAACTTTCAGCCTAATCCTTTGAACACTGGGTTTGGGGAAGGGGAGAGTCATTGATGAGTTTTTCAGCAGTGGGAAGATGCAATCAGATTTATGCTCTAGAAAGTTCCCTCTGCAGCTGACAAAGGGCAGGTCTAGAGTCAGGTGGAACAGGTTCAAGGTTGGCCTCTCACATCTTACTGAAGTGACCGTGGGCAAATTGCTAAAGCTCTCTGAACTTTATATGAGGATAAAGCTACGTGCCTTGCCGACTGACATTATAAAGACCTGGAGTCTTGTCTTTGTCTCTGTGCCAGGCTTGGGGCCGGGCCCTGGGGAGTTGGGAATGAACAGGCTGTGCTCTGGCCACCAGCGAGCTCAGGCAGGGGGTCTGAGGGGCACGGAGATTGGAGGGAGGGTCAGGGCGGGAAACAGCTTCCTGGAGCAGCTGGCATTCGAGATGACTTGGAGAGACAGGTCGTGGACATGTGGACGTA
The DNA here is from genome assembly GCF_048418805.1 of Vulpes vulpes. Classification (NCBI taxonomy): domain Eukaryota; kingdom Metazoa; phylum Chordata; class Mammalia; order Carnivora; family Canidae; genus Vulpes; species Vulpes vulpes. The sequence goes on from NC_132795.1 coordinate 52,576,578, forward strand.
GGTAGGGGGACAGGAGCTGGGTCATTCCGGTGCCCCAGATCACCATGGGGGAAAGTTGAGGAACAGAAGGGGATGAGCCTGGGCTTCCCTGCCCTAGACACGGCTCTCCTCTCCGTCATCGCCTCCTGGAAGTCCCCTGGGAGCACAGGTTCACGGAACCCCAGGATTGCCCGTCCCGTCCCACATCCCTTGGGCAAGTCACCAAACCTTTTTCTTCACCCTGTGTTCTCCTCACTTGCAAAGTACGGCTCACAGTGTGCTCTGCTTAGTGCCCGCGAGGCTTGCAGGAGACTGTTCGCGTGAAGCGCTTAGTATACACTGAGTGCAAAGGGACAGTACCTGCGATTGACATGGGCCCGCAGCAAGTTTCTGCTGGGGGTGGGGGGCCTAGATCCAGCCCTTCACCTGAGCTCACCTGAGCTGCAAGCTCTCCGTGTCTCTAGGAGTGGCGAGAACACCTCCGGGCGTGAGACAGCTCAGCCCCTGGGCCATGGCTGTCCTCGTAATCCCGCTGGGCTGGCGGGCGGGCCTGTCCCTGCCACTGCTCCCCACCCTACCCCCCCCCCCCGCAGGACTTTTCGCTGTCCCCTCCATCCCCCCACGAAGCATGTGGGGGCCCGTGTTTGGTTTTGCCTGCCTCGCTTGGATGGCTTGCCAAGTCTGGACTGGGGAAGGCAGCAGCCTCTTCCTGCCGCCCCTGAGGCTCCAGCCTCTTTCTGGGCTCCGTAATTTTCTATTGATGAGGTTGTGGGGGGGGGGGGGTGTTCCTTCCTGCTGAGGTGGGGGGAAGGGCGGAGCAGAGTAAGTGTTCTTTTCTCCCTGCTCTGTCAGTTCCCAGCTTGCCCTCCTTTCCCGTGTGTTTAAGAGACACGGATGCAGAAAATGATGTTATTGATGAAGTCGCCATAGCAACGACCCTTGGGAGGCACACATTCCAGCTTTGTTATCCTGGGCCGGGCTGAGGAGAAAGGGCCAGCTCCTAAGTACAAACAGATTGGGCCCACCTCCCCCTACCCTGCTTTAGATGCATCCGTGAACTTTGCTTTGCCAAAGACGCAAGGTGCACACTGCTTGGGGGCAGGCGCTCTCTCTCACGGAGTCTCCAGAAATGATAAAAGGCCTTTGGGAAAAGTAGGCCCTGCTGGGGCAGGGCTGCAGGGACCTGTGCGGGCGCCCAGAGTAGGCAAGAATCGAGGGAGGGACCCATCGCCAGGAAGTACTGGGCGTTCGAGAGCAGAAGGCAGGCGGGGACCGTAGCCCTGTTTCCCAGGCGTGGTGTGGCCCTGGCACATCTTTCCCCACCCGGGTCCAGCCTCCATTTGCTTGCCTGTTGAAATGGACCTGCTGATACCCACTTTGCAGGCTTGTGATGAGGGTTAAGTTAGATGAAAGGGTTGTCAGAGCCCAAGTTCCTACACCACATGTTCTGGAAAACTCAGAAAGGGGCTCCTGATTGTGTCCCAAACCCAGCCCCCCTTCCTCGCAGCCTCTGCCCTCCCTCCAGGCTCCTTTGTCCCTTTCAGGGTGATGGCAACAGCCTCCCACGTGCTTCTGGCCTGCAGCCTTGCCCCTGCAGCTTGCCTTGAGGGCAGCATCCAGAGATCTTTCTGTCACTTAAGCACACGGCCGCCCTATTTACAACCTTTCTGTGGCTGCCCTGGCCCCCCTTGAACTCTTACCCTTAGGCTCACTGGCCCAGAGAAGGGGAGGGCACACTGAGTGAGCCCCTGAGAGGCAGGACCTGTAACTCGCCACCTTAACACGGGTGGAGACTAAGGCTCAGAGGGAAGTGATGGCCCAAAGTCACATGGCAAGTGGCAGAGTCTGAAACTGGACCCAGTGACACGGCAGTGGAGCATCTGTCTCCTCATCGCTCCCTGCCCCATCCCGGGCACAAGGAGACACTCAGTCCGAGTTTGCAGACATAATTGGATTTGGATGGGTTAGATCAAATTAGATTCGACCTGGCGAGCAGCCTGGCCTGATGCACCAGGCCTCTGAAGACCAGGATTTCTGGAAATGACTCTGAAATTCGATCTTATTTCCCTTCTAGGCAAAGAGGTACACAGGGCTCTCTATTGAACTTGGCGCTGCATGGTTAGTTACTCCCCGTATCAGGCTGGGAGCTTGGCCTTCTAGGGTGGAGCCCAGGGGCATTCCCCTGGAGCAGAAGTGCTTGGTACCCAGCACCTCACATGCCTCGGGGTTCACCTGTTCAAATTCACACACCCTCGGCAGTAGCTGTGCTGGTAACACTACCTGTTAGCTCAGGATGGCCCCCCCTGGGAGAGGACAGAGGAAGTGCCCTCCCCTCGGTCCCTGGGGCTGAGGCAGAGGAAGCCACACCTGACTCCAGCTAGTGGAGCTAGTTCCCCGCCCCTGCCCAGGCCCGCACCACCTCAGTCCCTGAGCTGCCACAAGCAGCTGAGGTGAGGAGCTGATGTAGGTCATCCTCGGGTAGGGCTGTGTTAAGGCAGAGGAAGGAGGCTGTCTCACGAGTGACTGCAGGACTTCTCAGAGCCTTTAATGTGTGCTGTGGAGTTCCTGAGGGGCGGTTCATAGAATACACCACTGCACATGCCATACAGTGCTCTCCGGATCCTCTGTGAGGTGCTCTGAAGTCCAACAGCCTTCGTCTCTCTCCTCTTCCTCCCTGTTTCTCTCCCTCTTTTGCTCTCCCTGTATTTCTTTCAGCCCCTGTGCTGGGCACTGAGGACACAGACAAGGATAAAGAAGTCCCTTTAAGGTCCCCACAGGGGCAAGGGAGAGTGGGGGGGGGGGGGACAGGATGCAGAGGACAAGCAGGTGCAGGGTGGGAGGGCCAGGCTGCTTGGGGGATCCTCGCACTGTTCCCAAAGGCTAAAGGGGTGACACAGGCAGAGTGGAGGCTTCGTGCGAGCCTGATGGCTCTGTAGGTGAGCTGAGGTTCCACCCGCGTGCTCAGTGGCAGCTGGTGCAGGGTCAGAGAAGCCAGGGGTTATGTGCTTTGTTCAGGGGCTGCCCACACAGCTTCGTGGGGGAGGAAGCATCTGAAGTGGCCTCGAATTTTAATAGGTTCTTAATTCTGAAGGTAATTACTAGTAACAGGTACCACTTAACTACCCTAACTCTGGGCCACATTCCTAGTTCTCTTCACTCCAGGAGGTGCTTGCTGCTGCCAGTCAGCCTTCGGGGGCCTGCAAATGTAGCACAGTGACCCCAAGGTGAGAGAGAGAGGCTGGGAGCCCAGCAGCCTGTGCTGTGGTCCTGCCATGTGATCTGAGATAGACACATCCCATCTTGGGGCCTCATTTTCCCCATCTGCAAGATAGATGGAAAGATGGACTGCAGGGACCGATCGAGCCCTGACGATCTGTGGCTCTGCCAGCCAGAACACACATCTTGTGGCCTGCAGCAGCCAGTGTGCCCTGGAGCGAAGGGGTAGGGAATGCAGCTACTGTCTCTGTAGCCAGTGAGGAGCTGAATTACAGGTGCAGAGCAAACTATGACTCTGCCCACCTGCCCCCCCAAGCTGGGTTAGATGGATTAGAACCATCTTCAGGATGGTTGCTAACATGATGGTGACACCCCGATGGCCACCATCTCAGTGAGGAGGTGCCTCCAGAAGCCCTCAGGCTGAGAGGACTCCAGTCTCACATGCAGCTCGCTGTTGATGGCTGCCCTCAGCTGCTTGCTCCATATCAGCCTGTTTCCCAGCGTGGTGGCTCCTTGGGTATCCCAGACCCTCACGGAGGAGGGCAAATTATTCTACTTCCCCTCCCTTCACTATGGGGACATGGAGGATCCCTTCCCATCTGGACAGGGAGATGACTGAGAGGCTCAGAGCTCAGTCTGCCCTCAGGGGCTGGGCAGAGAGTCACACAAAGACCAGAGAGGAGAAATGTGGCCACCATATCAGTGCTGCGAGTGAGGGGAGCACAGGCATCCAGAAGGCTGTTGACTGGCCTAGGGGCCAAGGAGAAGGACACAGGGGCATTCGGCCTTACAGAGCCAGTACCTTCTGGAGCACTGCTTTGGGCTGACTGCTTCCTGTAGCATCTAGTCTACAGCAAGCGCAGCCAACAGAGACATCCTCTTAACCCAGTAGAGACAAGAAGTGACAACTGTCTGGAGAACAGGGTGGACAGGAGAGGGGAACACGGGGCTTCAGGCCCAGCTACACCCCCCGAATTCAAACAGCAGGGTCAGCAATTAGCACCCACCCCCACTCCATTCTCCTCTGCAAGGACTCTTCTCAGCCGACTTTCCCCTTGTTTTGGAAAACATCATTTTTTTGTTTGTTTTTAAATATTTTATTTATTCATGAGAGATACAGAGAGAGAAGCAAAGACATAGTCAGGGGAAGAAGCAGGGTCCCTGTGGGGAGCCTGATGCTGGACTCGATCCTAAGACCCTGGGATCACGCCCTGAGCCAAAGGCAGACACTCAACCACTGAGCCATCCAGGCGTCCCAGAAAAATATAGTTTCTAACTTAAAAAATATTAATGTTAAGATGTAATACATTTTTAACTTCTATTGTTACAAATTATTAAATATAAACTTCCCCATTTAATTTCTAGTAAACGCTAATAGCTATAGCATGTCAACACACATGCTATACTCTTCAGGCTCCTCTGTAATTGTCAGAAATGTAAGAAGGTCCCAAAGCCCTCTTGCTGACAACCCAGCGCTGGCCGTGCCCTCGGCTGGAGAAAAAGGGCCCTGTGCCGGGGGGTGTGTGTGGGGGGGGTGCTCAGTGAGTCATGTGACCTCGCTCAGGTCTTTAGGTGGAAGATGGGGAGCCTCTCCTGCCTCTCCCACAATTGTTGAGACCACTTCAGTAGACACACTGAGGCCAGCCCAGCACAGGTGGGGCCCAGGGCCCACATTCCCAGCTCCAAGTCTCCATCGCTTGCTTCCACATTGACTTGGACTGAACACTGGCTTACCCCCCTCCCCCAAATTATCCTTTGCCAGCAAAACAACATCATCTTGGCTCATTATTAAAGTCTAGGTTCTCAGAAAGATAGATTGCCTGATGGCAAGTCCATCGTGTGGGAGAAAGCTGAGTGACTTCTAAAGCTTTACACTCTGTTTAGCATCCAAAGTTCAGGGCCACATTGGCTCCCCAGTGACAAATTTATGGTTAGTGATGATTAGCAGGGCTTCTCGTAAGTTGTGTTTCCTTGGCTGGGAATGGAAATTCAATCTCCCTTTCTTCATCACATATCAGCCTGAGCTTAAACAGGGGCCCTTGGGCTCTTCCCAGCTTAGGAAGAAAGCACAGATCTGTTTGAGTGGCATCGATTGCTGGTGCCAGCCACAGGACCACCCTGAGAGATTAACGTGGGGTGGTGACTTGGGGTAACATGGGCAGTAGTCAGGAAGCCCTGTGGAACCGGTAGAATTTGAGACAGGTCTAGGATTTTGTTTGTGGAAGACAGAAGAGGCAAGGGCGTGGGTGGGGCACTCCCGGAGGCTGGTCAGTAGGGATTGTAGGCCCATGGGATACGAGTAGTCAATGGCAGGAGACAACGCTGGGAAGAGGCTGGGAGGGCAACTCCTTGTATGTCTGTGGGCACCAGGGAGCCAGAAAAAACACACAAGGAGTGAAGGACGATGCTGGACTCAGCCTACCATTAACATAGCCCCTGATGATGGTCAGGAAGGCCGTTTGGTGGCCCCTACCCACTGGCCAACCCCTCTGGGCAGCGAGGCTCTCAGAAGACCTGATGAGAGGCTGCATATGTCTCAGTGGTCCAGGAGATCTTCTCAACCAACAGCCTCCTCTGAGGAGGGGCTGCCCAGCCTACCCCAGGTCCCCCCGAGGAGCTACGCTTTCTCTAGATCTGCAGAAGGCACCGGGCTTCAGAACTCAGTGGCCCCCATAGAAAGATCTAGTGTGACAGCACCTACCCTGTCTTGTCTGTGAGGCAGAGCTTATTGCTCCCACTTCACAGAAGTGGTTTTCTCTGAGACACACAACTAGTGAGAGGCCAGACTCATACCCACAGCTGCCTGACTTTACAGTGATCTAAGAATAGCCATAGGTTCGCAAGGGCCAGTGCTAGTGCTGCACCTCTTCCCCACTGCGCCTTCGGGGACCTCTCCTGGTAGCTTGGGCATTCACACCGCAGAAACGGGCAGGTGAGGTGAATCAGCCCCCACCCCGCCAGCTGTCCACACCTCCCTCCAACGCCGCTCTGCAAGGTGTGCGCATGTGCTGCTGTGGGATTCAGGGAGAGTGGGGCGTCCCTCCATATGCCCTGGAAGCTTCCTGTGAGGAGCCCTGGCACTGAAGTGCATCGTTTGGTCAGCTTTTGGGTAGTGGGTCAGCTTTTGGGTAGTGGGTCAACCCGCATCAGTCTGGCAGCGTGGTCTGAGTGAGAAAATCCAGGGGAGGCCAGAGGTCAGCGTGCTGAGCACAGCACAGGCTTCACTCGGTGCCATCTCACCATTTCATTGAAGTTTAGACTTTTTAAAAATCTTCGTTGTAGCTGCCAGCGTGTGTTTTGGGTATGTTAGATCTCAGTTGCCCCAGGCCCGTGCTTACAGCGGGCAGGGTCAAGCCTGAGCTGGTCCTGGCCCACCTGGGGAAGGGAGGCCGCCAGCGTGCCCCCGCTGCGGTTTCCTCCCCCTCTCTCCAGGGCTGACTCCTCTTGTGTCGGACATGGAAGTAAGGTCTCAGGGCGCCGTGTGGGCGGACAACAGCCCTTCCTTTCATCTGCCTTTAGCTTCTTGATGGACTTGTGACCTACAACCTCTCACTTGACCCCTGATGACCTCATAAATTCTGGAAACTCCTCACAAATCACCATGAAGATAAACATTAACTGGGGTCATCTGAAGGGGGTCCAAGCTACTCCAGGCAGGCAGGGAGGGAAGATCAAGTCTCCCGAGGCTGGAGAGAAGGGGGGCGTCCCAGGAACCATGGGTGACTGAGGGAGAGGCAAATGGCCCACCCAGGGGACCTCATTGTCCCTGTCATGCCAGAGCCCTCAGAGCACATTTCAGTGTAGTTCTCAGCATGCACGGACTGGAGGCCACGCCCCTGGAGGCTTGAGGTGAATGGTCCACGGTCCCTGTCCTGGAGAGCCAGGGCAGCCCGGCTCTGCACTCCCACTCTCTTGGGGGCAGGAGTGGGACAGAGGCTTGCAGTCTGAGGCACTGGTCCCAGTCTTTGTGGTGCCTCTCAGTGCCCCGAGGGCTTTGGGGCAGGTGTCTTAACCCTGGTTTCCCCACCTCTGAAGGGGGTGCTTGCCCATATAGGGGCAAGGGGCCCCAGAACGCACCCAGATCATTGCTGCTGCCTCGGGGCTAGTGCTAGAGTAGAGTCTTGGGAAGCCTGGGAGGAGAGGAGTGGGGACCCCAACCAGCCCGGAGGACAAGCAGGAAGGGCAGAATGGGCAGGGCTCAAGATAAAACAGCCCCCTGCAGCTAGAGGGTGGGTACACTAGCAGGGGGCGGCCCAGCCCTGGCACTCTGGGGCAGTCACCCCGTTCTGAGGAGGGCTGCTGCTAGCTGCCCTTGTAGGTGAGGCTTCCTAAAACAAGGTACCCGAGGTTTGCACACATAAGAGGAAACCTGCCAAGCAGCAGGAATGTTGGGCAAAGATCTCGGAAATGGTGACACGTGTGTTCCTGGACTTGAAACATGCTCTGTGGGGTACAGGGGTGTGCAGGCCGAGCTGGAAGCCAACACCAGATCATGCAGGGCTCCACACTTGAGAGTGAGGGTTCCAGGTTCCTGGGAGCACTGCCATGACCAGGCATGGAAAGAGACCCCCTCTGGCAGCTGGTGGGGGGTGGTATGTAGTTCAGGGCACAGCTGTGGGGCTGCTGAGGACGAGCCTCTGCTGCCCTGAGGTCCAGCAGACCAGCGCGGCAGTCTCTGGCTAGTGCAGGCACGCAGTGAGGAGTGGCCGTGTGGGACAGTGCCCCCCCCCACCCCGGGGCACAACTGCAGGCCCACCAGGGCACATCTACCTAGGGCCACTGCCCGCCCACCCAGTCCCCTGACCCAGCAGCACTCCTCTCTTGGCCCAGCCCACAACCAAAGTCTCCCACTGTCTCACAGGGACTGGACACTGCCACATGCCACCCCCACCTGCCTTAGGAAACTGTCCGAAGCCCTGCTTGTATGTGGTTCTGTGATCTGACCTAGGGCAGGGGCACTACTTCCATGGGTCCCCTGGAGTCATTCACAGTGCTGCTCTCAGAGCGAGGCCTGGGACCACTGTGACCTGGACACAGTGTCCTTGGTTCCTCCCCGAGCGTGCTCCATGAGGGTGGCTAGGTGTACACCCCTGCATGTGGATGGTGTACATGCTAACAGCAGCCCAATGACACTGCATTTGATGGTGACATCATATGGGCCACCTCTCTTCAGCCTGAAATTTCTCTCTCTTCCCTCCCCCCGGTCCCCTATCCCTCTCGTCTGTCTCTTCCCAGAGGGTATGAACTGCATGAACAAAGACCACGGCTGTGCCCACATCTGCCGGGAGACGCCCAAAGGTGGGGTGGCCTGTGACTGCAGGCCCGGCTTTGACCTTGCCCAAAACCAGAAGGACTGCACACGTAGGTAGATGGAGGCAAATGGGTCAGACATCCCCACGCGTCTCCTGCCATTGCTTTATGGGGGGCGGGGTGGGTGTCTGTCTGTCCAGTCTACTGGACATTGCCCAGGGAGGGCACTCAGCCCCTTGGGGTGGAGAGAAGGACAAGGTCCTTGAAGCTGGGGAGGCATGAGGGACGGGGGTTGTGAACTCTGGACACAGCGTTTTCCCCACCTGGCGTAAAACCACCGACAGCCCCAGAGTGGGACCCTGCTCAGTAGCCCTGCGGTGCCCACCGTAACCCCGACCCCAGAGACCCACAGGCCCCTGAGCCTGAGCTCTCGGGTGGGGATGGAGGTCCATGCTACAGAGGTCTCTGGCTTCTAGGTGGAGCAGGGCAGCCCTTGGTGGAACTGGGTGGTAGGAAGAGGGAAAGGAGCTGGGCGGGGTGGGGGGGGGGGGTGTCCCAGCCCAGCCTGTGCTGACCTTATTTCCAGGATCACAGAGCAGAGCTTTGCCGTCTGCCCCTGCAGGGCCCGCTGTAAATTGTGATGCCCTGTGAGATCTGGGGTGAATGAGGCCTCTGGCCCAAGGTGCCTCACCCTGGAGGGCAGCCGGCATGGGCTCTGACGTTATGCAGCCTCTCAATGTGGTCACCCTGCTCCGCAGGAGTGGGAGCCAGCAAACCAAGTAGGACCAGGGCTGAACACACAAGTCCTCAAGAGCTTCTGACCGGGCTGCCACCAGCTGCGGAGCAGGTGGGGGGGGCCTCTGCTCACTGGGCAGCTGCCATACCTGTACTGGTGCCAGGTTTGCTCTATGGGTACAGAGAGCTGAGGGAGACTGGTGTGAGCACTGCTCACATCTGGCCAGAGACAAATACTTCATTCCGGGCCTGCTTTCTGATGCAGAGAAATAGAGTGGAGGAGTCCGAATCCCACTCCCAGTAGGGAAAGCAGCCCCTACCTCGCCACCGGAATGGGAGCCTGAACTGACCAGCTCTCATCAAGAGAATGGCCTTCCTTTCCATCCTTTATTCTGTGGAGAAGAAACAGCTGGCCCTGGCTGGCTCACCAGCCCCAGTCTTTGTCCCAGTTGTCATCAGCTGCCTCTGGGTGCCTGCCACACCTGTCCTAACCCATGCTCTCCCCAGTCACCAGGGTCTAGGGGACCCACACGCACTAGACGCAGTGCCTGTCTCCACAGAGCTCATGCTCCAGTCCCCCACCTTAGGATTTGTCCACTCCCCAAAGTGAAGATGCTTCCTTCTGGCCAGGTACATGCTGAGATGTGGCCAGCCTTCCTCTTTGTTCCTGGGCTTTCCTGTATGTGGTCACTGCGGGCAGGTGCCTGGCTCCAGCCCCATGACTCCAGCCAGGCCTTCCTGTCCTCTACACAAGACCATTCCTTTAGCTACAGAGAAACTGCTGCCACCTGGCACCCTTCATAACAGAAAGTGAGGAACTCCAGCTCTCCCAGTCCTCCAGACGACAGCCAAGGACAAGCATGTGTGGAGTGGGCAGGCCTGTTGACAGGCTCAGCTGGAAGTAAAGAGTGTTCCTTTACTCAGCAAGACTGGCCAAGCCCTGAGCTGGGTGCTGGGGAAAGAGCCGCAGGCCACAGGCAGTGGCTGGGACTGACTGACCCATCTGGGATGAGCACTGCAAGGGGACAGTTTGTTCAGAGGCCATCTCCTGAAGGGCCTGATGCGAGAAGTCAGGGACAAGTCAGGGCTCTCTGAGTAGCAAAGCTATCCCCACGCCCACTCCTACCCGAGAAGAGAACTAAGCCCTTGCCCCCAGTGTTTGCTGGTGGAAGAAGCAGCAGCCCCACCCCTCTACTCAGTGGCTGGGTATCTCCAAGCTGTATGGAGAATCTGATAGCAATCCTGGGGCCAAGGAGCACATGAACACACTGCAGCCCTCCCATGAAGGGTCTGCGCAGACGGCCATCACTCCAGTCAGCTTTGGTTCCTGCTGCCAGGTCAACATGCAGAGTTCATGCGACATTAGCACTGAGGCTCTCCCTCTAGCCCTCGAGGCCAGGTGAAATCTAGGAAATTCTAGATCTGGATTTGGGTTGAGGGCTGAGGCCTAGCCTAGCCAGCCTCTGCGGGCCAGCAGGACCACAAGGTCTCTGCACCAAACTCTCATCTTTCCAGAGTACAGGACCCACCCAGGACGAGAGGTTTTCTCCAACCCTTCTTGGTTGTCCCAGAGCTCAGGGTGCCAGTAGTATCTCCCAGTACAAGCTGCATGTAGGCTGTCTAGGTACTCATGAGTTTGGCCCTTGGGGTCCATGAGATGCACAAACCCCTGTGTGAGAGGTGTGGGACCCTAAGCATGGTCCTCCCTCAAGTTGCCTGCATCTCCTCAGAGTCACTTGTAGGGCACGGCCCATTTCTGGGAGCCCAGAGCTTGGAAAGAACCATCTACAGCATTCTCACGGCCTCAACACCACTCCACCCTGGAAAGGCACATGATGTTCAGGCCAAGGCAGGGCTGTGCCTGGGGCTCTGCCCTCACCTGAGATCTATGCTATCCATACTCTTGGCTTCCCTGGGGTTCTTCCTAGGCAGAGAGATGAGCTGTTTCAGAGATGAGAGAGTGTGATGGGCAGGCCACCAGGCTCCCCAGGAAAACCAAGGCAAGAGATGCTCCTCTGGAGAAAGGGCCAGAAGGCTTTGTGCTCCACACCCCAGCTGTGCTTCCTGAAGCAGTTCGGCAGGGCCTTGAAAGGTCCCAGAAGTTGGGCCTGTTCTGTGAATGCGACATTAGCTCTCTGTGGATGAGGCAGCCCCAAGAGCCCCTCTCTGGTTGTGAGGACAGCGTTGGTTCACATCCTTCTCAGCTGCCAGGGAGACGGCATGTGCTGCAAGGGTCGCCGCCATCCCTGGGGCAGATGGCAGATGCCCTGGGGGCCGTGTGCTGTGCCCCTGGTGAGCACGCTACCTGGGAGAGGCAGCTGCGGGACTCCGCTCTGGAATGCTTGGGCTCCATCTCCAGGAGCTGCCACCCCAGGGCTTCCCTCTGGCACCAGCCCTGCTCGTGAGCCCACCTACCAGAACAGCATTAATCCCAGTTGCCAGTTCAGAATTTTCAGCTTGATTGGTCTGAGATTTATTTTTGCATATTTGATCTTTAGGGTTTTGCCAAACAAATTAAGAGTGTAGGTGGAACTGTAGACAAGGTATTGGAGAAGACACCCTGTCCTTGAGGTCCTGGCATGCCATTTGCATACAGGTGATAGACACCCTGTTGTCTTTCTAGCTGAGTAAAGCAGGGGCTGCAAGAGCCTCTCCCATTGAGATCTAGGATCTGCTCTCACCCTAAAATGTGGTAACAAGCGGTTTTCTTTTTAAATAAACTTGAATTTATCATTTTTCCTACTTCAGACTGGCTCCTTTTTGTTCAGCCCCTTTCAACCGACCCAGGTTGCTAATGCTGTGAAACAGTTTAGGATTCTGGGCCGAAGGCCGCCAGCTCCTCTAGGCCACAGACACTGCAAACTATGGAACATATTAAATAAAAGGTCATTTTTTCCAAAGTGCACGAAAGGACATTAATTTGCCTATGTCCCGGCTGTCTGGAAATTGCCTTGGGAGGATCCAGGCTCTGAGGGGACAGAGGTTGAGACGGCTGCTGGGACTAGGACAGACTAGACTTCTGCAGGGACACCCCTCCACATGCCCAAGACCCAAGCAGAGAACAAGCTGTGCAAGAACTGAATGTTTCCCATCAACACAGGCCCACTGCTACCTTCTCCCACCTTGCAGAGGATTACTACCATTAACAGACATTTGTCCCATCAGGACAGGCAGTTTCTAAGTGTCTGTGGGACCTAGGATGTATAAAATTATCTATCCCATTCCTCTCTTCACCTGACACCCCGAGTCTGTCAGCTGGTGCCAGCTCTGTTTGAAGCCCACACGACCCAAGTCCATTCCCGACTCACCCCAGTTCACGTCTAGGGAACAAGCAGTTCCACCTGAGACCCTGGGGGGGCTGGGTCCTGGGAAACGTGTGCCTGTTCACTAATTATCTTATACCATCACTTTGCTCCCCTTCCCTTAAGAGAAACCACCAATACCAGTAAACTAATCGTCTTTGTTGTCATTCCTTTTATACACACGTATGTACACTTTGGGCCTAACTAGTAACCTGTAACTATGGAAACGGAGGCTGCCAGCACAGCTGTGAGGACACGGACACAGGCCCCATGTGTGGCTGCCACCAGAAGTATGCCCTCCACTCAGACGGTCGGACATGCATCGGTAAGTACGCACCTTTGCCAGGTGCTGGCACCCTTGTGCCACCCTGCCCCCCCCCCAATAGGGTGCGCTGTGTGGCCCTGAGGCTGGCCAGCACCCCACTGTATCCCGGTTTCCAAGAAGGAAGCTTAAGGGAACAAGAAAAGGAGCACCCCACGGTACTGATGGGGCTGGGAAATGTCCCCAAGGGAAGCCTCCTGCAGAGATTTCTCCAGGGCCATCCAGCCACCCAGGACCAAGCACCTCTGCTTCGTGTCACTGTGGGTTTTCTGCGGGTCCTCTTCCTCAACATGGGGGATGGTCTGTAGGGAGGAGGGTGGGGTGTCTGCCTGAGGAGGGCAGCTTGTTTTTAAAGCACAGGGGTTTCTTCCCCTGATGGGAGGACACACAGCACATCCATTTAACCTGCACATCGGGCAACATGAGCTGCCCGCCAGTCTGGAAAACCAAGAGGTTTTCTCAGAAAGTGGCTTTAAGTCTTCATTGCCTAGACCAGGGGAGACGGATGGGAGAATCCCGGGGGGCTCTGGGTGTTAACTGCTTTCCACTCCTGAGCTAACGGGGTTCTCGCCAGACTTCTTCTCCCAGCTGGATCCCTTCTTCTCAGCGATGCCCCTTCTGTCACCTTACCTGTCCCATGGAGTCTCAATTTGAGTTTTGGTCACCTCCTTCCTCCTGTTCCTTATTTGCAAGAGGAAGGTAGAGTATTTGTGGTTACCTCATGCCATAATCAGTAGTAGCTTCTCTCCCCACTCAAAAATAACAGCAAATCTCTCAACTGAGAAAAAAAAGAATTTCAAAGTTGGTATCCACCCAACTTTGTTCATCCTCTGCTTTCTTTCTCTTCAATGTTGGCCAACTTCAGAAGCCCACAGTCAGTTACCATATTCTTTTTTAACGGGGAGCCCCCATCTCTTATTACCAACTCTGCAGCTATTTCTGGAGGGACTTTCAAGTAACAAAACTGGGGTGGCAAGCAAGCTAAGCTGTGAAGCCAGAGTCTGCTGTTGCATCCTGTCCCTGTGACTGCTCCCCCGTACTTCGGGGAGCCCGGCGGTGGGGAAGGGGGTGCCAGGGCGGGCCACCAGCGTCTCACCCCAGTCCCGGCTGTCATCCTGGGAGCTGCTGCCCGCGTGGTTCTCCCCTTCCTCTGTGTGGTCTCCTCTCAGACGGCCGTTTTGGTTTCATTTTATCTCATTCCTCCCGCTTTTCTGGTGATGGTCCCTGATTGCCTGTCTTGTCTGATAACTGACGTTCATTAATTATTTTCAGAGCCAAAAGCCAAACCAAACCAAACAACAAAAAAAAAAAAACAAAAAAACTTTTTTTTTTTTTTTCTCAAAGCAAAACCTGGTCTTAGACCAGTGTCTCTATTGCAGCCTGATCCCATCTAGAACCTCCTCTCCCGCCTCTCTCCCTGTCTCCACTGTCCTGCTGGGGGGCCTCCCGGCCCACCGGCCCCTTCCTGTCTCGTCCGCTGGGTCTCCCCACTGTTTGTGTCTGCAGTGCAGCCGCCTCTGCCGGCCACAGGACCAGTGCACACAGCTGCCGGCCAGACACACCCAGCTTCGTCTAACACATCTTGTCTTTGTCCACCTGACTCATCCTTTCTCATTTTTTTTATCTTTTAGTGTCTGCTGCATGTGAAGGTCCCTGCTTGGATCTACTTTCTAACATAACCTCCCTTAGCCCCTGCCCCCTTGCCTCCCCTTAGAGGCCGTCTGGACCCAGCTCCTGGGCCAGTGCTCCCTGCTGCCTCAGCTCACTGCCGCTCGGGTTCTCCCTCTCGGGAGCCAACGTGTCCACATGTCCCACTGAGCAGAGGACGGCCAAACAGCTAACCTCACGCGCTCCTCCACGGGCAGCATCCTGGCGAAGCGCCTCGCCCAGCGGCCAGAATGCTCCCGGGCCACCGCCTGGCCCTCCGCACGCTCCTAAAACGACTGACCCACCTGTGCGGCCCCTCCTCAAGCCCTGAATGTCTCGCTCTAGTCCTCTATAGACAAGCAGGCAACCAGCGCTGCCCAAATCGAGCCCCGTTTTTTTTCTGTCTGTTCGGTTGGATCCATTGTTGTGTGTGGTGTTTGTTCCTCTGTGCGTTTTGTTCTTAACTCTGCATGAGTGTCTGACACGCTTTTCCTGCCCTGGAGACGGGGCGCCTGCTGTGTAGGCACCGCCATCACCGGACCTCGCGGCCCTGTCCCTTTGTCCTGTGCCTCGTCCTGCCTGCCCGCCCTGCCTGCGCGCCCAGGCGCTGTGTCCGCTTCTGCGCCGCCCGCGCCGCGCCGGGGCCTGTCCACTCGGACCTCGGCCGCCTCCGCGTGCTCGCGGCGGGGCCCGGCGTCCCGGCCGCGTCCCTGTGTGGTCGTCCCCGCTCTGCACCCGCCCTGCTGCCCCCGCCCCCGAACCCGCCAGCTCGGAGGCTCCCGGGATTCGCGCCCCGCCGAGAGGCTGAGTGTCGTGGGCCGCGGGAAGTGGGCTGGCATTAACCACCGGCTCCGTGTTTGTCCCTTACTTGTGTTTTAGAGAAGGATGAGGCTGCAATTGAGCGCTCTCAGTTCAATGCCACGTCAGTAGCTGATGTGGACAAGCGGGTGAAACGGCGGCTCCTCATGGGTAACACTTTTCTTCCACTTCCTTTGTTGTGCTCGCGCCTTTGTCCGCGTGTGTGCGCATGCGCGTGCTGCTGTGTCGGTCTGTGCGTGCGTGCGTGCGTGCCGGCGCGCGGGGTGTGCGTGCGTGCGTGCGTGCCAGCGCGTGGGGTGTGGGTGCGTGCGTGCGTGCGTGCCGGCGCGCGGGGTGTGGGTGCGTGCGTGCGTGCGTGTCGGCGCGCGGGTGTGCGTGGGCGAGCGGCTGCGTGTGCCGAGTGCCCACGTGCGTGCGGTGGCGCGTGCCGCGTGAGTGGGGGCTCCTGCCCGTGACGCGTGTGTTCGTGTGTGTTTGTAGCGAAGGACCCAGAGCCAGTGTCTCGCGGCCTCCGCGGGGACGCGGGTGCTCGAGCCCCTGTCCGGGCGGGTCGCCCCAGGTCACGCAGGCAGCGTCCGCCAGGCGGCCCCGAGGCACAGAAGGAAGGGGGGCTGAGCGCAGGGCCCTCCCGCCTCCCTGCGGAGGGGAGAGGCCACACCCGGTCCGAGGCTGGCTCTGGGCTTGGGAGACCTGCCACCCGGAGAGGGCGGGACGGTCAGGGCCCCGGGGGGAAAGCGGGGCTCCCGGGGCTCCCGCCTCCGTGACCGGCCCGGCCAGGGGCGGGCGGCAGTGGGCAGCCCTGGCCCACCTTTCCCTGGCCCCGCTCCCGGCACCTGCGTGCGTGGGACGGGGAGTCGGGGCGGGTGTGATGTGGGCTGGATCCAGATGCTGGGAGGCTCGCCCAGAGCCCGCTGGTGCTGCTCGGGGTGGCGTGGGAGGCCTGCCAGCGTGGGGGGGGGAAGGGGGGGACACGGCTGCTCTTCGGAGGAGCTCGGTCCGGAGAGCCGCAGAGCCAGTCTGCCCCTCGGTTCTGCGGCTCTGCGCTCGCCGGCCGGCCCCGGGGGGTGACAGCTCCCCAGGCCTCTGAGCACAGGAACCCTGGCGCTCCAGGGTGGCTTAGGATGGTCACAAGTGTCTGCGGGTTCTCTGATGGGTCAGGCCGTCCTTGGAGGCTACGGGGCCAGCTGGTGTATTTCCCACGTCCTGCAGGAGGAAGCAGGCTCATCGGGTGCCCTGGCTTGCCCAAAGCACTCCCTGTACAGCTGCAGCTAGCCGGGAGCCCATACCTGTGTGGCCTGTCCCAAGTGGCAGCATCCCAGGACTGTACAAGTTAGGGCCACAGGCCCCTGGGGAGGTCCCCTACGTGCGTGGTCCTCACATGGATCTCAGAAGAATCCAGGCACCTATGGAGAAGTGAGCCCTACATGGGGCCATGGGAGGGATGTGGCCTTCCATGTGGGGAGTCGGCTTGAAGCCCGCCCTCCCCGGTGAGGCAGTGAGAGCAAAGGCGACCTGGGCTGGCTGATGACAGTGCTCTGGGCAGCCCGAGGTCCTTGCTGGGCAGAACAGGCACAGCCCTGTTTGTCGAGTGAGACACTAAGGTCCAGAGAGTCTGGAAGATTCACCTCTGGTCACACAGGCAGAAGGGACAAGGTTTGTCTGGAAGCCCCTCTCCACAAGTTCTCTGGACAGGGCTGTTGTGTTGACTTGGGCCATCTGGGTCGGCCTGGAAAGGGCTGGGAATGGCCGAGGGGTGGCCGTGGAGGCCCCAGCAAGCAGGTGTGCCCACTACCATCCAGGAGGGTGTGGCTGGAGGTGGGTGGTGGAAACCTAAGACTTGCTGGTGCTCTGAGGCCACACAGAGACCCCTCAGCCTCACTTACTGGGAGAGGTGGGCATGGCTGCCCAGGACCAGAGCTCCAGAGCAGGAGCAAGAACTGGGCCCCCAGATGCCCTGTACCCCTCCCCAAAGGCTGATGGCAGAAGAGGGCTGAGCTGAACTGGCGTCACGCAGGCAGGTGGCGAGACGGAGACAAGAGCTGTGGACTTGCTTTTTCTAATTAGAGTCCGTGGGGAAGAGCCTGGAGCGGAATCAGGGAGGTGAAAAGGGAAGAACTGAGAATACTAGTGCCCTCAGCCCAGGTCTGGGAGGCAGAGTTGGGGGAGCAGATTGGGGGCCTCCACACCAGGCGTTGGAAGGGACCAAGGAAAAGGATGATGGTTGCCCTGGCCTGAATTCCCACCTCTCTGACCATAGGAAGCCCCTCACACATCACTTTAGAGCTCATCCTGCCCCACAGGCAGAAAAGGCCTGTCTCTCCACAACACTTACAGCACAGGACGAGCCCCCATGCCCGAGCTAAGCAACCATCCTCAGAGGCTTCCATGAAAGATGCCATCCAGAGCACTGGTGAGCGTGAGCCCCTCCCGCAAGGGCTCATAACTCTTAGCACCTGTCTCCTCTGAGAGCAGCTGTGTGGCACAGACTTGGGATCCTTTCGGACTTCAGGCTGTAACTAGGAGCCCTCGGTGAGGATGGCTGCTCCCAAACTGTATTAGTAGAGGCAAGGGAGGTGACCATCCCTGTCGTGCCCTGTGCCGGTCAGAGCACACCCAGGGCATCGTGTTCAGGACCCAGCCCTGCACGGAGAGAGTAGCCTAGACAGTGAGGGGAACCAGAGTTGGGTCAGCATCGTTGGCTTGTGGGACGGGGCACAGGCAGTTTATCCCAGTGGATCCTGAGGCTGGTGGGGGTAGGACCTCGTTCTGTGGCCCAGGAGCAGAGGAGGAAGGCAAGACCCTGAGGAAGGAGTTTGACGGCAAGGTCAGACCCAGGACTGCTCAGCATCTGTGCCCCCTGGACGGCTGCACTGGCCAGCTCTTCCTCAAAGAGCAGAGAAGTGACTAGCGAGGGAGGGTGGCGCTCGAATGCCCTGGAACGGTCTGCTATGAGTAGGGCCCATTGTAGTCCTGGTGCAGGGTTCCTCCAGAGCAGGGCATGTGTGCTGCAGCCATCTGGTGGCTGAGATCCACCCTGGCACCCCTGAGATGCCAGTTATCTCTTGTGCCAACAAGGCTCGTTTTCAGGGTGGATAGGATAAGACCGAGTCAGCGCGGGGTGGTGTTTGCCAGCCCCACAAGGCCCCATGAGCACATGCCATCCTCACCACTCTCCATAGTGACCACATCCTGCATGCCCAGGGTGACACCCCCTATTCCATGTCACAGGGTGGTGGTCTGTAGCAGAGCAGCTAAGTGACCCACCCTTGGGGTCTCAGCTGCACCCAGCAATTGCCATTTATGATTACCCCCAGTCTCAGCCCAGGCTAAGAACAGGGGCAGTGATGTTTTCTTTCAAAAGGCTCAAAATATGTAACAGAAACAGATTTTCGATTTACATCCAAAGCAGTTAAAATATTTGGACTTCAGGGTTGGCATGATGAATTTCAAATATCTGCCCGACTGCCTTGTGCAAAACACCTGAGTACCCAGCTAAGTTTATTTACCACAGTGCCCCGGGACACTGGTCACAGCAAGACTGATGAGACATTGCAGGTCGTTCTTGTCAGCCCCAGTCCTCAGACCCTTTCCCACGGTGCGCGTGGAACTGATGCTGTGTTAGCTTCCTGTCGCTGCTGACGAGGTACTGCAATCTTAGTGCCTAGTAGCGCACAAGTGTGCTATCTTCCATAGGTCAGAAGTTGGACTTGGGACTCCCAGGGCTAGAATCAAGGTGTTAGCAAGGGCTGCATTTTTTTCTGGAAGCTTCTAGAACCACCCGCATTCCTTGGTCTGGGGCCTCTTCCTCTGTCTTCAAAGCCGGCAGCAAGGCATCTCTCAACTCCGCTTCCATCAGGCTCTGTTTCTCTGACCTCCTTCCTCCACTTTTAAGGAACCTTGTAATGACATCAGGCCCACTCAGATGATCCAGGACAAGCCTCCATCTCAAGGGTCTCAATTTAATCACATCTCCCAAGTCCCTTTTGCCACGTAGGGTCATGGGGGACTGAGACAAGGACATTTTCAGGGGCTGTTACTCTCCTGACCACAGATGGTCAGACTTGGTCTGGGAGGAACCCCCCAGGCTGGCTGCTTGTGCCCTCCAGAGGCAGAGCCCCCATCCGCCCTCTGCACTGCCTTGTCCCGGGTCCACCAATCTGCAGCCACAGGCTGGGGGCTGGCAGCGTGGGATGTGCTGGTCCAAGCTGGGCGGCCTCTGAGGGGGCAGGGGGCCAGAGTGGGCGCCCACCGCTTCCTGGGGCAACCTCAGTGCACATCAGCCCGCTCGCTCTGGAGGCCTCTTCCTCCTCACAGTGTAGTTACGCCGCTTGACGGTCCAAAGGGGCCTTCCAGTCAGCCCTCTCCTGTGAGCCTTTGGCAGCCCTGCAAGGCAGCTGTCCCCACTTTACAGAGGAGAGTGAGGCCCTGAGATGGGGACAGACACAAGTCAGTGAGCACTGGTCTGGGGCCTGAGGTCTGTGGACTCCCACGCCCAGGGCCCTAAGTCAGGAGTCGAGCAGCCTGAGGCGCGGCAGCCCTCCCAAGTGGAATCTGCCCTCACAGTCTGCCCACTCGGGTCCCCCTGAGCCCAGGAGAGCAAGGGGCTCCAGGTCCGGTGAGCACAGCAATAGTTAGCCCAGAATGCCACTTCTCTGGGCCGTGCTCTGTCCCAGCGTCCACTCACCTCCCAGCCACCCTGAGGCTTGGTACTAAAGCAATTCCCATTTTACAGATGAGGACACAGAGGCCCACAAAGGTACTAGGAATCTCCCCCTCCTGCACTCCCACAGCCGGCACCTGCCCATCACACTCCACCTCTCTGCCTGTGAGCCAGGCTCCCCTTCCCGAGTAGGCATGGTACCAGAACACTTTTACCTCACTGGGCTCCCGGGGCTGTGGAAGTGTGGAAGGGCCATCACGCACATGCCTGGGGCCTGGTGCACGGGGGAGCCACTGGGAGAGCTCCAGGAAGGGCCAAGGGGCTGGAAACCTGGAAGGCTGGGCAGGACCAGGGAAAGCAGGACTGACACTTAGGGAGTACAGGCTGAGTCCTGTGCTTTCTCCAGCCTCCTTTAATCATACAACCACCCTGAGAAGTCCGGCTGATGTCACTTTTCTCAATACACACTCACTCCTCCCCCGCTCTCCACTCCTCTGCCCCCTTTGGGGGCCACCCACGTGCCTCTTTTCTACACCCACCATCTCCAGGGTCCATGGGCCACTCTGATTTCCCCAATCTCCCAGGCCACCGCTCCCTACTCCAGTTCCAGACCCGCACGTCAGTCACCTTCTAGAAGCCACACATATGCAGCTTCTTGCCTTGGTGGGCCATGCCACCACCACCCTTTACCCAGGTGCCATCTTCCACAGTTCTACCTGGAAAAGGTTCATCCAGACCTAACTGGACTTTCCTTGCCACCCCTACCCTCACTTCTTGCCCCTCCTCCACCAGCACCTTATTTAGTCATGAGCCTGGGACTCCCCTACTTGGGGCCAAGGCCAAGTCTGTGCCAGCTCTGATGGCCTTGCTCAGAGCAGGGGCGCGGGGAGGGCTGGCTGGCTCAGAGCATGAGCAGAAGCTTCCTGGGGGATGTGCCCCAGGTTGAGGGGGCCCTTGCTGCTGCTCTCTGTTCACACAGGCTGGCATCCAGCTGGGAGAGAAAGGGCAGACCCAGATCCTGAACCCCAGGCAAGCCTGGCAGTGGGAAGGGGCTCAGACAGACCTGAGGCAAGGGAGGTGATGACACGGCAGTTTCCTAGGCCAGGTACTTGGCAGGTAAAGGCTGGTCAGGCCTTGGGCCAAGTTCCAGGCACTGGGCTCTCACCCCATCCGTGAACTGGTGCCAAGGGCAGCTGGTCTCTAGTTAGCTGGGGACCCCAGCTGTGGTCCTGAGCGCCTGGCCTCGGTTTAGCCACACGCACACATGCCCTAAGTGCTGGTGGAAGGAGGTGGGTCATGGTGACCTAGATGAGTAGTCAAGGGGGAGAGTGTAGGGTGGAGGCAGGGTGCTGGGCAGGGCACTGGCTGGCCCAGATGGGAGCTGTGGCTTAGAGGGGCATGACTCACCCCCCAGCCTCCCAGTGAGTCTGAACAGATCCAGGGTTCCTGCTGCCTGGGCCCTGGCACTTTCAAGAACCAAGGCTGGCTGGATGGAGCAGCCCCTGCCCCAGAAAGTCCCAGAGGACTCACCCATAAGTCCTTTGGCTTCCTCTGGAGCCTGAGGTCTTACAGCCTTCCCTTCTCTCTGGGCTGTAGATGAAATTTGAGCCTGGTTCTAGCCAGTCTGTATGTCCATCTAATAAAGTATAAAAACCATGAGAGATGCTCCCTCCATGAACACAGCTAACACAAGGACCCCCGAATGCCACTTTCTTGCCCCCAGAATGAGGGCAGGGGTGAGAGCAGGGTCCTGGAAGCTGGGGACATGCTCCCTCCTGACAACAGGTCCAGGTCATGTGTCCCCTGCCCCGCAGCAGGCAGGCAGGCTCTGGGGGAAGCTTCTGTGAGGGAAGACTGCAGGATGGGGGGGGGGGGTCCCTGCCGCTGTTGAGTGGTGGGGTCGGGGAGAACCAGGCAGAAGCGTGGGCTAAGGCCCCGTTGGGTTTCAGAGCTTGCAGCAGGCAGGGGTTTTGGAGGCACAGCACCTGGTAGAGAATCCTCAGGCGTGAAGCCGGTGTGGACGTGGCGTGGGCTGGGGGGTGCTCGTGCAGCTGGAGGTCAGAGGGCAGGGAGTGCAAAATGGCTTTAGAGGGAGACTGATGTGGTCAGACCGGCAGGTGAGGTGACCCCCTGAGGAATGAGAGAGGTAACGCCGTCCTCATCTGGCAGAGGTGACCCAGCCCAGGGAGGTGAGGGCTTAGCCGGTGTCCCATGGCTCTTCAGAGTCTGGTGTTTGTGGCTTCCCCGGGGGAATCCATGCTTGGACCAGTAACTGGGCACTGGGGCACCTGGCCTGCCCCACTGCTCCCCTGGGTCGCCTTGGCCAGTCCCTTCCTCTGTCAAAACTTAAAGAAAAGCAGTGTTTGGATCTCTAGCCTCTGGGGCTGTGTTGAGGATCACCTGGGACAGTGGCACCTGGGCCAGTGCTTGCTCAATCACAGCGGAGGCATCAAGGGTGAGTCTCAATCACTTACCAGCTCCCAGGCTTTGTGCAGAGTGCCTCCTGGTTGGTGGCAGAGCCCCCAAGCCTCCCTGTGATCACATCCTGGAGCCTGCCCTCCCACACTGCCAGCCCCTGCCCTGCACCACCACAGAAGGATCCCACCTACGTAGCTCCCCAACACTGGGAGCTGCAGGTGGAGGGGAGCCCCCCCAGGTGGGGGTGGCTTGCCCCCACTGCTCCTCACACCACCCCTGGCAGCTGGGCACACTTGGCCCCCACATGCTCCTCCTGGGCCTCAACAACCCCTGTCCCGGCCCCTCCCTGTCCTGCCTTAACCCTGGCCTAGGTTTTTTGGCCCTGCGGGATTTGCTCCGGGTGGGTCCCAAAGCCCTTCATGATGTGACCCCAATGCCCTCTAAGGGCCAGCTTCCTGCTGTGTTTACTGGTTGACATGACTCCTTGGCCTGCCACACTCAGGAGGGCCCTGGAGCTTAAACTCCGCAGCACAGATGGAAGGCACCCCAAAGAGTCCAGGGCATCACCCTCTTACCAGTACAATCTTTTGTCGATCTGCCCTCTTTGGAGAAGCCCGGGTCCCCACCCACTGCTGCCCCCGCCCCAGCCCCCTGGGTAGGGATGGCCCACCCTTCCTTGCTGCTTGCTCTGCAGGCCCTCCCTTGCCTCCCTCAGGGCTCCTCTGGCTGGCTCCAGCCAAGGGCAGGCCCAAGGTGGCTGCAGACCTGGTGCCCGCAGCTGCCTCTTGACCAAGAAGTAGCCAGAGCTCCGGGCTTCCCACAGAGAGATTTCCAGGTGTGTCCCAGGGAAGTTGCCAGGGTTTCAGGTTGCTCAGCCAGGCTGTACCTTTAAGAACTATGCATTGTCCTTAGAGGCACCAGAGTGGAGTTTTGCTAACAGTGAGCCTTTCTGGTTTGTTGTGGTGGCTCGGGCTCTAGAGCAAGACCTGAGCTCTGCCCTCACTTCCCCAGGGACTAGCATCGTCTCCAGGAGCTGGGGTCTCCTCGTGTCTCTGAGCTGTGGTTTTCTCTTTTGCAAAAAATGAGTTGTAGTCTCCGAGGCGGCTTGGATGAGATGCTTGGTGTGGGGCATCTGGCCTGCCCACTCACCTCCATTCTTTCCTCCACCTTCTCTTGCCCAGGCCATTGGTGCTTTACTAGGGCCCTGGGAATGCCAGGCCAAGGCTGTGAGGCGAGAAGCCTGGGGCCTGCCTGACCTTCGTCAGGTCAGAGGTGGTGGTGCCATAAGAAAGGGGGCCTACAGAACCAGCAAGGGGAACAGGTGCCTTTCAGAGGCCAGCCAGGCACCTGCATTCTGGATCCAGGCACTGGGCTCTCACCCCGTCCGTGAACTGGTGCCAAGGGCAGCTGGTCTCTAGTCAGCAGGTCTGCCCAGCTCACAGGCTGGAGCTCTGGGACAGATGGGGGGCAGGCTCCACGTGCCAGCCTCACTGGCCCCAGGAAGTCACAGGGTAGGAGAGAGGCTAGGGGTGCACTCGTGCTAAAGGCCCGTCCTGGAAACACAGACATTGGTGCACAGGTGCTGGGCATCACGTCCCTTGGCCCTGGGCTGTGCTCTGACCTGTCTCACTGAATCCCGGCAGGTGTCAGGAATCTAGAATAAGGCTTCCCTCTGTTGAGGAGCCTCTGGGCTAAGTCTTTGAGTACCTAGACATGGAAACGTTCCCAGCAACTTGCAAGGGTGCCCTTCGTGTTACAGATGAGACTAAGGCTCAGGGAGGAGCGGCTGACTCAGTGTTACACAGGCCTGCTCTTCCCACGACACCACCCCACACTCCCTCCAGGGCAAGGTAGGCCAGTGACCCACAGCCCCTGGCCCTCAAGGGCTCAGGAAGTGGTAGCTGCTGGTGGTGGGTGTTCTGGGAAGAAGGGCCCGACCCCCAAACCTCCACGATCCCATGTGGTGGGAAGGACAGTGCAGGGCTGAGGAAGGGTCACCAACTGGGCCCTCATGAGCCCTCCGTAGGATGGGCGTAATGATCCCACCTGAGGATTGCCTCCAACAAGAAAATACGTGTGAGCCCCCCTTTGTCTGCTCTCAACACCCCCTCCCCTTAGTAGCCAGAGCAAAGGCAGGAGCCAGAGGCCAGGAAAAGGCTCGCTGCCATGGCTCTGTTCCTGCCACCTGCATTAGTATAAAACCTCTGTTGAAGAAACTTCCCCAAGGTCTGCTCATCTCGCTCCTGGTTGACCTCTTCTCTACCCTCGGACCCCACCCCTGTTGCTACAGACTGCCAGGCACTGACCTTCGGGTCCCTTGGGTCCTGCTCTCTGAGCACCAGTGTGGAAGTCCCACCCACGAGGCAGGCCCATGAGAGGGGACTGCCCCTGAAATCCCGAGGCTGCCCAGTGTGTCCAGAAGACAGTTCCATTGATACAGCAGACTGCCCTGAGCAGGACCAGGTCCTGGGTAGATGGAGTTCGTGAGGTGATGAGGGCCTGATGGCCCGTTCCTTCCCCACAGCTGGGCCAGAGTCCGCACAGGGCCCTGCGAGTCGCATGGTCGCCCACCTGTGTGCTACCAGGACAGAGTCCAGAACCCACCAAGGCTGCCCCAGGGCCAGGCCAGCTCTGAGAACCATGAGCCAGGGGCCTACTGAATTCAGATGTGGCAGAGGGCAGTGCTGGGGACCAAGCAGGGCTTCTGAGGCTTCCTTTCCCACTGCCCCTCAGACCCCGACGTGGTACCCCTTCCCCATTGGGGCTGCAGCCCTGGCCCCTGCCCCTGCCACTGCCCTGCCTCTGCCTCCACGCACCCCTTCCCCCACATCACATCAGACACCAGTGTGTCCCCCAGGACCCAGCTGTACTCAGAGTCCCAGGTGTTCCCGGGGCGATGTCACCAGCACCCAGCCGTCGGTGCATCTCCCCACATGGGGAAGAGCTGCTGTCTGCAGACGGCTCTCAGGAGGCAGCGTGGAGGTTCCAGGCAGAGCTGGAGGGGCAGTGTGGTTAGGAGCCAGGGTGGCAGGTAACAGATGGGTGGGCCCTGCTCACCACTCCCTGTCGAGTGTCTGGGGATGTGGCTTCTCCTGTCAGCCTGAGGCCTCGCTCTTCTCACTCACCCGAGGGACTTCATGAGGGAGACCAGCCTCACTGTCAGCATAGTAAGGGACATCAGCCTGCTGACCATGCCCTTGATGGGCCACAGGGCCACCCAGAGGTCAGTGGGGTCGGCGCAGAGAGACAGGCAGTGAAGGAGAGCCCAGCCAGTGTGTGGAGCTCTGCCAAGGAACATGACTTTTACCCCAAAGTGATAGCCATGGAAGGCTCAGGAATCAGCTGAGGGAGGAGAGATCAAAGGTCAGAGGGCCCGTGGCTAACCCCTCTCCCTCACTCGCTTCAGTTGGTCTTAGTAGCAGAAGGGCAGGAAGACCAGCCCTGAGTGAGGTCTCGACAGGCTGCAGCAAGAGCTTAGCCCTAGGCCTTAGGGCTAGGGCAGCTGTGTGGGCTGACAGGTCTCTGTGGGTCACGGGGCTCACACCTCAGCTACCAGGTCGGAGCCTCCGGGGCGGAGCCTGACACCTGCACTGCAGACAAGCCTGGGATTCCCCAGATGGCACAGGGATACAACCACAGCCCAGAGATGGGAGGATCCTCGGCCTAAAGTCCCACAGCGCATCGGGAACTAAGTGTGGCATTCGGGCCTCTGGCCCCACGTCCAGTTCTGGTCCAGGCACTCTCGACCAGGTGAAGTCACTCGCCTGCGGTCAGCCCATGTGAGCTTCCACCTCGCCCAGTGCCCATCACTCTGCTGGTGCTGGTGGACTCCCAGGTCTTCTGTGCTATCAGTTCATCTCAGGCACCTTCTCCTGCCAGGCCCAGCTTGGGGCAGGGGCTTGGTCACCTCGCTCCACCTCGTTCCTCCAGAGACTTGTTTTTTCATGTCGACATTCAGCAGTAATTGGTCCTGTGCTGGGCATGGGGTCACCCTGACACAGCTCTTCCTGGGGACAGAGTGGTCTCTGGGGAGGACCACCACCAGAACAGGAGCCTGCGGCCTGGGGGAGCCAGCAGGGCTCAGGAGAACTTAGAGTGGTCTCCTGAGTCGTGAGGGGTGCACAAGCCTGGCCCAGGGGAGCCATCTGTGGACCTTGGATGTGATGGGGTGAGCCCAGGGGAGGTGGGCCCAGACTCCTGTGAGAGGGTCAGGGTCCAGGCCCTATTCTGTCTCCCCTGGTGAACCGTTGACCCCTGAGGCCTGGGGCAGCGTCTAGCTCAGCTCCAGCTCTTCCCTTTCAACCAGCCAGCGCTAAGGAGTCATTCCCAAAGTGGTGGTTAGAACAGTGACCTAGAGCATCTGCTGCCCTGCTAGACTCAGGTGTCTAAAAAGCCAGAGACTCTGCAGCACATCTGCCCACACAGAGCAGCAGCCCAGATGAATCAACAACTCACTGGGTGCTAAGACTTCGTGCAGAGGTTCGAGGGTGAGCATGTGGTCACTGTTGTGACCATTCACAAAGCACCGTGACGTCCACATTTGTGTGGACCTTGCACAAACTCCATGGTAAATGCCATCAACTCCCATATCACATGTTGGGAAGCTCAGACTCCAGGAGCAAAGGGGCTTGCCCAAGGTCACAGGGCCAGGTATGCAACCCAATTTTCTGACCCTACTGCTCATGGTTTAGCCACCACACTGCAACAGAGACTGTCCTCCTCAGGCCTTGCCGGACTTTGCCCCAGACCTAGGGCAGAGCAAGCAGGCAGTGCCAACCCAGGCAGGGTCCCACTGTCCAAGCCCAGGGCTGGCCTCCCCTGCCCGCATCTGCTGTGTCTCTGCCCAGTGCCTCTGGCAGGGCCTGGCCCACAGCGGCAATGCCCCAGGGAAAAGACCGAAGACCAGCCTGGTGATGCATCCAGGGTTTTCCCACCTGGTTTACTCCCAGGCCCCTTCCCACTTTAAGCCCCACCCCAGGGCAGCCTCCCCAGCCTCCAGCCCAGCCCTGTGGGGTAAGGCTTCTCCCCTCTTGCTGGATGAGAAGGCCAGGCACCATCTCTGCTGCCCCACCACCGCAGGCTGCTGGGACAGCCCACATCAGAGGCCCGGCTCTGGCCTGGGCTGGCTCACTCGTCAGTCTGGAGTCCCACAGCCTTGGGTTCACATACTGGCTCCTCCAAATAACTGAGTGGCCTGAGACACAGGGCTGGGTTCACAGGTGTGTGACCCGTACCCTTGCCCCAGGCCCTGCCCTCAGAAAGGCCCCCCACTGGTTGAGTGCTCTGTTGCCTCTGTCTTGAAATTTTTTTATTTTTGAGCAAGAGCCCTGATTTATATTTTGCCTCTATTTTGCGGGGCCTCGCAATATGCAGCTGATCCTGCCTGGACAAGGTATTTAACTTCCTGAGCCTCAGTTTCTCTGTCTAAAGAAGAAGCCAGCTTCTGGGGTTGCTGTGAGGCCAGTGGATATTAGTGGATGAGAAGATCCCCTTTGTCGGCAGTAGAGGGCTGTGCCCCAGGAGGTTTTGTTCCCCTTGTTGTCCAGGGGGAGAGGAGAGGCTTTAGAAAGACCCAGGAGCTCTCATGGGGAGGCAGGTTCCGGGAACGACTAGAGGGTTCACAGGGTCCCAAAGGAAAGTCTTCAGATCCCTGGAACAGCACTCTGAGCTTTGGCTTTGCCCTCTTCCCCTTCACAACCCTGAAGGTCTGGCACCTGGACTCCAGCCTCCCTTGGCAGTGTGTGCTTCTGGATGGGGTGCTGCCTCACAGGGCAGGATCACATTTGCACCCCCTGCCTCCCGAGTGCCAGAGAACACCACTGCAGCCCCCAGCTCATGTTTGCCATTTGCATTCAGGGTGATCCTGCAGTCCAGGGGGAGGACAGGCTATCTGGTTTCTGCATCTGAGACAGTGGTGGCCTAATACCAGGCCTGGGTGGACTCTAGTCTTGGGAAACAGAGGCGAGGCTGCTTTTTTGAGATAGCGGTCCAGGGGGAGTGACCCAAGCTGATCACCACCCAAGGCGAGGAGCTCCCTCAGCAGCTCCCAGTAGCCTCTGCTTGGAAACTCCCAGGGACGAAGCTCTCAGCCCCACCCAGGCTGGCCTGTCCTAACTGTAGACTTCAGTCCCCAACCCCTACTCTAGCCCTTAGGACTGGGTACTCTCTGTCGTCTTCCTTTCTGTGTATATCGCATTGTGCTGTGTACATCTGCTAACCTCAGAATGATAACAGCCACCAACCCTGTGCTGTTGAGGGGACCCTGGGGGCCGGCACCTGGGCAGGTGCAGTGGCCAGGGCAGCATAGAGGACAGGCTGGTTGCTGGCTGGTCACTCCACTGCCCAGCACAGGGCCCGGCGGCCTCTCTGAGTATTGGCTCTTAGCATTACTGCAGGAGCGTAGAGGCATTGGCTACCCAGAATGAGGCAGTGGTCTGGAAGACAGGGACAAGTGGCAAGGCTGTGAATGTCACAGAGGAGGACCCTGGTGGTAGCCTGATGCAGAACAGCAGTAAGGGCAGGGGCTGGAATCAGATGTTAAAGAAGCAGCAGGAGGAGGCCTGGAGGCCCCAGGCAAGGGGATAGCTAGGGGCAGCATGCTCAGAGACAGGGAGCACTGAATAGGAGCGGTCAGGGAGGAGTATGGAGAATGTAGTGCCTGCTTGGTACTGTGGGGTCCCGGTCCTGGGGCTGTCGGGTGGGTTGGAGTCAGACCCACTGGGTCCCACCAGCTCTGCCACCTACAAGCTGCACAGCCCTGGGCAGATTCCTTGCCAGGGAGGTGGAAGGGGCAGGAGCCTAGGGGATGTGAGGCTTGGAAGGCTGAGCAGGGACTGGAGCAGGTGACCTGCCATAACCAAGTGCCATGGGAGGAAGTGGTCAGCTCCCAGAACACCCCACAGGGCCTTCCCTAGGGGCCCAGAGCCCCTCGCCCAGAACCTAAAGCTTAGGCACCAAACATCATCTAGGGCAACACAGGAGGTTAAGTGTGCACAGTACAGGGCAGAGGCTAGAGTGGGCGATTCTCCACGCTGGCCCGAAGCCCCTCCTGGCCTCCGCCTGCCCCATGGGTGCCAAGGCCCCTCACTCTGGAAGGCCACGATTCCAAGTCCCATCGGGGCCTCCAGATGCAAGGGGCTGACAGGAGCCCATTTGGCCAGGTTCGTTTCTTGGGGACACAGTCCCACGCTGCCCACGCTGCACCCGCCTCCACTACCACGGAGAGGCCTGGTCACCATCCCTGTCCCTGAGGAAGGTCCCACTGTGCCCCAGGCCCCGATGTTAATTACCTGCACCTGGAGAGCAAGCAGGTCCTTGGGCCGCTCTCCAGAGAGGGGCTCTCCCACATGAAAGACTGAAAAGGCACCTGGGGGCTCCTTGGCCCTTTGATTTGGGGCCGAGAGGTGGAATTTCCTCTCTGGTTAGAATCCCAGGAGGGCAAACTAACATTTGTGAAGCAACTACTACATGCCAGGACCCAGAACAAGGGCTGTTAAGCGGGGAGTTTGTTTGATCCTCACCTGCCAGGTGTCCAGCCCGAGGGGTAGCCTACCGGGGTCACTCAGTGGTTGACAGAGCCAGAGCTCACACCCTGGCCTTCCCACCTCCACTGCCCCAGTGAACAGTCAGGCGAAGAGACAAGAAGACCTGAGCAGGCCATATGCCAGCCAGAGCATGGCTCCTGCCAACAAAGGCCAACCTGGTACAGGGAAGGGCCGCGGCCTTCTTTCTGTGCCTGGGGCTTGGGAGGCTCCTCGTGGACATGGCCTTTGAGCTGGGCCTTGGGACTGGAGCAGGCAGAAGGCCTCCAAGCCGCTGGGCCAGCATACACAGAGGCAGGAAGGCTCTCAGAACTGCCCACACCTGGCTGGAAGGCTAAAATTCACAGAGACACAGGGAAAGATGGGCAGGAAGAGTCAGGGTCAAGGTCACTGGCCCTCCAGTAGAAGTTTGGTTTTCTTTTTAATTTTATTTTATTTTATTTAAGATTTTATTTATCCGGGATCCCTGGGTGGCGCAGCAGCTTGGCGCCTGCCTTTGGCCCAGAGCGCAATCCTGGAGACCCGGGATCAAATCCCACATCGGGCTCCCGGTGCATGGAGCCTGCTTCTCCCTCTGCCTGTGTCTCTGCCTCTCTCTCTCTCTCTCTCTCTCTCTCTCTCTCTCTATCATAAAAAAAAAATTTTTTTTTAAAAACATCTTATTTATTCATGAGAGACACAGAGAGAGAGAGGCAGAGACACAGGCAGAGGGAGGAGAAGCAGGTTCCTTGCAGGGAGCCCAATGCGGGACGCGATCCTACCACTCCAGGATCATGCCCTGGGCTGAAGGCAGATGCTCAACCGCTGAGCCACCCAGGCGTCCCCCCTCCAGTAGGAGTTACCGCTCTTTGTATCATGGTAAAGGCATTAGCCTCCAGAAGGGCCCCAGTGCTTCAGGACGACACTGCAGAATCACGGAGATGCACACTCAAACCCAGAGGGGAAAGCCAGATGTCCTCCTCTCCCAGCCCTGCCCCCACCACCACCACCACATACAAGTTGAAGTTCAAAGGAAAGGCATCATGAATTTGGTATAATTAGCAGCAGGGACTCCTGGCTACCGGGATATGTATTCAGTGATCATTCCTGCAGGACTGCAGACACCACAGGACAGATAGAATAAACCAGGTAGTGGGAGTCTTCAGGGGCCCAGAGAAAGCCAAGGTGGGCAGGCCAAGGGTTTTGAGTTGTAAAAGATAGGGGCCTTGGCTCTTCAGTTCCCAACACTGGAGAGAGGGGGGAAGCCCACTCAGGCACAGTTCCCACAAGATCAAAGCACACAGATGCTCAGAAAGAAACCCTGGTTGAAAGGCTCAGAGGCCCAGGACTGGGCTCCTCTGTGTGCGGGCCACCTGCGCCCTGGTGACCTGGCCCTGCCAGCCCCTTCTCCAGTCCTGGGGAGGATCATTCTCACCACGCGACGGGTTCAGTGACCTAGGCTCTGCCCCAGCTGCTCCAGGCCCTTTGAATTTGCAAAAGGGAAAAAAGCACTAGACAAGCTTCAAGTGGACGAAAACCAGACGCCTTTGGCTTATGGCTCAGTGAGAACAGATGTTGAGCTGAGTGCCTCATCAAGGTGATGGATGGTGTGCGGGCTCAGGGAACCAGCCCTGGAAGCTCCACGGCCAGGGCCACAGGCCAGTCCAATATTGAGACCAGTTTGGGAGCCCCAGGGACTGCGAGTCTGGGTTTGGAGTCCCAAGTCCGGGCAGGACAAGGGTTTAGGAATCTGGCCCTGGGCAGTTAAATGCCAGCCAGGCTAATCTCCGTGGCGGCTGCACACAGCAGCGTTGACCCTGTCGGCGGTGACCTTTACACAAGCACAGCCCCCTGTAGGGTGCAGACATTTACCCACCGTTTACAGTGGGTCCTCACCGGCAACCACAGGAATGGTGTCATTTTCCCATTTAATAGGCTCAGGGAGGCCCACAGCTAGAGGGTATCAGGCAGGACTCAAATTCAGATCTCCTGTCTCAGGAGGTCTCCCCAGCCCCCGCCCCCCCCCCCCCCCCCCCCCCCGTGGATGGAGAAAGGCAGTGGCTTCCAGCCGAGGAGACTGAGCATCTCTGTCTCTTCCCCCCAGAGACATGTGCGGTAAACAACGGAGGCTGTGACCGGACCTGCAGGGACACGGCCACTGGCGTGCGATGTAGCTGCCCGGTGGGATTCACGCTGCAGCCCGATGGGAAGACGTGCAAAGGTCAGCGTGGAGCCACTCAGGCAGGGGCGGGGGCTGCATGCTCGCACTGGGTGTGTGGCCATGGCTGCCTGGGAGGGCGGGGGTCAACAGTCGCCGGCACGGCACTTCGCTGGAGAGGCCGTGAAGAGGGAGGGTCAGTGCTCCCCAGCAGGGTTCAAGGGAACGCTTCGCTGATAGGGTCCTGAGCCAAACAGCAGGTACTGATGTCCAAGGAAGGGGCTGTGCACTGGGCCAGGCAAACAGTGTCTTCACTGCAGGACCCCCTGGGCCCACAAGGACTCATCGTGGTCCCAGGAGGGTGGGGGGGAACAGAGGGGGATATGGCCATCTCTTCACCCTCACCTGCCTTCGTGGTAGTAGCTGGCAGAGCTGGGGCAACAGCATGGCCCTGGGAGGTCTGCTGGTACCAGGATGGAATTGTCTTCTTGTCACCGTTAGCAAAATGAGGATGCTGTGTGTCCTTGTCTCCAGAGGAGTGAAATTATGGGGGCTCCCAACTGGGGACCGGGGATGCAGAAGGACCTCCACCTGTGATTAGAAATGAGGCTCTGGAAGAATGGGCAGATGGGAGGATCTCGCAGGAATGGGCCAGTCTCCCAGACGCTGGAAGTGACTGTTTGCTCTGCTCTTCCCACTTATTCCCTGACTCACCCCACAGAGTTCTTGAGGGCCTCCGGGGGTGCTTGGTGGTGTTAGGGGTCCCTCAAGAAATAAGGAGTGAGGGGAGCAGGGAAGTGAGAGCTGGCAGTGTTCTGGAGACTGAAGGGGTCACCCTGCAAGGGAGGGACGTGCAGCCCCACTGGGCTCCAGGCTGGCCCTTCAAATCCCTGCAGCCATGGGCCACCAGCCTCCCACTTGTCAGGGAGCAGGGCAGGCCAGAAGGCAGCGAGCAGAAGGGCAGAGGAGAGGGTGAAGACATGGACAGCAGAGGCTTCTGGTGATCTTAAATAATCCGAGGTGGGCTTTTTTTAAGCCTGTAAAAAATAGCTTGTGACTCCTCCTTCCTAGTTTTTCTGGGAAGAAAGTAGGGATTATTGACAGGAATAAGAGTCCTTCCACCTGTTTATTTGAAAAGAAAGCCCTTCTGTAGCCACTGCTCAGCTCACTCGGAATCGAGTTTCAGCTCCTGGACTCGATGCCGGGGGACCAGCCAGGGCTCCCCACAGTCCCAGCCGTCCTCACAGCCAGCGGTGACACAGCAGGCCTGGCCCGGTGCCCTTGGCACTGGGGCAGGAGAGGGTAAAGTCAGGCTACTCTGCATCCCCCTCGGGCATGGGACCACAGGGACGGGCAGGGCTCAGGGAGCTGGTGCCAGGAGCCAACTGTCTGCATCGGCAGCCAAGCCCAAGTAGAGCACTTTGGGGGGCTCTGCTGCCCCCACCCAGCCTTCGGTGGCCTGAGGGGCATCTGACCCACCCACCTCCACCCAGTGTCTAGGGGAGAGGAGCCCCCCCCACAGCCGGAGGCCCACCAATCCAAGCCCCCCACGCTGTTTCCTATGGCTCTTCCAGAACCACTCCAGCCCTTTAACCAGGGCTCCCCTGCTCTGCCCTTTGCCCTTGCCAGACCTCCTCATGCCTGCTGCCCTGCAGTCAAGAGATCCTTTCATTACCCCCATACCAGATGGGGTTTGGGGGCTCCTTCTCTGTGCAGGGGCCAGGGAGACAGGTGAATGAAGCAGACCTTCCCTGGGGATCTTCTACTGCACACAGAAGACAGTTCTTCACTTTTTAAAATCACTGAGATAAACGTGTATTACTGACTGCTAGGTGGTGGATGGAGATGTACACCCAGCTGAAGAGCGAGAGCCAGGGCAGGGAGGGCACAGGGAGAGGCATTTATCAGGGCAGCATTTCCAGCGGCACCATAGCCACTGTGCAGAGGCTGGGGCGCAGGAACCCAAAGGCATCCAGCATGCCCAGGTCTGTGAGACATGCAGGAGACCAGGCCAGACAGTACAGGGCCTGTGTGCTGGGGAGGGCTTGACCCTTCATCCTTCCAAGCTTTGGTGAGTCCCCAGACACCACCAGGCAGGGAAAGCTCAGACTCAGGTCTTCATCTTGAGCAGGGCCCTGACCACAGCTTGGATGGGGTTCTCCAGGCAGGGTCTAGAAGAGCAGTGAGGCTGCTGCTGTCATCACCTGGGCTGGAGATCATCTGGCCTGAACCAGGCGTTGGCAGTGGTGGTCGAGAACAGTCCAGATATTGTCTTAGAAGTCAGAATTTAAGGATCGTGGGACTAGTCTAAAACTGCTTCACGTAAATGTCATAACGTCCTCAAATCAGAGGACACCAGACAGTGACGGCTGACCTCCAGACCCCAGGTTTGGCGTCTTAGAGCCTCATGCTCACAGCCCAAGTTCACAGGTCAGACGAGAGGTGCAGGTCAGGGCGCGGGCACCTGGCAGGGCGAGCCCCACTGGGAATCCCCGGCCCCAAGGCCTCAGCTCCCCAGTGGGTGTGTGCACCCTGGTCCTGGCAAGGGCCCAGAAGAAGATATCAAAGGAGTAATTCAAAGGTGTTCTGGAAGCCAAAAGTCATTGTGAAGCCAGACCTATGGCTGGAGGGCAAAGGTAACAGAGGTCCTGGAAAATCCAGAGTTGAAATCCCTGAGCACACAGGGGTCACACAGACAGGTGGAGACAGGCACAGGAAGGTGGGGGTGTTCTATCTGGAACATGGGGGCTGTGGGGTTGTCTGGAGGACTTGTCCCAAGGTGCTTTTCAAGAGTGTGGACAGCGCAGGGGTCCAGCCTCAAGGGCCCCTTTTCAGTGCTGTACCCACTTGATACTGGGAAGGGGGCACCTTGCTAATTGGCCCCTCTGAGAGGAGGGAGGTCTGGGGCCTCGACTCTCTGAGCTGGAGCCTGGGTTTCCTCAGAGATACCAGTGCCTTCACCTTCCAGAACAGTCCAGGAGAACTCCCACCAACCACCTGTTTCCTCTGCTCCCTCACCTGCCCTCTGCCCAGCAGGCCAAGCCAAGCAGTGTGCCCTCCCCACGAGGCTGCTCTAGGGCAACGGCCGCCCACTCCCACCCGGAAGCCCTCCACATGGCCCTGGGTTACCAGGCTGTGCCCCTCTGTGGGGATGGGCAGAGGGGAGCCGGAACAGTAGCTCACAGCTACCTCTCCCCCGATGCTTGATCGCGGCAATGCCTCTGAGGTTCTCCTGGGTAGCCCAGGACCCCAACCTTCTCTCAGCCGTTCCAGCTAATGTATTCTTCATCCACTCAGTGAACACCTGCTGGGCAGTCTCTCTGCAGGCCACATGCTGGGCCCAGGGGCTCCAGACAGGAGCCAGCTCCCCTCTCTGTGTCTTCATCCTCCTGAGGGCAGGCCCCGTGACAAGGGGACAGCCAACTCTAGAGGGAACGTCAGGGAAACCTTCCCACGGAGGCAGCTGTTTCCAGGGGCAGGCTGTGTGGGGGCCTGGGCTGCCAAGGCAGAGGCCAAGCATGCAGAAAGAGGAAGGCAGAGCATCCATGCCCGGGATGCCCAGGGAAGGGCTGGCCCTTTATCCTGGGATGACCGGGGGCCTTGGAAATTTGTAAACAGGTAGGGGGTCTGCTGGCTGCCTGGTGGGGTTGAGGGCAGCGTGAGCACAGTGAGGAAAGAGAGGAGTCTTAGAAGGGCAGAAAGGAGAGAGCAGGGCAGAGGCTGCACCCCGGGGCTCGTCAGAACGAAGGTCCAGGGGCTGCGTGACTGTACCGTGGCTAGAGCTGGGGGTGCTTCCCTGACTCTGATCCCCAGGCAACTGCCACACCAGCCTGGCCTCAAGCAAACATGCCTCCCATGGCCTGTCTGGTTGCCATGACAGCCCCTGCCGTTGACAGGCCGGATGGGAATAGGGATGGGGGTGGGATCCCTTCAGGGGGTTCCAGAAGGCCTGAGGCATTCCTGAGTGAGCAGCCCGCCTCAGCACATGTAGTCTGGGAGAGGCACCTGTTGCCAGCCCAGTTCACAGATGGGGAACCTGAGGCTCCGAGAGGTACCTTTCCTGCCCGGGATCACACAGCTGGCCGGGACAGAGCTGAGACAGGTCTCCATTCTCCTGCCAGAGGCTTTTAGCTAGAAATTTCCCTGTCTTCCTATAATCCCCAGGGGGAGAAGAATACGGAGATGCCCAAGCCTCTGACTGGGACGGGCCCTCAACTAAACCTAATGTTGCTTTCTCTGGAGGCTGTGGGGTCAGCTTGGTGCTCTGGAGAGGGCCTGTCTTTGTAGACAGCTGTGGGGGACTGGGCTCTAATCGCTCCCGCGTGTAGCTGTGATTCCCTCTGTAAAATGGAGGATCTGGTCCCCCAGTTGTTTTGAAGATCACGTAAGACGTTGCCAGAAAGTGCCTGGCCTAGCCCCCAGGATGAGGTGGTGCCCAGTAGGTGCAGTGACCACCGGAGGGTCTGACTACCTGCCATGGGGCGTGGGTTCACCCTTAGGCATTTCTGTTCCTGGAACATGGGCCGTGTGCAGAGTTCCCGGACCTAAGAAGGCATTGTTCTTAGTGATCATCTCGGTGCACACACATAGAGTGCTGCTGTATTCAGAGGGGTGAAGTCACCCAGGCAGTGGCACAGCCAGGATTCCAGGCCAGGTCTGGTGATCTGCAGGCCTCACTTACTGGGGACCACCCCAGGTTCCCCTCCTTGGCCACCTTCCTGGTGCCAAAGTCACCAGAATATGCAAACAGAATGGGTCTTTGGGGTGGAGCTGCCTGGGGTGGTGGTGGGGCAGCCAAGGGTGAGGAGATGCAGGGGCATGCCCACTGGGTGCTCTGCACTGCTCAGAGGCTGGTCCCTCAGGGGCTTCCCAGGAAAGCAGCTCTGGAGTCCGCCCCTGCCAGGCTTGCTGTGGCCTCCTCTCCCAGAGGCTCTGAGAACTGCCCACGGGGGCATCCCAGCCTTGCTCTCTTTGAAGGCCTCCTTCTAGTGTACTGGACCACACACCTGGGTTTTGTTTTGTTGTTGAGGAATATCCTGTGGGAACATTGCTTTAGGACTTTTCTGCAGGTGTCAGATCTAGCTTGTTTGGTTTGAGAAAAAAAAAAGTGAGGCCAGGATTTGGAGTCACTGATGGGAAAGAGTCTTCTCCGTGGGGCTCAGCACAAAGGGGGGTAGGTGGACCTTGTTCATAGGG
Source organism: Vulpes vulpes (assembly GCF_048418805.1). Lineage (NCBI taxonomy): Eukaryota > Metazoa > Chordata > Mammalia > Carnivora > Canidae > Vulpes > Vulpes vulpes. The sequence continues at coordinate 52,613,800 of NC_132795.1, forward strand.
CAGTGCCAGTTACAGAGGACAGGGGTACCCGGGCCTTCACGCTCAGGACAGGCTCAGTGAGGGTCAGAGTTGGAGTCAGCAGCTCTGCCGTTGGCCAACTCGGAGCTGGTTTCCTTCACTTGCTTTCACCCCTCCAAATCAGAGAACACCATTCTGAAAGTCAGCTCTGCTACTACTTGCTGCGTCGTGTCATCATGGGGAGCCTCGGGGTCGGGGCCCCAGAGGAACTTTGGAGTAAGAAGAGACACCTTAGATCAGGGTCTCTGATGTCACAGTCTGTCAGGCTGGCCTGGAGCCCAGAAAGCAAAGGCCAGATAAGCAGGGCGAGGGGGCACAGGAGGGAAGTCATAGGAGTCGGGGAAGCATGTGATGCATCAGCCAACAGGCCATGCTGCGAGGCAGAAAGCCCCCATCACTAGAGATATGCAAGCAGAGGCCAACTGGCAGGGATGCTTGCAAGGGGTCAGTTACTGCATGGAGTTAGGCCGTGTGACCTTGAGGGTCCAGCCACAAGTCCTTGAAATCCTGAGGGAAGACACTGCTCAAACCAGTAGGCAGAATTGGAGGGGGAAGCCGGCCAGCCCAGGAGCACCTGTTACCTTTCTAAGCCTCCTTCTCCCATCAGTAAAACTGGGACCTTAAAGCTACTGATTGTTGGCTGAGCACTCACTAAGCACCAGCACCGCAGGACCATTATTTCATCTAATCCTCACGGGGCTCGGTGCTTGTCCAAGATGTGCTTCTGACGGTGGTTGTCTTAGAGCCAGGTAGGCAAGGCTCCAGGGGCGCAGGAGCTTCCCCAAGACCGGCCCACCCCCAGGCCGCACTGCCCCCCCACAGGGTGCCCACCCTCTTGTCCCGCACAGCAGCCATCACTTCCCCTCCTTTCCATCCCATGAATGCCTGCCGGGCTCCCCAAGTCTCCATACCCCCGAGGCTGGGCGCCAGGCCCCAGAGGCCCGCCTTGGGCAGGGGGCGCAGGGGGTCGTGGGGGCGGGGCAGCCTCCCACCTGGCGGCCCAGCCCACTGGCCCCCTGCCCCCCCGCAGACATCAACGAGTGCCTGACCAACAACGGGGGCTGCGACCACTTCTGCCGCAACACGGTGGGCAGCTTCGAGTGCGGCTGCCGGAAGGGCTACAAGCTGCTGACCGACGAGCGCACGTGCCAAGGTGAGCCCCGCGCGCCCCCGTGCCCCCCGCCCTGCCGGGCCTGCGCGGGCTCCTGGGGGGGAGGTTAGGGCCCCGTGCGTCGGCCCCGCTGAGCATTCCTAGTGCGCACCTGCCCTCCCCGCTGTCTCTAGGATTCATGACTCCAAGGGCCCTCAGAGCCCACCCAGGTGGGAAACTGAGGCCGGGAGGCGCATCGGCGCGGTCGGGGTGGGGGGCGGCACAGCAGAGCCCTTCAGCGCCCCGGCAGCCCGGGGCCTCCTTCAGAGGCTTCGAGGTGGGCTGGCGCCACCTGGTGGAAGGCTTGGCGCATTGCAGGCGCTCTCCTGCAGTCCTTAGGGTTCCGGGGCACCTGCCAGGAGGCCCCCCTCTCCCGGTATGTGAGGTCTGGGCAGAAGCCAGGAATCACAGCCCAGAACGAGTCCAGGAGACATCCGGTGTGCAGTGAGAGCCCAGAGATGGGCAGCGGAAAGAGTGGTCAGGGAAGGCTTCCTGGGGGAGGGGACACCGGTGAATAGGCATTTTCCCAGGGGAGCCAGGGAGATAAACCCACCCAAGGGGAGTTTGGGAGACCACAAGGCGCCCTGTGGGACTGGATGAAGCCACTGAGAAGAAGGCAGGAGTGTCCTGGGGACCCGCTTTGGGAGAAAGTACAGAGGGAGGAGCCAGGGTATCCTGTGTGGCAGGAACATAGCTCAATTCCATCCTCGATGACTCCGTTCCAGACTAGTCCTCTCATTTGCGTGGCGTTGCATAATGGCACACTGCACAACCTGAATGGCTGAGTGGGGCTGTGGGGCCTGCATCCCCCCCATCAGTGCAGCTCAGGGCTGGCCCCCAGGGCAGCAGGAGGCCCTGAGTGGCCAGGGATGTGCCCTCCCAAAGGCACCAGGCGAGGAAGGCAGGAGCAGGAGGCTGGTAAGGGAGGGTCCGGAGCCTAGTCACCTCCCCTCCCCAGCTCGGCCTCTTCCTCCCTTGATGGGTATCCCGGCTCTGTCTTCCTCTCAGGACATGAGGTCCGTTGAGAGCATGTCACCTGTCCAGACTCCTGCACTTTGACTTAGTGGCTCCATCTGCCTTCCCAAATTCTGTGGAGGGCTAAGAGAGGGCCCTTGATTTTGCACCCCCAGCTGCCCCTGAGAGAGGTGGGCTGCCACTGAGGAGGAGGCCATGATGTGTGTCTGTCTGGGCTCCAGCGAGTCTTCTCCACCCTCTGCTGGCTCCTCTCTCTGAGGCCCTGGGGCTCTTGCCATGTCCCAGCCTCGCTCGAGCCCCACCCTGGGCTCTAATTTCCTTTGCCTGGCACTCAGGCCCTTGGGACGGAGACCTCAGACACCTCCCAACCCCAGAGTGCTCTGGGCTGCCACCTCCCAGCCTTTGCTCAGAGACCCCTTCCCCGCTTTCATTCCTTCCCTCCAAGCTCATCCCAGCCCTCAAGGTCGAGTCCAGGTACCAGAGGTACCAGGGGATCCTCCAGATTCCTCTCCTGGGAGGGATCACATCCTCCTTTGAGCACCCAGTGTGATTCTTTCCTTGCACTAGAATTATTACAAATACACACGTGTCATCAACGCATGTGGTTGCAAGAGCTAATAAATTCAAGGGACGACCTCCAACTATGGTGCCTATGGAGAGGTGGGTCAGTGGCTGTTTTGCCCTCAGGAGCCCCCATCAGTTGTCCCATGAGAAACATTTTCCCCAAAATGTGTAGCCAGGACACACTTGTCTTGTATGAGCATGTGATTCATTTCCTCTTTTTTGGTAATAAGCATGACCCTTTTTCCTTTTTCACCCCAGCCACCAGGAATCTCAGAACAGATTTCACACACTGTCGAGGCTATCTTGTTATCCCTTATGGATAGCATGTTTTCCCCATAACTCCTTCTTTTTGGGCTGTTTTCTCAAGAGACATCTTGAAATGATAGGAAAACACACTTTGGTCAAGCATCCAAGAGGCCTAGTTAAATGTCCCAGTTCATTTGTTGCCTCAGGCAAGCCCATAGCAATTTCCTGCAGAGGTGGATTAAATATTTACCCTAATCACAATTGAATGATATTAAAATGGCAGTGATTCATAATAATACCTTATATTCAAGGTACTTGTACCCTGCCCCCCTCCAGAAGAGATGGGAAATAGCTTGTAACCCGGAAATATAAGGTTAACGGACACAAACTGCCAAGTCAGGCGGTTACAAGAGGACCAACAGGTACTGTGGATCGGCTGTGCCCTAAGCCTCAGGGCCCAGGGACGATCTGTGCCCAGATGTTCGTTGAGTGACTGAGCGAGTGACAGGCTGTGCCCATCCACTGCACCCTGAAACTCCTCCCTGAACTTTCTCTCCCTGTGGCCACACAGACATCGACGAGTGCTCCTTCGAGCGGACCTGCGACCACATCTGCATCAACTCCCCGGGCAGCTTCCAGTGCTTGTGTCACCGTGGCTACACACTCTATGGGACAACCCACTGCGGAGGTCTGCAGCCCGCCCACCAGGGCCACCTCCCCCCTGAGGCACGCGCCTGGCCACACGGCCACCTATGCTGCACCCCACACCCTGACCCCAACCTTGACCCTGGAGGGCCTGGAAGGGACCTAAGCAATGCTGGGTTATGGTGGGCAGAGGGGCTCAAGAGTGAGGGGGGCAGGGAGATAAGGGCAGGGAGTGGCAAGTACCCCCTAGGTGGCAGGCCTCGCTCCAGGTAGTGGGCATAGGCCCCAAAATGGCAACTACAAGGGATCCTCGGTCCAGAACAGGGGATGGCCACTGCACAGACTCCCATAGATGATTCGTCCCAGTGGGAGAGGGTGACAACAGACAAGGACAGCGTATGGAGATGGGGCCAGGGGGATCCTACAGGAGGAAAGTGGGCCAAGCCAAGGGGTAGCATGCCAGGAGGACTAGCAAGTGCAAAGGCATTGAGGTAGCATAGAGGGACCTCAAAGCAGCTGGTGGAGCCCTATAAGGGAATGAGAACATGGTGGGCAATGCAGACAGGGAGGAAGCAGGGCTTTGTAAGGCCTGCAGGTGACATGGGTTTTCTTCACAGCATGATGAGAGACTGTTGAAGGGTTTAAGTAGGGGTGTAACGTGGGCGTGCTCAGGTAATGAGATCACTCTGGGTGCCACGTGTTTAGGAGAATGGAACTCGAGGCACCAGGAGGGAGATAGCTCTAGGCATGGGAGCCAGAGCTACTGACCTTGGACAGGATGGGAGTGTGTGAAGAGAAGGAGAAGGTTCTAGAAGTATTTAGCTACAGACTTGGATGTGCAGGCATGGCAGATGAAGGTGGGGGAGCCAAGAATGGCCCCGAGGCCCTGGGATTTCCTCATTTCCTGTGACCACACTCCCTCTGCTGGGGGGCTCTCCAGGTCAGGTGGGGTCAGGCGTGAAGTGATCAAGCCGGTACTGGGGGAGGGTGCTCCTAGGCTGGGCTACAGATTCTTCTGGAGGGACCCCCAAAAACCCAGGCACCAGGTCCTCTGGGCCTGCCACTCTGTAAGTTCTGCCGCCCAGATGCTCAGAGCCAGGCACCCCAGCATGAGTATGGCCCAGGCCCTCTCCCTGTCTCCAGCGGGTGCTTTGGTTCCTCCGTGACCAGAGAAGGAAGAGCCTTGGAGGCAGCTTCTTACCCTGGGGCCCGTCGCACAGAAGGAAACAGCCTGGGAAAGCCTTGTGCAACCCAGCGAGAGACACCTCATGACCCCTGCCCACGAGACCTGCTTAGCACTTTAACTTTGTGCCACCTTCTGCCCTCCCCCCAGCCCGGCGCAGCCACTTGAGTTCAGCAAACCGCTGGGGTTCCTGGGGGAGGGAGACGGCTTGGTGTCCGTGTCCATCAGCCTTGCGTGTGTGCACTCCTGTGTGTGGTGTGTGTGGCCACATGTCTGCGTCCGATGACAGTGTCAGGCTGCCTGCAGGATCAGGGGATTCTCGGCCCCCTCGTCCTGGGTGACCCTGCCCCACCAGCCAGCCTCCTGCCCTGACACCCTTCTTCCCACCTGTGCTTTCAGATGTGGACGAGTGCAGCATGAACAATGGGAGCTGTGACCAGGGCTGCATCAACACCAGGGGCAGCTATGAATGTGTCTGCCCCCCAGGGAGGAGGCTCCACTGGAACCAGAAGGACTGTGTGGGTGAGTGTCCTGGGGCAGGCCATCGCTGCCCTCACAACCCCTGATGAAGGGCCTGGGCACTGGCTTCTCCCCTTGCACCTGATGCCCAGATGCAAAGGGTAGTGACCTCTCAGGGCGGGGTGACCGTGGGGTGAGTAACACGGGGCCTGCCTCGCCTGGGAGAGTGGTTCTTGGAAGGGATCTCTGCTGCAGGGATACAGCTAAGGCGAAGGAGGGCCTGCAGAAGAAGAGGGGACATGGTTGGGAGAGCACGGTGGATGTCCACCACAGGCACCGAACCGGACCTGCAGGGGAAAGGGGACACAGAAGTGAAGATCTGGGGGTCAGGGTCAGGCCCATGCAGCCAGAGCTGTGGCCCCAGGAAGCCAGGGGAGCAGAGGGGCCAGTTACTCAGGCTGTGGCAGCATCAGAGTCTGGAGGGAGCACCTGGGTCTGAGCAGACCCACCACCTCCCCAGCCCACCAGCCCCACAATGTCCAGCCCAGGAAGCGGATGTGGGCTCCTGGAGAGCTCGGGGTTCCTGCGTCCCCTGCTGGTGTGCTCTGGAAGCTCTAGGCTACATTCCAGACAATCCCCCACATTCATTGGTTCTACAAGCACATGATTTCCACCCTACACAAGGCCCGTACGGGATGCTGGGGCTGCGGCCCTGAAATGGCTCTTAGATCCTGCCCTGCCATTCTCTAACATCCCCAGGGCAGCAGGAGTGAGCCTTTTATTGTTATTTTTTTAAGTTTATTTTTTCTCCATGCCCGGCATGGAGCCCAACATGAGGCTTAAACTCATAGCCCTGAGATCAAGACCTGAGCTGAGATCAAGAGTCAGATGCTTAACTCAGGCGCCCCCAGAGCCGGCCTTTTGAATCTGACTCAGACTGTGTCCCTCTCTCCTCAGAGCTCTCCATGGCTCCTCTTCACGTGGAAGCAAAGCCAGAGCTCTTAGAATGGCCCAAAGGCTACCAGACCCTGGCCTGATGGCCCTCTGCCCTCACCCTCATCCACCCCCTGCAGCCTCAGTGACCTCAAGGGTGCTGCCCACGACCAACCGACATGGCTGTTCCGGCGCTCCCCTCCTGGCCTGGAGGGCTCCTCGCCCCTGTAGCTGTGTGCTCTGGGAGGCCTTCCCTGACCACCTCCTACCCCCACCCCCGCCTCCTCACTGTCTTTCCTTCCATTGTACTTCCCGCCGCTAGACATGGCATATATATGCTCCACATAGCTGAGCACGTGCTTCTGCCGTCTCGTTCACTGCTGTATCCCTGGCATCTACAACAGAGCCTGGCAATTGTAGGCACTCAGTAAATGTTTGTGGAATGAATGAGTGAAAGTGTTGAAGAATGGACACCGTAGTCACTTAGCATCTGAGATCAAAAAGCTCGATGTATCGATTACTTCAATAAGGATTGTAGTGATGTTCAGGCGATCCTGTTGAGCAAAGCAAACCGCTGGTCTCGTCCAGGTTGCAGGGAGGAGCCTGTGTGGGGCAGTGTGGATCAAGTGGTGTGCGTCCCAGGAGCATGGCCTGTGCTGGGTACGAAGGAAGAATGGTTGACTCCAGCCTTAAAAGCCTCATCACTGGGTGAATCTGCCACCTGTGGGCTCACTTTCCAAGCCTGGGAAGTCACGGATGGATTGGCTTTCAGAGGCTGGTCTGCTGATTGATCAGGTCATGCCAGGTCTGGTACTGCCTTGTTACCAAAGCTGCTGGGCCAGCAGGCTTTCTCTAGGGACACGGGGAAGGGGCGCTTTTATCCTCGGCACCCTGTTGGTGGTCCGTCCCTCAGTCAGAGCTCCAGGAGAGGCCACCAGCGCTTGTCTGGGTCTCCATGCTGCCACCGACCCTGTGCAGAGTCATCAGCGGAGGTCTGATTGTCTGGTCACTGTCCATCAGCATGATTTTATCCCATTTCTGTTAAGTCATCTGCTAGGTTCGTGGTGATTTACACAGAAGCAGTTAGCATTCTGGACATGAGATGTGGGAAGACTGAGATGATGAAGCATAACAAAGTGTTATTAGAAGGTACTCGAAGGCCCTCTAGACCCATGACCCAAGAGTTCCCAGGGCTGACCAAGAAAAGTGGTTCCACCAACTCCCTGAGTTCACCATCAGCGTTCAGGTGGCTTTCCCTTATAACCTCAACATGGTTTGTCCCACCTCACCCCTGCTGTGCATCCAGGTCCAAAGTGAAGTGCTGGCAGTGACGATCTCCCCAGTTGGTCAAGAGAAAATCTGAGCTCTTACTGTTACCATGAGTGCTCACACTAGGAAGTCAGCCCGATTTGTCATGCCTCCTGTGCCACACATAGGCTGTCTTATTTACCCTATCACCCAAAGCAAGGGGCACATTCTTGATGACTGCTTGGAGCTGCCCAATTCCTATGGATAGGACCAGCAGCCTCCACGGGCTGCTTCGCCAGGTATCATTTGTGTCCCTCAGAAGGGAATTCTGTCCTCAGATGGTTTGCAAGATGGCATTATTCAATTATTCACTGAGGCGTTGGGGGAGCCATGCCCTTGGACCAGTCTAATAGCCCCCCAGAACCATCAGCTGTGGTCCTGGGTGGCATTGATGAGCCAGATCCCACATAAGAGAGATGGGATCCACCTTGGTGAAGCTGTAGGGATGTGTCATGGGTGGTGTTGTGATAAGTAGTCAGATACGTCACAAGATAGCTGAATTCACCTCTCCCAGCCCAAGAGCGTTCTCCTTCTCTTCTACATATTGTCTACAGAGAATGTCATAATTCATAAGGTTTGTGTGATATACTTTATACTGGCTTTCAATATCGATTTCCCTAGCAATAGCTTGGGAAGATTTATTTCAAGAATTAGGATGGTGGCTATCACTAGCAAGGCCTAGATCCAGGCCAGTTATTATTGGTGAAGGAAGCATAATAGAGCAGATCAGTGATGTATAACCTTAAATGCATAAGGTAGGAGAGCATGACCCAAAGAACCAAGAATAAAGGTGTGTAAAGGAGTATATGGAAGTCAGTGGTTGCAAACATTAAGGAGAATTTAATCCAGTGCTCTTCGGTGAGAGCGGTCCCTGTGTATCATCTTATACCTATCCTGAGAATCTTGGGAAATAGTTGGCTTGAATGTGCTGTCCGCCTCTGGGGGTTCTTTCGAGAAACCCAGTTCAAAATCTGTTAAGTCGTGACTTCATAGTGAGTTCTAAAAAATCCACTTCTGTGTTCCCAAAAGATATGGGATAAAAAGACAGTGAAACTTCTGAGTGATCTCTGAATAACCCTCCCAGTAGAAGGTGTCTGCATATTACTAAATAAATGAGTTAGATGGGAAGCCCAGGTGGCTCAGTGGTTTAGTGCCGCCTTCAGCCCAGGGTGTGATCTTGGAGTCTCTGGATCGAGTCCCACATCAGGCTCTCTGCATGGAGCCTGCTTCTCCCTCTGCCTCTCTCTCTCTCTCTCTCTCTCTCTCTCTCTCTCTCTGTCTCTCATAAATAAATAAAATCTTTTAAAAACATAAATAAGTAAATGAGTTAGAATATCCCTAATAAGGAACACAGGACCTAGTAGTAATATTTTAGCTCCTATCACTGCTGGGTTTTTCCCCTCAACAAGCGACTGCTTTGATTCATCCAGAAAGCAAATATGCTATTACAAGTGTACATTTATAACCCATAGAATCCATTTGGGGATGCCCAGGGGGTCCCTTAGGGTTTGTTCCGATTTTTATACTTTACCCAGGATTTTGGTCATCTCCTCTGCTATCCTGGGAGAGTTTCTCACCACGTTGTCCAATACCACAGCCAGTTTGTCCCTACCAGGATGAGCTGTCTTGAAGAAAAGGTCAGCACACGGCCACCTGAAGGGATCTGGTTCCAGGTGGCCATTCTGGCTTCACTAGATACCATCCTCAGGGGGCTTGGAGCATGATTATTCCCCTTGGCTCCTTCTCAGAGCAGGAGGGCAAACATAGTGTGTTTGTGATAGAATCCCCGCGCCTCTCCACAGATCCGTCTCTCTGTGCTCCCTTTCTGAAGTCCTTGCCCAGGGACCATGGTCCAACAACCCTTTAGTGTGATGATCCAGGAGATATTTTGTCTGTCCCTCGTACTGTGGGTCCCATGTCTCTGTTATGGTCAGTAAACCTCTCTGTTTCCAGAGCATTGCTGTTGAATGCTCGGCATACGGAGCTACCCTTTATCGTTGTCAATTGATTGTGCCCTGGAGAGGGCCACGGGTTCGGCCACTATCCAGTGATTCCAGCCTGGAAAGTTCTTGTATATACAGCCTAGTATTGTCTCTCCTCCTTTTGTTGTTTGTTTTTATTAACAGCTTTGTTGAGATATAAATCACATGCCGTACAAGTCCCCCATTCAATGTACAGTTCAGTAGTGTTCAGAATAATCACAGAATTGTGCAACCACAGTGAATTTTAGAGCATTTTCATTACCCCAGAAAGAAACCCTAGGCCCGTAGCAGTCTCTCCTCATTTGCCCTCAACTTCTCAGCCCTAGGCAACTATCATCTCCTTTTGTCTCGATGGATTCACCATTTCTGGACACGTGGCAGAAGTGGAGTCATACAACACAGGGCCTTATTATTCCATTTAGCATAATGTTTTCAAGGTTCACCCATGTCATAGCGCATGTCACGACTTCATTCCTTCTGACTGCTAAATTCTATCCCACTATCTGCTTAGACCACATTTTGTTTATCCACTCATTGGTTGATGGACATGTGGGTTCTTTCCAGTTGGGGGCCGTTATGAAGAGCACTGCTGTGAGCAAGTCGTGTACAGGTTTCTGTGTCAACATATGTTTTCAGTTTCCTCTGGTATAGGCCCTGGGGTAGAACTTATGGGTCATGCAGTAACGCTGGGCTTAACTTTTGAGGAACTGCCATCCTGTTTTCCAGAGAGACCATGTCATTTGACATCCCACCAGCAGTGTGTGAGGTTCCAATTCCTTCACGTCCTCGTCCACTCTTGTCTTCTGACTTTGTGAGGATAGCCATCCTAGGGGGGGTGAAATGGTTTCTCATTGTAGTTTTGATGAGTATTTCCGTGACGGCCAGTGGTGTTGAGTACCTTTCCATGTGATTATCAAATATCTGTAGATGTTCTTTCAAGACATATCTATTTGGATCCTTTGCCCATTTTTAAATTGTGTTAACTGTATTATTCAGTTGTAAGAGTTCTTCATATAATCTAGATATAAGTTTCTTACTAAATATATGATCTGCAAGGTATTTCCCCCGTCTGTGAGCTGTCTTTTCATTTTCTTGATGGTACCTTTTGAAGCATAAAGGTTTTTCAGCCCCATAAAGTCCAATTTATCTATTTTTTTCCTTTGGCTGCTTGTGGTTTGGGTGTCACTTTTAAGAAACCCTGCCTAATCCAAGGTCCCAAAGATTTACCCCTGTTTTCTTCTAAGAGCTTTATAGTTTTAGCTCTTATACTTAGGTTTTTGATCCATTGTGAATTAATGTGTATATGGTGTGAGCCAGGGGTCCAACTTTGTTGTTTTGCATGTGGATATCCACCTGTCACAGTGCAATGTGTTGAAAAGACTATTATTTTTCACCATTGAATTGTCTTCCCATCCTCTTGAAATCAGTTGGCCATTGATCTGGCTATTCTCGAACTTACCTTGAGTTTCCATATGAATTTTTAAACCTCTCCATTTTTAAGATAAGTGCCATCAACAAACAATACTGAGTCAGGTTTTGGTGCAGAATGTCCAAAAGATCTGTTTTGGATATGAACTCTTCTGGAGTACAGACACAGAAAGATGAATTTCTTCCTCAGGAACGGGTAGGAGTTGCTCAGTGATAACACAAGAAGGATAAAGGAACCAGATACCACAATTGGTTCAGTGACAAGCAGAAAAGATACTGGGTATTTTCAGCTCCCAGTGAGGAGCACACTGCATGTGGTACCCTCAGATTAAAGGTGATTCTAGGACAAGATCTGAAGATGCTCCAACTACTTTAGCCAAGGCATTGCCCTGAGGCAGAAAGGGCAAGCCTTGGTCATGGATGTTTGCCATGCTGTTGAGCTTGTATCCTGAGGGTATGGCCTAAGTTTTGCATGTTTAAACAAACAAAAATATATATATAACAGTCTGGGAACACTCAGCTTGGACTCTTCCTGGGCTCTGTTCCATTTATTCTGCTGATGCTATGGAAGCTTTGCCCCAGGGATCCTCTTTTTGAATCATATATAATACGTATATTAAGGCTCCTATCAGCCATAATTTGAATCATGTATAGGAGAATTTTCTGGGACTTCTAAAAATAACTTCACAGGTATATTTTAGGTGTATTTATTTATTTTTTTAATATATTTTATTCATTTATTCATGAGAGACAGAGAGAGAGAAGCAGAGACACAGGCAGAGGGAGAAGCAGGCTCCATGCAGGGAGCCCGACGTGGGACTCCATCCCGAGTCTCCAGGGTCACAGCCTGGGCCAAAGGGAGGCACTAAACCATTCAGCCACCCAGGTGTCCCTAGGTGTATTTATTTTTTAGGCATATTTTAGCTGTCAAGTTCCAGTTGTAGAGTGGATCCTGCCCCACTACTAGGGGCTTTGACCTGGGAGGGAGGGTTGTCTTCTGATAACAGCTCCCTAGGAGCAGTTACAGGTTGGACATGGGAAAGAACCAAGGCTTGTCAGAGTGTCCCGCTGCTTGAGTGATTTTAGTAAACCAGAGCAAATCAAGGTCATGGCCCCCAAGCCTTCTGCAACTTCCTGTCTGCTTTCAGAGCTACCTCCGACCATCTTGGTTCATATTTTCCCCCAACCAGACGTTCCTTACTTTAAGGCAAACAAATTGTTTTGTTTTGTTTTTACTTACAGTTTGCCTTCCCTCTTGCTTGTTAGGTGACTTTAAACTTTTCTCTGGGCTTTGGTGTTCTGCAGTGGTGGAATCAATGGGTGTATATGGTAGAGTCAGAGATTTTGCCTACATGCAGCCCGTCAGCTAACCATCTGCTGTTTCATGGCTGCCACAGAAGCCCAGGAACCGCTGAGCCAGAGACGAAGGACATAGCACTCAGCACAACAACCAGCATGAAGTGCACATTTGTGTGGCTTCCCCTAGCCCACCCCCAAGTCCCAAATGTACTCTTGGTGGCATGCAGCTAGAGAATTGACATCACTGCCCAGGAATATTCCCAGCCTAGGAAACTCACCACTTTGATAGTGAACAGAGCCAGCCTGCCCCTGACCCAGGGGGAGGTGTTCCCTCTTCCTTCGAAGCAACTCCAGGCAAACACAACCCTGAGAAATGGTCTGAGGAAGGAGCTGTTAGTGCTTCGTGTCCTCAGTATCGCTGTGAGAGCACCCAGGATGCTCAGGGCTGGGATGGCTTGCCTCTACTGGTACAAGGAAAGCAGTACTGTTGCCCGCCAGCAATCCCTGACAATTCCCCCTAGGAATTTGAAGTCCAGGGAAGTGTTGGGGGCTCTTCTCCTTGGAAGTTTGTAGATGACTGTCCTTCTGCTCACCTGGCATGAACATTGGTTCTTCCAGGGGCCGCCTTGTGCTTGCATTATCTGCAGGTGGTTTTAAACTTGATTCTTGATTCTTTGGGAACAGAGGACTTTCGGTCTTATATTTATTTGGGGGCCAGCTATTTTATCTGGAAGGCCGTGAGTTTGTTTTTGTTTCTAGGTTATTTACTTTCTAAGACTCCTTGAAAATGTCCAGCCACATGTTGAAGATCACCCACACTGGCAATTTCCCACTTCAGTTTCTTTTTCCGACTAAGTCCCCTACTTCAGCCTACTTTCTGGAGGGACCCAATCATTGATGACACCCTCTGAGTGGTGCTTCCAGAGGCGTGCCCATTTCAGCCTGTTGTCACTGACCAGCTAGACGTGTATAAAAGCAGTTCTGGGTTTACTGTGGCTATGGAACTGTCAGTCCTCAAAAGATTAGAAAATACCTAAGAAACTTGGTTTGGGACCTCTCCAGACACCTAGTGGATGTGTCCAGCAGCTGCCCCAGAGAGGGGCTCCCAGTGACCCTCGCATGCTTAGGAGTCTGTCACTGCCAAGAAGCCATGTCATTTCTACCTGTTCCCTTACCCGGAGGGGTGTGGACACTTGCTCTGGAGAATCCAACCCCGCCATCCAGTCTGGGCCTGTGGGGTGAGCTAACTGGTCAGAGTGGGGAGGGAGCAAGCCAGCTCTGTGGGCCCAGCATCCCCACACGTCCAAGTGCATGTGGACCATGCCAGCTCCCAGCCCCTTCCCACCATGGTCTGGCCACAGGACAAGAGTATGGCAGGGGTCCCCAGTGGTCCACGCCCAGGAACAGGGCCTTCAGAAGCCTCCACCCTGGCCCCTCTAGCCCTCTCTTATGTCTTCCCCTCCTCAGAGACGGGCAAGTGCCTTTCTCGGGCCAAAGCTTCACCCTGGGCCCAGCTGTCCTGCAGCAAGGTGGGAGGTGTGGAGAGCTGCTCCCTTTCCTGCCCAGCCCACTCACTCTTCGTGCCAGGTAACCTGAGGCCATCCTCAGGAAGGGATTTCGGGGTGGGGGTGGGGGAGGGGGCTTCCTTCCCTGGGGTCCTGCCCCTGTTCCCTGCCATTCTCCAGGAAAGAGCCCAACCTAGGAGGCTCCCTGGCCCTGATCACCAAGTGAGCCTGACCCACTGTCTGGCTCCCTATGGGCCACAGCGTTCCTCTCAAATGCAGCGGGCTTGTTCCTGCCCAGCTACTTACCCACAGCAACCACTCTGAGGCCTCCCCTGATCTAGGGGGTGCTGGAAGGGAAGGGCACCTGAGTCCACCTCACCCCTGGCCTCTCTGCAGACTCAGAAAACAGCTACAGCCTGAGCTGCGGCGTCCCGGGTCTCCAGGGCAAGATGCTACAGAAGCGCAACAGCACCACCTCCAGCACTGGCCCCAGCTGCTCAGGTAGCCCCCTTCCCGGCCCGGCCCTGCTGCACAAACCTGGTGACCCCTGGACTTGGCATCCAGCACCACACTGGGACAACAGGGAGGGGCACCGCCTAGGGAAGAGCTTCCTGGCCTGGGGCCGGCCCAGCGTGGCCCAGGAGCTAGCGAGCTGAGAGCAGTACTGAGACCTCCAGCCCACACTCCGTGCTCCGGTGTCTCTGAGGTGCGAGGACTCCACAAGCTTCCTCAGAGGGAGCTCGGTTTCAGTGAAGCGAGTCGCATCTGCTGTGACCACAAGGTCCCGGAAGTCCCGAAGGCAGAGCACGCTCCCATGGCCTTTGGTGCCCTCCAACCTCCATCAGTGGTCAGCGCAGCACAGCCAACTCCCCTGCCAGCAGGAGCCGGAGGGGGTGTCTTCAGCAGCTTTTCCTATTCCAGAAGTTAAATTCAATGACATGGGGGCATCCGTGTACACCTAATGCATACCGGATGTGATTCTGAGTATCTGCAATTATCGGGTTCTTCCTCCATGCAGTTGTGATTTGTTCTTGGAGGGAATCAGCAGTTCAGGGTATCTGTCTTATTTCGAGATTCTCGCTTCCCTCTCTGTTCTGCCCCCTTTCCTAACAGCGTGAGCCATATGAGCTGGCCTTGGTCACGGGGGAGGAGATGAGAGGCCTTCCTTTCCTCCTCCACGGTAGACCCCTGGCTGCATGGCCGCTCCATGCTCCCACCTCTATCAGGCCATGCAGGAGAGGAATGAGGGAGCAGGGTTCCCCCAGCCCCCGCACCCCGCGGGTGTGTCCCACTGGCAGCCCCCTCACACTCAGGCACTCCCTCCATGGCCCCCAAGCCCCACCTCCCCTCTGCCCCCAGGAGAGGCCTCCACCTGGGGGTATTTGGCCTTTCCCCAGGTGTACCCGCCCCCATCAGGCAGAAGGCCCGCTTCAAGATCCGAGACGCCAAGTGCCACCTCCGGCCCCACAGCCGGGAGCCAGCGAAGGAGGCCCTGAGGCAGCTGCTGCTGGGTGAGTGGGCTGCCATGGTGCCAACCCACACAAGGGGCGGTGGGTCCCTGTGCCTGAGAGCTGGGACCCCGGGGCCCAGAGGGACCCGGTTTCCAAGGACGGGGCCCTCTCTTCATCCTCACCATCATGGTCCCTGAGCCCCAGAATCCAGGCCTGGAGCACATCAGACAGTGGGGGTGTCCCTCGGGAAGAAGCCCAGCATTGGAGTGGAAGATCTGGGGCCCTCAGCATTCCAGGGCCCATCGTCCCTGCCCCACCCAGAGTTAGATGAGCTCCTCCAGGGCATAGGCTGTGTGTGCAGCCTGTGTCCATAAGGCCTCCCAGGACTCCTCGTTCTTGAACAAGGGAGGCTAGGAAGGGCATTCAGGCTGGAGGGTAGCACAGGGAAAGCTCGATGAGAAGGGAAAGCTCTCCTGGAGACACCCAGAAGAAGAGTGTCCCAGCTCTGATTCTACAAAGATCCTTGAACACCTTAGGATTCCTCCCCAAAGCTAACAGCGCGGCCCTTAAGCCGACCTCACCTGGGCCGAGCCCACTGAGCTGAGCTGCACAGCACCACTAAGAAAGTACATGCAAGCCTCCGTGTGCAGTGGTTTGGTGCACTCAGAGGACTGGTGCAGGACCCAGCTCATCCACTGACCCCTCATGAGGCCTTGAGCCAGCCTGGCCTCCAGCCTCAGTTTCCCTGTCTGCACCACAGACTCTTAGGCAGAGCAGGAGCCCTGCTGATGGTAATCTGTGTGCAGGGCTCAGTAGGACCCTGCTTCCTGCCCCATGCCACTTTTGCCAGAGTGGTCCCTTCTTTGTCCAGAAAACTGCCATCTGACCTTTGTGACCCTCAAATGCGACTCCTCCAAGAAGAGGCGCCGTGGCCGAAAGTCCCCATCCAAGGAGGTGACCCACATCACAGCGGAGTTCGAAGTGGAGATAAAGATGGAAGAGGCGTCAGGTGCGTGAGGCTGCGGACGGCCTCAGGGAGGCAGGGATCCGGGAGGGCTGGCAGGGGTCTGCGGGCATGAAGCTGGGCAACCACCTGAGCCGTGGCTACCAGAGGTTGAGGCCAGCCAGGCAGTGGGGGAGTCAGGGGGTCGGTGCCGGGTCCTTAAAACAGCTGCCTATAACCCAGGATGGAGAGGAGGCCCAGGGCAATGAGAAGAAGGGCTCAGGGACCCACAGTGACAGCCCCACAGCCCCTCTTTGCCCCTCCTCACCGGCCTCCAACGACGAGAGCCTGGAGGGGCTAATGCCTATAGAGTTTCCAGAACAATCAAACCAAGGGCCTATCTTTCCCAGGTTCCAGAAGGCAGCCTATAATGCTGGCTTATGTTTCATATGAATGCTTTCCTTTTGGCTACAAATGTTGAGTTGTGACAGAGGAGTTGAGATCCGTCAACAGATGTGTGCTGTGGGTGCCCAGCCCTGGGCACTGTGGAAAGAGGGGACCAGACCAAGGTTCTCATGCTGGCTGCACTCCCAGCCGAGGGAAGGCAGACACACATACAAACTACCCAGTGCTGAGGGAGACACCAAGAAGAGTGGGGAGGATGAGAGGAAACAGGGCACCGAGCTGAGATGTCTCCCTAAGGGTGGGGCTCAGAAAGTCTTCCCAGAAGAGGCACCATTTGAATCAGGACTTAAAATCAAAGTTCACCAAGTGGAAGAGGTGGTGGGAATGGCAGGGGAATAGAATAGGCAAAGGCACGAAGGTCAGGTAGAATGAGATGTGCTCGGGAGGCAGTGAGCAGGACGGGGTGGCTAGAATGCGGAGTTCACAGTGGGTGTCAGAGGACTGGGGGTGAGGGGTGGCGAGGCTGGCAGGGGCCTTCCCATGAGAGGCCTCAGATTCAAGGCCAGAGAGCTGGGCATTATGCTGGGAGCAGCAGCAGCCTCGAGGGTGTTAAGTGGCAGGGAGGAGGGCCCGTCCGTGAGCCGTGCCCTGGGAGGTGATGCGTTGTGGCGTTGGAGGCCTGGTTCCTCCTCTGATCCGCAGTGTGGCCTTGAGCAGATCTTACCTCTCAGACCCTCAGTCTCCTTGTCTGTCAGATGGACGCCACAATGGTGCCTCGGCCCGCGGCTGCCGCGAGAAGGTGCCCTGGGCAGACAGCCGCCTGGCAGAGGGGAAGCTCAGGGAAGAGGCAGCTCCGAGGGGGTTGCGAGTCACCATCCCTCCCGCCCCTGCAGACACCTGTGAGGCGGACTGCATGCGGAAGCGCGCCGAGCAGAGCTTGCAGGCTGCCATCAAGACTCTGCGGAAGTCCATCGGCCGGCACCAGTTCTCCATCCAGGTCGCAGGCACAGAGTACGCGATGGCCCAGTGGCCGGCCAAGGCCCTGGAGGGCCAGGGGGCGTGCGGCACAGGCCAGGTGTTACAGGACGGGAAATGCGGTGCGTCCCTGCCCATGGCCACTAGGATGCCCACTCGGCAAAGCTTCTCTGCCCTTCCTTCCACGGGTGGCCTGGCTAAGCAGACACATTGGGAGGGGACAGTGAGACACGGAAGAAGAAGCACAACTGTGCTCCTCACAATGGCTGTCATTTGAAGAGCACTCCCCTGATGCCAGACCCTGGGCAGGGCTCTTGATGACAAACATTTGCACATGTGACCCTCCCCACAATCCTGAGGATGGGTGGGACAGGAGGAGCACAGGCCAGCACGGCCAGAGTGGAGGGGCAGGAGGGGCACAGGGACTAGTCTGTGTGACTAGAGAAGGCTTCCCAGCAGAGGCAGCATGGGAGCGAGAGCAGAGGAGGAGCAGAGCAAAGAGGCACGTGAGGCCGGGAGCCAGCCGGGGTCCAGGCCAAGGAAGCAGGTGACTTGACCAGAGAGCCCCAGGAGCTGGCCTGTCGAGAGCAGATAGCTCTCGAGGCAGCCCGAGTGGCTGCCTGCAAAACAGACAGAACCCGTGCTCTGATGGGGTTTACACTTACCGGGGAAAGAAGGCAGCCAGTGAGCAAGCAAGCACACCCACAGGCCCGATAAGGCACCGCATCAGGGCTGTGCAGACCACGGTGCTACTCTGGGCCGGTGGAAGCCACAGGAAGGTCCCAAGCAGAGGAGCAACCTTCTCGCTGTCTCATCAGGGGAGGGCTTCCGCCAGTGAGGACCCAGGAGAGGAGGCCAAGCGGGAGATGGGGGAGCCTTGAACGGGGTATGGGGGTCTGGGTGCAGGACAAGAAGGACCGAGACACATTGAGAGCACTTTGGAAGGGTGACGAGGAGGACAGAGGCTTTGAGGGCAGCTCCAAGGGCCACTGGGCAGAGGTGGCATCATTTTCTGACCTGGGGAACTTGGGGAAGACAGAGTGCTCTGTTTGTGCTGGTTAGCTCAGACACGTGTGAGTCATTCCGTGTGAGGATGTTGAATGGGTGGTTGGAGCCACCAATCCGGAGCACAAAGCATAGGCTGGGCCAGAGAGACAAACTGGGGAGCCAGTGAAGAGGAGGTGTGGGGGATGGAAGGACTCTGGCTCAAGCCGTGGAGCGGGCATCGCAGGAGGCCGTGGGCCTTTGTGGTGTCATTCTTTTATTTTTGTCTTTTTAAGATTTTATTTATTTGAGAGAGAGTGCATGCACACAGATGGGGGGTAAGGGGGAGAAGCAGACTCCCCGCTGAGCAGGGAGCCCAATGTGGGACTCGATCCCAAGGTCCTGGGATCATGACCTGAGCCCAAGGCAGATGCTTCACTGACCGAGCCACCCAGGCACCCCTTTCTTTTATTTTTAATAGCTTATTTTGAAATCATTTCAAACATTCAGAACTAGCGCCAGGCAGGACAAGGAACTTCTGTGGTTTCTTCACCCAGGTTCCCCTGGGTACTGCCTCCTGCACTGGAGGTTCATCCCACCCACACACCCCATTCTGGCTCCCCCACTCCTTCCACAGCATCCATGTCCTGTCTCTCCAGATTCCTTCAGTGTGGACCCGTCCCTCGTTCCCTCCCCTCCTCCCCTGTCCTCCACTGTCCCTCACTGCTGTGGGATGACCCTCAATAGGGCTGTGTACCACATATCTGTGACCTGCGGGATGGGTGGGAAACCCACGTTCTCTACCTTCCTTTTCCTTCTGCGACTAAGGAGAGTTTATACCAACATCCTGCTCCTCGCCAGACACCCACCCCCCACCCCCAACAATCAGTGACAACTCCCACCAAAGCACCCACCCCTGCGGCAGTTCCTGGACCGTATTCTGTTCCTGCCAGCCCTTGTCCCTGTGTATTCGTTAGCATTCTGGAAGAACGAGCTTCTCCCTCCCCCATCATCTCTGAATGTACCTGCACATCGCGTGTTTGTGTCAGTGTGGGCTCAGATCCTCCCCATTTTAGCAAGTCCTCCCCCATCAGGCCAGTCCCACATCCTTTGGACAAGCCCCACCCCCCATCACTCACTGAGGTGTCTCTGGCACCAAGTGGTACTCTCCCTGCCCCAGCCTTTGCCATCAGTCAGGGGCCCCTGGAGCCCCAGAGGAGGAAGATGAGTAGAAGCCAAAGTGGGGTACTCACTGCCACAGGAGTGTCATTGCTTCCAGGCTCTGTCATTGGACAGGACTAGAAGGTCCAGGTGCATAGTATACTCGGGGGTATTTATGTATATTTGCAGATCTACAGGCGGTGCCTAGGGGTGTGTGTGTGTGTGTGTGTGTGTGTGTGTGCGCGTGCGTGTGTGTGTGTGTGTGTGTGTGTGTGTGTGAGATAAAACCATGCATTCACATCAATGCCTTCAGTTCAATACCTCAGGGTCCTTTCTAACCTCTCCTCTATCCATGGTTCTAAATTTCTTCTCCAGAGAAACATTTGGCTCCCTTCCTCCTCCTTTCCTACTCATCAGTTGGCTCATTCACTCAGTGCTGCTGCCCACACTGGCTGTCAGGCTTTCCTGCCACCGGCTCTGTTGCTCCCCCACGCCCCTGTCACTCCTCCATGCCCTCTGCACCGCCCCATGTCCTCAGATGGCAACTCCAGCACAGGAGGAAGGAAAGAAGAGGGCAGGAGAGCTGGGTTTGGACAAAATGCCTGTGGATGTCCAGGAAGCCATTGGTACCCAGGCAGAGGGGTCAGGGCCGGAGGGCAGGATGTCGAGCAGCTGCAGCCAGGATGCGGCATGAGACACCAGGGTCAGGCCTCCAGGCTCTTTACAGATGGCTGCTGCCTTGCTCCTACCCCCAGCACTTCTGAGATGGCTCCAGGCACGAGGGACGTGCTCTCTCCGGTAGGACAGAGCCTGGGTTTGAGGAACCAGGGGGCAGACCACCCGGCCACCACTCCCCACCTCTGCCACCAGCAATCTCTCCACTTTGCCTCTGCAGTGGCCTGTGGGCCTGGCACCCACTTCAGCGGAGAGCCTGGCCAGTGTGTGCCATGTGTGCCGGGGACCTACCAGGACAGGGACGGCCAACTCAGCTGCACGCCGTGCCCCAGCAGCGATGGGCTCGGCCTCACCGGTGCCCGCAATGTATCTGAATGTGGAGGCGAGTACTGGTCCCCCCCGGAGGGAGGGGCCTATTAGGGGGTGGGGGGCCCAAGGGTACCTCCTGTCTCTACTGAGGTCCCCAAGGCAGAGGCCGAGCACCTCGGCATATTCTGTGGAGCTCACTGCCATTTGCAGAGCCTGCTATGACATCCAGGCTGCTCCACTCCCAGAGGGCACTGCCGCCCCACCATCTCTTTGTGCCAGCAAACGGGGCTGTGGTTAGTGCTTCTGAAAATTGCAGCAAACAGTTTGGAAGGGACTTTACAGTTTAAAAGCACTTGATCATTTACTAGTCAACTACTCCCTATAATGGAGGCCCGCGGTGCTTTATGGTTCACCAAACACATTACATTGCATGGAGCACCACAGTGTCAAAAGGCTTTTCAGACTGTCCCATATAGTTGGCAGGAACTGTACTCTACGACAAGAACTTTACAGTGTGCCCTATGATGGTTTGGAAAGCCCTTTTTCAGTTTTGCCAAGCATAACTTGGTTTGCAAAGACCTTTTCCATTTACTACCTCACTTAACCACATCAGTGAAACGGGCTCACGGGCCCACCCATGGCCTCTCTTCCCAGGCCATCGTGGGGACCACCCGAGAATGGGTGGGGAAAGGTGTGCCTGTGAGGGTGGGTGGGTGGGATCCTGAGGACAGTGGAGACCACCAGCCAGCCTCCACTGGGATACAGAAGAGCTCAGAGCCCCGCCCTGAGTCTGCAGGCTAGCTGGCCGTGCCCTCCAAGGGTGTGGTCTCTGCCCTTCGTGGGCATGGTGACAGTTTGAGAACAGAGAGTAACCACTGATAGGAACAGAGAATCTGGGGCCTGGGCTGAGAGGGCACTCAGCCCACCCCTCACTCCCTGCCAGAGCACCCAATGCACCTTGACTTTCAGCCTCCCTTCGTCCCGGCCAGGCCCTCAGGAATGTCACAGACCCCCCTCCCTCTGCTCTGGTGCAACCCTGCAGATAGGGCAGGTCAGCCTGGAGCTTGCCAGGCCCAATTCCTCGCATAGAAGGCACGGTGTGACCTGCCCCCAGGAAGGAGCCCCTCTGAAGTAAATGACCCCTCCAACCTCTCCCCTCCACATGTAGAGTCCACACCTCTCAGCTCGGCAGCAAGGCCACTTGCTCTTCAGCCCGTAGCCCTTTCTGCTAGTGGGAGAGGCGACGCCAGGCTTTGTGCAGCCCAGGCTTCTTCCCACAAGTCCTCACACCTGCCCCCACCATCGCCCCCAGCCTCAGGGCCCTTGGTGCCCTTCCCCCAGGGCCGTGAGGGTTGAGAGCAGGGTCTGGATGGAGGCGCCCCCTCCTGCCAGCCTGAGCCATGATCTCTGACTTCCAGGCCAGTGCTCCCCAGGCTTCTTCTCCCAGGATGGCTTCAGGCCCTGCCAGGCCTGCCCGGTGGGCACGTACCAGCCTGAGCCCGGGCGCACAGGCTGCTTCTCCTGCGGAGGGGGGCTGCTCACCAAGCATGAGGGCACTGTCTCCTTCCAAGACTGCGAGACAAAAGGTGAGTGGGCTGGGCTGTGCAGGCACGTTTTCCCTCAACTCCTCTCCTTTCCCGAGTGGCGAACCTCCGAGGGCAGAGGAGCAGCCTGGAGCCACCAGGCAGTGGGCACTGGTGACCAGCACTGTGTCACACACTAGGACAGGACGACAGGGTTCCACACAAACCTATCCGAGGGTCTCAGGTAGGAGAGCAAGGTGGGCACTGTAGTTACAGACAGGAGCTGTGAACCTGGCTAGCAGGAAATTTGTTTAGGGGGTGAGGGGGAGAAATTCAGGGGCTTGGGGCGAGGTCAGACATCTCTCCTCACCCGGAGACCTCCCATCGGGGCTGTGGGGGTCCAGCCGTCCAGCCGCACCTTCCCTGCCACAGCCACCAAATCCCCGTGGTGAGCCTGCCTTCCCTGCCACATGCTCCTGCCCTGCCAAGGGCCTTTGGGACAACTCTTCCCACCTCCTGACCCTGATGATTCTTGGGAACAGACTACTCTGAAATCTCCCTTCTAGAAGAGAGAATTCCAACTACTCTCCAGTTCCTGCCAGGATTTCTCCTCCTTACTGTGAACCTTGTAGAAAGAGTGTCTGGACTCCACTTCCTCTCCCCTTGCCTTCTCACGAGCCCCACGAGTCAGACTGTCACCCCCCTGCCCCCAGGCTGGAGCCAGGTTGGTTCCCAGCCTGTGTCTCGGGCAGCCCCGTAGCCCCAGGCCTCACTCAGCCTCAGTGAGTGGTATAGTTGGGGTCCCCGGCCTGGGTACTCTAGAGTCTGAATAGAAAGAGCATCCAGTGACCCCAGTTTCTTCCCCAGTGCATCCTCTGTCCTGAACTTGATGCTACACCCTCCTGCCAGGGAATAGCCCCGGGCATGTCTAGCAAGTACCTGTCATGCCACATGGCCAGAGTCCCTCATCTTTGCCACACAATGGCCCCCCAGTCCAGGTCCTATCAGTTCTGTCCTGCCAGGTGCCCAAGGAGACCTTGGAGTCGCCCTGGGTGCTCTCTCTGTGACCTCATATCCAGTCTGTCTGCAGCCCCTGCCAGCTCCTCTGAAGGATGACCTCTCACCACCTCACTGCCAACCCCCTGAACCAGGCCACTGCCACTTGTCCCAACACCATCCCCAGAGCCCACTCCCAGAGCAGCAGGCAGGACCATGGGGTCCTCCCCAGTTTCCTCCCCGGTGCATCCTCTGTCCTGAACTTGATGCTACACCCTCCTGCCAGGGAACAGCCTGTGTCTCGGGCAGCACCATGGCCCCAGGCCCCACTCAGTCTCAGTTAACCTCCCCTCACCTGGTAGTTGAGTTCCCCGGCCTGGGTACTCTGGAGTCTGAATAGAAAGAGCATCCAGTGACCCCAGTTTCTTCCCCAGTGCATCCTCTGTCCTGAACTTGATCCTCTGAAACTCAGAGCAAAGCCTAGCATGGCCTCATCCCCATGGCCTGTGACCTCCCCTCTGGCCACACCTGGCACCCACACAGCCCTCTTTGGGCCTACCCTTGCCCTCCCTTCCCCCGGATAGCCTCCCAGCCAGCTCCAGGCTGCTCAAGCCTCCCCCGAAAAGTCCCTGCACCTTTTGAGCAGCCCATGCCTGGCCTTACAGCATTCCATGCCCCATTAATGCCCTTGAACACAGGCACCCACGCTACATCAAGCAGCATTACCTCAGGAGTGGGCCTTTGTCTGCTGAGCTTATGGCCCAGCTGGGTGGGGTGATGAGAAGTTGCTGAGCAGTAGAGAAAGGCCTTGAACTCGGCACTGAGACAGACCTAACAGGCAAGGGGAGCCCTGGGGAGAATGCCCCCTGCCCTTTCCCACCTGCACCCCCACCCCACAGTGCACTGCTCCCCGGGCCACCACTACAACACCACCACCCACCGGTGCATCCGCTGCCCCATTGGCACCTACCAGCCTGAGTTTGGCCAGAACCACTGCATCACCTGCCCGGGCAACACCAGCACAGACTTCGACGGTTCCACCAACGTCACACACTGCAAAAGTAGGTGCAGCTTCCCCCACAGCCAGGGAGCTGGGAACGGGGCTGGGGAGGGGGTGGTTGTTGGGGGTGGGATAAGCCCTCACCCCACACAGTGTCCCCAGGACCCCAGGGACTCGGCTCTGCTCTAGCACATCCGCACACCTCCTCAGGGTAAGACGATTTGGGAAATAGAGACCCCAGGCCTTCATTTAGCAAGTCATCTGCACATAACAGACAGGATGCTGTTTACTTTAGATATTTTTTTAAAGGCTTTATTTATTTACTTATGAGAGACACACAGAGAGAGAGAGAGGCAGAAACACAGGCAGAGGGAGAAGTAGGCTACATGCAGGAAGCCTGACATGGGACCCAATCCCGGGACCCCAGGATCACACCCTGGGCTGAAGTTGGCACTAAACCACTGAGCCACCCGGGCTGCCCTTTAAATATTTTTAATTCATTTTTCGGAGTCCTTTGGGACAGATGTTCTGGTATTGTACCCTTCCTGTATTCAATTTCCAGCCAGTTATCCCTTCCCTGGGCTGCTGGTCACATTTGGAACAGCCCAAAGGCCCAGGAAGGGGACCTAATCCTAGAGGTAGAAGCCACCCCTCTTCCCCCAGGGTGTCCCCTGGGGCTCGTGGCCTGTGGGGACAGAAGGGCAGGCACAGTGGCAGAGCTCCACAGAGACAGGTTTTAAATGTCCTCAATGATTTAAGAGTGGAACGAAACCAAATAGAATGGAAACTTCTGGAAGATAAGGTAAAAATGAAATGTTTCCCAGAAATTTTGATGTGAGGAGTTTTGGAAATGAAAACATATAAAAGTCTATATAATATTTCCGTTCAATTCTCTTGGCAAAACTAAGGTAACTTCCTTTGTAAGGTTGAGGCTAGGAACCATTTAGCTCACAAAGATGTCCCATTTGGCCTCTTCGGGGTTACGCAGTTTAGCTAAAAATGAGAAGAAAGGGAAGCAGGTCTCTTTCCTCACTGTGCTGCTGGCCTCTCCCTGAGCCTCCCTGCTCAGCGGGGAGGGCAACCACACTTCGCACCTGGCAGGAGCTCCGGGAGCCGGAGTGCATGGAGGGAAAGAGCAAGTGGGGGTCACTAGGCTTTCCCACTGGCTATGTGCAGGAACAGGGTAGGCAAGGGAGCTGACACGGGCCGGGGGGTGGCCTGTCACAGGGCACCCTGTGGGAGCACGACCCTGTGAGCAGAGTGGCCCAGGGCCAGGCTGGCTGGTGGGGAGACAGGCTGAGGCGCCCCCCAACACAGCAGCCTGAGCAGGCCTGCGGGCCCCCGTGCCCACAGACCAGCACTGTGGCGGCGAGCTTGGTGACTACACAGGCTACATTGAGTCCCCCAACTACCCCGGCGACTACCCGGCCAACGCTGAGTGCGTGTGGCACATCTCACCGCCCCCCAAGCGCAGGATCCTCATCGTGGTCCCTGAGATCTTCCTGCCCGTTGAGGACGAGTGTGGCGATGTCCTGGTCATGAGGAAGAGCGGTACGTGCAAGTGGAGGTGGGGGGCTGCCCAGGGGCCCCCGTGGGGCCCTCTGACCTGGAGGGCTCTGTGCCAAGGGGCAGCAAGCGTGGGGCATACCCTGAGCATGGGAGCCAGGGCCGAATTGGGTCCAGCATTGGTGCTGACCACAAGCTAGTCTCATCCCAGGTGTCTGGCCTGTCCTGCCCCACCACCCAGGGTGAGGCCTGAGGAGCAACCCCTGCTCCGTCTGCCTCTTGCTCCCTCTGAGGCTCGGGGGCCAGGGGCCCACCTGTGCACACACACAAGGTCCCCAGGGTCAGACAGCCCTGTCCCTTCCCCTCCGTGAGTTCCAGCCTCCTGACCTGTCACCCCCGTCAGGGCGTTGTGGTGGGACTACAGGCTGTGAGCTACGGGCTGGCCCTCAGCTGTGGGCAGGGACAGGTGTGTGCCCAGATGGCCACAGCAGCAAGAAAGGGGGGAAGGCCAAGTCCCTCCAGGAACCAGGTTAAGTCCTTATAGCATGTGCCAAGGCTGGGGGACCCCACTGCTGGTGCAGGGCCGTGGTGCCCCGGGGAGCCCACTCCGAGCCAGAACATTTACAAGGAGGCGGACAAAGGCACACCTGCCCACTGGGGTCTGGAATGTCTCTGAGGCAGAGACTGAGCAGAGGAGAGAGACACTGAGGAGGTTCTGTCCACTGTGTTCCCCGTATTCTTTGTTCCTATGTGCGAGCATCACCCACTCACTGTGGCTGATAAGCCTGAAAGCCTGAGGCCAGAAAGGGCAGGGCGCCAGCCAGGATCCCACAGCCAGTAGAGCCCAGCCCCGGCCCATCTTCCCCGCCGGCTCTGCCACCAGCCTCCCTGGTCCCCAGTGTCCCCTCCACCATCAGCCCACAGGGTTGAGCTCTAGGGGGACTGGGCATGGGAGCCGGGCAGCTGACCCGGTGGAGAAGCATGCAGCCTGAGGGGGAAGGACAGGGCCAGCTGCAGCTGGCTGCAAAGATCAGCCAGCTGCTCAGCCCCTCTGCTCTGCCCCCAGCATCCCCTGCGTCTATCACCACCTATGAGACCTGCCAGACGTATGAGAGGCCCATTGCCTTCACCTCCCGCTCCCGGAAGCTCTGGATCCAGTTCAAATCCAATGAAGGCAACAGTGGCAAAGGATTCCAAGTGCCCTATGTCACCTACGACGGTCAGTGTGGCAGCACTGTGTGCCCGGCCCAGGCTGGCCCTGAGGACACAGAGGGGACAGACGCACACAGGGTGGGGGTAGGGGGCACAGACGAGGGAGCCATGAGTGGTGTCCGTGGCCTTCAGCATGACGTACTGCCCGAGCAGGGTTCTTTTTTTTTTTTTTTTTTTTAGTTTAATAGAACCGAGCAGGGTTCTGAGGGTTGAATAGGAGTTTCTAGCTAGCCAAACCTCGAGGGAAACAGTTTGGGTGGAGGATACAGAGATTCAGAGACAGAAGTGCCTCTGGCCAAGGTCCAAAGCCTGAAAGTGGAGCAGGGGAAGGCAGAGGCTGAAGGTGAGGGGGAAGCAGGCAGGGTCTGGAGCCTTCACCTTCCTTCCTTCCCCGCCGGTGGGTTTCGCAGAGGACTACCAGCAGTTGATAGAAGATATTGTTCGCGATGGACGGCTCTACGCCTCGGAGAATCACCAGGAAATTTTAAAAGTGAGTGATCTGCTCTATGGAAAAGGGTCCCGTGTGATCCCAGGATGGTGGCCTGTGGTGGTCAGGGCCATCCCTGTGCTCACCCCCACCCCCAGCCCCCAGAGAAGGGAGGGGAGGAGGGGGGCAGGGCCTGGATCCAGGGCATCTGTCCTTGCAGACCAGGAGGGCTGAGATCAGCTCCCTGGCGGGGTCACGCTCAGGACCTGGCACCTTGTCTTTAGGCAGGTTCTTCACCAGCGGCCAGCCTCGCTCCCTTCATCTGTGAGAGGCGGTGGTATCTTAAAGTCAATAGAGTCCGCCCTCACCTCTGGGACTGCCTGCCTCCTCGTCTTGCTCATGGCCTTGAGAAGCAGAGCCGCCTTGTCACATAGGGGGCCCATGGCCGTGACACAGTAGGCACTGGCCCAGACCCAGGGATCGGCTTGGGTCCTGGGGAGACAGCACCCCCAGCCTGGCAGCTGACGTGGACAGGGCCAGAGCAGGGCTGTCAGGTACCAGCTGGGTGGCCCTAGGCAAGCCTTCTGAGAAACAGGGGTGGCTCGCAGGGTTTGTGTCTTTCAGCCCCGGGGTTGGCACACGCCTGCACATAGTAGGAGGTTTGTAAGCAGAGAAGTTTGCCCCGATCCTGCTGCACCCAGGAGGAGATCTGGAGGTTTCTGAGCCCATCTGGGTCATGGGAACCGGAGGGTGGTGCGGGCCTCTCCCCCAGTCAGTCCTGCAGACAAGACGGACTCTCCTCCTCACCACTCCCCTGCTGCCCTGGCCCTCTGCCCGCAGCTCCACCCTGCAGCCAGGAGCATCTGTGCAGCACTGGAAGTGTTTCCGTCACTTAGGACAAGACTGGGCCAGTGAGGCCCGGCTGGGTGTGCCCACCTCCTGCCTCTGAAGCCATTCTCAGGCTTCTGTGCTCCCTCTGCTCCCTCGCCAAGACCTCTCCCCAGTGAAGGTCCACCTGTCCTGCTCTTAGTGTCAGCATCCCTCCTCTGGGCAGGTCACAGATGCTTAGAGTCCCACATGGCCCTCCTCCTTGGCACCTGCCAGCACTGCGGTTAGCTGTGGTCTGGGGTTATTTGGTCACCGGCCTCCCTCCTCTACCCCAGGTAGAGGAACTGCAAGGGTTCCTGCTGGACAGTCTGTCCCGGCACGTGGAAGGAGCTCTGTGAGTGTTTCTCAAGGGCAAGGGAGAGAGTGTGCCTCCGAGTCAGAGCATGAGTGTGCACCAGGATGGAGCAGACCCTGGACAGCAGATGTGGCCAGAGTCTCTGTGTGACACTGAGGCATGGTGCAGACAGCCTGTGGCCTGCGCTCACTGCTTAGACCCTGCCCTGGGCCCTGGCTGTGGGCTGTGCTCTGTGCACTCATGACTGCAGCTCATCCTCCTGTGGAGAAGGGGCCTATATGTGCAGCTGAGATAAAATATTATTAGAACACCAAGAGTTAAGACCAATAAACTATTAAAAATAAAAAAAAATGGGGCTCCTGGGAGGCTCCATCGGTTAAGGGTCCAACTCTTGGTTTCAGCTCAGGTCTTGATCTCAGGGTTGTGAGATCGAGCCCCACATCGGGCTCCCTGCTCAGGGCAGAGTCTGCTTCTCTCCCTCTCCGTCTCTCTCAGTCTCTCTCTTCCTCTATCTTCCTGTCTCTTCTTCTTCCTCTGCTCCTCCCCCCAAATCATATGTGTTCTCTAAAATAAATAAATCTTCTTAAAAAAAAAAAAAAAAACAGGGATCCCTGGATGGCGCAGCGGTTTGGCGCCTGCCTTTGGCCCAGGGCGCGATCCTGGAGACCTGGGATCGAATCCCACGTCGGGCTCCCGGTGCGTGGAGCCCGCTTCTCCCTCTGCCTGTGTCTCTGCCTCTCTCTCTCTCTCTCTGTGTGTGACTATCATAAATAAATAAAAATTTTTAAAAAATTATTAAAAAAAATAAATAAATAAAAATAAAAAACTGGGGCACCTGGGTGGCTCAGTGGTTGAGCATCTGCCTTTGGCTCAGGTCGTGATCCTGGGGACCCAGGATCAAGTCCAACGTCAGGCTCCCTGCATGGAGCCTGCTTCTCCCTCTGCCTGTGTCTCTGCCTCTGTGTGTGTGTGTGTGTCTCTCATGAATAAATAAATAAAATCTTTTTTAAAAATTTCAAAAAACAGTTCATGGTGATGAGAGTCTGTGGAGTCCTGAGACCCACCAGGCAGCAGTCTCTTCCTCCTCCCCCGTCCTTGCAGACACCCCTTAGGCCTGGCCCCACCCGCACCCCCGGCCCCCCTTGGCCTCACTGTACGCCTCACCATGTCTTCCAGGACAAGAAGCTCATCAAGGCCCTGTTCGACGTGCTGGCACATCCCCAGAACTACTTCAAGTACACAGCCCAAGAGTCCAAGGAGATGTTCCCACGGTCTTTCATCAAACTGCTGCGTTCCAAAGTGTCCCGATTCCTGAGGCCCTACAAATAACGTGCTAGAGCTGCCCTTCTCGGGGAAGGCGGGTATCCCGACGGGGAGGGGAGAGGCCTTCCTTCCACAGGAGAGGCTGGGAGCCGGCTCCGCAGGCCTCCACGCCGCCCTGGGAAGTCACCCTGGCGTCCGCCCTAAGGAAACACTGACCAACCAGCCCTTGGGGCTGAGCCGGCGGCCAGGCAGATCCCCCCTGGGAAAACACTGTTCCAGGCGGCTTTCCTCCCTCCCTCCCTCCCTCCCTTCCTCCCTCCCTCCCTCCGCCTGTTCCATTCCTGGATGGCGCCCTCTCCAGAGCTGCACGGGCGGACCCGCCTGGGCCAGGACACTCTGTGCCGCAGCGCAGCCAGGCCCCGGGCAGAGGGCACCTGTGGGAGTAACTCGCTGCCTCGCCTGGCGCCTCGGGAGAGGGGAGCGAGGCTGCCTCTGCCTCCAGGCAGGCTCTGGGAGGCATCATCTGAGACAGGAAGTGGGGCTGTGGAAGGAGGGGTGCAGGAGGGTCTGGGGAGCTGCGATAAGCCAGTGTCTGCACCTGCAGGCCTTCGGCGCCCCTCACTCCTCCGGCCACGGGCCCGGGACACAGGCGCCGTGTGGTGGGTCTCTAAGGATTCTGCAGTGGGGCAGGAAAGAGCTGCTAGCGGAGGAAACTGTAGATTTGTGCTTTCCCTTGATAGAGCATCTAATTAAGTACTATATATATATATATAAATATAAATATAAATATAATATACTTCTATTTGTGGGTACTTTAGGAAAATCCTCTGTAGTAACTGTAAATATGAATTGCAAGCCCACCTCTTCCCTCACGAGCTGTTCCCAGCACGCCCGTGTGATTAACCCCAGCCCAGGTGCTTGCCACCTGCTTCCAGGGGGCCGGGAGCCCGCAGGATGGGGAGCGGACAGCTGGTTCTGGCTGGACACGCTCTGGAGTGCAAGTTCTTTGGGAACCGGCTCCCGTGCTTTGCTGGAGTGTCGTGGGTGGAAGGCAGTTTTCCCGTGGACTCTTCCCCTGCTGACCCTGGGACTGAGACCTCAGGGTCCGTGCTGTGGCCTCTGCCACAGGGAAGCAGGCCCTTTCCCACGGGAGCCCAGGCTGTGGCAGCACGAGAGCCCTCAGAGGGCAGCAGCCCACCCCTTACCTGAGCAGAGAGGAATCCGGGCGGGGAGGGCAGGTGGCCAGCGTCAGGAGGCCTGGACCCAGAGCAGCCTTCTGCTACTGTGCCACGCTGCGTTCCTCTTACCATCTGTCTTTAAAGAAGAAAAGTCCAAAGTCTGACCTAGTTGCATGGTGTCCCCCTCAGCCAGGAAGCCAGTGCCCGAATAAAGCCACAAAAGACCCCAAAGCGCGGAGTCCTCGCCTGCTGGCCGCTGCTGGCCACCGGCTGTGGGACGTGCATAGGAAGTGGTCTGTATCTTTACCGTTAACAGATGTTCCAATTTCCAAGAAACATGGGAGATTCTTAAAGTGAACCCCAGGTGCCTCTAGGCTGTCTCCATCCCCTGCCCCCACACCCGGGCTGAGCCACGGGCACGGGCACGTTGGAGTTTGAGAACTGTCCTAGCACATTGCAGATGGTGACGCCTGAGGACAGGGAGTGGGGCCTGGAGGTCGATGGCCAGGCGAGCCCGGACGATTTCACAATCCAAAACAGGGCTGGGAGCTCAAGAAGTCATTCACGGCCCCTGCCCACATCAGCAATGGCCAGTCCCCAGTTTGACCAATGCCGCCACCAATGTCCGCTGACGTGGGGAAGGGGCTGCCCCTAGTGGCCAGGTCAGTGTGAGCCGTGAGCCCTGTCTGGTCTGGTCACAGGCCTTCAGGGCCAGCCGGGCCTACAGAAAGATGCCTGTCTTCCCTCCCAAGCTCGTCCCCAGTAATTAGACGAGTGTCCTCTCGAGTGGCCTCCAGCCTCCAGCAACAACCATGGGGGGGGGCGGGGACAGAGAGGGAAGCGTTCTAACCCTTCTCGGACACTTCCTGCTGCCCCTCTGGGTGGCTTCTGGCAGTTGCCACCCACAAACCCCACTAACCCACCGGCCCTTCCAGTGGGAGCCCACCCACGTCCCTTGGCTCTCCACACTGCTGTGGCCAAACCTGCCCGGTGTTCCCCCAACAGAGCAGGACAGACGTGGGGCCCCTCGCTCTTCACAAGTACAACCCCAGTTTGCCAGCTGCCAACACCATCACCATTCAGTCCTCCTCCACCCACCCTGTTAAACCACCTCCCACACCATGAGGGGTGCTCCAAGTTCGGGAGTGGGGTCTGTCCCTAATTTCTAGGTCATCCCTGAGCCCCACACTGGGAAATTTAAGGGTCCCATGTGTTAAAGCCACAGCTGCCCCCAGTCATCGGAGCCCAGTGGCCTTGGGAGAGCTCCCTAGACAACCAAGCACGTTTGTCCCTGTTTCCATGTCGTGGAATCTGGTGGCAGATGGGTGCCCATGGAGCCAATGGAGGTAGAAAGGACTGGGCCCAGATAGGGCAGGTCCCCAAAAGGAGTCCTGAAGAACAGAAGCCCAGGCCAAGGATGTGGATGTCCCATGCTCCCCGAGAGAGGCTTGAGATGCAGAGGGGCCGAGTCAGAGGGGCCCACCGCACTCGTGGATGGGGCATTGGCCTTGAGCAGCCACAGCCACAGCCCCATCCCAGCCACCGCCACCCTCGCCTGGCATGGACCCTCAGCAGCTGGCCGGTCAATGAACTCCAAGGAAAGAGCGAAGGGACAAGCTTCTGGACACAAAGCCTTGCCCAGTTGGCCAGGACTGAAAGGTGGGTGCCAGGGCCCAGAAGTCCTGAGGAGCTTGGCTGTGCTCCCAGCGAGGCATGGATGGCACTGGGGCGACGGGGGAGGCCTCCGAGGATGGCGGTGGAAGACAGAGGTGCCTCGCGCCCCTGGCAGCTGCTGGCTCTCTGCTTCCGTGGATGCGCACCAAGGAAAAGAAGAGAATCTGGCTGCAAGGTCCAGAGGCCAAGCTGGGCCCTCAGGGTGAGCGCTGGGGTCAGCTCACCTGCCGGCCCGAATCAGGCTTATTTTTCCCTGGCGACACTCTTGCCTTAGCCGGAGCCTGGCAGCTGTGCAGTTGTGCTCTCTCTCCCTCCCTGGGCTCTCCAGAGTCTCAGACTCTGCCTCCGCTGCTCACCCCAACAGGTGGCCTTGCCAGTGGTGGTGACCGCGCTCTGCCCAGCTCTGGTTCCCCGGGGAAGGCATGTGCCGGCCCTTCCTCACCTCCGTGGAGACAGAACTGAGGAGGCCGTGGGACCAAGGTGGTGGCCTCAGACAGCCTTCCCTCCTGCCGTGCGTTGGTTTGGGACATGTAGATGAAGCAGAACCGTAACCCAGGCCAAAAAGTCACCAGAGAGCAGTGGCCCCAAGAGCCCGATTCTGAGAGCCCTAAGAGAATTTCTTTCCTTCAACCTCTTCAGCCCCATGTTTCCTGGCTGCGCCCTCGTTCCCCCAGGGACACAGCCAACATCATCCAGTTTCCAGGACAAGAGGCCCCAGTGTGCGCTGGAGCGAGAGCAGGCGCCTAAGTGACATTTGGGGGGTTGGGTCATCATTCAAACACCTCCACCCACCCACCGCCCTCAGCAGGAAAATAAGATCCTGAACTAAGTTGGGTCCCCACCAAACTCCCTGTGTGCCAGGCTCCTGGACAGGAGGAGAGACCACAGCCTTGGGGCTGACGGAGTCCCCGGGAAAGCCCCCTTGGTCACAGGGATGAAGGTGATGGAGGCTGGCCCGGGGGACAGAGCCCGGTGTTCCTCAGAAGGCAGCCCTGTCCTCCAGCGCCCGCCAGCACCCCAGGTGGGGACAGAGAGAGCAGGGGTCACCGAAGGGGTCCCAAAGCCCGTGTCCTGCAGGAGAAGCTGCCACGGACGTGACCACCTCCCTCCACCAGCATAGAAAGAAAGAGTCACAGAGAAGGGCTCAGCTGCCCTGCCCGGGACCCAGCGCCAGGACCCGCCCAGAACACTCCGTGCTCCAGAGGGGGGGCCTTTCTTGTGCCCCAGAGACCCCGGCTGAGCTTACGTCCTCTACTGGATGCCTGGAAATGTAGTCACCCTGGTCAACTGCATCCCCATGGAGGGAGGCCCCTTCTTCACCAAAGATACACGTGGTGGCGGCTCAGCCCCTCTGACCAGGGTGACAGCACCAAGCCAGCATCATTCAGGACCAACATTTGCCAGCCCCCGGCGTCCGCACAGAGGCCGAACAGACAGCTCCCGGCCTCCCGCAGCTGCCTCTGGAGGCGCTAGTGCTGAGCGCCTGCTGTATGCCAGACACGGGGGGTGGCTGGAGCCGGAGGCCACCTTGCTTGTTGGAGAGGGTGTCGGGAGGGGGGCAGGTGACCCCAGGCCCAGGCGCCTCAGGCATGGCCCCAGGTTCCCTCCCAGCACCCCACGCAGGTGGCCCCAGGGAGCAGGAGCCTCTGTAGCCCCTGGACGTGGTAGGCCTCAAGCCTGAGGCCCCCAGGCTCTGGGGGACCCTGGTGCCAGCCCTCAAGCATCCAAACAAGCCATCCTCTCGGCCCCGCGAGGTGAGTGCAGCCTGATGCCTCTTGGGTGTGGAGGGTGAGACTCCAGGGCCCAGGGACGTGCCCAGGGCCAGTAGCTGGTGGTGCTGGGAAGGAAACCCGAGGAAGGACATGTCTATGTATGACACATCGGGATTGGGAAATGCAGCTCCCGGCCCATGGAGCTCAGGACAGGCAGGCTGGTGCCCTGGGGAGGAGGGAGGAGGGAGGAGCAGCACGTGTGGGCTCCTGCCCACCCCTCCCTCGGGAACCAGCACTAAAGACCCAGAGGAGGCCTGGCCTCTGCCCTCTGCCCTGCGTGGACAGGTCACGACCATTCAAACTCCGGCCTGCGGGGCAAGCTGCAGCCTGGAGTGCGGTGGGGGGTGGGGTGTGCGTGGGGAGTGGCCCCCCAAGCCTGCAGCAGGGTGGACACGTGCACCCCCGGCTGGCCCCTCTCACAGTCTCCAGCACACAGACACTAGACAATTCTGGGGTGGGGGGGGCTCAGCAGACAGTGTGGTGAGCAGTAGGTGAAATGAAAGCTCACAGGTGCCCAGGACGTTGCCAGTTCAGGGGCCACGCGGATCCCCGGGGAAATGCCTGATTTCGCTGAGATGGGAGCCTTTCAGCCTGAGCAGAAATGGGATATCTGAACACCACTGGCAGGGGACGAGGGGGGGGGGGGGGGCGACGGGGGGGGGCGACGGGGGGGGGGTGAGGCCCAGAGAAGGAGGAGGGGAGCAGAGAGTTGGGCCCTTGCCATCCCACCCCCTGACCCCCCAAAACCCCCCACCACTGGTCTCCACTCTGGGTTCTCTGAAGGCGGCGCTGTACTCTCTGGGCACCTTGGCAACCACTCTGTCTACAAGAGCGACAAATACCAACACAATCCTGTTTTCCTTTTAGTTGCCTCGAATATTCAAGGTTTTTCCTCTCCATCATGTTCATACATATGCATGTAATTAAACATTTGTGGAAATCACTTTAATAATAAACAGGAAATGAACCTAAATACTGCTCCTTTCTCTCATTCATCAGAGGTTACGGGAAGGGGAAGAAAGGTACCTAGAGTCAGAAAAAAAAATTTTTTTTTCAGACCTTCCTTGGCTATTAGTTGAGTAAAGGAGCTACAGTAAAGCTTCTAGAAGGCAAAGCAGTGGGTTTGAGATCTGCATGTGAGGAGCACCCAAAGTTGGGACAGGAAGGAGGTAGGTCATCTCAGGCTCCAATTCCACTGCTCCTCGTGACTGGATGCTCCTCTACGCTGTGGCTTTCATCTCGGAGTCTCGAGCACCTTAGGCCTCAGGACCTGGGATCCCTGGAAACTGAATGCCCAGTCGATGCCAGGTGTGCGCGCACCCGTGGTTGTGTTTCTCTGGGACTCATGCCTTTCATGAGATTCCAAGAAATCCAGAACACCAAAAAGGCTACGCTTCTCGAAAATGTGGGGGACCCTCTGGCATCCTGCACTCAACAGGAGAAAAAACAACTGTATAAATGATATTAATATTCCAAATAACGGACAGTAAACAGCAGAGTTGTTTTGCTTGTTTGTTTTTCAGGTTAACACAATGATTTGAAAGTCTAAGGAGGGCAGCCGAGGTGGCTCAGGGGTTTAGCGCCACCTTCAGCCCAGGGCCTGATCCCGGGGTCCTGGGATCAAGTCCCACGTCGGGCTCCCTGCATGGAGCCTGCTTCTCCCTCTGCCTGTGTCTCTGCCTCTCTCTCTCTAATAATAAATAAAATCTTTGAAAAAAACAAACAAAAAAAATAAAAGTCTAAGGAAATTCCTGGAATATGCCCAAAAGAATTGACAGGAGGGTGTCAAGGCCATGTTTCTACACCCATGTTCCTAGCAGCATTACCCACAATAGTTAAGATAGAAGCAGCCCAGGTGTGTCAGTGGATCAGTGGATAAACACCACGTGGTCTGTCCACACCGTGGAGCAGGATTCAGCCTCAGAAAGGAAAGATGCTCTGACACCAGCTACAACGTGGATGAACCTGGAGGACATGGTGCTGAGCACAAGAAGCCAGTTAAGACAGAGCAAATACTGATTCCACTTACACAAGTTCCCTCTGATACAGTTTTTGAATGTAGGTTTGGTAGGGTCTGGAGCCGATCGCCAAGAATTTTTTTTTTCCTTAAGATTTTATTTATTTGAGAGAATGAACATGAGAGAGAGAAGGAGCAGGGGGAGGGGCAGAGGGAGAGGGAGAGGGAGAAGCAGACTCCCCATTGAGCAGGGAGCTCAACGTGGGACTCGAACCCAGGACCCCAAGATCACGACCTGAGCCCAAGGCAGACGCTTCACCAACTGAGCCACCCAGGTGCCCCAAGAAAGAATTCTTGAGACGTCCTTGGTGCAGAATGGTGCTTTTAGTAAAGCATGTGGGCAAAAAGAGAAGCTGCAGTCCCAGGATTGTGAGGAGCAACTGATTATATACTTTGGGGTGTGTATGGGGCCGGAGGGGGGGGGAGCGGAGTAAAGACACAGGAAGTTTTAAAAGGATTTTCATATGCTAAAAAAGACCCACAGGATACCCAAGGCCTTGCTATTGTCAAACTAAGCTTGTTTTTCCCTCTAGCAAGACATTAACATTAAGATAGTTGGGAGTAAAAAAAAAAAAAAAAAAGATAGTTGGGAGTTTCCCTGCAGGAAGGTTCTACTCTGCTCCTCCAGTACTTGTCAGTGGGCTGCAGATTACTAAGGACGTTTAGTTTTATCTACGTTCCTTCTGCCTTCATCAGGGGCCAGGGGCCAGGGGAGGGGAAGTTGTGTGGGGAGATGGAGCTTCAATGGAGGGAGATGAAAAAGTTCTGGGGATGGGTGGATGGTGGTGACAGTTGTAAACAATGTGAATGTATTTAATGCCACTTAATTGCATTTTCTTTAATGATTAAAGTATTATGTGTATTTTACCACAATGTTTGAAAAGTCTAAGAAGCAAACAATGACACCCGCTGAGCACCAACACAATGGACGTTTCTACCACATTTCCCCCAAAGCTCCCGTAAAAACAGGCCCCAGGGGCACCTGCCTGGCTCAGTGAGTGAAGCATCCCCCTTCGGCTCAGGTCATGATCCCAGGATTCCCGGACTAAGGCCTACATTGGGCTCCCTGCTCAGTGGGGAGTCTGCTTCTCCCTCTGCCCCTCACCCCACTCATGCTCTATCACTTTCTCTCTCACAAATAAATGAATAAAATCTTTGGGGGGAAGGGCAGCCCCAGTGGCTCAGCGGTTTAGTGCCGCCTTCAGCCCAGAGCCTGATCCTGGAGACCCGGGATTGAGTCCCACGTCGGGCTCCCTGCATGGAGCCTGCTTCTCCCTCTGTCTGTGTCTCTGCCTCTCTCTCTCTCTCTCTCAATCTCCCTCTCTGTGTCTCTCATAAATAAATAAGATCTTTATAAAATAATAATTGATTAATTAATTAAAATGTGATATACAAAAACAAGGCCAGGTTGTCGGTTCTCATCATAGCACCGGAGGTTCTAGCCAGGACAATTAGACAAGAAAGGAAAGAAGATGTCCAGGTTGGAAAGGAAAGAAAGCTATCTCTATTTGCAGGCAGTCTGCTCTTGTACATAGAAAATCCTAAGGAATCTACAAAAGAGCTATGAGAGCTGAGACACTGGGGTGGCTCAGTGGGTTTAGCGTCTGCCTTCAGCTCAGGGTGTGACCCTGGGGTCCCGGGATCGAGTCCCACATCGGGCTCCCCGCAGGGAGCCTGCTTCTCCCTCTGCCTGTGTCTCTACCTCTCTTGGTGTCTCTCATGAATAAATAAAATATTTTTTTAAAAAAAATCAATTACATTTCTATATGATGTGGGAATCAAAGGCAGAAGGAACATAAATAAAACTAAATGTCCTTAGTAATCTGCAGCCCACTGACAAATACTGGAGGAGCAGAGTAGAACCTTCCTGCAGGGAAACTCCCAACTATCTTAAAGTCTTGGTAGAGGGAAAAACAGCTTAGTTTGACGTCGCAAGGCCTTGGGTATCCTGTGGGTCTGCTTTAGCATATGAAAATCCTTTTAAAATTTCCTTTAGGGGATCCCTGGGTGGCGCAGCGGTTTGGCGCCTGCCTTTGGCCCGGGGCGCGATCCTGGAGACCCGGGATCGAATCCCACGTTGGGCTCCCGGTGCATGGAGCCTGCTTCTCCCTCTGCCTATGTCTCTGCTTCTCTCTCTCTCACTGTGTGCCTATCATAAATAAGTAAAATTAAAAAAAAAATTTTATAAAAAAATAAAAAATAAAAAAATAAAATAAAACTTCCTTTAGGGTAACCCGAGTGGCCCAGCGGTTTAGCACCGCCTTCAACCCAGGGTGTGATCCCTGCAAAGAGCCTGCTTCTCCCTCTGCCTGTGTCTCTGCCTCTCTCTCTGTGTGTGTGTATTCTCATGAATAAATAAAATCTTTAAAAGAAAAAAAAAACTCCCTTTATCTTCACTTCCCCCCCATACAGGCACCCCAACGTATATAATCAGTTGCTCTTCACAATCCTGAGGCTGCAGCTTCTCTTTCTGCCCACGTGCTTTGCTAAAACCACCATTCTGCACCAAGGACGTCTCAAGAATTCATTCTTGGCTATTGGCTGCAGACCCCACCAACACACCAACACCAAAATTTTATTTTTTATTTTTTTAAGATTTTATTTATTCACGAGAGACACACAGAGAGAGGCAGAGACACAGGCAGAAGGAGAAGCAGGCTCCACACAGGGGGCCCGACGCGGAACTCGATCCCAGGGCCTTCAGGATCATGCCCTGGGCTGAAGGCAGCGCTAAACCACTGAGCCACCTGGGCTGCCCCACACAAACATTTAAAACACTACACCATATACAATGAATAACCTGAAAATGAACTTAAGGAAAAAAAATACACTTAGGGCGCCTGGTGGCTCAGTTAAGTGACTGACTCTTGATCTCAGCTCAGGTCTTGATCTCCGGGTTGGGAGTGCAAGCTCCACATCGGGCTTAGTTGTGAAAGAAAAAATCCATTTACAATAGCATTAAAAAGGATAAAGTATTTAGGAATACATTTCATAAATGAAGTGCAAAAACAGTTTGGCAGGTCCTCAAATAGTAAACTTAGTAAATGAGGCAGCAATTCCCTAGGTGGATATTCAAGAGAACTGAAATACGCTGACACAAAAACATGTACATGACTGTTCACAGCCGCGTTACTCAGTCAAAAAGTAGAAACAGCCCAAATGTCCATCAGCTTATCTACAGACAAACAAAATGTGGGAAGCCCACACAAGGGAATAGCGTTCCGCTGTGTAGACGAATGACATACCAATCCATGCTAAATTATGAATGCACTTTGCAAACACCATGCTCGGTGAAAGAAGCCAGTCACAAAAGCCAGACTCTACATGGTTCCATTTGTATGAGCATCCCAAATTGGCAAACCCATAGAGACAGAAAGTAGATTGGTGGCTGCCAAGAGCCAGAGGGGGTGGAGATTTTCCTTTTAATGTGATGGAGGTGTTCTGAAGTTAGACCACGGTGATGTTTCCACACCGTGCAACCTTGTGAATGAATATACTAAAAACCACTGATTTGCATACTTTCAAGGGGCAAAGGTCATGGGATGTGAATTTGTTCTTTGATACAATAAGCAATAGATATTCGGTCTTTGTCCCAGTTCCTGGCACACAGCTCCTAAAACCAGTGGAAGTCTCCAGAATGATGTCTTTTGTATGCTAATGAAGAGCTGGGGACTAGGCCCCTCACCAGAAAGATTAAGGCATTGGATCCCTTTGAACTTGGCCACAGTAACTTCTTGCAAGATACATCCACGAAGGCAAAAGAAACAAAATAGAAAATGACCTATTGGGACT
This sequence comes from Vulpes vulpes, assembly GCF_048418805.1. NCBI lineage: Eukaryota > Metazoa > Chordata > Mammalia > Carnivora > Canidae > Vulpes > Vulpes vulpes. Next base: position 52,653,941 of record NC_132795.1, read on the forward strand.
TCATCAAGATAAGAAGCTTTTGCACAGCAAAGGATACAGTCAACAAAACTGAAAGACAACCTACAGAATGGGAGAAGATATTTGCAATGACATATCAGATAAAGGCTAGTTTCCAAGATCTATAAAGAACTTCTTAAACTCAACACCAAAGAAACAAACAATCCAATCATGAAATGGGCAAAAGACATGAAGAGAAATCTCACAGAGGAAGACATAGACATGGCCAACACGCACATGAGAAAATGCTCTGCATCACTTGCCATCAGGGAAATATAAATCAAAACCACAATGAGATCCCACCTCACACCAGTGAGAATGGCGAAAATTAACAAGGCAGGAAACCACAAATGTTGGAGAGGATGCGGAGAAAAGGGAACCCTCTTACACTGTTGGTGGGAATGTGAACTGGTGAAGCCACTCTGGAAAACTGTGTGGAGGTTCCTCAAAGAGGTAAAAATAGACCTGCCCTATGACCCAGCAATTGCACTGTTGGCGATTTACCCCAAAGATTCAGATGCAATGAAACGTCGGGACACCTGCACCCCGATGTTTCTAGCAGCAATGTCCACAATAGCCAAACTGTGGAAGGAGCCTCGGTGTCCCTCGACAGATGAATGGATAAAGAAGATGTGGTTTACGTACACAATGGAATATTACTCAGCCATTAGAAACGACAAATTCCCACCATTTGCTTCAACGTGGATGGAACTGGAGGGTATTATGCTGAGTGAAGTAAGTCAATCGGAGAAGGACAAACATTGTATGTTCTCGTTCATTTGGGGAATATAAATAATAGTGAAAGGGAATATAAGGGAAGGGAGAAGAAATGTGTGGGAAATATCAGAAAGGGAGACAGAACATAAAGACTCCTAACTCTGGGAAACGAACTAGGGGTGGTGGAAGGGGAGGAGGGTGGGGGGTGGGGGTGAATGGGTGACGGGCACTGAGGGGGGCACTTGACGGGGATGAGCACTGGGCGTTATTCTGTATGTTGGTAAATTGAACACCAATAAAAAATTAATTTATTAAAAAAAAAAAAAAGAGGCATTGGATCCCCAGGTGGCTCAGTGGTTTAGTGCCAGCCTTCAGCCCAGGGTGTGATCCTGCACTTTTCTGAGTGCTGTGAGCCATTCTAGTAAATCCTTAAGCCCAAAAAGGAGGTCATGGGCACCTCCTGAATTTATAGCAGGTTGATCAGAAGCACAGCTGACAACCTGGGCATGTCTGGTGTCTCAAGGGGGTGCAGTCCTGGGGACTGAGCCCTTAACCTGTGGGGTCTGTGCTGACTCCAGGTAGACAGTATCAGAATCAAATTGAATCACAGAGAGGTGGAGAATGGGTTGGTGTCAAAGACGTGAGCAAAAACTTGAGACCTAAACCAAAGCAAAACACCACAAGGTGGAGTGAAATAAAAGCTTTATACCTTTAATCTCAAAAAACAAGCAACACTAAATAATCTAGGACACCTGGGTGGCTCAGCGGTTGAGTGTCTGCCTTAGGCTCAGGTCCTGATCCTGGGGTCCTGGGATGGAGTCCCACATGGGGCTCCCTGCAAGGAGCCTGCTTCTCCCTCTGCTAGTGTCTCTGCCTCTCTTTGTGTTTCTCATGAATAAATAAATAAAATCTTAAAAAACAAAAAAAAGAAGTTTATTTTCTGAAGGCTGGGAAGTCCAAGATCAAGGGACCAGCCCATTTGGTTCTTAGAGTTTTCTTCCTGGCTTCTACGTCCTCTCTTGGCAGACACAGTACTCTGGTATCTATTCCTTTTCTTGTAAGGGCATCAGCCCTATCGGATTAGGACCTAGCGTTTATGACTTCATTTAACTGTTATCACCTCCTCACAGGCTCTTTCTCCAAATAAGGTCACACTGAGGGTTAGGACTTCAATATATGAATTTGGTGAGACACATGCAGACCATAACATTGTGTGAGCCCATAAATACCCTTTATCCTTAAGCAAGTTCAGGTTGGATTTACTGTCCTTTGGATAGACTCCAGGCCCATACAGAGGGGACGAAGATGGAGGTGTCAAACAGGACAAAGAGGTTTTCAGCTAGTGCAACATACGGTTGCTTATAATAAAATAAGTATTATAAGTATGTCACGCGCTCCCTATGTAGGCATAAGACTATAACGCATGGTCAATATAACATAGTTGTTATTAGTGATGATCAGGTCAGTGAAGTAGACAATTCTGAACATTCACAGTGAGGTCCTGCTGCTCCTGCCTACCTACCGCCTGATTTGTGCACTATTCTACAGCCTGCAAGGTGCATGAGGCCTCAGGAAAGTTACAGGGTGGGCATGCACAGGATGTGAGTGGGAAACAGCCGGAGTGGTCCTGCTCTGGACTGTGCAGAGAAGTCTGAACACTTGTGCTGCAGCACGTTCTCCTTTGTACGGCAGTTTGTTATTTGTATTTTGTTTAGTAGTATTTCTCCTAATTTTTTTTCTTTGTTAAGATTTTATTTATTGGGCAGCCCCAGTGGCCTAGCAGTTTAGCCCTGCCTTCAGCCCGGGGTATGATCCTGGAGACCGGGGATCAAGTCCCACGTCGGGCTCCCTGCATGGAGCCTGCTTCTCCCTCTGCCTGTGTCTCTGCCTCTCTCTCTCTGCCTCTCATGAATAAATAAAATCTTAAAAAAAAAAAAAAAGATTTTATTTATTTATTCATGAGAGACACAGAGAAAGAGGCAGAGAGACAGAGGGGGAAGCAGACTCCCTGCGGGGAAAATAATTAGTAACTTTTGAAATAGGTGTGATGCCTCAGAGTCAGAATTGTGTCAATTGGTGTGGCTTGTGATTAGTAACATCTCTTCCGCCATCATGGTAGAAGCTAGAAGTCAACAAACATTTTGTGTAAGTTTCAATTGCATAATCAGCTTTGAGAAATGGAGATTCAGAACTCCAATTTATTTACTTATTTTTTAAAGATTTTATTTATTTATTCATGATAGTCACAGAGTCACAGATCTCCAGGATCGTGCCCTGGGCCAAAGGCAGGCGCTAAGCCGCTGCGCCACCCAGGGATCCCCAGAACTCCAATTTAAATAAAATGTGGACTCCGTTTTTGTGTCTTGCTCCTGAAAAGATTTACTGTACAGTAAGAAGAAATACTACCAGGACGCCTGGGTGGCTCAGTGGTTGAGCATCTGGCTTTAGCTCAGGGCCTGATCCTGCAGTCCTGGGATCAAGTTCCAGGTCGGGCTCCCTGCATGGAGCCTGCTTTTCCCTCTGCCTGTGCCCCTCTCTCTCTCTCTCTGTGTCATGAATAAATAAATAAAATCTTCAAAAAAAATAAACACCTTTTTGCACTGAAAACATCTCAAGAATTCTTTCTCCACTATTTGCTCCTGGCCCACATCATAACACAGTTAAAAAACCAACCTTATTCTGCATGCTACTCAGCTAATTCACTTAAATGCCTTCAGTTAACACCAAAGGCATTGTTTTGCAATAATACTCATAAAGTTCAATGGGCACAGCAAAAAAGGACCAAACTTCTTACTAAATTAAGAATCCCACAGAGCAGAAGTGTACTTGGAATTGGATGTGGTTAATAATTTTACCCACGATGCGTCAGTGGCTCAGTCGGTTGGGAGTCGGCCTTGGGCTCAGGTCATGACCCCAGCGTCCTGGGATCCAGCCCCACACATACCCCCCCCCTCCCTCCTTAGCAGGAGCCTGCTTCTCCCTCTTCTTCTGCCCTTGTCTGTGCTCTTTCTCCCTCTCTCAAACAAATAAAATCTTTAAATAATGATAACAACAACAACAATAATTTCATCCAAACAAGCTGTAAATGGTATCAACTGAATTGGAAATCCTAGTTGTCAAAATTCATTATTATTATTTTTTTTCCTGTAACAAAGCTGATGGCAGATACAAAGTACTTGAGCACCGCAGGAACGTTTTTCCTGTGCCCCTCACCAACTGCACTTTGGAAGTGTGAGCCTTTGCACACCAACACTGGGTCCCTGTGGCATTGAACAAATCCTCCGAACTGGTGCATTTTATCCAAACTCAGCTGAAAAGTTTTAGATCCCCGGGCGGCTCAGCCGTTTAGCGCCGCCTTTGGCCTAGGGCATGACCCCGGGGCCCTGGGATCGAATCCCACTCGGGGCTCCCTGCGTGGAGCCTGCTTCTGTGTCTCTGCCTCGGTCTCTCTATCTCTCATGAATAAGTAAATAAAATATTTTTAAAAAAAGTTTTAATGAAGGTATTCAGCAATGGAAGCACAAAAATAGATAAAATAAAACATCAGCCTTCTTGCTTCTTAGCAAGTCACAATTGCAAAACTGCAAACACAACAGTGAACCGCATCCCTACGAAAGCAACGTTAGAGCTCAAAAAAAAAAAAAAAATAGACCGTTCAAAGCCTGGTTTTGAGATTCTGCTCCTTGCACTTAGAAATCTCTGCAGTGCTTCCACTTGGGAGAAAAACCACCGGGTTTGACCGAATAAATTTACATCTTTAATCCAAATGCACAGAGACTGAGAAGGGCCGCAGCTCGGCAGCATCTAAATCTGGTGAATGGCTCAGGAGGACCGGGCGCAGCCCTCGCACCGCGGGGCCGCCCGGCGTCAGAGCGGAGTCCGGGCCTCGAACCTCCCGCTCTCCGAGCCTCGGCTTCCTTTTCCGGGCGGCGCGCGAGGAGCGGCTTCCGCTTCCGACCTGGCGCACGCGGCCCAGCCTCGCTCCCGGCATCCCCCGGGGCAGCCGCGGGCGAGCCCGGAAGCACCGCCCCCAGCCGGCGCGCGTGCGCACACGCCAGCAGCGCCGAGCCCCGGACGCGCCCCCCGCCCGCGCCCCCGCCCGCGCCGCCGCCCCCGCGCAGGACCGCGCGTTCACGCACTCGCGCACGCGCCGCTTGGCCGCCGGCGCTCGGAGCTCCGGGGCGGGCTCCCGGGGCTCGGCCTCCCGCCGCCCCGCGCGTGCCGACGCCGGGCGGTGGGCGGCGGCCGCGGGGAGCGCGGCGGGAGGGCGGGGCGGCGCGGCGGGCGGCGGCGGAGCGGGACTCGGCGCTGGCGCTCGTGCGGGCGCCATGGACGCCGACGCGGAGCCCGGCCCCCCGGGCCTGACTGCGGAGGACGGCGCGCGGGCCCCGGCCGAGTTCGCGGCGCTGCACGGCCCGGCGCTGCGCGCGTCCGGGGTCCCCGAGCGCTACTGGGGCCGCCTCCTGCACAAGCTGGAGCACGAGGTGCGGGCGGGGCGGGGGCCGGGGCTGCGGCCGGGGCGGGGGCGGGGGCGACGCCCGAGGTTGGGAGCGGGTCTGGGGGACACGGCGGGCTCCGGGGCGCGGCGGAGAAACGGAGGGGATTGCCCTCCGATGCACCAGGAGCGCGAGGGGGCATGCTGCCCCCCCCCCCCCCGGCGGTGTAGACACCGAAGCGTGCCGCCGCGTCCCGGGCCCTCTGCTGACTCCCCCACACCTCTGAGCCCCGCAGATCCATCGTCCCCATTATGCAGTTGAGAAAACGGAGTCACAGGAAGAGGAAGCGGGTCTCCCAAAGTCTGTGGGACTCGGGGAACCTGAGCCTCCTCCGGGGGCGGTAGGTGCCCTACGCATCTGTGTGGCTTTCACAGTTGGGGTCACAGGATTCTTTCGTGTCTCATCATTTGATGCGGGCCCGGCCACCCTCATTTTGCAGATGAAAGAAAACAGAGGTTGTGGGAGATGAAATCTAAAGAAAAGGGCTCCCGCGCTTCCAGATTCTCTGCCCCGTCGTGGGGACAGCTCCCTTCTGCTCACCAGCCGTCCGCGGCCTGGGCCTCCGGCGGGGCTCCCCGCGGGTGCTGGTTTTGGGTGGTTTGCCCAGGTGCTGCAGAAGCCAGAGCTCGTTCAGGGCTGGAGGTGGCGGGTGAGGTGGGCTGCTTCGCTGGAACGAGGCTCTCTTGGGGGAGGGGGCTGCCCAGGAGCCCCGGCAGACTGGACAGGTGATGGATGAAGTGCGGCCCCGGAGCCAGGAAGAGGTGGTCGCCCGGCCTGGCTGCTCCACAGACCCCATCCTCTCAGCCAGGTTTTCTGTGTTAAATCTGGGTTCACCAGGTACCCGCCTGCTTGAAACACGCAGTAGCTTTTAAAACTCACACGAGGTCAGGGCCCCTCCATCTGTCCCTGCCTCTTGTGAATTTCCTCCCCCTGCATGACTTGCCTTCCTTTCCACCAGTGTTTCCCGAGCACTTGGCTCTGGTCCCAAGCATGTGCTGGGGACCCCACCAGTCTGTTAGGTGAAGAAGGTCCTCATTCTGGGTAAAAGGCACACGATGTGGGAACCCCCTGACCCCAGCCCAGCCAGCCTCCGGTGGGCAGTAAACCCTCGTTTAGGCAACACTTGTCCGACTGAGCTGCAGTCTGTATCTGGAAGCCTGGCAGTGGGACGCAGCCTCAGTTCCCACAGCCTCGGTGGGGATTGGGTGGGGAGGCTTGAGGTGAGCTTCAGCCAGAGCCAGCCCATGTGGGGAGTTACCAGAACGTGGAGTGCCCCCTGCCCTGGCTGCTGTGGCTCTACCAGGGGGCAGCCAGTATTTTTCCATGACCCTCCCTTGCCGTTAGGGGTTCTGGGCAGAGCTGTGAGTCATCACTTTGCTAGACCCAAACTTGCATCTATTGTTCTCAGTGAAACCTGCCCTGGCTGCTATGGGCCAGGTGTGGGGGAGGGCACCTGCCAACTGCAGTCAGATGCCTCCAGCTCCCCACAAGGCCAGTGACCCCGGTGCCTTGCCTCAAATCAGGATGGGGAGTTTTAAAATAACCCCAACTCTTCTTGCCGGCAGGAACTTCCCAGGTGAAACACTGCTCCCCTTCGTTACCTCCTTAGGGGCTTCTCTAGTCCCTCTGGGAAGGGATTGTGGTCACCCCCATTTCATAGCTGGGGGGAGGGCAGGCCCTCTATCCCCAGGCCTTAATGCTGCCCCACTGTGCCCCCTCCCTCCCATAAGATTTGGGGCTAAGAGCTGGGGACTTGGGGTTCTAAGTTGAAATCCAGGATGTGAATTTCAGTCCTCCAAGCAACTCTGCGCTGGAGGGGAGATAGTCTCACCCCCCCTACCCCTGGCTCTGACTGCTTAGGGAGCCAGCTTGAGGCAGCTCCCCTTGTCTCCCAAGGAACGGGGCTTGCTCCACCTGTGCTCAGCCTTCCCCACCCCCAGCTGTGTGTTCCTGCCTGGGGTCCTTAAGCCACCAGCCCTGGCCACATGTTTAGGTCTTTCCCGCCAAAAACACCTCCGATCAGGCCCCAGCACCATTTACCTGGGCCTCACATGGCCCACCTTTGCCCACTGTGCTGTCTGCTCTCTAGCCAAGATCATGGCCAAGATCGTGAGTGGTTCGCCCTCACCCCAGAGAGCCCACCTGCCCAGCACGAAAGCTGCTTGTGCCTGGACGAGGAGCTGGTTTCCATTGGTTGGGATGAAGTTTTCTTCTGTTAGGGTCGTGAGAAGTGGGTTTTAGGGGAGAACTGGCTTGGTCCCTGCTGCATGCTGGGGACTTTCTGTGCACGGTTTTATTGCTTGAACAGTGAGCTCTCCTAGAAAGTGGAGGATGCCTTCCCCGGGGAGAGACAGTCCCAGAAGCGTGATGGTGGTGGCAGGTGCTTACACGGTATTTGCAAGTTAGGCTCTTCTAAGCTTTTGGCGTCTGTTAGTCATTTAATCCTTCCAACAACCCCCCGAGGTTGGTTCTGATGTTCACACTGTATGAAAAGGGAAACAGGCGCACAGCCCAGCTCCTGTGCCCACCCCAAGGGTCCCTTACTGACTTGTGGCAGACTCATAGTTCCTGAGTGGCTGAAGGGAGCAGCCTGGCTCCAGAGCACACGGAGAAGGCGGGCCTGTCTGCATGTGGTTGGCGCTGGCCTCTGCAAGGAAACGTACGGACCCAGGCCCTTATCTTTCCGAGCCAGCACCTCAGGAGACACTACGGGCCACAAGTTGGGCGGACCCAAACTGCTTCTTGGCCGTGGTGGCTGTGGGAGGCTCTTGGCCACCTGCTTTCCTTCTGGGTCACCTCAGCTGGCCTGGTGCAGGATTGGTTATTCTGGTGAAATTGGCTCTTAACATTCACTTCTGATGACCAGGGCTACCCACCGCCTTCTGAGACGCATTTCCCCGCACAGCAGGGGCCAGGCTAGGTCTGATTCCACCCCACACCTGCAGCCCCAGTTCTAAGCACAGGTCCCCTGAGCTGAGGGACTTGGGACAGCAGCTGGTGACAGTGGTTAGGCCGCAGTTCTGACCCATCTCTAGGCGCCTCAGTTTTCCTACCTGTAAGATGGGTAGTTGGGTAATAAATAGGTCCTGCTTCTCCCCAGGGGGTTACTTGGTCCTTGAGGCCAAGCTGTGATGCTCCCTGGGCAGCGGGTCAGGGCTGGGGAGCCTGCCAACACCTCTGCTCTGGCCCTAGGTTTTCGATGCTGGGGAGATGTTCGGGATAATGCAAGTGGAGGAAGTGGAGGAGGAGAGTGAGGGTGAGGAGGCCCGGGAGGCACGGAAGAAGAAGCCCAACCCCGGCGGCGGTGGTGGTGGCGGCGGGGAACTCTGCTACAAGGTCATTGTGACCAGCGAGAACGGGCTACAGGCGGCTGACCCCAACAGGTAGGAGCTGAGGGCCACCTGCCGTCCCTGCTGTGGCCCTCGGGGCGGGCTCCCTTTTAGACATCCTGGGGGCTGGCACCTTTGGGAAGAAGCAGCAATTGCAGGCACTCGTGTTGCCTGTGGCTCCCGAGTCTCCAGCTGGGCCCCACAGTAGCGTCGCCCCTGACACCGATGGTGGCCCCGTGTGAGTCACATTTCCTAGGGACCTGAGAGCAGCCTCCCCACATCTGACGGCCATCCCTAGGGCTCCACAGCAGAGGCTGATGCGTTCTGATTTTGCCAGTGAGACAGGAAGGATTTGCCTGGAGTCACAGCTGGTTAAGAGTGTGGGAGCGGAGTGCAAGGCAGCCTTGCTCATGAGCCCGGCTTTTCTGAGCACCTACCCCTGGTCCTGTTGGCTCGGAGTCTCTGGGTGGAGCCCAGGAAACTTGAACAGGTTCTCCCAAAGCTTTAGGCCTGGGCTGTGTGTGAGCATTGTGGTCTGGTTGATTCCTCAGCTGAGGACACCGCAGCCCAGAGCAGGCCAGGGCCACACCCAGGGCCACAGGGTAGACAAGGCAAGTGAAGCCTGGGCCCTGGGATTCCTGTCTCCTAGGGGCCAAGAGGTGCTGCCTTCAGCCACGGCAGCCCTGCAGGCCCGTCTATGAAACTTTGTTGGAACCTGGCCGGCCTCCTCTTCTGCAGGGCCTCCCTGGCCTTCCTGGCCAGCCTGTGAGGGGGCAGGAGTGGCCGCACAGGTAATGACAGCAGCCAGGCACCTCCACCCACATGCTCTCTGACTCAGAAACTTCCAGGGTCACTTTCCCATTAACGCGGCCCCTCTGTTCAGTGCACCTGCTTTGTTCCCACCTGTGCTGCTCTGGGGCTCAGGAGCTCACTGCCCTCGGCACCCTTCAGCACACGCACACCTCCACCAGGCAGGTGCAGGAGGGATGCGGGTGGAGTTCTGGGTTTGGAGCCCCAGGCATTGGTTCTCAGCTCCACAGCCCTCCCTGCTCCCAAGCCTTCCTCCCTTTAGAGCTTTGTGAGTCTCCCCTGATCCCCAGACCCCAACTTCATCCTCTCTCCACACCTGCTGTGTATAGCACCCCTCATGAACATTGGCCCAGGGTCACTCCCAGGTGTCCTGCCTTGAAGCTTGGTTGTGTGTGTTGCATCCCATGGTCATAGCCTCTAATGGGCTAGAATAAATCTGCATTTGTTCTGTGTATGCAAACATCCAGTACTCAAAAACACAACGGAATAAATACTGCTGATTTTGCCACCCAGCCAAAGAACTGGAGCGTTTGCTGTTCCCTTCATCTCGGGAACGGAGGTGAGGGCCACTTTGCCTAGCAGGGCTCTGGGTGGTGGTCTCTGGCCTGCCCTAGGGGGTGGTGGGAGGGCAGGTGTGGCCTCAGGTCTGCAGTGGAAATGCCTGCCTGGTCACCTCAAGTGTCCTTACCTCTTTGTGCCCCCGCCCCACCACTTCCCGCAAGAACACAGTACTTGGCATACAGTCAGCATTCCCATATGTTTTGTCTCCTCTCATTCTTGCACCAGCCCCCTGATAGGAGGTAGGGACCCCATTGGTTTTTGCAGAAACTGGAGAAGGGAGAGGAAGCTTCCCAGGCCACAGCAGTGGGCCTCTCCCTCCTCATCCTCTCCTGGGGCAGAGCCCCCTGCTGGACCCCTCGACCCTCCCTCCCTGCCATACCTGTGGGGCGGCCTCACACCCGCTTTCGGCCTATGCCTGCAGCATCTTCCTCATCGACCACGCCTGGACGTGCCGCGTGGAGCATGCCCGCCAGCAGCTGCACCAGGTGCCCGGGCTGCTGCACCGCATGGCCAACCTGATGGGCATAGAGTTCCACGGTGAGCTGCCCAGCGCTGAGGCTGTGGACCTGGTCCTGGAGGAGATGTGGCGGTTCAACCAGACCTACCAGCTGGCCCACGGGGTGAGTGGGCCTGGGGGAGGCAGAAGACAGGGATGCGAGCCTTTGCTGCTCTGGGCCATCGGGGCTGGCAGGGTCCACCCGGGAGAGCCGGGACCCGGCCCCTGGGGCCACCTCATTCCCTGTGGCCTCATCATGGGCCTGTTCCCCTCCCTCAGGCTGCCCAGTGCTGGGGACCCAGGTGTCTGGGGCCCTTTGAGCTCACAGGACACAACCTTCCCTTAGACCCTGGACTTGAGCCCCACGACTTGGCTGTCTATTTCCTGGTGCCTTCAGTTTCTGTCATCCCCCGAGAGCCCTCAGTGGCCTCCGAAGAGCTGTGGCCCTTTAGCACGAGTCTTCATGCTCATCACCACCCTTCCCACCAACCTCCCCAGATCCACCCTCATGCCCTAGGCCCTTGCCACTTTGAGAAGACAAAAGTGATTTCTCTTGGTCTCTGCTTAGATGTTACCTCCTCCAGGGACACCCGCCCCCCCTCCACTACACATACAAAGCTGGACACATTCATGGAGCTGCTAAACTAAGCACCTTAGTCCCCGCACCTGTACCACCCAGGCAACCACACTGTGGTCTCCTGGTCTGTGTCCTAGTCGGCCCAGGGTGGTCCCCGGGGCCCCCAGTTAACGGGACTGGGGTGCATGTGGTAGACGCTCCAGGAGCTGGGTGTAGACGGGTTGTCATCTGGGTGCAGTAGGTTGTGGGCAGGTGCACACAGAAGGGGCAGGAGGCTGGACGGACCGGTGGACGCGGTTGCCGTGTGTGTTCTGCCCACAGACGGCCGAGGAGAAGGTGCCGGTGTGGTACATCATGGACGAGTTCGGCTCGCGCATCCAGCACTCGGACACGCCCAGCTTTGCCACGGCGCCCTTCTTCTACATGCCCCAGCAAGTGGCCTACACGCTGCTGTGGCCGCTGCGGGACCTGGACACGGGCGGTAAGTCTGACACCCACCCACCCCGAAGGACACGCCCAGGCCCTGGTTTCCTGCTGCCCCCTCATGGGCCACGTGTCTTGATGCAGAGGAGGTGACCCGGGACTTTGCCTACGGAGAGGCAGACCCTCTGATCCGGAAGTGCATGCTGCTGCCCTGGGTCCCCGCCGACATGCTGGACTTCAGCTCCTCCACGCCCGAGCCACCCGATGAGCACTACCAGGTGTGACCATCCGCCTCCGACCTCAGGCCTTTTGGCCTGGTGGCTTCTGGAACGTTCTTCGGTCACCCAATATTATTGAACGCCACCTGGCTACTGTGGGAGGTAGCGAAGACTTTGGGAGTATCTGAGAGACGGGGCTCAGAGCCCAGGCAGTGAGCCTCAGGGAGCTGCTTGTGGCCACCCAGCTCGGGTGTCAGCCCTGAGCCCAGACCCCAGGGGCCTGAGGCTAGGAACTGTGCCATCAGGGTTGGAGCTAGGGAGCACAGTGTGGGCTGTGAGGCTTGGTTATGAATCCCGACTCAGCACTGTTTCACCCTCTCCTGCCACGTCCCTCACCGGGGATGTGGAGACACCATTCAAGCCGTGTACGGTGCGTTCCTGGGCACACAGTGGGCCCTCAGCAGGTCATCGTTAGTGTTGCTGTTATAGGCCACAAGGGTGCTTTCATTTGGGGCAGCCTCCTCTCGGGCAAATTCGGGAGCCAGGGTTCAGGAGGCCCAGGACAGGGAAGGAGGTGGAGCCCCTGGGAACGGAGCCACTGGCAGACCAGGCTGGACAGGGGCAGGTCTGGACAGGGCGCCTTCCTCCTCCCTCCCCACCCTCGGATCTCCTGCCACTACTTCCCGTTGTCAGGTCCCAGTTTGGAAGCAGGCCGCGAGTGAGCCTGTGGTTAGCACCTACGGCCGTGCTTGACTCTGATTCTTACAACATAAGCACTTAAGGTCCTATCTTTGTCTTCATTTTACTGAGGATGAGGAAACAGGCCTAGAGGCATTAAGTAACTTGCAAAAGTCAGGCAGCTTGCGGGACAGCCGGACAGCCGGGGTCCAATACCGGGGGGCTGACAGCTGGTGGGCAGAGGCTGCCAGCCTTGTCCTCTTGTGTTGAAATTCCCGTGCCCCTCCCTCCCCCAGCACATCAGACACTGGCTGAGTGTCTCAGGGGTTGTAGGAAGAAGTTAGCTCCAGGGAGAATGGAAGCGCCGTGGGTGTTGGCCTGGGTGTTGGCCGTCCTGTGAGTGCTGTAGTTTGAGAGAGGCTGGGCGGCGGCAGTAGGGATGATGGACCCCCTGGCACCCTTCCCGTGAATTCCATCTCCGCCAGCAGTGATTGAACTTTCTGTGCAGGAAACCATGTGGTCATTCAACGTGTTTCAGAGCCTCATAGAGCACTGGCACCTAGTAGGTGCATATTAAACGGAGTGTGACCGCAGAATGGCTTAGGGACAGGGGCTGATCTTGGGGTGCTTCTAGCTGGCAAGCAGACAGGCTGGGCCAACCCTGGCCCTCTGACCTCAGGATCGCGGAGCTGGATTTACACTCTTGAATTCAAGTTAGTTGGGTGTGTTTTTCCTCTTGGGATGCCCTCTGCTGTCCAGAAGGAGGATCTGAGGCCAAACTTGGGGTGTCCCTGGTTGCTTTTCCTTGTGTGACCCATCTAGGCCGGATGTGCTCGGGCCCCTGGGGCCACCAGTGTGAGTTAGCTATTACTGGATAAGAAATTACTCCAAAACAGAGCAGCCTCACACAGCAAACGTTTATCATCTTTTCCACTTCCTGTGGAACAGGAGATGGGGGTGCTTTTGACTCCAAGTCCCTCTCAAAGTGTCACCAGGTGTCAGCTGGACCGCATCTCTGAGGCCTGATGGGACTGAGGTTCTGCTTCTGTGTGGTGCTCACACACCTGGCAAGGTGGCAGTGGCTGTGTTGGCAGGAGGCCTCAGTTCTGGCCACTTGGGCCTTTGCGAGGGGCTGCTGGGCATCACCATGAGTGCTAGCTACCTTCCCTTAGAGCCCATGATCTGAGAGAAAGCAGGAGAAAGCCAGAGGGCCTCTCCCGAAGCAGCACACCCATCCACACTCTCCTGTGCTTCGGGAGCAGCTCATTCACTCCAGCCCACACCCAAGGGGAGATGAGTTAACTCTGCCTTTCGAAGGGAGGGTCACAGAATTCTTGGGTGTTTTTTAAACCAGCACACGGCTTACGCTCGGCACAGCACTGGAACCAAGCAGCACCCTCCCAGGACAGGCTTGCCACCTTCTTGGCTGCCTGGTATTGAGGTTTAGAACGATGTTTACATTTTCCTTTTGACATAGATGGGGTTGCTCAGCACCTGAGGAGGCTTGAGCCCCAGAATTCCAGAGGCGGGGTGGGGGGTTACCCAGAGGGCTCTGGCCATCGCTGCACCTGTCAGAAGGCCGTGCCTGGGGTCTGGGTATGCCCCATGATGTGCCAGGACGAAAGAGGCGTGTGTTCCCCATCTTGAACGTCTGTTTCTACCCTCAGTGCTTTTCCTTCTAGGCCATTTTGGAGGAAAACAAGGAGAAGCTACCACTTGCCATCAGTCCAGTGGCGTATCCCCGTGACCACGTCTTCAAGTGCGTATACCCCTTCTCAGTCCTTGAGGTGCCTCCTCGCTCCCCCAGGTTCCCTCGGCTCCTAGAACAGTGCCTGGCCCAGGGAGGGGTGCTCGGGGAGCCTGCTGGCTGCTATGGCCCAGCAGTGATGAAAGTGCCAGTCTTAGGATCACAGAGGGAATGCTGTGAAAGTGGGATGGGCCGGGGCTCACCTGGTCCTGGAGTGAAAACGTAGCCAGTCCTATGGGCAGGGAGTGGCCCCTCCTGAGATAGGGGCCTGGGCTGACAGTGAATGCACTGGGCGGCCAGGCTGCCAGGAGAGGCCATTCCCAGGTGTCTGCAAGTGTGGACTGGTGAGTTACGTAAGGCCAGGCAGGTGAGCGCAGGTTGGACACCAGGTGGAAGCAGACGCTCCATGATACGGGTGAGGGAGTGGGCGTGCAGTGCTGTGCCCCCTGGATGGAGAGCAGGCCCAGAGTCCCTCCCCCTGGCCACCCAGACCCGGTTCAGCCCAGGGGCCCTTCCCAGTGCCCATGCCCACTGCCCAGGGGCCCTCCTCAGGATCAGGGGCCCACTTGATCTGGCCCTCCTGCTCACAGTCCTGCCCTGTGCTCCGGCCATGGACTGAAGGCTTCATGCAGGCCTCGTCCCTGGAGGTCCCCTTCATCTCCTCCCCTGGACCGCTGTCCCACGCTGGGCCACCCTCCTGCCTTCTGTCTCTGCCACCCCCAGCAGATGTGCTTCCAGGCTCTGTCCTCCCCTCTGTCCAGGGCCAGCGAGGGCCGGGCAAGCAGCAGTGAGCACTGGTGTGAAACGAGGCCACGTCTAGACCACTTGTCTTGGCCACACACTCCCTTCCCTGCAGGCACCTGGGCACCAGCTGCCTTCTCTGAGGCCCGGGTTCTGTATCTCTGGGGGGGTGGTTGTGTCGGTCCTTCCTGTTCCCACATAGGAGGCAGGCCTGTGTTTGTTAAACACTCAGGTTACCCCATTTCACCCCAATGACAAGTGTGTGTTGGGCTATGACCCCATCTTACAGGTGGGGACCCTGGGGTCAGAAGAAGCCCGGTTGCCCCCCACCCGGCATGCAGGCAGAGGGGCTGGGGTCCGCAGAGCTAGGACTGCAGAGTGGAACTTCTACTGGCTTCATCCTCCTTAATTAACATCTGCCGGGGTGGGGAGCATCTGAGGCCCGGGGCCATGGCAGGCCTTGGCGAGCACAGGTGGGGCCCCAGCTCAGCCCCACCTCTCCCTGCAGGGTCTACACAGACATCCAGCAGGTGCTCAGTCACCTCAGGCACCCACGCTTCACCTTCACCCAGAGCGAGGCCGACGCCGACATTCTCTACAACTTCTCCCACTTCAAGGATTACAGGTGAGCACCGCCTGTCGCCCTCCCTAGAGGCCGCAGGACGCCCCCCTCCGCTGCTTATACCTGCCTCGGCCCTGCAGGAGGCTCAGCCAGGAGAGGCCCAACGTGCTGCTGAACCAGTTCCCCTGCGAGAACCTGCTGACGGTGAAGGACTGCCTGGCCTCCATCGCGCGCCGGGCAGGGGGCCCTGAGGGCCCGGCCTGGCTGCCCCGCACCTTCAACCTACGCACCGAGTTACCCCAGTTTGTTAGCTACTTCCAACAGCGGGAGAGGCGGTAAGGGCTCTCCTGGGCCTCCCCTCACCATGGAGCCCTGCATGGGGGACTCCTACAACTGTCACACTCCCCTAGCCCCCCACCCCACTCAGCCGGCTCCCCAGCTTCATACCATCTATGTGCCGGCTTTGGTGCTAGGAGCCACAGAGTTCTCCGTGCCTTCGCTCAGGCTTTTCCTGGCTCCCCGGGGCCCAGCCCAACATCCCCTCTGCAACACCTCCCACTACTCCCTTGGAGAGTTTGGGTGCCCCTCTTCTAAGGCTGCCATGGTCCCAAGAAGGTGGGTGCAGGGCATAGTTTAGCCAACCCCATGTGCTCTCAGGGGCCAGGATAACCACTGGATCTGCAAGCCCTGGAACCTGGCCCGCAGCCTGGACACCCACATCACCAGGAGCCTCCACAGCATCATCCGGCACCGCGAAAGCACCCCCAAGGTGGGCCTTGCAGCTCTGGGTGCAAGGGAGTGAGGGGGGTCGGGACCTGTGGCGGGGGGGGTCACTCAGCTAACAGGTGTCTCTGAAGCCCCCACCCTACTACTTCTGGTGTCCTGGCCTGCAGAGGAGGGCTGTGTGGCTGTCCAGGCAAGTGGGGAGCTGTTCGCGCTATGTCTGACCTAAGTCCCCACTTGTTGCACCATGCACGACCACCCAGCAGGTGGGAGGTGGCCGGGCCAGGGAGCCCCTAGACATGGGTACTGTAGTGACCCAGGGCACATCAGAGGTGGAGAGGGGGTACTGCAAGACACAGGGCACCTGGGCAGAGGTCAAGGAGAATGTACCCGTGGGATGATTGCAGAGGCAAGGCAGCAGGCGAGTTACTGGGATTATGGCTAAGAATTTGGGTTTTTGTTTTGTTTTTTTAAGATTTTTTTTTTTAATTTATTTGAGAGAAAGAGAGAAAGCATGAGTGAGGAGAGAGGGAACAACATACTCCCCACTGAGCTGGCAGCCCGATGTGCCTCAATCCCAGGATCCTGAGATCATGACCTGAGCTAAAGGCAAACACTTAACTAACCGAGCCACCCAGGCACCCTTATGGCTGAAAATTTGTATGCATTTTTTCTTCTTTTCTTTCTTTCTTTCTTTCTTTCTTTTTTTTTTTTTTTTTTTTAAGATTTTATATATTCATGAGAGACACAGAAAGAGAGGCAGAGACACAGGCAGAGGGAGCAGCAGGCTCCATGCAGGAGCCCAATGCCGGACTCCATCCCGGGACTCCAGGATCACACTGAGCCAAAGGCAGATGCTCAGCCACTGAGCCACACAGGTGTCTCTGTATATAGTTTTCAAAAACCTAAAATCTGGTGGGACCTTTTCATTTTTTTTTTAAAGATTTATTTATTTATTTATGATAGACATAGAGAGATAGGCAGAGACACGAGACACAGGAGGAGGGAGAAGCAGGCTCTGTGCCGGGAGCCGGACGCGGGACTTGATCGCGGGACTCCAGGATCGCGCCCTGGGCCAAAGGCAGGCGCTAAACCGCTGAGCCACCCAGGGATCCCCTCGTTTTTTTTTTTTAAGATTTTATTTATTCATGAGAGACATAGAGGGGGAAAAGCAGAGACACAGGCAGAGGGAGAAGCAGGCTCCATGCAGGGAGCCTGACATGGGACGCTATCCTGGGTCGCCAGGATCCCACCCTGGGCTGAAGGTAGCGCCAAACCACTGAGCCACCCAGGCTGCCCTGCTGGGACCTTTTCAAAGTGAAGGTTACAGAACTTGCCGCAGCCTAGACAGGGTTTGAAAAGACAGAGGAAGGAGCAGGTGCGGGCGCAGGTATCTCTGAAACGGGCAGGAGATCCCAGGTGTCCCTGGGACTGGGCAGGAGTGTGCCTCTTTCTCCAGGATGCAGTGACAGTGTCTGGACGTCCCACAGCGTGAGCCCGTAGCCAGTGAAGATGGATCAGATGGAGCGAGGTTGGAGTGCCTCCGGGGGCTATGTCCTGGCCCAGGTGAGGGGAGAGCCGCCTGCAGCCCCGCGTCTGTATCTTCCAGGTTGTGTCCAAATACATTGAAAGTCCCGTCTTGTTCCTTCGAGAAGATGTGGGGCCGGTCAAGTTCGATGTCCGCTATGTCGTGCTTCTGCGGTCGGTGAAGCCCCTGACTCTGTTCGTGTATGACGTGTTCTGGCTGCGGTTCTCCAACCGGTAACCAGGGGACCGGCTGGGAGGCAGGCAACAGGGCCCCCCTTTATCTCGGGATCAGAGAGCCTTGCCCTGGAGCTCCTTCTCCAGCACACACCCAGCAGGCAGCCCCACTGACCCGGGATCTGTGACCTGGTGGCAGTTTTGGCCCTGCCGGCTTCCACCATGAGTGGGGATGTGAACAATGCTCATCACTGTCAAACGAGCATTAGCACCTGCAGACCTTGGTGATGTTGATCCTCCGTCAGGTGTCTTTTCAGTTAGCCGGTCGCTCACTCCGACCCAAGCTCTCTGGGGCCGCCCCTCACACCAATGTGGGGAGTGACGCCCGATGGGGTCCCTGTGGGGACACGGCCGTGCTCAGGACCCTCCCATGTCTGTGCACTTCTCCTGTAGGCCCTTCGCACTTGATGACCTGGACGACTATGAGAAACATTTCACCGTCATGAACTATGACCCAGAAGTGGTACTGAAGCAGGTAAGGACCAGGCAGGGCCCAGGGAGCAGGTTTGTTTGGAGGCAGGTGAGACCCGGTCCTCACACCTATCGGCTTGTCTCCTGGGCAGGCAGTGTAGACCATCAGGAGCTGCCATCTGGTACCTGTGCTAGTCTCAGAACAGCAGCCCCGCAGCTCTGAGAGGCACACGTTCTGTGTGCCTGTGGCCTCCCCAGGTCCTAGGACAAGTCAGAGCCGGGTAGGGGGCAGGCCTCAGCTAGAGGCACGGAGCCTTCCATTCAGCGCCCACCGGAGCACAAGGACAGGTGGGGGTGGAGGCATATGGTGCATGTCCTGGCCCCCCATGACAGGCTGCCGCTGCTGGCCCATGACCCTGCCTGGATCCCAGGCACCTTGGGCAGAGGGCATCAAACCCCTGCTGGCCAGCAGCGCACGTGGACCGGTAGGCTTAGCCTGGGCCGAGGCTGAGGCCGCCTCTGGGTGGAGGAGGGAGGAAGGAGAAATAGGCTCCCTCACGCCTCCTCCCTAAAGTCCTCCCTGGCCTGTTGGCTGTTTCAGGCCAAGGGGAAGTCAGGCGCACACACCCACCCCCTCACCCTCCCTGCTCACCCCAAGGCCTGCAGGTGGCCTCTCCCCAGCCTCCCCCACGGCGGCCACTCTGCCTCTCCAGGCGTGTTCTGATTCTTTTCAGTATGAGGACATCCCAAAACTCTGCAGATGATGGTGTTGCATGTATATATATAAGTTTTTGTGTAAATGCTCTCATATGGAGCAGATTCCTCTATAGCTTTTTTTTGCTGAGCCTAGTGTATGTAGATTCATCATTATTGCTAACTGTGGCTGGAGGCGTCCCTGCCCTGGGATATTCTTGTCATTCACCTGGTAATAGGCACACAGGTCATTTTTGGTTTTCACCATTAATAGATGTGCTTCATTGAACCCTCGCTGTGCCCGTCCTCAGGCAGGGGGGTGGCGGTGGCTGTGCCCACACGCAGCTGTTGCTTCTTGTCCTGGGCTGTGTTGGAGGCCAGTCCCGAGGACCCAGCGGGGCCCGGGATGTGGTTGGAAGATGTCTCTGAGAGAACTGTGCTTTCCCTCTGTACTCTGAGTACAGCATCCCAAGGGTCACGTTTCCCCTGAAGCTCCTGTGTGTGGGACGCCTGTCCCACAGCATATGAACACTGGGCTTCCTAGGGAGCCCATGCTGGCTCGGCCTTTCAGGAAGAAACCCGAGCTTGCTGCCAGCTGGCACAGGTGTGTTTGGATGAAGTCTTGGCCCGAGGAGACCTTGCCATCCTCAGGCACTTTGCGCTGGTGCTGAGCAGTGACCTCAGGCCCGGGCCCTGCAGTTACGGTCCAGGCTCTACCTCCGGCACGCTGTTCTGAGACCAGCGTGATGCTGTGTCCGCCGGGCCTTGCAGCCTGCTGACCCCTCAGCATTAAGTACTCGAGCCACAGTAGCCCTGCACAGAAACACTGGGCAGGGAGCATCATCCCAGTTCAAGGATGATGACACTGAGGCTCTGAAAAGTAAATCCACTTGTTCTGAGTCACATAGTAAGATCCAGAGCTCAGACTCCGTCTCCCGTCTCCCATTTGTGCCTGGGATGGGGGTGCTGGATAGTCTTGGGCACCCTGAGGCTCCACATTAAGGTCAGACTGGCTTTCCTGCTCCCTGGCCAGATGAGGCCTGGGCAGAGTTTGACATGCCATGTGTCTGTCCCAGGTACACTATGATGAGTTCATCCCTGAGTTTGAGAAGCAGTACCCAGAATTCCCCTGGAAGAGCGTCCAGGTGAGTGCTGAGCCATCTGCGGAGCTGGGGCTTCCCTCCTGGGCTGGCACTGGGCGGGTGGGGGTCTTGGCTGCCTCAGGATGATCCTGCTCATCCCCCTGAGGCTGGCTGCAGTCCTCCCACGCTGGGCCTTGGGAGGTGTTGTGGAGGGGACTCGGAGCACTGTTAGAACAGCCAGGTGGCAATAGGCCCCACCTGTCCCAGAAGTTGCAAACCTGAGGGGACAGCAGGGCCACAGCTGGAGACCCAGGCTGGCCTCCGCGTCCTGGAGTGAGTGCCTCAGGTGCTGCTCTGGACCCCTTCATGCAGGGGGAGCTGGGGGCCCCCGAGGCAGGACTCAGGCAGCTCAGCAGTAGTCTGACGCCAGGAGGGAGAGGCAGGTGTCAGATGCTCTGGGGGCTGGTCCCAGCCTCAGCCGTGCGACCCCTGACCTTGCCTACTCCATCCCCAGGGTGAGATCTTCCAGGCCTTCACGGAGCTGTTCCAAGTGGCCTGTGCCAAGCCACCTCCCCTGGGCCTCTGCGACTATCCCTCATCCCGCGCTGTGTACGCTGTCGACCTCATGCTCAAGTGGGACAACCGGCCAGATGGTGAGGGGGCTCCCCCGCCCTGTAATCCAATCCACGCCACCCTCCCCCTGCCCAAAGCCGATCATCCAGCCCTGGCAGTGCCAGCCCCGCCCCCAGGGGACAGAGAGGCTTCTCTACTTCCTTCCCCTGCTCAGGGCTGCATAGATTATCCTTTGAGCAAATTCGCCAGGGAATCTGGTCTGGGATGCACACCATTAGGGAAGGCGCAACCTCCAGGGAAGGGCAGTGGCTGCGGCCGTGTCAGGACAGAGCTCAGGAGGGAAAGGACCGGCCCCATGCCCTGGCCAGGCACCCGAGGCCCAGCCCGCCCCTACGGCCTGCTTCCTGTCCACCCGACTGAGCACCTGGGATGGGGGTGGGGAGTGGCTCCCGGGCCCTGAGCTCAGCCCCTCCACCCCCTGGGCCCCTCCCGGGAGTAAGATGCCCTGTGCTCTTGTGCCATCAGGAAAGCGAGTGATGCAGCCCCAGATCCTGGAGGTAAACTTCAACCCGGACTGTGAACGGGCCTGCAGGTACCACCCAAGCTTCTTCAATGACGTCTTCAGCACCCTGTACCTGGACGAGCCTGGCCCCTGCCACGTCACCCGCCTAGTCTAGGTGCTTGTGGCTCTGCTGGGGCCGCCCGGCCGTACCAGCCTCAGCTCCCGGAGCTGCTTCTGCAGAGCCCCCTCCCCTCCTCCCTCAGGCGCAGCCTCGCCCTGGAGCTGTCATCCTGTCATCCCGGCTCCACCTCTGGGAGCTCAGGGTCCTCAGGGTCCTCCCCTCCCAAGGTCAGCAGCAGGGCCAGTCACCGTGTCCCCGGGGCTGAGCGCCAGGCCCTGCCCCTCACTGTCTTCTGTGCTCAGTGAAGGGCTTTTCCAGAGAGTCTGGTTCCTAGGCTGCTGCACATTCTGGGCTGTTGGTGGGAGACGGGCTCTGGGGAGCACAACAAGTTTCCCCAGCAACACCCCATACATGAACAGGGACCAGACAGGCTGCTTCTCCAGAGTGCTGCTCGTGACTCCCGTGGGGCAGAGGGTTGGGGTCCCACCCTGCGCCCCCAGAACATCTGGGAGCCCCCTCCCAGACCCAGCCACCTTGTTCCCAATCTCGACCAAAACCTTTACCAGCAAGCTTCCCGTGGAGTTTCCAGGTCAGGAAGCCCGTGGCCTTTGGCTGCTATCGCCTTAGCATTCGGCAAAGCAGGCCACCCTCCTGCCTCGGTGGCCCCAGCAGCCCCGGCCGCCCACCGGGCACGGGAGTACCCCCACAAACACCTGATGTCCCCTGAGGCCTTGGTGATGCGTGTGGGGGCCGAGCACCAGGCAGCGCACAACTGAGGAAGAGATGATTCCAGGGAAAACTTGACGTTACAGGCAGAGGCCACCTTCCACAAGAGTCTAGAGTCAAATGTTGGGTTCTTGTTAATTTTTCATTTATGGAAGGAAAATATAAAAATTATTTCTGTAACTTTGTTTCTGAAATGTGGAGTCAGATGCCAGTGTGTTTTGTGTAGCCAAAGGGCACCTGAGCCCAGGTAACAGGCCAGGTTGCCTCCCGCGGGGGGAGCTGCCTGCAGACAGAAGGCCCTTCCTCAGTCCTGGAGCAGGGGCGGCAGGTGTGTCTGTCGGGGCCCTCTCCCTGGTTCACAGGTGGCTGTCCTCGTGTGGGAAGGGGCCCGGGAGCTTTGTGGGGTGTCCTGTAAGGGCACTGACCCCCTTGAGAGGGCTCCAGCCTTGTGACCTGAGCCTCCCGAAGGCCTGGCAGGGCCTGTGACCATCACATTGCGGGTAGGATTCAAGCTAGGGATTTGGGGAAACACTGGCCACAGCAGGTTCCTAACCCAAAGCTGGAGTCCCCGGCACTGGTTCCATTCCAGAGCAGAAGGCAGCAGCACAGATGTGCATGAGCGAGGCCCGCTCAGCGTCGCGAGCAATGCCCAGGAGCCTTGGCCTCCGGAAGCCCTGACTGGCCCAGCAGGCACTGCATTTCGGGGGCTTCAGGGAATGCTATTCCGGTTTGCTCACCCTGAGGATGGGGGGGTGATGAGGGGCGCCCCCTGGTGGTGACGGAGCTGAGAAACGGGCTGAAGCCCCACAACCTGCGGCCAGGGCTTCCCCTGCAAGGCACGTCCTGTGCCCCTGGATGGTGCCCACTCCAGCGTATTCATCCGGAGCTGATGGTCCTGCTCATCCCCAGTTCACACCCGATTAGTCAGGATTCTCGGAGCAGGAATGGCTGGAATCAGAAGACCACATGATCCCGGCTTTCCTTATTTATAAATTTATAAACATCCTTTTCCCCAATTCTAGATGTCCTTGGACCTCTGATGAGTGGAAATCAGATGCCCTCCAAGAAGGACATCAAGCAGGGCCCCCACCATCTCTGAAGACCAGGCCACTTGCAGTGGTGATGGTTCTTATCTGAGAGAGCGCAGGAGCAGGGGGAGGAAGGGCAGAGGGAGAGGAAGAGGCAGGTTCCCGCTGAGTGGAGAGCCTGCTTGGGACTTGATCCCAGGACCTCAGGATCATGACCTGAGCCAAAGGCAGACGCCCAACAGCGAGCCACCCCGGCCCCGCTGTGTTGAGAATTCATCAAAACACAGAATTTGTATGAGTCGGACATCTGGAGTCGGCCAGGGAGTCACAGCCACAGTATTAATTGTACCAAAGTTCTCCAGAAACAAACAAACCCAAAAGGTAAAGCTTGAGCTGCAGATGGTGAAGTTTATTAAGATGCTCTGTGATGATCCTTCGGGCATGGTGGCTCCTTCCTGGAGGCACCAACGTAGTAGAACCTCTTAGTTCCAGAGTCCACAGTGGCTGATGACCATGTTATGGAGAATCCGCACGCTGGTGAGTCACACTGCCACCCTGCTGTGACCTCGTCTTATGTACCTTATGGCCAATCAGCTACAGAGGGAGGCAAATGCCCAGAGTTAAAAAGATTCCAGGCAGCCCGGGTGGCTCAGCGGTTTAGCGCTGCCTTCAGCCCAGGGCGTGATCCTGGAGTCCCGGGATCGAGTCCCACGTCGGGCTCCCTGCATGGAGCCTGCTTCTCCCTCTGCCTGTGTCTCTGCCTCTGTCTCTCTCTGTGTGTGTGTCTCTCTCATGAATAAATAAATTAAAAAAAAAAAATTCCAACGGCACAAAGTAGCTCCAGGAAAGAGCAAAGACCAGAAACACTGGACATCCGCAAGATATGTCCAAATCCGCGAGATTTTCCTATTAAACCAACATGGACATTGTCAGGAGCCTCACGTTCTTAGCGGATGACGAAGCTCAGAAAAGGAGAGAACGCTGTCTACTTATGAAGAACAGGAGAGTAACACAAGGAGGCCGGCAAACAATGGCAAAGTACACCTGCCACTCCACTTTTCCAGCCATTCCTGTGGCCAGGAGGAAGTATGTGGGATGTTGCTAGAGATGAACAAATCCACAAGCAAATGGGACAGAAGCAGCCAGCCCACCTGAGCATCATGGAAAATATTCCAGAAGTCTCAGCAGGCGCACTTAAGTGCCAAGGACGCCAAGTGCTAAGGACACAAAGTACTGAGTGTAGCACGTTGGGCAGGCACACAGGGACCTGTGATGACACTTCAAGGGCCCCCTACCATCTTGGAGAACCTCAGAAATGATTAAAAATAAAAAAAAAGATGCTCAGAGTCCCCCTCGGATGCCTCTGCTCCGATGAGCATGGGGAACGGCACAAGGAGCCGGCTGAGGCGGCAAAGCTGCCGGGTTCACGCAGAGCGTGGCCTGCTGGAGGGGAGAGGGCAGGCAGCCAGGGGACAGCCCCTGGGACAGAGTCGGCTGTCCCTCCCCGAGCTTTCCCAACATCGTACCGTGGGTCCCGTCTGGATGCGAGGACAAGTACGGGGGGACACGGGCAGCAAAACATCAGACCTGCTGAAACAAGTGAGCGAAACACAAAAGTTTGGCCAATGTGAGTGATCAGTGACCAAAAACCAAACAAGCGACAAAAGGCGCAGCAGGTCCCAGCGCCCCGGTGCTGAGCACACAGTACGGGGGAGCTCGGGGCTGTGGCTGAGGTGTCGCCCTAGGGGGAGCCTGCCCAGCGGCTGCCTGCAGAGGACCTGGAGAGCCCACCCCAAAGTGGGGAGACACCTCCAAACCTGCGCAGGCCTGGGCCAGTGAGGGGCTGTGGTGGCCAGGGCTGGGACACCCGCCTTCTGGCCTCTGACCTGCCCATCTGGTGTCCCTGGT
The DNA here is from genome assembly GCF_048418805.1 of Vulpes vulpes. NCBI lineage: Eukaryota > Metazoa > Chordata > Mammalia > Carnivora > Canidae > Vulpes > Vulpes vulpes. The sequence continues at coordinate 52,678,821 of NC_132795.1, forward strand.
GGAGTGAGGCTGGCACGCGGGGGGCAGGTGGGGGGGGCCCAGCTCTGGGCCAGTGCCATCCCAGCCGGGGCAGCTGAGAGCCTTGAGGCACTCCCCACCGCTTCCTGGGGGCCCAGAGGGGGAACGGGACCCAGGCCTGGGCCTGCTGTGCGCCAGTCCGGCAGCAGCACAGTTGCAGGCTCGGGCTGGGCGGCGGCCTCACCTCCTGGGGTCTTGGGAGGGACCTGGACTGTGGGGAGCGCTGACCTGGTCCAGCCTCCTCTGCACGATGTGGCTCAGACAGACCCAGCAGTAGGATGAGCTCCCCCCCGCCCCCAAGCCAGGGACCCACCCAAGTAATAAAGGCCACTGCCAGGAGGTTAGAAACTTTATTTGCTGCTAACATTCCGTGTTCCGAGAGGGAGAGCGTGCTTGGAGCGGGGCAGAAAGCGCAGGACGCTGTTCCCGGGTCGGGGCTCGGCCTGGGGGCACTTCTGAAGCTGCGGTGACCCAGGGCTGAGACCCCACAGACCTGCAGGCCTCGCGGCCACGGGAACACAAGGGTCACCACCACGGGCAGCACCTGCCCGGCAGCAGCTGTGGTCCTCAGAGGGCCGGGCTCTCTCAGTCTGTGAGCCGACGGCCACCACGCCAGCCCTGGTTGTCCCGCCAGACACAGTAGTTGAGTGCGGCCGCGAAGGCCAGCCAGGCCAGGTACGGGTACAGCAGGCGGGCGGCCGGAGGGCTCACCCTGCACCAGGCCACGGCCGTGGCTCCTGCCAGCCCACCCGTCAGCAGGAGGTCCACCAGGGCCTGCGGGGACACAGGGGCAGGGAGGACGGGGAGGCCTGAGGCTCGCTGTACTCACCGGACGTGTGTCCCAGCTGGCCAGTCACGGGATCACTCATGGGAACACTCCTTTCCACCCCCAGGTGACCCAGCCAAACCCCTCCCCCGTCTGCTGCCTCAGTTTCCCATCTGTAAAATGGGAACAATCACCCCTGCCCGATCCACGCAGTGTGAGGGATGCACAGCACCAGTCATAACGTTTTCCTATACAATGGCCCCTCAGCCAAGCCAGCAAGTCCCTCTGCTGCCATCAGAACCCTACAATGCTTCCTTCCCCTGAGGAGAAGCAGCTGGGAGATCCCCAGGAGGCCACTGGTCCCCTAAAAGCTTCGGAGAGATGCTGACCATGAGCCGTGTGCCCTCCCCCCCCGCCCATCTTTAGACCCTCATCCCATCTGGGATGTGATGCCCTAGGTCCCCAAAGAAAGGCCACTCCTCCAGGGACCAAGAAGACCAGCCAAGGCCACACTTACCCAACCCATTTGTCGGGTGCCAAAGAAGAGGGGAGGCCAAGCCCAGTTCAAGGCCAGCTGCCCGGCATAGAGTCCCAGGGGAACCACAGCCTCCTCCGTGAAGCCCCCCAGCTCTTTCCAGACCATGTAGGAGCCATACCTGAAACAGAGGCCACCGGTCAGGACAGCAGCAGGGAAGGGCAGGGACGACAGTGGTGGCTCGGGCACGCTCTGCCACTGACTGTTGCCTGACCTCAGGGAAGTTGCCTGACTTCTCTGGGCCTTCATTTCTCACAGGATGGCTGTAGGGATTTAACACACTGGCTGTGCCTAGGTCAGTGCCTGGCACATGGGACACTTAACGAGTATCTGCCATCATCCTCATGAGGGTCTGAAGAAAGAAGCCCATGTGTGTGGCCACATCACCCTGAACGTGACCGATCTCGCCAGAAGAGGAAAGCACATGTGGCATGTGGGTGGGAAAGAGGCCCCTAACCTAGCCAGGGGCGCTGCACAGAGCACAGGACATTTCGGCCGGGCCTTAGTGGGCAAGTAGGAGTTTTCTAGGAGAAGAAAACAAGCATATGCAAACGCTTACCCACGTGCTCCGGCTCTTTCCTAGTGCTAACTCCTCATCCTGATGGTAATTTGCAGAGGTGGGCAGTATTATCACCCCCATTTTACAGATGGGGAGGCCGAGGCCCAGAGAGGCAAAGTGACTAAGATCTCTCGGCAGGCAACCAGTAGGTAAAGGCAGGATTTGAACCCAGGTGGCCGGGGCCAGGGCCTGAGCTCTTTACTCCTTGAGGAATTTGACCTTCTCGGGGTCACTGGGCGTGTGCTTTGTCAGGATCTCACTGGTGGAGGAAGGGAGTGGGGAGGCCTGGAGGCTGAAGCAAGGGGAGGCCAGGATGGGGAGGAGAAGGCAAGAGAAGCGCCGGAGCCTGACAGGGTAGTGCCAGGACTGGCTGGGGGTGGTGCCCACTTGACACCCAGGTTGCAGGGACTTATTCCCCTCAGAACCCGGGGGGCAGGGATCCCTGGGTGGCGCAGCGGTTTGGCGCCTGCCTTTGGCCCAGGGCGTGATCCTGGAGACCCAGGTTCGAATCCCACGTCGGGCTCCCGGTGCATGGAGCCTGCTTCTCCCTCTGCCTGTGTCTCTGCCTCTCTCTCTCTCTCTCTCTCTCTGTGTGACTATCATAAAAAAAAAAAAAAAAGAACCCGGGGGGCATCCAGCCTGGCTTCTGCTACCTGCACCCTGGGCGCCTGGCATCTGCAGCCCCACCCTGCACTGGGCTGGTATAGACTCAAGATGCGGGGAACATTCCAGAAGGAGGGCAGGGAGCCAGCCTCCTCCGCGGGATGCAGTTCCCACTGGAGGCACCAGGGGGTGCCCTCCCCCGGCTGGCGCTTCCCTTCCTCTGGGGCAATTCAGGGGTGTGTGTCCTCACCGGTTTCCTGCAGGAAGCCCCGTGCCCAGCGGGTGGTTTTGAAAATTAACCCCGTCGCGGCCAGCGAGGAGTGAGTGCTCGACCAGTGGCAGCTGCGAGACTTGTTACTGTTGCTGCCACTCGGCCTTGGAAGGGGCCCAGGCCTGGACCTGGCGCACGGAGCCAGCCTCCCCCTGGGGTTGCGAAAACAGCCAGGGTGCCAGCTTGAGACCGTGCCACTGGCCCGCCCCTCCCAGGAGGCCTTGGGGGGAAAGTTCGGGCAAGGAAACGGAGCCTGCTCCCCGCGGAGAGCACGCGGGGGAGCCCTGCCCCTGGGCCTCCGGGGGAGGATGGCCCGGCCCACCTACCCCATGGCCGAGTACAGGGTGCCCCAGATGGGGCCCAGCGTCCAGCGCGGCGGGTGCCACGAGGGCTTCTGCAGGCTGGCATACCAGCGGAGGCCCTCCCCGCGGACATAGTACGAGCCCAGGAAGCCCCCCAGGCTGGGCACCAGGGTGAAGCCCACGGCGGGCACCCAAGGCGGGGCCATTGCTGCTGTGGCGGCTGTTCTGGAAGGTTCTGAAAGAGAAGACAAGGATGGGGTGAGGGGGGGGCACTGCAGAACTGGGGCGAGGCTACCCCAAGCACGGGGCAGGGAGGGGCTGGGGTGACTCCGGCACAGCCCCCGCCAGCCCGGGACAATGGCTCCAGGGAACACATTTCCACCCAAACTTCTGCCCCACGCAGGAGACCTGCCTGACTGGGAGGAGCCCCCGGACCCCCCCCCCCACTGCTAGTCCTGCCCCAGCTCGCACCCTCACCCTTGACCTCGGGTCTCCTGTCACGTGACCCCCTCGTCACATTCCAAGCCAGTTCACGTCCCCTCCACCCAGGCTTCCCGGCTCCTCCTCCCCAGGCCAACTGACAGCCCAGCGCTCTGAGCACCTGCTGATCAGTCCATCCCCCCAGCGGTATGTTCTAGTACTTCTCATTCACTCATTCATTCATTCATTCACCCATTCAATAACTAGTATCACACGGAGCTCGGCTAAAATCCTAGCTCCCCACTAACTCACTGTGACCTCAGGCAAATCACTTCAATTCTCTGGGTGGGCCTCAGTTTCCCCTCTGTAGAATCGGATGGCAACACTGTGCCCAGCCCAGCAGGGGAGCACACAGGTATTTTATCAGCACCCTGCAGGCCCAGCCTAAAATCACCCTCCCTTCCTCGTGTGTCAGAGAGGGAAAGCAGCCGGCCTGGAGTCGCACAGCATTCTGGGGCCAGGCTTTGCCCAACCAAAAAGCTGTTCCCAGCCTGACGCGCAGGCTCACTGAGGCAGTGGGTGGGAAGAACAGGAGTGAGCAAGAGCTCACGGCTAGCGAGGCCCCTCGGCCACCCTGAGAGGCTGGCAGGACTCCGGGCAAGGAAGGTCCCGTATCAGGCCTGGATGCTGCCAGCCCGAGCGCTGGGGACCCAGTCATCAGGCCTGGCCCTCGTGCTCATCAGCTGTGTCCCCTTCCCCAGCAGCCCCAATGCCTGTCCTGAGCACCTACTAGTTGCCCAACAGCATGTGAGACTCCCAGCAGGTGGAATTGCTCACTGGGGCTGAGAGTCCAGCAAGGAGGGGCGGCGGTGGTGAGGCCTGGCTGGCATCTCGGACCAGCTCTGACTGCCCCTGCTCTGGGACCCGAGCCTGTGACCACCTCAACTGGACCTCAGTTTCCCCACATTAAATGAGGGGGCTGGGCTCCCACGGACACACTCTGATCCTAACTGAAGAATCTGGAGTGCAGGTGTTTGTTTGCGGGAAATAAGAAGCCACACAAGCAGACTGAGCTCAGCAAACCTGCAGCACGACCTGCTAGCGTGGGGGCTGGGGACCCAGGGTAGATGGAACAGGAGTGTCCCTGAGGGGGCACAGGCCTCAGAAAGGGTGCCCCGACCCACTATCAAGGAAAAAATGGTCCTGGCAGGACAGGGAGCACTTCCTGAACAGAGAGGGACACAGGGAGGGAGAGAATGACAGGCAAGTGTGGGCGGAGCGGGTCACCTGCCTGCCAGGGAGCAAGTGCAGAAAAAGGCTGTGCTCGCTGGGCGGTGGGGAGCCATCAGGCCTTCAGAACAAAGGGTCAAGGGTGCCCTGGGGAGAGGGGACAGCTGCGGGCCTGGGGCTCCATGAAGCCCCATGAAATGCAGACGCAACTTTCCCAACAACCAGGGACCATTAAGTCCTTGTCAACTCCCAGCTTTTGAGGACTCTAATAATGTGAAAATTGTTCTCAGCACATTTAGTGAAAAAAGAGAGAACTTTCGTGCAGGGGTGGGGAGGGGTGGTGGAGGGGCAGAGGGGGAGAGGGAGAGAATCTCAAGCCGACTCTCCACTGAGCACAGAGCTGACTCTCACAACCCTGAAATCACGACCTGAGTGGAAATCAAGAGTTGGACACTTAATTGACTAAGCCACCTGGGCGCTTCAGAATGATAAAAAAAAATTAAAAAAAAAAAAAAAAAACAGATGAATGACATAGGTAGGCATTTTAAAACCGTAAACAGGGGGGATCCCTGGGTGGCGCAGCGGTTTAGCGCCTGCCTTTGGCTCAGGGCGCGATCCTGGAGACCTGGGATCGAATCCCACGTCGGGCTCCTGGTGCATGGAGCCTGCTTCTCCCTCTGCCTGTGTCTCTGCCTCTCTCTCTCTCTGTGACTATCATACACAAATAAATAAAAAATTAAAAAAAAAATAACACCGTAAACAGATTCACGAAGGTGTCATAATCCCACAGCTAACACCGCTGGGGAACGGCTGTCCGCCCACTGCCCTCATCCTCGCCCTGCGGGTAACGACCCCATCTTATCCCATCTGCCGGTGAAGACCCGAGGCACGGAGCCGGAAGGCGTCGGCCCAGGGCCCCTCTGCGAGTGGGCAGACGGGGATCCTAAGGACTGCCCTCGGCAGTGGGGTTATGACGCTATGTTTGTTCCATCTTTATCGTTTTCCAAAATGTCTATAATAACCATCATTTTAAAAAAGATTTTATTTACTCCTCTGAGAAAGAGAGAGGCAGAGACACAGGCAGAGGGAGAAGCAGGCCCCATGCCGTGAGCCCGACACGGGACTCGATCCCGGGACTCTAGGATCAGGCCCTGAGTCAAAGCCAGATGCTCAACCGCTGAGCCCCCCAGGCATCCCAATGAGCATCATTTTAAATGGACAATCGGAGAGTGTTGGGCAACAGATTCCAGCCCTGCCCTCTAGTGACGGACCGACTCCTCCCTCCTTGGGCCTCGGGTTTTGTCACGGGTGGAACTGGGATGGTCCCTCCATCCGCCCAGGTCAAGGCACAGGTGAGCCACGAGGATGCCCGTCGATGAGCCCTGGGCATGCGATGCGGGGCCTGGCAGTAGGTGGTCCTGAGCGTCTCCCTCCCCTGCCCTCCTGCCCTGCCCTCTGGCTTCCAGGGTGCACACAAGTGTTCCCGGGTGAGCAGGACGGTCTGTCTCACCACTGTCGGGAGGATGCTGGCCCTGTGCTCCTGCCACGTGGGTGTGGACCCGGCCACCCAGCTGGGCTCACCAGCGCATCACCCAGCAGGGCTCAGGCCTCCTCAGCTGCTTTCTCATCTGTGGCCCGGGAACACAACCCTGCCCAGTCCGCCTAATAAGTACGTCAGATTCGCAGCAAAGTGACAGTGTTTGGGCAGCCACAGGAGCTGTGGTGAGGACACCAGGCGTCCCCTGGAACATGACATGGCTGGGCAGGTGAGAGGCCTTCACACCATCCTTACCCTCACATGCAGATAGGGAAACTGAGTCCCAAAAGTTGAGGGGAGGGGCTGGGGGGTCAGGCACTGAACTGGGCCTGACCTGGAGTCTCCTCAGTGTGACCCTTCGTGCCTTTTCTCATGGCACGGGATAGTCCCAGCTTACACCCACTTTGTTTCAAACCGATGGCTGCCCCCCCCATAAGTATCCCTCGATGGCCGCCCCCCCCATAAGTATCCCTCCTACAGGTGCTCAAGGTTAATGCCACCAGTACCAGACACACGGGCATCATGAACCCCTGCTATGATTCGCAGAGGTGGACACACCTGCCGTAGTGTTCTTGCCCCAAACACAAAACCCCAGCCTAACCGTGAGAAAACCCCAGAGAACCACAAGTGGAAGAGCATTCTACAAAACAACGGACTGGTACTCCTTGGAGGTGCCAAGGTCACAGGAGACAAGCAAAGACTGAGGGAAATGTCACTGAGTGCAGGAGGCTCCAGAAGGAGTAACAACTAAACACAATGTGAGATCCGCATGGGGTCCTGGGGCCAACGTGGCAGTTTGTGGGAAAGCTGGTGGAACTCCACAGGGCTGCCGTTGCGAGCGCCACACCACAGTGACTTCCCAGCTGGGGGGACGCTGTCTGGGGACTTTCTGTACTACTTTTGTACCTTTTCTGTAAGTCTAAAATTAGTTCAAAATAGAATATTAAAAAAGAAGTATCTTGGTTCAGATAACAGTTTGCACTGTCCCTCACTTCTGCTCAGTATCTGTCACTGTATCAGACCCTGACCCCAGCCCCGGCCCCGGCCCCCGCTCTGTCTCACCAAGGCCCTCCAAGCCTCCATTCCCACCACATCACTCCTGCTCTGAGACTGTCACTGCATCCTATCCTGGCTTGGTTTTTTTTTTTCCTACTTTTTTTTAAAATCGAGGTAAAATTTACATAACATAAAATTAACCATTTAAAGTGCACAATTCGGTGACATTTAGTACACTTCCAGTGTCTCGCCATCACCATCCATATCAAGTTCCAAAACATTTTCATCACCCCAGATGAACCCCCCTACCCACTGCAGTCGTGGCTTGTTCCTCCCTCCCCCAGTCCCTGGTAACCAGTAATCTGCCCTCTATCTCTGTGGATCTATCTTTTCTGCACATTTCAGTAAATGGAATCATACAATACGTGGCCTCTGGGGTGTGACTTCTGTCACCAAGCATGTTTCTGAGATTTACTCACATTGCACCATATGCCCATGCCGCTAGGTTCTGTGGGCAGGGGCACTCATGTCACCCTGCCACAGCACCCAGCCGATGCCCAGGAAATTCCGCACAGGACTTGCCCACGGTGCCAGCTGAGTGGGTCCTAGAGCCTATCAACCAAGCCCCCTGCTGTACAGAACAAACCACAGCCCAGAAGAGGGTGGTGGCTTCCCTAAGCCCTCAGTGGCAGAGTAGGGTCTGAGCCAGTGTTCCTGCCCCCACTCCTGGATGCCCCTTCCAGAGCCTAGGGAATCAGACAGTCTGCCCAGCTCCAAGGTCAGACACAGAAAGGGCAGATGCCTGACACACAGAGAGCCCAGACAGGTTGCTTCCTGTGGCCTCTGGGGGACTGCCCAGTTCCTGAATCACCCAAACTAGGGGACCCACCAGGATGAGTCACATTCGGCTGGGCTGGGCTGGGCTGGGCTGGGCTAGCCAAGGCAGGCCTGAGAGGGATCTGCTCTGGGATGGGGTCCCAGGGAGGGCTGAGGAAAGTCAGGGAGCACCCAAGGCTGGGAAAGGACTTGGGATGGAGGTAGAAGGGCAAAGCCACCTACATACCTTTTATTTCCACCAATGTCAGACAGTGACTAAGAACCCAAACACGTTGGTTTGCCTCCAATTTGCTTTGTAATCCTGAGTGCCTCTCTGGGCCTCAGTTTCCCTTACATCGGGCAGGTATAACCTGTCCTGCCTGCTTCATGGGGTCATGGGGAGGCTCAAGTGAGGACCAGACAAGTGAGGGGCTGTGGCTGTCAACGCTGAGGCCGCTCACCCCCTCTCCTCCCAGGGAGGGGGGAGGGGGGCGGAAAAGTGGCCCCGGGGCATAGACCCAAGGCTGAGAAGACATTGCCAGTCAGACACTGGATGCTAAGTGGGGCAAAAGGCTAAACAGAACGCTCCACCCACAGGCCTGGGGCCACTCACAGAGGAGCACTTCCAAAACCAGCGAGAAGGGTCAAAGCAGAGGGCTCAGGACCTGGGGTCAGGAAAAGGTTGAGGGTCAAAGCAGAGGGCTCAGGACCTGGGGTCAGGAAAAGGTTGAGGGTCAAAGCAGAGGGCTCAGGACCTGGGGTCAGGAAAAGGTTGAGGGTCAAAGCAGAGGGCTCAGGACCTGGGGTCAGGAAAAGGTTGAGGGTCAAAGCAGAGGGCTCAGGACCTGGGGTCAGGAGAAGGTTCTAGGCCTCTGAGGAACAAGTGATGGAGGTGGTGCTTGGTGGCTCATCCTGATGCTCATTACTTCACTTACTCTTCACAGCAGCTGGGGGGGGGGGGAGGGGGGGGGCAACCAGCTGCCTCTCTCCTGGGGTCCCTGAGCCACACCCTCCTGGCCTCCATAGTGGACATTACTATTCCCACCATCCAATCCAAATAAGGAAACTGAGGCACAGGGAGTCCCAGAATTTTCCAGGTCTGTGTGACTCTGAGGCCCAGAGCACCCCCTCCCCTGAGCTGGGAGTCTGCTGGCCTCGGCCCTGGGCCACACGGTCACTTACCTTGTGTCACCTCCTTCTCATTCCAACATGGCAGGTAAGGCCTGCGAAAGGCCTGGGGGGGCCGCAGGGGGCTCCCATCCTACCTCAGGGGTCCCACTCTCTGCCCAGTGTAGAAGACTCTCTCGGGGCCAACAGGCTCACTCCCTCCAGCCCCAGCGCTAGTGTTGCAGCCCCCCCAGAGCATGAGACCCCTTCCCAGGCAGGAGCAGCAGTTACAGGATGTGAATCCTCCCTGTCGCCCCAAGAGTGGGACTCAGGGAACTCTTGTCCTTAAGATGCTTTGCTCCTGCTCCCCATTTCTGGCCCTGAGATCTCACCTCCCAGGCCTCTCTGTCCCCATCTGTGAAGCGGGGGCTGAGCTAGAGAGTCTCTGGGGCGTCCTCCTGTTCCCCGAGGCCTTCCTACAGAAGGGGGCAGGAACTGCTCCCCAGAAACAGAATAGTGTTGCTTCTGAGACGCCCTCCTCCTCCTCCCCGGTGGCGCCCGGCCCTCCTCCACCTTGTCGCTCACTTGTGCCACCGCTGTCCTGGGACTTGTTTTAAGGCTCCTTCCTTTTCTAACGTGACTTACAGCTAATCCTCCGCATTACAACCTTCCTGAATCTTTTTCATTATGAAAGCACAACAGACAAGTTGGGGAGGATCCACATCCAGCTGGTGACCAGGAGGGCTGGGAGTGACAGGGGGAATGTGCTCCACGGAGAATGACTACTTTTGTAAACACAAAGGGCATATTCAGGCGTGGCTTGTACAATCAGAAGAAAGTACAAATCAAAGGAACACAGATTCCAAAATAAACTAATGAAAATGGCGAAAGTGTAGGTAGGAAAAAGGAGGCTCCCTCCCTCCAAGCCCCCCCCCCCCCCCCCCCCAGCAACCCGCTGCCATCAGTGGTTTCCAGCAGATCCAACTACGATTCGGTCACTGCCAGGCACAAATGTGTGCCCCAAATGCACGCACGTGTGCACACACGCACAGAAGGACACAGCGTACAGAGCAAGGCCTTGAACGGTACTGGTTTGAACCCCAGCTCCAGCGCTGCCACGATGTGCCTGCCCAGGGGCTCCTGGGTGAGCCTCAGTTTCCTTGAGTTCAAAGGACTCCCTCTGCGCCTCCTTTTGGGTGGGCTGAGCAGCCGGAGCCGGGCCCCCCGCGGGAGGCGCTATCCCCCGCCCCGAGCGCCTTCGTGCCTTTCAAGGCAGCTCCGCGAAGGGGGCTCCGCGAAGCAGACGTGTCCCCCGCCGTGTCCCCCGCCGCACAGGGCTCCCCACCCGCCTCCCCTGCGGGGCGCCGCAGCTCCAGGCCCACTGCTGCCAGCTAAGGCTTTGGGTCAACGGCCCGCGGGAGGCCGGCGCCCTGGCGCCCTTCCGGACGCAGCCCCTCTGCCATCCTCCCCAGGCCCCGTGACCCTTTTGGAACCGCCTCGGTCAACTGTCCCTAGGGGAGGCCCAGCCCGGCGCCCCTGCCGTCCGCTGCGGAGCTCGGGCCGGGACCAGGACCGGGACCGGGACCGGGACCGGGAGCGGAGCGGGCGCTGCGCGGGGCAGGCCAGCCGCCGGGGGACCCCAAACCCGCGGCGCGCTCACCCCTGCCACGGCTCCGAGCTCCCCTGCAGGGGGCACTGCGGACAGGCGGTCCCAGGGGGCCTTCTGCCCACCCCAGGCCCCGGTCCCGGCACCGAACCGGGAATCTTGGGCCCGGTTCTCAGGCCCGCTGGGGCCCCACGTGGTTGCGTGCAAACACCCCCCCGGGGCCCGCGTTTCCGCGTCTAGAAATGGAGCGTTTCAAGGGGACCGCCAGGCGTTCGTGGTCCCCACGGCGCCCCGCCCCGCCACTCCCCCGAGCCTGTCGGGGCCCTCCCGGGGGCTCCGCTTCCCGCCAGACCCGAGCCGGGGCGGGGCGGGGCGCGGGGGCGGGGCGGGGCGGGGCGGGGCCGGGCTGCCCAAGTGCCCCCCACCCCCGCTCCCCTCGATCCCCGCGGGCCGATCCCCGCGGGCCGGGCGGAATCCCGCCGCGCAGGAGCCCCGACTGCGGAGGTCAGAACCCCGGCCGCCCGCCGTCCCGGCGGCTGAGCCCCTTGTGCCGCCCCGCAGTCGCGCCCTGGGGCCCGGCCTATCCCCTCCTGCCTCAGTTTACCCTCCGGCGGCGCGGCGGCGGGCGGGCGCTGTCGGGGATCGCCCCTGCGCGGGGCCGCCCGCCCGCTGCCCCTCGGCGCCCGGGCCCCACTCACCAGCGACGAGGACGCGCTCCGGGAAGGCACTGCGCGGCGCGGGGTGGTGGCCCAGGTCCCTGCCCCGCCCGCCCCGCCCGCCCCGCCCGCCCCGCCCCTGCCGCGAGGCCCCGCCCCGGCCCCGGCCCCGCCCGCCCCGCCCCGGCCGCGTCCCGGCTCTGTCGCTGCCAGGTCGCTCCTCTTCTTGAGCCTCACCTTTCCCGTCGGAAAATTGGGGCAGCGGGAACCGACCTCAGAGAGGGGAATTACGTCGCCTGACAGCAAAGCCCCGAAAGGCCTCGCACCCAGTAGCTGTGGCCCCCCCATCGCCGGAGGAGCCCCCCCCCCCCCCCCCCGTCCCTTTACCTGGGGCCCCGGGGCACGAGGCCGGCTGGACTCGCAGTCCTGGCTCAGCCACTTTGTGACTGGTTCTGCCTCCATCTCCTCATCTGTAAAATGGGCACAAGATCGTGGGCCGGGTGAGGACGCCGCAGGGCAATGCAGGCAGGGCGCCGTGCAGACGCTGGGCTCTCACTGAGCCGGGACTGCAGCCAGCACAGCCCGGAGGTGACCTCCAGTCCCAGACGCACGCTGATGGGCACAGCACGTCCAGCCCCGGGCCTTGGATCCCTCACCTCCTCTGAGTCTGCGGGTGCCGCCTTCTAACTGCCGCCCAGGGTCTGTCCTGGCCACCTCGGGCTGACTTGGCCAAGCAGGGCCCCTCAGCCTACAGGAGTCCAAGTTGCCAAACTTGGTACTTGGAGGACAACGGTGACCTACAGCTTCTTCTGCCCAACGATCCCAGCTTGGAGCCTCCCATCCGAGCTACCCTCCTGCCAGGTGGGCTTTTGTGAGCCCCTCCCTCCTCCCACTGCTTCGATATAAAAACAAATATAATCTGGGCTGGATTGCTTCTTTTTCTTCTAATTTTAAAAGAAATTAAGACGTGTTCCTGGGTCCCTCAAGTATTGTGGCCCCAGGCACTGTGACTGCCCTTCGGGAAGAAAGGGGCCACACCTCCCAGGGAGCTGCCAGCCCTCGCCCTCTTCCTGTAACAAAGTGCCTGTGGCTTGGCCAAGTGACACATTCACCTCCCCCGGAAGAGCCAGCCCTGGAGGAGACTATGCAGCTTCCCTCTAGCCTCACCCCTACTACACATGGAGCTCAAGGCTCAAGAGATTTCTGCCCCCAAATATCTGCAGCAGGCCAGGGCCAAAGGGACAGGCTGAGAACAGACACACACACACACACACACACACACACACACACACACACACACCCACCCTCCTGAAGCTCACAAGCTTTTCACAGATGCGACCTACAGTTCCCAGGGGCCAGTTGCTGCCCAAGGGATTCACCCTGCAGTCTGCATGCGGGCGCTGCACCTGCTGTCCCTGGAAGCCTCCCATTACTTCTGCCTCCCTCCTGTCCAATCCCACGGCTGCCTCCTGAGCCTGAGCAACAGTCACGTCCCTCCTCTGACAGCAGCCGCAGCCCCTAGCTGGCCCCCAGCTTCCTTCTCGGGCCTTCCACTCCTCCCCTCTGCTGAGGATCCTCCCGCTTTACCTGGCACCAGAGGCCCTGCCAAATTTGGGTTAAGCTGACTACCCCACCCTTTCTCACCCCTGTGTCCCTGCCTAGGGCACTCCCCAGCCTCCCACCCTGGGCATCTCCATGTGTCCGAGTCTGACTGCTCTCCAGTGTCATGCCAGCAAGCTCTTCTAGAACTTCAACTCTGTGCCACCCCCCTTCTAAGTGGGCTGTGACTTCTTAGCCTCACGGCACCAAGCTCAGAGCTTCTCTTGCGCATCTGGCATGTATGTATATGGAGCACTTCAAGGTATCCAGCTCTGGGCCGAACCCTAGAGGATTCAACACAAGCAAAACCTACCTCTGGGCTCAGTCGATCCAGGAAGGAGGACTGGAGACACCCTCCCAAGCCCCAGAGGATTAACCCCACCTCACAGACTCAGAGCGGTGAGGGAATATCTCAAGGTCACACAGCTGGACAGCGGTGGAGTCAGAATTCCCACCCAGAGGCCCTGAAGATCTGCACCCTTAACCCGTGTGTCATTCAGCTTCCCAATTCCAAGTGTGACTCAACCCAGTATATCCTTGTATTTTATTTATGTGTTTCCTTTATTACATGAGTAATCCACTTTTATTGCAAAGGAACTCCTTTGCAAAGGAACTGGAAAACACAAAGGAAAAAAATAAAATCATCTACTTTCCCATTGCCTAGAGCAAAGCACTGTCAACACTTCAGTGTTTCCATGACTTTTTTTTCAAAGTGTATCATACCTTCCTTTTACAAGAATGCCTTCATGCTACCAGTGGTTTTATAATTTTTCTTCCTCTTACAATAAATCAGACACCTCTTTCTACATTAATAAACATTTGTCTACATTGGCTTTTTTAAAGATTTTTTTTAAGATTTATTTATTTATGATAGACACACAGAGAGAGAGAGGCAGAGACACAGGACGAGGGAGAAGCAGCTCCATGCCGGGAGCCTGACGTGGGACTTGATCCCGGGACTCCAGGATCGCACCCTGGGCCAAAGGCAGGCGCCAAACCGCTGAGCCACCCACCCCCCTACATTGGTTTTCTTAATTGTGAAATGTTGCATACAGAGATGTACTTAAAACCGGTGTACACTTTAAAATAATAATAAAAAGAAACTTCAGCCCCAAACAGTCAGAAGCTTGGGCTTTTCTGCCTCCTTGCTTCTTCTTCCTTTTTTTTTTTTTTTTAGACTTTATTTATTCATGAGAGACATAGGCAGAGGGAGAAGTGGGCTCCATGCAGGACTCGATCCCAGGACCCCAGGATCACGCCCTGAGCCAAAGGCAGACACTCAACCACTGAGCCACCCAGGCGTCCCTCTGCCTCCTTGTTTCTGAGCTGACTGCACCTGTATTCAGATTTCCAGAGTAGGGGTGCAGGGATGCACACTTCTGTGAGCTGGAACAGGTACCCTCAGCTGAGCCAGGCAGCAGGTCATGGATAGGGTCTCATCAGGCCGTGATCAAGACCGGTCAAGTGGCTGACAGGAATCTGGGCCTGGCTCACTGGGGATTCTGTTCCTAAAATAAGCAGTAGAGAAACCGGTAGGATCTTGGGGATGACAGCCCCGGTAGGGAAGTGCACACACCATTCCGGGGTCTCTTCTCACCACCACCCCGGGGATACCGTTGCCCCTCTGCTGGCTGGCTCCTCACTTCCTAGACTGTCCACCCCATGTTTGTAATGAGCCCATCCTCCAGGAGTTCTTGAGAAAGACCCCAAGGAGGTAATATTCTGAAATCTTGCATTCCATCTCATGGTTGACTGATGCTTGGCTGAGTAAGAATTCAAAGTTGGAGACTCTTGTCCTCATGCATCATGAAGCCACATCGTGAAGCCTGGCTGCCACAGTGTGCACAGGCAGGCTGAAGCCATTCAGAGTCTTGAGCCCTATTTTGTCACTAGAGTTCCGGAATGTCACCCTGGTAGTCCTCTTTGTGGGTCTAATTTCATCCACCGTGCCAGTACTCAGGGGGCCCTTTCCATGTGGGGAAACTCATATCCTTTATTTTTCAGAAATTGAATTTTTTTTTGGATGATTTCCTTCCTTCTGTTTTCTCACTTCTCATTCTGAAACCCCTTTTACTCATCATCCTGGACCTTCTAGGCTGGTCTTCTAACTTCCTTTTCTCTCCTATTTGTCATGGGATTTTGTTTTGGTTTAGTTTTTAGTTTTGGGGAGGGATTTTTTTGTTTTGGTTTGGTTGGGTTGTTTTTGTTTTTGCTTTACCCTCAACTTTTGCTTCCTGGCCTTCTGTTGAGGTTTTCAATTCTGCTATCCTATTTTTAAAATTGTATTTATTTACTTATTTATTTGAGAGAGAAAGAGAGCACGAACAGAAGAAAAGGGCAGAGGGAGAGGGAGAAGCAGGCTCTTCACTGACTGGGGAGCCCGATGTAGGGTTCAATCCCAAGACCCTGGGGTGATGCCCTGAGCTGAAGGCAGACGGTTAACATACTAAGCCACCGAGGCACCCCACTGCTATCCTATTTTTAATTTCCAAGGTGTTCTTTTTTTAAATTTTTATTTATTTATGATAGTCACAGAGAGAGAGAGAGGCAGAGACACAGGCAGAGGAAGAAGCAGGCTCCATGCACCAGGAGCCCGACGTGGGATTTGATCCCAGGTCTCCAGGATCGCGCCCTGGGACAAAGGCAGGCGCTAAACCGCTGTGCCACCCAGGGTCCCCTCCAAGGTGTTCTTATTTGTTTTCTAAATGTCCTTTTTTGGGGGCACCTGGGTGGCTCAGTCGGTTAAACATCTGCCTTCAGCTCAGGTCATGATCCCTGGGTCATGGGACTGAACCCCGAGTCCAGCTCCCTAATCATCAGGGAGTCTGCTTCTCCCCCTCTCTCTCTCTGCATCTCCCCCTGCATGTGCTCTCTCTCTCTCTCTCTCTCAAATAAATAAATAAAATCTTTTAAAAAATAGATACCTTCAAATAGTCCTCTTTATTTTAAATTTCTTTCACCCTCAGATCTACAAGCAGTTGATGCTGCCCAGTCCCAAGCTTTGGAGGAGGCTTTTGTATAAACGAGGCTTGGTCAGCTTTCCCCACTGTCGGGAGGGATCTGGCTGTCTGCAGTTGGGCAGGTCAGGTAATACTGGTCTTCCTGCTCTTCGGCTTCCAGGGGTTCTTTCCTTTCCTGTTCTCCTTGTCCTTGTGGATTTATGGGCTTCTGGAGGCAATGTGTGCTCTATTCATGTCTTAACCTGAAAATCTCCTCCGTATCTGTGATGACCACAGAGTTGTACAGATTTGCCGGATAACCCATTTAAAGAGTCTCCTCTAGTTGACTGTATGGCTTCTTTTCCTTTCTTTTTTCTTTTCTTTTCCTTTCTTTTCTGTCTGTCTGTCTGTCACAAGCAAGGCTGCCTTAGATGCTCTGAGTTTGGGCTTTGCTCATTCGATTCTCAGGACAAACTCACTGAAGTAGACTTGCTGATGTAATTCCACCTAGATCTTTCTCATGGGGCGGGGGGGGGGGGGGGGGAGGTCTGTGTGTCTGTCTCCTGGGCGCCTGGCAGGACACGAGACAGGAGCAGAGGGCAAGTGCGGGTGAAGTCAGGCCCTGGCCCGGCCTCACCCCAGCGCTCAGAGGCATCCCACTCCCCTTCTGTCTCGGACCACCTGTCACTCAAGCCTTGGAGCCTTCGACGGAGGATGGAGGGTAGCAGCCCCTGGCCGTGACAGCGCGGTCGTGAGGAATCAAACAAGCCAAGGTCTGAAACCCATCCAAGGCTTTGATCCAGTCAAGGGAGCTGATAGTAATCGGACGCTTCTGTGCGCCTGCCCGTCTGGTTCGGAGCATTCGGAGCACGCCTGTTGCTCCCTGCACCGCGCCTGGGCTGAGAAATCAAACAGAAACGACGTGGGGGCGTCCCAAGCCCCCGCACCCGCGAGGCACAACGACGTCTACACTGCGTCCCGCTGGGTCACCAAGGTCGCGGGCTAGCGGCCGCCGGGGCTCCGCAGGCGCCCGGGTCACTCCCGGCCCCGCCGCGCAGGCGCGCGAGCTCCCGGAGCCCGGGCGGAACCCGTCCCCGCGGAACCTTTCTCCCCGCGCCCGGGGGCGGCCCGCCCGGCGGGAAATGCGTGAGGGACCGCGCCCTGCGCCTCGGTCGCCCCGGTAACGCGCGGCCGGCAGCGGCCTCACCATGAGCCTGCGGGGCGCGCGGGCCGCGTGGGCTCGGGGCTGGGGCGCGGGCTGCCGCCGCGGCGCCTCGGACCTCCCGCGGCCCCCGCCGCGCGCCGTGGACGTGGCGGAGCTGCTGCGAGACGCCACGGTCGCGGAGGAAAGGCCGCGGGCGGCGGAGGCGCGGCGGCCGCCGGGCCAGTGCTCGGTGCTGCTCTTCCCGGGCCAGGGCAGCCAGCTGGTGGGCATGGGCCGGGGGCTGCTCCGCTTCCCGCGCGCCCGCGAGCTCTACGCCGCCGCCCGCAGCGTGCTGGGCTACGACCTGCTGGAGCTGAGCCTGCACGGGCCGCAGGAGGCCCTGGACCGCACCGCGCACTGCCAGCCCGCCGTCTTCGTGGCCTCGCTGGCCGCCGTGGAGAAGCTGCAGCACCTGCAGCCCGCGGTGAGGCCCGACGGCCCGCGGCCCGCGGGCGGGATGGGCGGGGCCCGGGGCTCCAGGTGCATCGCCTCGGGCGAGGCCTCGCGGTTCGCACTGAGCGGGGGTGGCGGGGAGGTGGGGATGCGGCGCTACCAAGCCTGCGTGTCGGGGGAGGGGCTGGGCAGCCCAGGGGTGGGCTCAGCTTTGATTTATATTATTTTTAGAGATTTCATTCATTCATGAGAGAGGGAGAAGCAGGCTCTCCGCGGGGAGCCCCTGCAGGACTCGATCCCAAGACCCCGGGATCACGCCCTGAGCCAAAGGCAGATGCTCCACAACTGAGCCACGCGGGTGCCCTGATTTGGCTTATTTTTTAAAGGTCATTCATTTTTATTTAATTTTTTTTAAGATTTTATTTATTTATTCATGACAGACACACAGAGAGAGACAGAGGCAGGGACACAGGCAGAGGGAGAAGCAAGCTCCATGCCGGGAGCCGGATGCGGGACTCCATCCCAGGTCCCCAGGATCATGCCCTGGGCCAAAGCAGCGCTAAACCTCTGAGCCACCCAGACTGCCCAAAAATTTTATATATATTTATTTGAGAGACACAGAGCAGGAGTGGCAGGGGGAGGAGGAGAGGAAGAAGCAGAAGCCCTGTCACCGGGCTCCATCTCAGGACCCAGAGATCATGACCTGAGCCAAAGGCAGACCCAACCGACTGAGCCTCCCGGGCGCCGCTGTGTGTCCTCTTCTAGCCAGAGCTCCAGGCCAGTGGCTTCTAGTTCCTTGAGCCTCTGAACACCCTGTCAGCTCTCAGGTGCAGAACCTGGGACCGAACACCCCACCCATCCCCTAAAGAACTTGGTCTCATGTCCCGCATCTGTCACCACAGGTTATTGAGAACTGTGTTGCTGCTGCCGGATTCAGTGTGGGAGAATTTGCAGCCCTAGTGTTTGCTGGAGCCATGGAATTTACTGAAGGTACACAGGAAGGGGTTTGGTTTTGTGCCAGGGTGTTCTCTTGCTGGGCTCACTGGGGACCAGGGACACTCAAAAATAATTCTTGGAGCCACTTGGGTGATAGAGAAGGGAGCACATGGATGAGAATGACATTGGAACCTGAAGACCAGACTTCACCTTGATTCCCTTTATTTTTTTTGTTCTTGTTTGTTTTGTTCAGTTTTTTTTTTTTTTTTTAATTCCCTTTAAAGCCTGATGGGTTCATTGGAGATTTTCTTTCTTTTTGTAATCTCCTGAACTCTGCTTGCCTGACTGTCTCCCACACTGTCCTGGGTGCCTCAGTCCACTCCCACACCACCAGTGCCTGTGACCCTATCGAAGGCCTGCAGATGGTCATGGAATGAAAAAGTAAATGAATGTTTGATCTTGAGCATATCAGTTTCGCTCAAGATGTTTGCTCCTTAGTGAAACCAGTTAAACTGTTTTGCTTATAGTTAAATATGGGGAAAGGATGTGAACAGACCTTTCTCTAAAGAAGATGTACAGATGGCCACCAGGCATGTGAAAAGATGTTCAATATCACTAATCCTTAGGGATGTGCAAATCAAAACCACACTGTGTGGCAGCCCCGGTGGCGCAGTGGTTTAGTGCTGCCTGCATCCCGGGGTGTGATCCTGGAGACCGGGATCGAGTCCCACGTCAGGCTCCCTGCATGGAGCCTGCTTCTCTCTCTGCCTCTCTCTCTCTCTCTCTCTCAATAAATAAATAAAAATCTTAAAACAAAACAAAACCACACTGAGGTACCACCTGATTCCCAATAGGATGGCTTCAGCTAAATATATAATGGGGCACCTGAGTGGCTCTGTCAGTTAAACATCTGCCTTCGGCTTTGGTCATGGTCCCAGGGTCTTGGGATCAAGTCCTGCATCACAGGGCTCCCTGCTCAGTGGGAGTCTCTCCTCCCTCTGCCATTCCCCCTGTTCAGGCTCTCTCTCTCTCTCTCTCTCAAATATTTTTAAAAATATATAATAGTAATAAAAAATTTTAAATTAGTAAGTGTTGGCAAGAATGTGAAAAAATAGGACCCTCAGACATGGCTGGCAAGAATGTAAAATGGTGCGGCCACTGTGGGAACCAGTTTAATGGTTCCACAAGAAGTTACACATAGAATTACCGTATGGCCCAGTGGTTCTGTCTGCAGGTATATACCTAAAAAATGAACACATGTTGACACAAAAAAAACCTGCACACAAAAGTTCATAACAACATTATTCAAAATAGCCCAAAGATGGAAACAATCCAAGTGTCCCTCATCAGATGAGTTGGTAAGCAAATTGCACTCTGTCCATGCAATGGAATATTCTTCAGCCATAATAAGGAATAAAGTGTGATACATGCTACAACATGGATGAGCCTCAAAAGCATGCTCAGTGAAAGAAGCAATCCCTTTTATATGAAATGTCCAGAATATGCAAATCCACAGAGACAATAGATTAGAGATTATGGGGGCAGAGGGCAGAGGAAAGGAGAAATGGGGAGTGGTTACTTCATGGATATGGGGTATTTTATGGAGGGATGGAAAGTTTTGAAACTAGAATGAGCTGGAGGCTGCACATTATGAATACAACAAGTACCACTGAGCCATAGACTTAAAACTCATTCTATTTTATGACTTTTACTTCAGGGTTTTGGAAAACAGCATTATAGCACTGGTAAGGAAACAACTAAAAAATGCTGCATATTCACACCTCCTAGTAAAACTTTTATATACATAGAGTTTTCTGTGCACATAATTTGCAGTTATAGCAGATGTATATCCTGTGTTTTTTCACTTGACATTTTGCATAGTTAACGCCTGCATGGGAAGACTTCACGTGCCCTCTCCACTTTTCCCCTGTGTTCTTTGCTACTTCCTACCTCAGGCTCTCAGTGGATTTGCTCCAAAGTTTGCTCCCTACCTGGGTGAGGGCCCCACAGTCCAGTACAACTGTATGGACATGCAGAGTGAAGGAAGATGTATTAGGAAGTGTGCAGGGTGTGCTCCTCAGACCTTCCCTGTGGTCCCAGGAAACCCTGAACTGGCCCCTTAACTTGTCCTCAGTCCACTCATCCCCTCCCCCAGGGAGAGGACCCAGGACCAGGATGACGGATGTCCAGTCATTACAGGCCATTCTTATGTCACAGTCACTGGAGCCACCTTCCCCGAGCACAGCCCAGGCTTTTCACCTGACGCTTGAGCTGCACTGAGCCAGGAGCTCTGCATTTCCGTTCATCCGCCTTGGCAGTGTCGGCTTCTACAGCTCCAAGTAGGGGCAGTAAAACTTGATTTATGAGAATCCTATGTTACTGAAACTGATTCCCAGTTTTTACAACAATCTAGGCAGATTAGATATTATCCTCATTTTATTAACTGAAAATTTGACCCGAAAGGTCATGACTTGCCCAAAACAGTATGGCTCAATGTCTGCTCCTTGGCACCCTGCTCCCTGCCCCAGGGTTTCTCAACTGCAGCACTTGACATTTTGGACCAGGTAGTAACTTGTTTTGGGTGGAGCTATGCATTGTGGGATGTGGAGCAGCATCCCTGACCTCTACCACCAGATGTCAGTAGCGAGCACCCCTCACCACACGTGCACATCAGAAGTGTCTCCAGACACTAAAGCACTGGGATTAAGAACCACCAGCCTCTATCAAGATGGCTTTAAGGCTGGGAGCTCCACGGTTTCGTGTGTAGAGCGCCAAGGACAGCGCCCCCTTTCTCAGGATGGTGGCGCCATCCCCATGTGCTAGGTGGAGATGCGAAGAACGGAAGAACTGTCACATTGTGGACTGGTGACAAACACCAGTGTCGGCGTCTCCAGCGTGCAGCGCAGAGCTTGTGCTTTGTCTTTCAGCTCCAGGCTTCCCTCCTTTGTTCCGTGCCCTGATTTTTCCAAATGCGCTTCTCTCTGGATAGGTCTGTATGCGGTGAAAATCCGAGCGGAGGCCATGCAGGCAGCCTCGGAAGCTGTCCCCAGCGGGATGCTGTCTGTCCTCGGCAAGCCCCAGTCCAAGTTCAGCTTCGCCTGTTTGGAAGCCCAGGAGCACTGCAAGACTTTGGGCATAGCGGACCCCGTGTGTGAGGTGGCCAACTACCTCTTTCCTGATTGCAGGGTGATCTCAGGACACCTGGAGGTTGGTGCCAATGGGAACAGCCTTTCGAGACAACCAGGGCGGTATGGAGGGTTGAATTGTCCCACCCACACTCAGGGGACGGGAGGGGGTGATGGGTGCTTTGCCAAGCCGTGATCTTTGGGAGGAAGTATTTGAGCAGGGGTGGGAGGGGTGGGGTGGCAGGAGGCCAGGATCCGGTCTCACTCCACGTTGCATAGACAAGGACCCTGGGCAAATCCCCTCGCCTTCTTGAAGGTAAAGGTATTGGGCCAGATGATCCCCAGGGCCTTCCTGTAGTAAATTCTGGGGTCCTCACAACCTCTGATCTGGTCGCCTCTTTAGCAAGAGGAGAAGCCATTCCTGCTAGGTTGTCCCACCCCACTGTGCCTTTTCTTAGGTGTCTGTTTTTACCCCTTTCCTTCTGTCCTTCCTTCCATTCACTGCTTCCCTAGATGTTTCTGAAGCAGCTCCTCTGTAACCAGCACTTGAGGGCACATGGTCTGATAAGCTGGGAACAGGGACCATGGGTTTGGGGGCACAGTAAGGGTTGGGCTGGCCGCCAGAAGGCCTGAAGACGCAGCACCAAGAGTGGTGCTTGGAGGTAAGTCCGCCAGGAAGAGGACATCCCCAGCGGAGAGGCAGTGAGCGGCCAATGGAAGAAGGTAGGTCTGTACCGAGGCCGCGGCCCTGGAGTGCCAAGCGGGTCCACGCAGGGTCTCACCTGAGGGGCTGCTGGTGCAGGGCCAGCGTCTGCACAGCTCATGTCACCTAGGCCTTGCAGCCAGCCTGTGCTCCCCAGAAGGGAGTCCTACCCACGTTTTACACACAAGGAAGCTGAGGAAGAGTGAGAGGCCAGTGCTTAGAGATGTGGAGGTGGCCTGGAGGCCTGGCCTGTCTCATTCTAGAACCTTCTGTCTCCACTCAGCTGCTCTCAGCCTATCATCCCCTGTGAGGCCTTGCCAGTATGCCAGGGGTCTGTGTGAATCTCCCCTGAACCAGTGAGTCTCTCCTGTGACAGTCCTGAGAAGATAGGAAGATCAGTGACAGTGGCCCCGTGTTGATCGTATTGCTGGTTGCTCGTTCCCATTAACAGCCTTGGAACAGCCCAGAAGTGAGTGGGGAGGGGCCCCAAACCAGGGCAGGCATCTCCCCACACAGTTCCCAGACAGGTACACAGGATGACGACTGCTGGGATTCCCAGGGAGGTTAGCCTTCTGGTGCAGTTGGAAGTGCCAAGGCAAAGAGCTCAGGTGAGGGCACGGCCTTCCCAGAGCAGGACAGTCCCTTTGCAACAGCTGATGTGACATAAACCCCTTGGCCTCTGCTAAACCAGAGCCTGGGCTGAGGGCCAGCCGCCCACACCCTGAGGCTGTTGGCTGGGCTCCTGTGGCCCCAGCCTGGGACGAAAACTGACTCTGAGATGCTGAAATGATGCTGGAAGTACCACCGAGTAGCCACCCATGCAGGTGCCGCTGACCAGACAGTCCAGTCATGGTGGGGAGGGTCTGAAAGGCCTGTGATAAGAGGGGCTCCTGGGTGCCCTTCAGTGAGATGGGGATGGAGGGAGGGTGGTGGTGACGTGAAGCGTCAGGACAGGCTGGACTCTGCTGCAGTGACAGTCGGCCCAGACCCCTCTGTGCTTCCCACAGGAGTGGGTCACACTGCCATCACACTTTGCTTCCCTGTGCTGAGCTCTGCTCCACTTCGCTTTCACCAGCACTTGGGCCACTGCAGCAGCCTGTGTGGGACGCCGATAGACTCATGGCTCAGGATGGTAAGACGTGGTGAGCCACGGGCTGCGTTGGTGATGCCCGGGTGGATCTGTCCACCTGCAGGGACGGGCCACAGAGATGGGCGACAGGTGCCATCTGACCAAAAGTAGGAATCCTTCCTACCCTTTGGGGACACAAATAGCTAACCTGTTACAGATTTTTTTATTTTATCACTTTTTAAAGATTTTATTTATTTATTCATGAGAGACACAGAGAGAGAGAGAGATGCAGAGACACATGCAGAGAGAGGAGCAGGCTCCCTGCGGGGACCCCAATGCGGGACTTGATCCCGGAACCCCAGGGTAAGGCCCTGAGCCAAAGGCAGACGCTCACCCACTGGTCCACCCAGGCGTCCCAGGTTACAGGTCTTTTAGTGTACGTGGCTGGGCTCGGCATATGAGGTCATTGCTGACCCTCACGTAGTGCCTGTGCGCCAGGCGGAGTTCTCCTTCATAGCCTGAGTTAACTCTTGTCCACCTTTTATAGATGAGGGAACCGAGGCCAAGAGGTGAGACAGGGAGACAGGCTCGTCCAAAGTCATGCAGCCGCTGGGACCTAAGCTCACCCTCCATCTTCCAGGGAACAGCAGGCTCAGCCTCTGCGTGGCTGTGGATGGTGGCGGGCCAGAGATGGGGCCAGAGACGGGCAGACAGACCATGTAGTGCAGGGGAAGCCCTCGGGCAGAGCTGGTGGAGGGCTGGCAGGGGGGCAGGCCTGGCTGTGTCCTGAGGCCGTATGGTCTCTGAAAATGTCTACTATTTTTAATATATTTGCAAATTATGTTATTTGCAAACAGCTCTGAGGTGGGGCCTGTTAGCTGGGAGGCCCTTTCTGGGCTGAGACGCCCTTCAGGGGAAGGGTTTTGGCTTCAGGGACAGAGCTCTTGACTTCTCGAGAAGTCAAGACGAGGGGGTTCTGATAGAAATGACGCCTGGAGTCTCCTGAGTTCTTATCTTGAGGGTTATGGAGCAATAAGAAAACGGGCCTATAATTGAAGACTAACACTAGGTAGCGTGTTCTCCTTTATCCGACCCTCTCACACCTCCTGCCTGACCGCGTCCCAGCAACCTCGTGAAGCAGCTGAAGTTGTGTCCACTTTGCGGATGACAAGAGTTCAGAGGTTGAGTGGTTTGCCCCAGGCTCCCGGGCTGCTGCATGAGGCGCTGGGGTGGACCAGGCTTCCCGGCCTCCATCTCTCTCTGGCCACCTGCCCAGCTGGGGGGTGGGAATGGTCATAGCCCCAGGGGAGGACTTAGGGGCCGCTGAGTACACAACTGATGTGTTCTGGAACAAAGAGGTGAAGTGAGCCAGTCCTCGCGGCTGTTTGCAGGATGAAATGGGCAGATGGGTCTTCTATCCACAGGACCAAGCTGGTGCCAGCGGTGGCCACCTCGCCATGTGGTGCCTCCCCTAAGATGTCCTTGGCTTAAACTTCTTTCTTCTTCTCCCAGGCGCTGCAGTTCCTCCAGAAGAATTCCTCTAAGTATCACTTCAGGCGCACCAAGATGCTGCCCGTCAGTGGTGGGTTCCATACGCGCCTCATGGAGCCAGCCCTGGAGCCCCTGACCCAAGTCCTAAAGTCGGTTGGTGTCAAGAAGCCTCTGGTTTCCGTCCACTCAAACATCGATGGGAAGAGATACATGCATCCGAAACACATCCAGAAGTTGCTGGTGCAGCAGGTGGTCTCCCCGGTGAAGTGGGAGCAGACGATGCATGCCATATACGAGAGGAAGAAGGGCGTCGAGTTCCCCAAGACTTTTGAAGTCGGACCTGGGAAGCAGCTGGGAGCCATCCTGAAGAGCTGCAACCTGCAGGCCTGGAAGTCCTACCAGAATGTGGAAGTGCTGGCGGATGACGATGGTGGGGCCTAGAGCAGGCCCCAGAGCAGGCCGAAGGAGTCTGCGGTGCCGGGGGAGGGGCGGGGGAGGGGCCCGGGCGCCAGGGGGTGCTGCTCGGCCTGGGCCGCTTGCTTCCTCTGCAGTGATTGGGAGGCTCTGTGTGCAAAGTGCTTTGACGGCCACTTGAAAGGCACTGAGAGGATTTCTTTTTTTTTTTTTCTGAGAGGATTTCTTTTACTGGACCAGGTCTGGCTCTCCCACCCGCCCCCGCCTCCCCCAGGCATGTTCCGAGGCTCAGGCAGCAGCCCTGCTGCCAGAAGTCTTGGTGAGGACCTGCTCTGCCTCCCCCAGCTCTGGGCTCAGGTGGCTGCTCTGTAAGGGGCTGAAAGCACCTGGCGGGCGGGCATGTTCCAGGGCCTGGGAAGGCTCAGCCCGACGCCTATCACGCCCTGGTGTGGCCACAAGGCAGGCCAGAGCCAGAGCAGCTCCTCGACTGCCCCGCTAGCCTGTGCACACCCACGGCCAGAATCTTAGCCCCATGGTCACTGAACGCAAAGGGCTTTAAGACACAATTGGCCTTGGCGGCCATTCTGTCCACCCCAACACTCAACAGGTGGGAGACCCAGTCCCACATTTGTTTATTTCCCAACAGTGTTGAGTGCCTGCTGTATGCCTGTGAGTGACCTCTACCCTCTGGTGGGGAAGAGGGTCCCGAGCAAGGCGGGAAGGGTTTGGGGAGGCTGGGCGCTCAGTCTCCCCACGCCCCTGGCATCCCCTCAGACGGTGATCACGGAGTGTCTCCCGTGTGCCCGGGACCTGCTGTGGCACAGGCTGCCCTCAGAGCCTCTCAGCCAGCTCCACACTGGGAGCAAAGCGCAGGTGCTCTGTGGATGCCGCTCCTGCCCTGATACTAAATACGAGTAATTCTAAGCTTCTCGGGGTTTTGTCATTAATCCGCAATCGTGGGAAAACCTCACAGTACAGAATCTCTGCATCTGTCCGTAAATGTGGCTGGGTTCCCCAGTCTGGGCTTCCATTCTCGCCGTGCTGCAGGCTGGATGGTATCACGGGGCCACCCTCAGCTCGAAGGAGCATGGTCCATGGTCCCATGTAAGGGAGCTGCAGAGGCAGTGGAGGGTGAGTTCCCGCGTGGCAGGCCTTGCTGCTTCTATGGGCACAGCCCTTTACCTCAGGGCCCAGGATGGCGCTCTCAGGCCCATCCCTACTCAAAGGCACAGCAATTGAGGGACATATGGTGCTGTCCTAAGGAAGGTTCCAGGAAGCTGGCCACATCTCTGCCTGCACTGCAGGGGCTGCCTAGTAGGGGGAACCCAGGGGTGCAGGAGCCCTGGGAGCCCGGGCCAAGGTGGATGGGGCCTCCTCCTGCCCCTGCAGACTGAGTCGGGATGAGTGACAGAGGCATAGGGTGCTGAGGGGAGTTATGGGGAGCCCAGGGTCTGGGGTGTGGGCCTTAAGGGTGGTGGTGGATCCTACATCCTGCTCCTTGGCAGGTCTGGGCTAGTTCCTGCCCCCTTGAGGAAAGTAGCCCACGCCATTGCTCCCACAGTGCTAGAGGCAGGAGTCCCACCTTCCACCACATTTGGGTCCCGTGCCAGTGGAGACCCTGGGCCAGTTTCTCTCCAGCAGCTCGTCTCCCTCAGTCCGCCTGGAATGGGGTGCTGCTTCCCTGCCTGGCAGAAACGGATCTCCCTGGGCACTTTCTTCCTAAGAGAACAGATCTTGCCTCTTCATTCCTAAAAATCTTGACTGGCCCAAGGGCCTTGATCAAAAGCCTCTGAAACCGCAAAGGCGATAGGGTCCCTTGTGCCCTGGCAGCCTTGTCGCCTCCTCTGGGAAGGCGCTTCGCTGTTTGCAGCAGGCTCCACCCCAGGGGATAGGGGCCGTGTCCAGGCACTGCCCCTGGAACCTGCTGCAAAGGAGCCACAGGAGATGGGGGCCTCGTGTGGAGGTGACCGCATCACCCCTGCCCCCTTCCTGGGAGGGATGGGCCTCCAGTCTTTCCTTTCTGGGGTTGGACAGTCAAGATTTCTGGTATCGCTGTTGCTTAAGCATCTGTCTGCAACTTGTGCAAGTTGCCACGTGGACCAGCCAGACTGGGTTTGACTGTGACCCCTCCCCGTGGGCCTCAGCGTCTTACTGCCCCACACGGCTGGACTGGCCAACGGTGACGGTCAGAGGATCCCACTGCCCCTCTGGCCAAGCCCCTTACTTCTCTGCTTTGAGCAGATGAGTGAAGTGGCTGCAGCTGGCACCTCCTGTGGGGGCACAGAAGCAGTGGGCAGCTCCTCACAGCCCCAGGGTTGGCATAATCTGGCAAGACAGGGAGTCACACCTCCGTCAAGCTCAGCCAGGGCTCTCACCCCAGGGCCTTTGTATGTGCCACTCCCACTAGCTGGGTGACCCCTTCCCTCATCTCCTCCACAGCAGCTTCTCTGGCCAGCCCTGGTCTGAGTCCCATCCACCCTAGCCCGTTTCTGTCCTGTTACCTCCAGAACACAGCCCACAGCTCTTCTGTGCTTTTTTCCCTCCCCCAAAAACAATGATTAGAGGGGCCAGGTCTTCACATCCCCAGAACTTGTGCCCAAGCCTAGCACAGTAGGGGCTCCCCTGACATCCATGGGTGGGAAGAATGCTGTAAACCCTAGAACACCTGGGGAGGGAGGTCCCCAAATTCCTGCAGGGAGAAGCCTCTGCATCAGCTGCACCAGGGGGCTCCATAAACAGCCTTCCCCTTCCCTCTTCTCACTGAACCCAAGCTCCTTGAGAAGCTGCAGGCACCACCGGCCACTTCTAACACCTACATGGTCAGGTGGGCAGTTCAGTCCCGAGAGCTTAGGAACAAGCTGGGGCTAGATAGTTAGGGAGGACTTCCGGAAGAGATGCCTCTGGATCTGGCCTTGCCACTCCCCGGCTTGCCCTGGGTGGTTTTGGGATGGCCTGACCTTGCCCCAAGGGCCGGGTAGTCAGGCCCCAAGCCGTGAGGGGCAGGACCTGGAGAGCTGTGGCACAGGAGCCTGGTGGTGGCTGGGAGTACGCGGGACCTGGCCAGCCTGGCTGGAGGGTGGCATGTAGCTGCACACGCCAGATGGGCTCTCATGGGCTCTGGGGCTAGCGGAGGGCAGGCCCCGAAGAGGCAGCTGCAGAGGACGTGGGCAGGGGGCTGGAGCAAGCCCAGCCCAGGGCTGGCATCTGAGACAGGGGAACTGTGGTGGGGCAGGGGGACAGTCGGAGCCCAAGTTCCAGAAAGAGGACCTGACTGGGTCTAGAAACAGCACTGGGCCCAGGTCTGGGGCAGGCTGGACCCTCACGGGGGTGCCCCTCAACTAGCCCCTTCTCCCTGCAGGCCGCACTGTCCAGCGGGGAGTGCTGGATGAGCAAACCTGGGGAGGGCAGGCAGCCCAGCTGTAAGAGACTGAAGGCCCAAAGGAAATAATCCCTAATGGTAGATTCAGGCACCAGGCACGATGAGAGAAGGCGAGAGAAGGCGTAAACCTGATTGTGTTGGGCCAAACTTCACGACAGCAGGTGCAGGAAAGAGCCTGCAGGTGTGTGATCACGCACAGGTGCTTGCACACGCCCGCCTTCTCTCCCCCTCCCCCTTGAGTCTCCCGCAAGGGGCCAGAGCCTGGCAGCAAACCCCAGAGAGAACCAGAGACCAGCTGGAAACAACATTTTATTGAGCTCTCCTCAGCCAACAAATCTATTCCAGCAGATTTTCTCTTCGCCCCAGGGCCTTCCCGACATGGGGGTGTGGCCAGCACTCCCCCCGCCGCCAGAGGAAGGCTCCAGGCTCCTTCCCTGCCGGGTGGTGGTGGCAGTAGCAGCACCCAGGCCACCTCAGGGGCTGAGGCCAGGAGAGCGGCCCAGCCAGGCCTTGGCGCGGGCAGTTAACCAGTAACGACCCCCGAGGTATAATGAATTCATTTCTCTTACAAAAAAGAAAGAAAAAACTAGTATGAAACCTCAGTAGTGTCCCAGCACTTGGAGTTTAAATATAAAAAAAGGGATCAGCAGAAAACAGTTAAAAAAGACAACAAAACCAGCAAGGCCACCACCAGGGTGGCGGTCGGGCGGGGGCGAGGCCAGCCCCGTCCCCAGCGGCGCCAGCTGGTGTCACTGGAGGAGGCGGAGGCCCCAGCCTAGTAGCAGCACCAGCAGCAGCAGCAGCGACAGCACCAGCCCACGCCCCGGGTTGGGGGACACCTGTGGGATGAAGGGCAGGAGAGGTGAGACCTCCAGCCAGGGCCGGGGGTGCTCAGGCCCCCCCACGCGTGCTCGGGGGCACGGGGTGAACCAGGGTGGCTGAGAGGGTGCTGGAGAGCGGGTCAGGGAGGCGGGGACACAGGAGTGTCTCCGGACAGCACAGCTCACAGGTGGGGACAGAACCCAGAAGCCAGAGCACAGGTGGGCCGGGGAGACGGCCCGGGAGGCAGCAGAGGAGGAGCCCACCCAGGCCGCCGTGGGCACCAGTGGGGGCTGAGCTGGGGTGAGGGACGGCCCCCGGTGCTGCTGGGACAGATGAGGAGGGTTGGGAAAGCGGCTCAGGAGGAGAGGCACCTGCCGGGCAGAGGAGCGAGGAGCCTCATGCGGGACTGGTGAAGGTGCTCCCGGGGGGGTGGGTGGGTGGGTGGGGAGCCGGAGCATGGGTGTGGGAGCAAACATGCCTGAGAACTGGAGCACAGGGTGGGGGGCAGCCCGGGAGGCTTGGCGGTTTAGCGCCGCCTTCAGCCCAGGGCATGATCCTGCAGGCCCGGGATGGAGTCCCGCATCGGGCTCCCCCGTGCCGAGCCTGCTTCTCCCTCTGCCCGTGTGTCTGCCTCTCTCTGTGTGTCTCTCTCATAAGTAAATAAAATCTTAAAAAAAGAAAAAAAGAACTGGAGCATGGAGCTGATAGGGGGTCTCCAAGCTGAAGACCGGGAGAAACGAGGGCAAGCAGGCACCACAAGACAACGGGGGGCGGGAGCGGTCTGTGGCACCTGAGGACATGCCATGCGGGGCAGCAGCTCCGTGGCTACAGGTGTCACTGCAGGCAGGCGGGTAAGTCAAGGTCACAGAGCTCACGGCTCATTTACCCTGTTCCGGAAGGTCAGGAAGCTCCAGATGCGGATGTTCTCCCTGAGGTTAGCAAGACCATCCAGGAAACTTCTAAGAACACCTCTCAGGCCTGTCTGGTTGTAGGTAAAAGCCAAGCTGTAAGACAAATGGGCAGGGAAGCAGGGCCATTACTGCAGGGAACAGGGGTGGAGATGGCCTTTATTTCAGGGGACCCCCGCGGGGAGAGGAGGGTGGCGTCCCCTCCCCGCCACGCCACTCTACCCCCTTCCCCGGGTGGCTCCACCAGAGGTTCTCTCTCCACGGGCCATTTCTGGTCCTAAATGCATCTGATTTCCTGTTTCCTTCCCCTACCCACCGGCCCACCGGGGGTTTTGGTCTTGGGTTCTGGAAAATGCTCCACTGCCCACCGGCCCAAGGACCTACCGGTCCTCCCTCCGGAAGATCTTTGCTGTGATGGAGGCCCAGGCACCCCAACAGAAGGCTGCCTCCCTGGGGACCAGGACACCACAGTCGCTCTGGCTTAGGGGGAGGGTTTCCACATCCCCACCTTGAGAACCCAGAGATGCTGGCAAATGGTGGAACTACGCAGTGTGCTCAGGACAGATGCCTCCCGGCAGGACACACAACTTCGCCGAGCTCACCACTTCCTACCAGCACTTTAAGTCAAGACCCTTTCGGAAAAGCACAGTCTTGGCTTGATGAAGAGGCAGAGAAAGGCACTGGGTTGTGCTTAGTCTGTGGCCCAGGGGCAGGGGCGGAGCAGGAGGTGGAGGGCTGGGGGGGCACCACCTGTACATGGCCATCCCGGGCAGCTCGCCAACACGGGGAAGCATCCATCTCACTTCCATCTCGTCCCCGATGAAGGCCAGCCGCATGGCCACATCGTCCGGGTTGTTGCTGTGGGGAGGGCACAGGGAATTAGGGGTGTGGCCGTGTGGTGACCCCCATAAACAGGCCCACCTGGCCCACCGGGCCCCGGGTTTGTGGGAGGCAAGGGGCGGCACAGAGCAAGGTGGGGGGCAGGGAACCTTCACATGCCCCTCCCCTGGCCCCCACTTTGCTCCAGAAAAGGCCAGCGAGGGCCCATCCCCAGGTGGGTTCCGTGTAGCGCAGGCCCCACTTGTGGGAGGGCAGAGACACGGTTAGCGCCTCCGCTCCTCCAAGGAAAACCCAAAGCTGGAGAATCCTGGGAGAGGACATCCACCAGGAGGCTTGCCAGGAAAGATGACAAAGGTGGGCGGCGGGGCTGGGGCTCTGAGCCCCCACCGGGTCACTGGGACTGGCTTTCCCCGGGGCTCGACCTGCCGACCTGCCCTCCTCCTAGTGGGGAGGGATTCCAGGACCTGTTCCCTGCTCCCCCATCCTGAAACCACCTGTCACCCCTCCAGTTCCCTCCTCTCACTGACCGGAATCCTGGATGGAAAGAAGGTACATGCCATCACACCTGATCTCCAAATCCAGCATCCTCCCCTCCCCTCCCCTCCCCTCTGGCCGGCTTCAGCCCTGCTCTCAGGGGTTTGCCCATATATTGCATCTGGGAATTTCCAGGCTCCCAGCTCAGCCCCAGCCGCCTGCCCAGTCTCCCTGGGGTTTCTGCTCTCCATCCCAGGGATGATGGAAGGTCGGGTGGGAGGCTGAGAAGGCCTGGCTGGCAATCAAGGTCGGGGTGGGGAGGGGTTGAGGTCCCACCTCTGTCCCAGGCAGCCCCAACCCCTAGGTTGGGGACCTAATGACTAAGAGAATCCTGAGGCCTAAAGCAGAAGGGAAGCACCTGGGCCCGGTCCTGGGAAGATCCCCTCTCCGCCGCCCCGACAGCCGGGCCAGGCGCTGTGTGCGGAGTGGCTTCCTCGGGCTACTTCTGATTTTCTAAAATTAGAACCATCTCATCAAGAGGCCTTGATGAGCTGATCACGGTCACCGAGGGGCAGGAGTCAGCTGGTCCTAAAGCCATGGGTTTGAGTCATTTTGGTGGCAGCGCCAAGGCCCATCCCGGGAATATGCTGGACGCCGAGGGCCTCTGTGGGCTGCTCCGAGGGGCCGCCCCGCCTGGGCACAGGCCTCCTGGACCACGCCTGGGAATTTCCGCCCTGGAGCCCTGCCCGGACAGCCCCAAAGGCTGCTCCCCTAAGCATACCCCCGAGCTCACTCACCAGAAATGGGGGTGGGTGGGGCCCACAGAGTGTTACTGGGACCTACCTGTTAGGGGAGGGCCCAGGGTCATAATACTCCATGAGATCTGTCATGCCCGGAACCTCCAGAACTTCCGGGCCATGCTCCTGTAGGAAGGTGCTCAGAAAGAGGTTCCTGGAGAGGGGTCCTGAGTGAGACATTTCTTCTCTGGGGAAGAAAGACACAGACTGAACCCTTGTTCATCGAAGCCAGGACTCTCCTGCTCACTCTCCCGCATGCCTTGCAGCCAGTGGTGGGTGTGTGACCCCCAGTACTGAGCCATGAGGTCTCAGAGCTCTGACGCAGGAGGAGGAAAGGGAGCAGCCTCGGCCAGGGCAGCTCTTCTCCCTCCTTGCTGCCTTCAACACAGGAGAGAGGGCTGGAGAGGCAGCAGCTACTTTATGACACCATGGTGGTGCTCAACATAAGGATAACCAACATGCTGGGTGCCTGGGTGGCTCAGGGGGTGATGCTGGAGGTCCCAGGATCAAGTCCCACACTGGGCTCCCCGCAGGGAGCCTGCTTCTCCCTCTGCCTGTGTCTCTGCCTCTTTCTCTGTGTCTCTCATGAATAAATAAAATTTTTCGCTTAAAAAAAAATAAAAATAAAAGAGGGCCAGCCTGGGTGGCTAGCGGTTTAGTACCACCTTCAGCCCAGGGCCTGCCTCAGGTTCCCTGCATGGAGCCTGCTTCTCCCTCTGCCTGTATCTCTTTAAAAAAAAAAAAAAAAAAAAAAGATTTTATTTATTTATGAGAGAGAGGCAGAGACACAGGCAGAGGCAGAAGCAGACTCCATGCAGAGAGCCCTATGTGGGACTCGATCCCAGGTCTCCAGGATCACGCCCTGGGCCGAAGGCGGATGCTCAACGGCTAAACCACCCAGGTGTCCCCCACTGAGCCACCCAGGTGTCCCTCTGCCTGTATCTCTACCTCTCTGTCTCTCTGTTTCTCATGAATAAATAAAATCTTTAAAAAAAGTAAACAACATGCCAAGGACAGAGGAGAGAGGGACAGAGCCTGCCTCTCTGATGGCATTCTTAAACACTTGCAAAAATACATGCCACAGCCAGCCTAATTGTGCAGGAAAAATAAAACCCAATTCATTCAAATCACCCTTCATTGAGTTTCCAGTTCCTTGTAGCCAGAGGCCCTCCCATTACGACCGTGGATTCCCACGTCCCCCCTTGGTATAGCCGGTGGGATCCCATGACCTCATTCACCACAATTCACCCCACATCGTAGGTCCAGAATATAATGGTGAAGAATGTGTTGGGATCCCTGGGTGGTGCAGCGGTTTGGCACCTGCCTTTGGCCCAGGGCGCGATCCTGGAGACCTGGGATCGAATCCCACGTCGGGCTCCTGGTGCATGGAGCCTGCTTCTCCCTCTGCCTGTGTCTCTGCCTCTCTCTCTCTCTCTGTGACTATCATAAATAAATAAAAATTTTAAAAAAAATGAAGAATGTGGAACTCAAGGACCCGAGTTCAAATATCAGCTCCGTCACTTCGTATCTGTGTGATGCTGAGGGATGAGACACCAACCCTTAGGGTCTTTGCACCTCAACCCCCCGTCTTACAATAATGTCCTGTTTTGTTTTTGTTTTTTTTTTTTATGATAGTCACACAGAGAGAGAGAGAGAGAGGCAGAGACACAGGCAGAGGGAGAAGCAGGCTCCATGCACCGGGAGCCCGACGTGGGATTCGATCCCGGGTCTCCAGGATCGCGCCGTGGGCCAAAGGCAGGCGCCAAACCGCTGCGCCACCCAGGGATCCCTGTCCTGGGTTTTAAGAGATTTTCTAAGTCTTCACATTAGCCTGCTGGTTGCGGAGAGAACCCTCTTGCTAGCTTGTTGGGTCCCTAACCTTCCAGGTAGGTATTTAATTAAGATGACACTGGGGGCTTGGAGAAGCTCATGATTAAGCCAAGAAGGGACAGAGCCACGTGTCCCCAGTCCCCAGCCCAGCATGGACGGTGTTCAGCCCTGAAGCAGATCAACAGTCGGCAGGACGTACACGGGCAGCCTCCGGGGGACCCCGAGTTTGGCAAGAGCACACACAACTTGCTTTCAGCATCAGGAGTGGGGACGGGAGGCCCAGGGCAGGGCGCAGGGGGGCTCGTGGGCGCGCATCCCCCAGGTGTCTCAGGGCGAGTCTAGACAGGTTACTCTCAACACGCGGTCAAAGATGGACACGCTGTGATGTCCTGGGGGGCGCAGACAGGTATTTGAGGGTCTGGGCTCTCTGGCCTTGGGGAAAGGAAACCACAGAAGAACAGCGTTGTTCTAGAGATTGAGTGCCCAGAATGTGTGTCAAGGGGGCTGTTCGGTTTCCTAAGGGAAAGCCAGGAGAGCCTCCGGTCTGTTCCAGGTGAGAGCCCAGCTTGAAAGGCAGCTCCAGCGGGAACGAAGCCTGGAGAAATCAGACGTGTAAACACAGGCACGACCGCCACAAAGGGCCCGTGGCCTGACATATGCCACCTGCACCTGCCAGGGCAGTACCTTCCCCTGCGGGCTGACAGGAGCGGTCGGGTCCTGGGTGGGGGCTGGGGGGCGGGTGCTGCCACCTGCTGACGGCACCTGCAGGCAAGGTGTGAGGGCACACAGGCCTGGGACCCAGCCCCCCCACCCCCCGCCCCCGCCACCCTCCGCCATCAGGCCAGCAGGCGCCCGATGGGGAGGACCAGGTGCTATTTCTAAGAACCCAAAAATACTGCTAGCAGCTCAACAGCAGCTCAGGGACTGCTGAGTGCCCACTCCTGGTACACCTGTTCCAGGGAACACCAGGCAGCAGGCACAAGCTATGAGGTGTGGGGACACCTGGCTGGCTCGGTCGGTGGAACACGAGACTCAATCTCGGGGTCGTGAGTTCAAGCCCTGCGGTGGGCATTGAGCTTCATTTAAAAAACAACAAAAAAAAAAAGGAAAAAAAAAAGCTATGAGGTGACTCTAGTTCCCTCTACAATGTAAAGCTCTTCAACCAGACTTTTTAAAAAAACTAGATCACAAAACTAGTCCGGTTGGAAGGCCCTCTGAGCCAGAGACAGCGAGTCTTGCTGAAAGTGGTGGACCCAGTCCCAGGGAGCCTCCTCCAGCCACACCCTGGCGCCGACCCCAGATTCAGCCAGCAGCCGGACTCCAGGGCTGCGTGCTTAAAAAAAACAGAGAAACAGGGTGCCTGGGTGGCTCCATCGGTTAAACATCTGCCTTCAGCTCAGGGTCCTGGGATCAAGTCCCGCATCGGGCTCCCTGCTCAGTGGATAGTCTGCTTCTCCCTCTGCCTGCTGCTCCCTCTGCTTGTGTACTTTCTCTGTGTCAAATAAATAAAATTAAATTTAAAAAAGAGAGAAAGGAGAACATTGGGGGGTGGGGGGCAGCAGCACAAAAGGCAACTGACTCGTTAGATGGAATCTCAACAACGTAGAGGAAACATTTCAGAATAAAAGATGGGGAGCATTGGGATATCTGGGGGGCTCAGCGGTTGAGCGTCTGCCTTCGGCCCAGGGCATAATCCAGGGATCTAAGATCGAGGTCTACATTGGGCTCCTGCATGGACCTGCTTCTCCCTCTGCCTGTGTCTCTCCACTCTCCACCCCCTTGTCTCTCATGAATAAATAAAATCTTAAAAAAAAAAAAAAAAAAAGATGGGGAACATTGAGGCCACCGAAGAAAACGTTATCATTCCAGTGACACAGGAGAGGGAAGATTTCTAGCAAACATGAAATGAACCTCTATGCAGAACCACCTCTTGGAACCACCAAGAGGTTCAAGGTTGCTGGACACCAGATCAACATATGAAAATCAATACCCACAAGGCAACCAGAAAATACAGCAGCAGATAGATACCTATTTACAGACACATAAGGCCTTTAGGAAGGAAACGTGATTTAAAAAAAAAGAAAGAAAAGAAAAAAAGAGTGGGGGGGGAGCTTAAAACTTTCATGGAGAGGGAGAAGGACGCCTGGGTGGCTCAGTGGTTGAGCATCTGCCTTCGGCCCACGGTGTGATCTTGGAGACCCGGGATCGAGTCCCACAACGGGCTCCCTGCGAGGAGCCTGCTTCTCCCTCTGCCTGTGTCTCTGCCTCTTTCTCTCTGTCTCTCATGAATAAATAAAATCTTAAAAAAAAAAAAAAAAAAAAACTTTCACGGAGAAAAACGAGGAACTCCACTGAAGGGCATAAAGAACCCAGATACCTGGAACCAGCTTTCACGGACGAGATATTTTAATGCTGCAAGGTTGTGAGCACTCTGCCTGTGTAAGGATTGTGACCCGAGGAGCCTCTAGCTGCTGCCAGGCCCCAGGGAGCTTGGTGTCCATGCAAATGATAATTTCCCAGGAAAAGCAGTCCCAGCCCTCATTTGCATGGGCCCCCAGCCCCCCTTCCCCTCCTCACCACACCCCAGCAAGGGGCTGCTCTCTTCCCAGAGGCTCCTGTGCACTCCCACGGAAACCCCTGCCTCACCGCAGCCAAGGGGCCACAGTGGGACTTCGATGGGCATATGGCCTCTGAGCCTCACTTTGACCCACTGTCCCCACATTCCTCAACCTCCAGCAGACACTCCCAGAATCCCTGGGCACCAAGTGGGAATGCGGCCCATGAGCCCTACAGGGGCATGCGCCTGACCAGGGACAGTGACCACTGGGCAGCCTGGCCAGGGGGAGGTTGAGGCCTGTGTCTGATTAGCTCCGGGGTTGGGTGAGAGCTGGGGTGGTGCCTCCCCTGCAGACAGGTGGCAGAGTCTTGGGTCACCTAACTCAACCACTCACTGCAGTACAGTGTGATCTTAGGCAAGGGCTTCAGTTTCCTTATCTGTTAAATGGGGGATAATGATCCCACACTAACAGGGTTCCTTTTCCAGGCAAGAACTGGCACAAACTGCCCGTTAGAACCCCAGCTGATGTGTGAGCACCTACCTGTCACGGCCCGACTCCAGCCCTGTGTAAGGATTCTCATTAAATGCTCACCAACCAGGCCTAGGGGATCTAGATCTGAGCAGCAGGAATCAAGAGTGTGGCCAGGGCCCTGGGCGCAAGGTCCCTGCAGCAGTCCCACCACACTTGGGGACTCCAGCGCTGGTCACTTCCTTTTTTTTTTTTAATTTTTTTAAATTTTTATTTATTTATGATAGTCACAGAGAGAGAGAGAGAGAGAAAGAGGCAGAGACACAAGCAGGCTCCATGCACCGGGAGCCTGACATGGGACCCAATCCCGGGTCTCCAGGATCTCGCCCTGGGCCAAAGGCAGGTGCCAAACCGCTGCGCCACCCAGGGATCCCACGCTGGTCACTTCCTGTCCACTCTGCTGTCTAGCTGCCCGGCTGTCCTCCAGTCTCTACTGGGCCCTCTCCTAGCTGATCTGCCCCCAGCAGCCTCAGATCCGACCCAGCCACTGCTCCACTCAGCTCCCCCGGCCCGTTGGGGGTTGTGCACACTGCTGTCAGGGCCCTCTTCTGCCCCTGGCCACGTCACCAACCCCAACCCTGCCAATCCAATCTCAGGCCCTGCTCCCGCCCCACTAAAGACCACGCGCTTCTGTGAACGGTGCACGCTGACACATCAGGCCTCCCCCAGTGATTGCAGGAGCAGGGCCCGCAGGCTGGCAATCCTGACTCCTTTGACCGCTCATTCCTACTGGTCCCCAAAGAACTCAGCCCTGGCATCGCCTTCCTAGATGCTCCAAGGAGGCTGGGGGGCTTGGGGGGCCCATGCAGCCCCTGCCTCTGCTCCCTTCTATCTCTAACCACCCACAACGGGGGCTGCTGATTCTTCATCTGTGGTGTGGACCCCGCGCCTCGTTCCTTCCCTCCTAAATGAAGATACTAGTAATGCGTGTCTCCCAGGGCTGTTATGAGGACAAAAGGATGGAATCTGTGTTAATGCCCCAACACAGGGATCCCTGGGTGGCGCAGCGGTTTGGCTCCTGCCTTTGGCCCAGGGCGCGATCCTGGAGACCCGGGATCGAATCCCACGTCGGGCTCCCGGTGCATGGAGCCTGCTTCTCCCTCTGCCTATGTCTCTGCCTCTCTCTCTCACTGTGTGCCTATCATAAATAAATAAATAAATAAATAAATAAATAAATAAATAAATAAATAAATAAATAAATAAAAATGCCCCGACACAACACCACAAACCAGGAGCTGCCATTGTTATTAATCTTTGGTTCCCAGCCCGTGGCTCAGAGCACGTTTGTCAAACAACCAATCACAGCCCAGTACTGAGGAAGCTGCAGGCCCAGGAGCCTGGACTGCTTTTAAGAATCTACTAAAAAAAAAAAAAATCTATTTTTTTTTCCAGCAGATTTGCAAACAAGTAGTTTCAAACCGTTCCTGGGTGAAAAGAAGGCACACCTAGACACGCAGACCCAACCCAGGCTGCAGCCCACACGCTCACCCTCCTACACACTCCCCAGAAAAAGCCACTAGGAACCCTCTTTTGCTCGCAGAGCTTGGATGCCAATGTCACCTGTGGGCAGAAGGTACCGCCCTCACGGCCACAGAGACACCTGTGGGGCCCAGGAGATGGAGAGAGGGCAGTCTCCCCACCCGCCCAGGTGTGGTTTCACAGGATGTGTGACCTCTCCCACACACACTGGCACGGGGACGGCTGCCGTCCCTAGAGGATGCACCCGTAATCTCCCCCAGCACCCCCAGGCCAGCCTTGCAGCCAAGCAGGGACAGGTGGTGACCCCTCTGGGGCCCCATCAATACCACCCGGTCACTGGAATCCTGGGTGCCAGGCCAGTGGCTGCTGGGTGGATCCAGCTGAGACCTGGTCACCAGTTTTTTCCATCGGGGCTTCCCACCCACAAGTGACCCCCATCACCAGCCCTGCTGCTGCCCAGGACGGGGGTGGTGCCCTGGCTTACAGAGCACCCGAGGCTCATAGCATCAGGGGAGCTCAAGCAGAAAAGCCCAGACCTCAGCAAGACAGGCCTGGGTTCCAGTCCCAGCTCTGCCCCTGCTGGATGACTGGGACCTGTCACCTAATTCTGAGCCTAGCTCAGAGAGGGCTCTCCTGCCTGGAAATAGCTCAGCCTCTCAGAGGTAAGACGATTAAGAGAAACAGGTGCTGCCCACTTCCTGCCACGGAACAGGGGCTCCAGAGGACTAAGGAATCCACAAACCCAGAGGGGGTGTGTGTGGGAGATTTCTACCTAGTAAAGCCACAGCACACCGACCCTCTGATTTCTAGGATGTATCCTGCACGTACCCGTGTGGACCTGACAAACTCCAGAAACTGTAGCGGGGAATCTGCAAGTGCTGCTGTGCCAGGACCTGGAAGGCACATGGCTAAACGCAGCAGGGGCGGCTTGTGACCCTGTAGACACACGTGTGTATAAAATAAAGACCCCAGGGACGCCTGGGAGGCTCAGCAGTTGATCATCTGCCTTGGGCTCAGGTCCTGATCCTGGTCTCCCAGGATCAGGCTCCCTGCAGGGAGCCTGCTTCTCCCTCTGCCTGTGTCTCTGCCTCTCTCTGTGTCTTTCATGAATAAATAAAATCTTTAAAAAAAGGCCACAAACAGACAAAATGCTTCCATCTGCATAGATCATCTGCAGAAGAGGCAAGGAGATTAATAAAGACAGGTAGGGGTCTCTCTAGGACAGACGTGGGAAGGGGGCTGAATTTCTTGTGTTCTACTACAGTGCATGTGCTGGGATGGCTGGTTCAAAAAATAAAGCAAAAATCACTGTTTTGAAGCAATAGCTTGAATTTTCCTTTAGTGGAAAGGTTTGTCTTAAAAGTCTATTTCAGAATGGAGCCTCCACCCCAGCCTCCCCACCTGGCGGGTAAGCCCCGCCCCCAGCTCCCCTCCACTCACAGCCCCCTCCTGCCTCCACCCTTAGGAATCTGCAGATGCCCCAAATCCAGCTCCTTTGCAGTGGGCAAGACTCGCTTCCCCAGTTATGGAAAAGCGATTGGGGAAAAGACAGGGCGCGAGAAAAGGGAGGGAGAGAGAAGGAGAAAAAAAAGTGTTTCAGGTAAAAAGAAAGTTGGAAATAGCCATCCATGGGGAGGGGTGGGCTTGGCCTCTGCGGCCTCGGTCTCCTTTGTCCCCTCTGTCGCTGACCACGTCCTTATTTGCATCTACTGAGTCCAGCCTCCTCCAGAAGGAAGGGGTGTCTGCCCCACTTCACAGGCGGGGACCCAGGAGGCTTGAGGATGGAAATTCAGAGCCCCTTGGCCATGCAATCAAATCCCACCCCCTACCCCCACCCTGGGGCTCCAAAAATACAGCGACCTAGCAGTGCAGGCTGCCCGGAGAATCAAAAGGAAGGCCACCTTGACAATCACACACTAAAGTCTTGCTCTGAGGCCTGAAATCTCAGTTTCCATTGAATTCGATGGTGATGGAACGAACAAGGGAGGGGGCCCTGTATGTAGGGCTCGGCCAGCGCCGATGATGTCATGATTCTTGTCAGCAGCGTGACTAGATGATGCCTTCTGAGCCTCCACCACAGAGGCCCATTCAGGTCAAAGTTTGGCGGGAGTCGCTGAGGCTTGATTCAGCGGCAGGTCCCCGGGGAGGCCCCCCTCTGGGCCTGGCTCAGGGTGCTCAGGTAGGTTAGTGGAAATGATGCAAAACCAGCGCCCCCTCCACCGCCCCCCCCAAAATCCACATTAGGACAGGCAGGTCACCGCAAAAACGGAAAGAGGTGGGTCTGTAACAACGGGTAAAGAAGTCATGGTGAGGTGAGCTGCTGCGAGGCCCGCAGTGATGCGACGTATGCAAATGTCCAGGTCTCACCGCCTCTGTTCACTACCTGCCTGCGGAGGTGGAAGCTGTGCCAGGGGGTACTCAGCCGCTGGGACACCCGGTTCCTGGTCCAGCCTGGCCGTTTGGCCTTGGAAAGGTTCCTTAGCCCCTCTGGACCCCTAGTTCCATGTCTGCAAAACTACCACTGGGTAGATTTTATTTCTGTCCTTTCCTACCCAAGTATCTATAAAGATCCTCCAAACTGGAAAAAGCAGAACAGATTAATAATTTTCTGGATGGGGGCACCTGGATGGCTCAGTCGGGTAAGCATCTGCCTTAAGCTCAGGTCATGATCCTGGGGTCCTGGGACCAAGCCCCACATCGGAGACCTGGGCTCCCTGTTCAGTGGGGAGCCTGCTTCTCCCTCTCCCTCTCCCTCTTCCTCTTCCCGACTTGTGCTCTCTCCCTTGCTCTATCTGAAATAAATCAATACATTAAAAAAAAATTCTCTGGATGACTGATTTTGAAATTGGCTTCACACCAGTTTGCTGTGGCCTGAATGTCTGTGTCCACTCCCAAATTCGTAATGCCCAGGGTGATGGTATCAGGAGGTGGGGCCTGAAAGAGGCAATAAGATGCTGTCGGCTCCACTAATGGGCTTAGTGCTCTTCTAAGAGACACCCAGGAGGGCTCCCATCCCGTCCCCGGTCCCCCACTCAAGGATACAGGAGGTCAGTGGCACCCTGACCTTGGATTTCCAGCATCCAGAACAGTGAGAAATACATTTGTACTTTATAAGCCACCCAGTCTGTGGTGTTTTGTTATCATACACAGTTCGACGGCAGAGTGAATGGAACCCACGCTGGGGGAGGAGGAGCAAGGAAAACCCAGGGGGATCCCAAAGTCCTTGTTGACACCGAAAAGGGGATCCAAGGGGACCCCTATGCTCTTCTATCCCCATCAGGAAGGACAGGGTGCCAAAATACTATGTAGGCCTGCAGTTTTTAAGTTTAAGAAGCATGAATATTAAAAGAAGTTTTTGGGGCACCAGGCTGGCTCCATCAGCACAGCGTATGACTCTCAATCCCAGGGTTGTGAGTTCAAG
Source organism: Vulpes vulpes (assembly GCF_048418805.1). NCBI lineage: Eukaryota > Metazoa > Chordata > Mammalia > Carnivora > Canidae > Vulpes > Vulpes vulpes. Next base: position 52,721,152 of record NC_132795.1, read on the forward strand.
CCCCACGTTGGGCATAGAGATTACTTTAAAAAAATATTTAAAGAGGGGATCCCTGGGTGGCGCAGCGGTTTGGCGCCTGCCTCTGGCCCAGGGCGCGATCCTGGAGACCCGGGATCGAGTCCCACATCGGGCTCCCGGTGCATGGAGCCTGCTTCTCCCTCCGCCTGTGTCTCTGCCTCTCTCTCTCTCTCTCTATCATAAATAAATAAATAAATTTTAAAAAAAAAATAAAAAAAAAAAAGAAGCTTTACTGTGGTAAGGTGCTTCACATTTAAAAAAAAATATTTAAAGAAAAAAAATCCATAAATGAATAAATAAAAATAAGTTCTTGAGAAGTATTTAAAATAAGTAAAAGATTGTGCCCCCTCCTCGCTGGGACAAGGTCCTCAGCCCCCCACCAGACTCTCCCTGTCCCTCCTGAGCCCTCAAGCCTGACACTTTGGCCCTCGTCTCCTTCCCCCAGGCTGGTACAGGGGGCCTGCTACTTCCTTCAGGCCTGGCCCAGAGCCCACCTCCTCCCCGCCCTCCCCAAGACAGAATTAATTGTTCCTCCTCCGTGTTGTCCCAGCACCTTTGGTAAACAGACCTGGATTGGGCACTTGGCCCATCTGACTCTCACGAAATGTTTACCTGTCTGTCTGCCCCACAGAACAGGGGCCTAGTGATCGGGAACAGTGAGGGGGCAGGAGGGGCAGGTGATATACTGCGAAACAGAACAAGGGAGCTGGGCTCACAGAGACAGGAGACCCCGGACTCAACACACCCTCGCCCTTCAAGAGCCCAGCAGGAAGTGCTGCTGTGAGGAGGAGGCCGCAGAGGCTGCGCGTATGGTACGCAGTGGTGCCCACTAATGGCAAACTATTACGAGTCTGGAGCTCAGAAGAGGCGCATACCATGCTGACCACCTCACAGAGCAGGGATCTTCCTGATGCGTCATCGTCCATACATGGGCAACACTGCAGATCTGTGCTCACCTTGATCTGGCTTCTCCTGAGCTCCAAGCCACAGACACACAAATGCTAACTTCTTAGGGGCAGGGGGAGGGGCAAAAACTCTCAATTCTCCCTCTCCATATCCCAGTGATGCTCCCCAAGGAGCCAGGGGGGCTGCTCTGGGCTCTAGAGCCCGTGCTTCCTCTCAGTCTGGGTGACAGGCCATCTTCGCCCACCTCCAGAAAAACAGGTTTACCCATGCAGTGCCCGGCAAGGCCCAGCGGGTGTTTTGTATTGTCACATCCTAATATTGACACTAGGAAAATCAGCTGTCCTCTCCAAGCCCGCCTCAGGGCGCTGACCACCAGCCCTGGCCTCTCTGCTGCCGGCCTCAATGCCAACGAGGAACTGGGGGGCCGTGGCCTCATTTGCTTACATTCTGTATTTCTCCCAGGGCCTGGCCCCGGCCAACCAGCAGCAGGACAAAGAGACCAGGGAGCGGCTCCACATGTCCACTCTGGACCCACTGCAGGCTTCCTGGTGGCTGCCAACAACAAAACCCGAGCGTGCCGGCAACTTCCTTGAAACCTCTTGGAATTGTTCTGAGCCGAGAGAAAAAAACAGCCGGACTCTCGTGGGATCCACTATGTTCGAGGCAGGGGAAGCAAGAAACCATTAATTGTCTACAAACTTAATAGGTTCACTAAAAACAGGATGCTTTCCAGGGAGAGGGGAAAATACCTCCGAGGTCAGCGTGGAGACCCAACCAGCGGATGGAGCCATCCTCCGAGCACCCCCTTCCACATCCTAGCCCATCAGGAGAGGAAAAGAACGGGCTAATGCTGCTCTCTTGGTTTCTCTGCAGCTCAGCAAATCCAGCTTTTATACCTGCCAACTGCCTTGTGAAACTTGGGGTACGTAACAGGCATGCAACCCTCCGTCCAGCCTCTTCCCAGTGGGCCCAGGCTGTGCCACCTGCTGGGGATACTCCGCTGAGTGTGACATTTGGTCCTATGGTCCTCATGGAGCTGCAGGCGAGCGTCATGCTAAGTGAGCACAAATGGGTAATTTCAATCTGTCTCCAGTGTCCTGAAACAGTACAATGAGTTCCTTGCAGAGGAAGGGCTGCACCTTTATAGAGGAGGTAGTCAGGGAAGACTTCTCAGAGGAGGCAAGCAAGCCAACGGAGCCAGGGAAGGATGACACCCGCAGGGATGGTGCTAAGTGCATCACTCCATTTGTTTTAGGCCTCACGGGATCCCTGGGGCTTGGAGAAACACCCTTGCTGACACAGTTCCCACCCTACCACCACCACCACCCCCAAATCGCCTGGCAACCATCTTAGAAGGTTGATTAAATAGGATTCCCCTTGGGGGGGGGGGGGACACATTCTGAGGCACTGACTGAACAGCCACATCCTGGAAGCCAGTCTCCCCAGGTGCTTTAGACACTTCAAACCAAAAACAAGCATAAAGAAATTTGTAGAGCATTGACGCGGGTAAGAGCCCTACCCCACAGCTAAAGCCGGCAGTGACAGCCCTGTGACCTTGAGGTTCAAATGGTGGGAAATCCCCAAATCCTGGAGCGGGAAGGGAAGGGTGGAGGAGAGGCCAAGCTGTGGGCAAGGGCAGCACCAACAACCAGCGCTGAGGCTGGAGTCCCCACCCAGCCACCGCCTGAGACAGACCACTTAGGGAACTAGTGCAAAAACCACACCAATCAACTCCTGAAAGGTGCCACTGCCAAGACGTTACCCCAAAAACATGCCCAAGAGAAGCAGACACAAGACACATTTGTGCCGAGGGAAGCCACTGAAGAGCCACCAACACCAAGTGGGCGTTCACAGCTGGTGGGGACCTCACGGACCCATTCTAAGGAATGAGCAAACTGAGGCCCAGAGGCGGGAGCAGCCCCTGTAGGACAACACAGCTGGACAGTGGCTGGGTGGAGAGCTTTGGCCGGGCTCCCAGAAAACAGCTCTGGGCTTTTGGTTTGACGGCGTTTAGGCGGCCTCCTCCTGGAGGCGAGTCTCACTTTGACCACCTGTGAAACGAAGCCTCCAGTGTCTGGAGAGCGGCCAGGATACGGCTCACAACCCTCCCTTCCTGGGGAGCCGGGGCGAAGCCCACAGTGGGCGCGGGGCGGGGGTGATGTGCAGCGGCGCCCCCCGGGGCGGCTCATTCCAGCGAAAATTGCGGTAACGACTAACGGCAGACGCGGCGGTTTGGCGCCCGGCGGCCGGGCGGGTTCGGGGGGCGCGGGGCTCGGCGGCGGGCGCCCTCGGGGTCACGCGGTGGGACGCGCCCGCGGCCGCTGCAGCGGGGTTGCAGGGCGCGGCGGGGCGCACCTGCGCGGGGCCGGGCAGGTGCGGGCGGGGGCCGGGGCAGGTGCGGGCGGCGGCCGGGGCAGGTGCGGGCGGCGGCCGGGGCAGGTGCGGGCGGGGGCCGGGGCAGGTGCGGGCGGCGGCCGCGCCCGGCTCCGCGCGCAGTTCCTGTTCCGGGCGCCCCCGCCGCCCGCGCCCACGCCCACGCCCGCGCCTCTCCCGGCCCTTCGCAGGTGCGCGGCCACTCGGGGCGCCCCGGGGCCGGGGGGGGGGGGGGGGCGGCGGCGCCCGACGCCATCTTCCGGGTTTCGGCGGGGGGACCCCCTCCCCCGAGGGGGTGGGAGCCGGAGCCGCTGGCGGCGCGGGGGGGCGCCCATTGCGCCGCTGCGGGGACGGAGGGCCCGGGGGCGCCGCGGCCGGGACCATCGCAGGGACGGGGGGCGTCTCGGAGCCGGGGGTCCCGAGAGTGACACACCAACAGCGGCCCGGGACGGAACCCCTGGGCACAGGTCCCTAAGCTGCCCGCCGCTCGCCACCCTGGCGCCCATCTACCGGGCTGGGCGCGGGGTGCAGGGGCGCGGGGCGCGGGGGCGCGGGGCGCAGGGCAGCGGGGGCGGCGGCGGCGGGGCCTGGACTCACCGCGGGTCCGGGGCGCTGGAGCCGGGACGCGGACTGTGCGGCCGCCGCCGGCGCGCGAGCTTATAAACCGCCGGCCGCGCTCGGGCCCGCCCCCGGCCGCCTCCCCGCCCCCAGCCCCGATCCCCGATCCCCGGCCCGGGCTCGCCGCCGCCGCGCTGCGCTCCGTGGCCCGTCCGGCGGGGGCGCAGTCCCCGGCGCCGCGGAGGACTCGTGGGCGAGGCCTCCCGCGGGTTCGCGGTGTAGGACCCAGGATCTCTAGGCGGGTGGTCCCATCCGCCGTCCAAGCGGGTCCTGACCGCCCCGGGCTTTGGTCCAGGCCCGTTTCACCAGTGTGGGAACGGGGCGTCGGAGAGGACCCAGCGACAGCGGCAGGGGGATGGGGATCCCCCCCGCCCCGTCATGCTCTCCGTGCCAGCAGTTTCGGGAGTTAGGTTTTGTTTTGTTTTTCTCAATTTTCTTTATTGTGGTGAAATACACACGACACGGTTTACCGTATTAACCAGTTTTTAAACATCTTTTTTTTTTAAATTATTTATTTATGATAGTCATACAGAGAGAGAGAGAGGCAGAGGCACAGGCAGGGGGAGAAGCAGGCTCCGTGCACCGGGAGCCCGACGTGGGATTCGATCCCGGGTCTCCAGGATCGCGCCCTGGGCCAAAGGCAGGCGCCAAACCGCTGCGCCACCCAGGGATCCCATTAACCAGTTTTAAGTGTACCGCTCAGTGGTATTAAGCGCCTGCATAATGTGCAATGGTCGCCACCTCCCATCTCTTTAATTCCATCTTGTGAAAACAAACTCTATAAAAACTCCCCATTCCTGGGGCGACCGGCTGGCTTAGTGGGTGGAGCCTACGACTCGGGACTCTCGCTGTTCTGGTCATGGTTTCGAACCCTACTTTGGGTGTAGAAATGACTTAAAATATATATATATGTATATATACATATATATATATATACACATATATTTTTAAACCTCCCCATTCCCTCCTTCACCCCTCGGCCTTGGCACCCACCTGGAATTAGGTATATTTCGGCCTATTTCACAATCTGAAAACCAAGAGTGATGCTTTGGCAGAAACATCGTCAGCAGCATCCCCCTCCTCCAACGCCCCATCCTTCCACCTGTACCACCCACTGCACCCCCATCCCCAGCCTTCCTCGTGGGAGCAGCCTGTAAGGGAGGAGCCCTTCCGCTCCTGCGCCTAGGGAGAAACGGGGGTGCAAAGCCCCTAGGGAGGAGGAGAATCACAAACGTTCTAGGTAGGGTGGGCCCCAGCCCTGGGGCTGGTTAGGGAGGGAGGGATAGGGGCAATCCCTGAGGTGGAGCAGGGGAGTGTGGTGGAGGCTGAGGCAGGCAGAGGCCTGGCCAGGATTACAAAGTAACCACTGTCCCAAGAACACAACAACAAGACTTGTTTACCTTAGTCCAGCTCCACAAGTGTCTGAGGGCAGAGGAACAGCAGGTCCGGGGGAGCTCCCCTCCCTCTAGTTGTGCCACTTGCTACCTGGTGGGGTCCCTGGCCCCTTCTTCCCATTTCTGGAGTGACTGGCAGTGATGCCCACTTTTCCTTCCGTGTTATCTCTGAAACGGCTGACCCCACCCTACACCTGCAGGGCTATAGGGTGGATCAGAGGAGAGATCAGGATCTGTGACCACCAACAGATAATCCTTGGTAAACACCAACAGAGTTTAAACTTCAGGGCCCCCTGGTCCCTCGGGCCTCCATCTGGCCTCTTGCGATTTTGTAATCCTTGGAGGACCCCCACATCACACCACCTCTAAGCCCCACAAAGGCTGGATCATCCTGACCTCCTCTGAAAGCCACAGGTTGCCTCACCGGCAGGAGTGAGGAGCCCCTCTCCAAATCTCTGAGTCTCGCAGAAGGGAAACAATGACACCGGGTCTCACCAGCCAGAAAAGCCCGACATGCGGGAGAATGCCTCCAGAGGGGTCTCGAGGCTGAAGGCACAGTGCCCGGCACATAGTAGGCATTCAACAAACACTAGTGGAACAGATGAAGAGGGACCTTTGGGGACAGATAAGGGATAGAAGTCCTCAAGGGAGGGGCGGGTGAAAATATTTGTTTTGCAAGGTCCTAAGATAATATGCTGATCCAATAGTTGAAAAGGAGGCAAACCTTTTGAATAAGAATGGGACCTGTTGGAGGCCTTGGCTTCCTATTAGTCCAAGAAAAAGCCCTGGGCTAGACTTGGAAGCAAAACAACAACACCAAGGAGAATGTTGACAGGCACTGGTCCCCCCAGTCCCAGGGCTGACTACCCTGTAATTCCCACGACTGCCTCTGGCACCAGGAGTGGCCATCCTGGTGTTACAGACACTAGAGCACCCCCCGAGGGTCCCAGGACAGACCAGAGAAAACTTATGGTCCCATTTTACAGATCCCAAAACGGAGGTTCTAAAAAAGGAGAGGGGTTGACTCAGTCGGAGGAGCGTGTAATCACGATCTGCAGGTCGTAGGTTTGAGAACCTTATGGGGTGTAGAGATCACTTAAATGAATAAACTTAAACAAAAATAGGGGTGCCTGGGTGGCTCAGTCGATCAGGCGTCTGACTTTGGCTTAGGTTGTGATCTTGGGGTCTTGAGATGGAGCCCCGTGTTGGGCTTCCCACTCAGCAGGGTGTGGCTTCTCTCCCTTTCTCTCTGCTTCTCCCCAGCCCCCATCCTCTCTCTCTCTCTCAAATGAATAAATGAAATCTTAAAAAAAAAAAAGAAAAAAAAAAAGCCAATTGCTAGAGATCACCTAGCCAGCCCTTAAGCAACAGAGAGTTTTTCAAGCCCAGGTCCTGCAGTGACCTATTTCCCCTCCGCAGCTGGGTTCAAACCTCCAGGGCCTCAGTTTCCCCTTCTTCATAGGGATTTGCTGGCCTGTCCCAGGGCTATCAGGCTGTGGATCCTGCTCTCTAAGAGAACCCCATGACCTAGTGGGCAGCCCCTTCATTCCCGGGGGCCCCCATCCCAAGGAGCTGCTTCCAGGGGCCTGGGGATCCTCCGAACCCCTCCTGCTGAGGCTGTGACCCCCTTCTCTCAGTGATTCAGGGATCTGCTGTCCAGTAGAGCCTCTGGCACCAGCTTAGGGTTGAATTCTGTCCTCAGTATGATTTTTCTTTGGATCATTCATTTAACAAATATTCATTGATACCCTATTCCAGCAGGGCGATAGCTGACGGGGATCTAGAGATGACACGTCTAGCAGGGAGCCCCCATCCAAATCGGGGAGCCGGTGGAGGAGAAAGCAGCCACCGGGAAGGTAAAGCGGCACACACAGCTTGGCACACACAGCTGCTCACGGAGGGACAGTGAAGCCAGGGACTGTGCGGGGGGAGTGGGGAGGATGGCCACAGCTAGGTAAGAGCATTCCCAGCCCCAGGAGGGAGAGGGGAGGAGGGGGAGAGGGGGAGAGGGGAGCCCTGGGAGGGCCCGCCAAGTGTGCCTGCCAAGCTCCAGCCTCAGCAGCCGGGGCTCACCCCAGGGGGGGGGTGAGGGGGGAGTGGGAACCAGGCGCCAGTGAGGTTTTCAATGGTCCTGTCTTTCCACTTGCCATCCCAGACTTTTGTCCTAGCCTTAGGACACCTTATCTGGGAAATCCTCCAGCTTTGAGAGGCTTTGTAATATCGGGAGGGACCCTTCAAAGGGCTTTGCTGTTCTCTCCAGAGCTGTCTGTGCCTGAGCTCCTTGTGTGGAGCTCCCGCAGCCTGGTGGGCCAGCTCCTTGCACCGCAGCGTGTCACCTGTGCCAGCCCAGGGGACGTTTTGTGGGGGAACCTTCCCGGGGCGGGAGGCTGTCGAGAGCTCTGTGGGCAGGGCATGTGGCCTGGGTGATTTCATATAAGCCTCCTGCACCCCTGCGGGGCAGGTGTCTGCATTGCACAGGTAAAGAAGCTGAGCCACAGAGAGGGGTCCTGACAGGTCCAAGGCCACAGAGCCAAGAGATTGGAAGGCTGGGGGTTGAGCCCAGGGCCCTCTGTTCTGCCTGACTTGGGGTCTGTAGCTATGCTTCAGGAAGTCTGTGAACCCCTTCACATGGAGAATTTCACTTGGGTTATAAGCCTTTTCTGAGTGGGAGCCTGCAGCCTCCAGAACCAGGACTCTGGAGTCACCCAGCACTGAGTTTGGATACTGACTTTATAACTCGCATGGTCACAGGCAATTGCCTCTATGAAGTTTTCAGCCTCCCAAGGCTGCTGAGAGAGTAAAAGCATCAGAAGCCCTTCGTGTGGTGCCTGGCACACAGCAGGTGGCCAGTAAACCCAGAGGCTGTTATTGAAGGAGTCAACATGACCGTGCTGGCAAAAGAAACTGTATCTTGGAGGTGCATCTTCTATAAAATGAAACAACACATGTTTACAAATCAGTACGGCCTGTACACTCCCACATTTTGAAAAAAATCCATATAGAAAAGACTGGAAAGAAATATAGGATTGCAAAATGGAAATAGCGGTCACCTCTGAGCATAAGGATAAGTAGTATAATTTTCTGCCTTGTGCTTTTCTGTACTTTTCTGTATTTTCTAGATTTTCTCTACAAATGTGTATTAACTTGGTAATGAAAAAAACTTTTTTTTTTTTTTTTTTTTTTAAGGCAAGAATGAAAACTGTGTTTAGTCTTGTCTCAGGCTAGAGGCAAGCCAGAGACAATGGCAGATTCCCTAGATTCCCTAGCTCCAGGGATGCCTGGGTGGCTCAGCAGTTGAGTGTCTGCCTTAGTCTCAGGTCGTGATCTTGGGGTCCTGGGATCAAGTCCTGCATCGGGCTGCTCCCTGCATGGGGCCTGCTTCTGCCTCTGCCTCTGTCTCTGCCTCTCTCTCTCTGTGACTCTCATGAATAAATAAATAAAATCTTAAAAAAAAGAAAAAAGAAAAAAGATCCCTAGCTTAGCTCCAAGTGAGACAATACTGGGACGAAGTACATAATGGGTCTCAGGCAGAAAGTGCCAGGCCTCAGGAGAGGGAAAATTGAACCAGCTCCTTCTAAGGAGACTCAAATGTATCAGGAAAGGCTTCCAGGAGGAGGAGGCCTTTGAAGGGCTGAATCTGAGGGCTAGGAGAAGGGGCTGGATTTTGACCATAAGGGAAAGATGGGTTTGGGCCTCTTGTCCTGTGGGTACTGGGGAGCCATAGAAGGTCTTTGAGCAGGAGATGGACTAGATCTTCAGGAATTGGACCTGGCAGCCACGTGAACTGGATTGGAGGGGAAATGAAGCCCGGAGTCTCTGAGAGGGCCTAGCATCCATCCAAGTAGTAAGAAGGCCCAGGCTGCCCTCTCTCCCTGCAGCATCTCCTCCACTTTGTTCGGCACATCTGGCCTGTACTATACTCTCCAGTTAGTGAGGCAGTGAGGCCCTCTCTGGATGGAGCTGTTGGGGAGCCTCTGGGAACCTCATTATGTTCCCATTTTGCAGGCCAGGAGACTGAGGCTCAGAGAGACCAGCTGAGCTGTGGCATAGAGGGGCGTGGATGTACTGGGATGGGCGGGGGGTGGTGGTGGTGGCTTCCCTTCCCAGCTATGTGAGCAGGAACACAGTCTAGGGAAGGCCTGGAAGCCTCAGTTTCTCTCACTTTCCAGGAAATGGGGACGGTGACACCTAGCTCATCCCTAGTTGCTGTGAGGAAGGCAGTGGTGCCTGAAGCAGTGTTCATTACTATCTGAGGTGACTCAGTGGGGCTGCTTGGGCCCCTGGTTACCTGGTCTGCTTTACCTTCTCCCACAGCACTGGCTGCTGGGTCGCATATTTATTTGTAAATATATTTGTCTATTGTCTGACTCCCTGCTCCCCGCGGAGACTAAGCCAGGCTCAGTCAGTACTTGCTGAGCAAACAGGTGCAGGAGGATGTGCACCTTCAGGCTTCTCTCTTTTAGGTCTATTTCCTCCCTCTGTCCTTACATCATTTCTCCCCCTCGAACCACATTTTTTTTTTATTTTTTATTTTTTATTTTTTTTCGAACCACATTTTAAAATAGTTTCTATGGCAGCTCACAGCTTCCTTTTCTTCCTTACATGAAGGCAGGGGGAGATCCTGCTGCTTTACAACCTGGGGTGGGGGAGGTATGTGTGCATATTCACACTGTTGTATGTGAGCTGGGGGCGCATTGGGGGCATTCCCAAGAAACCTATGGGGGGCCTGGTCCCCCTGGAAGTCCAGTGACCCTGGGTGGGGGAGTCCAACCTCTCTGCACTGGGGAGTTTCCCCTGGGCATTGGGTCAAGAGACCCCCCCGACTCCCCCCGCCCCTCTGCAACACACATCAGGCCAGGCCTGCCTGAGTTGCTGCTGGGCAGGTGTAGGCAGAGTCTAAGCAAGTCAGGGTAGGGCCCTGTAACCATGAGGCCAGGGGAACCAGGGTGCGGGAATTTGGGGTCCAGGATGTGTGACAGCAGATGACACTTGGCTTCTTTGGGATTTCCAGGAAGCTTTAGGAATGACTGGGATTGTGGTCAATGGCCAGAGCCCAGCATCCATGGATCCTCAGCTGGGGAGCTGCTGGAGATTGAGGGGAAGTTGGAGGTGGGGGAGGGTCCTGGGTGCTTGGAGCTGGAACCAGGTACTTCTCCAGGCCGCAGGGAGGCCTGTAGGGGCAAGAGTCAATGGTGGTAAGATTATTTTTGAAAGTTAAGGCTGGTTCTTTTTTTTTTTTTTTTTTTTTTTTAAGATTTTATTCATTTATTCATGAGAGGCACAGAGAGAGGCAGAGACATAGAGGGAGAAGCAGGGAGCCCGATGCGGGGCTCAATCCCAGGACCCCGGGATCACGACCTGAGCCGAAGGCAGATGCTCAACCACTGAGCCACCCGGGGCTCCAGTCAGGGCTGGTCCTTACCTGCTTGGGTTACGTCCTGGATACCTGGAGAGCTTACTTACCCCAGCTGCCCCCTCCCTCCCAGCTCTCCCAAGGTTGGGGCAAGAGCCTCCTCTGAATACACAGAAGGATATCTGCCCTTCAGCCTCCCGGGGGCCTCTATTTATTGCAAACCCTTGGAATGGGCAGAGCCCAAGCCCTGCTCCACTGCCCTAACTCTCCTGGCAGCAGATCTCCTGAGCCTCTGCCAGCCTCACGCCCGCTCAGCTCAACCAGGACCCCCGAGGGTGAGGAGCCAGCCCTGGAGCCTCAAGGCCTGGGAGGGAGGCCACCATGCTAGGCAGGACCATAGTGCCACCAAGAGCTGGGACAAAGGTGGCGACGGAGGGTCAAGGCCCCAAGGAACTCGAATGAAGAACGGAAGTGAACAAGCCATGGACTTCAAGGAGGCTGCTCCGTACCCCACCCAGGAGGTGAGAGACACCACAGGCCAATGCAGCCAAACTAGCTCATCCCATCCCACACTTGCATCTGTCACAGTCTTGGCTGATGACAACCCTGTCCTTCTAGATGCTCAGGCCAAAGACCTCAGAGTTGTCCTCGACTGTTCTTTCTCTCACTCCTCCCTCCTTGGACGTGGGCCAGGTTCAGGGACTCCTTCCTTTCTACCTTTCTTTAAGTGATCTCTACCCGCAACGTGGGGCTCGAACTCTCAACCCCAAGATCAAGAGTCACTTGCTCTACTGACTGAGCCAACCAGGTGTCCCTCTTCGGGGACTCATTTCTAACGAATATAATATGGTAGAAGTGATGCTGTGGGATTTCCAAGGCCAGATGCTAGCAGGATAGCTCTCCCCTGGCGCTTGCTCCGTGGGTCACTCACTCTGGGGGAAGCCAGCTGCCAACGGCTGGCACCTCTGAGTGCCCCTGCCCTCCAGGAAGTGGATCCTCAGACTGCCTTCCTCCACTGCTCACATTTTCCTTTTTTTCTTTTTAAGATTTTTTTATTCATGAGAGACACAGAGAGAGGCAGAGACACAGGAAGAGGGAGAAACAGGCTCCATGCAGAGAGCCCGACGTGGGACTCGATCCCAGGACCCCGGGATCACACCCTGGGCTGAAGGCAGACGCTTAACCACTGAGCCCCCCGGTGTCTCATTTTCAACGACTCACCTCATTGCTCATTCCATTCTGGCCACACTTGTTCCTTGCTCCTCAAACCCGGGTTCACGGCTGCCTCAGTGATTTCACACCTGCTGTCTCCTCTGCCTGGATCCCTCTCCCATTAGAAATCTGCAAGTTTGTCCTTAAGTCTCAGCTCAAATGTCACCATTAGGGAGGCATTCCCTGACCCTCCCACCCGACACCTCATCCTTGACTCCCTGGAGATCTTTACAGCCCTGTCTTGCAGTTATTGTCCCTTATACGTGACTACAGTTCTTTTTTTTTAAATATTTATTTATTTATTTATTTATTTATTCATGATAGACATAGAGAGAGAGAGAGAGAGAGAGAGAGAGAGAGAGAGAGGCAGAGACACAGGCAGAGGGAGAAGTAGGCTCCATGCAGGGAGCCTGACGCGGGACTTGATCCCGGGACTCCAGGATCAGGCCCTGGGCCAAAGGCAAGCCCCAAACCGCTGAGCCACCCAGGGATCTCCTGTGACTACAGTTCTTAATTTTGTTTATTGTAGGTCTCCCCCAACTGGCATACAAGCTCCACAAGATCAGGATCTTCGTCTATCCTTTTTCCTTTCTTTACTATGCATCCTCAGAGCCTAAGAACAAGGCTTAACATAAAGGAGCCATTCAAAAAATATGTGTTGGGATGCCTGGGGTGGCTCAGCAGTGGAGGGGGGGGGGGTCTGCCTTCGGCTAAGGACGTGATCCTGGGGTACTGGGATCAAGTCCCGCATGGGGCTCCCCACAAGGAACCTGCATCTCCCTCTGCTTCTCTCTGTGTCTTTCATGAATAAATAAATAAAATCTTTTTAAAAAAGTGTTAAAGACAGTAATAAAATACAAATAGCTGGAAAATGAATGAAATGATCTCCACCTTTAAGGGTAATCACAGAAATGTAATTTAAAACTTGATGGCAAAAAAAAAAAAAAAAAAAAAAAACTTGATGGCAGGGGGCGTCTGGGTGAGTCAGTTAGCTGAGCATCTGCCTTTGGCTCAGGTCATGGTCCTGGGGTCCTGGGATCAAGCCCCATGTTGCGCTCCCTGCTCAGTGGGGAGTCTGCTTCTCCTCTTCTTCTGCTCCTCCCCCTGCTCGTGCTCATGCTCTCTGTGTGTCTCTGTCTCAAATAAATAAAATCTTAAAAGAAAAAAAAAACTTGATGGGGGGTGGCTCAGTCAGTTAATCATCCGACTCTTGATTTTGGCTCAGGTCATGATCTCAGGGTCATGAGATCGAGCCCTGCCTCAGGCTCTGCCCTGGGCATGGAGCCTGCTTGAGATACTCAGTCTCTTCCCCTCTCCCTCGGCCCCTTCTCTCCCCTCTTGCATGCATACTCTCTCTCTCTCAAACAAAATGGGGATCCCTGGGGGGCTCAGCGGTTGGGCACCTGCCTTCAGCCCAGAATGTGATCCTGGAGTCCCAGGATCCAGTCCCACATCCGGCTCCCTGCAGGGAGCTTGCTTCTCCCCTTGCCTGTGTCTCTGCCTCTCTTTCTGTGTGTCTCTCATGAATTAATAAATAAAATATTTTTTAAACTTTGTTGTTGTTGTTGTTGTTATTTTTTTCAAACAAAACGCCGCTGGTGAGATGTCCCTTCTCATCCAACGGGAAATGTTTCAAAAGCACGTGGTAACTGCGTGAGGTGGGCAGGATGAAAGTGGCCACGGGCCTTCCCAATACGTGGGGGTGTACATGAGCTCCATTTACCCACAGACTGCTCACCGCCGTACCTCTAGCACATGGGACAGTGTCTGGCACAGAGTAGGTGTTCACTAAAAATTAGTAGAGTGAACACATGATTAGACAGATCTTTCTGGAAGGTAATTTGGCTATTTTTTATTTAAAAATATTTTATTTATTCATGAGGGACCCAGAGAAAGAGGTAGAGGCATAGGCAGAGGGAGAAGCAGTTTCCCTGCTTTGGCAACTTAGAACAACAACAACAAAACCCCCTAAGAACGTGTATTCTTTGTGGGCCAACAATCCCAATTTTAGGAATTTTCTTGCAAACATGATTAAACTGGTTTTCAGAGATACGTGTACAAGCGGGTTCACTGCAACTTGGCCGTTCGCTCACTCAGATACCTACTCAGTGCTGGGGAGACAGCCCACGCGGACGGGTAAATTTTCTGTTCTTACGAAGCATATTGTCCAGGGAGCGAGAGAGATGGATAAACAAGAGAAAATCAAGTGTGGGAGCCAACCTGAGTCTCCATCAGCAGGGGATGAACAATGTAGCACCACACAGCCACGGAGAGTTTGAAGTAGGTCTACATGTGCTAACACAGAAAGACGTTGTTCCTCTGCTGTGCTGAATGAGAAAAAATGTTATAAAATAGTAAGTATCATATGAGTTGATTTAACTTGAAAAATATTTTTCATTTGCCTCGAAAGGCCTATAAGGAACATTCTAGAAGGTCAGGAGTGGTTAATGGGTGTGGATATCTTGAAGCATTTTTTTCTTCCTTTTGTGCAATATTTGCAGGTTTTCCAATGAACATGTATTATGGGGCAGCCCTGGTGGCTCAGTGGTTTAGTGCCACCTTCATCCTGGGGTGTGATCCTGGAGACCCGGGTTCGAGTCCTACATTGGGCTCCCTGCATGGAGCCTGCTTCTCCCTCTGCCTGTGTCTCTGCCACTCTGTGTGTGTGTGTGTGTGTGTGTGTCTCTCATGAATAAATAAAATAAAATCTTTTTTTTTTAAAGCTTACTTAAAAAAACAAACATTCTGACCATAAAACAATAACTTTTTTTTTAAACAATAACTTTTTAATAGTCATCCTGATGAGTGAAAGGAGCCAGGCATAAGAGAGAACATACTGTACAATTCCATTTACATGAAGTCAAGAACAGGCAAAACTAATCTATGGTGATAGAGGTGAGAGGAGCAGCTAAGTCTGGAGGTGGGGGGCGGGTATTGTCTGGGAAGGGGCACAAGGGAACATTCTGGGATGGTACAGATGGTGGTTGCCAGGTACATAGGTATGTAAACAGACACCCAGCTGAATGCTTAAGATCTGTGCACTTTCTGGTACATAAATTAAAACTTGATCCTACAAGATAAAATTAAACGAAACAAAGCATCATTGCATCAGACTCAAAACAGCCAAGAGCGAGGATCCTAATTAAGACCCAGATTTAGGGCTGCCAGGAGTCCTTGGCAGGCTGAGCCCATGGTGGAACTGGAGGGGCCAGCTTTGCTAGGGACAGGGATAGTATCACAATTGAAAACAGGACCGGTGCATTTCAGAGCAGATTATGGAGGCTTAACCAGCCAGGCCCCTCAACTCAGTGCCACAACAATTTAATAGACACGTGTTCGGGCCAAAATACCATACGGCCCGGGTGACCAAAATAACCTAATCTCAAGCAACCTGTCAGAGGGACAGAGAACAGGCCTCCACTCCATCAGACAATTCCAGGAATCTGGGGTCAGGGAGGAGGTGATATCTGCTCCTGAAGCATTGTGGGGGCCTTAGGCAGCAGGCCGTGGACATCCTGCAGGGCTTGCCACTGCCGTTCCCTGCCAGGAGCAGGTTCAAGGCCCCGGGTTATCACTCGAGTCAGGTCTGGCGGGAGGGACCAGGCCCACGTGGCTGTGGGCAGGAAGGAGCCCTGGTCCTGCAGAATCTCCTTTCACCCAGAAATAACATCCCTCCTGACAGCTGAGTTTATCAGTGTGATAGCAGATTTTTTCAAAACAATAACAGCAGGTTCTAGCAGCTTGCACACCCGCACTCCACAAGGATGGGCTGGCCCTGGTGTCAGGGCGGCTGCTGTCCACACCTCTGCTCTGGGGGATGGGGCACCCCAAGAAGGACCTCTCCCAGTCTGGCTCCCTGTGGTCTCTAGGCTCCGAGGGGAGGGGGGAGGGCCCAGGTACGTGTTCACTCCCTTGCACCCGGCACAGCCAGCGCTCAATAGATATCTGGTTCACAGACAATGAATGTCCCCTTCCCTAACCCTTCCCATCTTCACAACAACCCTTGGACAAGTACTGCTGTTCCCATTTTCCAGAGGAGGAAATGAGGTCAGGCAGGTGATGGGGGGCCCCCCAGAGGGACCTCATGTCTTCTTCCAGGCCCCCGGTTGCCCTGTCTCAGGACGGCTAATCACAGATGTCTCAAACATCCCCCACTGCAGCCTCGAAAAATGAGGAGGACCCTAGGGGACCACAGCATTTTGGGAATTTAAAGAAAAATAATTTCTTTTTCCTTAGAGTTCTGTCGTCTTGTCCTCCCTCCTGAGGAAGTGCATGTGTTGTTACTATTTCCCCACTAATAATAAAAGAAATGCAAAGTAAAGGGGCACCTGGGTGGCTCAGAGGTGGAGTGTCTGCCTTTGGCTCAGGGCGTGATCCTGGGATCCTGGGATCAAGTCCCACATGGGGCTCCCTGCAGGGAGCCTGCTTCTCCCTCAGCCTGTGTCTCTGCCTCTCTCCGTGTGTCTCTCGTGAATAAATAAATAAAAATCTAAAACATGGGGATCCCTGGATGGTTGGGGATCCCTGGGTGGCTCAGTGGTTTGGTGCCTGCCTTCGGCCCAGGGCGTGATCCTAGAGTCCCAGGATCGAGTCCCACGTCCGGCTCCCTGCATGGAGCCTGCTTCTCCCTCTGCCTGTGTCTCTGCCTCTCTCTCTCTCTCTGTGTCTCTCATGAATAAATAAATAAAATCTTAAAAAAAAATCTTTCTAAAACATAAAAAAAAAAAAAAAAAGAAATGCAAATAAAAGCAACAAAGATACATCCGGCAATGAAGGCTGTGATGACCCATAGAGGGATGGGGTGCCCGTCTCCTTGGGCACCTGTGCTAGGAATCAGCTCAGAGGGCAGCCTTGGAGATAGCTCAAGATGTGCCAGATGTGTAAGTCGTGCCACCCAGTTACTTCCCTAAAGGACACTCTGTGTAGAAGGGATCATGTGAGCAGAGGTATGGAGGCTGGGAAGTCAAAGCCCAGACATCTGACAGAAAAAGCTAGTCTGGCCCTTTGCCTCAGGGGCCGGGAGCTGCTGGCCAAGCTGGGAGTGGAACGGATGAGCCCCATCAAGGACTGCATATTGCTCAGTGAGCCATTGAGCCCAGAGGAGGCCTGGGCTTGGTGCCCGCTGTGGGTCGAAAGCTGGCAGCTCAGCCCGCGTTTGGCCTGTGAGGGTTTATTTATTTTCGAATCCTTCTCTGAGACGTGGGTCTTTTTGGGGGGTGAAATTGCAAGTTCAGGGCAGGGGAGAAAAATAAAACCCAGTGCAGCCCATTCAGGAACATGTGCCTGTTTCAGAGAATCTGCCCAGGAGGATTGTCTACGGGGCCTGCACCAGGTCTGGGCTGGCCTCGGACGAGCTGTGGGGCCTGGGCCAGCCTCCTCATCTCCACCGGCCTCCTCATCTCTGCCAGCCTCAGTCTCCTTCATTGCTTGACAGGGGTAACAGGTGTCAGCCTAAGAGGGCCACCGCAGGATGTCGCAGGTACCGTGGTGTGGCCCTGGCCTCACATTCTCCTGCCTGTGTGGCTTAATTCATTGGCAGAAATTTCTCTCCGGTCTCCTATTTTTTTTTTTTTTAATATTTATTTATTTGGGAGAGAGAATGAAAGATCACAGAGGGAGAGGGAGGAGCAGACTCCCTATTGAGCCACGAGCTGGATCCCAGGACCCCAGGATCATAACCTGAGCTGAAGGCGGGTGCTTTACTGACTGAGCCCCCCAGGTGCCCCTCTCTGGTGTCCTTTATTTTTATTTTTTTTTAAAAGATTTTATTTATTTATTCTTGAGAGATAGAAGGAGAGACAGAGCCAGAGACACAGGCAGAGGGAGAAGCAGGCTCCATGCACCGGGAGCCCGATGTGGGATTCGATCCCGGGTCTCCAGGATCGCGCCCTGGGCCAAAGGCAGGCGCCAAACCGCTGCGCCACCCAGGGATCCCTCTGGTGTCCTTTAAAAGAAAAGATTTTATTTATTTATTCATGAGAGAGAGAGAGAGAGAGAGGCTGAGGGAGAAGCAGCCTCCCTGCGGGGAGCCCGATGTGGGACTCGATCCCAGATCTCTAGATCATGCCCTGAGCCAAAGGCAGACACTCAACTTCTGAGCCACCCAGGTGTCCCCCACTCTCTGGTCTCCTTAACAACACCCCCTCCCCGTCCCTGCCTGCCCCCCGGAGACACTCCCTTGTCTGGTACAATGGCCTCTGGTACAGTTGTGGGGAGCGAGGGGTAAAGTCCAGGGGGGCTGGAGGGAGGAATGAGGGCTCAACACATTAGGGCCCATTCCCTTTTGCAGTTTTGTTAAATTCCATCTTGAAAAGCGCTGCAAGGCGAGGCGGGCAGACCCTTTGCGATGGAGAAACCAAGGCCCAGGAGCCCCGAGGGCTGAGCCCAGGTCCAGAAGAGATGATCAAGTACCCAGACCTCTTGTTGGGAGAGAGCCGAGTGCAGGGCTGGGAGCCCTCCGGGTGTTTGCGCTGCGCACTCCTACGGGGAGCTGTTCTTTTCTCCTTGGCCTGGTGGTGAGGGGCCCAGACGTGGGTGCTCACAGGCAGTGGGAGAGGCACCCAGGTGACTGGCCAGCCCCCTCCCATGGGCTCCCTGAGCTCCCTGAGCTGCACCCACACCTCTCAGCCTCCCCCAGCCCCAGCACCCCCCAGCGCCCTCTGCCTTCCCCCTCCGCTTGTGCACAGCCTGCCCACCTCCAGCTGCTACAAAATAAAGAGCAGCAAACCCCGAGTCCCCCAGACCTGGGCTCAAATCCCCTCTGGCATCTGGCATTCCCTCCCTCCATCCCGCAGGGCCCCCAGCACGGGCAGTACGGGGGACTTTGGATGCGAGTGTTGGCACAAGGGCTCCATTTCTGGGCCTCGCTGGCACTGGGGTGGGGCAGGACCCCTGCTCTTGGGAGATCAACCCCCCATCTCTCTCTCTGGCTTTGTGTCTGTGCTCGGGCACCCTTCACACAGGGCGGTGGGGTGGGGAGGGCGATTTCCCATGAATCTCAGATGTGTCTGGAGAGAAGGTTTGGACTCTACTGGACTCTAGACTCTTCCCTCCAACCCTTCAACCCCCATCCCAACCCATCACCCATCAAACCTCAGTCCTGCCGTGGAGTGAACACACACACACACACACACACACACACACACACACACACAGCGTGTGCTCGTCATCTGAGTGCTTCTCTTTCATTAATAATGAATAATAACAATAACATGAATGCTGCTGGAAACCACCCCCTGTGCCCGGCCCCTTGCTGGACTATTCCACGGGGCCCGCAAGCCCCCAGCTGGTTCTATTTTAAAGAGGAACTGAGCAGAGAGGCTAAGTATTCAAAACCACAGCTTGTGGGCGGCTTTCAGGGACAGAAATTTGTTTTTCCCCCACCGCTGACTAAACACCTACTCAGCTTTACCTGGTGGAGTGTCTGAACACCTGGGATCCCCCCCAGGGCCAGGGGACAGTTAGGGAGCCCAGCAGGAGGGTAAAGGGCTGGGGTCCCTGCAGGCACAGGAATGGGAGAGAAGGCAGGTGGGGAGGGGGGCCCGGATTGGAAGCACAGAAAGGGCTCACCCAGCTGGCTGTTCTTTGAGGAGCAGCAGGTGAGGAGCAGACCATTGCCTCCCACCAGTTCCAGGCACCCAGGAATCTCTCCAGAGGGTCACACAGCCCTGGGCAGGGACTGTTTGCATCTCTGAAAGGCCCCCTCAGGCCCACAATTCCAGAGAATTGTCTCCACCCTCTGCTGTGTCCCTGAGCACCGCCCCCCCCCAGGTCACCTAGCCAGATGAGGCTGAAGGGGCAATGCGACCCAGGTGTCCCCAACCCCCAGTTCGGGTGCCCACCCTGACCTGGGGATGGCAGGAGGCTGGGCCCAGCTCCCAACAGCCCAGACTCCTGGACAGCACTGCGCGGCATTCTAGGCCTTTCTGACTGCCCCTGGGCCAGGTCCCCTGCTGTGTGCCAGACCTGGGACAAGGTCCTGAGATAGGAAATGGAGGTGCTTGGGGGTTGTTTTCTGCCCAGTGTTGCACAGCCAGAGGGCTGGTAGGATGGAGATTTGAGGGCAGGCCCATGGGACTCCTAATCCAGTGCTCTCAAGCCTGCTCAACCATGAGGAAGGTGAGGGGGCCTGGATGTGTGGGAAAGGAGGTAGAGAGGCTCTGGGGGAGACCATGGTGGAGATGGAGGGAAAGGACAGGTGTACAAAGGGCCTGGCCCAGAGAAGACACACCATTGGTTTTGAAGAAAAGAGGATGTAACAGAAGAAACTTGTAGACAAAAAGGTGGAATGAAGGCCCTGGTGGCAGGCATGGGGAGGTCAGAAGTCACTGGCCCCGCGGAGCCTGTGTGTATTTTTTAAAAATATTTTATTTATTTATTTGTAAGAGACACACAGAGAAAGGCAGAGACACAGGCAGAGGGAGAAGCAGGTCCCATGCAGGGAGCCCGACGTGGGACTCAATCCCAGGTCTCCAGGATCATGCTCTGGGCTGAAGGCGGGGGCTAAACCACTGAGCCACCTGGGCTGCCCAGGTTCTCACCATTTCTGAGCCCCCAGGGACTCCACTCCTTTGGCCCCAGGCCAGGCAGTCTGCCCTCTGGACTTCAACCTTATCCCCCACCCCCACCCGCCGCCAGAAATGGGCATAACAAAGCCAGAGCTGGGCCCCAGCGTGCAGCCCCTCCCATCCTGGTAGGCGCTCAGTCTGGATCCTGGTTCTCTCACTCCCCAGCCCTGCCTCTGGCCTCGGTGCTGCAGGGTGCTGAGGTGGGGATGCTAGAAATGGGGGGAGGGGGTTAGGGACTAGGGGAGGGGTAGTTGCTAGAGGCTCTGAAGGTGGGGCAGTCCACCTGGGTGAACATAGGTCTGTGCCTGCTGCAGGGCAGGACCTGCTGGGCTCTCGGAGCCTAGGCCTGGGATGCGTGGGGGTCTGGGTTCCACAGTAGCCTGAAGCCACTGGGGATTCACCAATGGCCTCAGGGAGCAAGGGGCTGGGGGGGCTCCATTAAAGTTCTTGATGGTCCTTTTTTTTTTTTTTTTAATCATATCTATTAGGATGGCTGTTGTTTAAAACAAAAACAAAAACCCAGAAAATATATATTGGCAAGGATGTGGAAAAAATTGAAATCCTTGTGCCCTGCTGGTAAGCATATAAAATGATGTAGCCACCATGGAAAACAGTATGGCAGTTCCTCAAAGAATTTAAATTAACTTATCATGTGATCCAGCAAATTTACTTCTGGGTATATATATCCAAAAGGACTGGAAGCAAGATTTCTTTTTCTTATTAATTATTTATTTCATGAGAGCCACATAGAGAGAGGCAGAGACTCAGGTGGAGGGAGAAGCAGGCTCCATGCAGGGAGCCCAATGCAGGACTCTAATCCAGGACCCCTGCATCACGACCTGAGCGGAAGGCAGATACTCAACCATGAGCCACCCAGGTGCTCCCAGTAAATAAATCTTAAAAAAAAAAAAATTACTGTTAAAACCAGGCAGGATTCTTATGAGGGTTCAATGAGAGGAGTTCCAGCTCACATCTTGCATGCAGGAGGTTGGGCTTTGTGGGGCTGTCGCCTGGGCAATTATAGAGGGCCCTGAGGCTCAGATCAGCCCCATAACTGGCTTAATGCTGCCGTAGCTACCTTAACATTTTTGTTAAGTACTTTTTGAAGAAGAGTATCTGCATTTTCGGGACACCTGGGTGGCTCAGCAGTTGAGCGTCTGCCTTGGCTCAGGGCGTGATCCTGGAGTCCTGGGATCGAATCCCACATGGGGCTTCCTGCATAGAGCTTGCTTCTCCCTCTGCCGGTGTCTCTCTCTGTGTCTTTCATGAATGAATAAATAAAATCTTAAAAAAAAAAAAAAAAAAAGGAGTATTTTCATTGCACTGGGCCCCTCCGATTGCGTAGTTGGTTCTGGCCCTCGGCCAATGTGAAGCTGCTGGTTCTTAGGAAAAAGGACCCCAACTTTGTGCAGGAAGAGCTCAGAGCAGGGAGGTGTACAGCGGGGGCAGGGAAGGACATGGGGGTCTGACGGGGATCCAGGAGCAGCGGGGTCACCTGCGGAGAGGGGAGAGGGCCACACCGCAGAGGTGGAGGAGGGGCCCTGTACACGCCCAAGTCAGTATTTCAAGTGTCGCCTGGCGGAACCTACCCCAAGGAACGGAAACCTGCCGTTGCTGATAACGTCTCATCCAGGGATGTTTCTTTTTTTTTACTATATGTGCTGCCGAAGCGAGCACTAGGGGATGATGTATCTTGAGCACCTAGGAGCCCGCGGGGCGAGGCCCGATGCGCATCACCTGCGTGGCCTTCCTTCCCGGGCTCATTCCCCTCCGGGGTTTAAGGTGAGAACACCGAGAGCGGGACGGCGCCGGGCGGGGCGGGGCCGGACGGGGCGGGGCGGGGCCAGGAGGGCGGGGCGGGGCGGGGCCGTAGCGGGTCAGGCTCCCCTTACTGCTGGGTCCACTAGATGGCGCTAAATGGAAGCGATGAAGAAGAACCGCTCGCAGGGAGATTTCGGGAAGCCTCCAAAGCAAAGCTCAGAGCTTCCCCTAGAAGATGCACCTGTCTCTCCAGGAGGCGACCCTTTATCTTCCAGGGAGGCAGGAGTGTGAATGGTCAGGTTCCTGGGGTTCAGATCCAGACTCTGCCACTTGCAAATCATACAAATTTTCACTTTAAAAAAATATTTTATTTATTTATGAGACACAGAGAGAGAGGCCGAGACACAGGGAGAGGGAGAAGCATGCTCCCCGAGGGGAGCCTGATGCAGGACTCCATCCCAGGACCCCGGGATCACGACCTGAGCCGAAGGCAGACGCTCAACCACTGAGCCACCCAAGTGTCCCAAATTTTTACCACTGTTTTTTAAAATATATATTTTTAAATTTTTATTTATTTATGATAGTCACACAGAGAGAGAGAGAGATAGAGAGGCAGAGACACAGGCAGAGGGAGAAGCAGGCTCCATGCACTGGGAGCCCGACGTGGGATTCGATTCCGGGTCTCCAGGATCGCGCCCTGGGCCAAGGGTAGGCGCCGAACCGCTGCGCCACCCAGGGATCCCCTTTTTACCACTTTTTAAAAAAAATTTATTTATTTATGATAGTCACAGAGTGAGAGAGAGAGAGAGGCAGAGACATAGGCAGAGGGAGAAGCAGGCTCCATGCACCGGGAGCCCGACGTGGGATTCGATCCCTGGTCGCCAGGATCACGCCCTGGGCCAAAGGTAGGCGCTAAACCGCTGCGCCACCCAGGGATCCCCTTTTTACCACTTTTTAATTGAAGATAAAAAGATAACTAAGTATCATTTTTTGTTGTTGTTGTAATATAGGTCTACTCATGAGAAGGATGGGATTCTTTTTTGGGAGGAGGTGAGGGGATAGATTTCACTTAATTGGTGTTCAAGTTAGTGCGTTCTTCTCTGTCGTCCAGTCAATTGCAAATGATCAGAGGTATAAACCATTCTCAGTTTTCTTAAGTTGTAAAAAACGTGGCAGGCTGGATTGGCCCAGTGGTTTGATGTCTCCTGACCTATAGTCAATAGCGTATTGACTATATTAACTCTGTGTCCTTGGTAAACAGTTCTCCTTTCCTGAATTTTGTGCTTCTGTTTTTTAAAATAACAACAGAGAGAAAGAGAGAGAGAGAGAGAGAGAACACAATGGGGGGGGGGGGCTGGCAGAGGGAGAAACAGGTTCCCAACCAAGCAGGGAGCCTGATGCAAGGCCCAATCCTGGGACTCCAGGATCACGCCCTGAGCCAAAGGCAGAGGCTCAACCACTGAGCCACCCAGGTGCCCCCAGGAAGTGGATTCTCAGCACACACCAAACCTGCTGGTACCTTGACTCCCCAGCCTGCAGAACTTTGAGAAATAAATTCGTAGTGTGGATGGCAACCAGTCTCTTGTTATGGTAACTTGTTATGGTGGCCTGGGCAGGCTAAGACCCATGGGTTCAGCCAAAATGTGAGACCCCTCCTTAGGGAGACAGACTACTCAATTCCATTAGTTAACTTTCTGGCCAACCATCTACACGTGTATTTTCCTACACTCCCTATTGTTTCTTATCTCAGGGGCATTCCAAGGTTTTGTTTAGAAAATGTACCTTTTTTGGAGCTTCTCTCTTTTGCTTGGTGGGGAGTATTTGTCCTCATTTTACTGGGGATGGCCCCATTCATCTATTCTTACCTTGTAAGAATTCCTCACTGTTTTTGTCTGTCAGGAGTGTCTCTTCTAGTTTTCCAACTATGTCACAGATTTGTAGCAGATGGTCATTTATGCAGAAACCAAGTCTGGAAACTGATCCATTCTGGGTAAAGACTACTTCTGTAATTTAAATATCTCAGCACATAGAGTAATGTCCTTGAAAAGAACTTACAACCACTGTATTTCATTTGCACCTTTTTAAAAAAATTTTATTTATTTATGATAGTCACAGAGAGAGAGAGAGAGAGAGAGAGGCAGAGACACAGGCAGAGGGAGAAGCAGGCTCCATGCACCAGGAGCCCAATGTGGGACTCGATCCCGGGTCTCCAGGATCACGCCCTGGGCCAAAGGCAGGCGCTAAACTGCTGCGCCACCCAGGGATCCCTCATTTGCACCATTTCAACTTAGTCCTTTATACAATTATTATTCTTCAAAACATACAAACTGGGATTTGCCATAACCTGTGCTGTGACATCACTAGGTAATTTCTCCTTTGTCACTCTACCCACGGGCACTACCTGATGTGGGCAATGCATCTTGCCCTGTTTGCAGGATCTTCCAGCACCAGTGATGATGTGATATAGTGAATTGATCCTCAGCACTTACAGAGGCATGATTTGGAGACAGATTATTTTTTAAAAATGTATTTTATTTATTTGAGAGGGGAGAGAGAGAGAGAGAGAGAGAGAGAGAGAGAGAGAGAGAATGAGCAGGGAAGAGCAGACTCCCCGCCGAGCAGCAAGCCTGACACAGAGCTTCATCCCAGATCCCTGAGATCATGACCTGAGCCAAAGGTAGACACTTAACCAACTGAGCCACCCAGGCGCCCTGAGACAGATGTTCTTCTTCAGATGTTCTTTTTTTTTTTTTTTTTTTTAAGGTTCCATTTATCTATTCATGAGAGACAGAGAGAGAGAGGAGAGAGAGAGAGAAAGGCAGACACAGGCAGAGGGAGAAGCAGGCTCCATGCAGGGAGCTCCACGTGGGACTCAATCCCGGGACTCCAGATCAGGCCCTGGGCTGAAGGTGGTGCTAAACCGCTGAGCCACCAGGGCTGCCCACAGATGTTCTTAAGGCAAATAGTTTTAGAGCAATTCTTCTATTTAGATGCTTCTGGTATTTAGACTCCCAAATGATTAGTCTTCTACTGTATTTTTCTATTTCTTTTGTCTTTTCAGTGAGATTTTGGGTTATGAAGAGAAATACATATGTTGGGTAGCTCTGGTGGCTCAGCGGTTTAGTGCCTGCCTTCGGCCCAGGGCATGATCCTGAAGACCCAGGATCGAGTCCCACGTCGGGCTCCCTGCATGGAGCCTGCTTCTCCCTCTGCCTGTGTCTCTGCCTCTCTCTGTGTGTGTCTTTCATGAATAAATAAATAAAATCTTAAAAAAAAAGATCCATATGTTCAGACCATCATTCAAAAGTGATAAAAGTGGGGGCACCTGGGTCTATCTGTCAGTTAAGCGTCTGTCTTTGGCTCAAGTTATGATCCCAGGGTCCTGGGGTTGAGCCCTGCAGCAGGCTCCCTACCGAACAGAGAGGGAGCCAGCTTCTCTCTCTCCTTATTTATTTATTTATTTATTTATTTATTTATTTATTTATTTATTTATTCATAGAGATGCAGAGATACAGGCAGAGGGAGAAGCAGGCTCCATGCAGTGAGCCCGATATGGTCTCCAGGATCACGCCCTGGGCTGGGCTGCAGGCGGTGCTAAACCACTGCGCCACAGGGGCCGACCCTCTCCCGCTCCTTCTGCTCTTCCCCCTGCTTGTGCTCTCTTGCTGTGTCTCAAATAAATAAATAAAATCTTTTAAAAAATTGAAAAAAAGTTTCTTTTTTTAAAAATTTTTATTTATTTATGATAGTCACACACACACACACAGAGAGAGGCAGAGACACAGGCAGAGGGAGAAGCAGGCTCCATGCAGGGAGCCCAACGTGGGATTCGATCCCGGGTCTCCAGGATCGCGCCCTGGGCCAAAGGCAGGCGCCAAACTGCTGCACCACCCAGGGATCCCAAAAAGTTTGTTTCTTTATTTTATTGAAGCTTAAAAAAATTACAAAATAATACTTTTGTGCTACTAAAATTCAGACAAAAAATATAGGCTGTAAAAAGAGAAAGTACCTCCTATCCATGCTTCTTAAATTATATATGATGCTTACACATACAAATTTTAATTTCTAAAAAAATTAAAGAAAAAGTAATCTCTAATCCCAATGTGGGGCTCAACTCATGATCCTGAGATCAAGAGTCATATATTTACTGACCAAACCAGCCATGTGTCTCATACATACAAAGTTTAAGCCGTACTATATGGACAATTATATAATTTGCCCTTATGTATATCATGTATATATTTCCAGATCAGCATACATCCATCCATCTTATCCTTTTGAATATGTAAAATACTATTTCATTAAATTGATGAACCTTAATTTAGCCAATCAGACTTCTGCTATTAAACATTTGATTTTCTTTTTGGCCTCATATAAGTTATGTTTTCACAACTTGTTAGGATGGGTCTTTCTAAGCACAACTGAGATGCTAAACTGGAAAACGGTTAACAAATTTTTAACTACTTTAAAACTAAAAAACATAGGGATCCCTGGGTAGCTCAGTGGTTTGGCACCTGCCTTCAGTCCAGGGCATGATCCTCGAGTCCCGGGATTGAATTCCACATCAGGCTCCCTGCATGGAGCCTGCTTTTCCCTCTGCCTGTGTCTCTGCCTCTCTTTCCTTCTGTGTCTCTCATGAATAAATAAAATCTTAAAAAAAAAAGAAAAACTAACTAAAAAATGCTAAGTAGTCTGGTTGTCTGATCCCCTCCTTGAAGACTTTTTAAACTATATTTACATGGTTAGATTAGCACCAAGAGTCTGTTTTCTTTTTTTTTTTTTTTGAAAACTTTTTTAAAGATTTTATTTATTTATTCGAGAGAGAGATAAAGAGAGAGAGAGAGGCAGAGACAAGCAGAGGGAGAAGCAGGCTCCATGCAGGGAGCCCGACATGGGACTTGATCTGGGGTCTCCAAGATCACGTCCTGAGCTGAAGGCAGCGCTAAACCACTGAGCCACCCAGGCTGCCCCAAGAGTCTGTTTTCTGTCTTTTCTTTCTGGGGACTACCTAGCTCCCAGTTGATTCTTCACATTGGTCACACCTCTTTTTTTTTTTTTTTTTTTTACTATTTGCTCTTCCCTGTGAGGTTGATCTCCCCCCACTGGCTGTCATGAAGCCTTCTCATACTTTGGGTGCTGGTGATGCTCTTTGGAATGGTATGTATGCTCCACAAGGGCAGGGTGTGGTAAAACATACACCTTCCTTGGTGCTGGTCAGCAGGAATTTAAAATCTTTTCCATCCCCTGAGTGATGGAGATTATGACTCCCATTTCTCTGGGGAGAAATTGTAATTGAGAGGATGGGATGTGCCTCTGCCCAGACAGCCAGGATGTTTCAAAGCAGGGAGGTAATATTCTGTTTCTCCTCTTTCGTGCTGCTTCTAAGTGCACTCTTGTGGTTGACAAACATCTGGAATACATGCTCTTTTATTTTGAATTATTTCAACAATTTGAGCAATTACTATGTGCTACACAAAGTGCCTTTCTTTTTTTTAAATATTTATTTATTATTTATGATAGACATAGAGAGAGAGAGAGGCAGAGACAGAGGAGGAGGGAGAAGCAGGCTCCATGCCAGGAGCCCGACGCGGGACTCGATCCTGGAATTCCAGGATCGCGCCCTGAGCCAAAGGCAGGCTCTAAACCGCTGCGCCACCCAGGGATTCCAAGTGCCTTTCTTTTTTTATTTTTTTTTCCAAGTGCCTTTCTTTTTAAAAAATAATCTTCCTGGGGATCCCTGGGTGGCTCAGCGGTTTAGCGCCTGCCTTTGGCCCAGAGCGTGATCCTGGAGTCCCGGGATGGAGTCCCACGTCAGGTTCCCGGCATGGAGCCTGCTTTTCCCTCCTCCTGTGTCTCTGCCTCTCTCTCATAAATAAATAAATAAACAAATAAACAAACAAGTAAATCAATCAATCAATCAATAAATAAATAAATAAATCTATCTTCCTAATAACCCTTCAACGTCAGCGCTTTTGGGGCACCTGGGTGGCTCAGTTGACTAAGCATCTGCCTTCAGCTGGGGTCATGACCTCAGGGTCCTGGGATCCAGCCCCAAAACAGGCTCCGTGCTCAGTGGGGAGCCTGCTTCTTCCTCTCCCTCTGTCCCCCCCCAACCTGCTCCTGTTCTCTCTCTCAAATAAATAAATGAAATCTTAAAATACACACAATGTAAGTGCTATTATCCCCAATTTGAGATACAAAACTGAGGCTTAGATAAGGGAAGTTACCTGTCTAAAGCCACACAGCTAGTGGATTTTGGAGCAAGGATCCAATCCAGGTCTGGCTCTAGTTTTAAAATTCTCACCGGGCTGAGCTGCTTCTTCCTAACAGTTTACAAAATACAGCTTGAGAAACTAGACCTGCGCCATGCTCAGGGGACACTTGACAAAGGAGTACGTATTTTACCTTTACTGATTATTACAAGCTGAGCACATGTCACCGGAGAACAGCAAGCCCCGCGATGTGGGCGCTACCGGCGGCCCCAACCTCGCAGACACTGAGGCCCAGCAGCAGAAGGGACCAAGGTTGGACAGGACCCGGGATCTATAGTCATCACCCGGCTCTGCCCCCCACTGTCAGGCTCAACCTCGCGCCCCGACCCTTCTCGACCTCATTTCTGGGCCCTGAAGGCTGCGAGCCGCCCGGGGAAGGACCGCCAGCTCACCCCAGGACCTCCGCTCCCTGCACGTGGAGCGGGGAGCTTAGAGAGCCGCCGGGAAAACGTGACCCGGAAGCAGTCGCGGCGCCAGCGGCCGCGTCCTCGGTTGCCAGAGCACCGCCCCGGAAGCAGAGCGCGGCGCGCGGCGGGCCGGTCCTCGGGGCTGCGGGTGGCGTCCTCCTGCCGGCGCCGGAGCGGGGCTGGAGGCAGGGCCGGGGCGCGGCGCGGGGCCGCGGTGCTCCGCGCTGCTCCGCGCTGCTCGGCGCTCCTCCGGGCTCGGCGCGACAGGTGAGGCCCCGCCGCGGAGGCCGCCTCCCGGGACGAGGGTGTGGCCGCTCCGGGGCGGGCGAGTGCGCATGCGCGAGCGAGTGTGGGCGCCCGGGTCTCGGTGGCGGCGACCCGGTGGTTTAGGTGCTGCTTGCGGGACCCGCGTCCTCCAGGAAGCCCGCGCTGGCCACTCTGCCCGTTATGCCTCCGAGCTCCTGTGACTTTCCCTGTGCCGCCCGCTTGTTGTAATTGCATTCTTATTAATACTGGTTACCCCGGAATTGCATCGTTCTGGGCTTCCCCCCCCCCCCCCCCCATTCATTTGCAGCCTGTATTGTCTCTATGGGCATCTTTTGCAGGGCGCGGTGTACCTGTGGCGACAGCTCTGGTCTGGAGACAGATTCGTGTCCCCCGCCCTGCTTGCCCTTCTCAGCGGGATGGGACCAGGGCATTTCCCCTCCCTGTTTGTCAGTCTAAAGGGGGTGGGGATGCGGAGGTCGCCCTGCAGCGCATAGAGTAGCTGGGGCTTTAGGGGGGCTCGTTCTAGAAGTAAACGCATCTTATTTGTTGTAAGCAGTGTAGGGTTTGCAGAGAGGTTCTTTGTTCACAAAAATATTGAATGAGCACATTTCGGTGCTGGGTTGTGACGGTTACAAAAAGATTGGACTTACTCTGTGCCCAAGGAATTGCAAGCATTGCTAAATAGTTGCTGTAGAGCCTGACAGTGTCTCCCAGGGGGTTGTGGAGATAGATGGTGGCCATATAGTTGTGCAGAAGTTGTCATTTACGCTATTTTTCTTTTTTTTAAAAAAAAGATTTTATTTTATTTATTTATTTTTTAATTTTTATTTATTTATGATAGTCACACAGAGAGAGAGAGAGGCAGAGACACAGGCAGAGGGAGAAGCAGGCTCCATGCACTGGGAGCCCGATGTGGGATTCGATCTCAGGTCTCCAGGATCGCGCCCTGGGCCAAAGGCAGGCACTAAACCACTGCGCCACCCAGGGATCCCAAAAAAAGATTTTATTTATTCACGAGAGACACGTAGAGTGTCAGAAACACAGGCAGAGGGAGAAGCAGGCTCCCTGCAGAGCCCCATGCGGGACTCGATCCCAGGACCGGGGGATCACATCCTGAGCCAAAGGCAGACGCTCAACCACTGAGCTACCCAGGTGCCCTTCATTTATGCTTTCCGTATTATTTTCTTTAAACATGGTACTTTTTCCTTTTCAAGGAAGACTAGGTGGAAAGGAATCGAAATGCCCTAGACTCCTGGCCTAGTTGGGACTTTGTTGAAAGTGATAGTGAAGTGACTTAAGGTGTTTGGGATAGCAGGGTTGGGGACAGAGAGAGCTCCCGTTGTTTATGGCTGGACCCAGAAAAGTGCATGGACTCTATGAATGTCACCCCTTCTCTCTGTTTGCCATTTTCCCTGAAACACTCTCCTGGCTTTTGTCTGGAAGTAGTCATAACTCTGGGAAGTGAAAGGCCTTTTGGCAAAGGTTTGTCCTCCTGGGGTTGTAGGTGTCGATATTCCCTGTGGTGTTCCCTCACTCAGCGGAGATCCACTGAACCCCATCCTTGTCTCCCAGTTCAGGTCCCTGGAAAACACTGTGGAAGTCTTAGAGGGTGTGTCTGTTTATTGCTTTCTCTCGCCGGCAGGTCTGATAGCCCCTGTAGGGCTAGGCCATGCCTGATTCACTGCTTGGCACAGACAGCTTTTGTTTGATTGGTTCTGGAGGGAATCTACGTCTTTATTTTTGTTAATTCATCAAATATTGATCGAGCACCTGCTATTATTAGATGCTATTCTGGATGCTGGGGATTCAGTAGGCAATAATGCAGAACGACATCTCTGCTCTCCTGCTGTGAGATTCGTGTGTCAAAGACAGGTAATCACCAGGGAACCAAATAAGTGAACTAGACCAGTTCTTTTCAAACTTGAGCAAAGGTAGGACTCTCACCTAACAGCTTGTTAAGATACAGATTCCTGGGCCCCACTCCCAGAGTCTAAGGGTATATATCCACGTAAGGGGTAGGGGGAAGCTCAACAATTTGTATTTTTTTTTTAAGATTTTATTTATTTATTCATGAGAGACACAGAGAGAAAGAGGCAGAGACAGGCAGAGGGCGAAGCAGGCTCCATGCAGGGAGCCTGATGCGGGACTTGGTCCGGGGTCTCTAGGATCACACACTGGGCCAAAGGCAGGCTGCTCAACTGCCGAGCCACCCAGGCATCCCAACAATATGTATTTCTAATGAGGTCCTGGTGATGCTGGTTGTGGGTTCATGGGTCATGTCTCAAGTTGGCGCTGGACTAAACAATTTTGTGCAGCCTGAGTGCCACGGAGAAGTAAAGTGACAATGTGACAAATAGGGGGGCATTAAGATTGGGATTGGGAAAGCCAGACTGAAGAGTTCACCTTCGAGAAGGGGCCAGATATCGGGGTGAGCAAAGCCTTCAGAGGATGCAGCTTGGTGGGTGTGAGGAGCTAAAGGGCGGCCAGGAGCTGGAGGGCTGATGGGTGAGGAGGGTGCTGGAGACAAGACCTGAGAGGGGATGGGAGCCCAGATCACATGGGGTCCACCTTGTAGGTAACGGGCAGACTGGGAGTTGTTTTGTTTTGTTTTAAATATTTAATAATTTATTTGACAGAGAGACAGACCACAAGCAGGGGGAGGGGCAGGGGAGAAGCAGACTCCCGCGGAGCAGGGAGCCTGATGCCAGGCTCGATCCCAGGACTCCGAGAGCATGACGGGAGCTGAAGGCAGACACAACTGACTGAGCCACCCAAGTACCCTGATAGTTTTATTCTGGGTGCAGTGGAAGCTTCTAGAAGCTTATGGGCAGGGTGACATGATTTGCTTGGTGTGTATGAAAGGGTCAGTCTGCTGCTAGGCAGAGAACGGGTGCAGTGGGGTGAGGGTGGCGCTAAGGAAACCAGTGGTAGCCTGTCATGGTCGTCCGGGATTACGGGGACACTGGGGGGAGACACAGACAGATCTGGAATCTTCTGGAGTAGAGCTGGCACAATTTGCTGCCAGATGAATTAGTAGTCCCTTCCCCATCAGGACCACGGCTGAGCTTTGTTGGATTGCTAAGGCACTTTGCTGCCGGGGCTTCCAGCCTGTGGAGTGCCCCTCTTGCCTCCCTGGAGCAAGGCCACGAGCAGCTCGTCCCAGGCAGCTTCGTGTCTCCTGCACGGACCCAACACTGAGTGGCTGGGTGAGAGGCTAGGCTGTGGAATCCTGTCCTCAAGCTTCTGAAGGTCCTGCCCCTGGCCCGGGAGGTGGGACCCGCATCGTGTTCTGAGAATAGCCAACTGCCTGGTTTGCGAATGACCTTGCCCCGGCTGGCATAGCTCAGGTGATGACAGCCCACGACCCTCCTAGCCCTTGGAGTGTGAGATCAGCACACAACAAACTCTGTTGCTCTGGGTTTGGTTTTATGGTGCTCAGTTTGGGTTTTTTAATTTTTTTCAGATTTTTCTTTAAATTCTAGTCAGTTGACATACAGGGCAATATTGGGCTCAGGAATAGAATTGGGAGGTTCATCACTTAAGTACAACACCCAGTGAGCGTCCTGACAAGTGCCCTCCTCTGACCCCATCCCCCATCTCCCCATCCCTCCCCAGCAGCCCTCAGTTTGTTCTCCATGTTAAGAGTCTCTTATGGTTTGTTTCCCTTTCTTTCTCCCTCCTCCCTGTATGTTCACCTGTTTCGCTGTTTGCTTGTTTTGTTTCCTAAATTCCACATATGAGTGAAATCATATGTATTGATTTCGTATTTGTCCTTTTCTGACTTATTTTGCTTAGCATAACAACCTCTAGTTCCATCCATGAGGTTGCAAAAGGCAAGGTTTCATTCTTTTTGATGGCTGAGTCCTATTGTGTATATACAGCACATCGTCGTTACCCCTTCCTGTGATGCTCGGTTTTGAAAGTAGCTGACCGAATGGCTTATCATTTCAGTTCACGTGAACCACTAGAGAGGTAGCCTACCAAGTTCATTACCTGGTACTGCTAACTTCACTTTTTTTTTTTTTTTTTTTTTTCTGTTTCAGGAGGAAGTAACAGGACAACGATCAGACATCAGGTATTTCATTATTGATTTTTCTGAGGGAAAGGGCTTAGTATTTCTTAGGGTTGGGAAGGAGCTGGTCCTTGGCCAGCTGGTCCCTTTTTCTGTTCTGCAGACCATTTCTGAGCCCCCTCACTGTGCCTGGCCCTGGCTGGGTGCTGGAAAACAGACGATCAGCACCCCCTCTCAGGGTCACTGGACAGCTGACAGTGGCAGGGGAGGCAGTGTCAGTGTCCTCAGGTTGCAGTGTGCTCTGCCTATTACTCTCTGAGCGTCACTTTCCCCATCTATAAATGGGGAGAATACCTGCCTTCTGGCAGCTCGTGAGCCAAAAGGATGCATGTAGTAGAGGAGAATATGCACAAACTGCCCAGCCCTGTGCCTGATGAACTCTAGTGCTTCATAAGTGGAAGCTATTGTTTGGGTGATAATATCAATATGTAATTACCTACCCCACGAGGGCGGGGCTGCTCTCCAGCACCAGGCTGGGGGCCTGGGAGGCCCGCTGGGAGAAGGGGCTGAAGTGGACGGAGTGTGCAGGGCCGAATCGGGAAAAGTTTCAGGGCACTTCAGGGGAAGCCAGTACACTTGTTTCAAATCCAGTGAACTGTTTGGCGTACTGGTGGTGTTCCAGGGACACACCTGCCTGACCTTGCAATAGTCTTCAGCCGTACTGCGAGACCTGTGGCTTTCATGCCTATTTTTATCATGGGGGAGACTGAGGCCCCAAGAAAACTTGCGAGTACCCATAGACAGGAAAGCACTGGAGATGGACTGAGTCTCCAAGCTTCAGGTGCAGAGGAACTGCCGTCCCTTTGGCTCTTCTTTTTTTTTTTTTTTTTAAAGATGTTATTTATTTATTCATGGTAGAAAGAGAGAGGCAGAGACACAGGCAGAGGGAGAAGCAGGTTCCCTGTGGGGAGCCCGATGTGGGACTTGATCCCGGGTCTCCACGATCAGACCCTGGGCTGAAGGCGGTGCTAAACCGCTGAGCCACCTGGGCTGCCCCCTTTTCTTCTTTTTTAACTGTAAGTAACTGTTTTGTCCTTTTGTTCACTACTTTATTGTGCTCTATCTCCCTCACATATATTTAAAACTCTCTATCGGTTCTTTTTCTTCTGGTATCTAAGAAGGTTATGTCTTGTATTAGTTTCCAAGGACTGTACTATCAGATGCCATGAAGTGAGTAGCTGAGTAAGGCCAGAAGTCTGAAATCAAGGTGTTGGTGGAGCCGAGCTGTCTTTGAAGAATCTAGGGAGGATTCCTTGCCCCTTCCAGCTTTTGGTGGACCCAGACTTTTCTTGGCTCATGGCAGCGTAGCTCTGATCTCTGCCTTCATGTTCACGTGACCATCTGTCCTGTGTGTCTGTTGTACCTGTGTCATTACATGGCATTCTCTGTCTGTGGATGTCTCTGTCCAGGTTTCCTCTTCTTTCTTCTTTTTTTTTTTTAAGTAACACGCACACCCAGTGTGGGGCTTGAACTCATGACCCTGAGATCAAGAGTCACATGCTCTACCGACTGAGCCAGCCAGGCACCCCTCAACATATCTTTTTTGCGAATACAGTTCAACCCATAACATTTACAAGGAAGTGAGTCTTGAAAGCAAAGAGTCGAATCAAAGGACTGATTCTTGAGGATGTGTCTGTTTTCTCAGTTTCACAAGGAGTCGACATTGACTCCCATGTGCCAGTGCGCTGGGTACTGGAGCTAATGGGGCTGGCCACGTGGACTGTGAGGGTTGTTGCAAATGCTCACACCTAAATCTAGAAGGAGTCAGTGCGATAAAAAGGAAGCAGGTGACAGAGTCCTCACCTCGCACACTCATGGAAAGAAAGTATGCAAAGAGCTAAAACGCAAGATAGGAAGTTCTGTGTGCCAACAAAAATAGCAGGAGATGTATTCTAACAGAAGCTTCAGTGGAGGGAAAAGGCGAGGAGAATGGCTCCCTGGGGCAGGTGGCGTTTGAACTGCATCTTTGTGATCTCAGAGCTGGATGAGAAGCGGTGGGGTGGGGAGAGTGGACAGCCAGCAGGTGGAGAGCACGGTTGCGCATGCTCACAGAGCAGCAAGGAGGTGGGGTGTTCCGCCGAAGCAGGGGGCATGTGAATGAAGAAGTGGCAGGGCAGCTCGGGAAGTCCAGCGGGACTCAAAGTGTGATAGAATCAGAAATATCTATCACAATAAGGAGAGCATCTTGGGGCATGCTGCTGTTCAGCAGAAGATGCCAGCCACTGAATACAGCAGCTCCTCACGGTTTTGCTGTGTCCACAGAACTGTCTCTTGGTCTTGTGCTGTGTACATTTTGTATGTGTGTTAATTTTCTTTTAGGCACAAGGAGTCCCTGACGCTGAAGCGAAATTGGACGTTCCTGTTGGCTCCATACGTACCTATGGTGGGTCCAGCCTGAGAGGTTGGTTTTCCTTAGTGCCCACTGTTCCACAGCAGAAGGAAAGGGCCGGGGGCGGGTGGGGGTTGACCAGAAGACCTCACCTCGGAGGCTCCATGTCCTCAGTAAAGTGAGGATGAGAAAAAAAAAAAAAAAAAAAGTGAGGATGAGAATACCTGCCCTGTCTGCCTTATTGGTTTTGGGGATCATACCTGGGAAGCATTTTCTGACAGGTAAAGCACAGGGCACAGATAGGGCTCAGGCCCCCTTAGTACCCTGCTGGGTCACTGCAGGTAGGATTTCAGTGCGGGGTTGGGGGGGGGGGGGGGTTCTCCTTCAAAATTCCGGGTGTGCAGTTGGACTCTAGGGGGCAGAGTTGGAGCAGGATTGGGCAGGGATGCGGACCCTTGGAGGCTGAAGTCAGGTAGAGAACCGGTAAACTCCCTGGGGCTATGCCTGGGTTTTGACACCAGGTGGGGTTTGCTGGTGAGGGGTGCGGGGTAACAGCATGTGGGGATTCAGCTCCTGGGCGGCTTCTGCCATCATTTCTGTGCGGTGGCTGCTGACTTCCCATGTTAACAGCCTCATATTGTTATACCGCAGCTTCTTGCTTCTTTGTACGGGGGATTCTGTTTATTCTTTACCTTACCCGTGGGCATGGACGTCATCCAATGAGGGCCAGGTTCAGAGGCAGACTGTGTGAAAAGAGGTGGCCCTTCGGAGTAGAGTCACCCTGGGTTCAAATCAGGGCTCCCCGACTCCCTTCAGTCTGTTTCTTCTTCAGGCTCCTAACTTTTGAGGCTTAGCTTCCAAATCTGTAAAGTGGGGATGATGACAGCAATAATACCAAATATCTCTTGCGTGCTTTCTACGTGCCAAGCACTGTTCTCAGTGTTCACTCATCGGATCATCACTGTAACCTGGTGAGATGAGTAAATACTGTTGTTAAAGGTAAAGAAACAAGTTTAGAGAGGTTAAGTAAACTGCCCAGAGTCACGCAGCTAGTGAGTGCTGGAATTGGGGCTCGAACTAGAGCCGTTCTCTACCACAGTTCCACCTCTGTGACACCGCACTGCTGGACAGGGTGAGGAGGTAGTGGGCTGATTTTGTGTGAAAGCTCACGGGAGTGCCTTCTCTTTTCCCTCTCCCAAGGCAAGGCAGACCTGGGTGCCCATCTTTTTTTTTTTTTTTTTTTTTTAAGATTTATTTATTCATGAAAGAGAGAGGCAGAGACACAGGCAGAGGGAGAAGCAGGCCTCCTGTAGGGAGCCCGATGCAGGACTCGATCCCGGGACCCCAGGATCACGCCCTGAGCTGAAGGCAGGTGCCCAGCGCCTGAGCACGCAGGGATCCCTGGGTGCCCATCTTTTAACTTTGTCCAAGTCACACGGTTGTCCTGACAGACTTGGGGCCACAGTCAGTCAGTCTGAATGGAGCATGTACCACATGCCAGGTGCAGTGCTAGGCCCTGGGCCCAGAGCAGCAAAGAAGAGCCAGCCCCCTGCCCTCTAGCAGGGACAGGAGTGCAGGAGTGCCGAGCAGCTGTGTACCAGGTGGGGAGTCAGGGAGGCTTTGTGGAGGAGGTGACATTCACCTATGCTGGCAGATGAGTGGGCAGCAGCTTAGCCAGGCAGAGAGGGAGGGGAGTGCCTCGGGCACAGACACCAAGCACATTCTAAGGCCCTGAGGTCGGGTGTGGGCAGAGAAGTCCAGTGTGGTGAGAACACAGCAGGTGAAGGAGAAGCAGGTGAGGGCCAGGGGTTTGTGAATTTTTTTTTAAAGATTTTATTTATTTGAGAGCAAGCTTGTGCATGAGCTGGGGGGAGGGGAAGAGGGAGACAGAGAAGCAGTCTCCCTACTGAGCAGGGAGTCTGATGGGGGACTCGATCCCAGGACCCGGGGATCATGACCTGAGCTGAAGGCAGATGCTTCACTGCTTCACCAACTGAGCTACCCAGGCACCCCGGTCTGTGTATTTCAAGTGTCCTGGGGAACCAGAGAGGCTAGTAAATGGGAGTGTTGTGGTCAGATAAACACTTAAAGGTCACCTCACTTACAGAGAGTGAGTTAGAGCAGGGCAGGGGAGGAAGCAGGGAAGCAGCAGCCCTTGGTGGGGGGAGGTGCTCCCATTGGGATAGGCTCCACCCACCCTTGGGAAGCCAGCTCCAGGGCCCCCTGGTCAGGACAGTCTTCCACAGCTACCCTGCACAGTCCCCCTCCTGTCTCTGCTCTCGCAGCCCCAGGTGCTGCCTCTGCCTCGTGGCTCCTGTCACCATTGCAGTGCATGTCGGGTGGTGACCAGTTGCTGCCTATCTCTGCCCCAGTAGGCCAGGATCTCATAGTCTTGGTACAGCTGACATTTTGACCTGGGTGACTTGCTATGGAGGGAGGGGGGAGGGATGGTGTCTGTGGGCAGCACCATGGTGTCTGGCCTCTACTCACTAGAAGTATCCCTGCCCCCAGTTGTGACAACAAAAGACAGGGCCTGATGTCCTCTCAGGGACAGAGTGGCCCCTGGCCAAGAACTGCTTCCCGGGCAAGTGGAGCGTAGGATGCACCAGGGGAAGTTTCTTGCTCTTGACATTTCAAAGCACTAACAGGTTGACCTCTTCCAGGATTATGGCAGGAAAAGTGAAATGGGTCACTGATATCGAGAAGTCAGTGCTGATAAATAACTTTGAAAAGAGAGGATGGGTCCAAGTGACAGAAAATGAAGATTGGAATTTTTACTGGTAAGTATTAAAAAGCAGGATCTGATTGTTTTTCTGAAGCCGACCTATCAATCTTGTGAATGCTGGTAGCTCGGGTGCAGGCTGCGTTCTCAGAGGATGCCTCCCGTTACACAACTTCCATTCCCAAGTCTCCTCCACTGTGCATGACGAGAAAGCCCTTGGCTCATACACGTTGTGAGGTGTTCCCATGCTCCTGTTTATCAGCCTGGTGGCAGAAGTGCTGGGATGGTTCTGCACACAAGCCAGCATGGCTGAGACTGCAGGGCTCTGGGTGAGAAACCAGAGGCCCCCCTGCTTAGCATTCTCAGTGCCTTACTGCCGGGCGCTGGGGAAGGCGCCTGTGGGGAAGGATCTGTGCCCTCTTCACTTCTTCTCACATGGCAGAGGCTGCCGGTAGGACTGGTCCACAGCACTGAAAAGTGAATGACAGGAGGAATAATAAGAAAGCAGCGTTTGGCACTGACACCCTGGTGGTGCTCCCCGCAGCCGGAAACATGAGCGTTGCCTTAGACTCCTGCCCTTGTCCTGCCTGCCTTCACGAGGTGAGGTCCTGTGTCCTCCCCTGTGCAGGCCTGGTCTGCCCCTGCCTCAGGGCAGCCCCCACGCTCTGGCAGGGTTGTATGCTGAAACAGAGCCATGAGCGCCTCCTTTGCTGGGGCCTCCCCACGCCTCTGCAGCTCCTAGGCCTGGAACATGGGGTGAATCTCCAAGGGAGGGGGAGTTGGTGGCTCTCTGGAGGCTTTTTTACTCTATGCACCTGCCCTCCCCGAGACCTGCTCCCCGCTGCTGCCTTGAGAGATGTTACTTGGCCTCCTTCTCGCCACTTCTTTCTCCCCCAGGCCCCAGAGCAGTTGGCACCTTTTCTCCTGTTGACCTACTAAAACATTCTTGCTTCTGCACCTTTGTCAATGGTGTGCTTTCTGTCCTCTCAGCCCATCTTTGAGAGGTGCGATGCATCCCGCGGTTAGATGTCCAGACCGCAAAGCCAGGTCATGCCTGGCCTCACACCCTGGCTCCCGCAGTGCTGTCTGTGTGGCCATTAGCAAAGGACTTGACCTTTCTTTGCAAATATGGTTGTTTGAAGTTTGAATGAGTCAGTAAAGCAAAGAGCTTGGCGTGTGATGGGTGCTGCATAAGCACGTGCTGTCTCCGTCCTTCATGCACCAGCTCACAAGCTGCCCTCCCCGGAAGCCACCTGTGCTTCCAGACGCTCAGCCTTTCTTTGGTGTCACGCAGTGGGTGCTGTGTGCCATGATTTGTGATTTCCCTGCCTGTCCCCTCTTTCCATGTTACTGTGAGCCCCGTGACAGCGAGGACCTTGTCTGGCTTATGCCAGCATCCCAGAGCCTGGCACTGGCTCAGATGCAGAGTAGGCTGGCATGCAGCTTTTGTCTTCAGCAATGATGGGAGGGATGACCCTTTCTTTGCTTGTGT
Organism: Vulpes vulpes; assembly: GCF_048418805.1. Taxonomy (NCBI): domain Eukaryota; kingdom Metazoa; phylum Chordata; class Mammalia; order Carnivora; family Canidae; genus Vulpes; species Vulpes vulpes. Next base: position 52,760,915 of record NC_132795.1, read on the forward strand.
AGCAGTTTAAGGTACCTGTGTTTTAAACCACAGCCTAATTTTCCTTGAGGAGCATGGAATGCAGGCAGAGAAAGCATTTTCAGAGAAATGCAGCACCCATGTGTGGCTTGGCGTCACGTTTATATATTTCTCTAAGGTAGAATGAAGTAATACAGCCAGAGCCCTGCTTCCATGGGACTCTGGAAGAAAGGCTGAATACAAGTATTTTGTAGGGGCACCTGGGTGGCTCAGTCAGTTAAACAGCTGCCTTTGGCTCAGGTTATGATCCCAGGGTCCTGGGGTCGAGCTGCCCCACTCCCTGCTTGTGCTCGCGTGCTCTCTCTCTCTCTCTCTCTCTCTCTTTCTCTCAAATAAATAAAATCTTGAAATGTCATTAGAGAAAAAGAGTGTTTTGTACTTACTGCTTTGTGTCCCATGGCTCCGTGCCATGGGCTTAGCCAATACTCAGTCCTTTTGGCTTCTCTGAGTGATTAATCAACGCTTGGGAGGGTGCAGAGCACCTCCCTTCTTCGTGCCACATAAGAAGCATTTCAGAGCTAGTCTGAACAAAGAGAGAGAGAGAGAGAGAGACAGAGAGTGGGACTGTATAATTTTGGATATTAGCTCTCTTGAGAGCTGTTTTAAGCAGTGTCTTTAAGCAGTTTTTAAGTAAGTCTTAAAAACTGATCAGGGTAAAATATTGGCGGCTAAATGTTAAATGGTTTGGGAAAGGTAACTGTTAACTGGGTAGATTATGGGATAGCCATTAAAATAACTGTGACAATTATAAAGCAGTTCAGAAAATTGTATAACAATAAGTGTGAAGAAAAACATACTATGAAACTGTTCTGATCATGGCTTGCATATGGGCAGGAAATAGCAATGAGAAACGCGAAAGCCATGGCTGTGCTGGAGGGGGTGTATTAGTTTTTTATGGCCAGATTGATGGCATGTGACAAACACCACGAAACTTAGGGCTTAAAGCAACTTCTTTGTTTTTGAGAGCATTTTTTTTTAAAGATTTTATTTATTTATTCATGAGAGACCCAGAGAGAGGCAGAGACACAGGCAGAGGGAGAAGCAGGCTCCCTGTGGGGAGCCCAATGCGGGACTCGATCCCAGGACCTCGGGATCATGACCTGAGCCAAAGGCAGACACTCAACCACTGAACCACCCAGGTGCCCTGAAACAACTGTTTCTACAGCACATGCATTTATAGGTTTGGCTAGGTGGTACTTTTGGTCCCGCAGGACTTAGCCGATCCTGCCTGGGCTCACTGGTGCATCTGCTGTCACCTGGGGGGGTCAGCTGGGGCTTGTCTGGTCTTGGATGCCCTTGGCTAGGACAACAGTGGCTTCTCCACAAATCTTTCCCATCCCTCCAGCTGGCTAGCTGGGGCTTGTTCTTCTGTGGTGGCTGGGGTCCAGGAAGGCGGGTGGAAGCTCTGAAGGCTTTTCAGGGTAGTCTCGAAGTGGCACAGCATCGCTTCTGCCACATTTCTGGCCAAAGCAAAGCCAAAGTGAGACATGTCTGGGCCTAGGCCTTAAGAACCTAGCAGCTTCCATTTCCTTTATGGAAACCTGTTACGGGAGCCGCAACTGACATGTGAGAAGCCTGACAACCCGGCGCTGTCTTGCCGGAGGAGCTTGTATAGGTGTTGTGTGTGCCAGTTGCAGCCACGTCTGGCCTTCCAGCCATGCCCGCCAAGGTGCCAGACATAGGAACAAACCCGTCTTGGACCCTCCAGATTAGATTAGCCACGGCCTGAATACCCCTGAGTGACCTCAGTGGGTGCCACGTGGAGCAGAAGCATGCTCAGCTGAGCCCTGCCCCAAATCTTGATCCACAAAACCATGATATGTGATGCAATGGTTGTTGTCCTGAGTTGCTAACACTGGGCAGTTTGCTCTGCAGTAATAGAGACCCAGAATATATGTTGTCACATACCTCAGGATGGTAGGGAATGAGCTCATTATTTTGAAAACCAATAAAGGGAAAGAATTAAGCATTTTGTTAGTCTCTCCTGTATGAACTATGTTTTAGGTGTTCAAGTTGATGATGAAAGAAAATTTCTCCTTGTGGAAATTTTCCTGCCAGTACTTGAAGGAGAAACGAAAGCGTAGAAGACACCTGTTTGCCTCCCTTAATGACATAAGGGTCTAGGCCTGCCCGGTATGGGAGCCACTAACCACAGGGCTGATGAGCACGTAAGTGTGGCTGGTCTAAATGGAGATATGCCCCCAAATTGACCTGCAGCTCCTCAGGCCTTGCAGTCTGACTGCTGATTTATAGACAGGATGTAGGTGGAGGGGTACCAGTGAGGCTACACTAAGTAAGGAACCTGGGAGGACCCCTAGGAGGACCCCTGGAGGCCCTTGGAGGACGGGTGACCCAGGGTCTTCATTTTTTTTTTTTTTTTAAGATTTTATTTATTTATTCATAGAGACACAGCTAGAGAGAGAGAGAGGCAGAGACACTGGCAGAGGGAGAAGCAGGCTCCATGCAGGGAGCCTGATGTGGGACTCAATCCGGGCTCTCCAGGATCACACCCTGGGCTGCAGGCGGCGCTAAACCACTGCGCCACCGGGGCTCCCCGACCCAGGGTCTTCAACATAGACATAGCATAGAAAAAAAGGAGGGAGAATATAGATTAAAAGAACCATGGGAGAGAGGGCAACTCATCAGAAGGCCTGGCCTTTGTTTGTTTACAAGCTGTAAAAAATATGTCAGACAACTTGGGAAGTGTGAACACTGATTAATGTCTGATGATACTCAGAAATTACTGCTTTTTATTAAGTTGTGCTAACGGTCTAAAGTAGGATATTGTATAATATAATAAAGAATCCTTAACTATTAGAAATTCTTACGGGAATCCTTTGGATGGAACGCTGTATCAGGAAATTGCTTCCAAATAACCCAATGCTGTGAGGCATGGGTGGGGTCCAACCAAACACGTCTGGCTGCATGGCCATAGCCACTGAAGCCTGTAACGGGGTTCTCTTTCGTAATGGGCTTTTCTCTCTGCTTTTGTATATGGTTCAGCTTTTCCATGATAAAAAGTTTTAAAACTCCCATTCTGGACAGCCCTGGTGGCGCAGCGGTTTAGCGCCGCCTGCAGCCTAGGGTGTGATCTTGGAGACCCGGGATCGAGTCACACATCGGGCTCCCTGCATGGAGCCTGCTTCTCCTTCTGCCTGTATCTCTGCCTCTCTCTCTGTGTATGTCTCTCATGAATAAATAAATAAATTATTAAAAAATAAATAAATAAAAATAAAACTCCCATTCTTATTCTTCTTCTTTTTTTAAAATATATTATTTACTTGAAAGACAACAAGAGAACACAAGTGGGGTGAGGGGCAGAGGGAGGAGCAGACTCCCTGCTGAGCAGGGAGCTGATGCAGATGTGGGCCTCTATCCCAGGACTCTGGGATCATGACCAGAGCTGAAGGCTGACCACCCAAGGGGCTCCTAAAACTCTCATTATTCTAATGACTGTAGAGTCAAAAGAAATCCTTGGGTGCTTGAGGCCCTCTGTAGGTTGGTGCCTGGGGTGGAGTGAGGCTGGGCCAGGAGCTAGAAGCCACAGATGGCCTGCCTCGCCTGTAGCTCCCTTGTGAGTGCCAGTCCCAGTCCTTCCTGCCCCCTCCCTGCTCTGTGGGGCTAGGAGGGCAGAGGGGTGTGGCAGGGAGACTGGCTTTCTTAGAGGATTAGAAAGAATCCCTTTCTCTTTCAACCCTCTCATTACACTAGAGTGTTGGGCCATCAGAGGTCTCTGCTAGAATATGAAGTACTGACCCAGGGCCCTTAAATCACTCTGTGATTTTTATTTAAAGTGGTCCCTGTCCTTGACTTTGGGTGAAAATATTGCGTAAATGATTTTCCTGATTTCAGAGCCTGGAGGAGGCTCTTTCATTAGCTTGTTATCTGCAATCAATGGTATCATTAATCGATAAGGATTTATCAAGCATCTACTATGCTGGGGAGTGAAGCCCTCCAGTGTACACTCAGAACAGCCCATGCCTCCAACAGTTCTGGTGACTGGACACTGCGCTGTGCCGCAGTGGGCCAGGGAGTCTCCTGGCCTGGGGGGCCGGGGGTGGGGGAACGGGTAAGCGTCTCTGGTCATGAGCTTTCACGGGAACTGCCACCATGTGGACCTGCTCTAGCTTTACCCTGCATGCCTCTTCTATGCTTCTCTTTTAGGATGAGTGTGCAAACCATCCGAAACGTTTTTAGTGTTGAAACTGGCTATCGGCTCTCAGATGATCAAATAGTCAACCATTTTCCGAACCACTATGAACTGACCCGGAAGGATCTGATGGTGAAGAATATTAAAAGATATAGGAAGGAGCTGGAAAAGGAGGGGAGTCCTCTAGCAGAAAAAGATGAAAATGGGAAATACCTCTATCTGGGTTTGTGCCTTTCTTGCTGGCCCCACGTTTTTTGTTTTTTTTTTTTCTGCCACGTCCCCCCTCCCCCAGCCCCACGTTTTAAATCAATCCCCAAATCCTCTAGCGAAACCAGGTACTGAGATGGTGACGAGCTTGTGCCAGCTGGGCTGGGCATTTCTTTCATTCCATGTGTCTCCAGAATGGGCCAGGCGGGGGCTCACGTTTGGATCTGAGTTTCTAGGAGCACCTTGGGCACATGGTGCATGTGCATGGAGAGCATCCTCAGTGCGCAGATGGGGAGAGGCACGTCCTGAGCTGCAGGCTGCATTTTATAAGGCGGCCGCATTACTGCATCTGGCAGTTCCAGGGAGAAGCTTGTCCCTCTTGCAGTCTGGTGGTAAAAGCTGGACTGTTGGGTGGGTTCAGAGTCCCTTTGTGTACCTGGGAAAATTATATAGCCAATCTCTCTGGGCCTCAGGTTTGTCATCTGATAAATGGGAATGATAACAGGACCTTAGTCCACAGGGTGCTGTGGGGATTAAAGGTTTGCAAAGCACTTAGAAAACAGGTGATAGGTTTATCGGACAGGAATTGAATGGCACAGGGGCTTATTCTCATGTTGGCTTGGGGCGGAGGGTTGTGAAGCAGCTCCAGAAAAGGCAGTGGCAGTGTATTCCTGTCTGTGGCCACATTGGCCTGGCTCACCCACTGCTGTCTCCTCTATTTCACCTTTCAGACTTTGTTCCGGTCACCTACATGCTGCCCGCCGACTACAACCTGTTCGTGGAAGAGTTCAGGAAAAGCCCCTCCAGCACCTGGATCATGAAACCTTGTGGCAAAGCCCAGGGGAAGGGCATCTTTCTGATCAACAAGCTCTCACAGATCAAAAAGTGGTCCCGTGACAGCAAAACGTCTTCGTGAGTGCAGGGCCTGCCCATCCTGTGGGCTTCTGAGTTAGGAGTTCCAGGCCACCTGTCAGTCTTGGCCGGGAGCTAGGGGCCCTCGCTTGTTTTTGTTTTTAAGATTTTATTTATTTATTCATGAGAGACATAGACAGAGAGAGGCAGAGACACAGGCAGAGGGAGAAGCAGGCTCCATGCAGGGAGCCCAACGTGGGACTCGATCCCAGGTCTCCAGGATCACGCCCTGGGCCAAGGGCAGGTGCTAAACCACTGAGCCACCCAGGCTGCCCCAGATTTTATTTATTCATGAGAGACACAGAGAGAGAGAGAAAGAGAGGCAGAGACACAGGCAGAGGGAGAAGCAGGCTCCATGAAGAGAGCCCGGTATGAGACTAGATCCCGGGACTCCATCCTGGGACTGCAGGATCATGCCCTGGGCCAAAGGCAAGCGCTAAACCGCTGAGCCACCTAGGGATCCCCATCCTCTCCTCTCTTGCTTTTGTAGGTGTATGGCATTTGCCACATTGCGCCAGGGCAAGGTTCTGTGGCTGCAGTCCTGTGACTGATTGTAGGATCCCACCTGAGGCCAGTTGCAAAAGGAAGTGGTATATCAACCAGCATATGGTCCCAGGAGCAGGGACCCTTGCGAGCGGCTTTGTTTCTGAAAGTTACTGTGAGATCCACTCAGTCCTGGTATTTCTGAGGCAGTGAAGCACCTGCTTAAGATCTGGGCCCAGGGGGGTATCCCTGGGTGGCTCAGTGGTTTCGCACCTGCCTTCAGCCCAGGACATGATCCTGGAGACCCGGGATCGAGTCCCACATCAGGCTTCCTGCCTGGAGCCTGCTTCTCCCTCTGCCTGTGTCTCTGCCTCTCTCTTTGTGTGTCTTTCATGAATAAATAAATAAAATATTAAAAAAAAAAAAAAAAGATCTGGGCCCAGGGGTATGTGTGTTCGAATCCCTGTCTATACTTGCTGAGTACATTTTGTTTCTGTAGACTCTTACATACTTCATCTGGGTAAATGAGGGGCGCCAGTAGCACCTCATCGGGGCAAGATGGGGAGGGAACAGGTGAATATGTGTGAAACGCACAGGAGTGTGTGCGATCCATAGCAGGGATTGCTCTTGGCAGTCTCAGGTCAGGTCTCTGCCCTGGGTTTGAGGACTCCTTGGAACTGAAGTTAGATACCAGGCCAGGGGGTTTTGTCTGGGTCTCACCCTGCCTCTGAGGGCCCTGAACTGCTCAGAGATGTTGGAGTGTGATTCTCTCCTGGAGGGCTGGTGGCTCAGTCGGGGTTCCCAGGAGGGGCAGGGTCACCTTCTTGTGCAGAGCATTTAAGTCTGAGTGCACACTGCCGACCCCCTGGTGGGTTCCCAGGCACTGCTGGCACTGTCCTCTGGGGCAGGGGCACAGAGTGGATGCCACCTAAGCTCCATTTTATCCCCCACGCATCAGCCTCTCAATGAGAGGCAGAGAGCTGATTACCAACCTTGGGTCTTTGCCATCTAATTTTGACTTTCTCTGATGCGTTTAGGTTTGTGACTCAGTCTACTAAGGAAGCCTACGTGATCTCTCTCTACATTAACAACCCGTTGCTAATCGGTGGGAGGAAGTTTGACCTGCGCTTGTATGTTCTGGTGTCGACCTACCGCCCGCTGCGCTGTTACATGTAAGAACCACTGGAGTCTTGTCTCATGCTTTGACACACCCAGAATAGACAGCTCTTCAGAGATGGAAAGTAGATTAGCGTTTGCCCAGCCCTGGCTCAGGGAGTGACTGCTAAAGGTCACAGGGTTTCTCTGTGGCGACGAACCCAGGAGATGGAGTGCAGCGGTGGTCGCGCACCTCTGAGTAAGCCAAGAGCCCCTGAGCTGTACACTTTATGTGGAGGTTCTGTGGCATGTGGATTATGTGTCAGTATGCCTGTTCTAAAAAAAAGAAACATAAGTGAAAAAGCAGCTCTTTTAAAGGCTTAAAACGAAAAATGGGTTTTAAGGGAACAAAGTGTTACATATATACATATATGTTTTTTAAGATTCTGTTTATTAGAGAGTGTACAAGCAGGGTGAGGGTTGGAGGAAGAGGGAGAAGCAGAACCCCACTGAGCAGGGAGCCTGACATGGGGCTGGATCCCAGGACCCTGAGACCATGACCTGAGCCGAAGGCAGACGCTTAACTGACTGAGCCTCCCAGGTGCCCCCCCCCCCCAGAGTGTTATATTTTATTTGTGCTTCTCCTCAGAGTGTTGAAGTAATCTAACTACCCACATAGGTATAAACTTGGATTTTGCCGTTTCTGCACAGTGAAGTACACCCCAAGCACCAGTGAGCTGGACAACATGTTTGTTCACCTTACCAACGTCGCCATTCAGAAACATGGGGTGAGCGCATCCATTCACTTGGGCTGAAGGAAATGGAGTGATTTTGTGGGTTTCTATTTGCGGCAGGGAGGGGCGCGAAAGGAGAATTCGAGATGCCCTGGCACTCAGGAGGAGTGGGGAGGCCTAAGTATCCAGTGTGGCTGTCCCAGCGCATCAGCTGAGCCAGCCTCAGGTGGGGTGGCTCATGCAGAAAGAAAGCCCCGGGTTCAAGCCCTGCCTTTCTAGTTCCGTGACCTTGAGCGAGTTTTAATATGACTCTCCGAGCCTCGATTTCTCATTTGTAAAAGGTGATAAAGTCACCCCCTCGTGGGAGTGGTGGGAGAACCCATGAGAGGACACATCCTTGGCCACTCCTTGCCTCAAAGACTCATCACCGAGCACCTGTCTTGTCTGGGTTGGTCCCATGCTGAGGAATGTGTCATCTCAAACCGAGGTGCATGCTCTGAAGCTAAGGAGTGCAGATCTAGAAGAGCATGGGATGAAGGAGTCCCTAGTCCAGGTGGCTGGAGAAGCCTTCTGTGCAGAAGTTGTGCTTGAGCTGAGATGTCAGATGTGAGCAGGGATTACCCAGGTGGGGAAGGAGCGTTCTAGCAGAGAGTGCAGCGTGTGCCAGGGTTCCATGGCAGGAAAGAGCACTACAGGAGCTGTGAGAAGGGCAGGGTGGCCGGAGCTGCCAGAGTGAAGGTGGTGGGGTGAGAAGTAGCTGGGGAGGCCACCGAGGGCCAAGACACAGAACATCGAAGGTTCTGTGTGGGCTTTGGGGCTTTACTGTCGTCTTTACAAGAACGTTCAGAAGGTCTCATTTCTTTATGAGAGATTCTTTCGTTTGGATCTTGCTTGATTGGAAGCTTTGGGTATTTTTTTTAATGTAATTTGAGTGGAAAGAGGGTCAGTGTTGATAGAAAACAAGCTTTTTCTGAGCAGCCTACTGAAGGGTTTGGTCAGACCAGCCTGAGCTCCAACCTCCGTCCATCACTTACCCTTGTGTGACTCGGGCTGGTCACCCTGACCTCCCTGAGCCACCTCTTCTGCAAACAGGAACCCTGGTATTACCTGGCTGGTCATGAAATGACAAGGGCTTCCACTTACTGAGGGCCTTGACAGTCTTCTGTGTGAGGCCGACCCTGGTTCACCACCCAGCAGGTTTCGCTCAGCAAACTGGTGAGCCTCGCTGTTACATGTTCAAGGTTAGAGGAGCGAGGATGGCTTGGCCAGAACCTTATTCATAATAATCAGGAGAATGAGCCCTCATGGGATGCAGCACAAAACTTATGTTACTCGGGGAAAGCTGAGCCATGACATCAGGCACTTCGTCGCCAAGTAGCACAATTAGTGAGGTCTGGCCATGGGCTGGGTAATGGCCATGCTGACCTGAGACCACTTGGTGTCCTTAGGACAGTGCGGAGCATGTCGGCCTGCCAGGCCGCTGGGGGCTGGGAGCCACACTGCAATCGGGAGGGCTCTACTCGATGGGCCTTTTCAGGACACCAGTCAGCTGAGTCACTATTCATCTATAAGAAACAGAAACCGTTTTTTTTTTTTTTTTAATCCATAGAAGGAGAAAGCAGAAGGCAGGACTTTTGGCGTGGCATCTCTGCAATGCACCAGAAGCCTCTGTGCTTTCTCTCTGGGTTCTATTTGTAAATGCTTCGCTTGTTAACATGAGAAAGTGCTTACTCTGAGAAACCTACATTTCAGTCTCAAATAGAAGCCTGGCATGGCTCTCGTTTAGAATTGCATGAGGGACAGATGTTATACTGGACCCTGAAATGTTAAAGCAATCTGTCGTCGGGTGCATCTACCGAGAGTCCCTGGGCCCAGGGCACAGCGTGGCGCCTGGGACAGAGATGGTGAAGGGGCATCCCCGCCCTCAGGGAGCTCAGGGACCAGTAGTGAAGGACTGATGATAAGGGAGGCCTCCAGGGGCTGCAGTGGGAGTGCAGGCATGTGGGATGGGGGCCCACCGGGAGGCAGATTGATAAAGGGATGGAAAGAGGAGGAGTGCATCCTACATGGGCAGTGTTTGCAAATTGCCTTGGTAAAGTGTTCTGAAATAAATCTGATTAAATAATGTTCCTACAGTCCAAAAAATAGGTGATACTTCCTGCTCTTTATACCGATGCATGTGTAAGGCAGCGTTTTACCATGGATACTTTATACCTTTATAACTTTTTTTTAAGTGAACTTTTCTTGAGAGTGAAGAGACTCTGTAACAGGGAAAAGAAAGGTATCAGTGGGCAGCAGCCTGGTTTCCCTGTAACTTCTCAGAGTCCCTGTTTTTAGGGATACAAAGGCTGAGTTATTGAGAGTCTGTCTGAGGTAAGCATGCTTGGGTCCTTCATCTTGTAAGGTATTTTAGTGAAATTGACGTGTAAATTTGTCTCTAACCTCAAAAGGTATCTTTTTCAAACTGTGGTTAATTAAACTGTGGTTAATTCTATTAATATGAAAAAAAAAGTCTGGTTTGAGTCAGCAGTATTTGTCCTTTCTTAGGCTGGTTTGATTTTCATTCTCACTTCTCAGCTTTATACTTAAGAAAACGAAACCTGGCCTCATAACGTCCTGATGTACTTGAGGATTTTCTAGCTTCTTGGCTTCAAAAGAGAGCATTGGGTAGAGAGTCAATGTTCAGGGTCAGAGGTATAGAAAGAGCTATGGATGAGGGTGAGAAAGCTGGGCTTGGGTGCCAGCTCCTTGCAGCCTGGGTGGAAGCTCAGGCACGTCCTGTAACCCCTCTGAGCCTGAGGCTCTTACCGCAGACGAGACGTAGTGAGGAGTTACATGTGTGGTGCTCTTGGACCACGATGCCTGGTGCCAGCGTGTGGCCCCTCTGGAAGCAGACTCGGAGGCAGAGATGAGTGTGCAGGGGGTCTGCTGGGGAGCGTGGGGATGGGCGGGGCATCCAGACAAGGCAGAGGGAGAGTCAAACTGGGATGCAGTGGTGGCAGTGTACCTGGAGCTGGGTGGTCCGTAGAACCACCTGGGATGGAGCCACCAGGGACCGAGCTACCCCAGTATTAGCCTATTGCAGGTGGCCGGCTGCCAGGGTAGGGATAACGTTGGACTGGGCTGCTCCTGTTAGCCAAGGGTAGCCCCCAGAGAGGGTCTCTGCCAGAAGAGTGTCTTGGGCTTAAAGTGGTTGGGTCTTGGGGCCACTGCAGGGCATGAATTACTAATTGTGAGTGTACTATAGAGGTGAGTATTTTCGAACGTGCCTTATGGGGGATCCAGATCCCCACAGGGCAGGGGCACCCCACACATGTTCTAGGGTGAGAGAGCAAGTGCTAGATTCCTCAGGGTGCATTGCCTGGGAGCCTGTGCCCTCTGCCGTCACCAGGAAGACTACAACCACATCCACGGAGGCAAGTGGACTGTGAGCAACCTGCGGCTCTACCTGGAGAGCACCAGAGGCAAGGAGGTGACCAGCAAGCTGTTTGACGAGATCCACTGGATCATCGTGCAGTCGCTGAAGGCTGTGGCGGTGAGTGCCGGGGTGAGGGGTGGGGCTGGGGCCTGGGAGCAGAGAGACACTGAGTGAGCAGTGGGGGACACTTGTTCTTTTGCCAGAAATGCTCGTCTTCATGGGCTCACCTTCCTCATATCCACATGTTTGCCAGAGGCCGAGGCAGTTGTGGTGAGGCAGAGGGGCCAACTTCTGGCTACATGCTGCCCAGGGCACGCCAGGTGCCCAGACAGGTCCTGCTGATGTCACCAGCAGCTCTTTTGTGCCATTGGATCGAGGGGGCATACTTTGCTGTAAGCTGATGGTCAGAGATGGCCTCGCGGTGGCCTCCCCCTCTGTGATGTCACGGACACACAGGCTGCAGAAAGCCACCTCTCTGCTTGTTGCCTCAAGTCTGCTGTTTGTTGGCTGGTTTGTGGTTTTTGTTTGTTTCGTTTTACTGTTCCAAAGCAGGTGTGCATCTATTTTTGAGGGAAAGGAATAAACACCGGCCACCAGCATATAGGCTGCTATGTTCAGAGCTTCCCACGTAGGCTCCTAGATGCGCATTACCCCGTGACTCATGAGCAGCATGGAGGCTCAGCCCTGGAGTGAGGAAGTACAGGGACCAGCACAGGGGCCCGGGCCTGCCAGGGGGCTCCCAGCAGACTGGCCCACTGGCCATGGGACCTGAGGGCACTCGGCTGGGCACTCGGCCTGGCACTTGGAGTAGGCCGCACCCCCCGTGGAGAGTGTATGCCCAGCCTCTCTGCGCCTTGGCGGCCGTCTCTGAAATCGGGAGACGGCGGGCGGGGGGGGGGGGCAGTTGGAGAGTTAGCAGCTTCCTGTCCTGCAGAGGCTGCTGGAATGGTGGTATGGGCAGTGGCCGGGGCTTGGGCCCCAGGCTTTCTGGGGAGGTGCCGTTCTATTGACTCCCCTGGGAAAAAAGTCCCTCCCCCCACCCTCACCCCCAGCCTGGTTTCCCTCCAGTGCGTGAGGTTGGACTGGCCCATCTCCCCACAGGAGTTTGGAGTTTGGGTTCTATTTTTTTTTTTTTTAATTTTTTTTTTTAAATTTATTTATGATAGTCATACAGAGAGATAGAGAGAGGCAGAGACACAGGCAGAGGGAGAAGCAGGCTCCATGCACCGGGAGCCTGATGTGGGATTCGATCCCGGGTCTCCAGGATCGCGCCCTGGGCCAAAGGCAGGCGCCAAACCGCTGCGCCACCCAGGGATCCCCTATTTTTTTTTTAAAGATTTATTTATTTATTCATGAGAGACACAGAGATAGAGAAAGGGGCAGAGACACAGGCAGAGGGAGAAGCAGGCTCCATGCAGGGAGCCTGACATGGAACTCGATCCTGGGTCTCCAGGATCAGGCCCTGGGCTGAAGGCAGGGCTAAACCGCTGAGCCACCCGGGCTGCCCTGGAGTTTTGGTTCTAAATCCATGTTTGAAGTAGCGTGTGCACACCCACTAGTGTATAAGAAGGCCTCACTCTCGTGTGTGTGCTTCGCTCGCTGTGGGGAGCACATGGGTCCCCAGGGCACGTGGGACAGGGCTGCTTGCTGGGGCCTTCTCATAGGTTTTGAATGAGGCAGCCTGGGCAGGGCCTGGGAATCTGCATTGTAAGTGAAACCCTGGCTAGCAGGGTTTTTTAATGCCCCTAGAGAATAGTTTATGAAGTGGAATTGAAAATTAAAAAGAAAATCCAGGAACGTTAATAAGTGGATCAACTCTTGTCACAGAACAGAGGTTCATGACCTAGCAGCCCGCATCCCCGAGAAGGGCCCAGCAGCCTGGCGGACAGTGTCTGTGACACAGCTGCACAGGCCTTAACTCTGTGCCGGGTGTGAAATGGGACTTTTGTCCACTCCAAGGACAGCCCCATGCGGACAGAGACGCTGTTGCTGTGATCAGGTCTCTGATGAGGAAGGCCCGGAGACACTGGGGATTGATTGCCTCATGGGGTCTCCTCGGAGGCTAAGGGACGTTTCTGTGTCTGAGCCCAGGCAGGGAGGCCCACCACGTCCAGGCAGGCCTCCACAGTGGGCGGTGGTGTCAGCTGGGCCCTCCCCGAGGCCGGCCATACAAGCCCCCGGTGGTTACTCTCTTGCAGCCGGTGATGAACAACGACAAACACTGCTTCGAGTGCTATGGGTACGATATCATCATCGACGACAAGCTGAAGCCCTGGCTGATCGAGGTAACTGCGCTGCAGCAGCCCGTGGGGTTGGGTGGCAAGGCCGGGGCAGACGGGGAGTATGGGGACAGTTGGTCAGGAGCGACAGGCTTGCTGGGGGTGACCAGTGGTCACCAATGGCTGGACCATTGGTGACCAGCCCCCAATGTCTCCCCTCTGAGCCCAGCCCAGCCACTTCCCTCTTCTGGACGCCATCTGTGTCCTGGAGGCCCTGCCCTGTCCTCATGGGGACATGGCTTCCGTTTAGGAAAGGAGCATCCAGACCCCGTAGCCTGTGGGCAGCGATAGCACGCTATCCAGGGATAAGCAGTATTCTCTTCTTCTGACCAAGGCATAGTGTGGGAGTGGATTCATCTGCCTGTTTCAAGGCTTAGATGGGATGTAGTGGGGGCGGTCCTAGTGTGCACAGCCTTCTTCTGGTCACAGGCCTGGGTGACACTTACACCAGGCCTTAGCAGCAGTGGGCACTGGCCTACTTGCCTGAGGCCCGGATATTGAGCCTGCCTTGTTGGGTTGCCCTGCTTTGCTTTGCAGCCAGAGAGAGGAGCTTGGGCCTCAGGGGACGTGGGGTTGGACACGTTCTGTTGGCCCGTTGGTCCGTCTCCCTGTGTGTGCCTCTGAGCATCAGCGGAGGCAAACGGCTCAAGCTCTTTAGCTCAGTCCTGTTTTGAGCCAGGAAAGCTGAGTCCCAAAGGGAAATTGTAGTGAGAGGGAAATTCAGTGGAAGCCCTTAACAGGAAGCTGCTGGGAGAGCCAAGTTATCAGAGAGCAAACTGTTCCAGAACAGTGTTTTCCAGGTTACTTATTATACTGCCAAAAGGTTGTGCACACATGCATGTGTGTGTGTGTGTGTGTGTGTGTGCGCGCGCACACACAGAGATATACATAGATGTATACAGAGATCTACAGATGCATGTATAAAATATTTATGTTGTTTTTCCATTTTAGAAGTCCTGTGCACTGTCCTTGGTGCTACAGAATGTTTTTTTCCATTTTAAACAGAGTAACTCAGGGGCGCCTGGGTGGATCAGTCAGTTAAGTGTTTGCCTTTGGCTCAGGCCATGATCCCAGGGTCCTGGGATCGAGCCCTGCATCGGGCTCCCTGCTAAGTGGAGTGTCTGCTTCTCCCTCTCTCTCTCTCTCTCTCTTAATTATTAAAATCTTTAAAGAAAAAAAAAAGTAACTTGAATGGAAGTCAAGTTTTCCTTGATGAGCTAGGATCTTAATTGCAAATATTACTTTTAGCATAATAATAAATTGTAGTTTTATTTTTTTATTTTTTTATTTTTTTCAGATTGTAGTTTTAGCGTATTTAAAATAATTACGGCATCATGAAACACGGGTATCATTCCAAGGGCCCCCAAGGATCACACGGCCTCTTTCACTGCATACGTTAGATACCTCGCTAGCAGCACGGGGTTTGGGAGAAACCTGAACACCTTGCCCACTTGCTGCCTCCAGTCTCACATGGCCCAAGGAAACGGCTAACCAAGGTCACAACTGTGTCTAAAGTAGGAGTAAACATGGGGCACCTGGGTGGCTCAGTCGGTTAAACGTCTGTCTTTGGCTCGGGTCATGATCCTGGGGTCCTGGGATCAAGCCCCGCATCAGGCTCCTTGCTCAGCAGGGAACCCGTTTCTCCCTCTCCCTCTACCACTCCCCATGCTTGGCCTCTCTCGCTTGCTCTCTCTCTGTCTCAAATAAATAAAATCTTTAAAAAAATAAACAAAGTAGGAGTAAACAGGCGATGACTGAGGGCCAGTGGGACTTCAAAGACGGTGAATAGTTGCATTTTAACCTGCCCATCTTTGACATTGCTTAGCTTCATGGGACTAACTTTCTGTCTACCAGATGGGTTCCTCATTTGTCAGAATATTGCTTTGTTGGTGAAGTATTACTCTCTCCACCAGAAAGGGCCCACTGGGGATGCCCTGCTGGCTCAGTCTGTAAAACATCCAACTCTTGATCTTTAGGTCATGAGTTTGAGCCCCATGTTGGGTATAGAGATGACTTAAAGTGGTGGGGGGAATTACTTTTTACTTCAACTCAACAATGCTGTTTGGTTCACTGGTCCTAGCAAAGCTCTGCAGGGCAGCTTTCCTTTCCTCCTTTCCTTTCCTTTCCTTTCCCCTTTCCCCTTTCCCCTTTTCCCTTTCCCCTTTCCTGTTTCTCCTTTCCCCTTTCCCCTTTCCCCTTTCCTTCCCTTTCTTATTTCCTCCTTCCTTCTTTTTTTAAAGATTTTATGTATGTGGATGCCTGGGTTGCTCAGTGGTTAAGCATCTGCCTTTGGCTCACGGTGTGATCCTGGAGTCCTGGGATCAAGTCCCACATCGGGCTCCCTGCATGGAGCCTGCTTCTCCCTCTGCGTATGTCTCTGCCTGTCTCTCTCTCTTTCTCTGTGTCTCATGAATAAATAAGTAAAAACTTAAAAAAAAATTTTTATGTATGTATTCATGAGAGACACACAGAGGCAGAGACACAGGCAGAGGGAGAAGCAGCCTCCCTGCAGGGAGTCCCTTGACCCCGGGACTCTGGGATCATGCCCTGAGCAGAAGGCAGATGCTCAACCGCTGAGCCACCTCGGCATCCCAAGCGGGGCAGCTCACAATACTTGGTTCAGAGCTCATCACACAGGTAGACACTATGGTTATGCTTATGATCTGTGTTCACTTAACATTTTTATTTATGTGATGAGTGATTTGTAGGTCATAATCCCAACTGTTTTCAGTATTATTTATATTTCATCCAATAGCTAATGGAAGCAGATCCTAAAACGCTTCCTATGCAAAGCACCTGAGGATATTATATACAAACAGTATGAAATGACAGCTGGACCTAAAACGTGTAGTAGCAGGCATTTCCCTCTGCAGCGTGTGTGTTCGTGCCACGGGAGTCTGTGATCCAAGTGAAGAACGTGGTTCCTTTTCCTCTCGTAGGTGAACGCGTCCCCATCTCTTACCTCCAGCACTGCCAACGACCGAATCCTTAAGTATAACCTGATCAACGACACCCTCAATATTGCCGTCCCTAATGGCGAGATTCCGGACTGTAAATGGAACAAGTCACCCCCGAAGGAAGTTCTCGGCAATTACGAAATTCTGTAAGTCTGTGTGCAGACTGGGCAGCCATCCTTGTGTGTTTCAGACTGAGGGGCGCCAGGGTCCAGCTAGGGGTTTCTGCCTGTGTGTGGACTTGTCTTGTTTGGGCCGAGTGTTTCACTTATTAATGACGTTATGGGAGAGATCCTGTTGTAGTGGAAAAACGGGTATTAAACTAGGTCTTTGGATCTCGTGCTTAATCAATATTGATGAAACGTTTGCCACCTGCTGGGCACCATGTGAGCCGCTGGGGCAGGTGCAGCAGGTAGAAGCAGGAGAGCTCTGGGCCTTACCTTCTCCCTGGCCGCCGTGGAGCAGAGAGGCCCAGCTCGCACCCTGGCCCCGCTGCTTGGAGCTGTGGGATGTTGACAAAGTCTCTGTAACTCTTAGAGCCTGCTTGTCTATCCTGAGTGGGGGCTAATGTGAGCTATCTTGTAGAGTCAGGGAGACGGGAAATGCTAATGATAAGACCTGACAGCCGAGGGCTGACCATGGTGCCAGAAACCGTGCTGAGTGCCTCCTGTGTGTTATCATGCTCCATTTCCCCAGCGACCTTCTGAGGTCAGTATTGTCATTGAGACTCATCTTACACACATGAGAACAAAGGTTTAGAGGTAAAGTGGCCTGCTGGCCCTGACAAAAAGTGGAAGCAGCGTGAGAGCCTGTCAAAGGGGCAGTGGTTGAGCAAAGTACTGTACATTCATACCCTGGAATAGCGGGTGGCCATTGAAAACATGGCCCAGGAGCTCTGCATGGGGCCTGGGAGGCTGAGGAGGAAAGCACGTTGCAGAAAAGCCCACAGAAAGCAAGCAGAGGCCTCTGCCCTCCCTCAGCGTGGACAGACATCTACATGTGGGACTGCTTTCATGAGTGCGGAGGGATGCACATTAGCTTGTCCACGTGGAAGCAACTCCTGTGGGCCGCGAGGTATGGAGGGGGAGCTGGCTAAGAGAGGCAAATAGTGCCCTGAACTGGGAGGGGCACATGTGTGAGGATCACGTTAGTACTTCTATAAGAGTAGAAATGCGCGTTTAACGTTTCAAGGAAACAAAGGAAGAGATTTGTAGTGAACACTGCACATGGATCCCAGGCCCACACAGGTAGGCTGCTGGCGTGGGGGCTCAGCCTCCAGAGCCCACGCTGGCCTCCTCGCCGCCTCTGCCCCTGCATGACGTTGACGTCTGTGTGCAGCACGGGGGAAGGTGGAAGGCTAAGTCAGGGAAGTGGGGCCTCCGGGGGCAGCGGTGGTGAGCTTCAGGTGTGCTCGGCATGGTTAGTTGTTGTCTCCAGCCACGGTGAGCTGCCTGGGCTGAGTGCGGGGTCAGCAGACGGTTGGAAGTGATCAGCGCTGGGGACCTGTCAGGTAAGGAGGAGGGTGAGAGGGTGAGGTGCTGGGAGACCCAGTGGTTGTGGGTTGTTGGGGCCGGGGCACCAGGGAAGTCAGCTGGGAAAGAAGAGGCAGGGGTCAGAAGGAGTGTCTACCATCTGGGTTTTGCAGGGGTTGCGGTTACTGGACATGACAAGGTTGGTGGAGGGGTATGTTAGAATGGACCTGAACGGGGGCAGAGGACGGGACATTGCGGGGCACAGGGTCAGGGAATTGGGGTCTCCTGTTTGGTCACCGCAGTTGCCTACAGCTGTGAGCCAGGAGCCTGAATCGTAAGGAATTGGGGTTACAGGTAACTGCACGAATAGGAAGGGTGGTGGAAGGAGGTTTTGAAGAGGGGGATGGCATGGGGGCTCAGCCTCCAGAGCACGGGGGATGGCCCAGGGGCATGATGGGTGGGAAAGAAAGCACCTGCATTTGAGGGGCTGCAGGGAAGCAGCATCTTCGGGGAGAGCCAGGTTTTAGCGCAGGAAGGTGCAGGGGACGTTCTAGGATGAGGTGGAGGAAGGACTCGGGCTTGCTGGTGACACACGAGTTCTGAGTGCGCTGAGGAAGTGGGGTGGTCAGACTGGGGCATGTCCAGAGCCTCTGGGGGGCAGCGTGGGAGGTGCGGGGTGACGTGAAGGAGATGGTGGCTGAGCCCTGACAGCCTCTGCGACGGGGACGGGGTGTGTGGAGGAATCTTGCCTCCTGCCAGGAGTCTGAGGTCCTTGGTGGATATCCCTCCAACCAGCCAGGGTGGTGGGCATGCGGGGCTGTCAGGAGCCTGTGGGGGCCTCAAGGGAGGCCACAGACACCCAATTTCCAGTATAAGACGCAGAGGTCAGAGCCTCACTGCTATTGACGAGACAAAAAGGTCCCTCCCCACCCACTCAGCTGCCCTGTCCTCACTCCTGTGAGTAAAGAAGGCTCCAGTCAGAGCTGATACTTCCAGGCGCTTCCACTCAGGACTCCTCCCAGGGCTTCAGATGACCTCATCGTCGGGAATCCCGCTTTTGGCTCACAGCCACGGCCTCTTGCAGCGGTGGCCCTGCTGCGTGGGGAGGGAGGGCCCTGACTCCACCATGTTGGGTGCTCCGCCTTCCATGGAGAGCTCACAGCAGTCTCCAGAGGGTGCCAGCAGCAAGAGGAGGAGGCTAGGCTGCCACTTAATGGCCCAAGGTCACACCGCTGGTGCTGGCCCCCAGAAACAGGCGCTCCTGTTGCCCTGATGGCTGTCCTGGCCATCAAGCCATGAATCCCGGCCCTCTGCGCCTGCAGCCTCCGGGGGCCCTGGTCTAAAGGTGCTGGGTAAAAATAAATAAATGAATGAATGAATGAATGAATGTATGTATGTATGTGCTGGGTATGGTCGTACAGCCTTTGAGACGCTCGTCCAGGGGCGTCCAGGTGGCTCAGGCAGTTAAGTGTCCAATTCTTGGTTTCGGCTCGGGTCGTGATCTCAGGGTCATGATCGTGAGATGGAGCCTCATCAGGTTCTGTACTTAGCACAGAGTTTGCTTGAGATTCTCTCTCTCCCTTTGCCCCTCCTCCCTCATACTCTCTCTGCATAAATAAGTAAATAAATCTTAAAAAACAAAAAACAAAATGCTACTATTTGAGCCCTGCCAATGAGTGCAATCTGCTTGTCAGAAAGCCAGGAGGAAAGCCTGCTAGGATGGGAAGGGGCCTAGAAGGCCATCCTGCCTGATTCTCCTCCACATTAGCTCAGTTGGGGGCCACTCTGCCCCTGGGAACAGCCCATCCCAGGTGCCAGCCGCTTGCCAAACCCACAATGAGACTGGTAACCCTTTGTGATCCTTCCCCCCACCTACCCCCCATCAATCAGGAGATCCTTACGGCACACCCACCCAGGAGTGCGGTGCCGGGGGCAACTGTAAACCAGACTAATGGGGTCACTGCAGTCCTCAGGTCAGCTATGGAGACGCAGAACCAGCAGCACAGTGCTAACGGGGGAGTTGCTAACATGTGAATGGGGAGCCCAGGGGCTCTAGCAGTCCTTGGCGTGGGGAGGGGCCCCCACAGGCAGACCCTCCAGTGTCATCTCTCCTTGGGGAGGTGGGGGGAGGAGGGCCCTCCGTTGTTGCCGTGATCCCCACCTGGCAGAGGGAAACCCCGTAGTGCCTGCCGTGTGCATAATGGTCAACAAGCTGGCCTCCTGCCTCCTTGCCCTTCCCTTTTGGCCCCCTGTTTGCCACCAGAAGTACAGTGCAGAAAATCTGTCATCACCTTCCAAAGCTTCTATCCCACACCACACTCACCCTGCAGATTCTAATTCTGGGAATAAATGTCTAACGGAAATAGACCCTTTTCTAGAAGTCAGCAAAACTCAGCCAATGCAACATAACTGAGCATCTTAGTACCTTTTGCATTTGACACGAATGTGCTCTTCGATGATCCTCATTCAAGGCGTGGCCACCAAATGACACCTTGAAATGACGTTTCATAGTGAACAGAAAGGCTTTTCACACTCCTGATCCACAGGGTAAAACGTTCCAAATTAGGAATCTGAAGTTTTGGGTTTTACTTGACCCCATGTCTGCCCCATCTGGGCCGTGTGACCTCAGGACACCGAGTAAACCTCTCCAAGTCTCAGATAGGAAGTGTGGATCAGTCAGGAGGTTGATGTGAAGTCACCGTGGGGACAGGGGACCCCATTCGCCAAAGCCTGCACCTGCCAGGGCCTGCAGGTGGGCAGTGATACTTCTGCACCCTCATCGACCCCATAAGAGGGGGCTCACCGTGGCGAGAGAGGCCGGGGACTATCCAGGTGCCATAATCGGGCAGGGGCACCCCGGCCTCCCGCTCCATTCTTTCTGAGGCAAGAGCCCAGGCTGTTTCCTACGCAGGTTGTGCCTTAACACTCCACAGGCCGGGGGCATAACTTAGTGGGGAGGGGCAGCGTGGTCCTCAGCTGGTGGGGGCTGGATCTGGCCTTTCTTGTGGATGAACTGCTCTCCCTGTCCTGGCCCTCTCCTCCCGGGTGGGTCATTCACACCCTGTTCCCCATCTGAAACGGGGTCAGTCCTACCCGCCCGCAGATGCTGTGTGTAAAAGTATTTCCAGACGTCAGTTTATTTCCGTACCACCCTGGTGTCTCATTCATGTTTCCTTTGGGGTCACTGCCCACTTCCATCTGGTAGCCTTTATAAAATGTCAACCAACTGTGGGAACCGAGGACAGTTCATGAAAATACTTTAACAAGGCTGTACCCGTCAGCTCTGTGGGCTAAGGAAGTGTTTGGTGGGCTGGCAGGCTGGGGGCATGCAGGGTGGGGGCCGGGCTGCTTCCCTGGGCAACGTGCGATTTGCACACTGCAGCTCGGGCTGCCCCTGCCCCTGCCAAGTTCTGAAGATGTTCCTCTGTTTCCAGCTACGATGAGGAGCTGGCGCAAGGTGACGGGGCCGACCGAGAGCTGAGAAGTCGTCAGGGCCAGTCGCTGGGGCCCAAAGGGGGCCGATCAAGAGACTCGGGGAGAACTGTCCTCACAACCTGGAAGTGACCACCAGTAAGCACAAGAGACTGTGACCCAGACCCTGCCAGATACTCACTGCACCGGGGCCTATTTTGGAATTTCCTTTTTCTAGAGCTTTTTTTTTTTTTCCTTTCCTAAGCCCTGTAAATAAATAAAGGCACTTCTTTGGAAGGTTAAGGGAGTGTCTTACGAGGGAAAGCTGCTACCTGGGAGCTGCAGCCACTGGTCAGCCCTTAGCACAACCTGGCTTGGTGGCAAGCAGCTTGTTAGGAATCATGGAAGACGCCCCCTTCTCCTTTACTACCTGGAGCTATTTCAGGAACTGGGAACAAAACTAAACATTATAATGAAAAGCTGTCCCTGTAGCTCTTGGAAAGCAAAATTGTTTTTCTGTTTAGTGGGCAGCAAAGTTTATTGAGCGATAGTACAAAGCTCCCGAAGAGAGGGGACCTGAGAGGGTGGCCCTCTTGGAACTTACAGGGGTTTTAGGAACTACGTGACAGGAACGGGGACAAAGACCCAATCTATATTTCTTATTCTAAATCACAGCGTCACATTTCTGTTTCATCAGGGCCGGAAGAACTGGTTCACAAATGTACGAAACTAGCTCTTTCCGCAGAGAATAACAGCCTCAGCGTGTGACGTAGGTTATTACGAGGTGTTCACCTTTTAAAACATGATTGCGCCGACTTAAAAACGAAACCTGAAGATCTTACAGAGTCATACTGCTGTGGGAAAACGAGGTATCTCACCTGACAGCCGTTGTGGCGCCGTCCCCTTTCCCTGGACAACGACTCTGAGGAAGACCGGCAACTGGAAATGTTTGTCGGGAACTGGTCTTTACAGAGGCCTCTGTGTCGGTGCTGCCAAAAGAGACCAGCCTCTGTTCCATGACGTCGCTTTTGTAGCTGGGTCTGTCAGATGAGCCCAGACAGTTCCTGCCGTGTGGCTCATCTGACGTCAGCATCTGGGTTTGCTGCAGACCAGAGGTAAGCGTCGTTGGCAGCCGGCAGCCGGGCCCAGCTCCTGGGGTTGGGGGGGTGTTGACGTGCAGCCGCCCTGGACACTGAGTGACCTACAGGAATATCGGGAAGCCCTGAGTCAGTTGGGGAGAGTGACTGAGCAACCACAACCCCTGAGAGGCGGGCTACTTTTAGCAATAGCTTTTTCCTGATGGTCATACTTGACACTACTGTTCACTGATGCTTCAGTCACTGTCTTTTTTTTTTTTTTAAGATGTTATTTGTTCATGAGAGACACAGAGAGGCAGAGACACAGGCAGAGGGAGAAGCAGGCTCCATGCAAGGAACACGATGTGGGACTCGATCCCGGGACTCCAGGATCACACCCTGGGCCGAAGGCAGGTGCTCAACCGCTGAGCCCCCCAGGTGTCCCTAGATCATTCCGTCCTAATGACCTGATCTGTGCAGCCCTTGATTTTAGGTCCAGTGTTGATGGCGGGTGTGGCCCTGAGTTTGAGTCAGACCTGGGCTGGAGGCCTGGCTTTGCCATTTATTTGTGTGTCTCAAGGCCTGTCCAGTGGATCTTTGGATTCATTATATCTGCCTCAGAAAGAGCCAGTGCCACGGCACCAGGTCCGGCCTGCCCTGCTGGCGCCAGGGCTCGCCTGCGTCGTCTTACCCAGGAGGGCAGAACCCAGGTGGCCAATGGCCTCCACCCCTGGCTTCTGCACACAGCTTTTCCACCCACTGCTTCCTACATCCCAGCGTCTCAGTCCTGTTGCTTTAGTTTGGTTCTCAGTGTCTCAGTGTCTCTGGGAGAAGGGTGGAGTCCCCAGCTGGGAATTCCTTGTTGACCTCAGTCAGAGCACGAAGGGCAACTCCATTGTCAGGAGTGAGGTGTTCCGTTTGCCGATGAGCGGGTTGCTAGGTGAGAGCAAGCGTCTGCTAAATAGATTTCTGTCAAATATTGACTGTTACATTAGTGATGTCATGTTCTGGGGCAGATGTTTCCTCTGAACGCTTCCAGAACACACATGAGTGTGAAGAGTGCGATGGCCCAAGCAGGCCATGGAAATTCGTGGTTTATAAACGCTGTTCGTCACTGGGCCCAGGGCTCCAGAGCAAATTTTTTCCAAAAGCAAATTCGTCATTTGCCTGCTTGCCAGGTGGGCTGTTCCCCTGTATTCCTTGGTGGCTGCTCAAGCTGGGAACCAAGGTGTCTCCTAAGTGTCCCCCTTCCCCCACTCCACGGCCCCAAAGCCTGGTGACAGCCTCCTCACTCAGCCTCCTCCTTCCCCTGGGCCTCCCCCCTGGACTCCTGACTAGCCCCCTCCCACCCAGTCAGGCTCCAACCTCAGGCCAGCAGGATTTTTTTAACTTGGGGCCATTTCTCCCCAACGTGTGGTGGTTCTTCACCTCACTCCCCAAAGGACAAAAAGCCTGTTGTCCTTGGGAAGATTCAGGAGGCTCTCCATACACACTTTGTCCACCAGCCCTAGATTCACCTGACTTTTCCCTGCCTGGCCATCTCTCTTCCCTCTGAGGACCGTTTCCAGCTCTGCTGCTGGCTGTGGTGCTTCCTCCAAGCCACCTGGCCACCTGGCCCTTGGTCTCCCCATCCTCAGCCTGTCAGCCTCCCCTGGGCCAGGGAGGCAGCTGAGGGTCTGCTGTGGGGACCCTGGCCAGCTTGTCTTTGGGCCCAGCACCTGGTTGGGCTCAGCAACTGGGACCGCTCAGTGACCAGGCACCCACAGGGTGTCCACTGTGTTATTTAACAGGTGCTGTGCCTAAGCAGAGTGCTCTCTGGGCATTTCAGATTCCATTATGAGGCCACAGGAGCATCATCCAGTTTTGTTTCCTGTTTCTCATTTGGGAAGATGATGTATTATTATGTCTTCTGACTTACCCCAACTGAACTATATTGTATCTCATAGGCTTTTAAGTTAAAAATAGCATTTCCATATTTTTGTGCCTGGGAGCTTTCAAAGCTGTTCGTCTCATGCTCACTTCCCTCATGGCTGGTGCTCCTTGAGCAGAAACAGGGCCTGGGGGTCTGAGATGTCCCCCGAAGGGAGCCACAGGCTTCCCCTGCCTGCCACTTCCTTTCATCCTTTTTTTTTCTTCCTTTTTCAAATTTAGCTCCCTTGATTTTTCTCATATAAAAATGCTGCCCAATAGCTCCTTTTAGAGCCCACATTCTCTTTCTGAGTCCTCAGGTGGATCTTCAGAGACCTGAGCAAAGTCTCCTTCTAGGATTCTGGGGTGAGGAAGCTGTAGCTTGGAAGGGGCTTCAGAGGTGGCTGGGCAGATGGCCCAGGTGACCATGTAGCCCTGGTGGCCGTGTAGCGGGCCTCACTGACCACCCCTGGCAGCAGCTTCTTAGGCAGGGACACCAGGCATCCCCACAGAACTCTGGTGGCAGGGGCCAGTGGGACCTTGCTGGCCTTGGTCCTTGTGGCCATCTATCCTGGGATACTGGAGGCTTGACCAAGATGGTAGCCCTGTGCGTGGCAGCAGCAGCTTCCTTGGAGCACCTGACACCCACTGAGTAGCCCCTAGTGCTACTTAGGGCTTCAGACCTGGTCCCTGGGTCTACTTCATCTTTAGGACCTCACCCTCGAGCAACATCAGTGGTGAGACTCCTTGGCGGGTGCAATGGTTTGGTTAGTGTGCCTCCAAAATTCGTGTCAACCCGTAAGCTCAGAAGGGGACCTTATTTGGAGACAGGTCTTTGTAGGTGTAAGTAATTAAGGATCTCAAGATGAAACCATCTCGGGTTAGGGTGGACCCTAAATCTAATGACTGGCGTCCTTATCAGAGGAGAGACACACAGACACACAGGCCATGTGAAGATGAAGACAGAGGCAAGGGGTGACGCAGCCACTAGCTACAGAGCACCAAGCAAGCTGGCAGCCACCAGAAGCTGGAAGAGAGGAAAGAACACTCTCCCCCAGAATCCTCCCTCAGGAGGAACCTACCCTGAAAACACTGTGATCTCGGACCCTGGCCTCCAAAACTGGGAGAGAATAAATTTCTGCTGTTTCAGGCCACCAGATGTGTGGTAATTTGTTACAGCAGCCCTAGAAAACCAATACAGGGGGTAAGGGAGGAGAGAGCTCCAGGGAGCTGGCCCACCTGGGGACAGGTGACACACCCTGTTCTCTCTCAGGTTTGCTGCCTCAGCCCTCAGCCTGCCTAGCCTTACGATGAAGACTCTCAGCAAGGGTGTCTTCTGGAGTGTGTCCTTGGAGAAGGGTTATGCCTCACGCCCCCACTGTCCTAGGCTCCCGCCTCCCCACCTGGTGGCCCAGCCCAGCTGTGAGGGCCCCTTTTCTCTGGTTAGCTCTCACCTGAGCGTCCCACCAAGTTAGACGCTTCGGAGAAAGAGTGTTCTGGGGGGTTTTTGGTAGTGTGATCACCGTGTGTGACTATGATTGCTGATACTGTGGGGGGTAGGGGGACTTCCTGCCTAAGTGACAGTAATGGCACCATGCCGCCTGCAGCTGGGACTAGTCCACTGATCACCCGTGCTTTTGTGCTCTGGTGTCTGACTCAGGCCCATTCTCAATGCTTCCCCCTCCCTCACCTTTGAATTCCAGACGGGAACTGAGTCTTCGTGAGGGCTCTCTCCTGCTGGGGTGTCTCCCATTGTCGCCACTGCCGCAGTTCACACCCAGCCTCACTCCTGCTCTGGCTGGAACAGCGAGCTGGCCTGGCATGGAGTTCCAGGAGTGCCCCCTGCCACCCCCGCACGGGGTAGAGGCCCATGGCTGCCTCATTCACGTTCTCTCCCAGGCCTCAGGCCCTGCTGGCCTGGGCGGTCCCCAGCCAGCCAGCCAGGGGTGAGGAAGGGGGCAGCAGGAGCTGTTCCAGCTGGAGGGACCGGAGGCCTTCTGTCCCCTGACGTCATCCCCGAGGGTCAGAAAGTAGCCCTGGCAGCCAGGGGTGGGCTTGTCGTCACAGCCCAGTGTCCTCATGCGGAACGTGAGCAACGGCACAGAATATCAACATTGGACAAGGCCCCTCTGACGATAATCAAGGCAAAGAGAAGAGGCCCAGTCATCACTGAACACGATGACAGCACGAACATTGACCAGACCTTCCCTGCGCTCCCGGGCCCGGCTGCAGGCTCTGCTTCTCCAGCCCCAGCTCCAGCCGGCTCCAGGCCCTGTGGACTAGGGGTTATTGATTTGTTTGTTTTAAGGAAGCTCTGTGCCCAGCGTGGGACCCGAACTCGTGGCCCCAAGATCAGGAGTCACACACTGTACCGACTGAGCCAGCCAGGCGGCCCCGGACCAGGATTATGGGTTATCGAGAAGCCCCCTTCCCGACGGTGACGGCGTCCAGTCTGGAGCAGAGCCTGCCTCCTCAGGCCCCCCCACCCCACGGCCCCCAGCCCTCGCCCAACACCCCATGAGTCCTGTAACCCTCCTGCTGTGCACCCCACTGCCGTGGTGGCCGCCCCTCCAGGCCTGGTGGGGAGAACAGAGAACACAGAGAATGTGGAACCGTCTCACACGGCAGATTTCATTAGTCTCGAGGTGGCGAACCATGGAGCCTGACTTCTTTCCCGAGGTCGGCGGAGGCCCTGTTTCCCTAAATGTGTTTAGGGAGCTCGGTGCTCCTCTCGGGTGCTGCAGGGGCGCTGAGCAGGGAGGGAGGGACGAGGCAGGGGCTGCCCTGCACAGGGGCTCCACGTCCCGCTCTCTGTGGGGACGGCAGCCGAGTAGCCACTTAGCTTACAGATTGTTTTCTCGCAAAGTCTTAAGGGCCTGTTCCAAAAAATAATAAAAATATCCCAGCCTGTAATCTAAGAGCCGCGGGGTGCGGCCCAGTCCCTCCCTGGGGGGCGGGGGGCTTCCCAAGGTCACACAGCTCTTGGAGGCCAGAGGCTCCCCTGGGACCTGGCACGTGGACCTCCCAGCAGCTCTTTCCAGCACAGGGTGCTGCCTGCCGTGGGGGCACCGGAAACACCAGGTCACTATGGCAGTGGGACAGTATCGGGGGGCTGATATTAAGGATTATAATCGATAGATATTGGCTGTCGTGTCACTCTTCATGGATAAGGTTTGGGACGTGGGAAACGCACAAGGGAGGCCGCGAGGGTCAATGGAACAAGGATGGCAGCAGGAGAGCCGGGCCTCCCCATCGGCCCCGCTGCTAGGTTGCTGTGTGACTGTGAGGAACTCACGCAGCTTCTCTGAGCTCCGTTTCCTCGTTTCCTCCGGTGGCCGCGGCAGAGGTCATAGCCTGTGGCCGCCTACCTCACGCGGAGTCAGGAGGAAGGGAAGGTAATGGTTGCGAAAGTGCCAGATCACCCGTAGTTCACATTTCTGCTACAGCTTTTGTTTGAAGAATTGGTGGCTGCCCTCGAGGAGCTCACAAGCTATTTCTCCTAAAGACCAGGCACGTGCAGCGATGAAAAAGACCGCATAGGCTCCGCACCAGAGAAGCGGCAGGGGCCACACATGCCCCAGTAGTGGTGATCCCAGGTGGCTTCCTGGAGGAGGAGCAGCTCGAGCTGTACCTTGAGGAGTGGGTGAAAACTGCGTGGAAGGCAGGGGAAGAGTGAGACGTAATTTCAGAAAGATGGTTCGGGGCCGTATTATGGAGGGTATTGGATTCCAAGCTAAAGAATTTGGATCAAAAAAAAATTTGGATCAATTCCATAGGTACTAGGGAGCCACTGAATGTTTTTGAGGAGTGATGAGATCAGTGTTCTTAGAGACATGAGTCTGGGGGGCGGTTCAGAGGAAGGTCGAAGTGGGAAGAGGCTGGAGGGAAGCCCAGCAGCGACAAGCTGAGGACGTGAATGCAGGCTGCGGGTGTGCAGGTGGGAGGCTGGGGTGCAGGAGTGGCCTCCGCACACCTGGGATGGGGGAGGTCTTCAGAGCCTGGAGCAATTCCCAGTTGCCCAGCAGGGGGCGGAAGTGTGCAGGGGGCTTGAGCCTTGAAGGTGGAGTTAAGTCAACATTAGGAAATGGAAAAAAAGAAAAAAAAAAACATTAGGAAATCGAGGTAAGGAAAGTACAGCTGACCCTTGAGCCATGCAGGTCCAATTACAAGGGGCTTGTTTTTCGGTCTATACATTGCTATCAACATGTTTTCTCCTGTGGTTTTCTTGATAATGTTTTCTTCTCTCCAGCTGACTTTGCTGAAAGAATACAGTATACATATATCTGTGTGTGTGTGTATATATATATATATATGTATATTTAAGATTTTATTTATTTGATGGAAAGAGAGCACAAGCAGGAGGAGGGGCAGGCAGAGGGAGAAGCAGACTCCCCGCTGAGCAGGGCGCCCCACATGGGACTCCATCCCAGGACCCTGGGATCATGACCTGAGCCAAAGGCAAACGCTTCACCGACTGAGCCTCCCAGGTACCCCAAGAATACTGTATATAAGACACGTGACAGAATAGGTGCTATTCAACTTGTTTCTGTTACCGGTAAGATCTCTGGTCAACAACAGGCTATAAATAGTTCAGTTTTTGGTGAGTCTGAAGTTACAGGTGAATTTTCAACTGCATGGCAGGAGGGGGGTTGTCTGCACCCTGAGCCTCCGCATCGTTCAGAGTCAGCTGTAGGGACCCCTGGGCGGCTCAGTGACTGAGCATCTGCCTTCAGCCCAGGGCGTGACCCCGGGGTCCTGGGATCAAGTCCCACATCGGGCTCCCCGCAGGGAGCCTGTTTCTCCCTCTGCCTGTGTCTCTGCCTCTCTCTCTGTCTCTCGTGAATAAGTAAAATCTTGAAAAAAAAAAAAAAAAAGAGCTGTATTTCCCAGGATATGTTCAGTAAGGTCCTGCTACCATGGCCAGGAAATAACACTGCCACCGTGTCACGGTTCTGTGTAGGGCGTCGCGAGAAAGTCACTGCTTTCTGAACCCCAGACTGGTTAAACCAAAATCAGGGGTTTCAAGATGAGAATGAAAACAAGCCTGTAGGAAAGCTGACTTACGGGCAAACCCTCGTTCGCACATGGGGGCCCCAGCCAGGCTGATCCCGGCTCCCCGGCCAGTGGCACCCCCTGTTCTCCCACTGAGCCACCCCATGTTGGAGGCGCTCAGGTGCAGCTGCGTCCTGCGGGGGACTGAGCAGAGTGGGGCAACACCCAGGCCAGCGGGAAACATCAGGACCCTTGTGTCTGGACCGCTGTTCAGGATGAGGGGAGCCCTGCGAGCTGCTTGGGGAGGGCCACGCACAGGTGGTTTCCCTCGGGTCTGGAAAGAGCACTGCTACTGCCAGCGGGCCCGTCACCCAAGCTGGCCCAGTCGAAACCAGAGCAGAGAGGCTTCGAGACTGAGTTGCTGAGGTGGAGTCCCCTTGAGAGAAGGACCATGAGCTCCAAGGGCTGGGTCTGGGGGCTGCCCAGTTGCTCTCTTTCCCTAGGCCCAACCGTTCAGGTCTTCCTTCCACTGCACGGAACACCTCTGATGCCCTTCCTCTCTGCGCTGTTAGCCTGAGCTCCCTGCACCTGGCTTCTGATGCTGCGACAGACAGCATTGTAACCTATAAGAAGTCACTCTGGGTACAGCAAGGAAAACCGAGAAGTGTCATCTAGATGACAGAAGGCGGTGGTCTGGAGAGAAAAGAGATGCTTAGTAGTAGCATCAGCAGGACTTGTTGGGGGGATGAGTGAGGAGGAGGTGGGAGCGAGGTGTCAAGGGGGATGCCCATGTTTCTGGAAGGTTCTTTCATGGCAGGGCTCTGCAGGGGAGCAGGGCTCAGGGGAAGGAGGACCTGTAGTTTTAGAGATATCAAACTTGAGGAGTCTTGGGGACACGCCAGTGGGCTGTCACACCGGGAGTTAAGGGGCTGAGGCTGGACTATGACACAGAACTGAGGGCCCTCGGCGGCGTGGAGAGGCGTGGAGACGGGAAGGCTACCCCAGCAGATGGCTTGAGGGCAGAGGTCTGCCATCCCAGGCTAGCCCCCAGGAACAGGCGGGCACAGCGTATCATGGAAGCCAGGGGTGAGTGTTGCATGGGGTCATGGAGCTGAGACCCAGAGGTGCCCTGGGACTTCACAACCCTGAAGTGCAAGGTTGCAGCGTGGCAGAGAGACCCACGAGGAAGCGGATCAGCCGTGTAGGCAAGTCTTTCAAGTAGGGGGATGAGGGAGAGAAAACAGGGAGGGAGCTCCCAGGGGGCTGTGCACCCAGCTAAAGGTCATTGCTTTAATGGCTTCACTCATTCATTGCACCAGAGTCACTGGGTGCTCACTGAGTGCCTGGCTGCTCTGGGTGCTGGGGACACTGCTAAAACAGAGGGGCCAGTCTCTGCCATGGTGGAGCACAAAATCCCTAGGTGCTGGAGGAGAAAGCACCTCCTTGAACAGTTTTGCTGAGGTGTAATGCACATACAACGAATGCTCATTGTGAGTGTACACTTGAGTGATTTTTTAGCAAATGTGCAGAACTGTGCAGCCACCACCACAAGCCAATTTTAGAGCCTCTCCGTCCCCCACCAAGATGCCTCATGTCTGTTTGCAGTAACTCCCCCTTCCTCCTCCCAGCCCCTGACAACCACTAACCTACTTTCTGTTTCTGTAGATTGGTCTTTTTTGGACATGTCATATAAATCCTACAATATGTGTGTTTTTGCCTGTAGCTTCTTTCACTTGGCGTGTTTCTGAGGTTGTAGCACGTACCAGCGTTTCATGCCTTTTTCCCACTGAGTGGTATTCCTGCGCACGGGTGGAGAGACCACGCCGTGTGTGCCCACCACCCAGCTAATAGCTAATGGCCCGCGAGTCGTTTTCACTCTGTAGCCACCGTGAGTAACGCTGCCAGGAGCATATGTGCAGTCCTTAGGGGGACCAATGTTTTCATTTCTGACGGGTAGGTATCTAGGAGAAGGATTGCTATATCACAGATAAATCAAGGTTTTTTTTTTTGCAAAGATTTTATTTATTTATTCATGATAGATATATATGTAGGGAGAGGCAGGCTCCATGCCGAGAGCCCGACGTGGGACTCGATTCCGGGACTCCAGGATCGCACCCTGGACCAACGGCAGGCGCCAAACCACTGAGCCACCCAGGGATCCCCTAAATCAAGTTTTTAAGAAGCTATTCCCTGAAGCAGGTTGTGCCATCTTGCATTCCCACCAGCCTTGTGTGTGGTTTCGCTCTCTCCGTGTCCTCACCAACACTCTTTTTTTTTTTTTTTTTTTAATTTATTTATGATAGTCACAGAGAGAGAGAGAGGCAGAGACACAGGCAGAGGGAGAAGCAGGCTCCATGCTCCGGGAGCCCGACGTGGGACTCGATCCTGGGTCTCCAGGATCGCGCCCTGGGCCAAAGGCAGGCGCTAAACCGCTGCGCCACCCAGGGATCCCACCAACACTCTTTTTAAGGACAGCCACCTTCATGGATGTGAAGTAGCATCTCACTGTGGCTTTGATTTGTATTTCCCCATGACTTAATGATGACGAGCCTCATTTCCCGTGCTTGGGGAGCATGCACTTGTCTTCTTGAGAGAAACCATATTAAAGGGATGCATTTTTCACTGCTAGTAGGAGATGGAAACTTACCCTTGGTCCTGTGGTGGAAGGTTTCATTGACTCTTCTGTGAAGCCTTTACTGACTGCCCTTGTCTACGCTGGTCTCTCCATTCTCTTAAAATGTAAAGATAAGTCAGATCATATCTGAGGCTTGATGCCCTCCAAAGGAACTGCCCCTGGATCTTAGAATAAACTCGGGCTCCCCACCTCTCTGACCTCCTCTCCCACTGCCCTCTCCATTCTGCACCTGCTCATTTTGCTGGAACCGCGAGCCTCTGAGTGTGCCCCGCTCATCCCTGCCTCAGGGCCTTTGCACTGGCAGTCCCTTCTACTTGGAATTCTTTTCTCCTTGCTCATTGTGGGCTGGCTCCATCTTACTGCTGTTTGGAGCAGTCTAGCCCTTTCCTCTTTGAGAAACTTTCCTGACCATCCTTTTCTAATGAGCCAAAGTCTTTTACCACCTTCTGTCTGTTTCAAAGCATGTTATCACTGTCTGGAATTATCTGAATCAGGTGTTTACTTCTTTTTTTTTCCCCCTTTCTCTGCCACAAAGCCATCAGCAGGGCTACCCCAGCATTCAGCTGGCACTGGCCCGGCAATAACAGGCCCTTCATAAATGACAACTGGATAATGGGCCAGAGGGAGACTCAGGTGTCTGCTCACTTGTGACTGTCCTCACCCTCCACTCCTGTGGCTCTTCCTGCCCAGGCCTTTGCCGTCCGTCCCCAGGCTGAGGTGAGGCAGAACTGGAGACCCGGGTGACATTCTGGCCTGCGTGGCCTCGACGGTCACCCGCTGAAGCATTTTTGGAGGGTGCTAGAGTGGCAGGTGCTGGGGGCATCGGCAGGCCAGGGCAAGACCAGACCATGTTTGAGGAATGGCTTAAAATCTGAGGAAATTTACTCCTAGGAAGGGATTTAAGGGTAACACAAAGTATTTGAGGGGGTGCAAGGTGAAGAGGAGTCATAGGCAATGGGATATGTAATGGGGGTGCCTCGGGGCAGAACAAGGAGCGGTGGGCAGAAGAAAGGAGGAGATAGATGTTGGTTTGGCTTAAGGAGGCCCTTTCCGGGGGCACCTGGATGGCTCAGCGGTAGAGCATCTGCCTTTGGCTCAAGGTGGGATCCCGGGGCCCTAGGATCTGCCTCTCTCTCTCTCTCTCTGTCTCCCATGAATAAATAAATTTTATATATATATTTATATTTATAAATTATATATATATATATATTTTTTTTTTTAGGAGGGCCTTTTGGTTAGCACTGCCTAGTTCTGGAATGGTTCCTCTTGTGAGGTAGTGAGCCTCCTGTCCCCGGGAGAGTACTAGTCCCCACGGTGTGGTAGAGAGGACACACCATGGAGGAGGCAGCTGGAACAGGTGGCTTGCCAGCGCCCCCCCCCCCCAAACCTCTAGGAATCTGCTTGGCTGAAGGTGTGAGCTGCACTGTCCCAGCATTCAGAGGTGCCCTAGGACTTTGATCTGGTGCTCCTGGAAAGGGAGAAAGCGCCCTTTCAAGGCAGGGGGAGGACGGCGAGCAGTGTGCGTGTGCCAGCCCAGGCACTGGGCAGCAGGGAGAGGATGTGCCCCATGCCCAGGCCCTGAGAGTGAGTTTTCCACCCGCCTGCTGATTTGTGGAGTATCCCCCGGCCCCCGGCAGGTCGGCGGTTGAGGGCAGGGGCTTGTCTCATTCACATCGGCATCCCCAGTGGTGCTCACAACAGTGTCCAGCACTTAGCTGGTGCTCAATAGACCTGACTTCCAAGCCTGGCTCTGGAACCCGAGTCCTTGGGAGAATCCATGAGCCTCCCTGGCCATGTGCTCTCAGCTCCTTGAGCTTTCCCAGTCGGCTTCCTCGGTCCCTCACTGTGAGTGGTGATGTGAGGGTGACAGTCATCCCTACCAGCCAGCTGGTGTCTCAGTGGCGATGATCACATGTCGTTGTTGGTGGGCCCCTCCGTTCCCACTCTCCCCTGGGCAGGGAGTTGCCAGGTCCCACCCAGTGGCCTACGGAGAAGAGCACTCTGGCAGGTGGAGGCAGGTGGTGGGAGGGCAAACTCCGGGCTGGCAGAGGGCTGGGCGGGGTGAAGGCTGAGTCACAGCCACAATAACTGAGGGGTGTGTCCTGGTGATCCAACACTCACTTCCACTCACTTCCGGCCAGGAGGGTGCTGTGTGGCTCATGCCTCCAGGCAAGGGAGCCCAAACAAAGAGGCTTTGAGAAAGAAAGTAAACAGGAGGACAAGTGGAAAATTTCAGCCACCAGCCACCTGGGAACCCCCTTAGCTTGAGATGATCTTCAGAGCACCAGCTCCCCACCGACACATGGCCCAGCCTGTCCCTGGCCTAGAGTGGCGTTCTGGTCTGCGAATCCAGGTGACCCTCCAGGTACCCACTTCGCAGCCATCCGTGCCCCCATGGCCCCGCACTGTCTTCTCCAGGACCCCGGCTCAGGCAGTGCCCACAACCTGGCATGCTCTTCAGCTCGCACGTCCACCTGCTGAAATCCTGCCCCTTCCCAAGACCCAGTTAAAACACCATGTCCTTGAGACTTCAAGCCGTTTTCTGATGCAGCACCTGCCCCGTCCTCTGCTGGCCCTTGACATTTCAGGCCTTGGGGAGCACGCCCTGCAAGTCTGTTGGTGTTCCACACTTCCCTTCTGCTCCCCTCTCTCTCCCACACTGGATCATCTTCCCTTCTCCCCTCTCCCGGCTTGAATATGGCTCTGGTGGCCTCAAACATCTTCATATAACTCCACACATATTTACCCAAATATGTCACAGGTGCTTTTTCTGATCTCACAGTTCTATGACACAAGAGTCTGTAAATACGAAATGATTGCCCATCGAAAAACATACATTGCCGCTTCTTGGTACTTATCCAAAGGAGCTGATGACTCAGGTCCACACAAAAACCTGTGCGTGAACGCTCACAGCAGCTTTACTCATAATTGCCAAAACTTGGAAGCTACTGAGATGTCCTTCGGCAGCTGAATGGATACACTGTGTTGCGTCCAGATAACGGAATATTATCACAGATAATAAGAATTGAGCTATCAGATCACAAAAAGACATAGAGGAGACGTAAATGCACGTTGCCCAAGTGAAAGAAGCAAATCTGAAAAGGCCATACACTGTGTGGTTCCCCTCCATGACATTCTGGAAAAGACAGAACTCTGGAGACCGTGAAAGACCAGTGGTTGCCAGGGGTTGGAGGGAGGGAGGGCTGGGCAGGCAGAAGATGCAGGATTTTTAGGGCAGTGAGACTATTCTGTATGACACAGTGAGATGGACACATGTCATTGTGCATTGGTCAGAATCCATCGAATGTTCGACAGGCTGAGTACTGCAATCTGCAGTTTGGTGGGTAGGGATACTGGTGCATCAGCTGTAACAAATGCGCCGATACGGATGTAAATAGTGGAGAGATCTCGGGTGGGGGAAATGTGGGCAGGTGGGAACTCCGTACTGGCTGGTCAGTTTTTCTGTAAACCTAAAACTGCTCTAAAAAAGTCTATTCATTAAAAATAAAAGAAAGCACCACTTTTTTTTTCTCTCTCTCTTTGGCACTGATGTGAAGATGTTCCTCCTTCGGAGACTGCTTATCTCCCCTCCGTGTGGTTCTTCTCTTTTTTTCCCTGAAGGCCTGAGCCACAGGAAAAGCTCCAGGAGCTTTGGCTGTTTCCTTCCAGGCCCGGTGCTGTAGGCAAGAGGTTTGCACATCTGCACATCCAGGGTTTGGGGCGCAAACAGTGTCTGAGTCCCAGGTAGGGGGCTCTGGGGCCCTGGCAGCCCTGGTTGGGCCCATGGAGCGGGGCTCTCACAGCCACAAACGCGGGCAGAAATGGCTGCTTCAGATCCTGCCATCATCCCTCCCTTCCTTGAGCTTGGTTTGTCACTTCTCTGAACCTTGATTTTCTCATCTCTAAATGGAGAGGATCATTCCTACCCCACAGTTGGGAGGATTAAAATCCATTCCTGGACCACTCCCTACTGTCAGGCATGGGCATGGCTCCTGGCCTCTGGTCGGGACGGGAAGGCCCATGTACTTAAAACATGTCCAACCTGAGATTTGACAAATGAAGAGAGCAGGAGAGTTGCAGGAGACGACTTCTGTGTTCTCAGGAGGCAGTTTCCACATTGCCTTCTGGAAGAGTCCAGAGGAGGGCCTCCAGGGAGGAGCGGTGTCTGGGAAGGCACGTGAGCCATTAGTCGGCAAGGAATAGACAGTAGGAACCAAAGCAGGAAAGTTGGAGAGAGCACAGCAGGGCAAGTGCCTGGAAGCCGCCTCTGACACCTGCAGGGCTCCAAGGCCAGTGCTCAGACAGGCCTCCAGACCAAGGACACCAGCCAGTGACACAGCCCCTGCTCCCCCTGTGCCCTCTCTGCTGAGAGGCCCAGCATGGTCTGGGGGAGTGCGAAGCCAGACAGAACCATGTGACCTGGGGAAAGTCACTTTACCTCTCAAACCTCAGTTTCCCCAAGTGCTCAGTGGGATTGTTGTGAGTTGCTATCCATAAACCACCATCATGGGGCCTGTTACCACGGAAAGGGGTCATTTGGGTGGCAGCCATGATTCTTATTGGGGGCCGGGAGAAGCCAGGGCCATTTGAACCCCTTGGACCTTTCCTGGGTTCCTCAGTCGGTGCCCATCATAGGCTGACAGAAGGCCCCACCAACTGCACGAATGAGGGAATGGCAGCTCTCTCCCAAGATCTGGTCCCAGGGAGGGCCTGGCTTGCTCTGGGCGCAGAGCAAGAGTGCCATGACCTATCATTAACCCAGGCCCGGCTGGGCGGGCAGGCTCTCCCAGGAGCCCCTGTGATACTCTGGTGGGCCTCCGTGGGTGCACCTGCCCCAATCTGAACCCCCAGCCACAGGCTGGAACCAGCTGCACAGAGAACAGAGTCATCACAGCAGGAAGGGTGCGTGTGGAGCCTGCCAGAGGGACCGCGGAGGGGGCCTCGGCCCTGCTGTCCTGCACCCCAGGCCCCCCAGGAGCAGCCGGGCCCCAAATGCCTAGAACGTGGCTACCAGGAGCGTGCACTTGGCAGGATGCTGGATTCAGCCCCGGCCAGGCGCCCCTGACCTTGGTCTTAATCCAAGGGGAGTTGTTCGCCCACAGCCTTGAGGAATCTGTCTGCCGCTGACCTCAGGCCAGCAGCCCCTCACTCCCACTGCCCCCGTTTCCTGCCCCTGAAATGCGTCCTCCCAAGGCTTGCTTCTCGTCTTCGAGGATCTGCTCAAACTCTGCTTTGCTCAGGAGCGACCCAGGACCCCCAAGTGTTTGCCCGGGGCCCTCAGGAGCCTTGCTCGCAGCCTGCCTCCTCTGGTCCGCCGTCAGCAGGAGGTGCTCACAAGTGGGGAATGCATATTCTTCATTCATGCCTCACTTGGTCCCCAGTATTAGGTGTCTGCTGTGTCAGAGGGAGAGGTAGGGATAGTGTGGGGACAGAATGTTGGAGAAGGAGCCCTGACCATAATGACTGGAAAACCTGTACAACTCACCTGACTTTCCTGGGCCTCTGCGTCCTCACCTTACAAGGAGGGTAGGACTCACCCGGTCGTCCTTTGGGGTCTTCTGGCTTTGATCCTCTGTGGTCCAAATGCTCTCCCCAGCCTCTTCCTGCCAATCTCTTCCTGCCCTGCTGCCTGCCCGGTACTGCTCACGTGAAGTCATCACCCCCGGTGTTGACTGCTTATTCTCACTTTCTCGTCCATCATTCACACACCTGGGGAAGAAAAGGAATATTCCTGAGTCACACACACTTCTGAGGCTGTGCCACATGGTGTTCATAGCTCTGGGTCCGTTGATTCAAAACCATTTGTCCTCACCCTGGCAGCCCCTGGCTTGGATCTCTCCTCTGCCACCCAAACCCAGAGAGAAAGTGGTTGCCGTGGGCTGCCCACCAGGCAGAGGAATTGCTTGAACTTGGCATGGAGGGTCTTGGCCTTGCCCCCCTTCCCCCCCAGTGGGGCTGTGTGGATCGGAGGGTGGTTCTGAAGTGCTGTTCTCAGACTCGGTTGGCGGCTCCCACGGAGGGAGAAGGGGGACACGGGGATGAGGCGGAGGCAGGAATGGAGCTCGGGAGGAGCAGAGGGCCGTGGGAGTGGGAATGCGGTCGGCAGGGTGGGGTGGCCTGTGAGAGAGACGGCGCCCACATTCCTCCGTGGTGCTAACCTGAGCGAGCGAGGCCACCTCCTCTGGAACGAGGTCTGCTCTCCCGAGCAGCAGCACCCTTTGGCTCTGCTGCTCTTGGGCCAGGGGTGCGGGAGATGGAGAAGCAGCTCGCATGTCCCTTTGGGCCTGCCAGGCTCCCACCCGCCCACTCTCCCCTTGTCAAACCAAGGCGTGGATCTGGCGAGCAGGTGCACGACAGCGTGGGCTAGTAGCTCTATGGAGATGGCACCTACTGTGTGCCTGGCACTGTATGAAGGATTTTTCATCTATTATTGAATTTATTTATTTTTAAAATATTTTATTTATTTATTCATGAGAGACAGAGAGACAGAGAGAGAGGCAGAGACACAGGCAGAGCGAGAAGCAGGCTCCCTGCGGGGAGCCCGACACAGGACTCAATCCCAGGACCCCGGGATCACGCCCTGGGCCAAAGGCAGACATTCATCCACTGAGCCACCCAGGTGTCCCCGTCTGTTCTTGAATTTAATTCCCTAGTGGCCATCTTGTTATTGGGGGTGAGCCAGCACTCCCCCGTCCAGATGAGGACATTGAGGCTGAGAAGTGAGCTGACTCTCCCAAAGCTGTATCCCCAAAACTATGCTAAAGAATGAAGTCTCTCAAAACAGAAGGAAAGCAAAGCAAAATGCAAAGAATGAGGAACCTCTGAACCTGTGACTGAGTCCTAGGCTTTCCTAATTGCTGGTGGAAAAAAAAACAAAAAAACTTTTTAGTAAAAGATTAAATAGCCCGTGTAGCGCAGGCCTCTCTTCCTTTCTTCTGACGCTACCCAGTTACACATTAACCAGAGTGGTGGTTCCTTGGGATCCTGCCCTCCGCTGCCCTCGGTAGTTTCTTGTACTACTGACTACTGCAGTGATGGGGGTATTCTGACACATAAAATCCTGGGCCTGAGACCATTCCACCAAGAAGTGCTCCACCCACCCCAGGTGAGGAGGTGTGGCCACCCCTGAGGCAGAGACCTGGCCCCCACCTCCAGTGTTTCACAGATGGTGATTGAATGTGTCAAGGACAGACACATGGACACAGGTCCTCTGGTCACAGCTGGTCTGGGGGCCAGGAGGAGCCCTCGATGCCTCCCCACTGTCTTCAAGTTGCGTCTTTATCTGTAGCACTCTCCATGAATCTTGTGTAGCACTCTCCATGAATCTCCATGATCTCATGTGATCAATAGCAGCATTTTATGGGTGTGCTTTCATTTTATAATGTAATTATGGTATACACCTTCCTTTACAAGTTGACATTCATAACATTCATCTGTTACAAAAGGGCAAAGTCACTTTTTTTTTTTTTTGGAGGCACATTTTGAGACCAAGGTTTTTAAAAAAATTAGCTTGGGTGTCTAATTTCATTTTGTATCAAGGAAATCTGGAATCACAGAAGTAGTTGCATATGGTAATACTGTGAAACAAAATAAAACAAGATTTTGTTTTACAATCACAGGATGCCCTTTCATTTAGCTGATCCGGGAGCCCGCCAAGGGAAAGATGATACTTTGGATTCAGAGTGGAATCACTGTTGGCATCCAGAACTTTCTCATCCTCCTGAAC
This sequence comes from Vulpes vulpes, assembly GCF_048418805.1. Classification (NCBI taxonomy): domain Eukaryota; kingdom Metazoa; phylum Chordata; class Mammalia; order Carnivora; family Canidae; genus Vulpes; species Vulpes vulpes. The sequence goes on from NC_132795.1 coordinate 52,800,385, forward strand.
TGTGGGAACTCAAAGAGGGAGTGTGGGAGTGAGTGGATATGTTCATCTGAGGGGAGGAAATACTTTACAATGTAGTACATAAAGTCTAGGCATTGTTAAGTGCTTCCTTCAAAGTTTCAAAAGGTTCACTTTCATGGATTGGTTTCTTTATTGTCACCTGTTCCATTTTGGTAAGAATGGCGACACTGTAACCTTGAACCCTCTTCCCCCCAAAAGAAACCCACGAGCCTTGGCACTTAGAGAAGAATCCTTCAGGAATGGTGCTTTCAAGCCTTGGGAGGCATAAGAACCAATTGAGGAACTTGTGGAGAATGGCTCCTGATGCAGGGTGTCCTGGAGACGCCCACTTTGGGAGATGCTGTCCGGTTGGTGTGACCACATCCTGCTGACTTTGCGTGGGCCCAGGCTCCAGGCCTGAGTGTCCTGCCCAGCAGAGTTGTCGTAAGTGCAGCTGTGAACTTGATGGTATAATTGTATGAGAGCAGACGTGCACAGGCCAGAACGAAATGAAACAAAGCGAAGCAAGAAAGGCCAGGATAATTGCCTCCTAATCAATGACACATTTGCAAGGAATCCAGATCTTTCTACAACTTGGCAGGGAAGAGCTTCATTCTGAGGTAAATCCAGACATGTGCTCCTCTAGCCACAACAGTTAACACTTTGGTGGCTCTAAAGTATTCATAGTTGATACAGAGGACCACTTGCATCTGGCTTATTTGATCACAGTTAAAATTTTTTATTTATTTTTAGTATTTAATTTTTTTAGATTTATTTACTCACGAGGCACACAGGGAGAGAGGCAGAGACCTAGGCAGAGGGAGAAGCAGGCCCCCTGCGAGAGTCTGATGTGGGACTTGACCCCCATCCCAGGACCCTGGGATCACAGCCCAAGCCGAAGGCAGACGCTCAACCACTGAGCCACCCAAGTGTCCCCATAGTTAAAATTTTTTTAATGATCAATATATCCTGAGGCACTCTTACAAAATGTGTGTGTGTGTGGGGGGGGGGGAGTTCCTTAGAAACACTCAACAAACGATAACTATGCCAGGATCCATCCTAAGAGCAAGTATGGTCTCCCAAATCTTTGAGGTTTCCCTGAGCACTGGATTCTACGTTTATCCCTATTTTACAGTTGAGAAAACAGAGACCTGGAATGGCAAAGTAACCTGCCAACACCCATAGCTATTGGCTGCTCAGATGCCTTCCCCACCTTATTTCCCCTCATGCTTGCCATGCTCTGGCCAAGCAGAACCCTCCTCTCTTCCTGGAGAGCAGGTTTTCTTGCCTCTAGGTCTTTCCTCGTTTCAGTTCACTTTGGCTCATTTAAATACCACTGCCTCCAATTTTGTTGCCCTCCCCCTGGAGGGTTTCTGGTTCTCGAGGATCCCTGCTGGCCGTCCATTGGGAGGTCTCTTCTAGACTCTGTGTCTTTGCCCAGTCTTCTCAGGAGGAGAAGCAGGACCCAGGTCCATCCCTCCCTGAAATGCCAACTCCCCCCTCCCGTGCCCTCCATAATCTAAATACTGGGGTGAGTGAATGTCTGTGGCAGATTTTGACTTTTCTTCCTGAACAAGGAACATATATGTGTAAGAAAGACTATTTTAGGGACACCTGGGTGGCTCAATGGTTGGGCGTCTGCCTTTGGCTCAGGGCGTGATCCCAAGATCCAGGATCGAGTCCCACATCGGGCTCCCTGCGTGGAGCCTGCTTCTCTCTCTGCCTATGTCTCTGCCTGTGTCTCTCATGAATAAATAAATAAAAATTTTTTAAAGACTATTTTACCAGCAATACAAATGTATCTGGGTGGTTTTTTTTTTTTTTTAAGATTTTATTTATTTATTTGAGAGAGAGAGAGAGCATGAGCAGGTGGAAGGGCAGAGGGAGAAGGAGAAGCAGACTCCCAGCTGAGGAGTGAGCCTGATGTGGGGTGCAAGCAATCCCAGGACCCTGAGATCATGACCTGAGCCCAAGGCAGATGCTTAACCGACTTTGCCGCCCAGGTGCCCCTGGAGAATGTTTTCACCTCAATGAAAATGTTTTGACTTGGGCTGTTTACCCAGGTTGCTTAGTGGGGAAATGGCTGATAAAGGACTACCTGAGTCAGCCTTGGTCCCAGACCCCGGTAAGGCATGTTTTGTGGAGAGGAGGGAGCAAAATGGCAGTTGGCAAAGTGTGACCACATGTTAACTGCTGAGATACTGAGCGCTCATACCTGCTCTCCACGCTTTTGCTTTTTTTTTTTTTTTTTTGCAAAAAAAAAAAAAAAAAAAGCCCTGTGGGATGGGCTCTGTTATCACCCCCACCCACATCACAGATCAGGACAGAGAGAGGCAGACTGCTATAGTAACTGGGCCAGGGCCCTTCAGTGGGGAAGGGGCAGAGGCAGGATTGGGCTCCAGGCCAGTCTGAATATCACTGAAGGAGGCTGGACACAATATTGTGAAATGTTTGTGGGGATCCAAGTTGGGATGATTACAGCTGGCAAAAGTGGAATTCTCTGGAAAAATACCCAGATAAGCTGCTGGGATGGAAGGCAACGGTGTCAAATTGCTAGGTGCAAGAAAATGAGAGAGGAATTTTGGTTTTGTCCTAATGTAAGGAGTGAATTGGACAGTTAGGGAGTCAGGGCCAGGGTCCCCAACAAGAAAATACAGAGTCAGGACAGCTAAGATAATACAGCCCTGACACCCTGCGCTACAGCTTAGATGGGACCACACTCACATTCTGCTTTGCAGCCCTTGCAGAAATGACTTCTGCAAAATGTCCTAAAATAAGACAATTAACCACAAAAGCATTTGTCAATATCTTGGGCAGTGGGCAGTTAGGACCTAAGCACCCAGATGTCAGGGGGAAAAAAAAGTGGACATTAACCTAATAGACAGATTCATGTCCAAAGCCCTGATGGGCATGACTCAGCACACACCTGATTACTTAAGATAGTTCTGCAAAAGAGCTCATAAAACCCCCTAAACTTAGAACTCCTCTTGGGAGCAGCCCTCTCGGGGGGGCCCCCTCTCTCCCTCTCTGGAAGTTTTATACTTTTGCTCAATAAAATTTGCTTGGCTGCCCCCACTCATTGTCTGCTCTACCTCTTCATTCTTCGAAGCAGGGAGACCAAGAGCCACGGGTGTAAAAGGGAACACAAATCCTTTCCTAAGAAGGAAAGAAAGAGACCAGAAAGGAGCCGATGTGCAGAGGCTGGAGTGCTGCCTGGGTCACGTGGCAAAGAAGTGACTTTTGGGACTAGGATGCCAGAAAGGCTCAGGAGGTGTCTTGTTGCTGGGCAGTGCCAGGCTCGCTGCCTCCCCGTGGTGCTCCGTCTGCGGGAACCTCTGCCAGCCTCACCAGTGCTTGGTGGGAAGGGGCATGTGTGTGTGCGCGCGTACCAGGAGAAGGGGATGGGGGCGAGTGTGTGGGGATGAGCAGGAGGCTGGAGGCTCAGGTGGCCGGCACCTGTCCAGGAACCTCTAACCGCAATTGGATCATAAGCACAATCGAACAATTTAACATTTGTGTCCTGAGCTGCGGAACAGGATGTCAGGGCCGTATTATCTTAGCTGTCCTGACTCTGTATTTTCTTGCTGGGGACCCTGGCCCTGGCTCCCTAACTGTCCCACTAACTCCTAACATTAGGACAAAAGCAAAGTTAACAAATTAGCAACGCTATTTCCCTAACAGTTTGGAAAGCGAAAAACCACTCTCTTTCTTCGTGGACTCTCTCAGTTCCTATCCACAGGTAGTAGAATCCTACAGTCCTCACCATGCTGTGTCCTCCTTTCCCTCTGACCACGGTAGTTTAAGCATTTTCCGGTATCGCTGCACTGTGCTCCTGACTACTCTCCAGGCAGGTGATGTGGAACCAGCATGGGCCTGGGTTGGAGGGACCTGGTTGGCTGGTTTGTTTCTTTATTTTAAGGACTTGATTTATTTATTCATGAAAGACACACAGAAGCAGAGACACAGGCAGAGGGAGAAGCAGGCTCCCTGCGGGGAGCCCTGTGCAGGACTCACCCAAAGCCCCGGGTGAAGGCCCTGAGCTGAAGGCAGACGCTCACCCACTGAGCCCCCCGGGTGCCCCCCCCCCCCCAGACCTGGTTTCTGATCTGGCTCTGCCGTTTGCTCTCTTTACTCCAGCCACCCACCCCTCCCGCCCTCCCAGCTGCCCGGGCTCAGGCTCCAACTCCCCCCCCCCATAGTCTCATCACCTCCAAGAGGACGGCGGGAGGCAAGGCTTGGAAAGTGCTAAGGGCAGCGCTCCGCGAAAGTTAGCTAAGTTAGCTATTTTTTTTACCCCTTATTCTCTCTGTAGAATGGGGCTAATACTTCATCAGTCAAGGTCTGGTAAGAACTAGAAGTAAAGTTCATTGTGCAGTGCCGGGCCCTCCTATGCCCTCCCTGGCGGCCCCGTCCACACACACTGTCTACCCGGCTTAGAATAAGCGGCTCAAGAGGGATGGACGCTCGTGGCGGGAATCTAAGGAAGCCCTGTCGACATCGGCTTCTCCGAGTGCCCCCAGGAGAGGAAACTTTCAGAACGACTACTTCCCCAAAGTCCCCGTCAGGTGAAGTGCTGCCCTTCCGCGCCCCCGGCGCCTGGGTACCAGCAAAGCCGCCCGCCTCCGGGCCCACCGACCGAGCCCCAGCCTCCCACCGCCCGGGAGCCACCCCGGGACAGTGACCCCCAGCGCCGCATCGGGCGGTTAAGTAGGCACTCCCCCTTTGATGGACAGGAGGCAAAGCCAATGGCGCTCGGGGGGAGGTCCTTTCGCGCGCCGGGGGGCGGGCCGCCTCCGAAAGCCCTGGCCCAATCAGGGGAGCCGAAGGGGCGGTGGGGCGGGGCCCGGCGCCCAGCAGCCAATGGGGCGAGCGCGGCGGGCGCGGCGGGGGCGGGGCGCTCGGGGCTGGCGGCAGCGGCGGCCGCGGCGGGGCGGGGCAGGGCGGAGGAGCGCGGCCCGAGCGAGGGCGGGAGCCGGAGACGCGGTCGCGGCCGGAGCGGGGTGCGCGGGAGTCGGGAGGCGAGCGGCGGCCGAGGTGAGGGGCGCGCCGCGACGGTTGGGGCGGCGCGGGGGCGCGGGGGCCGAGCCCTGCCAGGCCGCCGCGCTCCGCGCCCGGTGGGGGGAAGCCTCTGCGGGCGGCAGCCTCTGCGGGCGGCGCGCGGACTTCCTGTCGCCGTGGGAGGGGGCGTGTCCGGGGCCGCGGGGCGGGCGGGGGTCGCGGGGGGAGGAGGCGCGGGCGCGCTCCGGGGCGGCGGCGAAGCCGAGGGGCTCCGGGGGCGGCTGCGGGAGCGGCGCGGGAGCAGCGGTGTGGCTGGTAAGCGCCCGCGGGCGGGCAGGGCAGGGCCGGGTCCGGGGGGCGGCGGGGGCGGGCGGGGCACAGCCGCGGACGAGCCTGTTTGGGGCGCTTTGCCGGCCGCCCTCCATTTCCTTCCTCCCCTCGGTCGGCGCGTCCCTCCTGGCGCCCCGGGGGTCGGGGCGGCGAGGCCTTCCCGGCGAGCAGGTCCTAGGGCCGGGGGGACGCGCAGGGGAGCTGGGGCCGTCGGCCCGTGCCGCTCTCGGAGTTCCCCAGACTCCCTGATGCTTACAAACGCGGGCGCCTTCTCTCCTCTGGGGTTTCGGAGCCTGCCAGGGCACCGGAGGGGGTCCCGGGCTGGAGGGGTAGCGATTGCCACTCCGTAATTTCAGTGCTCGGGGCTCCCCCCAGAGAAGGGAGAGTTTCGTTTCGGAGGGAGTTGGTCGGGAGAGCAAGTGCGCAGCGTCCTTGGGGCCCGCACAGCTGCAGCCCCGGAGGATGCTGCTCTCCGGTGGGGGGCCCAGGGAAAGATGGCCTTCAAGGTGGGGTGCGCGTAAGCACTGTGGGTCTTCCCTCCCCTACTGCAACTGCCCTCTGTGTTTTTGCGGTTAAGGGAGGGTAGGCTGCCCAGAATCTCCAGGGCTACTCATTACACTGTTTACCAAACACTCCCTGGCTACCCTGATGAAAATCAAGAGAAGAGCTAAAAGAATTCAAACCTGAGCTGCTGACGGTGAGCTCACAGCTTCGTTCCCTCCTCTGCAGTTATATGCTGGAGGTTCTGTTTTAAACCTCCTGGGGCTGCCAGCCTGGAGCCCTGGGCGTGGAGACCAACCAGGTGGGCGCTGCTGAGCGCCAGCCCTCCTGTTCTTGCCCCACATGTTCTTACTCCACTTGATTCACAAGCCTGCTTGCAGCCTCCACGTACAGGCATTGAATAGGAGCCAGTGCAACTTGGGTTTCTCGTGATTCACACGGGAAACTTATCTGTGTGCATTTAAACTTAATTTGGAGCTTGGCAATCAGTCTCCTTGATGAGGTTATACTAGTTCACATATGAGGCCACTAGATCAAACACTTTTTTGCGGTGTGTGATTTTCTTGTGGCCATTGTCTTCAAGCTTTAAAGAAACTGACCGGTAGGCTGCTGATATTTATTACTTGGGAAAGTAACCTAACACAGAGGAGTAGAAGAGCGATTAAGTCTGCACTCTTGATTCACTTTTTGGGAGAAGAATAAAAACTCATTTCAGTGGAAAGGGCATGCTCAGCTCATGCTGTTTGGGAACTGGAAGTTTATTACTTTTAGTTTCAAATATATGAGAGGTCATAATGCTTAAATAACCGAAAAGTATGCCTATGTCAAAAACAATGAGTTTTGGACATAGCCTGCCACGGGGAGATGAGCTTGTCTTATCCTAGTCCTGGATGCCCAGTGCAGATCTCTGACAGCCAGACCATTTCTCAGGTGGGAGCTGAGGGGCATTTGCTCTTTATTTTTTCATCTTCTTCTCTGTTCACTTGAAAGTCTGTGTAGACTGGATTCCTGCTTCTGACAGGGTCATCCATTGATTCCAGGATGTTATAGAATATCAAAAGATTTCAGTAATAGTGCGTTGTGTTTAGAGAATGGGTAGCATTTACCAAGTGCTTTCTGGCCACCCTCACCTGAACCTCCCAGCTGACTCGAGCCTGCCTTATCTGCCATCAGATTGTCATGGCCGCTTTGCAGAGGCCACCTTAGATTATGGGGGTAATGACTACATTCATGTGAGCTGTAGTGCTGGCTCAGTTTTTTTCCCCAATTAGGTTGTTTGGAACTGCAGAGGCATACCTGAGAGCAGTGCAGCAATGCCTGAGTTATGAAGTCAGTTTACATTCCACAGGTAGAGACCTTTCTTTATGGCCCTGGCAATGATCCTTCACATATCTGAAAGCATCTTAGTGGCTGAAACCTGACTCCTGATGGGTCCCAGTGGTGGTCTCTGGGATGGCTCTGTAGGAATTCCTTCAAATATTTAGTATTCAGATGATTATGTTCTGTCTGCTGACCAGAGACAGTCTTAAAAGAGGAATTCTCAAAGTATACTCAGAAGTATTCTGTGCCATGCAACATTCTTGGCATATGTGTAGTTCCAAAGATAACTATTTGAAGGACAGTGGCCATCTAAGAGCACATGTGTTGGTAGTTTGATTAAAAGCACGTAAAACAAGTGTCTACTTTATGTATTATTGACTTCTTTTTGTTCCCATGATTGCACATTCGTTTGCTTAATAAAATAGCACCATGTAATCTCTTTTATTTTCTAGAATAAAATCTTTATTTTGTTTGTAATTTTTTTAAAAAGATTTTATTCATTCATTCATGAGAGACACAGCAAGGCAGAGACACAGGCAGAGGGAGAAGCAGGCTCCCTATGGAGCCTAATGCGGGACTCGATCCCAGGACACCAGGATCACGACCTGAGCCAAAGGCAGATGCTCAACCACTGAGCCACCCAGGTGCCTGTTTGTAATTATTATTATTATTTGTAATTATTTTTAAAGACTTATTTATTTGAAAGAGAGCCTGTGCACATGTGTACGGGGCGCGGGGTAGGGTGGTAGGGAAGGGCAGAAAGAAAGGGGAGGAGAGAGAATCCCAGCAGACTCGGTGCTGAGCGCTGTGTCTGATGCAGGGCTTGATTCCATGACCCTGAGATCATGACCTGAGCCCAAACCAAGAGTAAGACACTGAGCCACCTCTTAATTTTTTAATTAAAAATTAAAAATTAAGGCCTCTTAATTATTTTTAAAGATTTTCTTTAGCCTCCCCCTCCCCCTCCCCGGCTCCACGTTTTGCCTCCCCAGGCAGGACCTGAATTTACAACCCTGAGACCGAGACCTAAGCTGAGATCAAGAATCAGACGCTAGACCAACTGAGCCACCCAGGTGCCCCTTAAAGATTTTTTTAAGATTTTATTTTTACTTATTTATTCATGAGAGACACAGAGAGCCAGAGACACAGGCAGAGGGAGAAGCAGGCTTCCTGCAGGGAGTCTGATGCAGGACTTGATCCCAGGACCCTGGGGTCACGCCCTGAGCTGGAGGCAGACGCTCCACTGCTGAGCCATCCAAGCGTCCCAAAGGTTTTATTTTATTTTATTTTTTTTAAATTTTTATTTATTTTCATTTATTTATGATAGTCACAGAGAGAGAGGCAGAGACACAGGCAGAGGGAGAAGCAGGCTCCATGCACCCGGAGCCCGATGTGGGACTCGATCCCGGGTCTCCAGGATCGCGCCCTGGGCCAAAGGCAGGCGCCAAGCCGCTGCGCCATCCAGGGATCCCCTCAAAGGTTTTATTTTTAAGCCCTCACGCAATGTGGAGCTCAAACTCACAATTGCAAGATTAAGAGTCACATGCTCCACTGACTGAGCCAACCAGGTGCCCCGAAATCTTTATTTTTTAATTGAGATATATTTGACATATATTTGTGTGTATTTCGTTAAGCAAATTCAATATCAGAAAATCATTGGAGTGTTTCTTGGCTGCAGGCACTGAACTAGGTAGAGAGAAGGATACACAGAAATGAAGAAAATGCCGTCTCCACCAGGAAAGACCTCAGCAAGAAGCCTTGAGAAAGCTGAGGGTAGAAACTTTGCTATGAGTTTAGCAACTGTATGTGTGGTGGCTTGTGTAACACACTCTGTGGCTGTTTGAGATTTGTGTGGTGCTTTTCCTCCCTAGAAATGTGGGATGGTGGGGTGGGAGGATTGTGGATGGAGATGAGGAGCCCTGGGCCTGCCTCTCCCTCACTAACCTCGAGGCCTAGGACAGTCACATATCTTAGGGTCTCAGTTCTTATATTTGTAAGATGAGGGGCTGAGAGGTTCTTCACCTTTTGAGAATCTGATAAAAATTGTGGGCTCCTTCGCAGAAAGCACGCAGTTTCAGAGGCCTGGCCCAGATTGAAGACTCCAGGACTGCCTCATCTCTAAGCTCCCTCTCATCGCTGATTATTCTGTAATCCTATTTTCTCGGTCATCTTTGAGCTAATAATAATGATGACTTGTATTTATAGAGGACACATTCTAAAGCATTTTCACCTCTGGGTTTTTGTTGTTCTTAAAACGTCTGAGCAGCATGGGTGGCAATGGATATTCCTTCTTGTGATGATCAAAGGGGTACAGGCAGGGTGGCTACAACTCTGGTGGAATTACACAGCCAGAGGCTTGTCCTGGGACCAGAACTGGGGTACCTGATTGCCAGCTTGGGGTTTTTCCATTAGGTTTTGCTTCCTTGGTGGTTGTTGTTACGAGTTATGTTTGCCAGTGTAAATATCCCAGAATGTGTCACTTGTAGAGAAAACTATTTGCTCATCTGCTGAAAGGGCTGTTTTTTTTTGTCTGAATTTGGATCACTAAACACCTTCCTGCCTGATTGTCAAAAGGATACTTATTTTGTTTTTGTTATTTTTTTCTTACCATATTTTTCGTAGGGACATATTTGTAGGAGTTAGGTGCTTTGAGCAGACTTGTTTAATGTTTATTGATTAAAGGGTACATTGAAGTGATTATTTCTCAGTTGCTTAGCACTTGAAGCAGTTGTAAAATAAATGTTAAGTGAAAACTCCAAATGTTGGACTTTTCTATCCAAATGTGTACTTACAGATGAGACATCCCTTGCGGCCTGTGAGGCTCCTCTCTGGGCCTATAGCCGCTGGGTGGGTTTGAGAGTTGGATGTGGATTATGCCAATGACCATGACTATCCAAGAGTGGCTTCTTGTCACCTCTGGCCAGATTCTAAGTATTGTAGGGACTGATTTTTTTATTAAGAGAGCACAAGAGTCTCAGCTAGAGCTCATGTATGCAAAAGAACATGGAATTTTAAAGACTCACAGATGTTGGTGGTTTGTTACTGATGAATCATCATAGTAAAGGTGATTTGAATACTCATGGAAATATAGGATGGTGGTATACAGTAGGTATCACTCAATGTGGTGTGAATCTATGTATGGTCCTGTCTTACTGTTATGTTACGTCTGGTACTATTATTCATTGTCCAGACATGGATAAAGGTATTTGTTCGTTTCACAATACACTTCTGTAGGATACCTGCAAGAATGAGGCAGATATGCACGATCTCCCTGACATTGAACAGAAAGCTTGGCGCCATATGTCAGCTTCCTTAAATGCATTGCTCCCCAGCGAGAGGAATTGGTAGAGGCTAAAAGCAGCAGTGAATTCTGAGCATTAAGCAGTTGAAAGTCACCAAAAAAATAGAAGCCTGGCCAGGAAATGAGGCTGTTGGAGGACAAGGCCCACAACGAAGGGTAAGCATCAGGTTGCTGCCACCTTGCTGGGATGGTGTCCAGTTAAACACATGATCTGCCATAATGCCTTCTTCGTTAGCTCTGCTGGTATTTACAAGCCCTACTCTAACCAGGAAACTTGCATCCTTAGATTGGCTCTTCTCTTCCAGTAGCTTCCTGCCTGTGATTTAAATATCGGTAGAGTGGCAGAGCTGTCACTTGTGAACTCCATTAGGCTGCCAATGTTGAAGTGCCTGCTTTTTATTTTAATTTCACTCCTGAGGGGCAGCTCAGGTGGCTCAGTGGTTTAGAGCCACCTTTGGTCCAGGGCGTGATCCTGGGGACCCGGGATCAAATACCACGTCGGGCTCCCTGCACGGAGCCTGCTTCTCCCTCTGCCTGTGTCTCTGCCTGCCTCTCTCTCTCTCTTTATTCATGCGAGAGACAGAGAGAGGCAGAGACACAGGCAGAGGGAGAAGTAGGCTCCTAGGGAGCCCGATGTGGGACTCAATCCCAGGACCCTGGGATGATGACCTGAGCCGAAGGCAGACACAACCACTCAGCCACTCATGTGTCTCAGGTAGCTCATTTTTTATTTTATTATCTTATTATTTTTAAATTTTTAAAAAAGATTTTATTTATTCATGAGAGGCACAGGGAGAGAGGCAGGGACACAGGTAGAGGGAGAAGCAGGCTCCCTGTGGGGAGCCCCATGTGGGACCTCATCCCAGGTCTCCAGGATCACGCCCCGGGCTGAAGGCGGTGCTAAACTGCTGAGCCACCCAAGCTGCCCTCAGGTAGCTCATTTAACAAGGATCACTGGAGGTGCCCCTGGAGGCTCCAAGATTGACGTCAAAGTTTCCAGGAAGCAGTGGCTGCATTGGAGCAGTGGCTCCAATGAGAGGGCTTCCAGAGGGATTGGCAGCAGTCTTGCCTCAGTTTCTTTGCCTGCATTTACATTTTTAGTTGATAATGCAGTGGCTCCTGGGTTCTGCTGCCTTTCCCTCATGGTTTTTGCTCACATATTCATGAAGTCAGTAGGTAACTTTCACCACTGGTTCCTGCAGAAGGTCATGTTGCAGTAAGGTATAGGAGGTAACATGGTTTCAGAGTCACACAGCCTCAGTTTGAGTTCAGCTCTACCAGGAGATAACTGGGTGGCCTTCCTTTTTTTTTTTTTTTTAAAGATTTTATTTGTTTATTCATAAGAGACAACAGAGAAGGAGGCAGAGACAAGAGACACAGACAGAAGGAGAAGCAGGTTCCCTGAAGGGAGTGTGATGTGGGACTTAATCCCAGGACCCCGGGATCATGCCCTGAGCCAAAGGCAGATGCTCAACCAGTGAGCCACCCAGGTGCCCCCTAGGTGGCCTTCCCTAGGCACATGCTTTAATGTCTTCAGAACCGGGATACTGACAGCCCCTTCCTCATACGACTGAGGGAGGGCAGTATGGGGTATTGGACCTTGAGAGGTCAGCTCCTGTGCCAGGTCCATAGTGCTGGCTCAGTAACTTTGGTATTGCTCAAAGTACAATGTCTACTTAAGTGAATTTGCTAATTAAGTAAAATGCACTGTTAAAGTGCTTCATTTGATGTTATGTTATCCAGTTCTGTTGAAAATCCTCCTACCATGTGTTCTTCAGCCAAAGTATATTCAATCTATTTGGACCTTTCTTTGGTGACTCAGGGTTGTAGGGATGATGTCGGGGTTGTTGATGTGGGTGAGGCCTCTGGCCCTCCTTGGGATACCTCCCATCCTGGCACTTGCCAGGCCTGGTCCCTCCCCTGTCTTCTCACCACCCCTCTGCTTCTGCTTGCTTCTGCCTGCTTCTGCCCTTTCTGGTGGGTTGAGGGCCTGAGGGTGGTCCTATTGTCTTTGGGTTGTGAGGAGCGACCCAGCTTCACCAAAGCCTTGCTCCTTCTGGGTTGGTGATTCTGTGCCTGAGTTGAATGTTCTAGGTTATAGAAATCTTGAACCTGGGATGACAGGCTGATACTGTGACTGGAGGCGTGTGGTGAGGGTGATGATGGCTCATGCTGAAGTGATGAAAAATATCAAGACTTGAGAAAGCAAGTTGTAAGGTGTATATAGACTCCTCATCTGTGTAAAATATTTAAATATATACAGCAATAGTAAAGTTGCAGAAACTAATGGAAAGTTTCTTTGTTTCCCAGACTGTACCATTACTCTTTTACTTTTAGAATTACTGTTTAAGTAATAACTTGATTTCATAATGAAAATAAGTATATGGATATATAAACAGCTTGGTTGTATAGGCATTTGCAGTTTACCAGAACTTTCCCATAGCTTGCATTTTGTTTCCAGAGCATCCATGTTGGTTGGCTTCCCTCCTCCTTATTCAGAGGAGAAAAAGACGGAGGCCTGGAGGGTTGGTGGTTTTGCCTCAGGTGAACTGACCATGCCCCCACACAGGCCTCCACCCTAATTTGGGCTCCCAGGCTAGGTATGGGGCCTGCAGGCAGTCTTTAATATATAGAATAAACTGTGCTTAGTGTTTGGAAGTTTCCTATTCAGTTGAATGAAATTTTATTATAAAGTGATGCCCAAACCATAGTTTGTGAACATTTTCATATTTTAAACTGTTTGTGTTCCATTGTACCCAATTATGTTGTCGCCAACTGAGCATTCCAAGTCTGTGTGAGTTGTGGTCTTCAGAGGAACCACAGAGCAGGCTGTGCTCCCTGCATAGACCTCCAAGCCCGCTATTAGTGGGTTTTGTAGCTGACTGGTTGCTGGAGGATAGAGCTGCCTTGCCTGGGTGCTATTTAGCTTGGACATGACAGTGTTTTAATTAAGCAATTGTGATGTCTGCACCAGCAGCATCAGCTAAGGAGTCTGGCCAGGTGCCAGTGAGGAGGCCTGTAACAGTGGGGGTTGGTCAGGGGTGGGGGGTCACTATCTGGGACAGGCGTCTAGGTTCCAGGATTTCTGAGGGATCGAACAAGAAGCTTTACATTCCTACTCATTCTTGCAATAAGATGGTGTTAACTCTGTTTTACACATAAGCAAGTCAGAGCTCTGAGAGATAAAGTGATCTTCACAGGGTCACCATCAGAGCTGGCCCTCGGCCTGACTCTGAAGCCACATTCTTTTTTTTTTTTTTTTTTAAAGTAAGCTCTAGGCCCAACCTGGGGCTTGAACTCACAACCCTAAGATCAAGCGATGTGCACTTTATCAGTCGAGCCAGCCAGGTACCCCTGAAGCCACACTCTTGTCAGTTATCTTGCTGCCTTGAATAAGTGGATTCTGGGTCACTTGCCCTTGTATGAAAATACATTTTTTTAAACATTAATCTTCCTCACCTCTCAGAAACAGAAGAGACAAGTTAAGTGGTCTTTTGTTTTAAGATAATACCTGCCACTAACTTGGTTAAGATAACCTGAAAGTTGGTAGCAATTTACCCAGGAGGGAGAGGAGGGCAGAAAAAAGGAGCTGCTTCTCAACAGCCTAGCTGCTTGGTGTGTGATCAGCATGGTGGCCATCATCCACCTGTCCACGGTCTATGCGTCTTCTATCTACCTGTCCACCTGCTGCCCCTGTCCTGCTCCCGACTGGTGAGAGGGGGAAGCAGCATGCTTGGGAATTCCAGAGCTCCTGGCTTAGGTGCACCCTTTCCTTACCTTCCACTGGCTGTATTTTGAAAGGTGTCATGTGCTGTTCAGAAGTAGTGAGTTGAAGGAGATTAAATTACATTTCTGTAGAGCATTCATTTTGCACTATGAAAAATTGTGAAAGATCTTCACATTTTGTTGACATTGTGATATCAAATGAAGATTAGTTGAGGTAAATTATAAATTAGAGCAGAGGGTGGTTTTTATGCTTGTGATAATTGTCAAAAGGCTTTTTCCTCCCATTCTTTTATTAATTTTATTATTATCATTATTATTAGTTTTTTAAAATATTGAAGGTGCAATATAGAAAATAGGATTTTCTGAATAAAGAACTCTTTGTGTTTTACCTTGCACATGCGTAGAGATTTTTAATGTACCTTAGGTGGATAGCTGTCACCTATGAGTTGCCTGCTTTGTTCCAGGCTTCGGCGCATTGCCTCTGTCTACCTCTGAGGTTACTAGTTTGAACCCAAGGACACTGCAGGTAGTGAGACCATGTGCCAAGTCCAAGGACATTCAGGTTGTCAATAGAAGAGCAGCTCTGAAGCCTGCATCAACCACACACCTCTCTTTCACTAATCTTTTGCTGTTCGGATTTTGTATTCAGATCCACTTAAATGTTTTATAAGGTTTTTTTTTTTTTTTTTTACTGTTGTCTTTGATAAGACTTTTAATGATTGCATAATCCTGTGGATGTAATGGGATTAAACCATTTTCCAAATGCTGGCGGTTTTAGGTAATTTCCAACTTTTTTGCTATTGTAGATGAGTCTGTAGTTTGCAACTTCATTTTCCTTTTTTCATTTATGTGATTAGTTCCTGGGAATAAATTCTCAGAAATAGAAATCCTGGATTAAAGGGTATGAACATTTTAGAGTGTTTTGAATACCTCCTCTGTTGCTTGTGGGTTTATTTTTCTGATGTTTATAGGTGAAAGTATTGAAAGATTCTTTCTCTTTAAGATGCCTTGGCCTCTAGAACTTCCAAGTATCTGTGAGATAAGAAACTTTCATGAGGTTTTCTCAAATGAGTCACGTTTCCTTTCTAGGTTTCTGGATATCATTTTACTTGACTCAGATGCTCTCCTTTCATAAGCAAAGAAACAGGGTTTGAAAAAGCCTTACTACTGTATTTATAATCACCTGAGCTCATGTTCTACATTCCCAAGGTTATAAATGTGGTTGCATCCCTTCCTCAATCTAGCCATCCTGATACTCGGAACCACAGCATCTCTTTGAACTTTTTTCTTTTCCTCATTTACATATTGTATATCAGGAAGGACACTGTCGGGATGCCTGGGTGGCTCAGCCTTTGGATCAGGGCATGATCCCGGGATCCAGGATTGAGTCCTACATCGAGATCCCCGCAGGGAGCCTGCTTCTCCCTCTGCCTGTTTCTCTGCCTCTCTCTCTCTCTCTCTCATGAATAAATAAATAAATAAATCTAAAAAAAAAAAAAAAAAAAAAAAAGGAAGGACACTGCCAGGTTGTTGCCTCCAGAGTCACTGGTGTGGCAGGACAGCCTGGGGATCAAGGGATCCTGCAGATTTTGCCTTGTGTAACAGCTTCTGGAAGCCCTGTTAGAGACCAGCATCTCAGAGAACGTACTAGGAGGTTTATAGCATTGGTGCTTATTATTCTTCTTGTTTTTGTGTTTGTTTTTCTGTTGGGAAGCTTTGCTTTATCCTTCACTCTTCTTCATGGTGTCCCTTCAGCATGGGCTGGCTCCCACTTTCTCATCAGCCACTGTCCCTTTGGTATCTACCCTCAGATTGAGCAGAGTCCTGTTTTCCTGGTGGCTCCTTTTCCAGGGTCCGCAAAAGAAAACATGCTTATGAGGGATGAGGAGGGGCTCAGGTGGGGAGCAGTGCTGGGCCTCCAGGCCTCCTCCTCTGCCTTGGACTCCCGCTGTGCCCCCAGCACATCCTCCCATCAGCTGGGCTTCAGTTAGACCTGGCCTGCTTCCTTTTAGCCCTCTGGTCTGTGGGGCTGTGTGGGGGGGACGACAAAGACTTTTTTCTTGGTTCCTCTTATCCTAGTTAAGAAAGGCTGACATCCACAACAAAACAGAAGACATTACTACATGCTAAGGTAGAAATAAGAGGAAATGATCACAAACAATGCAGAAGCGTGATGGGAGTGTTGCCTCTTAGACAACGCTCGAGTGGGTTTTTGCTGCTGGCACTGCATGGAAGCCTGACTGCGTTCGCTCTGCTAGATGCCATTCCTGCTGCCCCTCCCCACCCGCGTTTCTTCTGTCAGTAAACCCAAATTTTAGAGTCATGCTTTGCTCTGTGCTTGGCAGCCTGTGTTTGTATCACAGGTATGGAAATCGTACTTTGCCCTGGTTTCCACAGATGCCTAAATATGCCTAAGTTGGCTGTTGCCTTGGCAACTGGCTGAGCCTTTGGTGGAGTTTGGTGAAGGCTCTGGCATCCTTGCAGCTTCTCAGCTAAGCTGGATGGTAACCACCAAGCTCTAGAGGCACATGCTCTTAGCTTCCTTTTCTCTTTTCCCACACTTCCTGTCTTATTTCCTGAGAAATGTCTGCTTGGCTGCCCTGACTGGGTGCGTGGCATGTGGGGGACTGATTAACTTCAGGACAGGCCCTTTGATAACTGACCATGAGGCGATTCCTTAGCAGTCTTTCAAGCATCATTCTGGGTTCAACAGGGTGCAGGTTGCTGCCCCATCTGAACTTGTTTTTTGCTTAATTATTATTATAATGATGTTTAAAAATGTAATACTTGTGGAGGCTTATTTTGTGGCAGGTGCCCCACTTTTCATCGCACGATTTCACTTATCCTTATGACAACTTGGTTTGACAGGTGGAAAGTGGGCTTAGGTTAAGTGGCCAGCCTCCTAGCTAGGCCTTGGGGTCTGTGTGTTCCATCAGTGAGAAGCTTGGGGTTGTGGAATTCAGCAAGCTAGGCCTGATGGCATCATCAGTAATGCCAACAGAAAGTTAAGTGTGCCCATTTTGTCCTGGACACCTCCCTTCTCTGATTGGTTCCCTTAGCAGTCAGAAATGTAATCTTTGTCTGACTGTCACATCAAATTGCCTTGCTCAAGGATGGAAACATGATTGGAACCTAGTTTCAGGCCCTCACATGGTAGACATTGTAGACACTTGGAGTTACCAAATATATATGTATTTACTGTTAGCAGAATTGCATAACCTCATCCTGGGTCCCAAACAATTGCCTCGTAAATGGCATTCGAAATGCACATTATTTAAAAAAAATGAAATGCACACTATTTAGTGCTAGGCTTAAAGGAGGAGGAGATTTAGGGCACTCCGGTGGCTCAGATGGTTAAGTGTCTGCCTTCAGCTCAGGTCATGATCTCCGGGTCCTGGGATGGAGCCCCGCATTGGGGCTTCCAGCTCAGCGAGGAATCTCCCTCTTCCTCTGCCTCCTCTGCCTCTCTCCCTGCTCATGCGTGTGCGCTCTCTCTCTCTCTCTTACTCTCTGTAGCAAATGAGTAAATAAAATCTTTAAAAACAAGAAAAGAGACTTATAGGCACACTGTTTTTCCCACATCAGACAGTTGTTTTCTTGTTTTAATTTTTAAGGCCCTGCCCAGTGGACAGAGTAAGTTGCTTTTAAAGTTTGTATCCTCTGTAGAGGGTGGAATGAAATAGCATCTGTGATCTTGACTCAGCCCCTGACATAACAATCATTATTCTGACTGGAAGTTTGCAAGCTGCCATCCTCCTGGCATCAACAGCTGCTAGTTCTTTAAATATTTACATTTAATAAGTTTATAGCTCTGTTTCCTTCTCAGGCTTGCCACAACTTCATGCCAAACACATAACTGTACCTTTAGGGTTATTCTGAAACATGGCTGCATGCCAGGGTTAGGTTTCTCTGCAGCCAGCTCACATCATGGAGGAGCAGGTGGACGGGGTTCTGCTTGTGCTAACTCAGCATTGCAGTGTCCAGTTATTATTCCTGGTTAGTTGGAGCAGGAGCAGCCCTGAGGCTGGGAGAGGGAAGTTATCCCCTTGTCTATGCACCTAAGGGATGACTGTTGGAAGTCAGGTCCTGAGGGAGTTGGGGAGGCATTCTAAATAGTTTCTGGTCTAGGGCAGCCCTGGTGGCTCAGCGGTTTAAGCGCCACCTTCAGTCCGGGGCATGATCCTGGAGACCCGGGATTAAGTCCCACATCAGGCTCCCGGCATGGATGGAGCCTGCTTCTCCCTCTGCCTGTGTCTCTGCCTCTCTCTCTCTGTGTCTCTCATGAATAAAATGAATGAATGAATGAATGAATGAATGAATGAATAAATAAATAGTTTCTGGTCTAAAGGGGTGAGGCAGGGTTGGAAGATTCCAGATGTGAAGTCCAATAACATGGAGGTTAGGGAAGTGGTAGGGGTGCAGGGAGGTGGTGGCTGATGAGAGAATATGTAGGATTTTTGAGTTGGGGAGGCAGCTGTGTGGCTTCTCTCAATGGTTGGGGGCAGATGTTCAGGGGCTGCAGTGGACCCACAGACCTTCCACATGTGTATCAGTGTTGTCCTATACTGGGTCCATGGGACTTCTCCCTCGAGCCTTCTTCCAATGTGACTCTCCCCACAGGGTGAGGAATCTGAAAGGCCAAGGGTTGTGTCTACCTGGAACCTGTCCGTGCTTCTCCTTCCAGATCATGCATGGACATAGAGATCCTGGAGTTCCCCCGAGACCCACTTATAACAACCGTGTGGGCCTCTTCCCTGGCTGGGTCCTACTGAGGGCGGACTGTGCCTCTGAGTATACATGCTTAAAGCTGAGAGGTGGCCAAATGGTTGTTGTGTACAGGTAGTGTATGCGTGGAAGGAGCTGGGGTGTGTTGGCTGGAGTGTTCCATGATTGCACGTGGGGGTCTTGTGGTACAGGGCACTGCTCTGGATTCATTGTATATTTGGTTTCTTGAAATACAGAATCCATGCTTATTTATTGAGTGTGCTTGGCCCTGCCATCTCTGTTGCTCTTGCCACCCTGCAGAGCTGGGAGAGATCCCTCCGAGTTTGACAGCTGGGGTTGGGAGAGGTGGGTTCCAGAGGTTCAGCTGTTCTTGCCACTAAACCAATCACAGATGGTAAGGATCACTTGTAGTGTTCCATTTTATCTAAGATCTTTTAGGGTTTGACAAGTTGAGATCTTTTGGATTTTGTTAGCATTCTGGCACAGCATCAGAAGATTCCAGCCTATATTGTGGTCTTATTTTATTTCCACTTTAGTTCAATGGACTTTAGCCTGGAAGATTCCCAGTGACCAGTTTTAATGTTGACATAAAAAACTTTTCCTTGCAGCAAAACACAGATACTCTGGCTTTTGGGTAAATAGTTTTTCTAGAAACAAGGCATTTCACTTCTTCAGCAGCCAGGCAGTGCTCTAGGAAACTTTTAGGGCACATACTACTACTTTTTAAAAAAAATTTATTTATTTATTCATAAGAGATACAGAGAGGGAGGCAGAGACATAGGGAGAGGGAGAAGCAGGCTCCCTGTGGGGAGCCTGATGTGGGACTTGATTCTAGGACTCCGGGATCACACCGTGAGCCAAAGGCGGATGCTCAACCACTGAGCCACTCAGGTGGGGCACCCACTTCTTGTGTCTTCTTGTCCTCTGGGAGGGGAGGACACAGTGTCTTGTGTCACTGCTCCAGTGACAGTGTCCCACTGTACACATGACTTTTGCCAGGGCTGCTGGAGCTGGGGTAATTCCCCTCCAGGGGCAACTGCTAGGTTGAAGATGGAAATGAACTTGGGAACTACCTGAGGATTGTTCAGCCGTCCGTGTCCCTAGCTCAGTGGGTCACAAAAGCTGGTCTGAAGTGGTGTTGTCACCAACATGAGAAAAAGAAGGACTGTGTTTTTTATTTTATTTTATTTATTTATTTATTTATTTATTTATTTATTTATTTATTTATTTATTTATTTATTTATGTTTTATTCATTTATGATAGTCACACACAGAGAGAGATAGAGGCAGAGACACAGGCAGAGGGAGAAGCACGCGCCATTCACCGAGAGCCCGAAGTGGGATTCGATCCCGGGTCTCCAGGATCGAGCCCTGGGCCAAAGCCGGGCGCTAAACCGCTGCGCCACCCAGGGATCCTGGACTGTGTTATTTTTATATGTTAAGATTAGCAATTACCTTTTCTTGGGAAGGGCTCTCTTTTAGCAGAAAATTATGGCCATTCTATCTTTTAGTTTTATTTATTTATTTTTAAAAAAGATTTATTTATTTATTTATTTATTTATTTATTTATTTATTTATTTATTTATTTATTTATTTATGATATACATAGAAAGAGAGGCAGAGACACAGGAGGAGGGAGAAGCAGGCTCCATGCCAGGAGCCCGACGTGGGACTCGATCCCGGGACTCCAGGATCGTGCCCTGGGCCAAAGGCAGGCGCCAAACCGCTGAACCACCCAGGGATCACCTATTTATTTATTTAAGAGAGAGAGAGTACAAGGGGGCAGAGCAGCAGGCAGAGGCAGAGGGAGAAACAGGTTCCCTGAGAAAACAGGCTCCCTGAGCAGGGGAGCCCGACTCAGGACTACTTTTACACATCCCATCCCTGGTTCTGTATCTATCCCAGGACCCTGGGATCATGACTTGAGCTGAAGGCAGATGCTTAACTGGCTGAGCCACCCAGGTGCCCCAAACTGGTAGTTTTAAAAGAGTATTCTTATTTGACAAAATAAAAAGTAAGCAGCTTTATGTTATTCTCCTCCCAAATTTTATTCTCTTTAAATAGGCTCCATGCCCAACATGGGGCTTGAACTTACGATTCTGAGATCAAGAGTCTCATTCTCTACCCACTGACCCAGCCAGATGTCCCTATTCCTCCTAAATTCTAAATAGTTTTATTGAGTACAATTAACAAGCAGAAAGTTGGATATGATTAAAATTTATAGTTTGATAGATTTTGACATGTGAATATACCTGTTAATACACTATCATCAAGATATTGAACCTATCCATCACCCTCAAAAGTGTTCCTGAGCTACTTTAGTCCTTTGCATCTGCCCCTCTCCACTCCTAGGCACCTGTTGGTCTGCTTTCCATTTGTATTTTCTAGAGTTTTACAGAAATGGAATCCTATACTATGTACTTGTTTAAGTCTGGTTTCTTTCAGCAAAATTATTTTGGGATTCACCTATGTTATAGCATCTATTAGTATTTCATTCTTTTTCATCTAGTGTGTGGTTTTGCCACAGTTCGCTCATTCACCTGTTGATGGACATTAGGGCTATATGGGGTTTTGGCCTATTACAAGTAGAGCTGCAGTGAGCATTTGTGTATAAGTCTTTGTATGTCCATAAGCTGTCATTTCTCTTGGGTAAATACTAGAGTGGCATGGGTGAATGGTATGGTAATGTTTAACTTCTTAAAACACTGCCAAGCTGTTTTGTGTTTCTAAAGTGCCACACCATGTCACACACAGCTGTGTGTGAGAGTTCCAGTTCCTGCATGTCCTCACCAATCCTTGCTATAGTCTGTCTTTAATTGTTGCCATTTTGGTAGGTCTGTAGTGGTGTCTCATTGTGGTTTTAATTTACATTTCCCTAATGTCTAGTAATATTGGCCACCTTTTCGTATTTACCTAGTGCTCACTTTGGCAGCACATATACAGATCATTTTCCCGTTTAAAAAAGTTGGTTTGCTTATTTTATTACTTATTTTTGAGATTTTTTTTGTTCTGGATACAAGTCCTTTATCAAATACCTGATTTGTTGGGATCCCTGGGTGGCGCAGCGGTTTGGCGCCTGCCTTTGGCCCAGGGCGCGATCCTGGAGACCCGGGATCGAATCCCACGTCGGGCTCCCGGTGCATGGAGCCTGCTTCTCCCTCTGCCTGTGTCTCTGCCTCTCTTTCTCTCTGTGTGTGACTATCATAAATAAATAAAAATTAAAAAAAAAAAAAGTTTAAAAAAAATACCTGATTTGTGAATATTTTCTTCTGGTGTGTAGCTTGTCTTCAGCCTCTCTCTTTTTTTATTTAATTTTTAAAAAAGATTTTACTTATCTATTCATGAGAAACAGGCAGAGACATAGGCAGAGGGAGAAGCAGGCTCCCTGTGGGCATCTCAATGCGGGACTTGATTCCAGGACCCCAGGATCATGACTGGAGCTGTAGGCAGATGCTCAACCGCTGAGCCACCCACCCAGGTGCCCCTCTTTTCATTTGGTTAACAAGTGTTTTTTGAAGAGCAGAAATTGAAGCAATTTGATGAAGTCTCTTCTATGGTTTTTTTTTGGGGGGGGGGGGTTCATGTCATAGTTAAAAATCTTTGCCTAATCCAGGGTCAGACACACAGAGAGAGACAGAGACACAGGCAGAAGGAGAACCAGGCTCCCTGTAGGGAGCCCAGTGCAGACTTGATCCCAGGACCCCGGAATCATGCCCTCAGCCAAAGGCAGATGCTCTACTGCTGAGCCACCCAGGTACCCCTCACACATATTTTCTTATATCTGATGTAGAAGCTTTATAGTTTTAGGTTTTACATTTAGGTCTTTGATCCATCTAGAGTTATTTTTTGTGTATGGTATAAGGTATGGAATGTTGTTTATATTTTCACATGTGGATAGATATCCAATTGTTTTAGCACTGGTTTTTAAAAAAATCCCCCAAATTTTGGGGGAAATTTTTAGTGAAATCCAAAGGTCTAGGAATTGTGGTTCTAGGCACACAGATCTCCTCCCTTTTGTAACTGCTTACTAGTTATCAGCTTTATGCAGACTTGCTTTTCTTCATTTCACTTGTGACTTAAGCCCCTTGACAGCTGAGGCCCTCTCACTGGGTCAGGTGTGAGAGGGGCTGAGGGAAGTGTGCTGGGGTCTCCTGTGATCTCTTCCTCTATTCTGGGTTTTCCAGAGCCCTGGGTACAGAGCCTTTAAGGACTTTTTGGTGGGTAGGTTCTGGGCAGTGTCTCCTGTGTAGAGGTGATTGTGGAGGCCTTCTACATACAAGGAGATGAGGGGACAGTAAGCCTTCTGTGCCTGTGTGGGTGAGGTGGGGCCCAGACTAGGGATGTGGGAAGGTGAATGGGGTCATTCACCATCTGTGTGGGCTGGCAGCAGTGACCTGTATCAGACTGAGGGCCCTTAGCCCAGTTTTAGGACCGTGTGTGAGGGGTAGGGGTGCTCGCTCTTCTTTGCCCTTCAGTCCCAAAGGGGTCTGAGCAGCCTCCACCTTTGTACTGATATGCAGCAGCTTCACAGGCAGCCAGAAAGTCTTCTTCATCTGCTTTTTGACCTGTGCACAGTTGATCTTAACTTGTGTACTGCTGGTACTATTAGTACTGACACTCCTAATATCATCACTAGCATTTAACAACAGGTGAGTTTCTCTTGCGCTCTAAATCCTTTGTATGCATTAACCATTTAATCCTTACAACATCCTATGGTGGGGTGGCAGGGGGTGGGATCTACAGCCCATTTTACAGATGAGGAAAGAGGTGCAGATTAGGTGACCAGATGTGAAAGGTCTTTGGGCCGTGCTTATCATTACATTACTGAATGTTGGAGGAGGGATTTGGTTTAATATTTTTCATTAACCCTTTTGAACCAAAATAGAAAGGGTGTTTTATGTGCTCTTTTCTGAGTCTTCATTTCCTTATCAGCAGTGGGAACAGTTGGGCTGCTGTTTGACAAGAGTAAAATTCTTTGTGGCTCCCTGTTGCCATCACAATAAAGTCCAAACTTGTGATTTGGCCCCAGGCTACCCCTTCAACCTTATCTCTTGCCATACTGAACTTGTGTGTTTCTCCCTTTCCAGAGATCCTGCTATCTCTGCCACAAGCGCCTTTTTGTCCAGTCTTTGCCTGCCGAACTCCTACTCATCCTTCAAAACTCAGGACTACTTTTACACATTCCATCCCTGGTTCTGTAGAGTACCAGACCCTTACCTGTCCCAGTGCTTCTCATATGTGGTATGATTGCCTGACTACCTGCTGGTCTGCTGAACTGGAAGCTCAGTGAGGTGGAGGCTTTTTTATTGGAATCTACCTGCCTTTTATATTGGAATCCACAATTCTTAGATCTGTGCTGGCATATAAGAGGCAGGGAGACATTTGTGGCATGAACGAATGTGTGAGTAATATGCAGACCCTCAATTCTCAGGGCTGCCTTAAATAGGGGAAGTGACATTAGCTGCAGAAATTAGGTGTATTTAAGGGATCCCTGGGTGGCTCAGCGGTTTAAGCGCCACCTTCAGTCCAGATCCTGGAGACCCAGGATTAAGTCCCACATCAGGCTCCCTGCATGGAGCCTGCTTCTCCCTCTCACTGTGTGTCTGCCTCTGTCTCTCTCTGTGTCTCTCATGAATAAATAAAATCTTTAAAAAAAAAAGTATCTTCCTTTATTTTTATTTTTTTGATAAGTATTTATAATTACTTTTTAAGATTTTAGCAGTGCTAAACCGCTGAGCCACCTGAGCTGCCCGCATCTTCCTTTAAATCCTGAGCTGGGCTTACGTAGATTTTTTTTTTTCCTCTTTGAGATTTTTTTTTTTTTTGAGACTAACTTTTCTATTGTGTTAAGAAACATACTATTTCTTTGACCGTCTTTTAGATCATGGATTTAAGTTTGTGTATTTTTTCCCCCAAATGTTATGATGGCATAATTTTTATGGCAAGCTCAGTAAATAATTTGAATTTTTGAAAATGTTTCTTTGGAATGTTGGAGCCAACATGGATTAAGTGTAGTTTGGTGTCTCTTTTTGAAAGAGAAGGAAGTTTGATGAAAAACGTTAACTGTGTTTATTTAGTACAGAGAGCTATTTAGAAATGTTTTGCTGCATTTCACTCTGGTCCACATGCCATGACTACACAATTTTATTCCTGAGCTGCTGTGTCCTAGGAGCAGTTAGACCTCGGGCCAGTGGACCTTGAGGCTGGCCTCATAGGGGTTGGTGAGAGATATGAACTTTTGAATTAAATTTTCAGTTCATTGCAGAATATATTTTCCCCTTGAGTTACTGGGAGGCAGGGTTCCTCAGTCTCACCTGTCTGGTTTTTTATTTGGGGATGATAGTGGAGCGAGGTAAGGGAAATACAAGGTTAAGTTGGATCTTTATGGAAATGAGTTAAAGTTTTATTTGGCTGTGGTCCATTCCTGTTCTTGGCATGTGCCTGACTTCTGAACATGGCACCAGTGGGGTGTGTAGCTATTGTTCCTAACTCAAAGTGGGTGGTCTTGAGCCACCATGGTGATTGGCCAGTGAGGTTCCTAAGGGAAAAAGCTGGCTGTATTCAGGGATGTCACCTAGGGGTTTGAGTTGGAGTCCTCTGTGGAAAGCTAGCCAGCCCATATGATAACTGTGGTAACTGGTCCAGCACCTACCACGTGGTAGGTACTGCACATACATTCCATCCAACTCTCCCTGTAGTGCTTCAGGACTAATACCACTATCTCCTTTTTATATATAAAGGAAATGGCTCCAGAGAGGAAAAAGGACCGTGTTCACGGTCCTGTAGCTAGTAAGTACAGAGCCAGGATTTAAAGTTGGTCTCTCTTGGTCTTTGACTTATGCTATGGGTTTGGTAGATGTGCCACATATTTTTGAGTTCCTTGGCATAGACCCCTCTCTCAGTGTCCAGTGGATCTGTGCCAGGCTGCAGAGAGCAGTGAGCGTAGCTGGGGATGTGAGCATGTGACCTCTGCTCACACAGCTCTGCATTGGGTTGTCAGTACTGATAAATGTCCTGTGTTCATCTGAATGCTGTGAAGTACATGGCTCTGTCCTGCTCTGTGGGGCTGGTGGGGCACGGATAGAGCTGCAGACGCTCCCCAGTCACAGGGCCTCCATGAACGTGTGGTGTGATGGGCAGTCAGGGTGCAGGATCTGAGATGCCGTAGGAGTGGGACCAAGGGGCTCTGCTAGTAGCACGACTGGAAAGGTCGCTCTTTTCAATTTTGTTGAGCCACATTGATGCTGCCTTTGATTTATACTTGTGGGTCTTTCAGCTGGGTGGCCACTGCTCTTTCCTAAATAGCTGGGATGTTTGCCAGACTTGCTGACCACTTCTGTGGCTGAGCTTTGTGGCTTACAACAGCGGGATCGTTTTGCTTAGCTTGGATCGCTTTTCCTTTTCCGTTGGGCAAGTTCTCTTTTGCTAGCTATCATTTCCTTCTTTTAAGTCTCCCAGTGGAGCTCCTAGTCTTTTTTTCATGTCTCTCCTTTGTCGAATACTTCTTTTTTCTGTATCAGTTCTGGGAAAAGGGAAATTGACTTGGGGTGGCTTTATCAAGATTACAGAGCAAGAGAATCATCAATTTTGAAATGACAGCTCCAGCCTCCTGGCTCTGGACATTTGCAGTGGGCCAGACCCTGAGGTTCAGTCAAGATGACCTAGATGTGTCCTTTGCACTGGTCCTGTGGGTGTGGAGACAGGCAGCCAGCAGCTCTCTGTGGACCCACAGTGGACAAGTCAGTCCTGCATTCCTACAGCAAGGCGGGGCATGGTGGAGGTGGATGTGGGTGGAATTGCTTCAAGTGGAGATAGGGCTGTGGAGCCTGGGGCGGGAACCTGGCTTTGTTCAGTAAATCCAGGGTGGGGGTAGTGTGGGGGCACTTGCTGGATTACAAGGATTTTTTTTTTTTTTTTTTCAAACTCCACTCTTCCTCCAGAATATGATGTGGTATAGAGGCGGACACAGGTCAAATCAGCTGAAGCTGGATAGCAGGTGTGTGTGGGGGGTGGGGGTGTGGAGGGTGCAATTCATTGTGCTCACTTGTTTGTGTTTGTGAGTGTTTCAAAACCAGATGGACCCTTCTGAGGGGTTGACTGAGGGCTGGTGCATGGTTTCGCTGGTTGGGGGTGCTGGTTAGTATAGGGTGGTCCTGTGGAGCCCTGGAACTGGGTCTGGCTATGGTCAGGGTCGGGGGAGGGGACCTAGAGTTCCCCCCGTGGAGCCTCCACGTGGACCCATCTTCAGGCTCTAATGAGTGGAGTGTGGAGCCCAGAGAAGTAGCTCTGGGGGTGAGCATCCTGTTGTGGGAGGTGTGCTGTGCTGAAAGAGGAGAGGGCTTCCCTCTGGTCATGTTGTTCCCACACACTTCCTGATTTCATTTTTTATAGGAAGCAGCCGGCTTTCCTGACTTTTGGTTACCTCAACAAACAGACCAACATACATCCATTTTTAGGATTTAATGTAGAATAAGGAAAATGAGTTATTGGTCCCACCTCTGTTTTCCAGCTATCTTCCCCACCCCCACCTTGCCTTTTTTGGGCAAGCAGTTGCCTTTTTTGGAGTAGTCTGTCATAACAGCTTGGCTTTACACTCTCATCATTATTAAATTGGTGGCATTCTTGATGCACCAAGGGGAGGAGACCTGTGTATCTGTAACGGGGAGGTGTTCAGCCCTTCCCCAGGTTGTAACAGTTAAATTAGGCCACAGCTTTGCAAACTCTTGACACAGGTGAGTTAAGAGAAATTTAGTTTCCAGTTCTCCTTCTGGTGTACTTTGCTCCTTATTCCCGGATGCCCTAGAGCACTGAGTAAAGGGAGTGGTTTTTCCACTTGGAGCCATCTTTGCATCGGGTGTAGCTACCCAGCTGTCCTGGGTCAGTCATCATGCTTTTGTCTCTGGCAGGTGAGTTCTCACTGCATTCCCCAGATTCATTTTGGGGATACGGGCAAACACAGGCTGGGAGCAGAGTTTTATTAGGCTAATAACATCAACATCAGAGTACCTTCAGGGAAGCCTGGGGCTTTTCTTTCAGATTGGAAATTGAGAATTCTGAATTAGGTACTTTTATTAATTTGACCTGGTCTTTTTTTTAAAGATTTTTTTAAAATTTATTTATTCATAGAGACACAGAGAGAGAGAGAGAGAGAGAGAGAGGCAGAGACACAGGCAGAGGGAGAAGCAGGCTCCATGCAGAGAGCCTGACGTGGGACTCGATCCAGGGTCTCCAGGATCACACCCTGGGCTGCAGGCGGCGCTAAACCGCTGCGCCACTGGGGCTGCCCTTGACCTGGTCTTTAAACAGGTTGCACAGCTGTTCTATTTTCACTGATGGTAGGAAGAATGTTTTTAATGCTCTGGTAAGGGCTGTGCCCCATAGGTTGTGTGTATCTCCTCCAGCCAAGTCTTCTAGTTCATTTCCCATGAGGCAGCACTGTTACTAGTACTTGACGCCTGACCAGTGGTCACTCGGCATTTGTCTCATGAGCCAGGGATACCAGTCAGCTAAATGAAGAGGCTGGATAAAGTAAGAATTGCAGGGAGCAATGAATGATTTAGGCATTTATTTTTATTTTTATTTATTTAAAAAAAATTTTATGTATTCATGAGAGGCACAGAGAGAGAGGCAGAGACATAGGCAGAGGGAAAAGTGGGCTTCCTGAGGGCAGCCCGATGTGGGACTTGATCCCTGGGTCCCAGGATCACTCCCTGAGCTGAAGGCAGACGCTCAACCACTGAACCACCCAGGATTCCCTAGGCATTTTATTTTTAATTAAAAAAAACCCATAAGTGTATCTCATGTGCCAATCATTTATTGACATTTTCTTTTACTTTGAATCTGCAGATCAGAACTATTCATTGGGTTCTTGCATAAACCATACCCATAACCTGTTGTCTTCCATATTCAGGTTTTGCTTGAAGAGGATTGAGAACTAATACAATGCATGAAGCAACTTGAGTTGCTAAATTCTAGATTTTTACAGATTTTCACCCAATCCTTTATACTTGTCTTATCTGTGTCACCCACATCTGTAATTTAGAGTTTATAAAAGTTAAAAAAAAATTAGCAACTTGTGATTTTCATAGAAACTACTGTGGAGTTATTACATGAGTTTACATAGTTAAGAGAGTGTATGTGTGTATATGTATATACATGTATGTGTATATCCATATATGAATGCTTTTATACATATATGTTTATAGGTGCAATTGGCATAAATAAGTTTGGGGATGTTTATTTTTTATTTTTATTTTTTTAAAAATTTTTATTTATGATAGTCACACACACACAGAGAGAGAGAGAGGCAGAGACTTAGGCAGAGGGAGAAGCAGGCTCCATGCACCAGGAGCCCGATGTGGGATTTGATCCTGGGTCTCCAGGATCGCGCCCTGGGCCAAAGGCAGGCGCTAAACCGCTGCGCCACCCAGGGATCCCCGGATGTTTACTTTTAAAATAAAAACTCCCAGTTATCTTACCACCAAAAGATGGGTTTATTTGAGAATAAGAGAATTGCAATTTGGGACAGACAGACAAGCTTTGGCAAAACCAGAGGCAAGTCCAAGGGAATGAAGGAGAGGTAAGTGCTTTTTGAAGGAGAAAGGGGTAAGCTGGGAAGGTTGTTATAAACTAAAATTCCATTGGAGTAACCTGGGAGTTCAAAGTATGGTGGTTTTTCATTGGCTGAGCCCTTGATGGAGAAGGAAAGCATCTCTTCCTCTCACTGGAGTAGCATGTGTGCCAGGTCAAATCTGTGTAAGGTCAAGTCCATCTCTTGCTGTTGGGTCTGCAGTTGACTAACCAGTGGAAGAGCTTGGGAGCTCCCCCTGTCAAAACTTCCCAACTCCATTTTAAAGGAGCTTTTGCGTTATTAATTTACACAGGGACAAACACTGGCTTAGCACATCAGGCTGCATGTGGGTCTGTTTGCAATGTGCAGTTGATATGCCAAGGGAATCTTTTAGTAAATTATGAATTAGATCGGAATTTTGCTTTCAGGAAGCTTCCAGCCTAGTGGGGGTCATGTCTGTATTTTAGTAACTAAAACACAAAGAGTGGCAGATAGGGGCTCCTGGGTGGCTCTGTTGGTTAAGCATCTGCCTTCAGCTCAGGTCATGATCCCAGGACCATGGGATAGACAAACCCTGCTCCGGGCTCCCTACTCGGCAGGGAGCCTGCTTCTCTCCGTCTCCTCCTCACTTGTGTTCTCTCTTGCTCTGTTTCTCTCTCAAATAAATAAATAAAATTAAAAAATAAAAAATGGTAGATACTTTCAGAGAGAACGTGTACTCCCAGCAGAAAGGGATCAGAGATTTCATAGAGAAGCAGGTATTTGATCTATGTCAATCATTTCTTTCTGTATTTAGTTGAATATTTCTCTCTGAGTAGAAATTCAAACAGATGTAATATCATTGGGTCTTGGGAAGTTGTAAGAAAATCTAAAGTAGTTTTGAAATTTCTGTGTCTCAAACCTTTGTAGAGGCACAGGCTGTTTCTCCTAAGTGACAAAACTTCCTGACACCTCTGTGCTCTGCTTTGGGGAATTGGGTCAAGAGGGATGATGTTCCTTTGGAGTCAGAAAACAGTGTATACCAGTCCCGGGTCTGTGGTCCTAAGCTAATGTGAGCATAATGTCACGTCAATGGAAGACAGTGGGTAGGGTGACCTGACAGACTGGGAAGGAACCAGGGGAGGATTGATTGTCTCCAGGGGGGTGGAGGGATTCCCCAAAGCCCAGTTGGAATGCTGTTGCCAGAAGAAGATGTGGGTACTGGGCAAGGAGCAGCCTGTTTAGAAATGCATGATAGGATGTGTAGGGTGTACCATAAAATGGGATAATATACTAACCAAGGGCCAGGATGCACTTTCTTGTGTGTCTCAGATGAGTTCCCCCGAACTTCTTTAGGCTAAAAAGTATAGCACATCATCCATAGGAACTCAAGAAGTATTGTGATATATGGGAATTCAGGAAATGTTTCCAGACTGCTTCCCAAAACTTACTGTTGGTATGAAAGGTGAAGGCTTCTTATGCTCTGTTTGTGGGTGGGTGAGTTCAAGTGAGGAGAAACTGTCATCTGGATGCAGAGAGCCCAGCTTTCCAGTCAGCAGTCTGACAGAGGGTGGACTCTTGGCTCTGCCACCAACCTGATGTGGACCTTGTGCCCTTCTTTTGTTGTGTGTAAACAAAAGCTGTTTGTACTATTCTTTATTAGATTTCTCAGAGTAACAGGTTATTGCCTTTGTTACTTTATGTTCATGCCAAGTGCAACAAAAGATATACACATGGAGGTCGTAGTAAAGCTCCAGTCCCAACACTGGAGATAAATCAGGACTGACCTGGTGCAACAGAGCCTTCCACAACTTTCTCTAGGCTCTCACCAACATCAGCGCATGTTTGAGTAAAAGCAAGAACGTTAGGCACCACTCAGCAGCTGGCTGTTCTCACTTCTCTTTAACTTACTTTGAGTACAAAATACCTAACAGTGAGCTATGTGTTGTAGGTGTTTATTGTTGAATGGAGTGTGTGAATGAATCCCTCACTCTGGATGTCTCCCCACGTCAGTAGTCCTTGATAGTTACGCCAGATTGAATTGCTTCAGCTTTTTTGTAGGCAATAATTGCACCAACAGGGTGTGAGTTGTGTGCCTTTTCTGGGCATTTCCACCAGCACTAGACATTGTGTTTGCTAATCTTAGGGGAGAAAATAGCATCCCACTGTTATGTTACGTTTTCCTGAGTATCTGTGAGGCTCTCATTACACATATTTATTAGCCATTTGTATTTCTTCTAGGAGTTCTTTATCCATATTTCTTGTTCATTTTTTTCTTTTATTGGATTTTCTTTTCTGTTTTTGGGAGCTCTTGTATATTGGGCTATAAATCCTTTGTTGTATGTATTGCAAATATGTCCCTTGGGCTATTGTTTCTATAATTTGTTTTTATTTTGTTTAGATGTCTTTTCCTATAAAGTTTAAAGATTTTTATGTGGTCATATATGTCTCTTTATAGCAGTTAGATTTCCTGTTCCACGGTCTAGAGAAGACTACAGACCAACTTCCTGTGTATGTGTATGCATATGTTTGTTTATATTTACTTGCAACATTTCTAAATATATTTTTAAATCTATTTCTAAATAGAACAGTAATATGAATATAGTGGTATATTGAAAGATTACAGAGAGTAGGTGGGTGGGGGGATAGTGAAATAGATAAAGGGGATATGTGGTACAATTATTGTGGTGAGCACTGAGAAATGTATAGAATTGTTGAACCTTGAAACTGATATAACAGTGTATGTTAATTATACTTGTATTAAAAAAAAATTTACTCTCCATAACCAAGTAAGGTTTATTTTTGAAACTACAGAGGTAGCCTAACAGGAAGTATGTTGGCTGGAGAAAGCCTTGGCTCAGGGCTTAAGAGCATGGTGTGTCCCAGTCCTGATGTCTGTTATCAGTCTGGCTTTGGCTGTATTATTTAAATCTCCTGAACTTCAGTGTCATCTGTAAAATTAGCAGGACAAGAATAGTACCATCATATAGGGTTGATGTAAGGGGTGAATGTGGGATAATACATGCAAAGTGATTAGAGCAGGGCTTGATGCAGAGTAAGTGCTCAATTGAAGTTATGCTTAACAATTCAGTATATAAAATTAAAAAGAAAACCTATATTGACTATATCAGCAGATGTTTTAAAAGGCATATAATAAAATGTAGCAGCTAATCCTTTTTTTTTTCTCAAAGATTTTATTTATTTATTCATGAGAATACACAGAGAGGAGAGAGAGAGAGAGGAAGAGACACAGTCAGAGGGAGAAGCAGGCTCCATGCAGGGATCTCGGGTCTCCAGGATCACGCCCTGGGCTGAAGGCGGCACTAAACCGCTAAGCCACCTGGGCTGCCCCTAACAGCCAATCCTAATAAAAATCTGAGTAAAATGGTCAGAGAAGGAATCTACATTAATATGAAAGTATTTTTTCAGAACTTGGCAGCGAGCATGTTAAGCCATCATCCCATTAAGCTGCAGCATGACAGGGAGGTGTGCATGCAGCAGTGTTCCTCCACACCTGTGAACCCCCATATGATCCTGTGGGTGTGACAGGCTCTTGGGGAAAGGGCCAGAGGAATAGCTGTGGCGGTGTCTGCGCAGTTGGAGCTGGCCCTGTGCCTGTCTTCCGTCTGGAGCATGTGACCACCTGTCCCTGAGGACTTCCTACTGGCCTTTTACCACCAGGTGTGGCTCCTGGCCTCACCCTTCAGGAACCAGGAATGAATTCCTGGGGTTGGGTGGGGAAAGAGGATTGTTACTGTGACAAGCCACTTCACCAAGGCCGGGGGAGCAGTAGTTGGGTAAGTACTGGGAATCAAGTGTCTAGAGTGCTGGGGGCCAGCTGCAGGCACGGGTAACCTGGCAGGTGCCCATGGTTCTGTCCTCTCTCTGAGAGAAATTGGCTTGGCCACAATTTCCAACCTCTCCCTTCTTCTTCCACATGCAAATTAAGCGGGCGGCTCTTGAAATGAGAGAGGGAGGCAAGGCCTGGATACTCTGAGCTCTGGATGGCTTCAGGTCAGATTGCAACTTCTAGATTCACCTGGAAAGTCTTTAGGGGCTGGGAGGTGCGGAGTCTTAGCATTGGTCTTTGGCCTGATTTTGTTGGACACCTGTGTTTCTCTCCTTGTGTGTATGTTATTCTTTCTGTCTTCTGTAATATTTTATTTACTCATCAGAGACACAGAGAGGCAGAGACATAGGTAGAGGGAGAAGCAGGGGATCCTGATGCTGGACTCCATCCCAGGACCCCCAGATCACAATCTGAGCCAAAGGCACATGCTCAACCGCTGAGCCACCCAGATGTCCCCTCCTTGTGTCTTTCTTTTTTTTTTTTCTTTTCTTTTTTTTTTTTTTTTTTTAAATATTTTATGATAGGCACACAGTGAGAGAGAGGCAGAGACACAGGCAGAGGGAGAAGCAGGCTCCATGCACCAGGAGCCCGACGTGGGACTCGATCCGGGGTCTCCAGGATTGTGCCCTGGGCCAAAGGCAGGTGCTAAACCGCTGCGCCACCCAGGAATCCCTCCGTGTGTCTTTCTTATGGTACTTGTCTGATCTGCCTCTAGTTTTGAAATGTTTTATTAGACAATGTAAAATTCATGTAAAACGACAGGTGATGAATATGTAAGTTTTGAAACATAATAATAAAGATCTCAAATCAGCCTCCCAGCTTGGGAATTTAACAATCTTGCACCATAGGAAGCTCCTGGGAGACATTTCCTGCCAAGGGGTAAAGGTATTCCAGGATGTTTTATCATTTGCTCATTACCTTTTTAAAAAAAAGAATATTGGGGCACCTGGCGGCTCAGTTGGTTAAGCATCCGACTCTTGATTTTGGCTCAGGTTATGATCTCAGGGTCCTGGGATTGAGCCCTGTGGCAGGCTCTGTGCTTATCGGGGAGTCTGCTTGAGGATTCTCTTGCTTTCTCCTCTCCCTCTGCCCCTCCCCCTGCTCATGTTCTCTCTCAAATCTTTAAAAAACAACTTATAAATGTTTGTATAAATAATATATTCACTTTATGAGCTTTGTAAAAAGGGAATCATAAGTAATTTGCAAATTCATTTTTACTGCTGAATAGTATTCTGTTGTGTGCATTGTATTAGGGTTCTCCAGAGAAACAGAACTAATAGAATATGTGTATCTATAGAAAGAGATTTATTTTAAGGAATATGCTCACATGGTTATGCAGACTGACAAGCCCAAATCTGTAGTCTGGGCCAGCAGGCCCAGCCCTAGCAGAGACTGGTACAATTCCAGTCCTGTCTGAAGGCTGACAGGTAGAGGATTCCCTCTTACTGGGGAGGGTTTTTTTTTTTTTTTTTTAATCCTGTTCTTATCTTCAGCTGATTAGATTGGGGCCCTCCCACATTGTGGAAGGCAGTCTACTGATTAAAAGGCTAACCTTGGGGCATCTGGGTGGCTCAGTCAGTTAAGCTTCGGACTTTTGGTTTCGGCTCTTGTTGTGATCTCAGGGTCATGATATCGAGCCCCATATCAGGCCCTGTGCTCAGCAGGGAGTTTGTCCCTCTCCCTTCGCTCTTCCTCCTGCTCCCCCCCCCCCCAATAAAAAAATAAAAATAAAAATAAGGTAAAATGTTAATCTTATTTGAAAACACCTTTGGAGAAACACCCAGAATAGTGTTTGATCAAAACCTGGACACTCTGAGACCCAATCAAATTGACACATAAAATTAATCCCATTTGTAAACATCATCACCCACACTGGCTATTGTTGCACTTTTTAAAAAATTATTTTTTATTTTTTTAAACAGAGAGCATGCAAATGTGTGCACATGGGGAGGGGCAGAGGGAGAGAGAAAGAATCCTAGGTAGACTCCCATGCTCAGCACTGCACCAGCCAACTGAGCCTTGACAGGACCCTGAGATCATGACCTGAGCTGAAATCATCAGATGTTTAATGGACTGAACCACCCAGGGGCCCCTATTATCATACTTCCTAATTGTACCCACCTAGTGGCTGTCAAATGTTCCTCTCATTCTGGCCTTAATTTATGGATAAGGTTATGGTTACAGATGAGGTTATGGTTACAGATGAGGATGAACATGTTTTGATATGGGTGTTAGCAATTCATGGGTTCTCTTTGGGGATATGTCCGATGAGTCTTTTCCTGTACTTCTCTTTGGATTGTCTATATTTTTCTTATTTATTTGTGTTGGTTCTTCTTCATTCTGCATAGTGGCCAATTTGCTGGTTCTATGAGACAGAGATGTTGCCTCTACCTTGTCCATGTGTTTTTATTGTCATCATGCTATCTTTTTAAATTTTTATTTATGATAGTCACACACACACACACACACACACACAGAGAGAGAGAGAGAGAGAGAGGCAGAGACATAGGCAGAGGGAGAAGCAGGCTCCATGCACTGGGAGCCCGACGTGGGATTCGATCCCGGGTCTCCAGGATCGCGCCCTGGGCCAAAGGCAGGCGCCAAACCGCTGTGCCACCCAGGGATCCCCTCATCATGCTATCTTTTGTTAAACATTTTTAATTTCAGTGCAGTTTACTATATTAATATTTTCTTTAATGATTGGTACTTTTTTTAATGGCTTTTTATTTTTATTTTATTTTTTAAAAGATTTTATTTATTTATTCATGAGAGACGCAGAGAGGGGCAGACACACAGGCAGAGGGAAAAGCAGGCTCCATGCAGGGAGCCTGACGTGGGACTCGATCCTGGGTCTCCAGGATCATGCCCTGGACTGAAGGCGGCGCTAAACCTCTGAGCCACCCAGGCTGCCCTTTTAATGGCTTTTTAAAGGAAATCCTGGGGTGCCTGGGTGGCTCAGTCAGTTAAGCATACAACTTTTGGTTATGGTATCAGGGTCCTGGGATTAAGCCCCTTGTTGGGCCGAGCTTAGTGTGGAGTCTGCTTGAGATTTCTCTCTCCCTCTCCCCTTCCTGCTGGTGCTCTCTATCCTTCTCCCTCAAATAAATAAATAAAATCTTAAAAAAAAAAAAAAAAGGAAATCCTTTCTTGTCTTGAGGTCATAAATATTTTATTTTTTTATTTAAAGATTTTATTTATTTATTCATGAGAATCACAGAGGCAGAGATGTAGGCAGAGGGAGAAGCAGGCTCCCCACGGAGAGCCTGATGCTGGACTGATCCCAGGACCACGGGATCATGACCTGAGCCGAAGGCAGACACTTCACCAACTGAGCCACCCAAGCACCACTCTCCCCCCACCCCCATTCTGCCTTTTAATAGAAGTATTTTGGTTTTAACTTCCTTATGAGTAAACCAGAAGGACAGAGACTGTAAGTGTATCTCTATATCCCTTAAAATTAGTATTTTATGGTGAGCATGTGATGAGAGCTTAATAAATGCTAATAATTGAGTATTGGTATTCGGTTTGAATGAGTTAGTAAGTTAAACTCACTCAGGTTTGGACCTGTGAGAGAGTGTCATGATGGGACTAGATACCCCTTTCATAACAGGCATAGAGGATATGGTGGAGCGTAGCTCCTACGCAGCACTAGCCAGGTGGATTTGCTGACTCTCCCTGACCCACCTTCTGGTGCAGCCTCCTTGAAGGTCAGCTGGGTCTGCAGAGCAGATATCTGTGCTCCAGATGGCTGCCTTGCATTGGTCTGCAGTGGAGAGAGAAGGAAAAGAGGCCTAATTTCCATTGCTTATGATTTTTTTAAATTTTGTTCCTTTTTTCTTTAAGATTTTATTTATTGATTTATTTGAGAGAGTGAGAGAGAGAAAGAGTGAGTGAGCACACAAGCAGGAGGAGTAGCAGGCAGAGGGAGAGGGAGAAAGGTTCCCCCCGAGCAGAGAGCCTGACTTAGGGCTGGATCCCAGGACCCTGGGATCAAAACCTGGGCTGAAGGCAGACACTTAACCAACTGAACCACTCAGATGTCCCATTGATGTACAATGTTATATTAGTTTCAGGTGCACACATAGTAATTTGACAATTTTACACATTATGCAGTGCTCACTCACCATAGTAAGTGTAGTCACCATCTGTCAGCATGCAGTGTTGTTACACTATTATTGGCTGCATTCCCTATGCTGTGCTTTTCATCTCTGTGACTTATTTATTTTATAACTGGAAGTTTGTTCCTTTTTATTTTTTAATTTATTTTTTAAAAAGATTTTATTTATTTATTCATGAGAGAGAGAGAGAGAGAGGCAGAGACCCAGGCAGAGGGAGGAGAAGCAGGCTCCATGCAAGGAGCCCTATGTGGGACTTGATCCCAGGTCTCTAGGATCACGCCCCGGGCGGAAGGCAGACGCTTAACCGCTGAGCCACACAGGCATTCCAGTTTATTACTTTTTAAAGATTTATTTTTATTTATTTTAGAGCATGGTGGGGAGGGGCAGAGGGAGAGGGAGAGAGTCTCAAGCAGACTGTGTCAAATATGGAGCCCATTGAGCCCATCGTGGGATTCAGTCTGAGGACCCTGAAATCATGACTTGAGCCAAAACCAAGAGTGGGACCCTTAACTGATCGAGCCACCCAGGCACCCCAGAAGTTTGTACCTCTTAATCTCCTTCACCTGTTTTGCCCATCCCTGCACCCACCTTCCTTCTGGCAACCACTAGTTCTCTGAATTTATGTCTTTGTTTCTACTTTTTGTTCTGTTTTTTTAGATTCCATGTATAAGTGAAATCATATGGTATCTGCCTTTTTCTGACTTACTTCACTTAGCATAATGCTGAGTCCATTCATATTCTTGCAAATGGCAAAATCTCATTCTTTTTTATGGGTGGCTGATATTTCTGTGCATATCTAGGTACAGATACATATATCACATCTTTGTTACCTATTCATCTATTGATGGACACTTGGGCTGCTTCCATGTCTTGGCTATTGTAAATAATGCTGTAATAAACATAGCGATGCATATATCTTTTTGAATTAATGTTTTCTTTTTCTTGAGTAAATACCCAGCAGTAGAATTCCTGGGTCATATAGTATGTCTATTTTTAATATTTTGAGGAACCTTCATAACCATTTGCCACATGGTTACACCAATTTACATTCCTACCAACAGTGCGTGAGCATTCCCCTTTCGCTGCAGCCTCACCAACACCTGTTTCTTGTCTTTTTGATTTTAGCCATTCTAACAGGTGTAAGGTGATACCTCATTGTGGTTTTGATTTGCATGTCCCTGATGGTTAGTGATGTTGAACATCTTTTCATGTATCTGTTGGTCATCTGTATGTCTCATTTGGAAAAATGTCTATTTAGTCCTCTGCCTATTTTTTATTTTTTATTTTTTTGGTGTTGAGTTGTCTAAGTTCTTTATTTTGAATATTGGACCCCTTTTCAGATAATATCACTTGCAAATATCTCCTTCCATTCAGTAGGTTGCCTTTCTGTTTTGTTGATGGTTTCTGTTTTTTGTTTTTTCTTCGTCATGCAGAAACTTTTTATTTTGGAGTAGTCCCAACAGTTTGTTTTGCTTTTTCCCTTGCCTGAGGAGACATCCATAAATATGTTGCTAAGGCTGATGTCCAAGAGTTTACTGCTTATGTTTTCTTTTAGGAGTTCTGTGGTTTCGAGTCTCATATTTAGGTCTTCAATCCATTTTGAGTTTATTTTTGTGTACCATGTAAGAAAGTCATCCAAATAGCTGTCCAGTTTTCCCAGCACCATTTATTGAAGAGACTGTCTTTTCCCCATTGGGTGTTCTTGCCTCCTTTGTCAAAGAGTAATTGACCATATAAGCGTGGGTTTATTTCTGGGATCTTTATTCTGTTCCATTGATCCGTGTCTGTTTTGGTGCTGGTTCCATATTATTTTGATTACCACAGCTTTGCAGTGTATCTTAAAAACCTGGGATTGTGATGCCGCCACCTTTGTTCTTGCTTATGATGTTTTAATGATGATCTCCACCTAGGGGCTCCTGGGTGGCCCCGTTGGTTGAGCCCTTGCCTTTGGCACAGGTCAGGGTCCTGGATCGAGCCCCGAGTAGGGCTCCCTGCTCAGTCTGCTTCTCCCTCTCTCCCTGCTTCTCCCCCCTCCAGCCTCGCTCATGCTCTCTCTCAAATGAATAAAGAAAATCTTTTAAAAAATATTTATTTCATGAGAGAGAGAGAGAGAGAGAGAGAGAGAGAGAGAGAGAGAGAGAGAGGGAGAAGCAGGCTCCATGCAGGGAGCCCAACGTGGGACTCCATCCCAGGACACCAGGATCACGCCCAGGGCCAAAGGCAGGTGCTTAAACCGCTGAGCCACCCAGGCTGCCCAAGAAAATCTTTTCTTAAAAAAAAAAAAAAAAAGAAAAAGAAAAAAAAAAAGAAGCTTGTATTTGGTCACTGACCTCTGCCCTCCAGGAAGAGCACTTAACTGTTTTCCCCTGGGGAGGAATTAGGCATCCTCCAACAGACCAGGAGCATCAAGAGAAAAAATATCCTTCTGGAGCACCTGGGTGGCCCAGTCAGTTAAGCATCTGACTCTTGATTTTGGCTCAGGTCATGATCTCAGTGATCTCAGGGTCATGAAATCAAGCCCTGCATCCAGCTCCTTGCTGGGCATGAAGCCTGCCCCCACCCACCCACCCCCCCACCTCCATGTGTACGCTTTCTGTCTCTCAGAAAAAGAAAATAAAATCCTTTCTCATGGAAATCAGTGGAGAGGTAGATGGAATACAAATAAAATTCGTGTTCAATTGATAGAGGAGCGTGTTGCATGTGGTACCTGTCCTCTGGTGCTCACAGGGAAGAGCTGTGAGGGGACAAAGGTGCTGCTGGCTCCTTGGTGGAATTGACTTTTTGTTCTGTTGTACCTAGGTCTTGGTGGGCCAGATGGAGGGCAGCCAGAAGGAGAGTGGATAGAGGGATTTGGAGGGTTCTAGACCAGGTGTTTCGTATCATTTAATCCCCTCAGCAACTTGGAGGGGGTTGCTGGTCATCTTTCCACAGTTGAGCAGCCCACCCCCTGGGCATCTGGGGAAGGCTGCTGGGCCCAGCCCTGGTGTAGGGCTTGCCAAGCCTGGTGAGCCTGGGCACATGGCCTGAGAGCTTGCCCCCGAAGTCTAAACTGTCAGATATGTAAAGTCCAAGGCATGTTTGGAGAATTTCTAATTCGATAAAACATTTAAAAAACTAATAGAAAAAGCCGTGGCTTTTTCTCAATGTGAAGTTAAAGAACGAAGCCTCAGTGGAGGGCTGTCGGTCAGTGGCACTGTTGTACAGAGTCCTGGTTGCATAATTTCGAGCACTGGGGAGGTTTTGACCTGAATTTTGCAAGACATTCTTCAATTACTGGATAAACAAATAATGAAGCTGCTCATCGATGAGAAACATGGCAAATTCTGTCGTTTGTAAACTTGTTTTGGAGAACAAGGACAAGTTTTTTTTTTTTTTTTTTTTTCTTTTTTTAAAGGATTGTTTTTTAAAAAAAAAAAAAACCCACTGCTGGTTGTCTCTGTCTTTCAGTAACTTTGTTGCAGGGCACTTGGGCAGGAATATTTCACATAAATTCTTCCCTGGGCTGACCTTTAAGTTCAAGACATTTGCTCAGGTGCCCAGGCAGATATCTGGCTGCTCTAAGGTGTTTATTTTGTGTCAACTCCAGCCATAAAAGTTTTCTTAAATCTGGTGCAGAATGAATTAAATCCCCACTTGTGCTTTCTAATTTGAAAATCCAGGTGTGTGCTTTTGTTTCTAGAGATGTGTCCTGTTTTCAAATAGGAAGGTGCTCTTACAAAGCAGCACACTAGTTCTATTAAGTGCAAAGCAATTTAAAAGCAGGAGTGAATTTTCAGTTCTTGTGAAGCCGTAGGCTCAGTCCTTCCCAGCATGGGCTCCTGGTCAGAAAGACCAAGCCAACTCCTGTTTCTTCCAGCCCATTCCCTGTGCAGAACTACAGTTTCAGATTTCCTCCTGCAGCTCTGACCGCAGTTCATCTTTTCTCTCCATACATAGGAAATTCTTTTTTAAAAACAGAATTATCACTGGGTGGTATGTATTATTGGTTTCACTCCTTGAGCCAGCAGACCCTCACGACCTGCTGAGTGAATGCAGAGAGGCACCAGAGGGGAGAGGCTAGGTGGGAAGAGGGGCAGTGGGAGCCTGGACCTGTGCCTGGCCAGCCCTGTGAGCGGTGGGGTGGGGGAGACCAGGCAGGGCAGCCTCGTGGTTTGGGGGTCACTTCTGCCAACCCAATTGATTATCCCAGTAAGACGTTCTGTGTCCTGTGGCATGCCCCATTAGCCACTTTGGGTGGCCTTCGGCTCACGGTGGGGGGGCCTTGCTGTCATTTCAGGGTGCTTACTTTCTTTGAGACTGTTTAGCACATTGTTTTATTTTTTATTTTTTATTTTTTTAAGATTTTATTTATTCACAGACACAGAGAGAAAGAGGCAGAGACACACAGGCAGAGGGAGAAGCAGGCTCCATGCAGGGAGCCTGATGTGGGACTCGATCCCGGGTCCCCAGGATCACACCCCAGGCTGCAGGCGGCACCAAACTGCTGTGCCACCGGGGCTGCCCAGCACATTGTTTTATTTCTTTATGTGTGTCATCTTCTCTGGCTGGACTTTATTTATTTATTAAGTAGGGTCTATGCTCAGTGTGGGGCCCAGTGCCGGGCTTGAACTCATGACACTGAGACCAAGACCTGGGCTGAGATAAAAAGTCAGAGGCTTAATCGGCTGAGCCACCCAGGCCCCCACCCCCCCACCCCCCGCTGAATTTTAAAATGAAGACCTCGGGGGCACCTGGGTGTCTCAGTTAAGTGTCTGACTCTTAATTTTGCTCCTTGTATGTTGGCTTTGCAATCAGTGGGGAGTCTGAGATTCTCTCTCTCCTTCTGTCCCTCCCTCTGCTCGTGCTCTCTCACTCTTTCTCTCACTCTAATCTTAAAATAAAATGAAGCCCACATTGCTGTTGACTCCTTCTTGTGAAGGATATAATGAATATTTATTAGCCAGTTAAATTTTTTATGTTATTTCTGTGATAAAAAGTTTTTATTTTGGAAAAAAAAAGTAGGTATACAGAAAAGTTGCAAAGATAATACAGAGCATTCTCATATACTTTCCCCTAGTTTCTCCTAATGTTAACATATTATGTAACTACAGCACAGTTGTCAAAATGAAGAATTTCCCGTTGGTGCAGTGTTATTAACTAAACTACAGACTTGACTTGGATTTCACCAGTTTTTCCACTGAGATTCTGTTCCAGGATCCAGTCCAAGATAGCACATTGAGTTCAATTGTCCCGTCTCCTTGGTTTCCTCCATCTGTGACAGTTTCTTTTTCACGACCTTGACAATTTTGAAGAGTGTCAGTCGGATATTTTGTGGAATGTCCCTCAATTTGGGTTTGCCTCATGTTTTTTCTCACATTTTGTATTGGACTTAGGAGTTTTGAGGAAGAATACTGCAGAGGCAAAGTGCCTGCCCTATCACCTCAAATCAGGGAGTACAGTGACGTCAGCATGATTTAGCCCTGGTGAAGTTCACCTTGTGGGCTTAGTATTTTTATGCCTTGGTTTTACACATGTTTTACATGGGCTCTGGTTCCCCATAAAGTTGCCATTCCTTTCAGGTGAGGACCTCTGTTCTGCTTGCTTTATGCCTCCCCTTCCCTGACAGGATTCGTGCTGTGGACTTGCCGAGTCACATAAAAACACATTTGGACTGTCTTGATTACATGAGTATTTAACAATTTTCACAATCACAAGTAAAACAAGATTGGTCCTATATTGGTAATTGTTAAAACTAGGCATCATTATTCTAGTCTCTACTTTTTATACGTATGACATTTTCCATAAAAGTTGAAGAGGAAAACATTTCCAGTCTACAGATATAATGAATCCCAGATTGTTTTGATAGTGTAGGTGTTATGATGTTGGTTGTTGCCAGAGTTGTTCAGGCTGTTACTCATCTTAAAAGTATTTGATTCTTCCCCCGAGGCCTCCATAGGAAGAAAAACTTGTGTGTAAACCCATATTAAGTGGTACCACTAGTAATTATATAAAAATAATATTTCTTAACATCTTGGAGGAAGAAAAATAATTGGTGTGCCATCAGAAAATAATTCTACATAGAATGAGGTTACAAATCATTTGGAATTCATTTGTGGAACAGAAAGAAAATCTTTACTATTTATCGTCATTTTTTTTTTTAAGATTTTATTCATGAGAGACAGAGAGAGGCACAGAGACACAG
Source organism: Vulpes vulpes (assembly GCF_048418805.1). Classification (NCBI taxonomy): domain Eukaryota; kingdom Metazoa; phylum Chordata; class Mammalia; order Carnivora; family Canidae; genus Vulpes; species Vulpes vulpes. Next base: position 52,843,981 of record NC_132795.1, read on the forward strand.
GCAGAGGGAGAAGCAGAGAGAGGCACAGACACAGGCAGAGGGAGAAGCAGGCTCCATGCAGGAAGCCCGACATGGGACTCTATCCTGGGACTCCAAGATCATGCCCTGGGCCAAAGGCAGGTGCTAAACCGCTGAGCCACCCAGGGATCCCTATTTATTGTCATTAATTTGTTGGAAAGAGCATCTGAATCTAACAAATTTGTTTTTTTTTTTTTTTAAGGGTTTTATTTATTCATGAGACAGAGAAAGAGAGAGGCAGAGACACAGGCAGAGGGAGAAGCAGGCTCCATGCAGGGAGCCTGATGTGGGACTCGATTCCAGGACTCCAGGATCATGCCCTGGGCTGAAGGCAGGCGCTAAACTGCTGAGCCACCCAGGGATCCCTGAATCTAATGAATTTGGGCACGGTCTATTATATGTGCACAATTTTGACATTACAAACTGTGAGTCTGGTGTTAAATAAATGTAGCAGAGAAATACTGATACCATTTAAAGATCCTAGTTACCCTTCCTGAGCCTCAAGACACTTTTGTTTTTTTAAAGGAGTTTATTTGAGAGAGAGATCTAGCGAGGATGAGTGGGATGAGGGACAGAGGGAGAAGCAGATGCCCTGCTGAGCAGGGAGCCTCGCATGGGGCTTGGTCCCAGGCTTCGAGATCATGACCTGAGCCAAAGGCAGATGCTTAACTGACTGAGCCACCCAGGCACCCCTCAAGACACTTTTTAATATGTAGGGAATTGTAAGTGGATTTTGAAGGGGAGTGTACTGGGGAAACAAGCACAGAAGGATAAGCTTGCTCTGGGTAAGCTTGCTCTTTGAGTTCCCCTCCCATTAATCTGCAAACACATGGTCACAGAGTGAGGGTTTGGGAAAATGAATGCTGTCACAAAGCATAATAAGCACACTCAGTGCCACATGTTAAGTCCACATCCTGGCCCTGGAAGTTAGTACTCTTGACAATTAATAAAATATCCCCCAGCCTTAATCCAAGTGCATAGGTCCTGTCACAGGACTTCTGACCTATCAGAGGTCTTTGTACAGATTGGCATGTGTATGTTCATTGTCTGAGTTTGGTGGTCACTCAGCTCTGTGGGTCACGTGTGCTGTTAGAAGCACTGGGATCTCTTGTCTCCTCTTAGGGAAGGGGCTGTATGGCTGCTGACTCCCCTTTCTCAGGGTTATCACTGGGAGGGTCAAGTTGTGAGAGCCTGAGAAGTCTCCTTTGCCTGCGTGTGGCTGGCACTGAGGAGGGGGCCCTTCATTTGGTCCTGTTCATCTGGTAAACTAAGATGTGCATATTCTGCATATTGTCTCCCTTAGACCTACCTCTGTATGGAATTAATTTGCATGACGTTGAGGTCTTAAAGAACCTCTGTACTGTGAATGAGATTATTGGTCTGAGGCTGGGACCAGCATCTTCTGCTTTTGGATGCAGCTGGAGAGCCTTGACGCCTCCTGGGACTTAAGCTTGTTTACAAAAATGGTTCATAAAATCTCAGACTTTATGGAGTGAATTGTGGGGTACACCCAGGCATCCCATCTCTTGGCTTTCCCACATGAAATATTGCATTGATGAAGCCTGCTGCAAGGGTACTGCACCTCTCTTGATGATGAGGTATCGGGCTTTGGTTAATAAGCTTCTTGCTCTAGGGTTTATCCAAAACGAGATTTGATGGAAGTCTTGCAGGCAGGGGTGTACCCTCTATATCTGTTGGAGCTCAGAGATTGGGAGTGCTGTGGTCCTGAGCGCCTTCTGTGTGACAGTGGTCTCTCCACAGCCCTTCTACTTGCTGCCATGGAGTCACCCATCTGGCTTTAAAATCTCATAAGGAGGGATCCCTGGGTGGTGCAGCGGTTTAGCTCCTGCTATTGGCCCAGGGCGTGATCCTGGAGACCTGGGATCGAATCCCACGTCGGGCTCCCGGTACATGGAGCCTGCTTCTCCCTCTGCCTGTGTCTCTGCCTCTCTCGCTCTCTCTGTGTGACTATCATAAATAAATAAAAATTAAAAAAAAATCTCGTAAGGAACTCAGTTTATTTCTTCATTCTAAAGTCAGTGCATGGACTCTGTGTAAAATACAAGTACAAATAATCAAAAAGAGAAAATCACTGTCAATACGTTGACGTACACTTTCCCAGATCATTACATTTACTCACAAATGTGATTTTTAAAAACAAATACGATCATAGGATTTAAACTGTTTTGTAACTTGTCCTTCTTTACCTTACTCTCACACGTGGGAGAAATGTGTTCCTCATCTATACTCTGTCTTAAGCTGGGTCACCTGTCACAGATGCACAGCATCAGCTGCCAGGCCAAGCAGCTTGCTTTCTCCCTGTGACTCCTGCCAGGTGGCTCGCAGTGTGCCCTTGAGACTTGTTCTGGACTCGGCACTCTCTGCCACTTAGCCCAGTTGGCCTCTTGGCAAAGTCCCCTTACTTTATTTTCCTTCACAAGACTTTTGAACCAGCCCCGTCCATGCCCATACTTTGTTCCTTATGATCACTATGGGTGTGTTGCATTCAGATTGTGTCATTGATTCCCTGATTTTCTGACATTTATTTAATTGATTTCCTGCTGTCTCACTTTCCTGGGGGTTAACTTTATGCCTCTGCCACCTAAGTATGTGCCTTCCGTATTTTGACCCTATCCCTCCAGAGACCTCTTTGACCCTTCTGTGACATTAACCATGATCAGTATCATTGGGAGCTTCCAGTTCTGTCATCGGGATGACTTCACTGGCTGCCATTTAAAAATACCCTACCTGTACATTGTCTCATTTTATCTTCACAAGCCCTGGGTGATACTTGAGGCTGTCTTCACCTTACAGGTAGAGGAACCTAAAAGCTTGCCAGGTCCTTTATCTGCTCACTGCCTATCTCTGTTGCTTGGCCCCTCTCAGCTCTGTGTTTCCCATGCGGTGTCTGTGACGATCCTGTAGGGGACCAGCCTCTAACCTCCTCACTTGGCAGTACCTTGTCCCATGTCAAAGAACAGTTTGGAGCATTGTGATTGTTTAAGAATAGTAGACTTCAGTTTCAAATAGTCAAAGTAGAAGAAAAACATAAAATTTGTAAAATGAGATGCACTTTTAAGTTTATAATTGGTATTCTATTTATAAGATTATTTTTGTATTTATTTTAGAGAGAGAGATTGCATGATTAGGGGGAGGGGCAGATGGAGAGGGAGAGGCAGAGACTCTCAAGCAGACTCCACACTGAGCATGGAGCCTAATGGGGGCTTGATCTCAGGACCCCAAGATCATGACCTGAGCCAAAGCCAAGAGTCAGTTGCTTAACCATCTGAGTCATCCAGGTGCCCCAATTGGTGTTCTATTTTAATCACATTTCAGACCTGCGAATGGAAGCTTTTAGGGATTAGAGACCATGTCTTTTAAGTTGAATTTATATAACACCAGTGCTTACAGACTTTAGATTCACTCATTAAACTCTAAATGTATACTAATTACATGCCAAACTGAAGTATGGTATTGTTGATCTTTTTTTAAAGGACTATTTATTTGATAGAGTGCGCAAGTAGGGGGAGCAGTAGGCAGAGGGAGAAGCAGGCTCCCTACTGAGCAAGGAGCCAGATGTAGGGGCTCAATCCCAGGACCCTGGGATCATGACCTGAGCTGAAGGTAGACACTTAACCAACTGACTGAGCCATCCAGGTACCCCAGTATTCTTGGTCTTTTCCCATTTTCCCTCTCTTCTTTATCCTAAGCACTGGTCCAAATGGAGAAGAAGTAATGGGAGCATTCTGGAATGCTAGTGATCATGATTTCCATTTATTTATATATTTATACCTCTCCTGGTTTCACAAAGAGTTTGAGTTGGTTGTTTGGGACTGCCAAAAAGAAATAAAAGGCAGAACTGAATTCTTCCTTTGCCATCTCCAAAGCAACGACAATAAAACATGTTTATTTCTGATGAGGACCTCGGAGGTCACCAGCAGTCTCCCACACCATCCCAGCATGCTTGTGGGACCTGACAGGCTCTGCTGTCAGAGAGAACCCCCTGTAGCAGCTTTATGCACTGTGACTGCTGTGTGACCGTGGGCAGGCCACTTCCCCCAGGGCTCTAGTTTTCTCATCTGAAAAATGGGCATAGGACTCTCACTTTGCAGAGTTATCATGAAGAGTCATTGCTTGTAAAGAAACTGGCAAATGTGTATAAAATATCATAAAATAGTCCTTATTTTATCCTCTATTTGGAGGGTTTCTTTTTTTTTTTTTTATTTTAAAGATTTTATTTATTTGAGAGAGAAAGCTCGAGCAAGGGGAAGGGCAGAGGGAAAAGCAGGCTTCCCATGGAGCAAGGAGCCCTAGGTAGGCTCAATCCCAGGATCCTGGGATCATGAGCCAAAGGCAGATGCCTAACCAAATGAGCCACCTAAGCGCCCCTATTTGCAGGGTTTCTAAACATCAGTTCATAATGGTATTTTTACTGCCGTGGTGCTAAAATAGCAACATTGTAATTCTTTACAAAGCTAAAGATATTTAGTTTGAGGCTTTAATTTTTATTTATTTATGATAGTCACAGAGAGAGAGAGAGAGAGAGAGAGAGGCAGAGACACAGAGGGAGAAGCAGGCTCCATGCACTGGGAGCCCGACGTGGGATTCGATCCCGGGTCTCCAGGATCGCGCCCTGGGCCAAAGGCAGGCGCCAAACCGCTGCACCACCCAGGGATCCCCCTAGTTTGAGGCTTTTGATATAATTCTGAAGTTGTATGATTTGCTTTTTAGTGTTAAAATGCCTTTTTTCTTATTTAAATGCCTTTGAAATGAAATAATGGGAGGTGATTGGTTTTTCTTTTTAGTGCTCTCAATGGACAAAATAAAGTTGGTAGCCTTGCACTGGGCGCTTCTGCCTTCAATGGGATACTCTGGTCAGTAAAGCTGGAAGAGGAGGCTCCAGCCTGAGAGGCAAGTGACACAGTGCCTTTTTTACCTGACTCAGCTCAGTGCCCAGTCTCCCTGGGGATTTCTCAATCCACTCCATTTTCCTACACCGAGCTCCCTGCTCAGGTCTGCTGTGCAGCACTTGTCACACTGTGAGGTCCTCTGGGTGCTTGTCTGTCTACCCTACTGAACTCTAAGTTCCATAAGGGTAAGTGTGGGGGATCATTTAGCTTGTAACTTCCAGAGTCTAGCATAGAGAGGGCACATAGAAATAAATGAGGGGGAAAATCACATCAATAAACCTCCAATAAAACATGAACAGAGCATATCTCTAACTTTATTCCTGAAAATATTCCCATACTCACCACAAATCTTCTTCACTCCTTTTTGAATTTAGACCTTCCTTCAGGGATCATTTTCCATCTTCAGTGAGTTGCCCAAGGAAGACTTGAGCTGGTCCCATAATTGCAAGTGACATCTTAACCACTGAGATGTTGTTAGGAGCCCAGGTATATCTTCTCACGGTGGCATTTTATAAAATCTGTAAGAAAAGAAATTAACATATTTTTCATATCACATTGGTGCTTTGAAGTTTTTCTCAATTGGGCTTTCTGCTTTAATTAGTTTGGCTTCATTTTTTTTTTTTTTTTCTTTAGCTTTGGGCAAGTGCCAGGGAAGCAAAGAAGCTTATATAAAGGGTTTTAATTTTTTTTTTTTTTTACTTTGCCAAAGATAGGACGGGTACTTAGTTCAGCTTGTTCTGGCACCTTCTTCTTTGATTGCGAATGTTAGAAATTTGGCTCGGTTTATTCCCTTCTATAGGCAAAATGGCTCTATTTATGTCTTGTTTCATGAAAAATATGAAAGGCTAACACATAGGATTTGAACAATAGCCGCTACCCTCTCCCTCGCCCAGAAAAAAAAAAAAAAAAAAAGATTGACCTATCAGAATGTTTTATATAACCTGTTTAAATTCTAGGACTTAAGATTTATTTATCATTTGAAGAAAAAGAAAAACTAATACCTATCATTATGGCATTAGATTTACTTGTTTACTGACTGTCAAACAGCCATTGGAGCCGGTCACTGAAAGCTGCCATTTCTAAGTCACTGGCTGATGTTATCACGCTTTTACTACTGTGATATTGGAGAGTTGAGTTAACCTGGTTAAAAGTGCACCGTTCAGGTTCATCAGAATCATTAGTGTATGTTAGAGGATCAGCAGATCCAAGAACTGAGACCCAGTGCGATGAGGGTACGCTGGCACTGTGCAGAGCTTGGCGGCATCTTGCAGGCCAGTCCTTGGTGAAAGGCAGTTGCTGCTGTGCTGCCCATGGGGGTGGGGGGCAGTTCTCTTGTTCAGGCTCTGCAGTGGGCTTCTCTCCTGTCTTCTCTCGGTCGTTCCCCTTCCTCTTCCTTTTCTTTTTATTGAGATCTTAATTTACATACAACCAAATGGACCCATGTAGAGACTTGAGCAAATGGAGATGCCTGTGTAGCCACTGTCCCAAGCCAGACAGAGAACATTTCTGTCACTTTAGAACTTATCTCATGCCCTGTACAGTCAGCCCCCACCCGGCCCCTGGTCCCAGGCAAACATTGATCTGTCACTATGGATTTGTTTGGCCTGGTTTAGAATTTCATGTAAATAGAATACCCAGTGCACCCTTTTGCATCAGGCCTCTTTTGCTTGCTGTGAAGGTTATGTGATTTACCCATTTGCCTCTGTCAGAAGTTTATTCTGTTTAAGTGCTGAGGTGTTTTGTGCTGCTTGGTGATGCTGCACACAGCTGTTTCCATGACCTGTATGGAGAAGTGGTTGGAGGAATCAGGGCTCTGTGGAAGTATGTGCATGGTCTGTTTGCAGATCTCCTTCCCCCAACTCTCCTCAGCAATTGAGGAAGGCTGGGGGGAAGAGTAGAGGAAGTACCTTGCCATCCAGGACATCACTAGTCCCAATGATCCTTGAAGAGTTTGGCTTCTCAGAATAGCTCTGTTCTGGTTATCTCCAGCCTCTGGTACCAGATACAATCCTGGTTTGCCTTTTGGGAATTGGGGAGATGGGGGTTCCTAATGGTGTGAGGCTTTGTGACCACAGGGCCTCTTCTAGAGCTTTTGCATGACTTCCACCATCCTGGCAGCTGCTAGACCACCTGGCTCTGTGTTTAGGGCTTGCTAAGTTCAGGGACATGAGAACCGTGGAGCCCATCTAGCACGAGGTGGCCAGGTACCTCCACCTGTCACACCAGAACCTCCACCTGCCTTTGAATTGTCTGGCTATTCCCTGGCCATGTCCGGGCTCAGCTGTTAGCTTTAGTCGAAGAGGGAGGACTGATGCACAGAACTGCAGTTTGTACTGTTTTTATGAACAGCCTGATTCCTATGTGCCCATAACCTCTTTAAGAATCACCTTGCCTGAGTCACTGGTTGTTTCTGGCTGGGGAAGGACCACGGAAGGGAGGAGAAAGAGATGGCAGCTAAAGTGCATGGGGTTTGTTTTTGAGTTGATGACAGTATACTAAAATTGACTGGGGTGATAGTTGCACAGCTCTGTAAATACACTAAAAACCATTGAATTATGTACTTTAAATGGCTGAATTGTATGGTATGTGAATTACATCTCAATAAAGCTATTTTAGAAAAAGTGTGGCAATAAAGCCAGAGCAGACTGATAGAGGAATGGGGGGGGGGGGGAGTCGCATGGTGAAAATTTTATTCTTTCCCCCATGTGACACAACCTGATGCCAGAGATCCTCGTTCTTCCCAGGTCTAGTTCCGAGGCAGGCATGAGTGTGGTACAGAAACGATGGGCTTTGAACACGTCAGGTGGACCTGAGTTCGAATTCCATTCTGCCATTATTTGCTGGATGATACTGAGCAGGTTGCTAAGTTTCTCTGGTGGTTTCCTTTCTGTAAAATGGGGGTAGAAGTACCTCTCTTACTGCATCTCTCAGAAGAGCTCAGCAAAGGCTGCCATTTGCACCATGTGCCGACCCTAGAACAGAACAGCAGTATCAGAGAGAAGCAGCTGGTCTGATGTGGCCCGGATGCCTGTGCCTCGGGCTCGCTTAGTGACAGCTGCACGTGCACCCCGCCATTGGTTGAGGACTGATGTCCTGAAGGTGTGGGTAGTCTTCAGCTAACTGGCTGGGTTTTGTTTTGGAATTTTTTTTCCTGCCTTAATCTGCATGGTTTGAGTAATCGTATGGGAAGCTCTTGGAGAACCTGCTCCTGTCCCCACTACCCCCCACCCCCCACTTGGTGAAGCCTTCCCTGACACCCTCTCGCCCAGGTCACCGCTCCCTTCACTGTGTTCCTTCTGCCCTGCTCGGACAATTCGGGGCAGGGACGTTGGCTTTTACCATGGGGGCCCCGAGGCCTCAAGCCCTGTGCCGGCACTAATGTTTGTTGAATGAATGCCCAATGGTTTCAAGTCTGGTGACAGAAACCAGATTGGAACTGGAAATACTAGTTTAGGCACCATGTGCTGCAAGAGGTTAGCTGTTGGGTTTCCCTGGAGAAGTGTTTCTGTCCCAGTACCACCTTAGGGGGCAGGACAGCTGCCTGAGCCAGTCTTGTCTTCTGCCAGAGGGGTGCAGGGCAGCTGGTTTCCAGCTAGGAAGCCCCCACCTGAGGTGATGGGGAGGGGGAGAGAATGCCTCAGCCACCTGGAGAGCTGGGCTCATTACCCCATAGTCCCACTGCTCTCTGTATTCTCAGTTCACTTCAAATCAGATTTTATCATGTGGCAGCTGTATCCAAGACCCACTTCTAATATACCGAGGGAAACCAAGATGGAGAGGCAGTGTGGTGTAGTGGCTAATAGCTGGATTCTGGAGCTGACTGGGTTTGGATCCTGGCTCCACACCATGTGCTGGCTTTGGGATGCAGGGCAGGTAATATAACCTCCCTGTACCTCAGTTATCTGAGCTGGAAAATGGAAGAGGTGACAATCCCCCGATAGGATTATTTTCATGATTAACCATAAAATAACCATTATATAAATATCAAACAGCTTGTGTTTGTTGGATTACGATAGATAGGTAGGGAGGTAGATAGAATGAGTGAGGGTCTTAAAAAACCAAAATGAGTAAATCTACCTTGCTGTGATTGTCCTCTCTCATAACCAAGAGCCTTAAGTAGGACTCTAGGGCAAAGAAGAGTTTTTGGTCATGCTAGCTGATGAAAAGGAAAAGTAGATAATCAGCTTGCTCTGCCAGAACTCAAGTGCTTATTCTTTTTTAGTGGAAGGAAATACGCCCAGCAAAGGACTTTTGTGACCATATTTTTGTGCTACTTAAACTTAGTTGAAATGCTTGGGAAGATAACTGCCAGGCTGTTCGTTTAGGAAGCCTGACTGTGTGTTGTGGTCAAGTACCTGAAGTAGTCTCCAGAAACATTATTCAGCCTTTTCCAGCCTTAGTGTCCATCACTGGACAAAATGAGCGTCAGAGCCATTCAGCCCCCCAGCAAGCCCCGAGACGAAGCAGCTGGCCTCCCTGCAGAGCAGTGTTGGCCTCTCTGTGAGGGTGCGTGGGACCTAACTAGGCGGACTGGGAATACAGTGAGGTTTGCGATGGGTTGTCTTCTGTGGGTTGTTTTGGGAGCAGGTGGGGGAGAGGGTGGTATAATAATTTTCCAAGTGGTATGAATTATTATCATATGTCAAATAATTGACCCTTGTGTTGATATGGTCTTTGCTTCATTGGTGTTTTTCCATCAAAGAATTTCTAAACATGGATTTTGGAAAGATATTTTTAACCTATTTTGTTTTGTGTTATTGAGTCAGACTAGGGGGCCCATGTTGCAAGGAGGGAATGGGCCGGCTCTGTTCTGGCCACCATCACTTCAGTGCAGCATCTAGCTTGCCATGGCGTTGGGAGTGCACATGAATCTTCTGGGAGGGTACTTCGGGGAAACTGAGCTTGAAATATTCATTTCTTGTGTTTTTACAGAGTGGTTTCAATACCTGCTCTTTCTTGTAGTATTTCTAGTGTTTCTATTTTTTGATATTGTTGCATACTTTTTTTTAAAGATATTTTTTCCTTTTTTTTTTTTTAAGTTTTTATTTCTTTATTCATGAGAGATGCAGAGAGAGAGAGAGGCAGAAATGCAGGTAGAGGGAGAAGCAGGCTCCTTGCAAGGAGCCTGATGCGGGACTCGATCCCAGATCCCGGGATCACACTGAGCCAAAGGCAGAAGCTTAACTGCTGAGCCACCCAGGTGTCCCTGTTGCATACCTTTTAAAAACACTTTTTATTGAAACAATATACATACAAACATACAAGTGCACATATTGTAAGGGTGTTTAGCAGTGAATTTTCACAACTGCAGCTCATGAACAGCTCAGCAAATAGCCCTGCTCAGAAGCATTCCTGGGAACCCTTTCCTGCCTGGTCCTTATTCCATTCTGTCTTGGCTTCAAGCCCCATAGGGTAGTTGTGCCGCCTCTTCACTGTATCTAGAGGGAATTTTACTGTATGTATTTTCGTGGGTGCATACATTTTAAAATGAATCAGGACTTCCTCCTCCCCTAAAATTAATTATTTATTTATATAAATAATATACTTATATAAATAAATATATGTATATATATTTTCTTTTTCTTTTTCTTTTTCTCTTTCTTTTAATTTGTTGTAAAACTCTAGGAAGAAAGGGGGCTTGTAAATTCTAGGAAGAAAGCCCCTTCTAGGGGCTCACACTTGGATATTTGAGTGCCTTGGGAGGCAGTCATGCTGCAGAGAGGCTGGGGTCTCCACCACTGAGCCTGCATCTGTCTTCCCATGCATCTCCCACTGTGGAGCTGCTTTGTCTTACCGTGTGGAGTCACAAAGAGAAGTTGAGTTTTACATGTAGGGACAGTGTAAGATCATCCTGTGCAAGGAAGTCTCTATATTACATTAACTCCTGTGACGCCTGGCACCTTAGCTCCAGTGCAGGTCTTTTCTCCCTCCTAAGTGGAAGGATCAAGTACAAGGAGAAATCCTAGGACTATCATATGCAGTGTAAAGTAGTTTATATGCAAGTTGATTTTGGGGAGGGAGGGAAGGTAATAGGACTTCTGTTCTCAGATCTGCTCTCTCTGACTTTATCTCAAATCCCAAGATTTCTGTTTGGCCCCTCTCTGAAAGGAAAGCGCTTTTGAAAAGAAAAAAAAAAAAAAAAAAGAAAAAAAAAAAAAAGGAAAGCTCTTCTGTGATTCTGTGATGGTCCCAGCAGGCCTGGAGCAGAGGTCTGAGAACCTGGTGCCTGTACGGTGCCTGCAGCAGTGTAGGGGACTGGCCTTATCTAGCTGCAAGGAGCCGGCAGCCAACAGGAAATGATGAAATGTGCTGGGAGAATTCGGCTGGGAGCTGGAGGTCAGACATACCAGCAGGGTCGGAAGGAGGCAGGTACGGAAGCTGATCTGCAAAGTGAGGCGGTGAAGCTGGCGTTTGACAGCAAAACGTGAGTGTGCTATTTAAGGCATATATTTCCTTTAAGGGAGACCTTTTTAAAAGCAGAGTTTTCATTGATATTTTTTCTTCTGAAGAGTGTTTCTGAGTGTTTGATTTAGCAGAAATCTCACCTTTTAAACACACTTAGTTTTAGAGCTCCTTGATGGAAATGTTCACTCAGTTCAATATTAACCGAACAGTGTGGAGTGTTTATCCAAAATGCTTTGAGAAAATGTAAGAGTAAATGTTTGATTTCCTTGGTAAATAGATTTTGGCCTAAACAAATGAAAGACGTGCTTTATAATTTTTACTCTGGTTTTAGAACATATATACATGTTTCATTCCTAAATAGATGGAATAAATTAGAAACTTTGGCATGGCTTAGGCCAGCTTACATACTTCGAGCTGTATTGTTTTCTTTCTGGGGAGCTAAATGAGTTACTTGAGTTAACTATTAATAGAGGGTTGGTTTCTTTTCCTACTGTCAGGCACTCTGTCTTTTACATTCTGCCATTTCCTTTCTTAAACAGCCAAATCTAACCTACAAACACGGAAATGGGACTCGGGAGAAAAAGCGAACAAATTAGCTTCTCCGGTTGACACTAATTGCTGTTTCATGGCCGTCTGCTCCAGACTCTCAGAATTAGCATGTGGCTTGCTCCAAGGCCCCCTCTGCCTTCCTCCTCCGGCAGTTCTTTCTTATTCCTCTTTACAGCTGGACCCGGTGTCCTCTGCTCCGTCTGACTGCTGGTCACTAGACACTATGCTTTTATTTTTAGTAAATAGCAAAATGTAAAAGTTTTATTGTTCCAACAACTGAGAAGCCTTACATGTGTATTTCTTGTTTCTTCTCTGGAAGTCATATTCTGGAATTGAAAAATTATGGTTCCTCTTCCCTCCTTTTTGTTTATGAGTACTGTGCTTCTAATTAGAGTGTTTTTAAAAAATCCTGATACTTGAGTGATCCATCCACTAAGGGAATATGCTTTTGGATTATTGCTGTGAACATTTGAAAGGCAGTGTAATGGTCTTCCTTCTGTTTTCCAGAACGTGCAATACCGGTACAGTCTATGCCACCTAGAGAAGTGTATTTTCTTGTTAGGTTGTTACTGTATGATTTGTGTATTTCTGATACTTTTAGGGTTGTGTTTTCTTGTTTTTTATTAGTCCCTCGAATATGTGATATTTTTCTCAGACCTTAATGAGGTCCAAAGGTTTTGCCCTTGCTGTTGTAATTCTAAGTATCTCCTCAAATTCTTTGCTTCTTCATACTAAGGTATCTTACTGAATTCTAGATGAACTTTAAATGCTGCGTTTATAAGAATAATAGTCATAACTTCAGACTGAACGTATCTTGCAGGTCTGAGATTTATTCCAGTAGTAAGATTCATCCTCTCCTTACCCCCTTTCTTTTTATGCATCGTTAGTCCTCCGTTTTGCCCAGCCATGTAATTCTGTTATTCATTTGGTGGCATAGTTGAAAAGATGGGAACATGATATTTAGAGTTGTAATGGCTCTTGCTGGAGGTATAGTCTGGCCCCTCTTTTCTTAAGAAAAAACAAAAACAAAAACAAAAAAACCCACAAAGGAATTAAGACCAAGACACATATACCTTGTTGACTTGTCCAAGGTCACACAGCTTGTTGGTAGCTGAGCTTCTAGTCAATATTCTAGACTGGCTTCTGGGTCACTGGCCTCTCTTCTACCAGCTTTCTCCACATATTGTCTCAAAATTAATAGGGCTTGGCTAAGAATGACTTTTTTCTTTGATGAATCCCATTTTCATTTGTTTGATTTTCCAAATATTCGGTTTTTTTGGAGTAACTTCCCTAAGTTAGTACCACTGGGCAAAGTATACAGTGAATTATCAGAAGCCTGAAGAAATTGGCATTTCTCCCTCCGAGAGATTTTTTTTCTTAAAAAATAGAGTTCTCGACTATGTAAAGTTTTTCTTGCTTTGCTACTAAACCGTGCCTTACTCAGTTGTTACTGTTATAAGCATACCTCATTATATGATTACCTGCTAGCTGAGAAATCCAAACTTAATAAACTCATAGCCATTACAAGAAATAGACCAAAGTACTTGGTTCTTTGAAAGAGGATTCTTTAGGATCAGAAAGAAAACCCTGAAGTCTGGGGGCATTTCAGTCCCTCTGAGGAAGTATCCACAGCATTAAGTCTGGACTGTGGCAGACTTTAAAACAATACTCTATCATGTAAAAAAAAAAAAAAAAAAAAAAAAAAAAAGAGGGTAATGATTTAATATATGAAAGTGGAATTTATGCAACTTTCCAGAATCAGTTAAAAATAGTCTCTCCTAAAAATTGATTTGACTTCTGAAATTCAAGTCTGGGAATTAGACGCGAATAGAGGCCTGAGAGCAGTGGGTGACTCTTCTTAGACCCTGATGTGGTGCCACTGTCCAGAATCACTTTGAATTCCTTGCAGAGGTTCACAGAGTGGTAGTTACTTGTATTTTCTGAAGTATTTAAGAATATATGCCTTCAAGAATTTCAGAAAGAAGTACACTACAGGAAAACAGGTATTTTCATAAACACTTTCATTGTATTTGAAATTGTGCTCAACAACTTTATACCTATTTTACTTTATATATATATATATTTAAAATTTATTTTTATTTATTTGAGAGAGAGCAGAGTGAGAGAACACGAGTGGAAGGGGAAAGGCAGAAGGAGAAGCAGGCTCTCTGCTCAGGGAGACTCAATCCCAGGACTCCGGAATCATAACCTGAGCTGAAGGCAGACACTTAACCCGCTGAACCACCCAGGCACCCCCTTATTTTAATTTATAAAACTTAAGAACGAAGTAGCATATGTGATCAGTGTTTCTATGCAATAGGGTGGCACTGTGTCTTCCCTCCTGCAGCTCTGGCAGGCAGTTTTGTCATTAACCTTGAAGAAGCTGCTGTTTTCGGTTGAAGAGCCAGATGACCACATCTGAAGGCCAAAGAAAGGGCAAAAAGGGAGCAGCTTGGTTCACTTCTCCCATAATTTAGTTATCTTTGTTTCCCAACTAGCATTTTATCTTTACTGTTATATTTTCAGTACATATTAAGTATAGAATAGTTTAACTGGCTTCCTTTTCTTAATATATAATTGACCTTCTTAATGTATATGTACGTATATGTATAATTATGCATGTAAATATCTGTATACATAGGTATATAATTAGTATATGATTGCCCTAGTCAGTAAGTAATGCTTGATATTCCTCCTTGCCACTTGCTTCTGCCTACATTAGTTTGGATTCTGGTGTGCCTGTGAATCTAAAGATGTGAAGGGGATATGGTACTGGCTTTGCTGTAGACTGAGGAGGGTTAGGGCAGCCCCTGGGGTGCTTTTGGCCCCGAAGCCTCTCAGAGTTCATGCTGTTGGTGTCATCCAGGCCTTCCTCATTTCCATCTCTCTTCGGGGCTTCTCTCCAGGACAGCTTCTAGCAGTGGCCTTAGAACCTTCTCTTAAGACCTTGAGAAAACTTTTGCCAGTATGCTGGCTAGATCCTAGATCCTAGATCCTAGAGCGAGGGAGAGAGGAGAGTGAGTGCACACACGTGTGTGTGTGTGTGTGTGTGTGTGTGTGTGTGAGAGAGAGAGAGAGAGAGAGAGAGAGAGAGAGAGAGACAGAAAGAGACACCATGAGGGAAGTAACAGTGGAAAACACGAGCCATTAATTTGAATGAATGAGTGATTTGCAGTGGTCCCCTTTCTGTGGAGGCTGTTTTTGAAGGCACTGTAGTCCTGTTTCACCAGACTGGTCTAAATACATTTGCATCTTACAGTTCTGCCTTGAAACCAGGGGACAGACTACTTAACATCTCCTCCAGTCCTGGGAATCTGGCCTAAATATTTCTTCTCCTTAGACTCTGTCATGACTGAATCATATGAAATGAATCTTTACATGGACTAATGAAGCATATTGTTCTATTTTTGGTTAACTTAAAGAATCTAACAGGAAGTATTCTGAATTTGAAATGTGTGCCAATGGCCATCAGAGTATTAAGGGATAACAATAATCCTCTCCTCTCCTCTCCTCTCCTCTCCTCTCTCCTCTCCTCTCCTCCCCTCCCCTCCCCTCCCCTCCCCTCCCCTCCCCTCCCCTCCCACATGAAGCCTGTGCTGAATTTCTTTATTTTATTTTATTTTATTTTATTTTATTTTATTTTATTTTATTTTATTTTATTTTATTTTATTTTTATTTTTATTTTTTATTTTTATTTTTATTTATTTATTTATTTTTTTGTGCTGAATTTCATATTCAGTCTTGTTTCCCATCGGGGTTGTTCTGCAGTGGAACAGTTGTTAAGGGGGATCAGGGGAGAATGATTTTGCTTACTTGACAAGATGTTAATGTGGTTACAGGCTAAAACATTGAACTTCCCAATTTGGAATTCTGTCTTTGTTTTCAGTATCGGTAAGGCTAGTATGGTGAGATAAATGAAGTACAAGGCAGCGTGTGGACAGCAAAGTGACCTCTGTATAGTTCTTTTCCACTATGATCTGACGCATAAAGAAAAAATAGCACAGGGCACAGTGGTCTGATGACCAAATACTTGTTGACCTGGAGAGCAGAAATGTTTTGTTAATTTTCCACCTATGAGTGTGTTCAGTGCAGGTTCCTCTAGATCTGGCCTGTGCTGTGTGGAAGAACGTTATACGACAAGGCCCCAAGGCCGTGCAGAGAAGGATCAGAGCCACTCGCAGAGAAGGCTTTGCATATTTCTTGTTCAATGCCAAGACATTACATTTATTCTTGGCCTCATCCAGTAGACTGCTAAGGTTGATGAGTGTGAGTTTGGGATAGTAGATGTTGTCCTAACGGCGAAAACTCAGAGCAAGGCTCATGTAGGCTATGATCATCCTGGCAACCTGACTGCTCGCACTGACAGATGTGCAGGCACCTGAGCAAGCTCTGTGCTTCTTTCCAACCATTCATTAGGTCACCTCCTGGAGGGACAGTTCACCAGGATGCTGGGTGGCTGGATTGGGTGATGTGCTCACTTACGCCTGCATATGTTCATACATCATTCAGTTTGCCCACTTGGCAGAGTCTCTTGTCCACTGAGTGTACCTCAGGTCTTGTGCCAGCCCTGGGGTCCATGATGGTCGAGACTCCGTTCTTACCCCTGAAGAGCTCATAGTCCAGTGGGGTAGAGACTTCTAAGTGCCAGGGTGACGAGTCTTCTCAAAGAGCTGGAGGCACCTTATTCTGCTGTGGAGAATGGAGAAGGTTGGGGAAAATATCACAGTTTGGTAGTGGGTTTCAGAGAGAGGGGCCTGTTGGGCAGATGAGGGAGGCAGAGGACACAGGAGAGGCAGGGAGAGGGAGAGACTGTGCCGAACCTGGGAGTGTGACATGGCCAGACTGCAGCACACAAGTCGATGTGCTTCAGGTTCCTCTGACTTAGCAGGCCCAAACCAGTTCTTTTCCATCCTAAACCAGTTCTTTCTTCTGAACTGTTTCTCTTTGTGGCAGTTCCTATACCTTGCCTCCAGAATGAGGAATTTTTAATCCCTTTTCCTCCTCTGCACCTCCGTTCCTGGCATAATCACTTACTGTGTCCTCTGTTCTTCCTGAACATTGCTCCTCTGTCCTGGTCTCCGAACCATTTCTCTTCCTCTCTGTCCTCTAGAGCTGCCCTGGCCAGTATAGCAGCCACTGAGCACATGTAGCTATTTATATTAAAATGAATGAAAAGTCAGATTAAAAAGACAGTTCCTCAGTTGTACTAGCTGCCGTTCAAGTATTTTGTAGCTGGTGGCTGGTCTGTTGGACAGCCCAGGTCTAGAGGCCTGATGGTGTGTTCTTCACTCTCCATTGGAGGAAGCTTTCCCTCCTGGACTGTGACCAGGTCCCTCCCCATGACCTTCCCCAGGAGCCCAAACCCCTGGCCCTCAAGGGGTTTCGCCTGCTGGCACCTGTTTTACCTCCTGGTATCTAGCTCTTCTCTCTCCTGCCTGCACCCCCCCCCCCCCCTTCTTGATCCTTTCATACGTTTTTACCTTAGTGCCTGCTACACTTTCTCTCTCCAGAATATCATTCCCTGCAGGCTGCAGATCTAGCGCCCGGCTCTCCCTGGCTTTCTTCAGGTTGGTCTCATTTTCTCTTTGTACTCCAGCGTACTTATAATCACATGGTGGTACTTGTCTCTTAGAGAGTACTGACAGGTGCTTATCCTGTGGTGTCGTGGTTTGTCTCTCTCTGTGGCAGGCGTGCTGGTTAGGCTTTGGGGACACATAGATTTAATTTCAAAACCAACCCTTTACTTGCCAGGTAGCTTTGGGAAAGATATTTAACTCGTATTCTCTGAGTTTCAGTTTCTTCATCTGTAAAATAAGTCTGGTATTTTCCTTGTGTTAAATGAAACCAAATGCTTAGAGCTCCTGCCCTGTGCTCTGAGGGCTCTTCCGTTGTAGCTGAGCCATCACTCTAGAGTCATCCTGGTACCTGTCGGCCATGTGAAAGCCGCATTATCTACAAATAATGATATTTTGTTTTCTAATTCTTGTACCTTTTACTGATTTTTCTTCTTGCATTGGCCAGTACCTGCAGTACAGTTTGAATAGAAAAGGTGGTAAGAAGCAGCCTTTTCTTGTTCTTGTGCTATTTGCTACAGTTCTGGTGAGTTGTTTTGTTGGTCTTCTTTGGTTTTGCTTGAGATCTATCATGCCCCCCACCTCCATTGCATTTATTTTCTCTCTCACTTTTTTAGTCTAGAAGTTAAATTCTCTGTCTAGCCCTTTAGTGCTTATGCCCCAAATATCTTTTCTCTCTCCTCTCTGAAGGATTTAAAACATTTTAATTCCACACCCCTCCCAACTTATCCTGGATTTCTTTTCTGAATTTTAAAATCCTAAAAATTAGATACTGTGTTTCATATAATCAATGTTTATATGTCATTGTATTTACCCTTATATTTGCTTACCATTTTTTCTTGTGCTTCAAACTTTCCCTCTGAGATCATTTCTTTTTGCCTGAAATAGATCCTTTAGAATTTTTTTCTTGTGATGTCTTTGGAGGGTGGTGGTGGTGGTATCTATTTTATGTTTGAAAATCTCAAGTTCTTATTAAAAACTAGTTTTGCTGAGTATGGAATTCTGAGATGGCAAATATTGTTGCTCGGCATGTAGAATATATCACTGCAGTGTCTTCTGGCGTTTATTGTTGTTCTTGGTCCAGTTATCATTCTTTTTGGTCTTTTCTCTTTGGCTGCTCTTATGACCTTTCCTGTGCCTTTGAGGTTCTAAAGTTTTACTTTAATTTATCTTGGCATGGCTCTTGCTTTCTTTCTAAAATCTTGCTTGAATTCATTGGGCTTCTTTGATCTGTGGTTTTGTGTCTTTCAGCATGCTGAAAATGGTCTTTAAAGATTGCTTCTTACCCATCCTTAATGTTACCTCCTTCTGGAAGTTTCTTAGATGTAAGTTAGGCTTCACTGTTTTTCCCAAGTCTTTAAACTGTTATATTTTCTTTCTTTGTCTCTCCTTGTTACCTGAGAGAAAAAGCTGACTTACCTACTTATATTCCTTCTTTAAATTTACCTTTTTGTTGTCTTTAGATTCCTTTATGATAATTTAGAGTATAATAGAGTGATGTAATTATAGTTTATTCAGCTTTTAAGATTTTTCAGTGGGAGACACATTAAGATACCTGGTTTACCTAGCTGCTGGAAACAGAAGTCTATTCTGTCATAGTATATGTTTGTACACATACAATGAGCCTAGCACATTCCATGACTCATTCATTCCAGACATGTTTATTTTGCTCCTATTGTGCATCACTGCTAAGGATGCAGGGATGAACTCAACACAGTTCTTGTTCTTCAGGAGCTTCTGTTCTTCTGGGTGGTGAGAGACAGTATATAAATACATAATTTGTCATGAGAAACTGAGTATTATTTAAAAAATAAAGCATCTTTTGGGGGCTGATGTGTCAGAGAAATGGGGACGGGTTAGGCTTTTTAAAGAAGGTGGTATGTGATGATGATGTGAGGGAGCAAAGTCTGCAGACCCTGGAGGAGGGGTGTTCCTGGCAGAGAGGAAGCAGGTGTGAAAGTAGGCCTAAACCTGGTGCATTTAGAGGTCCGTGGGAAGGTCACCGTAGCTGGAGGAGCCAGGGCTAGGGGTTGGAATGAGCCAACACTGAAGCTAGGAGCTGGGGCCAGATCACATGGGACCTTGTAGGTCAGAGTGAGGAGTGTAGATTAGTAATTAGTGTTTTTCAGCATACTGAAAGACAAAACTATTGGCAAGTTTGGTGGCTTGACCCAGGGTAGCTAAAGCAGAGATGATGTGAGGTGGCTACACTCAAGACCATGTAGTAACTGGTGTGCAGAGAAGAGGGAAGAGTGTGGAGGCCTGGGCCCTGTGGGCTTTATAATGGTGAAGGTGCTGCTGGATGGGGTTGGAAGGTGTGTGGGCACCTGTACTGAGTGAATATAAGTAATACACACGGACACGAAGATAAAGGACATGGATTCCTTTACCAGAAATCTTGGATTTCGTGCTTATGGACGTTACAGAAGGGGCCTAGGGCACTGCCTTGTTTTCCTTTTGAATTTTCAAGGGACCTAACCAGTATTCTTAGGACCAAAATTAAATACACATATGCAAAAAAGAAAACCCCCAAACTCACATATTGCCATCTAGAGAGGGTGGATAAAGTTCCCATTTACTTGAATATTTGCTCAAGTGTCTCCCCCTGAGGGAAGACCCTTCACTGACCACCATCCTGTGTGTGCTAGCCCCCAACACTCTGTCCCTACTGGCTTCATGGCCTAGCCCAGCCCTCGGCACCACCGGCTGTGACATTTCCGTCCTGGTCTGTTTGCAAGTCCTCCAGGCCCTGGAACATCCGTGATGACTTTCTCACCCCGTTTGCCCCTGTGCCCCATGTGCCCTGTGCCTGGCATGTCAGAACCCCTCATTACACTTTGCTGAATGAAGCAGTTCACATTTTGGTACATAGCCTCCTGGACTGTTCTTCTGTGTAATCACCCATTCTTAAATCTGTATTTTTAAATAAGCTAAAGTAGTCAGTGATTTAGACCTCAGGTGCTGCAGCAAAGCACGACCTGGGCCCTGGTGGGCATCCGGTGCTGTCTCCAGTCTGCGTCCAGCCTCTCGGAGCAGCTCCTGAGCCTGGGCTGTGGTTGGAGCACCTCATCCTCACTCTCACCTGGCTTCAGACTGCAGGCGTCCCCCTTCTAAACCCCCCTCCTGCTTGCCTTTCCACCGTCCTCTACCCTCTGTCCTCCCTGTCCCCTAATCAAGTGTGACCTTGTCTTCTCTTTCTGGCTGTACTGTGAACTCCTGGGCTGAAGGGCTGGGTCTTATTACGAACTTCACTTTGCTCCTTTCTGCCAGCTCTTAGCAAGGTTTCTGGCATTCAGAAAGTCAGTGTTTAAAAAAAGAAAAGGAAAAAGTAAAAAAAAAAAAAAAAAAGGGATAAGTTTTATACAAAAAATTATAAAAATCTATTTGATTTAATCTAATTTTGCTGAGTTTATCAGAATACATTACATATTTTATTGAAAATGTTTAAAAATTTGGTACACAGGCTATTTCTTGAGCTAGCCAAACTGACAAATATTTTTTTAAGGATAGGCTCTTTAAAAATCCTTTTGGATGGAGCACCGGGGTGGCTCAGTGGTTGAGTATCTGCTTTTGGCTCAGGTTCGGATCCCGGGATCCTAGAATCAAGTCCGTCATCAGGCTCCTCACATGGAGCCTGCTTCTCCCTCTGCCTGTGTCTCTGCCTCTCTCTGTGTGTCTCTTATGAATAAATAAATCTAAAAAATAAAATCTTAGACAGTCCTTTTGGAAGCTTCCCTTTGATTTTACTTCCCCCAGCTCCAAAGCATATAATCATTGCTCCTCACAATCTTGTCAGTTTGTCACACCAGGTCCAACCTGGCCCTGAATCTTTCTCTGGAGCAGAATGCTTTGGCTTGGGGCCTTGTACCTCTGAATGAAACGGAAGATTGTGTTGACAAAGTGGCACCGTAGTTGAGTGCGTAATAGTTACAAACCAAATCCTTCTGTGGTTTGAATGACCTTTTTTTTTTTTTTTAAACTTCAAAGGCACATATTCACAGCACTGCTTGAGAAGTACTTGAGCAGTTTGTTTCCTGGTGGCTCTGATGAGCGTGAGGTTTCATCGGTGATCTCCCACCTGCGCTCGCACCAGGACGAGCTACTTTTCATTGCACGGAGAGCAGCAGCGCGGGGCAGACGTCACTTCTTGGAGTGTCATGAGTGACTCAGGCTGGGGACCTGGATAGCGTGACCTTTGGCACCCTGCCACTCTTTGGCAATGATCTTTCTCTTCTTCAAAGCCACAGCCCTGTCCCAGGGCTTGGCTGCAGAGCCTGTGTGCTCCTGGGCCACAGTCTGTACCTCCTCTGCCTGGAGCGCCCTTGCCTACTCTCCAGCTGGTGAATCCCCACTTGGGCTGTCAGCCCTGTGCCTCTGGGTGGCCCCTTCTGGGTGGTCCCACAGAGTTTTGTGCAGCAGTTTCTCCTGGCACTTGGCGCTGTGGTGGAGGTTAAGTGTCCATCAAGCCTGTGAGCAGGAGGATGCCTCCGTGTCGCGTCTGATGTCCTGGCTGAGGCTGGCCCCCAGTCGCCCTCACTCTGGCAGCCCGCTGTCATCCAAGACCCCCATGCTGGCACTGTGCCAGGACGCAGACAAAGGCCATTTGATCCTCACAGCCTTGAAGGCAGATTGGATTCCATGTTACAGAGCAACAGTATCAATCACAGACCTCTTAAGTATTTTGCCAGGGGTGGCTGGGCCATTAAGGGGTCATGCCAGAGCGCCTCGTGAAGAATTCTAGACACAGGTTTCAGAGGCCTTCTAGATGGGTGCATCCGGGTATGCCGCGTGCTTCTCACCTGCTGTCCTCAGTTTGCAGGTGGGCTGCGGCCCCTCTCGAGAGCAGGTGGTGTGCTCGGTCCGACATGGGGCCGCCGCTCTACACAGGAAAAGAGGCAGCGGGGAACTGTCCACAGAGGCCCTTTGTATGACAGGAAGTCCCACTTGTAGAAGGGGCTGCCTCAAAGTGGAGGGGCTGAAAGAAGCCAAGTAGTTGACCTGAGGCCACTGTGACTCATGCGTGTTGTTAATAATGCCCTTTGTTGAATCTTGGGAACCTGCTTCAGCAGACCTCGGAGGCAGCCTGTAACCTCCTGCTCCCGGCGGGCAGTGCACTCCTCTTCCTCTCTTTTCCTATCATGTCTGTCCTTGGTGAATGACCCCATTTTCTTGCCTGAACAAAGGACAACCTCCTGACCCATTCTGTATTTTTTCCTTCTGCTTTTGCCAGAAGACTCTTTCTGGCTCATCTGGGACTACGTTACTTTTCCTTTTTAGGATTTAAGTAGGTCTCTTGAGTTGTAAAACTTGCAGCTCAAGGAAGAAGTATCCCACTGGGCAAGTGCTTCTGACTGAGAGAAGGAATTTTCAGGGAGTGTTTGATGTGGCTCCTCAAAGATTAGTGCAGGGAGAGTGGGGCTGCATTCTCAGAGTCTCAGAGAGTCTTGGGTAAGGATGAAATGAGGGTACCCAAATCGACAGCCCGGTTCCCTGGAACTTCATCACACACATCTTCTATACCTGTGGCCATCTGTCACCTGTTAGGTAGTACCCTTAGGATGTAAGGACACCCTGAAGTGATTGGGGGAAGTGGTGGCGGTGAGGAGTTGATGTGTCCTTGTGTGCTCTCCATCCCTGACCACCAGTGGGATGTGAGATGAGCCGCAGACTTCCAGGAGGGTTTGTGGGCATGTGCGTGTGCGTGTGTGTAAAATCCCACTTGTGTGAAGGCGTTCTCTGGTTATGTTGTAATAACACTGCTTCGGTTTTTGGCAGGCAGTTTTATGTGTTGTGGTGTGTCTGGGGCTCTTTGCTGGGTTGACATGGTGGCAAATCAATGAGCGCTTGTTCTTTAGTCCCTTAAAATGAGTCTTTGTTGAATGTGACTGCCTGGGCAGTCGGTCTAGAATGCTTACCCTCGTGAGGCAGAAGCCACATCTGTTGAACGTGTTTAATCCTGGGTAACAGATACTGTCTTGAGATTTTGGTGACCTCGGGTCATCACCCTCTTCCACATTTATAGTGGTAGAAAAATCAGAACTGCGAAGACCCTTATCATCTAGCTCACCACCTCCACGTTGTGGAGGAAGGACAAGTGTCAGTAGGGTCTGAGTGGGACAGATCCACAGATGACTAGAGCTCCCTCCCCAGTCATGGGATGCTACCTGGGGCAAGTGACTCAGTGGCTCAGCCTTTGTTTGACTGTGTGTGCAATGAGGCCTATAGACTTGATGTATGAGGGGCCACGTGTGGAATGGCCCAGAGTGTGGTAGCTACCAGTGTGTTACTCCTGTCACCATGTCAGGAGCCAAGAGGGACCTGAGATGTGTGCTGAATTCTGGCACAGGGTGTCAGACCTGCCCCGACAAGTCCTTAGACTTTATTATCTTTGTCCGTTCTTCATCCTTGGGCTGCTGTGGACTTGGGGCACTTGTACTTTTGGCTGCCCTGCCCTGGATTATGTTAGATACATTACTTATGTGTCCCACTCGGTCCAAACATTTAAACTGGCACCACAGGTTGTCAGCTGTGGCCAAGTGAGCATAGTGTGACTCGAACGCAGTGGGAATGGTGAGGCTGGAGGGGGCTGGTGGTTGAAGCTGGGAGGCCTGGCTGGCCACGCTGACTCGTCTTGGAGGGGATTCCAAGTTGCAGCATAACCTAACCTTCCAAAAGGCATGTCAGCCGCTGCGGCAGCATCATGGAGGATAAAAGGAAGGGGCACTAGACTTGTAGGCTGTTAGTGGTCTAGGCAAAAGCCGGTGATGGCTTTACCAAAGATAGCCACTGTTGTGGGAATGGGTGAAGCAAGAGGATTCAGGAGGGACTAGAGTTGTCAGTCAGCTCATGGAAACTGATTTCATGTGGTGGGGTCAGTAGGGAGTTGGGTTTGGGAAGAAAAGGAGTTTCCACCTTGAGCAGTTGGATGAGTGTTGGGACCATTTCCTAATGTGGGAAACCCTAGGGCTGGAGTGGGCTCAGGGAGGGTAAGAAACTGTTTGCAAGGACTGTGTGATGGCTCAGCAGAGGTGTCTAGAAGGCAGTTGAATACGTGAGTCTGGACTTTTGGGCCAGAGACTCAGATCAGGGGACATGATACGATATGTGGGAATAGAAGAGCTTCTTAGGTAACATGTGCTGCTAGAGAGTAGGGCCTGAGTCAGAACCCTGGGGAATGGCAACATCTAAGGCCCGGGCAGAAGAAAGGAGGAAAAAGCAGGAGGGGCAGTGTTGTGAACACTGGGGGGTGTGATTGTAGAAGGAGAGCATGGGGTGGGGTAGGGAGGAGAGGGTAAGGGTACCGAGAAGACCTGAATCTGCAGCCTGACACGGGA
This sequence comes from Vulpes vulpes, assembly GCF_048418805.1. NCBI lineage: Eukaryota > Metazoa > Chordata > Mammalia > Carnivora > Canidae > Vulpes > Vulpes vulpes. The sequence continues at coordinate 52,868,770 of NC_132795.1, forward strand.
ATGGCCTTTGCTTTCTTGTCTGATTAGTCCCGTCAGAGATGGGAGAAGAAGCTGCAGGCGGAGATGTATGGTCAACTCTGATAGGAAGCTTAGCTGTGAGGGGTGATTGGGGGAGTGAGGTCCAGCGGCAGGATGAGGGCCCAGCCTTAGACGGGGTGGGGGTGGTGGTGGCGGGGCCAGCCAGTGGGCGCAGATGCCTCTGAGGGGTAGCAAGAAGCATCGGGCCTTCTGACCGTCCACCTGCCCGTGTTCTGCGAGAGGGAAGGGAGGCAGCCAGGGAGAAGGTCTGCAGGAGCCTGTGGAGAGAGCTGGGGAGAGCTGCCTGGAGGAGGCAGTGACGAGGACCCCCACCCCCCACCCTGAGGAGGTATGACTTCCAGGCTGCTCAGGGCTGGAGGCAGGGTGATGGGTTGAGGGTGGTGTTACCACTGGGCAGGTGTGACGGCTCTGGTTCCCGTGGTGCCATGAGGGTAAGAGGGTTGAAGACAGGGCGCTGGCCAGCCCAGGACAGAGGAAGGAGGAGGTGTGGAAATGGGGAGGATTTGTCTGATGAAAGACGACTAGGTATTACTGCCCCCTGAATTTCTGTTGAGTTTTTCCATTAACGTGAATCCTAGTCCAAAGGAAGAAGCATGGTTTTTATAGTTACGGAGGGAGGTTCTATGGTTACAAGTAGGAGTCAATTGAAAGTAAACACTGGGGAGTAAACATTGAGAAAGTGTCCGGGCGTCTGAATGATGAAAACTTTATTGTGTGCCCACTACTCTGCTAGGCACTTTGGCGCCTACAAAACAAATGAGGCTCTTAAACATCTCCCAGGGGCCCGATCTGCCTCTCCCTCTAAGTGTCGCTGACAGGTGGCCCGCCAGCCTCTCCTTGAACTTAAGCGAGGACACTTCCTGAGGATTCCTTCCTGGTATTGGAGAGCTTGAATTTAAGTGAGTTTTTCTTTGTGTAAAGTCATGATCCCTCCCCTTGAAACGTGGATCCAGGTTTGTTATGTGAAGGAACAATATTTCTCTTTCCCCAGCACAAATACTACATGTCTCTTAAAAATGCACATGCTAAAGTTGTTTCACAGAAACAAGGCACTCAGCTCCATCACCACGTGTTCTCATCCCTGTCACCCCTGACTTGATTATTTGTTGGTTTAGACATTCAGTCACTTTGCAAATATTTGAACGTCTACTTCATGCTAAGCAGTGGGGTTACAAAGATGAAAACACAGAATTCTTGGCTTTTAATTTATATGTAATAAATGTCTCTGCTCAGTTTTTTCACTTATACCCAATTTCAAACATAAAATGATTTACCTGCTTGCCCTTTAAAATGGCTATGTGGTATCCACTCTGTCCATTCACCATTGTTTTCTCAGTTTGTGAGCATTGACTTGTCTCTAGTCTGCTGTTATAAATATCACTGGGATGAACATTTTGTTCAAGCTATTTTTTTCTTTGAGTTTATTTGCTTGGGGCATATTCCCCAGAGTGGGACCGCTGGGCCAAAGGTTGATAACTCCCTTGTTCTGTATTTCCAGATTTTTCCATGAAGCCTATCAGCCATGTTAGAGTACATTCTATTTTCCTATACCCCACCCAAACTGGCATTGTCCTTTTTTCTTTTCTTTTTTTTTTTTTTATGATAGTCACACAGAGAGAGAGAGAGAGGCAGAGACACAGGCAGAGGGAGAAGCAGGCTCCATACACAGGGAGCCCGACGTGGGATTCGATCCCGGGTCTCCAGGATCGCGCCCTGGGCCAAAGGCAGGCGCTAAACCGCTGCGCCACCCAGGGATCCCCTTTTTTCTTATTTTTATAAGTTATTTGTTTTTTTAAAAAAGTTGTGCTATCAGCCATGTTAGAGTACATTCTATTTTCCTATACCCCACCCAAACTGGCATTGTCCTTTTTTCTTATTTTTATAAGTTATTTGTTTTTTTAAAAAAGTTGTGCTTTTTCCCCCTACACAGTAATTTGTTGTGCCAGATTTGGCTAAGTTATGCTGCAGTAGCAAGCGAACCCCAAATCTCAGACTTACATAATAAAAATGTCTTATTCTCTCTCTGCATATCCCTTGTGGGGTGTTGGGGGGTGCCATTTTGCACAGTCACGTTGGGACCAGGACGATTCAGGAGATTTCCCCATTCCTATAGCTGCAGTGTGATCCTTCCCAGTGGATGACAGCCAGGAAAGAGAGGGCTGGGTACTTTGAATAGGCTTTTCACTAGGTATGTGGCCTGGCTTAGCAGATGGAACTTCTGTGAGCATTCCTGTCTGTGTCCCAGCTGTCTTTTTTCCTTTGTGCACATTTCTGACAACTTCCTTGTGTGGGGATTAGGATCCTTGGTCTTCATAGGAGTCCTTAATATATTCTCAGTAATAAGATTTTTATCAGTTGTGTTGAATCCATTTTTCTTTGCTTTTTACCTTACATTTTATCGTGCAGAGGTTTAAGTCTTGGGCACATCCATCTTTTTTTTTTTTCTTTCTTTTATTTCTTTAATATCACAAATTTATTTTCTCTTTCTTGGCCCCGTGCCCAACATGGGGCTTGAACTCATGACCCGGACATTAAGAGTTGCACACTATACCTAATGAGCCAGCGACGCGCCCCTACAAGTTTATCATTTTCTTAAAGCCAGAGAATAGACTATTTCTTTGAGTTGCTTCAAATAGACTTTTTGCCTCCAAATGACACTTCACCTCCTCTAAATATATAATATCAGGTGGTTTTAACTAAGTTAACTTTGGTCCTTGGTGATACTTGTTCTGTAACATGAAAGAAATCTGAGCACAACAGTGCAAAACCTCCTCATGATTAAAAACAAAACAAAACAAAACAAAACACTGAACAGAGTAGGAATAGAGGGGAGCTTCATTGGCCTGATAAAGGGCATGAATGAGAACTCATTAGGTTTGGAAAGAAAAGACTGAAAGGACAAGGATGTCTACTCTCATCACCTCTGTTCACATTACCCTGGAGGCTCTACCTAGGGAAGTGGAGCAAGAAAAAGAAATAAAAGACATATAAATTGTAAAGAAAAAAATAAAGCTATCTCTGTTTGCAGATGTCATGTTCTTGTGTATAGAAAACCCTAAGGAATTCACTAAAAAACTAGTAGAACTAATATCTGTGTTCAACACAGTTGCAGGATATATAAGATCAATTTATAAAAATAATGGTATTGCTATACATTAGCAATGGATAATCCAAAGAATTACAAGACTCATATACTGGAAACTGCAAAGTATATATTGTAGAGAGAAATTAAATGTGACCTAAATAATGGAAAGATATCCCACATCCAGGGACTGGAAGACTTGATGTTGTTAAAATGGCACTACTCCCCAAGTTGATTTACAGTTTCAATGTGATTCCTACCAAAAATCTCAATTGCCACCTCTTCCCCCTTTTTGGTAGAAATTGACATGCTGATCCTAAAATTCTTATGGAAATATAAGGTATCCAGAATAGTCCAAATAATTTTGAAAAAGTAGAACAAAATTGAAATATTCATACTTCCTCATTTCAAAAATTTCTACAAATCTATAATATATAAGACAGTGTGGTATTGGCATATAGGGTAGACATATAGATCAGTGGGAGAGAATTGAGAGAACAGAGTTCAACTCTTATATTTATATGGTCACTTGATTTTGGATGAGGCCAGCAAGCCAATTGAATGGGGGAAAGAACAGTCTTTCGACAGATAGTGCCGGGACAACTTGATATCTACGTGTAAAAGAATGAATTTGGACCCTTAACCTCATACCAAATACAAAATTTAGTTCTAAATAAATCAGAGACCTCAATGGAAGAGCTAAATCTATGAAACTTTTAGAAGAAAGCAGGCACAAATCTTCTTCCCCTTGGATTGGGCAGTGGTTTCTGAGATATGACACCAAAACACAAGGGAAAAAATAGATAAATTGGATTTTATCAAAATTAAAAACTTGTGTGCTTCAGAGATACCAAGAGAGTGAAAAGACAGCTCACAGAATGGCAGAAAATGTTTTCAAATCCTGTATCTGGTAGACAGAACAGATATATAAAGAACTGGATTAAAACCCAGCAATGAAAGGACAAATAACCCAATTAAGGGCAAAGGATCTGAATAGACACTTCTCCAGAGATGGTGTACAAATAGTCAAAAAAGCACATTAGTCATTAGGGAAATGCCGATTGAAACCGCATTGGGATGTTACTTAACCCCCACTAGGATGTCTGTAATAATAAAGGCAGCCACTGACTAGTGCTGGTGAGGATGTGGAGACATCTGACCCTAGCCACAGCTGAGGGGTAGTGGGGGTATAAAATGGCACAGCTGCCTCGTGGAACAGTCTGGCTGGCTGTTGGAAATAATTTTTGAAAACAGTTCCTCAAAAAGCTGGAGAGTTGCGATATGACCCTGCAGTTCAACTCCTAGATACCTACCTGAAAGAAGTGAAGACATATGTCCAAACACAAGAGTTTTGCATAAATGCTCACAGCAGCATTTATAATAGCCCCAAAGTGGAAACAACCCAAATGTCCATCAGCTTGGATGGCGCAGTATTTCGTGATAAAAAGGAACAAAGTACTGGTATGTGCTATGGCATGGATGGACCTCGAAAGCATTGTGCTGAGTGAAAGAGGCGGTCATAAGAGATCACATGCTGCAGGATTCCACTGATGGGAAATGTCGAGAATAGGCAAATCCAGAGAGACAGTAAGTAGGTGAGTGGTTGCCTGGGGCTGGAGGTGCAGGGATGGGGTGACTGCCAGACGGTATAGAGTTTCTTTTTGGGGTGATGAAATGTTTTAAAACTGACTTTGGTGATGGTTACACAGCTCTGAACACATGAAAAAAAAAATCACTGTGTACTCTTTAAATGGGCAAATTGTCTCTCGATTTAAAATAGGAAAATTTTCCTGTTAAAAAAAAAAACCTAGCAAAATTCCAACTTCTTAAACCATTGGCCCTCCCACAGCCTCTTTAGGCCAAATGATATCATTCCTTTGTGTGTTCCTGAGATAAAAACTTTGTTGACCCTCCTAAGTTGTGACTTCCAGGATTAAAACACAAAGCACCCAAGGTACAGGAGGAGGAGGCAGAGGCAGAGGATGCTGGCATAAAGGGGAGGGACTGGGAGCAGAGAAGACCAGGGCCTGGCAGGTGCTCCATCTCCAGGGCCTGCTAGTCTCCCTGTGTTCAGAGCAAGGCTAACGTTCTGGTGGCACCACTTGCTGCTTTACCCGCTGACCTTGGTGACTCCGCTTCTGTTCTCCTCCCTTCCCAAATCTGTTCAAGGAGGAGCGGATGTCAGAGAGTGCCTGCAGGGCTGCGGGCGCCTGTGTGTCACCTGTATTCTCACCTCCAGGAGCCTGGCTCACTCAGCACACGCGTAGGCTTGTTGACCCTCTGCTGTGCAGCTCCTGAATTTCAAGGTGGAGAAGAGATGGGCTTACCCTTGAGCAGCTCATAGTCTGATGATTTACTCTGCAGGGCGTCTTCTTCCTTCGTTGCACAGAAAGCTAAAAATCTGTTTTTGCAGTAAGCTGCTCTCTGAATTAGCGAGCAGTTAAGAAGGAATTTGGGTTTTTATGCCAGCGCTCTTGCCGTTTGGTGCTGGTTTTGACTGTGTCATAGATGACTGTGTAATAGGCAGCATGTGTGGGGCTGATCACAAGCATTGGCCTCCTGGAGCCTCATCGCCCCGGAGGAGATCCCCTGCTGCAGGGTACACTGTGCATGCGCCAGGGGAGAGAGCCCCACTTGAGAAATCTAGCAATCGTGTCTGGTAGAGCACTCCCATATTCCACAGTTTATCGGACGCCTGGTAAATGCAGATGCCACTACAATGCCAGCTTGCAAGAAGTCAGGAGCTTTAGCTTGTTCATTGTGATCTCACATTGCTGTAACATGGTAGGTCTCGAGATCTGTTTATTAGTGAATGACTGGGTGAGTAGAGGGACCGATGGCGAGATACAGTGACATCGTTTGTGGAAGGGTCGGTAACTGTCCCTCAGTCCTCCCAGAGCTGGGCAGGGCAGGGAGCAGATGCTGAGGCTGCACAGGTAAAAGCCACCACTGTGAGCACTGGAATTGGAGCTCCCGCACCTTGGTCTTCTGTACAATCCAGGCCCACTCCAGCCCAGAGCACAAAAGTGGTTACGTTTCTCATCAAAGGGTTTGCACCGTGGGAGTGTGTCCTGGCCCTGCTGAGTGTTGGCTCTTGTGGGGACCGCGGGGAGGGGAGAGGCTGGAGTCCGCCTAGGCCTGCTTCAAATAATTTTTCTTTCAAATCTTGGGACTCTGCCTGTACATGTTCTTGAACCACTGTTTGTATTCTCACATTAATATCAGATTTGCAAATGTGTCATTTTTGTCCTTTTTAAAGTAACTTTTTTATTTTTAAAACTGTGGAGCACCAAGTCAATATTTAGCTTTGGGAGATTTTTAGTCTGAGTCTCCACATTCCCAGGGTGCCTGCCAGCAGAGGGAAGTCTCACAAGTATGACTGCAAAAAATCAGTCCTAGGCACAGACCCTTCCGCTGATGTGTTTCCATCGCATGAGAAAAATGAGTTTAGGGGCATGGCTAAGTGCTTTTGGCTCCAGCTCCTCCTCACATTGGGTGAACTAACGGCTGATGGGCTGTACTGAGACCACGTGACTTTGGGTCTTGCCTCCCTTTGCTGCCGATTCTCATAACCTGGGACTGTTTCTACCTAGAACCGAAAGAGGAGCTGGCAATGACCAGGGAGGGGGGTGGCCATCCACTTGTTTGAGGAATTAGCACCCACTTGTTTGAGGAATTAGCACGTAAAAGACACCAGGGGTAAAGCATAGTCATTTTAAGAGTGACTACAGGACTCCAAGTCCAGAGTTTTGAAATGCTAATTTCTCACATAGAGAAGTCTATCACCTCTAATGATCAAGATCTAGTTCAGATGGTATGTTCTCTCTCCCTTTGTCTTCCCTTCACCTGTGATCCTGTCTGTCTTTCTTTCTCTCTCTATTTTTAAAATTTATTTATTTTAGAGAGAGAGAGAGAGAGAGAGAGAACCTGAAACAGCCTCTGTGGTGAGTATACAGCCTGACTTAGGGCTTGATTCCAGGACCCTGGGATCTTGGCCTGAGCCGAAACCAAGAAATCGGCCTCTTAAGTGACTGTGCCACCCAGGTGCCCCATGCTGTCTCATTTTTTGGGTAGTTGTTCTGGGTTATACGTAGCTAAAAGGGCAGGACTCTGCCCCCGTGGATTTCTCACGGAGTAGAAGGACCTCTGTGAGCCTCACAGTTGGCACGCGACGGGAGTGCTGACTCTTAACTCGGCCAGGCTGGTGGGAGATGGTGGAGCCCAAAGGACCTGGGGAATTGCCAGGTGGCCTGTTGGAGCCAGGCATGTCTGTACCTCCTCTGCTCGATGTCCTTGACACACAAGTACGAGGTCTTCCTAGAGGAAAAACTTCCTTATCCACTTCTGAAGCCTGCTCTGTGACAGAACAGCATATTTTAAGATTTGAGTTCACATCCTGTAAGATAATCGGAAAGGAAAGGTCAAGCATCTTAACACCTCCTTGGATATCCCAAAGGTGGAGGCTTTATTAAGTATTTTCAGCTTCTGGGGCTTTCCTTTCTTCTTCATGCCAGTTTTAAGAATAAAATAGATACACCTTTCTCTGGATCTTTCAGAACCATCTCCGTTTTCATTTTTAGGCCTTAGGAATGCACTGCTGAGTATTTGTGATTCATATCTTCTGCTTCTTGGTGAGCCCAGGAAATGGTTTAGAAACTAACCCCCTAGTGAAGATCGAGAGTGAGGGATTTCAAGATACCCTACCTATGCTTACCTAAAGTTGACTGCTTGCCATGCTTCAAAACCATTTACATTCTGCATGGGTCGGAAGGCATCAGTTCTTAGCGCTGTCCCTTTGAATCTAGTGTTTAGCAAGATGATTTTGTTTTACTCTGCAAAAGTGTGGGCAGGGGGTGGTGATGATGTGATCTGGAGAAAGACTGCTGGGTGAGAACAGGGGAGCCTTCTGGAGGTGGGAGTAGGGAAGAGAAGCTGTTCCGGCTTCATGTCTGTACAGCTGGCCCTAGTGTGGGATTCTCAGCAGTGCTGGACTTCCCTGCCTCCTGGGGCTTCATGGGGTCAGTGGAAAGGTCTTGGGGCCCATGTCCCTGCTCCTTACCCCCCAGCGGCCCTTGGGCACATCTGGGTCGGGGAGGGGAGAGCTGAGCTCAGGAAATGCAGGGCACAACTGCTGCTGGGCATGTGCTTGAAGGACCATTGAGCCAGAGAACCAGGGTGGAGGGGGCAGGGGTCAGGGGTTGACATTGGTGGGATAGAAATTGAAAGAGTGAGGTCATTTTGTTTTACACTCAGGATTCTTTTAGAACTCCTGCGTCATCGTTTCCGCTATTGTCTGCCTGGTGGCGGTCACTGTCCCCTCTCACGGGGCAGCACTGCAGTGGCTGTTTTGCCATTCCCCTGCCGTGCCAGGCAGGCCTTCCTGCCTTCAGACACGAGCTTCCTTTTGCCACGTGCCTTTCCCCTGGAGGCTCTCACAGCCTTCAGCTTTGTCTCAGATGTCACCTGTTCAGCAGCTCTAGCCGCTCCCTGTAAAAGTACAGCCTCCTTTCCGCCTTCTGCTGGTCACTTTTCCTGCTGTGTTTCTCCCCATAGCGGCTACTCTGATTTATTCTCTGTCGGCCACTTACACTGGAGTATGACTCCACAAGGATGGGGATATTCGTCTGCTCCATATCCTGTTGGATTCCCCAGCACCCAGAACATAGTGTGACTGTAGGTATTGAAAGAATGGGAAGCAAACAGCGAGTGGGTAGTTACCATTGTATTCCCAAGGGATATATGCTAATTTAATGAAAAGTAAAACCTTCCCTTTTGATTACTGCTTTTATTTAATAAAAAAGGCCTCTTCATTTCTCATTTTGACACAAAATGCATAATATACATTTTCACTGAACACTTTGAACCAGTGGCGGCCCCAGTCTGTCCTGAGCCTGCACTCCCAGGCTCTCCTTAGCGTGTCCGAGTCTGAATAGAACTTTGAAGATCACCTACTTGATGAACAAGGGGAGTCTTGTGCTAAGTCCAAGGTCATTCTGCTGCATCTCATCTCATTTGCACTAGAACCAGGAAAGGGAACCAATATTTATTTTTTGCCACGTAAGAGAGGCATATTCTTGCATTACCGAAGCTAATCCTCATTAAGAAGCCTGCAACGTGCTCATCATCATGCCCATTTTATGAGTGGGATGTCAGAGGCATAGAGCAGTAATGTGATTTGCTAGGGCATGTGGCTAGTAAGACTGAGATGGCTGGATCAGTCCCCTTCCTAGCCACCGCTGCTGGGGACATCCCTGGAGCCCCTCACAGGGTACACAGATCTCCTCAGCTGTGGTGGTGAGCACGTAGAGCATGCTTTCCAAATCTTCTGTTTGATGCTGCTGCTGGTCCGTCACCTGTGTTTCCCTTGGCTCAGTGTGTTCCAGTTTTCCTGCGGTGAGTGTGTTCTCAGGTGGACCTTTGTCACTGTGGGCAACACTCCTGCTCAAAGCTAGCTTGTGTTTGAGTGGTTTTCCTGGGCTTTTGATACAAACTAAATTGAAATCTCAGTGATTATGGGGCTTGATGAATGATTTATGTTGCAAAATACTTTAAAATTAGCCCTAAACAAACAAAATAAATTTTAAGAGATTGCCTAAGTATGGTTACTTCATTGAAATTGGTCACAAAAAAAAAAAAAGAAAAGAAAAAGAAAAAGAAAATGGTCACCAACTGGCAGCAAAGCTTTTTGCAAACAAGTTTTTCTGGTGTGTAAATGAGTGTGTAGTATATCTAAAACAGGTCTTTGGGCATGTGGAAGAGTGGCATGGGAGAATAATTATTTTCATGGGAAAAAGAGAGGAGGGCTATAGCAGTTAGGGCAGGGTAAGGGGAATGCAGGTTAGGAGGCAGGTCCTGGGCTACTGAGGAAAAATGGCACAGATAGCACAGGACTGAGGTTTCCTAGAAATTCTCTCCCTGGGTCCATTCTTCCTTCAGCGACTGTCTCTGAGCAGCTAAAGGCACTGTGACAGGCACCAGGGTACCCCCAGGAGCTAACAGTCTGGTTGGGAAAATAAGGCTCTAACCAAATAATGGCACCATAGAGGACCTATACTGGGACAGTGATGTGGGGGGGTCATTGTTGTGATTGGGGGGGGGGCTTCTCGTTGGAGGTGACACTCAAACTGGGCCTAGCAGGTGGGTAGGAGTAACAAGGAAGGGCAGTCTCAGTGCACTGCCCCTATGGTTGTTCAGGGCCTGGCTAGAGGTGAAACTGGGCCAAGCAGGTAGGGCAGGCCAGTGCAGGGCCCCCCAGGGCTGAGACCTGGGGCTTATGTGTGCAACTGCTACATTAAAAGGTTTGTATAAATGTAGTTGGAGGACATGCCATGGAGATGGGGCCCAAGGGGAGAAGGTGGGGGGCAGTGCACACAAGTGAAGGGGAAGGGTGGTCACATATACAAAATACCTTAAAAAGTTGTACATTAATGATAGAAACTGCACTGTAGTTCCTTAACCACATTTACTAGTATTTGAGCACTTAGTATAGCACACTCCAGGGCTTCAGTTATGCTTTTTGAATTTAGTTTGGCTTTTATTAAAAACCTCGACAATCTTCTTGTCATGAATACACATTTCTGTGCTCTCATCAAACTCTAAAACATATAAGGTCTTATTCATATCAAGTTGCTGGTAAAATAAGAGAAAATTTTCAAAGCTTCCTTTTACTTTCTTTGTCTCACGTTTCTCCAGTAGGGAAAAGGACTGGGAGACTGTCAAAGAACTGGCTGTTCTCATAAGTATTTGAGGAGAACAGTGTGAGTCATTGTAGCTTTTTGCTGGTATTTTAGTATCCGGTTTATTTTTAAACAGTTTTGTGCAACTGGAGTTTCTTCCGTGGTTTCTGTTGCCATGGCTCCATAATATTTCCTCAAATCTGCTTGTTCATCCTTTCACACACTTCAGCATCAAATTTACAATTCCTTAGAATCAGAATATCTTATTATATCCAAGAATGTTTCTCCAGTTGCAATAGCATTTTGCTCCAAAGTGGAAAAGTTAGTTGTTTTTCCCATCAGAGATGATGGGAGGAGAGAGGGTGTAGTTCTGTGAAGGATAGTGCAGTGAGGGATGAGTGGGGGCCCTTAGGAGGCTCCCAATGGTGGTCTAAGCAGAGGACCAGTGACATCTGTGTGGAACCATTTCCCCTTTACATTCCACTGGGACATGGGGGACACAGGATTGGCAAGTTGCCATGTTTGCTTGGGACATGCTGGCATTGGACGTTTTGGCTCAGACGTCCAGCAGACTCTTGGTTCTTAGTTCTTCTACAGTGTGAGTGTCTGTTCTCTCACTCTATTTATTTTTAGACTTGATTGAAACTTCTACCCTGGGAAAATCTCTTGTTTTTGTTTTTTGTTTTTATTTTCTTTTTAATTTTTTTAAAGATTTATTCATTCATTCATGATAGACATGGAGAGAGGGGGATCCCTGGGTGGCGCAGCGGTTTGGCGCCTGCCTTTGGCCCAGGGCGCGATCCTGGAGACCCGGGATCGAATCCCACGTCGGGCTCCCGGTGCATGGAGCCTGCTTCTCTCTCTGCCTCTCTTTCTCTCTCTCTCTCTCTCTGTGTGACTATCATAAATAAAAAAACATTAAAAAAAAAAAAAAAGACATGGAGAGAGGCAGAGACACAGGAGGAGGGAGAAGCAGGCTCCATGCCAGGAGCCCGACGCGGGACTCGATCCCGGGACTCCAGGATCGCGCCCTGGGCCAAAGGGAGGCACTAAACCGCTGAACTACCCAGGGATCCCCTGTTTTTTGTTTTTAAAAGACTTTATTTATTCATGAGAGATGCACAGAGGGGAGCAGAGACATAGGCAGAGGGAGAAGCAGACTCTCTGCGGGGAGCCCGATCCGGGACTCCATCCCAGAACCCTGGGATCATGACCCGAGCTGAAGCCAGCCATCCAGGTGCCTCAGGTCTCTTGTTTTTAAGAATCTGTAGTCAAAGGAAAAACAGTGCTGGTCCTGGCAGTCAAATGCCCTCTCTTCCCTGAATTTAGGATGATTCAAGGAGATACTTTTCTGCATTTCATTGCTTTGAGCAATGTGTATTTCTTAGAGTTATTCAGGATTTAAAAGAAAGTCCCAGAATAATACTGAGCCATAGAGATAGTTTGTTTCCAGTCTCTAAAAGTCTTTATCTCTTTGACTTTTCAGGGCTAACCAGGTTTTCCTCTGACACATAAAGGTAGTATCAAACTAGGTTCTGGGTGGGGCACCTGAGTGGCTCAGTGCATTAACGCATCTGCATCTGCGTTTGGCTTGTTGTGATCCTCGGGTCTTGGGATTGGCCTGCATAGGGCTCGCTGCTCAGTAGGGAGCCTGCTTCTCCCTCTCCCTCTGCCACCCCCTTGTGCACGCACACAAACTCTTTCAAATAAATAAATGAAAGCTTTTTAGAAAAACCCAACTAGGTTCTGGGTGTGTGTTTGGGGTTCATTATAGGGGACAGTCTGACCAAATGTTTTCAAATTCTGTAAATATAAATGTTGACTCAATAATAGAGCAAGTCCTAATACTTGAGAGTTTAAAGCATATAGTGACTGGGCCTTTGGTTCCTGACACAGTTGCTTCTTCTGACTCAGACCCTTTTGCAAACAACAAAAACATACAAAACTGGTTCCAGGTCCTTCGGTGGTTGTTGCCCAGGAAGCTCCAGGTGGGAAGGTCTTCTGAGTGAGTGACTGACTATACAGGCTGGCCTTGTAGAAGAATTTACTTTTTAAGAAACACTGAAAAATTAAATTTTGCTGTCAGCTCAAGAAACATTTTATGGTTAATCATCTGAGTAGTCTTTTTTCCATGTAATCAAAGAGTTGTCAGTATGTGGCTTCGTGAATGAAATTGTTAACAACAGAATATTGCTGTTAAGATCTTACAGATCTTGTAATGTGGTAGTTGTGCGAGGTAGGGCTGGATGAGAGAGGATGGTCAGGGAGGCTCTGAAGACCTCTGGGCGGAGGCCCATGTGGTATCAGGGAGCTTGCCATGCAATTGTCTTGGGAAAGAACATTCTAGGGAGAGGGAGCAGTGTGTGCAAAAATCTTGAGGCAGCTTAGTGTGTGCGAGAAACAGCAGGAAGATTGTAGCTCGAGCAGAACAGGGCCAGTGAGGGAGAGTGGAAGAGGGCAGTAGGGGACAGGTCGTGATGGGACTTGGCAGCAAAGGTGAGCATTTAGGGTTTAACTCAATGTGATGGGTGTTGAGCAGGGAAGGGACAGGATTTAAGTTTTTAAAATGGTTGCCCTGGGGAGCCTAGAAATTAAAATTAACGGTGGATTTTCTGATCTACCTAACATTGGGGTTCCCTGAGAAAACATTAAACTTTTGTTTGCATTTTAACTTTGGAGATTGATTGATTGATTGATTGATTGATTGAAGATTTAACTTACTTTTTCATGAGAGACACACAGAGAGAGGCAGAAACAGGAGAAGCAGGCTCCATACAAGGAGCCCGATATGGGACTCGATCCCGGAACCCCGGGATCACGCCCGGAGCTGAAAGTAGCTGCTCAACCACTGAGCCACCCAGGCATCCCAGCTTTTAGAGTTTATTGATACCACCTGTATTTCTTGTATTTGGGATTCTGTGAAGTTTTCTGGCTTCTTTTTGAAGAGAGGTGTTGTGTAAATAAATAATACTCTGGTGGTTGACAATAGTAATGACAAAATGATCTTTGGATAGTCCTGTCAATTTAAAAATGTAACTATTAACAGTGTATGACATTGTTCTCAGCCCAGCCAGCAGCTGGACGATGATAAGTTATGAGAAACTCATCAAATTGAAACCACATGGGGATTTTGGTATAGAAATGTGACCCCTGTTCCTCCTTCCTTCCTTGCTGTTCCTGTTTCAAGGTGGGTACCCGGCCATGCTGTCTAGCCTGCTGAAGCCCAGGTGCTCTCATTGACCCTTCCCGCCTCATCCCACCCCTGGGCCTCCCCAGTGGAGAGCAGGTACTTCCACCCGTGACTGAAGTACTCCATCTGCCAACAACACGTAGGAGAAATTGTCAGTATCAGTTTTACTTCGTGGGTAAGGAAATCGAGGCTCCGAGAGGTTAGGTAATGTGCCCATGGTTCTCCAGCTGGTGTGTGGCAGGGCTGGGGTCGTGCTTATTAGCTCATTCCCCTTCTCACATGTCACTGCCCTGTGTATGCTGGGCTCTATGCCCAGCTCTGGGGAGCACCTGTGAACAAAGCAGGCCAGGGGTACGGGTCTGTCCCCCCGCTTCCCCTAACCTGTTTGAGCAGGCGTGCTTCCAGAACAGGATTCCTGCACAGGTGCTCAGCGAATGCCAGATAAGTGAGTGCACACACGCATGCATGCCTGCTGACGTTGTATCCTTATTGGAGTCAGCACCCAGTGGAGTGCTGGCCCTCTAGGTCCCCACAGTCAGACTCATGTCGTTCACCTCTGCCCCTTCTTGGGGTTTTCTGTCGCTGTGTCTCATCCAGGAGACAGTGTGGCCTGCCAGCTAAGGGACAGTCTGTAGGACACCTGCTTTGAGTCCCAACTTTGCTGCCTGAGAGCTGTGTGGCTTTGGTCAAGTTTCTGAAACACTAGTGTACCTCATTTCTTCATCTGTAAGATGGGGTGGTAGCGGTGCTGCCTCATAGGGCTGTGCTGACAATGAATGGTGCCTCATACCTGGGAAGCACTCAAGAACTATCGACTGCTACTATGAATTCTGTTGTCTCGTGGGGACAAGAACTGAGCCTCGCTCACTTCTGAGGGTGCTCTCAACCCCCCGCCACTCTTAGTATGGGATCTGGCACTGGACCAGGGCCTAGGAAATGTCAGATGAGGGAAGGTCCAGGAAGAGTCCCATCTGCATGGTGCATCTGGGGGCCTTGGGGCTCCGACGTCATGAGACCCTTTTGAGGAGCAGGGCTGCCAGGACCATGGCAGCTTTTGGCCTGTTGTCCTGGCCTTTTCTCCTGCCTGTCCTGAGTTTGATAGCTTCCCTTGACTTGTCCTACTCAGCTTTCCTCTTCTACCCACTGCGTCCCCTGTCAGACTTGATGTCCCATCCAGTAAATTATTAAATCAGCTCAACTGTTGCATACCCGTCTTAGCAACAGTAACTGAAATGACTCCTCATCACCCCCTTTGACCCAAATGCATTTGTTCTTTGCTGCATCTGCTGTAGCCTCAGTAGCAATGTTTCTAAATTTATAGATTTCATTTGCTTAATATTTTCATGGTTTTAATAAAGGAAGTACATGCAAATACATTTAACTTAAAAAGAATATAATATACCAGGACCCTGAGTATTAGTTCACTTTAAAGTCTTCAAGATAATCTAACTTCTCATTAGAAGCTACTATATTATACATGTGGCATCTGCCTCTAAGATTAGGACTATCAGTAAGAAATAAAGTATACTTAGAGATAAATTTACTTTTGAATTTGAACCATCAGAAACTTATATTTTGTAATGTTTAAATTTTCCTATTGATTTGAACCAGAGATTGAATAATCCAAACCGTGAAAGTGTTTTTGTTTTTTATCAGCATGCTGTTGATTCTTTTAAGGTGACCTACTTGCAGACTTCCAAATGCATTTTTGAAATATTTCAGGGAGTTTAAAAATAAGAAAGACAGTTGCTTTCAAAATTCATTTCTTTGATAACATGTCCCTTTATTTAGTGAGTATGAATGTGGGCATCCATGTGCTTTTTGGGTCTGGATTGAGTGGGTATCTGACCTGTACTGGGCTCCGAGACAGGAGGACATGAAGGCCAACAGAATGTGTTGGGTCCAGAGAGGGGTCTGGGCGGTGGGCCTTGGTGCTGCTGTGTGTTCTGGCTGTGAAATTGGGGGCAGAAGAGAGAGGGTTTTGGGGTGGCATCCCAGGGGCCGGTGGATAGACCACAGAGCCAGAGACTTTCACTTCCTGTCTCATATTGAGCAGGGTTCAGGGCCCAAGGACTTTTGTATTCAGTACAACTGACTTTGTGCTGTGATTGGGATATAAAAATAGACACCATGTGGTCCTTGCCCTAAGGCACCCTTTACCTCCTGATTGAGACAGATCTGTGGATGACTGTGTTTATCTAAGTTTGGATGGAGTACTTACTGTAGGCGAGGAGCATGCTACTCAGGGCAGCGCAGGCTGCAAAGCTTAATTCTGACTGGGAATAAGACTCCATGGAAGAGGTGTGACATTTGATTTTGATCTTGAAGAATAATTTGTAACTTGCCAGTCATCTGGGAGGTGGTTCCAGGGAGAAGGAATGATGTGGAGGGAGGTGTGAGGGCCCAAAAGGGCTAGGCTCTCCTGGGCCCTGGGGATGACAGGAGGGGCTCTGAGGCCTAGAAGGTGGGTAACCCTTCTGCATTGTCCCAGTCAGGAGTGGGTCATCCTCTAGAGAGCACGTCATAGGATTGGCAAGATGTCCCCCGCCATGTGGCAGATGTGCGCTCCATTCTAGAAGGTGGACAGGCTAACCTTATGAGAAAACCTTGAGGAATCGCTTGTGGGGTTCAGAGATGCTCTTTTTGCCCGCAGTTTGGAAGCAGGATTAAGCCCTTTGCAGGTACACTGCTCCCACCTAATGCTCCCTAATTTCTTGACTGCCCCCCATCCACCCCAAGGTGTCACTGTGCCTGACCTCCCAGCAGGGGGTCTACATCAGGAGCCCAGGACCTACGGGGTTAGAGTGCCTGTTACAGTGTATGTGGCAGTCATGCCTCTTTTTACTCATTTTGTAAAGTGTATGTGTTAATTGCTATCAACTTTCCCTTTAAACTTTAGCATCTTTATGTGCAGACCTTATAGCCCAGATGACATTTCTGTGATGTGAACATACTCAGGAAGCATGGGCTGTACTTTGAGGTGTGTTTTGCAGTGAGCCCCTGAGAGTGGGTCCAAGCTGGACTTTGGGGTCCAGGTGAGAATGTCCTCACAGGGTGGCTGTGAGGCTCGGATCTGATAAAGAAGGAAAGTACTTTGCAGCCATGAAGGTCACTGCAAGCACATACTCTTATTATGACTTGGCTTTAATCCACTCAAGTTCTCCCACAGTCTCTTGCCAGTAGGAGGCTCTTGTGAAACATTTGAAGCTCAGAGAAATTTAAGAGTTTAATCCCACACTCTTTAGTGTGGGTAGTGGGATGCTGAGAAGTTGCCCAAGGTCTCAGCTGTTTAATAGCAAATTAGGACTGAGTCTTCCAAACATTGGCTAAGAGCCCTCAGTAACAGCAGAAAATGGCTTCTAAATCATCAAAAATTAAATTCTGTTCAATATAGTTTTGTTGGGGTTATTTGGGGCATGTGAATACCTCTGTGAGTGTGTGTGTGTGTGTGTGTGTGTGTTTGTGTGTATGTGTTTTAAATTGGCATTCCTGGCAGGATGTACCCAGCAATTCCTTGAACCACACTGATTAACCATTGCCACCACTGCCTCCATTCTTGCCTCTTGAGGGGAATTGTGTTCAGACATTCACACTGTCCCACTGGTTTAAAGGACACTGGTCCACCAGGATATCCATGTGCAGGTAACTGGTGTCCACGCTCACCTGTCTCCACCACAGCCTAGGCCTCCTTTCCACATGAACTTGCTCTTCGATTGTCCCTTCTCTGTCCATTTCTTATTCACGTGCAATACTGTGTAATATGTGTATTATACCTCCTACAATATTCTGATCACCATGTGAGACAGGACCCCCACACAGGCAGCAGCATTTTTCTGCCAAGGTGTGTCTTGGGATCATCCTTTCTCATGGGCATGTAATGTGCCCCTGAAATGTAGACAGAGGAGGTCAGATTGAAATCTTATTAAACCATAGCCGGGAGGTTCTCCAACTGTCATGAGAGCGCATGAGCCTGATGAAGCATTAGGACAGTAATGGGCTGTGCCCCCATCCTGGCTCTGACTAGGAAAGACCCAAACCCCTGAGGTCCGCCTGTGAGGGCCTGGTGTCAGGAGTGACAGGAAGACAGCCTGGGCAGCGAGGGGGAAATGCTTGCTATGCAGCTGAGAAAAGCAGACCACAGGAAGGCTCATCAGCTGTGATTGTGGCAAAGACAGACTGCAGATGGCAGGGGAGGAAGAGCCCGAGTAAGGAGAGCGAGGGTCGGTAGGACAGGGCCTGGCCACAGGGAGCCCTCCGTGACTCCCCTGCGTCAGCCACGGCAGGGGACAGTGGGGCGGACCCCAGGGCGGGCTCAGCGGCAAGCGCAGCTAGGGACGGGCCCTGGCAGCCTGGCTGTGCTGGACCGCGGTGGCACTGTGTTTCAGATGGTGGGAGGGCTTCCCTGTTTTCCCTGAACCTTCCCCCACATGACATTCTCTGTGGGAGGAGAGAGCTGCTCCGAGGCGCCAACTATAACAGAGTAAGAGGTGTCTTCCCCCCACTCTACTCTGGCTCTCCTTCCATCTGTGAATCTCCGGAGGCCGTGCCCTGTTTGCTTTGAGCGAAGAGCCTGCACGTCCCCCCAGAGTTCCTGAGATTCCCCTTCTTCTCACCAGCACTCTCTTAGTTTGCCTCAGGGCACTTGGTGCCCAGAAGTGCTTCGCCCCCTCTGCTAGTTTTAGGGACAGTTTCCATGGCCACCCCAAGCTGTCTGCTCACAGATGCTGTGTTTGAATCTCCAGCAGCACGTTTCAGTGTGTCCAGCCCACACTGCTCACCCTGGTGGGTGCTTCTGGAGGGGCCTCCTCTCCTTCCCCTGGCCCGTGACTTGCCCAGCTGTGGGTCTTGGTGTCCTTTCCCTGGAGGGGACAGCCTTTAAAACCCAAGCATCCTGTAGCACATACGCAGCTTTCCGTTGTTGAAATAAATGCACTACACAATGTTCCGGAGATGTAAGTCACTTTGTTTGCTGATCTCTATCTCTTCCTTTGAGGACTGTTCACTTTTCCAGATGAAATCACTGGAAGCAAAATAGGCTGTGCCAGATATTTAAGCTATTTTAAAAAAAAAAAGTGTTCCTGTCTTGTTAATGGTGCAAAGCAGTAGATGACCTCCCTTGCTCCCTGAGCACCCACCACATGGGAGGCGGCCAGAGAGCTAGAGAGAAGCAAGAAGTGCCCTGTCCTTTCTCACAGGGGACTGACTGGACACCCAAGAATAGCCCAAGCCAGGGCTTGAGGCAGAGGGGACCCAGGAGCCTGTGGGCCCCCAGGGGTGGTCAGACCTAGGGGACTGAGCTGTAGA
This sequence comes from Vulpes vulpes, assembly GCF_048418805.1. Taxonomy (NCBI): domain Eukaryota; kingdom Metazoa; phylum Chordata; class Mammalia; order Carnivora; family Canidae; genus Vulpes; species Vulpes vulpes. The sequence goes on from NC_132795.1 coordinate 52,888,061, forward strand.
AGGGCTCCCTGTGTGACTGGTAGACAGTTGGGAACTGAGCCTCATACAATACCCCCACCCCACTATTTTTGTAAACCCATTTATGGTTTGGTTTACATATGCAGTGTTGTTTCTTTCCTTTTTTTTTTAATTTAATTTTATTTATTTATTCATGAGAGACAGAGAGGCAGAGACACAGGCAGAGGGAGAAGCAGGCTCCTCATAGGGAGCCCAATGGAGGACTTGATCCTGGGCCCCAGGATCACGCCCTGAGCCGAAGGCAGCCAGCCGCTCAACCGCTGAGTCACCCAGGTGTCCCTGCAGTGTTGTTTCTAAAAGAATTCTAACCATTTGAGTTAAAACATCTCCATAATAATGCTCCAATTACTTTCCACCTGTGGATCTTCAGTCTGTATAAATCAAAACTACTGAGACTTCCATTTTTCTCATTCTGAATTCATCTAGCAAGTTTTTACTGAGTGACTGCTATGTGTCAGACCTTGGGGTCCAGGATGACAGTGAACAAAACAGACAAAAGTCCCTGCCTTTCCAGAGCTCGAATTCCAGAGGGGAAGACAGAGAATAGACAATGAACAAAGGATCAAGTAAATGATAGGATTTGTTGGAAGGAAGGAAGTGCTTGGTGGAGAGAAATAAAGCAGAGAAAGAGTCTGGGAGTATGAGAACTGGTGCAGGAGGACACAGGGGTCCAAGAAGACCTGCCTGGGGGCAGGAGGTGGCCAGCCTCCTGCTGTGGGCTCCCCAGAGGAAGCTGATCCCAGGGAGTGGAGGAGCAAATGTGGCTGTGCGAGGCCATGCCAACCAGCAGAGGCCTTTGGAGGTGACACGGGGAGCGGAGTCGGCACACTCTGTGTGGGGACTCTGGCTTTTACTTTACTTGAGGGCAGTGATGTGGTAGGACCTGAGTTTTGAAAGGATCACTGTTGGGAATAGACTTGAAGGGACAGGGGACACTAGGATACCCAATGAGGAGATGCCTGCGGTCATTGCAGGGGAGTGGTGGTGGTGGATTTGGACGCAGAGCTAGTGGGGTTTGTGGAGGGGCGGTTGCTCCTTGGGCATGCCCGTGGGCTTCAAGCTTCCTCTCTTGAAGCTGTGGGTCAGTCCTGTGGTCCAGGGGGGCCCTCCTCCCTCCGTTCAGCAAAACACAGGCCGCTAACGGAACAAAGAGGGGTATTTTTATTAACTAGTTTTTGTATTGTAAAAGTATTATATGCCAATAGTCATAATTCCTAAATAGTTTAGAAGGTTATGAGGTGGATTGCAAGGTCCCCGCCCCACCCTTAGGACACCTCCAAGAGCAAATCAGAGACCTCACTGGGACTTTGTGTGCACAGGAACACTTTGGTGGACACCAAATTGGTTTTTAATACCAGTGAGCTCAACTCCTGCCTACCATGCTACACCCACTGTCCCCACTTGATATGTGGGCACATCTTTTGTGTCTGCACACACAGTTCCCTTCCCTCTCTCCTCTGGCTGCCCCTGTTCCTGGAGAAGGGTACCGGCATCTTTGATTCTTGATGGACAGTCATTTTCAGTGTTGTTTCTTTTTGTTGCTATTACAAGTAATACCACGGTGGATACCTACATTTGACTCTTGAATGAATTCATCTGTAGGATAAAGTTTCAGAGGAAGCAGTTGGGTCAAAGGGTAGGTGTTTTTCTTTTGTTAAATACACCACACGTTGAGAGGCGGCGTGTAACAACACATAAGGACAAACCTGAAATGACCATGCATATGCATTGCTTGGTTTCCAGAAGCATCTCTTACAGGCACTTGAGGCCCAAATTTTTGGCCAGTAGACCAGACAGAGGGATCTGAGTTACCATGCAGCTTATCAGTGATTCCAGGTCCCCCTACCCTGATTCCTCAGGGCCATCTCAGGCCAGCACATGGGCTCCCACCCTCCTGGGTCCTGGGACGGGCCCAGCACCCAGTGGATCTTTGCTGCTGCCCTCCCTCTTCTGGAAAAGCTGCTCCCCTGTCCTTCACATGCCTGCTCACCCTCACGCTGCGGCTGTTTGTACCTCGCCATGTGTCAGCCTGCCCTGCCAGGATGTCAGCTCCAGGCAGGTGAGACTGTGTCTGTGATGCTTGGCTCTGTCCTGGGGACCTAGCCACAGTGCCTGACACGGAGTAGGTACTCAAACATCAGTTTGTAGAATGAATGGGTAAATTTGCTCCTTACTTTATAAGGAATGATCCTCCCCTCACTCTGGGCCAGACAGTGGCTTAGAAGCATTTCTGGTCCCTTCCCCTTGTGGGTAATGAGGAAACCAACCTTAGGTCCGGTGTGTGCTTGTGGTGAGGCCCGCAGGGCAGCAAGGGCCAGGTCAGTGTTGGCGGGCAGGGGGGCAGCAGGGAGGATAACTTCCCCCTGCAGTCACAGGGGACTCCAGAGGCCTTTCCATCCCCGGGGGACTCTCAGCAACATGCTGCCTTCACTCTGAATGTTCTTGTGTTATAGTAATAGTCTTTTGGCCTAATGACCCGTTCTGTTTTTTCTTTTGGGAACAAATTAAGGGCATTAAGAGGGAGCTAAATGTACTTATGTAATTTGTACTTTCTGTTTACTTGATACCTGTTATCAGACCCAGAGGGGAAGAAGGTTATACCAGTTCCCAGCCAGGGCCAAGGGCACCTTGGCAAGCTCTATTAACCTCTGAGATTCTGTACACCCTTTGAGGAGTAGCTATGACTCATCAGTGTTTATATCCGTCAGTGGCAGAAGTCACTGGAATCCAGAGATCTGGAGGTCTTTCCCTGCCTCGTTCCTGGATTCCAGGATTCTCAGATTCTTGCCAAGTGCCTCCTAGAATGTGCACTCAGCCAACATCTATTGAGGGCCTACTTTGTGCCCAGGACACACAGAGGACCATGAATGTGCATTTCAGAGGGGTGTGGAGGGAAGGGGGTGACGCTTTGTACGCCTAGGATTTCCTTGCTCTCAAGCCTCAGGCTTGCTGCACATATACCTTCAATGGGCAGACAGGGTTCCAGGCAGAAGCACGCTGTCCCTGCCTCTTGAGCAGCTGAACTTTAGGGTCTTCGAGGGGACCCTGCCTGAGAGACCACACACTGCCACACTCATGACCAGCAGTTCACGGGGTGGCTGCCGCAGAGCCACCTTCCTCCCAGAGCCCCTGGAAAGAGGAGAGGAAGGCTGCCAGTCCTGTCCTTTTGCACTCCCTCGGGTCTTTGTTGAGTGCCTCTCTGTGCAGCCCAGGGTGAGCTAGACCTGAGTGGTAAGCCGGCTGCACTCCAGGACCTCCGGCCCCTCCCAGCCTGCTGGACCTCCTGGTGACTCTGTCCCTTAACCAGCCTCTTGCTCTCATCTCTCTCTCTCTCTCTCCCCTCCTGTTTTATGCGATAGGAAATGCCTCCTGTTTTGTGTGATAGGAAATGCCTGTGGTCTTATCATCCAGATCGCTAGCTTCATCCTTACTTAATCTTGTCATTCTGTTATACAAACCAGCCATCAGAATGTTTATTTTGGTAATAAGGTTCCTAAAAATCAAGAAAAAAAATCTTTACTTACTTCCTGATTGCTCCTTTTTCATAGCAGCTTATTCCTCTTTTATGGGTACAATAACCCTCAATTTTCTTGGAGAAGTCTTAAGAGTTTATGAGAATTTCTCTCCTGTTCCCTGAAGTATCTGTGTTTTTGCAAGAGATCAGCTCCAAATAAAAGTTGCCCTGATGATCTTGGTCCCTTCATGGTTGGGTGTTTATTTCATTATTTCATGATTTTGAGGACCCTTGGTTATCAGTTCGTGTTTATCAGAGAACAACAGCACTGGTGTGTGGGCAGCAGTTCCAGGTTCCGGACTTTTTCCGTGAGAGGCTAGGCACTGTCCCAGGCGGGCCTCCCTGAGCGGAGTCTGGGCTTGCTGGTCACAAATGCAGTTGTAACCATTCCTGTGATTGCCCCTTAGAGACTCCCCCTGCCACCCTTCCCTCCCCTCTGCCATCTTTCAGCCCTGTGCTTGGCTCTCCTATCCCGGGGAGGCTCATTCCCACCCTGGCGTTTGGGATGGTTTTCTCGGTTTTCTCCCAGCCCAGGCCTGTATGCTTGCTTCTGGCATGTCCGCCAGCCTGCTGCTCTGCTGCTGGCTTGTTAATAGGTTCCTTCTTATGGGCCCAGCGGACCCTTGCGGGGAGGTAGGGAGAGATGTGTGCACCTCTCTTGAATTGGCTGCTTCGTTGTGATTTGCGGGAAAGAAATAAAGCTAGGGGAAATCCATGGTGAACATATTTTCTTGGCTTTGCTTTTCCCATTATGATGGGAAGGAATCAAGCATAACTCAACATATGCCACCTTGTACCAAAGGTTCATTTCAGAATCTGGTGTTGGGAATTTGGATGGCATTTCCCTGTCACCAGGTTAGACTGTAAAAGCCTAAGACAGCATGCCCCAAGAGGTAGATGGGGACTGGAAGTATGTGCAGCCCTTGTTCAGAGTTAATGGAACTCATTTGGCATGACAGTTGAGTATTGTAGTTCAGTATCGTAGGCAGAAATAATCGGCCAACTACAGGGTGCTAGATAGTGTGACAGACCTAGAGCAGGGCTAGCCTCCATCCCTGTCTTTGGAAAGAGTGGCACTGGCTCATTTGTCTGTCACTTTGCACTTTTCCAGAGTGTTCCCACATCCATTATCTTGCCCGAGCTTCTTCATGCCTTGGGAGGTAAGGGCGCCAGCAGTGTCCCTGCCTTACAGAGGAGGACAGGGCTCTCGGGACAGATGCCTGAGTTTGCAGAGGTAGAGCATGTCTATGCATTTTCCACTCGCTGCCATGCCTCCTTCCCGGGAACTTCACCATTCCATTGAGAAGCACCCAGCTAATTAAGAAATATATGTTATATGTTTTTGGCATTGATAGACATATTTCAGGAGTATTCAGTACCGTTTGGCATTAGAGGCCAGCTCATTCCACAGCATGTCTCCAGGCTTAGCAATAGTTTAGGCTGGGTCAAGGCCCGAAAGAATGAAGGAAGCAGAACCAGGGAATTTGTCCGACCTGATCTCCTTTTGAAGGAACGGGTTTGTGAATTCTCTTATCCTCAGAAGCCTCAATTTCTCTAACATGTTTCTTTAGTCCAGAGGGTGCTAAAACCAGATTCATTTTTATGCTTAGAGACATTTGTGTGTGAAAAAAAATTCTGAGTAAAATTCCCTGATAGTCCGAGGACCTTCGGGGATGTTGTGGACATCATTGTTAATAAGACATCCTGAGAATCAAGCCCCCTTTTCTAAGGGAGCAGCCTGCCCTTCAAGTGGGGTTTCCAAACCTGGGAGTGACTCAGGGCTGGATGAGCAGTGTCTTGCTGCAGTTGGGCAGCATGGAATCAGATGGTCTGGGTTGAGTCCTGGTCTAGCATTTACAGGCTGTGGGCCCTTGACCAGTGATTTGAATCATATGTGCCTCAGTTGTCTTACTGTAAAATGGGGACAGTGTTCATCTTTTGCAGTTTTTGAGGGATAAAAATATGTCTAAAGGTCATGTAGACCCCTGGTGGTGCTAAGAGGTGCTTGGTGCATGGGAGCAGCTGTATTATTGATTTATTCCTACCTGGCCTCCCAGTTAGAACAGCAGAACCACATCCAATTGAAGCAGGCTTGCTGCTTGACACAAACATGACCAACTTCAGCCAAGAGACCGCACTTTGGGGGTATCGTTCAGTCCTTAGATAGTTATTGAACACCTGTGTAGTGCCATTAGGCAGCTCTTCTAGTTCCTTCCTTGCTGGTCTTGCTTTCCCTGTGGGACTGAGCCTGGCTTCTGGGGTATGGCCTCATCTACCACTGGTTCCCACTCAGGAGGGGGCACACTCAAGTGAGCATCCACACACTAGAACAGAGCTCCAGTGTTTGGCTGGACATTAGGGGGCTTTGTTCAGGAAGCTCATTTTTTCTCTTAGAGCGTAGGCCGTGCCCTGTGCCCTCCCATCTTACCTTAGAGTTATTTGCAGCTCTAGGCGCCCTAATCACATGTTCTACCCCCACACCCCCCTTGAAAGAGGCAGTGAAAAAAAATAAAAAGAATAAAGAGGGAATGAAGTGATCCAGGAAACAGGCTGTGGGGAAGAGCTCGCATTGTATCGTCCATGAGTGATGAAACTATGGATGATCCTTCTTCCTCTTCGTCCCTTCGTCCTTTCCTTGCCAAACTCTCTTCTTGAGTTGTCAATGGAAACATCGGTTATTCTGTTTTTCTAAGTTGCAAATACATTAAAAAAAATACCCAAGCTGATTGGTACACTGAGACCGCTTAACATTGGGTATTTCTGCTTTATCTTGTCTTACGTGAATATGTAGAGCAGGCATTATGAGGTTTTTTTTTGTTTGTTTTGTTTTTATTCATGAGAGACACAGAGAGAGAGACACACACAGAAAGAGGCAAAGACACAGGCAGAGGGAGAAGCAGGCTCCATGCAGGGAGCCTGATGTGGGACTCGATCCCGGGACTCCAGGATCATGCCCTGGGCTGAAGGCAGGCGCCAAACCGCTGAGCCACCCAGGGATCCCCTGAGATCTTATTTTGATTGTCATCAAGCATTTATTATCAATTTCACTTTATTTACAGCACTAAAAAGGCAAAGAATATTTCTTCTGTTTGCATTTGACCAATTTAAAGTTTGGGTTTTTCCTGAAGATTTTCCCACTATTTTAGGCCAGTTTAGTTGTTTTCAGTTTCACTTAAAAGAAACTGAGGCCTAGTTCATGTGCTATTTGTATTCCCAGCACTAGCTTCTTGAAACTTAGATCTTTGTTGAATGAATGAATCTGGCTCACCACAAGCAGCTGACAATGGCAGGTCTTCCCCTCCTTCCAATTTTAAATTTATACAAGACCATGTGTCACTGAGTCAGTGATACTTTCTGGGCTCCTTTCTTCCAGTCCCCTCCATCGCTGAGGCTGGTTATGGTTGGTGTGACTTGGGAGGTCATGTGGGCCTAGAAAAAGTGCCTGATCTTGTGCCACGTTGAGTTGTGCCAGTCAAATCTGTTCATAAAAGAACGAATCTCGCTGTGAGAGGGCTCACAGGCTGGGAGCTGATTCTGTTACTTTTGTAAAATCACCAGTCATGAATTTCCTTGGCCTCCCTTGACCCATCTTGACCGCCCTCCATGCTTATAGATGGGAAGCCCTTCTCCTGGGTGCCCATGTAGAGAGCCCATCTGCCTGTAAGTCCTTTTCTAGCTTGCCCCATACCCTCAGGAGGAAAGCCCTCTCGTTCTTGCTTTCTTGGTATTTTCATAGCAGTTTACTCATAATACCCACAAACGGCTCATTATATGCCATGTACTATAATAGGAAGATCTTGCATTTTAGAACCACAAAGCCTAGTCTTGAGTCATGATTTCCCCATTTATAACATTAAACAAGTTACTTGGCCTTCAGTTTCTCATCTGTGCAAAGGGAATAAGAATATCTACCTCATGGGACTATTACAAAAAATAAATGAGATTGTAGAATATTGCTAACATTGCACTTGGACGGACATTTATAGCTTTGAATGCACATATGAGAAAAGACAGGCAGAAAAATAATGAGCTACACTTTCATGTTCAGATCTAGAGAAAGAACAACTTGAAGCCAAAGGTGGTGGAAAGAAGGAAATTAATAAAGGGAAGAAATCAAGGGAAAAAAAGATATTCAACAGACAGGTGAAAGAAAGCAGGTTGAGAGTAGATTCTTTGAAAAAAATACAAATTGATAACTCTGATAAGACTGATCAAGAGAAAAGGCACCAAAATCTAATGTCAAGGATGAAAAGAGGGCACGACTATGGATCCCCTCAGTCTTTAAAATGATCATAGGAGGATAGTGTGAACTACTTTATGCCGATAAATTTGAAAAAATATCACCTGGCTTCCCTAAAAAGCCATAACTCCACAAAGAAATAGAAAATACACAAATAGTCTTTTCCCTTTTAACCAGAATCTGTGTTTAAAAGTGTTTAAACGAACTAGGGGTGGTGGAAGGGGAGGTGGGCAGGGGGTGGTGGCGACTGGGTGACGGGCACTGAGGGGGGCACTTGATGGGATGAGCACTGGGTGTTATTCTTTATGTTGGCAAATTGAACACCAATAAAAAATAAATTTATAAAAAATAAAATAAATAAAATAAAATAAAATAATAAATAAAATAAAATAAAATAAAATAAAATAAAATAAAATAAAATAAAATAAAATAAATTTAAAGAAAACTCCAGGGCAGCCCGGGCGGCTTAGCAGTTTAGCGCCGCCTGCAGCCCAGGGCGTGATCCTGGAGACCCAGGATCAAGTCCCATGTCGAGCTCTCTGCATGGAGTCTGCTTCTCTCTCTGGCTGTGTCTCTGCGTCTCTCCCTCTCTGTGTCTCTCATGAATAAATAAATAAAATCTTAAAAAAGAAAAAAGAAAATGAAAGTGAAAGAGAACTCTAGGCCCCAGTGACTTCACTGACAAATTCTGCCAAACATTTAAGGAAAAATTAAGCCAATCTTACATAAACATCCATTTGTGATAAAAGCTCTTAGTAGAATTCCAGTAGAAAGAAACTTTCTAACCTAAAAAGTGTTATTTTAAAATACTGTATCACAAACATCATGCTTCATGGTGAAAAAGAGAAAGTTCTGTCCTTGAGGCCCGGGATCAGCTTGGTGCTGGTACAGCTGTCACCTTGGGGACTGTCACAACTGCTGAGCACAGTGCCAGGGTAGGCACAGGGCCCTGGACTGAGAGAGCATTACCACGCTGCCACCATGGGACTCAGGTGAGGAAAGCTGGGCTTTCCCTATTCCCATTGGTCAGCCAAGAGCATGCCTTGACTCCAAAGCCCTCTGCAGCTCCAGTGTTATTTGGTTTTGTTACTTGGCGATTCAGGTTCTTTCTCTTAGGAGGAGTCGAGTGTGTCTTTTTTTTGCTGAGCCCAGTGGCAACCTCTTCTTGGCTCCTGGCACTTAGTAGGCTGTTAACAAATCTTATGCAGAACTGACCATCCATTTGTGTCTAAACCATGGCCAAACCCTGGCAAGTGCATCCCTCTGCCTGAGCTCTTCAGGTATTGACTGCTTCTTCCAGAGCAGGCACCTGCTCCTCTCTGCACCTGCTCCCTGCAGCTGTTCCCAGAGCTGGCTAGGCAGCCCAGCCAGTGGCTCAGTTGGGCTACTTTGAGACTTGCCTGAGCCCAAAGCCCAGATATTTCCTGAGAAGCCTGGAGCAGACAACTGCTCTGGGTAGAGACTGTGTCACTGCAAATGTGGGCTGGCGTGCCCCCAGGAGGGCCCTGGCCAAGAGCGTAGGATTGCCTAGAGAAGGGGGTGCTGTGAAACATGGCACCAGGGCCCAGCCAGGGCGGCCTGTCAGCCTTTGTGATATCCTGGAGTTACAGTGACACGTTGTTCCGTGATGGTGGAGCCGAGGTCCAGACAGCGTGCTGGCAGGAAGAGTGTGCACGTGGCTGCAGGCTTTTAGAGCACTTGGCTTTGAAGTACCGTCATCCACTCTTTCAATTTATTGGCCATACATTGCTGTGTTCAGCTTAGAAGCTGTCACATCCATCAGATTAAATCCTTTTAATAGCAACTAGATCTTAGGTTATAAGACACCAGATTTATTTAAAGATAAAGATTTATTCAGATAGTTTTTGAAAAACATCTTGGTGTGATGGAGAGAACATTACCTTGGCAAACTTGTCAAATGTTGTTTCCGCCATTCAATACTTGGGTGACCAGAGGCAAGTTACTTAACCTTCTCGAGCATCGGTTTTCTCAACTATAGAGATAAAGGAATGATAGTGATAATAATTACTATCTAATGACAATTACATTATAATTTACTATGTCCATCCCTGCATGTCTGGCCTCATTGGTCCTCACTATAATTCTGTGATGTATATTCCATATTCATCTCTCTCTCTCTCTTTTTTAAAGATTTTATTTATTTATTTATGATAGACCTAGAAAGAGAGAGAGAGAGAGAGAGAGAGAGAGGCAGAGGGAGAAGCAGGCCCCATGCCGTGAGCCTGACGTGGGACTCGATCCCGGGACTCCAGGATCACGCCCTGGGCCAAAGGCAGGCACTGAACTGCCAAGCCACCCAGGGATCCCCTTCATCTCTCTTTTATAGATGAGGCCTTTGAGGCACAGAGAGGTTAGATAACTTGCATGCTGTTGCCCAGCTAATGAATAATAGGTCTGGGATTGGAGCCTGTGTTCGTGTTCCTTACTATGCTTCTAGACTGTTTCATAGGGAATTGTGAGAGCTAAGTATGATCACATATGAAAAGTACCTACAATAAAGTCTTGTACCTCTGCCTACTCCACCCTACCTGGGCCCTCCCACAGCAAAGCTGGGGCTTTGGATTCCTGACCATGGTAGTTAGGGAAGTTCCGGATCTCTGACTGTGTGATTGGAACACAGGGTGATGGGAAGGAAAGTGGAGTCAACTTTTCCCCACGTCAGGGAGTCTCATGTGGCTGTGGACAGGTCATTGCATCAGTGATCTGTACTCATGAATGTTGCGGTGGGGGTGAGGTTCCTTCCTCTCTCTCTACAGGAGGTTAATCACCCCTTTACCCTTGTCTGGATTTAGAACATTGCCTCATGATCCAGACATGATCCCTTTCGCTTGTTAGTCTTTACTCTTTCTAGCTGAGTTAGACAGTATCAGAATACACTGGCCTGAATTTGGGGCTTCAGTGGCTGGGGTGAATCAGTCATGGGTTGGGAGAGGGAGACAGTCTCCAACACAAGTGAAACATGGAGGAGTCTGGGGGTGGAGTCAGGTGTCAAGGGTGGATCCTTTCCTCTTGTGCCTTACCCAGGGCCTAGTTGGGCCTGGTGAGCCCAGAGATACAGGGATTCTCCCTGTATCTTCGCTTGTTCTCACATGTGCTCGGACTCTTTCTCCAAGGGACAAGGAAGATTGTTTAGTGAGGCTGTTGGTCTAAGAACATGAACTGTTCTCCGGAAAGCTCTTTAGTAAGATGTTGAGAAGGTTCACTTGTTAATATGAAACACACAAGCATATAACATATGCATACATGTTATTTATTGACTTTCTTTTCTCCTTGAGGGAACACTTGAGACTGTGCTATACTAAGGCAGTGATGGGGATGGAAGCTGTAAAATGGGGATGGCTTACTTATTGCCTTGGGAATTTAAAAACCACAACAATGTGCTTTTCTTTTGTAGGTTTGTCTGCGGATTTTGAGCATCTGAAGTTGACCTCTGCTTTAAGCATTTGCTGCTGCTCCCTCACTGCCTGAAGAGATGTCTGTCGCTTATGATGATTCCGTTGGAGTAGAAGTGTCCAGTGATAGCTTCTGGGAGGTAATGCCCATGCTTGCTTCCTCATGAACGTGGAAACCAGTCTGATAGTGCTTGACTGACCTGGCTTCTTTGGGCTGGGATTGGGGGGAGAGATGAACAAACCCCTAACAGACCAGGTCTCTGTGGTCAGATTCAGATGGTGACAGGTGTGGCTAAGCTGTCAATGCAGGCAGTGAACTTACCTGACTAGGAAAGACTGGTAAAGAGGCTAGAGGTGCTTGTCAAGGTCTTATCAATTTGTCTGTTCTGGGATCTTCCTTTTCACGCTTCGCTAGCCATGATGTGACATGGTGCTGCATTTACTCATTACTGGGCTTGGCTTGAGAGGCAGTGTTACTTCTTTTGTGTGGAAAAGTGGGTGACAGTGATGTGACATCATGGTGAACAGTGTGGGCAGGTGGCCAGAGGGCTGACCATCTGTCCTCAAGCCTGTCAGAGCATCTTTCTATGGGTCTAGGCCCTTGAGGAACTCCTTTCCTGAGTAGATCTTGGGGAGATGAGTTATTCTTTCTGGAAGTCACTCTTCCTCAGCCCACTTTTTCCTGCCTGCTGCTTAAAGGAAAGCCCATTTTTTTGTCCTTGAGGCAAAACCTCTGGAAATTTCCAGGCAGCTGTGGGGTTAGTGTAAGGAACACTGGCTTTGCATTTGGAAAGATCTGAGCTCTGGTCCCAGCTGTGCCATTGCTAGCTGTGTGACTTTGGGCAAGTTGCTTGACTGATCTGAGCCTCAGGTCTTCATCTCTAAAGGGAGATGATAGGGCTGCCTTGGTGGCTTAGCGGTTTAGTGCCAGCCTTCGGCCCAGGGAATGATTCTGGAGTCCTGGGATCGAGTCCCACATTGTGCTCTCTGTATGGAGCCTGCTCTTCCCTCTGCCTCTCTCTCTCTCTCTCTCTCTCTCTCTCTCATGAATAAATAAATAAAATCTTTAAAAAAATAAAATAAAGGGGGATGATAATATCCTTCGAGAGAAGCTGCATGATGGAACGAGAGTATAGACATCAGCACCCACGTGGGTGCTTTCCTGACCTCAGACTCAACTAGTGCAGAGATGGGGAGGATGCTGGGGGTTTGCTGGGGACTAGCACGAATTAGTTTTATAGATGTTGATTGAATAGGTATATAATATTGTCTGAGATCAAATACCATGTGATGTTGTCTAATAGAGACAATGATAGGTGCCCAATTTTAAAAAGATGGGCAAGGAATTCAAAATTCTGGTAACACTTTTCAGGGCACCTGGTTGGCTCCGTTCGTTAGGTGTCTGACTCTTGATTTGGCTTAGGTCATGATCTCTGGGTCACAAGATGGAGCCCTGTGTTGGGCTCTGCACTCAGCAGGGAGTCTGCTTGAGATTCTCTCTCCCTCCCTCTTTCTATCTCTCTCTCTCTCAAATAAATCTTTTAAAAAATTCTATTAACACTTAAAGTTGGGCAAAAGGTCATTATTGCCTTTTTATTAAAAGTATGTGTTCTGTGAGCAACTACTATGTGCTAGGTCCTTTGAGTCTCCAGTGGGAAATGTGACAGCCCAATTCCTTGTCACTCGGCTGGTAGCAGTCTTCCTGGTGGATATCCAGGCCAGAGCTCAAATTTCAGTAGCCAGAGAGGTACATCTGCCCCAGGAAACATTTCACAGAAGGCAGCAAAAGTGACAGAGTTACAATTGAGTCCCAGCTACCATAGCAGCAGCTCCCTGGCATTGTTTGGTGCATTCTCTTGATGTGGAGGTGTTCAGGGACGCTGGTGGGGGTTGGGCGTGAAACACATGGAGCTGTATTAGAACAGGCAGTTACAGGATACAGTTTGGAGGTGCCTCTGGACAGTGCTGGAATTCAGGACTGCTCCTCTGCCCCCTTGTGCAGGTTCAGGTTCATGGGCAGTCATGTCTTACTTGCTTGCCCCCAGGGAGGCTTTGGCCTTGCCAGCATTGCAGAAGTACTCGGGGAGCCAACAGTGGCTGTGCAGAGCCTTCCCGTGAGCTCCTGGGAGGCTGGCCTTTGGGAATGCAGGTCCTTGTTAGTTTCAACACTGGACCAAAACTAGATAGAATCCTTTAGAGGTGGGGAAGCTTTGTTTTGTAACTCTGGTGATACTGCCATCTGGTACTAATCAGTACCTGCCTTGAGCTAGATGGCGGTGCAGAGGCCGGCACACACAGCAGGCCTTGTGAGCCATAGGCCAGGAGAGGCAACCAGGCAGGTTCAGATGCATGCTTTGGAGGTGGATGGCCTGGGCTTGACTTCCTGCTTCAGGGGATAGGGGTACTTTGGGCAGGTTGCTGATTTTTCTGTCCCTTCATTTCCCAATTTGTAAAGTGGGGGTAGAAATGGTACCTATATCCTAGTATTGTTGTGAGGAATGATCACGTGTAAAGCAGTGTAGGGCATCGGGACAGGTGCGGACTGAGAGCTGTCCCTCTGACGTGGGAGCTGGAGGTGGTCAGCACACACGCAACACAACACATCATCTGTGCCTGCAGGGTGCATTTGGCAGCATCATTTGAATTACCCAGTTGATGGCAGAAACTGTTCTGGAGAAATGAGGTAACTAAATATAGTGTTATCACAGAAGCCTTTAGCTGCTTCTTAAAAAAAAAAAAAAAAAACCCAATAGATAGAAGTTGCCAGTGTACAGTGTCAGCATGTATTAAATCAAGCAGCTTTAAGAAGTCCTGTTGCTGATTTAAGCTCTTAGGCTCCCTGTGAAATTCTTAGCTGCGATAATGTCAGTGGACAAGAACATCTCCTTTTGCCCGAGGAATGCTAAGGCAAATGGTTTATTTTCTAGTCAGGCTCCACTCATCTTGTGATGGTATCTCTAAAATTATTCTTCAGTTTATAGAAATCAGCAGTGCTGTCACCCTCCTCCTCTGTGTTGGCTGTTCATGGAATGGAGGAACAATTCCTCAGGATGAACCCACCCCAGTGGGCTCTGTGTCACTTGGGTGCCCACTGCCAGCCACTCATCTCTCCAAGCTGCCAGCAGGGTCCCTCTTTCCCACAAGAGGTATCTTATTGCTGATGTGCCCCCCAGACCTATACACATCTACAGAAAGCCTTGTGGCTTGGAGGTAGAAAAGTCCTTGTGCTTAGTTTTACTCCTTTCCACCAAAAGGTACTCACTGGAGAGCGGATCATTCCAGAATCCTCTTCTGCATGCTGGCTGTGTGCCTGCATGGGAGGGACACGACCTGACCCTCCAAGAGGCTTTGGCTGTGACATTTGGAGGTAATCTCTCATGGGAGGAGACTGACACTAGCTGGATCATCGTGTGGGGTGCTGTAAGATTGCTGGAGCGCTCGGGTGCAGCAGGGCTCCTGCTGGAGAAGGGGCAGAAAGGTGCATTAGAAGACAAGCAGGACTGGTATCACTAGGCACTCATGTGTTTGCTAGATGAGTTGAGTGAGCAAGTCCTGGGATGAGAGATCACCCACAGGGACTAATATCAAATGGAGGCATTTGTAGGTATTTGGAGGGGACACTTTCTGTATTACCCAATACTTACAGTAAGCCATTTGGAAAAGAGGAGCAGGCTCTGATTCTCTCAGTGAAGGCTCCCAGAGGAAAGAGGACAATGGCCTTCATGGGGGGAGGAGGCAGTGGGGCCAAGCCGCAGTCTGCCTCTGAGTGTCATGGCATTCAGAGGAGAGGGCCTGCTGGCTGGCATCACCGGAGAAGGCATGTGGCGTTGTAGGACTTGAGATGGGCTGGCAGTCTGGATTGAAGCAAAGTCTAGAAGCCAGAATGAGCACGGCATTGCAGAAGGCTGAAGACCTGGAATTCTTTGGAGCCCAGGGTTGTTTTGGAGGCCAGAAGTCACGTGGGATTGGGTAGGTTGGAGCCAAGAGGAGATTGTTCCCCAAGTGGGTGTCTTCCCCAGCATGTTGGAGCTTGGCCTGTCCTCCACAGGTTTTTCAGCATGGGGTAAGGTGGCTCAGTTACTTCTGGCAAGTCTCCTGGCTCAATCCAGGAGCCTGAGGGCCCTCCCATTGCATTCTCTGCTTCTAGGGCCTACTTCTGGGTCTTCTCTTAGGCCCCAGAGCTGGTGTACAGAGAACCTAGGCTGCAAGGTGTGGGGGTTTTCACATGTCATTAGTGCTTTCAGGGAAAGCCTGGCTGCCTCTGCCTTTTGGGGGGCTCTGGGCACGCAATGGCGGGTGTGTCGCCAGCAGGCCTGCTGCTGCCCGAGTCTTCAGGGGCTCCTTGGTGGCCAGGCTGGAAGGACAAACTGCTAATTTCAGGAACCAGGCCCTGAATCTGCCTCATCCCCAAGGCAGGGCTTCTGCGCAGCTGTCAGCCACATGTGCGGTTAGAGCTCAGATCTCCCTGGAGAAGCCAGGCTGGGGCTGACCTGTACTGCACTCTTCGTGGGCACAAAAGGCCCTTGAGGGAGAAGAGTATTGGGGGGATGAAGAGAACATAAATATATTACTGAAAATGTTCTAAGGATGTTAGACCTAAAGAGTTGGCCTGTACCTCTGGGTATTTACCATCTCCTTCAGAGCAGGCTCTCCTGGCAGCTTCCTCTCCAACTGTGGAGAGAGTATCACACGAGAACGTCTCCACATGCGGTGCTGTTTTGTCTGGAAGACCATCCACATTGAATGGTGTGCATTTTTCCTATCCCTCTAGAACAATTTTCTGGTGACATATTTAGAAGATGCCACTGCCCTGTGTGCATCAGTTCCATGGAGCCTGATTTGGCGCCTGCCATGGTCCAGACCCGGGGCTGAGTCCTGGGGTCCCAAGACGATGACGTAGTCTTGAGACCCCGGAGCCAACATTTGCCGTGTTGGGCAGTTACAGGGCAGCAGGGTAACTCTTGCAAGTGGAAGCTTGAGGTGCGTGGAAATAAATCACCTTGCTGCTCTGCAGCAGTGACCTGTTCCATTTTTTCTCTGGCCACCATCCGCATACGCAGACCTGGACAGTTTCCAATGTGCTGGCCTGTCTGTGGGTGTATCAGCTTCGTTGTGACCCTGCTGCTCTCCCACTGAGCTCCCAGCAGGCTGGTGGCATGCCTTGAGTTCCCTGAAGTTTCTAAAGGAACCCTTGATTCATTCTTTCAGGTGAACTATCTGCTGTGTCGTGACTGAGGATTAGGGCCCTGGCCTCCCCTGTGTCGTGTTCAGTCTGTTCTCTACCTTGAAGCCAGGGCAGCTCATCCAGAAGAGCAAACCTGTATAATTCTTTGCCCCCTGTGGGAAGCTCCAGTTTTTCGCATCACCTCCACAAAGTAAAACCATACTCTGTAGCATAACTAAGGCATAAGCATGTGTTGGCAGCTGCTGGCACCTGGTCCTTCCTGAGGAGCAGCTAAACTGAGCACCCCTAGGTGCCTGTCCACAAAGAGCTGCTTCCCTTCCTGGTGGTCTTTCCTCCAACCTGACCTCATTTCTTTCCCAGCTCCTCCTCCAAGCAGTCTTCTTGACCCCTTTTAGCAGCCTTGGCAGCCTTCCTGCATGCCCATCCAGTGTGTGGTCTCACTGTTTGCTCTGGATCTGAACAACCTGAGGGCAAGGACGTCATTCTCACCTGACACGCTGAATGATTGTTGATTTGAGTGCACCAAGTAAGTCAGAGAAAGGAAGAGGTTTAATGCTAGCTAGTAAGACATGCTTTTTTCATAAGCTTACAACAAAATATTTGGAAAGGAGATATGTATTGAAATAAGCACAATAGTGAGCAGAACCCATTCTTTCAGTAAACATTTATAGAGCCACCACTATGTGCCAGGCCCCGCTCGAAGCTTTGGGGATACAGCATGAATAAAGCAGACAGAAATGACTTTTAAATGGTCCAGGTGAAGCATTGTGAGGATGCGGAAGAGGCTCTCCCTCTGGGCACTCCAGAGCTGTGTCAGAGGTGACTCTAAGTGAATGGAGACTTTTTGTCCCCTGCTCCTCTATCCCATACATGGGTGTGTATTTGGATAGGTTATCAGGCTGTGTGCACGTAAGCTCTATGCTTATGGTCTGGTCTGTGTACTTTTAACTTAGTGATAATGACTAGCATTTATTGCTTCATGCTAGACCCCTGTTCTGGCTTATATGGATGCTCCTGAGCCTCACAACTGCCTTCTGAGATTGTGATCTCCACTTTACAGTTGGGCAAACTGAGGCTCAGGTGGTTTGCTGGTGCCCAGCTTCACATAAAGAGTAGGTGATGGAGCTGGGATTCTGGCCCAGGCACCTCCCTGTAGAACTGCTCTCTAGCCTCAGCTGTCAGCCTCCCAGGAGCTCCTCAGAGAAGAGAAATGTTCTTTTGCTCTGACTGCCCCACACTGAATGCTTCTACTTCAGTATGAAGTCATGTCCTGTGTGGGGTCAGACCCTGGCACCACCTTTGCTAGTGATGACCCCGAGGACCCAGAGAAGTGAGATAGCCCAGTTTCCTAGGCAGTGACATGGCCTTGCGGATTTCTCCTCCCCAGGATGGCTGCAAGAATCGATAACCCGCACAGGGCAGGGGCCTCAAGATTCCTGAGCCTGAGAGGCGTGCAGCCTCCTCACTTAGTTCCCTTCTTAGCCCTGCACGCGAATGTTGCATGCACGGGAACAGGCAGAGGGGGATGAGTCAGGTGGCCTTTCATCTTGTTGGTACGGGCTTGTTCCTCCCTTGTCGAAATGCTGCTGTTCTAAATGCCGCAAAAGGAGCCATTCCTTAAGATAATTGTTTTGCTGTCAAGCTTTTCCTCTGAAGATAAATTATTTTCCCATCTGATTTCAGTGATGTCAAAGTAACTTGTTTTAGTCATGTAAGATAAAACTTTCCCTTTCTACTTAGTAAACAAATAGAATAACAGATTTTTAGAGCTGGTGGGCTCTTAAGTGCTCACTTAGACTGTGCTGGCTTAGCTCCATGGAGACATTTGTATACAGATGTTTGGAGCTGGTGCTGAGGGATCCAAGTATGGAGATGGAGTGAGGGAGCTCATGGTCCTATGGCTGGGGTGTGTATGTGTGTATGGATGCATGCATGCTGTGTGTGGTGTGTGTATGTGTGTAGTGTGGAGGGGGTTAGTAACAGAAATCATGAAGGTAGAACCAGGGATTCATATGCAGGGGACTCAGGAGAGGTGGGATACTGTGAAAGCAGCAGTTTGGAGAGGGGATGGTCATGGAAGGAAGGGGGTGCTATTCCCACTTTTCCAGTCTTGGCAATGTCTCCACCGGGTAATTTGGCTTTGTTCCCCAGGGGTTCACCCTGTTTCAGATAACTAACTGTCCTGCCTCCTTTCACCATTAGAGGAGTTTCTACCAAAAGCTGCCAGTCTTCAGTGAACCCTTACTTATAGACCCGGGGAGACCATCTCCCTTGCCAGGTCAGCGGCTGCTCTTGTGGCAATGAGTGCCGCGCATCCAGCGCCTACCTGTATCGAGAGGGAGAATCAAAGAGTTGTGACTTGGGCACTCGGCATCTGTGTTGTCAGGCTGTTTCCTGGGCACTTGGCTGAAGGACGAGTGTGTGGGAGTGTCCAGAGACCATGAGCTTGAGGGTGGAGTAATAGGGGTGATGGCTTGTAGGTAGGTGTGCGCTATGACATGGACAAGTCCTTGGGTGCCGCTGGGCCTTGTTGACATCTGAGCAATATGTGCTGAGCACAGTGAACTCAGTGGACCACTCTAAAGGAGTTGTTCAGTTCTAAGATAACTTTGTTTCAACACCTCCTTCCTTTGCACTTTGTGTTTTGCTTTTGGAGTTAGATCTGCAAACTGAACTGGGATTTCTGAGTTCCTTTTTTTATTTGAATGTTTAAAGATCGATGATGATCTTTGAAGTTGCTGAAGTCTTTGTGCTTTAGAACTGTCATGTAGCACAGGGCGCCTTTGCTGGGTGAGGAGCCTCATTTTCTTCACCCTCCTGCTTGATGAGGACAGTTCCAGGATCAGATGGCAGGGCCGGTTAGCATTTTGAGTGAGAGTTGAACATAGGAGCTGGGAACCAGAGTGAGGCAGGGGGGCAGTGGCAGGCCTGGTGCTGGGTCACATTCAGCCAGAGCACAGATCAGCCTCCCGGGTGGCCAATGAACGGCAGCAGAGGCAGGCCAGCAAGGGATTGGGTCTGTGACCCTCTCGGAGCCCTGCCAGGTAAAGAGCATTATCCCGTCTTGAGGACGGCGAGCCAGGTGAGGTTAGGGTTAGTCCGGGTGTGGGGGGGGTGGACACCAAGATGGGAGCTCCTGAGTCCTCTGTTCCAGTGCTAGGCTGGTTGGGATCCCAGAGGGTGAGTGAGCTAGAAGGCAGAGGGAGAACAGAAAGAGGGAGTGAATGGAATCCTATAGAAACAAGGACCGCCACAGCGCAGTTGGAAAGCCAGGCAGAGAGTTGATGGTTTTCCAGAGATACTCCTTACTCCCCTGTGCTTTCAAGCACACAGCAGATTTCACAACCCTAACATCCATAGTGACCTCACTGGGGAAGGAGGGCTCAGAGTAGGGGGGTTGGGAGAAGCTGAGTGAGGAGGCCCCGTGCCGGCACCTTGGGTCCGCACTGCCAGTGTGCGTGGAATAAGGTGTCTGCCATGCACCCTGCCAGGAACGTGGCTGGGGATGTGGTGGCACTGCAAAGCCCAGGTGGCACTGCCTGGGACACGGGCAGACTGGGGATAAACTGCCTCGCATCCTGGATTTGACTGAAAGCCTCGTCAGCATAAGTGAGGCAGCTGTGGGGCTCTTTCCAGATTGGCAGAAGCATTAGTGATCTGCTCATTCGTCACCCTGGAGTTCCTCTGTGATGGTGCTCCAAGAGCCGGTTCTTAGCTTTTGTGAGGAGAGCCGGAATGACTCACTGGATTAAGAACTTGGTAAATAAAGGATCATGAGTTAATTCATTGCCCATGCCTCTAGCTGAGGATTTAGCAATCCCCAGGCCCTTCCTGTATACCTGGAGCCGGAATTCCCACTCCCAGCACTGTGCAGGCATTGAGAGGTATTACAGGGTCCCCTCTATGTGCCTGGCATGGAGGAGGGGGAAGAATGAAGCCACAGTCCTTGCCCTCAGAGCCCACTGTTAGCACATTTGGGCATGCAACAGCAGATGTCCGTGGAAGAGGAACAAGGGATGGGCTGAGCCGAGGGGAAGGCTTACCGAGGGGGTGGCATCTTGTATAGCTCATGCTCTGTGGACCTCATATCCTGCCCCAAGCCTTCAGAAAGCAGCCTTGCCTCCCCCCCAGAGTTCCCTTCTGCTCTTACCACAAGCATCATTTCCTTCAGACAGTCCTGACCACCCAGAGTGTTCCTTTCAGAACTGGTAACTGTCTGTAATTGGGTTATTTATCTGACCATAAGTCCCAGGAAGGTAGGGACCACAGCAGTTTGTTCACCACTATATCCCTCGTCCCCCACTTAGTCCTTGGCACACAATTAGGTGTTCATTACACACTGGTGTGTGGCAGGAGGGTGGTGCTAGGCTCTCAAAAATTGAGTTATGAGGGCTTGAGGGGGCAGCCAGCCGGCTGGGTGCATTGACAAACTCTTCAGTTAGAAATCCTGGAATTACAAAGGGCCCCTGGAAATCATCTACCCCTGTCTCCCCACTGCATTTTGTCTCCCAATGGACAAAATGTAGAAATGGCCAGGTCTGGTCAAATGACGCCTGAGCCAGGGTAAGAGCACGCCTGGCTGGGAAGAAACTCACGCTTTCCCAGTGCGTTCAGTCCTTACGAAACCAGTTCTACCTCCACCTTACAGCTGAAGGAATGGAAACATGGGGAGGGAGACCCACACAAGGTCATTTATTTGGGGGCAGGGCCAGATGTTTGCCTCTCCCTCCTGAGGGGTGCCTTCATCAGAGAGGGCCGGGGGCTAAGGGACTCAAGGCAGGTAACAGAAGCTCATTCAGCCAGTTCCGTTGCCATCTGCAGGACTGTAATTAAGGAATCTCAGAAGGGTCATCTTTCATCCTTGTCTCTCAGAAAAGCTGGTTGAAAATATCCTGGAGCCGCTCCATGTATTTTATCAGCTTTAGGTAAAACACTGGACTCTGACTCTGTGGACTTCAGGGAGGGAGGGACACCACCAAGGCTTTTCTTTCTGTCCAGTCAGCTTGGCACAGCTGGCTCACCCTTGAACGTGCCTCTCCACAGTGTAGAAGGAGCAGTTGTGGTGCTTGGGCCTTAAGGGTCACAGGTTAAAGGGCATGAGCCTTGTGTGGGTGAAATCAAGGTCATCTTAGTGGTCTTAGTAGTTTACAGGTTTGGGGTTCCTCCCATGAGCGTTGGCGGCACACAGTGGAATCAGAAGCAGGGCCAGTACATTACTTTTCAGTCTTGAACTGTGTCTGTGGCCTTCCCTGGGATCCGTGTGGCTGGTTGGAAGCACACTCATCACCTGATGTCTACCTGTTAAGTCTTGGCTTTACTCTCTCTGTTCTCAGCCTGAGGAAGATTCTAGAAGGTGGGCTCTGCCTCTTTCTGGCTGCATGATTGTGGGTGACTTTGCCTCTTTAAGCCTTGGTTTCCTTTTCTGTAGAATGGAAACACTAATAGTACCCACTGCCAAGGATTGTCACAGGATTAAATGAGGTGACATATGCAGAGGTGTTAGCATGCTTCCTTGCAGTATAATAGAGCATACACATACTCTATTATGATGCTCCGTATGATGAGAAACAGTGTGTGATGCCAGAGGCTTGCAGCCCAGCTGGGGCAGGGGGGGTAAGATGAACAACTGTGACCCATGTGGAACAAGCTGTGGCTGCAGGCCATGGGGACAGTGTGTGGGAAGGCCCTCGTGGCCCCCAAGTGGACCAGCAAGCAGGAGCCAGTGGTGGGGAATTGGTCCCGACTGTCTGCAAGTGCAGGTGATGCAGGCGCTCCCTCTTGGTGGTCTGGCAGGAACAGCGGTTATCAGGGAGGCCTCCATGGGGAAGACAAGCTGAGCCTTAATAGAGAACTGCATCTGGGGCAGGTAGGATGGGACTCCACACCTACATCCTTCGTCGTCTCTCTCCCTGCCCTGGACGCTAGTCCCTTCCCTTTGCTAGAGATAGGGCTTGTGTGAGCGCAGGCTCTTGTGGACCTTATAGCCTTGCTTTGTGTGTAGGTATTTTTAATTCTCATCGAAGACATCATGCTCCCTGTCATTCTGTTTCTTTTTCTCCACTGTGGGGGAGGTCTGTGCAGGTCGTGGTGTCTACACCTAGCCCTGCATGTCTCGCTGCTTCCCTCCACATCACTGTGCATGCCACGTTCATGCCTGCCATGTGTTCTCCATGGAGAAGACTCCTGTGTGCCCTCAGCCCAAGAGAACATTTCTGTGGGATGTGACTCAGGAAGAGAATTGCTGGGTCCTCATAGGGCATGTGTATGCTTAATGACTTCATTACTGCCTGGTTATTTTCAGGACCACCCCAGTCTGTTTTCCACCAGTATGTATAGTAAGGGTCCTGTGTGCCCCCTCTGTCCCACACTTGGTGTTTCCCATCCTCGAGTCCGCCAGTCTGTAGGGATGAAGAGCCTTGCAATCATCATATTCCCCCATCACACGAGGCTGAGCCCCTTGCTGCTGTGAGCCCCATAGATTTACTTCTTTCTGAAGTTGCCCTAATCATACCCTTTGCCCAGCTTCCCTCAGGGCCTGTCTTTTTCACGGAGATATGTAGGACCACCCTGGGATATTCCAGTTTAGCCTCTTGTCAATTTTGACATAGCAAATGAGGAAATAGGGTTTGCACCCTGTTAACTTTGTCCATGATGTAGGTTTCTGAACAGGAATCCTTAATTTTTGATGTAATAAAATTTATTTATACACATAGGCACACGTCTGTATAAGTATTTGTACAGCTTTGACTTTGGAAATTTTGTTTAAGGATCCTGCCTGGCCCTAAGTCACACAGATAGTCACCTGCATTGTCTTCTAGTCATTTATCGGTCCTGCCTTACATTTTTATTGAGTGCCAGCCACGTGGCAGAGCCAGTGGGAGGCAGTGTAGAAAGAGCAGTGGATGAGGAAGACAAAGGTCCACACTCTCTTAGGGCAAAGAGTTGGATAGTATTTGGGCTTGATGTCCTGTGTGCTGCAGGCTCTGGTCCGCAGTACAGCTTGGGATGGCGGGAAGGAAGGCTGTCTGCGGGCATGGACCCAGGGGCTGGCTAGGGAGGGCAGAGTTTCTGGGGCACAGACTGCCCGTCCTCACTGCGTTGTGCATTCAGTCAGCAGTGAGCCAGCCAGGCCTTCACTGGTGTTCCTGGAGGGTCCAGATTCCATTGGGGTTGTTGGTGATGTTGAGATGAGCCACGGGCAAGAAGAAGCCAAGGCAGCACAGGGGTGGAAGAGTGTGAGCTTTGGGGCAGCCCTGCTTGATTCCATTTTCATTTGAGTCACTGGTTTCACTCTGAGACTGAGATTGTAATCGGGTGATTTGTCACTGTGATGGGTCTGATGGTCAACAACCAAAGAGGAGAGTACAAAGAATAACCTGGGGGGCCAACCAGTGGGAGGCTCAGAGGGGCTGTAGGTCTGTGTTCACTTTCCCCGTCTCCCACCTGGGATCCCCAGAGGTCTCATTGGGCTGCTTCCAAATCCTCCAGGCTTCCTGTTGCCTTTGGCCACTGTGTTCCACAGAAGGGAGTTGGCCAAGATAGGTAGTCTCTAAAGTGAGAGAGGCAGGCCTTCTCTGGAGTCCTAGTGAAAGGCGGTTCTAGGCTGTTTACACCTAGAGGATAAATGAGGAACTGGTGTGACCCGTTTGAGCAGTCGCTCTCAGCACCCCTGTAATTGTAATCCTGCTGGGTTTTAGACAGAGTCCCCTGTCTCCCTTCTTTTTTTTTTCCCCCCGTCTCCCTTCTTTTTTTTTTCCCCCTGTCTCCCTTCTGATACCCCATTATGCAGATGCTCTGCAAAAAGATTGCTGCAACTCTTAGCGCCAGACTCGTCTTAGCTGACTAAATCCAAGGTGTGCCTGACACTGGATTCTCAGTGCCTGGGGTAGAGGAAAACCAGAGGAATGACTGGAGCCAGACTTTGAGACAGGGAGAGGTAGGAAGCCATGAGGAGGGCAAGCTGCTAGGGGGCTCTAGGGCCCTGGGCTGGGGAATTGTGGGTGGAGAGAGGATAGCGTGATTTCTCGGGAGGACAGCAGGGCATTAGTGGTTGGGAGGAGTGTGTGCCGCCCCTCCCCACCCAGGAAGATGGGGGCAGAAGAGTGGCTTCTGATAAACCCCAGAAAGATGGTGGTTCTGCTCTTTCCCAAGCCCAGCCTGTAGTAACTACAGCCCACGAGGTGCCTGAGCACTGGCACCCTGCTACCTCTGTCCTCCCACCTGCCACCTGGAGGACAGAGTGGTCCCTTCTCCTGTCTTCCCACTCTGTCCCCACTGCTATGGCCCCAGCCTGAGGAGGCTACTCTCGCACCTTCCCCCAGGAGCTTCACCCTCCTGAACCCCTCCAGTCCGCAGACATGGCACTCTTCAGAATGACCACCTTGACCCTCGAGATTTCTCATCATCCAACACCCGCATCCCAGCTGCACCCCCCCTTCCCCCATCTAAATCGCTGGTGATCCTCTTGCATTCTGTGTTCCATGTTCCGTGCCTCACAGACATCACGCCTGAGTCTCCGTGCTGGTATATCTTGTCATCAACACTGTTTTCTTCCTGGACACCTTTCTCTTTCCTCACCTTTAACCTGGCCAGCTTCCTTCTTGTCCTTGAAAATTCAGCTTGGATGTTGCCTCCAGCGTACCTTCCCCACCTCTCACTCCTTCCTGCCTCTGGCCAGGCAGTCCCTGAGGCAGATGAGGCTGTCCCAGCCTTGCACCCGGGCCTGTGTATGGTGAGCATCTGTCTTTAGTATTTTGGTACCTGAGGGAGTGAGCCTGAATTTTGAGGAAGTTAGGAACATAGATGGCTTCAGACCTAGTTTTTAAAATGGGCATTTTGTGAATAAATCAGTTAATAATAAGGTTTGGAAGAAATCTTGTTTATTTTTAAAATTTCTACGTCAAGTTATTTGCCATTTGGCCATCTGAAAACAAACTCGTGTTTTCAAAAGCAAGAAACTTTTAAATTACAAAACTGATAAAACAGAAATAGCTAACCATGTATGTCCTCACTTTAACATATCAGTTTGTACGTATTTGAAACTTAACTCTCCTTGCTTTTAAAAAAACCAGTCATCATTATACCTCAATTTTTAAAATGTATTTTAAAAAAGAGAGAGAACACACTCCACCAAAGTAGACATATGGGTGACAGACAGGAACAAGAAAAGACGCTCAGCATCATTAGACATTAGGAAAGTGCAAATTAAAATCACAATGAGATCATCGCTACATACTAAAGTGCCAAAAATCTTAAAAAAAAAAAAACCCAACCTGCCACAGTACCAAGTGCTAGTGAGAATGCAGAACAGTTGGAGCTCTCGGATGTTGCAGTAAGGAATGCAAAATATACAGCCACATGGGGTGATAGTTTGGTGATTTCTCATAAAGCTAGACATATACTTACTGAATAACAATTCCACTCCTAAGTATTTACCCAAGAGAAATGAAGGCCTATGTCCACACAAAGACCTGTCAGTGAATGTTCACAGCTTCTTTATAATTGCCCCACGCTGAAAACAACCCCCATGTCCTTTCAACAGGATGAAAAGGCAAACAAGTCTATGGTGTATCCATACAATGGAATATCTCTTAGCAATTAAAATTAACATAGCATAAACAGTAACATGGATCAGCCTCAAAAGCCAGACCACATAATGTGTGATTGCCTTTATCTTGGACAGCTCGTCAAAGGGTGCTGGGGACGAAGAATCACCTGTCCCCTTCAAAGTCCCTTTAGCTGGACTAAAAATCAAATTGACATGAGACAGGTTAACAGGAGAAAATAAAATTTAATTTGTATATATGGGGAATCCACACAGACATGGCATATTCCAAAGACAGGCAAAATGAGGTACATATACCTGAGCTACTTCTCCTAGGCTGAGGAGAAGTGGATAGGGGCCTGGGACTTCAGAGAGAAGGAATGTGATTCACAGGAAGGTGAAAAATATGAGTAAATGTTTAGAAAACAAATGTTTGCTGGGCCACTCAGAAGCGGTGGGACACAGAGGACTTTGATCAGATAGGCCTTGCTGGGTTCCTCCTATCCATCAAGCCTAGTTGGTGGTATAATGTAGGTATCGATTATGGTAGCTCTCTTCCTGGAGCAGATCCTCTCTCTGAATTCTTTGTGAGCAGTTGTGGGGGAGGTAGAGAGCTTTTCCTGAATCTGCTGGGGGGTATGATTACTTTTTGACTCAGAATAATCTTCATGTCAAAGTGGCCTGTTTTGCGGCAGCCTGCCCATGGCCCCCAAACACAGACCAAATCAGTGTTTTCCAGGGCTGTGTGGGGCAGAGATTGACTGCGGGAGGGCACAGGGAACGTGGTGGGGAGATGGAAGTTTCCGTACTGGGATATGGTGATGGATATACACCGCACACGTTCATCTGAACTCACCTAAGCGTAGACTTGGGAAGGGTGAATATTACCGGTTGTAGATTATATTTCATGTTTCATTATATTTCACTGTAGAGAAACAGCTGTCCATAGTTCTGCTCTTAGGACAATCTCCAGTGCCTCGCTCAGGGGAGCAGGAAGGCCACACTGCTCTGTCACTGGGCAGTTTATGGAGATGAAATAGTGATACCTGGCATATGTCCCTACGTGAGGACTAAAAGGTTGGCAGTTCCATGCCCACATGGAGCCTTTTCCCCCAGCAAAGGCCGGCAGAGCAGACATTGCTAGAGTGTCATAAACATTCCCTTCTCCCCTTGGCCTCAGCAGTGGTCACAGTGCCAGCATTTATTTATTATCTTTTTTCAATTTTATAATCTTTTATTATCAATAACAACAGCTGCTTTAACGTCTTTGTCAGGCAGCTGTTAAAGGGTGGGTGGGAGGACACCCTTAACCCTAACAAGGAAAACTCAAGCCTTTACGTACAAGCAAAATTAGAGCTCTTTTAAATGTCCAAAGCTATTAATTAGTTTAATTGAGGCATTAAACTAATTCTGAAAAAAAAACTAATTCTGAATTAACATATTTGAATAACCAAGAACTAAAATGTTCAAATCTTTTCTAGTACAAAAAAATTAAATTTGCTTTAGTTATAAAAGAACTCTCTCAATATACACAAACTATATACTTCAGACATTCACAAAAATGTGAGCGGAAGGTTTATCAAAAGACATTTAATACAATTAGTTTTCAACAACACCTTGATCCACATCTACAAAGATATCCAGCCCAATTCAACCCCCCTCCAAACCCCACCCCCCACAGAAAAGCACATACTTACCAGAATTTTTAGCAAGTATGGTTTGGGAATTTGTTTTGTTTAAAAAAAGGCCCCCAGGGCAAGTTATTTACAGTTTAATTTCCACTGTCAACTGATCTGGACCTTGACCGGGATCGGGACCTGGACCTCTGGCGATCCACAGATAGATCTACTTGAAGAACCACGTTTCTGGCTCTTCTCAGACAGTGCCAGCATTTAAACCTAAACTCATGCTTCGGCAAACATCCTGCCTGTATTCCTTGCTGCTTCTCAGATTTTAAGAGTTGTCCTTTAAATATGAATGGCAGCCAAGGTACATGCTGATGGGTCGAACTGATGTCTTCTTAGGAGGTAGCCTTTTCTTTTCCCTAAATCTTTTTACAAGGGTTTTGAAAAGCAGAGAAGTGGCAGGTTGCCAGAGAGCCAACATACTATGATCTTGATTACCAGTGTGGATATTGTTGTTGACAGTGATATGAAAGCCACCTTTGCCTCCTGGTCAACTCTCAAGTCCAAATCGAGCTGTGATGAGCTGAGCTCCTCTTGCCACCAGCTCAGCAACAGAGTTGTGTTTTTTTGGTTACTTTTTTTCATCCTGTTGTAAATTTCAAAATGACAGCAAAGCCCTATTTTAAGGGAAGTGAGCTTGCGGTGTCACTTCCAGCTGATTGTGAAATGCTTGCTTTTAGAGGTGCCTGGGTGGCTCAGTGGGTTAAGCCACCAACTCTTGATTTCGGCTCAGGTCATGATCTCAGGGTCATGAAATTGAGCCCGTGTTGTCAGGTTCTACGTTCAGTGGGGTGTCTTCTTGAGAGATTCTCTGTCTCCCCCTGCCTCTGCCCCCTGCTCATGTTTTCTCTCTCTTTCTGTCTCAAAAATAAATAAAAATCTTAAAAAGAAAGAAAGAAATGCTTGCTTTTGCTTTGCTAAGAAAGGGGCAACCGAAGGGTAAAGTTGAAAGCTGTATGTTTTGGTGAGTAGCAGCAGCCTGGCCATGCTCCGGGCCAGAACAACAACTGATGTGGGCTCCCAGAGCTATTCGTGAACCTCAGCGTTGCCTGCTGGACAACGCTGCCCAGGCCACCTCACTTCCAGGGGTCCTTACTGATCCCATGGAAGCAGGGTTCTCTCTGGCCTCCGGGACAGCCCTTCCTGAAGGGGCCAGAGCCCCTTTTGATCTCCCTGGGGGCCCATGTGTTCTGTCTCTCCGCGAGGTCTTCACTAACCACCACTGCCTTTACCTGGAGAATTTAGCTCAGTTGAATTCATTTAGAAATGGTAAGATTGATGAAAGTTGATTAAGATTTTTGAAGACAAGGAAGAAAGGATTGTAATATAACAGATCATTTTTTTGCCACATTTCCTTCCAGTCCTCCAATGTCCAAATTAGCCACTAATATTTTGTCAATTATTCTCTTGTATTTGATAATTTAGATGAGCTGATCTCTTTTCAAGTGTGAAAGTAGTCAAAACTCACCATAACCCTCATCAAAGCAGATAAGAGTCTGAGCTTTGCTATCAAGACTGCCCTACCTGGAGCCTTTTGAAACACTGCATTCAGCAGCAGCCCAGCCACTGCTGCTGCAGGATCAGGG
Source organism: Vulpes vulpes (assembly GCF_048418805.1). Taxonomy (NCBI): domain Eukaryota; kingdom Metazoa; phylum Chordata; class Mammalia; order Carnivora; family Canidae; genus Vulpes; species Vulpes vulpes. Next base: position 52,917,246 of record NC_132795.1, read on the forward strand.
GAACTGTGTCATTCTCTAAGCCTTGGTGTTCTCCTGTTCAAATGGGGACAGTTATTCCTACTTGTTAAGGCAGGGCAATATTTGGAGGTAAGACACCTGCTGTGGTGCCTGGCACATAGTGGGTGCTCAGTAGTGGGAAATAGTATTTATTGCTCTAATCGATAAGTGAAAATAATCCAGCGTGGGAAGACATTAAAGCAGAAGGTACTTCAAACATATTTCTATCTATTTATATAATGATGATCACAAAAGACCTTTAGCCAATTCTGTAATATTAATTATAACATCATTTTAATTTGAGTTACTGAATTATTTTTCTTCCTTTCTTTTTTTTCCTAAATCTCTCTAGTCAGACATCACTTACTCTGGGTAGCCATCCCTGGCCCCTCACTCTGCAAGAGATGCCCTTCTGGGCACCCTCAGCCCCTCACTTCCCTCTGTCAGAGCCCTTCCTGTGCTGGTCTATCTCCTTCACTGACCCACAGGTCAGAGCGCGGACACCAGCCATGTAGTTATTGAGAAGTTTCAAATCACTGTTTTTAAAAATATTCCTGTTAGCGGAATCTTAGCTTATCATCTAATGATGCAGGATGCCTTCTGAGTGGGGCGGGGGGTGTGGGGGGATGGATGAGCACCCAGGAGCCCAGCTGGCATGGAGGCTGTTTGTACAGCCGAGCGGGGCCCAGCCTCACAGTGTGGTTCTGTCTTCTAGGTTGGGAACTACAAGCGGACCGTGAAGCGGATAGACGATGGCCACCGCCTGTGCAGCGACCTTATGAACTGCCTGCACGAGCGGGCACGCATTGAGAAGGCCTACGCACAGCAGCTCACGGAGTGGGCGCGGCGCTGGAGGCAGCTCGTCGAGAAGGGTAGGGAGGCCACGGCACAGGGCGTCTCGACCTGGGTGCTCTGGGCAGCTCTCACAAGAACAGGGCAGCAGTGTGTCTCAGTTCTTGGGGCTGTGATTCATACAGGGGAGCAGTATGATGCCATCACCCAGCAGCACAGACTGTGTGGGCTTTCCTCCCCTGTGGCACATGGGGCTCCTCTCTGCAGGCAGCACCGGAGTCCCCCGTTGCGGCCCTTGTCATCCATGGGACATGCTATACTTGCCAGTTTAACTCAGAAGGGTTCCTTCAGGGCTCAGATTTGAGTAGCGCTGCTATCACATCAGAGGCCTTGCTGCTCCACACTGTGGGTTCCAACACGGAGAGTTGTTGATCTGTAAGCTTGGCTGTGTAGTGCATCAGGTGAGACTAGATGGTGACATCTGGCAGCCTTTCTGATTTTGAATGTTTTTTTTTCTTTCTTTCTTTCTTTTTTTTTTTTTATTCATAGAGACGTAGAGAGAGAGAGAGAGGCAGAGACACAGACAGAGGGAGAAGCAGGCACCATGCAGAGAGCCTGATGTGGGACTCGATCCAGGGTCTCCAGGATCACGCCCTGGGCTGCAGGCGGCACTAAACTGCTACGCCACTGGGGCTGCCCCTGATTTTGAATGTTAACGGGAATGAGTAGAGGTGTTGTACACGTTTTGCCCCCCACTCTCTCCCGAGCAAAACACACAGAAGATTCTGGAGCTTAGTAACAGAACGCTGCTCTGGCTATGGATTGCGCTCAGAATGCACTTCCCAGCAGTAGAGGGGCAGCTTGATGGATTACAGGGTTTCCTGGGACAGAAGCCGAGTAGCGGGACTTTCTCAGGGTGTGCTATGGGCCAGGCCCTTCTACCGTGATGACTGACCTCAGAGGATGGGGAAGCCAGGCCACTGGCCCTGCAGTCCTGGACGGGCGGGGCCTCAGGCAGCTGCTGCTGGGTCTGGACTAGCTGCTCATCTTTCCCCTGTTGAAGCAAGTCGTCTGTGGGGCTTAGCACAGTGCCTTGATGGAGTAGGTGTCCGGGAGTGAGACGGCCATGCCTGGGTACGGAGTAGCCAGGGAAGGGGCAGCTCCTGTGAACCATAACTGTTATTGTTTTATTTCTAACTCCTAGGGCCCAGCTGTTAGCACTGTCCTTTGTGTTTGCTCAGAACCTGAGGTTCACAAAGCCCCCTTGTCCCCCTTACCTGTGGACTCTGCCCCTGTGTCGCAGACCCAGCAGGAGAGGGAGCTGCTTGTTTTGTAGACACAAAGGATTAGAAGTTCAGGAGAGCTCGCCTTCCACGGTTCATGGTTCCTTCATGTCATTACCCAGCTTGAACAGTGACTGTCCCCTGGGAGAGCCTTGAGGTCAGGGCCTGGCTCTTCCCATCTTCATCCTCAGATTGTGTCATAGCCTCCTTCTCTCTCACCTGACCCCACGCTGCCCCACACCCTCAACAAGATGACAGGTCAAATGACGAGCTCCCTTCCTAAGCACAGTGTGTGGGGTGACCACTATCTAGAGATTTCCACCTGGCCAGAACAGGTTCCTGCCTCCAACTCCCCTTCCTCTCCCCAAGACAGGCCTTCCATTCTGCTGTGGAGAGGGTCCTTTGCTTGATGGGGCAGCTCTCGAGTTCTTGCTCCAAGCCAGGCTCCAGGCTCCGCTCCTGTCCTGGGATTGAAAAGAGCAGTGCTGACCGCAGGGAAGGGAGAGGGTGGGCTCTGAGCTGCTGGGGAGAGAAGTCAGTCCACTGCAGAGGTGACTCCTTCTCCGGCCAGCCTTAAGCAAATTAAAACTTCCAAGAGGCAGAAATTCATGTTTTTAAAAAGTTTAGTGACTTTAGAAAAAGAAAATGTGTATGTATAATCCCCCAGTTTCCCTAACAGAAGAATGGTTGAGTAGATCCAGCTTCGGTTCCTTATTCTTTATTCATTCCAAGCTGAAAAAGGAACAGACACTGAGACACTTTCCAAAAAGGAAAGAACTGAAAAGAACCCTCCACCCTACCCCACCCCTGCCCAGCCAGGCTGTCCTCTGGAATTCTGTCCTCACAACCAAGAGGTTAATGGACAGAGTCCCCACACAGGGCCTGTCTGGGGGCCCTGGTGCCCCATAACCAGCAGCTTCTCTTCTGTGCCAGGGCCCCAGTATGGGACGTTGGAGAAGGCCTGGACGGCTCTCATGTCCGAGGCGGAGAGGGTGAGCGAGCTGCACCTAGAGGTGAAAGCCTCGCTGATGAACGAGGACTTCGAGAAGATCAAGAACTGGCAGAAGGAAGCCTTTCACAAGCAGATGATGGGAGGCTTCAAGGAGACCAAAGAAGCCGAGGACGGCTTTCGGAAGGCACAGAAGCCCTGGGCCAAGAAGCTGAAAGAGGTGCCTCCATCCTGCAGGCTGCTCCCTGCCTGGCCTGACCCTGTGTTTCTTGGCTAGTCCTGCCCTGATGCTTTGGGCCCAGGATCTAACAGGGGCAGAGATGGGGGTCCCTCCTGGACCAGAAGCCCCTGCTGGCTAACAGTGACCAATTCCAAGACACCGAAAATTCCTTTGGGCTGGTAGAAAGGATTGATTTAAAATTTTTCTTTCTTTTGTATATGTTTCCTCTGAAATTTGCAAATGATACTGATACTGGTTTTTCTAAAAGTAGCAGCTGAAGCCGCTGAGTCTTTCGCGGCTTTTGCTAGCTAGAGGCTCTTCTACAGGCACCCCCACCCTCAGCACAAAAGGGGCCCCCTTTCCCCGTCCTGTCCCCCACTGCCAAAGCTCTGCCAGCCCCGTTCTTGGGTGGACTTCCTGCTTCCTTCTGTCTCCGCCTGCTGGGTTTTCTCAGGAGCCGTACCACCTCCCTCCTCCTGAGAATCACCTGGAACAGACCTCTGTCTTTAGGTTGTAACAACGGGCTTTCCTTCTTTCTTCTGTGTCTTGGCTCTTGCCACATCTCCTTTATCTTGCTTCTTGTCCATGGCCTTGTGTAATGACAACCATGAGGCCATGGTTACAAAACTCCTCTTTCCTCTCTAGATTGAACTTTGACTTTGGCTCAAGGAAAGAAGGATCTGTTAAATAAAGACACAGCTGTGTGTGTATGCACTTGTGTGCGTGTACATGTTCTAGCTGTGTGAGGTAGCCGTGGAACACGTGGCCTGACTCTGCCTCCCAACAGTACCCCCTCCTATTAGCTCTGGAACTTTGGAACGTCCTTTGTATTTGCCATTCCAGCTGCCTGCCATGCTCTTCCCACAGACAGCCACACCTCCTGCACATTCTTGCTCCGTGTCATCTTGGCTGGCTCTCTCCAGCTGCCTCAGCATGGCGCCCCACCTCTCATCCCTGCTTCCCTCTCCTTCTTGGCACTCATCACCCTCTTGTTCACTCTGTTCTTCAGCTAGCTCTTGTGGTTGCCTCCCTAGCTCGATGGAGAGCTCCCTGAAAGCCAGGGTCTTTGGTGCTGCACCCTGGTGCCCAGAATGGCACCTGACCCGAAGCAGGCACCCTGTCAGTATCTGTTGAGCATACTCCTCCCTTGTACCTAGTTGTAATTATACGACAGGCACAGCTTGTACCTGTTCCTTCCCTTCCTTGGGGTGTTGCAGGCAGAGTCTGTGAAACCTCTAATTAGGATCTCGAACTTGCAGACACGTTAACACTCAGGAGCTCATTCTCCATGCAGGTAGAGGCAGCAAAGAAGGCCTACCATGCAGCATGCAAAGAGGAGAAGTTGGCCACATCACGAGAAACCAATAGCAAAGCAGACCCATCCCTCAACCCTGAGCAGCTCAAGAAGTTGCAAGACAAAGTAGAAAAATGCAAGCAAGACGTTCTTAAGGTAAATGTGGCACATCTTTTTCCATGGTGAATGCACGAGCCTCGCCAGACACCTCTCTGGCCCGCAGTTAGCTTTGTTGCCACTTGGGGTGGAGAGATGGCACAACAGTAAGACCTATTCCTGCCCTCAGGAGGCTCCCACGTGAGCGCCTTAGCTTCCCACAGCCCCCTTGCCCACTTCAGGATGGAGGACAGAACTGAGTGCTGGGCAAGCATGGCAACGGCCGATTCTTCCGCTCAGGGAAAGGTGGTGGGGTGGCCGGGGCTGCTGTGAGAGAAGTGGGAGGGATCAGCTTGTGCAGGACATGGAGGTGTGGATGTCAGCGGCAGGGGCCTGATGCAAGAGCTGACCCGGAGGGTTATGATGACCAAGTGGTCTTGCAAGGCGAGTGAACTAAGGAGCTTCAAGACACTGCTAACAGGGAGCCACTGAAAGAAGGTTCCAGAGCTCAGGGAGGGCAGAGGTGTGGAGGAGGACCACAGCTTAGAAGGGTTGCTCTGGTGGTGAGTGGAGGGAGTCCCATGAAGGTGGAGTGCCTGGGACGCCCAGCACACTGGCCACGGGGAGCTTGGAGAGGTCGGGGGAGCGGGCAGGTTTCCCCGCAGCCCCGGCAGTGAAGGCCCAGAGAGGTGTGGGTGGGGGCTGCGGGTGCTCAGCCAAGAGTCCGTGAACAGGCCCTGTGTGCAGCATCCTGGGTGCCCTTCTGCCTTTCTATGCAGTGTGGGGGAGTGAGGGGGGCCCTGCTGCCGTGGATTGGAGAGATCAAATGGGAGGATGCTATAAACTAGGGGGGACGGAGGGGGGCCTCTATGGACACAGGTAGTGATTCGACCTGGAAGGCCTGAGTCACAGGATGCAAACACTAGACAGATTCATATAATTTAAAAGTTCCCAGGAAGTGAAAACTGACGTGAGCAAGGCCTAGGCCACCACCTCTGCTGGGTGGAGAGGGGTGCAGGGCTGGGGGCTGAGCTGTCTGGAGTCCTCCTTGCTGCAGTGCTGAGGGAGGAGAGATGCCAGCGTGCATTTGAGCAGAGAGGCCCAGAGAGGTGTGGGTGGAGGCTGCGGGTTGAGCCAGGTTGAGAAGGGCTGTGTCCCGGGAGCAAGATGTTGTTCTTCCCCCAGAAGGGGAAACGGGAGAGCCCTGAGCTGCTGTGTTAAACCCACCACCCTTTCAGCCTGGATGGACACCACTGAACCCAGGGAATTTAGGTGGTGGCATCTCTGTTGTGTGACCGAGGAAACAGTTCAGGGAGGCTTAGTCTTGTGCCACCTGGTAGTGAGTGAGGGAAGGCCCGACCCTCTCTCCCTGCTCCTCACTGCTGTCACTGGCATACAGGGGAGGGTGGTTGTGGGGACTGTCTACAGAAGAGTTCATCACTCAGAGCAAGCACCTGAGTCCCTTGGGGAGTGGCCCCGACTGCCCACACCTGGTTCTGGAACTGGGTCCAGTCCAGGAGGGGTTGCCAGGAGGCTGCTTCCACTGCAAGATCAGGTGAGGAGTCTGGGGCTACTCGCTGAATGGGGTGGGCACCTGGGCTCAAGGAAAATAAGCCTGGGACGATGCTCAGGGTTGCTGTTGCCACGTGTCCAGAACGGTGCCTGGAGGAGGGACGAGGCTTCTCTGTTCCTGGGTGTGGATGGAGGGTTGGGGTGGGGGTGAGGGACATAGACACACGTACCTTTCATGTTTCATTGCCATTCACAACAGAATCTACCAAATTGGTCCAGGGTCCGAAGTCAGACATAAGGCACCTGTCAGGATGGCTGGGCCACTTTATAGAAGCTTCCCTCCTGGCTCTGTGGTCCAGCCAGTGACCATGGGGCATGATGGACCTTGTAGGCTTAGAGCTGGCCTGGAAAGGAGGGCAACTTCACCCTCCCACTCTCCTTCTTGAAACAAGTTCTAAAAACCAGCACTGACTGGCTACATAGGCCCGTCTGTGTTTTTCATTGGTCAGGCCATGACTGCATCCTGCAGTACCTGTCAGAAGGGACTTTCTCATGTTCAGTGCTAAGTGTCCCAGTCCACAGGAGAGCGAAGGCTGCCTTTGTTTCACTCCATGGATGTTTCCTAGGAACTTTCTTTGTGCTCTGTGCTAGGAATTCCCCGATAGTGATGACCCTGCTCTGTATCTGGCTTTGCTGGGGCAGGGCTGTTTGTAAGCACAGAGAGGCCCCAGGGAGGCTCCTGTGTGTTGTTGGAGTACCCCAGAGAAGTGGTTTCTCTGTGCTGCTCTGGTGGTACCACCAGGCCCTGTGTATTTAAACCACAGCTGCATGTCTTAAGGCCTCTGACCTAGTGATCCCACGCAGAGCCTCACACGTCTAGGCACAGGGCAGATGATGAGTAGTCAGAGCATTTGGTGGTGCTCTGTTCCTCCTGGGAATGTCCACATTCTGGAAGGGATGACCTTTTCTTGGGGTCACAGAGGATCCAAGCCCAGCCAGGAGGCTCAGAAATAGAACAAGGAACAGAATATGAGGGGCTGCCGGGAAGGGAGACTTTAGGGAGTGGGTTGGGCCTGTAAGGGAAGTCTTGGAGAAGAGGGGTCTCTGGACCATAAAGGGGAGTTTTCCAGGGCTTGAGTCACAGAAGGGTGTCCAGGAGAAAAGCAGCATAGATGGTGAGTAGATTTGGGGTCTGGAGTAGGGGCAGAGCTGCTCCAGAGGCTGCAGGGGCTGGGGTCCTGAGACATGGCCTTGATCCAGAAGGCAGGGGCAGGGCAGCCTGTAATGGTTCAGGGTGGCTCAGCCCTTCCTCAGAAGCCGGCACCATGGTCAGGGACAGAGAAGCAAAGTTCCTGGGGAGCTAGCCAGCCTGTCTGTGATCGCCCCCATTTCTCAGGGTCTCCACAGTGGAAAGGCTGCAGCTGCTGTGTCTCATTTTGCCCCAGGAGACTATGATGGCCTTCCATATTTCCTTTCTGCTCAGACCCCTCGTTGAGGACAGTCTTGGAATGAATGGCTGTATGGGGATGTGACAGGCCTGGGGGACACGGGGACGGGGACTTTTTTGAATGCCTACCTCATGCAGCTTGGTGCTCATTTTGTGTCACCTCGTTTAAATATCAGAATGCCATGAAGTGGAAGTGTAGGCATTGTGGGTTCAGTTCCAGACCACTGCAATAAAGTGAGTCAAATGAAATTTTTGGTATCTCAGCGCACGTAAAAGCTATGTTTACAAAATAGTGTCATTTATTACGTGTGCAATAGCATTATGTCTAAAAACAGTATACACACCTTAATTTAAAAATACTTTATTACTAAAAAACAATGCTAACCATCATCTGAGGTTTCAGCGAATCATAATCACTAATCATGGATCACCATGACAAGTGCAATAATGATAATAATGAAAACTTGAAATATTGTGAGAATTACCAAAACGTGAGCAGAGACAACAGAGCGAGCAAGTGCTGTGGGAGCAATGGTTCCAATAGACTTGCTCCACGCAGGGCTGCCACAGACCCTCGGTCTCTAAAACATGAAGTACTGTGGGGCGACATAAAATGAGGTTTGCCTCTACCTCATTTTCTGCGAGGCGAAGTGAGGCTGTAAGAAACTCCGTGCGGTACCAGGACTTGCCCCCAGGTCTATCTGGCACTCATACCCCGTGCTCTTGCCCTGAGGTGTCCGCTGAGTCACCACTGCTGTGGGGAAGGTCCGAGGCTCAAGGGGGTCCTAGCACAGTCCTTCCCTGAGGAGAGAGGACATGGGTGGATGCTGTGGGCAGGGGTCAGTGTGGCAGTGGTGCCCAACCATGCACCCTGGGTTCCAGAGGGACCGTCCCCTCCCCAGCATTGACCTGTTTGGGCCTGCTGCTTAGCAGAAAGGCCCGGCAGATGCCAGGAGTATGGTTGGCAGTTTGGAAGTGGAGGGTCTGAGACTTGAACTTGACTTTGAAAGTAGAGTCTGTCAGACTCCAGAGCTTATGCTTTGGAGTCTGAGGCGGCCTGAGAAGCTTTCCCCAGCAATGGCCTTAGTGGTGGAGATGGCATTAGAGATGAGCCTGGAGAGCCTGGCTATGTGGAGTGGGAATATTGTTCCAGCCCAGATTGGGTGGGAGCACCCTTCAGGAGCAGAGGTAGAGGTGAGTCTTCTGGGCTGGAATCTGAGGGGTGCCAGGGAAGGAGATCCTTGGATGCTGGGTCACAGCTCCTCACCCCGCTTACTCCTAATAAAGTCACTCAAAACGTCTGCCTTAATATAGTCACCCTATAAGTAGGCCTAGATGCTGATGATTCAGAAGGGGACGAAGGCAGGTGAGGAGCAGGGTGGTGCAGAGCCTGGCTCACCTTCTCTCCATCAGAGGGAACCAGGGTGAATGGAAATGAACCTCTGCCCTATGGTGCCTGGATTGTCTTGTAGACCAAAGAGAAATATGAGAAGTCCCTGAAGGAGCTTGATCAGAGCACGCCGCAGTACATGGAGAACATGGAGCAGGTGTTTGAGCAGTGCCAGCAGTTTGAGGAAAAGCGTCTGCGCTTCTTCCGGGAAGTTCTGCTGGAGGTTCAAAAGCACCTAGACTTGTCAAATGTGGCCAGGTAAGTTTCCTTTTTTTTTTTAATTTTTATTTATTTATGATAGTCACAGAGAGAGAGAGAGAGAGAGAGAGAGAGGCAGAGACATAGGCAGAGGGAGAGGCAGGCTCCATGCACTGGGAGCCTGACGTGGGATTCGATCCCAGGTCTCCAGGATCGCGCCCTGGGCCAAAGGCAGGCGCCAAACCGCTGCGCCACCCAGGGATCCCAAGTTTCCATTTAGAGAAAGAGCACATCACCAGGAGGCCAGTGGGAAATTGCTTTTGAATAAAGCTCAGTCACTACTCTCCAGACTTAGGATGGCAGTGTTTGTCAGAAGAGCTTCTCCCTGGGGGTGCCTGGGTGGCTCTGTCAGTCAAGCGTCTGACTCCTGATTTCAGCTCAGGTCATGATCTCAGGATTGTGGGATTGAGCCCCGTGTCGGGTGTCATGCCCAGTGGGGAGTCTACTTGGGATACTACCCCATTAAATCTTAAAAAAAAAAAAAAAAAAAAAAAAAAACTCCCTGGTTAAGTCCTCCTGCCCAGGGAGGAACCTTGTGCTGAGCCCATGTGCAGGTGCACAGTCGGCCTATGCTGGGCATCCCATCAGCCTGGCCAGCTCATTGCTGGCCTGAGCTGGGCAGCCTCAGGCTGCGCATTAAGGTGAGCCATGAGCCACCAGCTCTAAGTACGACACTCGAGGTCCAGGTAGGAAGGGAGGGCTGCAGCCTGGATCAGCCACAGTTGGCATATTTGGAATCCAGCCAGGAGCATTTCTCTGTGTTTCCCAGGCTGGTGCCCTTCCCTCAGGACCATCTTACAGAGTCCCTTCCGTTCAAGTGGCTGGCTGCCCACTCAGCCTTGACTTCTCGGGGGCCTCTTGGGCAGCACAGGCCCTCGGAGGCTCAGCTCTGGATCCTGACATGGAGGCTGTGATGTTCATTCTGCAGTTGCCTTCTCTTTTTTCCCACGATGCCTCCATTGGGGCAGAGGTCTAAGCTAACCATGGATGTGGACTTCAGTCATCCTTATTGCAGAGCTGTGTAGAAATGACTCGCAAGCTAAGACTTGTCGTTGTTAAGAAATTGCATTCCCTTTGTCTCCTGTATAATTCAATGGAAGGGAACAATTATTGTATCGCCACTCTGCCAGTATTTAATGCTTAGGACAGTCTGTAAAGTGGGTGGCATTATTCCCCATTTACCAAGGGAGAAGCTGAGGCCAGTTTTGGTGGATTGACTTGCCTGGGGCTGCACTGCTGGCTGGGGTAGGGCAGCTGTGCCCATTATGTGCACGCTTGTCCTTGGCTGACATGCCTGGCCTCACTGAGTCCTCGAAGCCAGCCTGGGGAGTAGATGGCAGAGTAGTGTCCTAGGGCTACCATAACAAAATACCAAACCCCTGGCTTACGACAGCAGAAATTTATTGTCTCACAGTTTGGGGGTGGGAAGTACAAAATCAAGATGTTGGCAGGGCCGTGCTCCCTCTGAGGCTCTAGGGGGGAGGATTGTTCCAATTGTCAATTGTCCAATTGCTGCCAATCCTTGGCTTATAGACACATCACCCCTGCCACGTGGCCATCTTCTCTCTGTGTCTTCATGTACCCTTTCCTCTGTGTGTGTCTGTGCGTCTACATTTCTCCCAGCAATTAGGGCCCACCCTAATGACCTCATTTTAACTTAATTATTTCTGTAAAAACCCTATCTCCAAATAAAATCACATTCTAAGATACTGGGGGTCAGGACTTCAACATATCTTGTGTGGAGGACACACTTCAACTTAGACCAGATGGCACTGTGCCCACTCAACAGAGGAAACTGAGACCCAGAGTGGGAAAGGACTTGCCTGCCATGTAGGTGATAAGGGGAAACACTAGGTCCTGTCCTTCATAATCCACTTCCTAGGATGTTGAACTGGTGTGAGCTGCTGCTCCAGGTAGAGGGTGAGTTCTGCAGCCACAGCACTGGGCAGTTTCACTTACAGCTTTTGCACCTTCCAGCTTTTTTTTGAAGGGATGAGGGGGAACTTTCCTGATTCTGGACCTGTTTAAGTGGACCCACAGAGGTCAGTGCCCATGTGGCCAAGATGCTGGCACCTGCTGCATTATCTGACATAGAGCACTGCCCTGCCACCTGGTTTGATTTCAAGCCAATTTGTGGGAAGCCAAAGCTGTGGCTTGCAGCCCATGGTGGTGTTTCGTCTGCTGTGCACACTGAGGCCAGATAATCATCCAGCCAAGCCAGGGCAGAGCATCCTGGTCCGAGCTACAAAGCCAACTCTGTGTGGCCAGAGCCCACGCCCCCGCTGTGGCCAGGCTCTGGGGCAGGGTGTATAGGGGCCATCCCTGCCTTCCAAGAGAGTCATGCATTTCCTCTCTCTGATTTAGCTACAAGAACATTTACCGTGACCTGGAGCAGAGCATTAAAGCTGCTGACGCGGTGGAGGACCTAAGGTGGTTCAGAGCCAACCACGGGCCAGGCATGTCCATGAACTGGCCACAGTTTGAGGTAAGAGGAGGCTGTGCCCAGGACCCCTTTGGTCCGGCAGGGGCTGGGCCCACAGGGTTGAGATGTATGCTTTCTCGTTCCAACTGGTGATGGCCTTTGCCCTGCTTAGGAGGCAGCCTTTAAGCATGGCTACTCTGGAACCCACGTCAATGTGGAGAGTCCCAAGGGCACCACTGCAGGGCCTTTTGGAGTTCAGTGAAGGTGCAGTCGTGTTCTCGCTTGTTAGGAACCATGATGGTCGCCTGTTGACCATTGGCATTCTCTAGTTGCTGATGAGTCCTGGGAGCTGCGCAGCTCCCCGCCTGCTCCGCAGGATGGCCACACCAGCCACAGCGCACACCAGGCTGGCAGGCCTCAGGCCTGGGACGGGGAGAGATGGGGCTATGTGTAGCTCTTCTTACCCTTCCCACAGGGGACTTTTTCTCGGTTCAGACAGTAAATTCAACTCCTTTTGGTTCAGGATTAGCTTTCCTCTTTTCCTGATTTCATGAGTGTGAGCCTTCCAGTATCTTTACCTGCAAAATGTGAGAGCCTGGGGCTCTTGGGCCTCTTCCAGCCACAGTCCATCTGCGTTCCCACCCTCACTAAGTCCTGCCACCCCCTCTTCTGAGGGAAGAGATTTTCCCCACCTGTCGTAAAGCAGGAGCCAGGAAAGGCTTGGAAGGGCTATGGCTGCTGCCTCCCGGGGAGGACACCTGGCACGAGGGCCGAGAGGCTTCCCCTGCCCCCGGGGACTGCTAGAGTACAGGCTGCACTCACATCTGGCCTCACCGCTTAAGAGCTGTGGGACGCTGAGCCAGTCATTTGTTCCCATGTGTAAAGTGGGGATGACAACAGCACCCGTCTCCTTGGGCAGCTGGGAGTCCATGCTGGCCTCTAGCCCCACCCTAGCTACGGTTGTGTCAGATCTCACACATGTCCCTCTGTCTTCTGGAACTTCTCAAGAAGCTGCTCTCATGACAGTGTGGGTCTCTGCAGCTGAGCACATTCCCTGCACTGGTGTTAGGACATCTCCCGACAGGAGGCTGAGAGCAGACCATGCCCCTTCCACGGAGGCACTGGGATGAGCTAGAGGCCCAGGGTCCCCCTGAGTAGAAGTGGCCCTAGAGGGGAAAGCACATAGCCTACCCCCCCCCCCCCCCCGCGATGGTGCACGGGGAAGAAGCGAGCTGGTGTGTCCTCTGCACGTGCCGGGATTCACCCTGCAGGGGTGTATACTGATCCAGAGGGGCTTGGGAAGCCACCTATGAAATGCAGCCCTCCCCTCCCGCCCCAGGCCCTTAGAGTTGTCCACCTATACCTAGAGAGCGTAGTGGTCTGGGAAGGAAGATCTGAGCTGACAGGCTGGCTCGATGGTATGGGCGTCCTGGCCACTGCAGCCCTCCTCTCGTGCCTACAGGCTGGGAAGCAGCGCCCACATGTGGCCTGTGCTTACGGTTCTTATAGGATCATGCTTGACTTTCTCTAATGAAACTATTTGCCTTTATTTTCCATGCCGCAGGATGAAGTAAGTTTCTTATTTTGTGGCTAATGTATAATCCCAACCCTCCAGCAGTGTGTGTCCGGCCCGCATGGGTCTGTGTGTGTGGGGTCCACAGCCTGGTTCTGATGGCATGTGGTGGCCTTCCTGCCCTGCTGTTCATTGTCCACACTAACAGTGGGCCCCTCCTTCCCAGGCCGGCCTACCACTGATCACACGGGTCCTGGAAGCCACGCATTCTGGACAGATTTATATTCATATGGTTGCTCTGAGTCAACTTATTTCAGTTGAGAGAATAATTAATAAATAGATGACCAGGGTCTGGAGTCAGGGGCCCAGGTCTGCCATCAGCTCTGCATGGGCAAGTCATTTTCTTGGGCCTCAGTTTCCTTGTTTGACAAGTTGGCAGGTTAGACTTGATATTTCCAAGTTGGCCTCTAACCCGGAAGTGTTACATGGACATGTGTGCCAAGCTATGGACTCAACACACCAAGGGTTAATAATTCAGTCAAGGTTATTTGGTGATGGGTGGGGTCAGGAGGGAGACCTTTCCGGGGAATGAGGTCATGGCCCCTTCCTTCTGTAACCCACTTTGAGTGTTTCTCAGTGTGGATGATAAAGCTGTTTCCATGTGGGAAAACTAGTAAACCTTTGGGGAGGTGAGTGCTTGCTGTGCTGTGAGCTGCCAGAGGGCACCGCTTGCTCCCCAGAGACCTGCTGGGGTGGGGGAGGGCTAGCTTACCTGCCCCTGACACCTCCCACCCCCCACCCTGCCAAGTTGCCGTCCCCACAAGGGCTTGCCCAGAACCTGCAGCCACCTCTCCTGTTGCACTTGCTCAGAGCCAGAAACCGGTCAGGGACTAGATGGGAACTAGCTCCTGTCTACTTTGGAAGGCTCAAGGAAAGCCGGTGAGGCCTCTGGCGACCCCTGCTGGCCTGAGGAGGCTGGAGGCTTAGTGCCATGGGGCCCCGGGGCAGGATGGGGAAGTTCCTCGACACCTGAGTGCTGGCTGGTCAGATTCTCCTTCCAGAGAACAGACCCACACAGGCTGGAGTCCCCACCTTTAGCAGTGAGGAGGGGGTAACAGGGGGGTGCTGGGAACCCGAGGTCAGCTGGCAAGCAAGGTGAACCGAGGCCACGGGGCTGCATGCCACTAACTGTGCAGGACAGACCCTGGCTTTCTGCCCAGTTGTTAGACTGATGTGGCTTCAAACCAATGAGTTTCCCCATTTCTCTCTCTCGGTGCCTGCTTGCCCAGGAGTGGTCTGCAGACCTGAATCGAACTCTCAGCCGAAGAGAGAAGAAGAAGGCTGCTGATGGCGTCACCCTGACGGGCATCAACCAGACGGGCGACCAGGCTCTGCAGAACAAGCCCAGCAGGTGGGCATGAGGCAGCTTCTATCCTCTGGGATAGGTCCCCTGGGTCCTCTGGGTGGGCTGGATGCTTCCAGCCTGGATACTTGGGAGACCAACCCCCTCCCCCCCATGAGGCCTTGTAGGGGGGGGAACCCCACCAATGTCTTTCCAGATGCTCCTTGGGCATCCAAACTCTGCTGGGCAGTGGCCCAAGAGCATCTCTGGGGAAGATCATCAGCTCACTTGATGCTAGAGCTCTGAAAAGATCCAGAGAAAGGACCCTTTGGCACAAACATGCTTCTGGCCCCAAGTGAGGGCAGGAGCCGATGTCAGGTGCTGGTCATTGTGTATCCCCAGTGGTACACACAGGCAGGTGGAGATTACCATTGATGCCATCCTTTGGGCGGGTGCAGGTATCCCGGTCAGGTTTGTACTTCTCTGTTCTGTATGCAGGTGCTTGATTTCGGAGGGGAGTGGTGGTACAGGAGATCATTGTCAAGTGTCCCCCCTTTTCAAGGCACATCTTTGATGAAAGTGTTGGTTATTTTATTTCTGACTTATCTGCTGAAACTGTTTGGTTAGAAGAGGTGGCACCGAGGGCATTAGAACCTCATGGAAAGCGTGTGCTAGACAAGGTCTGCTCTGGCCTCCGAGTCCCAGTAGATAGATGTTGCTCTCATCTGCAGAGCTGAGGCTGCCAGCTGCCCCTCCCTGGAAGCTGCTCTTGCCCCACAGGCTCTGGGCCCAGAGGCTTCCATTGCCACAACAAGTAATAATACAGCTCATGGTTGTGGTTTCCTAGGAGGGTCAGCACAGGTACTGGAGGCCTTTCTGTAGCCCTGAGTGCTGAAGCCCCTACCTGGGCTCCCTGGCCAGACACAGCCAGTTGTCACTCAGCTGCTGGGTCTCTTTCTGGGCAGGTGGGCTTGGTGAAGTGATTGGAGCAGTAAGCGCTGTCCCAGGGATCAGGCTGGCACCTGTGTGACTGGGGCTGGTGGGAGAGGAGGGTCTGGGAGAGTCTAGGCAGGCCAGGGCTGCTGCATGAATTCTGCTTCCTGGTACCAGCACCCCCTCAAAGAGAAAGGTGCTGGGGAGAGAGGAGGGCCTAGTGGTCTCAGACATGCGGCTCCAGTGTGGCAGTGGGCAGGCTTGGGTCGAGCGCCCCTCTCCGGGCCTGAAGCCATGAGGCAGTTGCCAGCCCCTTGAGGTCACTAGTAGTATTTGAGGCATTTCCTCCTCTCCTCTCCCCTCTCCTTCCAGCTCTCCGTGCAGCGCTCAAGTGCCAGCTCAAGTGCCAGCCGCATGCAGTCCCTAACTTGGAGGCTGGAGGTGGTCCTGGCCCCACAAGCCCCACCTTGCAGCTGAATTGCACGGTGTGGCACCAGGGCTCTTACTGTCTTATTTTATTCCGCAGCACGCACACTCACTGCATCCTGGCTGTCAGCCCTCAGGCTGGGCCTGGGTCTGATCTCCCTCAGGTCCATCCCCTCGGGGCCTGGCTCACAGTAGCTGGCTGATAACATTTATACAGATGGATGTTCTCTCTCTGAAGCACAAAGGGTCCTTCTTTCTTAGAAAGTGCTGTTTAGCAGGTTTAGGAGCTGATTTTAGAAGCTCTAGCCCCAGAAGAAGCAGGGAGGAGGATTTTGGAGCCTTTGTAGTTAGAAGGAGGGGAATGCTGCGCTGTGGGGTCTGGAGAGCTCCAGGAGCCCCTCTCGCTCTCAGCAGGGGGGGCGCTGAGCCCCACAGGCTGGCTGCCAGCTCCCAGCATCACAGTGTTGGCCACAGGCCCAGATGGGAGGACTGTGGGGAGAAGCCACAGGCCGGATATCACTTGTGCTCCAGCGGCAACCTGTCCGCACCCCAGTCTCCTGTTCAGGATAGACCACACCCACAGGCAAGAAGGGAAATGGACCTGCTGTTCTCCTTAGACACTTTAAATGTGTTTAACCACCAGAATATCACTAAGTGTTTTTGCTAAAATATTCTTTCTGCTCAAATGACAAATCCTCCTCTTGGTTGAGGAGCCAGTTTGCCCCTTCAGCCCCTGGCCCTGTGATCCTGCAGCTGGGAGCACCCAGGGCCGGGGCAGGGTGCTGAGCTGGGGTCCCCTGAAAGCTCTCTCTCTCCCCATAGTGACCTTAGTGTCCCGAGCAACCCCGCACGGTCAGCGCAGTCTCTGTCCAGCTACAACCCCTTCGAGGATGAGGACGACACGGGGAGCACCGTCAGTGAGAAGGAGGACATTAAGGCCAAAAAGTTGGTGAACAAACGTTTCCCTCTGGTTCCCACCTCGCTCGCTCTCTGTGTCTCCTCTCTCTCTGTCTAGGCTCTTGCCCCTTTGGCACTCACAGCAATGCATGGGGCCTGCAGGAGGTGGCCCAGCTGCCGGCTGGTGGACGGTCTCTGGCTTCTCGATTTCTCAGGGAGGGGGGCACCTATTAACAATCTGTGGTGGTTCTTTCTCTGTCCTCCATTAACCCTCGTCGAGGCCCTGGCACACCACCACAGGAAGACGGGTGTGCTGGGCAGCCCTGTGGGGAGCCTGACTGCACTGTGATGCTGAGGGGCTGTGCTCCTGCGGAAGGAGGTCCCTTGCCAGGCCCCGGGGCTCCTGCAGCCTCCCTGGGCAGGGGCTGAGCCTCCAGGCAGGGCCTCGTGCCTCTGTCCCATACTCAGGGTCCCCGGGTCCACCCTTTTTCTTGCAGTGTGAGCAGCTATGAGAAGACCCAGAGCTACCCCACTGACTGGTCGGATGATGAATCTAACAACCCGTTCTCCTCCACGGATGCCAATGGGGACTCAAACCCATTTGACGAGGACACCACCTCGGGGACGGAAGTGCGGGTCCGGGCCCTTTATGACTACGAAGGACAGGAGCATGATGAGCTGAGCTTCAAGGCTGGTAGGTGGGCTCCCCGACTGACACCTGGGGCGAATGCTTCCAACCTGCTTGGGGAGTTTTGTTTGTTTGTTTGTTTTTTTAAGTTTGGGAAATTCCTGCTAGCTGCATCTGTGGGTCGTCCTCCCACATTTCAAAAGCAGCAGATGCTCAGTGCCAAACCTTAGAAGGCATGAAGGGTGCCCCTGGTGCTTTTGCCCAAGGCACCACTCCCAGCAGGACGGAGGGCTGGGGACAGCAGGACACTGGGGCAGGGAATGTTCATCGCCAGCACCAGCTGTTTTCCCAGGTGCTTCCCAGGTGGAAGCAGCCAGCCTGCGGGTCCCCAGGGGAAGGTTTTCTCCAGAGACCCCAGCTGGCAGAGGAGCCCTTGGCGAGCCACCTTGCCCAGACCCCGGGACCACACTGAGTACCTCTGGGCCACTCAGCTTCATCTTTGGGTGCCTTTGAGCCTTCCCCCTGCAGCCACGTAGTATACTTTCTACTACCGGCACAGCTTTGTTGCCAATACCTGAACTTCGTTTTGCAGAACAGTTTGCATCCAGATCATGGGAGCTCTGTGTACACCGAGTCTCTGGGCTTTGTCTTTTTTTTTTTTTTTCTATGCTAGTTGCAATTCGCTAAAATGGGTTTCAAACATTAGCTTGAAAGCGCTATGTTAGAGTGTGTCCGAGGAGGAAGCACAGGTGCCTGGTGCCAGAGGGGGCCCACAGAGAGCCAGGTCCTCCTGCCTTGTCCCCTCCTCAAAGCCATCCCAGACCCGCCATCACACCTCTGAGTGGGAGGCTGGGCTGGAAGGCAGCACGCACAGGCTGACACCTGCCCTGCCCTGGGACAGACCCCTGCATCCAGCCGACTGCGGGCCGGAGGGCCCT
Source organism: Vulpes vulpes (assembly GCF_048418805.1). Taxonomy (NCBI): domain Eukaryota; kingdom Metazoa; phylum Chordata; class Mammalia; order Carnivora; family Canidae; genus Vulpes; species Vulpes vulpes. Next base: position 52,935,583 of record NC_132795.1, read on the forward strand.
GTCTGTGCCTGTCAGCTGCACAGCCCTGCTCCGCAGGCCGGGCAGCTGGCCTCAGACACTCAAGCTCAGGGTTGGTCACCAGGCACCCCTGTTGGTTGTAGGAAGTTCGTATGCACCTGAACTCGACTTTGTCCAGGTTTTCTGACACCTGGGAGTCATTCTTCCCTAACTTCGTCAGTTGGTTTATTCATTGTAATTTCTAATTCTTTCTCCATCTTAGTTGTTGGATTTGTCTGCAGTTTTATGGATATAAATGTTTCTTTTTGCTCCAAGTGAATTGTTAAAAGCGAACTGATTGAAACCAATGTTTTGAATCACCAGTTCACATTTTACAGCCTCAAAGCTCCCCTCTTCACTGTGTTTTGTCTCTTCTGTTGCAACGTCTGCCCAGCCAGCACTGTTTTCTTCAGTTGGTAGCACGCTCGCTCCAGTGCCCTCTGCTCCTCTGGGTTTCAGGTGCCTGAGAAACCTCTCCCTGGGCCCTTTCCAGCCCCTGTGAGTGTCACAGAGCTCGGACAAGGGAAACACCAACCGTCCAGGGGTCCACAGCGGGCAGGATGGACAGGAGGAGATGGAGCTTTGCCCTCCTGTGCTCACTTTCGCCCCGTGTTCACTGCTGGTGTTGCTGAGTTAGATCTGCATGGGAACCGGTGCTGAAAGAGTGGCCCGGAGGCTGGCAGGAAAGCCATCCCTCACATGGGAGTGATGGCGGCTCTCGCTCACCGGCCGCTCACTGGGTGCTGGCCACCGCCTGGCTCCTTCCCTGCTCTCACTTAGTCTTCCCAGCACCCGGTCTGCAGATGGTCTGCAGACGAGGAAACCTGGCCCCAGCGGCAGGGCGTGTTGCCCATGAGCAGGGGCCCTGGGATTCGAATCCAGTAGCTCTGGATATCAGTCCCACAGGCCTCTTCATCACTTTAGCTGCTATACCAAAGAGAGACAGGGAAATGCCTCCACAAGGCATAACTGCCCGGGGAAGAAATTGCCACCAAGCCTGAAAAGGGGACCCAAATGCCAGTGACCGAAATGCCAGTGAGAAATGCAAAGCTCCAAGCTGAACAAAAGGCAAAAGTTGTCCTGGGGCTAACAGACTTCCGGCATTTGCCTGGACCGAGGCCTGAGCTCCGGGGTTCCCACGCTGCCCCTGCAGGCGGTCGCTGGCCAGAGCCCCAGGTGGCTCCTCGAGCGGCCCCTGGTGCTAGGCTGCTCTGTTGCCCTGAGTGGGAGATGCCAGCCAGACCTGGACCTTCCCCACCAGGGCCCTGACCACACTTTGGTCTTCGCCCCCGTCTGTCTCCTTGAAGGACCAGGACTCCATCTGCGTCCCCATCAGGGTACCTTCTCCCCTGCCCAGGCCTGGCCTTCATGTCTGAACAGACAAGCGGAATCAAATGATGCTAATAAACAACACCATGGGGAGATTCCAGAACTGTGCCGATGGCTTCCAGCACACTGTATTGGGAAGGGATGATTTCTTTAAGTCATGGGATGAATGCCCTGAGCTGGGGGCTGGGCTTAGACTGATGGGTCCCTGCCCCTCCCACTGCAACCACTCCAGTCACACTGAGTCAGGATAACAGGTTCCAGAGGAGAGTGAGAAGGTGGAGCGGGCTGGGGCTCGGGGCAGAGGACAGCAGGAGAGGGTGGCAAGGGGGGTGGCACAGCCGCTCGGAAAGGGTTCCTCCGACCCAGCCTGGGATGATTGGGAAGTGCGGAGCCCATGACATTTAATTCTGCAGTGTCTGTAGGAGCTGCAGGCTTTAGGGACCCTGTGCGAAACCTCTCCAAGGCCCCTTTAAAGTGCAATTTAGTAGAGAAATAAGTAGGTCTGGCCCCACCCCACCCCCAAGAGAATGCCTGCCCCTCCCGCCTAAGTTAAAAACTGTCTGTGGGCTGGGGGTGGGTTGAGCTAGTAGGGCGACTGTGCCCGCTCACCAGGACTGCTTCTTTCTTGTTTTGAAGGGGACGAGCTGACCAAGATAGAGGACGAGGATGAGCAGGGCTGGTGCAAGGGACGCTTGGACAACGGGCAGGTCGGCCTGTACCCAGCAAATTACGTCGAGGCAATCCAGTGACGGGCCAGCCGGCTGGCTGGCGGAGGATGGAGGCAGGGGCCCCAGGAGCTCCGTTGGCCGCCGGCCCCGGGCAGCGGCACTCCGGTAGCAGCCGGCCGTGCGAGCGTCCGCTCCTTTTCCTGCAAAACCTGATGGCTCCGTTGCCCTTGGCTTCATGGTGTCTCTCAGAGGCAGACGAGCTGGGTCATTTCACCTGGGACTCAGCACCTTTCCACACGCGGTGTAGCCGGAGAGGTCTGAGCGCAGGAAAACAGTACAACAGAACTCGCCCCGTTCCCCCGTCCTGCTCACTGTGCGTGTCGGCTTATCATGGATCTGTCTGTTCTTGACCTTGCCTTTCCTCCTCTCCTGAGTCATGGTGGGTTCCACTGATTACTTCCTCTGACGAGTCCCATCATCCGCAACGTAAATGAACAAACTTACATGCCATTTTCTGAGTGAAGACTTTGAGGTTTTTAATTTAAAGGCTGTGTACAGTTATACTTTTTTATATACCTGTTCTTCCATTCATTGATACTTAAATTATGGCACAGAGTGATACACACCAGTCTTGAGGCAGCCCCTGTCCGTGCTGCACTGTCAACCAGCCGGGCCGCGCTGGGGGCAAGTCTCAAGGCCGGGGCTCAGTGAGACGGGCGGTGTTTGAGGCTAGAGGTTGCAGTGGAAAGGTGGGGACACGCTCGGCTGGGTATCTGTCGTGAATGCCCTCCGCACTGGAAGCATCCGTCGTGAGTTCCGGAAACAACCTTATGTAGTACTCCAAATGTCCCCATATTTAAAAACTTATTTTCGTTCTGCTCGCGTTCCAAACTTCATACTTGCAAATTAACAATTTTATCGATGATTTGGAAGGTTCAAAAGTAAGACTAACTTCTGAAGCACATGCGTCTGTAGGTTAAGATGCTTTATATTAGACGGTCACGTCTCGGTGTATATCTGTATATATCATTTGATATGCAGAGAATCTAAAGAGTTTGTCTACTGTTTGAATGAGATTTAATGGTTTCTGACAGAGGGTTTCATTTGTAAACTGCTTGAAGACTGTGACATTCGGGCACAGGCCTGGCTGGGCCAGCTCAGGGCTGGGGGCGTGCGGGCCTGGGTCTGTGTGCCGTGGAGGCGGCTGTGGGGAGGCCTGTCTTGGCCGGCCAGCCCTGGGCCCCCCTCCAAACCAGCCTCAGTCCTTTCCGTAGCAGAACACTGTAAAACCTCCCGTGTCCTTCCAGCAGCTGCAGGCTCCACTCCTCTCTGTTGCTCATGAGCACATGGAAGCTGGGTCTCACCCTGAGCATAGGGGTCTCTTCTGAGTGGCCTTGGTCATCGGGAGCAGATGCGCTGGGGCAGGAGTGACACTGTAATCACAGGGCAGGGGGTTGGGGGGAGGGAAGGCGGGAAAACCTTTATTTTGTGTAACCCAGACATGGGGGAAACGGCCGCTGCCATCACAAGCTATGCATTTTCTCAGTGTTTCCAGCGAGCTTGATGTCTTGCTTGGAAAGTGGATGTGCGTCTGTGTTTGTCATGACAACTTACCAGCAGAAATCCTCATTCCTTTGCTACAGATTTACCAAAAATTGTCAAGTCTTTTCAGTTAGGAGTTTCTTTAAATGTATAGTATTTTAGAAAAAAAAAGAATCAATAAACAGTTGATCTCGTGTGACCGTCTGGAGCCCTGCGTCCCTCAGGCCCATGCCAGCATCTCCCAGCTCTGGAGCTGGGCGAGATCCCAGGCATAAGACCACGGCCAGAAGGGTTGTGTGCCCTGCCACCCAGAGGTTGGGGATTTCAGGCACCCAAGCCCCTCGATTCCACTCTCCCCGGAACCTGGTACTCTGTGGCCTGGGCTTCCCCAGTGTGGACAGCAGGCTGGCACCGCCTTCCCTCCCTGAGGTCCAAACAGGAGGATCCAGAGGAGAGTGTCCATCACTGGGTTTCTTTGAACACATTCCCTGAGCACCTGCTGTATGCTGGGCCCTGTGCTCTGCTCATACCGTACCAGAGAATCACATGCCCATCTCCAGGGGCACCCCGGGGGGCTCAGGTGGTTAAAGGTCTGCCTTCCACTCTGGGTCATGATCCCGAGGTCCTGGGATCGAGCCCCATGTCAGGCTCCCTGCTCAGCAAGGAGTCTGCTTGACCCTCTCCCTCTGCCGTCCCCCAGCTTGTGCTTGCTCGCTCTCTTGCTCTCTCTCAAAAATCTTAAAAAAACAAAACCAACCATGCCCATCTCCAGACATCCCCGAGTGGGCTGTCTTCCTAACCCATTTTACAGAGAAGCACACGGAGGCTCCAGGAGCCACATCCACTCAGGGAGTCCCGGCTGGTCTGTGGCACAAGGTCCCTGTGGGATCCTCCCCCTCACTGGGGTGGCCCATGTTGAAAGGCGGCCAGGGAGGTAAGGAAGGAGAGATGTAAGGGCTGTCGCAGCCCAACACCAAGCCCCGATACGCTCATCCAGACAGGGCCCCTTCCAGAGTGTGGGCCTCGGGGAGGCGGGCAGCCGGCGGCCGCACTGCCTCATGAGGAGCTGCGTCGCCACCATGGGGTGGAGCCCTGGTGGCCCGGCCCTCACCACCGCCATGGGGAGGCCGCAGTCCCCCGAGGAGGACATGGAAGGTCCAGGACCTCCAGCCCCGCGACAGAACTGCGGGGCTCCTGGGGGCCGCCCGCCCTACTGCCCCACTGGCAGGTGAGGAAGGGCTGGGAGGAGCTGGAGGGGGGGCCCTCAGACTCGGCGGGGCCACCTCTGCCTGGGGGCCCTAGTCCCAGGGAATTGGGGCTCCTGACTCGCCCCGCAGCTGCCCCCGGGAGCCCTGGGCACCCAGGCGCCGGACCTGTTACCATGCTGACGAGTGAAGCTTCTGGCATCCTCGCTGCCCCTCCCACAGCCTCCTCAGGAAGGAGATGCGGCTCTGAGCGGCTGGAGCCGAGGCCCGGGGCTCCCCGAGCTCCTGCGAGGAGCGGGCGGCCGCTTCAGTGTGGCTCCTGGGGCCTCGGGGCAGACATGGAGGGGACCCCTTGACCCCCTGGACGGGGGTGGGAGCTGAGAAGGGCTCCGTGGGCCACCGGCCCCGCCCCCGGCCTTGCTCGTGGGGAAGCAGGCCAGGTGGGGGGCAGGAGTGATGTGCCCATGGTCACAGTGAGTGGTTGGGGGAGCCGAGCATGGCCTGCTCCTGAGTAGCCCTTCCTGGCAGGGAATCCGCTGGCCCTCTCCACGGGTCATATTCGTCCAGCAAACATTTATTGAGTACCTACTGTGTGCAAGACTAGGAGAAAAACGAAGGAGGACCTAGGTTTGCCTTTAGGGAACTCCAGAAGCTCAGGGAGGGTCCAAGTCATTTTGACACCAGGGAGGAGAGGGCAGGATGGTCCCCTGAGAGTGTACCTGGTGGATTCTGGATGCCACCCTACAAGTCTCAGGAAATTAAGGCGAACAGGGCCCCCAGCCCAGCTCCAAGGCCCTGGGGGTCACAGTACTATGGGGTCCTTGACCTGTTCCCCACACTTCCAGTGGGAAGCATCCCTGCCTGGCAAGAGGTCAGGGTGGACTGCATACTGGGGAGGGACCCCCCCCCACCTGTGTGCGACCCGACACCCAAGCAAGTGCCTGAGCCTCACCTTCCACAAAGTGGGGATGACCCTGGGGGTGTCCAGAAGCGGGAGACCTTGCTGGGCAGGCGCCCTCTGCCCTTCATACCTGCAGGAGCACTGCCCCAGGGAGGCCAGACCCGGGCCCAGCCGGATCTCACAGGCCTCTTGCTTGAGGTACAAGGTCATCCTGCACCAGGTGGGGCCACTGCAGAGCAGAGTTAGAGGAGCCGGGCTGACCCCAGCACAGTTTCTCAGCCCACTGTTTCTCACCAGCCTTGGGCTTAGCATTTTTCAGCTCCATGCCAGGTCCGGTGCTGAGCACCTTTCTCTGCAAAGGGCCACATAAGGGCTCCTCGTTATGCATGAACACCGCTTTGTAGATGAGGAAGCAAATCTTGAGAGGTTGCATGATTTGTGTGAGGCCATCTAGCAAGTTAGGGGCAGGGCTGGGGTTTCAACTCCAATGCCTAACTCCAAAAAGCAGGTGCCCTGGTACACCTGGAGGATTTGTTACAGCCTTGCTTGCTGGGCCACATTCCAAAGTTTCTGAATCACGAGGTTGGGGATGGAGTCGGACTTCGCATATCTAATCTAATGTGTCCCAAGTGATGCTGACCTGGGACCGCTGGTCTCAAAGCACAAGGAAGAGCTCCCAAAATACCAGCCATTCCTTGTGCCCCTCGATTTGTTCATATAACCAGCAGATGCTCCCAACCCAGCTCTGGGACACGGGAGCCGGGCCCTGGGGACCCAGACACTGATTGCCCACAGTCTGGCCAAGGCAGTGGGAGATATGCCCCAAGAGAGTGCAGGAAGCAAGGGACACAGGCCAATGTGACATCCCATCCCTCACTATTCCTAGGACTCTCATGCCAGGGGCAGGGAAGGTTAGGTGGCAGGCTGGTGGCAGAGGGAGAGGCGTCCCACCAGGGTCAGAAGGGCACCTGTGTCACTGATGAGCTGCATGTCCTCAGGTAAGCCCCTCCGTCTTCCTGACCCTTTATTTCCTCATCTGGAAAATGGGGAAGTGGTTCCTGCCTTTCCTTTTTCATGATCGCATGCGGTCTAGAGTGTGAACCTGCTTGATAAAACACACAAATCTGGGGGCCACTTATGGAAGTAGTCTCACCCCAAAGGCCATCCCAACTCGGCCGACCTCAGGTGGAGACTCCAGATCTCCCCAACCAGTCCCCAGGCACGAGTGCCTCCTCCAAGCCACGTATCCGTCCATGTAGGAAACGACCCAGGGGGCTGGGTTTTCCACATTTTCTCCCCTGAAACTCAACAGTTTTAAAAAGGCATAAAAATGGGTTCGATGGTTAAAAGCATGGACCGTGAGGTCATATTCCCCGTGCTCCAACTGGGCTGTGACGGTACCAGCAGCATGGGCCTGACTGAAGTACTTAATCTAAGCCTTGGTTTGCTTGTTGGTAAAATGGGAATAAGAGCTTATCGTTTGTATTTCCGTCTGTGCCAGCCCCTGGGCTAAACCCCCCAACCCTCCAGCAGCCCCATGAACTAGGGAAATGTTATATCCCTAGTTTTACAGGCGAGGCGCTGGGGGCACAGAGAGGTTGGGTGACTTGCCCAGGGTGCAACAGCCCCCCGGCAGCCCAGCGAGCCCTCGGACACGGTGGTGCAGTACAGGCCCCGCCACTAGGCCGCGCTGCTGCAGTGACCCCCCCACCGGGACCCCAGGTCCTCCCTGGCTCTGGAGTCACAGCACTGGCTCCACTCGACTGAGCAGCAAGCTGGCCCCAGACCTTCTCCCCTTGAAGCTCCTAGAGCAAAACTGAAAAGATCCAGTGAAGCCCATTTTGGCCCATCCAAATGGAATTCAGATAATGCTGCTTCAGACTCCTCAAATCCTTTGTGGGAAGAGCTAGGACGTGCACAAGGGAAGGAACGGATGAACAGATGAGCTGCGTCAGTAACATCATTCTCATTTTTAAAAATGTTTTACTTATTTATTCTTGAGAGATGCAGAGAGGCAGAGACACGGGCAGAGGGAGAAGCAGGCTCCTTGCGGGGTGCCCAAGGTGGGACTCCATCCCGGGATCCCGGGGTCACGCTCTGGGCCGAAGGCAGATGTCCAACCACTGAGCCCCCCCAGGCGCTCTGTAACATCACTCTCTTTAAGGAAAGGATAACTGATGGGCAGACACCATGTGGCCACCGAAGGCCGCAGAAACCCGTGGCAGTGACAACACAAACAGCCCCGAGCGCCACAACCTTGGATCAGCAGGGCAAACCTTGGGCTAACGGACCATGTGCAGCTAATGGGCCACCTCTGCCCCTTTATAGTATTTTCCAGTAACAATGTCCATGCTTTTCGCTTATTTGTAAACAGAACAAAGGCTCAGATGGAAATCTGGAATTTAAGCAAAAGTATTCAGAAAAACAAAGCCACCCATGGTCCGGGGGTCCAGAGGCAACCACAGTGGTAATTCCAGATTATTTTTTCTAGTCTTTTTTTTTTCCCCTATGTGCATGTGTGTAGCACATGCATTCTGTTGTGGTTGTCATCAACGTGTGTGTTTTACAAAATTGAGCTCATACTATAAACATAGTTGGGCACCCTGTTCCCTTCTCTTAATATTTCAAGAGCATTTTCTCATGTCCCTAAATATGCTTAGATTAAAAATAGAATGCATGGTATTCCATGGGCCATAAGTCCCACACCGCTGAGGATTTTTTTCCCACTTTTTTCATTTTTTAGGTGTATATATACAGTAAAATGTTCCCCATTTAGTGTACAGTCCAGTTTTGACAAAAGCACAGTCATGGGGACACCCGGGTGGCTCAGTGGTTGAGTATCTGCCTTTGGCTCAGGGCGTGATCCCAGGGCCCTGGGATAGAGTCCCACATGACGTTCCCCACGGAGAGCCTGCTTCTCCCTCTGCCTGTGTCTCTGTCTCTCTCTGTCTCTCATGAATAAATAAATAAAATCTTAAAAAAAAAAAAAAAACCCACAGGGGATCCCTGGGTGGCTCAGCGGTTTAGCGCCTGCCTTTGGCCCAGGGGGCAATCCTGGAGTCCCGGGATTGAGTCCCGGGATTGAGTCCCGCGTCGGGCTCCCGGCATGGAGCCTGCTTCTGTCTCTGCCTCTCTCTCTCTTTCTCTCTCTATGTCTATCATGAATAAATAAATAAATCTTAAAAAAAAAAAAAAACACAAAAAGCACAGTCATGTAATCATCACAATCAAGAAATAGAACTGTCCCATTGCTGCCCAAATTTGTCCTAGTTCCTCCATAATTCAACCTTTCCTTATATCCTTAACCCTGGGAAACTGCTGATCTGTTTTGTTTCTATAGTTTTGTCTTTTCCAGAATGTCCTATGAATGGAATCATACAGTTTGCAGGCTATGTCTCCCCTTCTTTTGCTTCCCATAATTAATTCGAGATCCATCCATGTGGTTTCACACATCATCGGGGTAAACATCCTTCTCATTGTAGGTGGTCTCCGTGGAATGAACTCCCCATGTTTGCTGAGCCAGCTGAAGGATTACTGGGGGCGTTTCCAGTTTTTGATGACAAATGCACTTGTTACAAACAATCAGGTTTTGGTACACACACAAGTTTCATTTCATTTCGCAATTATTTTTGCTAATATTTTAATATTGCAAATACTACAGCAATGCACAATTATTACACCAAATCGTTCATCCCATTAAAGGAGGTAATGGCCCCAGCTGACATTGTTTTAAGAAATCAGTCAAGAACATCAACTCGATAACAAGCAAAGATCAGTAAGTGTTTTACCTTAAATACTTAAAACGGGGCATTTGTGAATCTAAGTGCGCACTGCCTGAGTGTTGTAGGGGTTTGTGGAAATCAGATAATGTCACTCATGATTCCCTGTGCTCATTTTCAAATGCACCTGACCTGTACAGAAACGGGGTAAGAGACAGCATGCGCTGTCAGCACTAATGCTCCCTGGTGTCCTCCAGGGGCGAGGGGCGAGATCTGTGCCTATTCTCACTCTGTGATTCATCATACGACTGTCTAGGCAAGTCTATCCTTGAAGTGGCATCTGGCTTTCGGCAAGTTCTTGCTTAACTGAATGAATTAAATAGACTAAATGGTGTTTCGCTTGGCCACAGGCACCCCAGGATGTCTTCATGAAAGGTAAACAGGGACGGTGCACAGCAGGCAACGCGCACCTGCCTCATGGCTGGTTCCCTCTGTATTATTCTTCTTAAGTCTGTAGTAATGAATTTTTGTCTGTCCTCTTCTGAGGGTGAGAGGATCTCTTATTAGCTTTTGGATTTGGTGTAACTGGGTTTTGCTTCTACTCCTCCTCTGGCAGCAACAGATCTTTGAACACTGTGGGTTCAGGGTTGGCTGCTCTTATGTTACAGAAGGGATGTGGGTGGGGTTTTGTGCCCATCCCCCAACAACAGCTGGACACCTGACTGCCCGAGGGGTTTCTCTCAAGTGTCTTTGCCTCCATCTTTCTTTCTTTCTTTTTAAATATTTTATTTACTTATTCATGAGAGACACACAGAGAGAAGCAGAGACACAGGCAGAGGGAGAGCAGGCTCCCTGCAGGGAGCCTGATGCTGGATCCCAGGACCCCAGGATCACGCCCTGAGCCGAAGGTAGATGCTCAACCACTGAGCCACCCAGGTGCTCCGTGCCTCCATCTTTCTTATGAAGAACAATTTCTCATGGAAGTTTATGGAAAAGAACTCGTGAATGAATGTAAACTTTTTGTATCTGAGGCCTCACGCTATTTCAGACTGACATGCCAGCCCACACTTGGCCTTTACAGATTCATTAAAATTTCAACTTATTTCCTCTTGCCCACTTGTATGGTGGCCACCTTTCTCCATTGCTCCTATCTTTGGGGGCGCTCGATTCTCTTTGGAATTCGGTTTACTTGGTTGATTTGCAAACTTAGCCACCTGATAGGCTTAAGAAGACTTATGATTTTGTAGACTATCCAGTCTGTTCTCATCAGTATGCTTGGGAATGGCGCTCTTTGTAGCTTTGTCTATTCTAAGCCTATCCCACACATCTCTACTGAATGCATACTGTGCGCCAGGCATGTTCTAGGTGCTGCAGACAGAGGTACACAAAACAGATCTGATCTTAGTAAATTTATGTTCGACCGAAGGGAAGCAATATATATATATAGTGTTACATATTGTCATGTTAGGTGGTGATAAGTTCTGTGAAGAACACTTAAGCAGATGACAGATGAGCCAGTGATATGCATACACCGGTATTTCTCCTCCTATAGACAGTCTGTACTTCACTGCCCGTTTTTTCTTCTCCTCGTGATGTGGTTTTAGCATGCTGGTGAGGTCTAGTTTTGAAATGTTGGTGTGGTCAGGAGCCAACGGCCAAGAAAAGAACTCTTGAGAGGTCTTTGGTTCAAAAAGGTGATTTTATTAAAGGAAGGGAACAGAACCCCTGCGCAGAAGAGCTGCTGCCCTGGGGTTGGCTGATTATAGACTTGGGAGTTGGGGGAGGTGAGGAAAAAGGGAGGTGGACAAAAGGACTGTGATATACTCAAAATTTACATGAAAGCAGAGGCCTGGCTACTGCTGAGTTAAGGTGGTTTTTCCTTCTAGTAAGACAGTTGGGGGCTTCCTGGAGGAATGTTGTACTTTTCCTATTAAAGTCCTTGTCAATAGGCTGCAGGTGTTAAAGAAACTTAACTTTGTTTACATGTCCTTTTTTTTTTTTTAAAGATTTTATTTATTCATGAGAGAGAGAGAGAGGCAGAGACACAGGCAGAGGGAGAAGCAGGCTCCAGGCACCGGGAGCCCGACGTGGGATTCGATCCCGGGTCTCTAGGATCGCGCCCTGGGCCAAAGGCAGGCGCCAAACCGCTGCGCCACCCAGGGATCCCCTCATGCTCTCTCTCTAGCTTGCAATCTCTCTCTCAAATTAATAAATAAAACCTTAAAAAAAAAAAATGCTCTTTCCCTGTATATCACTAAGACATTGATAAACTGATAGAGACTCATATCCTGCAGGACTATGATCTTTATCAGTTAATCATTTGATTTTTTTTCCCTTCCCTTAGTTTTGGGGCATCGAGAAGTACCTGAGGAATGCCACACTTATCTCACAGTGGGTGTTGTGTGTGTGAGGTGTCATCTTGTGCTTTGTGCCCAGCTGCCTTCTGTTCCCTTATCACTTGGGGGATCTCTATGTTGTAGAGTATATAATTCCCGGCATCCAATATGTAACTTGGTAAGTAAGCTTTCAGCTCCAAATAGTAATCATCATTCCCATCAGAAGGGCTATGACTGTTCCTCATAAACATGCCAGGTGTTCTGTGTAGGGCCAAACCAATACTGAGACAGGGAAACTGAAGGGACCCCATTTTGCTCCTTTTCCTGCTTCTGTTCTCGCTAGGACCTGCACCCCCGCCTTACACATGCCTTAATGTATGTCCTCTTTGTTAAGATCAAGAAGTTAATGATTTCCTTGGAGACCTCCAGCACAAAAGATAACATCCAAGGACTGACCAGCTAGGGTCATCACGTAAATCTTCCAAGACCCTGGGGCTGCAGATACCTGGATGCCAAGATCCCTGGCTCCAGGGCATAAGTGACTGACGGAGGACACTTGAGTTCTGGTCCTTGTTTGGACCAATTCTGGAATGCCTGAGACATGCACACCAGACCACAATCCTCAATAAAAACCCCAGCCTCGAGCAAAGGACGGACTCTCTCTTCCTAAGTCTCCCAGACACTCCATCTGCTATGCTCTATCACTTATGCTATTTATTTATTTTTTAAAGATTTTATTTATTCACTCATGAGAGACAGAAAGGCAGAGATATAGGCAGAGGGACAGGCAACCTTTCTGCAGAAAGCGTGATGTGGGAATCCATCTCAGGACCCCGGGATCACAACCTGAGCGGAAGGCAGACAGATGTTCAACCACTGAGCCCCCCAGGCACCCTTCACTTATGCTATTTAATAAACTTTGCTCTCACTTCCTCTCAGAGTTTTATTTCTATCCTGCACAAAACCAAGGACCCTCTTGGCTGGTCCTGCAGGACTCCCTCCGGGTCCCAGACCGGCCAGCGTGCATCAGTGTCACAGGGGGACACAGAGTACAAGAGTATATGCTTCTGACTCAACAGAAGGAAGAACTTTGGGTCACAGCCCTCTGCAACAGTGACTTACTGTTCTGTTAGGTAATAAATTTCCCTTCCTTGGAAAAGGTCCAACCCTGGGTTTATCTGAGTCCACATCCTTATAAAACTTCCAACTTCCTCTTAGGGTATCTACCGGGACAGGCTGAGTGAGCATTCCCTGCTTCTAAAAGTAGGAAAGACGCAGCCAAAGGCTTTTCCAGGGCTCCCTCATGCTGTCGGGCACTGATTATCTGTAGCGCCCACTGCACCGACAGAGGAACAAGCCAGGCTTTCTGGAGAAGAGGACTGACCTGACCAAGGGCACAGCTAGGAGGGGGCGGGCGAGTCGGGCTTGGAGCCGAGGTGAACCTGACCTCGCCCTGCACCACCCAGCCTCGGGCGGCAGTTCTGGGGAAGCACCCACCTTCCTCCGAGACCTTAAGCCCCTCCGTGACTGGCAGCCGCCGGGCACGTCCCGCTGCTCCTCGGGTCTGAATTCACCGGTCCCGACTGAGCCTCAAGACGACTGCGACCTCTCGCTGACCCGACACCCAAACAGGCACTTGAAGGAAACCGATCCTCGGGCGGTGGAGGCTTCCCATCCAGGGCTCGGCTTCAGCTTAATGCAAAAGAAAAAAGAAAAAGCAATAAAGGCGACCAGAGAAAATCGGGCATCCGATGGCGGCAGGTGGGTCCTTCCCCTCGCGCTTCCCCCCTGGCTCCTGCAGGGATGCTGCGCGCTCGGGAGGACCAGGTGAGAAGACCTCGGCCACGCCTCACTCCGTGGGTCGAAGCGGCGGCCGAGCAGCTCCGGCGGGGGCGGGTCCCCACCGCCGAGCGCGCGGGAGCCCACCCCGGCCTGACCCAGCTTCGCCCGGCTCGGCCCCGCAGCGAACTCCCCAGGCCACCGCCGGGAGGAGGGGCGCCGGGCTCCTGCGCACGCGCGGGCGGCGCCGGGGCGGGGCTCGAGTGGGCGGAGCCGCCGAGCGAGGCCGCGAGAAGAGAGCGGCGCGTGAGCCCCGGTGGTGGGCGTGGCCCGGATGGGCGTGCCCAGTGTGGGGGCGTGGCCTGACCGTCACGCGCAGCCCCGCCCCCTCGGCCGCCGTCTGTCTCCCGGAGGCGGCAACCGCTCCCGCTCGGCCCTTCCCGGTTGGCCGGGCCGGCTGCGCCTCGCGTCTCCGCCGACCATGGGGGACCCCAGCAAGCAGGACATCCTGAGCATCTTCAGGCGCCTTCGCTCCGTGCCGACCAACAAGGTAGCGGCCGCCGGGCGTGAAGAGGCTCGCTGGGCGCCCGTGTCCCAGCCCGCGGGGGCCCCGCTGCCGTAGTGGCCGCGGCGGCGGGAGGAGGAGCCCGCCGGGCCTGTGACACGTCGCACTTGCGGCCGCGGCGCCTCGGCCTCGCCTGGGTCCGGGCCGCGCCGCCCCCAGCCGCCGCCAGCCTCAGCGAGGAGCGGGGAGGGCGCGCACCGGGGCCCCGGGCGCGGCGGGCACCCGGGGGGTCGTGGGGGCGGGACGCGGCAGCATCTGGGGGTCCCTGGGGCCGGGGGCACGCGCTTGTGGTTCCTGACGCCGGGCGGGGGGGCGCCCACGGGGCGGCTCCTGGGGGGGCGGAGTGGGCCCCGGGGTTCCTGAGGCAGCTGGGGGCGAGGTCTGGGGCCCCCCACCCGGAGAGCGCTGGGGGGGCGCACCCCGGGGCCCGTGTGAGCGGGGCGGACCCGCAGGCCACCTGTGACCCAGCTGGGGAGCAGCACCGGCCCTGAGACTCCAGCTGGCGGCGCTGGGAGCCCGGGAAAGCCCCTGCGGCCCCCTCTGCGCCCCGAGCCGCCCTCTGAAGGTGCTCTGGGGTGCCTGTTGGAGCCTGGTTGGTCACCTGTGTCCTGATGGCAGCCTCAGTTTCCCTGCCTGATGAGCGGCCGAGTGGCCTCTGCGATGGCTTACAGCTCTTTTCCCTTGCTAAGAAGGCCCGCCACAGACCCTTTCTCTTTCTTCCCCTCGCGTCTCTTTGGAAATTGGGGTTTTTCTTTTTCTTATTCTTTTTTTTTTTTTTTTTTTTTTGGTCTCCAGAGGTGGTGGTTTTCTCTGTGACTTTTACAACTTTTCGCAACTGGCCCGAGATGTTGTGATGACACATCGGGGCTAACGTGACACCCTCCACTGAGGATCACAGGTCACACTGGGGCCTGCAGAGTGCAAAGGGCTGTCAGTGTGTCAGCGTGGACTCTCCCCTCCGCTCCTGTGACAGGAATCTGTCTGGTCCCCACTGTCACCTCCAAAGTGAACAGCTGTTAATGATCATGGTCATGAGCCATGACGTCATGCCATAGGAAGATCCCGAGTTTTATAAAATTTAGAGTTCTTTAAGTCTTGGTGGAAGGGAGCCCATACTTTGTACAGACTCAGAAGAGTGAGAGAGCAAAAGAGTTTACTGGAGGTGATGTCGGATGAGTGTAGGAAAGTCAGGAGGAGTAAAAGCTTCAGAAATTCTCTTTGTGCTAATTTCTTTGCTGTTTCCTTGATTTTTAAGTTTAGATTAACCTGCTTATAGGGAATGGTTGCTATATAGCGAGACAAGATTAGGACCCGCAGTTAGTAGTGTAGAAGTTATATTTTTTTAATCTGCTTTAGCTCAGAACCAGTGTGTGTTCTCTTTGAATTCATCAAAGGGAAGGTGCCCTCTCTTAAAGAAGTCATTGTCTTTTTTTTTTTTTTAAGATTTTATTTATTTATTTGAGAGAGAGAGAGAGAGAGAGAGTGGGAGAGCATGAGCAGGGGGAGGAGCGGGCTCCCCACTGAGCAGGGCTCGATGCCCAGACTCTGGGATGGTGACCTGAGCTGAAGGCAGACGCTTACCCAACTGAGCCACCAAGGCACCCCAAAGTCATTGTCCTTATGACACTTTTGAGGAACTTGTGTGGGCTCGCTGGTGACTGTGTTACCTTGGGCAGGTTACTCGACCACTTTGTACCTTCTTTCCTCCTCTGGAAACGGAGAGAGTGAGGAGGATCTAACCTGAATGGTTATTAGGAGGATTAAATGAGAAAATCCGAGAGAAGCACTTAGAACAGTGCCTACACGTGCTAGTCTTCAATAGCATCGGCTGTTGTTTTGTTAGGATCGTTATTATGAACAACACACCTGTGGAAAACTTTATATTCTGGAATAGGATTAATAAAAGCACAGAACAAAAGTATTTTCCAGTAATGTTGCATAGTCCAGAAATGTGCTACATTTCTTGATGAAGAATTTTTCATTTGATCCTTAGTAAGAAACCATTATCTCAGCAAAGATGAAAACGAGTTTTAATGTTATGGAGGAGTTGGTGAACAGGAAGCATTTTTTTCAGAAGGGGCTATAACAGAGAGCTCTAAGATACACTGGGAAGGTACTTCAAGAGAAACGACAGGGTTTACTTTCAGAATATGTTATCTGGTTTCTTCATCTCATGTGTGATGAATATTTACTCTGGACCAAGGTTTTAACCCAGAAGGTCAGTGTTCCAGTTTGAGAAATCCTTCCTTGTCTCTATGTGTTCCTTAGTTTTATTGCTTGATTGCTTGAGTTCCTCTGTCAACAAGTATCGTTGAGCAGCTGTAGTCCACGGGGCACTGTGCAGAGCAATGGGGTCCACGGATGGAGGGGGACAGGCTCCTGCCCTCAGGGAGCCTCACGTCTGGGGGCTGGAAGACAGATGAAGGTGAACCCCCCCAACCCCAGCCAAACTGCACGAGGGGCAATGTGGTGAGCGGTGAAGAGTGGACTCTGGGCCAGGCCGCCTGGGGTCCAGTCCCCAAGATACCACTCCTCAGCTAAAACTTTGTAAGTCCTTAGTTTTCTCTAAAATGGAGATGAAAACCGCACTATGTAATTTGCAAAGAACGCAAAATGTGCAAGATGAAAATGCAGGGCCCTTGTTTAAAAAGTGTTGAGGATGTCAGGATGAGACAGCAGAGCATGAAGCAACCACAGGCTTTTCTACATGTGGGGCCCTGGGCAACTGCACAGGTCTCACACACGTGCCCAGAAGCTGGCCTTGATGGGGACAATAATAATACCTCCTTATAGGGGTGTGATGATGGTTCAGTTGGTCAATAACAGTACCTGACATGGAATAAATTTGCTCAACTCTAGCTGTTGTTTGTCTGGTACTTACTCTCATCATTAGGCAAAGCAAATTGTTAGGCAGAGGCATTTCTTTTTTTTTTTTTTTGTGGGGGGGGGGTCAGAGGGAGAGGTAGAGAAAGAATCTTAAGCATCGTAGAGCCCGACGGGGGAGGGGGGGCTCGATCTCATGACCCTGAGCCGAAATCAACAATTGAGCACCCCAGAAGCATTTGATTTTCATCACCATAACAAGTGCATTCTGCTTAGAAAACCCTATCTCAATTCTGGCGTGGGGTTGCGTATCAAAACAAAGCGCCATCCCGCTCTTGAAGCTCAGTCTCCTGCTCCAGCATTCGTGAGGGCCACACTGGGATTCCTTAGTGCCTCCTGAGGTCAGGCCCCACAGTTCCCGCTCCCCACCACCCCTACAAACTGTTCTACCACCTGTGTTTGCATGCAGTGAGTGCCTGCTTTGTGCCAGGCTCAGTGTCCGGCTCAGGTGCAGGAGAGGGGGCCCCTGGCCTCTTGGAGTGACATTTGGTAAGTCCTCATCGTAGCTGCTGGGTCAGGCGGGTGCTTGGGTGGCATGTTTAGAAGACCCCCTGCTCCCTTCTCAGCCTTGTGAGCAGACCGCCTCAGGAGTGACTCCCAGTCTTGCCTGGTCTGGGCTGTGCACCATCTCCGTGGTCACCTCCCTCCATGGGGCCACTTACTGCAATTTAAGATTCTGTTCTTGAGATTTCAATTGCTTCTTGGACCTTGTCTTTTTTTTTATTTATTTATTTATTTATTTATTTATTTATTTATTTATTTATTTATTTATTTTTAACTTTTTGTATCCTCTCCCTGCTTCTTTCAACTTGTAACTAATTGTCTTGCCTATGAGGCTGTGGGCTCCATCCACAGGCTCCATGCCGGCTAACCCTTCCTGGACTACCTTTGCACATCTGCTTTGTGTGTGCCAGGTACTCACTTGGTAGTAAGTGCACAAATGTTAGTTGAGCGACTGGGGGATTGCAGATGACCTCTTGCAGAGGGACAGCACCATTGGCAGAGTTGGTGATGCTGTTTGGTGCCCCATGGAAGGGGATTCCTTACTCACCTGGCCGTTACCACAAGGCATCTTGATGTCTGTGTCCTTCCCTCCCACTGCTCAGTGAGCTCCAGAAAAGCCAGCATGTGGCCTGGCAGAGGGTAGGGATTCAGCATAGTGTTTGTGGAATCTCTGACACCAGGTAGTTCTGAATACCTCAGTGCCTGCCATAGTGTCGGGCATACAGCAGGCAGTCAGTAAATGCTGCCATGAATGGACTGGCACCTTCTGTGTCAGTTGTCACCCTGACCCCACTATTCACGCAGGCTTTTCACGTGAGTCACAGTGAGGGGCTTTGGGAAATCTGCTGGTGTTTTCACTTTTGTGTTGCCCTCAGAAGGCCAGAAGCCAGGTCCTCCTTGATGACTAGAGTTGGAACAACCTTCGCATAGGTGGCTCTGTCTACAAAGTGTTTCTAAAATATGGGGCTCTTTTTCTGGTGGGGGGGAGATGGGGAGAAGAAATGTTCTCTTATTAGTACAATTTTTGCTATTCTGTTTTTCTGACTTTAATTCATTATAAATATGGGTTTCCATTACAGACTCTGTATATTTTAGTTATGCTTTTTTTTTTTTTTTTTTTTTTATTCATAGAGACACAGCTAGAGAGAGAGGCAGAGACACAGGCAGAGAGAGAAGCAGGCACCATGCAGGGAGCCCGATGTGGGACTCGATCCCGAGTCTCCAGGATCATGCCCTGGGCTACAGACGGCGCTAAACCGCTGCGCCACCGGGGCTGCCCAACTCTGTATATTTTAAAGTCATTTTATGCTCCTGTTGCCAGGCGCTATGAGATGAAGAATGTTCGGCCTCAGTCAGTGTTGAGGGAGGAAGGCCCTGGGTGTCATGAGGTTGCCGTCAAGCTGTCAGCTGGGGCTGCCTCTCTGAAGCTTAGGGTTCCCGCTCCCAAGCTTACCCTTGTGGTGCTTCGCCGACCTCTGCTCCTCACTGGCTATTGGACTTGTGGCCTCAGTTCCTCACCACGCGAGGATGTCCACTGGGCTGTGTCCCCCTGACACAGCAGCTTGCTTCCCCCAGAGCCAGTGATCCAAGGGAGGGGGATAGCAAGGAACAGGAAGGAAGCCACAGCAGCTTTTCCAACCTAACCTCTGCCTTATTACTGGTCACAGAGCACCCTGCCCGGGTGAGGGTGGCAGTCACACCTGCCATCCCATTGGCTGGGGTCAAAAGGACCATGTGTGAGCCCTGCCCTCTGGTGGAGAGCCACTGTCTAGAGGGCCACAGGGCCTTGAGCATTCTCAGCAGGGGGACATCCTGGCTTGTGTGTGTGTCCGGTAAGAATCCTGTTGATGCTTACTTAACATAAAATCATTTATAGGAGTACCTGAGTCGGTTAAGTGTCTGCCTTCAGCTCAGGTCATGATCCCGGGGTCCTGGGATCGAGCCCCATGTCAGGGCTCCCTGCCCATCGGGGAGTCTCCATCTCCCTGTGCTCCTCCCCCTACCTCATGCTCTCCCTCTCTCTCTCAAACAAATAAATAACATCTTTTTAAAAATATATAATTAAATATAATGAGATAATACTAAAAGAAATTGAAAGTTGAGGTTTAAAAAAATCTGAGATTTTAAAAAAAGATTTTATTTATTTATTTGAGAGAGAGAGCATGAAAGTAGGGAAGGGAGAGGAAGAGGGAAAAGCAGACTCCCTGCTGAGTGGGGAGCCCCACATGGATCTCAATCCCAGGACCCTGAGATCACGACCTGAGTGGAAGGCAGATACTTAACTGATGGAGCCACTCAGGTGCCCCTAGGTGAGATATTTTGTAAAAACCAGTTTAAAGGTGTAAAGGTGAAGCAGCTTTCAAGCTCAACCACAATCGTCTCCTATAAGATGCTTCGTTTGGCTAATATGGATGAATTAATTAGTAACTGAATTTTGAAATTTTCTTTCAGGTGTGTTTTGATTGTGGTGCCAAGAATCCCAGCTGGGCCAGTATAACCTATGGGGTGTTTCTTTGTATCGACTGCTCAGGGTCACACCGGTCACTGGGCGTTCACTTGAGTTTTATTCGGTGAGTCTTTTTTCATCATGGGTGGGAGGGATCCTGTTGTTACACAGGTCTTTTTCCCCTTTTTCCCTTCATGTTTGTTTTGACATGAGGTAGGATAAGAGGCGGCTCTGAGTTATGGGAGATTTGAATCTTTAGAATTAGGTGAACTGGGAAAATGGATCCTTTTCTATTCTATTGCTGTTCTGTAGAGCTCTGTGCCAGGGACCTGAGGCTGTGGCGCTGAAGACAGAGTCAGAATGAAGGATTTGAGACATTCTTCCTCTGCCTTTATCACCTTCTAATAACCAGCAGCTCAGAGGAATCTTACTATGACACGCTTGTGACAGAGGGGGTTTGGGGTGCTGTGAGTCCGTCACACACCCTATCAGGAGGCGAGCTGATGTAAAGGGCGAGAAGCCCTCATTATAGCATGGGTGTGCTTCCGGCCCCATCCTACAGCCCTGGCTCCTGGAGGTCACTGATCTCACAGACCCTGAATGAATGATTTTTGTATACATTTTAGTGAGAATTTCAAGTGCTTGTAAAAAGAAAGTCTTTCATTTTTTTATCTGCAGACCTGGGCTACATCGGCTCCTTCTGGCGAGTATGTATCTTCTACTCAGACAGTCTGGCAGTAGCCTAGATGGGGCTTTTGTGTGCACCCCCTTGGACACAGCCCCACAGTCCAGTGGGAGGTGAAGTGCCCTTGTGTGAAGTAAAAGTAATTAACAAAAGGACCCCTAGGCAGGCTCAGGACTTGGAATCCCAGCAAGGCCTGCACTTCAGCCCCCGGGGGCCTAGGCCACCGAGCAGCCCTGGTTCTGATCTCCATTACTGCTGACCCCCTCCAACCACTTCACCTATTTCCCTGTCACTTTTTTCCAGGGGAGGAGCCAATAGGCAGGCAGGCTATTTGGAATTGTGGCGAGCAGTTTAATTTTATATTATGACCTAAGGAATATTGATACAATGTGATTATTATGAAGAGCATTAGCTCCTGTAAGATAAAATCAGTTATAATTTGTGATGAGATATTTTACATGATGGCATAAAAATTGTGTAGTAAAAATAATAAGATAAATTTTTAAAATATATTAACTTAAAAAACCTTTCCTGTTGTACTTTCATGAGTTCTTTTTTTCAGAAATCGGTTCATAGAGGCATGATGAGCTAATAGCTGTATAACTCCATATGTAATGAATTAGAAAAAGGAGTTCTTTTGTGCACTCTTCCTGGTTTCATTTCCTGTCTTTTCTTTTTTCTTAGAGATGTTGGTCCCAGAATATTTTGACTATACTACCCTATCCTGTTCTTGTCTCTTTTTTTAAATGTCGAGGTCTTTATGTGCCAAGGCAAGTTTCTTTCTTTTTTTTAAAAGATTTATTTATTTACTTATTTATTTGAGAGAGAGAGTGAGCAGGACAGAGTATGAGCGGGGGGTGAGGGGCAGAAGGAGAAGCGGACTCCCTGCTGAGCAGGGAGCCCAATGTGGGGCTTGATCTTTGGACTATGGGATCACGACCTGAGCTGAAGGTAGATGCTTAATCAACTGAGCCACTCAGGGACACCTTTTAAGTGTACTTCCCCTGACCCCTGTTCAGCTCCAGACCAGTTGTTACCAGTTAACATAAGGCAATGTGTAACCGGCCATCTTCCTTTGTTCTTCCCCTCTTCCTCTCTGCCAAGTCCCACCCATTATAATCTGGCCCTCCCTTTGCTTCACCACCAAAGCATACCTCCAGTTTCAACCATTCCGGAAATCAGGCGGGTTTCTGACGTGTTCCCGGGTGAGGGAAGGACTGACCAGAAACCTAATGCGGCTAGACAGTGGAGTCTCCTCCGGCTGCTGCAGGTTTAATGACTACCCTTTAAAAAGTCAGATAAATATAACTATGAATCCCAGTGTTTATAAATGATTCAGAAGCAACTATTAAAAAATCCCGTGTCACTGGAGGTCAGCAGTATAGGAGTTGGGCAAGAGAAAGCCAAGGATGATAAGGGTACTCAGTAGGGTTTTTGTTTGTAAGAGGTGGAGGTTTGCTCTTTGGATGTTTTTTTTAATTGGTTACCAAAATTACAAACACTAGCCTAATGGGGAAAAAAAAAATGCAAGCAGTCCCAGAGTTCATAAAGTAAGAAGTGAAAAGTCCTTCCTCTCGAATCCCTTTCTCTTCTTCTTCCTCTCCCCCTGCCAGACACAGACACACACACACACAGACACACACGTTGTGCTCCCCAGGCACAAACAGATTAGCAGTTTAGTTTATGGAATGTTTATTTAAGTGGAGGTTTGGGGGGTTTTTTAAAAGTGGAATTTCAAGTCAACAACTTTACAACGGAAAAAATTTATGAACTGTTGCTTTTGCCAACCTACAGGGGAAAGGTGGGTTAGGCATCCATGGAAATGGCCAACTGCCACTTGGAGCAGAGTGGATGTAACCGGACTGGCCCCTGCCCACCAGCTGCTGGGGCTTGACCTCTGCGCCTCCGCTCCTGGGCAGCTGGGCCTTGCTGTGCCTCTTCCTCCTCCAGCTCTGTTTCTTTTCAAGTTCACTGTTAAGTATTTCATGAGTTTATGAAAGGTGAATGGAAGCTAGTCCTCCCTGCAGTGGGCTGAGGGCAGGAACAGGCTTAACTACAGCATTAACAAGAGGACAAACTGTAAAGTGCCACCCAGGACATGGAAACAGCATCGCATCCACTTCTGTGGAAGATTAGTCCAAGTTGAAAGGAGGAGGAGACATTTGCAGTGAACTTCAGGGTTTTGGTGACATTTTGATAATGGAAACAAGGCAGGGAAAAGGAGGTGAGCACTCAGACTTTAAGGAAAGTTATAGAGGCTGGAAAAAGTAAAATATGCAGCAGCTAATTTTTATATGCATAGGAAAAGGAGGAGATAAAGGATTCCAAGGGGGAGATTTGGGTGACATTGTAGAGGGTCTTTATTACTAGGCCAGACCCTGTACTTAACTGCTGAGGGGTTGAGGGGCAAATGCAGGCAGGCTGGCCTGGGCCCTGGATGCAGCAGGTGCCCACAGACATTGGCCAGATAGTGCCTGGTGGGCGTTAGGAGAAAGGGTGCTGCAGCCAGCTGCTGGGGGCCCAAGTCCCAGCACCATCCTGGACTGCCTCTGGGTGTGCTCCTTCCTACTCTGTGTCTCCTTCCCTTGAAAGAGGGGATGAGAAGACTGCTACTCGTTGCAGAGGTTTTCGGGAGGAGAAAGTGGGTGAATCCATATATAAAGCCTGGCATGTGGTGGCCCCCAGGAAGTGCTGCTGCCGATCAGGGCCGAGTCATCTAAGTGCCTGCCCAGGGGATGCAAGAGGAGAACCGTGTTGTGATGTGAGTTAGGAAGGCAACACCTCCCATGGCCTTCTGTTAAGTAGCCAGGCCAGTTTATGAACAGCTGGCTGGCTGCCTGGAAGCTATTCCTGGGCTTGTCTATAAGGAAAAGTCTAGATTAATTGTGGTAAATGGATAAAATTCCATTTAAAATTTTTGATTACATAACTTTGTCCTGTTTATTTGGTGAGATTCCTTCTGATTTCAAAATCTATTTAAATGTTCCACTTAATGGACAGCCACTAGTGAAGCTAATTCATGGAATTTTAATTTTAAGAAGGTTCTGTGTTGATGCATAAGGATTGTAGAGGTCGTGGGAAACCCATTTTCTCATTTACCTAGTTGGTAAACAGGAGATACTTTGTTAAAGGGACACTAATTCTTCAATTTTTCTTACTTCCTCTGCTTTACTTTTTCTTCACATTGTCACAGACTATTCCCTTTAACACATTTCTTAATCTAAATTAAAGGTAAGAAATAACCGACAGTAAGTCACTTCCTCATGTCAGAACAGGCATGCATGAGCAATTAAATTTCCTCTTAATATTGACTATTTTCACAGGCCACTGTCATCAAAAACTTTTACTTTCAAATCCCAATGTTATGTTTTCCCTCTTAGAGCACTAAATCCTGACCATTCTCCCTTCCCTGAGGGTGGCGAGGTTGGGCAGGTCCTTTCCACCTGATGATAAGACCAAGCATTTCAGAGGCTCCCATAGGGGTCAAACTGGACAAATGGATAGAACATCTGAAAACATCAGAACAGTACATCTATTTTGAGCAGAGACACGTTACCAATACTTAGATCAGAAGCCACTGAGAATGTGAGGCAAGGAGACAGAGTTGTTGAATGGCCCTGGAAAGCTTGTCATGTTCCCTGCGTGGTAGAAGAAGAGAAGCTGGTTGGGGTCCCTGTGGCACAAGTGCTGCTGGCCTGGTGTGGCCTGTCTGTGGGGAGGAGAGCAGGTGGCTGGCCCCTCGGAGACTCGGCTGCTAGGAAGGAGGAGAATGGCTAGGAGCCACTTGTATGGCTGTCATGTACCCTGCAGGCTCAGCGTACTGCGTCACTGTTAACACAAACTCAGAAGTCCTCAGGATCCTGAACATCAAGGAACTCTTGTTTTCAAAAGTTTAGTGTCTTGATTGTGGGGGAAAAACGTGTTAACATTTGAGAATATTCTTTCCATTTAGATCTACAGAGCTGGACTCTAACTGGTCTTGGTTTCAGCTGCGATGCATGCAGGTTGGCGGAAATGCTAACGCAGTAAGTTCATCTCAGACTCACTGTTTCTTTTCTTGTATAAATACGTGTTATACTAGGAAGGAAGCTCGGTGTTTGCATGTGCGAGTTTGGGGCGCCCTATCAGATAGCAAAGACAGGAAAGGCTTGGGAGTGGATGGCCCAGGTGACTTGTTATCTGTTAAATACCTAGTACCTACCAGGCTCTGGGCTCTGGGTGTGGGGATATAGTGATAAGACAAATGAGATCCCTCTTCTTAACTTAGTAATTTCTGGGTAAAATATACCTTTTTAAAAAAAGATTTGATTTATTCATGAGAGACACAGAGAGAGAGGCAAAGACATAGGCAGAGGGCGAAGCAGGCTCCCTCTGGGGAGCCCGATATGGGACTCACTCCCAAGACCCTGGAATTACGAACTGAGCCTAAAGCAGATGCTTAACCAGCTGAGCCTCCCAGGTGCCCCTAAATATAACTTTTTAAGTGTTTAATTAACTTATAATTTTACAAGAGCAGATTTCCTTAACTCCCCTTACAAACCTAAGTAAGGACCCTCAAATATGTTAAACTTCATTTACAAATTCAGTATATCTGATTCATCATATTGGGTTGCTCATACAGATTTTTAGAATATCTTCATTAAGATATGACCTTTGTAATTCATGTCTGTGTATGGACCCTTATGGAGTGGTTGAACAGAGTTTCCTCTGATTATTTAAACATTTGTTTTACCACCTTGTTTATGCTGTGGTCCCTGTTGATGAAGAAATAGTTCTGGGCAAGGTGAAGGTCAGCATAGCTCCTAACCAGTTCCAATTAGTGGGATTCCAGTGTAGTTGAATTCAGACTGAAGTGAATGGCTCATGAACTAAAAGTCCAGAGTGGAAGGTGACCCCCCAAAGTAACAAAATAATCTGGAATGATGGAAGTGCTTTAACAGAGAGGAACGAAGGGCCAGCGATTTCATTTTGTAATGCGAATCTCATGTCTAGTTTTACCAAAATATTCATGTTGCACGTGTGGAAGGTATTACTTTTACAAGGAAAGGTTTATATTAAGTTTTGTGGTTTTAAATTGTTTTTGTAAATTATGTGGTTTAATTACTTTTCTTTTCCCCAGTATTTCCCAAAAATCCTTCACAAAATGAAGTAATGTTTTCAGTTATATGTTCGATTTAATACAGCATTCCTGTTAATTTGTGTGTTTTCCTCCACAGTCTTCCTTTTTCCATCAACACGGCTGTGCCACCAATGACACCAACGCCAAGTATAATAGTCGTGCTGCTCAGCTCTATCGGGAGAGAATCAAGTCACTGGCCTCCCAGGCAACGCGGAAGCACGGCACTGATGTAAGTTGCTGGTGGATGGGGTTGTCTCCTTCAGATGAACATTTATTTTAGTAGAAAAAGGGGTAAACAGTAAAACCTTCTAACTGGATTCTCTTGCAAGGAAACAACCTGTAGTTGATTCTCATTGTTCATGGCAGTTATGCTCTGTGAGCTTGCTGTGAGCATTTGAATGAGTAAATGCCAAAGCATCACTCCTACAGGAAATAGAGGGGTAGGCTCCTATAGGCTTCTGGTCACAATGTTTCCATCAGCTGATCAGTACATAATCTCATTTTACATGTGCTTCTGCTTAAGGGCTCCTTTTTAAATTTTTTTTAAGATTTTAAAAATTTATTTATTCATGACAGACACAGAGAGAGAGTCAGGGACAAAGGCAGAGGAGAAGCAGGCTCCCCACAAGGAGCCCAATGCAGGTCTTGATCCTGGAACTCTGGGATCACGCCCTGAGCTGAAGGCAGATGCTCAACTGTTGAACCACCCAGGTGCCCTAAGGACTCCTTGTTGAACAGATTATGTAATTAAGCATGTGATATACTTAGTATATTGCTATAAAAATGTTTAATATATATAGATGTAACTTAATATATTATTAATCTATAGTTATTGACTCATTAACATTGAACTCACTGCCCACAGCACTAGAACTCATTCCTGAATGAAGCTTACCTGACACTATTTTCTCTATGAGGCACATCACAGCCTGTATGTGCTTAGGAGCATTAGGAGGACTGCAGCCTAGCCTGGACGGCCTGTAAACAAGGAAATCACCAGCAAAGCACAAATATGTGGAAAATGTGGCACTAAATAGACCACAGAAAGGACACATTTAGTGTTGGAGAGCTTAAACGAGAAGGCGGAGCATCACTTTGTTCAGTCTCAGCCGGGAAGGTGCACCTTGGGTGGCTCAAATTCTCTGCTGGTCCGCACACGTCTGTGAAGGACCACAGATGTGTCTCAAGTACCGATTTGGGGGTTACGAGTAAACTCTGACGGGTGGGTAAAGTTGCAAATACAGAACCCACTATTCTCGTGGAATTGACTGTACTTTGGAACCTGCGCTTAGAAATGAAATCCTTGCTTCTCCCTCTGCCTGTGTCTCTGCCTCTCTCTCTGTGACTATCATAAATAAAAATTAAAAAAAAAAAAAAAAAGGGATCCCTGGGTGACGCAGCGGTTTGGCGCCTGCCTTTGGCCCAGGGCGCGATCCTGGAGACCCGGGATCGAATCCCACGTCGGGCTCCCGGTGCATGGAGCCTGCTTCTCCCTCTGCCTGTGTCTCTGCCTCTCTCTCTCTCTCTCTCTCTCTCTCTCTCTGTGACTATCATAAATAAAAATTAAAAAAAAAAAAAAAAAGAAATGAAATCCTCAATCATTCCTTTTCAGAAACGGCTTGTGGATCTGGTAGGTGACATCCTCGAGATTTGGAAGCATAAGTTAGTGGGTTAGTGGGTTAGTGGGATTACTAAAATGTGCTCAAGGGCCCCGTGTAGGCACGTACTGATTGTATAGTAGTGGAAAGTACCCATCTTTACCAAACAGGTCTCTAGAAGGGGAATGAGAGTATAAAATAAAACCCTTTAAAGGCAGGTGAAGGGCTAAGCGGTGCTTTCTGTTTTTGTTCTAGCTCTGGCTGGATAGCTGTGTGGTTCCACCTTTGACCCCTCCGCCAAAAGAGGAAGATTTTTTTGCCTCTCATGTTTCTCCTGAGGTATGTATTATGCCTTATACTATTTTATTGTATTTTTTTAGGATTTTATTTATTTATTAATGAGAGACACACACACACAGAGAAAGAGAGAGAGAGGCAGAGACACAGGCAGAGGGAGAAGCAGGCTCCATGCAGGGAGCCCGACTGGGGACTTGATCCTGGGTCTCCAGGATCAGGCCCTGGGCTGAAGGTGGCGCTAAACCTCTGAGCCACCTGGGCTGCGCACCTTACACTATTTTAAAGTATCCCTACTCTTGCAGTTATTTTTTTTTTTTTAATTTTTATTTATTTATTTATTTATTTATTTATTTATTTATTTTTTATTTATGATAGTCACAGAGAGAGAGAGAGAGGCAGAGACACAGGCGGAGGAAGAAGCAGGCTCCATGCACCGGGAGCCTGATGTGGGATTCGATCCCGGTCTCCAGGATCGCGCCCTGGGCCAAAGGCAGGCGCCAAACCGCTGCGCCACCCAGGGATCCCTACTCTTGCAGTTATAAAGGGTGTGTAATTAAACATTTCAGTCAGGAGACAGATTAAGCTGCTCTAACAAACATCCCTGAAATATAGTCACTTAAGACAGAAATCAGTTTCCATCAACAGTTCAGAAGTCGTCTGTCCAGGGTTGACCAAGGGATTTATTTTGCTCTTCCACATGTTGGCTTCCATCTCAAGCTCCAAAGTGTCTGCTCTAGCTCATGACCTTTTGCAGCAATGGCAAGGGGGGCAAGCATCTAAGAAAGCAAGTGCCCAATCCTTTTACTAAAAAATGTAGAGGTAGTGCTTATTACTTCTGCTTGTGTCCTGGTGGCCAGAGTTTAGTTATACTTCTGTACCTAGCTGTGAGGGAGGCCGAGAAATTATTACTAGTAGTCTGCCACAGTTCAGTTGAGAACTGTGGAACTCACAAAGAATGAAGAATTTTTTAAAAATTAATTAATTAATTAATTTAGAGAGTGTGAGCAGGGAGAGGGGCAGAGGGAGAGAGAATCTCAAGCAGACTTCCCCCACTGAGTGTGGAGCCCAATGTGGGACTCAGTTTCACGACGCCAAGATCATGACCTGAGCCAAAATCAAGAGTCGATGCTTAACTAATGGCCCTAAACCCAAGTTTTAATAGGAGTTTGAATCTCATTGTCCCAATTTAGCTGTGGACCTAGAGCATATCTCAAGGCTATTGTAAGAATGTCAGTTGGGTAAGCATCTGACTCTTGATCTCAGCTCAGATCTTGGTCTCAGGGTTGTAAATCAAGCCCTGTGTTGGGTTCCATGCTTAAGTAAAAGATTGAAATCAGTACTTATGCAAGGAATTAGGAGCTGGCACAGAGTAAGCCTCTAGCCAATGTGCCAAAATCCTTATCTTCATTGTGTGATTTGGTAGGAGCAACAGTAATAATCCCCAAGTCACTAAGATTGGGGAACATAAGACCTCCACAGCCTAAAATATTTACTGAGTGGTCCTTTAAGGAAATGTGTGCAGGCCCCTGGCTTAGAGCCTCAGATGTCTGTTTGCTGCCCTTCCTCCTCCTGGTCCCACTGGGGTGGGGGTGCATTTGCTTACCTACTGCTCCACCTGTTCTTTAACCCATTTTCAAGTACACATGTGGAAGGGTGTATACATTGCTAACCCTTGATTTTTTTTTTATTATAATGTACACATACATGTTCATTGACCTACATGTTCAGTAGTTACTAGAAGTAGTTATCAAAAAAGGGAACAGAAAACAAAACAAAAGATAAGACACTCTGTCATGATCTTTGCCTCTTGTTTAATATAGAACGAGATACAAAATATCCAGACTAGTAGCTGAGAAGTGTTAGGAATAGAAACGACAGGCTGAAAGGAGGAGACAGAGGAAGAGTTTGGTGTGGACTAATGTTGGAATTAGTATGGAATTAGAATTAGTATGAACTCATGTTTATTTTGCTGTGTCTCTCTGGACACACACGCACATGTGCAGACACACATGATGGAGCACTGATGACAAATATGTGTGTCTCCATGGGTGAACACACACACGGATGTATTACCTGGCTCTGTCTACCAAGGGGCCCAGAGACAGGGACATGCTGGTACACAAGTGCACCCAGCTACTCACATCTGGATTTCCAAATGCCAAGAGGAATCAGGTCTACCTCTGGAGAAATGGCAGATTCTAGGACTGGGACCACTAGGACAGCTAAGCCTGGAGCATCTTGTAGTGCTGAAAAGTGAGAAAGTGCTGGGTGGAGAGGGTGACAGATAGAGAGGGCATGTCAAGAGGACTCAGGAACCAATCAGAAGGAGTTCCCAATGATCAAAGCTGGAAAAACTTCAACAACAAATTATGTAATGACCGTTTGGATTATAATCCAAAGAATAAATAAACATCCACGAGTCCACTCTAATAGAAATAGGTAATTGAATAAATAAATCAAGAGAAGGGACGATGTTCCTTAGAGAAAAATTCAATCATATATGGCAAACAGACACATGAAAAGATGCTCACCATCACTCATCATCAGGGAAATGTAAATCAAAACCACAGTGAGATACCACCTCATGCCTGTCAGAATGGCTAAAATCAAAAACATAAGAAACAACAAGTTTTGGCAAGAATGTGGAGAAAAACATACCCTCATGCAGTGTGGGTGGGAGTGCAAATTGGTGCATCTACTGTGGAAAACAGTATGGAAGTTCCTCAAAAAATTAAAAATAGAACTATCATATGATCCAGTAATTCCACTACTGAGTATTTACCCAAGGAAATGAAAACACGAATTCAAAAATATATATGCATCTGCTGTTTATTGCAGCATTATTTACAATAGACAAACTATGGAAATAGCCCAAGTGTCCATTGATAGATGAATGGATAAAGAAGTATGTAAAATGGAATATTATTGGGCTATAAAAAAGAATGACGTCTTGTCATTTGCAACAAAATCGATGGACCAAAAGGTTATAATGCTAAATGAAATCAGAGAAAGACCAACACCAAATGATTTCACTCATATGTGGAATTTGAGAAGCAAAACAAACAAACTCTTAAAAAAAACCCAGACTATTAAATACGGAGAACAAACTGGTGGTTGCCAGAGGGGAGGGAGGTGGGGGAGAGTTGAAACAGGTAAAAGGGATCAAGAGCACACTTATGTTTTTTTTTAAGGTTTATTTTTTTTAAGGGTGGGGTAGGGTGGGCCAGAGGGAGGGAATCTTCAAACAGACTCCCTGCCAAGTGTGGAGCCTGACCTTGGCTAAATCTCTTAACCACTTAACCAACTGAGCCACCCAGGTACCCCAAGAGCACACTTATCTTGATGAGCCCTTGGTAATGTACAGAGTTGTTGAATACCTGAAACTAATATGACACTGTATATTAATTATACTTCAGTTTAAAAAAAAGAAAGAAAAGAACAGACATGTCTTGAGTGGCTCAGTTGGTTAAGTATCTGACTCTTGGTTTCAGCTCAGGTCATGATATCAGCGTCCAGCCTTCATCAGACTCCAGGATCGGCAGAGACTGCTGGAGATTCTCTCTCCTTCTCCCTCTGCCCCTCCCCACCACGTGTGCACTCTCTCTCTCACAAATAAATACATAAATCTTAAAAAAAAAAAAAAGAATAGACATGTTTTAATATTATCTTTCCTTCCTCCTAATCTAGGCACTTAGAAGGTAACTATTAAATTATTAGCTTTTCCTTTGCTTTGGTTTTTTGTGACTTTTCTTTTGCTTACTGATGGCCTTTCTCACCTTGCTGCAGGTGAGTGGCACAGGGTGGGCCTCAGCACAGCCAGAAGTATCTTCTTTGCCACCAAGGAATGTGGAAACCACTCCAGCTAATAATGAAGGTAGTCTTCAGAACTGTCATGTAAAGCTATCCTTTGGTTCAATGGCATGCTATGAAACTACGAGCAAATAAGATCCTTGGGGTACCTTGGTCAGTCAGTTAAGCATCAGACTCTTGGTTTCGGTTCAGGTCGTGATCTCAGGGTCATGAGATCAAGCCCCGCACTGGGCTCCACATTCAGTGTGGAGTCTGCTTGAGATTCTCTCTCCCTCTCTGTCCTGTTCGTGTTCTCTCTCTCTAAAATAAATAAGTAAATGTAAGAAAGAAAGAAAATAAGATTCTTGTATTTAATAATGAAAGATGCCCCTGGTAGATTATATAGTGGGAAAAAAAAATTACTAAACAGGGAGTATGATTTCATTTTTATAAGAAACTGAAACAAAAACATCTACACACAGAAAACATGCTAGAAGGTACATGCCAGATTGTTAACTGAATTACTTTTTACCTTCAACTTGATACAGTTGTGAAGTAAATGAATTTGTGTAATGAGTATGTTACTTCTATACTCAGAAGAACAAGGTTTCAATTTTAAAAATGATTCTGTAGTTAATATCTAGTGATTTGCATTTGGTGATTTTAGTATAGGCTTATATTAATTTATTTTTTAAGATTTTATTTATTTATTTTAGAGAGAGAGCGTGAGCAGAAGGGGCAGAGGGAGAGGGAGAGAGAGAATCTCAAGCAGAGCTGGATGTGAGGCTTGATCCCAGGACCCTGAGATTATGACCTGAGCCAAAGCCAGGAATTGAAACCTTAACCAACTGTGCCACACAGGTGCTCTAGGATTATATTTATTATAAATATACCTATATCAATTGCTTGCATTAAAAAAAATCACTTATGTGATATGAATAACAAGGATGAAGACATCAACTTTTTCTGTTTTAAGGTTGAACATTTTTTGTTAGCCATAAGGTGTGTAAATTAACAACGTTTGACAGCTATACAGGGAATCCCTGGGGTGTGACTCCATAAGAAGTGTTGGCTGGTATCAAATGAGCATAGAAAAAAAAAATGAGCGTAGAACTACTTTTGGGAACTTGGTGAGATAGGAAGGACCAAACACTCAGCCAACTTTATGACTAAGATTCTTACTCGAGAAACTTTCTGGCAAAGGTTTTTGTTTGTTTGTTTTTGTTTTGTTTTGTTTTGTTTCTGGAGGGCTAGAGAGTAACTGGTATTTATCAAGAAGAGAGTCCTAGAACAGTGGTCATTCAGATTTCTGTGAGAGTGGGGTTGGGGAGCATGCTGTAAGGAAAAGTCACTTCATTTGTGTTGAATTATAGGCATAAGGGTAGGAATGTCTGAGATTCCATCAAACAATAGATTTTAGGATGCCTCTTTTTAATGTTACTGATCTTAGGAGTTGACCTGTCAGCAAACCAGGATGGGAACATTTTGCATCCTGGGAAACAGTGAAT
Organism: Vulpes vulpes; assembly: GCF_048418805.1. Taxonomy (NCBI): domain Eukaryota; kingdom Metazoa; phylum Chordata; class Mammalia; order Carnivora; family Canidae; genus Vulpes; species Vulpes vulpes. The sequence continues at coordinate 52,968,453 of NC_132795.1, forward strand.
GGAGTTGGAACAAGTGCCTAACATTTTGGAAAAAATAATAAAGCAGAATTCCATCTTTACTCTTTACATCAACCTAAATTCAATTGAATCAAAGATTTACATATAAATCATGAAAATATGAAGATACTAGAAGAAACATGGGTAAAACTTTTCTGTCCTCTTGGAATTGGGAAGTCCTTCTAGGTATATTCAAGCCTCCTGAAAGAGATCAACAGATCTATTACAAATAGAACACTTCTGTTCTGAAGAAATGCTTTAAAGACGAGTGATAAACAGTTGCAATTTGTAGATAGAAAGCTTGTTTCCTTAATATGCAAAGAACTTTGGCATGGCTGGGTTTCATATGATTTGATCATACGTGATCATATGTGATTTTTTTGCCCATTTTGTTTTTTGTGAAAATGACCCTAAATGCCTGCTAAGAACACACCTCTAAGTGGTGTTTAGCTTTTTAATTTCTTAAACCGGCACCGCAGCTACACTGGCCCTCCAGTTCTCTCCTATGTTTGCTTTATGTTTTGCTTGCCATGAGAATATCTCCCCTGGCCGTCATGTGGCTGCATCTTTCCTGGAGTCTCTGCTCGAGGGCCTCGCCTCACACAGGCCACATCCACCCTACCGGCACTCCTAGTCACAACCACATTTATGTGTCTGGTCTCCCTCTTAGCGCAGCACACCTTGGTTCTGGGAATTACCGTGCCCTGTTGGCTCAGTGGGCTGTGAGCTCCTCCAGGGAGAGGTTGTTTTTTAAGATAAGTAATCCACCTGATCCGTTGATTGGTTTGTCATCATCCATAAAGACAGAAGAGAAAAAATAATCCCAACAGTCTCCTGACTAACACAGAGAAAAGGCGGGCTTTGTACCTCCTGAAAATGCAGATGACAGTTGGAATATTGTTATTATTACAACTAATTAGCATAAAAGGCTTTTTGAGGTTGAAGTTCACATGCACGGAGGTCCATGCAACCCCTGGAGTCCAGATCTCGTTTGTTTTACTAATGAGAAACTAAGGTGACTAAATGCAAAACAAGATTTTGTTCTTGTACCTATTTTATTTTTTTAAGATTTATTTATCAGAGATCGTGCTCACAAGTGAGTGGGGGAGAGGTGGAGAGAGAGGGAGAGGATCCTCAAGCAGATTTCCTGCTGAGCGAGGAGCCCCCCATGCGATGCCAGGCTCCATCCCAGGACCCTGAGATCATGATCTGAGCCAAAAACCAAGAGTTGGATGCCCAACCAAGCACACAGGCGCCCCTGTTCTTGTAAATATTTTAAGGTCTACATTCTTAGCTGAAGAGTTCCTCCTAAAGGCGTTATTGTTCAGAATTCCACCTCCCCTCACCCCTGCAGCAGCACTTCCTCCTCTCTTCCCTACCAGTCTCAGCAGCAGCTCTCAGCTCTGCACACCCTTGTCAGCAGGGGGTGATTGGGTGCAGTCTTAAGTCAATTTAAGGCTTACCGTAGTGAAAGGGGAGAACAAAGGAATTTTGACCCAACGGATTGTGGGTCCTGAGATCCTCTGCTGGTCCTCCACTGCCCAGCAGTTCCTGGCCCGTGGTAGATAATCAACAAATGTGCAGTCAGTCCTTTTTCCACAAAATGCCATTGTTCTCACTCATCCTTCTCTGCCTACTTAAATGCCCTAAGTAGAGTTTATCTTTTAAATATTTATAGGGGCTCTTGGGCAGCTCAGTTGGCTAAGTGGTAGACTCTTGATTTCGGCTCAGGTCGTGATCTCAAGGTCCTGGGATGGAGCTCCTTGCTCAGCCGGGAGTGGGCTTGAGGATTCTCTCTCCTACTCCCTCTGCCCCCACCCTCGCTGGTGTGTGCTCTCTCTCTCTCTCAAATAAATAAATGTTTTTTTTTTTTTTGAGAGAGAGAGCACGTGAATGAGGGAGGGGCAGAGGGAGAAGGACAGAAAATCTTAACCAGGCTTCACACTCAGGCATGGAGCCCAGTATAGGGCTCGAGCTCATGACTCTGAGATCATGACCTGAGCCAAAATCAAGAGTCAGACACTTAGCTGACTGAGCCACACAGGCGCCCCCAAGTAAATAAATCTTTTAAAATAAATAAATATAAAAATAAGACAGATGAGTTTCCTCTAAACCTCCTTTGGGCCTGCCCTGTTTAAAATAATAGCTTTATTGACCTATAATTCACACATTTTAAAATTTACCCTTTTTAAAATTAAATGGTTCAATTCAGTGGTTTTGTATATCCACAAGATTGTGTCACCATCTTCATCGTGTATTTAACATTTTCCACAGCCTGCAAAGAAAGGCTGTACCCATGACCTGTCCCATTCTGCCCTGCCCCCAGCCCCTGCTTCCGTCTCCAAGGATTTGCCTGTTCTAGACATTTTGTATTAGTGGAATCCAACAATGTAGCATCTTCCATGACTGGCTTCTGATGCTTAGCATCATGTTTTCAAGGTCTAAAGGAATAAAATTAAGATAACAAAATATTTTTTAAAATGAAGACAGAATTTCCTAACCAGAATCATTTTTTAGGCAAACTAGAAAACAGGGCAGATTTCCTGACACTCAAAAATCATGTAGGTTTCTATCATTGATATGATCGGTGTTAGAAATTACAAATGTTAACATATATTGGGTGTGTAATCCACATATGTACTGGGGATCTCGGAACAGTTTATTTTAAAACAGCAGATCATAAGGAGAATTTCAATGATATTAATTAGGAAGACCACTAACATTTTTATCCTATAAAGCAACAGGATAAAAAGTACACTTCTATTTCAATGGACTTTTAAAATTCATTTTTTAAAAAGATTTTATTTATTAATGAGAGACACACATACACACACATACACACACACACACACACATACCACACACACAGAGAGAATGCAGCAGAGATACAGGCAGAGGGAGAAGCAGGCTCCGTGCAGGGAGCCCGACTTAGGACTCGATCCCAGGTCTCCAGGATCAGGCCCTGGGCCGAAGCCGGTGCTAAACCGCTGAGCCACCTGGGCTGCCCATAAAATTCATTTTTTTTAATCAAAATTCTTACAATGACAAAATAGAGTATGGAGCTAAACAGAAAAACAGTCATTGACAAAATTGGGTAAGATACGTGGTACCGAGAAAGCAGAATTTATTACATATTCAAAAGCACATTTGATGACTATCTTTTCCACATTAATATCAATTTATTTTAACTTTCAGGTGGACCAGAACAAGGACCAAGCGTGGAAGGTCTTAATGCACCGACGAAGGCTGCTTCAGGTAATACGCCTACAACTCCATATTCTGATTTACAGAGTGAGATTCATTAGGACAAACAATGAATCTTGTCTTTACATTCTGAGTACATTTTGTAATATGGCATTTGTGACCATTAATCAATTAATAAGATTTTATTGAGCAAAAAATGCTATTCCATTTTAGCCAGCGAGAGGCCCATGAGTTGCAGCAGCTGGTCTACCTGGCTGAGGTGGCTGTTGATGCTGTTGATTTGCCCGTCTGCATTGTGCTGCCATGAGCATGAGCAGAGCACCGTGTCATTCCCATTGACTCTGCCAGAACTTCTAGTATTTTCTTCTCTTTCTGATTTTACAGTGGTCTTTAATTTTTCATTATGAGGGAATTATATTCTGAAATTAGTGCATACCATGTGGCATTAATTGGAAAGCAAGTACTTTGGTGAAAAAATAGCTAAACTATTAGAAATGTTCTAGATATTTTCATCCTGTGTTAATAGCCTTGTAGGAGGTTGGGAACAGATTATATGACTACTGCCACATGGATCCAAAGGGAGGTGATGGAAAGAAAAACTTCTTTAGATATCTTTTTCACACTTGAAATGTAATGATTTTATATTCTCATTAGGGTTAAATTTGAATCTTTCATTGTTTATGGCTTTATGCTGTCTTTTCCTATTAAAGCACATTCTCATCTTTGCAAGAAAAAAAGTTCAAATTTTATTCTTACTGAGTCTCTTAAACATAATTCTAGAAACAGAATATATAACCTATAATTAAAGTTTACCCAGAAAACAGTTTTTAAGGAATTCTATCTTAAAGCATCATACATTTTTGTGCAATTTAGAAAGTACTACTGCTACGAAAACAATGGAATGCTTTATAATTCTTATTGACTAATATGATAAAATTTGTATATAAGTCAAGGTGAAAAAGCACGTTACTGCTTTAGTTGTATACATAATGCCTGGTTAGCTTATTATTATTTTTTTTTTTTTTTTTTTTTTGCAATTAGCAAGAGGGTTTATTGGACGTTTGCGCAAACGGGCTTTTTTTTTTTTTTTTTAGCTTATTATTTTAAATAATTCTAAAAGTTTTTGAGAGCAGATCTTAATAGGAGAGTTTGTTTAATACACATAAGAAATGCTCCTGAAGAAAGTAGTGTATGGGGCCAGGCCAGTCTCTTTTTTCCTCTTCAGTGTGGTGTGCAGAAAACATTATTCTGAATTTGGTTACTACTTGGAAATACCAAGAAACTCCATTTAACCAAGCTCTTAATTTAAAATACACTCATATGCTTGAGTCTTCCTGGTGACAAACCAAGGTGGAAAATGTTATAGTCTCTTAAATAATGATATGTGATATCTTAAGATTTTTTTTAAAGATACACTAAAAATAAAAAAATTATGTATTTCTATTGGTCTGACTTTCTACTTTTTATTTTTTGGCAGAGGTGTCCTCTATCATAAAAAAGAAACCAAATCAAGCAAAAAGAGGAGTGAGTATTGTGTGTAATTACCTAGTAGCTCAGCTCTAAAAATAGCCCACGCTCTGGAGAAAGCCACATTTGTCATTTCCCTCTTATTTATTTTGAGCCATATGGTGTGTAATACATGTGGCTTTGATAGAGAACCTATGCTTTGTGCAATGAGGTGAATGTTATACGTAGTGAGGATTTTCTAGAATGAAGGTTTGGTGACATTTTTCTGTTGATGACAAAATTCTAAAAAAAGGAATCAATGGAGGCTCCTTGGGAGTTCTGTTGTGTTTGCATTTCTGTAAGCAATGCCATCACTCAAGGCTTGGAGGATTTTCATCCGCTGAGCTTTTGGATGTCACAATTCCCTGTAGAGCCCCTGCTCTGGAGGCAGGCGCCAGGGTCTGAATTCCGACTTTGTCACCTAGTGGCTATGGGATCTTGATCAAGTCACTTAACTTACCTGGGCTTGAGTTGCTCATCTGTGAACTGGGGATAAGAAAAATGCCAACTTGACCGGGTCGTGAGGACTAAGTGAGAGAACAAATGTAAAGTGCAGCTCACAGGGCCTGGCAGGTAATAAACCTCAGTATATGTTAGCTGTTGCTGCAAAAGCTTTCAAACAATTTGGGTAGAATCTAATTTTATATACCTTCTAGCTTGGGGCCAAAAAAGGAAGTTTGGGAGCCCAGAAAGTGACGAATACGTGCTTTAATGAAATTGAAAAACAAGCCCAAGCTGTAGATAAAATGAAGGAACAGGAAGACCGTCTGGCCAGGGCAGCACCTAAGGAAGAATCCATGTAAGTTTGATTTAGTTACAGGAATGTTTTTAGTGAATAAAACTATTAGCCAAACGACTCTGAGGTTCGCTTTCCAAATGCCATGTAATTATTATTATTATTTTTATTTATTTATTTTTGTGTTGGTGCTGGGGAGAGGGACTGCCCGGATTGGAGACATTGGAATGCTAACGTAGCGTACTTTGAAGTCAGGCCAGTCGTTTTACATTTCATCTGAGCGGAGGAGCCGCCACAGCCAGAATGAAGGGGGGGTGTTTTGGAAAGTGAGTTTGGTGGTGAGACTAGGACCAACAGAATGGGACAAAAACTGGAAGCCAGGAGGCCAGGAAGAGAATGGTTATAAGTATACACTTAAGGCTCTTGAGAGGCTTTATTTGTGTTGGAAACAAAAGAGTGGTGTGGCCGCCTGGAGAATGCATGAGCTGGGTATGGGAGATCATAGGGAGAGAAGGAAGCAGGGTGACCACGACACAGAGGGGAAAGGCAGCTTGGGTTCCTAGTTCTTATGCCTGTTGATTTTACTTAACTGGTCTCTCCTTTTCATGTGTATCTTACCAGTTTGGGCTTGAGTTACTGTAGACTGAAGAAAATAATAATGCTCATTTTATGAAGTTTAACGCTTTGAGGATTACCTTAGTTAGTGCCCATCAAAGTGCATCAGACAGTCCCTGGTGCCAAGTAAGTGCTCAGTGTGATTTCTTGCCATTCATACTAACAGTTTGCTAAGGGGCTTTCTAGTTTTTAAGCCCGGAGAAGCTATTTCTCCTTGTCATTTACCTCGAAGAGCACAGGGGGCAGCACTGAACTGTAGGTAGGCTAAGTAGGGTTTGAAATGCTTTCTGTAAAATGTACTTCCCACTGTACATTTTACATTCCTCACAGACCTCACTTCGATTTCTCCAATCGAGGTTCTTGACCCTGGGAAAGGGGAAGGTCAAATCTGAAGCTTTAGGGGCCGTGGACAGATTGCGGGTGCGTGGTTTTCCTGGAACGTCTAAAATCCAGCATCTGGTCACATCAGAAGACAGGGAATACAGGAAGCTCCAGCTCCCTCCCTGCAGGTCAGCTGGATGGAGATTAGCACATGAACCTTAGAAGCCACACCAGCCTTAGCTGGTAGCTTTCATTAGGACAGCTGAGTACAGCATACACGCAAAGATGCGGGCCAAGCGATGTTTACGAATCTGATTTGGGAATCCGCTTTGACAGCTTTTTTGGCCTGTGCCCGAAATACCACCCTCCCGCTCGGACTGCTGGCAGCCCAGTTCCACCCAAGAAAGTATACATGTTTTATCTTTAAGATGCGACAAAGTGTATTCTTCCGCAAGTGAATTTTTTTATTTATTTTTATTTTTTTAAAGATTTTATTTATTTATTCATGAGAGACAGGGAGATGCAAGTGAATTTTTTAATGGCTGTAAATAAAGCTATTTCAGTTCAGTAGACTGTCAGGAGTCCCAGGCCCACCCTCAGAGGAGTCTGCACAGTTGGGGCAGGAGAGTCGAAGAGGCCGTGCCATGGCAGAGCTGCTTCCCTGGCTGCTCCTGGGCGCTGTGCAAGCCCTCCCTGCAGCCGGCACGAGCACTTCAATTCCATCAGTGCTGGCAGCCCCATGTCACATGTTATGGGAAGCCCGGGCAGTAACGTGCGTGCTTATAATGCACAGGAGACCCAGTCCCGTGTCAGGTCCCGAGAAGGAAGGCTCTCCCATCACCTCTCTTCCTACTAGAACTTTTTTCTTCCATCCATTCATCTTCTCCAGAAGAATCCATTGCTACAGTTTTATCCATGATTTTCTTTTTTCTTTTTTTTTTTTTTTTTTTTATCCATGATTTTCAACAGATCTGTTGTCTTCCTCCAAAAAACATACTCAAAGGTATTACTTTCTAAGTGATAAAACTGAATACATTGCTGGAACCTGTTCTGTAGGAATAATAGTAAAGAATGCAAACTGCCAGATTAAAACAAAACAAATCCTGCTTGACTTACTAAGGAAGGAAACAGCAGAAGCCTTTTTTTTTCTTCATTTTTTTTCTTCATTTTTTTTTCTATTTTCTGTTGACTTCTTTTTCTAGTAATAAATTCCGTTGTCGGGGATCCCTGGGTCGCGCAGCGGTTTCGCGCCTGCCTTTGGCCCAGGGCGCGATCCTGGAGACCTGGGATCGAATCCCACATCGGGCTCCTGGTGCATGGAGCCTGCTTCTCCCTCTGCCTGTGTCTCTGCCTCTCTCTCTCTCTCTCTGTGTGACTATCATAAATAAATAAAAATAAAAAAAAAAAAGAAATTCCGTTGTCATTCCCTTGTTAATACAGAGAAATGTATTTATCTTATTGTGGAATTTACATAGTGCCTTATGAGGAATTCATGACATTTTACACAGTTTTATAAATGGGTAATGGCTTAGAGTTCCTGATAAGATAGGTGTAGCACTTGTCAGCGGCCCGAAATTTTGTTGCTGTCTTACTAATATAAGATACTCTTGTTTTTGCTGATAGAGGCATAATTTCCTTTATGAAAAATTGAGTATTTATAACATGGTTAGAAATCTGAAAAAAAAATCTGAGAGTCAGGGACAGTGTTGTGTACCTCTCTTTACCCCTTTGGTGCATCATTCATAACAGGTGCTTGATAAACACATCATTAGTGTCTGATAGCAGAGAAGGAACTGGTAGCTGAGGAATGAGTACTCTGTTTTAAGTGCTCTTAAAAGCCTGATTATATAGAGATCCTCTGAAGAATCTTTTTGCAATTAAGTAACTCCTTATTTTATCTATTTGTAAAGTCAAAAATATGTGTGTGTGTGTGTATGTGTGTACTTAAACCAAGCAAACCAATGAGACTAACCTTATACTTTTGCTATGTAATGTGGAAGTATAAATAGAATATTAATCCAAGTAAGGAATTCTGATTTTTACTATTATTATTCGATGATAGCTGATATGAACTAGAACTGTAAGGTGGGATCAACAGCAATCAAAAAGTGGTTATAAACACATTCAAATTTTCTCAAGCATCTACTCGAAAAAGACCTTTAGGAGAAAAAAAGGCCAATTTGCCTTCATAATTATTAGTTATGGAAAGAAGCATGAAGCTCAAATTATAAGTGACTTTTTAAATTTTGCTTAGCTTTTTAACTTGAAAACACAGAATTAAATCTAATGTAAGGAGCATTTGGTTTTTCCGGCAGCGTTTCATCACTGCGATTAGCCTATAAGGATCTTGAAATTCAAATGAAAAAGGACGAGAAGGTGAACATGAGTGGCAAAAAAAAGATAGAGTCGGAGAGACTCGGCATGGGATTTGGAAATTGCAGAAGGTATGTGGCTTCCAGGATTTAAACCAGGTTGCTGGGATACCAGGGTGGCTAAGTGGTTGAGTGTCTACTTTTGGCTCAGGGCATTATCCTGAAGTCCCGGGATCGAGTCCTGCATCAGGCTCCCTGCGGGAAGCCTACTTCTCCCTCTGCCTGTGCCTCTGCCTCTCTCTGTGTGTCTCTCCTGAATAAATAAATAAAATCTTTTAAAAAAATAAACCGGGTTGCTGATTGTGAATGGCTTTTCCTTTTTTTTTTTTTTTTTTTTTGGCTTTTCCTTATTAACGTCAGTGTGAGACATACTTTTTCTTGATTCCTTCCTTTCTTCAATTTTTTCCTTTACTCTGGTAGCCAACATAGCATGAAAAATTCCAAATTCGAGTCTCAGGAAAAAGAAAATAGGCCTGACCAGTTGCTAAGTGGACGCCACAGACAGAACTGATAGGTGTGACTGTATTTTATTTAATTCGCGTTGTTCCAGTCCTCACTAAGGATTTTCAGTGCTTACGCCAAAAAATATATATGCCATTTTTATTGCTTGTGTTTTTAACCCCACTAATACATTTTTGTTGTTCTTGAAAGTAGAGATTAGGGCAGCCCCAGTGGCTCAGCGGTTTACGCCGCCTGCAGCCCGGGGTGTGATCCTGGGACCCGGGATCGAGTCCCACATCAGGCTCCCTGCATGGAGCCTGCTTTTCCTTCTGTCTGTGTCTCTGCCTCTCTCTCTCTCTCTCTCTCTCTGTATCTCATGAATAAATAAAAAATCTTAAAAAAAAATAATAAAATGTTCCTCAGTGAACACAAGTGTCCTCATGAACTAATGTAATTTTTTCCCGTTTTATTCTGTTTCCTCAAGTGGTATTTCACATTCCGTGACTTCAGATATGCAGACCATCGAACAGGAAACACCCATCGTAGCAAAGCCCAGAAAGAAGTACAGTGATGACAGTGATGACTCCTATTTTACTTCCAGCTCGAGGTAATCCACTAAAAATTGGCTTTAAAGGGTTGTTGTTTTCCAAAGCAGTGACTCTCTTATTGGCATTAGGGAGCAAATACAAATCTATTAATTTCTTTGCTTTTAAAAGCTTTAGCTGGAGTCAGGGGTGTCCTTTGGGAAAAAATTGGGGAAACATTCATAAGTGGACCATGCTTGCTAATATTAAGATGTTTGGTAATAAAAATCAGCAACCAAGCGTTAAAATTATAGGTGGGAACTTGGGTTTATCTAAGTGTGAAATTGGAGAACTAAACAAGACCCCAGAGGTCCAGATCCTTTTGTGTCAGGATACCCACTCCTGGAGCTTCCAGCTGGCAGGGTGGAGTATTGAGTAAACACTGCTGTGTGTGCGTATCGATTCATGGAAAACACTCATGCGCTCACGCTCCAAAGTCTCCCAGGGTACACTAGCTTCTGGTCCATCAGCGTTCACCATCAGATGAGGACAAGTTGCCTGACTCCGGTGTGAAGCCGACCGTGGTGAGTGCCACGGTTCAGGCTCCGGGGCCCGAGGGGCAGAACAAGTTTGAACTTGAACTGACTCACTTTGGGAGGTTCCTCTGAAAACCTGACTGGTACAGGGAGAGTATTGCTAAAAAGGCATCACATGGGGGTCGGGGGCCGGGGGCAAGAGTGTAGGCCTGGGCTCAGACGGCCTGGATTCGAATCCTGACTGGGCCACATAATGACTTAATGACTGTGTGACCTCGGCCAAGTTACTCAGCCTCTCTGTGCTGCAGCCTCCTCATCTGCAAGTTAGGGATACTTGCAGTGTAGGTAGTCTACCTCACAGTGTAGGTAGGGGAGGGCTACATGAGTTAATGCAAATGGAGCGTCTGGAACAGTGCTTGACTATTGTTTGTGTTGTTTAGCTGCTATTATTATGTAGAAATTCAGTTCAAGAGACATGTGATGCAGTCTGAATGTTTAATTACTATCCTTAGATACTTAACCACACTGAGGGCCACCTTCAAGTTTGGAGTTTAGGACAATTGAATGTGTGCTGCTCGTCAGTAGTGGGCTCTGTGGCTCCCATCTGGAAGGACATTACTGTCATCTTGCAGTTACATAGGCCTGATGCGTTTTCTTAGATACAGTGGGTATATACTTTATATATACAGGATACAAATGCATGTTGACTATTAACTGAAAGCCAATTGTGAGATATACTCGTCAAAGTTCATAGGTTAGTACTATCCTTAAAAAATTCTTCTCCCATGGCTTCCCATTATTTCAAGTCCAAATATTTTACCAAAGAAAGTTCGAGGTTTAATGGTGTTCCCTGTCAGTGCTCTGAGTAAACTGTGTAACACACAGGTTTGGATTTCTTTACAGGTAACTCCCAAATCATGCCTTTTAAAAGTATTTAAATATACTTTTTACAGGATAAAATTAAATTTCTTTTTTTTTTTAAGTTTTTTTTTTTTTTTTTTTTTAATTTGAAAGAGAAAGAAAGAGCACAAGCAGAGGGAGGGGCCAAGGGAGAGGGAGAAGCAGATTCTCTGCTGAGCAGGGAGAGCCTATGGGATGGGGGTGGGGGGAGCTCGATCCCTCCTGGGATCATGGCCTGAGCCAAAGGCAAATGCTTAACCAACTGAGCCACCCAGGCGCCCCTAAGATTAAATTTCTAACTTGATTTGAGAGCTGCATGCACATCAGATCATTTCAGATTTGCGCTTTAAGGAACAAATGGGTCTTGGTCAGAGGAGACTCTAAGTGACTCGAGTTCTACACTGGCCCAGGTTCTGCACTGACCCATTTGGCTTCTCCACAACACCTTTTTGATTATTTCACTGCTCATTAGCACCTTCTGCACGTGAAAGCATAGAAAAGTAAAGAAAAGAAATCTCAAGTTCAATCAGCCCTGCTGCTTGGCAGCCAAGTTGCGAAGGAATGGCTGCAAGTGAAGTTATCCATGGAATGGGCCTTGAGAAACTTCTGGGAAATGTCACTGGCCCTGGGTTCCTGATCGGCTCCCAGGGGTGCTTTATCTGCCTTGTCAGTAGCCTCAGAAATCCTGTGGCTTTTTCTTTCTCCAGAAGCTTAGTCAGAAGAGTCATAAGGCCTTTATTGCTATGAAACAGTTATTTCTGGTTTGAAACCTGGGAGCAGGTGTTTTTACATAGACTGCACTTAGTGGACTCCTGCCAGAGAGACCTTGGGGTGTCCTCATCACTTGCAGGTTGTGTACCGGGGGCATGAGTGCCTTTTCTAGGCCTGCTTGGATATAATCACTGCTAGTAGGGCAAGGACGCTGTTAGTACTCTGGCAACTGAGGAAAAGTAAACACAAAACACTCTGGGAGAGCCAGCATATTAGCTCCATGAAGAGCTTGCACTGCTTCCAAATTATTCATTAGCCCATTAGAACTTGAGCATTATGAATTATGAAAGAGAGCTGTTTCTATTAAAAATAAGATCCACCATGTCTTTGGGCTTTTTAAAATTGAGTTCCATTATATTCAGGATATAAACAGTGTAATTATATACTGAGTACAAACTAATGAAACTAGAACAATTTGCTCAGCCTTATGTAGCCAGCACGGCCTTCACCGGGACAGACAGTTGTCTACAGCTATAAATCAGATGCGTGTTGTTGGAGTGCTTTTATCAAGGGATGGTAAGGAACATCTTCAGGGTTGGATGAAGACAGAGTGGGAGAGCAAAAATATGAGTGAAAAGCTTGGAGAACCAGGATCTAGCAATCAGAACATTAGAACGTCAGTAAAGATTTGGAAATCGGGGGTGGCTGTTGTGTTTCTGAGGCCAGGCAAGTGTCCCATAGCCCTTAGTCCTGTCGGCTGAGGCCTGGTGGGGCAGCCAGCTGTGCCCCTGGGGGGGGAGTGCTGCATGCCTCCCGCATCCCTCAGAGCGCAGAGAGCCCGCCCCCACGCCCACCCATCCCAGCACAAAGCATACTGCACAGCGCTCCTGGTGATCGGTAGGATCCTAGCAGGATGGCTTTTTCTCTCCTTCTGAATTTCGAATAGTCCAGTCATTGAAAAAAAAAAAATTCGACGCCCTTATATTCCAAGAGAAGCACTTTGGCTTATATGAATGAAGACTATTTCCTTGGAGTGACACTAAATCTGCAAAGTCCTATGTCCTAGCAGCTCAGAGTTGTGAAGAGCCTGGAAGTTTCAACCTCTCCCTGTCCAGTACTTCGTGCCCTGTCCTGCCCCCAGGTTCCCCCGGGGGACTGTGCGGTCCCCACCCACACCTCACTCCCTCCCTCCTCAAGGCAGCCCTTTGGTCCAGGGGCAGCTCCGTGAGGAATGATGTCTTTACCTAGATACCTCGTGGGTTTCTGAGCTCGGATCAGCCAGGCCCGTGAAGGCAAGGACTGAATAGGTCTCCTTGCCCTGTGTCCTCATCTAGCAGAGTGCCAGCTCCTCCTAGATGCTCACGAAGTATTTTTTAAATTCCTATTGACTTGGTCTTAATTCTTTCACTTAGGCCCTTACAGGTAAGTCTCTCAAATAATTGAAGATGGCTTTCCAGGCCAATGTGGGAGCGCATGTTGCAAGCCCTCTTTCTCTGAACCGCTGGAAGTCTTGTCCAGGTTTCCTCTCGACAGGGACCTGTTGTCTCTATTCCTCCTGGGCCCACCCACCCATCAGGCACAGAGAGAGCCTGGCCCGTTGCTCGGTGACGGACAGATCCACTCTGAACCTGCATCTTCCTTCCTGGGGAGAGAAGGCTAGTGTAATGGGGTTTGTTCTTAACAACCTCCTCACCAGGGAAGGCAGAGGGCACTATTGGGAATTTTTGCTTTCTATTATCCATGTAAAATCACACCATCTGCTTCAAACGACAAGTTTATCCTTCCTTGCTTTTTTCTTTTAACCCAGAAAAAGAGTATGCTTGTTTTTAACATTTCCACCCCTCAAATCTTAGCTCACCTGAGCCCTTGGCCTACTTGTCCTTATAGGGCTCCTGCTGCCCCCTTGTATTCATCTTTGACAACAGGCCTCTTGGGCTGCCCAGGCTTCCCATCCTCATACAACTTCTTCTGACATTGGGGCTTGGTGCCCATCCCATATCCCAGGTGCTTCTCTTCTTAATCTGCAGGAAGTCTGGGTGACATCTTTGAAAGCCCCTACATCTTCTTCCATCCTCCTTCCTCTCTCAGGATCTAAGCCTTGGAATCTGCCTCTTCTGATCGTATTGAACTCCACTTTTCAAAGGGGTGTGGACCCGGCAGGGCTGTTTTCCATCCTGAGCTACGGTGCATTCCGAGAAGGCATGGCCACTTTTCATCAAGGCTCCGGCATATCCGCCTCACCCTGTGTCTCTGTCATGCTCCAGACAGACCCTGCTGCTCCTGGTCAAAGTTTGAAAGCTGCCATGGAGTTTTGCTCTCTGAGCAAGGTCCTGCTCAGTTGATATTCAGTGATGCTTGGCCAATGAACATGTAAACCGATCTTGAAGGCCAGCATCTCCTGAGAGATGCTTACAGATTGAGTTCACGCCAACCTCCGGGTGTGAGAGCATCTGCAAGTGGCTTTGCATCTGACTCTAGGAGGACGCTAATGAGCATCATTTATATGGAGTGGCAGTTGGGAGTTATTGTTAGGATTGATGGCTTACGCTGGAGCTAATGTGGCAGGGATTGCCAGCAAGGAGCTCCTTGGATGGGGTTTTTGTTGCGAATACCTAATTAGGCAGAACTAGATGCAAAGAAAGCAAAACGTGTGACCTCGAGTGGGTAGAGACATTTGAAGGTGTCATGTGCTACCGGATGGGCTAGGTTATGCTGCACAGACAAGTATCCCCCATCTTAAAGGCTTAACACAATGATTTACTTCTCATTTAGCTGAGGGTACGGGTGATTGTCCATTACCTGCCTTTGGGTGGCACCTTGACTTTCCTGACAGAGGGAGGCTTCTCCTGCCTGAGGCTGTAGCACCTAGAAAACACCACCTTGTCTTCCATGGGGCACGGGAAGAGGGGACAGGGTGAGTGGAGCGCAGACAATTTAAAGGCCTTGGCAGTGACCCACCTCACACCTGCTCCTGTCTCCTGGGTCAGCTCTAATTACGTGGCTGTTCCCAGGGAATATAGGGCCATATACCCCATGTGGGTTGACATCAGTATGTCCTCCCGAGTCACTATGTCACTCTTTTTCATACAGGTATTTGGACGAGCCGATGGAGTTCAGGAGCAATTCTTTTTCCAGCTGGGACGACAGCTCAGAGTCCTACTGGAAAAAAGAGACCATCAAAGATACTGACACCATCCTGAAAACCACAGGCTATTCAGACAGGTACGAACACAGAGCAGCGGGACTGTGAATAGTGAGGCCACGCATCTCTAGGGAAATTCTCTAAGAAAGTAAACAATTTTATTCTACTATTTCAAGAATATTCTTTTTTTTTTTTTTGAAGATTTTATTTATTTATTCATGAGACACACACGGGGAGAGGCAGAGACACAGGCAGAGAGAGAAGCAGGCTCCATGCAGGGAGCCCAATGTGGGACTCGATCCTGAGACCCCAGGATCATGCCCTGGGCCGAAGGGAGGTGCTCAGCCACTGAGCCACCCAGGCGACCCATGAATATTCTTCGCATCCTGGTCTGTTTTCTGACCTCGCAGTCTTGCCTTTCCCAGAATGTCACATAAATGGGATCCTACAGTAACGGGCCTTTTCAGACTTCTTTGACTTTTCGTAGTGCATTTGAGACTCTCGTCATGATGTTGTGTTGCTTCCTCTTTATTGTGGAAGTGTGTGTCTGCCACCTGTCGAAGGGCTAACTCCCGTTGTTGGTGATGATGAATGAAAGACTTTATAACCTCCTGTCTAAACCAGGGAGCTGGGGATCCCTGGGTGGCTCAGTGGTTTGGTGCCTGCCTTCGGCCCAGGGCATAATCCTGGAGTCCCGGGATCGAGTCCCACATCGGGCTCCCTGCATGGAGCCTGCTTCTCCCTCTGCCTGTGTCTCTGCCTCTCTCTCTCTTTCTCTCTCTCTGTGTCTCTCATGAATAAATAAAATCTTTTAAAAAAAATAATGATAACAATACTTGTCAATTATAACATTTAAAAAATAAATAAAATAAACCAGGGAGCTGTCGACAGTGGAGGGAGACACAACAAATACGTTAGGATGGGAGGTTTGGCCTGGGACTGTGCCAGGTGACAGGAGTGTACAGCCATCCTTCTCATTTTGTGTCCTGCCCAACGTGGAGCTGGGTTTTATGAGCAGTACAGCAGTTCTACTCAGCAGAATTGATCTGTGGTGCTGAAGAGTGAAATGACTGGTCTATTGAAATAGGACAATACTTTCAATTGTTGGGTGGTTTGGATGTTTATTCATATTTTTATTAGAATTTTCAGGCTTCTTAAAGTGGCCTGAAATCCTTTTTACAAAATTACCACTGTCAGCTTTTTAAAAAGTAAAACGGTATTGGTATACATTATAAATGAGGAATGCACTTGCCTCACCTCAAATTAGTTTAACCTATTTGGGCTGGGTTTTTTTTGTTTGTTTTCATTTTGTATGCTGAAAACACTTGAGATCCATACTTTTAGCAAATTTCAAGTATGCAGCACAGCTATGATTTACTAGAGTCAGCATACTGTGCTTTATGTACTGTGGTCACCGTACTGTACACCATCCCTAGAACTTATTCATCTTGTAAAAGGAAGTTTGTGTCCTTTTAACATCTGCCCATTTCCTCTACCTCCAAGCCTGTGAGAAACAATATTCTACTCCCTGTTTCTATGAGTTTGACTTTTTAAAAAAATTTTAGGTTTCACATATAAATGAAATTGTACAGTATTTTTCTTTCTCTGTTGTTTTTAAAAACATTTTATTTATTTATTTCAGAGAGTGAGCAAGAGAGAGTGGGGGCCGGGGGGAGGGTGCAGAAGCCAGGGGAGGAGCAGAGGGAGAGGGAGAAGCAGGCTCTCCACTGAGCAGGGAGCCCAACACGGGGCTCAATCCTGGGACTCCGGGATCATGACCTGAGCCAAAGGCAGATGTGTAACCGAGTGAGCCACTGTCTGTCCGGTTTATCTCACTTAGCATAATGTTCCTCAGGTTCATCCATGTTGTCACAAAATGGCAGGATTTCCTTTTTTTTTTTTTTTAAGGCTGGATAATGTTCCATTGTATATCTTTATCCATTCATCCATCAACAGACATTTAGATTGTTTCCATACCTTGGCTACTGTGAATAATGCTACAGCAAACATGGGAGTGCAGAGATCTTTTCAAGATACTGATGTTGTCTGCTTCAGATGCATAACTGGGAGTGGGATTGTTGGATCAAGTGGTAGTTCAATTTTTAATGTTTCGAGGCACCTCCATGCTATTTTCTCTGTGGTCATGCTAATTTGCATTCCCACCGACAATGCATGGGGCTTCCCTTTTCTCCAGTTCCCATCAATACTTAACCTCTTTTGGTAATTGCCACCCAAACAGATGTGAGGGGATGTCTCATTGTGGTTTTGATTTGTATTTCTCTGATGATGAGTAATGTGGGGCGTCTTTTCAGATACTTGTTGGCCACACACTTTCTTCTTAGAACTGTTTTTTCTGTATTTCTTAAGTTTTGGTATGTTGGGTTTCCATTGTCGTTTGTTTCAGGATAGTCATCTTATTGCCCTTTTGATTTCTTCTTTGATCCACTGGTGGTTCAAGAGTGTGTTGTTCAATTTCCACATATTTGTGAATTTTCCAGTTTTTTTCTGGTTATTGATTTCTACTTTCAACCATTATGGTTGCAAAAGACACTTAATATGATTTCAGTTTTCTTAACTTGTGAAGACTTAACATATGATTTAAATGTGTTCTGTGACCTAACATGATTTGTCCTAGGGAATGTTCTGTGTGTGCTTAAGAATGTGTGTTCTGCTGCTATTGGATGGAATGTTCTGAATGTGTCTGTCCCTTCAGTCTTACATATTGTTCAAGTCCAAGTTTTCTTGACTTTCAGTTTGGGTGATCTGTCATTATTGAAAGTGGTGTACTGAAGTCTTCTATTGTGATTGCAGTACTATCTCTTTCTCCCTTCAGACCTGTTAATATCTGTGTCATATATTTAGGTGCTCCAATGTTGGGTGCATATGTATTTACAATTGTTATGGCCCTCTGATGAATTGACCTCTTTTTTTGTTATATAATGACCTGTGTCACTTGTTACAGTTTTTATTTTTTATTTTATTTTATGTATTTTTAATGAGGTGGGGAGGGGAAGAGGGAGAGGGAAAGAGAGTCCCAAGCAGGCTCCATGCCACCGTGGAAGCCCAACACAGGGCTTGAGCTTATGACCCTGAGATCATGACCTGAGCCAGTATCAAGAGTCAGCCTCTTGTTTTTTTAATTTTTATTTATTATTTTTTTATTATTATTATTTTGTTATTTATTTATTTGTTTGTTTATTTATTTATTTAATTTATTAAGAGTCAGCCTCTTTGAGCCACCCAGGTGTCCCTTTATTTATTTATTTATACATTCATTCACTCATTCATTCATTTATTCTTGTTTTAGACTTTTTTAAAAAGATTTTATTTATTTATTTGAGAGAGAGAGAGCACAGGATACTGAGAGGGAGAAACAGGCTCCCTGCTGAGCAGAGAGCCCGACGTGGGGCTCAGGATACTGATACCATGACCTGAGCCGAAGGCAGACGCTTAACCCACTGAGCCACTGTTACATCCCCCTGTTACAGTTTTTGACTTAAAGTCTACTTTGTTTGATATAAATGTGGCTATCCTTGCTCTCTCTTGGTTTTCATTTGCATGGAGTATCTTTCAGTCTCTGCTTTCTGCCTATGTGTGTTCTTAAAGCTGAAGTGAGTCTCTTATAGGCAGCGTATAGTTGGACCTTGTTATTTTAATCCATCTAGCCACCTAAGTGTCTTTGATTGGTTAATTTAATCCATTTATGTTTAAGGTAACTATTGATAGGTAAGGATTTACAATGCCACCTCACTAGTTGTGCATTGGCTCTTTGGCAGTTCTCTTGTTCCTTTCTTCTCTTGCCGTCTTTATTTATGAATTGATGATTTTCCATAGTGGTATGTTTTGACTCCCTTCTCTTTATCTTTTTGTATATAATGTAGATTTTGGCTTTGTGATTACCACGAGGCTTACGTAAAACGTCTTATAGTTAGTTATAGCAGTCTTGTCTTAAGCTGATAACTTTTTAACTTAGGTAGCATACAAGAAGTCTACCATTTTACTCTACCCCCCCATGCACACACACTGTATGTTTCTGGTGTCACAATTTCCATCTTTTTATATTATGTATCTGCCAATAAATCATTGTAGTTATAGTTATTTTTACCACTTTTGTTTTTTAACTTTTACACTAGAGGTGATTTATATACTAGCATTATAGTATTCAAGTATTCTGAATTTGTGTACTTACTGCTACCAGTGAGTTTTATACTTTTTTTTTTTTTTTAAGATTTATTTATTGGAGAGAGAGAGAACAAACATGCACATGAGCAGGGAGCGAGGAGAAGTGAGGGAGAGGGAGAGAATCTCCAGTAGACACCCTGCTAAGTGTGGAGCCTGACACAGGGCTTGACCCCATGACCCCCAGATCATGACCTAAGCCAAAATCATGAGTTGGCCATTCAACCAACTGTACCCCCGGTACCCTTTCATGTTTTTATGTTATTAATTACCACTCATCACTTCAGCTTGCAGAACTCCTTTTTAGCATTTCTGTGACACCAGTCTGGTGGTCAGCAGGGCTTTTGTTTTTGTTTTTTGTTTTAGCACTTTGAATATATCATCCCACTATCTCCTGGCCTGCAAGATTTCTGCTGAGAAATCTGCTGATGGCCTCACAGGGATTCCATTGCATATGAAGAGTTTCTTTTCTTTTGCAGCTTTCAGAATTCTTTGTTTCTTCCTTATGCTCTATTTTTTATTCCCATGACTTACTCATTTGGTAATTGGAGGCCTGCATCTCCTTCTCCCCTTCACCCATCCTCTCTTACCCCTTATGTCTAGAAACTGTCGTTGCTTTTCCACACTTTTAGTTTTGATCCTGCTTCTTGTTTGTTTATTCTTTTTGTTTTTAGATTACACTTGTGAGGGGAATCATGTGATATTGATCTTTCTCTCTTTTTGCCTTTGATTTATTTTAAAGATTTTATTTATTCATGAGAGATACAGAAAGAGAGGCAGAGACATAGACAGGGGGAGAAGCAGGCTCCCAGCGAGGAGACCAATGCAGGACTTGATCCCAGGACCCCGGGATTACACCCTGAGCCAAAGGCAGATGCTCAACCGCTGAGCCACCCAGGCACCCCTTGTTTTTGATTTTTGACGGTTTTATGATAATGTGTCTTGGTGAAGATCTCTTTGCATTGAATCTTTTTGGGGGCTTTTGATCTTCATGTACCCAAGTGTCCACATCTCCAGATTTGGGAAGTTTTTAGCCATTATTTCTTTAAATAAGTTTTTGCCCTCCCCCCCCCCCTTCTCTTGATGGAGAAGATTCTCCTGTATTGTATTATCTCTTCTCCCATAATGCATAAATTTTTTTTCATATAGTGTCCCATAATTCATGTAGGTTTTCTTCTTTTTCATTCTTTTTTTTTTTTTTTGTCTTCATTGTAGCTTTTTTTAAAAAAGATTTTATTTATTTATTCGAGAAACAGAGAGAGAGGCAGAGGGAGAAGCAGGCTCCATGCGGGGAGCCTGACATGGGACTCCATCCCAGGTCTCCAGGATCACGCCCTGGGCTGAAGGTGGCGCTAAACCTCTGAGCCACCTGGGCTGCCCTCATTCTTTTTTCTTTTTTCTCCTGTGACTGGATAATTTTAAATGACCTGTCTTCGAGTTCACAGATTCTTTCTTCTGTTCAACTAGGTCTAACACTGATATCCTCAGTCATCAGCTCCAGAGTCTCTGTTTGATTCTTTTTTATGATTTCTGTCTCCATGTTGAGCTTCTAGTTTTGTTTGTATATTGTTTTCCTGATTTCATTGAGTTGTATGTGTTCTTATAGGTTGCTGAGCTTCTTGATCTTGAAATCTTTGTCAGGCAATTCCTTGGGGTCAGTTTTTGGAGAATTATGACATTCCCTTTGTGGCATCATGTTTCCTTGATTTTTCATGCTCCTTGGGGTCTTGTGTTTCTGTCTTTGCATTTGAAGAAATAGTCACCTCCTCCTGTCTCTCCTGACTGGCTTAGGGTGAGAAATGACTTCACCAGCATCCTTGCTAGGGATTCTGAAGCTTTCTCAGACCTTTCCTATGTGTATGCCCACTCAACACTACTTACTCCTTTTTAGGGGTGAATTCTTGAGATGGTATGCCTTCTCTCAATCCTACAAGGCCAGGCCAGGTGCCCAAGCCTCCTGTTTGCTTTCCCTTGGTACCCTTGAAAATACTCAAGTTTGCATACTTTTTCCCAATCCCACAGAATCAGGCTAGCTTTCTGCACGTGCCCAAAAGCTTGTACTCACCATCTGTGGGGGCATGTGCAAGGAGCCGGCAATGGGGTGGGGGCAGAGTGGGCAGGGGTTAGTTGCACAGAACACTGGAAGGCACCCATGGGCCAGTTGAGGGTTCCACAGGCAAAGTGTACCCAGCGGCTTGTGAGCAGGCTTCCTCATGCCGTCTACAAAATGGTCAGCAGCACCTGCATGCTTTTGATGAGTTCTGAGCCCTGGCTGCTATGCTTCCAACCCCTAAGCCATGCAGATCACCTCAGTATTCTGGATGGGGTGGGAAAGAAGGAGCATCCTCTTCAGTGTCCCATGCAGCTGGGGAAGTCAGGCACCTACTCACCAACCTCTCACCTTCCCCTGTGGGAGATGTTGGAGGCCAAGGGGATCTCTGATAGTGCTGAGCTGTGCCGCCTTGGGGGAGAGGTGACCCAGGCAAAGTGAAACTGTTCCTATAATCCTCTCTAATGTGCCTAGTCTTGGATTGTTAGCTCCAACGATCCAATGTGTTGGAACCTCTCTGCTGCACTCCTACACTCCCAGTAAAGGCATTCTTGTCTGTGAATGATTGTCAAAATCAGTGTTCTATAGAGGGATGGTGGTAGAAAACTTCTATTCCACCATCTTGCTGATGTCACCCCTATTTTGGCTATTTTAATTGTAGATCTGCTCGCCGTAAGCCAGACTATGAGCCAGTTGAAAATACAGATGAGGCCCAGAAGAAGTTTGGGAATGTCAAAGCCATTTCATCAGATATGTACTTTGGAAGACAAGCCCAAGCTGATGTAAGTGTCCGGAGAGTTTGCATATGGGCCTCGTAGAGCAAGGGACATGGGGATTGTGGGAGGAGGTGCTAGGCACAAAGCAAGATGGACTCAGGTTGTGAAGGCCACTGCCCTGGGGGTGTTAGCGAGAGGACTCAAGCCCAAGTCTTCCTGACCTCTTTCACAGCCCCAGCTGCCAGAGGAGCAGCTGGAAGGTAGGAATCAGGTCTCACATTTCTCTAATTCCTCTTTCCATTTCATGTCTTTAGAATAAATTTCAGGAAATTTTCTTTTTTCTTTTTTTTTTTAAGATTTTATTTATTTATTAGTGAGAGACACAGAGAGAGAGGCAGAGACAAAGGCAGAGGGAGAAGCAGGCTCCTCACAGGGAGCCCGATGTGGGACTCCATCCCGGGACACCAAGATCACACCCCGGGTCGAAGGTAGACACTTAACCACTGAGCCACCCAGGCGTCCCCTTTTTTTTTTTTTTTAAGATTTTATTTATTTATTCATGAGATACACAGAGAAGAGAGGCAGAGGGAGAGGCAACTTTCAATACAGATGTAATTTGTTTAATTTTTAAATTATCATTAATGAAGTTCAATGAAGCAGACATGTTTTTGGAGGGGAGATATATGTATTTTCAGGTTGCTGCCTCTTAGTGGAGTCTCACTAAGCAGAAGGATCAGATAGCAATGAGGAGGTCTCAGGTTTTGTTCTAGTGTTGGGGTCCTGGCTTGCTTGCACAAAGCTCTGGGAGTGCGCATCAGTGCGGGGCTTCTTGGATGGCACAGGACCCATCACTAAAGGGGACTGAGTTTATTGTGTCGCTGGAGAGCTCTGACCAGGACTTCCAGAGCACTTAGAGCCACCTTCCAGAGCCCCCTTCTCTTCCTTCACCTGCTAAAAATCTGCTTTGTTTTAAAGTTGACAACATCTAAGTTTAGTTACAAAACACCTAGTGGGTCCTAGAGGTGGCTTGTGGTGGCCTCTGCTGGCCACTGGTGCGCCCACCCCTGCTGATATGTCATCCTCTCTGGTTTCCCTCGCACTCAGCAGCTGTCAAATGACAGCTCCTAGCTGATTCTTTGTGCACAGCTGCTCTAGGAATTTGGAGCCTAAGGGTTTCTATTCCCTGTCTTCTCTAGTATGAAACCAGGGCTCGGCTGGAGAGGCTTTCGGCGAGTTCCTCCATCAGCTCAGCTGATCTGTTTGACGAGCAGAGGAAGCAGACGGCAGGTAACGGGTGCAGTGGGGGGCAGTTGACAAGGTTGGTGTCTGCAGTGTCTACAGCTCAAATGCACTTTCTCTGCACAGAACTGTGTACTTTTCCATGATGTGATTCTCTGACCTCCTCCATGAGTCAGAGCAGAAGTTACTATTATTCCAGGTTTTGTTTGTGAGGAGACCAGGTCACAACATTTCACCTGCATCCCCCAGGTTGCCCGGCAGGTCATCTTCCCAAAACATTGCCTCCTCGTCCAGTGGGAACGTAGTGTCTGATTTGTGTGGTATCACAGCCTTGCAGGGGGACAGCCCCGAGCTCCTAGCGTCACTGAGCACTCCCTGCCTGAGGCCTTGGGCATTTTGTGTCACCCTAACCTCAGATTCTCCTCTCTGAAGTGGGTGGATAATAAGGCCCCCACAAGGTTGCACTGAGGCTTCAGTGAGGTGCTGCGTGTAAAGTGCCCATGCCCATGCCTGGCATAGGCCCCAGGGGAGGCAGGATCAGAGTGGGCGGGTGGGGGGGCACTCCAGCAGGCTCAGTCTTCCAAGGAAGGCAGAATGTGGCTTTGGAAACAGGCAGGTAGAGAGGGATTTCCTGTCTCCCTCGGCCTTCTTAAGGTCCAGATCCCATTGAAGAGAGTCTGGGAGCCCCAGGGATTCCAGCTCAGAGCACAGGCCCGCCATGGACGTCCAGAGCCGTGCCACTCTCCGCTTGTACCTCTGGGTCCCTGTGCCGTGTTGGCTCCCACCCAGGCCTCAGCCAGGCTACAGGGCTGAGGGAAGCCTGTGTGTCGCTCTGCGGTCACAGCTAACAGTAAAGGAGCAGTTTCCTCAGAGGTCACTTCAGGAACCCACTCAACAGCAGAGTCCAAGGGGAGGGGATCTCCAGAGCCAAGTGTTCCAGGCCCAGGACCACCTGCGCCCTGTCGTTCCCAGCCCTGGAGGAGCTGGGCATGGGCATAGCTGACCAACACGGGCAGCCCCCAAACATAGCAGTTTTCTGAGTCCAGTGAGAAACAACCTCAAGAAAGAAGGTCATAGAACAGACCTGAATGCCTAGGACCTTCGGTGCTCGGGTGTGAGGATGCTAGAAGATCCGCTATGGCCCTCAGGGCATAAGGAGCACACCAGGCTGCTTGCTGCTGTGGGAAGGAGTGGCTCAGCCCGGGGTGGGGGCCTGCTGGCCCCAGAGACAGGTGGGGGTGCTCAGTGCCGCGCCCCTGCCTCACACAGTGGGGCTGTGGCTCTCCCTCTGGCCACTTTCTGAGCTCTTTTCTACACTGGGTCCGGGTAGGGGCAGGGGTGGCTCTTGGACCTGTGTTCTCACCTCAGGGCTGTCAGCGCCCTGGCCTCTGGTCAGGGCAGCTTCCTCTTGCACCTGCCTGGGCAGAGGGGTGCTGGCCCTGTGCCCTCGGGAGGGGAGGTCTCCGCAGCCCCGCCTCCGCCCCCCTGGACCAGTGCCGGCTCACCTCCTGGCAGGGGTCAGCTCAGCCCAGAGAACCTGAGGTGTTGAACATCACCCCCCCACACAGCTGTGTGTGTTTTTGTAATTCAAGTTGTTGGAAGTTTCACTCTGAAACATCGTTTGTTTAAAAAGAACAAAAAAGCAAAACAAAAAAAAAAACATTGGGAGATCAAATGAAAGCAGCCTTTCCAATTGTTGAAGGAAAATTGTGGCCAGCCTATGTTTACTTTCCTGTCCCCTTTCAGAGAACAAAGGTCCTTTAATTGTTTGGGCCTCGCGTAGGTCCCAGACAAACCCCGTCCATGGGAACCCAGAGTCCTGGTAAGGGTGACCCCTCCCCTCCCCCGCCTCCCGTCCCCCACCTCATGCGAGCCCAAGGCTCAGACCCTGGTCACCCTCACTCTGTGTCTTCCATCAAGCCCATCATCAAAGTTGTCTTCCGTAACTGCCCTAAATGTAAGTGCATTGAACAACTCTTATTAAATATTTACTTTCTGTTTAGAGTGCATTTCAGCAAACAGCAAAGGGTGGTTTAAGAGACTGTTCTGTGTCCCGCGTGTTAGAAGCTTTCCCATCTGTGGAACATCGGCGCCCTTGAGTAGATCATGGTAGACCTTTACAATTTCTTTGTGGTGGGGGGAGAAGCAGTTCCAGATTGAAAGCCCTCCTGGTGAAGTGAAATACTTCCTGGGGATGTGGTTAACCCAGGAGCGCTGATGTTTCTCGAGGGCCCTTCACTTTCAGGGTATTGAAAGGTCCAGATGAAAAACACACATAAGCACCCACCACCGGCCTGGCACAGCACCGGGGCCTGTGGTCACTCTCCCAGGGCAGGGGTGCTTGGGGGACACAGGACTGCCATCAACGGGGCACTGCCTTGCGAGGCAGCCACTCAGCACACGAGTGGCTCCAGACCCTGCTTGTCCCCCGGGCAGGGCCAGCGACACTACAGACCCCTCTACCCTGGGCCCCAGGCTCTTGTGTGCCCCATCACCCTCGGGTTCCCCAGGCATGTTTGCTCTGTCCCCTTGGGCCCCCCGGGCCACCCTCTTCTTTCCTGCCCCCTCAGACCCAGAGCCCGGGCACAGGCTCTTCGGGGCCTGCAGATCTCAGAGCGCTGGTGGTTCTATGTGGTCCACTGGTGACCGTGTTGGTCCTAGGTCGTGGCTGTGTGGTGGCGCCGCCAACCCAGAATCAGTGGTGACCAGGGTGGCATTGACATCAGTGTGTGGCCGCTGTGCCTCTGGCGAGAGGCGCCCCGCGATGCTCCTGTTCCTAACGAAACCCGGCACCCAGTCCCCTCGGACATGCCTTTTCTCTCCGCTCATCTCTATTTCAGGGAAATGGGTCCATGATATTCTACTGAAACTTCTTCGTCCTGGGTTAGAGCGCAGCTCCGCCAGCAGCCCCACTGGCCAGGGCCCCCGATGAGCCCCTGGGGGCGGGACCCACCCGTGCTCACCTCTGCACCCCTGACCGCTGGCTGCACCCCTGGCCCAGAGAAAGCCCTTGCGTCTGTTGAGTGGGTGGGTGGTCGGGCAGTGGAGGAGTTCTGGGAGCGGGGTGCCCACTGTGCTAGGGCCCTTCCAGCATGACCAGGAACATACTGTGCCCCAACGGTGACATGGCGTGGCCAGCATGAAGTGCAGCAGCTCAAGCCGTAGGAGGAAATGCACACGTTGCAAGGTCCCTGCTCTGTTGTGGCTCCGGAAGCCTGAAGGGGGGCAGCCCCGTGGGCCCGCATCTCCAGGGGCGGTGGGCACTGGTGGGGGGTGTGACCACGGTGTCACCCGGCCTTCCTGATGGATGCAGGGCTCCACACTGACCACGTAACATGGTGTGGCCCAGCTGGCCTCCCCCGGCCGGGACTCTCAGGCCTCTGCCCCAGCCTTGACATCTTCCCGGCTGCTCAGCCAGAAACCTGGGAGTCACCCTTAATTCCTGTCGTACCAGCATGACCCCACACACACACACACCAGCCAGTTGGTCCCTGAGCCTCCTGGGGACACTCGGACCATCTGCTCTGAGGCTTCCCCGGCGGCCTCTACCTGCGGGCGCACTCGCTTCGTGTTGTCGGTGGATTGTCTGCCTTCCCCCAAAGGCCTGAGCTCTGGAACTGTGGCCATGTCCTCAGCCCTGGGCCAGGGAGCCTCTTCCTGAGGAAGCAGCTTGAACTGTCATTTCCTGGAGCCTGGAGTGCGACCGGAGTGCTCTTAGGCTCGGCCGCCTGGCCCTTCCAACCTGCTGCCCTGGGCAGCCCCAGCCCCGGGGACACGGCACCCACTTACCAACAGGAGGAGGGAGACTTCACAGACACAGGACACTTGCTGTCAGTCTCCAGAAGCAGCGACAGAGCTGCAGGCGGAGCGTGGAAAGGCAGCTCCTCGCCGGAGCCCTGACCGGCTCCTCACGCTCCTTACGCTCAGGGAGCTTAGGTCGTTAGTGGGGTTAAGCAGGTAAGGGAGATGCACAGAGGCCCAATCGGGTCTCTTATACATGCTTTGGGAGGCGGTCGGGACACACGTTGTGTTCCCAGAGGCGGGGGAGCCAGGCCCTTCCTCTTGTCGCTCGTCCCCTCATGTCTACTATGGCTGCTCCAGCCCTCAGCATCACATCTGCATCCCAGCCAGCAGGAAGGAGGGAGAGGGAGAGGAAGGGGCTGGTGCTGGCCCTGCAAGGCTCTTCGGCTTACATCCCATTGACCAGAACCCTGCCACCTGCACTCACCTTGTTGCAAGGTTAGATTCTGGGAGTTGGAATCTCAAGTTGGAGACTCTGGTCAAGTGCCTCTGCTGAGGTTGCCCCTGTACCCTCTGGTCCAGGCCTAGGCAGCCACTGTAGGCCTTGCTCGGTGACCCTGGCTCTGTGCACTCAGGATGTCACACTAGCTCCTCGTTTGCTCTCAAGACCCATCTTTTAGGCCGGTGGCACTAGCCGGCGAGTGGCCACTCTGGGACGTTCTTAAACCCAGATCCAGTGGCTGGGCGGGGCTTCCACGCTGTTATCGGCAAAGGCCCCCAGAACTGTGAAACTCAGCCAGAGTGGAGAGGGGAAGAGCCCTGCTCCCTGCGTGGTGGGCATGGGAACAGTGCTGGGGACAAACACTGTGTCCCTGCTGGGCGGCGGCGATGCTGGAGGGTAAACATGTCCATCCTGTTTGTTCTCCGAAAGGGAACTGGCCTCTGTTGCTTCAGGGGCAGGTGGGTGCAGAGGGGTTGTGTGCGGGGAACTGGGCTCGGCTCCCTCCAGGACCTGCAGGCTTCGGGCTCACTCTGGGTGTGAGCACCCCCGGCTGCCTGTGACATCTCAGGGACAAAGGTTCACCAGGAAGCCCCGGTTGTCACTTGTGGGGCTGTCACCCCTCGTGTGAGAGAATACTGGGGCGCCTCACCTGCGTCGCTGGAAATGGGCTCATGTTTCTGTCAGGCAACCAGAACCGAAGCAAAGAAACCCAACAGGAAGGTTGGGGTGAGGGGTCTGGCTCTACCTGGGCTCCAGCTCTGAGTCAGAAGACAACAAGAGAGAGAGAGAGACACTCCTCTGCGCTGGCTCCCTCCCTGGCAAGCCCCTTTCTCCCGTCCTCCACCAGCCTGAGTGGCGAGTGGGGGTCCCACCAGCTGCAGTGGTGCCTTAGCCTCACCGGTCACCCCAAAGCAAGCAGACGGCTCCTCTATCGAGAGGATAGGAGTCCAGGGGGCCCCGATCGGCCAGGCCCAGGGCACGTGCCCCCCTCACCCCAGGCAGTCCAGGGGGCCCCCTCGGAGGGAGGGAGGAGAGCCTGTACCAAAACAGGTGGAAAGGATGCTGAGCTCGCAGCAGCTGTCTGCCCTTCTGCTGGTTACCGATGACTTACCTGGCGGGTCCTGTGCTAAGCACCTGGGTGGAAGGAAGCAGCCCAGAGAGGGTGAGGGAGCTCTCCAGTGACACACAGCTTGAAAGTGGCAGTGCCAGTATTCGAACCCCCGACGGCCCTAAGACCAGTACCACGTCCTCTCTCACGTGGGGTCTCGCAGCCGGTTCACCGTGGGGCTGGTGCAGCCACTGAGTCCCAACGCCACCCCAGCTGCTGCTGGCAGGCAGCGGGAAGGGAGGGGACCCCACGTCCCCTGAGGCCATCGAGCGCTCTGGCCACCGGCCGCACTGTCTGTCGCAGCTGTGGAGTGACAAACCGGCATCTGCTCTGTGTGCAGGAAGCTACAACCTCACGAGCGTGCTGCCCACGGCGCCCGACATGGCCCAGTTTAAGCAGGGAGTGAGGTCTGTTGCCGGAAAGCTCTCAGTCTTTGCCAACGGAGTCATGACGTCCATTCAGGTCAGTGACGCTGGGAGGACATGAGCAGAGTGGGATGGTGGCTTTGAAAATGAGATCTGGACCACTCTTCAACTGCTGGCAAATTAGATTTCATATTATCGATTGATAGGTTTGCTGCAGTGTAACCCAGGACATCATGGAAACCAGAAATTGTCATTTTATTTTTGCTTACATTTTCTAGTAGGTGACTCTAGGGGAACTGCTACAGGGATCGTCGTGATCCTGAGCTACCTATTTCCTATACCGGGGACAGAGAAATAGTAAGAAGGAAATAGAAATTACCCATTATCCCCCCCCCCCCCGCCCCAGGGGAACTTCTGTTAATGCTTTGGTATATTTTATTTTAGTTCTAGAATTGTATGCCTATCATTTTAAAATTCAAACAGGATTATAGTGTATATATATGATCTGACGTTCTCCATGGTGTTTTGTTACGAGCATTTCCTTGTAATTAAAAATTCTTCAGAAGCTACACTCTATGGAGTGAAAATACATGACATTTGTTTCACTATCCCCAAGTTGGGATTTATTTTCCTTTTAAAGATTTTATTTATTTATTCATGATAGACAGAGAGAGAGAGAGGCAGAGACACAGGCAAGAGAAGCAAACTCCATGCAGGGAGCTCAATGTGGGACTCGATTCCGGGTCTCCAGGATCATGCCCTGGGCCAAAGGCAGGTGCTAAACCGCTGAGCCACCCAGGGATCCCCCCAAGTTGGGATTTAGATTGAATTTCAGTGTCTTAAATAAGGCGCATCCTCGTGTACAGCAACGTTAGGCTATCTCTTGAGGCTTATTTCAGGAACTTTCTTGTCTATGGCGTTATCATTCTAGGATGCTCTTTTTTTTAAAGATTTTATTTATTCAAAAAAAAATTATGTATTCATTTGAGAGAGAGAGAAAGCACACACAAGTAGGGGGAGGGGCAGGGGGAGAAGCTGGCTCCCTGCTGAACAGGGGGGACTTGGGGCTCTATCCCAGGACCCCAGGATCATGACCTGAGCTGACGGCAGCTGCTTCACCGACTGAGGCCCCCGGGTGCCCAGGATGCTATTATTAATATCCACAGGCTGTAGGACCCTAATGTGGGCTGTGGTGCCTCTGGAGGGGCTTCCCAGGTTGGGGAGGTGGTGGGGACGCCCCCACAGTGGAGAGTCCCCTCAGCCCCGAGACAGCTGCTCTTCTCACTGCCACTGATAACATAACCTTTGTTAGAATTCACAGGATGTTTCATGTCCCTGAGGTCAGCTGAGCCCCCATCAATCCTTCCGAGAAGGTGACAGCCATTATTTTATGGAAGGTCATCCCCATTTTATAGATTATCCTCCCCCTTTTATAGCTTCATTTTATGGATGCAGAAGCTGAGGTTCTCCTCCCACATGTGTGCCTCTGCCCTCCCTTGACACCTGCCTCCCAGGGGCTCACCACTGGGGCTCACCCCCCAGAACCTTGCCCCCCTCCCCAATGCCCTCGACTGTGCAGGAGCCACAGACACACCACAGAGGCCAGGGCAGCAGGATGCTCTTCCGCCCAGGCCCACACAGGCCTCAGCTCCAGGAAGCTGTGGTCACCCGGCATCCAGTTAGTGTCCTCTCCTCGGGCAGGGGTGGGGAGTGGGGGCAGCGTGGGTGCCAGGTGCCAGACAGGCAGTGTCCTGCGTTCCCTGTGAGGTCTCTTTGGGTAACACCAGCATTCAGTGCGTGAGAGAATGAGGAACCGAGGCTGAGTGCGAGTAAGCTCTTCTCTTGCTTCTCCCTGGGCAGGATCGCTACAGTTCTTAAATCCCACATGACAGTACCTATTTCTGGAGAAATTCCTCTTTCCGTGAACTGGTGACCACAGCACAGACTGCAGCGAAGACCAGCAGACTGTTTTGCCTCTTTGTCACGTAGTATATATGCATTGCTGATTTTTAGTATTTCTTTGGAGAAATTCTCATTTTTGATGTAGTAGAAGCTTTATTGTAAGTTCTGCTGTGCTTTCCTGCCATCACACGCCCCGCTTGGGGCAGAACCGTGCACATGCTTGCTTAATTTTCTTGGGATCTAGTTCAACAGCCAGGGGCCCAGAGACCAGGGCTTCTCTGCCTCCCAGGACCGAGCACCTTCCTTGGGTGGGGGGAGGGGTGCGGGGGGGCTCCGTGCTGCCAGACCGAGGGGCTACGGGCTCCCTCAAGCAGCCGATGCTACAGGGCCTGCAGGGACAACTCACAGCACACGGTTCACCCAAAAGGGAGCAGAGAATAAAAACGAAAGATTGCTTCACTTCTATTTCCACATATTAAGGTAATTTTAGAATAATGTTTAAAGTCATCCATCTGTCCCTTTGTAAATTGCTTATTTTGTATGATCCATAAATTAAAAGATAATTTTCAGCGAGTGCTTTGAAGAGACCGAAGCTTCTGCATTGCCAAGGGAATTAATCTTTCCACAAGGTGTTGTTTGAATTTATGGGAACTGTGAGGTGAGAACTCCCTGAGTGTCTTTACAAACCAACACACCGTACAGAACTGAAAATGAAGAAGGGAAGAAGATAGACCCACGGAAAAGATTTTAGTATATGGGACAAGAGTAGTTGTAACGGGGTAGTTTTGTTAATATTTTTTATCTTAATCTTGGTTTTCAAAAAATTACAGAATGTGTATAAATGAATAAAGAAAAATCATTTGGCTGTGTTTTAGACAGCATTAGAATATATTGTTCAGCACAGTAAACTATATTTGAAATTTGATGAACCAGAAATGTGGTTTCAACTGAATATTTTGTGAATTTTTCTTAAAAGATCAAATTTGTAGACTAAACATAATAAACCCTTGCAGCAGAGCATGTCACCATTTATTTATTTATTTATTTATTTATTTATTTATTTATTTATTTTCAAATGCTCCCGTAATGAATGGTAAATCAGGGCCCATGACAAGACATGGTGTCCGTTTGAATCATGACGTAACTGCCGACAGATATGTTTGTTGGGCGCCCAGTGGGCAGCTGCCACTCACTGAGGTGGTGGGTCCCAGGGCGGCGGCAGGCGGGGTGTCCTTGCTGAAAGTCAGGGTGTGCACGACAGCGTCTTCCAAGCCCAGGGGGCTGCAGTGACAGGACAGCACAGTCCCGGGCGCTGAAGGCCACAAGTCCCAAGGTCAGGGGGCTGTTGGGGGGTTTTCTGGAGAGGAGTCTCCCTCAGGCTTGCAGGAGGCCTCCTACTTGTCCTCACGCAGCCTTTTGTCTCTGATACGGCCTGGAGGTGTTGAGACTCTTCCTCCTCCTGCAGGACACCAGTCCTCTGGGATCTGGGTCCCACCTTCTGACCTCAATTAACCTTTTTTTAAAAAAAAATATTTAGATTCAATTTGGTAGCATATAGTATAACATCCAGTGCTCATCCTGTCACTTAACTTTAATGGCCTTAAAGACCCATCTCCAAACGTAGTCATGTTGGGAACTAGGGTTTTGACATATGAATTTTTAGGGGCACACCGTTCAGTCCGTAGCAGTGTAAAAAATTCCCACCCCGGGTTGGCCCTGCTCCAGGCAGGGGCCTGGCTCTGCCGCCTCCAGGAAGCCCTCCGGGGAGGCAACACTCCCATGCGCTGCCCGGGGCAGACTGTGCCCCCAGGCCTGGACTTCCTCAGAAGGAAGGGCCTGGGGGCCCCACCCCCAGCCTGGCTGCGCCGCCTTCCGCGGCTTTCCTGTCCCTCGGGTGTGCGTAGGGCTGCGTGGGCACTGAGGCCTGGGCTTGCGTCCCTGGCCCATTTAGCCTTGGGCCTTGCTGTTTGCTCAGCTTCAGTGTCCCTGTGAGTGCTCCGTATGCGGTAAGGATATTAGTTAATAATTGTTCTGACAAAACATGTTTGGGATCTTTGCATTAAAAAAGAAAATGGTGCTCCCCGGTCTGGTGGAAACTGGCCCAGACTGGCCGCCAGTTCAGCGGCGCTTTGAAAACCATGTTTATTGTGCTTTCGTTCCGGCAGCAAAGCTGGTAAGGACCAGATGATGTTGCTGAGGAATTGAGAAAGGGGGGGCGGGGCAGGGTTCACATGGCCTTAGGTGGGACCAGCGCGCCCTGGAAATGGGCATCTACCTCCCAGCGCAGCAGAGGCTCCGCGCCCCCAGCTCCTCCGCCGGTGGGCCCCGCACCCCCCTGCCCAACTGCCCTTCTTGCCCTTCTTGCCCTTCTCGGTGCTCAGCCTGAAAGCCGGGTGTCAGATGCGCCCCCTCCCCAGACGCACCCAGAGTCTGATGCAGCAGCCTGGGGTCCGCTGGCCTCATTCACCTGCCCGCGCCCACTGGTCCCAGAGCACAAGCCGGGTCCTTGTGCCTGCCTCCCCCACCCCCCCCCCCCCCCCCCCGTCCCCCTGCACCCCCTGCTGACCCACTGCACCCCTTTCTCCTGCCCCGGTGCCCAGTCTCCTTCCTGAAGTGCAGTCTTTGAAGTCACCTTCTCCATGAACCCTGATCTCCTTTTCTCTTTTTTTTTTAAAGATTTTATTTTAGGGGATCCCTGGGTGGCGCAGTGGTTTGGCGCCTGCCTTTGGCCCAGGGCGCGATCCTGGAGACCCGGGATCGAGTCCCACGTCGGGCTCCTGGTGCATGGAGCCTGCTTCTCCCTCTGCCTGTGTCTCTGCCTCTCTCTCTCTCTCTGTGTGTGACTATCATAAATAAATAAAAAAAATTAAAAAAAAAAAAAGATTTTATTTTATTTCAGAGAGAGAGAGAGGGCGTGAGCAAGCATGAGCGCAGGGCGGGGCGGAGAGAAGCAGACTCCCCGCTGAGCAGGGAGCCCCATCCCAGACTCTGGGACCCGGACCTGAGCCAGAGGCAGAGGCTCTTCGGATCCCATCCTGCGCTGCCGCTGCCCTTGCCCAGACCTTGGCCTCCTGGTTGCTCCCTCCTGGTCCGTGTGTGGCCAGAGCCAGGCTCCTTAGCTCCCTTAGAACATGAGCGTCGGGGGGGGGGGGGGGGGGGGGGGGGGGGGGGGGCAACTGCTGCTCCGTCAGGGTCACTGATCCCCCGGGGCCTAGTGTGGTACCTGGCACGTATTTTGACTTGGGGAATTGTGTCCTGCCACTCCCTCCCCGCCCCGGGAGGGTGCTGTGCAGGGTGACAGGAGAAGACAAACGCCTGGTATTAGTGTTTTAGGCCATTTCTGCCACCAGCAGCCCCATTCTGGTCGTTCCCACCGCTTTCGCTGCCCACGCCGGGCTCCCGAGGCCCGCAAACAGTCCCATGGGCCCAGCCGCTAAGGTGAGTGGACGAGTGACAACCCCAGGACACATGGTGGACCGTGGCATTGGGGCAAGATGGGGACACGGGCGCCTTGGCAGCGGGTGTGGCACCTGAGGCGACGGTGAGGACCCAGCCCAGCGGCTCCCTCCCCAGCCTGGCTGCTCGTGGCACACGTGCGCCCTCCCTTCCGTTCCCGGTCCTTTGTCCTCTGTAGTTCCTATCATTCCGCTTGCCCGGGTCCTTCCTCTCCTAGAACCAGAGCAGCCTGCTGTAGACGGATGGATGGCCGGACAGAGGGACAGAGGGATGGTGAGGGAGCAGACACCAGGGACTCTGGCCACACAGGCTGGTTTTGCAAACAGGCTTCTAGGGCCGGATCTCCCTCCCTCCATCCACCCACCCTCCTAGTCCCTCTCCGGGCCTGACCTCACACCCCCGCCCCCAAGCCTGGGTTTTCTGGGGTAGCCCCGGGGGAGTGACCTGGCTGTGCCCCGGGCCCCAGTCCTCTCTGCCCTACCGCCTGCACCAGACGTGACCTCAGTCACCTACATCCCCAGTTCCTCCCTGGCACCCACAACTTTCCTGTCACCTGGTTAGCTGCACCCCCGTCTCTACCGCACACCACAGGTGTGGGTGCTGGCATCCCCGGGGGCGGTGCTTAGGGAAGGCACAGGTTCCCACAGCACCCAGGGCTCAGCCCGTCTTGAGGCCAATACTGACAGGCAGTCAAGTCAGGTTCTGGATCTTCTTGTGAAACAACACCCAGGACGCCACTTCCTCGAACCCGATGAATGCAGGCAGCCGCTGCCCTCACGTCCACACCGCACCCCCACACCTCACCCCCCCACCTGGTCCTCCTCGGGTGCCAGTTAGCAGCACCACCCGCCAGCACCCGCCAGCCCCCACCGCCTGCTCAGGCCTCCCGTTGCTGCTCCCACCTTCTACATGCAACCAGCCTGCGGAGCCTACTTCCTGAGGGTCCCCATCCCCACAGCCTCCACCTGCTGCCTCTGGCCTGGGGGACTCTGCGGGCCTCGGGCCCTCCCCCAGCCCGGCCCCAGCCGCTCAGTCTCTGCAGAGTGGCCTAGTAACATCCGTGGCCCCCGCCTGGACCCTCCCTGGCTCGGAGTCCTGTTACTCCGCAGCATGGCCCAAGGATCACAGGTCTGGGGCCCCGGGCCCCTCACCGGGCTGGGGTGGCCAGGCCCTGGCTCTCCTCCAGGCCTCTCCGCAGTGGCCACCTCTGCCAGGAAGGAACCCCCAGAGCGCGTGACCCAGAGCTGGTCCTGGAGGCGACTGGGACTGAGTGATGCTCTCATCACTTTATCTGCGGACAGGGAGGAGAGCAGAGCCCATGGCAGGAACCATGGGAAGCGCACGGCCCTCCGAGTGGAGTCCCCAGCCCTTGGGGGCTGGAGTGAGGCCCTGGCAGGCAGGCAGGAAGCAGCTGAGGCCCAGGGTGGCCCAAGGCCTGCTCAGGTCATGCGTGGGGCTGAGGGGCAGCGCCTGGGGCCTCCCAGGACGATGGGAGCAGCAGCCTCACTCACCCCAGGTGCACACACCTGTGCCACCATCGCGGGGCGCCCCTGCAGGCCCCGTGTGCGCAGGCCTGTCCCCTGAACACCGATTCACCGTTCGCCCTCTGTCCTGCTCACTGTTCGTTTTCCTCA
Source organism: Vulpes vulpes (assembly GCF_048418805.1). Lineage (NCBI taxonomy): Eukaryota > Metazoa > Chordata > Mammalia > Carnivora > Canidae > Vulpes > Vulpes vulpes. The sequence goes on from NC_132795.1 coordinate 53,004,350, forward strand.
GGCCTTGGAGGCGAGGCTCTGAGAGGCCCATGCACGGCCCCAAGGCCTCCTCTCTGGCGTCAGGTGTCATACGTGTGGGGAGAGAAGCTCCTAGGCTCTCAGCTGGGATGCTGTACAAGTGGAGGAAGTCAGACTGCCCAAAGGAAACCCAACCGAAGTGCACTAGGGTGGGCCTGGGGCACCCACATGACGGGGCCCGAAGAAAAGCAACTCCAAGGAGCCCTTGGGACTGGACTCCCCAGCACTTTATTTATTTTACAGATTTTATTTATTTATTTTTATTTATTTTTATTTTTTTTTAAACTTTTTAAAAAAATATTTATTTATGATAGGCACACAGTGAGAAAGAGAGAGAGGCAGAGACATAGGCAGAGGGAGAAGCAGGCTCCATGCACCGGGAGCCCGACGTGGGATTCGATCCCGGGTCTCCAGGATCACGCCCTGGGCCAAAGGCAGGCGCTAAACCGCTGTGCCACCCAGGGATCCCAGATTTTATTTATTTATTAATGAGAGACAGAGAGAGAGAGAAAAAGACAGGCAGAGACACAGGCAGAGGGAGAAGCAGGCTCCACACAGGGAGCCTCACATGCCCTGGGCCGAAGGCAGGCGCTAAACCACTGAGCCACCCAGGGATCCCTGCTCCTCAGCACCTTAACCAGAGAGTCACAAAGCCTTGGAGAAGTGCAAGGCCAAGGGGAGGGGACTGGGGTTTTCAGGGGCAGCGGAAATGAAACGTAAATGTCTAGGCAAAACTACAGGGGGAAGGTCGGTTTGTGCAGGTTCCTCTTGGTACCTTCTGTCTCCTTCCTGGGTGTAAACCCCACCCCCCCACCCCATCCTGTCCCGAGAGGGGGTTTGTGGCCTGCTGTGTTTCAGGGGTTCCTGCTGGCAGGCTGATAAGGGAAGCTCTGGGGAGGTACTTCCCGCATCTGGTGGCAATCCTCATGCAAAGTGGCACCTCTGGTCCCTGCAAGAGGAGCTGCACATACGGGCTGCGCCCCTGTCTGTGGGCTCTGGGAGAGATCCCCTTCCTGGAAGCTCATGGCAGGGGCAGGACCAAAGTCCCTGCTTTCCTCCTGGCTCCAGCCCGGGACTGCCCTCCATACCCGGAGCCTCTCCATCCCTGAGCCAGCAGCCGTGGGAATCCCTCTTGCCCTTGCAATCCCTCTGGCTTGTCCTGCAGCTGAGTCTTACCTCCTGCCTCCAGCCGAAGAAAGTTCTCTGCTATGAGGGGCTCATAAGACAAATTGAGCCTACCTGGGTAATGTAGGAAAATCACCCTCCCTATTGTAAGGCTCATAACCTTATTCACACCTGTAAAGTTCCTATTGTCTTTATGACACATTTACAAATTCTAGGGGCATCTGGGGGGCTCAGTTGGTTAAGTGTCGTCTGCCTTTGGCTCAGGTCATGATCTCATGGGTCTTGAGATCGAGCCCCATGTTGGGCTCCCTACTCAGCAGGGAGCCTGCTTCTCCTTTTGCCTCTCCCCCCACCCCCGACTCATGCTCTCTCTCAAATAAATAAAATATTTTTTGAAAAACATTCACAAATCCCAGGGATGAGGGCATGGACATCTGCGGTGTCTATTTTACTTTCTGTAAAACCCCTAGCCCTCCCTCTGGGCTCCAGGATTGCTGCCCTCTAGGTAGGACATGAGAACATCCTTCTCTGGTCATCGGGGCCACCCAAGCAGGAAGACCCCCAAATCCAGGCATCAGCAGTTCTCCCAATCTAACAGTCCGGCTGATCTGCCTTACAGTGACTCCCACTGCTGATGAGCCCCGGGTGTGGGCCCAGAGTACGAAAGCAACATTCTGGTGCCCCGCTCTTAAATATGAACAGACAGCTAAGGGTCACCAGACTTTCAAGGAAAGTATTTAAGGTGAAGAGTGGACACCAATCATAAACAGGGCAATTTGGAGGGAGGTGGTCATGCAGGAGATTAAAGAAAAAAGAAACTTCGAACTATAATTAGAAGCCTCAGAGAGGGGGATCCCTGGGTGGCTCAGCGGCTCAGCGGTTTAGCGCCTGCCTTTGGCCCAGGGCGCAATCCTGGAGTCCTAGGATCGAGTCCGGCATCAGGCTCCCCGCATGGAGCCTGCTTCTTCCTCCTCCTGTGTCTCTGCCTCTCTCTCTCTCTCTCTCTCTCTCTCTCTATGTCTATAATAAATAAATAAATAAATCAAAAAAAAAAAAACCAAAAAAACAAAGGAACCTCAGAGAGAGTGGAAAAGATACTGTATCTCTTAAACAAGGCCCGGATTCTATAAAAGAAACAACTGGAGAAGAAGGAACTCTTAGAAATAAACGATGAGACAAATGTGGGGGCTACAAGGCTCAGGACATCCGGGAACAAATGCCAGGGGCTGACCTCTGAATAAGTGGGTTTAGAAAGTGAGAACAGATAAAGCAGAGGGAAGGAAATCTTCACAAAAACCATCCGAGAGCATTTCCATGGAATAAAGGACACGCACAGGTGAGCGGGTGCTGGGTGTGCAACACACAACCTCAGCCCGGACACAAAGCCACTTTGCACACGGAATCCGGATGTTTCACGTGGATCATTCGGAAGCGGCAGGGTTGACTTTTGCTTCTAACAGAGGAGGAAGCTGAGGTTCAGAGATATTAGGCCTTGCTCACAGTCGCACGGATGACCCAGCACCGTGCCCAGACCTCCCCTTGACCCAGACAGAAGCTCTGAGGCCTCCCTGCCCCTCCCAGTCACCCACCAGGCCCTGGGGCCTCCCTGACTCCTAGACATGAGCCGTCATGTCTGGGGCCTCCACCCAGAACTCCACTCAGCCCTGGATGAACCCACATTTTGGGTGATGGTGTTGGAGTGTGGCACCGTCACGTTGGAAACAAGACAACAGGAGCCTCAAAGCCTCCCACCTTGCCCACGTCTTGTCTCCCGTCAGGATTCAGGGGGCTCTGTGTGTCTCCACCTGCCACCCCACCTGTTCCACAAACCGAAAGGAAGCCCAGAGAACAAAGGGCTCATCCAGGCTTAGGACTCAATGCAGGTCTCCCTGGTTTTCCCTGGAAAACTTCTGTTTCCTACGGCCTCTCACGGCTGAGCAGCTGCATGGCCAGGTCTGCTCACGGAATCGGGACCCAAATGCAAAAGAGGAACTTGGATTCCTTGTATGTGACCGTGGCAGGGCCACTGGACCAGAGGGTGACGGTGCAGCATGGCCTTCAGAGGGGGCGCCTGGGTGGCCCAGTGGTGGAGCGTCTACCCTCGGCCCAGGACATGATCCCAGAGTCCCGAGATCGAGTCCTGCATCGGGCTCCCCGTGGGGAGCCTGCTTCTCCCTCTGCCTGCGTCTCTGCCTCTCTCTGTGTCTCTGCTGAATAAATAAATAAAATCTTAAAAAAGAGTGGACTCCAGAGGGAGGAAGAGCGAAGGCAGGAGCAGGAGGCAGGACCCAGGCTTCCCAGGAGATCGGGGTGGGGAGAAGTCCCTGGAGGGCCTGATAAGGTGCTGGGTGACAGATCCCCCATCTTCCCATGAGATGTCCCACCGTGGCGCACACGTGCTGTCACAGAGGACACGGTAAGAGCGGCTGACTCGTGTGCACAGTGAGTCGCCGAGCTTTGCCAGGGCTCGCCAGGCACCAGGCATTCTTCATGCAGCTCATCTTCGCAAGAGCTCTCTGTGGTAGGAGAGCGTGAAACTGAGGCAGGAGGAGGCGCCCAAGGACAGACCGCTGGGCAGTGGCGGAGCGGGGACCAGCTGCATGATTCCGGGCCTCCCTCCTGCGTCCCCCCACCGCGTCACCGGTAGGAGGTGAGTCACGCAGCCAGAGGAGGCCAGCAGAGGGTGGAGGACGAGGCTGCCCATGCTCAGGGGCTGCTTGGGGCTTTCTACCTTGTAGAATCAGCTGGATCTTGGATTCAGTCAAGCCCACAGGCACACCCTCCCTGTGACATGTGAAAAGATGGATAGAGACCCCACATGACCCTGGAGGGCCCCCATACCCTTGCTACCCTAGGGAAGTGGTGGCAAGTACTCCAGACCGGCAGCCACCCCTGCAGGAAGTGGGACAGCCAGACAGCAAGGGGACTGTTTGGGTGCCTCTTTACGAGAAAAAAGATGAAAAATTGTGAATACAGGTTTTTTCAAAGATTTTATTTATTTATTTGAGAGAGAGAGAGAAAGAGAATGAGCGAACGGAGCAGGGAGAAGCCGAGGGGGAAGCAGACTCCCTGCTGAGCAGGGAGCCTCACGAGGGGCTCGATCCCAGGATCCCTGAGATCATGACCTGAACCAAAGGCAGACGCTTCACCAACTGTGCCACCGAAGTGCCCCCAAAATTTGGTATTTTTTAAAAAGATTTTATTTATTCATGAGGGACAGAGAGAGGCAGAGACACAGGCAGAGGGAGAAGCAGGCTCCATGCAGGAAGCCCGATGTGGGACTTGATCCCAGGACCCCGGGATCACGCCCTGAGCTGAAGGCAGATGCTCAACCACTGATCCACCCAGGTGCCCCCAAAATTAGGTATTTAAGTGAATATCTAAGTGAGTAAAGAAATGATAATAAGATCTAAAAAATTAACACAGTTTCACTAGGTGCCTAACGCACCTCTATAATATTTCCTTTGTTTTCTTTTTTTCAACTTACATGCTTTCCGATCGCCTCTTTGGAAAATGACCATTTTGTAGTATATTTTACTGATGGAACAGAATGTTATTTCTGCCTTTCCTCCAGCATTGTTGATTGAATCTTTTATCATTATTATTCCAGGTGGTTTCCACTGATGATTGATGACAATTTAATTCCCTGCATACACTTTGACCTGCCTGGTATTTGGAAGAACGTTTTGTCAACTAGCTTGTGGCTCATTTCAAGCTTTGCTGAACATAGTACACTGTGCATTGTTGAGAGTTGCACATTGCTTCCCCATGACCCATAAATCCCCTGGGCCTGGCTTGGTTTTTGCATAAATGTCCCTTTGGCTCAGTGCCCTACTTGGTCAAGGAAGTGCAAGAAACTTTCCTGTCAAGTTGTGGGCTGAGTTTAAGCCAGAAAAACACCGTGTCTTCAGACAGTGGCAGATGGTAGGAAGGGTGACAGCAGACACGCTTGGGGGATGATTGCCACATCAGCCCCACCCTGCCAAGCCTAGAAGCCTCTCATTGGCCCGTAGGCAAGTCTTGGGGCAGAACAGTGCAGGGAGTAGAGAGCCAGGAGGGGAGGCCTCGGTCGTGGTCTTGGTCACCTTTAGAACTAAGCCACAGAAATGTCCCTATATGACAGGGCTCAGAGGTGCACCAGTGACAGACCACCAAGAGGGACGGGACTCAGAGTCACCAAGTCATGTCCGGGGGCCCAGTGCCCAACAGCTCTCCACTGGGACATGCTAGGGTTGGGACAGTTACTGAGAAACATGAATTTCTCTCAGACCAGAGAAACCTACAGCTAACCCCAACGGGTGATGGAGACTCCTGCCTGGCAGGAGGTGGCCGGGGGACAGCAGTTTAGAGAGACATGTCCCCAAGAAACTGGGGACTTGACCAGAGACCCAGAGGCAACCCAACTCCAAACTGCCCCTGTCAATGAGGCTAATTTAGGAAAAAGAGCAAGAGCACAGGCTTTCATGTGAGAACAAAGCCACATTTCAGTTGTGGTAGAAGTGGTCTCCAGCTCGTGGGCCGTCCACCAGACATGTCAACCTCTTCCCACCCAGCAGGCATGGCCCAGGCCACCCGGGCACCGCGGCTGAGTCCTCCTAGGCCCCGGCAGGTGGAAGACAAAGGGGACCGAGGTTCTTCTCCGGTAGGAGGGGGGCCCACCAACTGGTTCCACTCATTGTGTAAGGCTGAGGCTGGGCAATGGCCTAAGAGGCCTCACCCTGTGACTTGCCTTTCAGGAGCCAGGGGAGGGTCTGAGCCTCCAGGGTGTGAGGTCAAAGACTGGGGAGACCGAGACCAACAGAAACAAATGCACAGTCCCGAGAGGTTCCGGGGAGGCTGGGCTGTCAGTCGGGTCCCTTCGTGCCACAGTCCTGCCCAGCCAGGCTCAGCAGGAAGCACAGCCCTGCCATTGGGGGGTGGGGAGGCTGGGCCACAGATCAGAGAAGCTTCTGGTGCCCGTGGGAACACGGCACAGCGTCTCTGGGTGGAGAATCCCAAATTCCTCCAGGGTGGGGCATCAGGTGAACAGAGAAGCCAGGTTCCTGTTTGCAGAACCACAGGCGGGTCACCGGTCACCATGGGCGACTCCCGCGGTGCTTTGTGCGGCTGCAAGAGGGAGGTTCTGGAGGTGGGGGGCAGACTCTGGAGGTGGCAGGGGGTGGGGGTGGGGGGTCAGGGAGAGACAGAGAAGAGGAACCGGGAGACCTGGCTCAGGTGGCCACCTGTCACCTGGTAGATCTTCTAGAAAACTATTCACCAAAGCTTTGGGGAGGAAAATGGTGACCGTGGCTGAGGGTGGCCTCCAGGGCGTGGATGAGAGCAGAGGCTGAGGAGGGGCAGGGGAGCACACCCGAACTGGGAGAGGACTGGGATGCAGTTGCCCCCCACAACAGCCGGGGGCAGGACTCCCGCCTGGGCGGCACCTTCACCCAGAGTTCCCGCCACCCTCGCACTCTCACCGGTGCGGGGGGCGCCTGGGTGGCTCAGCCAGTTAGGGCTCTGACTTCAGCTCGGGTCATGGTCTTGGGGTCCTGGGATCCAGTCTGAGTAGGGCTCTGCACTCAGTGGGGAGTCTGCTTCTCCCTCTCCCTTGGCCCTTCCCCCGGGCTCAAGTTCTCTTTCCCTCTGTCATATAAATAAGTAAAATCTTAAAAAATAACAATAACTGGGGCTCCCATGGGAACCACACAGTTGGGTAGGGGTACTCCAGGAAGAAGGGGGGATTCAAGGCAGCAGATGCCCTCCAAAGAGGGGGGCACACTGCCTGAGCATCTACTCTGTACAGGCACTTTGAAACCCCATAAAATATTCTCACCCTCAAGTTGCAAGTGAAGAAACCAAGGCTTCCAGAGGGTGTGAGATGGCACAGCGAGTACATGGTGGAGCCAGGATCAGAGTCCCCACCTCTGGGTGCCAAGGCCTGGTGCTCCCCGTTGCTTCGTCTTTGCAAACTCGCTTTCACAGGGCCACCTGCCTTCTTGCAGGATCCTAAGGCCCGGCAGGCAGAGAGGCCACAGCGGGTCTCTTCCCTCATGCCCAGGACAAGGCATTTCCCCAGGCTGGGCCTGGGCACATCCCTAGTCGTCTCTCCAGGCGTGGAGTTCGCACCGGTAGAGAAAAGAACCACTAACACTTTGTGACATTAAAAAATTAAAATTAAAAATAAAAAAACACTTTGTGATATAAAAAACAAACAAACAAACAAAACCATTTTGTGACATAAATTCACCAATGCGTGACGCAAGGTTGAGAACGATGATTCGCGGAACTGTCCCCAATCCCTTAATAATCACTGTCCTAAAGGTTTGTACGGGAGCCACAAAGACTGGCCAGTTCACCTCAGCCGGATGCATTTGCATATTATTTGCCTGCTAGAGTTTACATGTGCTATATTTGCATTTTCTTTACTACTATAGTGTTGCATTATAGTCCTCCAGCTTGGAGCTGGAATTCTGGCTCAAAGTGACGTCCTCAGGCGTAAACGAGACATATAAATTCTAGAACTCTGAATGACGCGCTGAACATAACCAGGGCAGCGGGAGGACGATGCCAGCCCAGGCAGTGAACTGCGTGCTCTGGGCCGCAAATCTGCAGGTGCAGTGGTTCCTCGGAGAGGCCGGAAGGGGAAGGAGCTGGTAGGATGACGATGGGGAGCAGACCCGGATTTTATCAGATCCTTCTGGGCCTGCCTCCCAGGGCAGTGGCAGATGCAACTTTTCCAATTAGCTTAGGAGTGGCAGCCGTTCCTTTTCGGAGACGGCGTCGTGGCTTCTTCCAGTAAACCCACTAGTGTTATTTCTGGAGCAAGCAAGAAAAAAAAAAAGGAATCTTTCTTTCCACTACAAAACTGATTAAAGGTGATGCCAAAGGCAGGGGAGATGTCCGAACTATAGAGACACCATTCAATGCTCCCTTCTAGCAAGGAAAGAGAAACATCTGGGAAGGTAGGAAAATTTAGGGGCCGAACTGTGACCCCACCCAAATTCGGAAGTTGAAATCCTGAACCCTAGTACCTCCGAGCGTGATTGTATCTGGACACAGAGGCTTCAGAGGTAATGGAGTTAAAACAAGGCCGCTGGGGCGGGGTGGGGGCCCTTAGTCCGGAAAACCTTGATCTCAGACTTCTGGCCCCCAGAACGGGGCATGGGGGCGGGAGGGGGCATGAATTTCTGTTGCTTTGGTGCCCGGCCTGTGGTATTTTGTCACGGCGGCCCCAGGACACAAGGACACTGCCCAAGACCGACTGCCGGCTACCACGTTCAGAAAATACGGCGTTGGGCAGCCCTGGTGGCTCAGCGGTGCAGCGCTGCCTTCGGCCCAGGGCATGATCCCGGGATCGAGTCCCACGTCAGGCTCCCTGCATGGAGCCTGCTTCTCCCTCTGCCTGTGTCTCTGCCTCTCTCTCTCTCTGAATAAATAAATAAATCTTAAAAAAACAAAACAAAACACAAAGACACGGAGGTCACGGAATATCAGCTCTGTGCAGAGCTGAGTGGCAAGGAGCCCCACGTGGGGGCTAGTGGGCAGTTTTGTCTTTTTTTTTTTTTAAGATTTTTATTTTTTTATTCCTGAGAGACACAGAGAGAGAGGCAGAGACACAGGCAGAGGGAGAAGCAGGCTCCATGCAGGGAGCCCGACATGGGACTCCATCCCTGGTCTCCAGGATCAGGCCCTGGGCTGAAAGCGACGCCAAACTGCTGGGCCACCCGGGCTGCCCCAGTTTTGTCTTTTGGACAAAACCACTGGCCTCTGGGCTCTCAGCCTCTCTTGGACAGTTTGCCGATGAGCGGGAAGGGCCTGATGGCTTCTGTGTGTCCCTGAGAAGCTGGGCCTGGAGGAGAGATGCTGTGTGCGTGTAACTGTGCCCCTTTATTTCAACAGAGGAAAAGCCACATTGGCCTCAGTCTGGAGGGAGCACCAAATACAATCGGAATGAGAGGTTGTGCACGAACGTCTTTCCATTTCTGTTACTCACAGAGCCCTGCTCTGGTGGGGAGGGAGAGGACAGCGAGGAATCCCACCGGGCTGTAGCCGGCAACGATGGGTCTTTCTAGCAAGCTGCAATGCCCCCTGTCCCGGGCCTGGATTTCCGTACACAGGTGTAAGCTTCACCCCAGGAACTCTGGAAACACGGGATGTGACCTCCCCCCCCTTTTTTTCTCCTTCCTGACACTGTTAATTCCAGTAAAAGCCATTTCCTTGATTTCAAATGATTGGCCAGCGTGACACTTCTCAGTAGTATTTTGTTTTGCATGGATTTGTTTTGTGGCCAAATATCACAATTTTCACGGCAAGACAAGCTGTGGGAACTTCAAGAAGATAGAAGTGTGGTGCAAACAGCTCGGTCGCTGATAGTTTGGCTCTCTCCCAATCTGCTCCAATGAAACCAAAATAATAGGGGATCCCTGGGCGGCTCAGCGGTTTGGTGCCTGCCTTTGGCCCAGGGCCTGATCCTGGGGACCTGGGATCGAGTCCTGTGTCACGCTCCCCACATGGAGCCTGCTTCTCTCTCTGCCTGTGTCTCTGCCTCTCTCTCTCTGTCTGGATCTCTCATTAATAAATAAATAAAATCTTAAAAAACAAAACAAAATAATAATTTTAGCTAGCATATAGTAAAGACGCCCTTTCTGTGTGTCTTGTATTTCCACACTCATGTAATCTGTGAATGAGCGCTTGAGGTAGGTATTCCCAGATGAGGGGGGGCGACTTGGCCACCGTCACGCAGCTGTGAAGTCGGGACCGTGCAAGCACCCCAGCCATCTGGCTCCACTGCAAGACTGCTACTCTTTATTTTGTTTACCGGGCCAAGGATTATATTAATGATGCAAATTATTAGCTATATCTAAATGCTGTGGCTGAGGGGCGCCTGGGGGGCTCAGTTGGTTAAGCATCTGCCTTCGGCTCAAGTCATGATCTCAGGGTCCTGGGGTCAAGACCCGTGATGGGCTCCACAGTCGCGGGGAATCCAGTTCTCCCTCTCCCTCTGCCCCTCCCACCCTCACTCATGCTCGCCCTCTCTTTCTCTCTCTCTAATAAATAAATACAATCTTTACAAAAATAAATGCTGTGCAGAGCTTGAAGAAACCCTCTCCAAAGCTAAATACCAGCAGAGAGGCTTAGGACTCTGCTGTCACGAAGCAGCCCCGGGTCAGGAGGGTGACGTGTAGTGGGTTGTGCATCTGGGACCACACTGCAGGCAGAGTCCCGGGGGGCCGCCCGGCTTCTGAGCCCAGATGTGATCTGAGCACCCAGACGGCCCCATGGGAGTCAAGGTCTAGGACACATAGGACAAGCCACCAGGAAGGGCAAGCACCCTCATGGGCAGGAAGACAGGACACTGCTGTCCACAGGTGGTTTCTTCTTCCACCCAGAAGCTTACTTTGGCTCTAAAGCTCTTTCAGTTGGGCATCTGGGTGGCTCAGTGGTTGAGCGTCTGCCTTTGGCTCAGGGCGTGACCCCGGGGTGCCGGGATCGAGTCCCACATCGGGCTCCCTGCAAGGAGCCTGCTTCTCCCTCTGCCTCTTTCTCTGTGTCTCTCATGAATAAATAAATAAAATCTTAAAAATAAAGATCTTTCAGTTGATAGGATCAAGACCCTCCAGATCATTCAGGACAATCTCCTCTACCTAAAGCCAACTGATCACAGACATTAATCACATCTACAATATACCTTCACAGCAGCGTGTGGATTAGTATTTAATTGAATAACTGGGTCTGTGGTCCTGCCAAGCTGACCTGAACCTGACCACCACAGGCCACAAGTCAACCCCAATGGCCTATGGGATTTTCCACTTTTGGAGGAATGAGGAATCAGGAAACATGACCAAAGGCTTATCATGCAGCCTAAAGATGCGTTTAGGAAAAGACTGGTCAAACTTGTCAGCATTCCCCTGGGGACAGGATCTGGAATTGTTTTCCAAATTATTGCTGTTATTTTTTTGAAAGAAGGTTTTGAACTCAAGTATTCCACGACTGCAAATGTACCCATAGGATGAATTCTCACATCGTCAAAGCAGCCCTCTCTAAGCAGGGCCAGAAGTACCCCCCCCCCTCCACCTCCCAGCACCCTCCCCATGGGGTCTTCTCAAACTCCCATCAGCGTTGTCTGCTTTGCACTTTTTGTGTGCTGGGCTTTTCTCACTCACTAGGATGTTGGAGATCTTTGTCCACGCTCTTGCTGGGTCACCGTGGCTTGCTCCTTCTTGACGTTGTACGTGGTTCCATGGTGTGAATACTCCACAATTTGAGGACCCATTCTCTTGTTGATAGACTCTTGGGTGTTTCTGATTTTGGGTTATTATGAGCGAAGCTGCTATGAACGATCAGGTCCAAGATTTGGTGGGGGGGGGGCATGGAGAACATTGGTGTGATTTCTGTTGTGCGTACCCGGGGGTGGGATACGCCAGTCATCCGGCCTGTGTCTTTGGTGGATGTTGCCACAAGGTTTTGCAAGATGACCAATGCACACTCACCAGCAGTGTGTGGGCCTTGCCATCACTCCCCCACCTACCTGGAAAGTGGCGATGGGACAACACATGGTGGCTGTCTCTTCCCTGGAACCCTGCTGGTGGGGATGCGGCCCTATGACTTATTGTTGTGCGTCTCACTCTCACTTCCTTGCTGACTAACACATTTGCGCATCTCTGTGTTCATTAAGCAGCCACTTCCAGATCCTCTTTCGGGAGGTCATTGATTCATTTCTTCCCCCACTTTACCACATTGCCCTATAGGAGTTCACAGTATATTCGAGATACAGATCTTTGCCATACGTTTCTGTTTCAGATTTCTTTTCTCACTCTGTGAGCAACCATTTTCTCTCTCTTCAGGAGCAGAAACTCTTAAGTTTAACATAGCCTAGTTTATCAATCCTTTCCTTTACATGAATGCTTTTTGTGTCCTTTTAATGTCTTCGTATAACCCAAGTAGTGAAGATATTCACTTATGTTTTCTTCCAGAAGGTTTATTGTTTTGCCTCTCTGGGGTTTTTTTTTTTTTTTTTTTTTTAAGTTATTTTTACATATGGTGTGGGGAATGGTGTTGAAATTCACTGAGATCCCCATGGCTATCCCACTGAGTCAACACCATTTATTAAAGGCATGTGTTACTGTCCCTGTTGTTGATTTTTGAACACTTCCCTGGGGCCGTCCACTTGCCTTCCTGTCAGCAGCTCACCTTGCCTGTTGCCCGTTGGCATCCCCATTCTGCAGAGGAGGAGACTGAGGCTCGGGAGCCAGGGGACCTGCTGAGGCACCCAGCTGGTGCCCAGCAGCTCCAAGGCTGTCGTGAGGGAAGAAGGGTGGTGACCAGCCTGTGCATTTGGGGTGAGGTTCCAGTTCTCAGAGCCCTCTGCATCTGGAGAGGGGCTTGTGACTCCAGGGCACTGGCCTCGACTGAGAAAGTGGGAGCTCAGAGCACAAAGCGGAAGGTGGATCCAGCGGAGCAGGGGACAGACACCCTCCCGGCGGTGGATGCTGAGACATCGCCGGGGTTTCCTGGGGGAGGCATGGACAGGGCTGGTGGGCTGAGTCTTCGTGGACCGTGAAGGCCCCGAACACCAAAGGCATTTGGAAATGACAGGAGTCTGCCTCTTTGATTCCTTCCTCTCACTTAGAAAAATCCCACCTCAGGCCAGGAAAACCCAGCCATGGGCCACAGAGACATAATTGGTCATTAATCTGTGGGTCTTATCCATCCGGAGAGGGGCGGAGCAGCAAGGGAATCTGCCAGAACTGGAGCCAGATGCCCAGATAATTTGGTTAGGGCCAAAGCTGTGCAGACAGACAGCCTGACAGGTCCTGGGAGGGCCCAGGCAGGGAGGCCCCGGCTTCCAGAACCACAGGCCCTCAGGGCTGGCGGGGGAAAGGATGAACAGTCGTCCTAGTTTTCGGATGAGGAGGCTGAGGCTCTCAGGGCCCAGAGGCTCCTGGAGGATGAGGAGCGGAGGGCGGGTGGCGGGGAGTCGGCCGTGGCCTCCTTCCTGCCCTGTCTTCTGCTCCGGCCTAGTGGGACTGATGGGCCCTGGCCTTTCTGCCCCTCCTGCCTCCCCCTCACCCCCAGAAGGAGACCTAGGGGCAGATTCAAGTCCAGGGAGTCGGCCTGTCACTCCTTTCCACCTATGTCCATGACTTGCGACAATTTCAAGTCCTCTCTCGGATCCCGAATGATTGATGCACCCTTGGCTGTGTTGTCCTTTGTCCTGCTTTTCTGAGGAACAATTTTTTAAGTTGATTAGGGGACATTCCTATCTCCTGATTGTTTTGTTTTGTTTCAAATAGAAGGTCAAAGCGGCTTGGACTGGGGGAGCCAGGGCGAAGGCCAGATATGCTCAGGGGGCGCTTCCTTCTGCCCTTTGGTGGGAGACAGTAATAGGCCTGCTGAGCTCTCCCGCATGGAGACTGGTGGGGTCCCCAGACGGCAGGACTGGGGCCAGGCGGTGGGTGTGGCTGGAGGCCCCCCGCCCCCTGCCAGTCTCCACTCACCCTGGCCCTGCCCTTTGTTTTGGGTTGGAGGGTGCTCTACTTTGTGGGAAGAATTTCCAATGTAAAATGTTGGCCATGAGTGGGGTAGGGGGGCTCACTCCTTCCTGCCAGGTCTGGGCCCAGCTGCACACACTCAGGGTGAAGAAAAGCCAGGCTTCTCACTGAGCCCTGGGGTCCTGGTGCCTGGTCCCCCACTGGCTGCAGCCTGGGCCTCTGCCCGCCATCTGCAAAATAGAGATAGTTGTCCAGTCCCACCTTCAAGGCTGTGGCAAGATGCAAAGCGACCTGGTTGTCACGCTCCCTGCCCATGTGTGCTCACGGCTTCCCCTCCTGGAGACTCATCAGTTTAGTGAACAGATGCCCAGAAGGCCTTGGAGCCAAGCCAGCCCCCCGTGGATGCTCTGTGGCCAAGAGCCATAAATGAATGACAGGAGCCAGAGCTCTGGCCTCTGGGAGAGCAGGACTCATAAGATTATAGTTTATGTGATGATGGACTGGCTGTCCGGGTGCCGGGCTGAGGCCATCGGTCGGTGGCTGGCTGCGTGCTTTCACCCCCGGGCCTGCGAGAGGCCCCGCTGGGGCTGTGCCCGGCCTTTGGCAGAAGCAGCCAGGCACCTGGAGAGACCACCCCGCATGATGGGACATGCTGGGGACACAAGGGAGAGGAGGGCCCGGGACACCCATCGTTCTTGGTCCCCTATCAGCCTCCGCACTGGGGACCCCGAGACCACGACTCTGCGGCCACTCAGGTAGCCCCCCCATATGACACGGCACTTGAGCTTTACGAGAAGCTCCCACTTGATCTTGGGCGCAAACGCCTCATAAGAAAGCGGGGGAACAGGCAAGCTTTGCCAGGTGCTGTGCTCCCAGCCCAAGCCAGAACCTTCCAGGCCCCAGAACCTGCCATGGGCAGCACCGAGCCAATTTCTGCTTCCAGAGGTGAAGTGACGGCCGGGGCCCCGCAGAGCAGGACGCCCGTGGGACCCCCAGCAGGACGTCCCTCTCACTGTGCTGCCCCAGCTGCCCTGGACCTGGCGCTGGAAGGAGTGGCTTTAAGCTCCAAGGGTGGAATGGACACAGCACTGCGGGCTCCTCTCTCCTCCCCCACCAAAGAATCCCAACCTCCCTCTGGGGTGAGCCACACCCCGCAGCTGCCCCAGGGCTGTTCTCCCCACAGCCCTGCCTGCAGGCCGGGCCAGGAGCCAGATTCCGTCTTCCAGAGGAGAGAGCTCAGGTCCAGGGAGGGCAGTGGGCTTGGCCAGGACCACACACGATCCTGAGGTTGAGGACAGAGTGTGCCCAGCCGAGCCTGGGACTGGGCAGTGATGCAGGAGCACCCCTACCTGGTGCAGGGGGTGGTGAGAGCCACTGGGCCCACGAGGCTGGGGAGGGTGCACGGGCAGCTCTCAGGAGAGGATGGGGCTGGAGGGGGCCACAGAGAGGTCTCCACAAGTCCCTGCCCCTGCCTGTGGCCTGGATCAGAAGCCAAGGGAGCTGCACTGGGGTGGATGGGGGGGGGCACGGGAGCCCAGAGTTAGGTCTGACCTTCCCAGCTTTGGGCAAATGTATCTAGGTTCACATTATTTTTAGTTACTCTGCTCAAGATATGTTGTGACTCCTCTATTTGTAGATTCATGACTTGCACCACTTCTGGAAAATTCTCAGCCATGATCTCCTCATTTGCCACGCGTCCTCCAAGCCTGCCTTCGGACACTCAGTTCAGGCTCTGCGGTACCTTCTTGTTCTACGAGGCGTCTCTGCACCTTGCGTCACACATTCAATCTCCTTGCCTCCCTGTGCTGCATAATGAGTGGTTACCTCATCCCCGTGTTCCAGCCAGTTCTTCATCATGTGCCTGCAGTCAATGAAGCCCCTCTCTGCTGAGAATTTAATTTTTAAAATTGTATTTATTTTAAAGATGTTATTTATTTATTTGAGAGAGAGAGAGAGAGAGAGAGCTCAAGCAGGGGGAGGGGCAGAGTGAGAGAGAGAGAAGCAGACATCCTGCTGAGCAGGGAGCTAGATGGGGACTCGATCCCAGGACCCCGGGATCATGATCTGAGCCAAAGGCAGATGCTTCACCCAGGGAGCCACCCAGGCACCCCTAAAATTGTATTTTTAATATCTTCAGTTTCTATTTGGCTTCATTTTAAATCACCCTGACCACTGTTGATGGTCTCTTATCCCCTCATCACTATTTAATTTCATTTTTTATATTTCTAAATATTTGAAACTTGGTTGTTTTACATTCTGTATCATCAGATACAGCTCTCTGTAGTCCCTGGTGGGGGCAGGGAGTTATGTCTCTATTTCCAGCATGTTTTACTTCAACTGACTCTCTGTCATAATGGCTTATTTCCATGTGCACATGTGTGCTTGTGTGTGTTTTGTAAACTCATATGTTGTTGAATTTAATCTGGAAATCCAAGGGGCCCTAAGAGGGTTTGCACTTACTTCTGCCGGGAGCCAGGAGCTGGGTCATTACTAACCAACGACTGTTAGGAGCTAGTTGGACTGTTAGGGAGTCAGGGCCAGGGTCCCCAACAAGAAAATATAGAGTCAGGACAGCTAAGATTAAAACAGCCCTGATACCCTGCATTGCAGCTTAGACGGGACCGCACTCACATTCTGCTTTGCAGCCCTTGCAGAAACGACTTCTGCAAAAAGTCCTAAAATAAGACAATTAACCGCAAAAGCATATCTCGGGCAGTGGGCAGTTAGGACATAAGCCCCCAGATGTCAGATCATCAGCCCGTGGACATTGACCTAATAGGGTGACAGATATGTGACCGAAGCCCTGATGGCCATGACTCAGCACACCCCGATTGCCTAAGATAGCTCTGCCAAAGAGCTCATAAAACTCCCTAAACTTAGAAACTCCAAGGGCAGCCCTCTGGGGCCCCCTCCCTCCTTCTCCAGGAGCTTTAGACTATCACTCAATAAGCACTGCTTGGCCGCCCCCCACTCTTCATCGGCTCTACCTCTTCATTCTCCTGGGTGGCGAGACCAAGAGCTGCAGGTGCTAAAGGCGGAGAAATCCTGCAGCGGGACTCCGGGGCCTGTGGAGGATCCTGGCTTCCTGTGGGGGGAACGGGTTTCCTTGCTCCTTTCATGCCACCTGGCCCAGGGCTGCTTCTCCCAGGCCTTCTCGGGTCCCCTCCACACTCACTGTCCACCGTCCTCCCGCTCTGTGGCTGGTTCTGGCCTTGGCTCGTCTCCTAATTTGAGAATTCTGACCAGCAGGTGCTCCCCACGCAGACTTCGCTGTTTCCCACCTCTGGGCTTCTGCTCAGGCTCTTCTTTCTGCCTGGAACACATTTTCTTTCTTTTTTTTTAAGGTTTTATGTATTTATATGAGAGAGAGAGAAAGAGAGACCACTCACAGGGGGAGGAGCAGAGGGAGAAACAGACTCCGTGCTCGGTGTGGAGCCCCACGTGGGGCTTGATGCCATGACCTTGAGATCATGACCTGAACCAAAATCAAGAGTTGGATGCTTAGTTGACTGAGCCACCCAGGCGCCCCGGAACACATTTTCCGGCCACTTTTCCTCTTCGTTCTCACTAGAAGTCCTTCCCCAACACGCCCTGCCGAGACGGACACCTCCTCTGGTCTTCCGTGGCCCCTGGACACGCCACACTGCGCCATCCGTCGATCAGCCTGTGTCTCTCCCCAGACTCTGAGCCCGCCGGGGGACTGCTCAGGGAGGGTTTGCTGAAGGGGAGCATGAGTCGGCCTCTGACACCCCCGGGGCTGCCGCTGACTGAAGGCCCGCTCCTCTGGCCACAGCCCTGCCCCCTGCAGCCCTGAGGGGGCCCCGGAGCCGCTGGTCACCACTGGCAGTGGTGGGGTGGCGGCCCACATGGTGCAAGGCCTGCCCCCCATCCACAGCAGTGCTCCAGGTGGCGCTGCCCTGAGGGGCGAGCGTGGCTCCCACGTGCGTCCACCTCGGGAGGCCTGAGGCCCAGGCTACGGCTGTCGCCTCCCTTCCCTCTGGGCTCTGGGGAGCGGAGGGGCACCCAGGGATCCTCAGTGTCTGGCCCAAACAGCTAAAGGCCTCAGCCTGCTCATCCTGGGGTGCAAACGAGGGGCCAGAGTCAGTCTCCGGGGCTCCCGCCCTCTGAGCCTGCCGTCTGACCCTTTCCCCGAGTGTCTCTTGCTCTCTGCCCCATCTCTGGGCCCCTGTGTCTCTTCCTGCCCCCATCTCTCTTGCTCACACTCTCCGGTCCCCTGTGCCCCTCCTGGCTTCCCTGTGCTCTCTAGACCCGGCCAGGGCCCCACCCGGCCTCCGGGGAAGCTCCCAGCCCCAGCCTGCCAGCCTTAAGGGACGCACACAGATGCTGTGCTCTTGGATCAGCGGAGACCAGCTGGAGCCTCCCCCAAAGCACATTTCCTAGGAAACTGGAGGAAAGTAAAAGCCAAACAATGGAAAGAACAGCGGTCCCAAGAGGGGGAGGCCAAGAGGGTCTCCTACCAGAGCGTCCCCAGGGCTGAGCCTGAGCCTGGCTCCAAAGGCCTGGCCCCATCCCACCATCAGGGGCCTCCCACCCAGTCTCCAGGGAGTCTCCCATCTGGGCCCCAGAGCCCTCTCTGCTCCCCTGTGGACCCTGGCAGGGGAGGTAAGGAGAGCAGGGTTGGCAGGGTAGGGGTGAAAACCCTCGTATCTGACATAAGGAAGAATAGAGTGACCTCCGAGAGGTCAGCAGGGACGCTCAGGATGGAGGGCACTCTGCCCCCACCCAGTCTGTGTCACCCTGCCCCAGACCCTCACGGTTGTTCCATTTCCTGCCACACCAGACGTGACCACTCCAGGGGAAGAGGATGCTCTGAGCAGCCCCGAGAGTGTCCAAGTCATGGGTGCACTGGTCCAGAGGCACAAACGGGGAACTGACCTCTGGGCCTCTCGAGGCACCCTGGGCCTCCGGAACCTCTGCCCGCACCGCAGCTGAAGGCCGCTCAGAGCCCAGACCCAGGGCTTTGCAAAGTGGAGCTGAGGACAAGATGCTAATTTTTCCCAGTGGTGGAAAATGTCACAGGTGGAACCCAGGAGACTTCAGCAGTGTCTTCCTGACTATATAGAAGAAGCTGGACTCCAGGAGAGAAACACGGGAGCTCTCTTTCTTCCCGACTGGGGGCATTGGATGCCCCATGCTTGGGGCCTTTCTGCCTCCCCAAGATTTGGTTTTGAAGGAGTCCAGAACATTCCACACCAAAAATATGCCACTTTGGTATATGGATTCTCTTGAGCTGAAGGTGTGGCCTGGGCACACCGGGGTGCAGGAGCACCTGGTTCCAGGGCCCCAAACAGACTGGGTAGTCCACTCACTGCTGACAAAATCCTAAGGGAGGGAGATAAATGGTGGTGACACAGGGAAGTTTATCTCAGTGAGGCCAATGCCTGGAAGGCAGTGCACCGACATCTCAAACGCTGTCCCCAAAGAGCTAAAAAGACGTCCAGGTTTATACAGGAAAAATGTGGGACAAAGGTCAATGGGTTGGAACAGGTGGACAGTAAGGGTCAGGTTGTCATTGTCGTGGGCTCAGTCACCTGGGGAGTTACTGGCTCAGGGTGGGCCTATTGCTTGAGGGGGTAGTTCTGGTTCCCATCAGGGGATGCTCTGCCTGCAGGGTCTTTCACCTGAGATAAGAGATACTTGGGAAAGGACTTAGAAAGTTCGAGGTCAAAATGGAGGTAACTGAAGTGCTCACTCTTTCAAAGGCACTTGAGAAGCAGTAGACGCAGCCAGGGCTCCCCACCCTCCCCCTTTTCTACCTAAAAGCTGGTCATAACATTTCCCAGGAGAAAGGTGCCCTCTCTGCACCAAGGAGAGAACATTCTTATCACCAGAGACTGGGGGTTGATGCCAAATCAGATGTGGACAAACGAACCTGCTAAAGCAAGCCTTGAGATTCTCCCTCGAGATTCTCTCCTAGTCACTGGCCAACCATCTACTGGCCCAGCCTTGCCCCCTCATCTTGTCACATCCCTACAATGTGTCGTTCTTTGTTTTGGAAAATATATAAGCTTTTGGGCCTAAGAGCTCTTAGATCCTTCGTTTTCTTCTGAAGACTCTTGTGTACACATAGAAACATTATAGAAACCTGTACACTTCTCTCCTGTGATACTGTCTCATGTCAGCTAAGCCTCAGGCTAGCCAAAAACTAAAAGATCTATTAGATGGGAGAAGATATTTGCAAATGACGTATCCAATAAAGGATTAGTATCCACAGTATATAAAGAACTTATGGGCAGCCCAGGTGGCTCAGCGGTTTAGCACCGCCTGCAGCCCAGGGCCTGATCCTGGAGTCCTGGGATCGAGTCCCACATCGTGCTCCCTGCATGGAACCTGCTTCTCCCTCTGCCTGTGTCTCTGCCTCTCTCTCTCTCTCTGTCTCTCATGAATAAATAAATAAATAAAAATCTTAAAAAAAAAAAAAAGAACTTATACAACTCAACCTCCCCAAACCAAATAATACAGTTAAAAAATGGGCAGGAGACAGGAACAGACATTTCTCCAAAGAAGACCTACAGATGGCCAACACACATGTGAAAAGATGCTCCGTATCACTCATCGTCAGAGAAATACAAATCAAAACCATAATGAGGTATCACCTCACACCTGTCAGAATGGCTAAAATCAAAACCACAAGAAACAACAGGTGTTGGCGACAATGGGGAGAAAAAGAAACCCTCGTGCGCTGTTGGTGGAAACGCAAACTGCTGCAGCCACTGTGAAATGAGTGCGGAGGTTCCTCAAAAAATTAAAAATAGAATTACCGTATGACCCAGCAATTCCACTACTGTGTATTTACCCAGAAAATACAAAAGTACTAATTCAAAGGGATACATCCCCCTCTATGTTTACAGCCACGTTATTTACGATAGCCAAGATATGGAAGCAGCCCCAAGTGTCCATCGATTGATGAGTGGATAACGAACATGTATATATATTTATATATTTATATATTTATATATTTATTTATTTATATGTATATATATATATTTATTTATATGTTTATTTATTTATTTATTTATTTATAATGGAATATTAGCAATAAAAAAAAGAATGACCTCTTGCTATTTGCAGCAACATGGATGGAGCTAGAGAGTATTATGCTGAATGAAATAAGTGAGTCAGAGAAAGACAAATATCAAATGATTTCATTCACATGTGGAATTTAAGAAACAAAACAAATGAACAAAGGAAAAGAGAGAGAGAGAAGGAAACCCAGAAACAGATTCTTAACTACAGAGAACATGCTGCTGGTCACCAGAGGGAACGAGGTGGGGGGGGGGGGGGGAAACAGGTGATGGATGAAGAGTCATCATGATAAGCACTGCATAATGTATAGAATTGTTGAATCACTAAAAAAAGAAAAACAAGAGCAAAAGCCTTCCTCCTTGCCCTCTGGCTCCTGATCATCCCTTGTCTCTCTTTTGCTTTCAAACTTCCCACGAGAATGGTGTACACCTGCTGTGTCCACCAAGTCCCTCCGGCCTGTCCTCCCCAAGTCCCACATTGCAGGGACGTCAGCCTTTTTCCTCCTGAACCCTGCAGGTCACCCGAGGGCAATCTCCCCGGCTCTGGGCCACTCCTGAACTATTATTACTGGGCCCTGAGGCTCTTTCTGGGTCTTTCATTTCTTCTGGTCACTGTTACCACTCCTGGGACGATGACAGCCATCAGAGCCCTGGCACCAGCCCAGCTGGCTCTGCTGATCTCCAGGTGGACCTGTGGATGTCCCCCCCCCAGAGGAGTCACACCTCAGACGACATGACACATCAAAGCTGAACTCACCGTCCTTCCTGGAGCAGCCACTCCTGCCTCTCTGTGCCTTTGTCCCTGCTGTCCCCTCGGCCAGGCACTCCCTTGCGCCACACTGACCTGCTATGGACGAAAGGCCTCTCATGCTTCAGGACTCAGCTCTAGAGCAGAGATGGTCAGTGCCGCCTGGAGCTGATAGGGTCCAGCATCGCTGACATCGATCATCTCTGGCGACACCTCCATCCAGGCCGGAGGAGCCTGGTGCCAGGCAGGGTGCTGCCGGGGGACCTGCAGGCCAGTGTCTTCATTTGTGGAACCTCCAACTCACCTGCTTCCCTGGGCTGACCTGAAGGCCATCGTTTCAAGTGGGGAGGGGGGCCAGGGTTCTTTCTTAGACCTGAGCCAGGGGCTTGAAACCAAACCACTCACAGGTAGACGGGCACTTTGGGCTGACTTTTGGGGAGAAACCTCACTTCATTCATTCATTCATTCATTCATTCATTCATTCAACACCGCTGGGCTGGAATCAAACCCAGGCCCTCCCTCTAGAAGCTCTTGGGCAGCAGGGCCGAGAGAGGAGAAGGCAGACGGTATCTCCTGCATCACCAGGGCCGGGGCGGGGGTAGGGAGAAGAGAAGCGGGGCAGACAGCCAGGCTGCTGGGCCCCCATGGACGTGAAGGCTGACCCACCGCTGTCCCCACGTTTGGGAAGCAGAGCTGGAATGTAAACCGAGTTTCCTCTAAGACCTGCCAGGGGTGGACGGGGGCTTCCCCAGAACAGTCTATAGCTGCCATTCACCTCCCAGGGCCAGGAGCACTCTTGGCAGAAGCAGCAGGAACCTGCAGGACCTTGTGGGTCAGGGCAGGACAGGATCTCCTTTCTCAGAGTGGGGTTCCTGGACCAGCAGCACTGGCAGCCCCTGGGAACCATGCAGATTCTCAGGCCCCGACCCCGATCTCGAGAATCAGAAACTCCAGGGATGGGGCTCAGCCACCCGTGTTTTAACACACCCGCCCGAGGGGCCTGGTTCACTCGCCTAGTTCAAAGGCCACTGTCCTAGAGCCCAGAAGACCGTCCGAGGGGAGAGTACGGATGTCCAGCATGTGCTGGGCTTTCTGTCCCTGCACGCAGCAGGGCCAGCGTCACCCTCTGAGGCTCCAGAGGGTCACATGGTTAGCCCAGTGCAGAATCAGCCCTCACATCAGGTTGCTGTGCCCCGGAAGCCTGGCCTTTAACCATCAGACCAAGTCTCGTAGCCAGCACGCACACAGCCCTGGCCAGGCTGCAAAAGGCCTTCTGGTATCTGCTTCCTCTGTTCTTTGTATCTCCTCTAAGTGCTCCGGCCAGGGAAGCAGCTCTATGGGCTGCTAGGTTGGTCAACCCGTGATTCACGGCGCTGACAAGCGAAGCAGAAAGAGGGAGGAGGGTGGACAGATTTGGGGCCACGTCCCACATCTGGTTCACTGACCTTGGGCGGGTCAGGGGACCTCTCTGGAGTTCCATTTTCCTTATCTGCAAACCAGGATGATACTCGCTGCCATAGAAGCTGGAAGCAAGATTGAGATCATGTAAGAACCACTTCCTCTTTCTTCTGGAGCTCAGCCACAGTGACACAAAAGAGGAGCATCTGAAGGCCTAACTCCTCAGGGACAGAACCACCAGGGAAGAAGGTGGAAATAACACCTGCAGAGGCTGGGAGGCGGAGAATGAGACTAACACATCTATCACACCCACAAAAAGAAGACCACCAAGCTGATGTGGGCTAAGCCCAGGAGCTGCAGAAACCCGCGAGATTTGGCTCAGACAACAGGGGTGCTTGTAAAGGGATGGGGATCTCTGCTTTGAGCTGTGATGGAACGGTTTGCAACAGACTGATGACCCCTCTAAGATCTGGGATCTGGGAAAGCCAGGTACGATGCACAGCCAACCCAAACCAAAACATGGAAGCAGTCTGAGGCATTGAAAGCTACCCAAAGAACCCCCTAGAAAGAAGAGGGTCGAGAGCAGAGCCCTACATTCTTCCTGTTTCGCCCAGAGATCTGCAGATTTTTGAAGCCTTACAGGACAGTGGGTGAAGAAGCCAGGCAGCAGCCTCTGAACAAGCAAAGCAGAGGTTGGGTAGGTGGGGGCAGGGAAGCTGGGCCCTTCGCACTGGCTGCCATATTGGCTAATGAAGGAGCTCAGCCCTTTGCCAGAGCAAGGACACTTGTCACTCCTGTCCATCAGGAGGGGGCTAGGGATCCTGGGCCATTCTCATTCCCTTCCTCTCTGAACGAGGGTTTCCCATGGCAGTGATCTTGTTCACTTCATACCCTCGTGCACTAGGAGTTTTGAAGTTGGATGCTTGTCTCTTAGCCTTTGGACTAATCACTTCCCATGACCGGTGGAGTAGAAAAATAAGAAATAAAAATAATGGGGATCCCTGGGTGGCTCAGCTGTTTGGTGCCTGCCTTTGGCCCAGGGCGCGATCCTAGAGTCCCTGGATCGAGTCCCGTGTCGGGCTTCCAGCATGGAGCCTGCTTCTCCTTCTGCCTGTGTCTCTGCCTCTCTCTCTCTGTGTCTATCATAAAATAAATAAATAAATCTTTAAAAAAAAAAAAAGAAATAAAAATAATGAATAACAAGTAACGACATGGAAGACAGAAATGACAGAATCAAGAAGGCCCATTTAACTGAGATTTTTGAGGTGACCCTGGCTGGCTCAGTCAGAAGAGTACGTTACTCTTGTTCTTGGGGTGTTGAGTACAAGCCCCATGTTGGGTGTAGAGATTATTTAAATAAGTAAATGAGCTTTAAAAACATTGAGATTATTAAACACTATAAAAACAGAACACACCTTTCTTTAAGGCACCACTAGGAGGACATTCTGAAAAATCTACTATACATACAGGAAGACTTGACAAATGCCCTCACGGAGATGTAGGACAGATGATACTCTCTGAGCATGATGTGGAAGGAGATAATAATATGATGTATTTGTTTCCTAGGGCCGCCATATAAGCACCACAGATTAGGGGAGTGGAAGGTGGTGCTTAAACAACAAAAATTTTCTCACAATCCCAGAGGCCAGAAGTCCAATATCAAGGTGTTGGCAAGGTTGGCTTCTTCCAAGGCCTCTCTCCTTGACTTGTAGATGGCCACTTTTTCCCTGTGTCCCCACATGGTCATCCCCTATGTCTGTCTTACTGTCTTTATATAAGGATGCCAGTCCTGTTGGGTTAGGACCCACCCACATGACCTCATTCTACCTTGCTGACCTCTATAAAGGCCCCTTTCCAAACACAGTCACATCCCGAGGTCCTGGGGGTTAGGACCTCACCACATGAATTTGGGGGAATGCAATTCAGCCCATACTGTAAAATAAGCAACCCCACCTCCTGGCAAAGCTCCTATCATCCAGAAAATTCTAAAGTCTCTTAAACCGTACTGGGAGGGTGGGGGTGGGGTGAAAAGGAAGTCAAAATCTAAACTGCAGTCAATCAGAGAAAGACAATTATCAGATGATATCACTCACATGTGGAATTTAAGAAATGAAACAGGAGGGGAAGGGAAGGGAAAACTAAAACAAGATGAAATCAGAGAGGGAGACAAATCCTAAGAGACCCTTAATCACAGGAAACAAACTGAAATAGGGTGATGGGCGTTAAGGAGGGCACGTGATGAAATGAGCGCTGGATATTATGTAAGATTGACGAATCACTGAGCTCTGCCTCTGAAAGTAATAATACACGATATGTTAATTCACTGAATTTAAATTTTTTAAAAATTTAAAAACCACAGAACATTTAGAAAAGACTGTAGTGAAAGCACATGTCAGAACCTTT
Source organism: Vulpes vulpes (assembly GCF_048418805.1). NCBI lineage: Eukaryota > Metazoa > Chordata > Mammalia > Carnivora > Canidae > Vulpes > Vulpes vulpes. The sequence continues at coordinate 53,029,561 of NC_132795.1, forward strand.
GGGATAAGGAGTAAAGCCGTGCTCTCTCTATTTTAAAGGACAGGACCTATTTACATTCACAAGCAAGAGAGAAAGAATGAAAATCACGGCACAGAGAGGTTGGGGAACATGCCCAAGAACATGGATATTTATTTTTTTTAAGGATTTTATTTATTTATTCATGAGAGACAGAGAGAGAGAGAGGCAGAGGGCAGAGACACAGGCAGAGGGAGAAGCAGGCTCCATGCAGGGAGCCCGACATGGGACTCGATCCTGGGTCCTCAGGATCAGGCCCTGGGCTGAAGACGACGCTAAACTGCTGAGCCACCAGGGCTGCCCTGGACATGGATATTTAAACGGCAGCACTGTGATAGCCTCCCCTTTCCTGCAAAGAAAAAAAAAAAAAAGGATTTAAAAAGCATGCAGCAGCAAGGGACCACCTGAATAACCATAAAATAGTTAAGCCAGGAGACGCTATCCGGCAACAGATAGAAGCGAACAGGGGGCCACCTTGCCCAGTTCCAGAGAACTTCAATCATGAACTAGCTTTTCTCCTAAGCATCTAGAAAGGTATCAGCTGTGTCCCATCACTAAGACAATTGAGAACAGAGGCCTCCAAATCATGTTCTGTAGATCTCTCAGTGAACCTGGTTGAGAGAGACTTTGCTGGTTGTGCTGCCATGAAAAACCTCCAAGGTACGTTAAGGGAAGAAGCAAGATGCAGAAGCAGGCATCCAAAACACTACCGTGTGCATGTGTGTGTTTTAAGGACAGATCTGCTTGTATAGGCCAAGGATAGTTCTAGAAGAGCACAGAGAACCTGCTAACAGCAGCTTCCTCCGTGAGGGAAATTAGGCAGCTGGGGGTTAGGGTGAGAAGGAGGCTCCCTTCTCCCCCCTACACTTGTAATTTGTACTATATGCAAGTATTACCTACCCTGATACATTTTGGGTTTTTCTTTTGCTTTGTTTTTGTTTTTGTTTTTGTTTTTAAGATTGATTGGAGAGAGACAGAGACAGAGAGCATGAGTGGAGAGAGAGGCTGAGGGAGAGAATCCTCAAGCAGATTTTCCCTTCAGTGGTCCTCGATCCCACGACCCATGAGATCATGACCCAAGGCAAAACCAAGATTCAGATTGAGCCACCCAGGCGCCCCTGGTTTTGTTTTTTATAGTATTTTTTTTAAGATTAAAAAAAATATTTTTAAGTGTATCTACACCCAACGCAGGGCCTGAACTCACAAGATCGAGAGTCGCACGCTCTAATGACTGAGCCAGCCAGGTGCCATTTATTTTTACAGTGTTTTTTTTTTTTTTAATTTACAGACTTTATGTTGTAGGGCAGTTTCAATTTCTGGAAGACTGAGCAGATAGATGTTCTTAATCAAGTTGAGGAAGTTCCCCTTGCTATGCTAGTTTGCTGAGTGGTTGTGGGGTTTTGTCAAACGCTCTCTCTGCAACTAGTGATGTGGTTATGTGATTTGTCTCCTTCAGCCTTTGATGGGATCGATTACATGAATTGATTCTTGAATGTTGAACCAGCCTTGCATACCTAGAATAAATTCCACATGGTCCTGGTACATAATCCTTTTCGCGCATTGTTGGGCTCAATTTGCCAATATTCTGTTGAGGATTTTTGTGTCTATGCTCATGAGAGATATAGATCTGTGGTTTCTGTTCCTTGTAAGGTGTCTGTCTGGGTTTGGTATTGGGGTAATTCTGGGGACATAGAAGGTTAAGAATTGTTGCCTTTGCTTCTATCCTCTAGGAGGGATTATAGATCATCGGTATCATTTCCTTCTCAAATGTTTGGTAGAATTCACCAGTGAAACCATTTGGGCTTGGTGCTTTTCTGTTTCGGAAGGTTATGGAGGATAAATGTTCTATAATCTTATAATTAAATCTTCCTGGTTTTTGTTGTTGTTTTGGCAGGCCACAGTCCCAGGCTGTGACTTTCAGAGGAGTTTCTTAGCCATTTTCCCCCCTCCCTTATGTAAGACCAGAAGGCCAGAGGACATGGAGTTGACTAATTTCTCTTTCCCTGATGGGATAAAGTTCTGGTACAGTCCTATGTTTAAGGGCCAGCTTTGCTACTAAGGGAGTTCCAAACACCCCCCTCACTCCTCCCAAATATGCTGCTTGGCATATTGATTATGTTGAATTAGAGGTATTTGAAAAGCAGATACCAACAGCGTACACTCTGACCTTCCCTTTTCCCTTCTAAAAGCAGGAGACAAAATGCCCATGTCAAAGGTGCCCTCTCTGTACCAGGAGGAAGAAACACTCTTATCATAAGACTGAAGGTTAAAGCCAAGAGAAATGTGCACAAACAGACCTTGTTAGAATAATTCTTACCTTCCTTTATCCTTCCTGCATATTTTCATTACTTTTATGCAATTGCTACTCTGTCTTCAATCTCGTATCTGAGCACTTGGGCCTCATCATTCTTGGGGTCTTTGTCTTAGGAGGGCACCCAAACACATAAATAAAATCTGTATGCTTTTCTGCTGTTAATCTGTTTTTGGTTTTGATTTTTTTAAAGATTTTATTTATTTATTTATTCATGAGAGAGAGAGAGAGAGAGAGATTGAGGCAGAGACACAAACAGAGGGAGAAGCAGGCTCCCTGCAGGGAGCCTGACCGGGGACTCGATCTCAGGTCTCCAGGATCAGGCCCTGGGCTGAAGGCGGCGCTAAACCGCTGAGCCACCCGGGCTGCCCTGTTTTTGATTTTTTTAAGATTAATGTAAGGGCACCCGGGGGGCTCAGTCAGTGAGCATCTACCTTTGGCTCCAGTCATGATCCTGGGGTCCTGGGATCGAGTCCCACATCGGGGTCCCTGCTCAGTGTGGAGTCTGCTTCTCCCTCTCCCTCTTCTGTTCCCCCTGCTTGTGCTCTCTGACAAATAAATAATAAATTCTTTAGAAAAAATAAAAATAAAAGATTTCTGTATTTATTTTAGAGGGGGGAGGGGCAGAGAGTGAGGGAGCGAGAGTCTCAAGCAGATTCTGTGCTCATGGAGCCCGATGTGGGAGTCAAGCTCATGACCCTGAGATCATGACCTGAGCCCAAATCAAGAATCGGACACGTAACCCACAGTGCCACCCAGGCGCCCCTGTTTTTGGTTTTTCTGGTAGGCTTCATGCCCAGCATGGACCCAACATGGGACTTGAACTCACGACCTGACCCTGAGATCAAGACCTGAGCTGAGATCAAGAGTTGGACACTCAAGCAACTGAGCACTGTCCCCCTCCTCCCCCACCCCACCCCCCATTGCCCCAGCCTATCTTCCATCAGTCCCGCCTGGAAACCCTAAGAGAGTGGAGTAAAATATATACTACCTTTGCATTACAGAGAACAGAAAGAACAGAATGCTTGTGATGTATTTAAAAATAGTTGGTTTTCTCCTTTCCCTGCCCAAAGTTTGACATGAAAGTGTGGGGGTTTCCTTACACTTCTATCTCTCAAGCTTGTCTTCTCTGAGCCTCTAGCCACTGTCAAGTATGATGGCTCAAGTGCTCCTGCCAAGACCAGCTCCAGCTGTGGGCTCTGACTGCTAGGCAGCTGTGATTCTCCGTCACTGCCTCTCTCTCCAGTCTTTGGGCCACTTGTTTGCCCTGTGACCCCAATTCTCTAATGGATCTGAGAAGAGATGTTGATTTTCAGTTTGCTCAGCTTTCTTTGCTGTTGTTGTGAGGACAAGGGTGATGGCCACCTCCAAGCTCCTTACATGCTGCTCTGGAAATTGAACATTTGCATTTTTTTTAAGAGGGGGGGAAAGAACCCTATCACTCTGATGTTAATTACTTGGCGACTCTCTTGACAGTGCCTTTCGATCTTGGTGCTGCTCAGGGCTCTGTCCAGATATCCATCAGTAGGCTCCAGCCCAGATCTGTCCTTGGGGCTCTAGCTCCAACCCTATCTGCCGCTGGCCTCCCACCCTGACGGCACAGGTGCCTCGATGCATCTCAAACACATGCTCAATTCAAATTCACCATGATTCTCCCCCAAACCAGTGACATCCAGGTTCCCTACCTCAAATGACAGGCATCCAGGGGCCCAGGCCAGGAACCGAGCTTCCTTCCAGATGCCTGCCTCTCCTTGCCCCACAGCTCCCGGGGCTTGTGGTGTCTGCAGCCGGCTCCTTTGCCCACCGTCACCCCAGGCAGCTGCTGTAGAGTGGTCTCAGCATTCCTTCTCTGGGTTCTCTGAGTGGCCTCCTCGTTGGCCCCTGTCAGCACCCTCTGTGCCTTCCCGCTGCCAGGGACATCTTCCCCTAAGACATTCACTTGTGTCCCGCCCCACCATGCAAATGGCCAAGGGCCACCAGGTGTTTGCAGGATAAACTCTAAACCAGTTCTCCTGGGTCGCAACATTGGTTAGATGACCCTGGTACCTGGTCTGTCCTCCGACTAGAATCCCCTCCCTGTTCCCAGCATCCTCCTCTTCTGATACCACCTGCTTCCTTTCCAGAATAGACCAGGTGATCTTGCTCACCCCTGTGTTAGACTTAAGCAGGCAGATAGAATATTCCAGGTGAAGGCAACACCTGCCCATCTGTCCACCTCCCACCCATCCTGTCAAGCTCAGCTCAGACCTGATCTCCTCCAGAAGGCTTTCCCTGGCTCCCAGACTTGAGTGAGCATCAGTGGTATGCTAGCAAACTAGCCACCAGCTCTCCAGGGAAGAAGGCCTCATCTATAGAGTCGCCAATGTTCATGGTGTAAATACTCCTCCTGGGGCCAATTTCACACCACCAGGGTGTGATATCTGTGAGCACGAGTCGGGAAGGAATGCCCACCATTGGCTCCCTCCAGCTGCTGGGAGCTGGCTCCAGCACACAACTGGGGGATGAGCCTCTCCGGGCTCACATCACACCTGAATTCTCCTCTATTGAAGTACTGATCACAAGGAAGTGCTAGAAAACAAACATCTGGTGGCCCAACAGAAGGACAGAGGAACTCTACTCCCCGCCTGATGCCTGCCTGGCTGTGTGACCTGAGCTAAGTGATCCAGCCTCACTAAGCTTCTGATTTGTCATCTAGAAAATGGTCAAAGTCATATGTTCTTCCTAAGCTTGCACAGAAATTAAATAGATGGAGGGGCGCCTGGGTGGCTCAATCCGGTAGGTGTCTGACTCTTGGTTTCGGCTCAGGTCGTGATCTCGGGGTCGTGGTATCAAGCCCCCTATCAGGCAGGAGCTCAGGGCAGAGTTGCTTGAGATTCCCTCTTCCTCTCCCTTCCCCTCCGTCCCTCCCCCTGCATGTGTATGTGTTCTCTCTCTCAAATAATTATTTAGAAAAAGAAATTAAATAGATACAAAAACTGTAAAGTCCTGTTAAGAAGCTAGGGGATCAGGGACGCCTCAGTGGCTCAGCGGTTGAGCGTCTGCCTTTGGCTCAGGGTGTGATCCCGGGATCCTAGGATCGAGTCCCACATCAGGCTCCCCGCATGGAGCCTGCTTCTCCCTCTGCCTGTGTCTCTGCCTCTCTGTGTCTCTCATGAGTAAATAAATAAATAAAATCTTAAAAAAAAAAAAAAAAGGAAGAAGAAGAAGAAGCTAGGGGGTTAGTCAAGGAGAGGGGAGGGCCATTGTAAGGCTGAGGACCAGCAGGATTGAAGAGAGGAGTAGGAGGGAAAGGCTATGTCCCCTCTGTTGGAGGAACCCGTGAATCCAGGGCAGGAAGGCAGACGGTAGGTCCAGAAAGGTGGGCTTTGGAGGGCGGCCTAAAAGGGCTGGACCTCATCCTCAGCTCTGGCATCTTTGGGAAGTTCAAAAAGAAAACCTGTACCAAACATCCTAGAAGCAGGAGACCAGTCAGGGGCCGCTTGGAGTGGGTACCGAGCTGGCTGGGAAAACCCTTCTGGAGTCTGGGGCTGGATGTAATGACAGAGGAGGAAGCTGGAGGCAGGGCTGTTTGTTTTCTTCCCCAGAGATGGGTTGACAGCCTTGGGTATATCTCAGTTGTCAAGCTCAGGGGGCAAGAGGTTCGTTAAGCATTATGGGAAGTTCTCTGATGCAGCCAAGGATTGGGGAAGAGCCTCATCCTAGGGAAGAGGATTTGGTGAAAGAAACCCAGGCCCCTTGCATTTGCCAGGGAGGAAGACTTCACTTCAATTTCATCCAAGGCCCCTTCTTCTGGGCCCTTGATGGCTCTCTGCTAATCCGGTTTGGCAAGACTCAAAACCAAGCCCCTGTGTATGATCCGGGGCCTTGCTACTCAAAGAGCGAGTTTGGGGCCACCAGCAGCAGCAGCAGCTCCTGGGAGTCTGCACTGTAACGGGTCCCCCGGGAATAGTGTGCAGCCCCATATGGCAATACTACCCGTTGTCCGTCTTGCATTTCCAGAACCTCAAACACTGTGGAGGCTCAAAAAGGACTGAGTGTAGGACTGATGGCTGGCAGAGGGCTGCTGTAGGGGATAGAAGGAGCAGGGGTGCTTGAGAGATTGAGGGAGCGAGATCACCCAGACTTGGTGGCCCTGGTCCTGCAGCTCCTCCATGAGCTGGACGAGGACTCAGCTTTGGAAGGAGGCCAGGGTAGGATGGAGGCCAGCCCACATGTGCGTGAGACGCCTGAGAGGGGTCTGGAAAGGGGCCAGGGACTCCAGGGTGGAAGGGCTGGGTGGAGAACGAAGAGTCCTCCGGAGGATGGCCAGTCAGAGGCCAGGAGGCTAAGAGCACAGAGGGTTTATGGTAAATGGCCAGATGCCACCAGGAAGTCAGAAAGGCAGCCTGTAAAGCCCCAGTGAATTCGCGGATGGAGCGATCACTGTCAGGAGACTTGGTCCCCAGAAGGGGCAGCCACAGCTATGTGGACTTCCTTCCCTGAAGCTCTTCTGTGTCATAAATGAAACTGAGAAATCCAATTCGTCTGGAGTATTCCAACTTGATTACAAACTTGATTAAGGAAATCTCTGTCAACAATTTAAACCGCAATTACAGATTTCTCAAGGCAAGGTCCGAGAACAGCATGGTCATAACATTTATACTTATAAACTCTTCTAAAATGTCAAGGCCATAGGCATCATTCCCACCCTTGCTTTTGTTTCTTCTGAGGGGTTTTGCTGTACTTGTTTGCCTTCTCCCTAGGGTTTCGGTGATGAAATTTGGATACCATCTCATGTTTGCAATAATCTCCCAGGACAAGCTGAGGTCACTGGATCTGGATGTTTGACTCTGGTCCTCAGGGGCTGGGACACAGGGCTCTGTGGGCTCTCCTGGGATGAGACTTGGCTAAATAGCCATCGTGGTCATCCTCTGCAAAGCCCCTTCCTCCTGGACAACTCACAGTGACCGCCACGCTGCGCACCTGAAGAAGCCTCATGCACCCGAGCGGTTCCATGTGGTCCCCAAGGCCTGCAAGTCCATCCTCCTTTCTGGTCTATTCTAGGCCTCCAGTCCGGAGCTCCACGTTTATTCTTTTCTGATTACACAAAGCAAACACATCTCTCTAATTTGTTAACAAAAATGAAACAAAAAAACCAATATGCACAGACCAACACATCCCAACTTACTAAGCTCAAGGAAAACTCAAACAAATCATATGACAGTCATCTTTCTTCTATCACGACTCTCTTGGAATGCTTTACGTTAACCTTTTCCTTCTGGGTATCATTCCAGCCATGACTTTTCACAGAGTGAATTTATTCATGTTAACCCCATCATCATCTCAATGGATAATTTTTGATGCTCGTATTATCACAGCCTGGCTCATGTTGGGGGAGACTTCTGATCCCTCCATGGTCTCTCCTCGGCTCCCCTAATAATCCTGAGGATGGCTTTACTGCCTGGCCACTACAGGGTATGCTGGCTCATTCTCATTTTCTCCCTATGTTCCAAAGGATCCTGGTTTCCTTTCGTGGAGAAAGCCTTGGAGGCCAAAGTCTGGGCACAGCGGGGGGGGGGGGGGTCCCTAAGATGAGGGGATGGTGGTCAGAGACTCCTGTGGCTTATAGGACCCTGGTCAGACACGAGGCCAGGAATACTTTTTTGTAAGATTTTTAATTTATTTATTCATGAGAGACACACAGAGAGATGCAGAGACACAAGCAGAGGGAGAAGCAGGCTCCTCTTGGGGAGCCCGAGCGGGACTCGATCCCAGGACCCTGGGATCATGCCCTGAGCCAAAGGCAGACGCTCAACCACTGAGCCACCCAGGTGTCCCAGAAATATTTCTATATTTTTAAGGTCCTCAGTTTACAACAAATTCTTGTGGTCTGTGGTGTGTTAACAATATTGTCGTTGTTAATCCTATATTGACAGGATTTGGCCACAGGCAGGTCAGTGTAACAACTGGCAAGAGCCCCCAGCCTCGGGGGGCGGGGGCGGGGGTGGGAAGCAGATAAGGGCAGGCATGAGGGACCAGGAAGGGAAGGGTCACAATGGAGGAGAGACGGGCCTTTGGAGAAACCTGGCCCAAGGTAGGAGAGAATCAGAGGTCACGAGGGAAAGGAGGGGGTTGTTTTGTTTTTTGATTTCTTATCCTTTTTATTAAGATGGGAGAGGCTCCAGCTTGCTTATGGGTGGAGCAGAAAGTGTCAGTTAGTAAAAGGCTGAATCAGTTAGGATTTTTCTGTGCACAAGGAATAAAAAAGGATCTACCTGATCTGGTTATACCAAACTGTAAAATGGGGGAGGCTGCAGGGCCACGCAGGTCAGGACAGGGGACACAGACGCTCCAGGGACGCCTCGCTCGCCTGCCTGTGTCTCATGGCTCAGCCTCCCGGGGAGATGGGCCCTATTCTAAGATGGGCCGTCCCGTCATGTGGTGGCCAGGCACCCTCGAGCTCTGGACTACGCACTGCCCACTCCTCGTCCAGAAGAAAAACACACCCAGAGCCGTTGCAGGAGGAGAAGGACACATCTTTCTCCCAGCCGTCTACAAAACAGCCCAGGGCAGCCAGACTGTGTGTCCCTGGCAGCACTTTCCACATGGGTAAACTGAGGCCAGAGCAGGGCTGACACATAGACTCTTCCATCCCCACCCGCCTTCTCCATGCCCTCCTCCCAGTTTCTGCAAACAGCCAGGCCAGAGCAGACGTGAGGGGTTTGACCCCAGGGTCTGCCAAGGGCTAGCGGTCACGCAAACTCCAGTTCCAATCGCTGTCTGCCTGGACGTGCTCTGTGAGCTGGGCAAGTGCCAACTCAGCCTCGATTTCCTCATCTGTAAAATGGGGATGGTGACAGCACGATCTCAGAGAATTGTGAGTCTGAATAAGCTGCTAGGAGGGACACCTTGAAGGGATGGCTGTCCTTCCCCGTGGCCTCTAGGAAGAGCTTGTGGGGCCGGGCACAGCCCAGGACAGGGCTCCCCTAAAAAAGTCATTTCCTCTCAATTCTCTTCCCAATCTTCTGCTTAGGTCCAGGAGCAAGTCTATTCTATGTGCTGGCCTGTCTTTGACACCTGGTTACACCTTGTGAATCTCACATTTTAGTAAGGAGAAGGTAGGAGGGCCAAGGGGTCCCCAGAGCTGTAGAACATTGTTTTTTTTTTTTTTAGATTTTATTTATTTATGAGAGAGAGGGAGAGTACAAGCAGGGGGGTGCGCAGGGGGAGAGGGAGAAGCAGACTCCCCGCTGAGCAGGGAGCCCGATGCACGGCTCCATCCCAGGACCCTGGGATCATGACCTGAGCCGAAGGCAGATACTTAACCGACTGAGCCCCCCAGGTGCCCCTATAGAACATTGTCTAATGTCATTTTTACTGTTGTCTTCTATTCTAGGCTAGTAATAGTGGTGTCCTATCTAGGGCGGTGAATATAAAGTTTCCATGCTCTTTATTTTACAGATGAAGAAATTGAGGCTCAGAGTTGACGAGAGGTCAGACTCCAGGGTCACAGAGCGAGAGTGGAGGGGATAGGAACCAGGTCCCTTGCTCAGGCAAGTGGCAGTTAGCAAAGACTGTTAATAAGAATACTCGGTATATGGGCCTTCTGGGTGGCTCAGGGCATGGATCCCGGGGTTCTGGGATCGAGTCCCACATTAGGCTCCCTGCATGGAGCCTGCTTCTCCCTCTGCCTGTGCCTCTGCCTCTCTCTGTTTGTCTCTCATGAATAAATAAAATCTTTAAATACATATATATAGAGAAATGAAAAAGCCAATGCAAAGAAAAAGGATTGTGAATATTACCAGTGGTGAAATCATGCGGCGTATTCTACGCATGGGCTGAGTGTCCAGTTACTATGTTCCAGGCACTTCCAGGAGGGAGACATGGTAGTGAGCAGGTCAGCAAGAATCCTGCTCCGTGGAACTCACATTCTCATGCAGAGGACTGGCATCAAAATAACTGTATAAGTGAAACAGAAAGCACATCACACGGTGGTAAGTGTAGGTGGGGAAATCGAGGAGAGTACAGTGGGGAGAACAGGAAGCACACGTCTGATCTGAGGCCTCAGGGTCAGGGAATCCTGACTCAGAAGTTGACACCGAAGCTTGAACCGATGTAGGCAAAACTGTTCCAGGCCAAGGGCCTGTTCCTGTGAGAGCAAAGGCCCTGGGCGCGGTGAGTGCCAGCAAGGAGCCAGCCGGCTGGGCAGGATCCCCATTGAAGAAAGGAAGGAGCCAGGATGAGGCAGGGGCAGGGGCTTCTCTTCGGAGCTCAGTGAGGAGCCACTGGACCGGTTTGGGCAGAGGAGGGATGTGGCCTGACCTCTGTCTCCTATCATCCCTCAGGCTGCTGTTTGGACAAGGGGGTGGGAGAGGCAGGAGTTCAGGCCAGACGAGGTCCCTGGGGAGAGGCAGTGGCCTGGCCAGGGGATGGGGTGAGAAGTGTCAGATTTTGGACCTACTTTCAAGATGGTTCTGATAGGATTTGCTGTTGCAGGGGGTGTGGGGAAAATGTGTGGTGGGCAGAAAGGAGTCAAGGTTTGGGACCCAAGGGACAGGAAATGGAGCTGTCCCTGAGATGGGGAAGATGCAGGAGAGCGTGGTGAGAGGTCAGGCTGCCGGCTGGAGCCACGGAAGGGAGCATAGTTAGATACGTGCCTTCAGGCCACATCTGGGCGTCATTGGCAGACAGAGGTGTCCAAAGCTGCGGGTCCGGATGACAGCACTAAGGTAAAGAGTGGGGGAAGGAGCAGAAGACCAAGAGGTGCACACAGCCCATGGAAACTTCCAGAGGCTGGGGAGAGAAAGGGGTTGGTGTAGGAGGATGGGGGTGACCAAGGAGGAGAAGAAGTGGTCAGGTGTGTCTAGTAAGCCAAAAGAAGAAGGTGTTGCGGAGAACAGGGAGGGGGCAGCAGTGACAGGTACTGCTGGGGGGACCAGTGAGCGGAGGACCTAGTAACCTGGGCAAAGCTGGGAGCCAGACATGACAGATTCAGTGGGCTGGGACGGGGTGTGGGTTTAGGGACCAAGGATGAGAGAAGCCAGGAGGGACTACCCTTGGAGGACTTTTGCTATAAAGGCAGGGACAAAGGTGAGGCAGTAGGGAGGGGGAGCAAGTTACAGGATCTGAGTGGGGTTTTGGTTTTCTTGGTTTTAAGAGAGAAGTACCAGCGTGTGGGTTGATGAGGTTGTGCACTCAGGGCAGAGGACAGGGCTACTGGGTCAGCGTGGGCTTGAAGGTGGCAGCCTGTGGACCAGGGGTGGCGGTGTTGGGGTGGTGGGGGGAGGCCACGCAGAAGGGCCAGGTGGGGGGGGCTGTAGCTGGGTGGTGGGAGCCCATGGGAACTAACTCTCTTCTGATGCCTTCATTCAAAGGCACCTACTAGGTGCCAGAGGGTTCCAGGGCCGGGATGGAGAGCTTCTCTGTTCTCAAGGCGGCCTGGGCGGGGGTGCAAGCCGAGGGGGAGGATGAGCCCGGAGGAGCCAGGACAAGGCGGCAGGCGGCCAGGGCACTGGGAGGAGAGCGTGCAGGGCCAGGACCCGCAGCAGCAGGGACCCTGGGAAGTCGTGAAGGTTCAAGAAAATAAGTGAAATTCGGTAAATTTCACGAGACAGGCAGGCCGAGCATTTATTTATTTTTATTTTATTTATTCACTCATGATAGACCTAGAGAGAGAGGCAGAGGGAGAAGCAGGCTCCTTGCAGGGCGCCCGACGCGGACTCGATCCGGGGACCCCAGAGGCAGGCGCTAAACCACTGAGCCGCCCAGGGATCCCCCCAGGCCGAGCATTTAGCACCAGTCACAGCCGCGGCGGAGTGGGGAGCGCTTTCTGATGAATTCACTCTAGGCGGCGACCTTAGGCAGGGGCGGGGTCGAGACCCACGCTGCCCCTTCTCCCTTGCATGACCTTCCAGCGACTTTAACCATCCGAGCCTCAGTTTTCTCATCTGTAAGATGGGGAAATGGGCCGATCAGCTCCCACCGGCGGCGACGCGGGGCCCGGGGAGCGCTCCGCACCTGCGGGCCGCGGTCCAGCCCCGGCGGGGGCGCAGCGGGGACGCGCGGGCCGGGGCGCGGGGACCCGGGGGCGGCGGGCGGGGCGGCGCTGACCACGCCCGGGCCGGAGGGGCGGTGCTGCCGCCGCCGGACTCGGGGCACTGCCTCCCGCCGCCGCCGCCCGCCGGCCCCGGACCAGCTCGCCCGCCGCCGCGGAGCCGGAGGTACCGGGGAGCGCGCGCAGGGCGAGGCGGGCGGGGGCTCGGGGCGCCGCGGGGGCGCGGGGGCGCGGGGGCGCGCGGACCACCTGTTCCGGAGGGACCTCCGCGTGCGCACCGGCTGCTCCCCGGCCAGCTGCGCCCCGAAGTTGAGCGCGGCGGCGGCGGGACCGGGAGCCCCAGCCCGGCCTGGCCCGGGCCCCCGCCGGCGGAGGGGGCCGGGGGGGGGGCGGGAGGGCGGGAGGCGCGGGGCCGAGACACCCGCGCGGCGACCTGGGGCGCGGAGTCTCTCGAGAGGCCTCCCCGCCCCGCTGTGCTCGCCGCGGGCCGGAGGGGGTGCGGCTGGGAGGCGCGGGGAGCGGCCCGCGGAGGGGGCCTGCGGGGCGGGAGGCGGCGGCCGGGGCCGGGGCGGGGGCGGGGGCGATGCCCAGGCCGGGCCGGGCCCTGCAGGTGGAGGCAAGGGCCTGGGTCCGAGCGCCCCTTCTCAGCGGTCCCCAGCCGCCGACGGCCCGGCCCCCCGCGCCCCGCTCCCTCCCTGTCCTCCAGCCCGGACCCTGAGCGGGAGCTGGATGTGCCGGGAGAGGCTGCGGCCCGAGGTGGGCTCCGAGTCCACTGCCCTTCACTGCGGGGGGAGGGGCTTGCCTCGGTTTCCCCATCTGACGCCGTGGGATAGAAGTTCCCGTCTCCTGGGCAGGTCAGCTGAGCCTTTGGCTCTGGGAGGGGTAAGAGCCGTCTGCCTGCATCCCCCCTCCCCCAGGAGGACACCGGCTCTGTCTCCCCAGATGCTGAGTGATGGCCTGCTCCTCGCAGGCCCCTTGGGGGTCAAGCAGAAGCAGGGCGCGGGTTGGCCAGACTACTCGGTCCATACCTAGGTGTGCGCGAGTTCCCGCACAGAGGTCCCCCGGGGGACTCCCCCAGACTGGCCTGAATACAAAAGGAAAGAAAATGGGAGGCAAGATGGAATCCCCTGCTCATCCTCCTCCCAAACTTGCTCCTAGAGCCTTGGGCGCGTGTCCCTGCTTGTCTGCTAGGACAGCTCAATAGTAGAGGACAAACTGCAAAATAGAAATTCTTAAAAATGTGTCCTTTCCTTATACCGATGGAAGCTTAGGTGAAAGGTCCGACGTGGGACCAGGCTGTGTAAGAGGAGGTGGCTGCCAGGGACATTCGCGACAGGACTGGAAGGAGGGGCAGATGAGAAAGGGAAGCTTGAAATGTGGAAACAGCTCTTTTGTCCCCCCTCCTCCCTCCCCACCAGCTGCTGCCCCTCCTAGTTCTCCCTGCGGGCAGGTGGGGTGTAGGGCCCGCCAGCAACCTCTTCACCCAAACTCAGCACCCGCTGTGCTCTCTGGAATGCACTTCCTCCCCTACCGGTACCTCCTAGGTGAGCTCACGACTCCTGCTAAATGCCCTGTATTTTCATTGTTCCACTTCTCTCCGGATTGGAAACTTCTGGAGGAAAGGCACCTTACCTGAAACCCAGTGCCGAGCCCAGCACGTGGTCGATGCTCCCTAATGTTGCTGGAATTATTTAACTGTAGGAAGTGGGGGGCATGGGGGGATGACTCCGTATTTGCATCCACTTGGAAAATCCTATTGTTAAAATCCGCCATGTTTGCCAGATTTTTCTAAAAACACTTTAACACATTTGAATGTGTCCTGTCTATGTATGTTTTTCAAATTCCTCGCCTCTCTCACGCGTTTTCTATATTTCTCAATGTGTACGTGTGTTACATCGTGTTAGTTAATGGACACATTTGAAATTTAGGCTCTTTGGGATAAGGTTATGTTGAACTTTTGCACATATACATTGTGTACGTTGCTGGATTTTCCCTGGAAAGAGTGTCACCTGGTAGTCACTGCCCGTGACCCTCTGGAAGGGCTGTCCCTAGAGCCAGCTGGCTCTCCAGAGGGCCTGTACCATTCATATTTTGACACTGTGAGTGTGCATTTCTTGTTATTTCCTAGAAATGTAATTACTGAGTCAGAGTGTGAGCATCTAGGATGTTTGTGTGGTGTGCCCCCCCCCCATTTTATTGAGCTGTTATTGAGCGCAGCATTGCGTGTGTCAATTAAAGGTATACGGTGTGATTTGATATATAAGCATCTCGCAAAAGACCACAACCTGTGTGTTTCTGATTCATTTGTCTGAGCTCATCAGCAAGGTATTTGTCCCCTGTCTGGTCTCTTGGTGGCAAAGACCTCCCCTCCCCCGGATTATCATGTGGGCTTTATTTTTGCTGCTGCTGGCGTGTGTTTTTGAGGAGCACATTTTTAATTTTTATTTTACTTTAGCTATGTGCCGGTGCTTTTAGATAAAGGAGACTCAGCTGCATTTATGAGCCGACGGGAAGGAGCCAGAAGACAGAGTGGCTGAGTCCCAGAGGAGAGGCGGGTCCCTAGAGTGAGGTCCCAGGGGACACAGGAGGTGGGGGGGTCCAGCTCTGGCGAGGGAACTTCTGTTCTGAGCTGGTGAGGACAGGAGGCAGAAGGGAAGGGCAGGGCCAACACATTATGAAACTGGCTTTGAACTCCATGTAGAGGGAGGTGGAAAAGCTCAATGGAGAGAGAAGGGTCGGTCCTGAGGCCACTGGCTCCCAGTGCTGTTTGCTGGCCTCATCCCCTGGAGTCCTCCCTGCTTCCCTGGGAGGTAGCAGGTGTTGTCATCCCCCAGTGACAGGCTCCCAAGGGAGGGAAAGTGCCTTGTCCGGGTTCAGTCAGCTGGTGAGTGGCAGGGATGTGCTCAGAGTAGGCTCTCCTGGCATTAAGTGCCTGCCCTCGAGAACCGCCCTCCTCTTGGTGCCTCCACCCCTAGTAGATGTCAGGAAGCTGCACCCTTGAGTCTCTGAGTGAGCGTCCCTTCCTCCTGTCTGTCTCTGTCTGTTTTCCCTCTGGACAGACCCCAGTGGATCCAGGAGCTTCCAGTGGAAGCTGCATTGGCCACGGAACTAGAAGAGCCCCCTTCCCTTCTGGTTGGTGCCTGCACACTCTGCCCGGGGCACACACCCTGGCCCAGTGGGGACACTGCCCATTCTGGAAGTCACCCCTGTGCAAAGTCTGATTTGGCAAACGGGGAACTAGGTGAACAGGTACATGAGACTGAAGCAGGGGGAGTGGTCTTCACATTCCCTCAACAGACTTGATTTGAAAGAGCGGAATCCCTGGTCTCAGATGTAGACACAGAGTCCAGAAAGATCCCTGTCCCCCAAACTCTATGATCTTCATTTGCACCTACCCACTGAGTCTCAGAGGCAACCTCCTGAGTTGGGGGGGGGGGGGCTTCCATGGATTGAGCCCTTACTAGGTGCCAGACACTTCGTTATTTAACCCCCTTGCCAGCCTGTGCTGTTCTTCCCATTTCACAGACGAGGACACTGAGGCTCGTAGTTAAGCGCCTTTTCTTTACGGCGGTGAATTTGAGCCTCCAGCGCCAGAGCAATCCCTGGTGAACTTGGCTGTTTGGCTGGGCCACAGGCAGACTCCTTCCACCTGGCAAGGAGCCTTTGAATCCCAGCTGTGCCTTGGTTCCCTCCACTCTTACGCTGTAGTTGATAACTAGAGCACCTGCCTTGCAGAGCTCTGCGGGGATTAACTGAGTTACTCCAGGAAAACCACTTTGACCACTGGCTCTGCACAGTAAGCCATCAAGGAAATGTGTACTATTGTTATTACGAACCATGTAGCTCCACGCCTGACGGGAGCCTTCCATAAATTAGTAGAGGCTATGGGAAGGTGGGCGAGCCCTAGCACTGGGAAGAATGTGGACTTTTAATTTTTTTTAAGATTATTAATTTATTCATTAGAGAGAAAGCACGAGAGAGCATGCACATGAGTGGGGGAGGAGCAGAGGGAGGGAGAGCAAGATGCAGGCTCCCCACTGAGCAGGGAACCCAATAGGGGGGCTGGATCCCAGGACCCTGAGATCATGACCTGAGCCACCCAAGGTGCCCCGAGAACATGGGCTTTTAAAAACCTTTTTGAAAGGGATCCCTGGGTGGCGCAGCGGTTTGGCGCCTGCCTTTGGCCCAGGGCGCGATCCTGGAGACCCGGGATCGAATCCCACATCGGGCTCCCGGTGCATGGAGCCTGCTTCTCCCTCTGCCTGTGTCTCTGCCTCTCTCTCTCTCTCTGTGTGTGTGTGTGACTATCATAAAAAAAAAAAAAACAAAAACAAAAAAACCCTTTCTGAAAAAGAAAAAACAAATAAATAAATAAATAAAAACCTTTCTGGAGACAAGTTAGTGATCAGTATCTACGACTTTAAATTACGTTTCCTTTGACCCAAGAGGCTCATTTCTAGGAACCAGTCCTACAGAAGTAATTAAGGATGTGCTCAGAGACGCGAGTGCTAAGCTATTCACCATGGTGTTGTCTATAAAAGCAGAAAGATGGAAACCGCATTTCTAGCAGGTAGGACAGGAACTAGGCAACGTGAAGGAAGGACCTGCCATGTGACATACACATGCAGAGAGGATGGAAACTTAGGGTATCGAGCCCTATTTATGGACGCGGTGTGAGGGCATGCTATAGCCTGCGAGCAGCTTTACTTCAGTACAGCTTACACCGTGTCGGTGTAAGCTTTACTTCGGTACAGTTACACGCATACAGTTGGGTGAATTGTAGTTAACATGCACGGTTGTGCAACTATCTCATTTTAAAATATAGGGCCCAGCATGTTTCTTTTCTTTTCTTTGTTTTTTGTTTTTTAGATTTTATTTATTAATGAGAGACACACAGAGAGAGGCAGAGACATAGACAGAGGGAGGAGCAGGCTCCATGCAGGGAGCCTGATGCGGGACTCGATCCCAGGACCCTGGGATCACGCCCTGGGCCGAAGGCAGGCGCTCAACCCCTGAGCCCCCCAGGCGTCCCTCCAGCATATTTCTAAGTGAAAAATAAAACAAGGTGCAGAACAGTACATGTAATAAGATCTCCTTCTGTGTGCACGTGGCTCTGTGTAAATACTGCTTGTGTCGGCGACAGCCCCGTGGGACAGGTCCTCTGCCACCTGGACACATCAGGAAGGGACCAAGCAAAATACACTAGAATGCTGACGTGGGCACCATGTCACATGCTTTTGCCTTGGGTCTTTGGTGACTCCACTTCGTCTTCTGAGAGAAGAAGGCAGGTGTCACTGCAGGGTGGCAACTGGACACACACACACAACCCCTCTGTTGTGGGAATACAGAGATGACATGCACAGGTGTGAAGACATAGCTATAATCACCTGTCACCCGCGCAGCCAGCAGTGACATTTTGGCGGACTCGTAGCAAATGGCAGCTCTTCTTACCTATTGTGGTTAGGAGGCTGCCGGGCGGGGGTGGGGGGAGGAGGGTCAGCTTGGGAAGTGGGAAGCACCTACCCTGGAAACTTGGAATGCCCAGAGCCTGGTGGGTTTGAGCCATGGAGTTGGTTTTCTTTCTTCATTTCTTTCTTTCTTTTTTTCGTTTATTTATTCATGAAAGACAGAGAGAGAGGCAGAGGCACAGGTAGAGGGAGAAGCAGGCTCCCTGCGGGGAGCCTGATGTGGGACTCGATCCCAGGACCCCGGGATCACACCCTGAGCCGAAGGCAGATGCTCAACCACTGAGCCCCCCAGGTGCCCAGAGTTGGTTTTCCTTTCAAGTTCTGACCGTCATCGTCAGGGACATCTGGAGTGTCCGGATGGTTTTGCTTGACGCCTCATTTGTCACACATGTATGGTGCTGTCCCTAAGTTACTGTCATTTACAGCCTCAGGATCGTGGGCAGCATGTGGCTCAGTGTCCACTCTTTGCTCCCAGGATCCTCCACGACCAAATTCAGCCTGTCCATTCCCAGCAGGACCCACGTTGGGCCCTGAGGGTCTGCCCATAGTCAAGGCTGTGAACGAGGCCCAGGGTTTGGGGTGAGTGCTGCTCACGTCCCCACTCATTTAGAAGGTAGCCACGAGTGCTAGCATGTGCAGTGTGGGGGGGGGGGGGGGGCGGGGCAGCCCCCAGCCTACCGTGGGAGCTGAGCTGAAATCCAGGCAGCTTCCTGGAGGTGGCCTGCTGTGCTCACCTAGGTCAGGAGAGGCTCAAGGAGGAAGGACTGTGTGGGGACTCGGAGCAGACATATCTGGGTGCTGGTCCTGCCTCCCATACATACTAGCCCTGCGGGAGTGGAAGGTCACCTTTCTTCCCTGTACCTTCATTTTCTCACCTGCAAAATGGGGCCACAGGGGTAGCTGTGAAGATGTGATAAAGAGTGAACAATGCTTGGCAGGATGCCTGATGTGTGGTACATTCTTGGCAAAGGGCAGCTCTTCCCACATATTATGGTTAAGAGGTTGCTGGGCAGGGGAGGGCAGAGGGATGTTTTAGGGAAAGGAAAGAACATATTGCAGAAATCTGGAATTCCCAGAGCCCGGTGGCTTGAGTAATGTGGCCAAGGACAGCTTGGCTGGTCTGGAAGCTGTGGGCCTGGAGAGACGCAGGGGCTGCAGGGGCTGAGGCCTAGGAGGCGCAGAGCGTGGAGACCCGCTTGGGGCCGAGGCAGGAAGCTGGGAAGAGGCTGGGGCGGTGGGTCCCGAGGCAGAGGACACAGAGTCCCGAGCTGGGCTGTGGTCGTGGGGCTGATGTGGGAAGGAGAGATGTGTCAGAAAGAGATTCCAAGAAGGACTCTCCCCTGTTCCCCAGCCCTGCACCCCCCTCTCCTCTGGACCTTCCTGGGAGCCTCGTAACTGCTTTTTTGCTACCACACATCCCCCATGGTTTGGTCTCAGAAAGCAGCCAGATCCCAGGGCATCTGGGCGGCTCAGCGGTGGAGTGTCTGCCTTCGGCTCAGGGCTTGATCTCAGGGTCCTGGGATCGAGTCCCACATCGGGCTCCCTGCAGGGAGGGAGCCTGCTTCTCCCTCTGCCTGGTTCTCTGCCTCTCTCTCTGTGTCTCTCATGAACGAATGAAATCTTTGAAACCAAACCCCAAAAAAGGCAACCAGATCCTAAAGATTTCTTTAAGACATCAAGCACACTGTAGCCCTTTCCTCCTCAAAAGCTCCCAAAGGCAGCCCTCCCAATCAGAGAGACAAGTCCTTCCAGGCCCCCAAGGCCCCTATGACTGGGTCTCCTCATTATCTCTCTGACTTCCTCTCCTTTTACCTTTTTCCTCCCATTTGACTTAATCGGCTAGGCCATCAACACCTCAGGCACATGCACCCCAGGACCTTTGCCCTCACGGATTTCCTTCCCTGGACACACTTCCCCAGATAGCCCTAAGCCTGGTCCCCTCACTTCCTTCAGCTCTTGGCACAAATGTCAGCTTTCCAGAGAGGCCATCCCTTACCCGTCTGTGTGAAATAGCTCCCCCCACTCCCCCACCCCTGTCCTCCCAGCCCAGATTCCCTGCTGCATTTTTCAACATAGCACATGTTCTCCACCTGATGTATTTCTTTGCTTGTTAACTTTCTCCCACTGGCATTTCAGCTCTGTGAAGCCAAAAAACTATCTGGTTTGTTCACTGCTTATCTGTATTTCCAGACCTTGGGGTGGGGCGCGGCCCATTATAGGTGTCTGAGCATTTGTCGAATGAAGAATCAGGGTAGGACTGTGTGAGGCCAAGGGCTTGATGGGTTTCTTTCGAAGAAGGCTTCTGTATCAGGTTGAGCAGAAACTCTCTTATCTGGGAACTGTCATCCTTCTGGCCTTCTTATCTGCCTTTGCTCTTGGCCTGGCACCAGGGGGCAAGTGGCCCTGAAATACCCCGTCTCGAGAGGTCAGTGAGGGCCACCTCTGATTGAACCAATAGAACTGGTGCCAGAGAAACCAGATTTGGAAGGTCTTTCTAGAAGGGTCCTGAGAGATTGCTTTTCCAAGGTCTTTATTTTACAGACGAAGAAATTGAGGCTCAGAACTGACGAGAGAGGTCATACTCCAGGGTCACAGAGCGAGAGTATAGGGGATAGGAACCAGGTCCCTTGCTCAGGCAGTCCAAGTTAGCAAAGACCCTTAATAAGAATACCCAGTTAAAAAAAAAAAAATACCCTGTGTATGGGGCTCCTGGTGGCTCAGGGTGTGATCCCGGGGTCCTGAGATCGAGTCCGTCATCAGCCTCCCTGCAGAGAGCCTACTTCTCCCTCTGCCTGTGTCTCTGCCTCTCTCATGAATAAATAAAATCCTTAAAAAAAAAAAATTACCCAGTATGGTCAGTGCTGTGTGTGCATATTGTACGGGGCAGGTTGGCTCCCTCTTTGGCTGCTGATTGTTTTTAATTTTCAATACAGTAAAAAGAAAAAAAAAGGAAACAATGAAGCAACAGGGCAACTTTCTTCCAAATAGAGTGAACTCAGGACTCTTAATTCAGGCTGGAAGTTATAAATGCCTTTTCCAAGGGCACTTCATTTGCCAGGCGTGATTTTATCTGATGAAGAGTTTGCCCTGCTATTCGTGCCTCTGTGATCCCTGGGCCTAGCAAATGCCCCACACGGAAAGCTCGTCCATCCCCAGCCACCCGGCTCTGCAGAGGTCCTGGTGAGTGTCTGTAAGCACGTGCCAAGACAGCAAATGTAGAGGAGCCCACATTCATGGTCGCTTATGCTGACTGACCATGAGCATGAAGCGTAAAGCTCGGGGGAGATGACTTCACTCTGCTCCTGAGAGGCCAACCCCAGGCAGCCTGATTGTCATTCCAGCCTCCAGCACAGAGCTAGGGTGACCCTGGCAGGGAGGGATGACCTCAGGGAAAGAGGAGAGGTCTGCGACTTGGGGGCAGATACACCCGGGTGTAGATCCTGTCTCCCACTCTTACTAGCCTTGCACCTTTGGGAAGGTCACCTTTCTGTCCTCTCTTGGGACGTAAAGACTCAAGTATTTTATTTTATTTTTTTTTAAGATTTTATTTATTTATTCATGAGAGACACACAGAGAGAGGCAGAGACACAGGTAGAGGAAGAAGCGGGCTCCATGCAGGGAGCCCAATGCGGGACTGGATCCCAGGACCCCAGGATCGTGAACTGAGTCAAAGGCAGACGCTCAACCGCTGAGCCCCCCATACTCGGGTATTTTAATATGAAAAGTCAAAGGTATGTGACCTCATTTTGTACCCTCCGATGGTGATGCAGGACACATCAATAACACTTTCTAGCAGCTGTGATCTGCGTCCACACATGGTTTACAGTTTGCAATGGCATTCACTTGGCTTAGTCACCACATCTGATCCTGGCTTTGTGGGCAGTTTAGGGATCATTTACTCATTTCATTCAGAACATATATATTGGGCCCCTGGTATGTGCTGGGGCCTGGGCTGGCCTGTGAGGGACGCAAGTAAAAAAGTAAAAAGCAGCCTTGAGTCCTGCCCTCTGGGAGCCCATGTTGTTTACATGGGATCAGGGCCTTTGTGGATTTAATCAGTCCCTTCAAAAAAGACCTTGGATTGTTCTCAGTTGTTTGCAATTGGAAACAAACCTGTGACCTGTACAAATGGCACTTATCTGCAGATAAATTCCCAGAGCGGCATTACATGGTGAACGGGTAAGCGTTTGTGTAATTTTGATAGATGTTGTTCCCCTGGCCGCCGCCCCTGGAGCGGTACCCTTTGGCATGCCTACCAGCCGCGTGCGAGTGCTCGTTTCTTCACAGCCTTGCCAGAAGCATGTGTTGTCGAAGTTCTGGGTTTTTGCCAATCTGACAGGTGAGAGATGCTATCAGAGTGTTTTGATTTGCATTTCTCTCACAAAAAGATGCTCACTCTTGCCTACATATTAAGGGTCCTGTTTTGCATGCGTACTTCTGGGTTTTTGCCAATCTGACAGGTGAGGGATGCTATCAGAGTGTTTTGATTTGCATTTCTCTCACAAAAAGATCCTCACTCTTGCCTACATATTAAGGGTCCTGTTTTGCATGCGTACAACTGGCTTCGGCCCCCTTTCTTTTGTGCTGTTTGTTGTTTTCTCCTTGATTTCTGAGAAGAGGTTCGGAAAATTGGACCTTTGGGGTCTGAGGGGCACAAACCTTATCCCAAGTTGTCACTTCTTTTTTGACTTTCCTGATGGTATTTTTGAGGGAGGACCTGGAGCAGCTGACTTTTTCAAGGAATCAAGTTTATTCATCTTTTCTTTTTATGGCTTCTGGATAGATTTTGTTCGTAATTAAGAGAACTTTCCCAACTCTGAGGTTACAAAGGAATTTGCCCATGTTTTGTTCTAAATGTTTATGGGATTTATTATTTTACATTTGGAGTTTATCCTGGGGCATGTTCTGAGATGTGAACCCAGCTTCTACCCCAGTTGTCCAGCACCTTAGAGGACCCATTGTACTTTACTCACTGGAGATGCCGCCTTTATTGGATATGCAAACACTTTATGATGCTGCCATAGCTTTTGTTTCATTGTCCCATTTGTTCAGATGCTAAGGCTGGATTGTTTTTGTTTTCTGGTTTCTGTGTTTTTTAAAGGCTGCATTGTTTTCATTATTGAAACTTCATATTATGTTTTAACATCTAAAGAACATCCAGTCGAGGGCACTTGGGTGGCTCAGTGGTTGAGCATCTGCCTTTGGCTCAGGTTCTGATCCTGGGGTCCTGGGATTGAGCACCCCTGCATCGGGCTCCCCACAGGGAGCCTGCTTCTCCCTCTCCTGTGTCTCTGCCTCTCTCTGTGTGTCTCTCATGAATAAATAAATAAAATCTTAAAAAAAAAAAAAACCTTCAGTCCTTCCTCATTTTTCTCCTCCTTGTCAGAGTTTTCCTATAGGTCTTTGCTTGTTTATATTGGCATATGAACTTCAGAATCAATTTGTCAAATCCCAGAATCACATATGTATTTTTGCTTTTGTTTCCTTTGCTTGAGGAGATGTATCTAGAAGTATGTTTCTACAGCTGAGGCCAAAGAACTTACTGCCTGTACTCTCTTTGAAGAGTTTTATGGCTTCATGTTTCACAACTAGGTCTTTTAATCCATCCTAAGTTTATGTTTGTGTGTGATGTAAGAAAGTGGTCTGGTTTCATTCTTTTGCAGGTAGCTGTCCACTTTTCCCAGCACCATTTACTGAAGAGACCATCTTTTTTCCCATTGCATTATTTGCCTCCTTTGTCAAAGATTAATTGACCTTATAAGCATAGGTTTATTTCTGGACTCTCTGTTTTGTTCCACTGATTTATGTATCTGCTTTTGTGCCAGTTCCATACTGTTTTGACCACTACAGCTTTGTAGTATTTCTTGAAATCTGGTATTGTGATACCACCAGCTTTGTTCTTCTTTCTCAAGATTGCTTTGGCTCTTCAGGGTCTTTTCTGGTTCCTTACAAATTTTAGTGGTATTTGCTCTAGCTCTGTGAAAAATGAGATTGGTGTTTTGCTAAGGATTGCATTAAGTCTGTAAATTGCTTTGGGTAGCATGGACATTTTAACAATATTGGTTCTTCCAGTCCATGAGCATGGAATGCTTTTCCATTTGTTTGTGTCATCTTTAATTTTTTTTATCAATATTTCATAGTTTTCAGAATACCAGTCTTTCACCTCTGTTGGTTAATTTTACTCCTACGTATTTATTTCTTTTGGTACAATTGTAAATGGGATTGTTTTCTTAATTTCTCTTTCTGCTGCTTCATTATTAGTGTTCAGAAATGCCATAGATTTCTGTATATTAATTTCTTTATATCCTGTGACTTTACTGAATTCATTTATGGTTTTTTGGTGGAATCTTTAGGGTTTTCTATATTTAGTATCATGTCATCTACAAATACAGTTTTGCTTCTTCCTTACCAATTTGGTTGCCTTTTAAGTCTTTTTCTTGTCTGATTGCTGTGGCTAGGACTTCTAGTACTATGTTGAATGAAAGTGGTGAGAGAGGACATCTTGTTCCTGATCCTAGAAGACAAGCTGTCAGTTCTTCCCCATTGAGTATGATGTCAGTTGTGCATTTTTCATAATGGACTTTATTATGTTGAGGTATGTTTCCTCTAAACCTACTTTGTTGGGAGTTTTTGTCATGAATGGATGTTGTAGGGGTAGGTACCTGAGTGGCTCAGTGGCTGAGTGTCTGCCTCGGCTCATCCCGCGGTGCCGGGATGGAGTCCCACATCCAGCTCCCTGCATGGACCCTGCTTCTCCCTCTGCATCTGTCTCTGCCTCTCTCTCTCTCTGTGTCTCTCATGAATAAATAAATAATTTTTTTAAAAAAATGAATGGATGTTGTACTTTGTCAAATGCCTTTTCAGCATCTATTGAGATGATCATATGATTTTTATCATTTCTCTGGTTAATATGATTTTTTTTTTATTAAAAGATTTTATTTATTCATCATAGACATAGAGAGAGAGAGAGAGGCAGAGACACAGGCAGAGGGAGAAGCAGGCTCCATGCCGGGAGCCCGATGTGGAACTCGATCCCAGCGCTCCAGGATCAGGCCCTGGACCAGAGGCAGGCGCTAAACCGCTGAGCCACCCTGGGATCCCAATATGATGTATTGTATTGATTGATTTGTGAATATTGAAACACCTTTGCATCCTGGGAATAAATCCCACTTGATTATGCTAAATTATCCCCACCCCCCACAATGAGTTTTTAAAATATATTGTTGGATTTGTTTTGCTAATATTTTAACTGGGAATTATTGCATCTATATTCGTCAGAAATATTGGCCTGTAGTTCTCTTTTTTTTGTGTGGTGTCTTTAGCTGGTTTTGATATCAGGGTATCAAATTCAGTCTATGGCCTCATAGACTGAATTTGGACGCTTTCCTTCTTCTATTTCTTGGAATAGTTTAAGAATTGGTATTAACCCTTCTTCTTTAAATATTTGGTAGAATTTGCCTATGGAGCTATCCCATCCTGGACTTGTTTTTTTGGAGGTGGAAGGCGGTGGTTGATAACTGATTCAATCTCATTACTGGTAATCAGTCTTTTCAAATTTTCTATTTCTTCCTAATTCAGTATTGGAAGGTTTTATGTTGCTAGGAATTTGTCCATTTCTTCTAGGTTGTCCAGTTTGTTGGCATGTAATTTTCCATAGTATTCTCACATAATCCTTTGTATTTCCAGGGCGTTGATCATTATATCTCCTCCTTCATTTCTAATTTTTTTTTTTTGAGTCCTCTCTCTTTTTTTTTTAATGAATCTAGCTAAAGGTTTTTCAATTTTGCTTTCAATCTTTATGAATGCTTCATCAAGTCTTGAAAAGAAAGTCTAGAGATAGGATAGAGTTTGATATTGAACCTTATTCATTATTCTGAGTTCTTATTTATATTTGATCTACTTACTTCTTGGCCTAGAGAAGGGAATTAAAATCTCTTACTAGTGCATTTCAGTCTATTTTATCCTAGTATTCTGTAATTTCTAATTCCTGAAAATTGCTGCAGTGTTATTTGGTGCATTGTGAATTATACCCTTTAGCATTATAAATGGCCCTTCTTTGGCTCGTTTAGTGATGGTTGGCTTGAATTCTCAGTCTACTATTAAGATTATGGCCCTAGCTTTGTTTTTGTTTGTATTTGTCTTTATACCTTTGTTCTTTCATTTACTTTTAGCCATTCTAAATCACCTTGATGTATATCTCTATCTCTCAAATACAAGATAGAGTTGAGTTTTGCTTGGGATCTAAATAAAAAATCTTTTCCTTTGTAAAGATAAGTGAGTGAAGCCTATTTATATACATTGATATCACAGATGTCTTTGGTTTTTGTCATAGTGTGCGTATGTACGTATATACGTCTTTGCACATGTGGAAAGGCTGTATTCTTTGTTCTTCCACTGTGTTTGAAGAAGACAAAAGAAAGCCCCTAGGATATCTTGGGAAAGTTGTATTTTTGTTCTAGTGGCTACATTTATATCTACACCTTTATATAATACTCTTCGTTTATTCTTTCTTTAGATAATATTGTTTCTCTTCCATGAACAATAAACTTAACTTGTTTCCTCTTTTTTGTTTGGCTTTTTCTTGGAGGTGCCCCATTTCAGCTGATACTGTACTGAGTGATTAGGCCTATCTTCTTTCTTTTTTTTTTTTTTTTTCCTATCTTCTTTCCATTCTAATGCTTCCAGCAGCTCTTGGTCAGGTGGTACTTATGACAGTTGTCACTAACTAGTTAGGCAATGACATGAAAACCTACAGAAGAGGTATCAGCAGCTTGGGAGAAAATTCTGGAGACCACAGTGAAGCACTTTTAAGAAATGCTGCATGGTGCACACATGATGGTATAGGAGGTGTTACTGTGTGGGTAAACACAGGCATCAGTTTCACCAACTTGAAGGCATTCAGGAGAATACAGTTTTATCTGTATTGAGGTTTTGGGAGCACCTTCCTCAAGTTATTTCACTTACTTTCCCTCTTATGTGTGTACAGGCATGAGAGGTGATTTTATTTATTTTATTTTTTATTTCCGTTCTATTTTTAAAGTAATCTCTACCCCCAACATGGGGCCCAAACTCACAACCTCGAGATTGAAAGTCACATGCTCTTCCAACTTAGCCAGCCAGGTATCCCTTGGATAGGTGATTTTAAAATCTGACTAAACCAATTTTTTAAGATAAAAATTACTCATGATAAGAAAGCCAAGTGACACTGTTTAATTGGCAGCATTTTGTGTTTTTAGTGGGCATAAAAGGACGCATCTTATTAGATCCAATAAAACAGGCAGTGTTATCCTTCTTACTGCCGCCTTTGTATTTGAAATATGCTTTTAAATTTTGATTTTTTTTTTTTTTTTTTTTTTTTTTTTTTAGCTCTTACCACCTGCAGTTAAAGATGAGGTAAGCACGGAGCTCATTCCACTGTCGATCTCCTTTCCCCCTTGCCTACCAAGCTTGGAGTAGTTGTATTATCCCTGTGTTGTCAGGCTAGATAACATTTTCATTCCATCTCTCATCTTTATTCCTACCCTCTCGTGGGGGGAGAGAGGGTTCTGCAGTTAACCCTCTTCCGTCCTCTTATTGCAGTTCTTTCAAGCACCACTTGGTTAGCTGAAGTCTATTCCTTGGCTTTCCTCCGAGGAGCAATCTTGCCTAAGTCCTTATACTTCAAAACTATTGGCCTGTCATCTTTAGATTTTAAGAACAGCATGGCTCTTTATTAATCTTTGGGTTAGAATTTCTTCCCCTGATTGTCCTTTAGGTGTTCCACTATATTCTGTCTTTAAATGCTGCTGTTGCAGGGACAGAGCAGGGGACGCCTGGGTAGCTCAGTCGGTGAAGCGTGTGCATTGGGCTCAGGTCATGATCCTGAGGTCCTGGGATGGAGCCCCTGCATCGGGCTCCCTGCTTAGTGGGGAGTCTGCTTCTCCCTCTTGCTCTCCCTCTGTGCTCTCCCCTAATCTCTCTTTCTCTCAAATAAATAAATAAATCTTTTAAAAAAATAAATACATAAATGCTGCTGCAGAGAAATCTGATGCCAGCCTGATTCTCTGTCCTTTGTAGATGGCTTGATCTTTGTGTGTTGCTACCCCAAGATGTATCTTTGTACCTTTAAAGTCCAGTGATTTTACTGTTATATGTTTTGGGATTTACCATTCTGGGTCACTGTTTGCTGGTCTATGGTGTGCCGCTTCCAATTCATGAAATCAGGTCTTCAGGAAGGTTTTCCTGAATTACAATTGCAAGTATTTATTCTATTCATTCAGTTTCTTCTGGAGGAGCCTGGTTGTACATGTGTTGGATCTCCTCTTGTTTCTTCAGTTCTTTGATCACTTTATTTCTGTACAGATTTTGTTGACGTTTTCTCATTTTAATGTTCGTATCTCTTACTGTACTTTGTCTGAAGTCTGTTCTCCTGTGTTTCTTGCCATTTGGACTTCTTTCTGAAATATCCTTGTCATTTCCTCCTAATTCTTCCCTGAAGTCTGTCAGTTCTCACATTGCCGATTGCCCTCATGTCTTGCTGTCACTTTGACCATTTCTCCTCTAGCTCTTGGATTTCTGTTTTTGCTCTGCCTTCATAGCCAGAATTAACTTTTTAAAGTTGTCTTTTTTTTTAATTCATGCTGTAATTTTGTATTAGAATTTTTATTTGTTTTGTGGGAATATTTTTATAGTAAATATCCTTTATACATAAGAGAACATTAGTATTCCTTTCCCTTTTCATTCTTGGAGCATCTCTGTATGGACACTGTGTTTATTCCTTTAACCATTTTCTTTTTAAATATCCAAATTGGTTGAATTTTCCTGGATCAGCATTTAATAGCAGGTTTTGGTGGAAATTGGGAGAGAAGCCAGGCTAGTTCTCTAAGTTTCTGTTTCTATGGAAATGGACTATTCCTTTAAAATGTGATGCTTCTCGGGGCGCCTGGATGGCACAGTTGGTTATGTGTCTGACTCTTGCTTTCCGCTCAAGTCATAATCTCTGGGTCCTGAGATCGAGCCCTGTGTTGGGCTCTGCACTTAGCCTGGAGTCCGCTTGAAGGGGTACCTGCCTCCAACCTTGAACTCTCCTGGTTCATTCAAGCTACAGCTTTGCTCTTCTGACTTACTTATCTTCCTTTTAGAAGTGGTGATTTCTGCAATCTTCCACTTCTGGGCCCTCTGCACCCCGTTGGAATTTATGGGTTTTTCATGCCCCTAGTTTCCCTAACGCTATAGCTCATGGTCTATTTTCTCTTTTCCCTATTGCTCTGTATGACATCAACAGAAAAGGAAAGATTCAGAACCAAGAATCTGCCCTATTCTTATTGGAAAAAGAGATCTTGGGCAGCCCTGGTGGCACAGCGGTTTAGCGCTGCCTGCAGCCCAGGGTGTGATCCTGGAGACCCTGGATCGAGTCCCACGTCAGGCTCTCTGTATGATGCCTGCTTCTCCCTCTGCCTCCCTGTGTCTCTGCCTCTCTCTTTCTCTCTCTCCCTGAATAAATAAATAAAATCTTTAAAAAAAAAAAAAAAGAGATCTCTACCTCCCTCATTTCGTTGGTAATGTCTCCCAAAGAGCAAGCCACTGCCTACTTGGTTTCTGGCTTTAGAACATCTTCTAGGCTTTGAAGGAGAAACATTTTATAACCTCTGCTCTGAAAACAGCCATTTTTATAAGGATCACCTTCTAAAACTATAACTCCTAATTCTTGAGTATAAAGATATATTTATGCCCTGAAAGATGAGAGGAGGGTGCAGGGACAGGACAGCGGGCCCTTCAAGCAGAGTATTCAAGCTCTAGGTGTTGATTCTTTCTACCCAGGAGGGTCTGAGTTCCTTGTCCTGTCCTATCTCCAGAAGCATCCCTGCTTTCAATTTGGTAGACTCTTCCCTCATCTCTCCCCACCCTGCCCCCATGTGAGTGTGTGTGTGTGTGTGTGTGTGTGTGTGTGTGTGTTGGTTGACATGACTAAGAAGTCCAAGATGTACCAGCTTCAGACATAGCAGAATCCAGATGTAAAGATGATGTCATCACACATCCCTCCCTCTCCATCTCTTGGCTCTGCTTGCCTCTGGGCCAGCTTCATTTTCAGGCAGGCTCTCCCTTCCTAGCTCCTGGCTCAATCTTAGATGACTCCATTGGAAAACACATGATTCTGCTTGGCCTGGATTGGGTTATGTGCCCTCCCTGAGCTACTCATTGTGGCCAGGAGAATGTGACACAGTCATTAGGCAGAACCGAATGGTGTGCCCACCCCAAGATCTAGAGAGTGGGGTCTGTGGGGGCAGAGGTGGTTCCCCATAGGAAATCAGGGTACCATTAACAGAAGAAAGGGAAATAAGTGCCAGGCAGGCAAAACCAGCAGACAGCTACCCCATCTCCACTGGGAATCCCCACTGCAAGTGACATCTAACCCTTTTCTCTTGCCATATAGAGAGGCCCACCTAGGCACATTCTCCATGGAGCGGCCGTTTCAGTGATGTCACAGGCAGTGTGTGATCTGAGGGTGGCTCTGAGACTCCAGGACAAAGGGACATGGAAAGGGGGTGTTTTGGGATAAATAGTGACCTCAGAGAAGATATGTCATGTCCTACCCCCTGCAGCATGAGAATGTGATCTCTTTTAGAAAAAGAGTCTTTGCAGGTGTTACTAAGTTAAGGATCTTGAGATGAGGAAATGATCCTGGATTAGCCAGGTGGGCTATTGTCTGATGACAAGTGTCCTTACAAGAGACAGAGGAGAAGAACACACATAGGAGGAGGCCATGTGAAGACAGAGGCAGAGACTGGAGGAAGCGGCCACAAGCCCAGGAATGCCTGGAGCCACCAGAAATGGGAAGGAGCAAGGAACGATTCTCCCCTAGAGCTCAAGTCAGGGAGTACAGTCCTGCTGACACCTTGATTTTATTTATTTATTTATTTATTTTTTTTGTGGACACCTTGATTTTAGACTTCTACTCCAGAGCTATGAGAAAATAGATACCTGTTTGAAGCTTCAAAGTTGTGATCCTTGGGTCTTTGATATGAGACTTCTGCTGGGCTGTCCGCCTCTTGAAGCATCTCAAGGAAGACCTGGGAGTGGGGCACCCCTTGCAGAGGGGCATGAAGGGCTCCCTGAGGGTGACAGGTCTACCCTCCACTGCTGTGTGACCCTGACCAAATCCCTTTCCCTCTCTGGGCCTGTGTGTCCCCCTTGGGATATCACAATCTCCAAGGGTCCAGCCCTGGGACTCTAGGTACCAGTCAGCACCCACCCTGGCAGCAAGTGGTTGAGTGTAGACTGTGTCTGACAATCACTGTGACTCAGCTCTGTTTGGGTCATGGTCAACCAGCACTGGGGTTGAGCTGGGCTGGACAGGGGAGCCAAGAGAAGGTCAGAGGTGGAGTGCCCCTACTGTGGGCCACGAAGGAGCCATTTCTAGGCATTTGGACCTAGATGCCCATGCTCCCGACACAGAAAGCTGGTGCCCAGGGCCAAGCCAGCAGCAAGTGGTCAGGCCCTTGGCCCTTTGACCCACCAGCTCTGCGCTTCTCACCTTCACTTCCCGCCTGAGATGGATCACGCAGCAGAGGGTGCTCCTGATGATGGGGGGCCACAGAAGAGCTCAGAGCAGGGAAGTGACCACAGCTAACAAGCTAACTGGAAATATCTCCGTGAGGCAGGGCTTGAAGTGGTAGGCAGGGAGGCAGGAGGAGGAGGCGGCAATGTTCCAGGCTCTGTTGACAAGGGCCAGGACTCAGGCTGTAGCTGCAAGGCCCATCCCGGGGGGCCAGGAGCATACTTTGGACCTGAGGTCACACGGATGTTGGACTGTGGCCAGCTTGGCGCCATGCACAGTTTCTATTCCTGGGTCCTGGGCTTCGGTACCAAATACGGCACTGCTTGGGCCTGGCACTCTCCACCAGGGCAGATGCGGGATGAGTGGCACGTCCTGCCTCCCCAGCAGACCCAGACCCCACCCCACCCCACGGGAGAGCCAGATCACCCCCACACTTCAGGGCCCATGAGCGGCCAGCCCCTCGTTCTAACCAGCTCTCTGTCCACTCTTCAGCGTGGTTCACATTGGGTTAAAAATACTCAGGACCAAAATAGCCTCTCCTTGCAGGGGAAAACCAGGGCAGGGCAACACAAGGCTCTTGATGTCTGTTGGCTCTGCTACCCATGACCCACCGGGGGGATACCAGGCAGCTCACCTGACTTCCGACCCTGCTTCCTCACCTCCCTGCTCATGGCTCCTTTGGTCACTCACTGATTTGCCAACTCATTGACTCACTCATTAATTTGCTCATTCATTAGTTCACTCACTGATCATTCATCGATTCGCCCAATTGTTGGTTTGCTCCTTTGTTGACTCACTTGCTCCTTCACCTACCCACCCACATGCTGAGCTGCTCACTCACTCCATATTTACTGACTACATAGCAAGCGCCATCTATTCTAGATGCTGAGCAAAATGCAAAAAATACCTGTCCTCGGGGGTGGGGGGAGCGGTGATGTTCCAAATAAATAACCCACACAAATGAGTACAAGATGTCCAGGGTGCTAGATTAAGTACCAGGGTCAGAAAACCCCATAGGAGGCAATGAAGTTGGAACTCTAGGGACTAGGGAGGCCCCACAGGAAGATGGTTTTTTGAGTGAGGATGAGAGGGAGGTGAGGGAAGGAGCCAGGTGAACAGCTGTGGGAAGAGCGTTCCAAGCAGAGGGAACAGCACATGCAGAGGCCCTGAGATGGCAATGGGGGTGGGTGGGTTGGTGGGGGGTTGAGAGAGAAAGAACAGGCCAGGTGTGGCTGGGGTGTAGTAGATGAGGGGAGAAGTGGGGTGTGATGCCATGGGTGGGGGGACATGCAGGACCTGGTGGGCCTGGGCTTCCCACATCACCAAGGGGCTGCACAGACGAATGACATGGCCTGGCTTGTGTCTTGAACTGTCCCTCTGGCCACTGGGGGACTGAGTCAGTGAGTGAGGCGACCAGTGACAGGGCCGGTCAGTCTGTGTGCGCCTCCTATGTGCCAGGCACGGAGTTGGGGGCTCTGACGGGGCGGGGGGAGGTACGCAGGACCCCGTGGTGCTTACAGAGGCCCCTCTGGCTCGGGCCTTTCCGTCAGCGTCACCTCTCCAGGAAGCCCCTTCCCCTGGCTCTGCCAGATGCTTCACTCCATTGCAGCTGTCACTAGTGTTGCTCCTGTTTCCAGATGGCCTCCCCATGCCCGGAGAGCTCCTCCAGGCCGGAGCTGCACCTAGCTCTTCCTCTCTCTCTAGCACATTCCCTGCGTGCCCCAGAGGGCCGACGAGTCGATGAGCAAATGACCCCATGTGGCTGGGGATGTGGCCTCCGTGAGCCCGCCGCCCGCCCCACTCTGTGTCTCGCCGTCTTTTGCAGATGGATCTGCGGGCGTGGAGAGTTTGTGGAAGGGCCGTGTTCCTGTTGGCAGAGAAGGTTGGCTGCTGAGCCAGGGCGTGTCTCCCGGAGGGCGCCAGGCCGCCTGGATCCCCATCTCGTCGCCATGGGCCGCCCAGGCTGGTCAGTCACCAGCCCGTGACGTCATCGTGGTCCCCAGCCCCCCAGCAGGAGGGCAGGCCAGTTGCTCAAGTCCCAGCCTCCTGGCACCGCTCTCAGGCTGTGAGATCCGTCTGTCCTGGGGAGGGATTGACTCCGGCTCCCATTAGACCCTGGGCTGTGCCCAGTCCCTCCACCCCTCTGGGCCCACATGTCCTGGCCTCTAAGGTGGAAATGATACAACCACCCCTGGGTACGGAGAGCCAGAGGAAGTGTTCATGGGGCCCCAATAATTTATTTTTTTTTTTTTAAGATTTATTTATTTATTTAGTCATGAGAGACACACACACACACACAGAGAGGCAGAGACACAGGCAGAGGGAGAACTAGGCTCCATGCAGGGAGCCCGATGTGGGACTCGATCCCGGGACTCCAGGATCAGGCCCTGGGCCAAGGCAGGCGCTAAACCGCTGAGCCACCCAGGAATCCCTGGCCCCAAGAATTTAGAAGGCACTGAATAAACGCTGGCCAGGATTCTGTGAAGAGTGAGAACGGTCCAGGGGAACATGCACCAAGTCTCCAAAGCTCCGGGCACGTTCCCACATCCCCTGCACTACTTCTCTCCCAGGCAGGATGGTGCAGGGTTGAGACAGTAGACTCTGGAGCCCGGTGGCCTGGCTTCAAGCCCCTGCCCTGCCACTTGCCCGCCACCGGACTGTGTATGAGTTACCAGACTTCTCGGTGCCTTGTGGTCATCCCCTGTAAGATGGGGGCAGTGATTGCCACTGTAAGGGTGGCTGTAAGGGTCAACAAGCTAAATGTGCGTGTAACATCCCGAGCAGGTCACTTGGCACATGTGTGGTGATGGTCAGCCCGTTACGGGGTTCTAGTGTTCCTCCTTGCAGGCGGGAAGTCTGAGCAGAGTGAATCACCCCAGGACCTAGCTGGTTCAGGCAGCTTTGAGGTCCCGCGCCTTGCACGTGCTCCCATAGCCCTACCCTCGGGGACAGGACCCAAGCCTGTTTTGTTTCCCCAGCCACCTGCAGGGCCTCCAGGATGTTCCTGGCTGCCTGCCAGGTGGACATCACCAGGAGAGGGTGAGGGTCGAAGGGCAATAGTCCGAGGTGAGATTACAGGCTGCAGCACCATCTTCCTGGCCCTGTCCCCCCAGACCTGTATCTGTGAGAAGCATGGCCCAGGGCAGGGGCTGGGGAGGCCAGGTGCCCAGGAGACCCCACTGCGTCTGAGACAGAGGCTTTAGGACCCAGCATGCGTCCCCGTGTGCCTGTAGCCCACCCGTTGTGCAAGCTTGCATGCCAGCCCTTAGCACGCTAGTGTCCAGGCCTGCCCAAGCTCCAGGCTTTTCTGCTGAAAGTCCCCAAGGCTACTTGGCAGTGTGCCCTCTTGGCCTGGTTTGTGGGACTGAATGGGGCCGAGGGGTACATGTGCGAGGCCTCGAATCAGGGGCTGCCAGCAGCCCAAGGGGGCCAGGCCTCTCCAGACAAGGACCCGGCCTGGGTCCATGATGGCCATGTCGTAGGTAGCACTGGCTCAGGTCTCGGGAAGCTCACAGGTGTGTCACAGAGTGAAAGGGACTCTGCCCAGACCTCAGCCCATGGCCTGCCGCTCCCGTCTTACAGGTGAGGAAGGCGATGGGACTCAGAGCCAGCAGGCCCGTGGGCTGTGGAAGCCAGCTTCGGCTGCGGCTGGTGTTGGTGGGGAGCGCTCTTGGGGCTCGGGATGCCGGCAGTCTGCCCGCATGTCATGCTCGTCTCTTACAGACCAGCCGGTTCCTGCTGCAGGCTCCTGGTGTCATCTGGGGAGAACATGTCCAGGCCCCCCGAGTGCCTGCTGCGGCTGCTCCGGGGCGCCCCAAGACAGCGGGTCTGCACCCTGTTTATCATCAGCTTCAAGTTCACGTTTTTCGTCTCCATCATGATCTACTGGCACATTGTGGGAGAGCCGGGGGGCCAAAGAGAATTCCCGAACTTGCCTGCCGACGTCCCCTGCCCCCGACTGGTGCCCCCCACGCAGCTCTCCAGCGCCCTGCCTCCGGGCAACATCTTCTTCCTGGAGACGTCAGACCGGACCAACCCCAACTTCCTATTCATGTGCTCGGTGGAGTCGGCCGCCAGGGCCCACCCCGAGTCCCGGGTAGTGGTCCTGATGAAGGGGCTGCCCGGTGGGAATGCGTCGCTGCCCCGGCACCTGGGCCTGTCGCTCCTGGGCTGCTTCCCCAACGTGCACATGCTCCCGCTGGACCTGGAGGAGCTGTTCCGGGACACGCCCCTGGCGGCCTGGTACGCGGCCCGGCAGCGCCGGTGGGAGCCCTACCTGCTGCCCGTGCTCTCCGACGCCTGCAGGATCGCGCTCATGTGGAAGTTCGGCGGCATCTACCTGGACACGGACTTCATCGTCCTCAAGAACCTGCACAACCTCACCAACACGCTGGGCGCCCAGTCCCGCTACGTCCTCAACGGTGCCTTCCTGGCCTTCGAGCGCCACCACGAGTTCATGGCTCTGTGCATGCGTGACTTCGTGGCCCACTACAACGGCTGGATCTGGGGCCACCAGGGCCCGCAGCTGCTCACACGGGTCTTCAAGAAGTGGTGCTCCATCCGCAGCCTGGACGAGAGCCACGCCTGCCGCGGCGTCACCACCCTGCCCTGCGAGGCCTTCTATCCCATCCCCTGGCAGGACTGGAGGAAGTACTTCCAGGACATCAGCCCCGAGGAGCTGCACCGGCTGCTCAATGCCACCTACGCCGTCCACGTGTGGAACAAGAAGAGCCAGGGCACGCGCCTGGAGGCCACGTCCCGGGCGCTGCTGGCGCAGCTCCATGCCCGCTACTGCCCCACAACACATGAGGCAATGAAGATGTACTTGTGAGGGGACTACCCCAACCCACCCCGGGCGTCCTGTCCCGACAATGGAGGAGGGTTCCCGAGGGGGAGGCCTCAGTCGCTGCAGCCTGGGATGTAGGGCAGGCTCCGGGAAGGGTGGGCAGCCATTGGTCAAAGAGGTGCATTCGTTTGGGGGGACATGCTGCAGGCCCCTGGATCTGCTCCTTTCCAGGTGAGGCTGGTGAGATACCTCCAGGCCAGCGTGCTTTCTCAGGGTGCAGGCAACAGCTGGTGGGAGAAGGGCCCCAGCCAGAATCAGCTGCATGAGCCGAGTGAGCATCTGGGTCTTCTGGACAGCACAGCAGAGCCGGGAGCATCGAAGCCTCTTCCATGGCATTGCCGGGCAGCCAGGCTGGTGGGGGCTGAGGTGCCCACAAAGAAAGCATGGATGGAAAAGCCCAAGGAAAGGGTATAGGAAGGAGAGGAGGGTGCCTGACGAGAGGGAGGAGGCAGCCTGGGAGAGCAGGGGTGCAAATCCAGCCTCTGGAGCCCAGGTCGGGGAGGGGTGCTTTGCTCTTTTCTGTGTTTGGTTTCTTTTTCACAGGTGCCGAGGCCAGCAGAGCTGGCCTGGGAAGCCCAGCGGGGAAAGCCTGGCTGCTCACCCCATCCTTCTTGCCAGAGATGTTGCAAGGGTGGCGTGCTAGCTGGCCACTCCAGGGCATGGGGGTGTGGAGTTCTTTTGGCTCAGGAAAAGCATTTTAAGAAAACCACCCCCCACCCTGCCCATGATAAACATAGGATAATAAGTGTAATAAAAGTGATTCCCTGACACTGAGTGCTTGGTGGTTGATAAAACAAATCCACTCCCACAGCCCACATTAGCCCCGTTCTGCAGATGGGGAGGCAGCTGGGGCTGGAAGTAGTGGTGACAAGCTTGAGGTCCCTCAGCCCTGCCCAGAAAGCAGAGTCCAGGGAGCTGCGGGGTGGGCGTGGGGTCGGGGTGCTGAACGAGACACCCCAAGAGCCTATTACCAGAGTAGAGGCATGCTGCCACCAGGCCTAGACGGGGAGGTGTGAGGGCCTGTGGGTCCCTCCTGCCTCACCTTGGGAGCCTGGCCAGGATCCTGGGAGAGACCAGAGGTGCCCTGCTGGCAGCCCCAGGGCTGGGCCAGAGGTAAATGCTCTCTGCCAGGTGAGCCCCAGCTGGGGAAGCCCCCCTCTGAGAGTTGGGCATCCTGGCCCCAGGCTGGAGAAACACTCCCCTGTGGGACCAGTGGTGCTGCCAGGAACTCTGGGCTTGGCAGGTTGCTCTTCAGCAGCCAAGAGGGAGGTGTTTAGAGCCTTCTGGATTCTACCGGCAGACCATCTTGGGCAACCTAGTAGGAAGTGAGCTCCCTGGCTCTAGGGGTATTCAAGAACAGGTGATATTTTGATGACAACAGTGGATTATAGGTCAGTTATTTCTCTAACCACAACATCATTTACCTATCTTTAACATTTTTTTTAGAATGAGCAGGTTTTACCTTAATATAAATAATCTATATAACTGTACTTAAGTAAGACAGATGCCCTCTTGGGCTCGAGTATTGTGTAATCAGTCACTTGGCTGTCCTGTGTGAGTCCCTACGAGGTACCAGCGTGCAGAGACAGAGCAGACAGTGTCACTCGCTCACCCCCAGCGCCCTACGGTTCCCTGTTGCCTGCCCAACAAAGCCTAACTCAGGCTGCATGGCCCTGCCTCCCTCTCCAGCCTTGCACATTCCCCTCCACTCACACTAAACTGCATATTCACTTTTTCTTTCTTTTTTTTTCTCCCCCAGAGAGAGCAAATGCATGTGAGCCAAGGAGACAGGCAGGGGGAGGGAGAGGGAGAGAGTCTTAAGCAGGCTCCACGCCCAATGCACAGCTGGATGCGGGGCTTGACCTCATGACCCTGAGTTCATGATCTGAACTGAAATCAAGCCTGGATGCTTAACCAACTGAGCCACCCAGGCGCCCCTAAACTGCATCTTCTTGACTCCCCTCCCTCCCTGAATGCCACATGTTGATACTCTGTGCCTAGGCTCTGCCCGCAGTGCCCTTCCCAACTATCTTCACCAACACACTCCTCCTGTTCCTTCCCACAAGGCTGATGTCTCCTCCAGGAAGCCTTCTCTGGCTGCCTTTCCTCCAGCCGCACAGCTCCCAAGCATCCCCTTCACTGTTGGGGTCTTGGCCTTTTCCCCCAAAGATCTTGAAGGGCAGAGCCATGTCAAAGCTGTCTCAGGGCTATTCCTGGGTTTGGTCTGAAGCCTGCAGCGGGAGCCATCCATGTAACTTTGTTGGGGCCTCAAGGAGCCCCCAGCAGTCCATGCACAGCTGAGGGACCAGCTCTGGATCCCCTGTCCCCAGGGAGCATCAGCAAGATCACTGGGCCCTTGACCACCCTTGACACCTTTTAACCCAGGGAGCCGGGCCAGGCCGAAGTGGCTGAAGCCAGTTCTGTGGGAGTACAGCTTGGCCAAAGATTACAGACCTTCTCAGAGGACCCCATTCTGGAAATGGGGCCCAGGAGGGAGGCTTGGCCCCACCCAGACTCTCGTCACATCATGGCAGGCAGGGCCAGGAATGGGAGGACTCTCAGATGTTCCTGGCATCATTTCTCTGAGGACGTGGGCAGAGGGGGCACAGAGGTGATTTTTCCTCTCCCACGTTCCACAAAGGAACTTCCATCCATCAACAGGACGGTTGGGGGACTGTACCTCACTGAGCCGCCCCACGCCCAACCTCTTAATGCAGCAGATAGAAACCAGTCAGGATCCAGCTGGCCAGAAATAACAGCAGCGTCCTGGGGAAAAGAGGCCGAGGGGATGGGTGTGGGCAGAGGCAGAGGGAAGGGAGAAAGGCTGATTCATCTCCCGGCCGCGAGGCCACGAAGTACCACCCTCACCACCCAGCCCCGCAGACCCCAGCCTCTGCCCACCCTGCTGGTGTGTTCTTGGCCCTCTTATGAGCTGGGAGGAATATCCTAAAGCCCAGGGCAGAGCAGGGGAGCGCGAGGATGCCCCTTCCCTGCCTCCTGGCTCCTGTGCCCTGGCCAGGGCTATGCCTTGTTGCTGCCTCTTTTGCAGAAATGGATGGTGCCAACCTCCTAGCATGGTTGTGGCGATTGAATGGGCCAGTAGGGCACCTGGCACGGAGTACACTCTATATAACACACCCTGAATGCTATGTGGGGAAACTGAGGCTTAGCCAGTAGGCCGCAGTACTGAGATTTGAACCAAGCCCTGGGTGGTCCTGAGGCCTGAGCTCCAGGCAGGAAGGAGGCGGGTTCCTGGAGCTGGAGAGGGCTCTTCCTTTTTCCTAAGAGGGCTTTTTCCAACCTCTCTGTGCAACATCCACAGACCAGAGCACCCGCCCCCCTGACACACACTCTCTCTCTCTCTCTCTCTCTCTCTCTCTCTCTGCCTCTACCGATTCCCAGGAGACCCTGTGCTTCGTGCTGCTCTATCCCAAGCTCGCAGTTGCCTGATGCTCTGGCAGCCTCGGGCTGCCCCCCTTCCTAGCAAGAGCCAGAACATTTGCTGGGCAACTGAGTTCTCTAGTTCTCGGAAAAGAGAAAGGAGGGGCGGGCTCCCATGGAAGCCTGCCCTGGGGACAGTAATCAGATCCTAGGAACCCTGCGGTTTGTTTCTGGCGGGTGTGTTTGCAGATGTTTTTGTCTGGGAGTTGGGGAAGAAGATGAGGACCCTGTCCCTTCACTGGGGGTCAGCAAAGGGCCCAGCAGGGCTGGAGGCAGGTGGGTTGTCAATAATTGAAAGAACCTTCCCAGCTGACCAAGCACAGGCACTAGTTCGTGGGGAATAATTCCCCCTGCCTCTGTATCTGTATTCAGCTTCTTGTTTAAATATTAAATTGGAATGTCCTCCATCTGAGTGCCTAGCAGAGACCAAGGATGAGTAAGAAGTGTGTTCCTGGAAGTCTGGCTTCATGGTTCACTTGTTCCTGAATCTCTGCTGGTCCTAACCTGGGCCAGCCCAGTGCAAGGCATGCTGGGATGTCTGCCCGTGAGGTCCGGCCTTGAGATGGGACACAGCTTTCGGGGACCTGACAACCTGCTGTGCACTCAGGGGTGATCCGGGCTATGGGGGAGGGAGCACCCGCTTTCTTGGGCAAGGGGCCACAGCAGGATGGAGCCAAGGTGGTGGGTGAGACTGAGCTGTGGGGGGAGGCCCCCGAACAGGAAGACCGTGATCCACCACCGACGCAGATCAGAACCCAGCCCCAAACCCCACCTAGTTCCAAGGAGAAAAGCAAGGTCAGAGAGGAGGAGGCCCCTGGCTTTTAGAAACAACGCAGGGTGGTTGAAACCATGAGGGCATTTATCATCCCACATGATGTATTGGTCAAAGTACACAGGAAGCTGCTCTAATGAAAAGACTCCAAAATAGAGTTGGGTGAAGAAGGCAAAAGATTGTTCCTGTCTTTCATCACAGCCCCCGGGTGAGCACTCCGAGGCCCATGGGGCAGTTGTGCCATCCCCAAGATGGGGCATCTCTGAAAGGCTCCAGCTACTGGCATTTTCTGGCTACTGGGAAAGGGAGGCAGTTCCCAGGGCAACCCTCTTTAATCCAGAAGTCACTCCTCTTCACGTCCCATTGGCCTGGACTCAATCACTCAGCCATGCCCAGCTGCCCTGGGTGGTCTGAAGCTCTAGAAACAAACAGCCCACTCAAACTCAGCATGTCCCATTCCCAAACAGATGGCAGGAAAAATGGACACAAGAGGACAGTTAGCAGCGTCTGTCTCACATAACCAGGAGTCTGGTAGATAGGGTGCCTCTAGGGTTGCTTCATTCAGGAACTCATCAACGTCTTCGAGGATCTTGTGAGTTGACTTTTGGTCTCAGGCCTGTCCCCTCATGGCTTCAAGATCGCTGCCACTGCTCCAAGCATCATACCCTCATGCACTAATGTGAAAAGGCAGAAAAGAGAATGTTCCTCCCTTGTGTGTCTGGAAACTTTCTCAGAAGCGCCCTTCTCCAGCTGACTTCCCCTAACTCTCATTGGTCAGACAAGCAGCGGATGCCCATTCCTACCCCAATGACCAGTGAAGGGAGTAGAATGACCAGGACTGGCTTAGCCCAATTGAGATTTACCCCCAGGGCCTTGAAAGGGCACCCCACTTCCTTTCCAGCACAAGAGCCCCTGGGGGCTGAGCAAAATTGGGGTTCCCTTTGCAAAAAGAGAAGGGTAGGTATGGGTGTGGGTAAGGAGCCTCCATGGGATCTGGCACTTTCTGCCCACCTGCTCTGCCCCAGACCCAGTAGTAGATGCTTTCGTGCACATAATTTCACTCACCTCACCCCTGTGAGGAGGACATTGAGACTCAGAGTTCAGGGCACTTGCCTAAGGCCACACAGTCAATACGAGGCAGAGCTATTCCAGCAACCGCGAGAGGATGAGCAGACAAGATGCTCAGATGAGACGTGAATGTGTCCGACTCTAGAGCCAGGCCCTTCCCACCACAGGACATCCCAGCAGAAGTCTGGTGTCAGGGCCTTCTCCGTTCTAGGACCGGCAAAATGAGATCTTAGGAAATATTTGGTGGCCTGTAAATTGTGGAGTATTTTTGCAGAAACATGGGTTTTATTCTGCATTGTAACTGAATGCACATTTTACAGTACCCTAGGGCTCTTCACAAAATCTTTTTTTTTGTATCTGTCTTATTAGATGCGGCGCACAGTTTTGCTCCTTGGGCCTCTCACTCATTCCATGACTGGTTGGCGTTGAGATTCATTAGTCATGAATGAAATTAATTTGTTAGGGTCCGTTTTCATTGTAAATAAGGACAACAAAGTAAAAGTGGCTTAAGGTAGAAGTCACTTTTTCGTTTGCAAAGCAGCGCCCCAGTGTCCATGAGCCAGATTCCCGTTGGCTTGAGGTTCCACCTCCCTCAGCACACGGCTTCCCCCCTACAGTCCAAGATGCCTGCTTAAGCGCCAGCATCACATACGCATTCCAGCCAGAAGGAATAACGAAGGACACTCTGCTTGTTGGAGGGAGTCCCCCCAAGCAGCATGTGGTATTTACACCTCATAGCTTTTGCAAGAACGTAGTCATAGGACAACTTAGCTGCAAAGGAGGACTTGCCCTGTGATGCCATCCCTTTATAGCCTCGACATCCATGGGGCCTTGCAGGGTTGTCCCGAGTTGGGGCAAGGGGCCAGGTCTATATGGCCCATGCTGATCAGTCATTGGATGCAGGTTGGCCTCAGAAGACATGACTTTAGGCAAGCTAGCTTTTTTAGCCCAAAAAAGGCCAAGGACTGAGGACCATGTTCCAGCCACTCTCCTAGCAGCTGGGAAATAAGTTCTTCATTACAGGAGGGAAACCTGGACAGCTCATCACAGCATCCACCCAATACCGTAAGATTCCACTTACGTGATGCTCAAAGGCAGGCAAAATAATCCATGGTGTTAGAGTCAAGATCGTGGCAGCCCTTGGAGGGGGCTTCGGGCTCGGGTTACCGTTTCTTCATGTGGGGCTGGCTACAGAGACTGTCACTTTGTGTGCTTCCCTGAAGTAGCAAGACAGAAGCTGTGACGGCGGGAGGAGAGGCTTGCAGAGGCTGTCATGCCACAGGGCAGGGCGACATGAGGAGCTGGGGTCCAGCCTGGCTGTGGGCCCAGTAATGGGAAGATGAGCTGACAAGAAGCTCGGGTGAGACTTGAATGTGAGGGGCCCCTGGAGATGGGCCTCCCTGGTCCACGACCCCCCAGACTCAGCTGACACAAAGTCATGGTCAGTGATGACTTAGAAAGGAAGAGCTGGCCCCAGGCTGGCCCGCTGCCAGGTAAGGAGCCTGGAGGCCAAAGACCCATTTTAGGGGGATGCCCACCCCTAGAGAGTGGGTCCTGGAGAAGCAGCTGGAGGAGAGGGCGATAGGAGCAGAAGCCAGCAGTGACAGAGAGGTGAGCCCAGGGTGGGGAAGGGGGCGGCTTCTGGAGCTCACAGAGGCCCCTGGTGCTAACAGCTGGGGCCCTCTGAGCCCCCGCGCCAGCCGGGCCAGCCATTCTGCCTTCAGGCACAGGCTCCGAGCAGGCCACACCTGCCCATTAATGAAGAGGTTGGCAGCAATCAGGGAGGCCTTGCAGGGATCCCTGGCGGAGGAGGCACTGGCCATGCTGCTGGAGACTTGGCCGGGTCTCCACCTGCCCAGCCCATGCTCTGAGAGCAGAGGACGGGCGGGGGGCCAAGGCGTCTGGGCCAGATGCCGCCCGGGCTACATGGAAAGGAGGACAGAGCTGGGCCGAGGGGCAGCAGTGGGACAGGCCTCCAGACCAGCCAGGAGGCGAAGGGCCAGGCTGGGCTCTGAGATTTGGGGACTTTGCAATATTCACCCCAAATATTACCTCAGGAAGTCCAAAGAGTTGGTTGGGGGTGTGCAAATCATACTTGATGGAGACCCCTTGGAAGGCTGCCTTGCACGGCAGTGGAAAGAATTGTGTTCCTGAGCCACAGACCTCCTGTGAGACTTGAGAAAGTCACATCCTCTTCGAGCCTCAGTTTCTTCATCTGCAAAGTGGGGACAGGGAGCCAAGGAGCTTTTAAGCAGGCGACTGGCTCTAACGTCTCTAAACAGGGACACCTGGGTGGCTCAGCGATTGAGCGTCTGCCTTTGGCTCAGGGTGTGTTCCCGGGGTCCTGGGATAAAGTCCTGCATCAGGCTCCCCACAGGGAGCCTGCCTTTCCCTCTGCCTGTGTCTCTGCCTCTCTCTCTGTGTCTCTCATGAACAAAAAAATAAAATCTTTAAAAAATTTTTTTTTAAATCTTCAAACAAATGAGAAATTTCAAGAGGCCTCAGGAGTTAGAGCTGGGATGTGGCCACAGGCCCTTTGTGATGCCCCGATGGGACAGGGGGCTCTGACCCAGCTGCCTGGGGTGGCGGGTAGGGTATGCCTGTATCAGTGCCTGGGAGGACATTTCTGGATATAGCCTGCAGAGCCATTCTGGAGCATCCATGCCAGGAGACCACACACCTCAAAGCCTAGAGGCAGTGAAGGGCTGAGAGATGTCCCCAGATGGCAGGCACAGTCCAGGGGAAAGTGTGTGCTCTATGCCACCTCACCCAACCCAAGGTGACTGTCATCTTGCCAAAGAGGAGGCGGGTGCTAGAGAGGGCTAGTGTGTTCCCAGTCACACTGGGACTGGCGTCTGCCTCTCCAAACAGCTCAGTCTTGAGTACAGAAACACCCCCACCTCTGCTGAGGCATCTGGATCCCATAAGCTTGCCGTGGGCTGGCTTGAGCAGAAGAGCCTCGACGGCCCCCAGGGTACCCCGGCTGGGCTGATGCAATTGCCATCCATGTCCCTACTCCCACGGCAGTTCCCAGGGCTGGAGAGCCCCTGAGTCTCCCATGGCTGGGCAGGGAGGAGGCGGGGAGCATGAAAGGCATTTCTCCAAAGAAGATACACACATGGCCAGGAAGCCCATGCAAGGATGCTCAACACCATTAATC
The DNA here is from genome assembly GCF_048418805.1 of Vulpes vulpes. Lineage (NCBI taxonomy): Eukaryota > Metazoa > Chordata > Mammalia > Carnivora > Canidae > Vulpes > Vulpes vulpes. Next base: position 53,074,212 of record NC_132795.1, read on the forward strand.
ATTAAGGAAAGGTGAAAGCCATAATAAGGTACCACTCCACACCCACCAGGATGGCTGTCATCAAAAAGACAGACAATGACATATGTCAGTAAAGGGGTCAGAAACTGCAAACCTTGGATGCCTGGGTGGCTCAGTCGGTTAGGCGTCTGTGGCTCAGGTCGTGATCCTGGGGTCCTGGGATCGAGTTCCGGATCGGGCTCCTTGCAGGGAATCTGCTTCTCCCTCTGCCTATGTCTCTGCCTCTTTCTCTGTGTCTCTCATGAATAAATAAATAAAATCTTAAAAAAAAAAAAGAAAAGCTGTAAACCTCATACATTGCTGGGGGAATATAAAATGGTGCAGCCCCTTCGGAAAACAGTGTGAAAGGTCCTCTAAAAGTTAAACATAGAGTTGCCACCTGGCCCAGAAATTCCCTCTGAGGTGTGTACCCAAGAGAATTAAAAACCTATATCCACACAAAAACGTGTACGTGAACGTTCATAGCAGGTCTATTCATAACAGACAAAAGGTGGGAATGACCCAAAGGTCCATTAACTCATGGCTGGGTATATCCATACAACGGCATATTTTCCCAGAATGAAGCATAGGCTCGTGTTACAACATGGTCGAGCCTTTTTTTTTTTTAAGATTTATTTATTTATTTATTTATTTATGATAGACATAGAGAGAGAGAGAGAGAGAGAGGCAGAGACATAGGCGGAGGGAGAAGCAGGCTCCATGCTGGGAGCCCAACATGGGACTCGATCCCGGGACTCCAGGATTGCACCCTGGGCCAAAGGCAGACACCAAACCGCTGAGCCACCCAGGGATGCCCATGGTCGAGCCTTTAAAGTAAACTCACGAAAAAATAAATAAATAAATAATAAAAAAATAAAAAATAAACTCATGGAAAGAAACCAGACACATATTGCATGATTCCATTGATATGAAATCTCCAGAATAGCCAAACCCGTGGAAATGGGAAATAGATGAGTGGTTGCCAGGGGCTGGGGGGCAGAGGGACTGGGGGGTGGGTGACTGCTAATAGGTGGGGTTTCTTTTTGGAAAGATGAAAATGTTCTAAACTGGTTTCTGATTGCACACCTCTGTGAATATATTAAGACAAAGCCAGGATGCCTGGGTGGCTCAGGGGTTGAGCATCTGCCTTCAGCTCAGGTGGTGATCCCCAGGGTCCTAGGATCAAGTCCCACATTGGGGTCCCCGCAGGAAGCCTGCTTCTCTCTCTGCCTGTGTCTCTGCCTCTCTCTCTGTGCCTCTCGTGAATAAATAAATAAAAATCTTTTTTAAAAGTAAATAAATAATTTAAAAAATAAAACAAAGCCACTAGGTGAACGTTACGGTATCTCAATCATGTTGTTTTGTAAAATATATAATATGTACTTGGGGGGGGTCAGAAGATAAGGAGCCCCACTCCGCAGTCAGTGCTTCCAAGTCAGTGGAAACACTGGGATAGGAAACAAAACGTCCATGAGCCATCATTTGGTGTGGCCGTGATTCCTGATCATGATTATGGCACAAGTCGGTCTGTGATTCACCGCCTATGTGCTAGATGGGGGAGACAAGATCCCCATCTTGCAGGTCTTGCCTCCCACCTGCAGACAGAACTTGGGGCCCTGCATTCTTCTGCTGGACCAGCTATTGGGGGGGTGGGCAGGGCATCTCAGAGGCAGCAGCTTAATGAAGGTGCACCCCACCCTTGGAGGGTCCCCTCTAGTGGTGGAGGAAGTCCCCACAGCCATGCTCTCCTGGGCAATGCAGCAGGCAGATTTGACTCCAGCTTGGTCTAAAGGCCCAACCGAGGTGGGACCCCCCTACCTCCAAGCTAAGAGACTTCAAAAGGTGGGATCCCCCTCCAAGCTAAGAGACTCCAGAAGAGGTCATTGCCTTCTGTTGCCTGGAGGAAACAGCAGGAACTGATGAGTGATGAACTTGTTGCCCCAACATCAAGCAATGAGATAGTATTCGAAATAAAATAAAAATGATGGGCAGCCTGGGGTGGCTCAGCAGTTTAAGCGCCTGCCTTCGGCCCAGGGTGTGATCCTGGGGTCCCGGGATTGAGTCCTGCATTGAGCTCCCGGCATGGAGCCTGCTTCTTCCTCCTCCTGTATCTCTGCTTCTCTCTCTCTCTCTCTCTATGTCTATCATAAATAAATAAATAAACAAATCTTAAAAAAAAAAAAATAGGCCCCATGCCCGGCATGGAACCAACACGAGGCCTGAACTCAAGCCCCCAAGATCGAGACCAGAGCTGAGATCAAGGTTTCAGACACTCAACTGACTGAGCCGCCTATGCGCCCCTGAAGAAAGGACTGTATTGACCCCCACTTTGCAAGATCTCGAAGCATCTTCTAAGTCAAGATGAGCCATTTGTGGTCAATGTGATTTTGATGTTGGCCGTTAGCCAATTTCTACTTCTGTGTTTGGCCAGCCTGACTCCTGACTCCTCTGGCAAGACATGCCAGGCACAGCCCCTTGGACAGGAACGCGCCATCTGAGAGAGGCCCCGGGCATAGGGCTGTGCCCCTGGAACCAGCTACCTGGCTCTCGGCCCTCAGGCCACTGTCCTCACAGATGCCGCTCTGTCACCCTCTCCTCCATCTGTGGTTCTGACTGAGCCTCGCCATGGCCGGGGCTCCAGGCCCTGTCCCTGGCAACCTCTCCTCCCTCTCAGTTCTGTTTTGGTCTCCCCCGACTTCTGAGCCTCCCCATCCTGTTCCCCATCCCAGGGAAGTCCCCACATGCCCAGAGAGGCCAAATCAACTGAATATTTCTTCACCAGGAAACTCCACATCTAGCCATGATGGGGAAACAAAGCTTTTTCTTTAAATTTTTATCAGAATAAAAGGAAAACACACACAGCATTTCACAAAATGATTCCCAGACGTTGCAAAATGATCATAAACTGTCCCAACTTTCCAAAGAGACTGAAAGGAAAATTCATCTTAAACAGCTTCTTACTTTCCATTGGGCTTTTTTTTTTTTTTTAAAGATTTTATTTATTTATTCATGAGAGACAGAGAGAGAGAGGCAGAGACACAGGCAGAGGGAGAGGCAGGCTCCTCGCAGGGAGCCTGACGCAGGACTCAACCCCAGGACCCCAGGATCACGACCTGAGCCAAAGGCAGATGTCCAGGCGCCCCTCCACTGGGCTTTAAAGGTAGTCCAACCCTGCATTCAAATTGCACAAGGCCAAAGGTGGAGGGAAAATAGTTCACATGATGAAAAGGAGGAAAAGGTTAACATCCAGTCCAGAGCCTAGGAACTACTCGAAATCCTCATCCCATCACAAAGCCACAGGATTTCAGGACCCCAAGGGGCCAGAGAGCTGCAGGCCCTACTGCTACATCTCGAGACACATACTTACCTTTCTGTTTGAAGACAGCCTGCAAGTTATGATACAATTCCAGAGGCAGAAACAAAAACACCGAAATGAACAATGGCTTAAAGAAGGTAGAATTTTATTTCTCTCACAGGTAAGAAGCCAAAGGTGGGCAGTCAAGGCTCAAGGATTTAGCTGATCCTCAAAGTCACCCAAACACCCAGGCTCCTGCTACCCTGCTCTGTCCCTGTCCCTCCACACTCAGCTTTCATCTCATGGTCCAAAGCAACTACTCCAACTCCCGCCATTGCACCCATGCTCAGCCCACAGTCTCAACTTCCCATCACATCTGCTCTCATCCCACTGGCTAGACCTTACTCCCCTTACTTGCAAGGGGAGCTGGGAAAAGCAGTTGTTAGATGGGGTGCCAGGTGCCCAACCAAAAAATCTATTGCTATATAAGACAGAAAACCAGTTATTTGGGAGAAACTGGTCATTTCTGCCACAGTGGGTACCCATGGGAAAATACAGACCATTCTATGGGAAAATTTTCCAGAATGTACCATACTAAAGCATGAAGAATGTCAAAATTGGTTTTATTTGGAACTTGCTAGCATCTTGGGCATAGTTCCACTTTATTGTTAATGCCAAAACCGTGTCCCAAGATAAAAATATAGTGTTTTTTGGATGGGCTCTGGAGCTTGACTCTGATTTGACTGCTCAGGTGTGACGCTGGGCCCTCTTCCTATAAGCTGTCTAGATTTGGGCAAGTTATTTACTTGCTAGGGACTCTGTTTCCTCATCTGTAAAATGGGATAACAATAGTTCCTGCTTCATAGGTCTGTGGTGACATTGCGCATGGGGACGTCTGGAACAGGACTGGGCACATAGGAAAAGCTTGAATTTCATTGGAATTTCAAGGAATTTCATTGTCACTTGCCCCTTCAGCCATCAAACCCACCACAGAGTCTCACTGCCCTCCTATGTAAAAGCAGGGGTGTGGTAGCTGGTCTCCAAAGATGGCTCTGAAGAGTCTCTCCCCTCTCAGGGCACACATGCCACTTGTCCTATCAAGGTCCTATCTAACTCCTTGAGTCTGGGCTGGGCCTGGCTCGCTGGCAGGAGTAAGGGTGTGCGGCTCTGGGCCTGGCCCTGAGGAGAACAGGCAGCTTCCGCATCCTCCCTCGCGGAGCCCAGATGCCATGCCGCCACCCTGTGAGGAAGCCCAGGCAGCTGCAGGGACAGGCCCACATGCGGTAGGCGTTGGAGGGAACCACCAGGGAAGTGGATTGTCCAGGCGGTCGGCTCTCCCAGTTGATGCCAAGGGGAGCTGAGACGTGATCCTGCTGACCCCACAACATCGCAAGCTATTTGTGAGCAAATAGATGATCTTTGCTCCAACCATCTACTAAATTTGAGGATGGTTTGTCATGCACCAGTGAATGACCAGAGGGCCATCTGATGTGCAGAAGTAGGATGCTGTTGACACAAACATCTTAAACGTGAGGCATTGGTCTGCAGAGCAGACGGTAGGAAGGGCCGGGAGGACACGGTTTGTCAAACCTGGAAGAACACGGAGAAGGCTGATGACAATAGGACCCCGGTCTGTAACCCGAGTTAGCTAACAGCAGACACTGGTTTTCACGTTCTCCTGGGCGTCTCGTTGGTGAGGCAGGGGGGATTCTGGGAATGGCTGGAAACATGACACCCAACACCAGATACATGAGATGGACGGTGGCATATGAGTCATCACGGGCCATGCAGGGCCACTCGGGGACGGCGTGAACAACCAGGGGCGGCGCGAGGCAGGCTTCGTAGTATCTAGAGGGCAGGGTGCCCCTGCTTCCCTGGGAGGATGTGATGGGCTTGTCTGGGTAACTCGACAGCTGCCAGAGAACCAAAATCCACCCCAGCCAGGAATAAGTGGGAATTCGTACCGGGTCCATGCGTGATAAGGAGGATTGTTTAGCTGGGGGCCTTATCCATCCGCAGGGGCGGGGTTGGGAGGTGGGGTTAGGGCACTTGCCATTCAGCCATTTGAGGATCTTCTTTTTCTTTCTTTCTTTTAGTTAGTTAGTTAGTTAGTTAGTTAGTTAGTTAGTTAGTTAGTTTATTTGAGAGAGAGAGCATGAGCAGAGGGAGAGGCAGGGGGAGAGAGAGAAGCAGACTCCCCTCCGAGCAGGAGCTCAACCCCAGGACCCTGGGATCATGACCTGAGCTGAAGGCAGCCGCTTAACCAACTGAGCCACCCAGGCACCCCTAAGGATCTTCTGATTTCACCTGAAGTTAACTGGGGACACGACATTGGCTTTACCGTTAGTCTTCATGCCACAATACTTAGCCCAACTGTTACCTGTGCTGACGTAGAATATAGAAAAGGTGTGTAAGGAATGTGCAGATCTGGTGAAAGGGCTGTCTGAGCAGAATGTTGAAAATGCCAGCTGTCCTCTTGCAGCTGCCTGTCATAAAATACAAGAGGATTGAGCAGTTCAGAAAGCAACTGTTCAGGTTTTGAGCAGAATTAAGAGGAAATAGACCAGAGCCAGGACTTGTTAGTTTCAAACATGTAAACTATAATGTGGTTTCATTTTTTTTAACCATGGGGTTGGTTTCTTTTGTAATAAAAGTAATCTCTTTTCTGTGTTAAAAAAAAAAAAACCACAAAAACAAAAACCTTAGCTGTCTGTGTGCCCAGGGCAGAGCTTGGCACGGTGCTTATCTGCATGAATCTTTTTTTTTAAGATTTATTTATTTATGAGACAGAGAGAGAGAGAGGCAGAGACACAGGAGGAGGGAGAAGCAGGCTCCATGCCGGGAGCCCAACATAGGACTCGATCCCGGGACTCCAGGGCCAAAGGCAGGCGCTAAACCGCTGAGCCACCCAGGGATCCCCTGCATGAATCTTTGAACAAATGTGGTGTGGGACCTCTGTCCTGCTAGCATCCTGTGTCAGATTTGACAAGTTCTTTACCTGCAAACAATCTGTTTCCACGAAAAGCCTAATTAAGCAGAGTAAGTGACCCCAGTGACAAGCAGGCCAGGTCCGCAGGAAGCTGAGATGACAGGAAGCTACCAAGAAGATATTTCCCAGGCAAAGCTGATTTTTTTTTTCCTGGTCCTGCCTCAATAGCCAAAGCATGGTTCCCCTGAGAAAATGGTCTGGGTCATGGTTCCTGTTCACTTTGCAGGATTTCTCACCTAATTTTCTTGTTTAAGTCACAGAACCACCTTGCTAAGTTGTAAGAAAGACTCTCATTTTAGAGATGAGACTACTGAGGCCTCAGAGAGGTGGTCACACAGTCAAGATTTGAACTCCTATCTCTCTGAGGATAGAACTCATGCTCCTTCAGCCACACCAAGGAGTCCTGAGCTTTCTTCCAAAGATCCCACCCTGTGACCACCCAAGGGACCCATAAGATCCCAGATCTCAGATGGGGATGAAAATACGTGGCAAATCCCATCCTTTGCTTGTTACACTGCAAAAACCCACAATGCTCATCTGTGTCAATAAGCAGGCTGGGGTGTGGACCCCAGACCCGAGTCTGACTTAAGTGAGCCAGAACAGCTGGGCCAGACCCCTCTCTCCAAAGGGCACTTTTGCAGTGTCATTCACTCAACCACTATATATGGTGGGCTACCGTACAACAAGCAGCCCCTGATGCGGTGGATTGTGTCTAGAGAGATGCCTGCCCGGCCAGACTGCCCAGTTTGGATCCCACTCAGCTGCGTGATGCTGGGGAAGCGAGTCAGTGGCCTGTCTTTTCATCTGTGGAATGGTCGTAATACAGTCGTCTACCTCCCGGACTGGTCGAGAGGCATGGATGTGTAAGGGTGTGTGCATAGTGCCACATATAGCATAAGGCAAGTACCCTCCTTGCCTTATTATTTGACGGATGGATGGATGGATTTAATTGCAAACCCTTGAGGCAGACAGGAAAGGCCATAATTAGTTCCATTTTATAGATGAGAACATTGAAGCTCCGAGGCACTAAAAAGCTTGCCAGACACAGAATGGGTATAATTATTCTCGTTTTATAGACTAGGAAACAGGCTCAGGGAGCTAAGTCATGGGCTCAAGGTCAAAGTCAGTGTCAAAGCCAGGCCCAGGCAGGCCCAGACCCCTCTGGTCCAGGCCTCGCCTCTGCCCTGGGTAACGTTCCCTTCTTTGGAATTCTGCAGGATTTCCAAGCGGGTCCAGGTGGCCCGCATCACCACTGCCCAGGAGGATAGGCCACCTGGAGCTGCTTGCTCCAGCTGCATCTGCTCTGCTCAGGCCCAGCAGGAAGTGCCCTGGGAAAGGTTGGCTCAGGCACTCCCCACCCCCCTCTCCCTCCGCTCAGCACCTGTGCCCCACCGGATGGAAGGAGATGGGGCGTGCCCTGGAGGAAGCACAGTCTGTTTTGGAAGAAGGTAAGTGGAAAGGGGAGAAAGTTCCAGAGTGTGAAATTTGGAGGAGTTCACTGGCACCTCTGGGAGGTTTGGGGGGAGACAGCTATTACAAAGCCACTAGTGTTTATTAAGCACCTTCTTTGTGTCCGGCTCCGTCCTGAGCACTGACCCCCAGGACCTCCTTGAACCCATCAGGTGGGGACGCCTCGGGGATGGGACCTGCGCCCCTACCCGCGGATGCCTGCCGGCCTCGGTTCCTGCGCTTCATCCCACCCAGGCCTGGAGGCCTCGGGGCGCTGGAGAACTAGGGAGCAGGGCTAGAAGTGCGGGGTGCGGCGGGGTGTAAGCCCGAGGAGGGATGGCCCGGGAAGGAGCTGGGCCGGACGGAGGGGAATTTCACCGGGAGCGCTGGCTGCCGCGTGCTGCCGCCCGGAGGCTGCGCGGGGGACAAGGCGGCCCGAGGCTCCAGAGGGCGCCCCGCAGCCTCCCGGGGTGGGGGTGGGGGTGGGGGGGTCTGAGGGCGCCGGCTGGGCGCGGGGCTCTGCGCAGGGCCGCCCGCCCGCTCTCCCACCTCCGGCTCTGTCGGAGCCGCGCCCTCGCGGCGGAACACTCTGCACCCACCGAACCCCTGCTCGTCCTCCCAGGCCTCCCCGCGCAGCCCCCCCCGCGCCCCCGGGCCGTCCACCCCTGCCCGGGCAGAGCGCAGCTCCGCCCTCCGGCTTCCCCCGCGCCCTCGGGGCCGCGGCCTCTCCTCTCCGCCCCGGGGTCTGTAGAGGGAGCCGACGCCGAAGGACCGGGGACGTCTCCGGAGCGGCGGACACCCGCACACGCACCCAGCGGAGATGCACTCGCAGATACACACATGCAGACACCGCGGCCCCCCAGGGTTGTTACTTGGATGAACGGGACCGCAGGCCGGCACGCGGCGCAGGAGCCTGGCCCTGGCCCTGGCCCGGGGCGCCCCCTGGTGGCCGGGGAGTGCCCGCAGGTGCGTACCGCGGCTCTGCGCGCCCCCACAGCTGACCTCAGGCGGGGCGGCCTCCCCAGACCTCCAGGCCGGGTGTCCCTGGCCCTGCTCCGCCGCCCCCCCCCCCAGCTTCCTCGCGGCCTGGGAGGACCGGTGGGGAGTCTGTGAAGAGCACGCGCCTCCCCCAGGACCATCCGGGGGCGAAGGCAGGGAGCGGTCCCGGGAGCCCACGTCCTCTGGCAGATCCGAACCCACCCCGGGGCAAGCGGACCTTTCCTTCTCGGATCACCGCCCCCACGCCAGAGAGGCCGCGCACACCGTGGACACACACGCACGTGCCGAGGGCACACACTCAGCCCACCGCACACCTGCAGACACGCCACTCACATGTGTGCACAACACGCACACTCCCCTACGCGGGCGTTGTGCGCACACGCAGACACTGTCTGTGTGGTTCACCCTTTGCTCACTCCACCCGGTTCAGGACCAGGTTTGCCGGTGCCGGTCCCCATCATCCAAGACTGGGGGCCATGGACCCTCAGGCCTTTCCTCCCAAATCCCACTTGCTGCTCAGGTCAGCTGCAGGGCAGGGGTCTATTCCCCTGCTTCCCAGAATCCCAAGGTGATCCCCACCTTCTGAGCCAGGCCCCTCCCTGGCCAAGCCCTGGGGTAGCAAAGGTGGGATAAGCCAGCACCGCTGTAAGGGGAGGGTTGATAAAGGGCTGGTGTGACCTCTCCAGAACCCAGTATGAGTGGCTGTGATGGTGGACTTTTAGGTCCAATGACAGGCTGGGGGTGATTCTCGGCAGGCTCTCCCAACCCCACTTCCTGAGTAATTCAATTCTCCCTTCCTCATTTGAAATGCCACCTTTGGGCAGCCCAGGTGGCTCAGCGGTTTAGCTCTGCCTTCAGCCCAGGGCATGATCCTGGAGACCCGGGATTGAGTCCCACGTCAGGCTCCCTGCATGGAGTCTGCTTCTCCCTCTGACTGTCTCTCTCTATATATCTCTAATAAATAAATTAAATCTTAGAAAAGAAAAGAAAAGAAATGCCATCTTTGTCGCGGACTCTCAAATGCTCCACTGGTGTCTGTTCTGCATTGGACAGAACCAGTTTTCCCCATATAGGGACAGTAAGAGAACTTTTTGTGGGGTTGGAAGCCTCTGTCCTTCCCTGGCTCCCCTTTTGTTTCCCTGCAAAGGGGAAACTTGCTACCAACTTCGTGTACTCTCCTGGTTCTGAGGCTGGCCTGAGAATTAGCTGACATGAGACAGGTTAACAGGAGAGAAGCATATAGATTTATGGCATATTTCTATGTGTACATAGGAATCTTTAGAAGAAAAATGAAAATCCAAAAAACCCATTGGGCCCCAAAGCCTATATACCTTTTTTGCATAAAGAATGAGGTACCTTGTAGGGATGTGTCAAGACAAAGGGGCATGGCTGGGGCACAGAGTTCATGGAACCGTGACTAGGGAGTATTTGGGAAACTCTTGGAAGAGATGGGTTGTTTTAGCAGATTTGTTTGTACACATCTGATTTGGCATCAACCCGGTCTCTGGTGACAAGAAAGGTACAGAGGGCGTCTTTCTCTTAGGAAATATTAGGGCATCGCTTCTCGGCCTTTTGGCAAAGATCAAGTGTAGGGAATGTTATGGCCAGCTTGTAGGCAGAAAGGGAGAAGGCAGAGAGCCCTTGCTGCAACCTCTGCTTCTCAAGTGCCTTCAGCTCAAAATAACCAATATGCCAAAGCGGAATATCTTGGGGTAACGTGTTCTGAACCCTCCTCACCTGGAAGGTATTTTCCCCAACACTTAGATCTCTGGCTCCAGAGAAGAAGAGAGGCCCAGGTGATTGGTGAGTTAGGATGAGAAACTGGACACACCACCAGTACCCACCCCTCTGCACCCACCCCCCATCCCCAGAGAGCTCCTCCCACTGCTATATGGGGGAATCCATGGCTTTTCCAGCTGCTTGTGCTGGGGAAAAGTCTGTCCCTCTCTGTGTTCGTTTTCCTTTTCTTCTTCTTTCTTAGTTAATAGACTGTATATTTTTGGAGCAGATTTACAAAAAATTCAGTAGATAGTAGAATTCCCCATATACCCCCCTTCCTTGCCCATTGCTCCTCTATTTTTTTCGTTGCTCCCCTATTATTAACATTTTACATTGGGGTGATACATTTGTTATAATGGATGAACCAATATTGACCCATACACGGTTATTAACTAAAGGCCATAATCGGGGCACTTGGGTGGCTCAGTCGGTGAAGCATCTACCTTCTACTCAGGTCACCATCCCAGGGCCCTGGGATCCAGCTCCGCATGGGGTTCCTTGCTCAGTGAGGAGTCTGCCTCTCCCTCTCCCTCTGAACCTCCCCTGCCTGTGCTCCCTCTCTCTTTGTCAAATAAGTAAATAAAATTTTTTTAAATAAATAAAGTCCACAATTTACATTAGGGTCCACAGTCTATGGTGCACAGTTCTGTGGGTTTGGATAAATGCATAATGTCCTGTATCCGCCATTACAGTGTCATACAGGACACTGTCCTAAAAACCCACCCTACTCCACATGTTCATCCTCCTTCCCACTCCCCCAGATTCCAGGCAACCACTGAGCTCTGCGTTGTCTCTATAGTGTTGCTTTTGCCAGAATGTCCTGTAGTTGGAATCATACATCTGTAGCCTTTTCAGACCGGCCTCTTTGACTCAGCAATATGCATTCAGAGTTAGTCCATGCCTTTTCATGAGTTAATAGTTACATTTTTTTTAGCACTGAATAATATTCCATTGTATGGATATGCATTGCATTATCTATTTGTCCACTGAAGGACATCTTCGGTGCTTTCCATTTGGGGCAATTATGAATAAATCTGCTACAAACATTAACATGCAGGTTTTTGTGTGGACAATAAGTTTTCAGATCAGATGCGTGAATACCAAGGAGTGTGATTGCTGGATCATATGATAAGATTATATTTCACTTTGTGAGAAACTGCCAACCTGTCTCCCAAAGCGGCTGTACTGTTGTGTTTCCACCAGCAATGAGAGTTCCTATTGTTGCACGTGCTTGCCAACATTTGGGCTTCCTTATTTTCATTTTTTTAAATTTTGGGCTGTTTTGATTTTAATAGTCGTGTGTGGCATCTCACTGTTGTTTTAATTTGCAATTGACTAACACATATGATCTCGGTCATCTTTCCTGATGCTTATTTGCCAATCTGTGTATCCTTTTTGCTGAGGCTTCTGTTTAGATCTTTTGCCCATTTTTAAATTGGGTTATTGGGGTGCCTGGGTGGTTCAGCGGATGAGCGTCTGCCTTTGGTCCAGGGCGTGATCCCGGAGTCCCTGGATCGAGTCCCGCGTCGGGCTCCCTGCATGGAGTCTGCTTCTCCCTCTGCCTGTGTCTCTGCCTCTCTCTCTGTCCCTCATGAATAAATAAATAAAATATTTTTAAAAAATAAAAAAATAAATTGGGTTATTTATTTGTTTTCGTACTGTTTTTTTTTCTTACTGTTGAGTTATAGGAGTTCTTTGTGTATTTAGGATACAAGTTCTTTATTAGAAATACATTTTGCAACTATTTTCCCCCAGTCCTGACATATTTTCAATCTCTTGATAGAGTTCTTTTTTTTTTTTTAAGAGTTATTTATTTATTTATTTATTTATTTATTTATTTATTTATTTATTTATGATAGACAGAGAGAGAGAGAGGCAGAGACACAGGCAGAGGGAGAAGCAGGCTCCATGCCGAGAGCCCGACGTGGGACTCAATCCCGGGACTCCAGGATCGCACCCTGGGCCAAAGGCAGGCGCTAAACCGCTGAGCCACCCAGGGATCTCTCTTGATAGAGTTCTGCTTTAAGAAGCTTGTTGTTGGGGTACCTGGCTGGCTCACTTGGTGGAGCATGTGACTCTTGATCTCGGGGGTTGTGAATTCAAACCCCACATTGGGCATAGAGCTTGCTTTAAAAAAAAAAAAAAAGAACAAACTCATTGTTGCCACCACCTATGCCTCACTGTCTAATCTCCTAATCCAGCTTCTAGCAGTAAGAAGGATATGTCCCTGATGTCTCTGTTTTTCTCTCAGTGGGTTTGAATCTGGGTAGGGCAAAAAGGGTACATGTATTGAGCTCCTAAAACCCTAATACTTACTACCTCAAGTGTTAGAATGAAGATTAAATGGTTTAAGTATTTACAAAACCCTTGGAATAGAGCCTGGAACATATTAATTGCTCAATTAACTTAGATAATTATAATAACAAGCATTACATGTTTTAATAGCTAATGGAGTCAGTCCTTCCTCAATGCTTCCTTTCCAGAATTTTTCCTAGCTATTTTCACACGTTTACTCTTCTAGATGAATCATTTAATTAATTTTTAAAATATCCTGTTCAGATTTCATTAAATGCATAAGTAATTTAGAAAAAAAAACCAGACATTTTAATGATGTTAGGTTTTTCTCCAAGAATAAAGCTTGGACTCAGATCTTCCCTTTGTGCTCCTTTTCTTCAAGTAGAACTTATACAATCCTTACTAAATTTATTTCCTGGTATTTTACTGTTTTTTCTTAAATGCTATTAGGAATCAAGTCTTTTCTTCAGATACATATTCAAACCAGTTAGTATATATTTATGTCTATATATAGGCAATTGTTTTTTTTTTTTTTTTGAGATTTTATTTATTTACTCATGAGAGACACAGAGAGAGAGAGAGGCAGGGACACAGGCAGAGGGAGAAACAGGCTCCATGCAGGAAACCTGATGCAGGACTCGATTCCAGGTCTCCAGGATCACACCCTGGGCTGAAGGTGACGCTAAACCAGTGAGCCACCTGGGCTGCCCTGTTTTTTATTTTAATAGCCTTTATTTTTTGGAGCAGTTTTAGGTTCACAGCAAAATGAAGCAGAAGATAATAGAGATTTCCCACACATCCCCAGCCCCCACACATGTACAGATTCCCCATTATCAACGTTCCCCACCAAAATGGGACATTTGTTACAACTGATGAGCCTACACGGACACATCATTGTCACCCAGGGTCCATTAGGCTTCCCTCTTGTACATTCTGTGGATTTGGACAAATGCATAATGACGAGTATATCACCTAGACTAGTTGCACTTGGTTTTTAAACAGTAATTTTTTTTTCGATTGACACTTTTAGCTTTTCCAACAATCTAAAAACAGTGGAATTTGGCCTCTGCACTTCCAACAGTTACCCACTTATTTATGTGTCCTAATTGCATGGCTTAGTTCCCCCAGAGCAGCACTAAAGAGTGGTGACATGAAGTCCTTGCTTCGTTCCAGAAGTTAATGGGAATGCATCTCATGTTTCTATTCTAGAGAATAGAATGCTGGCTTTTGGTGTCATATATTTATACATATTTTATCACATGGAAGCATAAAATCTATTCCTATTTTAATAAAGTATTTTTCTAAAATTAGGAATGGATGTTGGATTTTATTAAATACCTCCTTAGCATCTATTGAGATACTTATTTGGTGTTTCTCCTACAGTCAATTCATTTGGTGAAAGATGGGATTCTCTACAATTCAGCAAACAAGGCTCAGAGAGGTCAAGTCACTGGCCTAGGGTCACACAAGGGGCAGGTGGCAGAGCTGGTGTCTCTTTCTCTGAGCCCATGCTCTTTATCCCTGCCTCCCAAGGCTGCCTGTTCTGAATGCTGGTGATCTCAAAGCTCCTGGGTCACCACCCTGCACCCCTGGTCCCCTGCCAGGCCTTACCCACTGTCCACATAGCCTCTGTGGCCCCCACACCCCAACTCTCCTGAAGGAGATGCAGGCCCAGGTCAACAGCCATCCACATCTCACCCATGAACACAGGTTCAACCCTCTGGAGACAGGCCTAGGCTGAGCAGGAGGTATGGAGAAGTCCCGGGTCACAGAAGGTAGAAGAAAGAGTTTTCCAACAGGCCTGAGAAAAGAGGAAGGAGCATGTGGCTGCCTCCGGGCAGAGGCATGGTTTCAGGGAGGTGGATTTAAAGCAGGCATACTGAGGGCAGGTTCGGCAGGTGTCTGGGCTCAGATGAAGGGTTCACCCTGGCCATCCCAGGACCCTGCCCCTTGCTTTGCTGTGTGACCTGGACAGGCAGGCCCGTGCCTGTGTGTGCTGACTGGGGCACAGAGCCCAGTGAGAAAGGCTCGCAGGGCTCTGGGCCTATGCACCAGGCAGGCAGCTGGCCCACTCTGCTGTCTTCTCTGGGTACCCCCTCCAGGTGGGGGCCTCTCTGGCCCCCAGCTGGAACAGCTGAGCCAGGAGATGTCTCAGAGCCCCAATGGGACCGGCATTTATCACTGAGACTCTGCCACAGGCCGCACATCTTGCCTGCATTCTCTCATTTAACTTTAACTTACTGTAATCAAATCCTCAGAGTCCTCCTACCTGGAAGTACACAGCGTCCTCTCGGTGTTGAATGCTTTACAGACCATTTTATAGATGAGGAGTTGAGGCTGAGGGAGGGACCAACAGCTTACCCAGGGTTGTTGGGGGGGGGGGGGGGCAGGGGGGCAGAGAGGTCAATCAGACTGCAACGTCAGCATTTCAGCTTCCTGCAGACTTTCTGAGGCCTGTGCGAGGTGACCCTGTCACTTGTTGGCCACGCCAGTGCAAACAAGTGGCGTGGGGGTTGAGGAGGGCCTCCTGGGACTGAGCCCCATTTTGCATATGACAAAACTGAGAATTCAGACCTCTGGGCCTGCCTGAGATCCCAGAGCAAGTGAGCAGCGGGAGCCAGATTCAAATGGGTTTGCTTGAGGTTGCTACTCCAAGTGGTGACTTGTCCCCTCCTGGGAAGGAAGGGCCACACCAGGTTCCTTTCTCCTGTGGTCTTCGGTGTCGACCACTCTCAAATTGTCCACCTGGGGGCGCTGGATAGCAAGGCTGGGGCCTGAGCTTGGCCGAGCTCTCCTCCCCATCTCCGAGGGCCCCACCATTCCCTCCCCCTGCCTGCTCACCTGCAGCTCCTTCTCACCCACCCAGCAGCCTGGACAAACCTGCAGGTGTCCTCTTTGGCTCACCGTCCCGTCCTGAGTGTGGGAGGCCAGACCTATGCTGCTCAAGATGGCACTTCCGGCCTCCATCAGGGCCTGGGCATCTGGTTCCCCTACCTTGCAGGCCTCTCACCTGGCCAGCTGGGCCCTTGGCCATGTCCCTGCACCTCTTCCATCTCCAGAAATCCTCCTTTTTCTTCTTCAACTTCGCTCTAAAGCCAGGGTTCAGGCAGGACGAGGTGGCTGTGAGCTCATGGGGGCCGCTCCAAGGCTCACAGGAGATGTTCGGCCTTCCCTTCTCCGTAGTGCTCCCCCATCTCCAAATCTATGACCACCTGTTTCTGAACCTGAGACGCCCAGACCTTCAGCTCCTCGAGAGCAGGCCCATGAAGACCTCCTCTGTACAGTGTGCTGAGTGCACAGATAGTACAAGGCCCCCTTGTGGGTAGGCGTGTGTGTCCAGACAGGACAGGGCCTCTGGGGGACAGGCCACCTGGAGATCTGTGGTTGGGTCCTCCGCTCCTGCCATTCCCAGGACTGGAAGTGGACTGTGGGACTTGGCTTTCTGCTAACCAGACTCCAAAAAGCGGACCAAGAACCCAGAGAAGCCAGGCCCTATTTCACACGGATGGTCACTTGTGTGGGTGGCCTGCCCAGGGTTGCCACTGAGGGGCGTGGGAGGCCTTCGGGCACAAGCCCAACACCATTCTGTGCGAGGCACTTCCGGGTTCACTGAGCAAGCTCTTTGCCACTCCCCTTGGTGTGCAGGCGTCCCACTGGGGCTGGGGTCATTTAGCACTATGTGGACATGGCATTAACTCATGTTAATTAGTTCTCGTCCATGGTGAGAAAGTTCCTGCCTTTTCAAGTCTCTTTCCAGCCTCCTAATTATGTGGAGAGAAAGCCTCGGTTCAGTGGATGGCCTTTATGGCTCTGGTGGGGCGCCCTTTTCATCAAGGAAAGAATAGCACCCACCCCACTCCACCCCTACTCGCCGCAGGGCTCTGGGCAACAGTATCCAGCTAGAATTTAATCACATTATTTCCATTGTGCTTATCTTTATGGTTATTTTCTATTTCTGGTAAGTGATACTTGCTCTCTACTTGGGATGACACAAGGGTTTTTTGTTTTTGTTTTTGTTTTTGTTTTTTTTCCCAAGGAAAACAGTGAATCAATTCAAGGACATCACAGAAGAAGTAAGACTCAGATGGAACAGACCTCTCAGAATGCCTTCTTTTTTTTAAGATTTTATTTTTATTTATTCATGAGAGAGAGGCAGAGAGACACAGGCAGAGGGAGAAGCAGGCTCCCTGCAGTGAGCTTGATGTGGGACTCGATCCCAGGACCCCGGGATCACGCCCTGAGCCAAAGGCAGACGCTCAACTGCTGAGCCACCCAGGTGCCAGGTCCATGTCCTTCTTAACACGACCCTGGGAGGTCCCCCCTCACAGAGGAGGGAGTCCAACCCACAGACGTGGTATGTGGCACGTCATCCTCTCCGCACTGCAAATGGGGAAACAGACTCCAGCTGAGTGATTCACCTAAGGTCACAGAGCCAGTGGGTGGGTGGAGGGTCTGGACCTTGAACCCAAGTCCATCTGACACTGGGACCTGTGTTTTTTCCTTTGCATAGCTTCCAGTATGATGAGAATCTGAATCCTCCTGAATCCTGAAGGCTGACTCCTTGGGAATCCACCCTCAGGATTCTCTCTCTCTCTCTCTCTCTCTCTCTCTCAATCATTTCTTGTTCCATGATGTTCCTTGTTGGTGCCATAGCGAGAAGCATGGAAAAAGGCCCACATTGCAAGTTCACAGCCAGCTCTGGGGTGACTCATGCCTTCCTGTGAGCCTCAGGGAACAGAGCTGTTAACCCTGCCCATATCCCACATAGGGCTGCTGTGTAGGTCCTGGGACCTCACTGTGCTTCCCTCCTCTCCTTCATATAGGGTCTCTGTGTCCTCATAATGTACCTGGAGCTCAGGATGCCGTCATGTAGTCAGCTCTGTGACCTCCACAATTAGGAGCATGGACAGACCATGGACGGTCAGTTACTGAGGCAGTTCGCTGAATTAGAGAGCCCTGAGCAGCAAGTGGCACCTGTGTGCCTTCAACAGTTTGCTTAGACATGTGTGAGGGGACATCCCCTCGGAATCTGTTGGTGAGGACCCAGACCCTTCTGAGCCTGGGGCTGCTGCTGGAGGTGGGATCGCGCTTCTCACATAACCCACTCCCATCAAGCAGCATCTGTGACTTACAGGCGTGGCCCCCAAAGTGGAGCGAGACCATGTGCACCCAGGGCCCTTCCAGATTTTGAGGACTTCCTCCCCGTATTGAGGAGCCAGCCCATTCACCTCGTTTGCAGAAACAGCTTAAGCAACTGGCTTCTATCACACTTTTCTGCCGGATTCGAGTTCATTCTCACAGAAACCACTATACTTTTTCTGTTTTGCCCTCAAGTTTCAACAGCTTACATAACAATTACACTAGGGGTTACAATCTCCAGGGTAAAACAGGCACAAACTGGTTTGAAGACAAACAATCTGTATCTCTCTCAGTCAAGTGGGGGTGACCTTGAGAGAGGCCAGATTGCCACTCCGGGCACCCTGTGGGCATGGAGAGATGGGGCACCAGTGAGGGGAGCAGACTCTACCTGTGTTTTTTGTCACCTGTAGGGACTCTGGAAACCTCTTCATAGCCAAACGGGGATGGCACCTGCCCTGCATCCCCCAGGCCTTGTACATAAACACGTGTCCCCAGTGGTCTCCACTCCTGGTGTCCAATAGTTGTGACAGCACACTCGCCGGTCCCCTCCCCTCCTCACACACCAGGACCCCTCCACCCACCCAGAGTGGTGGCCCTTTATCCTTTTGCCCCATTTTCATCCTGCACCTGGTCACTGAACATCTCTGGGGATTGATGGGGTACCTGCCCCATTATTGAGTTTCATGGAGCCCCATTCTTTTCTTTCTATCAAGGCTGGGACTTGGGTAAAGTAAGAGAGGGACACCCCTCAGGCCCCAAGTTGAAGGGGGGGCGCCCAGAAGCAGGAATCAAGACAAACAACCCAATTAATAGTGGGCATAGGGTCTGAAGAGACATTTCTTCGAAGAAGATATGCAAATGGTCAACAAGCCCATGAAAAGAGGCTCAACATCACTAATCATTAGGCAAAGGCAAATCAAAAGCACACTGAGATACCATCTCACAGCCACTAGATGGCTGCAACCAGAAAGACCAGCGATGACAAGTGCCACCAAGGATGTGGAGCAGTTGGAGCCCTCCAACATTGTCGGTCAGAATGGAAAATGAGGGGATTCCTGGGTGGCTCAGTGGATGAGCATCTGCCTTTAGCCCAGGGCGTGGTCTTGGAGTCCCAGGATCGAGTCCCACATCAGGCTCCCTGCATTGAGCCTGCTTCTCCCTCTGCCTCTCTCTCTCTCTCTCTCTCTCTCTCCCCCATGAATAAATAAAATCTCTTAAAATAAATAAATAAATAAATAAATAAATAAATAAATAAATAAATAAATAAATAAAAATTTAAAAAACCAGAATGGGAAATGGTGTAGCCACTTTGAAAAACAGTTTGGTGGTTCCTTAATAAGGTAAACACAGAATTACCCCAAGGTCCAGTAATTCCACTTATAGGTATATTCCCCGAGAGGAATGAGGACATATATCCACACAAAAATTTGCACACAGATGTGCATAGCAGCATTAAACATGATAGCCAACAAGGGCAGACAACCTAAACATCCATAAACAGATGAATGAATGAATAAAGCATACGTCCATACAATGAAATGTGTTTAGCCAGGCCAAACCTTGGTTTCTTTTTTTTTTTTTTTTTTTAGATTTTATTGATTTGAAAGAGAGAGAGAGGGAGGGAGAGACAGAGAGAACATGAGCAGGGGGGAGGGGCAGAGGGAGAGGGAGAAGCAGGCTCTCCGCTGAGCAGGGAGCCTGACATGGGGCTGGATCCCAGGACCCCAAGCAGACACTTCATGGACTGAGCCACCCAGGTGCTCCCAGACCTTGGTTTCTATGCCATTCTCTGGTAAAAAGGAATGGAAGCTCCTTGGAGAAATGGTTGATTCTGGGACTAAAACAGGATCTGTACAAGATGAGCCTGGATCACCTCGTAGTGCCAGGAACTACAGACACGCTTAAACATACACATGCTGTGTGCTGAAGGGGCACGGGCCAACAAAAATTACCAATGGCCAAAGCCGAAATGATCTGAGTGAAAGAAGGAAAAAAAGAAAAGAAAAGAAAAGAAAAAAGAAAAGAAAAGAAAAGAAAAGGAAAGAAAAGAAAAGAAAAGAAAAGAAAAGAAAAAAGAAAGAAAAGAAAAGAAAAGAAAGAAAAGAAAAGAAAGAAAAGAAAAAAAGAAAGAGAAAAGAAAAGAAAAGAAAAAAGAAAAGAAAGAAAAGAAAGGAAAAAATAAAAGAAAGAAAAGAAAAGAAAAGAAAAGACCCAAATATAGCCATGAGGGATGCCTGGGTGGCTCAGTGGTTGAGTGTCTGCCTTTGGCTCAGGTCGTGATCCCGGGGCCCTGGGTTCCCCGCGGGGAGCCTACTTCTCCCTCTGCCTGGGTTTCTGCCTCCCTCTCTGTCTACCTGAATAAATAAATAAAATCTTTTTTTTTTTTTTTATTTATGATAGTCACAGAGAGAGAGAGAGAGAGAGAGAGGCAGAGACACAGACGGAGGGAGAAGCAGGCTCCATGCACCGGGAGCCCGATGTGGGATTCGATCCCGGGTCTCCAGGATCGCGCCCCCGGCCAAAGGCAGGCGCTAAACCGCTGCGCCACCCAGGGATCCCTAAAATCTTTAAATATATATATATACATATATATAGCCATGAGTCCATATTGATAGAAATAGATGATTGACTAAATAAATAAACAAGGGAGAGGGGACAAATCTCCCAGGCAGGAGGATTCCAGATAACTTATGTAGATGCCCCAAGGAGGTGAGCAGAACTGCTCAAGTGAGGTGGTGAACAGAGGCTTCCTCCCAGAGTACAGATGATCTGACTGGATCTTTCCAAGAAGTCCATGAGGTGCACACCAGATTGTCTCCATTTTACAGATGAGGACACTGAGCCTCAGAGCGGCCAAGCTCCAGGTCACACGGCTAGTCAACAGGGAGCTTTTCAGCAGCACCTTGAGGGAGTCCTGGCCTGTTCCCCGCTGTGCACCCTTGTATCTCACAGGGGTGA
This sequence comes from Vulpes vulpes, assembly GCF_048418805.1. Taxonomy (NCBI): domain Eukaryota; kingdom Metazoa; phylum Chordata; class Mammalia; order Carnivora; family Canidae; genus Vulpes; species Vulpes vulpes. The sequence continues at coordinate 53,095,112 of NC_132795.1, forward strand.
GGGGTATACTTGGTGCTCAGTAAAATTGTCAGATGAGTGAAGGAGGGAGAGGACAGAAGCAGAGATGGAGAGATTGCATTAGTGACCAGGTGCTACCTGGAGCCACTGCTGTGGGGCTGTGTGACTCCGGGCAGCCCCTGGACCTCTCTGAGTCTGTCCCCATCAGTGAGATGGCGACAGGCTTTCCTGCCTCATCAGTTGATGTGAGGATAAAGTGAGGTCACTGGTGTGTACTGGATATGAACCTCATTTCATGCACACAGTTGGACAAGAAACTCTGACTTCTGTTTTCTCAAAGGCAGTTTCTGTGTCTAAGCCCTCATTCTGCCAGACGGGTAGGAAACAAGCTCAGCTCTGGAGTCTCAGGAGTTTCCGGGCCGGGCGTGGCAGGGGGTGGTATCAAGGGCAGGGGGCTGGCCCACTAGTTTTTGCTAGAATGCCTGTCTTCACAAAACAGCATAAGCTGGCTGAAACTCCTCGCTGCCTCCTCATCCCTATAGGGCCCATGCGCTTTTCTTTTTTTTTTTTTTCTAAAGACTTTATTTATTTATTCATGAAAGGCAGAGAGGCAGAGACACAGGCAGAGGGAGAAGCAGGCTCCATGCAGAAAGCCTGATGTGGGACTCGATCCTGGGACTCCAGGATCATGACCTGAGCCAAAGGCAGTCACTCAACTACTGAGCCATCCAGGGGTCCCCCTTTTTTTTTTCTAAAGATTTTATTTATTTATTCATGGAAGACACAGAGAGAGAGGCAGAGCACAGGCAGAGGGAGACCCATGGGCTTTTCTAGGGAGACTACCCAAGTCTGTTCTCTGGCATTGTGGCTGGACCACTAGGGAAGCAGATGCAGTTAGAAACATCTCATCCTGGGATCCCTGGGTGGCGCAGCGGTTTGGCGCCTGCCTTTGGCCCAGGGCGCGATCCTGGAGACCCGGGATCGAATCCCACGTCAGGCTCCTGGTGCATGGAGCCTGCTTCTCCCTCTGCCTATGTCTCCGCCTCTCTCTCTCTGTATGACTATCATAAATAAATAAAAATAAATAAATAAATAAAAACTGAGCAGAGGACACCAGCTCACACGTGCAACTTATCTGCTGGTTTATCTTATGGGCATGTGGTGGCAGGAAGGCTTGCAGCAACTACAATTCCCACCGCATCTCTTAAAAAAAAAAAAAAAAGAAACATCTCATCCTGTCATGCAAGAACCAAGCAAAGGTGGAAGTGGAAACTCAGCCTGACACCCAGTATGACCTCCCACCAAGCTCTGGATCCCAGCGTGGGGTAGAGTAGGGGCATCTCCCAGAGGGGGCACCTCTCTTTAACACACAAAGCATCCTATGGGCCAGCAGTCATGGGGGCTGGGAGCAGGTCTTCTCCACACCTCCCTTGGCCTCCTGCCACTTGCCCCAGTCCTGGGTCTACCTGGAAAAAGGTAAAATAAGGACTGGGAGCCTTATTTTTTTAAAAAATATTTATTTATTTATTCATTCATTCATGAGAGACACAGAGAGAGACCGAGACACAGGCAGAGGGAGAAGCAGGCTCCCTGCTGGAAGCCTGATGCAGGACTCGATCCCAGGACTCCGGGATCAGGAAGCCTGATGCAGGACTCTCCACCCCAGGACTCGGGGATCACGCCCTGAGCCCGCGCAGACGCTCAACCACCGAGGCACCCAGACGCCCCCGGACCGGGAGCCTTTATCCCCCTGCGCGTTCTCACGGAGCTCTGTCCATGCTGAGCTCCCTACTCCAGACAGGCTGCTGGCTTTCGGCCCCGCCCTTCCCCGGGACGGTGAGCACCGGGAAAAGGAAGGAGGAAGACACAGGGGAAACCAGAGAGAAAGCAGAGCCCAGATCAACGTCTCCGGTGCTATCTCCGCAAAGACAAAACGCCTGGCACCGGTGGCGCCCGGCTTCTTCCTCTGCATCAAAGCCCGCAGCCTTCCGAGGTTCCCAGAGCACCCTCCCATCCTCTCAGTGCCCGGGTCACACGGCCGGTCAGGCATGGGGGTCTGCCCGACGCCCGGACCAGCGGTGACCCCAGCGGGTGGCAGCCAGCTCACTTCCCCTGCCCCGTGGTCACAGGCCCGCCGACCTGGCCCCTGGGGACCCTCCTGCGCGCGCCTCTCACCAGCCCGGTGTCTCCAGCGGGAGGTACCGCCCACCCCCGCCTGACCCCGCCCCTCCCGAGAATGATTGGCTAGGGGGCGGGACCGGACCCAAACTGGACCAATCATAGTTCCAGTGCCCAAAGATGGACAGACGCCCGCTCTGGGTCCTTCCTAGGAATTCTTCCCTAGGACCAGCCCCGCTGGGGAGCTGGAGGCTCACCTGTGTGGGAAGACGCCGCCTCTTTGACTTGGGGAGCCACTCAAGGGGGCTGTAGGAGAGTCCTTCCTGTTTGGCTGGTTTGAGTCAGGATTCTGTGGGGCGGGGCCGCATCACACGCGCTGAGGGCCTGGACCCTGAAGCCCCCCTCCAACCCCCGCCACCCCGGCGCTCGCCAGCTGTGTTACTTTGGGTGTGTTGCTAAACAGCGCAGGACCTCAGTTTCCCCAAGTGGAGCCCACACTGGCTTACTGTGGGGACCGAGTTATAACAGCCCCTGGCACCCAGGAAGACCTCAATCTGGGTCCTACACCTTCTGAGACCCTCGGTGCCTCCCACGGGGGTGCCTGTGGCCTGCCCGCGTGTCCAGCAGGGGAGCCTGAGTATGGTTTACCTCCTTTCTGCGGAAGGTCGGACACTGACTTTCCATGATGATCGAGGCTGCAAGTGTCAGCCCTAGCTTGCTGGGGCCCAGTGTTGTCACATGTGTTACAGCAGGATGGCCTTCCATAGCACATGGCCCAGGTCCCAGGGGTGGCTTGGATGGACTCAGAATTGCCTCCTCTCTCACTGGCTAACTTTGCTTTGGGGTGCAGCTCACCGCTTATGGCACCCACAGCAGTGCCTGAACAAGTGCTGGAAAGTGCTCCGGAAGGGTGGAGGTTGTCATGCCCAGGTGCCCAGCTCCTGCTCCCAAAGGGTAGCTCCCCTCCCAAACGGCTCTCACTCCTACACAAATAGCCTTCAGCCAGGCTTGTGCCATCCGGCTGGGTTGGGACAGATCCACCCAGATCTGTGTGAGCCTGGGGGTGCTCACAGCTGGGACTCGAGCTGGGAGTATCCTGTCTGCCGTCAACAACTGGGATATGCCAAGGAGAGAATAAGGAATGGCCCTATCAGGGTATCAGGGGTTGAATCATGTCATCCAAAAAGATAGGTCCATTTGGAACCTTGGACAGTGACTTTATTTGGAAATAGATCTTTGCAGATGTAATTATTTAAAGATTTCAGGATGAAATCATCCTGGATTTAGGGTGGGCCCTAATTCAAATGGCTGGTGTCCTTATAAGAAGAGAGGACACAGACTGTGTGAAAGTAGAGGCAAAGACTGGACTGATGTTGCCACAAGCCAAGAAACACCAAGGATGGCAGGCAACCATGAGAGGCGTAGAAACTTCTTTCTTAGGGTCTCCAGAGAGAACCACACTTGATTTCAGATTTCTGGCTCCCTGAACTGGGAAAGACTATTTTTCTGTTTAGGGAAGGCGGCCATCCTGTCGTGATTTGTCACTGCAGTGCTAGAAAACTCCTACCGGCTCACATGGATGCCCACTGACAGTTTGGCTACATTACTAGGAAGCTCTGAACTTTGCTCTCTCTTTGCCCAGGCGCTTGCATGTCTAAGCATGTATCTTTAGGAAATAATTGGGACAATGCAAGGATGTATAAGCAAGGGTGTTCCCCACAGTTTCGTCCGAAGTGGTGAAAAACTAGGAAAGAACTAGACACCCGTAAATGGAGCTTGTCAAATAAATGACTGCCCTCCACATGACGGAGCACCAGGCGGCTGTTACACATCGTCATGTGTTTAACATCCAAAGAGGTTATGTAGTCATAGATGGGAAAAAAAATCCAAAACAGTCTATCTGCACAAAACATATTCACCATAGGAAAAGATTGCTAAACGGACCGCATTAAAATTGAGAACTGCTGATCACCAAAATACAACATTAAGAGGCTGAACACCAGTGCCAGTTCTCCCACTAACTGACTAGCAGACCTTGGGTGAACTATCTCAACCTTCTGTGCCTCTGCTTCTCACCTATCAAATGGGGAGACTGTCTTCATGGGGTTTGTTCCAGTTAACTATTATTGTGTAACCAACCCCTCTGAAATGCAGTGGTGTAAAACAGCAAGTTTTCTCACTTATTTGAAATTAGAACAGGGCTTGCAGGGGGGTGGCTCACCTCTGCTCAATGGGGGGCGAGAGGACCTGCTTCCCAGATGGCATACTCGCATGGCTAGCACGTTGGTGCTGAGCTGAGGGTCGGAGGCCTCGCTTCATCTCCACGGGGGCTTCTCTGCGGGCTGCTAGCATGGTGGCACCACCGCCACCACCACCGCGCCCACCGCCAACGATAGAGTGTCACCTCCGCCGTATTCTATTGGTCAAGAAATCATCCAGATTCAAGGAGAGGGGACCCAGGCCCCCATCTTTCAATGGACAGGATGTCAAGAATTTACAGACATGTCTTAAAACTGCCAGAGGGCTGCAATGAGGATTAAGTCAAATCAGGTAATCACAGTATCAAAGGGTCATCCATAGATGGCTTGGTAAATAGAAAGAGAGGGGGCACCTGGGTGGCTCAGTGGTTGGGTGTCTGACGTCTTTGGCTCAGGGCGTGATCCTGGGGTCCCGGGATCGAGTCCCATATCTGGCTCCCTATGGGGAGGCTGCTTCTCCCTCTGCCTGTGTCTCTGCCTCTCTCTCTGTGTCTCTCAGGAATAAATAAATAAATGATCTTTAAAGAAAAATAAATAAATGGAAAGAGAGAAAGAAACTGGCAAAGGGAAAAGCCTGGCAGACATGGCTAAGCCAAGTGATCGAAGCTAGCTAGCATCATAGAAATGAAATAAACCAACATTCTTACTGCTTCCTAAAGACACTTCTGTCTCAGGACCTTTCTACTGGCTGTTCTCACTGCCTGGAGTGCTCTTTCCCCAATTATCCACAGGGCTTGCTTGCTAACTTCCTTCCAGTTTCTGCTTCAATGTCATCACCTCAGGAAGACCTCGCTGACCCCTACATAAAATAGGTACACCCACTACTACCTCTTTCCTGGCCCTACTCTGCCTTTCCTTTTCCACCTGACATTCTATGTCTATTTGTTTCTGGTGTATTCTGTTTTCCCCCACTAGAATGTCAGGTCTCCAAAGGCATTTTTCTCTTGCTCACTGTTGGAAACTCAGCACCAACAATGATGCCTGGAACATAGTAGGTGCTTGGTAAAGATACGAGGAATGAATAAGTGAATCTGGCTGTGGCAGGCCAGATGTCATCTCCTTCACGAGGTCTCCCTTGATTTCACCCCGAGCTGGGGTTCCTCCCCACTGTTTCCAGCTTGTTGCTTATGTGTGTCTCTGGGGACTGAGCCACATTCATCTCTCAGGTCCCACCCTGGCTCTCGGCGTGCCATAGACATGCAGGTAATCGTGCTTCTAGGTCTCTTTTCTGCCTGTCCACAGATCCAGCTTTGCGATGCAGGTGTGCATCTGGCATCTCGTTTAATCCGCAACACAGCCTCTGAGAGATGTGTGATGGTCCCTGTGTGCAGATATGGCCCAGAGAGGAATGGTGGCTGTCCAAGATCGGGCAGCTGGTTGGGGCAGAGCCAAGCCTAGAACTCTGGTCTCCTGCTTCCCAGGGAGCAAACTGTAGGAGAATTACATCCTGTGTGGGCACCTCGGGAGGATCTTAGAACCCGCTTCACCAGAGGTTGCAAATCCCTTACCTGAAGGGCCTCCAGAATGTGAGCTGATTACAGTGAGAGCCTGGGATTTGTCACAAGCAGCCAGAAATCTTGGGTTGACAATTAATTCAAATGAAGCCAAAACTCAGAACGGATTCTTCTGTGGGCTGGATGCCATCCTTTGGCCAGCAGTCTGCAACCTTTGTTCTGTCAAGAGTCTATCTAAATTCTAGAAGATCTTGTATTTTATAGGAAAGGAAATAGGCCCAGAAAAGGGAGTTATTTGCCTAAGGTCACATGGAAAGAGCCAAGATTTGAATATCTCTGGTCTAGAGAAGGCAGTATTTGTGGGGGGGGAGGTGGCAGTGACACAGAGTCCTCCACCCTGAAGTTAGTCCCTGCCATTCACTATAGGGCAGCCCAGGGCAACAAGGAAGACGAAAAAAAATAGATGCTTAATTCCAGGGCCAGGAGGCCATGAGGAGAACAGAATTTCAGAAGCAAATACCTGGGTTCAAACTCCAGCCCAAACCCCCATCAGCTGCAGGACATGTGATCTCAGGCAAGGTTCTTCCCTCTCTGAGCCACACCTCTCCTCTCTAAGACTGGGACAGGATGCCCTGGGTAAGGGGTGACTTGCTCTCAAGCTCGGCTGTCCCAGGGCTCCTTCGCCCACCCTGTTCCACTGGCATATGGGTTTTGGACCACCCCCTGGGCCGGGACTGTCTTCAAATACTCCTCCTGTGCTTACCACATACAGGACACACCACACCAGTTGCTGTGTCATCACCTTCCCTGTTGCACACATGAAGATTGTGCCAGAGCAGGCTGCTTGGCTTGCAAAGAGGCCTCAGCAGAACAGCCTTGGTGACCCTGGAGCTGACCTCCTGTCCCAGTGTCCCCTCCCCATCAAAGCTCCCGAGCAGGTGCCTAGATTCCACAATTAGGGCTTCAGTCTCTGGCTGGGAAGCCACCCCTTCCCCGCTGCTCCCCCCACTTCCCAACAACTTCTCTCTTCAGATTGCAAATGCCCGAGGAGATTAATATATTAGCTCTCAACAAATCATTTCACGGCCTCTCCAGACACTCAGCTAAGGATGGGGGTAGAAAGGTGGTCTAGCAGGTTTGGGCTTCCCCACTCCAGGAGCTGGAAGACGCCCCCCCTCCCTTCCCAGGGCAGGCAGTCCAACTAGCTCCTCAGAGGGCAAGAAGGAGCTGGAGGAGGTCATGTGGGCAGGGATGCCCCCCAGATACAGCTCCCCATTCCACCCTAGCCCTGTGTCTTTCCTTCCCTGCCCCAGGGCCACTCTCCCTTCTTGGGCCTGGCCCCTTCTGAACTCCAGATGCTGGACCCCGTTGCCTCTCAGGCCTTTGCTGCTCCCTCCTGCAGCCCCCCAGACCCCCTCCCATGCCAGGCCTGAAGCCTCCTGCCTACCTTCCTGATCTGGTGGGCTACAAGCCCCATAAGTCCTGCCTCCTGAATGCTCTTTCACCCCTGGCCATTGGCCTGAACCTCCTGGCATATCAGTGGCCGCTGCAACTGCCCCTGGATTGGTCTTTGACCTTCAGCCTTGCTCATTTCTGCTCATTCTCACCACCACCCGAGGGCCAGAGGGAGCTTTATTTATTTATTTACTTATTTTTTAATCTTTAAGTAAACTCTACGCCCAACGTAGGGCTTGAACTCATGACCCCTGAGATCAAGAATTGCTTGCTCTACCAACTGAGCCACCCAGGCGCCTCCAGGGGGAGATTTCTAGAACTGTCTGGCAATGGCTCTCCAAACTTAAGTCCCTTCCTCCAAGGCTGTCATCTGCTCTCCAAAGGGCAGCTCATCTCGGCATTCAAGTCCCGACCAACTTCACCTGCCTCATTTCTTGCATCTGATAACCCCTGCCATGCATGTTTTAATTCCTGGCATCCAAGTTTAAAATCTTTTCATTGGTTCCCTGAAATTAAACATTTTTTTTCAAACTTTAGCATTTTTATTAAATCTTCAATCATGTAAGGCACATTAGTGCTAAACAAAGTGTAAGAGGGTAGGGGGTTTCAAATATAAAAACATAAATGAGTAATGTTCACCTTTTCCCCCAACCCTTTTTTCCCCTCCATTTATTGTCATCAGTTGTTCTCTCTGTTTGAGGGTGCAGAAGCTGGCATACCCCAGGAAGGAAAATTGGCAAAATAAGGTAACGGAGGACAAAATATTGGGAGTGGAGCGAAAGCAATAGGCATAGCAAGAAATGGACTGAAACTCAGAGGTCGAGAAGGCATAAAGCAATGAGCAATAGGGCGAGAAGGTAAACCGGAAGTACTGGAAGACAAAGGGAGAGACCTTGGCCAATTCTCCACGGGGTGCCGCAGGCCTCCCAGTGGGAAAGAAACATGAGCCAACCTTTCCTTGCTGGCCATTCTTGAATTTCCTAGAGGCAGCTCCATCATTACCCCTGATCTAATTGTGGAGATATGCGGGGGGCCTCTTACTTGTGGACCCCTGGGTGCAAAGAACCCCTGACCTCGTGGCAAAGCCATGTGTAACTTTGCATTATTGCCATCTCTCTCGGTGCCTCCACTGCTGCCCCCTGCTCCCTCTATCATCAGTGATGATAGTGAGGGGTGCCAGAGAATTCCTGGGACACATTAATAGAATCCTGTCCCCTAAGCCTCCAGCCTGCCAGCCCCTCTGAGCTATTTACTTCTGCTGAAGCTAGGGACTCTTCCGCAGCACCAGGTGGTGGCCCATAGGGGTGTTTGAGAGCTCAGGAATGCAGGCTCCTGTGGTCTCGGAGGGGCGCTCCAGTTGCTCTCTCACTCCGGGTCAGACGCGATGGGGGCCCCAAGGCTCCACATCCTCTTTCGCATGGAACTGGAACACTGGAGAGACACGTCGTTGGGGTGCGGCTCCCGGATCCCACACTCATTTGCAACTACTCCACGGGGTGAAGGGGCGTGCCCACCAAGGACATCTTCAATACAAGCCATGGAGAAAGTTGATCAGGAAAATCTTCATGAGCTGATGTAGAAAACCAGCTAAATGGCCACGTAGGCCAGCTCGGTCCGGAGAGAGGACTTGTGCTTTGGCTTTAGAGCATCTTGGCTACTCGAATGAAGCCAGGGACCAACTGCTTCTTTCTAGATTTGGAGTTTTCTTTCTGCGGTTCTGAAATTAAAAATTAAACTGGGTGTCCTATATCTTAATTGGCGACTCTTGTGTCAGTCCAAACATCCCAGACATCATGAGGCTTTATTTATTTATTTTAAAGCTTTATTTATTCCTGAGAGACACACACACAGAGGCAGAGACACAGGCAGAGGGAGAAGCAGTCTCCCTGCGGGGAGCCGGTGCAGGACTCAGTCCCAAGACCCCGGGATCACTAACTGAGCCGAACGCAGACGTTCAACCGCTAAGCCACCCAGGTGTCCCAACATCATGAGGTTTTAGTTCTTAAATCTGTTTAAGTGCTTTATTTGGGACATACTTATACTAAAAAAATTATTCATCATTAAGCTGAAATTCAAATTTAATTTGAGCACCTTATATTTTTATTTGCCAAATCTGGCAACCTAGGTCCTACACAGTTTATAGGGGCGAGGGGGTCTGTCAAGGATTAGAGAGCCCCAATCTGGACCCTGAAACTCTGCCCAGCAGGCTGCTTGAAAGCCTCCTTTCCAAACTCCTACCCTGGTCCATGGAAGGGGTTGGAGCCCAGAAATTCCTTGGGAGGAGCTGCTCCACTGCTGCCCACATCTCTCCTCATTTTGGCCTTCAATTTCCTCTTCTATAAAATGAAACTAGAGGTATCCGGGTGGTTCAGTGGTTGAGCGTCTGCCTTTGCTCAGGTCCTGATCCCGGGGTCCTGGGATTGAGTCCTGCATCGGGCTCCCCTCAGGGAGCCTGCTTCTCCCTCTCCCTATGTCTGCCTCTCTCTCGCTCTCACGAATAAATAAAATCTTAAAAATAAAATAAAATGAAACTAATAGTTCCTCTACCCTCTCAGCCTCTCTCATGGATCAAACACCTGAGTAGAGTAGGGGATTCTCAGCTAACAGGCCATGCCCAGAAGGCAAATGGGCTTGTGGGGTAGTTTCTGTTCTTTGGCTCCCTAAAGGACCTTCAGGAATGATTAGGACAAAGGTTTTTGTTGTTGTTTTTTCTTTCCCCAAAGCACTTTGTAAACCAGTTAAACCACCTTAATGAGAACTGATTCATCCAAGGAGCATCAACAAATGCTAAAGCCAATGTGGGGGATTAGGACATTCACTTAGTACCTTATTGTAGATAGACCTGGCAGGTAACAACAGGAAAACAGTCTGGTCGCCTGCCCTCTGATCTAGAGGGGACTCAAGAGACCTGCCAAGTAAACTCCATGTTTAACCTGGGATTAGAACCTGAGCCAGAAAAAATAATAGCTGGAGACGACATCACAGGGGCAGCTGGAGCAAGTGGAATGTGGACTGGGGACTAGGTACCAGTGTTGTATGGGTGTTAAATTTCCTGAATTTGATCATTTAACAGTGATATGGAAAAGAATGGCCTTATTCTTAGGACAAATGTGGTGAAGTATTTAGAGACGAAGGGTCACATATCTGCAACTAACTGTCCATGATTCAGCAAAAGAAAACAGAGAGCAAAGAAGGGGGAAAGACAGAGAAAGAGGTCAAACGATAACAGCTGGTGAATCTGATCGTCCATTGTACTATTCTTTTTTTGGTAAAGATAGATTTATTTATTTATTTATTTATTTATTTATTTATTTATTTATTTATTTCTAGAGCACAAGCAGAGGGAGCGGCAAAGCGAGAGGGAGAGAGAGAATCCCAAGCAGACTCCTTGCTGAGTGGGGAGCCCACCTCGGGGCTTACTCTGAGATCATGACCTGAGCAGAAATCAAGAGTTGGACTCTCAAACGACTGAGCCACCCAGGCACCCCTCATTGTACTATTCTTACAATTTCTCTGAACCTTGGGTATTTTTCCAAGTCTGAGGGTACTCAGAGATAAAATATCAGAAGTAGAAGCAGTCTTGAAGACCCAGTGCCCTGTCCCACACCTGCAGCCATCCTTTCTCAGAGGAGGACCCTGAAAGGGGAAGGCCTGAGCCTGTCACACAGTGAATGGCAGCTAAACTTACCCGCTTGGTTTGCGTCTCAAGAACAGGAGGGGGCCACCTAATCAATGTTATCCTAGCTTTTCTCTCTGCTCCCCCACACTGTGGCCACCCTATAGTCCTGCTGCAGAGGTAAGCAATTCCCACAGAGTCTGGGTAGAAATCTATCCCTCCCTCTCCAGAGAAACAGAGCCACAATTCCCTCAACCTGCACTGCCTACCACTCCCTTAGAGACATCCCACCTCCCAAGATGCACACAGGATCAGACAGGAGGGGAGAGAGGAGCTCAGAGGAAAGAGGATAGGAATTGTAATAGTGTATTAGCACTACAGTGCTAATAGTGTATAGCAGCAGGCCGGGGGCCTCACTTAGCCATTGCAAGCAGATCCAAACCCCAGGAAGGAACTCTGTGGGGAGTTGAGGCCCAGATCAATAACTGGGCAAAATAAATGCACCAGGACCAGTCCCTTTTCAGGGTTGGGGGCAGCCAGAGGACAGGACTGCTGGGCCTGGATACCAAGCTAGTTGGATGATGTGGATGCAAGGGGTCTCATGATGCTGCAGTTGGCACCATCCAGAGCTTATAATCAAATGTCCTGACCATCTGGGTGCCCCAAGCAGACAAAATGTGCCTCCAGTTTTGGCTTCAGCTTCAATTTTTGTCTGCTTGTACACCAGATCTGGCCTCCCTGAGGTCATGTGTGGCAAGGGACTGTCACACAGCCAAGCAGGAGCCAACACTGTGTGAAGCCAGGCCTGGGAGGTGAGTCACTTTCTAGGGGAACTTCCAGATGTAACTAGGAGTGAAATTTCCTTTTGTGCTTTACATACTGAAGTGTGTTAGTGGGTTGAGGTGTTAACACAGACAGGATTTATTACAGTGAGGGCAAAATGCTTCAACAATTTATGTGGATTATTAACAATGTTAATTTTATATACAGAAAAAAATGAAGAGATTCAAACAGATAAAGAGAGAAGTGTATAGTTAATATGATCTTTTGTTGTTGTTGTTGTCAATACGATCTTAAGAAAGGGAGTAATAGGGTGATTCAGTGGGTGAAGTGTCTGCTTTTGGCTCAGGTCATGATCTCAGGGTCCTGGGATGGAGCCCCATAACAGGCTCCCTCCTCAGTGGGGAGTTCACTTCTCCCTTTCCCTACTTCTGCTCTCTCTTCAAATAAATAAATAAAATCTCTGGAAAAAAAAAAAAAAGAGGCAGTAATAATGTGATAACCTTAGGAGGAAAGCTATTTCCTCTTTGAGTCTACAAATGCTTCTAATAGGGATCCCCGGGTGGCTCAGCGGTTTAGCGCCTGCCTTCAGCCCAGGGCGTGATCCTGGAGACCCGGGATCAAGTCCCACGTTGGGCTCCCTGCATGGGGCCTGCTCTCCCTCTGCCTGTGTCTCTGCCTCTCTCTGTGTGTGTGTGTTTCTCATGAATAAATAAATAAAATCTTAAAAAAAAAACACAAATGCTTCTAATAATTTAAATAATAATATAAGGCTGAAAAATAGATTCCATCTTAATTCTGATTGTGTAAGATTGTTTGCTAGACTAGCGTTTATAGCCTTAATCTAAATGATATTTAACTTTTTGTTTATTTAATGCCATTTAAGGGATGAATCTTTTGAGGAAAAGCCCTGTGTGGGAATTCTTCATGGCCTATGAGGATCCTGTGAGGATCATGGCCTATAACTAAAAGGAGAAAGCCAAGTTAGTCACCTCCAAATTTCATAAGGAGAACAAACTCCCAACATCACATGTCCACATTTGTGATAATCATCATGATTAAAGAACACGAAGAAGGGCAGCCTGGGTGGCTTAGCGGTTTAGCGCGCCTTCAGCCCGGGGGTGATCCTGGAGACCCAGGATCGAGTCCCATGTCGGGCTACCTGCATGGAGCCTGTTTCTCCCTCTCCCTGTGTCTCTGCCTCTCTCTCTCTGTGTGTGTGTCTCTCATGAATAAATTTTAAAAATCTTTTTAAAAAAATAAAGAACACGAATAAAACCAATAGTGACTGGGGAAAATGAGGAGGTCAAGGGTGATCTTCTTCTCCTAGGGCCTCAGTGGAAGATGCCTGTGGACAAGGGCTCTTGTCCTAAGAAGCACCTACCAGTGGGAAGTTACTTGAAGTCAAGCTTTCCGATTTGATTACTTCCTTTGTAACATTAAAACTGTGATCAGGGACGCCTGGGTGGCTTAGCGATTGGATGCCTGCCTTTGGTTCCGTTCGTGATCCCAGGATCTGGGATCGAGTCCCACATCAGGCTCCCTGCAAGGAGCCTGCTTCTCCCTCTGCCTATGTCTCTGCCTCTCTCTCTTAGTCTGTGTCTCTCATGAATAAATAAATCTTTAAAAAAATTTAATAAAACTGTGATCAATAAGGGGCACTTGGCTAGCTCAGTCAGTAGAGCATGCAACTCTTGATCTCGGGGTCATGAGTTTGAGTCTCTGGTTGGGCATGGAGATTACAGAAGAAAAAAAAAAAGAAGAAGAAAATTGTGATCCGTAAAACTGAAACCATACCTGATTTCTACCTCCATGTTCTGCCCAGTTCCTTCTGCCTGGAAGGCCCAGTCCTTCTCTGCCTGGCCAGCATCACATGGCAGGAATGTGTCACCTGGCAGTCGGACCAGTCAGACTACCAGGAGCTCACATCCAGGTCCATGACCATTCCAGGAGGCCAAGCCAGAGAGCCTCCCTCCGGCCGGCATGGGCCTACAACAGAGGAGGTACTAGCTGCTAAATGCATTCATTTTACAAGTATTTATTTATTTATTATTTACTTATTTATTTGACAAGTATTTATTGAGCAACCACTATATGCTAGGCTCCAGGCATGCAGGGGACTTCAAAGCAGAGTCCGGGGCAACTGGGTGGCTCAGTCGGTTAAGCAGACTCTCCATTTCGGTTCATATCATGACCTCAGGGTCCTGGGATTGAGCCCCATCCGGCTAGATGCTCAGTGGGGAGACCGCGTGAGGATTCTCTCCCTCTCCTCTGCACCTCCTCCCACTCAGGCTCTCTCTCTCAAATAAACAAATCTTAAACAACAACAACAACAAAGTCTCGCCTCAAGGAGCCTACAGTGCCCTGGGATGCGGAGGGACCCCATGGAACAGGGTGGGGTGCCCTCAGTTCCAGGGAAGCGCCAGGAAGCCCGCGGAGACGGGGGCGGGGGCGGGGGCGGGCAGGCCTTGCAGCAGTAAGCCGGGCTGGCCCAGAGGCAGGTGGGGGCAGCGCCCGGAGGCAGGGGCCCGCGAGGTCCTAGGACCGCGGAGCTAGCAGCGCGGGGAACGCGAAGGCGGGTGGAGCCAGCACCGCGGCCGGGCGCAGCCGCCGGAGTGCAGGCCGGGCGTGGCCGGTGGTTTCCGGGTTTTCTGTTCCGCATCCCACCGAGCGGGGGCGCCCCCCCCGTGACTAACGGGGCCCGGAGCAGGCCCTCCGCCCGCCCCCCGCCCGTCCCCCGCCCGTCCCCCGCCGGAGCCCAGGCGCGCGCCGCGGGGAGCCGCCACGTGCCGGGCGCAGGGTCCCGCCGCCCCCTCCCCGCGGCGGCGTGAGGGGCGGGGCCGCCGCGTGCGCTCGCCCCGCCCCCTCCCCGGGTGACGCGCCGGGGGGCGGGGCCTGGGCGCGGCGGCCCGGCGGTCTCGGCGGCGGCGGCGGAGGAGCGAGCGCGGCGCCACCATGGGGGCCCAGCTGAGCACGGTAGGCGGGAGGGGCGCGGAGACCCCACGCGGCCCCCCAGCCCCTGCCTCGCGGACGCCTGGCTCGCCGCCCCCCGCCCCTCCGTCACCGGGACCCAGCCCTCGCGGTGGGGGGGGGTGCGGGCGGCGGGGGCCTGGGGCGGGCACCGAGCCGAGGGCACTGGGCGCCCCGCCCGCCCGCATCCCCCCGCATCCCCCGCCGGTGTCCCGCGCGGTCCCGCCCAGCGGAGGGAGGAGCGGGCCGCGCCGGAGCCCGTGCGGGTGCGGGTGCGGTGCGGGTGGGAGAGGGCGCGGCGGGGAAAGTTGGAGGGCGAGGCCGAGGGTGTGCGTGAATGTGGAGCGCACGTGTGTGCCGAGTGGGAGTAGGTGACACGACCGGACGCGGTGTGACGTGTGCGTGTGCAGAGTGCACGGGAGTGTGAACACGCCTCTGCGGCTGATGGAGTGTATGAAGTGACCCGGGTGTGAGGCGTGAGTGTGCATGAGTTTGAGAGCGCATGTGTGTGGCCAAGTGTGACTCTAGGAAGTGGGTGTGGCATGCAGTGTGAGCCCCAGGCCCGGTGTGTGTGAGTGCACAGGTGTTGGGAGAGGCCGGGTGTGAGAGCACGCCGAGCTGGGAGGGGGTGGAGTGTGTAGGTGATGTGGCCGGAGGGCAGGGTTTGTGGCACCTCCAGCCACAGTGACAGTGCTGCACCCTGTCTCCTGCCCCGCCTGGGCTCTGGCTCTCCCATGAACCCTACAAAGCTGGCAGACTTGTGAGCCCCATTTCACAGATGCAGAAGTGCAACACACATTTGGCCACCTGCCCGTGCCTGGCAGGGCGTAAAACTGGGCCTCCAAAGTCTACCACCCTGCTGTCACTTTTGGGTGAGCCCAGGGCCTCCGTCCCTCCCCACAGCCTGCCTCCTCTCCTGGGTTTCTCAAAGGCCCCAGTGGCTGGGCTGGGGGCTGTGCACCTCTGCACCTCGTCCACGAGGTGGTGTAGCCAGAAGGCAGCCTCCCACCCCCCATGCATCCTCTGGTCCCTGGGGCTGGCTGGGCACGGGGAGCAGGCCACAGGGCTGGCGCTGAGGATCAGGCCCAGAGCCACTTGTCCCCGCCGCCACCTCCACCCCGGGCGCCTGGGATTTGGAGGGCACCAGCCTCCTCCCTCTGGCTCTGTGAGGCTCCTCCTCACTATGAGGCAAAAGGCCTCTTGGTCTGGGTATTTGCTCATGAAATTGTGGCCCAGCCCAGGACTGGGGGGAGGGGGGCATTCAGATCAAGGAGCAGCCTTGCCCAGGGCGAACCTGTGGGCATTACGGAGCTTCAGAGTAACGTCCTCATGCCCCTTCATCACACAACCCACTGACCCTCACCCCTGCTCTGTTTTCCTTTTTTAAGGATTTTATTTATTTATGATAGAGAGAGGCAGAGACACAGGCAGAGGGAGAAACAGGCTCCATGAGAGAGAGAGAGAGGCAGAGATACAGGCAAAGGGAGAAGCAGGCTCCATGCAGGGAGCCCGACGTGGGACTCGATCCGGGGACTTCAGCATCATGCCCTGGCCAAAGGCAGGCGCTAAACTGCTGAGCCACCCAGGGATCCCCTGCTCTGTTTTCCCTCAATGCTTCTCACCTTCATTTGTCACTGCGTCCCCAGCACGTGGCCGCTCCATACATTTTTGCCGAACAGCCAAGACCCCCTGGTAACCCCCTTGTGAGGGGCAGAGCCCTGTCTGGGAGTCAGGAGAGACTCACCAACTCTACGGCCGCCTCTGTCCAAGAGATGGGCAGAAATTGCCCCTTCCTTGTGTGCCCTGCTGGGATCCCCATTGGCCCAAAATGCCCACAGCAGACCCTAGCTAGGCCTCCTGGTGCACAGGCTCCACAAGGTCTGCGGGAGGCTGGCTCGGGCCCTGGGCTCTGGGCACCAGACGTCTTATCTGGGATGTGCAGGCTCTGCAGGAGGCCTCCTCCCATAATACTCCAGGGGGCACCAGCTGAGGGCTTGGCACTCCAGTCTGCCAGCCCCCTGGGGGGAACATTGAGGGATTGGCCTGCCATCTGGGACTGTGGCTCCCCTGCCCCCAGCACAGCCGTGAGTGCTCAGTGGGCCCTGACAGGTCACCACTACAGGTAGAGTCCCAGGCTTGCCACTACCCCGCCACCCCCACCCACCCCCAGCAGCTCTGTGCCTAGTCTGTGGCCCTCACCCCTGGCCCAGGAAAGCAGGGCTGCATGTCCTCTGCTGAGAGCAGCTCTGCTGTGCACCTGCCCCTCCTCCTGGGTTCCCCTCCCCCACAGTTCTGAGCCAGGAGCCCCCCCCCCCACCAGCTGCAGAACTTCCTCCACTCCCTCCCACTTCCTTCCACTTCCTGAGAAGGGGACCAGGAAGGAGGGGGACATTCAGATTCCAGCAGGATAGCTGGTGGGCGACAGGCAGGTAAGCTTCCACACAGGGAGCTGGCACCTGGAGAGGGTAAGCCTGCCCACTCAGATCTAACCTGGGTGGAGTGGAGGCCACGGTCCCAGTAGGGAATTACAGGGAAGGGTGAGCAGTAGGGCTGGGTGCCCTCTGTGGGGTAGCAGGGCCCCTAGGCAATGGTGGGGGGGGGGCTGGGGGTTCCCTGGAGACATCCTGGGACTCCGGCTGACCCCATTCCCTCTCCCCGTTCTGTTAGCAGAGGTGAGGAAAGGCAGGTGGTGGGTTCCCCGGTGGGCAGAGCATGGCCTGGGGGGCGTCAGGTCAAGGCCTGGAAGGCAGCTCTTCCCTAGACCCCCGAGTGGCTGTGGTGACATGGTTTTGTGTATATACGTACGTGCGTGTATATGAGTGTGTGTGTACGAGGCAGGTTGGCTGAGGAGGAGCTGGGGTGGGGCATTGGCCTCAGCCTTCTGCTTGCTGTTTACTCTGCCCACTGCGTGCAGGGATGGGAGTGGTGCTGTGGGCCGGGAGTGGGGTGCAGAGTTCCTCCACCCCCAGGGCGTGGGAACGGAGCATCCCTGCCCTCTGTGAATCTGGTAAAGGCTTCAGTTTTCTGGAGATGAAGCCTTTACCTTTCCACTCTACCCTTTCCTCTGACTGTGTCTTGTCTTCCTCACCGCTTGAGCTTCTCAGGGGCAGAGTCCCCTGGCTTGCGTCCCCCAAATCCAGCACGAGCCCTGGTAGGTGTGCTCACTGGGGTTTATGGCCTGAAGGACTAACTGCCCACAGCTGCCTCCCCAGATAGGAATTTGTACGTATGCAAAGTCCACCTCTGCTTCTCTCTTGGCCACACGGTGCCCGCAGGCACGGAGAGGCAGTCTTGTACGGTGACTCAGTGTGTGGACTGGAGCCAGGTGCCTGGGTTCAAATCCTGGCCCTTGGGCCAGGTCTGTCACCCGGGCCTGTGCTTCTTCACCTGGAATGGGAGCGGTAATAGCTCCCGTCTCCCAGGCTTCAGGATTATGTGAGATAATTATGAGCAAAGCAGCTGTAGGTTGCTCTTGGAGCCCAGTTATTGGGAGTGGAGACTGGAAGGAAGACTGACATTTATCAACTGCCCACGTGAGCAGCTCCTTCCGGCCATGGCACTGAGCCTACCATACCTCTGGAAGGTGGGTGTGCCTAACAGGATCGAAGCTAGGACCCTAACCACCTTGTCCTGTGCTCTGTGGAGGGCTGTGGGTTTTTAGAATGAACAGGGTAAGCTGGTGCCCTGTGCTTGCCTGGGAGGGATCTGGCCTCTTGCCCTGGTTCCTGAAACTTCCAGACAAAATAAAAAGAGCCAGAGAGAGACCTGGGGGGATGGGAGTTGTTGTTTTCCCTTCACAAACTTACCCAGAAATATTTACTGATTGTCTCTGCTCTGAGCCCTGGGGGTGCAGTGGTGATGAAACACAGATGCCCCCACCCTTCTGGGGCTTCTGCTCTAGGGTCTGCCGTTTTGTGTCAGCTGTGACCACACGTGGGCGTTGGCCCAGGCATTTGAACCAAGGCTGGCATCCAGGGTACCCAAGGCTGGTACCGGGCATCCGGAAGGTCTGTAGGAGGGCTGCAGCCCATGTTCAGGACTTGCCCTCAGAGCTGTTGACTTATGAATCTTTTTCATAGTCAATGTTGGCGGGCGTGGGGCAGGTGAGAGAGAAGTGACAGCAAATTGGGAACCCAAGCCCAGACTCCACCCTGGGCCTCAGTTTCCTCATTTGTCAAATGAAGAATGCAGTCGTCCTGTCTCCCACGGCTGTGGGGCAGTGAAGCAGGGGAAGGTTCTTTGCCAATTATGCTAGGAGCTGCAGGCCAGGGGTCTTACATTATTAACTAAACTTGGCTCTGCACTTAAACAGCTGCGCTGGGGAAAAATAAAACTCCAGGGAGCACCAAACACGACTCCCAACTGCTTCTGACCATTGTGTCAGTTCATCTCCAGGACTCCCTACTATGGTGATTTCCTGCAAGTGTAACTCCACTTTCTCCCTAAACAGCGTTCCCAGTGGATATGGCTTCTCTGATTGACACGGAGGGGCCCGTAGCAGAGCATCTGCAGAATCTCCTCACCCCATGGAGTTTGCTGAGGGGAGCAGGGGCTGCAGAATTCTGCTGAAGGCCTGATTAGCCAGGGAGGGGCCAGCCAAGGAAGATCTGACATTTGAACTGGGCTCTGAAGGTTGAATAGCAGTTCCTGTTTGGATAAGGGAAGAAGAAGGGCATTTGGGGCAGAAAGAAGAGGATGCAAAGGCCAGGGGCAAGAAAGACACTTGGCCAGAGTTGTAGCCATGTGGGAGGGGCCTTGAATGTGGGCAGTAGGCAGCCGTCGTGAGTGTTTGAGGACAGAGTGGGCGCCCTGCCGGTCTGGCAGTTGGGGCCTCATTGTGGGAGGCAGGATATCGGAGCGTTGGAGTGAGTGGGATTTGGGCCTTGGGCTCTGTGGCTGGGGCACAGCAAGGGCACCTGTCCTGGGAGGTGGCTTAGGAAGAGCTAGACAGGCCTGGGCCTGGGTCTTGGCTTCACTCAGACTTCCTGTAGGATCATATGTGAGTCAATTATCTGAGAAACAGGGACAGTAATATCCCTTGTGAGTGTGGCCTTCTGTGGATTGGCTTTGGTGTGACTTGGGGCAAGATACAGACCTTCTCTGGGTCTGTTTCCTCATCTGTAAGCTTGTGATAATAATCACGGCACCTGTGGCCTGAGGTCAAAATGAGGATCACCCCAGGTTGCTCACATCCCATTCTCGGAGCAGTGCCAGCTTGGAAACGTTGGCCATATCTGCTGTGTGTGTGGCCTTTCCCATCTTCCTGTCTGTCCCCCCAGCCCTGGCTGGAACCATCCTCTTGCACTGGAGGAAGGCCGGGGCCTGGAGAGGCTGAGAATTTGTCCTGAGATCCTGAGCTGGGGGTTCAGACCTGGGCCTCCCGAGCCCTGAGCCCAGGGCTGCCAACCAGGCCCTTTAACGGGACCCAGGGTAGGGGAAACACTGAGTGGCCCCTGGGATACGGTGGGTGCTGGATAAATGGGCAGCGGCCCCGCCCCGCCCTGGCTGTGTGATGGGTGGGGCTGGAGAGGGGAGCCCTGGCAGGCTCCCGGGGGGCCTTTCCTTCAGATCCCTTAGTCACAGAGCAGAGCTCTAAAACAGGCCTGGAGGCCCTGCCTGGGAGAGAGGCACATTGTTCTGAGCCCAACAAAGGGCCCGTAGCCATAGCCACGACAAGGAAGCGGCAGGGCCGGTTTGGGGAACAGCGGCCAGGCCTGCCCTGGGATCTCTGTGCTCTGCCCCTCCTTCACCTGGGTATCCCATCTCCCCGGTGGTAGAGGCCCACTGAGGGAAGCAGGAAAAGCCCCTGTGTGTGCACCCATGTTCTTCTGTGATCTGGGCACCCCATCTCATCTCGCATCTGGGCTCCCCCGGGGCAGAGCAGTAGGTCTTATCTCTCTTGTGCAGATGAGAACACTGAGGCTTCAGAGAGGCCTCGGGTACTCAGCCAGGGCACCCTACCTGGGTTGAGAGAAAGTGCAGGAATCCCGGCAAGGCTTATGGGAAGCCAGGGAGCAGCGGGTGGGCCTTGAGAGGTAAGGGTCTTCTCACCCAGCCCTGAATAGAGCAGGGGCCACTTCCAGGTCAATGCTCTGCAGAACACACTACCTCAAGAAGCCCACAGAAGAAGCAGAGAGGCCTCCATGCAAGCCAAGAGCTTGGTTCTGAGCTTCCTGGCAGCCAAGACAAAAAGAGGAACTTGTAGGATTACGATAAGGTGAACTCATGATCATTTGCTGAGAGAACTAGAGTCGGGGAGGTGTACTACTGATGGTTGGATGGAGAACAAAATGTGAGACAGCTTTCTGGAGAAGCAGTGTTTTGTGTGGACTTTGGATCTCAGCCTCTGGACCACCAGTGTGTGAGCTCCTCCCTACCCCACCCCCACTTTTTTTTTTTTCTGAAATAACTTCAAACTTACAGTAAAGTTGCAATCATATATGAAGAACTCTTGTATACTTTTTATCCAGATGGACCTGGTGTTAACATTCACTATATTTGCTTTATGGTGTGTGTGTATGTATCTTTTAACTATTTGAGAATAAGTTACAGCTACGATGCCCCTTTGCCCTTAAATACTTTAGTGTGTATCTCCTAAGAACAAGGACATTCTGTTGCCTAATTACAGAGCAGTGATCAAGTCAAGAAAGTAACATTGAGGGGCGCCTGGGTGGCTCAGCGATTGAGCGTCTGCCTTTGGCTCAGGGCATGATCCTGGAGTCCTGGGATCAAGTCCCACATCAGGCTTCCTGCATAGAGCCTGCTTCTCTCTCTACCTATGTGTCTGCTTCTCTCTCTGTGTCTCTCATGAATAAATAAATAAAATTAAAAAAAAAAAAAAAGAAAGTAACATTGATGCAATGTTCTTATCTAATCCATGGGCCTTAATTCAGATTTCACCAGTTGTCTCACTATTGCCCTTTATAGGGGCACCTGGCTGGCTCAGTCAGTTGAGCATCCATCTCTCGATTTTGGCTTAGGTCACGGTCTCGGCATCGTGAGACTGAGCCCCCAAGGGTCAGGCTCCTTGCTCAGCAGGGAGTCTGCTGGAGATACCTCCCTCTCCTTCTGCCCCTTGCCTGGTGCCCTCTCTCTCTGTCTCTCTCTCAAATATTAAATAAATCTTAACAATATATATATATTGCCCTTTCTAACTATTTTATTTCTGGCCCAGGATTTAATCCAGAGCCACGCATCACATTCCGGTGCTGTCTCTTTGGCCTCTCTATTGGTTTCCCAGGACTATAAAAGTCACCACAAACAAGCATAAAACAGCAGACATTATTCTCTCACAGTTCTGGAGGCCAGAAGTCTGAAATTAATGTGTTGGCAGGGCCATGCTCTCTGAAGTCTCGGGGAGGGCCCTTCTTGCCTCTTCCTGCTTCTGGTGGTTGTCAACAATTTTTAGCTTCCTTGGCTTGTGGCCACTCACTCCAGTCTTTGTCTCTGTCTTCATGTAGCCTCTGAGTCTTCTTTCTCTTATAGGACATTTGTCACGGGGCTTAGGGCCCGCCAGGATAATTCCAGGTGATCTCCTCTGAAGATTCTTGGTTTGGTTGCATCTTTACAAAGACTCTTTTTCCAAGCAAGGTCACATTCCCAGGATCTGGGTGGATATATCTTTTGGGAGCCACCACTCAACCAACCACAGCTTCCTTTAATCTGGACCAGTTCTCTGATCTTACTTTGTTTCTTGTGCCATTGACATTTTTGAGGAGTCTTGGCCAGTTATCCTGGAGAATGGGCCTCCCTGTTTCCTCAAGGTTAGAAGCAGATGAAAAGATCCCATTTCACAGATGGAGAAACAGCTCAGAGAGGCTAAGTGATTTGCCAAAGGACAAACACAGCTAGAAAGGACAAGTGACCAGTTGTCTTCCTTTGCAAGGGTGTTCTCTTCAAATATCCTGAGCAGTGAGCTATCTGGCCATGGGAGTTGGGTTTTCTGTTTTTTAAAAATCTAAACTGGAGCCTGGGTGGCACAGTTGGTTGAGAATCCAACTCTTGGTTTCAGCTCAGATCAAGATCTTGGGGTTGTGGGATCGAGCCTGTGGGGCTCCATGCTCAGCACAGAGTCTCCTTGGAATTTTTTCTCCTCCCACTCTGCCCCTCCACCCCATACTCCCATTCTCTCTTTCTCACTCTCTAGAATAAATAAATAATCTTGGGGGGGGGGGGGAAGTCTACTTAAAAAAATTAAAAATAAAACTCTAAGCCACCTCTTAGGATCTTTGCGAGGTTGAGATGTAGGGGGCAGGGGGCTGACAAGGAGGAGCCTCTCAAGGTCACGCAGCAGGGTGAGTGTGGGCCAGATGTTTAAGAGTGTTATTGGGGAAGCAAGTAGACTCAGGTTCAAACTGCAGCTCTCAGGACACCTGGTGGTTCAGCCGGATAAGCATCTGCCTTCAGCTCAGGTCATGATCCCAAGGTCCTGGGATCAAGTCCTGAGTCGGGCTGCTTGCTCAGTGGAAAGTCTACTTCTCTGCCTCTCCCCTGGCTCATGCTCTCTCGCTCACTCATTCTCTCTCAAATAAATAAATAAAATCTTTAAAAAAAAAAATTGCAGCTCCCCACCTGCCAGCTGTGTGACTGTGGGCAAGTTGCTGAAGCTTTCTGAGCTGTTGCTCATCTGTAAAGTGGTGATGACAACCCTCTGAGAGTTTCATGAGATTAGCCCCTGCGTGGGGCTCATCATGGTGCTGAGCAGCAGACTCTCCGAGTTTCAGGGGACCTTGCAGATCACCTGGTCCAGATCAGTTCAGAGAGGGAAGGGACTTACCCAGGATCACACAGCCAACAAGGAACAGAGCTCCCCACTGCCCAGTTCACTGCCTCAACTGTCCCTCGCTTCTGAAGGCAGAACTCCAGGGCTCAGGAGTTTGTCTAAATCGAGCTGGCACTTGACATCACTTAACAGGACCAGGTTAAATTGACTAAAAGGGGGGGAAGGAGAGAGGGAGCACAGATACACAGTGCTCAAGACTAAGCACAATTACTTGTGAACTTTACTCTGAGCTTCCCAGCAGCCAAAGTGAAAAGGGTTACGTGCTCAGTTAGTTATGTAGCTTTCTTTGTCCTGGTTCCTCTGGGAAATAGAGCCTTTCCTTATGTTAGAAATACAGTGATAGGTTTCATGTGCCTGATTTTTGTGACTTCTCCCAGCCGGCACCGAAATGGATGCTGGGGTTGGTTCCCTGGATGAAGATTGTGAGGAGGGGGTGCTCCTGGCAGAGGGGATGGCGCAACCAGGGGCCTGGAGGTGTGAACCGACTGGTGTGTTCGCGGGAAAGGCAGGTGGCAGGCTGCTTCCCGTGCTGACACTGACCTCATGGGTCTGTCCCTGTCATTTCAGTTGGGCCACGTGGTCCTCTCCCCAGTCTGGTTCCTCTATAACCTGCTCATGAAGCTGTTCCAGCGCTCGACCCCGGCCATCACCCTTGAGAGCCCGGACATCAAGTACCCACTGCGGCTCATCGACAAGGAGGTGAGTGCCGGACACTGTGGGGGCCTGCAGGGTCTGGGCCCATGGGGGCTCCTCCCCCTCCCTCCCTGGCTGCATCACAGCATTTCCTGTCACCTACTGTGTGCTCAGGGCATGGGCCCCCCCCTCTGATGTAGGTCGTGTTGTCTGTCTACCTTACAGATGGGGAAATTGAAGCAATGTCCCTTTCTAAGGTTCCCAGTAAGCGGCCACAGGGTCTCGAGCCCAGATCTCTGACCACAGAGCCTGTTCTCCAAACCACACTCTATCCCACAGAAGGCCAGAACAAGAGGGACCCCTTAGGACTTTTGGGTCGAAGCACCCATTTAACAGATGGGAAAACAGAGGGCAAGAGAGCACCAGGGGGGCATTGGACATCACACTGTGGGTTAGGGGTAGAACCAAAACTCAGACCTACCCCCACCTTGATCCTGGGTGTTTCCCATCCCAGCACCTTTTCTTCAAGCTAATGACTCGTCCCCACCGCCACAGTCATCTACTCAGAGCCAGGTGTTTGTCGGACCCAGGTATCTTCCACATCTCTCCTGCTGCCCTTCTGGAAGGCCTATTCCTGCCCTCCCCATCGGATCCTTTTCCTTTTCAAACATCGGATCATGATTTAAAACCATCCTCTCCTTTGCCTTGCCTCCCTCCAACAGCTGCTCTCCCTACTCCCCCTCATCAGAGCCCCTCCTTTGTGCTATTTCTGGCCACCGGCAGCTGCCTCGGAAGGGGTGTGGCAGGGAAAACTGAGTCATGGAGCAGAGAAAGTCACCTACCAGGCCCTGAGCCCCGGGTCCCGGCTCCACCCTGGACTCCACACAGAGTCTCAGGTCCCGGGGCTCCGGGTGGCTGTTTCCAGACGTGTGCCTGTTTTCATACTAGGAGGGCACAGACAAGTCAAAAACCACAGATAAGAAAAAAAAAAAAGAAGAAAAAAAAAATCACCACTTCCCAGAGGATTTTACCAGGCTTTATCTTCTCCACGTTTTATATATATTTTAAATTTTCATTTTCATTCCAGAAGTAATCTATGATTGATGTGTGCTCATAATAGAAATTCTGCGTGTGAACCACTAACACCCTATGTGTCGCATCCCCCATCACGCTGCCCCTGTGCAGAGGGTCCCATTTGTGGGCCAGTGTGAGTCTTTTTTGAGCATCACATTCACGCATGTGATGTGTGGAGTTTTAGGTCTGTGTATACATACCTACTCTCACTTTCTTTTTAACCTGATTTTTTTACCCAGCCATTCCACATGGACACCTGATCATGTCTACCCCAAAGCTGGTTCATTATGTTTGATGACCATCTAGTATTTCCTCCCAGGGATGTCACACAGTGGACCCGCCATCAGGCCCTTTTGATCGAGCCTGTGGCAAATGTCTTAGTAGTTAAATCTGCCTCCTCCCCGTCGTAGCCTAGTGGTGGCTTTTGGAGGTCAGCAGGTGGGTCTGCTTTTTGATATTTTTGCTATGCTCCCCCAGGAGCACAGGGAGGCCCCCACTGCTTGCCTTTTCTGGACCTGCTGACCCTCAGGGTCCCCCTGAAGCTCTGGGGGTCCACTGCTCAGCTCATCGTGGCCAGCAGCCTCCTGAACGCCAGCACTGAGCTGAGCCCTGCACAGATGTTAGCCCCTGTAACTTTTGCTGTGCCCTGTCCCTATTAGTGTTTTCCAGCACAATAATTATCAGTGCCCTTCTCTCATTTCTGTGCTGCTTCCAAAAATTGTCTGGCATATTTTCTGACCCTGAGCCCCAGGACTAATTGATAATCCTGGAATCCGTTCCCAGGAGGCCTGGGGGCAAGGTTTCTGGGGGAGGCAGCTTCAGGCCTGGGCTGCTGGGGCGGAGAGAGTGCTGGTTGCCAAGCCCTGTGTCCTAAGTGGTGGCTGGGCTCTGGCTTTCTGAGATAGGCCACCTGGCTCTGCTCATGCACTTCAGGGACACTCAGAATGATGCTCTATTCCTTTGGAGAAATCTGTTGCCCTCCCTCCAGCTGACGGCACTATGTCCATCTGTGGGCCTTGACACATCACCTAGTCTTGTGTGGACATGAACTGGTGCTGGACAGCTGCCACCCGGCTGCAGGGGAGACCCCACAGGGGCTTCAGGGAGCTGGGGCATGGGGTCTGTTTGCAGCTCAGACCACAGCTTACTGCGGGAGGCTTGCCTTCCTTGGCCTTGGTGTAAGACCACTTAACAGGTGTCTGGCTTCCTCCTCGCCCCAGCCTGGCCCTTAACCAGCCTCTGCCCCACTCTGGAGGGGAAATGGCCCCCACCTGCCCACCCATTGGCCATGCACAGGGTAGAGGCCTGGCTGGGGGGTCTTAGCTGTGGCCATGACCTTTTGGGCAGTGGGGCTGGCATGCCTCCTGCTCTGTGCAGCCTTGCTGTAGTCATGGCCATCCCATTTCTTGGGGGGCTATTAGTGTAGTCACGAGCCCCCCTCTTGTGTCCCAGGCCTGGGCACGTGGGCCTTGTGTCCGCTCTGCCCCTAGTTTGCCAACCCAGGGCCCAAGGTCTTCCTGCTACTCAGGACACTGCCCGAGCTGATGGCAGGGATGGATCCTCCCTCTTGCCCCCAAGATTTTCTGGGCCATCTTGCAGTCTCCCTTTGGGATCCTGACCTCTTTCCCTACTCTGATCACTTTGCTGTGTGGCTCTGGGTGGGTCATTCCCCTTCCCTGAGCCAGTGAGAATGGAGGCACATGCAGTGGGTGGCTGACTCCGGTGCCCTCACACTCGTGTGTGCAGATCGTGTGTCACATGTGGCATCAGTATCCCTTCTCAATGACATGGGATGCGAGGAGCTCTGAGGTCTGGGGGCCGCTATGCCGTGGGTGGCATCTAACAGCTCGGGCTGCTTTGCAGGTTATCAACCATGACACCCGGCGGTTCCGCTTCGCTCTGCCGTCGCCCCAGCACATCCTGGGCCTCCCAGTCGGTGAGTGCGGCCCTGCCCCTGCCCGAATGTAGCGGGGTGCTAGGTCAGAGGTAGGAGCTTTGCACTTCAAATAGGGAGAGTGGGGAAGGCTTCAGGGACAAGGTGACAGCCACACTGGACCTTCAAGGATGAGTATCAGAATGAGAGGGGAAATCCCTGGTGTCCCTGGCAGTGGCACCAGCAGGAAGTAGCAGGTAGGTGTGGCAGCAGGAAGCTGGGACAGAATGGGAACCGCTGTGGGGGCAGGAAGTGGGCACTGGAGCCCAGGCGAGGCCAGCCTTTGAGGACAAGGTGGAGCACAGAGCAGTGGTTGACTAGACTGGGCGGACCCTGCAGAGATAGTCGGTGGCCCCGTCAGGACTCCCGTAATCACCCCTCCTCATCCTGCAGGCCAGCACATCTACCTCTCAGCTCGGATTGATGGAAACCTGGTCATTCGGCCCTACACGCCCGTCTCCAGCGACGACGACAAAGGCTTTGTGGACCTGGTCATCAAGGTGAGGTCTTGGGGCCGGAACCATGTTGGCAGGGGCGACCGCATCCTCTGGAGTCCGCTCTCTGAAGGCCCAGTGCTCCTTTGCACCTGGTTTCTGAATGAATAGCAAACTGGAGTTTCCCAGCAAAAGCCAAATGTGGAGGTTTGGCAGAGGGCAGGGTCTGGGGTTCAGGATGAGTGTCTTCAACTAAGGACAGATCGTCTGCATAAGAGAGACCAGTAATGTTGACCAGCTCGTGCAGAATTCACTTTCCTGCTCTTGGACCAGCAAAGCCTAGGACACTGGGTGCCTGGTCATGGCCCCAGGAGCCCTGCTCCATTACAGTCAGTCACATGGCCTCTGGGACCAGCTGGTCCTTTCCTGAGCATGTTTCCCTAGGAAACAGCCCAAAGGCCCCTCAAGAGTAGTGCGAGGAGCTCAGGACCGTTGTCTGGAGAGCTGGGAAGCATCAGGATGGAGGTGGGTGCACAACATGAAGGAGATGCAGCCATTAGATCAGAAGGACACAGAACAACCAGCAAGGATCTTCAGAATCACTCTGGGTGCCTGGGTGCCTCAGTTGGTTGTATGACTCTTGATATTGGCTTAGGTCACTATCTCAGGGTCGTGGGATTGAGCCCCAAGTCTGGCTCCATGCTGATCCTGGAGTCTGCTTGAGATTCTCTCTTTCTGTCACTCCCTTTGCCCCTCCCCCCTTGTACACATGTGCTCTCTCTTGCATGCATGCTCTCTCTCTCTCTAAAAAAAAAAAATCACATTGAGTGGAAAGAGAAATGACAACCATAGCATAGTATGTTTTTGTGAAAATTAGAAGCACAAGTGTTACTGAACAATCCACGTTCTCTGGGAATCCCTGGGTGGCTCAGCGGTTTGGCACCTGCCTTCAGCTCAGGGCGTGATCCTGGAGTCCTGGGATCGAGTCCTACATCAGGCGCCTGGCATGGGTCCTGCTTCTCCCTTTGCCTGTGTCTCTGCCCCCCTCTCTCTCTCTTTGTGTGTCTTTCATGAATAAATAAAATCTTAAAAAAAAAAAACAACAACAATCCACGTTCTCAGATTACATGTCCAACAAATGTGAACCAGCCCCAGGCCAGTGGGGGTGGGAAGTTGGAGACCCTCCCAGTAAAGGCCCAAACTGGCATGGGCACCCCAGTTCAGCACTCCTGGGGCCCAGGCTTGCTGTCCTAACTGCAATGTGTGGGGTCCCCGCTCACGGGGGCTCACAGGGGCTCGCAGGGTCCTGGTGTGGTACTGGGTCCATGAGGGCAGGAACGGAGCTGGGCCTGGGTCCCTCCTTAGCTTGGTGTCAATAGATAAGATTGTACTGAGTGCCTAGGCCCAGGTCTTTGCCTGGAGAGTGGACACTGAGACTAAGTACCTGGAATGGCACAGAGTGGGGCAGGTGGAGTGATGGGAGCTGCTCCCCCAGGCAGGTGACAGAGAGGTAAGACATGGAGGCCAAGGAGGCGTTGACCAGACAGGATGGAAAAGGACCTTCCCAGTGCAAAGGCCCCTGAGGTCAGAAGGAGGCTTGAAGACCCATGCAGCCAAAGAGCAGGAGCTTCAAAGGACAAGAAGGGGAGGCGTGCCGGGGTGCCAGGCAGTGCCTTGGGGGTCCAGTAAAGTTTGGGGCTTTGTCCAGAAGGAAAGGGAAGGTGGTGAGGTTCGAGCATCTGTTCTTTTGGAATCACTAACCGGATGGGGAGAAGGTGTTGGGGGGATTTCAAGTAGAGGATGGGAAACTCAGGAAGACCAGGCCCCTTCTGGCTCAGAGACCTCCCTCCCTGCTCCCCATTGGCCCTGAACAGAGGTCAGAGTCCTGGCCTGCACATAGTTCTGCCCCCCACACCCCCCATCCCTGCACTTCCCCCACACTGACACTTCCCCTGTGCTGTAGCCAGGATGAGCTCTTCTTTCCCCCTGAGGCCAGGCCTTTTGGGCTGCCTGTCCCTCCCCAGCCACTCTTTCTCTGCCCTCACTCCTGCTGGCCCCTTGAGGCCCACCACTCCCA
The DNA here is from genome assembly GCF_048418805.1 of Vulpes vulpes. NCBI lineage: Eukaryota > Metazoa > Chordata > Mammalia > Carnivora > Canidae > Vulpes > Vulpes vulpes. Next base: position 53,124,654 of record NC_132795.1, read on the forward strand.
GCCCTGGACAGGGTGAGCCGCTTACCCTCCATCTCCCCATCTCTTTCTCCTAGCACTTCCTCTTCCAAAGGGGACGTCCCAAAGGACAGAGAGGAAAATTGCTCCAGGAACACTGTTTTTATGACACTAAAAGTGGAAAGAACTGAACATGCACAGGAGGGGCGAGGCTGAGCCCAGTTCCCAAAGCCTTTTCTGTGCGGGCAGCGTGGGAATCTCCCATCGGGAGGGGCACAGAGACAGTTCTTGGCAGAACATGAATACATCAAGCCCTCGGCTTGGTTGCCTTGTTCAGGGGGCAGACATTTTGTGTTTGGAGGGGACGTTAGGGAGAGGCAGACTCCTGGGGGCCTGGCATGCAGGTGGGTGAGTCTAGATGGGTGGACGGGGCACACGGGAGAGCCACACACAGGCCGCAGAGAACCCCAGAAGAGGAGGTGCTTCCTTCCCTCCGCGGCCCGAGCTCACCCCTATGACCCTGGGAACCGGGCCTGAGGACAGTGGGTGTGTCTTGCAGGTTTACTTCAAAGACACCCATCCCAAGTTTCCTGCTGGAGGGAAGATGTCCCAGTACCTGGAAAGCATGAAGATTGGAGACACCATTGAGTTCCGGGGCCCGAATGGACTGCTGGTCTACCAGGGCAAAGGTGATTTGGGTTGGAACGTCCTAAGGCCCCGGCAGGCACAGTGAATGCTGGGTGCAGGCCCCGATCCTGCTGCTGTCTGGGTGGGTGACCTTTGTTGGGTACGCAGTCTCCTCTGGGGCCTCAGTTTCCTTGGCTGTGTACGAGGGAAGCTGGCCAGCACAAGGGTTGCAGACTGGCTGCCCACAGACCAGCTTTGTTTGAAACTAGACAGGTGAAGGCATTGAGCCAGAGCACCTGTGGCTCCCCAGCCTCACCACTGCCCCCCAACCATCTGTGGTGGGAACAAAGGGCTCATCCATCTCCTCTTGGCTGGTATTGCCACCCATCCCATCCTCTCCCTGCCCCCAACTGGCTGGGGTTGTGCGATGGCCGCCCACCCCTCAGACCCCCACAGCAGGGACAGGTGCTCCAGCCTTCCAGCCCCAAGCATGGCATGTGTGAGAGCGGGGTCTCCTCAACTCCTTCTCCCTTCTCTCCCCAGGAAAGTTTGCCATCCGTCCAGACAAGAAGTCCGACCCCATCATCAAGACGGTGAAGTCTGTCGGCATGATCGCCGGAGGAACCGGTATTCGAACCCGAGACCCTTGTTGAATCCCTGCCAGGCAGATGTCATGGGTTAGGGTCAGGTCAGGGCATGGGATTAGGCACAGATTATAAGCAACGGGAGGCCAGTTGTCTGGGCCCCACCCCTCCACGTCACCCCATGTCTGCCTGGCACTAGGTGTGTGTGTATGTATACAGCAGGTGCTCACTCAGCATGTGGGGGCTGCTGTTTTGCAGGCATCACCCCGATGCTGCAGGTGATCCGCGCCATCATGAAAGACCCACATGACCCCACCGTGTGCCACCTACTATTTGCCAACCAGGTCAGTGGGTGTTCCTGAGTGATGCAAACTGGGCTGCTGCAGAGAGGGAGCGCAGGGCCCTGCGAGGCCCCCCTGAGGAGGTCTGTGTGGCTGCGTGGCTGAAATGTGATGGTGCTCTGAGCATCTTGAGCACAGGCAGCCTTCCTGCGGTTGGTGGGGGTCAGGCTTTTCAGCCTAGAGCCCATGTCTGACCTGAGTGGGGCTGTTTCAAGTGCTGAGGGATAAGGCACCTGGAGCATTCCCTCCCCCTGGGATTGGCTCCCTGGCTGCTTTCTCAGAATCTCAGCACTCACTCCACAGAGTTAGGAACCCAGCAGTGAAGTGAAGGAATGCTGGCCGGGATGGGGCTGGCCTGCGGCTGGAGGGGCTGAGAGCACCGCTGCCTGCAGGCCCAGAGCTGGGGTGTAGGGACAGAGTTTGGAATTGGTCTCTCCGACTCCGCAGTGTATGTCCTCCACCCCACTCCTGCTGCCTGCCTGCCCTGGCCTATTGTGTGGCCTTGGACAAACCACTTTCCCTCCCTGGGCTCTGCTCCCTCACTGTGGAATTAGCTGATGAAGCAGGGTCATCCCAAGGATCTTTCTAGGTTCAATGTCTTATTGCATATGTGAATTTTGCAAAGTAGCTTCCCTTTGGGGGAAAGCCAAGATGAGACACCTGTCCTCCAACAGCATGGGGGCCATGCGTAGGCCCCCGTATCTCTCAGATATGGTTCAGGTCAGCTTGCCCGAGGCCCCGTCTGGCCCAGGCATCTGTGAGGTCCTTGGACTCCCACAGCTGCAGGAAACTGCCCTGAGGCCAACTGGGGTGGCTTTGACAAGGCCTGGGGGGTGGGAAGAGCCAGTAATTCAAGCTGGTGGGGATGGAATGGGATGGGGTGGGGTAGGGTGGGGTCCGATGGGATGGGAGGCTGGTGGTGCCACTTAGTGCTGCTGGGTTAGTCTCTGGAGGCCATCAGCCCGGTGTCACCTGTACAGGGATCCTCAGGCCTGTTAGCCCACTAGCCAGGGTGGTGGGATGCTTCACTTTACAGCTCTGAGCTCAGACACCCAACAAGTGTCTCAGAGGAAGTAGAGTGGGACTAGGACTTGAGCCAGAGCATATTTTATGAAAAATAACTGTATTTTAGAAAATATTGTCTCGTTTTACATGTTTGCAAGCCTTTGTATTGTCTGGCTTAATGGAAGCGGGCTGGGTTCCATACTGCTTTTGCATTTGGTTGGGGCAGTGTGGCAAGTTGCACAGCCTTTGGAAGTGCCAGTGTGCACTCGTGATGGCAGGAGAGTGAAAAATGCAAAGAAAGTGTTAGTATTATGTGAGGACAGCATGTCTATGCACCACCAAGAAAGTTTTGAGAAGAAAGAATAGCAAGGAAGAATCAAGCCCACTGGTTGGTGCCAGTAAAGCATCAATGATGGGAGCAGTGGTTCCTGAGCCACACGTGACTGCTGGGCTTACTGGACTTGATGCATTTCTGGGTGACACAATGGAAAGCCTAGGTTGCTAGACTGTGCTGGAACATGCCAGAACATGTAGCTCTTTACATTTAAGTTAATGAAGGTTAACTAAAATTTACGACTCACTTTCCCGGCCTCAGTAGCCACATTTCATGGGTTCTGTAGCTACCTGTGGTGCTTGGTGACTCTATGGGATAAGAGATCTAGAATATTCAATGACTCCTGTCATTGCAGAAAGTTCTGCTGAACAGCACCGGCCTAGAAACAGGCCCAAGTATATATGAGACTGTACAGGTGGTGCGGGTGTCGTCTCATACCCGAGGGGAGAGATGAAAGGAGTGTTGGGTTCGTTGCTATGAATTTGGAAAATAGCAATAGGGAATAGATCCCTACTTTAGCCTTGCAGTAAAGTGAGGTTTAGGTTTTAAAATGTACATGTAGAAAAGTGAAGGGTTAGAGGTGCTTGGTGAACATTTTTATGAGTATACAATGAATGAATGAGGATAGGCAGTGTAAGCAAGACACCAGAGGAGAACCCAGCTGCTTACAAGTGAGAAAACACCATAAATAAGGTAGATAAATAGCAGGGGGAAAGATCCATATGGCATCACCAATATAGAAAGAGTCTTTTCATGGGCAGCCCCATGAGCCGTGGGTGGCTCAGCGGTTTAGCACAGCTGTCAGCCCAGTGCCTGACCCTGGAGACCCAGGATCAAGTCCCATGTCAGGCTCCCTGCATGGAGCCTGCTTCTCCCTCTGCCTGTGTCTCTGCCTCTCTCTCTCTGTGTCTCTCATGAATAAATAAATAAAAATCTTAAAAAAAAAAAAGTATTTTCAGACTAATAAGATACAACTTGAGCCAATGACAAACTTACATTTTTTTTTCTTAAGATTTTATTTATTTATCTTGAAAGACATAGAGAGTGGGGCAGAGACATAGGCAGAGGGAGAAGCAGGCTCCCAGGACCCGAGGATCATGACCTGAGCCAAAGGTAGACGCTCAGCCACTCAGCCACCCAGGAGTCCCAAAAACTTACCTTTCTTTAAAATAATAAAAAAGGGACGCCTGGGTGGCTCAATGGTTGAGCATCTGCCTTCAGCTCAGGGTATGATCCCGAGGTCTTAGGATGGAATCCCACGTCAGGCTCCCTGCGTAGAGCCTACTTCTCTCTCTGCCTGTGTCTCCGCCTCTCTTTCTCTCCCTGTGTCTCTTCCTCTCTCTGTGTGTGTCTGTCATGAATAAATAAAATATTAAATAAATAAATAAAATCTTTAAAAAATAAAATAATCTTAAAAATATATAGGCACCTGGCTAGCTCAGTCAGAAGAGCATGCAACTCTTGATCTTGGGGTCGTGGGTTCGAGCCCCACATTGGGGGTAGACATTACTTCAAAACAAACAAACAAATAAGGGCAGCCCGGGTGGCTCAGCGGTTTAAGCGCTGCCTTCGGCCCAGGGCATGATCCTGGAGACCCGGGATCGAGTCCCACATCGGGCTCCCTGCATGGAGCCTGCTTCTCCCTCTGCCTGTGTCTCTGCCTCTTTTCTGTGTCTCTCATGAATAAATAAATAAAATCTTAAAAATAAATAAATAAACAAATAAATAAATAAACTAACTAACTAACTTTAAAATAAATACTTAAATAAATAAAACGTGAGATTTACTTTCCATCCATCTGGCTGGCCAAGATTCAATGGTCATTACCCACTGGCCCAAGACTGGGCACGCTGCTGATGTGTGAATTACTGAAACCCACGTGTATTGAATGCCTTACACTTTCTGAGATTTATTTAAGGAACTGGTAAGGCAGTGATGGTCAGGGAGACATTGTTTATGAAGGAGGGTGTGCAAAACAATTTAAATGCCTTTCAGTGGAGAACAGGTGGTCCCATTGTTCAGCCCAAGCTGGGCAGCTGGTAAGGGAAGCGTTGGTGCTTGGAGGCTGATGACATGCTATGGCGTGTTCTTACCTTAGAAGAGCAGGTGGCAAGGTGGCCTGTGTGCCCAGATCCCATTTTTATTAAAAAGAAAGTATATGTACTTACTAGAAAACAAAGTCTAAAAGATAAACAATTCTAACCCTCATTATTTCTGAAAACTATTGGGATTTTTCTTTACTTCCATATTTTTGTATTTTTTACACAGAGCTTGTCCAGCCTGAGCCTTGGCCCTGTCCTTGATCAGGACAGGAGGGCCCACTACCCCACTTAGAAATGTGAGAAACGAGGGGATCTGGATGGTTAAGTGTCAGTTAAGTGTCTGGCTCTTGATCTCAACTCAGGTCTTGATCTTGGGGTTGTGGGTTCAAGCCCCACATTGGGCTTCATGCTGGGCATGGAGCCTACTTAAAAAAAAAGAAAGGAATGAAAAAAATGGAGAAACAATCAATATCCTCCTCCCTGGGACCCGCAGAGGCTCATGCCTCCTGCCTGCAGCCCATTTCCTGGAGGGGAACACTGAGGAGCCAGGACTTCAGGGTCCTTGAGAGAAGTACAGCTTGAGCTGGGTCAGTCCCTTCTGCCCGCAGGACGCTCTCCGTGCAGCAGGTACTCAGGAAATATTAATTGCTGTGGCTTCGAATTATCTGTCCTTTCCTACCCATCCTCGCTGCAATTAGCACCCTTAGTCCATTTTGCTGAGCATGTCGAGATGCCGTCCTGCCCCTGGAAGCAGAGTTCTTTGGTCCTGAGTTTATAACAGTCCCATGGGGTCAGTCATACCACCCACTGGCCTGAGGAGCTCCTTCTGTCTGAGTGACCTGGAGACACATGAGACAGAGGGGCCAGGTGAGGAGTAGATCGCTGAGGCCCCTGGGGAGTCCAGGAAGGCTTCCTGGACGAGGTGACACCAGGCTGAAGGACAGGGCCACGTGGGGCCAGCTGGATGAAGCCGGTGGGAGCAGAGTGGGGAGCTATAGGCCACAGCATGGGGGAGGCTGTGGAAGGAGCAGGTGTGGTTTGGGGAACAGTTGTCTGCATCTCCTGACTTAAGGATGTGCAGCCTAAGATGCCAGAATGTAAGGGGGCTTGTCCTTGGGATGAGGGACCTGTCACTGGAACCACTTGCTATTTTAAGTGGGACGGTCATGGTGCAGGTTTTGGCTTGTTTCTTTCTGGTCTTCCTGGTTATGTAGTTGACTGTACCTGTCTTTAGCTGTTGGCCTCCTCCAGTCCCTGTCCTATCGGGACACATTCCCCACTGCGGTAGCAACCGTCTGCAGACCCCTTTGTAATGAGCTTCTGCAGCTTCGAGCTGCTCCTCAGGTGAGATGGGGAAAGAGGGGCGTGCGCTCCTGGGCGTCTGGGCCCGCTCCGCCAGGCTGCTCTCCGGCCAGCTTTGCCAAGCATGTGGCCCACGGTGGCCGGGATGATGAGCCATTTGGGCGACAAGTGTCTCCAAGGGCAGCCCGTCCTGACCTCTGGGCCCTGTCCCCCCCTCCCCAGACTGAGAAGGACATCCTGCTGCGGCCCGAGCTGGAGGAACTGCGGAATGAACATTCTGCTCGCTTCAAGCTCTGGTACACAGTGGACAAAGCCCCGGAAGGTGAGAGACGGAGGCGCTGAGTGCGCTGGGCTGGGTGGGGGTGCTGGGCCTTCTACCTGCATGGTCTCCGAGGGTGCTCAGGGTGGCCTGGGAGAGGGAGATGGTGCGACCCACCTCACAGTGAAGGAGGGATCAGAGAGGGGAAGTAAGCGTCCCACAGCACACCGCTAGAAACACACCACCGTCCCACAGCACACCGCTAGAAACACACCACCGGGGCCCAGGCTTGAACTTCCGTCCTCCTCCTCCAGAGCCCAAGGCCTTCCCCTGGCTGCACTGCCCCCTGCTGGACAGAGAGCTGGCCTTCTGCCCTTGGTCCAGGGGCTCACTCTGGGTGGGGGTGGTGGGGGCGCAACTGCTCCCGCTGTGCAGTTTGTACCCTATAAGGAACATTACACCATTTTCTCCCCAGACATCAGCCCTGGGGGGGCGGGGCGGTGCTGACATACAGTGAACCCCATTCTGCCCATCCAGTTTGCCAAGGTCACGTAGGAGGCAACAAATAAGGGCTGCCCACAAAACCTGAGATGAGGCCACCCTCTGGGAGTTAAATTCTGCGTCATCCTCCTGCTTCAGGTAGAAGCGTAATTTGCTCTCTGAGAAAAGCAGTAGCTCAGGCTTCTTGGTCTGTGGGACTGATGATGCTCGGCTCCAGGGTCTGGAGACTGTAGGGAGCGGAGCAGTCCTTCCATGTGCCTGCAGCCCTGTCGGTCAGGCCCTTCCACATGTCAAGAGGAGCAGGGACCTGCATCTTCACAGGAAACTTCTAAATGTTGGAAACTGAACATTTTTGAAGCATCCTTGTGGGCATCAGCATTGCTTTGCCTTGCTTTGCCTACTCCCCTCCCCAGGGCCCAGGGTCCCCCAGGGCTCAGCCTGGTGTGGGGAACATGCCACGTCCACTTCCCCCAGAACTGAGCAGATGGGGCCTTGGGGCAGCACCCATCACAGGAACTGGGGCATCTGGGCCCATCCCTGTGAAAGGAGCCATCCTTCTGGGTCAACCAAATCAGGTCCTGGGCCTCTTGGCCAAGAGCTAGGCTGGGGCCTGGGTGGACTGCAGACCTCACCAGCAGTGCCCTGAGGTGTGTCACTGGCTGGCCGGCCTGGGCCAGGCCATCTGAACTTGGCTTCCTGTTGGCCCCTCTGCTTTTCCTGCAGTCAGCTTGGCCCTGTGAGCTGATGTTGCAGTGGGAGAAGATGAGCAGGAAACAGGTTTCTTAGCAAGTTATAGAGCCGAGTAGCAGGTGGTTAGCGAGACCAGGGATAAACAAAGTGCAGTTGACCTTGGGCAACACCAGGATTAGAGACACTGACCCTCACCCCCATGTAGTCAAAAATCTGCATATTACCTTTGAGTCCATAAAAATTTAAGAGCCTGCTGTCCACCAGAGCCTTATCAGTGGCACCAAGAATCGGTTAAACACACCTATTTTGTATATTACACGTTGTATTCTTACAATGAAACTGGGCTAGAGAGAAGAAAATGTTATCAAGAAAATCATAAGGAAAGTATATTTACAGGACCGTACTGTCCTGATGGCAAAAGCTGCACCTCTGCATGGACCTGTGCGGTTCCCGGGTCAACTGTAGTTGGGCAGGGGCGTCTGGAGGGGGCCACTGAATCTGTGTCTCAGTCAGAGGTGGGAAGTTTGCTCGCTGCTGGTTGCAGTTTCCGATAGGGTGGTGGGCTGGGTTCATCACCCTTGGGAGCCTTCTGGTCCCTGTGGCCCATGGGGAGGCCCCGGTACTGACCCCTGGTGGTGGCACATGGCGATGCCACCACCGGAGTACTGGCTCCTGGAGACTGAACAGTGACCCAAGGAGGACTTTGGACTGGGTGGTCTAGCATCTTACACTTTACCATTACTCTGACCCAGCGTTCAAGAGGAGTGGGGGAATTGCTACAGTGTTAGGTAAAAGCTGAAATTCTCGGTGCTGAGAAAGATCATGGTAACAGGCCGGCTGGGCTAGCGTGGAACTAAGAGAAGGAACCAAGAAGCAGGGCTGCCTCGCAAATGCAGCTGACCCGAGTTCCCCCCCCCCCGAAGCCCCCTTCAGTACACCTATAAAGACAAACACACTTTCTAGAAAAAAAAATTCTTGTAAAATTGAGCTATTTTATATGCCTGCACATTTTATACACTAGCAAATACAACTCAGTCCCATGCAACTTTTTAAATATAGACTTAAATCTCCTCCACCTGTTCCTCCCTCCCCTGACCCCTGCTTCTGGTAACCAGCAGCCTGTTCTCTGTATCTGTGAGCTTGGGTTTTTTTTGATCTTGCTGTTTTGTGGTGGTGGTTTTTTTTTTTCCTTTAAAGATTCCACATATGAGTGAGATCATACAGTGTTTATCTTCCTGTCTGACTCATTTCACTTCACATAATGCCCCTGAGGTCCATCCGTGTTGCTACAAATGGCAAGGTTTCATTCTTTTCTATGGTTGAATAATATTCCATTGTCTTGAAGGGGTTCAGAACACCCCCCTCCCCCGAATGTGCCACTTGGGCCTGTGGATTATTTTGAGCTGAAGGCACTTGTGACCCTGTGGGGCTCAAGAGAAACTTTTTTCCTTCCCTATCCACACAGAAGCAGCTAAATTGGGTAGGGTTATTAACAGAGCTAAATTTTATCAGACTGACCCATCTGTATCGCAGAGCAAACATCTGCTCTTCTTATCGCCCTGTGAAATGCATTCCTTTCCATTCCTTTCCTCTGAAATCCCAGACTCCTGCTCCCTTCTCCTTAGCTCAGAAGGACATATCCACCTCTTGTTGCCTGACCACCTTTGGAATGTCCGTGTCTGTCTGCATTCCCTGTACTTACACTATTAAATTTGATTTTCTCCCATAAATCTCTCATGTCCGTTTTGTTCTTAGTCCAGCTAGAAGAGCCTTTGAAGGGACAGAAATTTTTGCTCCCCGACTATTTATAGCACACCTACTTTACCCATATATCCCTCACTGGACATTTAGAAGCTTCCATATCTTGGCTGTTGTAAACGATGCAGCAGTGAACGTGGGGTGCAGATATCTTTTTTGAGCTAGTGTTTTCATTTTCTCCTGATAAATACCCAAAAGCGAAATTACTGGATCATAGGGTAATCCTATCTTTAATTTTTTGAGGAATATCCGTAATGTTTTCCGCAGTGACTGCACCAGCTTACATTCCCACCAACGGCGCACGAAGGCTCCTTGTTCCCCGTGTCCACGCCAACATTTGTCATTTCTTGTCTTCCTGATGATGGCATTCTGACAGCTGTGAGGTGTGCATTTGAGCAGAATGTGTGTGAACTTTTGGGTGGAACTTTCTGTAAATGGTAAATGTCTGAAGTCTATTGGGGCTAACATGTTGCTTGAGGCCAATGTTTTTGTATCAATTCTCTGTCTGGGTGACCTATCCATTGATAAAAGCAGAGTGTTAAAATCCCTTACTATTATTGTGTTGCTATTTCCCCCTTTAGATCCATTAGTATTTGCTTCATATAATCAGGTGCTTCTATGTTGGGTGCGTAAATATTGACCAACGTTCTATCCTTGTTGGACTGACCTCTTTACCTTCATGTGATGCCCTTCTTTGTGTCTTATTTCCTGCAGCCTTCTTTTCCTTTCCATCTGCATAGAGTATCTTTTTCTGTCTCTTCACTCTCAACACACTCTGTGTGTGCCCTTATAAACATCTCAGGTGTCTTGTAGGCAACTTATGGATAGGTCTTGTTGGTTTGCTTTCTTTTAATTCCAGTGTCGTCAACATGCAGTTGAGGCAGTTGTTAAGTTTCAGGTGTGCAATAAAGTGATTCAGCGATGCTACACATTACGCAGTGCTCGTCATGGCAAGTGTACTCTTCAGCCCCGTCACCTGTTTCACCCATCCCCTCACCCGCCTCCCCTCTGGCTACCATCTCTTTGTTCTCCACAGTTAAGGAGTCTGTTTTCTGGTTTGTCTGGTATTTTTCCTGTGTCTGTTTGTTTTGTTTCTTAAGTTCCATGTATGAGTGACATCATGTGGTATTCGTTTTTCTCTGACTTATTTCACTTAGCATTACAGTCTCTAGCTACATCCATGTCATTGCAAATGGCAAGATTTCATTCTTTTTTAATGGCTGAGTAATATTCCGTTGTATGTATGTATATATACATATACACTCCCTTTGCCCCTATTCATGTGGGCAAAAAATATGGTGATATTCCTCGAGGGATTTTTGTGGTCAGAGGAGAAAATGTGGTCCTACTAGGAGAAATAGACTTGGAAAAGGAGAGTGACACACCCCTCCAGCAAGTGTCTATTGAAGAAATCCTAGAAGAACAAAGGGTAGAACAGCAGACCAAGCTGGAAGCTGAGAAGCTGAAAGTTCAAGCTCTGAAGGATCGGGGTCTCTCCATTCCTCGGGCAGATACCCTTGACAAGTATTAATCATTTGCTCAGAGGCTGTTGCTTTTGGGGAGCAAGGCTGTCACTGAATGAAAGTGACATCCTGATCACCTCACTCATTTGACTAGAGACTGTAGAGTATTGAAAAGTCCTTTTTGAGTTCTTTCACATGAACAACATGAAATCACTTTCCCCCCCTTTTTAATGACAAAAATCATTGTTAAAAAAAAAAAAAAAAACAGAGGCAAGGATCCTTTTTGACACATCATTTTGATCACTGTGGAGCTGGCAACCCTGCTTAATGTTGCCTTTCTTTAGTGTTCACAGGAGACATTCTCCATTTACTTGTAAATAAAATAATCTGAAAACTCAAAAAAATATATATATATATATACGACATCTTCTTTATTCATTCATCAATTGATGGACACTTGGGCTGCTTTCATAATTTGGCTATTATAAATAATGTGGCTATAAACATAGGGGTGCATGTATTCCTTTGAATAGTGTTTTTGTATTCTCTGCATAAATATCCTGTTGTGTGATTACTGGATCATAGCATAATTCTCTTTTTAATTTTTTGAGGAACCTCCATACTGTTTTCCACAGTGGCTGCAGCAGTTTGCATTCCTACCAACAGTGCACGAGGGTTCCTTTTTCTTCACATCCTCACCAACACCTGTTGTTTCTTGTGTTATTATTTTTCCTTTTTTTTTTTTTAAGATTTTATTTATTTATTTGAGAGAGAGCACATGTTGGGAGGAGGGGCCAGAGGGAGATGTGCAACCAACTAAGCCACCCAGGTGCCCCTGGGTTTTTTATTTTAGCCATTATGACAGGCATGAGGTGATAGCTCATTGTAGTTTTGATTTGCATTTCCCTGATGATGAGTGATGTGGAGCATCTTTTCATGTGTGTGTTGGACATCTGTATGTCTTTGGATAAATGTTCATGTCTCCTGTCCATTTTTTAATTGGATTATTTGGACTTTGGATGTTGAGTTGTATCGGTTCTTTATATATTTTGGATACTAACCCTTTATCAGATACATCATTTGCAAACATCTTCTCCCATTCAGTAGGGTTGTCTTTTAGTTTTGTTGGTGGTTTCCTTTGCTTTGCAGAAGCTTTTTATTTTGATGTAGTCCCAATAGTTTATTTTTGCTTTAATTTCTCTTGTCTCAGGAGACATATCTAAAGAAATGTTGCTATGGCTGATGTCAGAGATATTATGGCCTGTGCTCTTATCTAGGATTTCTGTTTTCAGATCTCATATTTAGGTCCTTAACCCATTTTGAGGGTTTTTGTGTGTGTGTATGGTGTAGGAAAGTGATCCAGTTTCACCTGGTCCAGTAGCTGTCTGGTTTTCCCAACACCATTTGTTAAGGAGACTGTTTTTTCCCCATTGGATATTCTTGCCTCCTTTGTTGAAGATTAATTGACCATATATAATCATGGGTTTTGGGGCAGCCCCGGTGGCTTAATGGTTTAGTGCCACCTTCAGCCCAGGGCCTGATCCTGGAGACCCGGGATCGAGTCCGACGTTGGGCTATCTGCATGGAACCTGCTTCTCCCTCTGCCTGTGTCTTTGCCCCCCCCCCCCTCTCTCTCTCTCTGTGTCTCTCATGAATAAATAAAATCTTTAAAAAATAATAATAATATAATCATGGGTTTGTTTCTGGGCTTTCTCTTCTGTTCCATTGGTTTATGTGCCTGCTTTTGTGTCAGTATAGAAAGGTCTTGTTTGTTATCCACTCAACCACTTTTGATTGGAGAATTTAGTCCATTTGCATTTAAAGTAATTATTGATAGCTACACACTTATTGCCATTTTGTTAATTACTGGCTTTTTTTGTTCTGGGTGAGCCAGGCTGGGGCAAGGGATCAGAGCAAGCATTTGCTTTGGATCAGCCTCTTCATTCTTCAGTGTTCATTGAAAGAAGGGAGAAAGTCACAGCACCGGAGTGTGGTGATCAGGGGGAGGGGCTTTGGGCAGGTGGGCAGTCATTGGTCAGTCACACAGCTGTACTTGGACTCACTTGGTCTTTCCCCGCAGCCTGGGACTACAGCCAGGGCTTCGTAAATGAAGAGATGATCCGGGACCACCTTCCACCTCCAGAGGAGGAGCCGCTGATACTGATGTGTGGACCCCCGCCCATGATCCAGTATGCTTGCCTGCCCAACCTGGACCGCGTGGGCCACCCCAAGGAGCGCTGCTTCGCCTTCTGATGGCCAGGCGCTGGCTGCTCGCACGCCTGCCCCGCATACTCACTGTGCCCTGTCCGCACCCACTCCTCCCCACCACTGCTCTTTAACATCACTTTCCCCCACATCTCCCACTGTGGTCCTGGGTTCAGCCTGGCCTGCCTGTTGCTTGGCTGGTTACCCCGCTGGGCTGGCCCCCGAGGGATCCTTTTGGGAACAGGGTTCTGTTACAGGTGGGCCATCGCCAGCCACCTTCTGGGCCGGTACCTGTCTGGCCCTCATTGGTTCTTACCAGTGATGCTCGGCCCTGGCCCTGACCCTTCCCTACCTCTACCCCACCCACCCATACACTACTAGGCCAAGTCTGCAAGCACCATGCTCCACCCCCCCCACCCCCCCAAAGCAGACTACCCTCTGGAAATAAACACAAATGTACAGGCAGCCCAGAGCTGCAGGTGGCAGGGTCCCCCCCAGCCACTGCCTTGGGACCCTCACCTGCCACCCCTCACTTACCTGCTCAGGGCCACAGCCAGGCCTTAGCACCTGACACTACATGACAGGTAACACCAAAAAGTCCCTTTGGCTGGGGCTGTGGGGGTGAGAGTCTGCCCCCACCCCAGGACCCAGGCAGGCCCAGTCAGCAGAGAGCTGGGCTCTCTCCCAGGCTGGAGTAGGAGGAGGGGGCTGGCTGAAGGCTCTTCGGGGGGCTCCTCAGCCTTCCTGAAGCCTCAGCATCTCCCCAGCACATCTAAGCATCCGGGCGCCTTTGGGAGTTCCACGCCGTCAGCCCGGCAGTCTGATGGACCGCCTCGGGGCCCTGGGCCGCCAGTGCTGATGGCAGAGCTGAGATGATGTTTATTTATTCCTCTGTCCCAAACCCACCCGTCATGCTGCCCACACCCCAGCACAGGGGAAGTTTTTGTCTGAGCAGCATTCTCAGTGACCTCGATGTTGCCTTTAGAAGGGTGGGTTCGCCTCTTGCATATGGGCTTTTTCAGAATCATTTATGAGCAGAAAAAAAACATTGAAATAAAACTTTGCTAATACTAACCCTTTTGCGGTTCCTTGAGGCTCTGTGACTTGTGGCATTGTGGGAGAAGAGACAGGAAGGGCCCCAGCACTCACTTTTCGTGTATTCGTGTTCATCGTGTAAGCTTTGGACTGTACAGAAAAGTATGCACAGGGGAAAAAAAATACTGTACATCCACAGGCAAATGCCTCTGATGAAACCACATGGCCCACCATGGGACTGCTGCTTTTCCTCCATCAGATGGGCTTTCCCCTGGGGTCCCACATTCTCTGGAAGCCCACAGGGATCATAATTGATTGTATAGCAAATCCCCTACCCTTGGACAGTTAGGCTGCTTCCAGTTTGTGGACTTTGTAAACAGTGGTGGCCTTCATCCTCCTTTCAGATGATTTCTTTTTTTTTTTTTAAGTAGGCTCCCTGCCAACGCTGGGCTTGAATTCACAACCTTCAAGAGTCACATGCTCTACTGAACTGAAGCCAGCCAGGTGCCCCTCCGATGATTTTTTTGAGGTTAGAGTCCTGGAGACAGAAAGTTGAGCCAGGGTGTATGGACTCTGGGAGTCCAGCCTGGAGTCCTCCCCTCGTGCCAGCCCCCTGACGCCCAGCCTTATTCACACCGCGTGAAAAGCTCTCTCCGCTCCCATGTTGTCCAGCTCTGTATGTCCTCATTGTTTTCCCCTCTGAAAACCAGAGAGAAATCACTGGCCTTGGTTTCTGCTGGAGAGCCTGAGGCTCAGCCATGACTAGCCTTCAGGTCGGAAGCTGGGCCGTGAGGTGAGGCAGGCACCACTCTCCCCATGGAAGGCGGCACAGGGGTCCCTAGCTCCCTCGTGCCTTCATGCACTGTTCCAAGTGCCGGAGACTTGGCTGCAGCCGCCCCCACATGCCCTCCCCTATTCCTGGGGTGCTGGTGAGAAAGACAAGTGCCAGACGGTGTCATGAGTGAAACGGTAAATGCCAAGACAAGTCAGGCCACGAGGCAACGTGGGAGTGAGGGCTGTTCTCTCTGAAGAGACAACGAAGCTGGCTCTGCTGGGGTAGGTGTTCAAGGTGATGGAACAGCAAGTACAGATGCCTTGGGAACAAGCTTGTGGAATTAACTTTGAGAAACAGATGGAAGAACGCAGGTGGCTGAGGGGACAGCGGAAATGAGCCTGGAAAGGAAGCACAGTAGACGTGCTCTAGAGTGACCAGCAAGTGCAAAGGCCCTGGGGCAGAGACCTGGTAGGAACATCGTGAAGGCCAGTGTGACTGGAGCGGAGTAGGGAAGAGGAGAGGATGGGGGAGTGTGCAGGGAGGAATGCCGGAAGCCCAGCCTCAGGCCAGGGAGCCCCTTTCTCCTCTTTTCTCTCTTCCCGTCTTTTCTGGCCCTGGCCCACATCAGGAGTAGGGCTGGGACTCCTCAGTGGGCAGGGAAGGGCTTGGCCTGGGAATCCCTTCTGAACACCTACTGTGTGCTGGGGACCCTGCAGACACTGCGCTCAGGTCCCATCTCCTCATCGTGACCCCCTTCTGGAGGATGGGAAAGCAGGCCTGAGTGTCGGGCTTTGAAGGCGCACCTGCCTGAGCTCACAAGGGGCTGTCCCCGGGAGCTGAGAAGGGCACGGATTGGACCTGGGCCCTCCCTCTCTCCTCGCCTCAGTTTCTCCATCTGTATAACAGGTGAGTGAACTAGGACATGACTTGCCACCCTCTCAGACCTGACACCCTTTTAAAATAACATTTATAACACCCTCTTGAGCCTCCTGAAGTGGATTCACAGGTAATATTATGAGCTTGCATATAGAATTTTTAAAAATTGGGGCGCCTGAACCTGGGTGGCTCAGCCAGTTAAGTCCCGATTCAGCTCAGGTCTGATCTCAGGGTCATGAGATTGAGTCCCATGTCTGGCTCCATCTCAGCGCAGTCTGCTTGTGTTTCTGTCTCCTCCCTCTGCCCCCCCCCCCCCAATTCTTGTGCTCTCTCTATATATATATATAAATCTTCAAACAAAAAACACAAAACTCCAATCATATTAGAGCAAGAAAGGAAAGGAATTTATAAAAGGATACACATTTCAGGGTGGCCGAAGTCCCCAGAAGGGGGGTGGGCAGGGGTCCCTGGACAGTCACAGCCCCAGATGCAGCCTGACTCCCAGTCTCTGCCCACAGGGATGCGGTTTTCCCAGGCAGGGCACAATCCTTGGTCTATTTCCAAACAAAGCAGGACCCAGTACATTCCCAGCAATTCCATGTTTGCTCGCCCTGAGCCAAAAGTCCTACGTGTCCATACAAGATATGGGGGAAGCCCTGCCTGGGAGTGTGATGCTCTTCATCCCTCCCGGAACATGGGAGTGTTGCAGGCATGGGGAGGGCCCTTGCCTCAGGATCGACACATCCCTGTCCCCACCCTCGCATGACCAGATTCCATATCCCCGTCCTCCAGACAATCAGCACCCTACAAAGCTCTACACCTTATGAAATGCCTCCAAGGGAAGGTCACCTCGATGACAGCTGACCTCAGCTAATGACCTCACTGAACTAGCTTGAAAAATAACCTTTAGATCACTTTTTTTTTTTACATTGCATTTAAGGCGTGACAGGGCTTTAACCCCTGGGGTCCCATGGCCCCTTCCACGTTCTTCTGCACCTGCCCTGCGCGGTCCAGGGGAGGGGAGGGTGCTGAGGCCCAAGCTGGTCCCTGTGTCGTCGTCCCCCACCCTGCACTTCCGGGACGGAAGGAGAGAAGGAGGAAGGGAGGGGCTAGCGGTCCCGTCTGACGGCTGAGGAGGGCCAGCCAGCACCCAATCGCCGCTTGGCAGGTGGGACCCCGACTCCCTTCCTCGGTCTGGGGCCCGGCCCAGCCCCGCTGGCTTTGCCAGCTCTGGCCCCGCACACCTTCTGCTGCCAGACCTTTAACCAGGTGCGGCCTGTCAACAGTACATGAACTCCGCGGGCATCACTGCACTTAGAAATTAATAATAGGGGATCCCTGGGTGGCGCAGCGGTTTGGCGCCTGCCTTTGGCCCAGGGCGCGATCCTGGAGACCCGGGATCGAATCCCACATCGGGTTCCCGGTGCACGGAGCCTGCTTCTCTGCCTGTGTCTCTGCCTCTCTGCCTCTCTCTCTCTCTCTCTCTGTGACTATCATAAAAAAATAAAAAAAAAAGAAATTAATAATAGGAATAACTCACAGGGCACAGCGCCCTACGTGTATTCCCCCCTTTTTTTAATCGATTGATGCAGCAAACATGTAGCTCGCGCCAAGCTTACAGTGCTGGGGCCTGGGGCTGCCATCACAGACCAGGCAATTCCACCCATGGATTGTAACGTCTATTTCCTCCTCCCAACGACCTGTCATTCGCCCGGTTTTCTAGATCATCGGGAAGATCGGGACGATTTGCACGGTGAGAGTCAAGCCGCCGGGAAGCGCGGCTGCTGGGACGGGACCCAGGCGGTCCTGCAGCTCCGGCCAGTGAGCAGCCACACCGGCAGCTGCGGCTGTCACCCAGAGCAGCGGCTGGCCTTAACCCTTGTAATGACGGGGGACAGTTTCAGAGAACTGGGCGAGGTCATCGGCCTAAGGCTCAAGGGGGCCAGACGTGAAAAGCGACTTTTATTTTCATGCACCATAAATTGCAAAACGTCCGGAAATGGGACGCCTGGGGGGCCCCGTGGCTGAGCGTCTCGCTAGGCTCAGGTCCTGATCTCGGGGTCCTGGGATCCAGTCCCACGTAGGGCTCCGGTGGGTGCCTGCCTCTCTCTTGTCTTTCAGGAATAAACAAAACCTCTTAAAAACAACAAAAAAGATACAAAAACAAAACAAGCCCCCCCCCATGCCCAGAAACCGCGAAAGATCCGGTAAGGCAGGTGCGCCGGCCCCATAGGAAGACTTGGAGCCTCCCCAGCCCGCCTGCCCACCGCGCCGCTCGTCTGCTCTTTCAGGGTAGGGGGGGGCCGGGCAGATCGCGGCTCCCAGGCATCCCGCAAAGTAGGCGGGTCACCTCAGGGGCGACCTTTACCCGCTCAAAAATTCGTCTCACATTAGCAGTGAGGATTCGGGCGTCACCCCGAATCGTTATTTTCCTTACTCATAAGTTTAAGGCATAAAGAGCTACACGTGTTACTCGCTGGGTAATGAATCCCCTTCTCATTAGCCCTACGGTGAGTAGCAGAGCGACCGTTAAACCAAGAGCCCAGTCCCTTCGCAGTTCGTCTCATTCACTTAGTTAATTTTTTATGTCACTCTCCATTTTATTTCTTCGTCTGGGGAGAACCGGGAACCGTAGGTACTCCGACCCCCCCGTATGCAGATAAGCAGCTGGCGTCGCAAAGGCTCACGGGGAGCTCCCCGCCCCTTCCGGTTCTTGTCTTGGTTTGAGCTGTCGCGAGAGTTCGTCGGCCGGACGCCGGAAGCGGCTCGTTGCTCCGTAGCGGCCGAAGGGGCGGGCTCGAGGGCTGGGGGAGTCTCAGCTGCTCGCGGTTCGCTCGGCGGCGCAAGATGGCGGACATCTCCCTGGACGAGCTCATCCGGAAGCGCGGGGCTGCGACGAAGGGGCGGTGAGCGGCCCTTTCTCCCTCCGGTGCTCAGGGCCCGTGGCCTAGCGGGGCTCGGGGCGGGGGAGGGAGCGGCCCGGGAGCGAAGCGCAGCGCCGTGTGCGCCCGCCCCCTGCCGCAGCCGCGCTCCTCATTGGCCCGGCCCCGCCGCCTCCGCGGGCCCGGCCGCCGGGCGGTCCACACTGGCTGGGAGCGCCGTCGCTCCGGGGAGGCCGGCGGGGCCGGGGCGGCGGGGGCGGCGGGGTCGGGGGGGCCGGGGCGCCCGGGGCGGGGGGAGGGCTCGCGGGGTCTCCCGGGGCCGCCCGGTCCGCGGGGGAGACTGGCCCTGGGCGCCGCGCTGCTCCTCGATCTCCGCGCGGCCTTGGGGTTAGGACGGCCGAAGTTTAGCGGGGAAGTGACCCGCTCAGGCTCCGCCGATCTGCTGCCGGCGAGGCTGCGACCCAGACCTCAGCTCGCAGGCCCTGCGTGCGCTCCCCGGCCCCGCCGCCCGCGTTAACCCCCGCCTCGCTCGTGCGGCGCTCAAGTCCCCTGAGCGCTTTCGTGCAGCCACCGTCCCGTTTTGCCCCCTTTCGCAACCGCACCGGCCCCGTACCGTATCCATATTTGTCCATTTTGCAGATGGCGAGCTTGAGGCCGGGAGAGGTAGAGGGACTTAACCCGAGGCCACGAAGAGTTCGTCCCCCTGAAAGTTGGGGGGCTGCGTGCCTTTTAGGAGCTGGCTGAGTTGGCCTCGGGCTTGGGCAAGAAAAAAAAAACAAAAAACAGGTGGGCCCGGAGTTTAGAGCTTCTTGATGGTTGTCGGAGAAGACTGTTGTGGCTCCGAGTGCGGAGATGGTTTGCGATGAGGTGCCCGGAAGTTGCTCCGGACCCTTAAACGTTGTCCGTCATTTCCAGCCTTTAATGAGCTCCAGCTCTCACCTGTTTGAAGTGGGACTGCGGCCAGCAGTTCTCCAGCATACGTGCAGTAGTTCACATGTCCTTGTAAACTGCCTGTAAAAATGTTAGACACGGTCTTCTCGGATCGAAAGTCATTCACTGAGTAGATGCTTGTTAATACCTCCCGCCTGCGGTGGTTAGAAAGTAGATCCTCTCCTTGGCTAACAAGTGCATCCCCACCGCCCCCAGCCCCCTGCACACATCCACTGCACCTGCCGCCACCGCGTAGTTCACCAGCCAGCTCTGCACCTGGCTTCTGGTTCATAACAGGCACACAGGAACCGTTAATTTGCTCAGCTGCTCTCTGAGTAGCTCTCTCCTAGGTCTTCCCGCTGGTAACTGGTGTGGAATTGGTGCTGGGTCCTCTGGCCACTTCTAAGACTGAGTTTCATCAGTTTGATGGACAGTGGCTGAATGAACCAGCTACCCAGGACGTGCCCTTTCTGCAGTCACCCCCCTCTGTTCCTGACTGCAGACGGTCTGTACTGTCTGTTGGGTCTGTACTTTGTTGGCTCTGATGTGTGCAGAGTCTGGTGTTGGGCATTGGGTGAGGATCCGTGGGATGACCGGGCACTGAGCCACCAGGCCGACCTGGTGCCCTGGTGGGCCTGTTGTTGGGTTCTGTGCCACCCTGGCAAGATGACTTCAGAGCTGGGACGTTTCCTCATTTGTAGTAATGGTTTCTGGCAGGTTGTTGAGAAGGTTAGGTATGAAAATATAAAAATGTACATTTTAAAGTTTGCACCAGAAAAATAAATAAATAAAGTTTGCACCAGGTAGTAAGTGTTCAGCAAATGATAGCAATTATTGTGGATCTTCCCTTTAAAGGAGGAGAAGCCCAACCCCTCCCCCGCGATGGGGAACATTAGGTTAGTGTTGAAGCCCTAGAGTCAAACTAAGATTTCGATTCCCTTCTCTCACTTTCCACGTGATCTTAGGTTACTTAACCATTCCATATCTCTTATTTATAAGATATAGATATTTATTAGGTGATTGCTAATGTAGAGTACTTTGAAAGTATCTGATGGTTTTAAGTGTTCAATTAATGTTAGCTCTAATCATCATTACCGAAGGCTTTTAAATAAAGTAACTTTCCAGTTTTGTGTAAGAATATGTGAGAATATTACTGTGCTCTTACACAACGATTGGATTGGGGGATTGTGCAGAGACTAGAGCTGTCTACATGCTAGTTTGGCCTACGTGCTGTATTTGGATTAAACCTGGTAGAAACTTCAGTTTTGGGCACCTGAGTGTCTCAGCATCTGCCTTAGGCTCAGGGTGTGATCCTGGGGTCCTGGCATCAAGTCCCTATGGGGAGCTTGCTTCTCCAACTCTTCCTGTGTACCTCTTTGTCTGTGTCTTTTGTGAATGAATAAATCTTTTAAAAACTTTTTTTTTGTTTTTTTGTTTTGTTTTGTTTTTTTTTTTTTTTTTTTACCTTGCAAAGCCAGTGAACTACATCTAGGGCATCCCTGTCAAGAACTGAAAGGTCTCAGCTAATGGCAGTGAACAAATGTCGTTTCGTTCAGTAACTATATTGTCCTACATGCTTCCTGGAAGAATTCTTCCTTCCTGGGAACTGTGGGATGGCATTGCATGGAGATCCCAGGAAAAACTTTGTGCCTGATAATTTAAGTAGAGCCAGTGATTATCTCCAAAAACTCTTCCTCTTAGTGGAAATAGCACAAGAACCTGTAGAAGTGTAGGTATGCCTGGATGGCTCAGTGGTTGAGCATCTGCCTTCAGCTCAGGGTCCCAGGATCAAGTCCCACATTAGTCTCCCCTCTACCTATGTCTCTGCCTTTCTCTCTGTCTCTCATGAATTAAAAAAAAAAAAAAAAAAAGGAAAGGAAAGAATGAACCTGTGGAAGTGTAAATAACGTGTTTCCCCACAGGTCATGGAATGTGCTTGTTCTTTAGTGCAGCCATTCTGTTTTGTGTTCATCACACCTTGTAAGCCTAGAAAGGGGTCATTACCATTATTACCAGGGTCCTGAATTAATCTTATCAAAAGATTTCCCTGGGGAAGCCTGGGTGGCTCAGCAGTTTAGCACCACCTTCAGCCCAGGGCCTGATCCTGGAGATCCAGGATCGAGTCCCACATCCGGCTCCCTGCATGGAGCCTGCTTCTCCCTCTGCCTGTGTCTCTGCTCCCCGCCCCCTCTCTGTGTCTCTCATGAATAAGTAATAAAGTCTTAAAAAAAAAAAAAAAGATTTCCCTGATTAACCTGCAAATAGAGAAAGAGTTTTGCGTGATACTTCACTCAGCCATGGTGAGGCGCTGTCCCTCACCATGCACCCCTTGACTTTGGTGACTTTGGTTGCCCAAGACCTATGGAGGAGTCTCCCCTGGACAGCTCGCGGCACCAACTGCAATGCGGGCCTGTTCTTGTTGGTGTTTTCCTTAAAACATGAGCGTACTGCTGCTGGTCAAGTTTGCAGAGTTGCCCGCCCTGGTTTGATTAGTTTAGCTCTTAGAAGATAATTGTCCACTGCCACCTTCTGGTTAGAGAATGTTCATGAAAGGCGGCAGGCCGTTGCAGTGGAAAGGTTGGGCATGTGCTGCCCTGAGCAGCTCTGGCCCAGATGCCCTGTCTGGGGAGTTCTTGGAGCTGTGGAGAAGGAGGTCGGTCAGCTTTTCAGTTCAGGCTAGGGCTCTGGTCCTGATACTTATTGCTTGTTTGCTTGTTGAAATAAGATAAAAGAAATGTAGACCTAAAACAAAGGGGAGGAAAATTAGTTATTATGTAACATGGAGGGGAAGAAATAGATTTAAGGGAGGCCTGGTAGCTCAGGAATTGAGCATCTGTCTGCCTTCGGCTCAGGGCGTGATCCCAGAGTCCTGGGATCAAGTCCCGCATCGAGCTCCTTGTGAGGAGCCTGCTTCTCCCTCTGCCGGTGTCCCTGCCTCTTTCTCTCTCTGTGTGTCTCTCATGAATAAAAAAATAGAAATCTTAAAAAAAAAAAAAAAAAAAGGATCTAAAACAAAACATTTGCACAAGACTTTCTTGGGGGGTAAGGGGATGCTATCCTGTTTCTCTGTGTCTGCAAAGCGCCTAATTCAGGATTGATTCTCCATAACAGAACTAAACCGTGTTTTCTCCATGTAAAGGTGACCTCAGCACACACAATTCTAACCCAGAGACCCTATGCATCAAAATCCACCTTCTACTAATAAACCAAGGTTCCCCTTTATGGGCCTGGATCCTTTGGTCTGGACATCTGTCCAGAGCCAGCTCTGGTCGGGGTGTGGCAGAAAGCACTGAGGTTCCAGTGGGGACATTGGCCCTGTCACCCCCAGCGTGCCCTTCCCAGGACCTCATGGAGTACCTAGTAGGGCCCTGGAACTAGGGTGGGTACATTGTTTCAGTGTGGCAGGGTGGGGCAAGCCAGAGCCTTACTCCAAACCTCCCCCACCCTTCTCCCAAACATTTACTGAGGCCCAAAGTGCAGAATGTGTTTCAGGAACATCAGATAGTGTGCAGTGGGAGGTGAGGCTGCAGGCAGGAACTGGGGCCAGTCCAGAGGCTCTGCTGAGGGGCTGGGCTTTGTTAGGAAGCCCTCAGCAGTTCTTGGAACAGGAGGGTAACACCATGGACTCTGTGTTTTGGAGACCCACTCCTAGCAGGAGTGTTTATTTGAAAAATTCCTGATGACTAATGCCTGCCTTGTACCCAGCACTGCTGCCTGCTGGGATGAATAGCCGTCTTTTCATGCAAGAGGAGGAGCAGTGATTATAAAAAGCCTGAACACTGAAGCCCCGAAAGCTGTTCATGAAAGGAGTTGAAAGAACTGGTGTAACCAGGGAACTGAATGCCACAAATTGAGGGGAAGTAACTTAACTCATGCTCCTCCATCCCCAGCCACGTCCCCTCCCTCTCCCAGATGGACCTGTTGTACTGTTCAGAGAGATTCAAAAGACCAGCACAAGGCATCTCAGTGATCTTTCTTGCCACACAAGTGGTCTGGTGTGTGGGTCCCGACTGAGCACACTGGGCCATCCCAAGTGTGTGCACTCACCCTCTGGTTACTGGAGTATGTGCTGTGGCCCTGGACGTGACTGGAGTCCTAAGCTCTTCCTTAGCCTGGGGACAGTATGCCTCATTAACTCTTCAAGTTCTGGTCTTTTTTTTTTTTTTTTTTTTAAGATTTTATCATTTATTTGAGACAGAGACAACACATGAGCAGGATCAGGGGCAAAGGGAGAGGGAGAAACAGGCTCCCACTGAGCAGGGAGCCCAATGTGGGGCTTGATCCGAGGACCTGGAGATCATGATCTGAGCCAAAGGCAGATGCTCAACCAACTAAGCCACCCAGGTGCCTCTCAAGTTCTGGTCTTTACTTTTGACTCATGCTTCATTTTTGGTGCTCTAACTAGTTTCAGGGAAGTCCAGTGCATCCTTCAGCAGGACCCTGTCATCTGTGAATAACAACCTCATTCTCTCAGGGTGAAAGGAGAATGTCTGGGGTCCCTGTAGGGTCCCTGGCACTTGGTGGGCTCTCAGGACCAGAAAGTTCTTCGAGCCTTTTTTTCATCTGGCTGGTACAGGGTTGACCCAGGCGAGAAGATGCAGGGTGTACCCCTAAGAGGCTCCTGGTCCTGCAGGAGGTGTGGGCTTGGAAACAGATCCTCCTGATTCAGCACAGTAAGTGCCTCAGCTGCATTGTGTCCAGGGCTCCACTGCCCCAAGGAGGGTGCCTCGGGCTGTGGAAGCTGGTAGGGGACAAGTGAGGGAATGCTCTTGAGGGCAGGAGGCACCCCAGCAGAGCTGCGAGAGCCAGGAGGCTGCAAGCTCTGGGCTATAGTAGGCGTCGTTCACATGACCTCTTCCTGAGCACACTGGGCCGGGTCTAAGCCTTCTCACCACCGTACAGGTGTCTAGTTTGTGGCGTCCCCAGAGCCTTCCTCTTACAGCAGGAGTGCTTCTCACCGTACTCTTTTTGGTGACTGGATTTCCCAACCCAAGGCCTCTGGCTTCAGAGAGGTCCCATGCGTAGTAGATGAACAGTTTTATCTGGAGTGCTTTCTGCCAATGCCGGTTTCATCTGGATCTGGACAATAAATGTTGATCAAAATCTTTCCCTATTTTATGAGTAGGAGGCCTTCAGTAGTAACTTCTGGTCTGAACTGATAGCCTGTTGCTTTTCTTTGATGGGTATCATCAACAGATGTAGGGAGCAGGAAACATTAAAAAAACCAAACCAGTGGGATTACCTCACCTGTCAGTGGGTCCTGGGGGGTAGGGCTTGATTAGGAAGTTTGTGTGCCTTCCATAAATTCCAGGGGTCCCTCAAGTAGCTCTGGGTTTCAGCACAACCACAAAGCATAGCCCCACCATCGCCAAGGCCTTTTAGACCATGAAACTGAGGGCGGACACTCCAGTGGTGGGCGGGTGCTGTCTGCCACACGCACCTATTTCTCTCCCTGATTGGGGCCTCTTTAAACACTCCATTCCTTTTGGCCTTGCTTCCCTCCCTCCTTTCTTTACAGGAGAAAATAGGACAGGGACCAACAAGCAGGGCCTCTCACCCTCACCTAATCTGACTTTCCCTCTCTCTTCCACCTGGTTCTTGTGTGGACCCACTGGAAAGTATTTAAGTCCTAAAGTAATTTGCCATTTTTCAAAGAAAAATGGTACGTGCATCACTGCCTTGGGCAGTTTTCTGGCATACTGGAGGCAGCAGGTGTTTCCACTGGTCTAAGGATAATAAGATGGAGGTCACATTTGCCTGTGCTGGTACCTTGGGTATGCTCCTGCTGTCATTACAGGAGCCCGTGGGCAGTCTCCTCCAGTCGGTTGGGGAAGGGTGAGGCAGTAGGAACACTCACTCACTGGCCTGCTGTATAGGAGGCCTCCCAGGAGAGCTGGACACAATTGTGGGAAACTGTATAGGAACCTGTTTGTTTGGTGGGGTTTTGCCTTCTAACACCAGGTGGGAGATGGTGAACACTGCCATAATCCAGGGTCACTGATGGAGTCAAAGATGCAGATGCCCAGGCCTTCACCAGCTTTTGGATTCGGTAGCTGTGCGGTGGGATCTGGACAGCTGTGTTTTTAAGTAATTCCACAGGAGTTTCTAATGCTCAGCCAGGGTGCAACACCACTTATAAAGCGCTGGGCCCTGAAACAGAATGAGCCCCATTCTCCCCCTCCCAGTCCAGTGGGGAAGAGAAAACAAGCAGATGTGTTCTAGGCATAAAGGAGGGTTGTCTTCAAAGAATCAGAGAGGGAGGGTTTCCCAAAGAGGAGATGTTGCCTTGGGAGCTGGAAGTCCTGGGCAGGGCACCCGCTGCCTGAGTAGTGGTGACGGTGGCTGAAGTAGAGAGGCCTCGTGGTGCGGTGGGCAGGTGGAGTGAGGTAGCCACTGGCAGACCCCAGGAAGGACTTCAAGGGTTGTACTTGGAAGCGTCTTCGCCTTCCTCACAAGCCACTGAACGGCCAGTAGAGGAACCCCCAAGGAAATGGGGCCTGTTTAATGGAGTTTAGTTCATTTCCAATCTTAACGGTTTCTGAATTTGACGTTCTTGTTCCTAAGTGTGATAAACGCATATTTGGCCTTGTCCCTGGTTCCTGGCATGTAGTTCCTAAAACTCTAGGGAGTTTCCTGAGTTACAAGGGTAGTAGGAGCACCTTCTGTTCTAATGAGGTGATGGTTGATGGGCCCCTGGCTAGCTACAGGATGGGGGCTAGTTGCCAGAAAGACCTAGGCATGATTAGTTAGAACTTGGAGCCCTACCTCACTCCCCTCTAGGGAGGGGCGGGAGCTGGAGATTGAGTTAGTCTCCATTGGCCAATGATACAGTCAACCTTGCTTACTACATAATGAAACCTCCATAAAAATCCCTACACAGTGGAATTTGGGGAGCTTCTGGGTTGGTGAACATGTCTGTGTGCTCGGAGGGTGGTACACCCAAAGTGGACATGGAAACTCCACATCCCTTCCCATATACTTTATGTGTCTCTTCTATTTGGCTGTTTCTGAATTGTATCATTTATAATTAATAATAGTAAGTAAACTGCTTTTGCTGTGTTCTATGAGCCATTCTAGCAAATTCTCAGACTTGAGGTGGGGGTGTGGGTCCCCTCACCTCTACCTGGTCTGTCCAAGTGTGAAAAGCCCAGGATTTGGGACTGGCATCTGAAGTGAGGGCATTTTCATGGGACTGAGCCCCTAACCTAGGGGTTGTGCCCTGACTCTGGGTAGGTAGTGTCAGAACTGAATTGGAGGACACCTGGTTGGTGTCTAGAGAGTTCAAGAACGGTTGAAGTAAGGAAAACACCCACACATTTGGTGTCACAGTGTTGTGAATGGAAACAGTTTGGACAGTGGCTCTTTTTCTTTTCTACCAAGTCTTTGTGTCTTCAGTCTGTTATGGAGCTAGCTCCTGCTCCCAGCCCAGGAGGGCATCGGCTGGCACCGGAGGCCTGGGTTTGCCAGGGGCAGGCTTGGGGACCCTTTATTAATTGTTGCCTCTCCAAGTTGTTGAGTCCACATCACAGGGTACTGAGGGGGGTGACTAGGAGCATGGCTGTGGAAGAGCTTTGGAAATTGAAGGTTAGGGTATTTGGGAGATATGCTTTTTTTTTTTTCCTTGTGGCTAACATCATTTGGAGGTTACTGTCCCTGATGTTATCTCAGAGCGCCTGATCTAGGGAGCAAAACAATCTTACCTAAGTGATAGAAACCACTAGGCCCTTCTTCCTAATTTTATTTGCAAGGCAAAGTGAAAAGCCGTAAACTAGGAAAGAAGTTGCAATATAAGTTTGTTTCAGAGAGTGAGCTGATTTCTGGTTTCTCCAGGAGCTCCCCTGCCCCCCATTCCCAGTATTACAAGGGCTCAACTTCCTTCGGATCAGCTACCATCGATAACCCAGATCCACTTCATATTGCAATTTTTTGCTTGCAGTCTCAATGCCAGACCAGGAGTCGGGGGTGTTCGATCTCGTGTTGGGATCCAGCAGGGCCTTCTTGGCCAGCCAGCACGCACAGCCACCTTCCAGCAGAGGTTTGATGCCCGGCAGAAGATTGGCCTCTCCGATGCCCGACTCAAGCTAGGAGTCCAGGATGCCCGGGAAAAACTTTTGCAGAAAGATGCTCGGTTCCGGATCAAAGGGAAAGTGCAAGACGCCCGAGAGATGCTAAACTCCCGTAAGCAACAGGTCACGGCGCCCCAGAAGCCCCGGCAGGTGGCCGATGCCCGGGAGAAGATCAGCTTGAAACGGAGTTCCCCAGCCACCTTCCTGAGCCCACCCATTGGGACAGTGACCCCTGCCCTGAAGCTCACCAAAACCATCCAGGTAAGTGTGGCTCTTGCCATGTATTCCTGGGGAGCCAGCAACAACCGCAGATTCAGGCAGGGAGTGGGGGCCAGGAGAGTTTGGGCAAAATGACAGTTCTCCCAATGGTTTATATAGTAACCATATGGAGGAGGGGAGGCAAGGTTTTCATCTAGTATTGTGGAGAAGAAAGGGGACTCCAGGAAAAGTCAGTGACTTTCTCCAGTGAGCTAGTGAGGGAGGGAAAAGAGGGGAGAGGATGGAACACTTGTGGGGTGTGTGTTGTGCGGCCAGCACTTAACACATAGAACTTTATTTCTCTCTCACTGTGACTCTGGGATCATTACCACAGTTTTATAAAAGAAGACTCTTGGTCTCAGAGATGAGAATCATTGTGCAGTAGGAGTACCAGGGTAGGAGCCTAGTCAGACCTGGCTCCCCATCCAGTGCCCTGGCCACTTGCACAGCTGCCAGAGGGAATGAAGACAATATTTCGTCTTCATAGCAACTCTGGTAACAGGAACAGCAGCAGCTGCGAACATGTATTGAGCCAGGCTCATGGAGCAAGACCATTAGGCTTTCTGTGACTCCTGCTTCGGGCATGAGGCACTCTGGAGGGCTTTTCCCACAGACCACAACTGAGTGCCACCGTATTTCAAGTTCAGTGATTCCTTACTACTGCAGAACAGACGTGGACCCCATGGGAAAAATTATGGTCTCTGTGTGTTTCTAGGTTCCACAGCAGAAAGCCATGGCACCACTCCACACCCATCCTGCTGGAATGAGGATCAATGTGGTCAATAACCACCCAGCCAAACAGGTGAGAGAGTGAGCACGCACCTACATGTGCATGTGTGTAGGTGTACACGTGCATAGGTTCTGGAGACCTCTGCTGGGCGGATTAACCGAGCTTAGCCCAAGGTTTCTGGTGTGAAGAATTAGAGGAACTACATTTGGTTTTTGGCAATTTCTGAGTTTTATTTATTTTTATTTTTTCAAAGATTTATTTATTTCAAAGAGAGTGAGTGGAGTAGGGGCAGAGGGGGAGAGAGTGTGAGAGAGAGAGAACTCAAGAAGACTCCCACCAAGCACAGGAGCCCATTGACTCTGAGCTAAAAGCAAGAGTCAGACACAACCTACTGAGCCACCCAGGCGCCCCTGCAATTTATGAGTTTAAAAAAAATACCGGGGATACCGGGGAGGCTCAGCGGTTTAGCACCTGCCTTCGGCCCAGGGCATGATCCTGGGTTCCCGGGATTGAGTCCCACATTGGGCTTCCTGTGTGGGGTCTGCTGCTCCTTCTGCCTGTGTCTGCCTCTCTCTCTGTGTCTCTCTCTCTCTCTGTCTCTCATGAATAAATAAATAAAATCTTTTTTAAAAAATACCTCTTACAATAGGGAGGAGGTGAGTATGTAAGAGGCAGAGAGGCAAATTGGAAGTCTTCTACTTTTAAAATAGTATGTGCCCCCCCAAAAAAAAGAAAGAAAGAAAGAAAAGCTCAGTATGTGCTTAATATAGAACATTTGTAAAATCGAGAAAGTAAAAAGGAAAAAAGAATTCTTGTGCTCCTTCTCTCCAAAGCCAGCTGCTGTTGAAATGCTGCCCTGGCTCCTTCCTGGGTTTTTGGTTTTTTAAGTGTCATTATTGTTGAGTTAATGCCTACTTGTAGTTGTGTGTGTATTATTATCTAATTTTGTGTCCTTCTGTTTTCACTGTATAGCTCAAGCACTTCTGTGATTCACATTCACTGTAAACATTTTTAATAACTGCATAATGCATTGAATTGATGTTCCAGTTTTTAAAAGCCATTCTCCTATAATTTTCACTGTTAGAAACCCTGCGAATATCTTTGTGGCTAAAGCTCTTTCTAGAGTTTGGATTTATTTATGTAGGCCGGACAGCCTAGGATGGACTTTCTAAACCCAAGATTGTAAACACCTGTTTTAAGGTTTTTCTAGGTGTTGCCCACTTGTGGGAAGATAATTCTTATGAACCTGGAGGTTGCAGCACTTTTGTTAGGCCCTTGTGGGTGGAGAGCCGGCCTGTCAGGCTTTGACTCCCAGGCCAGTGTCCCCCGGTCCTTTCCCTCCACCCACTTCTCCCTCCACCAACCAGCTCCACATAGTTTGCTGTTCTTGCTCCAAATGTCCTTTGAGAGCCTAAGGCCACATTAGCTTTCTTTTTGTTTTTAATGTTATTCCTTTTTTTTTTTTTTAAGATTTTATTTTATTTTATTCATGTAAGACACAGAAGCAGAGACCTAGAGAGAGAAGCAGGCTCTTCTCATGGAGCCCAGTGCAGGACTTGATCCCAGGACCCGGCGTCATGCCCTGAGCCAAAGGCAGATGCTCAACCGCTGAGCTACCCCAAGCGTCCCAGCTTTTTCTTTTTTCTTTCTTTTAGAATGTATATGATTTGGAGGAAGATGATGACTCCGTAGCTCCCATTCCTAGTAAACAGATGAAATTCGCAGCCTCAGGCAGCTTTCTCCACCACGTGGTAAGGCATTTTATGTTTTTGCTGCGCTCACCATGTGTATCTGGTCAGGTGGATGGGAGAGGTGGTGGAGAGTACGGCCTTTCAGTTCACAAGTCTGCGTTTGTTTCATGAGATTTTCAGAGTTGGCACTAATCTCATCCCTGGTTTTATAAATACTGAGACCAGGGCATCCAGTGCTATGTCCAAGGTGCCACAGCTAGCCTGTAGGTAGCCTGTGGTGTCCTGAGGCTGCTAGCTGCAGCCTCCACTTGCTGCTGGAGACACTTCAGGGGCAATGGGAGATGCCAGAGGAGGGGATCCTGTTTCCTCTCCTCTGGCAGGAAATTCTGCACGTTCCCCTTCCCTCCATGGTCAGCAGCTCTGGGCCAGTAGTCCTATTTTTCAGGAGAGGGAGCAGGCACAGGGGGGTGAAATATGCTCAGAATCTCTCAGCTTACAGATAGTGGATCTGAGTCAATCCAGCTCATGCCGTCTGCCTCCCTGGCCGCATCTGTCATACTCCACTGGCTGTCAATATTCAGAAAGCAGCTTGAGAAATGTGGGGTCCAGCATGAGGAGGACATTTCATTTGATTCAGAGAAGCTGGTGAATCACCCCTGCCCCACACTCTGCCTCTCTGGCTGCTGCATCCCTTCCTTCTTCCAGAGTCAGTACCTGGCAAGTTCTGTCTTAAGTCAGCAAGGCCACCTGCTACTTTTGCCTCGGACATCTTTTGCCTCTGACACATTAACGTCAAGGAGTTTCCTGGTTTACATTTCCAAGGGACCACATCCCCAGTTAGGGGCAGCAGGAGAAGGAGTAACTGTTTCTTTTTTTTTTTTTAAGATTTATTTATTTATTCATGAGAGACACAGATTGAGAGGAGAGGCAGAGACATAAGCAGAGGGAGAAGCAGGCTTCTCGTGGGGAGCCCGATGCGGGACTCGATCCTGGATCCGGGGATCACAACCTGAGCAAAGGCAGGCGCCCAACCACTGAGCCACCCAGGCGTCCTGAAGAACTGTTTCTGCTGGTCTGCACGTGTTGTCTCTGCCAGCATGTCCTTCACAGTCTGGGAGCTGATAAGGCCAGGGCTGTGCATGGTGCTTCTGTGTGGCAGAAATGGCCAAGAAGCTGGGAGTCTACCTTTCTGAAGAGTGGGTTCTTGTGCCTGGCCAGCTCAGAACTGATGGTTATTAGCCCATTGTGATAGAAGCATATGCTTCTGTCATATCTGAGAATGAACTTGACTCTAAGCTTTTGGCCGTCTGATTAGTCCCAGATTGTAGGGGTTTCATAAAATCTAAATGGTATGGGTAGACCTGTGGCTCCAGGCCAGACCTGCGTGGAAGTTTCTCACGAAGGGCTTCATGTACTGGAGAGTGACTTTTTTTTTTTTTTTGGAGAGTGACTTCTATAAACATGTTGGGCAGACTGCATATCTCCCCTCCCACCTCTTCCTTGGGGGAAGTCACTGGTGGCTTTTTTGGCTTCAAATCTCTAATGGAATTGGGGAGTTTGGAAGCCTTGGGGGTGGCGGTTGCCAGCCACATAGGGCTTCTCTCTCGCCTTCTCTAGCTTTTCAGATTCTTGTCCGCCTCTTTGTTTAGGCCGGGCTGAGCAGTTCCAAGTTCTCCATGTCCAAGGCCCTCCCTCTCACCAAAGTGGTTCAGAATGATGCTTACACAGCTCCTGCCCTCCCCTCCTCTGTTCGGACAAAAGCCTTGACCAGCATGTCTCGGACACTAGTGAACAAGGAGGAGCCCCCCAAAGAGCTGCCGCCTGCTGAGGTGAGGTGAATGTGAAGGAGTGGAAGTGACTGCATCCATTGAGAGTCAGCCTGTGCTGGGTGGGCAGTGTATCATGTGTACTCTGTGGAGTCCTCACATCCGGGAGGTGCGCATTGCCACCGCCATTTTACAAATGAGTGCGCCAAGACTCCGTGACCCCTGCCCTCAAATGTTTCTGGGCCATTGTGGGAAACAGCTGCAAATAGAGCAGTTTTGGTGATAGAACAGAGGTCTGCCCAGAGAAGAGCAGCTGGGAGTACTGAGGAAGGAGCATTTGATTCTACAGGGCAGGCCGGAAAGGCTTTAAGGAGAAAGTGTCACCTGAGTTGGATGGGTCTTGAAATGTGATTGGCATTCCATGCAGAGGCTCAGAGGCATAGTGGTGGGGCATGATTGTGACAGGCTCTCCAGGAGGCTTTTCTCTGGGCCTTCTGGTCACTGGCTGGAAGTGCATGCTGCTGCTGAACCCACAGCTATTGTCTGATTCTGGGAACTGTCTCCTCTGACAGCCTGTCCTCAGCCCCTTGGAAGGCACCAAGATGACCGTAAACAATCTGCACCCTCGAGTCACCGAAGAAGACATTGTGGTGAGTATTATGTCCTGCCAGAACTTTAGATTCAA
Source organism: Vulpes vulpes (assembly GCF_048418805.1). Taxonomy (NCBI): domain Eukaryota; kingdom Metazoa; phylum Chordata; class Mammalia; order Carnivora; family Canidae; genus Vulpes; species Vulpes vulpes. Next base: position 53,157,414 of record NC_132795.1, read on the forward strand.
ACCACTTCTGTGTCAAGGGACCCCAAGACCACCCCCAGGTTCACTCTCTAAGACTCACAGGGCTCCTCATAGAGTCATGTCAGGGCTAAGGCTTATTACAGGATATAGCAAAATCAGCAAAGGGAAAGGTTTATGGAGCAGAGGCTGGGGGAATCTAGGTGCAACTTTCTGGATTCCTCCTGAATCGAGTCACACGGAATGTACTTTATTCCCCCAGCAACAAGCTGTGACGCATGAAACCAGGGAGCTCGTTACAGACTCAGTGCCCAGGGTTTTTACCAGGAACCCGTCGCGTAGGCATCCTTTGCCCATGCATACCAGCATTCCAGACTGCCAGGAGGAAAAGCAGGTGTTCAGCATAAACCACATTTGCACAGTTTATACTCAGTGAGCCACTCTTATCAATTAGGGTGGTGGGAGCTTTCCCCAATTCCAGTTTCCCAGCCACCAGCCAAGATCCAGCCTTGGAAGCAGGTCTTTTAAAAGATAGCAGTCAGGCTGGCTGTGTTAACTGTTCTTTGCAGCTTCTGAGCCAGGGCCAGGGCATTATGCTGGATGGGTCTGGACTGGGATCCTCTAGTCCCATGGCTTACAGCCCCATTGTTCTTATTTTCCTGTGGGTCTTTGGAACTTCTGCTTCCTCTAGGGGTTTTCATGATTCCAAAGTAAAAGCAGTGAGACAGATTGGTGTTATCTGGTGATTGGCCCTTCTGGATTGGCCTGGTCTGTTCTGTCCTGCCCTTACCCTGAGCCTGGTAAGGATGTAGCCAGGACTTCTCTTCCACCTTGTTTTTGTTTTTTTGTTTTTTAAATAACACTCTTAGTTTAAAAATCTACATACCCTTTTAACTCGGAGCTGTTGAATCATAGAAGAAATGCAGCTGCATTCCAGCCTCTCTCTCAACTGAGTTTCAAGTTCTTTAACAGCCCATAATGGCCACCAAGTTTGACGTTTCAGGTTTTAACTATGAAACACGAGTGCTGTGTGATAGCTTTGAGAAGCAGGCTCACCAGGAAATGGTACACACAATGGAAATTGTAGCCTCCTTTGTCTAATACTTGGCAAATTAATAGAGAATTAAAACAAAGTTTTTTCCTGATTATAAAAGTAGTAGTAGCTACTGTTTATTGAGTACTTATTATGTGGCAGGTAATTTGTATGCAAGATCTTTGAAAATACAGAGTAGTGGGAACTGACCACCATTCAGAGTGGACACCAGTAATAGCCACCGTCCCTTCTTTACCTATGTGGATAATGTTTAGAGAACAGTAGTAATAAAATTGGGATCACACTTAGTATTCAGTTCCATATCTTGGTTTTGGCAGATTGTTTCAGTGACCTTCTCAGAAACCATTCTGTCCTCATAACAACCTGGTAAAGGGAGTCACAAATGAAGAAATGGCATGGGTTTCTAGTCAGCCTTTGTGATCCATCTCCTCATTGTCTTCCTTCTCTGGCATTACCTCCTGCCCTGGAAAACAAGGCAGGGCCAGGGAGGTTATCAGGGGACATGAGGATGATAGTCATACACATGTACAGAGAGCACTGCACTAAAAAATGACTTTTCAGCAACCCTGGGAGGAAGGTGAAACCATTCCTTTTCTTTTTTTTTCCCCCCAGAAGAGAAAACTCATGGTCAGAGAAGTTAAATAACTTGCAGATTCCCTCGTGACATATTTACCACTGCCTTTGATGAGCTACACGTTCCTTTGCATGACAGGGCCCGCAGAGAAATTCTCTGTTTCCCTTGTTGAGAAAGTGGGTACCAAAGCAGGAAGACTTTGGGGGTGCCTGGCTGAAGGACACAGGGACTTCAAGGCTTATAAGCCCAGACCTGTGTCCTACTGCCAGCTCAGCTTGCTCCCTCATCTGGTCCCACTTGGAGAGGCCTCTGGATGTCCCAAGGATACCGCCCAGACCGGCACCTCCCCAAATCCTGGGCGCTGAGCATGTTCAGCTGGAGTGTAGCCACCAGTCTACCCAGAGCCCTCTCTGAGTGTGTAGATGGCAGGCAGGCAGGGTAATGGTTCCAGATTCTTCTACAGCCCTCACCCATCTTATTCTTTGCAGGAGCTTTTCTGTGTGTGTGGAGCCCTCAAAAGGGCTCGGCTGGTCCATCCTGGGGTAGCAGAGGTGGTCTTTGTGAAGAAGGATGATGCCATTACTGCATATAAGAAGTATAACAACAGGTGTTTGGATGGTAAGTCAAGGAGAAACCAGCCACTTCCCCTTCCCACTGCCCACGGCTCACTACCCGGCATCAGGCCTTCTGAGCAAGCTTTCCTCTGAGATGAGTGGAAGGACTCCTGATGCATTCCTCCCTCCGGGGTTTCCCTTGCACAAAGAGCACACACAGATGTGCAGTTCCCTGAGCTGCCGGTTTTACAGGACCTTGGGTTTTCACCCAGTCCTAGGACTTCAGTTTAGCGAGCAGAGAACACCATTTCTCCATGGGTGGTTCTCTTAGAGGTGTTGCTGGGGAAGCCAGAAGTCCTAGCCGTCTCCTTCCAGATGTTGGTCTCATTATTTCTGGGCCAGTTTCCTCAAAGGCCTGAAGCCTTGTCTAACTGTTAGCACCTGGGTGAGCTCTGCTCCTGGGGAGCAAGCTACTGATTTTACTGAGCTCAGAGTCACATTATTTATATCAGGATAGCCTGTGGAGAGAAACTGTCTGCTGTGTCCCATTTGTCCACTGGTTAGTCCTTTCAGTGTTTATTGAGTACACTTGTGGACCGGGGACCTGTGCTAGAGATGCAGAGACTAATGTAACACAGAGTTTTGATTTGCATTTCCCTGTTGGTGAATGATGTTGAGTATCTTTTCCTGTGCATATTCACCATTTGTATATCTTGGAGAAATGTCTATTCAGACTATTTGCCCACATTTTTTTTTTTTTAAGATTTATTTATTTATTAGGGAGAGTGAGCACACAGAGGGGGAGGGAGAAACAGATCCCACTGAGCCGGGAGCCTGAGGCAGGGCTCAATCCCAGAACCCTGGGATCACGACCCAAGCCAAAGGCAGACAGTTAACCAACTGAGCCACCTAGGCACCCCAATATTTGCCCACCTTTTGAGTTTAAAAAAAATTATTTTTAAGAATTTTTTTTTTAAGATTTTAGTTACTTATTCATGAGAGACAGAGAGAGAGAGGCAGAGACACAGGCAGAGGGAGAAGCAGGCTCCATGCAGGGAGCCCGATGCAGGACTCGATCCCGGGTCCCCAGGATCACGCCCTGGGCTGAAGGTGGCGCTAAACTATTGGGCCACCAGGGCTGCCCTAAGAATTCTTTATACTTAAATCATCTCTTATCAGATAACTGATTTGCCAGTATTTTCTCATTCTGTTGTCTTTTCCCTTTTTTTGATCTATGCATTTACAGCTATTCATTTTTCCCTAAGCAGTGCTTTAGCTGCATCCCATGAATTTTAGTATGTTGTGTCTTTATTTTCATTCATCTCAAAGTATTTTCTGAATTCCCTTGTGATTTCTTCTTTGACCTGTTGATTATTTAGAACTGTTTAATTTCCATGTTTTTGTGAATTTGCCAAATTTCCTTCTGTTCCATTAGTGTTTAAAGAAAACATGTATTTTGCTGCTGGTAGGTATCTGTGAGGTCTAGTTTATAATGTTTGAATCTTCTGTTTCCTTGTTGGTCTTCTGACTGGCTCTTCTTGCCATTACTGAAAGCGAAGTATTGAAATCATCAACTGATTGTTTACTTTTTTCACTTGTGTGAGTTTTGCTTTGTGTGTTTGAGGGTCTGATGTTAGTTGCATATGGTTATATACGTATATGTTAGTTGTATGTATGTTTATAATTGCTTTTTTCCTGGATTGGCCCTTTTATCATTATAAAATGACACTCTTTCTCAGGGCCCCTGGGTGACTCAGTTAAGCATCTGACTCTTGGTTTTGGCTCAGGACATGATCTCAAGGTCAGGGGTCAGGTTCATTGGGCTCTGAGCTTTTCGTGGAGTTGGCTTATGATTCTTTCTTCCTCTTCTTTCCTCTTGCCCCTCTACTCACCTGTGTGCATAACACATGCTCTCTCTCAAATAATAAAATCTTATAAAACAAAATAATGACCCTCTTTGTCTCTATGTAGCTTTTTTTAAAGTATTTTGTTTTATATTAGTATAGCTACTTCAGCTTTCTTAGGGCTGCTGTTTGGGTGATATATCTTTTTTCATCCTTTTACTTTCAACCATTTTATATCTTTGAATCTAAGGTGTGTCTCCTATAGATAGCATATTGTTGGATCTATCTTTTCTTTAATCTAGTTTGACCATCTCTGCCTTTTGGATTATTTAATCCATTCCCATGTAATGTAGCACTTACTTTTTTTTTTTTTTTTGCATGACATGAATATTTTCTAGCATGACATTTTAGGCCCTTTCTGAAAGATTTTTTTCACTATATGTTTTGAGTCACTACTGTAACGGCTGCTCCAGGGTTCACAGTGTATGTTGTAGTTTACCAGAATCTCTTTCAGATAAATACTAATTTAATTCCAGGGAGGTAGTAGAAGTGTTCCCCTCTGTGGTTCTATCCCTCTCCCTCCCTCTTGTGTGCTGCGGTTGCTGTGCTTCTCACATGCTGTGTAGAGGAGCAGTGCGGTTTTGGAGCAGTTAATCCTTCACGGACAAAGTGGAAGTCTGTACATTTGCTTTTGAAGTCTTTTTTTACTTAGTTTCACCACATAAACATTTTCCTTTACTACTTCATAAATGGGTTTAGAGAGAGTTCTCCCTTCAGCTCTCACCTCCTGCTCAAAGCGAGGTCTGTTGCCACGTGCTCTTTTGTGGGGACCTCATGCCCTGGGATCCCCAAAGCCTGGCACCCCTGTCTTCCGTCGTGGAGCCAGAGCTGCCAGAGTAGGGTGTTGATCCTTGGTGATGGAGTGGGCAGCTCTTGTCCTTTCGTCTTGCAGAGCCCTTTCCTTGTTGGTTTTTCAGGGCAACCAATGAAATGCAACCTTCACATGAATGGCAACGTTATCACCTCAGACCAGCCCATCCTGCTGTAAGTCCTGAAGGTGCTGGGGACCGGGCGGAGCTCTTCTCCAGGTTTATGCTGTGTGGTTGGCTCTTGATCCTGCAGGGATCGTGTCTGCAGCACCGCTTCCCTCTCCGTTTCTTCTGCGCTGTGGGCGGATGGGCGTTGGGCTGCTGAACTTTGTACAGAGTGGTGGTCATTTTCATGGGGGATGGACCCCATGCTCAGCTTTATGATGTAGAAAGTCCTGTGACGGAGGTGGGAGAGCAGCCAGCTGTGTGTACCGTCCCAGTGAATGGAAAACCACCTCATGGGCTCTGATGGAGGTGGTGCACAGTGCCAGCCCTTGTTTTAGGACACGTGCCTACGCATACGTGCCTGACCCAGGACTGGGGGGTTTTGAGGCTGAGATGCATAAACTATAGATTGGCAGGACATCATTTTATAGACAAGGAGACAAAACCTCAGGAAGATATTAGACTTGCCACGGTGGGAGGGGCAGGCTGAGTTTGAAATTTAGAAAAGCCAGAATTTGAACCTCAGATATTGAATTGTGTGATTTGGACAAGTTTGTTAAGCTATGGTGCAAGAATAAGTTGTATTCTGGAAAATAGGGGTTTTATGACCTAATACGTTTGGGAGCCATTGGGCTAAACAGCAAAGTTGACTTCTTTACTTCAAGACTTCTCAAAATACATAATTCGCTGATGTGTAAGTGACTGTCTCTGAAGGGCCTGCAGCATTTCTTAAAACCCCAGATCACAACAGGCTGCATTTCGATTTTGTCATCAGCAAATCCAAAAATGATAGATTTGCTATAGAATGTAATGAGATCAAGGAGTACAGAGCACAGAAAGCATTCTGTTCAGCACCTAACTTTCCTAACAAACTTAGTAAACAGTGAGTTCCCTCCCCATCTGAGGGAAAACTGACAAGGATTTTGACTCTTCTCTGCTCTCCACAGACGGCTGAGTGACAGCCCCTCAGTGAAAAAGGAGAGCGAGCTGCCTCGCAGGGTGAACTCCACTGCCTCCTCTAACCCTCCTGCCGAAGTGGACCCCGACACCATCCTGAAAGCGCTCTTCAAGTCTTCAGGGGCCTCTGTGACTACGCAGCCCACAGAATTCAAAATCAAACTTTGAGCAGGGAAGTGAGGCAGCCAGAAGCAGGGGCAGAGGAGGGTGGCTCTGTTTCCTAAAGCAAAGCTTGTGACCAATGGGCCGTCGGACTGGAAGGCCCTGAGCGTGGGAAGGGCCGCCAGGGGTAGAGAGCTTCCTCACTGGACGGGACCCACCTCTCTGTTTTGTGTCCTACCCTGTGCTCTTCTGTACGTTAACATTTCCTGTAGTCTGTGTCTTCTCCCTCCACCTCCTCACCAAGGTAGGCTCGTGTTGCCCAGAGCATCCCTCCCCCCTAATCTCAGCCCCAAGCAGATTTCTTGTCTGAAAATGGTACCCTCAGTTCTCTGGCTGGCTTTTTGGGGGCCCCATGGAATGCAGGGCTGGGGCCTCTGTGAAGGACACTTTTCTCTGGGAGGTGAAGAGCTGCCTCCCCTTTCTCTTTTTTTAAACTTTTAAACGAAGTAGGGAATGGGAGCCCCTGCTCTCCTAGGGGAAGCCAGGTCAGTGTGAGAGCTGTGCCGCTCACCTACCTGATCATTGCAGGTGGCCTGGGTGGGGATCAGGCCACAGCCCTCTTGTCCTCTTGCCACGACTGGCTCTAGACAGTGTGGTCTGGGCACACGTGGCAAGGGCAGCATGGGGCTGCCGCTCTGCTGGAAAGAGCATCCCTGGCTGCCAGGTTATCTGAGAGGGCCTGGGCCATCAGCTCTCACGTTCACATTTCCCTCTCCCTGGGTTCTGCTGTGTGCCCTAGCCCAGCTCTCAACCTTCTGGGTCTCAGTACCAGGAGGGGCGTGCACCATCAGCCCTCCCATTCTCACCTGGCATGGCGCTCCTCAAATGCCAACTCTCTGCTAGTTGAATTTATTTTTTTTTTTTAAAGGTCTGCCTATTCTGTGACTCTGAGGGCCTGTGGGATTATTTGAATGGGAGATGTTGACTTCCTCCCTCTTTGTTTCTGGCCTCGTGCCTACAGGACAATAGGAATGCTGAGAGAGGCACAGATCCAACTGCCACCAAGGGGTGCTGTTCCCAGTGTTGACTGACACATCTATCCTTGACCAGAGGGGTCTTCCCCTGCCTTGGAAGCAAAGTGCGAAGAGAGTGCTGGGTGGTAGGGAGGGAGTGGAGAGAGCAGAGCCGACCTCCCAGGTGAGCTGCTAGGCTCTCCCCTCATAATGGTTCCAGGTGTTTGGGCAGAACTGTAGCCACCACGGGTGGCCCCTGCATACCAGACTGCTTGGCTCCACTGCACTCAGGCTCCTGCCACGTTGTTGGGACTGCAGAAGGAATCCAGGCTGGCAGAGCCGGAGCGAGTTGGGCAGCAGGCTCGGGGATCTCTACCGAAGCAGCAGCAAGCACTGTGAAAGGCAGAAGTCTAGGAAATAGAGGGGACTTGAGTCACAGCCTTTTGTGGCCTGCTTGAGGCCAGTCCAGGGAAGACACATCTGGAAACTCATGTTTCAGAGTTCTGTTTAAGCAGGAAGGACCCAGGCTTTGAACACCGCCCAGTCCTCAAGGTCTGAGGTTGCTCAGGCTTTGGAAAGTTGCTCAGTCCACGGAAAGTACCTGATGGTGCTCCACCTTCTGGTTCTTTAAAGAATGCTGCTTTTGTTCCCTTTTTCCCTTTTCCCCCTTTGAATGGGTGCAAACTTACTTCTCAGCAGCCGGAAAACATTCCTCCTACACCTTCCCCTTCTTCTTCCACAAGAACACCCACAAGGCAGTAGGACCTGTTTTTTCAGGTACTAGGGACAGTTGGATCACTGCTTGGACTCTGCTTCAAGTAGGGATGGTGAATATCCTCCTGCCTGCATGGCTTTACCCTCCCCTCTCTCCCGTCCCCCAGCCCCGTGCCAGGCTGCTCTGGCTATCACAGTTCACTGAGCCCAGCTGCAACCCTCTGGCCATCCAGACCCTGTCCTCTGCATAGCCATATGGTACATTGCAGGTTGGAGCCTGTTTGCCTGCCCTGCTCTACAGGGTGTCATCATGGAAAATGGAAGAGAAGGTGGTGGGCCAATCCTCGTGTCCCTCTCCACCTCCCACCCCTCCACGTTCCTCGTGTGTATCTCTTGTTCAAAAGGAGAGGAAGAGACATGAAGGGATGGAGGAGACTATATGTTACTTACCCATTTCTGAATAAATATTTGTTATTCCTACCTTTGAGCTGCTCTTTCTTAAAGGATTCTGAGTAGCCTTGTGGGACTCGGCACTAGAAAACAGGAATTTGCCTCTGCTTTACTGCTTACCAGCTATGACCTTGGGGCATTTGCTCACAGGGCTTGCTGAATCCCGGTCCCCACAGCTGAGGATGTGAGCATTGATGTCTGTGAAGTACCTGGCACAGTAACTTGGTACGTTCTGGGCCTCAGTTGCCTCACTGGGTATTAAATATGGTCCACTCCAACATAGAATTAGGTCTGTTCGTGAGGAACAGGAGAGCCTGAATGTTGCCCTGGTTGAAGAAGTCCGATTCATGGGTGAAACTTATCTCTTAGATCAATTATGCATTAGAAAAATTAATTTGTTGATGGTTTTTGTGTATGTGGTAAAATACACATAAAATTTACCATCTTAACTGTGTTTTAAGTGTGCTCTTCAGTGACAGTAGTCACATTGTACAGCTCACCACCATCCATCCCCATACCCTTCATCCTGTAGATCTGAAATGCTGTTTCCATTCAACAACTCCACATTCTCCCCTCCCCCAGACCCTGGCAACCATCATTATACTTTCTAAGATTTTGATTACTCCTAGAAGAAGAATCCTACAATATTTGTCTTTTTCTGACTGGCTTATTTCATTCAGCATCATGTCCTTAAGCTTCTTCCATGTAACATACATCATTTTTCTTTTCCAAGTTGAATACTACATTGTATGTGTATGCCACATTTTACTTGTCCCTCTGTAGACAGGCAATCAGATTGCTTCCATGTTTTAGCTGTTGTGAATAATGCTGTCAACACAGGTGTCCAGATCTAAGACCCTGCTTTTAGGGGCACCTGGGTAGCTCAATGGGTTAAGCATCCGACTTCCATTTCAGTTGAGGTCATGCTCTCAGGGTTGTGGGATCAAGCCCTGAATCACACTCCACGCTGGGCATGGACTCTGCTTAAGATTCTTTCAAAAAAGAAAAGACCATGTTTTCAATTTCGGGGGAGGGGGGGGTCCATACTCAGATTAGGAATTGCTAAATCATATGGTAATACCTATTTGTAATGTGAGGAGTTGCTATTCCAGTTTCCACGGTGGCTTTACCATTTTGTATTTTCATATTGTTTATTACGGTGTAAGTGGAACAATCCTCTTCTGGGAAGGTGGAATGGAAGTACTTAATCCCTATCCACTAAATAGAACCCTAGAGATTTTATATAAAACCTAAGACTGAACGGTGGAGAGAAGGTAGACTGGCTGGGGACCCGGAGACTCCGGGACCCAAGGAATTACATTGGGCTCCCTGAGTTTTCTTTTTGCTTCACGTTGCTGAAAAGGCAGACAAAGCCCCAAATAAGGGCCAGAAAAGGAAGAACTTAGCAAGACTAACTCCAGCCGAACCACAGAAGAAACCACCCTGACTTGACCAACATAAGCCAAGTTGGGAGCCTAGGCTTCCATCCTCGCTAAGCTGTCCTGGGGGTATCCCAAAATTCCTGTTGGGGTGGCATCTGAGAAGGCCAAGCGGTGAGCTAGAACTCCATGTCAGTGGGGGCCATAGGAGAAATGAGGCACCCCCCTGCCCCACCCTGGGTGTCAGCAGACCTCAAGCAAGGAACCTGAACTCCAGCCACACCTAGTAGTAATCAAGTGGTGCCTTGCCGTCCCCGTCAGGAGGTATGCTGTAACAAGATGCAGTCTTTGTTACCCAAAATGTCCACGTTTCAATAAAAAATAGGCTGAAAAGACCAGGAGAAAAAAAAAAAAAATGGTGGGAGGAGAGAAAGACAACACTGAAATGAGAGATGTTAGAATTATTTGGCAAGGACATTACAGCAATCATAAAATTGTCAACAATTATGAACACACGAGAAAAAAATATAAAGTCTCAGCAAAGAAAGTATAAGGAATCATTTAGAGCTGAAACACGCAATTAACAGAAACAATGGAGGAGAAAGAATTCCTGAACTTGAAAATAATAGAAATTACCAAATCTGAACCGAAAGGAAATGACAAACACTTCAGGGGCCTGTGACAAAAAATCTAAAATCTAAAAAATCATCAGAGTACCAGAAGGAGAGAAGAAAAGTTAGGGCTGAAAAAGTAGTTGAAGTAATTGCCATATATACTCACCAGATGGTGAAAGATCTAAACCTGTAGGAAGCTCTGAGGATCCCAAAGAATAAATCCAAAGAAATTAAAACTAAGACACCTCACAGCCAAACTTCTGAAAACTAGACAAAAATTTTAAAAGCAAAAGAAAAGGGATGCCTGGGTGGCTCAGCGGTTGAGTATTTGCCTTTGGCTCAGGGCGTGATCCTGGGTCCTGGGATCGAGTCCCACATCGGGCTCCTCACAGAGCCTGTTCTCCCTCTGCCTGTGCCTCTGTGTCTCGTGAATAAATAAATAAAAATCTTTGAAAAGGCAAAAGAAAAATGACACGTCACCTATAAGGAAAAAAATGTGACGGGTTTCTCATCAGAAACCATGAGGCCAGGGGATCCCTGGGCGGCGCAGCGGTTTGGCGCCTGCCTTTGGCCCAGGGCGCGATCCTGGAGACCCGGGATCGAATCCCACGTCCGGCTCCTGGTGCCTGGAGCCTGCTTCTCCCTCTGCCTATGTCTCTGCCTCTCTCTCTCTCTCTCTCTCTCTCTCTCTCTCTCTCTCTCTCTCTCACTATAATAAAAAAAAACAAAAAATTTAAAAGAAACATGAGGCCAGAAGATAGTGGCACACTTTTCATATAGTGAAAGAAAAGCTTCAATCAAGAATTCAACATCCAGCAAAAAATATCTTTAGGGATCAGGGGTAATTCAGACATTCTCAGATAAAGGGAAACTAGGGGAATTTGTTGCCTGCCAACCTACCGTAAAATAATGGCTAAAAAAGTTCTTGGGGTACCTGGGTGGCTAAATTGGTTGTGTCTCCCTTCAGCAAAGGTCATGATCTCAGCGTCCTTGGATCGAGCCCCACATCAGGCTCCCTGCTCAGCGGGGAACCTGCTTCTCCCTCTCCCCCTCCCCTTGCTTGTGCTCTGTCAAACAAGTAAATATATATGAAATTCTCTAAACTTAAGGGGGAAAAAAGGAGACTATTAGAAAGGAAGGTAGAACAGAAAATAGTAAAACTATAGGTAAATAAAACACCTTCCTTCTCTTGAGTTTTCTAAAGTGTTAATGGTTGAAACCAAGGTTATAACATTGATGTGATTCTCAATGTACACATAGAGGAAGCATTTAAAACAATTACTTTACAGGGGCACCTGGGTGGCTCAGTCTATTAAGTGCCTTCAGCTCAGGTCATGATCCCAGGACCAGCCCCGCATTGGGCTCCCTGCTCCGTGGGGAGCCTGCCTTTCTATTTCCATCTGCCTCTCCCCTAGCTCATGTTCTTTCTCTCTAAAATAAATAAAATCTTAAAAAAATTATAAATAAGGGAGGGCAAAGGAACTAGAAGGAAGGTTTCTACCTTTCATCCAAACAGGTAAAATGTCAACAACAATATATGGTGGTAGCAAGTATATATGAGCAACCACTAAAAAAAGATAATACAGCCCAAAACACTACAGATAAATAAAAATGGATTTCTAAAAAAAAAAAAAAAAAAAAAAAAAAAAAAAAAAAAAAAGGTTCAAGTAGCCCGCCCAAAGGAAGGCAGGGGGAAAAAACCAACAGAAAACAAAATGGGGGCAGCCCAGGTGGCTCAGCGGTTTAGCGCCACCTTCGGTCCAGGGCGTGATCCTGGAGTCCTGGGATCGAGTCCCACGTCGGGCTCCCTGCATGGAGCCTGCTTCTCCCTCTGCCTGTGTCTCTGCCTCTCTCTCTCATAAATAAATTTTAAAAGTCTTTAAAAAACTGAGTTCATACAGTGTGTTCTTTGGTCACAGTGAGATCAGAAATCCCTGGGTTACATACTGAAAGCTTTCCCTCTAAGATTGGGGACAAGACAAGGCTGTCTGCTTTTACCACTTCTGTTGAACATGGAACTGGAGGCTCTAGCCAGGGGTATTTGGGTGGGAGAGGACTGGGGGGAGTCACAGAGAAAAGCATGCAGATTGGAAAGAAAAGAGGAATCCACTGAAAGATTACTAGAATAAACACAGCAAGGTTGCAGAATGCAAGGTCAATTGATATACTTACAATGAGTAATGTAAAAATCATATTAGAAAACTTAGCATAGGGATCCCTGGGTGGCGCAGCGGTTTAGTGCCTGCCTTTGGCCCAGGGCGCGATCCTGGAGACCGGGGATCGAATCCCACGACGGGCTCCCAGTGCATGGAGCCTGCTTCTCCCTATGCCTGTGTCTCTGCCTCTCTCTCTCTCTTTGTGTGACTATCATAAATAAATTAAAAAATTTAAAAAAAAGAAAACTTAGCATAGGATCAGAGTAAAATAGGATACATTTAATACTTAAATAAGTGTACTTAAAATCGGTGTAAAATTTATATTCTGAGAACTACAAAATATTGTTGAATTCAAGGGACCCTGAATAGCCAAAACCGTATTGAAAAAGAAGAGATTTGAAAAACTGACACTTTCTGCTTTCAAAACTTAAAATGCTGCAGTAATCAAGACAGTGTGGCACTAGCATAAGGATAGATACACAGACCAATGGATTAGAATGGAGAGTCCAAAATTAAAGCCCTATATCTGGTCCATTAATTTTCAGCAGAGGTGCCAACACAATTCAGTGGAGGAGAGAATAGTCTTTTTAATAAATGGTGCAGACAACTGGATACCCTCAAAAAAAATAAATTTAACTTAATCGAAAATTTAAAAGCTTTTTTGCTTTAAAGGTACATTTAAGGGACTCCTGGGTGGCTCAGGGGTTGAGCATCTGCCTTCAGCTCAGGGCGTGATCCCGGGGTCCTGGGATCAAGTTCTGCATCGGGCTCCCTGCAAGAAGCCTGCTTCTCCCTCTGCCTATGTCTCTGCGTGTTTCTCATGAATAAATACAATCTTAAAAAAAAAAAAAGTACCTTTGAGAAACTGAAAACCCACAGGAGAGAATATTTGCAAATCACATATTTGATGAGGGAATTGCACCCAGGAGAGATGAACGCTTAAAATGCAACAGTAAAAATACAAATAGTTCCCCTACCAAAAATGAGCAAAGACTGAGTAGACATTTCTCAAAAAAAAACAAACAAAAAAACAAAACCCACTCAAATAGCCAATGAATACATGAAAAGATGCTCAACAACACTCATGAAGGGGGAAATGCAAATCACAACTCAATGATATATCGCTATATATCCACTAGGATGGCTGTAATCAAAATATAGACATAAAAACAGGATATGGAAAATTTGGGACTTCGCTGGTGAGATTTTTTTTTTTTTAATTTTTATTTATTTATTATAGTCACAGAGAGAGAGAGAGGCAGAGACACAGGCAGAGGGAGAAGCAGGCTCCATGCACCAGGAGCCCGACGTGGGATTCGATCCCGGGTCTCCAGGATCGCACCGCACCCCGGGCCAAAGGCAGGCGCCAAACCGCTGCGCCACCCAGGGATCCCTGGTGAGATTTTTAAAGTGATGCGGCAGGGATGCCTGGGTAGCTCAGCAGTTGAGCGTCAGCCTTTGGCTCCAGGTGTGATCCTGGGTGCAGGGAGAGCCCCACAACCAGCTCCTGCCAGGAGCCTGCTTCTCCCTCTGTTTATATCTGTCTCTCTGTGTCTCTCATGAATAAAATCCTAAAAGAAGAAAGAAGAAGAAGAAAGAAAGAAAGAAAGAAAGAAAGAAAGAAAGAAAGAAAGAAAGAAAGAGAAAGAAAGAAAAGAAAGAAAGAAAGAAAGAAAGAAAGAAAGAAAGAAAGAAAGAAAGAAAGAAAGAGAAAGAAATCCGGCAGCTTTGGAAAAGTCTGGCAGTTTCTCAAAAAGTGAAACGTAATTACTGTATAATAAAAAAATTCTCCTAGATATGGATCCAAGAGAGATTAAAAACACATCTGCATGAAGGTTGTGTCGAATATTCACAGCAGGGGCACCCGGGTGGCTGTTATTTGAGTGTCTGCCTTTGGCTCAGCTAATCATCCTGGGGTCCTGGGAGAGAATCCCATACTGAGCTCCCCGCAGCGAGCCTGCTTCCCTCTCTGCCTATGTCTCTGTCTCTCATGAGTAAATAAATAAAATCTAAAAAAAAAAAAAAAAAAAAAAAAAAAAGAGTATTCACAGCAACATTATTCACAGTAGCCAAAAGTAGAAGCAACCCACATGGCCACAGCCATGTGAATCAGCAAAATGTGATCTACACCCACAATGAAATATTACTCAGCCTTAAAAGGGGAATTCTGAGACCTGCTACCCCGTGGATGAACCATGAAAACGTGCACCGTGGGATAATAAGCCAGACACAAATAGTGTATGATTCCGTTTATTTGAGGCACCTTGCGTCGTCAAATTCATAGACGCAGGAAGTAGAATGATGCTTACCAGGGGCAAGGGGGGAAACGGGTGCCGAATTTCAGTTGGGAAGGCTGAAAAACTCTGGAGATGGGTAAGGAGGTTGCACAAGCATGAGAATATACGTAACGCCACTTAGAAGTGGTTAAAAGGTCAACGTCAACGAGGCCTTCACCGTTACTTGGGGAAGAATGGAAGGCCCAGCTCCCTCCACGCCGACATTTACTGGCCGGTTTCTGCCCCGACTTTATTCAGCGCAAACAAAGGTGCGCCAGGGCGGGAAGGCGGGCCCCACGCCGCGCCGTCGTCATGGAAACGCGCGCACGCTCCCGGCGCCGGACTGCAACTCCCGGCGGCCCCCGCGGCTTCCGGTTGGCAAGATGGCGGCGCGCAGGAGGAAGCGTGGGGCGCGCGACTCGGAGCCGGAGATTCCGAGCCCCCCAGGTTACTCAGGTAAGGGGCCGCGCGCGGGTCGGGGCGGCGGCTCAGGGACCCCCCCCGGGAGCGGCCGCGCGGTGGGGTGCGAGGCCCCCAACATGGACGCTGCGACCTGCTCGCGGCGGGCGGCCCTCTCCCGGGTCGGGCCCGTTTTGGCCACCGCTTCCCTGGGGTAAGCCCGTCTCTGGCCACACTCTTTTCCCCGGACCAGCCCTTGCCGCCTTCACACCTCGTCCCCCCCCGCAGGTGGGCCCACCGACCTCCTGCCGATCCTGGCCCCTCTCAGCCCCCAGCGGTCCGCATCCTCCCGACTTGTGCTTGCCCCTCCCTCGGTTCGCCCGGGTGCCTGAACGTGCTTTCTAAGGGAGGATTTCAATCAGATTTTGCCTCTCGCGTACCTACGTGCCCTCATACCCCCTGAACTCCCTCCAGTGGTTTTACAAGTTGGCACCTAAAACAAAATCCGTGACTCGTAGCCTGCCTCACATGTTGTGGCTCAGCCGACCTAGAGCTCTTGCTGTTCCCCTGAAGCCACAGGCTCTTTACATCCTCAGGGTTTTGCACTCTGTGTCCCCCCCCCCCCCCCGTTTTCACACAGGCTTTGCCTTGTGGCTTTGTTAATTCCTCGAAGAGGCTGTCCTGATGGCTTGTCCAAAGGCCTCTGCCTCAAGACCACCCTGCACTCTTTCCTCCTTTCTTCTCTATTTGTCATGTGCTTGTTTGTTCATTGCCTTCTGCTCCCATGTGGGCTTCCTGAGCGCATGCTTTGCAGCTGTACCCCCACTGTGCTCTGAGGAAGGTGGTGCAAGAAACAGAAGACAGCCCCTAGTGTCATGGGACTGTCAGCCAGTATCCAAATGATGACCCAGATAGAGACTTGGTGACCATGAGAGACCTTGTCAAGGCACCGAGCAGGTGGATCTAACTTGGCACGTGAGGCTCTCTCAGGAAGGAAAGCTAAAGCTGAAGAATGGGGGGGGGGGGGGGGGGGGGGAAGAAGGTTGGTGTTTCAGGGAAAGGGAAACGTGAGCATGGGTGAGGCCTGGACTTAGAGACGGTCGAGTGGTGGGCTGCACGGTGGTGGGGGAAGGACTCTGCAGACAGATGTGAAAGGTGGTCAGGGTCTGGCAGGGCCTCCAGCAGATGTCAGGAGTTGGGTATCAACACCAGGAGCAGCAGGTTTGGACTCCGCTCTCATTTTGTTCCCCATTTATAATAATTACCCATTTAGACTCTCTCCCCCTCCTTTGTGGGCGCCCCTCGTGGGAAGTTCCTCTGTTCATTCAATGTCACAGCCTGCACGTACTGCGCATGGGCCTAGGGCAAGAGCGGATGGACAGATGGGACTGGAAGGGGACATCTGAGCTGGGTTTTCACACCATCCCTCCTGCCCCCGTTTCCTGTCCAGCCATCCCCATCAAGTTCTCTGAAAAGCAGCAAGCTTCTCATTACCTCTATGTGAGAGAGCACAAAGTTCGAGAAGGCACCAAGTCTTCCTGGCCTCAGAAGCGGACCCTTTTTGTCCTCAATGTGCCCCCATACTGCACAGAGGTGAGCCGATGTCTGGTGGGGGAACCTCGGGCTGGGAGCTCTAGGCAGCGGTAGGTTCCCACCGACCTCCACCATGTCTTTATTGGTGAGATGGAAGCCCCAGCTGAAGCCCCAAGGGAGGGCCTCTAGAAGGCTGCTTCGTGATAGGAAATGGCTTTTTAATTTTTTCTTTTTTTCTTTTCTTTTCTTTTCTTTTTTCTTTTATTTCCTTCCTTCCTTCCTTCCTTCCTTCCTTCCTTCCTTCCTTCCTTCCTTCCTTCTTTTCTTTCTTTTCCTCCCTCCCTCCCTCCCTTCCATGGGGCTCGAACTCACAACCCCAAGATCAGGAGTCACGTGCTCTATCGACTGATCCAGGCACGTGCCCCAGAAATGCCTTTTTAAAGATTTACTTATTTCAGAAAGAGAGCATGAGCATGCACAAGGTAGGGGGCAGAGGTAGAGGGAGAATTTCAAGCAGGCTCCATGCCCAGCACAGAGCCAGATGGAGGGCTCAGTCCCAGGATCCTGAGATCACGACCTGAGCCAAAACCAAGAATCAGACACTTAACTGACTAAACCACCCAGGTGCCCTGGAAATGTCTTTTTAGAGCTGTGTTATAAAAAGTATAGTTATAAGAAGCTCAAACCTTTTTGTTATTACCCAGGATTCTTTGGATTACATGTTGTTTTTCCCTGATTATAAAAGTTATACATCTCCATAGGAAAAAAATAGAAAAAGATAAGATTAATCTCTAAATCTATGCGGACATTAACTTTCTTTCACAAAGACAGTTTTGCATTACACAAATTTACAAAAGAGAAACTAATGATGTTGCTACATTTTAGATGAATAGTTTGGTTTTTTTTGTTTGTTTTTTTTTTAAGATTTTATTTATTCATGAGAGACAGCCTGCTCAGCCACCCGGGCTGCCCTAGGATTAGGTTACATAACAAGAATACGCAAGGACGTTTCTGGGGTTATTTGGAGTATCTTGATTTTATGAGCCAACCAACTAAGTTTTCCTCCCTGCAGCGGCCATTTAAAGCTGGAGTTAGGGATCCCTGGGTGGCTCAGCGGTTTAGCGCCCGCCTTTGGCCCAGGGTGTGATCCTGGAGCCCTGGGGTCAAGTCCCACATTGGGCTCCCTGCATGGGGCCTGCTTCTCCCTCTGCCTGTGTCTCTGCCTCTCTCTCTGTGTGTGTCTCTCATGAATAAATAAATAAAACCTTTAAATAAAATAAAATAAAACTGGAGTTAAATCCATGTGGTTGGACTCAGGCTGGCAGTGATCCTCGTGAGGGGAGAGCCACAAAGGGATTCCTTGGGCAAGGGCTTGTTCTGTTCCTGGGTGCTCAGTACACAAGTATGTTCAGTCTGTGAAATGCAGCGAACTATAGACTCGGGCCTGGGCCCTTCTCTGTACACACATTATACTTTAGGAAAGGTAAAACCTGACACCCTCTCCTATGCTTCTTTCTCTAATTGTAAAAGAATCTTTAGAAATTAGTATTTCACTTGAGGATTCTCTCCCTCTCCCTCTGCCTCTGACCCTCCCTACTGCTTGCTCTATCAAAAATAAATCTTTAGAAATTAATAGTTCTTTTTTGAAAAACTGTTCAGGGATGCCTGGATGGCTCAGCCGTTGAATGTCTGCCTTTGGCTCAGGGTGTGATCCGAGAGTTCCAGGATTGAGTCCTGCATCGGGCTCCCTGCACAGAGCCTGCTTCTTCCTCTGCCTGTGTCTCTGCCTCTCTCTCTTAAAAAAAACAAAAACAAAAACAAAAACAAAAAACAAAACAAAAAAACCTAATCCTGCTTTGTTTGAGGATCATTCACCTAGAGAAGTGGGCAGGGAAAGATATATCGTTCAGCAAGATGGCCTTTTCATTGTTTTATTTTATTTATTTATTTTTTTAAGATTTTGTCAGGGAGAGCGAAAATGTACATGTGCACAAGGAAAGGGAGCAGCAGGCAGAGGGAGAAGCAGGCTCCCCGTTGAGCAAGGATCCCGATGTGGGATTTGATACCAGGACCTGGAATCATGATCTGAGCTGAAGGTAGATGCATAACTGTCTGAGCCACCCAGGAGCCCCAAGATGCCCTTTTCAACGTGAGAAATCTCTGTCAGGGACAAACCAAACAAATCCTGGGCACATTCTTCCAGCAGGGTCCTGTCATAAAGCCAAAAAGCTTATATCTGAATTCTGTCATGCACTAGGTCTCCTCCCTTCCACGTCTCCTGGCCAGTGGAGGTGTGTTTGGTGATTTTTTTTTTTTCCAAAGATTTTATTTATTCATTCATGACAGACAGAGAGAGAGAGAGAGGCAGAGACACAGGTAGGGGAAGCAGGCTCGATGCAGGGAGCCCGACACAGGACTCGATCCCAGGACTCCAGGATCACGTGCTGGGCCAAAGGCAGGCGCTAAACCACTGAGCCACCCAGGGATCCCTGTTTTTGTTTTTTTTAAAGATTTATTTATTTTAAAAAAGATTTTATTTATTAGAGAGAGAGTGCATAAGCAGGGTGAACGGCAGGCAGAGGGAGAGGGCAAAGCAGACTCCCCACCCAGGTGCCCCAATTTTATTTATTTGAGAGTGAGAGCGAGAGGGAGAGTGAGCACAAGCAGGAGAAGCAGGCTTCCCACTGAGCAGGGACCCTGACGCAGGGCTTGATCCCAGAATGCTACATCGTGACCTGAGCTGAAGGCAGACGCCTAACCGACAGAGCCACCCAGG
The DNA here is from genome assembly GCF_048418805.1 of Vulpes vulpes. Lineage (NCBI taxonomy): Eukaryota > Metazoa > Chordata > Mammalia > Carnivora > Canidae > Vulpes > Vulpes vulpes. The sequence continues at coordinate 53,176,798 of NC_132795.1, forward strand.
TGCCCCTGGAGGTTTTTTTTTTTTTAACTTAGAGTTTGGAATATGAAACTTCCCAAGGTTGTCTGGGGCTGTGGGAGGGCAGGATGGTGACTGGGCGGAGGAGGGTGTGGCTTGTTCAGGCCTGTGTGCGTGCCCCCCAGTTGGGCAGACCTGGACTCAGACCTTCGGGGGCCGCGATCCCCTAGCAGTGCTACCTGGCCAGAGGGAGGCCCCCTAAGGCCTTACACTGCGCTTTCCCCCCCCGGGCCTCGGCAGGAGTGCCTGTCCCGCCTCTTCTCCCCCTGCGGTGCTGTCCAGTCTGTGGAATTACAGGAGAAGCCCGACCTCGGCGACAGCCCAAAGGAGCCAAAGTCGAAGTTTTTTGACCCCACGCCTGTTCCAGTAAGCCTCCGAGTACTGCGGTCTGCTAGCATGGGGGCGCGGGGTGCAGCTGGTGCCGTGTCCCCAGGGTGTGTGGCGGAGGTGGTGTTGGAGTGGCGGTTCTAGGCCAGTCCTTGCTGCGTGTGGTTGAGGATGCCTGCCAGTAAGCAGCACCCCTGCTCCTTTCCCTGGATTTGCCACATCCTTTAGCTTCTTGTTCAGCTCTTTCCATCGTCCTGGGTGAGAGCTCAGCGACCATGTTGCTCGCCGCCCAGGAGGCCCCCTTGCTCCCCACCTGCTTCCCCACGGCCGGGTCTTGGCTCCCCGTCCCAAGCCCACGCCTCCTGGCGGAGCACAGTGGGGGCTACTGTGTGCTGTGTCCTCGTGATACGTGGTTACCTCGCTTCCCACTGAGTCCCCCTTGTAACTGGAAGGGAGGTCCTGGTGTCCCACCTCCCCTCAGTTGCTTTTAGCAGAAGTTTGAAAACTGGGAAGGTGGCCGTCCCTCCTCAGGATTACAGACCACTTCCCGGTTAGCTTCATGTCCAGAACAGCCCAATGCACGTCCCCTGGTTCAGCAACAAGTCAGGCTGAGGGCAGGTGGGAGCCCTTGTGCCAGGGACCTGGGGACATCCTGGCATTCTGACCTCTTTCCTTCCCCTAGGGCTTCCAGGTAGCCTACGTGGTGTTCCAGAAGCCAGGTGGGGTGTCTGCGGCCATAGTCCTGAAGGGCCCCTTAGTGGTCTCGACAGAGAGTCACCCTGTGAAGAGTGGCATTCACAGTCAGTACCGCACAGTGTCGGGCACCTGGTTCCCCCCCGGGTTGGCGGGGGAAGCATTGTGGGCAGTTCTGCTGGGTCCACTCACCCTGAGAGTGGCCTGTGGGAGGTTGAGCCCGGTGCTCGGGGTGAGCAGAGGGGACACCCCTGCTTGCCACCACTGGAACCTTCCTCAGCATATGAACCTCCGGTGGAAGGGGGTCCCGACTGGCTGGGCAGGATGTGCCCCGAGTGTCAGGCCTGAGGATGCCTCGTTTCCCGCCCTCAGAGTGGATCAGCAACTATGTAGACTCCGTGCCGGACCCTGAGACCTTGAGAATCGAAGTGGACACGTTCATGGAGGCATATGACAAGAGGATAGCTGAGGTGGGGTTTCCGTGGGGGCGGTGGTGTCCTCAGTGTTGTGGTGTCACTCTGGACCAGCTGGCCAGTGCCACTCGTCCCAATCCCTGTGGAGTTCAGGCTCCCTTGTTCCCTGCTGAGTCCTGCGTCACCTGGCCGGGTGACGTCTAGTCTCTAAGTGGTCTGTAGGAAACCCTCTGAGGGAGGAGAAGGCAGTGTTGGCACCTCTGTGTCCCCCACCCCCTATGCTTAGCTACTGGGAGGGAGAGGGCACAGCAGGTGGCAGGGGTGCACAGGGTGGTTGTGGGTGCAGGAGGGAGGGTGGGGAGAGCACCCCAGGCTGCAGGGCGGGTCCCAAGGGTCTGCCTATCACGCTGTCTGTTCCTTGCAGGAGGAGGCTAAGGCTAAGGAGGAGGAAGGGGTTCCGGACGAGGAGGGCTGGGTGAAGGTGACCCGTCGGGGTCGGCGGCCTGTACTGCCCCGGACAGAGGCAGCCAGCCTGCGGGTGCTGGAGAAGGAGAGACGGAAGCGTGCCCGCAAGGAGCTGCTCAACTTTTATGCCTGGCAGCACCGAGAGACCAAGATGGAGCGTAAGGGAGCACCCCCAGCCCCGGGGCTTCAGCCCCACTTCCCCTGGCGCCTGGGACCTATGCACGAGGCCCAAGGCTCTGCTGCTGCTGCCAGCCCCGGCCGGAGAGCAGAGCTCCCAGGGGCGGGCCTGGGGGTGTCCTGGGGCACAGGCTTCCAACAGGCTCTGGAGTTAGGGTCCCCCTGTTGCTCACCCCTGGGTTGTGGAGAGGCTTCAGACACACCTGGGGTGTAGGACTACCTGCAGACCCCTGAGCAGTTGGTGCTGGAACCTGTTGGCCTCCAGCAAGGGCCAGGCTGCGGAGCTCACTGTGGGGACAGGGAGGGGCCTCCTGTGTGAATGAGAGAGAGTGTGTGTACACATGTGGGGAGTGGGGTAGGTACCCTCGCGTGCAGTGTAGGGTTAGGGCAAGGACCTGATCGCCTGTGGCCACCTCACAATTTGTGAGGACGGTGAGTGTGTGCCCCTATTTCTCCACGTTTGCAGGGCGGCCTCCCTGCGGGCCTGTGGGGAGGGTGCTGGCTCTGGCCTGGGCCTCGCCAGGGGCATGGGCTCTGCAGCGATGGTGACCTGCCACCCAGGCACCTCACCCTCCTGCCTGCCTTGCTGCTGCTCCCTACTCTGGCACCTTCTGTCAGCACTTTGACTCCTGCTCTCCTCTCTGGAATCGCCGACGGCAGGCCTCCATCCACTCTCCCTATGGGCTCCCGTGCCCCCTTCTGTATTACTCTGACCTGGTCACATGGTGACTGGGGCTGCCACCTGAATCTGTGGCCTGAGGGTGACTGAGGGTGGAGTCCCTTTACTTCCTGACAGGGAGAGGCCAGGAGAGGGGCCCTCCACACCCCCATAGCCACCTGCCTTCGTCGTGGGTGTGTGGTCGGGGTACTAAGGGAACAGGTGTCTTGTTTGCTCTGTGCTCACTCTTCTGGTGAGTTTACTCTCAAACCTCAGGCAGTGCTGCCCTGGCTTGAGCTTCCGCCTCTGGGCCTGTAGGCTAGTCTGTCTCCCAGGGGCCCAGATCACATTAGAGCAGAGGCCAGTGGGGCCACACTGACTGACGGCCCCATTCTCCCCTTCCCCCAGATCTAGCCCAGCTGCGCAAGAAATTCGAGGAGGACAAGCAGAAGATTGAACTGATGCGGGCCCAGCGCAAATTCCGACCCTACTGAGCCGAGCTGATCCGGGGGCCCCGTGGAGAGGCCTGGAACACTCGTCTCCAATCTGAGCCCACACGGGTGGGGTGAAGGACAGTGTCCTCCCTTGGTTCTGGAACTTCAGCAGGGTTGGGGCCCAGTGCTGGCGAAGCCGGTCCAGCATGAGGGCCTGGCTCACAGGGAGCCACCTGCCTAGGCCACGGTCGCTTCCTTCTGGTCTGTGTTCCCAGCCTGTTCCTGAACTCTCTTCTCCCTTCCCTCCGCGGAAAAGTCCCGATGGGGAGTGAACAGCCTCAGAAGCAGTGAGAATACAAGAACATTTATTTTCCATCCAGCTGGGCAGCCACCTGGCCACTCCTTCCTGTGCCCACCACCAGCTTGGTGCAGATTATCAGCCACAAAACAGACAACACCCCAAAGTTCAAGCAGTGTCTCCCCCGTGAGGTCAACATGTTAAAAGAATCTTGCCCCGTGTCCCCACCACACCTGGAATCCAGATGGGAGTGACGGGCACAAGGCCTCCAAAGCCCCAGGTCCAGGCTACAGCTAGTGTGGGATCCTCTCCTTGCTCTGCAGAAAGGCACTGATGATGTCAGCCACATTCTGGGGTTGGTTCAGGTGCACGTAGTGGTTGCCCGGGACTTCCATGTACTGGAACTGCTGCAGAGGGGAGGGCATGCTTGGTCAGGTGCAGCCCAGGTAAGGGGGCTCTGCTGTGCTGGGACCTTCTCGGGGCTGCTGCCTCACAGAGGTTTCGAAGGGTTCCCCCCGGGGCAGTGACCTGCTGCTCCTCGGGGCCTGGCTCAGAGCCAGGGAGAAAAGTCTGACTGGGGGGAGGAGGGCTCCAAACCCTGGGCTTCTGGGCCATTCTGAGTTGTGAGGTTATAGAGCTAGGCTGGGAACGGGGCCAGCAGTCAAGAGCCCTGCTGGTTCTGAGAATTGTCAGGGCTTAAAAAAAGAATACAGAGTCTTTCAAACTTGATCCTCCATGGAAGACACGAAGGCACTGCTTGCCCTTGGTGGTGATGCTGAGATGTCTGCAGAGCCCTGGGGTCAGGTGTTTGCAGCAGGTGATGGTCACCAAATGCCAGGTTCTCCCAGGGACAAAGTCTGAGTCCCAGCCCCCACTGAGGAGACTGGTCATCTGGTCACCCTAGAAATTCTAGGGTGGCCTCTAGCCAAGCTGGGCCATGAGGGAATGTGTGTGGAAAATAATACTGGGAAACTACCAAACTGTTTGCTGTGCTGAGTTCCATGTGAACCCAGGGCTGCAGGGGCCGACAACACCCAGCAGACCCGGGGCAAGACCAGAGGTCCACATGCAAGCCGAGGAGTGGGTGAGGACCCTCCTGGACGTCACCCTGGCTGAGCCTCATGCACCTACCTCTTTTAGGACAGATCTCAGCGTGTCTAGCACCAAAAGCATGACACTCTTGTCACTGACATCTCTCTCCACGTTAAAATAGCCTTGGCTTGCTCTGTAAAGTAAAAGGATTGGTTCACTTTGTGGCCTCCTTGCAGTGCCTACCCCCTGCCTTGGCTTCCAGGGTAAGAGGAGACCGTCCTGGGCTTGCTTCTGAGTTTTGCACAGTTGGGTACCTGCATCGTCTCGGGGCTCATGGTGGCCCACAAGCTGCGGGTTTACCTCGGGAGGTGTGGGGAGGGAGAGGGAGACCTACCTGCCTGCAGCCACCACCTCTAAGTAGCACAGGGCTTGGGTCCGTGCTTTGTCTCTTCACACCTTTACTGAGATTGTTTCACCCCTTTAACATGTACCACTGTGTTTTTTACATACTTAAGATAGAGTCCTGCAAACAGCTACAGTCAATCCCAGGACATTGTCATCCTCACGAAAGCAAAACACCCCAAACCAAACCTGTAGTTCTGTAGTTGCCCATCTTAATGCAACCACTGAGTGAATGTATAGACTTGGCCCCTTGCACTTGGATGTGAATTGAATTGTAGAATACATGGACTTGTGACTGGCTTTCTCTAATGTTCTCAAGCTTCATGCTCGAAGCACATAGAAGTTTGCTCCTCTTCTGGCTAAAACGTAGCCCACTGTGTGGATGCACCACATTCTGCTTGCCTGCTGACAGGTGTTTGGAGGGTCTCCACCTTTGAGCTGCTGTGAGCAGTGCCACTCTGCGCGGTCACGTTCACGTGGTGTGGACTTGTGCTGGGCACAACTGCTGGATCTGATGGTAACGGCTGGAGAAGCTGCCAGGCTGTTTTCCAAGTGGCTGTGCCATTTTGCAGTCCCACGGCGAGGGTTCTGGGGCCTCTGCATCCTCGCCAACACTTGTTCTCAGACTTTGTCTAGCCATCCTAGCGGGTGTGCAGTGTACCTCATTGTGGTCTGGATTTGTAATGGGTCTGTGCTTCTGAAAGCCCTGTGCTCAGCACCAGAGACCCATGTCCCCAGAGGTCACATTTCCTGCCTGGGGCATCCTGCGGCAGAGTGGAGAGGGATCAGCCTCACTAAAGGAGGTCGGTGAGGCCGTAGGATTGCTTCTGGCTGGGTGCTGGACGGTGGGGGCTGCAGGGGTCTGGAGTAGCTATAGGATTTGGTAGGGCGAACAGCCTGGCCTCCCACCAGAACTGAAACCTCATGGGGGAGGCCTGAGCCTCTTCTTGGGCACGTGGCTCACTTACTTGATAAGCAGGACCTGGGCCTGCAGCTGCTTGATGGAGTGCACCAGCAGCTCCCTGGTCAGGAAGGGGACGCTGTACTCCACCTGCAGAGACAAAACCAGAGTGAATTCTCTCCACAAGGCGCTAGGGCTGCCTCAGGACAGCAGGGGTCATGTGGCACCACCGTGGCCCTCTACCCCAGGACCAAGTCCATTACCCAACCACGTCACCTCCAGAGGCCTCTCTAACCCCCATGAGCCAGAGACCCTGCCTTTCCCCCTCAAATCTCTTCTCCCTCTTTCTGGGCTCATGGCTGCCCAGCCAGACAGCAATTCCCAGATATGGGTGGTTTACATCCCTGTGTAGTTGTGAGGCTAAGATGCAGAAATGTGACCTGGGCAGCTTCGGGGCCTAGATTTTAGGATTCGCTGTGGCCCCTCCTCCCTCCCACCATCCCCAGGTCGCCCAGCCAGGCCAGGCTCCAGACTCTGCCAAGAAGAGTCCACTATGCACACAGACCATTTCCAAGAGAAAGTGGGGTACGGAGTGAGTATGCCCTGATGTCCTCCCAGCCCCCGCTGGCCTCTGTTGGAGCCCAGGCCACCCTGTATGATGACCCTACAGGGGTCTAGGGCCACGCTGTCCCACATGGTAGCCATCAGCCACATGTGGCTAGGAGTGCCTGAAACGGGGCTAGTTCAAATCGAGATGCGCTGTAAACTACACAGTGGATTTTGAAGACAGTATTAAAAAAATGGCAAATGCCTCACGTTTTATACTGATTACACCTTGTGTATACTGAATTAAAAATACTAAATTTGATTCCATTTCTTTTTAGTCTAATATTGCTAACTGCAAGAAGTGGAATTACATGAGGCTCATATTACACTTCTTCTGGGGAGTCCCAGAACTCAAGGCCTGACAGAGGAGGAACTCGATAAATGTGCACTAAGTGGATTAATTCAGCAACCCTCGCATGAGGACCGACTGTTAGGTCATGCCCAATACTCCTCCACCATTGGTGATAAATTAAAATTCTTATGGAAACACACCCCCCATTACAGGGGGAAGCCAAGAGAGCACATTGCCCTTGACCTTCCCTGACGTCCTCCCAGCCTTCTCCTGCTCCTTTGGCAAAAATGGCCCTGGGTGCTCTTCCAGAAACAGACATTTCCAGATCATCCACAGGCCCAATGAATGAGGATCTACCGGGGACCTGGACATGCTGCACGTCCTCTCCTGGCGGAGCGTGGCCTAAGGAAAAAGCACGGAGGTGGCTCCCGCCCCCAGAGGAGCTCCCTGGACTAGGGCTAATAGGCAGATTGAATTAGGGCTTTCCAGGGGACCAGAGAGGCTAAAGGTGCACAGCGGCAAACAGGAGATGGTGCCAGTGCTAGGCTCAGGCAGCCTCCCCCCGGATGTGCTTCTCCAGCCAGGACCCAGGACCCGGGTCCTCTGCCTGGGGACTCAGTCGGGCCCTCAACTCAATTATACGTTGGTCCTCAAGGAAGGGACAGGGATGTCACCTCCGCTCATGTCTCCAGATGTGACCAAGTCTGGGGTTTTTCAGCGGTTCCCTCAAAGCCACAGTATGAGGATATTTCTCCAAGAGAGCCTTTAAAAGCAAGGGCTGCTAGCTGTGCCCTTTCTTCTCTTTTTTCTGTGCTTTTACCCTCCTCTCCTCTAACCTATCTCTAGTCCACTTTCATTCCCTGATCTGTATCTTTCCTAATTCAAGTGTAACTTATGGCAAAGTCCCCAGATTACGTGTCAGCTCAGGATGGCCTTTCATTTAGTGATGCTCCGTGGGACCCAGCTCGAAGGCTCCCTCCTGGGGTTTTCTCCAGGGACACCACTCTTCAGACCGCCAACCCACACATCCATCTGCCTCTCTTTGCACTTCAGGTAAATGCAATCACAGAGTGCTCTTTTGCTGTGTGTTTGGTTTTTCATTCCTGCTCCAGTGTGTGTGAATATATAACAATTTATGCATTCTACTGTTGAAAGACATTATGGGTAAATTCCAGTTTGGGACTATTATGAAGCCTCTATGATCATCCTCACACATGTCTTTTGTGCACACAGCCCTCATTACTGCCAGGTATATACCTAGGAGTGGAATTACTGGCTCGTTCACATGATTTGCCTATGTTTTGGCCTAGCAGTTCCTGCCAAACAATTTTCCAAAAGGGTTGCATCAATTTATACTTCCTCCTGCAGTGGAGAATTCTGGTGGCACCACATCCCCATTAAGACTGGTGTTGTCAGGCCTTTCACTTTTGACACCAGTTTCTACACCCCTCTGGTGGAGGTGTAGCAATATCTCACTGGGATTTTGATTTGCATTGCCCTAATTACTAATGATGAGGAGCACCTTTCATGTGCTGCTTGGCCACTTGGATAGCCTTTTTTGTGAAGTGCCTATTAAAATCTTTTGCCTGTTTTTAAAAATGAGGTGGTTCTCTTACTGATTTCTAGGAGCTCTTTATATATTCTGGATAGGAGTCCTTTAGCAGGCTTATACATTTAACTATCTTCTTTTAGTCTGTGGCTTGACTTTTCATTCTCAATGTCTTTTGAGGAACAGAAATTCTAAATTTTAGTAAAGCTCTACTGATCAGTATTTTCATTGGTTCACATGTGTGTGTTCTATTTAAACTATATTGTCTATTATGGGATGCCTGGGTGGCTCAGTTAAGCATCTGCCTTCAGCTCAGGTCATGATCTTGGCGTCCTGGGTCCTACTATATCATCTACTTTAAGGTCATAAAGCTGTTCCCAGGGTTCATTAGAACCTTTACTGTTTTGGTATTTTGACTTACAATCCATCTTTTTTTTTTTTTTTTTTTTTAGATTTTATTATTTATTATTCATGAGAGACAGAGAGAGGCAGAGACACAGGCTCCCTGTAGAGAGCCCAATGTGGGATTCAATAATCCCAGGACCTGGGATCACAACCGAAGCTGAAGGCAGACGCCCAACCGCTGAGCCACCCAGGCGTCCCTACAATCCATCTTGAATTAATTTTTGTGTATAGTGTGAGGCAAGGGTCTAGGATCAGACTTTTCCATATGGATAACCCATTGCCTGGCACCCACTATATTGAGGTGATGCCTTTACTGTAAATTAGGTGGTACCCACTCATAATTTTACAGTAATTAAATTCCCAAAGCATGCTACAAATTCAGAGTCATCCCAATATAAATTTTTAAATAAGCGCTATGCCCAACGTGGGGTTTGAACTCACGACCCTAACATCCAGAATCACATGCTCTACCAACTAAGCCAGCCAGGCATCCCATCCCAATTTAGTTTTTAACATAAGTTGATCATTCCAAACTTCATTTGGAAGTCAAGATATGCAAGAAAAGCTGAGGAAAATGTGTAGAAGAACAAGGAGAGAGCACTGGTTCTAGCTACCAAAACTAATGAGAGATAGGAATTAAAACAAGTGATATGGCTTGAATGGTGACAACAAGATCAATGGAACAAAGAGAGTGCAGAGACAGACCCATGTTAGAACTTTTATCTTTTGTGATTCAGTTTACATCCCGAACATGAATTTCCAATCAGTGGGCAGCCTGCTGCACAACAGCAATGCGCTGCACAAGGCATGGTCCTAAGAAAGGGAAGGGGTGTTTCCAAATGACCCCAATAGTATCCAACACAACCTACACTCTGGGACAGTGAAAGTCGGGGCCCTGCACTGTTGCCTGGAGGGTGCTGGCTCAGGCCAGGAGTCCAGCTGGAATCACTCTCTGGAGGGAAGCTTTCCAACGGGGGCCGCCAAGGACCCCACTGGTTAGGATCTGGCAATAAGCTCCCAGCCTGAGGACCAGCACACAGAGGACAAACCACAGAGGAGTGAGCCTTGGTGGTTAGGAGGACCCCCCAGTAACTGGCAGTGGACCAACTGGCTACTGATCTGGAAAGAAAATCAAAATGGATCCCTACCTCACACCTCACTTGAGAACAGATCCCAGTTAGATCAAAATCAAAACTCAAACATTCCCATCCCCTTGGCTGATGCCCTGCTCCAGGGCTCATGTCCACACCTGGGCCTGGGAAACAGCTCTCAGTGGTTGAGGCCAGAGCTTCCCACCTCTAATGACAGCATCTCACATGTGCAAAAGCATTTTACCCTCTTGAGCAATCTCATTAAGAGCACCATCTAAGGGCACCTGGATGGCTCAGCCAGTGAAGCATCTGCCTTTGGCTCAGGTCATGATCTCAGGGTCCTGGGATTGAGCCCACCTCGGGCTCCCTGCTCAGCGGGGAGCCTGCTTTTCCCTCTCCCTCTGCCCCTCCCCCTGCTTGTGCATTCTCTGTCTCTGTCAAATAAATAAAATCTTTAAAAAAAAAAAAAAAAAAAAAAGAGCTCCATCTGGGAGCACCTAAAGCGATAGCCCTGTCTGTGCTAGGGCACTTGACACATGGACTTTAGCTAGTCTTCACAGCAACCCCACAAAGATGGGCCTAGGGGCTGGCACCTCCTAGCTGTTCATTAAACCAACTGGAGTGATGAATAAATGAATGAATGCACTTTATTTCTGCACAAGACAAGGGGGCAAGTGGCTTGTCCAAGGTCACACAGCCTCTGTGGCTGGGTTTGTGCAAGTGCTCCTGTCTCACAGCTCCAGGATGCCTGCTGGCTTTCAGGCCTCTTATGCTGCCTCTCTCTCCCCTTGGGGTCTTCATATCCTCCATCAAGAACATCTCACCACGGGCACTAAGCATTCCCAGCCTCTGGGCGATGGCAGGCACCTGGAGAGTCTGTCCCTTTTCTACCCATGTCGATCCCAGCAAGCGTCCCACATCCTCCAGGAAATTCCTCTGTCCACACCCGCCCCCAGCTGCCCGGGTGCCTTCCCTGCACTCCCACAGCCTTTCATTAATCCATGTAAGTAAGCATTTGCAACCATTTCCGTAAAAACCTAAACAACAAATCCCAAGAGCCCTAAAATGTGTCAGTGTCTATGTACACAGTCATGAAAACACACAGATGGGGCTGCAAGTCAGCCCTCGATGTGGCAACAGTGGGCCCTGCATTCATATTTTGCTCTGTGGGCACCTGTGTGTCAGTAATGGTTTGTTTTTTCAGTTTTTTGTGTCAAGCCCCCACCCATGGTGCTGCTTGACCGTGGACAAGGCATTGGGCTGTTTTCTGGCCTATGAAATGTGGGTGACAACAGTTCCCTCCTTTGGGGCTGCAGCAAGGATGGCCTGAGCACACACGTGAGGCATGTGGAAGGACGGGGGTTGGCTGCTGAGCTGGGAGCACCCCCAGCTGGCGTTCCTCTGTCCCCCACAACGTGCAGGGCACATCCTGGTGCAGCCCCGACCCCTGCCAGCCCTGCTGGGGAGACATCTTCACCTCGGGGATCTGCAGGGCAGTGGATCCTCTCCCTTGGCCTCAGCCCTTGCCATAAGGGACCAATGATTGGAAAGAGGCTGTACACCACCTCATCCGCCCCCCCCCCCAAAAAAAAAAGAAAAAAAGAAAAAGTACAAGCGTTGGTCAGAGGCACGGAAACTGGAACCCCCGTGCGTTGCTGGGGGTGTGACACCGATGCAAAAACAGTTGGGCAGTTTCTCAAAAGGTTCAACATAGGATTGTTGCATGATCCAGTGATTCCACTCCTCGGTGGATCACCAAAAAAACTGAAAGCAAGGACTCGGGCTGATACTCATCACCCATGTTCACAGCAGGCTTCATAATAACCCAAAAGTACAAACAACCCGAGTGTCTCTCAGTGGATGGCTGGATAGATCCACACTAAAGGAGTATTATTCAGTCATAAGAGCAGGGCAGCCTGGGCACCTGCTATGACATGGATGAGCCTTGGAGACGGTAGTGAAGTGAAATAAGGCAGACACATGAGCCCCGTACCGCGTGGGTCCACCTACACGAGCTCCCTAGAGCAGCCAAGTTCACAGAGAGAAACAGAACGGTGGCTGCAGGGGCTGGGGGGCTGGTGATCAGTGGGTACAGAGACGTCATGGGGCGACGAAAAATCTGGAGGCTACGCTGGTTGTACAACACTGCAAATGTATTTAGTGCCACTGAACCCGACACTTGTGGAGGATTTTAAAATAACCGTGATGCTATGTCCACCATACTGCAGTAACAAAGAAAAAAAGCCAGCACTCACCAAACCAACCCTCCGGTCTCTGTTCATCATTAGACCTGGAACGGAAGCAAAAAGACAGGGACTCAGTGCTGCCCGCCAGGGTGAGGGACTCCACACGGCTTCCCTGGGGACCTGGGGCCCTTCTTTAGCCTGGACTGGTGTCCTCCTGGGGCTGAGCCAGAGCAGCACAGCTTGGTCACGGCCACCTGGCCACTGGAGTGGTGCAGCCCACACACCCTCCCCCGCCCCCGGCCTCCTCTCCGGCCACCTCCCTGGCCACCTCCCCGGCAGCCCCAGAGAACAGCACAGGAGGACGGTGCCAGATGCTTTCCCTATCTGGCACAGTGGCTGTCATCCCCGAGAACCTTAAAATGGGTGCATAATCTTTAAACCCCAGGAAGTGGGGATCCCCCAGTGGCTTAGCAGTTTAACATCTGCCTTCGGGTCAGGGCATGATCCTGGAGTCCTGGGATCCAGTCCTACATCCGGCATTGAGCTCCCTGCGTGGAGCCTGCTTCTCCCTCTGCCTGTGTCTGCCTCTTTCTGTGTCTCTCATGAATAAATAAATAAAATCTTAAAAAAAAAAAAATCCAGGAAGTGCCCAAGAGCTAAGAATCAGTGCTATCATGTGTAGAAGAAAAAAGAAGGTTGGCAGGTCGGGAGGGCCGCGGTCCACCTGCGGGCCGAGCCTTGGTTCGGGGCCACGGTCCTGATGGGGCTCAGCCCGGCCACACCCGGAGAGGACACATTCCCAGCAATTCCTGAAATAGCATTGCAGATCTGGGGGGCCCCTTCAGAAGTGAGGTGCAGGGGGGTCGTTAGGAGACCCTCTCCACTTGGGGAACTGCGGGTTGGAGCCCCAGGTGTCAACTGGGTAAATCCCAAGAATGTGACACCAAAGACAAGCAGAGCTGCCGCCACCTTCCCATGAGCCTTGGCTCCATGTCGCCATCGCAGCAGGCTCCCGGGCCTCCCAGTTATAGCCCCAATCAAATACATGCGTAAGTCACAGCCATCTCACTGGGACCTCTCCCGCCCCATCTGGTGGGCTTCCCTCCTGATCACTAGCACTTTCTAAAGCCCTCCACCCACACTTGTCTCCTCCGCTAGAAAGCAGCTTCCCAGGGGACACGGGGCTCGGTGTCGCAGTCACGGCTGGGTTCCCCAGGACCGAGAACAGAGGCTGCCATGAGGTAGGTGCTCGAAATATTGCTCGTGGGTGGGTAAGTAGATGTCTACCCCTGGGTGGTAGAGAGGGGGATACACGGGGTTCAAAGGAATGGGTGCTGTTCTATTGTTTACGCCGGGGGGGCCTGGGGGACAGGAGTACTTCTGTTATCACCAGTGTTATAACATTAGCTAAATGTACATATGATGGGCCAACAGAATTTTTAGCAAGGCTAGTGGGAAACCTCTGAAAAAGAGCCATAAAAGGAATTAAAACACACTGTGGGGGCAGCCTGGGTGGCTCAGCCCCTGAGCACCTGCCTTCAGCCCAGGGCATGATCCTGGAGACCCGAGATCCAGTCCCACATAGGGCTCCCTGCGTGGAGCCTGCTTCGCCCTCTGCTTGTGTCTCTGGCCCCCTCTCTCTATCACTCTGTGTCTCTCATGAATAAATAAAATCTTTAAAAAAATTAATTAATTAAAAACAAATAAAACACACTGTGGGGCCTCAATAATCTAAGCCAGGTAGTGCTGGTCAGCAACAGACGGCCAGACCCATGGAGAGACAGAAGGTCCAAAGACAGACTGAGATACTGACTGGCAGTCAGGATATGCCAGGCCCCCATGTCACCAAGGGCAAAGACACTTTTGTGACAAAATAGTGTCAGGCAACTGAGGAGCCATCTGGAAAAAGATAAAATTAGATCCAAACCTCAACCGGTACACAAGATAAATAACCAAAGTGGCAATTCTCAACCCCAAACAGTATCAGAATCAAACATGAGCCCTCAGCTATGACTCAAAATGCAGAGGCCAGAAGGCAGACATATATATGAATCACATGGAGAAAATTCTGCATTGCAAGGAAAAACAAAAACAAAACCTCTAAGCAAAGTCAAAAGACAAATGACACTCTGGGGAGATGTATTTGCAACTCAATCTCCCCAACATATGAAGTTCCCAGAAATTGAGAAAAGACCACCAGAACGATGCATAAGAGGGTAGCCATGTGCAGTTTCCAGAAAAATACATATAAGAGATATTCACCTTTACCGTAAAAAGAAAACTCAAATGAAAACCACACTGGGCTGTAACTTCTCACCTAGCACGTGTGCCAGCTGGAAGCACAGGCCTCTCATCCATCACAGGCCGGGCTGCGAAGGGACTGCCCCGGAGGGCACCTGGCAGTGCCTTGGACACCCAGCGCCTCTGCCCTCGGCAGGGGAGAAATCGCAGCTCAGCGTGGTTTCGATGTGTGCGTGTGCCCACGACCGAAGGTCATTAATGCTCCTGCAAACCAGCCTCGCTCCTAACAGCAGAGACGGGAAAGGCCGAGTGTCTCTCTGCAGGGAACAGCTGAGGTCAGCTTCCCCAGCCTCCCCGGGGACATTCTGCGTCTGTAACGAAGATGCGACCCAAGCTCCAGGATCGGTGCTAAGTGCCAGGAGCGAGGAGGCTGTGGACCTCCACAGTGTAAGAGAGAAATACAAGCATACAGTCCACGCGTTCATATTCACTGCAGAAAACACGGGGAGGGTGTGGACACACTTAAAAAGGGGGTGACCCTGGGGGTGAGCTGAGCAACAAAGGGGTACAGACCCAGGGAGACACGCACAGCTTTTTATAGGACCATGAGTTTTCAACTAGATCAGGTGGCACCTGTTGGAAAGAAGTGGTATTAAAACACAAAACCCAAACGGCAGCAAGGTCGGCGCCTCTGCCAGCCCCCTGTAAACACGGTCGGCTCCGGGGGAACCAGGTATTTTTGGGGGGTCTGGGGGGTGTCCCCTGGGGAGGGGCGTTAGGGCTCCCTGCTGGAAAAGTCATGTTGGACTACGAAATGGATTTCAGAGAAACAGTCACGGGCACATTAAGGAGAGCTATTTTCTACAATTATGAGGTTTCTTCCTCTAATTAGAGATAACGGAACTTTTCAATGACAAATACAGATAATTAATTGTTGATGGAGGTTTTTTTAAAATAAATTTATTTTTTATTGGTGTTCAATTTGCCAACATACAGAATAACACCCAGTGCTCATCTCATCAAGTGCCCCCCCTCAGTGCCCGTCACCCATTCACCCCCATCCCCCGCCCTCCTCCCCTTCCACCACCCCTAGTTCGTTTCCCAGAGTTAGGAGTCTTTATGTTCTGTCCCCCTTTCTGATATTTCCCAAACATTTCTTCTCCCTTCCCTTATATTCCCTTTCACTATTATTTGTATTCCCCAAATAAATGAGAACATATAATGTTTGTCCTTCTCCGATTGACTTACTTCACTCAGCATAATACCCTCAAATTCCTGTTGATGGAGGTTCTTAATCAGGCATTTGTGATTCTATTTCTTTAAAAGATTTTTAATTTATTTATTGAGAGAGAGAGAGAGAGAGAGACTGAGAGGCTGGGACACAGGCAGAGGGAGAAGCAGGCTCCATGCAGGGTGGAGGCAGCTGGGGAATAGAGGTAGTAACAACCCAGGGGTCCTGCCTTCCTCCCTTCCTTCCACTCTGTAGTTAGGATACCTATGGGGAATCCCAGGTCCTTTGAGATGACAGTCACTGAGAGGGTCAGTTATAGACCTGACCTCCAGGATCAGTCCCCGGGCTGCAGGCAGGGCTAAACTGCTGCGCCACCGGGGCTGTCCGGCATTTGTGATTCTAAATACTTAGCAGGACCATGTAATTGGAAGGTTTTCTGGTCGCCACACCAGTAGATCATCTCAGCCCAATGAAGCCAAGGCCAAGGCCGCTGGGCCTCCTCCAGCTCCTACCCTGACCTCACTGGGCACAGATGACCCCAGGCCCCCGGACTCACTGCCCTCCTCCATCCTCCAGACCGGGCTCCAGCTACTCGGGGGATGTGATAAAAACCTTAAAAGAGGGTCATCTTAGGGATACGGTGACCCCCAAGGTACCTGCGGGTCCCTATCGAGCTGTTCTGTTTTCTCCGGGTCCCTATCAAGCTGTTCCGTTCAACG
The DNA here is from genome assembly GCF_048418805.1 of Vulpes vulpes. Taxonomy (NCBI): domain Eukaryota; kingdom Metazoa; phylum Chordata; class Mammalia; order Carnivora; family Canidae; genus Vulpes; species Vulpes vulpes. The sequence continues at coordinate 53,192,933 of NC_132795.1, forward strand.
AGCTTTGCGGGGGTCGAAAGTGTGTTTCTCAGGAGAGAGGCGCTCGGTGCTTTTCTCAATTAGACGCAGATCCCACACCAAGTGCCTGCAGCTGCTCGGAGGGGATCTGCACTGACGTGTCTTCATCCTGTCAACAACCTGCTCCACCTGAAAGGAGCTCAGAGGGATGAGGCCACGCTCAGCCCCCGCAGGAGGAGAGACCGGCCCTGGCTTGCCGGGAGCAGGGTCTGCAGCTGGGACCCCTCAGGCTGGCCCCGCCAGCGACTTGTGAGCGACACCGGGATTTTCTGAAACCCTGAAGTGTTGTGTGAAAATTAAAATTCCTAAGAAAATGCTTTTGAATGTAGGAAATACTATCAGAGTCCCAGATACCACCCCCCAATCTCCTGCCACAGCCAACAATCAGTGACTGTTGTGATATAGTAAATATGTATTTTAGTCTGGCCAGAGCTCCTAAAGCCTGTGGGATATCCTAAGGAAGGAGGTGCTAGGAGCAGCAACTTTTGTTCTAATAGTTGGTCCCTGAGCCCAGGTCCTGACACAGAGCTCCTAAATCCCCTGGAGTCTCCTAGGTGACAGGAGTATCCCTTGTCCTAATGAGGGGGCTCTCAGCAGGCTACCGGGCAGCTTCAGGATGGGGCTGGTACCCAGGAAGACCAAACTGTAGTTGGAAGCCTGGAACTTTCAGCTTCGAATCCCCATCCTCTGGGAAAGGAACACCCACACATCCAGGGTCTGCTCTGCAGGAGGGCAGGGAAACACTCTCCCCCCTTACGCCAAGGGCCCCTGCTTTCATTCCCTTCTCAACTGCAGACCCCCTTCCAGATGGTTCCAGAACTGGACTCTGCTGGGTCTCCCTTGGGGGCCTGCCACCCTTCAGGGGCTCCCCACCACCATCGTGACCTTCGCCTTCACCACGTGCTGCTCTGCGCGCCCGCGAGGTCTCTCCCCTGTGCCTCTCAGGCTCCCACTCGGGAGGCCACCTTCCTGTCACTTTCCTTCCTGCCTCTGAGCCCCCAGGGTGGCCAGAATGACCTTCCCCTCCCTGCACTCCGCCTTTGACGGTGCGCTTGCCACGGAGGGAAAATCGGGACAAAGTAGATAGTTACCTTCTAACATCTGTTTTCTAGAAACTAGCCCTCCCTCTTTATACCAAATGAGGGTATTTACCCCCCAGACTAAGAGCTCCCAGGAATAAGATGAAGATGCCCCTCGGACATAAGGATACAGCTGCCCAGCCACCAGCCAGTCCCCTCCCTGCACCCAGTGGGGGGAAAGCCAAACGCCAAACTCTATTGGCATCTTCCCAAAGGAATGTAGAGTTTTCAGGCGTCCCCAGCAGCACTCCCGTCCTACCAAGTCCTGGTGGGCCCTTAAAAACCTTCAACCAATAGCAGTCAGAAAGCCAAGAGCCAGCCAAACAGCACCCGCCCTGACACCCCTACCCTAGCGAGTACGGGGGCCCACTCGGGATACAAATCCAATCAGTTGGTAACCCGCCCCCCCCACCCTCCAGTTAAACCCCCTGCAAAAGCTTCCCTTTTGTTAAAAAAGATAACATCTATAAAGAGAATTTTCAGCTTGGAATGTCCGTGGCTCCCGCTCCTGGGCTCTCAGGGAAGCTCCGACTTTAACTTTTACCAGGTGGGATGGCTTCCCCAAACTTCAAAGCACGGGCTCTCATTTCTGATGTACTTCGTTAGCGAGTGACCTAAAGGGAAAAGTCTGTTTATTTTGCCACAGCTGTTCTTGGCGTCGCACGCGGGGTACGGGAGCCACCTGCCTGAGAACACCCGGGGTCATCTGGGCACCAGCACGGCCCCCGGCTTCCCGCAGCTCCCAGGTACCTGGTGAGCTGCCCTGGTCCCTGGGCCTCCTCAATTCGGCTTGGTGGCCCTGACTGGTTGAGCTGCTAAAGGTGGCGAGTCATGCTGCCTAGGACGCAGCCACCTCGGCTGGGCTGGTGGCCTGGACGTGGTACTGTGCTAACTGAGGTTATTCAGACAAGGCTCGAGTCCGTTTTCTGGCTGGAAATCCGAGAGCCGGAATGGCTCAGCTCCACAGAGAAGGGACACTCGCCCCTTTCTGGCCAGACAGCCCTTTAGGGTGAGCGAGGACCCGTGGTGGCCCCGTGGGGACCGGCATCTCCTCGGGGACCCTGGTCGGCCAGGCGGGGATGCGCTCGGGGGGGCCCCATGGGCTGGTGCTGGGAGCGTGCGCGGCGGCCTCCGACCTTGCTCGCCCAGCACCTGCACCACCTCAGACCTCACGCCTTAGCCCGCAGCCCAAGGCGATGGGGGGCCCAAGGCACCTGCAGGTGCTTCCTCAACGGGGGACTGAAGATAACCCGGGGCTCGGATGGGGGCCGTGTGCACAGGAGGAAGCCGGTTAGGGCACTAAGCAGCGGAAAGCAGGAGGCCACTCGGTGTGGTTGTCGGGGGGGCCCCGGCTTCTGGGGTGCTCTGGGCTTCACAGGTTTGCTTGTTGTTGCAGCTTTTGGTTCTTGGCACAAAACTGGCCCTTTTTTTTTTTTTAGGATTTTACTTATTTATTCACGAGAGACAGAGAGAGGTAGAGACACAGGCAGAGGGAGAAGCAGGTTCCCTGTGGGGACCCCATGCAGGACTCGATCCCAGGACCCCAGGATCATGCCCTGGGCCGAAGGCAGACACTCAACCGCTGAGCCCCCCCATGTGTCCCACGAGGCTGTCTTATAATTAGATTTGTTTTAATAAAAGGGAGATACCTGGAAGTTGGGTCTTTTTTTCTTTTTTTTTAAAGATTTTATTTACTTATTCATGAGAGACACAGAGAGAGAGGCAGAGACACAGGCAGAGGGAGAGGCAGGCTCCAGGTAGGGAGCCCGACGTGGGACTCGATCCTGGGTCTACAGGGTCATGCCCTGGGCCGAAGGTGGCGCTAAACCACTGAGCCACCCAGGCTGCCCTGGAAGTTGGGTCTTTAATGTCCCCTGTACAAATATTAGTGAAACAAGGGCTAAATCCCATTGGCACCTCGTTCGTGTATATAGGTCAACGTGTGTTACACACGTGAGACATTTTCTCTACCTCCGAATGGTACTGCTGAAACGAATTTGTAAAGGAGCTCTGTTTAATCAGTTTAAAGGCAAATACTTGGGGGGCCTGGGTGGCTCAGTGGAGTCATGATCCCCGGGTCCTGGGATGGAGCCCCATAAAGGGTTCTGCTCAGCAGGGAGCCTGCTTCTCCCTCTCCCTCTGCCCCTCCCCCACATGTGTTCTCTCCTCGCTCTGCTCTCTCTCAAATCTTGGGGTGCCTGGGTGGCTCAGCGGTTGGCATCTGCCTTTGGCTCAGGGCATGATCCTGGAGTTCCCAGGATCGAGTATTGCATTGGGATCTTCTTCGGGAACATGCTTCTCCCTCTGCCTTTCTGTGTCTCTCATGAATAAATACATGAAATCTTTAAAAAACAAACAAACTGGGCATTCTAAGACTCAAAAAGATAAAAACGAACTCAACTGTCTTTCAAGTTCACAGGATGGAAGACCACATTTCCTACATCCAGACTTTAATGTTACTCCATCCATAATAAAAAAGCCTCATAGGAAGGGACCCAACTGATGATGGTCCTTTCCTAACAGAATAATGAGAAGAGGAGGCAAACGGAAAGACACTAGAAATCCTATATCCAGCCCTCGTCTCCAAGCTCGGCACCAGCGCCCAACCCACCACCTGCTCCTCCCCTTCCTCCATAAGGCTGGAAAGCACCCAGAGAAAATGCCTGTTTTGCAAAATGAAAAGACAGGAGACAGAAAAAGTCAGTGCAAAACTTTAAATCTGCCCTTGGCCTTGCCAGCGGCACCTCTGCGGCCTCTGCCCCCCGGCACTGCCCGGGCTGCCTGCACAGCCCCTACATCACCCCAGTGCTTCTGCTCCTCCCACCCTCGCCATCACGGTGCAGAGAGCACCCCAGCTGTTGGGCAATCGCCTTATGAGGTTCAAACTGAGGCACCTCCCACATCCAAGGGCTCCCCGGACTTAAACCACCCACTTCAGATGTCCCCACAGGAGCCCCAGGGGAGGCTGACAGTGGGGGACAAACTTTTTAGTGGACTCGGGTGTAACATATACTAAAGTGAATTCAAGGTTGTTGGTTTAATTAACGTAAGCCCGTCTTTAGAGACATCGACCCTAACTATACAACTTTTTATTCTACTAACGTTTACCAGGGGTCAAATAAGCTCCTGTTATCTGTTGCAATTTCTCAGCAAAGATGACTTAATGGCTGATTTTGTCTGTCTCATCAAGTATTCACAGGTAATCACTCTTCCCAAAGTTGATTGATTTTTTTTTGTATTTTTGTATTTTTTTAGTGATTCATCAGTCTTATATAATATCCAGTGATCAATATATGTGTCCTCCTTAATGTCCATCCCCCAGTTACCCCAGCCCCCTATTTATTTGAGAGAGAGAGAGCTTGAGTGTCCCGAAGAGAGAAAAGGGGAGGGGCAGAGGGAGCCAGAGAGAAGCAGACTCCCCGCCAAGCTCGGAGCCAGATGACCCAGGGCTTGGCTCCATCTCACAACCCTAAGATGATCACCTGAGCCAAAATCAAGTCTGACCTTTAACCGACTGAGCCACCCAGGGCTCCTCTTCAGGGGAAATTATTAAGAACAAGCAAGTTTGGGACGCCTGGGTGGCTCAAAGGTTGAGCCTCTGCCTTCGGCTCAGGTCATGATCCTGGGGTTCCAAGATTGAGTCCCGCATCCAGCTCCTTGCAGAGAGCCTGTTTCTCCCTCTGCCTGTGTCTCTGCCTCTCTATCTCTGTCTCTCATGAATAAATAAATAAAAATATTTAAAGAAAAAATAAATAGCTTCCAAAATTTTTGGTAGCATGAAACTTTGAAGTTGTGCAAAGTTAAATGATAAACTGGTCTGAATTCATTGCACATCTGTCTTTTCTGAGTAAAATACTAAAACATGAATTACTAAACATAAGGTTTACCTACTTCTGACTTATCACAGAGAAAAACTAAGGCTACTTGGATCTGTTAGTGAACTGGTTTATGCTTCATTGAAAGTTGTATGATTAGGGACACCTGGGTGGCTCAGTGTCTCTTTGGCTCAGGGCATGATCCCGGAGTCCCAGGACTGAGTCCCACATCGGACTTCCTGCATGGAGCCTGCTTCTCCTTCTGCCTCTCTGTCTCTGCCTCTCTCTGTCTCTCTCATGAAGAAATAAATAAAATCTTTAAAAAAAAAAAAAAGTTGTATGATTAGAAAGAAAAAAAAAAACACATGTTTCCAGAAATTAGGGAATCTATTCATCAATTTGTCAATCTAAAGAATTCTGGTGTGGGCAGCCTGGGTGGCTCAGCGGTTTAGTGCAGCCTTCAGCCAGGGTGTGATCCTAGAGACCCGGGATCGAGTCCCACGTCGGGCTCCCTGCCTGGAGCCTGCTTCTCCCTCTGCCTCTTTCTTTCTCTGTGTGTCTCTCATGAATAAATAAACAAAATCTTAAAAAAAAAAAGAAGAATTCTGTTGCAATAATCCACAATTTGTTACTCATAGTTTTCACTGGGGACCAAGGTTTCAAAGATTTATTTATTTAATGATTTTATTTATTTATTCATGAGAGAGAGAAAGAGAGGGAGCGCACGAGCAGTGGGGAGGGGCAGAGGCAGAGGGAGAAGCAGCCTCTCAGTTGAGCAGGGAGCCCAATGTGGGGCTGGATCTCAGGCCCCCAGGACCATGACCCAAACTGAAGGCAGACGCTTAAACAACTGAGCCACCCCGGCCCCCCACTTCAAATGTTAATTTTTAAAATGTTGTGTGTCACAGAAATCACCAAATTTCCTTGTTACCTGCAGTGTAATGAACTCTCATCGGAATCTCTCCAAACCAGACCCACTTTGAGTCATTTGTCATCTACGTCACAATTCTGATATCCTTCCAAAAACATGTTTCAGCTTTAAGGAGATTCACGCAAAGGATTCTTGACCAATATAGGTCTCTAATCCCCTTAAGATCGGAAAAGTAAATTGAGTAAGGATTTCCAAAACTAACAGGATAACTATGTTCAAACAACAGAAGCGAGTAACAAGGACTAGATGAATTAAGGAAGGGCATTACGGTTTTTATGACCCCTATTTGAAAATACTGCTTGTTCTCCAATATTTGCTCTTCCAGATTTAAGGAAAGCTTTTGTCTTAAAAGATCTACAACTGACAAAATGAGATAAAATATTCCTTTGCAAACAAATGGAAACATTTATCTTTTCTCCTCATCTGGACCTTCCAGAATTCAGAAACCTTGTGGCAATTTAAGTCTTTCTTTCATGGCAATTATAGTAATTTACGTTAAGTAAAAATCCGTTCTTCTTATATAAAATCTTTAAAAAAAAAAAAAAAAAAAAAAAGAATAGGGCAGCCGGGGTGGCTCAGTGGTTTAGCTGCCTTCAGCCCAAGGCATGATCCTGAAGACCCGGGATAGAGTCCCACCTCAGGTTCCCTGCATGGGGCCTGCCTCTCTCTTTCTCTATCTCTCATGAATAAATAAATAAAATCTTAAAAAAAAAAAAAATCCATTCTCCTTGTAAAAGGACACCCCTGCGGACACTGGCTCCAGTACCAAGGCTTTCCCAGGACTGTTGTATATGAGAGAGACATGCACAGACTCACAGGACCAGACGGCTTGAAGGCACTAAGAGTGACTTTAGGGAACCAACAGAGAGAGCCTCTGGGAAACGGCAGCCTGATAGGCTGCTAAAGGTCCCCCCGAAGGCTGAAGCCAGACAAGCCAAGCTAAACTTCAGAGGCTCTGCCGAAACAGCTCCTGGATGGACAATCTCCGTGCCTGCTGCTCTGCGGGCCGTTCCAAAGGATCACCGGAGACTAGAAAAATCCATCAGATTGCCACTACCCGCTCCCACTCCCTAGAAGGATGCTTCACGCCTGATATTTAAAAATTTCTTGGGGGGAATCCCTGGGTGGCTTAGCAGTTTAGTGCCCGCCTTCGGCCCAGGGCATGATCCTGGAGACCCGGGATCGAGTCCCACATCAGGCTCCCTGCATGGAGCCTGCTTCTTCCTCTACCTGTGTCTCTGCCTCTCTCTCTCTCTCAATCTGTGTCTCTCATGAATAAATAAATAAAATCTTTTTAAAATAAATAAATAAATAAATAAAAAATAAAAATTTCATGGGGCGCACTCGGGACTCAACACCAGGTATACAATTTGCCCTGACCATTAACCTGTGTTCTTCTTTTGTTTCCATAAAAATGTCTCTCTCCCCTTTTTTCTTAAGATTTCATTTATTGTTGTGCTCGCTTCAGCAGCACATATACTAAGATTTCATTTATTGGGGCACCTGGGTGGCTCAGTGGTTAAGCGTCTGCCTTTGGCTCAGGGTGTGACCCCGGGGTCCTGGGATCAAGTCCCGAATCGGGCTCCCTGTGGGGAGCCAGCTTCTCTCTCTGCCTATGTGTCTGCCTCTTTCTCCATGTCTTGCATGAATAAATAGATAAAATCTTAAAAAAAACAACAAAAAAACCCCACAAACTTCTGCTTAGCCTGCACATAGGCCTGACACAGCTAAGATTTGCAAAGACTGTTCTTTACCTAAAACCGACCTCACCCAAAGAGATAAAGTAGCCAAAGTGGTCATCATTTCAATTCTTCAAGATTGAGGAATGATCATAACTCGGGGGGAGTGTGCTAAAACCATGCCCCAGAGGGTTAATGAGGTGAAAACTAGCAAAAAGTTTAAAATGTGTTTTTGGGACAGCTGTCTCCCTGCAATCAGTAACTGCATCTTTCCCGACCCCTCTAACTCACTGGTGGTCTCTCTGCAGAAGCCTGGACTCCAGGTCAACTGATAGGGTTCCGGCCTGGCAACAAAGCAAGGCCCTGCCTTCCTGTCTGGAGACAACCAGCCTAAGACCCCATCTTGGAGCATGCCCAGAGCCCCGTCCCCTTGTCCCAAGATAACCTCCTGATGCCAGGGGCTGAAGGCTCCACCCCAAAGACACATGGGACATATGTTATACATATGTTCACTCAATGCACATGCTCCATCTCTCCTCGTAAATAATCACAAATTTCTCTACCCTTTTATCAAGATACTTGTAAAGGATTCTTTGGATTTTTTTCTTGTCTGAGTCTATTCCAACATCACACTGGTTCCTTGAAATTGTACTTACTGGAATTATTTCACTGTCCATGTGTCGTTATTATAAATTTTATATCAAATGGAAAACCAGACAGTCTAAGCCAAGCACATGTAGTATGTTTGCTCATCAACTGGACTTCATAGAGAACACATATCACTGTTAAGCTTCCCACACTTACGTTATAATAAGTTCCCCCAATGAGGAACTCTAGGTAAATACACACACACACACACACACACACACATCTAGCAATGATGGACCCAGAGCTCACAAGCCAGTCACCCCGGGACTGGGGAACATAAAGTAAGGGTTGATCATCAAGGCTTTTGGAGGAAAGATTATTGAGCAAAAATGAGATATGATAAAGGAACTTTCCAACTTTTTAATGTTTATGGGGTCCACTCCTGGGCTCCTAGGGAAGCTACGGCTTTAATTTTCACCAAGGTCAGAATGACGTCACCAACGTTCAAGGCATGGGTTCTATTCCTGCCCCATACACACCTTGTACATCTGCTTCGTTAGCAAATAAACTAAAAAATATTTCAAGCTGAAATCTAAGTTCTGTTCCTATATTTCTGAAACCTGTAACCTTGTTCTCTTCTTTTAAAAAATTTTTAAAAGATTTTAATCATTTATTTGAGAGAGGGAGAGAGTGACCTGAGCTGAAGGCCGACGCTTCACCAGCTGAGCCACCCAGACACCCCTCTTCTTCTTTTTAAAAGAAATTCTAAAAAGTTTGTTCATTTTGCGTTGACAACCACATTCAAAATGGAGTCACATGTGAAGGGCCCCCGTCAGGCAAACCTAATTGCAGTGTCAGCCTGGCCAGGTACTTAATGGTCACCCACAGCAACTTTACGGACAGACCCCTTCTGTTCCCCTTAGGGGGTGACCTCGTCTGAAACAATGCATTCTTTGAAAATAATCTCCTTCCTCCACTTTCTCTCCCTGACTTTAAAAATCTTTTCTACAGGGACACCTGGGTGGCTCAGTAGTTGAATGTTGGACTTTGGCTCAGGGTGTGATCCTGGGGTCCCGGGATCAAGTTCCACGTCGGGCTCCAGCAGGAAGCCTGCTTCTCCCTCTGCCTGTCTCTGCCTCTCTTTCTCTCTGTGTGTCTCACGAATAAATAAATAAAAATGTTTTAAAAATAAAACCTTTTCTACAGCTCGATGGAGTTCCTTTCTATTTGCTTGATGGGATGCAGCCAATTCATGAATCATTGAACACAGCCAATTAGATCTTCACATTTACTCAGCTGAATTTTTGTTATTAACACTTTGCTCTTGGAATAAACACCAAGATCAGCCGTCCACCATTGCTTGGCATACTGGATGGATCCTACCCTGTCCACTCCCGGACTCCCCTATCCTCTGGCAGAGCCACTCTGCCCTTCTCTCAATGCTCCTGGCCTTCCGGCAGGTTCCAGGACTAGACATGCGCCCCTCTGCGTGGGCAGAGCCTCTGCACATGCTATCTCCTGGGTCTGGAACTCTCGCTACCTCATTCTTCTCACCTTGCTGGGCACTATTTCTCAGTCTTCATGACCTTGAGTCTCCAGGGCAGGGCTCCTACAGATGCAGCACTCCTCTCTGACCTGGGCCCCTCCTCCAGGTGGGGAAGCTTCCTTGTTACCTGTCCTCTGAGCCCAGGCTCCCTAGGAGCACAGGGCATGGCTGGATCTGCTTCTGCTTGTATCCCCAGCTGAGCATACTGCTAGCCTGGGGCAGGAGTCCAGGCACAGGACTGATTTGTTAATGCGCTGAATGTACTGCATGGAGGGATGCCAGCAGCTGTGGCAGGGACATATGAAATGGGGCAGAATGTTCTGGGCCCTCCCTCTATGGCCTTAGTTTCCTCATCTGCAAAGGGGCCCTGAACCCCATTAGAGTCCTAACAGTAACCCTTGGGACAACAAAACAGTGTGGTTGACTCGGAGCAGCTGGGTCAGGGCCGCTACCACCCAGGGGCCTGGGAGTGTCAACACATCCAGCCGGGTGGCCCGAACTCTGGGGCTTTCTGAGGCCCCCAGAGGAAGCCCAGTGCCCACTGCCCAATATTCAAAGGTTAGGAGAGGAAACTCAGAGACCCTTTCAGTCCACTCCCTCCCCTTTCCTCTGCTGGGGCCAGGCAGTGGGTATGTCCCCTGGCAGCAGAGTCCCTGTGCAGGGCCGCCTATTACTGCCCACATGCTGCCAACTTTTCTCAATTTTTTTTTTTTTTAATTTATTTGAGAGGGAGTGCAAGAGTGTGCAAGCTCGAGAGGAGGGGGAGGGGCGTGGGGGTGGAGAGAAAGATTCTCATGCAGACTCTGAGCTGAGCATGGAGCCCCGCAGCCCTGTGTGCTTGATCCCACGACTCTAAGATCACAACCTGAGCCAGAAACCAAGAGTCGGATGCTTCACCGACTGAGCCAGCCAGGCGCCACTCTCCTCACTTTTCGAAAGAAACTAGAAATCTTGCATGGAGCCTGCTTCTCTCTCTGCCTGTGTCTCTGCCTCTCTCTCTCTGTCTCTCATGAGTAAATAAATAAAATCTTAAAAAAAAAAAAAAACTAAAAAAAAAAAGAAACTGGGAATCTCCATTTTTACACAAAAGCTTTCTATTTTATTTTATTTTTATTTTTTATTTTTTTAAAAGATTTATTTATTCATTCATTCAGAGAGAGCAAAGAGAGAGGCAGAGACACAGGCGGAGGCAGAAGCAGGCTCCATGCACGGAACCTGATGTGGGACTCGATCCCGGGTCTCCAGGATCACACCCCAGGCTGCAGGCGGCACTAAACCGCTGCGCCACCGGGGCTGCCCAAAGCTTTCTATTTTAAATATGAGCACCCTAATCAAAATATCCCACGTGAAAGATCTGTTTGAACTGTACAAGTCAAAACAAATCATGCCTGCAACCCCAGGGCAGCCCAGCTTATGATGAGGGGTTGAGCATCCCCCACAGTGGGCAGGACACGGGGACCAGGGATTGACACGGGACTGTGCTTTGTCATTAGGGAACCCCAACCAGTGCTGGGCTCTCCTTCCCTCAGGCCAGTACCTCAAGCTTGTTTCCAGAAGAGTAAAGCCAGGATTATGAAGGGGACAAAATTAAGCCTGGCTTCTCTCTCCCCGCCCCGGCTTACTGCTTCCTGGTTTCTCCCACAAGCCAGATCGAGCTTGTGCCTCAGCAGGGGAGCAACATGTGTCACCCCAAAATGTATCTCTTTGGCATATGCATTATTTTAGGCTGATTATCTTTAAGAAACAGAAGACTCAAGAGGTTTTTCTTCTTGACTTTCCCTGTAACTGCCTCAAAGGATTCAGAGAGGACCTGTTCCAGGAAGGAGCGATCACCATAATGACATCATACTCTGAACTGGGTATAGTAGACAGAGAGGAATTTTGCAAAGTCTGTTAAAATTCCTCTTGAAGTCTCTGTTTCAGATGGCCCGGCAAACACTTGCTTACCGAATATTTTCTCTTTCTGTTCTTTCTGTGAATGGCCTTCCTTCCCTTGGAAGCCTAACACCCTTACCCTTTCTCCTTGGTCCAGAATGGCATATATACCCCATTTTGCCTGTCTTTGGAATCTCTCATGTTTATGTGGTATCCCTGCTTGTATGTAATTAAATGTTATTTTCTCCAGTTAATCTATCCATTTAATTCTTAAACCAGGGACACCTGGGTGGCTCAGCGGTTGAGCAACTACCTTTGTGATCCCGGGGTCCTGGGACTGAGTCCCGCATCAGGCTTCTCCCTCTGTCTCTGCCTCTCTAATAAATAAATAAAACTAAAAAAGAAATTCTTAGACCAGCTGGAAGAAACTTGGAGGATTGCGGGGGAGTTTTTCCTCCCCAACACGTCAAAGCCTTTCCTAGCAGCTCCCCATCCCCTGGAACATCTTCTTCCTGGATTATTTGTGTGACTATCTCCCTCACCTGCATCATTTTTGCTCAAAAGTCACTTCTGCATGAGGCCAACCCAGGCCACTGTATTTATAAGACCGAACTGCAAGCTCTGCCCTACATCCTTATCTCACACTGCTCTGCCTTTTCCACACCCTCTCCCCTTGCACACTCTGTGAAAGGCAAGGAGAATGCCACACGCAGCCAGGGCTACCAGAAGCTGGGAGAGGCATACGCAGAGGCTGCCAATGCTTCAATTTGGTTTCTGGCTCCAAACTGCAAGACAACGAATGTTTAAGCCACCCAGTCTGTGGGGCTTTGTAATGGCAGCCCCTGGAAATGAATACAGATTTTGGAGGGTATTTTTGAGGACCTCCAGAAGAGAGAAATTCACCCAAATCTATAGGTGTTGGCGTGAAGCTGATGGCAATTATTTGGTTGGGCTTCTCAGCCTCCAGAGGCTGCTAGAAGTTCAATCTGAAATTTTATGAGAAGTCCCGGCAAAGCACATTTTTAAGAAACCTATATGGACCATCACTATTCTTTCTGCCCTTACATAAATAATCAGGCCAAGTTTGCTAAAATTGGACTTATTTTACAAACGAATTAGTCTCAATTTGGCTATCTTTGATGAAAATAAGGGTGATTTGAGAGAAAAATTATGTTTCAATAACACACCTTTGTGGATGTTAGATTCTAATTCATTTTTTTTTTAAGATTTTATTTATGTATTCATAAGAGACACAGAGAGAGAGAGGCAGAGACACAGGCAGAGGAGAAGCAGGCTCCATGCAGGAGCCTGATGTGGGACTTGATCCCGAGATTCCAGGATCACACCCTGGGCCGAAGGTAAGCGCTGAACAGCTGAGCCACCCAGGGATCCCCTAGATTCTAGTTCTGATGAATTATCTCTCAGTATTTGTTGTTTGCCTATAAAAATGGGGTGGATCCTGAATTCTCTGGTTTCCTCAAACATCTGGTTATGACTCTCAGAACTAAAGTTTCCCATTTTCTTTTTTTTTTTTTTAAAGATTTATTTATTTATTCATTCAGAGAGAGCAAAGAGAGAGGCAGAGACACAGGCAGAGGGAGAAGCAGGCTCCCTGCAGGAAGCCCGATATAGGACTCGATCCTGGGTCTCCAGGATCACACCCCGGGCTGCAGGCGGCGCCAAAGGCTGCGCCACCAGGGCTGCCCAAGTTTCCCATTTTTCTCCCATACTTCAACTTGAAACCACTGACAACTAAAACCATCTTTTTTTTTTTCATGAAGCCTTGAAGATGGAAGCCTGATGATTTGAGGTAAACTTCAGAGAAACTGCCACAACAGCTCATGTTTAAGCAATCTTCCTGTCTATTGCTGTGGGGACCCCTCAGAAACATTGCCAGAGACATTCAAACTGCAGGCCAGGGAAAAGTTGTCAGCCCTCACTCCATCTGAACATGCTCAAGCATCTAGAAATCTTCTAGAAATCTAGAAATCTTCTCCCTGGCAGCACTCAGGACTGACACTGGGTTTATGATTTGCTCCAGCCATTAACCTGTGTTTTTCTTTTGTTTCCATAGAAATACCTCTTACTAATTACCTGATTGCTTGCACAATATAGGGCTAACTTTGAGCGCCCACCTGCCTCCTGAAATGAGACACCTGTTTAACTGAAGTAGCCTATTTTTTTTTTTAAAGTAGCCTATTTTCAAGACTAAGACTGGGATCCCTGGGTGGTGCAGCGGTTTGGCGGCTGCCTTTGACCCAGGGCGCGATCCTGAAGACCCGGGATCGAATCCCACGTCGGGCTCCCGGTGCATGGAGCCTGCTTCTCCCTCTGCCTGTGTCTCTGCCTCTCTCTCTCTGTGTGACTATCATAAATAAATAAATAAATATTAAAAAAAAATACTAGGACTGGTTCATGAAATATGGAGCAAACTTCTTACAACAAAACACAACAGTTAAACTCCAGCTAAGAGGAAACAATGTTGGTCTAAGGAAAAAAAAAACTGTCAAAAGGGAAAAGTGCTCATTCATAACCACATCATGGGACTTTCGTTATGTTGTGGTGGCCCATTAACAAACCATCCCCGGTACTTGCTCATGGGGCTATTTGGAAGGAGAGGAGATTCTGACCTTAGAGAAAGGAAGACCTCCCCGCCACCAAAAAAAAAAAAAAAAAAAAAAAAAAACCCACACCAAATCCACCAAAGACCTGGGATCACCCAAAGCTTAGATGATGGCACACCCAGAGCACAGACCTCCCTTGACCACTTTCTGAAAAAGAATTTGCTAAGCTGTTCTTGTAAGCCCCTGAAGGAAGGATCTCAAGGTGTTATTCAGGAGACAATCCCACTAAGGGATGATTAGAACTACTCGGGGTTGTTCGCTTTGCTCAGTAATCCTCAATCTCTTTTACTTGGAAAGATAATTCCATGGTCAGAGTTTCACAAACTTTAGCTTCTTCAGGTAACTTGTCTGATTGCTGGATATGTTACCTGAAGCCCTTCTCCATACTCGACCACGCTGACTCCACAGCTATGCCCATAATCAATTTCTCCAAGGAGCCCAACTTCTCGGCAACCTACGTGGTCAAAATACTTAATGGAGGGGCAGCCTGGGTGGCTCAGCAGTTTAGTGCCGCCTTTGGCCCAGGGTGTGATCCTGGAGACCCTAGATCAAGTCCCGCATCGGGCTCCCTGGCATGGAGCCTGCTTCTCCCTCTGCCTGTGTCCCTGCCTCTCTCTCGTCTCTTGTCAATAAATAAATAAAATCTAAAAAAAAAAAAAAAAAAAAAAAAAAAACTTAACGGAGCATTCTGTGTACCCTGTTTCTTTTTAACACCCCCTATAGTGTCCCCTGTAATGACCTTAGGAGGCTCACATAAGGGCACTGGAACCTATGGTCATAAAAACTGAACACTCTATAACAGACATTGACTACTTGTTTGCTTAACATAACCCATTTCCTGGAACACCGTCTCTTTTTTTAGTTCAGCAAAGAAGGACTAATCAGTCTTCAGGTTACACTACCTCTTGCCTATGTACAGATTGGAGGTCACAAAATAGTACCTACCTCAAGGGAATCTCTCCCCCTTCACAGGCACGTGATATGAATTTCAAGTGGACGCTGCCTTCTACTGATCCCTGACTTGACCAGGTTTTAAACAAGATCTCCCACACTAAAAAGCTTAATTTTCCAAACGTGTCCAGAATCCCTCTGAGCCCCAATGGGATATATATTTGTCTGTGGGTCAACTGATGAGCTTCAGGCCTACGAACGCTGGGACAGAGGTGGACAGGAGTTTCTCATTTACTAGGCCACCTAGTCCCTTCTTTCTTTCTCTATAATTCCAAGGATGTTCAGCATTGGGCCAGCTCTTTTTTTCCCCAGAACTAAAAAGTCCATATTGAATGGTGACATGATCGGGGGAGAAGTGCAGGACTATCTACCAGGGTGTCCGGACGATGGAACAGGCTCTTTCTTTGGAAGAACTTTACTACCCCGGTGAGCAGTGGCAGCCCATGAACATAAGATTAGAAACCTCTCTGTATCTTTGGGATTATTTGCTAACGAAACTGTTTCAGCTATAGCAGCTCAAGAGGAGGACTTAGGACTCTTTAGCCAGAATAGTTTTAGATAACAGAAGTGTTATAGGTTATAGTTTAGCAGAACAAGGAAGGATTTGTATGTTAACTAATTCATCAGCTGGCACATACATTAATCCTTCCTCAGAAGTGGAAGTTCCACTTGACAAAATAAAGACAACAGGCTACTTGGTTGCAACAAATCGCTGAGTTGCCAGTCTCAGATTTGGACTGCTTTTCCAGATTATTTTCTAGGATTCTCCAAGGATTTAGGTCAATCTTCCTAGGATTATTTACTCAAATGTGGAACTTTCCAGATTCCTAATTCTCCTTCTTTGCTACTTAATCACAAAGTGCGGTACAAAATGTACCAAAGCTATCACCCAAAGTACAGGGGTGCCTGGGTGCTCAGTTGGTTAAGCATCTGCCTTTGGCTCAAGTCATGATCTCAAAGTCCTGGAATAGGGACCCATGGTGGGCTCCCTGCTTGTACTCTCTCCCTCTCTCAAAATAAAGAAAATCTTAAATAAAGAAAAATAAAAGTAAAAAAATTCTAGTAATGCAGAATGTAGGGCTTTAAGCCAGAACTAAGGAATGTTTCCAGTTAAGGGCAGAAAGGATCCGTTCCGCTCACCCCAATCTCAGCCCGATTTCAGCAGGAAATAGCCAGAGTGGTTATCAGGCGGATTTGCTCATGAACAAGGACTGATCAAAGACAGTAGGGACAGAAAACAGTAACTAGAGTTAACGGGGCAACCATGGCAGCTGCAGCTTCCTTACCCAAACCTGCTTGTTCTGGGAATGCTATCGGCCGCCATGTTCCTGTAGGGTACTACTCTCGCCTGACACCATGATAACCGAGAGTTAATTTACGTTTTTTGGAGACTCAAGGTTTCATCAAGAAGCCAACCAGAGGGCCGCCTAGGTGGCTCAGTGGTTGAGCATCTCATGATCCCAGGGTCCTGGGATCGAGTCCCACATCGGGTTCCCCGCAGGGAGCCTGCTTCTCCTTCTGCCTGTGTCTCTGCCTCTCCTTCTATGTCTCTCTCTCATGAATAGATAAATAAAATCTTTAAAATAAATTAAAAAAAAAAAAAAGAAGCCTGCCAGAACTGCTCGGGACCACTGACCTCCCCTCAGAGCCCAACAAAATGAAACAAGCCCTCCCTGACCCAGTAACTTGCTTTATCTGGTTTTGAGTCACACAGCTCCTCTCCCCTTTACCCAGACCCTTTCCCACTTGCATTTAAACCCTGGCTGTCCACCTCGGGGCTGTTGCCCCAGCTCCTCGCCTCCTCCCCTGTCTGCCTCTCACATAAACCTTCTCCTTACTGCACACCTTCTGGCTCAGTGATGGGTTGTGCTGTGCATCGGGCCCGTGACCTTGAGTTCAGTTACAGGATCAAGTGGAGTGACGGGGCTGCCCCTGCTCTCTGCTACTCCAGAGGAGTGTGGGGATGGTCACGGGCTCTGGGGCCTGAGGACGACGACCCCGGAACAGCAGCTCTCCAGGTGTCACACTACCCAGTGGGCGTGGGGAGCCCGCTCTGTCTTGTTTTAGGTTACCCTCCGGCCCCAAGGGGCCATGACTGCTGCAGAGGGGCCTTGTCCACTCCCCTCTTCCCTCCTCGTCCACGGCTGCGGTGTCCGGGCTCACCACTCATGTGACCCGGGCCTGGCCTAAGCAGCTTCCCCAGCCCAGCTGGGAATGTGTCTTATTCCGGATTAGCCCACTTCTGTGCCGGGGCCCCTTGGGGTGGGCCATCTGTGCGGGCACATTGGGAAGCCCAGGCCCACGGCCCTCCACCTCGACCTCTCCTCTGCGTGGCGGATTTGTGAGGTTCGGAGATGAGTCCCTTCAGGAAAAGTCACAGACTGGCAGCCCAAGGCCAAATCATCCCTTAAGCATATTCCACTTGACATCGTGGTATGCTGGCAACACGGGAGGTCTCTGGCTTCTCGTGAGTAACTGGAAATTCTGGCCATGCGAGTCCTGAGTCCCTGGTGATAACCACTGGCTGGGCTGTCCTGCCCCCAGACCCACAGCCCCTACCACTCCCTGCTGCCTGACTCCCAGCAGCCCGATTAATTCCACAACTTGCTCAGATCCAGCAAGCACTTGGGGTTGACCCCTGCCTCGTCTGGTACTTTATAAACTGAAGCTGCGTTCACCACCTCGCTTGATTCTCTCTGACCATACGCACAAAGATCCCAAGACGTTGCTTATCACCTGAGAAAAATGGGGAGGAGGTGTCTAAAAGGGAGGAGGGACTTGCCTAAGACCTTGAGCTAGCGGAGTTAGGAATCAACCCAGGCGTTCCTGCCCGATTTATTGCAGGTTCCATCGTCCCCAGCTCTCTCCCATGGTTTCTACTCCACCTCCTGGGAGCTGCTGCTGGGACCCCCATCGTGGGTTTCTTCCAGAACACCCTGTATATTTTTATTGCACTTAAAAAATATATTTCATTTATTTATTCATGAGAGACACAGAGACAGCCAGAGACACAGGCAGAGGGAGAGGGCAGGTTCCCTACGGGGAGCCCGATGCGGGACTCGATCCCAGGACCCCGGGATCATGAGACGCTCAACCACTGAGCCACCCAGGTGCTCCGTTTATCACACTTATAATAAAATGTCTATTGTTTTTGGTCTGTTTACTTGTTTATCATCTGTTTCGCCTCCTAGAGTGTACGTTCCTGACCTGGCCTCCTCCTTGCTCAACCCCTGGGGAGTCATTTCCGGGGAGGGCACTTGTGAACGGTGCCCTCAGCCAGAGGTGCCAGCCCCCCAGGAGAGGGGCAGAGTCTGCTCTCACTCACCCCAGCTCCCACGGTGGCCTTGCTAGGGGCTGGCACTGAGCAAACTCTTGGTAAAGTTTTCCCGGGTGAATATTACTGGGTAAGGAAGTGCAGAAAGCACGGGCCTGATGCTGCCCTAAGGCCCAGGTGCCACCTACCCTACTTCTCCATTTTGCAAAACCTCTTTCGAGTTGCATTGCCCCGTAGGACATCCCCAAACCCCAGCCTTGGACACTGGCACCCACCACACAGGGTCAGCAGAGCACGGCAGCGACATTCCCCAATATCTACTCTCCAGACACTGGACTACGCTCCCCACGGGCCTATCTCACCTGGCACATGTCACTTGGCCTACTATTGGAGCCTCAGTTTCTCCAGCTCTGGACAGGGGAAGTATGGGGCAGCAGGAGGATGGCATGAGATACACCCTGCCAAGCACTGAGTGCCATGTCTGCTCCAGAGCAGGCTGCCAGAGGGCCTAGTGGTTATCGCTCCTCAGTAAGGACAGTGCCAAGAAGTAACGGTCTTGGATGGTGAGTCCCTACCTGTGGCCACCTGCGTGGTTCCTCTCTGCAGGAGGAGTCGCCCACACTCCTCATTCAAGTGATTGTTGTTCTTCAGGAATCTGGGGAAGACAGAGGGACATGAAGGTCCTGGGGCAGAGAAGGCCAGATGGAAAGAAGAGGAGGGCCGCCCACAAGGGACACAGGCATGTGTCAAGGGGGATGTTTCCATCAACTCTCCCGCACGCATGTGTGAGCACACATATGTGTGTGTATTTTCTTTCCTTTATTTTTTCAAAAATTTTTTAAAAAGATTTAATTTAGGGACGCCTGGGTGGCTCAGTGGTTCAGTGCCTGCCTTCAGCTCAGGGCGTGATCCTGGAATCCCGGATCGAATCCCACATCGGGCTCCCTGCATGGAGCCTGTTTCTCTCTCTCTGCCTATGTCTCTGCCCCTCTCTCTCTGTGTGTGTCTCTCATGAATAAATAAATAAAATCTTAAAAAAAAAATAAAATAGGGCACCCCCGGTGGCGCAGCGGTTTAGCGCCGCCTGCAGCCCGGGGTCTGATCCTGGAGACCCGGATCGAGTCCCGCATCGGGCTCCCTGCATGGAGCCCGCTTCTCCCTCTGCCTGTGTCTCTGCCTCTCAGTCTCTCTCTCTCTCTGAATAAATAAATTAAAAAAAAATACTTATAAAAAAATAATAAAATTAAATTAAAAGATTTAATTTATTTATTCATGAGAGACAGAGAGAGAGGCAGAGACACAAGCAGAGGGAGAAGCAGGCTCCATGCAGGGACTCCCCCTACACGGGACTCGATCCCGGGACTCTAGGATCACGCCCCAGGCCAAAGGCAGGTGCCAAACTGCTGAGCCACCCAGGGATCCCGTTCTCTCCCTTAGATAACAAATATTTGTAGGTCCCTGACCACCGGGAGCACTTCCAGGTGCTAGATATACAGAGGCAACCAGCCTATGGTCACCACCCACAGACCTTCAATTATCTACAGGGCAGGGGGGAGCAGCTCACCTAGGGGAGTGGGGGGCAGGCTCCCAGAGGAAATAGCAGTCAGCTGAGGCTGGAGGAGGAGTGGGCAAGTTAGCAAGGTGCCTGCAGAGAGGTCCAGGTAGGAGTCACAGAGAGAAAATGTGTGCAAGGAAGGACTGTGTGTTTGTGTGTGCATGCACACGTGTACATGATTATAGGGAGAGGAAGATGGGTACAGAGCGTGTGGAAAGGGGTCTTGGTAAACGAAGTGTGTGGCTACAGAGCAGGGAGGATGCAAGGCTCTGAAGAGTGAGTGCCAGGAGGCCCGATACCCGGGCGAGCACAGAGCAACAGGGCCGGGGTGGATTCCTGCTGAGGAGACAGACGCGGCCTCTGTACCCCAGAGATTTCCTCCCTTCATATCCTGCACTTGCACCCAGGTCTCCCTCCCACCACTCCCTCCCACCAGCCCCCTCTTCCCCCTTGGCACTCACCTCTGCAGCATCTCCTCTGGCTTGACCACTTGCCGGGGCTTCTGGAAGGCCTCTGCCTGCAGCATGTGCTCTATGGCTCCCCGCCTGTTAGTCAGCATGTTCTCCATTCCCTGGGGATTTGTGGGTTCTGCTGGGTGGGCAGGGCTCTGGGCTGCTGACAGAGGGGCTCAGCTCCCCCCTCCACCCTCTGCTGTCAGCGGCCCCTCTGTCAGGGTCCATTCTGACCCGAGATCCATTCTGACCCGGTGAAGGGCGGCACAGGATCAGCCCCTGCTAGTCATCCCTGGGATGGGAGTGAGTTGTCTGCCTCACTGACTTCCGGGCCAGCCCTGCCAGTGGTCGGGACAGCTGGGAGGGATGAGGGCGATGGAGGGGAAAGGAAATCTCTGGCAACTGCAAGTGCTTTGCAAAGGTTCAGTATTAGATCTGTAAGTCACAGAGCATCCCGGGTTGGCAACTTTATCTGCTTTAATTCCTGCCATTCCTCCAGGTGGCAGACAGGAGACTGCAGAAGGGGCTTCTGGGCCCCCTCCGAGTGCACCCATTTCCAACTCAGCTCACTCGGACAACAGCCCAATCCTGTCCAGTCTGCCACCCAGAGCACCAGTGGGAAGTGACACTCCCAGCCAAGTCCCTGAGAATGCAGGACAGGGAGGACCAAATACCCAGGGGCCCCGGAGAGGATCCTGGGGCACCATGTTTGTTAACTCCGCGAGTGAAACAGAAAATAGCCCCAGGGTCCTCACCGGATCCTCACATTCACCCACAAGCTATCCACCCATGAACCCAACACGAATTGAGCGCTATGTGCTGGGATTGGGCAGGTGGTGATAAAAAAGACAGCACGGCTCAGGCCCTTTTGGCATCTGTGGCCATTTTACAGATAAGCAACCGAAGCTGGTGACAAAGCTGTGTCACAACCGAGAGGCTGAGCTTCTGGGGATGGAGTGACAGAATGTGACAACAGGCAGGCAACTCCAAGGTCATTTAGGCTAACCTCCTCATTTTACAGGTGAGGAAACGGAGACTCAGCTAGGCCCAGTAACTTGCCCAGGGTCACTCAGCAGATGAGTGGCAGAACCAGGACTCAGATGCAGGGACAGCCTCGTTTGTTGTCATCGGCAGTGGTGGGAGGGATCAGTATTTTCCCTTCCATCCACACCCAGAGCTGCTGTGTGCTGTTGTGCAATGTGCGCACAGCACAAATGCACACAACTGAACATGAGTGTGGACGGCCTCATTGGGCTGTGTGCCCCCAGAGCCCCTCAATCCACTGTTCCTGCCCTCTCCCAGGCCCTACTGCTTGGTGATAGACCTGGCATTCTATATGTCCCAGGCCACATATAGGGTTTCCAAGGATGACAAAGGCTTTCCCTTCACCCTGCCCATTCCTTTTTTTCTTTTTTAAAGGTTTTATTTGTTTATTCATGACAGAGACAGACAGACAGACAGGCAGAGGGAGAAGCAGGCTCTGAGCAGGGAGCCCGATGTGGGACTCAATTCTGGGTCTCCAGGATCACACCCTAGGCCAAAGGTGGTGCCAAACCGTTGGGCCCCCAGGGCTGCCCACCTCTGCCCACTCCTTAGGGGTACAGGCTGCACAGCCCTGTCCCCTGTGGGGGCCCCCTGAGCCCCCATATCTGCCCTCTGCAGCCTCCTCCCACCTCCCTGGTACCCGCCCACTGCCAGGCGCATGGGTCTCCCCCACGACAGCATCCATGAAAGCCCTCACTCTTACTTTAGGGTCCATGGTAAATGGCAATGTGTCCAGCAAGATCAGTTTATCCACCATCTCGGGGAAGATACAGGAAAACTATGATGTGACCCAAAAAGGAAAGAATGAGTAGGAGGGGAAGAAGGCAAAAGGACTCAAGGTTTTCCCTGGGGACACGGGTGTTTCTAAGCAGCCAGAAAAAGAATCTTCAGTCCCTTCAGGGTACCCCCCTGCCCAAGGTCCACATCCAGACCAAGGTCCACGCCCTGGTGATGGCTGGATTCCAGGATTCTCTGGGGAGTGTGGAAACTCTGAACTCCATCGGGAATCCAGTTTCACTGATGTCCCCGCAATAATGATTATATCACTGCCATCTATAAAGCAAACTGGCCCTAGGCCATAAAGTGCTCACTTCCAATTTGTGACAGGAGGAGCCACTTCCCTTCCCGGTAACTCCTCCTTCTCCCCTGCCCACCTCAGGCCCCACCTGCAGGAATGCCTGACATGGCCAGATGTGGACACTGCAAAGCCATCTACTCACCATTCCGCCGATAATGCCACCTGGGGGACAAAAGAGTAGTGACCTGGTACTCCCCAGCTCTCCGAATCCTACCAAGACTCTCTCACAGGGGCTGCCCCTCCCCGGGCTAGGGGCCTGGCTCTCTCCCACCAAGGGGAGGCAGGGCTCTTCATTCCGTCCCGAAGGCCACATGGCCCCTTCATCAGACCTCGCCACCCAAAAGGTCACATATTCCCTTGTCGTACCACCTCTGAGGCCGTATGTCCCCTGGAGGGGGGTGGTTCAGGCCAAAGGGCATAGTGTCCAGGACACCCACAAACCCCCTCATGTCTTCTGGCAGCGCCCAGAAGTGCAGGGTACTGTGTACCACCTCCTCTCCCTCCCTCGCAGCCCCTCAGCCCATTCGGCCCCCTCCCAGCCAAAGTGTAAACTCTACTCACCAAAACTATGACTCAGGAGGGAAAAACGCTTCCACTTCAAGGCTGAAAACACAGAGCCAGGTCAGGATGGGCCCGGGCTGCCCCCCACCCTGCCCTACAGTCCCTGTGCTCGGGACATCCCTCCCCAGCAGCTGGGGTGCCCCACTCAGGGAACTAGCTTGGAGGGGTTCTAGCTTCCCTGCAAGGGGTGGAGCCCCCAGAAGGATGAGAGCTCTTGGCAGCCTTCTCCCAACCTTCCCCAAGTCACCTCAATCCCTGGGAAAACTGGGGCCAGAGCCAGGTCACTCTCAGGCAGCACTGTTTCCCGGCCACCACACCCCACTCCAACGAGAAGAGGGGGTGTCTCAGTGTGTGTGTGCGCGCGCACACACACACACACACACACTGCCTCCGACTCACCTGCTACAACTCTCCTGATCTCATTCACAAAGTTTTCCTGGCAATACGGGACACCAAGGTAGTAATGGGACGAGAGCCCATGTCCCCCGAAATCCATGGCAACATAATGGAAGTCTGAGGCAAGAGATGCGGGTCAGGGAAGGCGTCTAGGTGAGCCGTCTCCCCACCCCTCATGCCCCTGCAGTCTATGTCACATTGCCCCTTGGCTTCCCTGCACTCCCACCTTTTGGAAGAAGAGGGATGAGTCTGTCAAAGGAGTTGGCATTGTCCAGCCAGCCGTGCAGGCAAAGAACTGGGGAGCCCTGCTGGGAGCCCCAGGCTTTGGCAGCGATGTGACCCCAGGGCACAGCCAGCTTCAGTTCTGAGAGCAGACCTGGAAGACAGCCACCCCCTCAATCGCCAAGCAGGTGCTTTCTGAGGCCCCCATCAGTGCCCTAACCTGTCCGGGGGCATCGGGGCAGCCCCGGGGGACTCAGATTCCTAGCTTCCTACACTGCCCCCGGGGGGATGACCGGGAGAGAGCGTGACATGGGGCTGGGGACACTCAGAGGAAGGAAAGAAAAACTGGGTCCCCTGAGTGAGGAAAACCAGGGGAGGGTTTCATTTGCAGAACTTTATGGAGTTGGCTGGGGAACTGGGCAGACCTGGGCTCTGCCGGCTGCGTGTCACCGTGGGCCACGATTACTAACCCCTCCCAGCGAGCCCCGGTTTCCCTTTCTGTAAAACCGGAGCAAACAGAGTAATAACAGCCAACAAATTCTCAACTTTCGGAGGGGCGGAGGGGGGCCCCTCTCACCTCCTCACAGCAAGTCCGACCAGTATCACCCTCCCTTCGCAGACCAGTAAACTGAGGCAGGGGGGGTGCAGTCCGTGCCCGAGGCCGATCTGGCGCAGGCGGCACCATCCCAGGACCCGATCCTGACCACCCGGCACCGCGCGGTGTCCGGCCAGCGCTGGTCAGGGCTGCCTTCTCCCCGGTCCGCCACTGACCTCTCCACCCGGTCGGGCTGGAGACCGTGCGCCCCGGACCCCCGCGCTTGCTCCTCTACCCCGGGGCTCCCGGAACCCTGAGAGGCCGCGCGCAGCCCCGGCCTGGGACCCCGCCCTCCCGCGGGAGCGCGTCCGCCCGCTCCCACTGCCCCTCCGTGGGCGGAGGGCGCCCAAGTCTGTGGGGGGCGGCCGGGAGGGCGCGCGCGGCGACCCCCAGCCTCCCCCGGTCTAGGGGCCTGCGGCGCAGCGTCGTCACCCATTGCTGGACTCCCGCGGTCGCACGCACCACGCCGCCCCAAGGTCGAGACTCTTCGAGTAAACGCCGGAGCTTCAGGCCCCGCCCCCGCCGGCCGTCCAGTCCCGCCCCGGCCCGGCCCCGCCCCCGCCGGCCGTCCAGGCCCCGGCCCGGCCCCGCCCCGCCCCGCCCCCGCCGGCCGTCCAGGCCCCGCCCCCCGGCCCGACCCCGCCCCCGCCGGCCGTCCAGGCCCCGGCCCGGCCCCGCCCCGCCCCGCCCCCGCCGGCCGTCCAGGCCCCGCCCCCCGGCCCGCCCCCGCCGGCCGTCCAGGCCCCGCCCCCGCCCCCGGCCCGGCCCCGCCCCCGCCGGCCGTCCAGTCCCGCCCCGGCCCCGCCCCCGGCCCCGCCTGTCCACCGGTCCCTGGGCCCACCAGTGACTTCCGGAGGGCGACCGCATGTGACCCGCCTCTCCCCTCTGGCCCGGAGGGGCCCCGAGCTCCCGGATACTCACCCACCCCGCGACTGGGGAGCTCGGGGCGGGGGCCACACCACCTCCAAAATTTGGGGTCACACCCGGATGGCATCTAGGAGAGTGATGTCTCTGCTTGACGCGTGGGTGACGGGTACCAGGCCCTGGGCAGTCTCCAAGCTGGCCTCGTTCCAGCGCTGGACCAGGAGCAGCCGCAGGGAGCGGGCCACCGCCTGGATGCTCACTGGCTCGCACCCCTGGATTAAAGGTGGAGAGACTGGGCAGGCCACTTGAGCGACGCCTTCGGCCCAGGCCCTGATCCTGGGGACCTGGGATCCAGTCTCACGTCGGGCCCCCTGCCTGGAGCCTGCTTCACCCTCTGCCTGTGTCTCTGTCCCTCTCTCTCCCTCTCTCTGTGTCTCTCATAAATAAATAAAATCTTTAATAAATAAATAAATAAAGGTGGAGTGACTCTAATGGTTAACTGTTTGCCTGGAAGGCCTGCCACGAACCAGCCTTAGTATTTGCTGCACAAGTGAATGAATGTGTAAACTGGGGACATGGGGGAACTCCCCAAGTGAAGAAGCGTTATGCACAGAGTGACCCTGAAAAGGATCAAGAACCCCAAGTCAGCGGGACGCCTGGGTGGCTCAGCCTTTGGCTCAGGACGTGATCCCAGGAACCCGGATCAAATCCCGCATCCGGCTCCCCTGCTTCTCCCTCTGCCTGTGTCTCTGCCTTCCTCTCTCTCTCTCTCTCTCTCTCTCTCTCTGTCTCTCATGGATAAATAAACAAAATCTTTTTTAAAAAGCCTAGAAAAAAAAATAAATAAAAAATAAAAAGCCTAGGAGTGACCCCTCGGAGGTCACCATCCAGCAGAGCCCCTTAAATGGTGAAGCAGGGTTGGAGCGAGGACTACCCAGTGAATTCTCCCAGGTGGAGACAGAAGACCCAGGCCCTGAAGGAGGGCAGGCAAGGGCGTGCCACAGTGCAAGGAAAGTTGTCAGTGGCTAGAAGACCTGGGGAAGAGGGAGCCTTGGGGCTGAGTGTGGGGATAAGGAATCTGGCCCTTACCTGAATTGTGGGGGTCTGGGGAGGTTGCTTGGACCTAGGGGTGATGAGACCACTTCTATGACAGGTACACACCCAGTGGTGTCCTTTAGTTCCACGATGCTTTGGCTTCCTTGCAGGGGGTGACAGATCTTGGGGTGAGAGAACCAATGGGACATGATTGCTTTGAAGGGGCTCTTTTCTCCTCCACCTTGGGGACCCACTGACATCTCTTCTTCATGGATGATGCCGCATTTATACTTGGCACCAGGGATCCCTGGGTGGCGCAGCGGTTTGGCGCCTGCCTTTGGCCCAGGGCGCGATCCTGGAGACCCGGGATCGAATCCCACGTCGGGCTCCCGGTGCATGGAACCTGCTTCTCCCTCTGCCTGTGTCTCTGCCTCTCTCTCTATCTCTCTGTGACTATCATAAATAAATAAAAAAAATTTTAAAAAAAATTATACTTGGCACCAGTCTCCAGTCTGACCTCTAGGTGGGGACCTCTAGTGCATCAGACCTTCAGCCCAATTGGCCAGCGTCCAGCGTCTGCTCCCTCCTCCCTGTCCCTCAGGCAGTCACCAGCTCCTCCTTTCTCAGGCTGCCAAGGCCTTTTCCTGCCTGCCAAATCACTTGCTCCTGCCCCATGTATCCTCCGACTGCCTCAACACCCCCTTCAGCTTCCCTGTGGGAATCATAGAGAGGTCACTACTCTACACAAATGCACACCTGGGGGCACCTGGGTGGCTCAGTTGGGTGAGCATTTGCCTTTGGTTCAGGTCAAGATCCCAGCCAGGGTCCTGAAGTCAAGCCCCACCTACGGTAACTCTTGCTCAGCGAGGAGCCTGCTACTCCCTCTCCCTCTGCTCCTCCCCTGCTTGTACTCTCTCACTCTCTTTCTCTCAAATAAATAAATAAAATCTTTTTTTTTTCTTTTTTTAAGATTCATGCAGGCTTCATGCAGGGAGCCCGATGCGGGACTCGATCCCCGGACTCCAGGATCACTCCCTGGGTCGAAGGCAGGCGCTCAACCGCTGAGCCACCCAGGCATCCCTCAAATAAATAAATGAAATCTTAAAAACAAAACCAAATGTACCCCTGGTCACACGGGCCTTGATAAAGGGTGACCTGCATTGGCTCAGCCTCAGGACAGTCCCTCTCACTCCCCCAGACTGGACTGGGCTCTGAGCAAATGTCCCGCGCAGTGGGCACGAGTGAGTGGCAGTGCTCTCCTGAGGCTTTGAGACTGAGCAGACCTTCTTTTGTTTGGGCACAGATTCAGGGATGGTGCTGGTGAGCATGCAGCCAGAGCTAAGTGGAACAGTGACCTGTGATGGCCCAGAACAAGGAGCTGGGCATCCCAGCAGCCCGAGGTTGCAGAGGGGATGTGAATGCCTGCAAGTGGTCAGGGACAGAAACGCTGAGTCATTGTGGTGTGCCTGGTCCCCGTGTAAGGAGCTTCAGGAAGAGCAACATAATCCAGGGCATCTTGGAAAACTGGAGCTATTAAAAGCTCTTTGCTGGCATGTAGCCCTGGGGCTGGGAGCCAGGTCTTTGGCACTCCACCACCTACAGTCCAAGGAGCTCTCCATGCTCTGCTGTCCTCACGCTGAGCCAACTGCAGGCCGCCACCCTACCCTGTCCTACTGCCCTAAGACATAGTGGCCTGAGTACTCTTTGCCAGGTCAGCTTGTTCCCCCTACTCTCTCCTTCATGCCCTGGGACAAGGCCTGACATGTTCTTAGAGCCTCATGGTGGTTGATATGGTAGAGGGAGATGACTCTAGGCTTTTCTTTCTTTTTTTTTTCTTTCTTTCTTTTTTTTTTTTAAGATTTTATTTATTTATTCATGAGAGACACACAGAGAGAGAGAGAGAGAGAGAGAGAGAGAGAGAGAGAGAGGCAGAGACACAGGCTGCGTGCAGGAGCCTGATGTGGGACTCGATCCTGGGACTCCAGGATCACACCCCGGGCCGAAGGCAGACCCTTAACCGCTGAGCCACCCAGGCGTCCCTTTTCTTTTTTTTTTTTTTTTTTAAGATTTTATTTATTTATTCATGAGAGACACAGAAACAGGCAGAGACACAGGCAGGAGAAGCAGGACCCTGATGCAAGACACTATCCCAGGACCCTAGGATCACACCCTCCCTGAGCCAAAGGCAGACGCTCAACCACTCAACCGCTGAGCCACCCAGGTGCCCCTAGATTTCTTTTAAACAAACAAAAAACAAACCAACAAAAAAACAAATCGTAAACCCTTCCTGAGAATACCCACAACTTCCCCTTTAATTCTTTTGTCCAGAGACAGTGGCTTTTCATTTGATTTCTTTTCTTTCTTTCTTTTTTTTTTTTTTTTAAGATTTTATTTATTCATGAGAGACACAGAGAGAGAGGGAGGCAGAGACACAGCAGAGGGAGAAGCAGAGGGAGAAGCAGGCTCCCTGCAGGGAGCCCGACTTGGGACCAGATCCTGGGTCTCCAAGATCAGGCCCTGGGCTAAAGGCAGCAATAAACTGCTGAGCCCCCCCCCCCCCCCCCCCCCCCCCCCCGGCTGCCCTCATTTGATTTCAATTAGGCCTTAAAAGTCACAAAATAGAGTTCACCTAACCCAACAGTTCTTGACTCAATGAAACCAAGTCTCTTCCCAAACTCACCCATCTGAATAAAATCTTTAAAAAATAAAAATAAAAAAGAATAAAAATTTTAGGGCAGCCCCGGTGGCAGAGCAGTTTAGTGCTGCCTGCAGCCCGGGGTGTGATCCTGGAGACCTGGGATCGAGTCCCGCGTCGGGCTCCCTGCATGGAGCCTGCTTCTCCTTCTGCCTGTGACTCTGCCTTTCTCTCTCTCTCTCTCTCTCTCTCTCTCTCTCTCTCTCTCTCTATGAATGAATAAATAAAATCTTAAAAAAAAAAGACAAACTCACCCATCTGGAATGATATTCAAAATATGCACCCGCTTGCCAGGCTAGGGTGTGCCAGCAAGTTCAGGGAGTCCCTGGGAGGAGCATGAGAGACTCGGTAGCATCACATGCAAAGACATTTTGGGAATTCAGCAGCTGGTACAGCCGCATTATCAGCACACTGTCCTCCCATTGCCTTGGGTTGGAAAGGGAAGCCACTTTCTCTCTCTCTCTCTCTCTCTCTCTCGATTTTATTTTTAGGGCAGCCCGGGTGGCTCAGCAGTTTAGCACTGCCTTCAGCCCAGGGCACGATCCTGGAGACCCAGGATCAAGTCCCATGTCAGGTTCCCTGCATGGAGCCTGCTTCTCCCTCTGCCTGTGTCTCTGCCTCTTTGTGTGTGTGTCTCTCTCATGAATAAATAAATAAAATCTTAAAAATAAATAAAATAAAAAATGTGAAAAAAAAAGATTTTATTTTTAACTAATCTCTATACTCAACATGGGGCTTGAATTTACAATTCCGAGATCAAGAGTTGCATGCTCTACGGACTGAGCCAGCCTGGTGCCCTGCCCCTGGAGGGGATCTTATGGGTCATCTGTCCCGAAATCCTTATGTTTTCAGATTCATTAAAGAAACCATTCCTGAGCAGGCAGTTTGTGTAAGATCATGTGCTGGGAGCTAGAAGAGGGAGGCATGTCTGATGTCAGGCAGGTTGTGTGACAGGAGGCCAAAGAGGACGTAGGCCAGCAGGTGGGAATCTGGAAGAGGAGGTGAACAGGATGACTCCCAGGATTCTGACCCTCGTTGAGTGGGTGGATCCTGCTGTGTGCTGTCAAGATGAAGACAGTGGAAGAAATGGCTAGGAGGCTCAAGTAAAATTCACGGAGCCACAGGCTACAAAGAGGCACTTTCAGAAGCTAGAGTGAATGTATCAGAAAGACCAAGGGAGTAGCCCTTTCTGCGTTCCCAGAAACTGTCACATGTGCGTCTCTCAGCTCTCAGCCACCTATGACGAGGATGTATCAATCTTCCTTTCTTTTGCTGTATGTAGTCCTAGGGGTTGTGTTGACTTTTTGCAATAACTAATCTTACAATCTCTCTACATTACTCTTCCTTCCAGGCCAACACCACCCTTACTAAATTTATCTTATTAAATTCCTTCTGGGGCTCCTGGATGGCTCAGAGGTTGAGCGTCTGCCTTGGGCTCAGGGCATGATCCTGGGGTCCTAGGATGGATCCCGAATCAGGCTCCCCGCGGGAAGCCTGCTTCGCCCTCTGCCTATGTCTCTTCCTCTCTCTCTCTCTCTCTCTCTCTCTCTGTGTCTCCCATGAATAAATAAATAAAATCTTTAAAGAAATGAAAAATTAAAAAAAAAATTTCTTCTGTTGAAAAACCTCAAATGTTTCTGCTCTCCTAACACTGGTTGGTACCATTACATACCTACCAGACTGGCGAAAATGTAGGAACTCTGCTAACACCAAGTATTGGGTATGATATAGAACAACTAAAGGTACTGGTGGGAGCAGCAGAGGGAGAGAAGCAGGCTTTCTGCTGAGCAGGGAGCCCAATGCAGGGCTTGATCCCAGGCCCCATGACCTGAGCTGAAGGCAGGCACTTAACCAACTGAGCCACCCAGGCTCCCTATGCTTGCATTTTTTGGCCACACATTTTAGTTTTAGTTTTCAAAGCCTGCCCCCATCCCCTGTAATGGTATCCATCTCCACCCTTAGAGATGGGGGCATTTTCTTATCCCACCAGTGTTGATCTTTCCTTTCAGTTCTTTTTTTTTTTTTTTTTTTTTTAAGATTTTATTTATTTATTCATGAGAGACGCACAGAGAGGCAGAGACACAGGGAGAGGGAGAAGCAGGCTCCATCCAGGGAGCCTAATGCAGGACTTGATCCCTGGACCTAGGATCATGCCCTGAGAGGGGGGCAGATGCTCAACTGCTGAGCCACCTGGGTGTCCTCTCCTTTCAGTTCTTCACAGGCCTTCATCTCCTGCCTCTCCTGAGACTCTGTACCATCATTTTCCCTTCTTTCCATTTTCACTTCAGAGCACCTAGATCTTTTTTTTTTTTAATATTTTTATTTATTTATTCATGAGAGACACACAGAAAGAGGCAGAGACACAGGCTGAGGGAAAAGCAGGCTCCATGCAGGGAGCCCGACGTGGGACTCGATCCAGGGCCTCCAGGATCATACCCCAGGCTGAAGGCGGCACTAAACCGCTGAGTCACCCAGGATGCCCCAGAGCACCTAGATCTTAAACAAACAAACTCAATTCCTTTGGCGACTTGCCTCTCAAGCCATTATTTGTTTTTTTCTCTTCTCTTTGATCCATATTTATTTATTTTTTTTACCAGTATGCAAACTTGATGGATTTTTCTGCTTTCTTACCATCATTCGTGGCTCGGGCCACTGGGCTGCTTCCACCTCTACCACTCACACTGGGGCCCCTGGGTGGCTCAGTCAGTCAAGCATCTGCCTTCAGCTCTGGTCATGCCCTCAGGGTCTGGGATCGAGCCCTGCATGGCATGTGATGCGAGGAGTCTGCTTTTCCCTCTGCCTCTACCCGCCATTGTACTTGCTCTCTCTCTCTCTCAAACAAATAAATCAAATCTTTTAAAAAAGTAAAGTGAAATGACTCATGCTAAGGTGACCAAGGACCTCGTGCAAGGCTTCTTTCAATCACTTCTTCCTTGATGACCTTGATATCACAGAAGCCCTGGACATCATTCATCATCTGTTGATCCTCCTTAGTGGTCCCAGGATACCTCTCCTGGCTTCCCTCCCCTTCTCCCTTCCCTTGCCCCTTCAACTATTCCTTTTAAATCTGTTGCCAGCTCTTCTCTTCCTCTTCCTTCTTTCTTTTCCTCTGCAGTCCTTACATGTAAATATTTGCTGGAGTTTCATCTTTTTGTCTTGCTTTCTTGCTGTGTGATCTGCCTGGGTGAGCTTAGACGTTTCTCTAGCTTCAGAGGAGCAGTGCCCAACTTCACGTTACCATCTCCAGCATTGATCTCTTCCCGAGTTCCAGCCTCATTCTTTGCTTGCTTAGTGTGTGTGTGTGTTAAAATACACATAGTACATTTATCATTTTAACCATTTGTAAAGGTACAATCGAGTGGCATAAACACATTCAGAAGGCTGTACAACCCATCTACATACAGAACTTTTTCATCATCCCCAACGAAAACTCTATCCATTCATTAATAACTCCCCAATCCTTTTCCCTCTCAGACCCTGGTAACCTCAAATCTACTTTCTGTCTCTATGGATTTGCTTGTCCTAGGGACCTCATGTAAGTGGAATCATATAATAGTTGACCTTCTGTGGCTGGGTTATTTCGCTAAGCATGTTTTCAGGGTCCGTTCTTATTGAGCATATATGAAAATTTCATTGCTTTTTATGTCTGAATGATATTCCATTGCATATATATGTACATATACATTTTGTTTATCTGTTCATTCGTCAACGGACGCTTGAGTTGTTTTCACCCTGTGGCTATTGTGAATAATGCTGCCGTGAACATGGGTATACAAGTTCATCTGTTCCAGTTATCACTTTCAATTCTTTTTTAAAGAAAGATTTTATTTATTATTCATGAGACACACACACACACACACACACACAGAGGCAGAGACATAGGCAGAGGGAGAAGCAGGCTCCCTGCAGGGATCTGGATGTGGGACTCGATCCCAGGACCCCGGGATCACACCCTGGGCCAAAGGCAGACACTCAACCGCTGAGCCACCCAGGCATCCTTCTCACTTTCAATTTTTTTGGATATACACCCAGGAGTGGAATTGTTGGGTCACATAGTAGTTACATGTTTAACATTTTGAGAAAGGGCCAAACTGTTTCCCATGGCATCTACACCATTTTACATTGCACCAGCAAGGCACAAGGATTCCAATTTCTCTGTATCCTCGACAATACTTTTCTCTTCTGTATTTTTGGTTATAGCCACTGAGCCACCCAGGCGTCCCTCAAAAGGTGAATTAATTGCATTTCTAGAGATGCCATGTATCCTGAAATTATGACTACCTTACCTTTCTGGTGTAATAGCCTCACTTTGCAAAATAATAAATTGGCAGAAGTGCCTGGATGAGTCAGTCAGTTGAGCATCTGTCTTTGGCTCAGGTCATGATCCTGGGGTCCTGGGATCGAGAGCCCCGCATCCAGATCCCTGCTCAGCAGGGAGCCTGCTTCTCCCTCTGCTTCTCCCCCTGCCTGTGCTCTGTGGAGGCCTAGAAAAATTAAGGCCATCTCACCTAAAGTTTAGCATTAGCACAAGTACAGCCATGTTAGGCCCCTGTGAATAAGAGCTGAACTTTAGGGGGGGGGGGGGAACTGCAGAATGTCCTCAATGTCCTCAGCAGGGAATCCCCTATCAGAAAGACAACAGAGCTCAGAATTGCCCTCGGCAGAGAATCCTATATCAGAAAGACAACAGAGCCCATGCCCATGGTAGAAAGTCCCATATTAGAATGAGAACAGAGCTCAATGCCCTTGAAAGCCTCATATCAGAATGTAAACAGAACTTGAGAAATTCCTCCACCCCTTCTGAAAATTCCCTAGACCAGCCTATAAAAAACCCAGCTGTAACCCACTTTGGGGTCCAAGTCCCTGCTCCACTGTGTCGGGTACACTTGGACCCAAGCTCGAGCTTGCAAATAAACCCTCGTGCGCTTGCATCGGTGTCTTGGGCACAACAGCTCACTTGCTCTTTCTCTGTCAAATAAATAAAATCTTATATTAAAACAAAACAAAACAAAACCCCACAACAAATTGGCAATTGTAGGTCTAGGTACAAAGGTATGTTTTGTTTTGTTTTGTTTTGTTTTTCAGTAGGCTCCATGCCCAGTGTGGAGCCCAATGTGGGGCTTGAATTCATGACCCTGAGATCAAAACCTGAGCTGAGATTCAGAGTCAGATGCTTTTTTTTTTTTAAGATTTATTTATATTTTCGGCGGGGGCAGGGCAGAGGGAAAAGAGAATCCCAACGGACTGGGACTCTGGACCTGATGCAGGGCTGATGTGGGAGCAGGGCTAGCTGAGGACAAAGCTCAGCTGATGTCCCGCAAAAGACCCCCACCTAGGGTGGGATCTGTGTGACATTCTTCAGGAAGCTTCCAGTTGTCTTAATGTTAATGCCTTGCTAGAGAGAAGAGCAATGTTCAAATTGACAATGGCAAGCCTCCAGTATCTTGTAGGTCCTCCTTAGCATATGAAAATCCTTTTGGAATCTTCCTTTCTCTACCTTCCCCAACTCTGCAAGTATATATTCAGCCACCCCTCACAGGCCTGGAGCAGCCTCTCTTTCCAAAATTTCATCAATGACCTGAGCTGAAACCAAGAGTTGGGTGCTCAACCAAATGCGGTACCTAGGCACCTCAAGAGTCAGAGGCTTAATCGACTGAGCCACCCAGGTGTCCTTGCAAAGATATTTTTAAGTTAATTTTTCTTGAGGCAGAACATAACACAGAAAAGTGCACATACTCCTCAATGTACAGCTTGATGAATGTTCACAAACTCAACACATCCTTACACAGCAGGTGGATCAGGAACTGGAAAGTCTCAGCCCCTCATGAAGTCTCTGGTCATCACCCTCCCCTCAAGTGTTATCACTAACCTGACACCTAACAACATAGATTGGGGTTGACCTGTTCTTCTACCTCATATAAATGGAGTCATAGAAGGGTGCCTGGGTGGCCCAGTGGGTTAAGCACCTGCCTTTGGCCCGGGGCATGATTCCGGGGGCCCTGGGATCAAGCCCCATGTGGGGCTCCAGGCTCAGCAGGGAGTCTGCTTCTCCCTCTGCCTCCCACCCCCCACCCCGCTTGTGCTCTCTCTCTAGCTCACTCCCTCTCCCTCAAGTAAATAAATAAAATCTTCAAAAAAAAAAATTGGAGTCATAGAGTAGGGACACTTTTGTGTCTAGCTTCCTTTGTTCTTCATGATGTTGGTGAGTCTGTAGTGACTCATGCTTATTGTGTGATAGGTCACAACATGAATGTTGTACAATGTACTTCTTCATTCTACCACTGATGAACACAGGTGGTTTCCAGTTTGGAGCTACCTTATCTTACTGCTAAGAACATTCTTGTCACATCTTCTGGGGAGTATATATTTGGATTTCTGTGGGGTAAAGACCAAGTGATGGAATCCATAAGCCATAGAATGTATGTGTGTTTAGCATGCAAAGAGTTTGTGGCATTCTCATTGTCGTTGCTATTTCATTGGTCTCTGCCTTCCTAAATCTGGGACCATTACTTTACCCCAGAGGGATTTCTGTAAGACCATCATTTTGCCACATCATTCCTCAGCCCACAGAACTCTGTGGCTTTCCCATCACAAAGTCTAGACTGCCTGGTTTGGCATGGAAGAAACTTCACAGGTGGGGTCTGAGGTAAGTTTTTTGTTTTTTGTTTTGTTTTGTTTTGTTTTGTTTTAATGTAGGTGAGGTCCAGAGTGTAAGATCAAGAAAGAATTCTTGAGACATCTTCAGTGCAGAAAGGTCATTTTCTTAAAGCTTGGGCACAGGAGCCCTGGGCAGAAAGAGCTGCTGCCCTAGGGTTGTGAGACGTGGCTGATTGTGTACTTGGGAGTTGCGGGAGGTAAGGAAAATGGGAGGTTTTCAAAAGAACTTTTTAATTTTTTTTAATTTTTTACTTTTTAAAGATTTTATTTATTTATTCATGAAAGACACAGAGAGAGAGGCAGAGACAGAGGCAGAGGGAGAAGCAGGCCCCTGCAGAGAGCCCGAATGGGGATTCGCTCCCACTCCCGGGATCACTGCCCCAGCTCCAGACAAAGGCAGATGCTCAACAGCTGAGCCACCCAGGTGTCCCTCAAAAGAACTTTTATATGCTAAGGAGGACCTACAAGATATCAGGTGCCTTACCATTGTCAAGTTAAGGTTGTTTTTCCCCTGCAGCATAGAGTTGACATTAAGATACTTGGGAATTTCCAGAAAATTGGTTATTAATAAAAATACTCTTTTCTGGGGCACCTGGTGGTTCAGCGGTTGAGTGTCTGCCTTTGAAACTTGGGGTCTGGGATCTAGTCCCGCGTCTGGGATCGAGTCTGGGGATCGAGTCCTGGGATGGAGTCCCATGCGAGGAGCCTGCTTCTCCCTCTGCCTCTGTCTCTCTCTTTCTGTGTCTCTCAGAATAAAAAAAAAAAGAATACTCTTCTTTTGTAAATCACTAAACCATTGGTAAATCTTTCAGGACTGTGATCCCTATCAGTTAATCTCCTGGAATTTTTTGTTTGGTTTGTTTGTTCCCTTCAGCTTTAGGGCAGCCTGGAGTGCGTGAGGAATGTCGTACCTCTCCCATCTGGGAGTGGAGGCAGGGGTTTGCCAGGTGTCAGCTTGTGCTTTGTCCTCAGCTGGCCTTCTGCTCTCTCATCAGGGTCCAGCATGTTTCTTCCGTCTCTTCTCCTGCAACAACTCCTAGTATGATCTGATGGAGGAAAGATGTTGGGGTCCAGAGCCAATGGCCAAGAAAAATTCTTGAGGCATCTTTGGTGCAAAAAGGTGGTTTTATTAAAGCACCTGGACAGGACCCGTGGGTAAGAAGAGCTGCTTCAGGGTCATGAGGAGTGGCCAATTATATGCTTCCTTTCTGTTGGGCTGGCGAGACTGGGGACCACAAAACGGCCGACCCCAGGCGAGCAACCTCCCAATAACGCCGCCTTGCCCTACCCTAACTTAGCTTACAAAGACCTGTAACCCTTGCCCTAACTGGAATGCAGCCCCACCCTCATCTTCCCAACAAGACCAACTTGCCTCCCTACCCTAACTTAGCTTACAAAGACCTAAAATCCTTGCCCTAATCGGAATGCTGCCCTGCCCCCATCTTCCCGCCGAAGACTCTCTGTAGACCCCCTGCCGTTTGCCTGGGTGTGACTTCCCGCAACTTCCCCGCTCTCTCCCTCCGTCCCCTGCGGGCCGCGGAACCTCCCCCGAGAGCGTCCCATTAAGAGCCTGTTTCGACCAATTTTTGCCTGGCCTCTCTATTCCATTTCACTACCGATCGGATTAAACCTGACTCTTTCCTTTTAATTTTACTTTAATTAATTAATTAATTTTAAAGATTGTATTTATTTATTCACGAGAGATACACAGAGAGAGACAGAGACACAGGCAGAGGGAGAAGCAGGCTCCTCGCAGGAAGTTCCATTTGGGACTTGGGTTTTGGAACTCCGGGATCACGTCCTGAGCCAAAGGCAGACGCCCAACGGCTGAGCCACCCAGGCATCCCCAATTATATGCTTTCAAGTTGGGAGGGGGTTAGGGAATAGCGTATTCTCTAAGGAATTTGGAAGCAAGGTTTCCAGGACCTTGAGGGGCCAGTGGTTAGGAAAAGGTCATTTATTAGTGTAGTAAAACCCTAGTCATGTGCCCTTCAGGTGTATTTGGGCAGGTCATACCTTTGGCGGGATGATTGCTAACAGATAGTCTGGGGCGGGGAGGTAGAGATAAAGTTTCCAAAGGAGATTTTCTTTTTTTTTCTTTCTTTCTTTCTTTTATAGATTTTATTTATTCATGAAAGAGAGAGACAGAGACAGAGACACAGGCAGAGCGAGAAGCAGGCTCTATGCAGGAAGCCGGATGTGGGACCTGATCCCAGGATTCTGGAATCACATCCCTGGGCCAAAGGGTTGTTGCAAGGATTTGTCAATGGGCTGCAGGGAGTAAGGAATTTTTTTTTTTTTTAATTTTATTTATTCATGAGAGACACAGGGAGAGAGAGAGAAAGAGGCAGAGACCCGGGCAGAAGGAGAAGCAGGCTCCATGCAGGGAGCCCGATGTGGGACTCGATCCCAGGACTCCAGGATCAGGCCCTGGGCCAGAGGCAGGTGCTAAACCACTGAGCCACCCAGGCTGCCCAGGAGTAAGGAAATTTAAACTCTCTGTTGTCCCTGTTTCCCACATCACTATGAGGATGCCAGCAATGATTCCCAGTGCAAGCATCTCTGCTTCCTTGATGGTCCTGGCGATGGGCCTCCGAAAATGAAAGATGACTAAGTGACACAGGTCAGGGTTGATCACATCCACCTCCCACAGCAGGTGAGGAGGCCGGCAACACGGTGAGGGAGGTAAAGTTTGGCCCTGGCACGTTGTCCTTTCTTGAACTCTTCCAAACACAGAGGCCGGTCTGCCCCGGCGGTCCAGGAGCTGGATGTGAGCTGCCCCCACACCGTCAGCTTCATTCATTCAGCAAGCACTCGGGCCCAGGAGGTGCAGGCTTGGTTTTCTCGGGGGGCCTCGGGGTCACAGAGCTCTGAACTGGGTCCATCAGGTCAGCGCCACTCACCTGCGGTTTGGCCACGACCCTTCCACTTGGCTGCCGTTTCCCGTCTCAGGGGACTTCCTCCAGTGCCGAGTCCCCAGGTGGCCTGCACGAGCTCCAGGCCCTGGGCAGCAGGGACGCTCCGAGGCCCGCAGGTGGGCCCAGAAAATATGTCCACCAAGGCCCTCGGGTGGCGACCGAGACCCATCCCGCCTCCCCAGGCCGCGCGGGTGGGGGAAACACTTCCCACGGGCGGGGGTCCCATTCAATTCGATTTGATTCCCGCTCCCCCGCCCCCACCCACTATCACCCGCCTGGCCTCAGGTCCTTCCCGTGGCTCTGCGCCCCGATTTGCTTTCAAGTGTGCGGGTGGCGCGGGCAAGGCGGTGTGAGAGGTCACGGTAGCTGGGCGCCGGGGGAGCCTGGCGGGCACGCGCCGGGGGTGGGGGGTCGGCGGGGGAAGGGGAGGGGCGAGAGCGCGCGGCGGGCACGCGCCCCGGGAATGGGGGGGGGGGTGGGGGCGGAGGAGCCGCCGGGGCGGGGACTGGGGTGCCCAGGCGGAGGAGGACAGCTGAGCGGGTGTCTGCGTGTGCGCGGGGCGGGGGGGTCCTCGCTGCGCCTCCGCCTCGGCTCTGGGAGGACTTCACCCCAAGCCCGCAGCGCCCCGCCTCCTCCCTCTAGAACTCCCTCGGGTGCGGGGCGCACCTCCCTCCGCATCGAGACTTGAGCGGCTGGTTTTGGGCAGAAGAGAATTTCCCGCAGTGAAGCGTGGGGGGGTGGGGGGGTGCACCTGGGGCGGGAGCCCCGCCGCTGCAGACTCCGAATCCAGCCCTGTCAAGCGGCTTGGGCGGGGCAGGCGGCTCCTGGGCGCGAGGACCCAGGCGGGCGCTGCGGGGTTCAGGGTGCACGCGAGCCGAAGGCGGAGAGACGCGGGCGGAAGTGGGGGCTTGCGGCGGGACCCCAAGAGCGCGGCATCCCGCAGAACTCAGGCGTTGCAGTTGACCCCCCTCCCTCGGGCAGTTTTGCAGCACCTCTTGCCCGCCCCCTACCTTAGTGCATCCCCTGCCAGTCTTGGGATGTCTGATTATTCTAGAACTATGTCCAAGCGGGATCAATAGTTGATAGATTAAGCTTCATCAAAGTAAGAGAAGACCGAAAGGGACTTATTGTAGCCCGTTTAGCTGTAAGACCCACCTTACCTGTATCATTGAGAACATACTTATTTTTTAAATTATTTATTTATTTATTTATTTATTTTGAGAACATACTTCTTGATTGATAAAGGGCTACATAGAAGTAGATTCCTATTTCCTTGGTCTCATCCATCCAGTTTATCATTACAGAAAGTGCCAGATAGAAAAAAAGGAGAGTATACAGTTTCTCTTGTCCATAAGGATAGCAAAGTAGGAAAACTGTAAGAAACTACTTTCTGAACATCTGAAGTTCTAACCCTAGTCCTGGCTCGGCACCGTGTTCGCTTTCTTCACTTATACCTGTTTGCAGTTACTTCGTCTGTCTTTGGCCGTGTTGTCACCTGTCCCTTACGTTGTCTCTCTCTGGGGCAGTCAGCAACCACTGATTCTCCAACCTCGGTACTGCACCTGCTGCAGAACTGGCTCTGAGCAAACCTACATCGGAGACACGAGCCTTCTTGGAGACAGTGTGCAAGATAGGACCAGTTTTCATGGATTTTCTGGCAGTCTCTGCACCCCGGTGTCCCCTCTCCCCTGACCACTTCCAGTTCTGGGTGGGGGTGGAGATGAGTTCTCCAGACCACGTGGAATCTACATAATGCTGTGTATCTGAACTAGACTTAGATCTAATGCAAATTTTTTTCAGGCTTTTTTTTTTTTTTTTAAATTCATAGAGACACAGAGAGAGAGAGAGAGAGAGAGAGAGAGAGACAGGCAGAGACACAGGCAGAGGGTCCCCGGACCTGGGACTCGATCCCGGGTCTCCAGGATCAGGCCCCAGACCGAAGGCACTGCTTGAACGGCTGAGCCACCCAGGCTGCCCCCCCCCCCCCCAAACAGTTTTTTAAAAAATTACTCAGTGAGGGACACCTGGGTGGCTCTGCGGTTGAGCGTCTGCCTTTGGCTCAAGGTGTGATCCCAGGAATCTGGGATCGAGTCCCACATCAGGCTCCCTGCATAGAGCCTGCTTCTTCCTCTGCCTATGTCTCTGCCTCTCTCTCTCTCTCTCTGTCTCTCATGAATAAATAAAATCTTTTTTAAAAATTGAAAAAAAAATAAAAATTACTCCATGAGGGCTCCTGGGTGGCTCCTGTCAGTTAAGCAGCTGCTTTCGCCTCAGGTCATGATGTTGGGGTACTGGAATAGAATCTGTGGCCTCCACTCAGCGTTGAGTCTGCTTGTCCCTCTCCCTCTGTTCCTCTTTCTGTGCAGGCACTCACTCTCTCTGTCTTTGAAATGGATAGATAAAATCTCTTAAAAAATTATCCAAAAAAAAAAATTATCCAATGAGAAAGATTATAGATAGAAAACTTCTTAATGCTACTTAAGCTGATTGCCAGCAGTACCTATATACACAGTCAAAACACTTCTGTAGATAGAGACTGACAAAATGTTCCAACTGCATTTTTAACTGTTTTTTGAGCTTCTTGGTATGATATATTTTAAGAATGTGTCAGGTTTTTTTTAATTAAAAATTTTTTTATTGGAGTTCAATTTGCTAACATATAGCAAAATATGTCAAGTTTTTATTAAGCTGCATACATTTCATTTGAATAGTTATATTTTGGTGTAATTGATTTATAATGCATAGGTATTTTCTAAATTGAGCTAAATACCACAGTGCTTGGCTGACTTGGTGGGTAGAGCACGTGACTCTTGATCTCAGGATCGGGAGTTCAAGCCCCATGTTGGGCGTGGAGCCAACTTTTAAAAAATAATAATGGTCAGCTAACTACCTAAAACCTATTGTAGGATTCAGTAAAATAATTATTTAATTTTTATTAATTTAGTTTAATGTGCAATAATTTTCTAATATATATACAATATTTAGCACAGTTTTGCTATCATATACTCAATATGGAAGTTGTTATCGTTATCATTACTCTTATTACCTTGACCTCTGAAACAGAATAAAAATAACCATGAGAGAGACAACTTATTTAAAAATATTATTGGAATTACAGAGGGCTAGTAAATAAATGGTGCAACATAAACTAGGAGACATTAGCTTGCTTGATATTCGGTATAAGACTGTTCTGAAAGAAGTGCATCTCCCTGTTTTATAAAGGTAGGAGATACCTGTAAGTTGGGAAGAGATTTGCTACATCTGCGGCCTTGTATCCAGGATGCAGGCCCTCCTTGGGAAAGTTCATGTGTGTTTAGTCTTGGAATAGCCCAGGCTCTATGGAATAAAGGTTAGTTCATTTTGGAGGCTGGAGTGAAGTTGGTTTTATGGCTGCTTTACTTCTGTTAATTATTCATAAATAAAGATGTACCTAGTTTACCTAAATGCCAAATGTATCCAGTTTCCACAGGTTTGGGTTTTTGTTTAACTTTCTTTTGGTAGAAAAAGGAATTAATGAAGCCTTTAATTGAAAGCCTGTGAGGGAAACCTTTGCACAGTTTGGCTGTCTGCCCCTCCCCGCTTCTTTATCTCCCTCCATCCCTCTTCCCCTTTACAAATTTTTTTGGTTTGTTTCATTCTTTGTTTAGAGAGCCTCCCAAGCACTGAGCCACCCTCAAATAAATAAACGTTGTGGTGAATCACAATAAATAAAATCTTTGAAATAAATAAATAAATACTCTTAAAAATTTTTTAAAAGATTTTATTTATTTATTCATAAGAGACACAGAAAGAGAGCAGAGACACAGGCAGAGGGAGAAGCAGGCTCCATGTAGGGAACCTGATGTGGGACTTGATCCCAGGACCCTGGATCGCGACCTGAGCCCAAGGCAGATGCTGAAACAACTGAGTCACCCTGGCTCCCCGAGACCTTCCCTTTCTATCAATATATGCTCGTGGTATTGGACAGTTTCCTAATTTCTTGTTCACCCATTTGCTTGTTTGTCTCTTGCACTAAGCCAGTGTTCCCAAGCATATCAGGTCCCCTTTATACTTGTAAAATATCAAGGACCACACAGCTTTGGTTTCTGTAGATGACATCTATTAATGTTAAAGCTGAGAAATATAAAAAAAATATGTATTGATGCATTTGAAAATTACAATAAGTCCATTTAATATTAACATAAGTGACATACTTTGATGAAGAACAACTATTTTCTAGAACTAAAACCATGTAGAGTGGAGTTTTACATTTTTGTAAATCCCTGTCTGGCTCTAAAGACACATGTTATTAAGACATATTACTTATCCCTCAATGGTTTTGCTTGTGGTGATTTTTTCTTCTTTTTTATAGTGGTAAAATATCCATGACATAAAATTTACCATTTTAACCATTTCTAAGTGTACACTTTATTTATTTTAAACATTTTATTTATTTTATTCATGAGAGACAGAGAGGCAGAGACACAGGCAGAGGGAGAAGCAGGCTCCCTGTGAAGAGCCTGATGTGGGACTCGATCCCTGGACCCTGGGATCATGACCTCAGCCAAAGGCAGATGCTCAACCACTGAGCCACCCAGGTGCCCCTCTAAGTATACACTTTAGTGGTACTAAGTGCATTCCCATTGCTGTGTGATCACCCCCTCCATGTCTCTCCAGAACATCTCATCCTTCCAGAACTGAATCTCTGTCTCTAATTAGAAACCAGCTCCCCATCCTCTGGCCCCTCCTTTGCTGGTAGTTTTGTCCAAATACTAGAGATGGCTATCCACTTTCTGGAACAGTGTGCTCTTCCCCTCAGTATTTCAGAGGACTTACTGTGGGCATCACCTAAGGCAAACATTTTGAACAGCTTCCACGACGTGAGGCCTAGCACAGGTTTGCAAGGTGCAGAGGACACACTCTACCCTCAGGTAGCTTAGTTTTAGCTAGACAGGAGCATATAAAATGAAATCTATGCACAACCGTGTGCATTCAGAAAATACTTATTGAAGATCTTTTTTTCTTTAAAGATGATTTATTTATTTATTCATGAGAGACACACAGAGAGAGGCAGAGTCATAGATAGAGGGAGAAGCAGGATCACGACCTGAGCCAAAGGCAGACACTCAGCCACTGAGCCATCCAGGTGCCCCAGATCTTTTTTTCTTTGATCACAAACTGCACTTTTTTTTTTCTTTTCTTTTTTTTTTACAGTTTAGCATCTCTTAAATCAGGGATGAATTTTACTATCCATGAGTATCATAGTTTAACCATCAGAGTTTTTTCTTGGTGATACATAAATATTGGTGCACTTGGGATGCCAAATGTGTCTGCCTTTGGCTCAGGGAATGATCCTGGAGTTCTGGGGTCGAGTCCCACATTGGGCTCCCTGTGGGGAGTCTGTTTCTCCCTCTGCCTATGTCTCTGCCCTCTCTCTGTGTCTCTTGTGAATAAATAAATAAAAAATCTTTAACAAAAACATAATGGTGCACTTGACAGTGCAAAGGCATCTTAGATGTGATGGGACATGGTGTGTGTCAAGTACTGTTCAAAGTGCTGGAATACAGCAGTGATCAGAACAGA
Organism: Vulpes vulpes; assembly: GCF_048418805.1. NCBI lineage: Eukaryota > Metazoa > Chordata > Mammalia > Carnivora > Canidae > Vulpes > Vulpes vulpes. The sequence goes on from NC_132795.1 coordinate 53,236,947, forward strand.
CAAAAAGGGGAGAGGGTAGTGGAGATGGGGGAAACAGAAGAAGGGGATGAAGAATACACCTGTCATGATGAACCCTGCGTAATGTATAGACTTGTTGAATCGCTGTATTGTACACCTGAAACTAATACAACACTGTACTTCAACAAAAAGTTAAAGATTAAATTAAAAAAATAAAAAATAAAGATTTACAGATTTTTTTTTTTTTTTAAGATTTCTTTCTTTTTTTTTGAGAGAGAGGGAAACAGACTCCCCGTTGAGCAGGGAGTCCCTTATGGGGCTGGATCCCAGGACCCTAAGATCACAACCTGAGCTGAAGGCATTTGCTTAACCGACTGAGCTACCCACGCACTGCACCCCAAATATTTACAGATTTCAAGTTTGGGGTGAGAAGAAGCAATTACAGTCAGTCTGGGAGAACTTTTAACAGAAGTAAAGTTGGATTCAAATATCAGTGGGGTCATGTCAAAAGTATACAGCTTGAGAAGTGCTTGTACATTAAATTTGAGAAATTTTGAACCTATAATTATTATAAATGATAATAGGTAAAGTCAATGGCAGAAAGAAAAACAAGAGGGAGAAAGGCAAGAAAAGCTCCTTTACCACCACGGGGTGGGGGGTGGGAGGTAATTATCAAACTAACTCCTTATCCCAAGACTTGGTTGTTCAATGGAAATAGTTTGACATTACCCTAACTTTTCAGAAGCAAGAAGAAATGTTACAGAAGGATACCAGCTAATAAAAAAAAACCTACCACCACCTCCAAAGACAAAAAGGATAGTGGATAATATGTAGCAGGAATTCACTAATCTTTGTTCCTTCTCTTTTTTTTTTAAATTTATTTTTTATTGGTGTTCAATTTATCAACATACAGAATAACCCCCAGTGCCCATCACCCATTCACCCCCACCCCCCCGCCCTCCTCCCCTTCCACCACCCCTAGTTCGTTTCCCAGAGTTAGGAGTCTTTATGTTCTGTCTCCCTTTCTGATATTTCCCACACATTTCTTCTCCCTTCCCTTATATTCCCTTTCACTATTATTTATATTCCCCAAATGAATGAGAACATAAAATGTTTCTTCTCTTAATAACTGGCAAGTGTTGGGGCTTCTGGCTGGCTTAACAGGTAGAGAATGCAACTCTTGATCTTGGGTTTGTGAATTCAAGACCCATGGGGGGTGTAGAGCTTGCTTAAAAAACAAAACCAAACAAAACTGGCTGGCATGTACCTAAAGCCCCTATAGGACTTTGTACATGATGTTCCCCTCTCAGCTGACAGCTCAGGGTACCATAAGCATTGGGGAGCTTGGAGACCAATAGGACAAGATGTTTACTGCCTTCTGTTGAAAAGTAACAACCTCTGGGAAGCCCGGGGGGCTCAGCAGTTTAGTGCCGCCTTCATCCCAGGGCATGATCCTGGAGACCCCGGAATGAGTCCCATGTCGGGCTCCCTAGATGGAGCCTGCTTCTCCCTCTGCCTGTGTCTGTGCCTCTCTTTCTCTCTGTGTCTCTCATGAATGAATAAATAAAATCTTTATTTTATTTTTTTTAATTAATTAATTTATTTATTCATGAGAGACAGAGAGAGGCAGAGAGAGAAGCAGGCTCCATGAAGGGAGCCTGATGTGGGACTCGATCCTGGGACTCCAGGATCACGCCCTGGGCTGGAGGCAGGTGCTAAACCACTGAGCCACGAAGGGATCCCCAAATAAAAGCTTAAAAAAAATACAATAACAATCTCTTTTATTTGGTCAGCATTTTACATGCATAACTACTCAAAGATTTGCTGAGTGAGTGGATGTTCTTTTTGGATCACAACATCCCGTTGAGACAGGCCAGAAAATTTGCATCACCATCTAATGGGGATGAAGGACTTCTTCGGCATCATCCCACAAATGCAGGGGAGACCCAGATCTTCTGACTCTTGTGCAGAAATGCTCCAAGTCCAGCTCTTGGGAAGAAGTGTCCAACTATATCCAACCAGTCAAAGTGCAGGAATCTTAGTCTTGCTTCCTTTCCAATCGAGGCTCATTCTGTGACAATGCCATCTAGCTTGGAGGTATGGTTCAGATGGAGGCCGCCCTCTCTAAAGTAGGCCATAGAGGCTTCCAGAGGTAAAATGGAGGCTACTGTTTATGGAGAGGGAAAGGAGATCAAAGACAGTGATCTGGAGATGTGTTCGGAGGTCATCCTGGAAGCTGCGGATGAGGCCAGGCTCTGTGTCGTTCCTGGTGTTTGAAGGAACTCGAGCAGCAACACAGCTCCATGGGTGCTGTCTGGTGGAGGGTCTGGGTGACGGAGGAGCAGCAGGATGGGGAGAGATGTTACCCTTTCAAATGTGTTGGACCCTGGCTCACGGGTGCCAACGTGTCCCGGTGGACGCCCCAGAGACTCAGACCCCAGACAGGCAGATGCAACAAGCAAGAGGGTCTATTGGACGTTTGCGCAAACGGGCTCTCCGCCTCAGAGGTGGCAGAGAGCCCCGATTAGCAATTACAGGCATCTTTTAAAGGCAAAAAACCGCGGGAGTAGCATAGCATTCGGGTTATGACATGATTGATTTCTTTGAAGGTCAACACGACCATGTTCAGGGACTTTTCCAGTCAGGGCGAGGGGGGGGATAGTTTTCTTATCTCGGAAAAACAGAATGTTTTTGTTGCTTGAATTCATGGGAGGCGCCTGGATGGGCTGCCTCACGGTTAGGCCTGGTCCCACTCACGGGGGCGGGGGTGTGGGGTTTCTTCATCTGCACCAGACTGTAGCCTCTGATCTGATCTGATTTGGGGTCTCCGGAGGTGGGAGTTTATTTTTTTAGTTTTAAAAAGATGTTATTTATTTATTTGTTCATGAAAGACACAGAGAGAGGCAGAGACACAGGCAGAGGGAGAAACAGGCGTCCTGCAGGAAGCCTGATGCAGGACTCGATCCCGGGATCCCAGGATCACGACTTGAGCCGAAGGCAGACTCTCGACCCCTGAACCACCCAGGTGTTCCCGGTGGTGGGAGTCTAAGAGCTACTCTTGCCCTTTCTTTGTGGCTTCCTCAGGCTCTCTCCATCTTTCCTGACTCTCTTTCTTCCAGCCGAACTCTTTCTCCTTTTTAATCAAGAAGAACCACAAGAAATAGAGAACTGGGCCCAGAGCCAGGGAGCTTGGCTGGCGCTTTTGGAGGCTGCCGGGCCAGGTCCCTGAATCCTCTGGCTTCATGGCTCGTACCCAGGAAAGTGGGTCAGGCATTCAGCGAATGCTTTCCTATTCGCCTCACGGGGGTTTTCAGCATCAGATTAGATTATGGGTGTAAACTAGGAAATGCTACAAGAATGCAAGTTCTGAAATAAGATGTCTAGTGACAATCAGAATCAAATTTTTGTCTTAAAATAGATGATATTCATCTCCTCTGATTCGATGTCAAAAATGTGCAGACTTTTTGGTCATTTGGAGAGGCCAGCATAATTGTAAGCTGCATAGCTTACAAAGGCTTCTCATGCGACATGAGGTTTTATGTGTTATAAAAACTGATAAGAATACAATCAAGGGGAGGGGCACCTGAGTGGCTCAGTCAGTTAAGCGTCTAACTCTTGGTTTCAGTTCAGGTCATGATCTCAGGGTCATGGAATCAAACCCTGCGTTGGGGTCCACACTCAGCATGGAGTCTGCTTATCCCTCTCCCTCTGCTCCTCCTCCTCCTGCCCTCTGCCAGCTTTGTTGCTTTCTAGAATAAAGAAAATTAGGGATGCCGGGTGGCTCAGCAGTTTAGCTCTTGCCTTCAGCCCAGGGCATGATCCTGGAATCCTGGGATCGAGTCCTGAATCAGGCTACCTGCATGGAGCCTGCTTCTCCCTCTGCTGGGGTCTCTGCCTCTCTTTGTGTCTCTCATGAATAAATAAATAAAATCTTTAAGAAGAAAGAAAGAAAGAAAATTAAATTTTAAGAAGGAAGAAAGAACAGTGTAAAGAGGCCCCCCAAAGAGCTGAAAATACCATCTACTCCATTACAGCTTGTGCCACATTTGTACATGGGAACTGGATTTTCTGTAAAGCCCTAATGAACGTATTTATGGCCTCCTCTTTCTTTGGGTGAAATTAACGTCTCTGCATGAGCCAGAATTTAATTTTGTATTTTACCATTTCTCCCTAGTGCTTTCTCAGGGCTTTGCCACCGGCGCCCCACAGCCCCCACCTTTCTGTCTCTGCAGGAACCTCTCCCTGAGCCCCCCGCCGTCGTGCGCTCAGGTGCCTCGCCAGCATCCTTGCTTGCACGGGCCTGTGCAGCTGTCCCCATCCACTTGCCTCGTCTTGTCCGCAGGCCTGGTCCCCTCCCAGCCTGACCCCACTCCACTGGCTGTGGCTCTCCTTGGGCCAAAACCCCACCCCAGAGCCAATCTTGCCATGAGCCGCCCTTGGCTCTGCATCAGAATACAGAGTCTGTCATTCCCTTGTCTTGTCGGGTGGAGCCACCCTCGTGTCCCCTCTGGGTCACTGCCATCGCGCCTACACCCGTCAGCTGCTCCTCCTTCGTCTGCTGGAGTCACTTCTCAACCGCCCGAGTGATGCCCTGTTCTGAACCTCGCAGTGGCTCCTTTTCTTTCATGTTGGTAGCGTTCTTTTTTTTTCTTTTTGTGAGATTTTATTTATTTATTCATGAGACACAAAGAGAGGCAGAGACACAGAGGGAGATGGAGGTCCCTGCAGGGAGCTCAATGCGGGACTCGATCCCGGGACCCCGGGATCACACCCCAAGCCAAAGGCAGGTGCTCAACTGCTGAGCCACCCAGCGTCCCTGATGCTAGGGTTCTTACAACGACTTCTCAGGTCCCCCGTGATGTGCCCCTGGCCCTGTACCTCTCTGAGCTCCTCTGCCACGTTGGCCTCCTGGGACATGCCAGGCATATTCCGTCCTTACCCGGGAAGAGCCCTGGCACTAGAGCTCGTCCTTCCAAGTTACCCAAGTGACCCGCTGTGCCGCCTCCGTGGAGGCTTTCCCTGAATGTCACCTCCTCCCCCAGGTCTGCCCTGACCACTTGACTCCAAATTGCTTGACATCTGGATCCCCCTCACCCCCCTGGAACTTCTCTTTTTAAGTCCTCCCGTCATCACTTTGTAAGCCCACGGAGCAGATTGCAAGGCTTCTCCTGCCTATTATTTGTTCTCTGTCTCCCTCTGCTGGAATAGGTGCTCTGCAAGGGGAGGGGTCTTTGTTCCCTCCCAGGGTATTCCAAGCTCCTGACCCCCCCCCTCCAAATGCCCTTAATAAGCTGAGCGAACAGATGAGTGATGCTCACAGCCGGTCATCTCGGCCTCTGCCTACCTGCTGTCAGCACGAGCTCCCCACTGGGCTCAAACCTGTCAGACAGATTTATTCTCGGGATTTCAGCGTGGCTTTGTACTGGGGTGGCGGGGTGGGTGGAGGGACTAGAAGGAGGCAAGGATGTACAGGACATTTGATCTTTTGGGTTTTTCTAAGATCTTATTTATTTATTCATGAGAGACACACACAGAGAGAAGCAGAGACATAAGCAGATGGGGAGCCCGATGCGGGACTTGATCCCAGGACCCTGGAATCATGACCTGAGCCAAAGGCAGACGTTCAACCACTGAGCCACGCAGGTGCCCCAGGACATTTGATCTTTATGAAAACAGTGATTTATTGTTCCAAACATTACAGGTATTGGAATTAGCAAATCAAAAGTTCTAAAACTTTGGGGAGTCTGGGTGGCTCAGTCGCTTAAGTGTCTCACTCTTGCTTTTGGCTCAGGTCACCATCTCAGGATAGAGCCCCACGTCAGGCTCTGCACTCATTGTGGAGTCAGCTTGTCTCTCTCTCCCTCTGCTCTTCTCTATGCTCTTTCCCTCTCTCTCTTTCTCTCTCTTTCAAATAAAGAAAATATTTTTTAAAAAATTAAAAAACTTTGGATAAGGAGAAATTTCCCTGGGGTGGGGCAGGGCAGCAGGGCAGGCTCCCAATCGGGTTGATCCCGTGGACTGTGTGGTTTCCTGTGTGTGTTTGGGGGTGTGTGTGTACCCATGTGCGTGTTTGTGGAGAGTGTTCTAGAGCCCTCACTGGAGTCTCAGACAACCTGTCCCCCACAGAACATCAGGATCCCCGGGTCAGGACAGACCCAAATGTGCGTACTGAGTGCCGCTGACCACCTGCCACCTTGGCACCCGGGAATGTCACTGTTGGTTCTTTCTGCCCCTGGGGCCCCACTTGGAAACAGTTCAGTGACTTTACTGAAAGTTCTTTTGTGCTTGAGCAGCAAGGGTACACACTCGGGGTGGGGAGCCCGACTGCCCCGGTCTGGATCCCAGTGGGCGCTGCCTGCCCTGTGTCTCTGCTCGAGTTACTTCACCTCTCTGAGCCTCGCCTCCTTCCTCCTAGAGTAGGGACGAGTCAGGACGCACAGTGAATTCGCATAAAGGTTTAGGCTGCCCCGGGCACGTGGTCAGCGCGAATATTCTACACACTGGGGCTTTCTTTCCTAACAGTGCGACACCGGGCAAAGAGTACTATAGAAAGCATTTGTGTTTCCACTGGAGAGGTGATTGGACATTGCGCGATGGCACAGAGCGTGCAAGGCTGGCTCAGAATGCACTAGCCTCAGTTCTGGAAACTTTACCACTAATCTGTACAGTCACATAGAACTGGACTGTGCCAAGTGTCTAACCCCAGGAGTTTACATTTCAGTGAATATCTGACTCAGAAGGCTTGTTTCCTAGAAGGCTGTTAATAATTAGGTGGAAGGATGTGTAAAATATAAACCTTTGCAAAATGTTTTCAGTGATTTCTAAATATTAACATTGGTCATATCCTTATGAAAAAGTACATTTGGAATTTCTCGTAAAAAGAAACCTCAGAGGGATGCCCGGGTGGCTCAGCGGTTGAGCATCTGCCTTAGGCCTAGGGCGTGATCCCAGAGTCCTGGGGTCGAGTCCCACATCAGGTTCCCTGCATGGAGACTGCTTCTCCCTCCGTCTATGTCTCTGCCTCTTTCTCTGTCTCTCATGAATAAATAAATAAAATCTATTTTAAAAAGAAAAGAAAAAAAATCTCAGAGATAGTCCAAACTACACAACAAATGACTTACTTTGTGGCCATATTTGCATTTTGCCTTGTTTTTGATCTTAAATGATGAGAGTTATTTTGGTCAGTATGCTTATGGATCAGGCTCGGTTGTTATGGCTTTTGCATATTTCCAGAAATTAAATTCACCTCCCAAAGATGAAAATGAGACAATTACTGAGGACAGTTAAAAATGTGCCCTGTGGTGGTTTTGTAAGTGTATATATTTATCGAAACTCATCAAGTGGTGCACTTAAAGACAAGCACACATTTTTTTGGGGGGGATTGTCTAAATTATAGTCTAGTAAAGTTTACAGAAAAGATAATGAAATCCTCGAAATAGTCACTGTGTGCTCAGCAGACAGATCACAAAAGCTTGGTCTGTGGCATTGCTAGCAGAATCAGTGTGCTCCCTGGCAGGGGGCTGCTTGCAAAGGATCGGACCCTGTGTGGAGATGTCCACTCGGTCACTGTGTGTATGTGATGGGGGTGCTGGGAGTGTGCCTGGGAGAGACTCGGTGCCCCCACTATTGAGCAATCCCCCACCACACGCCCCAGATCAGAGACATGGAAGGCCGCATGCTAAGGTGACTTCTTCCTTAGACCTGCCTGTTTCTGTTGTGTGGTACCCTCAGGCCCCAACATCCTCTGGACTTCCTTCCAAAAGGGCTAACCCATTCTTGGACTGCCTGTCTGGTGAGGCTTCTGGAAAAGTTTATGGAAGCAACTCAAAACAGCTGTCTCCACTGAGCTGGGGGCGTAGGTGAGCCCCATGCCGGGCCAGCGCCTGGGCTGCTGGAGGACTGGAGGCAGGGCCAGCTGTGGCCTTTCATCTCTGTGGGGGAAGGGACCCATCTATCCAAGACCTGAGCTCCCAGGCAGACAGAGTGTGCTGGAGACCTGCCTCTTTGTCTTAGCAATCAGCTGCTAGGTGGGGCACCCTGCATCAGTGCCCCTTGTCTTTGACTATTGTAATATTTTAATTCTTATTTATTTATTTTAAAGATTTTATTTATTTATTCATGAGAGAAACAGAGAGAGAGGCAGAGACATAGGCAGAGGGAGAAGCAGGCCCCCTGCGGGGAGCCGATGTGGGACTCGATCCTGGGACCCCAGGATTATGATCTGAGCCAAAGGCAGATGCTCAACTACTGAGCCACCCATGCATCTCTATTTAAAAAAAAAATATTTTATTTATTTATTTGACAGAGAGAGAATGCAAGAGAGTACAAGCAGGGGGAGTGGCAAGCAGAGGGAGAGGGACAAGCAGTCTCCCTGCTGAGCAAGGGAGTCCTCCATCCATCCCAGGACCCCGGGATCATGACCTGAGCCGAAGGCAGATGCTTAACCCCCTTAGCCCCCCGGTGCCCCTTGACTATGGGTATATATTTATTTATTTTATTTTATTATTTTTTATGGGTATATTTTTAAATGGTGGTTGTACAGGCACAATTTTAGAAGGAAGTCTGAAGCCATCTGTTTGATCCTAATAGATCATCCTGGGCTCCTCCTGCCATGCACATTGAGGGTTTATGACTCCACTTTCAGCATAATTAATTCCTTTTCTCCTTCATAGCTTTTGAAAGGGCAGGAGGGGGATTTCGTGAGTGCTGGTATATTTTTCTAATACATACCCGCAAAATGAGACACAGACCAGAAACAGTGGGGAATCAACTTTTATGTGGGACTTGATCGGTGGTTGGCACACCCCGTTTTGCCATTACAGACAGCTCCTCGTGTGCCTTTCTCAGACAGCCCACGCGGGTGTGTACTCCCCAGCGCTTGTGGCAGGCTGAGCCTGGGCTCCGGTGTCCGTCTCAGAGCAAACCTTTGGTGTCAGTAGAAGCACACGCATAGCTGAATGGTGCTCACCTCCCACCATCCCTCTCTCCTTTGCTTTTACCAAATTCGGCAAGTCAGCTCCAAGTAGGATGTTGCAAAATATATTAATGGGTAGAAAAAAGATAGGAAAGGTAAAGGGCTGTAAGAGTCTGGCCAATGTTCTCGTTAATGGCAGTGCTTTAAAGTAGATGCCCGTCTCTTTCTCCTCACAACACCACACTGCCACATCATAGTAATTTGTGGGTGCTTTCTAGGGTCGTTGATTCATCTAGCAAACATGCTTTGGGCCCACGTGGGAGCAGCCTGGTTCCTATGGAAGAGGCCCATAGCCTGAGACTGATCCTAAGCAGAGAGGGAAAGTTCGCTTTGAATGAGCTTTCTCAAGCCAGGCTTGGGAGTTGGACAGAAAGGCTGGGCGAAAGGTAAGGTGTTCCCAAACACCGTTTCATGGAATATTAATTCTGCAAGATATCATTCTGTATTCCCAATTTTGTCATTATGTATTCCCACCTGTGTGGCTCAGTCAGTTAAGCATCTGCCTTCAGCTCAGGTCATGACCTCAGGGTCCTGATTGAGCCCCAAGTAGGACTCCCTGCTCAGCGGGAAGCCTGCTTCTCCCTCTCCCTCTGTCTGCCGCTCCCCATGCTTGTGCTCTCTTGCATTCTCTCTGTCAAATAAATAAATAAAATCTTAAAAAAAAGTTATGTTAGCAGTATTTTTTTCTGAAAGTACAGGTTTATAAAATGTGAAACCCATGTATGTAGTTATTACTATTAGTATATGATAATCACTCTCGTGTGGTAATCTTACAGTACTCCGTGAATACTGCATCAAACCCTAAAATGCATCAAACTCTAAAATGCAAACCCTAAAATAGCATGAAATGGTCACTTGATCTTACAATACGGATTCTACTCACAGGAAGCATTTGACATCTCCATACTTTGTGTGTTATTTGTACATGGGCAAGCCTGTATTAGATTTTTAAAAATTAAAACCTCAATATATGATTAGCATTCAATATTTATTACATATTACACATCAATAAGATTTAAAAAACTAAATGCAGCCTTTTAAGACAAGCTTGCGTGTAGATACTGAATCGTTCAGCTCTGTGTGTATCTAAAACAGACGGATGAGCGGGTGAGTGTGGAGCCCCCACCAAGTTCTGGTGGCTTCACGGCAGAAGAAGACAGCTCACGTGGTCATGACGAGTTCTGTCCCTGGCTCTGTGTGTGGCCTCTGTGCTCCAATTCTTCTGTCTATAAGACGGGTGCTGATGTAGAACTTTGCAAATAGAAAATACAAGCGACCAAAATCATAACCTGGAGACAGTTAGATACTGAGATATGAGTTATCCTATAATCTCTCTCCAAAATGTCTCCTGAAGGTAATAGTTTTAATCAGGATTTGGGCCAACTTTTCTGCAATTACATAATTTTTAGGCACAAGGATTCCGGAAAATGTTTCTTTGCATGTGAATATTTTTGAAATGTAAAAAAAAACACCATCCGGGACTCCCGGCTGGCTCAGTCAGAAAAGCATGAGACTCTTGATTTTGGGGTCGTGGGTTCGAGTCCCACATTGGGTGTAGAGATTACTAAAAAATAAATTAATTTTATTTAATTAAAAAAAGATTGATTGATTTTAGAGGGGGTAGGGGCAGAGGGAGAGGGAGGGAGAATCTCAAGCAGACTGAGCGCAGAGCCTGATGTGGGGCTCAATGTTACAACTCTGAGACCATGACCTGAGCTGAAACCAAGAGTCTGACACTTAACCATCTGGGCCACCCAGGTGCCCCGAAATAAATAAACTAAAAACCACAAACGTGTGTCCCATTTGGTTGTCTGTGATGAAAGTCAGTGGACTTAGTGATTTTCTCTTGAAAAGTGTTAGATAAATATTTTGCAATTCATAGGGGGAGCTCAGGCTTGGTAAGAGTCTTGGTGTCAATTCAAGATTGAATTTTTCAATTCAAGATTGATTGATTTTGATTTAGTAAAACTTCGGCAGAAGTCTGAATAACACAAGTTAGGTCCAGATCTTTCTTAGAAAGTCCTACCTGTAAAGAGCATTTAGATGGTCAAAGGTCATGGTTAAAATGATTTTTCTGGTGTTAGGAACCATATATTCTGGGTATGAAAGGATACTTTGGTTTCCAAATAGCCAAATACTGATTTTAAATAAAAGTTGATTATTTGATCATGTTTTCACAGACCTTTATTATATTGTTTTATAAGTTTAGTTAAGGAGAGAAAAAGGTTCTTTATTTCAGTGTCTTACTTGATAATAAATACTGCATCTTCATTCCTCCTGGGTGATAGAAACCATATGAAGTTGAAACGATTTACTTTGGTCCTCAAATGCATGTATAGCATGAGTCAAAACATCATTTCATTCACTTCTGAAAGGTAGGTACTCCCCTCAAATTTACCTTAACAAACTCATTTATAGTATGTGCAATTGTTTAAAATAAGGTTATTAAGAGATCACTTAAAATGGCTACATTTGGGGACACCTGGGTGGCACAGTGGGTTAAGGATGAGACTCTGGTTGGTGGTGATCTCAGGTCATGAGATTGAGTCCTGAATTCCCTTCTCTATTACCCGCTCCCTGCTCAGGGCAAGTCTGCTTGGGATTCTCTCTCTCTCTGCCTCTGTCCCTCTCACTCCTGCTCTCTCTCATAAATAGGTAAATCTTAAAAAAAAAATCGTTACATTCTATTATATTTTGTTTAATTCAGACTTTTCACTGATTCAGCCTGGCCCTTCCCTTAAGTGGGCCAAATTGCCAAATCATCAGACACCATTGTCACCAGCGTTTAGTGCCAGCATTAACTCCTTACCCCGCTGGTCCACAGATCAATTGTCAGAATGGCCTGGCTTGGGGATCCCTGGGTGGCTCAGCGGTTTGGTGCTTGTCTTTCATCCGGAGCATTTTCCTGGAGACCTGGGATCGAGTCCCACATCAGGCTCCCCGCAGGGAGCCTGCTTCTCCCTCTGCCTGTGTCTCTGACTCTCTCTCTGTCTCTCATGAATAAATAAATAAAATCTTAAAAAAAAAAAAAGAAAAAAGAAAAGAATGGCCTGGCTGGTTTAGCAATACATTCAGAGCAAATAATTCCAAGCTTTCCATTTCTAAGTTCCTGCTGGCTGGAATCTTTGGTGACTTTTCTCCCCCCACGAGGAATTTATAAAGCACCAGAAATGGACGGTCCTTTGGGAACTTCACACTGGCAACGGCTCAGGGATCCATCCCTCAAGCATTAGTCAGGTCGTGGCCACCAAGCCAGGTCCTCTGCTGTGCGCCAAAGGTACCCAGAGCCTTAAGGGCCTGTCTATCCAGTGGGGGAGACAGAAGAGTGACATACAGCGCTCTGGGGACTCTAATCGAGTTCGTCCTCTGCGGGGTGCGGGTTCAGTGGGCACAGACAGAGGCGCCTTCCAAACAGAAAGGGAGGGACCCCTGGGTGGCTCAGTGGTTGAGCATCTGCCTTCTGCTCAGGTGGTGATCCCGGGGTTCTCGGATCGAGTCCTACGTCGGGCTCCCCACAGGGAGCCTGCTTCTCCCTCTGCCTGTGTCTCTGCCTCTGTGTGTCTCTCATGAATGAATAAATAAAATGTTAAAAAAAAAAAAAACCCACATCAAACATGAAGGGACATGAGCCATTGCAGAGAACAACTGCATTTTGTGAGCACGTCCTGCATTGGAAGCCCTAGGAACCTGTGTTAGGTCCACCTCTGCGACCTTGAACTTGGCCTTGACCTTGACCTTGGGGAGCCAGGGACCTGGGACCTGGGACCTGGGACCCACACGCATGCCGGGCTGGAGACACGGGCTGGAGACATGGGGCCTCGTTCCCTTTCCTTGTAAAGTGAATTCCCCCAAAGGGTTCAGAGCCAGGAAAGACATTTAAAATGTATTCCATTGTCTTTCTTGGCGACAGAGTGGCCTCCTGCAGCACATTTCCTAAGTCTCTTTGTAACCAGGGGAGCGTGTTACTCCCTCCTCCTCTTAAAGCGAGGCAACAATGAGGAGGGAGAAAAAGCGTTTGTTGCAAAGCGCGGGTTATTATAGGTTCTGGTTATTATAGGTTCTGGATGCTCTATGTGCATCCACCTGCCGAGGAAATCGTGGCTTTGCCTGTGGAGGGACTTAGAGCGCCACGCAGCTCCTGTGCAACTTTGCCAGGCAAAGCTGGCAGTGTTTGCAGGTGCACAACGTGACTTTTATTTATTTAAAGATTTTATGTGAGAGAGACAGAGAGACAGCTTGGGGGCGGAACAGAGGCAGAGGGAGAAGCAGACTCCCCTCTGAGCAGGGACCCCCACGTGGGCCTGGATCCCAGGACCCTGAGCCAAAGGCAGCAGCCTAACTGGCTGAGCCACCCAGGCATCCTGGGGAAATGTGATTTAAGCGTGTGATAAATTATTTTTCTCACTGTCTGCCACCCCCCCGGGGGGGGGGAGAATAATATCCACCTCCCCTGGGCCATGGGTTGGCACATATTGTAGGACTAGCTGGAGGTGGGATCCTTGCTTGGTAGAAGCACAGTGTAGACTGGGAGGGTGGGAAGTCCTTCGAAGGCTTGGGTGCACAGGGCCTAGCTCAGGCAGGGTGGGAGATTAGAAAGACAGCTAAAGGGGTGCCTGGGTGGCTCAGTTGGTTGGGCATCTGCCTTTGGCTGGGGTCGTGATCCCAGTGTTCTGGGATAGAGCCCCATGTTGGGCTCTCTACTCAGCCGGGAGTCTGCACTCTCCCTCCCCCTCCTTCTCCTGTGTGCTCTCTCTCTGTCTCTCAAATAAATAAAAAATAAAAATAAAATCTTAAAAATAAAGAAAGAAAGACATCTAAGCATGATTCCATAGTCTTCCTTTTATCACATATTTATTATGGCCTTGAGGAAGTCCTATAAACTTCCAAGGGAAAAAAAAAACAAAAAAAAAAAACAAAAACAAAAACAAAAAAAACTTCTGAGGCCCCTTTGGGCACCTGGCTGGCTCGGTGGGTAGAGCATGGGACTCTTGATCTTGGGGTTGCAGGTTCGAGCCCCATGTTGGGTGTAGAGATTACTTAAAAATAAATTCTTAAAAAAATTTTCCCCCCAATACCTTAACTGCCTCCTTTTCCAAATGGAGGATGGCCAGTGGCCTCTGTGGATTCTAGGGCGGGTGTCCACTGGGGCATGGCAGAGAACATACATAGCATTCAGTGTCTTCCTCCTTCCTTGGAGCCTCCTTTGCACTTTGGCCTGAAGTCAGCTAGCAGCTTGGGGCAGCGCAGCCATGCCATTAGGGTGAGTGAGCCTGTGTGTGTGTAAGTAGTTGGTATAAAGATCAAACTCAGAATCTATCCAGATTTTTTAAGATGAGCACTTTGCAGAGAGAAGGGCCCTGAAAGGAGGTATCTACATGCAGTCTGCTGGGAAGCTGCATTGTGGAAAGACTCACTGATAAAAATAGTTGTGACTGTGGACCAAGTCTGGGGAAAGGGTGATGGGGACAAAGAGAAGGGACAACTTGTATGTGGACACACAACCAAGAAAGGTCATTCCGAGAAGGAGGTTTCCAGGCAAGGGCAGCTCGAGGAGAGTGAGTTGGGGTGGCCTGGAGAGGCTAATGGAACTGAAGGTTTACTGGGTTGAACAGGGTCCCTCAAATATGCATGTCTACCCCCAAACTATGAAAGTGATTTTATTTAGCAACAGGATCTTTGCACGTTAATAAGAGAGTCCCCCTGGGATAGGGGGGTTTCTAATCCAATGACTGGTATCTTTAGAATACCAGTCAAAGAATAGAATCTTTAGAAGAAGAGGGAAGTTTGGACACAAAGACACTGGACAGAGGGAAGAAGTCCATGGGAAGATAGAGGCAGAGATGGCACTGATGCTCCCACAAGCCAAGGAGCGCCAGTGGGTGTCCGGTCTGCTTAGGCTGCTGAAATGAAACATCATAGACCAGGGGCTTATGCAGACATTTATTTCTCATCGTTCTGGAGGCGGGGAAGTTCAAGATCAAGGTGGGGGCCGATTTGGTGTGTGGTAAGAGCTCTCCTCCGGGTTTGCAGATGGCTGTGTTCTTGCTGCGTCTTCAGCATGTCTTTACTTTTTTTTTTTTTTTTTTAAAGATTTACTTATTTATGATAGACATAGAGAGGAGAGAGAGAGAGGTAGAGACACAGGTGGAGGGAGAAGCAGGCTCCACGCTGAGAGCCCAACGCGGGACTCGATCCCGGGTCTCCAGGATTGCGCTCTGGGCCAAAGGCAGGCGCTAAACCACTGAGCCACCCAGGGATCCCTCAGCATGTCTTTTCTTATAAGGGCACTAATCTCATCTTCGTCATGTCCTCATCTAAACCTATACGCTTCCCAGAGATCCCACCTCTTGAAACCATCACACTGGGGGTTAGGTTTTCAACCTGTGCATGGTTGGGGGGGGGCACAGACATTTGGTCCCTCACAGCCAGGAACCACCAGTAGCTCGAAGAGGCAAGGAAGGACCCTCCCCCAGGGCCTTCAGAGGGAGCATGGCCCTAGTGATACCTTGGTTTTGGGCTCTGGCCTTCAGAACTGTGAGAGAATGAATGTCTGTTCTTTTCAACCTCTGAGCTTGTGGTCATTGTTACAGTGGCTGCTGTAGAAAACTAACACAGAAGGAAAAGAGTCTTCAGAGAGCTGGGGGGAGCACGCACGTGCATCTCATTGACCCTTCCCACCTCCATTCACGCCAGGGATCCCTTTCCACCAGGGTCTGTGGCCCCAACAAATACAGCCTCCCCAGATGGAAGGTGACTCCTTCATGGACTTCACACACAGGACCTCACCTGCTTTCTGGACACAGCTCCAAACCCGACTTGCCCATGGGGAAGGGTGGCAGCAGCTAGTAGATGGAGCATGTATTAAAGTCGATGCCGTTGGGAGGCTGGGTTGCTCAGTGGTTGAGCATCTGCCTTTGGCTCAGGGTGTGCTAATGATCCTGGGGTCCTGGGATCGAGTCCC
Source organism: Vulpes vulpes (assembly GCF_048418805.1). NCBI lineage: Eukaryota > Metazoa > Chordata > Mammalia > Carnivora > Canidae > Vulpes > Vulpes vulpes. The sequence continues at coordinate 53,252,840 of NC_132795.1, forward strand.
ACATCGGGCTCCGCACATGGAGCCTGCTCCTCCCTCTGCCTGTGTCTCTGCCTCTCTCTCTGTGTGTCTCTCATAAATGAATAAATAAAATCTTTAAAAAAGATAATAAAGTCAATGCCAGATAGGGTTACCTGTGTGGCTCAGTTAATTAAGCATCTGACTCTTGCTTTTTTTTTTTTTTAACTTAAAAATTCCTTAATTTTTGTATTCCTAGTACCACTACCACAATTTATGGGGCAATATACCTGATGTAATGAAAAGAAAAAGAAAAAGAAAAAGCTACAACAGAAAGAAGACCTCAGGAATGTACACCTAATTGACACTACATTGCATTAATCAATAGCTGCACTTTTTGCAAACTATGGCTATGACAGTCCTGAACAAGAAGGGTTTCCTGTTTAAGCTGCAGTAACTTTTCTGACTATGGATCATCATTCCTCCTGTGGCAGATTTTTACAGTTCCTCTAATGCATTTGGGACGACTGTCTCAAAGTAACCTGCAGTTTTCCTGACAACTCCTCGCTCTCTCTCTCCTGCTAAGGACTGTAGCCTTTTTCTTCTGAAATTTTTTTAGAACCTTCTGTTACCATATCCACCATTTCCACCACCAGATCGATAACCACCACCATAGGGACTGCCCGAGCTTCTTCCACCAGAACTGCCCCCCTTCATGGGTCTATAATTTGATCGCTGTTGTCCACTACAATTTCCAAAATCATTATAGTTCTCACCACTACCATAGTTACCTCCAAAATTTCCTCCTTCGTTGTAACCATCATATCCTCCACCACCACCACCATATCTGCCTTCTTGGTTTCCATATCCTGGTCCACCACCACCATAGCCTCTGCTGCTATAACCAGGACCTCCACCATAGTTGCCACCGTCACCTCCAAATCCGTTATATCCACCATCACCTCCTCCATAACTACCTCTGCTGCCACCACCTCCACGACCATAGCCTCCTCTTCCACCAAAGTTTCCACCACGGCCAAAATTACCACCACCTCCAAAGTTTCCTCCACGCCCCATGAAGTTGCCAGATCCACCTCCATGACCTCTTTGTGATCCAGCCGACTGCATCTCTTGTTTAGAAAGGGGCTTTTCCACTTCACAATTATGCCCATTAATAGTGGGGTATTTCTGAACAATAATTTTATCAACTGTATCATGATCATAAAAAATTACAGGGCAGCCCGGGTGGCTCAGCAGTTTAGCGCTGCCTTCAGCCCACGGTGTGGTCCTGGAGACCTGGGATCGAGTCCCACGTTGGGCTCCCTGCATGGAATGGAGCCTGCTTCTCCCTCGGCCTGTGTCTGTCTGTCTCTCTCTGTGTCTCTCATGAATAAATAAATCTTGAAAAAAAAAGTTACAAAAGCAAATCCTCTTTTTTTTCCACTCTGCCTGTCTTCCATAACTTCTATGGTTTCAATTTTGCCGTACTTTTCAAAGTAGTCTCTTAAATTATATTTTTCTGTATCTTCTTAATACCACCAACAAAAATTTTCTTCACTGTTCAATGGGCACCAGGCTTTACAGAATCCTCTCTAGAAACAGCTCTCTTTGGTTCCTCTGCACACCCATCAACCTTGTGTGGTCGGGCACACATTGCTGCATCCACCCCTTCAACACAAGAGTAAGTCACAAAACCAAAACCCCTGGAACGTTTTGTTTGGGGGTCTCTCATTACCACACAATCTGTAAGTGTGCCTCATTTTCCAAAATGTTCTCTTAAACTATCATCTCTAGTTTCAAAGCTCAAACCACCAATAAACAGTTTTCTCAACTGCTCTGGTTCCTTTGGATCATGGCCCTCCTCCCCTTGGCAGTGGTGGCGACGGCCAGAGTTGGGCTGGGGGCGACCGGGTGGTGGTTTTACCTCCATTTTGAGACTGGACTCGCCTCTTCCAACTAGAGTTCAATATGGTTGACTCTTGGTTTTAGCTCAGGTCATGATCCCAGTGGTGTGGGATCGAGCCCTGTGTTGGCTCCATGTTCAACAGGGAGTCTGCTTGAGATTCTCTCTCCCTCTGCCTTTCCCCCTGCTCTCATGAGCATGCTCTCTTCCTCTCTTTCTCTCTCAAATAAATGAATATTTATTTTTTAATATTTTTATTTACTTATTCATGAGAGACCCAGAGAGAGTGGGGAAGAGACACAGGCAGAGGGAGAAGCAGGCTCCATGCAGGGAGCCTGATGCGGGACTCGATCCCAGGTCTCCAGGATTAGGCCCTGGGCTGAAGGTGGCGCTAAACCGCTGAGCCACTCGGGCTGCCCATAAATAAATCTTTAAAATAAACAAATAAAGTTGACAGCTGATAGAAACCGCCTCATACTAAACAAGTGAGCAAGCATTGCAGGCTGTAGGAAGAGCTGTGTGCACGTTTTCTATAGAGCCTCTTGCTGGCCAGTGCTTTAGTGTGATCCAGTAAAATACCAGCATCATCCCAGATCTTGTTTCCCTGCCTCCCAGTGGTTTGAAAATAAACCCACCCCTTCTCTTTGAAGGGTAAATCTGTCCATTTAGCAAATTTAAGCCTTTCTCCCAATGTCACCCAGGACCACTGTTCCCTTTAGTCAAAATACTGTAGCCAGTCTGGGTGAGCCTTCTGCTTCTTGAGACACCAAGTTCTCCACGGCCCCGGGGCTTTGCACATGCTATTTCCTCTGGCTGAAAAGTTCTGGCTTTTCACATGAGCGACTCCTTCCTGTCCTTTGTACCTTGCCTTCAATGCCAGCTCTTCAGAGAAGCCCCTCCTGACCACTATTCTCCAGAGTAGCATCCCCACTGTGGTAAGGCAGTCTAATACCTCTTTGCAAAGATGTCCAGATCCTAATCCTCGGAACATGTGAATATATTATGTTCCATGCAGGGGGGAGTTAAGGTTGCAAATGGAATAAAGTTTGCTATCAATTGACTTTCTTTCTTTTTTAAATACAGATTTTATCTATTTATTTCAGAGAGAGAGAGAGAGAGAGAGCGAGCGCAGGAGCAGCGGGGAGGGGCAGAGGGAGAGGGAGAAGCAGACTCCCTACTGAGCAGGGACTCCAATGCGGGGCTCGATCCCAGGACCCTAGGATCATGACCCGAGCCGAAGGCAGATTCCTAACCAACTGAGCCACCTAGGCATCCTGGGAGATGGCATTTTGAGGAAGATCTGCAGGCTTTGGAGAGGGAGGCAGAGGCCACAAGCCAAGGAATGTGGATGGCCTCTTGAAGCTCTGCAAGACCAGAATACTTGTTCTCCCCCCCGAGCCTCCAGAAAGGAACACAGTTCTGCCAACAACACCTTGAATTTAGCTCAGTGAGGCTCAGTTTGGACTTTCTGACCTGCAGAACTGTCAGATAATAAATCTGCATTGTTTTATGCTACCAAGTTTCTAGTACTTGGGTGCAGCAGACCAGCCGAGGGAAAATAATACAGACCTTAGTTCCAGTGTGAACCACTCAGAGAAACCCTCTCTGACCATCTTTTTTTTTTTTTAAGATTTTATTTATTTATTCATAGAGACGCACACACACGCACACACACACACACACACAGAGAGAGAGAGAGAGAGAGAGAGAGAGAGAGAGGCAGAGACACAGGCAGAGGGAGAAGCAGGCTCCATGCAGGGAGTCCGATGCGGGACTCAATCCTGGGTCTCCAGGATCACACCTCAGGCTGCAGGTGGCGCTAAACCGCTGCACCACGGGGGCTGCCCCCTCTCTGACCATCTTATCCAAAGAGGCACTCCACTGACCATCTTATCCAAAGAGGCACTCCACTCTCATCCAGTCACTCTCCCAGGCACCCCCATAGGCTAAGCACTGTTTTAGGTCGTAGGTATCCAGGCACGGACAAGACCTGAACGATGCCCATCCTCACCGAGCCTGCATGGCCGGTGGGGGGCACATAATCAACAAATGAGGAAAACAAACAGCGTGGTGGCTGGGGGAAGAGCAAGCTCAGGAGGAGGGTAGCAGGTGCTGGGGTCAGGGGTGGGTGCCACATAAATGGCATGGTCATTAACGGGTCACTAAAGGTGACATGTGGGCAAAGACCCAAAGCAGGTGATGGAAGCAGGCAACTCTCTGGGAAAAGAGCAGGCCAGGCGGAGGAAACGGCAAGGGGAGAGGCCAGCAGAGCCATCAAATTCATCATCCAAACCAGGGCCTCTGGGAGGGAAGGTGGCACCATTAATAATCGTGCTGGGCCAGCAGCCACACACCAGGACAGATCACCTCTCAGCGGCAGGGTCCCTGGGCAGTGAGTGAAGGAGGGAGTAGGATGAGGTCTGAGACGGTGGGTGTGGGTCCAGCAGGACCTTATACTTCACTGTGAGGACGTTGGCTGTCACCCTGGGGCAGCTGGGAGTCTATAGGAGAATTTTGAGCAGAATAATAGGATTGGGCTTAGGTTGTAAAAGGATTGCTCCTGGGGCACCTGGGTGGCTCAGTTGTACACACACACTCTCTTTCTCCAATAAATAGAAAAAAAATCTGAAACGAAATGAATGAAACAACTGGTTTGCCAAAAGTCATTATTGACTCAGGGGCAAAGCGAGGCCTCAGTCCGGGTCCCCCGACTCCACCTCAGTGGCACCTGGCCAGGGGCCTGCTTGCCTCACATCCTTGGTCCCCTTTCCTTGCCTTTGTTTGAAATTTGGTGCCACAGCGAAGTAATGGGCTTGGGAGCACCTGGTTAGAAAGCAGGGGCCCCGATGGTGGAAATGCTCCCAGAGAAGAGCTCCATGCGTCCCCGATGGAAGAAAGGGCACCAGCTTCAGGAGCATCGCCTCCTCAGTGCCTGCCATCAAGGGGGGCTGGAGACAGAGGATGGGTCTTCCAAAGACCCCCATCATCTCCCCTGCAGGAGGGCAGTCCGGCCACATTATGTGTCCTAATAGGTTAGGAGGAAGGGCACCCGGGTGGCTCAGCAGTTGAGTGTCTGCCTTTGGCTCAGGACTGATCCCAGGGTCCTGGGATCGGGTCTACCATCCGGCTGCCTGCAGGGAGCCTGCTTCTCCCCCTGCCTGTGTCTCTGCCTCTCTCTGTGTCTCTTATGAATAAATAAAATCTTTAAAAAGGGGGAGGGGGAAGCATGAGTTTTTCTGAACTGTATTAACAAGTGACTTTTTCTCTCTCCCTAATTCTCTGTCCACCAGAGTTCATTCAGTGGTGCCGCCTGGGGAGACAGTGCTCGGGATCTGGGCGGGGCAGGGAGGGTGGCAGGTGAGGAGCCCGACCACAGCTCTAAGAGGAGATGCCACGATTTTCTGTCCCACTGCAGTTGCTGTATGATCTCTGCGCTGTAGCCAACACAAGCTTGGCTCTACTTGTGAGGCGGCTACACCTTAGTAATGCATGGTTTGTGTGCATTTGCTTTATGAAGTTGTTTGAGATCTGACGATCTTAAGCAGATAACTGCTACTCATTGATAAGGTCACCTTTTAAACTTGGTGAGTGGGCGTATTTACACTTCAGAGAGAAAGGATGGACGTACTTGAGCAATTCTTATATAATTATCCGGAGAGACTGAGTGTAAACACGGACAGTGCCAGAGCATATGTAAAAATAGAACTTTGACTCATGGGCTGCAGCAACCTGCCCAGGAAACCAACCCCCTGACCTATAATAAATAACCCTAGAAGCCAGGTTACTGTAAATCAGACTTGCAGGAAGCCAGGTTCCTGGCTCTGGTGACAATCCACAAAGCTAAACAACTTCAGTAACAGTTGACCCCAGATGACCAGATGTAGATTAATAACTGACAGCCTCCCTAATTTTTGTGCCCCCTTCCAATTTAGGACCAACCAGAGGAAGCCAAATAGGTACCCCTCACCAATCACATAGGTTACCCCCTTATAGGCCGCTACCTACAGCTTCCCCAGGTCAACCGCCTCCCATCAGGGCACACCCGAAGAAGGCTTCTTCCATGATAAACCTTCCCCACTTGGGGCGCCTGGGTGGTTCAGTCGGTTAAGCATCTGCCTTCCGCTCAGGTCATGGTCCTGAGGTCCTGGGACTGAATCCTACATTGGGTTCCCACTTCAGTGGGGAGTCTGCTTGTCCCCCTGCCTCTGCTTCCCACTTCCCCTGCTTGTGCTCTCTCTCTCCCTCTCTCAAATAAATGAATAAAATCTTAAATAAAAAAAAAAAAGAACAACCACAAAACACCAGACCTTCTCAACTCTGTCCGCTTTTGACTCTTTGTCAAAATGCAAGTGACACTGGCTCACTCCTTTGCTATAGCCAGTTCAGAACGAATGGCCTTTACTTTTCTTATTTGGTTGGTCTTCATGTATTTCCACAGTTCACAGAAGACTAATGAGGTTTAAAGACACAATGTGTGTCTGCATGAAATATGTTATGTGTGAATGCATGTACACATGGGCGACACTGATTAGATATTACTTTAAAAATCAGTTTTAATTTGCAAATGACTGAGTTTTAATTCCAGGATTCTTTGGCAAAGATCTCAGGAGAAGTGTGTCTAAGCAAACGCAGGCACTTTCCCAGAAACCACTGCCCTCCAGAATGTCATGGTTGTAACTTCGCGAAGTGGTCTTCAAAGTGTGGCCTCTGTTTGGCTGGCAATTGTGTGGCCGGGAAGGAGGGGCAGCACCTGCTTTGTGTGGGGAACTGAGCTGACCCCGTCCCCCAGCCCAGGCTTCAGGCTGGGGAGGCCGCAGTCTTGCTCTGTTCCCAGAAAAGACTGTGACAGTCATAAACCACAGGTGGGCAGAAACCCCAAAGCCTCCAGGTGCCACACAGGAGAAATACAGAGAAGGATCTGGAGTCACATGGGGAAGGAGCAGGCTCCAAGAGGTGGTAGTTGCTGGGAGGGAGGGGGGAATGAGTCAACCTTGGAAACAGATTGGGCCCCCGCGACTGAAAGAAATAAAGGTAGCCTTCAAATAAATCAGCTGCGGCCAAGTACATAACATTTTTATTAAAAATCTAAAATCTCACCCTGGCCTTTAAGTCAGCCAGATTTAGTGTTACGACTTCCTACGAGTGGTCCTGTTAGCCTAGAGTCGGGGTGCGCAGTGGTAGGCCGCAGGGACCGGGCTGCTCCCTGGGTTGTGTTGGAATCCGAAGGGCCTGGGACCCAGGTGAGCGATCGATGGTGGCTTCTGGATGTGTCTGTGCCCCCAGCCATCTGACACCACCCTCCCCACCCAGCCCTACCCTGTGTTCCTCTGTCCCAGACGCCCTCCCTGCCCCTTCTCCATCCCGGGGGGCCGCCCAACCTCACCGAAGCTCTCCGGGCTGGGTGCTCTCTCATCATAATGTTAGTGACTCAGTGTTTCCCCTTTGCTGGTAAAATTTTTTCCAGCAGGTAAAGCTCCAGGCTCAGCGCCTGCACTCGGGTTTCCAGCATGCCATTTCAGGCGTATGCGAACTCCTGTGTTTCATCATTACAATTGCGATTTTCCCTGCCGGGGTTCAAATCCTAACTCCCCCGCGCCTTACTCATTCACGCCCTCCACGTGCAGAATGGCAGAGCTAAGTGCATACCCTGTACTTTGCTGGGGTGTGAGAGGATTAAATGAATCAGTGCTTCGTGGGGCACCTGGCACCCAGTAGGTGCAGCAGGTGTCTTCGCTATTAATATACCAACGTGTCTGTGCAGATGAGGATCGAGGCCCACTGGTGGGTCGTGGTGGAATGCTCTGTCGGGCTCCGAGGGCTGCAGATGGCTTCCAAGGCAGCCCTCCCAGGGAGAAGAGCAGGAAGGCGGCAAAAATCACGCAGTAGCAGAGAAAATAAGTGAGATGCCCGTGGAGACCCTGAATTATTTGGGAGAAAGGACCCTGGACATGTTCTAAGTGGTGCAGGAGTCTGGCCTCAGTATTTCTGAAACCGTGGCCCCACGTTGATGGCGGCCTAGGAAACAGGGCGATGCCTTTTGGGTCCTGGCCATCGAGGAGGAGGAGGCCTGCTAGTGATGTACCAGCCCAGCCGAAGGCCCAGCAGACTTCCTTCCTGGGAGAGCTTCCCTGATGCCAGAGTCAGCTGCATGATTTTGGGGGTCCAGTGTGCGATGGAAACGTAGGGCTCTTGTTCAGAAAGTAGGGAAAAGACACTAGCAAACAAAGCTTTCCCCTTTCTTCAAAAGCCTGACATGAGGCTTTTGGTTCACTACTTAATGTTATGCCCCATTGGGCATGAGGGTACTCAAAGGGAGAGTGCTGACCCTCAGAGCCACCAGGATCCCCCTCTTGCCATAGTGGGACAACAGTGCCCTGGCTGTGAGGCTGGAAGTCAATCTCCCCTTCCCATGAGCCTGCCACCCCAGCTCCTAGTGGATGGGGAACCCCAAGAGAATGAAACTTGGTGCTTGGATAAGGAGTTGGGCAGAGGCGTGTCCCTACGGAGTTAAACACACCATGGCACAGGCTGCCCAGGGAAGGACAGTTGCCACCATGTCCACCATGTCCACCCCGAGGCCTCTGCTGGGAACAGAGGGCTATAGCAATGCACTGGCCTCCCCCACGTGCCCCCTCCCATTAACATGACTGAGCCACCAGCCTGGGCTGAGGGCAGAGCAGGCTGGGGTGGGGAGGCAGAGGCCAGGAGGCAGGTGGCTGAGAACCATCTAGTCCAGAGAGGTAGTAGGAGACAGGGACTGCCTGAGAGCCAAGCCTCCAAGCCCCCAAGCCCCCACTTCCATTGTCCTTTCAGACTTCACTTATAACACACAAATTCAAAGGTAAAATTATTAAGAATTTCAAGATAGTGGCCACAGAGCATAAAACTCTAAATACAAGCCCATGTGAGCCTGCATGGCTGCCCTGGCTGGATGCCCACGAAACTGGCCTCCTGACACCCAGCCCCTCTGGCTCCTTAGCACCCTGTGCACGCCTCCATCATGGGATAAAAATCCTCATGCTGTAAGCAGAGATACGCAGAAATGTAACTGTCTTGCTCACAAGTCCCCACTCCCACCTTTAGGCAAAAAAAAGAAAAAAAATTAAAATACTGTGAACTTGCTAATAAAAGCTAACTGTCTTTTTTTTAGGCTTCAAAAACTCCTGCGTTAACTCAATTGCATCAAGACACTAGTTCAAGTGCATTCAGGTTCAGGCTCCCAGTCAACCCTCTTTCTGCTTCTTCTCAAGACGGGGTCCAGGCTCCCGGCTCCTGCCTCTAAGACGGGGCTGCAGTAGGTCCTGGCAGCCTGTCCTGGTGCCCACTGAGCAGCCGGTCCTGCCTGGTTCTCACCTTCCCACCAGTGTCCTTTGTTTTGTTCTGGTACCACACTCATGCTGGCCTTCCCACTGCTGTTTTGACCAGGAGGAGGGAACCAGGGCCCTTGTATCAGACTCCCTGTCTCTTCCTACCTGATGGGAACTTCCCCAAATCATATATATCCTCTGGCCTTGTATCCTTTTTATGTCCAAGACACTAAACTCAGTTACCATTTTTTAAAATATTATTTATTTATTTATTTATTTATTTATTTATTTATTTATTTACTTATGGGAGACATACAGAGAAAGAGGCTGAGACACAGGCAGAGGGAGAAGCAGGCTCCATGCAGGGAGCCTGACGTAGGACTCGATCCGGGGTCTCCAGGATCACACCCTGGGTGGAAGATGGCGCTAAACCGCTGAGCCACCTGGGCTGCCCTCTATTCTCTTTCTTACTTCTGGAACTGGATGCTTAGCTCATTCACTTTGAACATTTCTTCTTCTCTAATGTGTGTGCAAGGCTATAAATCTCCCTCTGCACACTTCCTTAGCAGTGCCTGTCTACTCTCGGCCCATAGTGACCTAATTATCCTTTAGTTCTCAATATTTCCTGATTTCTCATATGACATTTGGATTCATTGGATGACCCATGAATTTAAATTTCAAAACAGGGATGCCTGGGCAACTCAGTCAGGTAAGTGTCTGACTCTTGATCTCAGCTCAGGTCTTGGTCTCAGGGTCATGAGTTCAGGTCCTACGTTGGGCTCCACATTAGGTGTGGAGCCTACTTAAAATAAATAAATAAATAAGTAAACAAAATTCAAAACCTATGACTTAAAAAAAAGTTTTATGCTTTATTTCTGATCTTTTATTTTTTTATTTTTTTATTTCTGATCTTATTTTATCATGGCCAACTCTTGGTTTTTTGTATGGGTCATCATGGCTTTGTGACCTACTATATGTATGATTTTTATAAAAGTCCCATGTGTGCTTTGCAAGGTCAGTTCTTCAATTCCTGGCATTAATCTTTAGGAGAATGTCTCTGTTTTTGCCTGCTTGATCAGTCAGTCGCTGAGGGCTGTGTAAGGTGTATATTATGATATTCTCCTGTGATGGTACCTGTGGCTGCCTTGCACGTGTGCTGCTCAGATTCCCCATTAGAGGCACCTGCTGCAGGGAGTGTAGTCAGCCGAGAGCTTCCAACCAGGACACCTTCAGACCTACTGTGGCACTTACACCCAAACCACATTCCCACCTCCCACTTCCCTGGGCTGCTCCCAGCCAGTGGCTAGTCACCAGGGGGTATGAGAGCTGAACAGGACCATTTCTGCCCTAGTCTTTGGTTGGGGATAATCCATCTGTCTGGCCAAAGCTTCCTCTCAGTCACATCGTGGAGGCTTCCTCCTTCTTTCTGCGATGTCAGACCTGCATGAGTGGGCTGTGGCTCTCCAGCCGACTCCTCCACATTCTCCTCTTTGTCCTTCACACATCTTTCCCCCAATAAATCTCCTGTGTGTCAACTCCATCTGGACCTGTTTCTTGGATGATCCAAACCAGCACAATGGATTTGTCAACTTCTCCATGTAATTCTGACCATCCTTGACACGTTGTTGGGTGCATAAGAGCTCAGACTTCTTACGTCTTGTTGATGTTCCTTATTATCGTATGCAACAATCCCATTTATTTCTAATAGTACATTTTATTAGACACACCTGTACCCCGAAACAGTATGTAGTATTGTGTTCTATTTTAAAGCTTTACCTAAAAGTCATAATTCTGAAATATCCTTCTGCAATTTATGTTTTTGAGATATATCCATGTAGATACATTAGCTGCAGTTTATCTGTACTGATCTATAGTAGTCAGTTATATGAATAAATGCAATCGATTGATCTTCTCTGCCACTAAAGGACATTTAGCTCATTCCCACCTTTTCTCGATTATACATAATACTGCTGTGAACATTCCGTTTTTTTTTTACGTTTTGTTTATTTATTAATGAGAGACACGGAGAGAGAGAGAGAGAGAGAGGCAGAAACACAGGCAGAGGGAGAAGCAGGGTCCCCTTGTGTAGCCTGATGTGGGACTCGATCCCAGGACCCTGGGATGACGACCTGAGCCAAAGGCAGACACACACCACTGAGCCACCCAGGTGCCCCGTGATGTGAACATTCTTATACGCAGCCTAGCACTCCTGCAAATGTTTCCTTAGGATACTTGCCTAGAAGTAAAAGTGGTGAGTTATAGCGTGTCACTAGATAATGTCAAATTGCTCTCTAATGGGGTGGCCTATCCTCTGTGTCTTTTGATCTCTCTTGAAGTTTTTCACATATTTATCTCTCTACTTTGCATTCTGAATGTTTTTTCACATCTTCTAGTTCAGCAATTCTCTCTTCATCTGTGGACAATCTGCCATCAGACCTGTCCTGAGTTTTACCATCTCATTATGTCTATTGTTCATTTCTAGGAGCTCTATCTGGAGATCTGTATTTTGTTTGTTTTTTAATCTTCATTATGGACATTTTCAAATGTATGTAAAATTAGAGACAAGGAAATAAAAAGCCCAGATATACATATCATTCTTCATGCTCAACAAGTATCAACCCACAGCCATTCCTGTTGTACACATACGGCTTCCCAAATCTCAGACACCATGTCATTCCATCTGTAAATGTTGCTCGAATCTGTTCATTCTTGCCTTCATAATGTATTGTTATCTCCTTAAGAGTCTGACTCTTTCATTTTGGCCTTCAATCAATAGAAACATTCTGCTTGCATACTCTCCTCTGCGGGCTGTTCTGTTCTCTCTGTCTTAGGGCTCTAATCCTCATGTTTGTGGCACCTGCTGGCATGTTCAAGATGACCTCCTTTCTTCACACATCTTGGGATTTGATGTTGTGAGCTCATCTTTGGAAGAGCTTGTTTTTTTCTGTGGGAATTGGAGACTGCTACCTGAGTTCTAAGAGTGTCCCTCTAAAGCCATTTTGCATCTGCTTTACCAGGTGGGCTAGGATTATCACCAGCTTGGTATCAATTTCTTTCTCTTGACATATGAATCCCAGACCATGCACGCAATATAAATTTGGACCTCCAACCCACTCTCAAAGTGCAGACAGGCAGTTTGCAGTTTTCAGAGGATCTTTTTTGAAAACCCTGCTGCTCTTGCCTATGCTGTGATAGACAAGCTTCCTCATATCCCTTGTGCCTGGTGATGGGGTTTTCTTAGCCCACCCTTTCACTGAGCGATCAACCCTTAAAGGATCTCTAAGGAGATTGGCTTTACAAAGAGTCATAGTTTCAACTCTACCTCCTGTCAGCTGGCAATCTTACTTGCTATCTCTATATGCATCTCAATGTGGAGGCCAAAGCCAAGGACCCGGGGTTACTGGTTCTGATATTTACCCCTCTCTGACATCCCTCCCTGTAGCAAGCAGCCATGGGGTCAAATCACACCCTACACACTTAACAATTTCTTTTTGTGGTTATATTTTACCATGCATTTCTGTTTTTGTAGGGAGAGGTTTTTTTCACATTATTCTAGTCAAGATTTTGTCAGAACTGAGTCCCCTTTATTGTGAAAGCTGATTTCATTTCCTTTTGTTTTTGTTTCTTACTTGCAATGAAAAAAATAATAATTGGAGTGCATGGTGGCTCAGTCAGTTGAGCATCTGACTCTAGATTTTGGCTCAGGTCCTGATCTCAGGGTTGTGGAATTGAGCCCCACTTGGGCTCTGCATTCAGCAGGGAGTCTGCTTGAGATTCTCCATCTCCCTCTGTCCCTCCCCACCCCACACCCTCTACTCCCATTCTGTCTCTCTAAAATAAATAAATCTTAAAAAAAAAAAAAAACCAGCATAATTATCATATCATCACACTCAGATCAGGCCCACTGCCCCCAAAGCCACAGCACAGAGGCACCCATTCTTTCTGGTTCTTGCCTTGCTAGGGACTTTGGGTTTGAATGGACCAGCTGCACTACCCAGAGGCAGGTGTTCACTGCCCTGGTTCACAGTGATTGCACTTTGGCCACCCCACAGGGCCTTTGAGGACAGAGCCCCTGCCCTTTCACTGGTAGAGACCAGCTGTGGGTTTTGCTGCATGGACCATATGGATAGTGCTCTGTGCCATTGCCATGTTGCAGAAACTTCAGAATTCCGGATTTTGCTGCGATATGGCCTCTCTGTCCATTTTTCTTTGTAAATAGGCAACATTTATCTCTAATACTGATTTGTATCACTGCCACTAAAGAGCCAGCCAGCAAAAAATGGCCTGAGTGTTCATAACCCAGTTCTCTTCCTGTCAAGGAATAAGAATCTAAGAGAGGGGCTGAAATTCTCCCCATTGCTGCCACGGATCTTTAACCCTTTAGGTGCTGCTGTGCTCATCATTTATATCCTAGGCTCCATGAAGGGGGCCAGGTTTACTCCTTTGAACCCCTCTCTGCTCTGCTGCCAAGCTGATGGGAGGCATAATTTGGCCAGGCTAGACCCTGTCAAAAATCCTGCTCAGAAGGTTTTCTTTTGGGGATGATGAAAATGTTGTGAAATTAGATTATAGTGATAGATACCCAATTCTGTAAATATACTAAAAACCATTGAATTGTACAATTTAAGCTGGTGAACTTAATGGTATAGAATTTAAATCTCCATCAGGCTATTTATTTTTTTTAGCGCATGAAATTATATGGGGAGAACACCTGCTTGGGCACCCCAAGCTCTGCTGTGACCTGCTCCTCCACATGACCTCAACCTTCATCCAAACCAAGTTCCCCACTGCTCCTTTCATGCACCCCTCTATTCCATGCACCCATGACTTTGCACAGACTGGAACACATGGAACACCACTCCTGCTGAACCCTAGCTAATCTGTACGGTGGGCCTACAGCTTGGCTGTCTCCAGGGCATCTCTCTGACCCTTGTGAGCCTCTGGTATCCTGGCTTATCTCTGCCACTGTTCTGTTCACAAAAAACCATTGGCTTCAGTATATCGGCTTGTCTCCTGGATATCCCTAGTCAGTCTGCCTTTCTATCAGTCTCTCTGGGTGCCTGGCATCTCAAACATTTTCAATGGAGGCTTCCCCTAGACCTGGCAGGCTTCACAGATCTCCCTATTAAATCTGAGTCCTCTGCAGTGCGTGGAAGCTGTAAGCCTGTGATGGGAAGAGCTCATGGGGGCTTACTAAGTGCGTGGGTAAAACTCCCTCTGTGCACTCCTGTTTAGCTGCTTCTAAACCTCTGGTTTAGCAATTTCGAAAGAACCACCTTCCTTGTCTTTTTGGAATGCTCCTCTACTTGGGGTGGGGACCAGGGGATTGCTAGTACTGGCTGAATGAAAGAGGGGAGAGGCCAATTAACATTCAGCTGAGAGAGAAAATGATTTCTCCTATCAGCAATAAAAACTGACAGCTCTATCAGAAAATGAACCAGGGGAGCCACAGAGCCTGGCGAGGCAGGGGAGGGGAGCCATGTGCAGGCCTCACCCCCCCGTGGTAAAGATGGCTAAGGGCAGAGACCACTGCTGGGAGTCAGGGAATGGTTCAGGCATCCAGGGGAGTCGCCTCGGGAGGTGAACCTCGCTCTTGCTCCTTGCCCCTCCTTTGTGATCCAGCCCCCAGGCAAGAAGACTAGCACTGTTCAGGTTTTACAGGGAAACTCAGAGCTCTGACTCTCCTAACGGCCTCTCCCTGTGCACTCGTTTCCTCTGACCTTATCATAAAAGGAAGCCACGTGATGTCTATTTATGGTAGCGGTAGGGTCTGGGGAGAGGAGGCTCACAGTACGTGAATTCCAAGGGCTGATGAAATTGCTCTGGCCCTCTGGATCTCTCCATGCCATGAATGAATAAACGGGCGTGGGGGCAGGGCGGTGAAGCCCAACTCCAGTGTGATCCAACAGACAAGTTCCTTCTTGAGCGCTACATAGGTAATTTGTCCTATAAATCAGAGCTTATAAACCAGAGAGGAGTTAATAGAGCTCAAATTCAATAGCTTTCACGGGAGAGGAAGAGCCAAGAGAAAAGATGGGGCGAAGCACCCTCGTTTGGCCTGGTAGGGAAGATATTTCTCTTTTAAAAATATAACCACTCACTTTCTATTTTAAATATAATACACTTTGCAAAAAAGAGAGAGAGAGAGAGAGAGAGAGAAGAGGCCAATGAGACAGATACAGCAAGTGATACAAAAGAGATCTAAGACTAGAGCAGGTTGTCTTAACTGCAAGCACAACAGAGAGGCGGCTTGGGGTTGTGTTCTGCATCCGGTTCTGGACCCCGTCCTCTCTGATTTACAAAAATGAAGCATAAGGACACGAGACGAAGCCTCAGTGCCTAGGAGCGCTAGCTCCTGCCCAAGGCATCTACATGCCCATCGTGGGGACGTAGGAAACAAACAATCTGGTGACACAGGTCAGGGATTCTCATTTCTCCAGATGTTTGTCTTCAGCAGACATTGGTGGTGAGAAAGCAGAGGTCCAGGCAGGCATTGTCAGAGATGATAGCTCTGGAGCTGTGTTTTTTTGTTTGAATTGCTCCCAGGTGCTTTTGAGCTGGGAGTTCTGATCAGGCCTCATGTCCAAAATGTTCTTCTTCTTTTTTTTTTTTTTCTCAGTACAGTAGGTATAACAAGGCAATAAACTTAAGGTCTCTAATGCCCACGAATGGATTCAAGTGTGTTTCCACGTCCTTAATGTATCATTAGCAGGCATCTTTCAAGTTACACTGCTGATTTTTGAGGTTAACAGCAAAGACACACTAGCCGTTGTTAACACGTCCATTCCAAACTATTAACGGCCTAATTCAAGAGCCACGTGTCTTGCCCATTTAACAGACCAATATGAGTGTTCATGGTTGGTGGAAGGCTTTTCTCCACGTAGTAATTCAGGGACCTCTGTTCTTTCCTTCTTTTGGCTCTACCTCTGAAGACTTTGTCATCACCGCTTGCCTCTGTCAATGAGAAGGGAAAAGTGTACAAAGAATATTTATTCCTTAATGGCATTGGCTTGGAAGTAACATGCAGTGCTCCTCACACTCCATTGGCAAGAACTGTTCATCTTGTCTCACCAAGGCCCAGGATACCTTGGAAACATGCCTGGGCAGCCACTTCCTGGTAACACCTACGTGCTGTTCAGGGTTGGGGCATGACTTTGGGTTAGCTGTCTTTGTCTCCTCCAAACATCTTGGTACCACTTTCAAAAATCACCAGCTACATTGTACTGAAAATGAAAATATACAGCAATTTGTAGGATGCAGGTAAAGTAGAGCTGGGAGGGAAATATATAGCACAAAGTGCTTACGTTTGAAAAGAAGAACGTCTCAAATCATAACCTAAATTTCTATTGCAAGAAACTAGATTAAAAAAAAAAGAAAGAAAATAAATCCAAAGCAAGCGGTAGGAAGGAATGAGAAAGAATAGAAATCAATGAAATTGAAAATAGGAAAACAAGAGAGAAAATCAATTAAACAAAAATTGGTTCTTTGAAAAAAAAAAAAAAAAAAGAATAGTTTTATAAGCCTCCAGAATGACCAGCAAGGTAAAAAGAGAGAAAACACAAATCACCAATACCAGGAATGAAACAAGGAATATCACTACAGGTCCTATAGCCATTAAAAGGACAATAAAAGAATACTATATCAACATTATGCTTCTAACTTGATCATTTAAATGAAATGGACCAATTCCTTAAACGCACAGACCACCAAAACTCAACCAAGATGAGATACATAATAGGAAAAGTCCTATAACCATCAAGGAAATTGAATTCATAATTTTAGATCTCCCATTAAAAAATGTCTATAGAGGGATCCCTGGGTGGCTCACGCCTGCCTTCGGCCCAGGGCGTGATTCTGGAGTCCCGGGATCGAGTCCCACATCAGGCTCCTTGCACGAAGCCTGCTTCTCCCACTGCCTGTGTCTCTGCCTCTCTCTCTCTCTGTGTGTCTCTCATGAATAAATAAATAAAATCTTTAAAAAAATGTCTATAGAATCACCCAACTGGCTCAGTAGGAAGAGTATGCGACTTGATCTGAGGTTGTGAGTTCAAGCCTTATGTTGGGTGTAGAGATTACTAAAAAAATAATAAACTTAAAAAAAGTCTATGGGGCACCTGGGTGGCTCAGTTGGTTAAATTTTTGCCTTTGGCTCATGTCATGTTCCTGGGGCCCTCGGATCGAGGCCACTTAGTGAGCTCCCTGCTCAGTGTCCCCACTGTCTGCTTCTCTCTCTCTCTCTCTGATAAATAAATAAAATCTTAAAAAATTGTCTATGTCCAGGATGGGTTCAAAGAGGATTATACCAAACATCTAATGAAAAATTGACACTGATATTACACAATCTCTTCCTGAAAATAGGAGAGGAAAGAATACTTCTCAACTTATTTTATGAGGCCAGTATTACCATAATATCAAAATCAGAAAAAGGATAGCATGAAGAAAACTACAGAACAATATTTCTCATGAACTTATAGAAATCCTCAACAAAATGTTAACAAATCAGATTCAGCAATATATATAAAAAAATAACATACCACAACCAAGTGGATCGCATTCTAAGTGTGCCAGGTTGTGTCAATATTCAAAAATCAGTTAATGTAACCCACCAGATCAATAGGCTAAAGAAGAAAAATCATACGATCGTGTCAATTAATACAGAAAAAGCATTTGACAAAATCTAATAAAATACCTATTCATGATTTTGAATTTTTTTTCATTTTTAAAGATTTTATTTATTTGACAAAGAGAGGGAGAGCACAAACAGGGGGAGCAGGGAGCCTTATGCAAGGCTCGATCCCAGGACCTTAGAATCATGACCTGAGCTGAAGGCAGATGCTTAACTGACTGAGCCACCCAGGCACCCCACCCATTTATGATTTAAAGTAATCCCAAACTCTCAGCAAACTGGGAAAAGAAGGGATAATTTGATAAAGGGCATCTATAAAAAATTGATAGCTGCTACTCCCACAAATTTTGATATATCATGTTTTCCTTTTCAGTCAATTCAAAATACTTTCAAATTTCCCTTTGATTTCTTTTTTTGACTCTTGGGTCATCTAGAAGTGTGCTATTTAATTTTAAGTCATCTTTCTGTTATCCATTCCTAATTTAATTCATCGTGGTTAGAGAGCATACTCTGTATGACTTGAATCCTTTTAACTGTACTGCAACTTGTTTAATGGCCCAGAATATTGTCTATCTTGGTAAATGTTCTGTGTGAATTTGAGAGGATGTGCATTCTGCTGTTGTTGAGTAAAGTTTTTGTAAATGTCAATTAGATGGAGTTGGTTGATAATGTCAAATCTTCTAAATAGTTACTGGTTTTCTGTCTACTTGTTTTATCAATTATTAAAAGAAGGTATGAAATCTTCTACTATAATGGTCAACTTGTGTATTTCTCTTTGCAGATCTATCAGGTTTTGCTTTAAGCATTTTGAAGCTGTTATTATGTGCATAACCATTTAGAATTGTTATGTCCTCTTGATGAATTGGCCCATGTATCATTCTCATATACCCTTTTTATCATTGGTAATATCTTTTGCTCTAAAATCTGCTTGGTCTGATATTAATACAGTCACTCTAGCCTTTTTTTTTTTTTAAGACTTTATTTATTTATTTATGAGAGACACAGAGAGGCAGAGACACAGGCGGAGGGAGAAGCAGGCTCCATGCAGGGAGCCCGACGTGGGACTTGATCCCAGGACCCCAGGATCACGCCCTGGGCCGAAGGCAGCACCAAACCGCTGAGCCACCCAGGCTGCCCTCTAGCTTTTTTTTTTTTTTAAGATTTATTTATTTATTCATGAGAGACTCACAGAGAGAGAGAAAGGGAGAGAGAGAGACATACACACGCAGAGGGAGAAGCAGGCTCTTCGGAGGAGCCCAATGTGGGACTCAATACTGGATTTGGGATCACAACCTGAGCCGAAGGCAGCCGCCTAGCTACTGAGCCACCCAGGCATCCCTAGCTTTTGGTTTCGATTGGTGGTAGCATGGTATATCTTTTTCCATTCTTTTATTTTTAATCTATTTGTGTCTTTATATTTGAAGTGTGTGTGTGTGTTTTAGAGAGTGCACATGTGTATGCAAGTGGGGTAGAGGGACAGAAGGAGGGGGGGAAAGAGAATCCTAAGCAAGCTCTATGCCCAGCATAGAGCCTGATGCAGGGCTCAATCTCACAATCCTTTTTTTTCTTTAGATTTTATTTATTTATTCATGAGAGACACAGAGAGAGAGGCAGGGACACAGGTAGAGGGAGGAGCAAGCTCCACGCAGGAAGCCAGATGTGAAGCTCAATCCTGGGACTCCGGGATCATGCCCTGAGCCAAAGGCAGATGCACTTAACCACTGAGCCACCCAGGCGTCCTACAATCTCACAATCCTGAGATCATGACCTGAGCCGAAATCAAGAGTAGGATTCTTTTTTTTTTTTTTTTTTTTTTTTAAGAGTAGGATTCTTAACTGACTGAGCCACCCAGGCGCTCCTGAAGCGTGTTTCTTATAGATAGCATACAGCTGAATCTTGCTTTTTTATTCAGTCTGGCAATCTCTGCCTTAAAATTTGGATGTTTAAACCATTTATACTTAAGTGGCCGTTGTTATGGTTAGGTTTCAATCTAACATTTTACTGTTGATTTTCTATTTGTCTTACTGTTTTTTGTTTCCCTTTCTCTCTTCTTCTGTCTTCTTTTGGCCTAATTGAATATTTTAATGATTCTATTATATCTCATTTGTTGGCTTATTATAATTTTTATCATTATAATGGTTGCTTTAGGGTTTATGATACATCTGTTTAAAAAAAAAAATTTGGGGATCCCTGGGTACTCAGCGGTTTGGCGCCTGCCTTTGGCCCAGGGCACGATCCTGGAGTCCCGGGATCGAGTCCTGCATCAGGCTCCCAGCATGGAGCCTGCTTCTCCCTTCTCCTGTGTCTTTGCCTCTCTCTTTCTCTCTTTATATCTATCATGAATAAATAAATAAATATTAAAAAAAGATTTTTATTTATTTTTTTATTTGAGAGAGAGAGAGCACTAGAAAGAGAATGAGAGCAAGCACGAGTGGGGATGCAGAGAGAAAGGAGAAGCAGGCTCCCTGCTGAGTGGGGAGCTCGACCCTAGGACCCTGGGACCCTGGAATCATAACCCAAGGCAAAGGCGGATACATAACCCATTGAGCCACTCAGGCATCCCTATAATACATCTTCAATTGATCAGTCTACCTTGGGGCATCTGTATGGCTCAAACAGAGGAATGTGCAACTCTTGGACTCAGGGTTGTAAGTTCAAGCCCCATGACTGGTGTAGAGATTACTAAAACAAACAAACAAACAAAAACCAAACAAACAAACAAGAAAGAAATCACAGTCTACCTTTAAGTGATAATATACTGCTTGGTGGAAAGTATAAGAACCTTACAATAGTTCCTCCATTTTTTCCCTCCCATCTATTAAAAACATCTTGTGTCTCAGGATTATTGACAATTGCAGTCTAGGACTACAAAAACTGGGCTTCGATGATTTCAATCCCTCTATTTGACATTTACCTCCAGACCTTGTGGGCTGCCGTTTACTGTAGTGTGGGACTTGACACCTCTCTACCCCCAACCAATTAGGGTCTACCTTTGCCCAACAGCCTAACTTGTTCATATCTGCCTAGTGGCTTTTTTAGAATTTTTTAAAAAGGGGAAAAAAAACAACAACAAGTATCTTCTAAAGCAGGGAAGGAAAGAGGAGGAGCTCTAATAGTTTATGAAAGCCTTCTTGTTGGATCAGATATTCCAGGCTTATCCTGTCCTTTTTGTTTTTGGGTTGTTTTTGTTTTTTAAGATTTTATTTATTTATTCATTAGAGACACAGAGAGAGAGGGGCAGAGACACAGGCAGAGAGAAGTAGGCTCCCTGTGGGAAACCCAATCCTGGACTAGATCCCAGGTCCCCAGGATCACGCCCTGAGCTGAAGGCAGACGCTCAACCCCTGAGCCACCCAGATGCCCTGAATCCTGTCCTTTTTGCCCAGATTTGGAATCAGTCCAGAAACCCTAGCTCCTTTTAGTGGAAAATGGTGTTTAGAGACCACAGTCTGGGAACCAAGTGCTTTGCTACTGTTGGTTTAGTTTTTAGTGGTTAGAACTGGGAAATACTTTTCATTTTGTTTTATTTTATTATTTTATTTTTTAAAAAAGATTTTATTTATTTATTCATGAGAGACACCGAGAGAGAGGCAGAGACACAGGCAGAGGGAGAAGCAGGCTCCATGCAGGGAGCCTGACGTGGGACTGATCCCAGGTCTCCAGGATCACACTCTGGGCTGCAGGCAGCGCTAAACCACTGTGCCACCGGGGCTGCCCCTACTTTTCATTTTAAAGAGAAAATGTGGGGCGCCTGGCTGGCTCAGTCAGTAGAGTGTGCAACTCTTGATCTCAGGGTTGTGAGTTTGAGCCTCACGTGGGTGTAGAGATTAGTTAAAAATAAAATATTTGGGGCAGCCCAGATGGCTTAGTGGTTTAGCACTCCCTTCAGCCTGGGGTGTGATCCTGGAGACCTGGGATCGAGTCCTGAGTTGGGCTCCCTGCATAGAGCCTGCTTCTCCCTCTGCCTGTGTCTCTGCCTCTCTCTCTCTATGTCTCTCATGAATAAATAAATTTAGAAAAAAATAAAAATAAAATAAAATACTTTTAGTAAGTGGGTCGAGGGATGGGGTAACTGGGTGATAGGCATTAAGGAGGGCCATTGATATAATGAGCACTGGGTGTTATATGCAATGATGAATCACTAAACTCTATCTCTGAAACTAATAATACACTATATGCTAATTAACTAAATTTAATTTAAAAAAGAAAATATTTTAAAAAATAAAATAAATAGAAAATGCACAATGAGTTTATGTTCATATTTCCAGCTTAAATTTAGGATTATGGGGTTTTCAGTTATCTTCTTTGATTTTCTTTCTTTCTTTTTTTTTTTTTTTTTAAAGATTTTATTTATTCATTCATGAGAGACAGAGAGAGAGAGAGAGAGGCAGAGGGAGAGGCAGGTTCCACACAGGGAGCCCGATGTGGTACTCGATCCCAGGACTCCAGGATCACACCCGGAGCCGAAGGCAGGTGCTAAACCGCTGAGCTACCCAGGGATCCCCTCTTCTTTGATTTTCTATTTCTTTTTTCTCTTATGCTGAAAATTTTGGTTCCTAAGAACATTAACATATTATTTGTTTTACCCATATGCATAACCTATGCACTACATATTATATAATATGTGTTATAAATATAACATAGCATAGAGTAATTTTTTTAGCATATAGTAATTTATATCACATATTTTGGAAAAACACCAATATTATTGTTAACAATATAATTAGTGAAGACAATTTAAGATTTATTTGCTTTTTATTTTTAAACTTTTATTTATTTTTAAGTTTATTTATTTAGTTTTAGTGATCTCTACACCCAAGGCGCTCGAATTCACAACCCCAAAATCAAGAGTCACATCCTCTTCCAACTGAGCCATCCAGGCGCCCCCATTTATTTGCTCTTTTTTTTTTTTTTGAAGGTTTTATTTATATATTCATGAGAGACACACACACAGAGAGAGGCAGAGACACAGTAGAGGGAGAAGCAGGCTCCCTGCAAGAAGCCCGATGTGGGACTCGATCCTGGATCCCAGGATCACGCCTTGAGCCCAAGGCAGATGCTCAACCACTGAGCCACCCAGGCATCCCTTATTTGCTCTTTAAAAAAAATATTTAGGGTACCTTATTCTGGGAGATATAGTAAAATTATTTACTTTTGAAATAGTTCCCATCTGAGAGGTTGAGCCACCAAATATACAGTTATTTCTATTTGTTTCATTTTGCTTCTGTTCTTTAGGAATAATTTTCATTTCAATTGAATTTTTGTTTATAATTGAATAACCATTTACATGGTTCCAAAGTCAAAACAACAAAAGAAAGTGTTTTTAGGCAGCCCGGGGGGCTCAGCAGTTTAGCACCGCCTTCAGCCCAGGGCCTGATCCTGGAGACCCAAGATCGAGTCCCGCATCGGGCTCCCTGCATGGAGCCTGCTTCTCCCTCTGCCTGTGTCCCTGCCTCTCTCTCACTCTCTCTGTGTCTCTCATGAATAAATAAATAAAATCTTAAAAAAAAAAAAAAAAAAGGAAGTGTCTTTAGAGAAGTCTAGCTCAACCTCATCCTCTCTATAGTGTTCTCTCTCTTGCTCTCTGTGTGATCTTGGCTTTCAGGTTTTCCTTTCTTTGTTTAATAAGAACAAATACTTTTATATACCTGGATGGCTTCTCCTTCTTAAACAGTAGCATACAATGTACATTTTTCTCCTCTGGGCTCAATACATCTGTTTTATGGCTTTATTAAGTGGCAAAGGATACAGGTTCATTGTTAAAAGACCATGTCAAGAGCCTGGTGACTAGGTTTATATTCTATGTGTTTTGGATTCCCTTTGTATACACAGAATGGTCATCACTGGTCACTTATCGAATGTGTGCATGGACCAGGCATTGTACAGAGCATTTTGTTTATTTTTTATTTATTTATTTATTTTTAAAGATTTTAATTTTTTTAAGTGGGCTCCAGGCCCAGTGTGGAACCCAACACGGGACTTGAACTCGCAACTGTGAGATCAAGACCCGAGCTGAGATAAAGAGTCAGATGCTTAACTGACTGACCCACCCAGGCACCCCAAGGTTTTTTTTAAGTAATCTCTACACCCAATGTGGGGTTCAAACTCACAACTGTGAGATTAAGAGTCACACGTTCTACCAACAGAGCCAGCCAGGCACTCCGTGCTGAGCATTTTCTATGCTGTATTGCTGAGTAACAAATAAAAAACCCAAAACCTTAGCTTAAAGCAACAGACATTTATTATCTCGTGGTTTCTGTGGGTCAGTGGTCTGGGCACATTTTATTTTATTTTATTAAAAAAAATTTTTTTTTTTGGTCTGGGCACAGTTTAGTTGGGTCTTCTGGCTCTGGGTGTCCCATGAGGCCACAATCAAGGTGTCGCCAAGGCTGTGGTCATCTCCAGGCTTGGCTGGGGAAGGACCCATGGCCAAGCTCACTCATGTGGTTGTTGGCAGGATTCAGTTCCTGGCAGACTGGTGGCTGGAGGCTGTCCTCAGTTTCTCACTGTGTGGGCCTCTCCATAGGGCAGGTCACAATATAGAGTCAGAGTAAGTAAGTGAGCAGGAGACGGGGAGGGAGGGGAAGAAGGGGAGGGAAAGAGGGTCAGCACGTCACCGTTGTTTGTAGCCTGGTCTCAGAAGTAACACCATGTTCTGTTGACCAGAAGTAGGTAGTAAATCCAGCCCATACACACAGGGAGGCATGACACGAGGCTGTGAATGGAAGAAGCAGGAGGATTACAGAGAGCCTTCTAGAAAGTGCCTACTACCTATGCTTTACCTCTTTAACAAACACAACAGTCTCATGAGGGAAGCATTACTGTCCTTGCTTCATAGATGAGAAAAATGAGGCATCTGGATGGGGTAGGCAATTCACGCAGCATGCCAGAGCCAGCATGGCCAAGCTGGGTCTGGTGGGGGGGGGGGGGTATCCGCAAGGGCCATGCAGATGCTCTCAGGGCCCATTCTGGGGTGTGCATCGGCCACTTCAAAAACAGCATCTTGGGATTTCAACCCAGATCACACATCTCAAAGTACCTGACTTGGCGGAGCTCCCACTCGAGTCTCGATTTTTCTGTGATTTATGTTCAGGTCTAGATTTCCCTCAGAACCATGGGTCCCCGCCATCCCTGCCAAGGATGCAGAGGGTCGCAGCTGGATGGTGTTTGCTGGTGCTCTAACTTCTGAGTGAATCTGAAAAGACAAAACTGCCCTTTCCACACACCCTGCCGAGATGCCTGGCGTTTAAACTTTTTAATCATTTACATTAAATTCTCAAGTACAATTGTAGTCATTTTTTTTCATCCAGTACATCTTTGTAAGAATTTATTTTGTACTAGATTCTGTTCTGGTACTGAACAAAGGAGACGGCATTCTGGCACTTTCTAGTTGGGGGAGACAGGCAGTCAATCAATCAACCGATCAATCAATCAATCAAATATATAGTGTGAGAGATAGTGACAGCTGTCAGGAAGGAAATACATCGAGGAGGGGGTGGGAGCAAGCTGTGCAGTTATAGATGGGGGTGGAGGAGAGAATATTCCAGAACAGCTGGTGCAAGGTGATATCTGGTATGTTCCAACCCAGTGAGGAGGGTGGTGTGGCTGGGAGGTGTGGAGGAAAGTGTGAGGCTGAGACCCCAAAGTGTCTGGGCTGGCCGGGAAGGACGACCTCATCCTTTGCTGCCCTGGGGCATAGTGTGGTGGTGGGGAGGAGCAGGTTGGTGAGGGAGGGGCATGGCAGGGGGCTTGGCAGTGGAAGGTTGGAGGAGCCCACTGGACCCCGAGTGGAGGTGTTTTTTTAAAGATTTTATTTATTTATTCATGAGAGAAATAGAGAGAAAGAGGCAGAGACACAGGCAGAGGCAGAAGTAGGCTCCCGGTGGGGATCTCGATGTGGGACTCCATCCCAGGACCCCAGGATCACACCCTGAGTCAAAGGCAGATGCTCAACCACTAAACCACCCAGGGGCCCCCCAAGTAGAGGTTTTGAGTGGGACGCTGGGCATTTGAGTCCAGAGTCAGGGCAAGGTCCTGGCCAGAGGGCTAAGGCTGAGAGTCCAAGGCCTCCAGTGGGATATATCACAGGCATGAGTATGGGCCTTGGACCTGCCCCCATTTGGAGGTTGGGGTGATGAGAAGGAGCAGCCAGCAGGAGAGGAGAAACCCGGGCAGAGGGATCCCTGTGCCAAGCAGGGTGAGGCTCGGGACAGGGCTGCTGGATTCCAGCACCCAGATCACTGGACCTCGCCAAGGGCATTTCAGAGACAGGAGGGGATGAAAGCCCATCAGAGAGAGATCTGGAGAGAGCAGGAGGAGGGGAAGGCACACAGACAATACAGACATTCTTTCAAGGAATTTTCTAGATCAGAGGCCTGGCACGCTTCTTGGAAAGTGATGCTGAGCCAAGAGAGGCTTTTGTGGGGTTAGTGGTTGTTGTTTTGTAAGAAGGGAGAAATGAGAGTGTGCTTGCAGGTTTGCACACTGCCGGGAAGGGGGAAGGAGCGGGTGTGGGAGCGTGGGACCTATCCAGACCTGGGCTGGAGTCAGCAAGCAGGGGTGGGGTCTGGACCCAAGCGGGGGTGCCAGGTGGGCACAGGCACTAAGGAGCAAAGAGTCTTACTGAGCTCCTAGCGTGCAGGGTGCTGTTGTCAGCGGGGGTCAGCGATGAGTAAATGAAAACTCTGCTCTCATGGAGCTTCCATTGCTGTGTGGGAGGTGGACGCAAAATAAGGGCAATGAAGATTTAAGAAAAAAGGCCCCAAGAACTGCTGGGAGGAACCCGTGGCAGGGAGGGACATGCTGGGTTCAGGGAGGGATGCATTTTAGGCGGGGAGGCTAGGAAAGGCCTCCCTAGGAGGGTGAGGCCAGGGACAGTGGCAGGAGGGACACTCATGGGTATGGGGGAGTCTCCAGGCGAAGAAAGAGTAAGGCTCAGATGGGAGCCTATGGCTGGTGAACCTGTAAGGAGGCTGGCAAGTAGATAAGGCAGAGAGAGAGAGAGAGAGAGAGAGAGAGAGAGAGCCATCACAAGTGTTTGCAGATGTGATGTGAGGTTATCCTGCTTGTGTTTAACCCCATCCTCTGGCAGAGATGGGGAGCCTCAAAAAAAGGTGGGAGGCAGGGGCACAAAGGGGCTGTATCCTGGTGACATTTTGCCAGTGGAGGTGACTATGCATGTGACAGATGGCCCCAAGGCTCCTCTGAACCAATAGAAGGATGTAGTGAGGGGAATATTCTCCAAGCAACAGGGCAGGGACTGGGCCAGGTGGCAGTGGGTTATAGGAAGGTGGCCTGGGGTTGAGGGGGCATCCAGATGAGCCCTGGTGATTGTGAATGAGACTGGTGAGTGCAAATGTGTGTCTCCAGTCAAGTTCAGGAGTGAGGTCAGAGGGCAGGGCCTAAGCAGAGGCAAGGTGGGGGGTCCCCAGGCAGTGGGATGAGGGTGGGGGAACAGTCTAGGAGGGAAAATCAGGTGAGAGCGCTGTAGGTCCACGGTTCGAGAGTGCTGAGGTGGTCAAGGATTGTCAGGAGGCAGGAATCTAGAAGCAAGGAATGGATAGTGGGAGGTGGTGGCCTGAAAGCGCTGGGGAGTGGGGGTCTGAAGGATCTGGGCACACTTGCCAGGTCCAGTGTGTGCCCTCAGGAACCCGTTGTTGAGCTGCAAGGAGGACCCCGCCATCGCAGGAGAGGAGGCAAAGCCGTGAGGCCGGAAGACCATCTGCACGGATGCCACGGTCACCAGGAAGTAAGCAGGTGCAAGGGGACAGGAGACCCAGCACTAAGATCTTCAAGGATCGAGGGCAGGTGGCCTGGAGGTCTGTGGGTACTGAGGCCAAGAGGGGTGCTTCTCCCTCTGCCTATGTCTCTGCCTCTCTCTCTGCGTCTCTCATGAATAAATAAATAAAATCTTTAAAAAAATCAGGATGATTTTTTTAAAGGCATTTTTTTTTTTGGCTTTTAAGGTTGATTACCAGTTACTTGGGATTTGACCATCCTGCCTGGGGACCATGAACCGTTTTCTGGGCTGTTTTGATCCACTTTGGCATTCTTTCACAGCTCTTGGGCAGGCACTTCTTCGTGTTAGTGGAAATACAAGGAAATGAACCCAAACCATGATTTGACATTCTGAGGGAAAAGGCACAGGATGGAAGGAGGCTGAAGGGACAGTGAACGTTCGCTCCTCAGTGATTGACCTTTGTCAACACACTGCTGCTGATGGGGACCCGGACCTGATGATGAAGGGCTCTCTCTGACCAAAACTTTTATATATATATATTTAAGATTTTATTTATTTGAGAGAGCAAGAGAGCACGAGCCAGGAGGAGGGGTGGGGGGGAGGGAGAAGCAGGGTCCCCACTGAGCAGGGAGCCCGATGTGGGGCTTGATCCCAGGACCCTGAGATGATGACCTGAGCCAAAGGCAGACACTTTACTGACGGAGCCCCCCGGGCACCCCTCAACCAAACCTTTTAGCAAGTCTGACTTGGAGGTCATCTGGAACCTGACTGGGACCCAGGACCCTACTTGTAGGTATTTACACAGGAGAAATGAAAACGCATGTTCACAGAGAAACTGAGACGTGAATATTTACAGCAGCCTTGTCCATCATCGCCAGAGTGTGAGGGGAGCCCACATCCTTCACCTGGCGAGAGGACAAACCAACCGTGGTGATGCGCAGGGTATACTCAGCGATACGAGGGAATCATACACGATAAGGAACCCACAGGACCGCATGGATGTGTCTCAGAAGCATTGTGCTCAGTGAAAGCATCCAGACTGGAAAGGCCTCGTGCTGTGTGATCCCACTTCTGTGACACTCTGGAAAAAGGCAAAAGGAAGACAGACCAGTGGTTGCCAGGGGCTGGGGGAGGGACTGACCACAAAGGGACAGAGAAGGGAATTTGGGAATGTGATGGAGTGTTCTTTACATTGACGGTTAATTGGTTGGTCGTGGTTATGCATTTGCCAAAATCCAGAGAACTGCACCAAAGAGAGTGCATTTTACTGCCTGTAAATTTAAAAGTACATTTTTGAAAGTTAAAAAAGCAGGGGGCCTGGGGGGCTCAGTTAGTGAAGTGTCTGCCTTCGGCTCAGGTCCTGATCCTGGGGTCCTGGGATGGAGTCTCACATGGGGTCCCTGCAAGGAGCCTGCTTCTCCCCTGCCTGTGTCTCTGCCTCTCTGTGTCTCTCGTGAACAAATAAATAAATCTTAAAGAAAAAAAAGAAAGTTAAAAAAGAAAAAAAAAATCATCGTTTCCAAATAGATGAAGAAGAAAGTTGTGATACATCTAAATTTAGGGATTTTATTTTATTTTAAAGATTTTATTTATTTATTCATGAGAGAGAGGCAGAGACTCAGGCAGAGGGAGAAGCAAGCTCCATGCAGGGAGCCCGACACAGGACTCGATCCTGGGACCCCGGGATCACACCCTGAGCAGAAGGCAGACGCTCAACTGCTGAGCCACCCAAGCATCCCTAAATTTAGAGATTTTAAAAACAAATCACATTTCATCATTTCTGGAGGTTTTTTTTTTTTTTTTTTTTTTTAATCAGAGAAGGAACGAGGAATCAGGGCACATCTTACTAAACTTCGGTGAGTGGCCAGGCATATGCCGGGGACTCGTGTGTGGTTTTCTCATTTAACCCTAACTGATTTGGGAGGACAGATAATCACCCCCACTTTACAGATAAATAAACTGAGGCTCAGAGAAATGACTTACCTCCCCTAAGTCAAAAAGGAGCGGGGAGACTTTCTTCGTGAGAGGCAAAACAGAGCGGGGATTTGATCCCAGGCCTGCAGAGTCCCAAGGGTTATTACAGCATAATGGGTTCATGCTCTTTTCTGTTTGCCAGACTTTTTGTGAGGTTATGTGGCTCTAGAGTAAAAAGTTACTTATTTCCCTCCTACAGCTCATTGCTTGTCAGAGAGTTGCTCCTGGCATGGCCTCAGAAGTACTTAAAATTGCTCACCGGCCTCCTCCTGAGGAAATTTGCCTTTTTTTTCCTCTCTCTCTGCTGGTGCTTGCTTGGTTTCTTTATTCAGCCTATTAGGTTCCCAGGGCCACCATGACAAAGCCCCCCAGCCTGGGTGGTGGAAAGCAGGAGACTGTTCTGGAAGCTAGGAGTCCAGGATCCAGGTGTCAGCTGGTCCTGCTCCGAGGGCTCCGAGGCTCCTTGGCCCGAGGCTGCCTCCCTCTGCCTCTGCCCCATGGTCACAGATCCACCTTTCCTGCCTCTCTGTGTGACCCTCTCTTCCTAGAAGGACAGCAACCATCGGATTCAAGGCCCACCCTCAACCCAAGATGATTTCATTTCAAGATAAATCTGCAAGGACTCTTTTTCCAAATAAGGCCACGTTCACAGGGACGGGGGTTAGTATTGGACATATCATTTGGGGAACACAGCCGAACTTAGCTGCTTCAGTGAGACTTTCTTTGTGAGAGGCAAGCCAGAACCTTGGTGCTCACCCATCCCATTCTTGGCTGTCACCCTGATGGGTCTTGGGGAGCTGAGCTAGAGTTGTCAGCAGCAGAGAATCCCAAATTCACCCTTCCTAAAAAAAACCCATTGCTTCTCCCTCCTCCCAGCAATCTCCCTAGTGGTGTCTCCTTGAAATAAGCTGACCCTGAGAAAGGGAGGGAGGTATTATGGGTGAGAAAAGTGCCTGACAAAACATCCTTTTACAGTAGAGTGCTTCTTCTAGCAGCTTTTGCCTGCCGGGCATCCTCCCCTACCCCCAGAAACAGCCTCCTTGTTCTGGTGGGGACTTCCGGTCCTCCAGGTCCTCTTGGTCCTCCCTGGTCTTCCTGAGGTCAATTCCTGGGACAGGGGTGGGGCCCCCCACCATCAGCTTGTCCCTCTGGCTTCTTTCAGCTCCTGCCCTCTGCCTCTTCCTGTCCTTCCCCACGGCTGGGCAGAGCAGATCCTTGCTCTTCTATAGCCCCACCTGGTCTTCCCCACCTGATTTAGTTGACCTGCCAGGTGCAGCCCCAAGCAAGATGCATTCCAGTAAAAAGAGCAAGGATGGCCCTATGACAGTAAAATCGAACAATCCCAGATCCCCAGCCGTGGCTTCATATCTGTGCAGAGTCAGAAAAGTCACAGGTGCCGATGAGCTTGAGGGTATAGATACTTTTGGGGAGGAGGGACTGGGAGGTGGGAGTGTGGAGGTGATCAGCCTTTTTTTTTTTTTTTTTTAAGATTTTATTTATTTATTCATGAGAGGCACAGAGAGAGAGAGGCAGAGACACAGAGGGAGAAACAAGGGTCCCTGCGGGAGCCGGATGCGAAACTTGATCCCAGGACCTCGGGATCATGCCCTGGGTAGAAGGCAGACGTTCAACCACTGAGCCACTTAGGTGCCCCAATTAGCTTTTCTTTATAGGTCTTTGTGTGTTGCACTTTCTCAGCCCTGATTTTGCTCTACCCCCTAGCAAACCTCGCTGGGTCCTGGGTATCTTCCCTGCTCTGTTCTGCCTCCTTCCTCACCCTTCCTCACCCTGAGTGTTGTCCAGAGCCGTGCCACCCAGGGCTCCCTGGCCCTGAGGCCTGCAGGTTCCCCCCAGGTGCCCCTGGCTTTTCTTGTCACTTGGCCAACAGCCTGTGGCCCTCCTTGATAGTGACTCATGAACTTGGCCGATTCTCAGCTTTCCGCTCTCTTCCCTGAAAACCTAGGGAGCTGCCACCCAACAGGGTTTTGTGCTCAAGGGAGAAAATGGTTGAAAAAAAGCTCAGTAAAATTGGGATTTGCTAGCAAACGAGAAAGTGTATTATTAAAGACACGGATG
Source organism: Vulpes vulpes (assembly GCF_048418805.1). Lineage (NCBI taxonomy): Eukaryota > Metazoa > Chordata > Mammalia > Carnivora > Canidae > Vulpes > Vulpes vulpes. The sequence continues at coordinate 53,284,420 of NC_132795.1, forward strand.
CAGAACACTTAACCAGCACTGTCTCCTTCACTGTCAAGGACAGCCCTGGATCCAGAATGTCAGGACAGAGAGGGTCCCTTGTCTTGCATCACCCCAACCCACCCACCCCGTCCTCTCTGACCTCCAGGGGGCACTAGATCTCCACCCAGTAAGGACAGGTTCCCCTGCCTCTCCCCAATTCCTCCTAAAGGCTCAGGCTGAGGGGTGTGGGATGGGCGGGAGGGGCGGGCACAGAGCAGGGCCTCCACCCAACGGCAGGTTTGGGGCCACACCAATATATCGGCAGGGTGCAGCACTTCTAGTCCTGCAAGATTCAGAACATCCCTAAATCCCACATTTTTGGAAAATGGATGAAAAGCTGATCAAACAGACTTTGATGCCAGGATGAAGGGCCGAGTCCTGCGTGATTGAGTTGGAGGCAAAGTGTGGGCTGGAGTTCTCTTCAGCTGGAGGAGGAGTCTCCCATCATCTGTCAAGCCTGAAGGGGAGGATGCAATGGGGCCTTTCTGTCTCCCCTTGGAGCCTGGCTGCTAGGGTGGCATGGGCTGGGCGGCCAGAGCACGCAGGGCATGCAGGGGCAGGCTCAGGCCAGGGCAATGGGGGTCCTGAGGGCCCGGCTCGCTGGTAAACCACAGTCCAGCTTGGAATTTGGCTCAGGATGCTGATTCGGAAATACCATCCCTTCTCCATACCTGGAGAGGCAGGTGAGCCCCCAGGCTCCACCCCGACAGAGGCCTTCAGGGCAGTATTCCCCAGGCAGGAGCCAGCCCGCCTCACTAGGGAGGGAGGATACCCCCCCTGCACACATCCACGGTCCCTTATGGCCCAGCAGGGGAATATGCCCTGCTCCCAGGACCGCCTAGCCAGGAGTGAGGTGACACTCAGAAGGCCCTCGTGACTTGCACAAGCCCCTTCAGGAAGTGGCAGCCTGGGGGCCTTGAACCCAGGTCCCCAGCTTCCAAGTTCAGGCTCAGGTTCCCATAAGGCAGAGGCCGCCCCTCCCTGTCAGGGTGGTTTCAAAGGTTGGGCCTTATGAGTGAGATCAAAAACTAGCAGGAGGCTGCTGCATCCTCTTTTGGACACTTTTCTCTGGAACAGCCAGGGAGTGGCTTGGGTCCACTTGCTCGGATGTGCCTGCTTAGTCAGTGCTATTGGGTAAAAACAAATCCTTTTTTTTTTCTGCCACCAAATTAGAATATGTAATTGCAATGTGTTCACAATGTCGTACGTTTCTATAACATTTTTATATGTTTTTTTGTGTTGAGGCTTTTAAAAAAATATATTTTATTTATTTATATATGAGAGCAAGCCTGCACATGGCAGGGAGGGGCAGAGGGAGAAACAGACTCCCTGCTGAGCAGGGAGCCAACGTGCAGCTTGATCCCAGGACCCCGGGGACTCAATCCCAGGACCCTGGGCTTAACCAATTGAGCCACCCAGGTGCCCAAATGTTGAGCCATTGTAATCTCAGTTACACCTCTTTCCATCTGACTCCCTCCCTTCCCACCTCTCATCCAGGTGGGTGGTGTGGGACTGGCCCCGGGCATTTGGGGGAGGATGATTTGGAAATGTGTTTGGCTTGGGCTGTTGGGATATTTTTTGTGGCTCAGTTACCCCCACAGTCATTATTGGGCCGTTGAGGGTATGGAGGGCTTCCAGCAATACTCGCCCTGATGGATAAAGAAGAGAGAAGAAAGAATCCAGGGGACACAATAGAAAAAGATGTACGTTTCCTGCTTAATTGACATGAAATAGCGCCATCGAACAAAGATGACACAAGTCATCATAGGCCCCCGCGAAGGAGGCGTCCAAGCCGCGCTGGGTTCCCAGTGCCATCCACCCAAGGACCCGTGAGGTCAGTCCCTGCAGGAGAAAATTGAACAGGCCCGGAATTCTTTTCGGTCACGTATGAAGGAAACTTGGCCAAAGTTTGTATTCTGTTTATAGAACGGGACATCTCAGAATACTTGTCGGACAAAGAGGGGATCAGAGGGAACAGGATCACAGGGAATATGTTGCAGAGGTGACAGGAGGTTAATACAAAATATCCTGTTATCCCGAGTTGCTTGATTGTTTCTGGCATTTGTCAGCCATTTAGAATTTGTAACTTGCGAGTTCTACTCTCCTTAGAAGGGGAAGTTAATATTCACTGCTATATTTGATTTTGGTTTTGCAGTTATGGGTCTTTTTTATTTTTGCAATGAGAGCCCCCTCAAAACTGCATGAGCCTCAGATCCCAACTTTCTTTATTTTTATTTTTTTATTTTTTAAAAAATATTTTACTTATTTATTTGAGAGAGAGAGCATGAGCAGGGAGGAGAGGGAGAAGCAGACTCCACACTGAGCAGGGAGCCGACTCAGGGCTCGCTCAGTCCCAGGACCCTGAGATCATGACCTGAGCCGAAGGCAGACGCTTCGCCGACTGAGCCACCCAGGCGCCCCCAGAACTTTCTCTGCTGAAAACAGGTGGTTTAGATGCGTGCTTGGTCCTGCCCCTTCCTCCCCCGGGACCCTGGCCAGCTGGTTTTCTCAGCTTGAGTCCCTTCCATATCCAACAGTGAGTCATGCCCCTCATGAGGCCGTGAGATCACGCCTATGAAGCGCCCACAGTCTTCCTGAATCCTTCACAGAAGCCAGTGCTTGGTGCCCATTCCTAGATCTTTCTCTGATGTTCCACAGAGATGGTTTCGGTTCCTCCCATGGGGCATGCTAAATGTGGGAGTGTTGTCCTTGCCTATACCCCGAGCTTCCTCACAGTGTGGGTCCCGAGCCTGAGAAAGCCTTTCTTTAAGACGCGACGTGGGACTTGATCGCAGGACCCTGATCCAAAGGCAGATGCCCAACCAACTGAGCCACCCAGGCGCCCCTGAGAAAGCCTGTCCCTAAATCTAAATTGCCAGTGGAGGATGTAAAGCATCAGGCTGGTACAGGAGTTGTTGGGGGGGACATCTTCCAAAAAAAGTGTCTTCCCAACAGGCCATCTTCTTCCAGAAAGGGCAGGGCTTTGCCATGTGGGAAGCCAATGTTAGTCAGCACCATGCATTACCAGGAAAGAGGACCCACGTCCGGGGGTGGGGGGGACGGGGGCAGGAGAAGCTTTCTGGGGCCTGGAAGGGGTGCAGCAGAGGGTCAACCAGCAACTCGGAGGAAATGAGGGGCCCAAAGGAAGCTGGGCACTTTAGGAGGCATCTCTAGGATGAGGGAGGGGTGTGGCCCACTGACCTCTGCCCTGGCACCAGGGACAGGCAGGCTGGAGGCCCCTTCTGTGGGAAGAGTCTGGAAGCCAGCTCGGAGGAACCACCGGGACTAGGGATGTGTTGGCCTGCAGAACGGGAGGCTGGGGGCCATGCACCCTGTCAGCAGCTGTGGCAAGGAAAGCGAGAGGACCTGGGGGGAAATCCCAAGGGAGACCGTTCATCCAGGGCAGGGCTGCTACTTTAGGATCCCAGTCAGCCAGTTCTTCCTTAAGTCAGCCCAGATCCTGTTTTCAGAGTCTGACGTGCACTTTCTACCAGTCACGACCAAGGTCATTTATCGATTATTAATGTGATCTGAATTCCCTGTGGGGCCCGTTTCCAACAACTCACACAGGGACTCTTCCCAATTTCTCATCATTCATTCATTCATTCATTCATTCATTCAAGAGGTACCCATATGGGGCCTTAGCGCCTGAAAAGTGGAGGTGTCATTGTGTCATTGCCTGGGAAGGGAGGGCTGTTGCAGGGGGGCAGGTGAGGGGGTGGGGGAGCCTGCGGGGAGCTCACCACCTAGCCAGGGAGTGCAGACAGCCCCCAAAGGTAGCACTTGCTGGCAAACTGAGTTCAAAGGCCCTGCTCTGCCTTCTCGGGCTGTGTGACTTTAGAAAAGGGACTTCAAGTCTTCTGAGCATGTTTCCTCATCCGCAAGAGGTGGATAGGATAGAGCTGACCGGGCAAGGAGGTGGAGGGGAGGGAGCTAGCCCAGCATCTGGTGAAGATGACTTAACAGTTCCTCCTTGCGCTGCTTCTCCCCACCCCACCCTTGCTTCCAGACACAGGCCAGGCCCAGGGGCCGCTGGTTGGACACCCCATGGGCGATGGTGTCACCGGAAGCTGTGGGTGAGGAGTGATGGGACCCCTATGTGGGTCCAGGTGGCAAAGGGCCTACTCTGAGGTCAGCTGCATGGAGCAAGGAGCCCAGCTCCGACCCATGGGCAGCTCAAGGATGGCCGAATCCTCTGTGTGTCTCCAGAAGGTGCTGACACAAAGACCAGAGGACAGATATGGGAGGAAAAGAAGGAAAAGGAATGGACAGCAGTGCAGGGAAGGAGTGACTCGGGTTTGGACTCCCTGCCAGGCAGGGCTGCTGCCTAGAAAGACTTTCTCCCAAGTCTGATGAAAAAAGCCCTGAAAATACTTTCCTCTGGCCCTGGGTGGGGATGGGGTGCTTTCCCCAGGGAGGAGCTTGCGGGGGAGGGACATCTTCCGGACACCCCCTGGGCTTCTATGTCTGATGAGACCTACAGGAAATGTCACGGCACAGCGAGCCCAGAGTCTACACTCGCCTGATGTTTTCTCTTCCTCCTTCTATCTGGATGCAGAGCAGCCTGTGATTACTGTTGATCCACGAGTCCTCTGGAGACTTCTGGGCCTAGAAAGACAGCAGCATCTCCTGAGGATTGCTGGGTGTTCTGTACAGAATGGGATTTTCACCCCAGCGAACGCAAGGAATGTCTCAACTTCCAAATGAGCTGTCTTCCAGAGAAAAATCTCTGCACTCAGAAACTCTATCACGAATGATGCCAGGCTTCTGCCAACGGCCAGAAAGTGGCTCAACTCAGATGCGGCTGAAAATCCGTACATGCAGAATGAAAACAGAACAAATTGATACTTGTTGCACCACCAGTTATTTTTTAACAGAAAAATAAATAGTTTAAATCATCTGACCAGCGTCACTGGGGAGCACAGGTGGTTTCAGCCAAGGATGGGGAGGAGGGAGGCCCTCCAGGCCCCTCTCCACCTCAGCTGCTCAGGACCTGACACCCCAGTCCCTCTGACTGGCTCATTCTCTCCTAGTCCTTGAAGCTTCTCATTGAGCCTTTGTGAATGCTGTGGCCTTGGCTTCCGTGGCAGGCTCAGCCTGGTCTGGGCTCGTGTCCCCTTCACACTGGGATCCCACTGGGTTGTGACTCAGCTCTATGAGTGTCAGGCTCTGCCCCAGATGGAGGGCATCCAGGACAGGATGATCCGGAGCAATGCCCCCGAGGGGGTTTGTTAAATGAATGAATGAAAGAGTGATCCAGGGATGCCTGGGTGGTTCAGCGGTTGAGCATCTGCCTTCGGCTCAGGTCGTGATCCCAGGGTCCTGGGATCGAGTTCTGCATTGGGCTCCCTGTGGGGAGCCTGCTTCTCCCTCTGCCTGTGTCTCTGCCTCTCTCTCTCTCTCATGAATAAACAAATAAAAATCCTAGAGAGAAAAAGAAAGCAAGAAAGCAAGAAAGAAAGAAAGGAAGGAAGGAAGGAAGGAGTGACCCAAAGTTTCTGGTGGGTCATTGCAGGCACTTCTAGATCCTGTAAGAATTAGAGGTGCTGGCCTGGGTTCTTTGCTGTCTGTGGACTGAGGACCTTCTGCCTGTGACTCAGTCTCCCCAGGCATGGGGTATTTGAGGGAAATGGCCTAGCATGGTGCACTAAAGAGGAATGGGAGGAAGAGAACCTTCTGGGCTGAGAGGAGAGGGAGAGTGGGAGAGGCAGCAGCTTTCTCAGGGAATCAGACCACGCTGGTGGGAGGGTTCCCGGAGATGCTCCTGCCCCTACCCTGCCCCCTGACCCCATCTCTGGAGCCCCAGCAGAGGCCAGCTCCAAGACAGGACTCCCCTGGGGTCCTCCTCTCCTGCCCCTCCTCCCACTCCCCACCCTCCCCCCATGTTCCCCCACTGCCCCTCCCAGACCTGTTGCCCTCCACAGAGTTCCTCATCCATAACCCACACCCTGGATGTCTGGACCCACCCCATCTCCCCTTGCTGAATCCCCGATGCTCTCTGCCGGTCCCCCAAGCCCCACATAGAGACCTATCCTAGAAAGAGGCTCAATGAGAGTTTAAGGCAGAACTGCTACTTTCAACCAACATCCCATTCTTTGCAAAGTGCTCTCATCAAACCCATACAGGGTAGATGAAGAGACTGTCCCCACTGGCTTAGAAGGTAAGGCGGGGAGGCACACAGAGGGGGCTCGGTCTACATTCCCAGGACACCTGCTGGCCTTCCAAGAGAGGGGGTGGAGGAGAGGGAAGGAGGGAGGATCAAATCTCTTTGAAGGGCTCCTCCTGGCCCCTTCAGAGCAGGCCTCCTGGAAGGCTGCCACGGCCCTGCCCACAACCCCTTGGGAATGTGCCTTGCAAGAGCTTCAGGCATTTTTTCCAGTGTGAGAACCACGGGCTGTTAAAATACAGATCCCCTGGCCTCTCAGAGCTGAATCTCTGGGGTGGGGCCAGAAATCCGCATAATTACTGGCTGCCACACACACACCCCTCTGCCCACAGGACACTGAGGCCCTCTGGCTCATAAAACCATAGAACTGTGTGGGGTGACAGTGCATGAATTAGCCTCAGGGGAGGCTAATTGTTTCCTTAATTGGCTGAACTCACTGTGGGAGCCCTGCTCAGAAAGTCTCTGGTTGTCACTGCAAAACCCTGCAACTAGTTTGCCTGGTGGCCAATAACTGGATCCAATGAAATCTCCCCCAGGTGGGTTTTATAAAGTGTTCCCAGCAAAGCGGCTTGTGGGAAAGGAGCGGGGCGCTCCCTAGCCCGGGAAGGGCATTGCTGGGACAGCCAGCTGGCTCTGCCCTCCGATCCCACAGGCCCCCTGCCCCCTGCCCAGTCCCGCTGGTCCCCCCTTACCCTTGCCCCCTCTGCTCCTGCCACCCTCTCCTGTGGCCTCTCTAGCCCTGGCCTGAGCCTGCTGGGTGGCAGCCTCTGGAAGCCCGAGACCCCCTAGAGGGAAGGAAGGGACAGGGAAAGACACCTTGGGGGAGCCACCAGGTGGCACCATTGGCATAGGACAACCCCCTGGGCGGTCCGTGGCCTGTGGGGACAGGGGTGGTACCACTAGTACAAGACCTTCAAGGCTCCCTGCCTGACACCTGAGGACCTGCAATGATTAGCCTCTTGGTCGGTGCTTATTTCTCCTGAGGACACAGTTGTATCAGCCTAACAAGGCCTAACAAGGCCTCGGCATATGGTGAACGTGGAATAAATATTGAAAAATGATGCCATCTTTGTGTTTTGGGTGTTTTCCCAGATCTTCAGGATTATTTTCCGAGTGGCAGGGACCGAGGAGGGGGCAGGCCTCCTTGCTGCCTTCCCCCAACAGAATCCGCAGGGAGGGTCTTGTCTCACTCGGGGCATGTGTCCATTAGGAGAACCCTGGCCTCTGATCCCCTCTGTGACGTCAAGCAGGCCATTTGCACGATTTTTCTCTGCCACTAAATCTATGAGATGAGGGTTATAATACCAGCCCTACTGGGGAATCAAGTGAATTTTGCAAAAGAACATAATGATTAAAAGTGCGATCATGGGGCCCCTCTCCTTGTTCCACTGCCTACTGGCTGTGTGGCCTTGGGCAAGTGGCTTACACTCTCTGATCTTCAGTTTCTTCATCTGTAAAATAGGGGCAATAAAAATGCCTACACGCATGAGGTTTCTGTGAGGCCTGAAGTAGTCAATACATGAAAAGCCTTTAGAACCATGTCTGGTATAGAACAAATACTTAATAAGCAAGCAAAAATACTGGGTTGAACTGGGCAGGCACTTTGGAGAGGGGCCCCGTCAACTGTGCAAGCAGGACAGGAGGCTCTGAGTGGGGTGCTGGGAGAATGGCCTCCAGACAGGTTTGCACACCTCTGGTAACGTAGAGCTCATTTTCTCCAAGGAAGGAGGCCGGTCTACTGTGGGCCAGCCCAGCTCACGCTCAGAAGGGTCCCCTCGACTGAGTCACAGCCGGCTCTCGGGCAGAATCACGTCCCTGACTTAGTGGTCATGGTCAGGTCGACTCCAGAAGCAGGGTCACTGCCCCCCAGCCTCAGGCCTCTACATGGTGCAGAAAGGAGGACCCCAAAGGCACCCCGGGTGGCTCCAGGAGGGGAGGGAGGCTGCCCCCCCAGCACTGCTGCTGTGTCCCCCGCACTCACAATTTGGCCTGAGGAGGAAACGGAGAGAATACAGGCAGCTCCTGAGCACGGGAACCGAAGCGGGGCCAGGCCAGGGGCCTCACTGTCACTTCCTCACCCACCTTTGCTCACCTGGGGCGGCTGGAAATTCCCATCCGGGGATTGTTTTCTTCTCGAGATGGGGAGCGACTCAAAGGCAAAACTATGACTTATATCCTGTGCTTCCACTGCCTGGCACACAGTAGGCACTTAATAGGTGTGCGTGGGAACTAACTGAAAACAAAGACCAGGAGTTTTGGTCCAGTTTGAAAGCTGTAGTCTTCGTGTGGATAAGGCGCCTCCGGACTGCAGGGGCATCTGTGCTCTCCCATTTCCTCCTCCTTTGGGGCTGTCACCTCCTCCAGGAAGCCCTCCTTGGCACTCCCTCCTCTCTTCTCCCTGAGCAAATAACCTCTTCTCGTGCCTTACTCTTGGCTCTGTACACACTTCTGCTGTTAAAGGTGGGATGGAGGAGTGGATGGGGCCCCAAGAGCCAGGGGTTATCTTCAGAGTCACTACCACTAGACTTATTTCTTAGCTTTGTGACTTTAGGCAAATTTTATTTTTTTGATTTATAATTTTTAAGAAGATTTATTTACTTGAGAGAGAGAGACACAGCATGAGTGGGAGGGACAGAGGAGAGGGAGAGAGAATCTCAAACAGCCTCCATGCTGAGTGTGTGGAGCTGACATGAGGCCTCGATCTCACAACCCTGAGATGATGGCCTGAGTTGAAGCCAAGAGTCAGATGCTTAACTACCTGAACCACCCAGGGGGGCCAGGTAAATTTTATTTTGAGGTCTCTGAGTGGCTCAGTGGTCGAGTGGCTGCCTTTGGCTCAGGGCGTGATCCCAGCGTCCTGGGAGAGAGTCCCACATTGAACTCCCCACAGGGAGCCTGCTTCTCCCTCTGTCTAGGTCTCTGCCTCTCTTTGTCTCCATGAATAAATTAAAAAATATTTTTAAAAATTATTTTAACTTCCCTGTGCCTCGGTGTCCTCATCTGTAAAATGGAGTTGGTTGTAGTACCTACCTATGGGACTGCAGTGAGGACTGAGTTGATTTATAGATTAGAAGTGTGTTGAACAGTGTCTGGAGTTGAGTAGCTGGCCTGAACTCCCACGTTATTGCCTCGTTGTGCTGGAATGATCACTTCTCACCCAAACATGGGCTCCTCGAAGCTTGGGTCTCTTACTTCTGCATCTGTCTGCGAGGCCACTGCCCAGTGCTGGAGAGATACTCAGCAGAATGTGAAGGGACAGATGGATGGACTCACAGATGTCTGGATGAGCACAAGCGCTGAAGTGTAAGGACCTCACCTGCAAACTCAACTGTGGAGGCCACGGCCACCCACCAGGGATGTCACCAGAGCCCACGTCCCCTGCCCCTCCTGTCCTGCTAACCCAAAGCCCCCACCAAGAGCTCGGGGGAGGAAAGGCCATCAGATCCAAATCTAGCAGGTTGACTCTGCAGCGGCCCCGTGAGCGAGAGCAGGTGGAAAGTGTTGGTGAAAACGAGGTTTCTCCATGTGCTGTGGTTTCATTTCCATCACCTGGTTCCTGAAGGCCTGACAGGATGGCCCCAGCCCACCAGCTCCCTGCCCAAGGCCGGTCCCTGCCTCTCGCCAGGAGCAACCATCCATCCCCCTGCCGCCTGTTGGGAGCCTGCTCTGTGCCAGGTTCCATGTTGGGCACCCACCTTCACGGCCAGCCTGAGAGGAAGGCACTCCACCCCACCTTAAGCTTAACCCACCATGATCCACCCACCCACTGACCCATCCATCCACCCACATGCCCATCCATCCACCCACGCATCTACCCACTCACCCATCCACCCATCTACCCACCCATACATTCATCCATCCACCCATCCATTCACCCACCTACCCACCCATCCACCCATCCACCCACCCATCTACCCACCCAACCACCCATCATCCACCCATCCACCCATCCATCCACCTACCCACCTACCCATCCATCCACCCACATGCCCATCCATCCACCCACGCATCTACCCACTCACCCATCCACCCATCTACCCACCCATACATTCATCCATCCACCCATCCATTCACCCACCTACCCACCCATCCACCCACCCATCTACCCACCCAAACACCCATCATCCACCCATCCACCCATCCATCCACCCACCCACCTACCCACCCACTCATCTACCCACCCACCCACCCATCCACCCACCCATCCACCCATCCACCCATCCACCCACCCACTTATCCACCCACCTACCCACCCAGCCATTCATCCACCCACCTACCCATCCACCCACCCACCCATCCACCCACCACCCACCCACTCATCTACCCACCCACCCATCCACCCACCCACCCATCCACCCGTCTATCCACTGATATTTATTATGCACATACTAGGCGCCCACACTGTGCCGAGCCAGGAGGAGTCAGAGGTGAAGGTGATGGAGACCACCCTGAGCAGACAGGAGACCACACGCCAGACCCACACCCTGAGGCTGCGCAGCTCCCAGGGCCCCGGGGTGCAGACCAAGAGGGTGCAGTTGTTTGGGGGCTGAGGGCTCTGTGTTCGGGGCGGGCAGAGAGAGCAGCACCTGTGCGGTCGGGAGCCGCTGGGCCCTCCAACGCCTCCCGGTGCCAAGTCGTAAAGAGACTCCTCGAGGCACAGACCGATGCCTTTATAACGCTCCCTCCGTGCACAGAGGCATTAACATGACGTCTATCACCATGGCATCGAGGTGCTTAGACAACCTGCTCCCCCCGGAGGTCGGAAGCAGCGTGAAGCAGATTATCTGTGTCTCACTGTGACATATGCGATCATGTATCACTGTGATGGATCAACAGTCAAAACCACTGGGGTCCCCGCTGCCCCCTAGCCGGTAGGAGGTGGCTCGCGTTTCTGCGTCCTCCTCACCTGGGGGCGCAGTCCCCAACTCCCGACCTCCACCCCACCTCCCACCCCCATGCTGCTGGTCGGAGGAAACAGTGTGTCCGGCCTTCAGGGTGTACATGCAAAGCTGAGGAGGGGAGAGGGTCCCCCGCCACGAGTGGGGCTCCCGTGGAGGCGGGGAGAAAGGAGCAGGCTTCGCACAGCCCAGCCTTGGATGCTGGCCCCACGCACCTGCCCTGATCTTGAGCAAGTTGCGCAGCCTCTTGGGGGCACGGTTTTGTCTGTCGTCAAATTGGGATAATCTCATTCATCTCGAGGGTTAATGGGTTCTGCTGGAGAGGGGCGGTGAAGTGCTGGCACACGCCCAAACTCAACCACATTCACCCCAGCCTCCTCTGCGGGGCCGCCGGGATCCCCTCCACCCCCATCCCCTCCACCTCCGTGCCCCCTTCCCTGGGCTGCTCAGGGGCATGCGGGCAAATGTCTGTGCCCCCAACCTCACCCAGCTAGCCCGGGCTGGGCTCTAGAATGCCGAGGGTAACAGCCCAGGGTGCTGGGAGCAGGGGGGCGGTGGCCACGCCTTATCCTACCTTATCCTACCTGTTGTCAGTGTCTGCAGGGGTGGGGGGGGGGAGGAAGGGCGGGGGCGGGGGGGGGGGGGAGGAAGGGGACTGTGGTTCCACCGGCTGGGGAAGCAATTCAGTTGTCTGCTGATGGGGGAGGGGTGAGCTCAGGCTGAGGGAAGCTTCAGGAAGGAAGGACATTTCAGGTGGGTGAGAGAGGAGGCAAGTGCTGGGGCTCTGTGCTGCGCCCACGGGGCCCCCACTGGTCTAAGGAGGGCAGCTGGCCACCTGGCCACAGCCAGGGTTGGGGCCCTGTGGCTCCTGTCCTCACCCTGACTGCCTGCCCCTTTGTCCATCACGCACCTGCCTACCTGACCCTCCCAACCTGTACCCCCCACCCCGAACCTTGCCCTCTGGCGGGCACAATATCCAGGGACTCCTGGATGCTTCCTGAGGGGACATCTGTGTGATGTGAACACAGTTTTAAAAGTTTCAGATGTGGGACGACTGGGTGGCCTTTGGCTCAGGGCATGATCCTGGGGTCCTGGGATCGAGCTCCCTCCCCGCAGGGAGCCTGCTTCTCCCTCTGCCTCTGTCTTTGCCTCTGTCTCTGCCTCTCATGAATAAATAACCAAAATCTTAAAAAAAAAAAAAAAGTTTCAGATGTGAGCAGCTAAACCAAGCCCTAGAGTTACTCGTGGGACTCCTGCATCCCCTCGGTCACTAGTGTCTACCGGATGGGCCACCAGCTAGAAGGGCACCCAGGACGGGAGCAGCACACCACACAGGGTGGAGCAGAAAACCCTGGATTAAAAAAAAAAAGGAAATCCCGGATTCCTCACCTGGTGGCCTGTGCCCACTGCCTGCTCAGAAAGTCCAAGGTCATTAAGGGGAGCAGACCGAGTGAGGCCCGAGGAAGCAGAAGCGAGGCCAGGGAGGAGCTTTGTGGGAACTCAAAGGGGAACTGCGGCTGCGGGCAGGCCATCCCCTCCCGAGGCAGGCAGGCCATCCCCTCCCGAGGACAAGAGGAAAGAGGAAGGCTGAACAGGAGGCCCCGATGGAGAGCCGGCCTCCGCGGCGGTGGGCCCCACCGGCCGCCTCCTGGGGCCCCTGGCTCCTGGGTTTGCTGCTGTTCCCCTGGACCCTGCAGCTCACAGGTACGCTGCCTCCTTCCCACCAGCTCTCTGGCTCGCACATCAGAGCGGCTTTCATCTGCCGGTGCAGCTAATTCCTGGGGACCTGTCTCGGGAGATTTGCTGGTTGTGTTTGAACATTGCAGACTTCACAGGGGAAGCCTTCGGGGAGCCAGGAGATGTTTAGCTAATGCCTCGCCAAGGTGGCTTTTACAGGGGTGGGGACAGTGCTCTCCCCTCCCGGCTGTGTTAACAGCCCTCCTCCTGCAGCCTGACCTCTGGGCCTTCAACACGGTATGGGGGGTGGGCATCAGGATAGGTGTGGGGCCGGTAGGGAGGGACAGCTTGCCCCCAAGGAATCTGATGGTGGAGTCACCGCGTTGTCCCTGCCAAGCGGCAGGGTCAGCCTCGGCCTCGTTCCCCGTGCTAACCAGGGAGACGAGGGGTGGCCGAGGGCTGGCCAACAGAAGCATTGTGCCCTGGGACACAAAATTGTCACTATTGCCAGAAGGGGTGCCAGTCTCCACTTCCTGAAGTACACCCAGAGGCCACCTTGTGTTATTTTATAACAGGAGCTTATGCCTTTCTCCAGGGCCAACGCTGCACCCCCTTCCCTGGTTCCAGATCCGCACAGAAACTGGGTGGCCTGGATCCAAGCCAGGCCTGGGGGCATGTGCCTTGGGGCAAGTCCATCCAGATCCCTGGCTGAGCAGGTTGGGGGGACACCCCCAGGGGTTTGCCTCACTGGGGCTGCCCTCACTGGGGTCCCTCCCTGCAGCTCAGTCTCTCCCTGGGCAGCCCTGACCCTCTGGGGTTCCTTGGATCCCCCACCCCACCCTGCTGTGCAGCCTAGATGTTTTTCTTCCTATTCACCTGGTCTTCTCTGAGGCTTCCAGGAGGGCTCCCAACTCTGCTTCATCCTCTGCCTTTCATTTAATACCATAAACAGTAAAGATCTAGACAATGAGTGGAGGTCAGGTTTAGACCTGAGTCAGCCTGAATCCTAAGCCAGGACCCTTGGCAGTGGGCCCCAGGGCTCCTCTCTGGCTTTCTTTGTAGAGAACATTCCTCATGTGATGCCTGGGTGGCTCAGCAATTGAGGGCTGAGCATCTACTTTTGGCTCAGGTAGTGATCCTGGGTCGGGGTATCGAGTCCTGCATTGGGCTCCCTGCGAGGAGTCTGCTTCTCCCTCTGCCTGTGTCTCTGCCTTTCTCTGTGTGTCTCTCATGAATAAATAAATAAAATCTTAAAAAAAAAAAAAGAACATCCCTCATAGAAAAATTTCCCTCCCCCAGGGAGGCAAGAGCTGACTGTGGTCCCTACTGCAGGCTCCTGGGCTGGGCCCCTTGTGACATCATCCCCTTTCATCTTGCACAGCTTTCGGCCCCTCCTGCCCCCTCCCAGAGATGGCCAGTGACGAGATGGCCTGAGGAAATGCAGCTTGTTGGTGATAGTGCATCCAACTGGGTCATTTCCAACTTAATTTCCCTCAAATTAGTATCATTTCTTTTGGTGTGGCCCCTCCTCCCCAGAAGGGACCCAGCATACCTGGGTAACAGCAGGAGGACCACACTTTGCGGGGACACTGCGCTAAGAGGCGCTTTTGTAACCATCTTAACTGTAAATAAAACAGCAGGATCCTCCCTCCCCCCCCCCCCCCCCCCCAGTATTGCAGCAAAGGTTGTACAAAAGAGAAAGTCTGCTCTTTCACAAGAGGTGAAAAACCCTCAGGGTCCCCTGGAACCTCCTGGAACGGCAGAGAGCACAGTCACTCCTGGTCCTGCCCCTGCCCTGACTCAGTCTGTCTGTCTGTCCCTGAAGCCGAGGGACAGCGTGCCACTTCCCTGATGCGTGTTGGGTACATACGCCAGGGCATAATCAGCTTGCCTTTCCATCTAGGCGCTGATGTTCACCGCAGGGGCCTGGGCAGTTTCCTGATGTCTCTGCGCCTCAACTGCTTCCTCTGTTAAATGGGTGCAGTAGTAGGACCTCCCTGTGTCACCCCCTGAGACTTAGTGGTTCGGGCACGTGGACGGGGCTCAGAGAATGTCAGCTACCTGCCAGCCTAGCAGAGCCAATCTGGGGTCCCTGTGACCTTGCCGGTGGCCTCTGGCGCACTGTGGGATGGTGTCCCAGGACTGCCCTTGCTCCCAATCCTCCTCCTCCTGTCATGAGCCGGGTCTCAGGCCCGCTCCCCTCCAGTGTTTCGAGCTCTCCGCAAATTCTACTTTGCTCAAAGGGTCTCGCAGCCACTTGTGGTCTCGTGGGCAACTGCTCACCCCCAGAGGTGAGTCATCCGAACCCCAGACTCCGCTGTGCATCTGCTTGAGCCCTGCTTCTACAGGGCAAGGGCCTTGGGGCCCGGCGGGACCAGGCTCAGGTCCTACCTTCTTCCACTGCCTGCTGTGTGACCTCGGACAAGTCCCTTAACCTTTCTGAGCCTCTGCATCCTCAGCAGATGTCAGAACTTGGCCTTCCCAGAACTCCGGGCTGTATTTATTTCTCAAATATCCACTGAGGAGGACGGGTTCTAGGCCCTGGGGGGTGAGGGGACCCAGAGGTGAACAACCCTTACTCTCAGCCTGGTGCAAAGGCTGAGGCTCACCCAGAGAACGTGACCCAACTTGACCCAAGGAGAGAGTTACCAATGCAGATTTGCTCCCTGCCCCCTTGCTCCGGACTCAGGTGTCACAGCTTTCTTTGTTGTCCAAAAGATGTTCAGGAGCCTCCCGCCTTCTTTCCCGCAGCTCCGAGCCTCTGCCAGGATTGGCCTCTGCTTTTCATCTTTGTCTAATCCCAATAAAGAGCTTTGGAGGCAGGCGGAGAGAAGCACCTCTCCGCTGGAGGTGGGGCAGGGGGAGTGTTCGCGGGGCCTGGGAGCGGAGAGAGGGAGGAGGGGAGCAGGTAGGTGGGTGGCAGGCGCAGCGTGAATAAAGACTGGGAGGTCAGAAGGCAGAGCCGGGGGAGGGGAGGGGAGAGGTTCAGTCCCACGTTGTCGGGAGAGGAGGGTCTCTCGGGAGCAGTGGGATGCGAATCCCACTGGGCTATCTTCCAGGTGGATTATAAATGCCTGTCAGGTAGGGGTTCGGATGCTCTTCTGGTTGGCCCTATTGTTATTGCTTCCTCTTTGTAAGCTGTCAGCTATCGTACCTATACAGCAAAGTACAATAAATATCAGAAAACAAAGTCCCGTGTGACTGCCACCCGGAGAATGCTGCAGGGTTCCAGAGCCCTCGGCCCCGTGGCCGCCCCCTGGACACCCCTCTCTCCCATTCTGACTCTTAGGGCAATTGCTTCCTGGCGTCTCTTTATGGTTTTATCCTGTACGTGTCCCTGAACGATATGGATTAATCTTGCCTGGTTTTGAACTTTGTGTCATCAGAGCGATGCGGTGTATTCCTTTGTGACCTGCTTCTTTCACTCAGAGTGATTTTTTTTTTTTTTAAAGATCCATCCAGGTGACAGTGTGGCTAGTTTGTATATTTTCGTTGCTCATGAGCAGGGATCATAAACGGCGGCCCCAGGGCTGAATCCAGCCTTCTGCCTTTTGGAATGGCCTTGGAGCTAGGCGCGGTTTTTAGATTTTTTTTTTTAATGGTTGGATGGACATCAAAAGAGGATTATTTCACAACACGTGGAAATTATACAATATTCACATGCCAGGGTCCCTAAATAAAGTTTTATTGGAACAAAGCCACGCTCATTCATTCATAGATCATCTATGACTGCTGTCACCGACATCGGCAGAGTTGAGTAGTTGTGAGAGAGACCATATGACCTGCAAAGTGTGAAATATTTACTACCTGGCCCTTTATGGAACGCGTGTGTCAACCCCTGCTGCGGAGTGTCCCTGTGAATGGAAATACTGCAATTTATTTAGCGACGATTGACATCTCAGGTGCTTCATGTCTGTGGCCCACATGTGTCCGATGCCTCTGGGGGCACGTGTTCCCACGAAGGCTGCTTCTTCCCAGGCTGTCTGCCTCCCTGTGGGGACTGAGAGCTTCGGCGGGCTGGAAATGCAGGGTTCAATTTCTTGGTTCAATTTCTCAACTCCTAGCACGATGCCTGGCACCCAGAGATATGCCCAGGAGATACCAAAGAGAGTGGGATGGACTCAGCTCCTCAGCCACAGACAACCCCAGGAGGAGTTCCAAGAGGGTAGGACCTGGGCTTGAGTTGTGGGCAACTTGGCCGTGTCACCAGCTCCCACTGTCAGGACACTCAACACACAGCTATGCAGGCCTCTTGCCAGGGGTATCAGGAAGGCACATCCAGAACCAGCAGTAGCCCTCGGACCTGGCACCAGGCCCCTCAACCTTGGGGACAGAATGCCTCTAAAGGAGGTGTGATGAACCTGGTGTACATCTGCTCAACTGTGTGGACTGTGGGGAAGAGAATGAGGTCAGAACCCAGAGCCCCTTTGAGGCTCCGGGCCAGATCTGTGTTTGCTGCTGGTGGGCCAGGGAAGGGGGCACCACGTGAGCACAACCTAAGGCAAGACAGGCTAGCTTCCCAGAGTCAGCAGAGGCATTGCCTGCAGCGCTGGTTATAGGGTCCAAGGCATATTTCTTTTTTTTTTATTTCTCCAAGGCATATTTCTGAAGGCCACCTGGCAACTCATCTCAAAATTTAAAAATTTAAAAGGGTACCTGCCCTTTGAAGATTTATTTATGAGAGACAGAGTGTGTGCACACACTTGAGCAGGGGAAGGGGCAGGGGGAGGGAGGGAGAGAGAGAATCTCCAGCAGACTCCCCACTGAGCAAGGAGCCTGACCCCGGGGGCTCCATCTCATGACCCTGAGATCATGAGCTGAAATCAAGAGTTGGCTGCTTAACCTACTGAGCCATACAAGTGCCCCAGCGTCCGTGCTCTTTGAATCAGTAACTCACTTTTTGAACCAGACAACCTTTTGCACATGGACAATCCCTCATGGGTCCCTGGAGCACGACAGCAGACTGTTTTGCTGCCATCAGCTGGCCCCTTGCTGCAGTGGGTTTAGATAAGACCCCCTCCCACTCCCAGGCCCCAAGCTATGCTCTCCTCCAGGCCCCTGCCTCGAGGGACTCCCACACCCCACTTTGGAGCCATGCTGGATGACTGCCTGCCCCTAAGCCTTTTATCCTGTTGCTCCTTTTTCCTGGAAGGGGTCCTCTCACTTGCTCACCTGGTGACTCCAACCTGTTGGTCAAGGTCAAACTCTGCTATCTTTTCTGTGGTGCCCACTCTCCTGGTCCCTGACAAACCCGGCCTGTCTGCTGGGGCGTTCACCTTTGGTTCTTTTTTTTTTTTTTAAGATTTTATTTATTTATTCATGAGAGACATAGAGAGAGAGAGACAGACACAGGCAGAGGGAGAAGCAGGCTCCATGCAGGGAGCCGGACAATGGGACTCGATCCCAGGACTCCAGGATCCTGCCCTACGCGCCGAAGGCGGTGCTAAACCGCTGAGCCACCGGGACTGCCCTCACCTGTGGTTCTGAGAGTCAGGAGCTTAGAGGTATGAAGGGCATGACAGCGCTCACCTGGGCAGGTAAGGGTGTGGACAGCACCAGGGAACCAGTACTCAACCTTGAGAAGTGGGCTCTGTGTGAAAAGCCAGAGAATGGGCAAAGAGAGAAGGTGCTGGCCGGGGAGCTCTGGGGGGAGGAGAAAAGGTCAAAGGAGGTGCCTGCATGTGAGGGTCAAGGCCAGAAAGGAGCCAAAGCTTAGCCTCCAGGTGTTTGCTGACTTCCTCTTGCTAAGGGAGGGAGGAGGCTGACAGGGGGCAAGGACAGGGCTGGCACGGCAGAGACTGTGGGAGGATGGGGGCCAGTGAGTGATTTTGTGCCTGGAGGGTGCTGGATCTTTGGAGAGAGAGAGATTTAGGAGAAGTCAGGATAAAAGTGATCTGGCGAAGGCGGCTACAGGAGGAGTTAGTGTGTTGACACCTAGAAGCATTTATATTTGAAAAGGAGGCCAGAGGGGGAGGGGTCCCAAGCCCCAGAATGAGTCCCTAATGCCAGGGTGTTAGGCAGATAAAGACTGGAACTCTACAGTATCTCGCTTGTTATCTTTCTTTTTGTAGAGGTGGGGAGGGGCAGAGGGAGAGGGAGAGAGGGAATCTTAAGCAGGCATCACACCCAGTGGGGCGCCCGACATGGGGCTCCATCTCACCACTCTGAGATCATGATCTGAGCTGAAATCAAGAGTCGGTCGCTTAACCGCCTGAGCTACCCAGGTGCCCCCTTCTTGTTATCTTTCTAACACACATGTAATCCTGTCAATTCCCTGCCTGGCATTCTGTCCACCGAGGCTCCCCCTGGGTTTCCAGGACAACACTGGGCCCCTCCCCATCCTCCCACCTCCCAGAGCCGCCCCACCACCACCCTTAGAACTCCCCTTGTGCCTTTTGAGTCCCTCAACTACCAATGGCAACAGGAGTCTTGTTTCAAGACTTCTAGAAGCTTCATTGAGAGCTTTTTGTGCTTGAAACCCCCTCTCTGCACCCCACCCCCCCGGCTGCCTGCTAGTCTTGTATCAAAGTCCAGCTCCGTACAGTGAGATGTGGGAAACTCATCCCAAGGTCCACACCTGCGATGTCAGGGTGGCAGGACCGCAGGCAATTTCAGTGTTCTTGATCCTTTGCGGTGGTGTCTAGAACTTCTACAGTGAGCATGGTTCACTTACACAAAGAATTGTTGACCAGGGACACCTGGCTGGCTCAGTTGGCTGAGCGTCTGCCTTTGGCTCAGGGCGTGATTCGGGGTCCCGGGATCCAGTCCCACATCAGGGTCTCTGCAGGGAGTCTGCTTCTCCCTCTGCCTGTGTCTCTGCCTCTCTGTCTGTGTCTCTCTTGAATTAGTAAATAAAATCTTAAAAACAAACAAACAAACAAACAAACAAATAAATAAATAAACAAAGACCCAGTCCAAGAGTCTTTGGCCCCTCCTGGAAACCTCTGCCCCCGCCCAGCGGGGTTGGCTCCCCTCCTCTGGGTTTCTGGAGACTCTGAGACTTCCCTTTGTCTCCCCACCTTCAGCTTCGTCAGAGAGCTCTGCCCAGTGGCAGGACGGCCCTCCCTGACAGGACTTTGGGTGGACACACACTGCAGGGGGTGCCCTGGTGGGGTCTACCCCCTTGCTCTGCTTCTTCCACACCCATCCAGGGACGAGGACAGGGCCCCCCACTCGGCCTCTTTGGTGCTATCACCATCTCCATCCCATCCTGACACCCTTCTTGAGGGCAGAGGAGGTCATAAAGGGAGAAACTGAGTCTCCTGCAGACCACAGCCTCAAGCGTGTTGCAGAGTTCAAGAAACTTGCCTTTTCAAACCCGTCAAAGGAGGCTGCTTTACGAATGCCAATCAATGCCCAAGAAGCTTCTACGTTTCTGGACCAAACGTTTGACATTTCTGCACTTGGTTCGTGTCTCTGCGTGGCCACGGTGCACCCGGGGCCCAAAGTCTGGAGGCTCTAGAACGGAGCGCGGGAAGGCTGTGGCCATGGCCCCCGAGGCAGGCTGCGTCCCTCTGCATCTGTGTAATTCAGAGGTGTTGAAAGATGTGACAGCCAGCCTGATGGCAGTGTTCCGAGGGCATCGGTGCTAAAAGCCTCATAACACACACTCTCTGTTCAAAGGTTGCCTTCCGACGCCTGCAACACGCTTTTCCCTAATCAGCCACTTGGCCACGCGCCGTTGTGTTTGATGCGTGTGTCCTGAAGGACTCACCTGGTCTTCTGTGGCACCTGGGATTCACGCTCAGGCACAGGCCGGAGCCCTGTGATAAAACCAGCACCCCACATCTCTGTCTCCCCAGCAGCCCTTCTTCAGATGGGCCTTAAAAAAAAAAAAAGGCATGGCTCTGAGAAATGCCAGAATTAAATTGGAGGGCAAAACTCCATGCCTAAAATAAAGACCGTGGGAACTGCTTTCTTCTGCAGCTGGGGAATCAAAGTGCTTTCCTTTAGAATCGACCCGAGTTGGAATGGATACCTTTGATCGGCACGTGTGGACTCTCACACCCTTGGCTGAGGATGCCGATGCTCATGCTCCGGGCCCCAGGCGGGCTGGCATTCCAGGCAGAGGGGAGACCTGGGGCCCAAGCCTGGGCCCCAAGTTGGTGGGTCACAGGGGCTGTGAGGAGGCCAGGGCAGCCCAGGGGAGTGCGGGGGGTGGGAGGGAGGGCCAGATTCTGGGTGTGGGGGGTGTCGTCGCTGCGGTGAAGGGGGGACATGGCTGGCCCTTTGGACACTTGGCTGGTGCTGCCAAGGGACGGGTCTGTAGAGGGCTTGTGTGGCCACTTGCTTCTGCTCTGGGAGCCACAGGCCCTCCTCGAAGCTGTTCCCCCTTAAGCTGAAGGGTCAGTTCTGATGAGTACCTTGGTCTGAAGATACCATATGCTGCTGGACCTGTCTGCCTATTAGATGACCCAAATCTAGGGAAATGGCTGCTGAATTTTTTTAAAAATATTTTATTTATTCATGAGAGATGCAGAGAGAGGGGCAGAGACACAGGCAGAGAGAGAAGCAGGCTCCATGCAGGGAGCCTGATGCAGGACTTGATCCCAGGACCCCAGGATCATGACCTGAGCCAAAGGCAGATGCTCAACCGCTGAGCCACCCAGGCGTTCCTGGCTTCTGAATTTCTAGCTCCCTTTAAAGGGGTGCAGCTCTTTCATTTGAGAAATGTTTTCTTTTTCTTGCTTTCAGATTTAAAAATCATGCCACAGAGCAGGGGTTAAGAGCATGGGGGTAAGGACCCAACGGGACCCAGCTTAAAATCACATCCTCGCCACTGACTGGCTGTGCTTCTGGGCAAACCTCTTCCTTTCTCAGAGCCTCAGTTTTCTCATCTATAAAAGGGGTATGTGTCCCAGAGATATCAGTGCTTATCATCACGTGGCTTAACAGCAACACCTGAGAGTCTATTCAGGGCAGGGGGACCCATGTACCCCGGAGTGGCTCAGGAAGGAAAGGAGTCCTTCAGATGTAGAGGGGGATCCCACAGTCCTGGGAGAGGAAGGGAACAGGAGGGCTTTCTGAGCAGCGGGAATAAAGTAGGCAAAGGCTGCAGAGCCTGGCAGGCCTGGCATCTGCCGGGTAGTGGGTGAAGGGGAGCTGGAGGCATAGACTGGATCTTCCAATCCAGGGACTTGCAATTTTTTTTTAAAAGGTGATCCAAAGTTAAGGGATGCATGTTATAGTATGACCCTGTCTGAACCTGGTTGTATGACTGTAACTAGAGCCAGAAGGTCACAAAAAGTGCCCTTATTACGCACAAAATGCTTCCTGTTCTATTTTTTTGAACTGCTTGTCCTCACCATGTAAATTGATTTCAGACTCCTTCCTGGGTCTCCTCTGGTGGGCACCCAGCAAGGTCAGCAAGGTGTTTGTGGTTCCCTCGGGAGCAGTGCCAGGCAGGTCTCTGGCTGCGCGGAGAGAAGCCTGGATTCTGGAGCTGGCAGGTGGACGGGGGGTGCGTTGTGTAGGGTGTGGGGAGGGCAGACGGGGTGGGCATCCTTCCTACATCCAGGCAAGTTCTTTGGTTGTGAATCTCTCCCCCCAGGGACTCGGCATGTGGTCCCTGGGCCCGGGTGGGAGTGGGGCACCCCCAGCCACTTCTCAAGAGCACCATTCAAATGGCCACAGATTCAAAAGAAGAACCAGAAAGGGAAGAATCTGGTGCCAGCAGGTGGTAGACGGAATCTTTTCCAAGCAGGATGGGGGAAGAACAGTGGAGGCTGCTGGGGGGACGGTCCTCTGGGCTCAGAGCTCCTGTACTTACACACTGAACACCTGCTAGGGTAGCCTTGAGGACCAGGCCCAGGGTCTGTGCCCCAGGGGGTCACCCACTCCCCTGTGTCCAGGCCAGGACAGGGCCCAAGGTGGTAGATAGGCTGTCATGTTTGGAGGCCACTCCATGCTGCATGTGCCCTGCGCTGCAGGCCTGTCACTTATGTGGGACATTTGCCTTTCCAGACTCAGTGAGGACGCAGGACTCATCCGACTCCCTTGCCTCTTTCTTGTCACTGGGGAAAGGCAGCCTGGCCCTGTGGCAGCCTCTGACTGTTCCTGGCTCCTTTTAGTCCCATGCCAACCGTGTAAGGTTGGCTTTGTTCTTCTCCCATTTTTCTGGGGAGACATCAAGCTTCAGAGATAGAAAGCCACCTGCCCAAGTTTGCACAGCGTTTGGGTGGCAGAGCAGGGATCCAAACCCAGGCCTGATGCCTCAAGAAACTAGGCTTTTGGGACACCTGGGTGGCTCAGCGGTTGAGCATCTGCCTTCGGCTCAGGGCATGATCCCAGGGTCCTGGGATCAATTCCCGCATCGGGCTTCTTGCAGGAAGCCTGCTTCTCCCTCTGCCTGTGTCTCTGCCTCTCTCTGAATAAAGAATAAATAAATTTTCAAAAAAGTAGAAACTAGGCTTTTCCCAGGCACCCCTCACCCCCATATATCTGGCGGGGTCCCAGGCTTTGTAGCAGTCTTTGGAGCTGCTGAGAAGTGAGGGATGGAAGACACACCTTCCCTAAAAACACTCTCCTGCAAAGCAGCATAGCCTGCGCTGCCCAGGGGGAACCATCTGTGCTTGCAGTGGGGAGGGGTGGGGACTGCGGGCTTGGGGATGCCCTAGGTGTCACAAGCTCGGGGGCAGGGCTGGCCTGGGGTGGTGGCCCTGAGGAACGAGGGTCCTCTGGCTGGGCCTGCTCCTCCCCTTCCTGCCCTCCCCTCCTGGACTGCACCCACCAGG
This sequence comes from Vulpes vulpes, assembly GCF_048418805.1. NCBI lineage: Eukaryota > Metazoa > Chordata > Mammalia > Carnivora > Canidae > Vulpes > Vulpes vulpes. The sequence continues at coordinate 53,307,915 of NC_132795.1, forward strand.
GGGGCCCTCTTCTCTGCCCAGCACCACCCTCCACATCCACACGCAGGCCCACGCTCCACCCCCATCCCCACCCCCAGCCTTGGGACTCTCCCTGCCCCTCCTCCGGCTCCTCCTTTCTCTCCTTCTGCGCCGCCAGGAAAGAGCAGTTACATGGGCAGGTGGGGGATCTACCTGCCCGCATCGCCTCCTCCGCGCTGCCCTCAGCCACCTCCAGGCCCTCTCCCTGTCAGGCAGGGAGCTCGTGAACTGAATGAACCATCTCCCTGCAGAAAACAAGCCAGGCTCCCAGCTGCATTTTCTCCCCTGTGCCTGTCCCGGCCCAGGCTGCACCGAGACCCCACCCGCCTCCTGGAGAATTATCCGCAGAGCAACTTTGTGTTCCTCCTGGGGCCCTTTAGGCCTTTCATATTGGGGCCTGTGCCCCGGCACCTGGGGGAAAGCCCAGCCACCCTGGCCTATTCCAGGCACTCTGCCCTGGGGTCACTCACAGTCAAAACCAAGTCCTGGTTCTCCTTTCTCTAACCAGAGGAACAGCCAAAAGGCTGAACTTTTTTTTTTTTTTTTAAAGATTTTTAAATTATTTAATAATTAAGGAGAGACACAGAGAGAGAGGCAGAGACGTAGGCAGAGGGAGAAGCAGGCTCCCTGCAGGGAGCCCAATGCGGGACTCGATCCCAGGACCCCAGGATCACGCCCTGAGCTGAAGGCAGACCTTCAACCTCTGGGCACCCAGATGCTCCCCCAAAGGCTGAACTGGATGCATGCTGAAGGTGGCATCTGGGACCTGTGTGAGAGGAAGAGTTGGGGGGCCTCTTCTCTTCTTCCCCCCGACCCCCTCCCGGTCCTTCCCTGTGTCAGCTGGGTGGAGACAGGGGACTGGGAAGGAGCAGGGAGAGGGCAAGGGAGCCCTGCTGGTCAGGTGCTGTGGACAGCTGGCCCTGTGCTCTGGGTCCTCGCAGGGCTTTCAGTGGACCCCCTCTCATGGGTCACTGGGGTGTGCCATCCGGGCTCCTGTGGCTCGTGTCAGCTGGGTGGAGACAGGGGACTGGGAAGGAGCAGGGAGAGGGCAAGGGAGCCCTGCTGGTCAGGTGCTGTGGACAGCTGGCCCTGTGCTCTGGGTCCTCGCAGGGCTTTCAGTGGACCCCCTCTCATGGGTCACTGGGGTGTACCATCCGGGCTCCTGTGGCTCTGCCTCCCTCCAGGAATCCAAATCCCCCTGGTCCTCCTCCCTGGGCTGTGTATCCCTCTTGGAGGCCCATGAGCAGAATCTAAGAGGATCCCCAGCCAGCTCACTCCGTGCTGGCCCACCTTGTTCCATGGGGGACATACTCCCTTTGCCTGAACAAGGGACAGAGTGTGATACAACCACCACCAGGTGCAAGATGGGTACCAGCCACTGTGCATTCAGGGGACACACTGCAAGCTTGGGAAGGGTCCTGCTGAAGCCCCTCTGGGTCTGGGGTGAGAACTAGGCACAAAAGGCAGGTCAAGTGACCCTTGCTCTCTGTCATGAGGCCACCTGGCCACCAACTGCGAAAAGACGAGGCTTGTGCCAGGAATCCCACAAACCCCTATCTTCAGCAGCTGACGTCTACGGTGCTTGGTGTCACTGTGAGGGCTCCCAGCCCTGTGCCAGGCCACACTCGCCTAAGTCTGAGCTGCTAGCCCTGGGGGCTAGTTTTACATTCTCAGCACAGGCAGGGCTGGGCTCAGATCCCACTCCACCACTTGGGAGCTCTGGGCCGCTGGGCCTCTAAGACCCTCTTGGGTCTTTTGTCTGCAAAACGGGGCTGCAAATGTTGTCTCAAAGGATTATTGTGGTGGTTGGTTGACAGAGGGCTTGTGTTGTGCCCAGCCAGAGTATGTTTTTTATGTATTTTCTTTCCCTTCTATCCTCGGGCCATTTCTAGCCCTGCCATCCATGCATGTGCCTGCTTTCCGTTCCCTGGTGACCTCCAGAGCTCCAGGTCACCAGCATGTCCCTCCTCCCACAGGTCCTCCTCCCACACATCCAGACAGGATTAGTAGTACCCTCCCCATGAGCCCTCCCACCCCTGGCTCCCTCTGCTTCCGTGATGCCAGGGCAGGGGGCCCCTCCAGGCCTGGGATGGAGCCTGTGACCTAACTGGTACTCCTTGAATGTTTGTTGGGGGTTCAACAAATGGTAGCTGAAAACCATTTGTGGACACGGGAGTTACTGTGGATCTGTCTATAGCACTGAGCCTTAATGGGGGGGGGGGACACTTAGCAGCCAGCTGGAGTAGCCTGCACCCCAGAGTGGGTGTGTTGGAGGCACGGTCTAGGAGGGGAGTGGGAGCTGGGCTGCAGCGGTCCCAGCTCCGGGGTGCTAACACCCTCCAAAAAAGAAGGGGCAGTGGAGACAATGGGCTGCAGCATCGGGCCCGAACCCAGGCTCCTGTCAGCCACGGCAGGCCTCCTTCCCTCTCATTTTTCACCTGCTGTCCCCAGACTGGTTGTTCTTCCAGATCGACAGAGACTGCTTCCCTCCTCACTCTTGGAGTCTGTGGTTTCTCCTGAGGTCTCAGGCTCTCCTCCAGGGCAGATCCGAGCCAGGGCCACATACTGTCATCATGATCCTAACCCTCTGACCTTAAAATACTGAATCCTGGAAGAACACAGAACAATAGTCATCTAATTTTATACGTCTCCCCCCAAATTGTAAAGATTGGCTTAATCACACTGACACATTCCATCATTTTCTAGAAAGATACCTCAAATGCAGAAAATTTTTAAAAAAGATTTTGCTTATTTATTTGAGAGAGAGAGAGAGAGAGAGAGAGCATGAGCAGGAGGGGCAGAGGGAGAAGCAGACTCCCCACCGAGCAGGGAGCCTGACAGTGGGCTCCACCCCAGGACCCCCAAGATCATGACCTGAGGTGAAGGCAGATGCTTCAGCACGAGCCACTCAGGCACCCCATAATGCAGAGAATTATTTTCAGACAATTGATTGGGTATCTTCCTGCCAGGACAAACAGGAAGGTAGCCTTGCAGTCCTGATGGTGTCCAGCCTCCCCAGGCCTCCTAGACACACGGAGGAGAGAAGCAGGAGGACCCAGGGGAGGTGGAGAGGCCTCCGTGCCAGCCCTGGTGGGTCACTTTCTTGGTGGCTTTGGTCCAGTTCCATCCTCTTGACCCCCAGCAGGAAGCACCAGCCTGGCTCGGCTTCCCCGGGCGGCCTGGACAGCCACACCAGAGAATGTGGCTAGAAGTCAGAATGCTTCCTGAGCTGAGTCTGGGGGACTAGGTAGGTGGTGGCCAGGTGAAGAGGTGGGAGGCCCAGGCAGAGGGGCCTGCAGGAGTGGAGGCAGAGGGGGAAGTAGCCACTTTGGGGAGGCAGGGAAGGAGGCGGCCTTGCTGGGCAGGGCAAATAACATCCATCTCAGCCCTCTGGCCCCTCGTCCTTACTTGGGGTCACACAACCACCCCTTTCTCCACCCGCCGCATCCCAGCCCTGGCCACCGCATCTCAGGCAAACCTCAGCCTTGAGTCACTGCTCCTTGTTTTGACGACAGATCGAATGTGTTGTCATAGCTAAGCCACAACAGCCACCCTGCAGTAGAGCCCAGAGACACAAAGCACCTGTGAACTCCTTCCTGTCCCACCCACCACAGGAGGAGGGCCGCGGGTGCCAGCTCAGTGGCTTCTCCATGTGTGAATATCGTCCTATTATTATTACTATTAAAGATTTTATTTATTTATTCATGGGAGACACACAGAGAAAGAGACACACAGAGACACAGGCAGAGGGAGAAGCAGGCTCCCTGCGGGGACCCCGATGCAGGACTCGATCCCAGGACTCTGGGATCACGACCTGAGCCAAAGGCAGACGCTCAACCGCTGAGCCCCCCAGGCATCCCAGCATCATCATATTAATGCAGTACAAGGAAGCCGGTCCGCTGGGACATCCGGCCGATTCCCTGGAACTGTCACCGCCTTTAGTTCTTTGGAGGAGGGGCAATCTCTTTAGTTACTGGACAGGAATCTCAAAATATCAGTGGCTGGAGCTTCAGGGGATTGACTGGTTTAGAGGGTCACCTCTGTCCTGTCCCCAAGTCTTCCAGAGGACCTGACCTCACCTCCCCTGGGAACCCAGTGCTCAACAGAGGAGCCCAGAGGAGAGTCCAGCCTGGCCTCACGCTGGCCTTGCATCATGGGCAGGGGGACCCGCGCCTCCCCTTCCCCAACAAGATAAATCTAGCAGCTCCCTCTGAGCATCTCAAATGCATGATCTCCTCCCGATTAACAACCTGGCCGGCGTGTTCTTGGCTGCCTGCTGCTGACCTCAATTTAGACCTGTCTGCTGTTCGGCCGCGGGAGCAGGAAGGTGGCAGGGGACGAGGCCCGAGTAGGCTGAGGGGGCCTGTGTGCTGAAGTCTGGGGGTGAGAGGTGGCCGCCGCTGACTCAGGCCTGGAGTCCGACTGCGCCTCGGGAGTCCGCAGGAGGGTGGAGGCCCGGCCCGGCAGGGGCTGCTGTGGGGCTTGCTTTCTTTTTCTTTCTTTCTTTCTTTCTTTCTCTCTTTCTTTCTTTCTTTCTTTCTTTCTTTCTTTCTTTCTTTCTTTCTTTCTTTCAAGATTTTATTATTTATGGGAGACACAGAGACAAAGAGGCAGAGACACAGGCAGAGAGAGAAGCAGGCTCCATGCAGGGAGCCCGACGTGGGACTTGATCCCTGGTCTCCAGGATCACGCCCTGGGCTGAAGGTGGCACTAAACCGCTGAGCGACCCAGGCTGCCTTGCTGTGGGGCTTTCAAATGGGTTTCCCAGGGCCCTGTGATGAGGACGGGTGTCCAGGTGTCCAGGTGTCCAGAGAGGAAGGAGGCTCCCACAGACGCGCCTTTGTAACGGTCATCGAATGTTCTGGTTATGCCCAAAACGGCTACCTCTGTGTTGACAAAGGCTTCTCCGACCTCAGATCCGGGGCAAGGTTTGTGTCTGCTGATGCCTGCCGTGCCTCCTCCTTCAGGCTGGGGAGAGCCATGGCTCCCCTCTGTGTGTCTACTGCCAGGGAGTTCGTCCTGCCAGGAAGGGTTCCTTTATTTTGTCTCCGGCCTCCTTGCTCTTTACTTCTCATCCTTCAGCAGCTTTGGGTCTTCTCAAACTGGTGCTTTTATCCAACGTGGCTTCTTGGCCTTTGAGCAGAAGAGCGGTGAGGAGTGTGGGGTCTGGAGTCTGCCCGCCTTGGGCAGGGTTGTAGCTCTCCTCCGTACCTGCTGAGAGATTGAAAGCTAGCAGCTTGACCTGTCTGACCCTCGGACTCTTCCTCTCTGTGAAGTGGAGCTCTGACACATCTGCCTTGGGTGTGTTGGGAGATGGCAAGTTCTATGTGTAAAGCACCTGGCCCAACACCTGCACTCAGTGACTGCATGAAAGGTGTGAGTGTGAGCTGAGGGCCTCAGAAGGCAGCAGAAGGGCCTCTAGCATCCTGGAGGGTAAGCTCCCACTCTTTCCTTTTCCTTCCCCTGCAGGAGGGCAGTCAGTGACCCACAGTGGTGACCCCATCTTGGTCTCCCTGGCCAACAAGGCCGTTTCCTTCAACTGTAAAATCACCTACTCGTACACCCCAGAATTCAAGGACTTCACAGTCTGGTACTTTCACGTGGACCTCAAGAGCCAGAGGAGCCTCAACAAGCAGGTGAACTGCCCACCCACCCAGGGCAAGGAGAACCAGACATACACCTTGCAATGCCAGGTCACCCTCAAGCTGCCCAACGCGTCAGCCACGGGCACCTACTACTGCTGCGTGAACTGGCCAAACGTCCACAGAATCAGCGACGGCGTCTTCATTCTGGTCAGAGGTGAGGCTTCCCGCGGGGCTCCTCCCAGGGCTAAGGGCCCAGAGCTTTCTCACAGCAGCATTTGGGGCACAGAATCTTAAAATGGGCAATGCCTGCCTCATCTGCCAGCTTTGGCAGAACAGAACGTTGTCCTCGGGGGGCCGCTGGTGGTGTAGGTGTGCCGACGTCTACCTTGATCTGGGAAGGGCAGAGGCCTGGGATACAGATCTGTGTCTGGCCCCCTCTGGCAGGTGCCTGAGAGGAGTCACCAGCCCCTCGGGCTCAGCGTCCCTCCGGCACCGCGTGTGTGTGTGTGGGGGGGGCGGGCAGTGAGTACACAATTGGGCTCGTGCACATGTGTGTCTGCAGCAGCCCGCGAGCGAACACTTGGCTCATGTACATATGTCTGGGAAAGGTTCCTAGTTTTATCACATCCCCAAAGGAGCGATGACTGTAAAAAGTTATCATCAGCAAAGCCATGATGCTGTGACCTGCCCCTGTGCTTCCCACCAGTAGGGGTTGGGGTTTGGGAAGACCACCGAGCTGGGCTGGCCAGGGTGTGCTGTGGGCCTGGGCTTCATGGCTTTTATGGGGAGAATGAGATCCTGCGGGCAGGGGCTGCTGTCTGGTAATAGGAAATGTTTGATAAATAACAGACATGGATGTGCCTGGCACGTGGCTGGCACTCTGCAGTTTTTTGTCAGCCAGATGGATGGATGGATGGAGGAGGGGGGGCGGGGGAGGGATAAAAGGATGGATGGCTCAAGGGGAGGGGCCGGGCTGTGCCTTTCACCTACCCCTGGTACAGGCCAGCCACCCGCGAGGCCCAGTCCAAACCCATCCCCCCACCCTCAGCACACCTGCGCATGTGACCACCATTTCACGTGCCGAAAACAGAAGGCCCCGAGAGATGACGTGACTCGCCCAGGGTCCCACAGGCAGCTCTCAGGGGGCTGATTCAGCCCAAGGCAGGGACACTTCAGAAGCAAAAGCTATGGTCCTTGCCTCGAACAAGAATCAAGACAGCAGGGACCCCTGAGTGGCCCAGCGGTGAAGCGCCTGCCTTCAGCTCAGGGCGTGATCCTGGGGTCCTGGGATCGAGTTCTGCATCGGGCTCCCTGCATGGAGTCTGCTTCTCCTTCTGCCTGTGTCTCTGCCTCTCTCTGTGTCTCTCATGAATAAATAAATAAAATTTAAAAAAAGAAAAAGAATCAAGACAGCTAACACAGAAAAGGGTTTCACCAAAAGCGAGCTTGGGAATGAGGAGCTTGGTAAAGGTGGGGGTTTGGGGGGTTCCGTGTTGTAGGTGGAGTCCTGGCTAAAGGAGAATGTAGGAATTAGGGGCCTAGGGTTTGGCAGGGTGGGGAGCACCCCAGCCTTTCTCAGGTGATTAACCCTCTGCTTCCCTGCCATCCCCCCTAGACACAGGGTACCGAGGACCTCCACAGAACCCCCAGAAGCTCCTGCTCCTTTGCTTCACTGGCCTCCTGACTGCGCTGAGCATCCTGGTCACAGCTCTGCTGCTCTGGAAGAAGGTAGGGGATGCACACGCACAGCAGTGCTGCCCCTCCACCTCATTCACTGTGGCTTCGGGGTACCTCCTGGGGAGCGGAGGGGCCACCCACCTGCCCCCATGGTGTCCTGTGGGTCTTGGTGAGGGGGCCTGCGACAGGTGTTCCTCTTACACCCTCGGCCATCCCCATAGTGGGGCCTGTGTCACCAGCTTGCCACTCCCCAGGGTCTTTGGATCTTGTTGCACAAAATCAGGGCTTTTCAGCCTTTTCCAGGTCATGGGTCCTCATGAGTACTCAATGGAAGGCTCAAGCCCCATTACTGGCCCTTCAGATTAGGAGCCCCTGGCTAGGGCTTTCTGGATCCCCAGCAGCCCAGAAGAGAGGAAGAAGCATTTTCTAAGAGCCACTGTCTACCAGGCACCCTGCTACGTGCTCTCCTCCGTGTCCCACCGTGACTCCGTGAGGGAGGTTTCTTCCCATTTTACAACACTGGAAAGCAAGGCCCAGAGAGGTGGTGACTTGCCCAAGGTCACACAGCAAGCACAATCAGAATCAGGGCTGGAACGCAGGTGGATGGGTCCGGCTCTACACTTGGCTGATTCCTGCTCGGCTGCGGTGGCACCAATGTAGGGAGAGTTGTCTCTACAGTGGGCTCTTGTCACTCTCATTGTCACCCACACCTGTGGTTTCTTGTTCGATGCCGGCCCTCCACGCCAGACAGTAAGTGCCGCGAAGACAGAGGACACGCTGAGCTTGTTTCCATGGCTCCGTGCATGCCCAGGCATGGTCGGCGCTCAGTAAATGTTGGGTGGAAGAATGCATTGCCCAGGGGGGTGCCAGGTTCTGCCCGGCTCTGGGGGGGGGAAGATGACCAGCACGGCTCCAAGCTACCATTAGGGCCCTCTGTCCTGGCTCCTTTATTTATTTTTTTTTAGACTATTTTTTCTTTAAAGATTTTATTTATTCATGAGAGACACAGAGAGAGAGAGAGGCAGAGACATAGGCAGAGGGAGAAGCAGGCTCCAGGTCGGGGGCCCGATGTAGGACTCGATCCTAGGACCCCAGGATCAAGCCCTGAGCTGAAGGCAGATGCACAACCACTGAGCACCCCAGGAGTCCCTGTCCTGGGTCCTCGGAGGCTTCAGTCAGACCCACTTGGGCCAGTGCTCCACCATCTAGAGACCAAGAGCTTCTCTGCTCCTTGCCAGCCTTAGGGGCTAAACCTGGGGATCAGCTCAGTCAATGAAGGCCCTGAGTGTGGGAGAGGCTCCACACCACCACGGGGGTTCCTTGGGTCAAGAAAAGCTCAGCCCTTGCACCCAAAGGGCTGGTCCCTATTTACACCCAAGGAAGCCTCCCAACTTAGATGTGAATTCATGTGTTCACTCATTAAACACATATTGAGGACCTACTAAATTCCAGGCCCTGTTAGGCTTTGGGGTTCCAGCAATGACTAAAATTGATCCCCAAGAAATTCCTGCCTTCGTCAAATTTGTATTCCAGTTGAGGGGAGACAGACCATAAACAAACTTATGAATAATTAGCATAACTGACGTGGTCAGTGTTGAGGGGAAAATACAATAATGCTAAGAGAGGAGTGAGTGAGGGAATGGGGGAGCTTAGTGTCTTTAATTAAGAGTCAGGAAAGGGGGCACCTGGGTGGCTCAGCAGTTGAGCATCTGCCTTTGGCTCAGGTCATTGTCCCGAGGTCCTGGGATCGAGTCCCACATCGGGCTCCTCACGGGGAGCCTGCTTCTCCCTCTGCCTATGTCTCTGCCTCGTTGTCACCCATGCCTGTGGTTTCTTGTTCGATGCCGGCCCTCCATGCTAGACAGTAAGTACCGCGAAGACACGGGTCTCTCATGAATAAATAAATAAAAATCGTTTTTTTTTTTTTAAATTTTATTTATTTATTCATGAGAGACACAGAGAGAAGCAGAGACACAGGCAGAGGGAGGAAGCAGGCTCAACGCAGGAAGCCTGATGTGGGACTCGATCCTGGGACCCCGGGGTCAAGTCCTGAGCCAAAGGCAGATGCTCAACTGCTGAGCCACCCAGGTGTCCCAATAAAAATCTTTTAAAATAAAGTCAGGAAAGGCCTCCCCACACTGCACCTGGAAGGAGGGGAGCTGGCAGACGTCTGGAAGAGTGTGCCCAGCAGGGGAACAGCAGGCATGGGCTCTGAGGCTGGAGCTGCAGAGAGTCCCGCATGGGGGTTGGGGGTGCGGCCTGAGCTCAGGGAACAGAGGAGGGAGGGGAGGGGCATTGGCTGGTTGTACTCTAAGTGAGTGGGTGGTCCTGTAGGCCGTGGGGAGGAGTGAGATAGGATCTGATCTCCGTGGACCCTCTCGCCGCTGTGAGAGTGGGGAAGGGAGACTCCATGAGGAGCTACATTAGTCCAGGCGGAGGTGACCAAGGCTGGGACGAGGGCGGCTTCTGGGGAGGTGGCAAGCAAGGCAGGTTAGAGGCTGAAGGTGGGGCTGCTGAGAGTTGCTGAGGAGGCGACACAGCGCTAGAGCCCACAGGCTGCAGGGGAGGGACTCCAGGTAGGTGCCTCCAGCTCAGGACCCGCTGAGGTGGGTGTCAGGGAGACACCTGTGGGATAGAAGGATGGCAGAGGCAGCCCACGGTCAGAGGGCCAAGGACTTGGCTGAGCCACACACATGGCCAGGACACGCAGGCCTGAGACTTGAACCTGGGCCTCCATTCCCCACCTTGCCTCGAGGCTGGAGACATAATCACGCCTCCAGAAAAGGCTCCAAGGTGAGAAAAGAAGGTGAACGTGACCCCTTGATCTGCCATGGAACTCCGGAGGTTGCCTTGCTGCCATCTGTGAGCCGGAGCCTGGTGACAAGCCCAGTACCCCTCTAGTTCCTCTCCTGTCCTGTGATCTGCCTTGGGACGCCACAGATGTGGGGCGTGAACTTGGCGTGACCCGCTCATCCTGCTGACAAGCTGCAGAAGGAGTCCACTCTGCTCTGCCCAGGAGCAGGCTCTGCTATGAGGTCCTGGGGGGGCCGTGCCCCCTCCGCAGGGCCCCCGGCCCCCTGCCTCTGGCCTAGTCACAGGGACCACTCAACAGCGAAAATAGAAGATGATGGGAAATGCTTCACTGGGCTCCCTTGAATCCCGGGCTGAGGACAGAGCCCACTCGCCCCTGGGCCCACCTCAACCAACACATACTGAGCACCTACTATGTGCCCAGCTTGGCTCTCACCTCCCAATATATCCCCCACCCCCACCCCACTGCTCATCCCATGCTGGTAGCAGGTGGGACGGCTACCAGCATGATTTGTCACTCAGTGAACATCTGCGGAGCAGCTACTGGAACTTGGGTGTGGACACAGGGACTGTGCTTTGGACAGGGGTCATGAAGGACCCACACTCGGTCCGTGGACCCCCACACAGGCTAGGTGTCTTCCGTGGGCATGAAGCCTCCACTGCTCTGCAAAAACAGGGTTGTAATGACTGGATCTTGGGGTCCTGCAAGGCCAGGGAGGCACCTGGCACAGAGTAGGTGCTCAGGAAAGTCTGGCGAGGAGGAGGGGAGGGGGTGATAGCCCCAGCCAGACTTCCGAGCCCAGCACCCCCCCTGCTTCGGGACTTCCACGACTCCTGGCCTCTCTCCTTCCAGGAATAGCTCCTGAGTATCTAGTACGTGCCAGGCACCGGGCTACGTGCCAGACACCGTGGAAAGCAAGACAGATGCAGCCCCTGCCCTCTCATAGAGCTACAGCTCTCTCTGAGCCTTGCTTTCCTCCTCCAGAAATGGGGATAAGGGTGGATCCCCGCTCCACCCCCACCTGGAAAAGGTGGAAGAGAGCATTTATGAGGCACCAGCTGGGTGCCTGACCCAGGGCGGGAGGACAAGCCTAGACACTTCCCATCTCCCTCTGGGCACCTGGGGGAGGAAGCGAGGGTGAGGGAGCGGGGGCCTTGGAGAGGGAACTCAGAAGCTGGAGAAGTGCCCAGAGCTCCCTGGAACCGGATCTGAATTTGGGATGTGGACCCTGTGGATGATGCTCCAGCATCAGAAAGCCCCTGGCAGCCCTTCCCTTTGCTCGCCAGCATGCTTTTTGTTTTTGTTTTTATAAGATTTTATTTATTTATTCATGAGAGACACAGAGAGAGAGAGAGGCAGAGGGAGAAGCAGGCTCCCCATGGGGAGCCCAATGCAGGGACTCTATCCCAGGACCCCGGGATCATGACCTGAGCCAAAGACAGCCGCTCAACCGCTGAGCCACCCAGGCGCCCCTCGCCAGCATGGTTTGAATGAGGTGCAGGAACAGAGTGTGCACCCCCCCACGCCGGTGACCAGGCCAGGCAGTCAGCCCTGGGGACTGAGAGGAGGCCAGGGAGGAGGAGGAGGAGGCAAGGAGGGCCCTAGAGGCACCAGCGGCTGCGGGTAAATGAATCGAAGCCGGGAGCTGCTGGCACAGAAACAGCAGATGGTTCCTGTGTGGGAGAAGGCCGGAGGGCTCAGCTTCCCAGGGCGGCAGCCTCTGACCTTGATCGCTGACCGTGCTCATTCCCTAAGGGCACCCTCCTCCCCTGCACACTTACTTCCTTGCCTGCAGGACCCCCAGGCAGCCCTGTGCTGGTCACCTGCCTCGTGGTGGCCTCTGGCCATCACAGGTCTGAGTCCCTTCCTCGGAGCGCCCCCCCACTCTGCTTATACTCCCCAGTGATTGTTCTGCTCCTGGGGTGACGCTCCTCACCCCCCCCACCCCCACCCCCGCCTCCCGACACTGCCCAGGCCTATCCCTGAGCCCCAGACCACCTCCACCCTGGGAGACCTATGGGCACCCGCACCCACTGTCCTGGGCACCCACTGTCTTTAGCATCCGAGTCTGCCCTGCCCAGGCGAAGGGTGCCAGGCCCCCAGAGGGTCAGGCCAAAATCCTCAGAGCTGCGCTTGGCTCCCTCCCAACGCCCCCACCGCCCTGCCCCCAGTTGGTGAAGGATACAGCACTCTCCCCTGCCCCACCCCCCTCACCCGCATGCAGGTGTCCCTGCTCCCACTCTGTCCCTTCCAGCTCTGCTGCCCATAAGCTCTGTGCTTATGTCTTTGTCACTGTTTCCCCCCTCCTTAAGTCCTTGAGGGCAGGGGTGGGGGGGGATGCAGGGAGCCTGACACACGCTAAGCACTTGTGGGAGGAATGGCTTAGTAAGTGAGCGCTGAGACCTTGGAAGAGGAGTGGGGGGGGGCAGGCTGTGAGGTGGGCGAGGTGACAGTATTGCTCCCATTTTACAGAGGGGGAAACTGAGGCTCTGCAGGTTTCCTGAGCTGCTGGTGGCCACATTGATTGGTTTATTCATTTGAAAGTCACAGCTGGAAGGGCAAATGTTGATGGCAGGGAACGAGGTAGCCAGGGAGGGCAGGGCTGGATCCTCGCCCATCACAAAGTGCACCCATCTGATTTTTCGAGGGGGGCACCCCCTGTGTGCCACAGCCCAGGCCTCTTCTGCACCCCCCCCCCCCCCCCGCACCACTCCTGGAGATCTCTTGCCTCCTCCTCTTAGCAGCCCTCCCAGCTCGCAGCCCACTCCCCAAACTGACAGCTTCCCTGCGCTCCGAGGGAAGACACTGTGGGTCCCGCCTTGCCTTCTGTGGCAGTGCCCTTGCCAGGCTCCCGGCTCACCTGCTTTCATCTTTTACTTACATTGGCCACTTTCTGATGGGCCATCCTGGCACGTGTCCCCAACGTGTGATATTCCTGTCCTGATGCCATCCCGGGCCTTGTCCCCGTGGCCTGTGACAACTTTCTTGAGCTCTTCCCCTGTCTTTGGGAGGCAGGGCAAGCCCTCAGAAGTCTGCTCCAGCCCCTGGCAGTCGTGGGGCTCCTTCCCACATCCCTGGCAGCCCTACCAGTGTCAGCAGGAGCACCACAAGGACAGGCCTGGGTCTTGTTCACCGCGGGTCCCAGGAGCTCACACCCACCAGCCTTGACGGCGTCCAGGCCGACAGGCTCAGCGAGGGGAGAGGCACCAGCCCCCCAGCTGTCTGGAGGCCAGCCACAGCCTCTGATGGGACAGATGCCTCAGGAAGCAGGTGGTGCAGGGGCGGGCCACTAGATTTGGAACAGGGCATCTGGGTTCCATCCAAAGGCAGTCATTGACTAGCTGGACAGGCCTCAGTTTACCCCTCTGTAGAGTCTACTTCCTCAGGCCATAAAGAGAATTAAGTGAGACTAAGAGCAAGTCTCAGGGTTTTTTTTATAAACTGTAAAGGGCCACACAGATGCCAGCACCTGTCTAACTATCTATGAGACCCACACGTTCAAACAAAACAAACCTTCCAGATACAGTCGGGTCGGCATCTTGGTGAATCAGACAGACCTGGGTTCAAATCCTACCTCTGCCACTGCTGGCTCTGTTGCCTCAGGCAGGTCTCCTGCCCTTTCTGAGCCTTCTAGTCCTCACGTGTGGAACAGAGGTGACATGAAGACTTGTCTCGCAGGCTTGTTCAGAAGCACAGGAGACAGGGCATGTAATGCATTCAGAGAGAGCCCCCCACCTTGGCTCCCTCTCCTGAGCCACCGTCAGGCTGTGACCGGGTGGTTCTGGCTCCTGCCTGCCAGTTAAGTAGCTCTGGAGAGCTAATCCTGAGTAAACGGGCTGGGGATGGGCAGGCGGCCAGGATTTTTAATTAGCCCCTGCCCCAAGATGAGGCTGCTGTCCTCCATAGTGGCCAGTGTTGTGCCTGAGACGAGGGGGGTGTCCGGATGGCCTCCCCCTGTCTGGGAAGGAGCTGCTGCACCGGTTACCGCCCATCCCCCTGTCCCCCCGAGGCCCGTGTCTGCCCACAGGCCCAGCACCCCTGCCTCTGCGACCACCAGCCTTGCTCACAGCGGCCAGCATGAGCTTCTTGACCCTGCTTGCCAATCCCCGCACCTCCTGTCTGATGCACTCAGATCCTTTCCACCGTCCACACTGTTGGCTCAGCCCTGCCCATCCGGGTGGCTTCTCCTCTCTCTGGCCACACTGACTGTCTCTACGTTTCTCCAGACCTTCGGGCCTTGGCAACGCTCTTCCCTCTGCCTCCCCTCCCATCCTGCCAGAGGAGTTTCTCAGCCTTTAGGTTTTACTATTTTATTTTATTTTATTTTATTTTATTTTATTTTTTATTTTATTTTATTTTCATTTTATTTTGTTTGACAGAGAGAGAGCACAAGCAGGGGGAGCAGCAGGAAGAGGGAGAGGGAGAAGCAGGCTCCCCGCCTAGCAGGGAGCCCAATATGGGGCTGGAACCCCAGGATCATGATCTGAGCCAAAGGCAGATGCCTCACCGACTGAGACACCTAGGCGCCCCGGCCTTCAGATTATTTCTTAATCAATTAATTTAATTTATTTATTTTTAAAGATTTATCTATTTATTTATTCATGAGAGACACACACAGAGAGAGGCAGAGACACAGACAGAGGGAGGCTCCCTGCGGGGAGCCTAATGTGGGACTCGATCCCAGGACCCCGGGATCATGCCCTGGGCTGAAGGCAGATGCTCAACTGCTGAGCCACCCAGGCGTCCCTATTTATTTATTTTAAAATATTTTATTTAATCGTTCATGAGAAACAGAGAGAGGCAGAGACACAGGCAGAGGGAGAAGCAGGCTCTGCACAAGGTGCTTGATGGGGGACTCGATCCCCTGACCCGGGATCATGCCCTGAGCCGAAGACAGACGCTCAACCGCTGAGCCACCCAGGCGCCTTGGCTTTCAGATTTTAAATACCGCTTTCTGCCAGACAAGGCATCTGTCCCCCAGAGCGTGCCAGAGGCTGTGTCCTGTTGGTCAGCGCACAAACCACGCCTTAGGAGAACTGTGTTCATCATCTGTCTCCCCACGAGGTCCTCAGTTCCAGGAAGGCAGGGACATGTCCACCCCTTCACAGCACCTGGCCAAAAAGAGGGGGCTGACAAGTGTGTGTTGGTCGGCCAATGGCCACCTAGTGCCACCTGAGTGCCAAGCACTTAGCCCTGAGTAGTTACCTCCCTGGGTCCTTGTGACAATCTCGCAGAGGAGGGTTCTCGCTGAAGGAATAGAGGCCCAGAGAGGGGCAGGGGCAGAGTGGACGGACATCTGGTCTGGCTGGCACTTGCTCAGGACCACCCACGCAGTCAGCTCTGCAGCCAGGGTCCCTGTCACCCTGGCCCTGTGTCCCTGGGCAGTGCCTCGTGGGGGGTCTTCACCGTTTCTGGTCTGTGCAGGCAGATGGGTGGCTTGGTGCGGGTCCCGGAGGCATTTGCCAGGTCTCCTCGGGTGGAAGGTGGGCAGGAGATCCTGGGTGGCCTCCTGACAATCTGCTCTTCTCTGCCCCGGTGGGGTCTGTGAGGTGGGGGGCCGCGCACCCCGGGCCCTGACAGCCCTGACTCCCTTCCTCACAGAGACAGATGCAGGCTCCCCGGAAGCACCCCGCCCTGAAGGGCCCAGCCCCGAGTGCCGCCGCCTGCCAGGAGCAGCCTCCGGAAGAGTCCGTCTACACAGTGAGTGGAGGCCTGGGCCTCTCTCTGCCTCTCTCAGGCGTGACGCAGGGGCGGGCTCCCCAGCTCGGGAGGTGCCGGCCATGTGAGCTCTGAGCCTCGGGGCTTCCTGGTCTGTAAACCGGGCACAAGCATTCCCACCTGGGGGAACTGCTGTGAACATGAACACGCGTGTGGCCCCCGGGCCCTGGCACCGATGGAGTTGTGAGGTGCCCCCGGGCTCCCCTCCCCAGCTCGCCCGTCCACTTCTGGGACAAGGGGCTGTGAGGGCACGCGGTGGCCAGGAGTGAAGACATTTCCTTTATCCGACCAACTCCTTCCTGTTTTTGTTACACAAGCAGCAGCACAGCAACAAGAATCACAGAAAGAGGAAAAGGTCAGGCACCATCACATGCCCTGAACAGTCCATGCTTCTCCATTCTTCACACCTCCCTACCCCCCCCCCGCCCAGACATTGTTCTATGTTCTTGAACTCAAACAGAGACAGGGGACCGGGCCATATGCATTCCTGTCGCTCTACCTGTCTTCCTATTTACCTGGAGGAGGCTCGGCCTCATGCCCCCCTCACCCCGCCCCCCCCCCCCCCCGCCCCCGTCAGGCCGCAGCCCCTCTGCCCAGCAGCTGGGAGGGTGACAAACATTTTTTTTCAGCTCCATTTCAGTTCCGCAAGTAACATGTCATTGAGAGCAAGTGAAGAATAAATGCCACCCAGTGTCAACTGGGGTCTTAACTCTGAGAGATCTAGAGCCACCAGGTTAGGACCTTGGCTGTGCACCTGGGAGGTGTGAAGCCTTGAGGGGGTGGGGGGCCTGCATGGGTTCCCCGGGGGCGTGTTCGAGGGCTGCCCCTCCAGGAGGGTACTGCCTGTACGTGTCCCTGTCCCTGTCCCCACCACCCAGACACACGTGAAACTCGAGTCCACACAGAGGGCATTCAGAATATGGCCTCGCTTACTGAGGATGGGGACAGATGGGGACGAGCCAAGGGGAATGTCCCTATAGCACCAACAACTCCAAATAGAGCATAACACTGCCAGCCCTCTGCCAGCCTTCCCCTCCACCCCTGGGAATTTCTACCAGCCACGGCTTCCCACGTGGCCCCAGACTTCCTCATATTCTCTCTTCTCTCCCAGCAACTCATGGTACTCTCCCTGTGAAGAATTCTCGTGTCAGCTGTTGGATAAAAACATCTCTCTCTCTCTCCACACACACACACACACAGACACACATGAGATCTCTCTCTCTCTAAATATAATATATATATATATATATATATATATATATATATATATATATATATATATAGAAAATAACCATCATCCTGAGCCTATCTTCTTCCAGGATAAATACTAGTAACATTAACTTCTATACCTTCCAGTCTTTTTTCTATAAATACACACAAAGAGACCCATACACGCACTCACACGTACTTTTTTTTTATTGGAGTAGTGCAGCTATTTTTGTTCATGTTACAATATCTCATGAACATCTTTCTACATGAATAAATATCCTACAAGAGCACTTTTAATGGGAGAGACTCCCTTCTGCATGGAACATCTTTCATTCCGGTGTTTAGACTTCTCTGAGGCTCGGCCGGACTCCTCTGGAGTGTGGGGAAGAGGCCCAACGGCCCCTGCAGGGTTGCAGGGTGGCTTCAAGAGATCTCGGGACAGGAAAGGCGGCGTGAAGGGAGGCAGATAAGAATGACATTCACGACAGCGATGATGATGTTAGGAGCATTTGTCGAGGGCCTACGATGTGCCAGGCACTGTGATAGGACTTCACACCTGGGAGGTCATCGATCTTCCTATTAGGGATTGGGGATACAGGTGCTGTCCCCAGATCAATTTTATTTTCTCACTGTCTATTGCTGGTGTGTAGAAATATGATTGGTTTTTGTATATTGACTTTATATCATGGCCTTGTTGGATACATTTATTAATTCTAAGAGGTCTTTGCAAATCCCTTGGGATTTTCTATGAACGCAGTCTACTCATGTCATGTGTGAATAAGGGAAGTCCCACTTCTTCTTTTTGGCCCTCATACTTTTATTTCTTTTTTCTTCCTCTCTCACTGTCTCAGACCTCCAGTGTGATGGTGAGTAGGAATGGTGACAGCGGTCATCCTCATCTTTTTCCCAGCCTCTGGAAAAGGATTTTTGTACGTTCCTCCTCTACTTTTTTTGGATGGATACTTAGGTCATTGATTTTGAATCTTCTTTTCGAATCTATGAATTAAAGGCTATGAACTTCCCTTTTAAGTACGGCTTTAGCTATATCCCGTAAGTTTTGATATGTGGCCTTTTCATTATCTTTCAGTTTAAATTTTCTATCGAGAATTCCTCTTTGCCCTATGGGTTGTTTACAGTATTTTGCTTCATTTTAAAATGTTTAATTACTTTTTTAGCCATTGTTCTGTTTTTTATTTCTTGCTAACTCCACTGTGATCAGAAAATGTATTCTGTATGATTTTAATCCTTTGAAGTCTCTTAAAATTTGCTTATGGCTCAGCGTGTATCCCATGTGCGTTTGCAAAGAACTTGCATTGTGTGTGGCTGACTTAAGTGTTCTATATATGTCAATTAGGTCAAGCTTTTTATTATTATTATTAGGTTTTTATTTATTTGAGAGACAGAAAGGGAGGGGGAACATAAGCCTGGAGAGGGGCAGGGCCAGGGGCAGAGGGAGAAGCAGGCTCCCCACTGAGCAGAGAGTCTATGTGGGGCTCTATCCCAGGACCCTGGGATCATGACCTGAGCCCAAGGCATATGCTTAACTGACTGAGCCACCCAGGCAAACTTCAATTAGGTCAAGTTTGTTTTTTGTTTTTAAAGATGTTATTTATTCATTCATGAGCGACACACACAGAGAGAGGCAGAGACACAGGCAGAGGGAGAGGCAGGCTACCCACAGAGGAGCCCGATGTGGGCCTCAATCTCAGGACCCTGGGATCATGCCCTGAGCTGAAGGCAGATGCTCAACCACTGAGCCACCCAGGCGTCCCTAGGTCAAGTTTGTTGATCATGTTGTTTAAAATATTTCATTCCTTTATTGATTTTTTTGTTTTTGGTCTATCAGATATTAAGAGAAGTGAGTTAAATCTGTCCATATAACTGTAGATTTGTATATCTCTCCTCTTAATTGTGTCAAATTTTACTTTTTATTCATGTGGGGAAATGCTCATGACATATTGTGACACGAAAAAGAAAACTGTGTCACTGCCAATTTGTTTTTTAAAAGTGATTTATTAAGGGGCATGGATTTGGAGTGTGTCAGAGAGACTGGAGTTCAAAGCCTAGTTCTTTTGCTCACGGGTTCTGTTCCTTAAACTTTCCGAGTCTTGGTTCTATAATCCCTAAAATAGGGCTTAACAACAGAATATTGCATTTACAGCTTGCAAACATGCTACAATTTCTTCCATCCTATATTTCTTTTTTTTTTCTTTTTTAAGATTTTATTTATTTATTCATGAGAGACAGAGAGAGAGAGAGGCAGAGACACAGGCAGAGGGAGAAGCAGGCTCCATGCAGGGAGCCCGACGTGGGACTCGATCCTGGGGATCATGCCCTGGGCTGAAGACGGCACTAAACCTCTGAGCCACCGGGGCTGCCCCCATCCTATATTTCTTGAGCCCAAGTCCCTCTCCTGTGACCCTACCCTTTCTCCACAAATCATAACAGATATCACAACTCTCAGTCTTCAGGCTTCCTCTCTCCTTTCTGATCCACTCAATTGGGCTTTCTGCCCATGTAATCATCAAAATCTTTCTCAAGGTCACCATCGACCTCCACATTGTTAAATCCAATGGTCACTTCCTGGCCCTCATCTTCTTTGATGAATCAGCAGCATCTGACACTAGCAGGCTTTCACTCCACCTTGACATACTTTCTTTACTTGCTTCCGGAACATTCCACACCCTACTGACCTCGCGCACCCGATTTACCATCAGGCCTCCTTGGCTTCCTTCAACTGATTCCTCCTTAAGAACCAGTAGAACCCTGACCTCTTCACAATGGAGTGCAGTCCTGGGACCCTTCCTCTCTGATCTTCATCTTCTCCCTGGGAGATCTCATTCAACCTCAGGGTTTGAGACCATCTACATGCTGACAACTCCCATGTTTCTATCTCTAGGCCGGACACCTCCTCTGAACACCAGAGTCATTCCATCTGGGTCACTGGCTTCTCTCTGAGACCAGCTCTAATTCTTTACCCACTGGGGAGCCTCTACTCCTAGTCTTCATTGCAGTGACTGACTGTGCCATCCTTCTAATTGCTCAGGCCGAGCATTTGAAGTTGTCCTTTCCTTCCCTCTGTCTATCACTACTCATATCTGCTCTGTCAGCACTTCTTGTTTCAAAGCAAATCTGGAATCCCTCCCCACTGCTCCGCATCCCTCCAGTGCTAAAGCTGGTGGGAGCCACCACTATTTCTTGCCTTGGATCCTATAATTGGTTTCTGATCAGCTGGCCTATTTTTTTTTTTTTTAAGATTAATTGATTTATTTGAGAGAGAGAGAGAGAGAGAGAGAAGAGGGGCAGAGAAACCTTAGCAGACCGTGCTGAACACGGAGCCTGACATGGGGCTCAATCTCACAACCCAGAGATCGAGACCTGAGCCCAAATCAAGAGTCAGAAGCTTAAATGACTACACCATGCAGGTGCCCCTCAGCTGGCCTATTATTATCCTTGCCCTTGGCCAGCAGCCAGAGTGACCTTACTCGAGCACAGATTACATTCCCTCTGTTCAGAGGCCTTTGCTGTGTCCAGGCCTTTGAGAAGCAGCACTAAGCTGGGGTGAGCCTGAAATGGTTTTATTGGGGAAATCAACCTACAAGAGGAGATGGAGAAGGCTGGGCGAGCGTCACACCAATGCAGAGCTGGTCCTGAGTGAGGAAAGTGGGAAGGATGGCAGAGAGGAAGCCTGGATGCCACACAGTGTAGGGAAGGCTGGGCAAGGCCAGGGGAGACTTCTGTCTCCCAGGATGGCAGGCTGTGCTGGCACCCCCGCTGTGCTCAGCCCCTGGCTGGGGCCTAGGGCCTCCATGTGCCCATGATGATGGGTTCCACAGCCCAGCAGCTGGGACCCCTGGTCACTACTGGTCTCTGGAGCTGGAGCTCTGTGAAGCACATCCTCACAACTACTGCATACCCTCTGAAGGTTCCTGCCTCCCTCAGTCAACGTCAGAGCCCCCACAGGGCCTCCACCGGCTGCACCCGCACCCCCGCATCTCGCCCTGTCATCCACTTGCTCTGATCACACTGGCTTCCTTGCTGTCCCCAGACACCAGGCATGCCCTCACCACAGCAGGCCTTGGTGTTGGCGATGCCCTCTGCTCATAGTGTCCTGTGTGTGCTGTCCGTGGGGCCCACCCCTCACTCCTCCTCACTTTGTTGGGATGGCACCTTCACAATGAGGTCTTTCCTGACCTTCCTTTCAAATTTGCAAGCTTCCCACCCACTCCATGACCCCAACTTTCCTCTCTCCCTCCCCCTGTCCCTCATGGCCCATATGGCCACCTCTTCCTTTCATAATTGTGGTTTGCTCACACAGTACTTTTTAAAAAGATTTTATTTATTTATTCATGAGACACAGAGAGAGAGAGGCAGAGACACAGGCAGAGGGAGAAGCAGGCTCCATGCAGGGAGCCCGACGTGGGACTCGATCCCGGGACCCCCAGGATCACGCGCTGAGCCAAAGGCAGGCGCTCAACCGCTGAGCCACCCAGGCACCCTGCTCACATAGCATTAAGTGCCACACGGACAAGCAGAGGACCATTCTTACCTTCTAGATGCCGGGGTTTCCATGGGGCTCAGTGCCAGGCACAGAGTGGGCACCCGGGGCACCTGTAGGGCATCAGCTTTGTGGTGTCACTTTCCCTCGGAGGCATTTGGACACATCCCCTCAGCTCTGCTCCAGCCTTGCCTGTTCTGCTGCCCTATTCCTGCTCCCTGCAGCAGGGTGCCCTCACTAACACGCCACCGCTGCCGTGGCTTCCCACTGAGGAACCTGCGGGGGCTCCCCACTGGCAGCTCTTCACCTGGCGGGAGCAGCCTTCATCAGAGGGCTTCCCCAGAACCTGCCTCCCCAGATACTGTCCCCGCGGGGGCAGCTTGCTTCAGACACACCTCGACCTTACCCTGCACAGAGGTACTTCTCCACTGGGTGCCACTCCTTTCTGAACAACACCCCATATCGCACCCATCCTCCCCCAGAGTACATTGTACAAGTCTCTACATGCAGAGGTGCATGAGAGGACAGCTCTTGTGTTTCCTTGGTCACAGGGAGGGGGGGTCTTACAGGGGGACCACTGTCTAGAACCCCCAGATTAGGTCTTGGCCCAAGGCAGCTTGGGCCAAGCTTTGGCTTGGGCTGGGCTGGGGGGAGGCTTTGCCACTGACTTCACACCTCTGCAGGGCCAACAACTACGTGGGTAACAGCGCTGTCACCCATGGAGCAGCTCGAGGTGAAGGTCTTGGGGGGCCTGGGTCCCTGACAGACAGCTTGAGCCCAGCACAGCACAGCCCGGCCCAGCCCAGTATAGCCCAGCACACCCCAGCACAGCCCAGCACACCCCAGCACAGCCCAGCCCAGCATGGCCCAGCCCAGCTCAGCACAGCCCAGCACAGTCCAGCATGGCCCAGCACAGCCCAGCCCAGCACAGCACACTCCAGCTCAGCACAGCCCAGCACAGCCCAGCATGGCCCAGCACAGCCTGATAGAGCCCAGCCCCATCCAGCCCAGCCCACAGCAGCCCATTCAAAGGCCAGGGCAGTCTTCGCCCAGCAAGCACACCCTGAGGAAGGCAGTTCCCATCACCACCGCAGAAAGCCAGGAGGGCCATGCAGAGCCTCAGAGGGTGTCCTGTTGACAAGGCCGCCAGGCCTGTCACAGCCCAGTGATGCAGGTCACACCCTGAATGCAAATGCAGCCCAGCGGGTCAGGCCTTGTCAAAAGCTTCACTCTGCAGCTGCTAATGGGCCCCAGCTTCTGCACCTCCCCTGCCTCAGTCTCACAGCTGCTGGGCCTCAGCACAGCCAACCCCCAGTGTGGTTCAGAGGCCTGCGGGGTCCCAGGGCCGGGTGCTTGTCACTAGTTCAGAAGTCTCCTACTGCTGCTGGCCCAGTGGGAGCACGCAGGGCTGGGCAGGAGGCTGAATTTCACTCCTGCTCCACCAGTGAGAGGCTGTGTGACCTGAGGCATCTTTGAGCCTCTCTGGGCTAATGTGTGACAGGCAGCCCCTGTGAGCGGGACATGAGGGAGAAGGGAACCACCTGTGGGACCCCAGACTGGCTCCCCCGCTGGGATGTTAGCAAGGAGGCCCCTTCATCCCCTCTGTGACCTGAAAGATCCAGCTTGGAGGGGCTGTCTCCAGGTCTGGGTGGACAGGGGCTGGGGGTGCAGGGCCACCAAGTAATGGATGCCTATTCTGGGTGCAGGTGCTCTGGGTGGGCACGGACACCCAACAGGCCGGAGCAGGCCCTGGAAGTTGCCTTCCACTGAAGATGGGGCTTCTCCCTAGGGCGGTCCTGCCCCCTTCCCTGCCCCGAGGGAGGTCAGAGCCCCTCTCCCAAGACCCACCCTCTTTCTGACTCAGGGCGCCTTAGCTGAGCCCCAAGGCTGCTGAGCCATCTCTGTGTGTGATGCCCTTGAAGTGCGGGTCGCCCAAGCGCCAATGGTTTATTACCCGGGTTTTCATGCACCGCTACCTCTCAGCACCTCCCTCCGCCCCTCCCCACCCCCCCCTTGCCTCTGAGCACCACCTGTCTCTCCAGCCTGCCTCGGCAACCCCTGCTTGCCTGTTGCCAGGGAAACCACCTCCTTGGCAACCAGCCGGCATCCATATGACATGTACACGCGGGTAGGGAAGGTTCCTGCCTCTTGCTTAGGCTGTTGGTGGCTCTGCTCTGGCAACTCCAAAGAGCAGCGTTTGTTCCTCTCGTGGGACCCAGGGGCCCCACAGAGTCTGAAGGAGGGGCCAGGCTGCGATGGCAGACAGGGGAGGGAGGCAACAAGCCTCCCTTGATGATCATTCAACTGATGATCATTCCGCAGTTATTAAGCACCTACTGTTTGCCAAGCCCTGTGCTTGGCAATATCTCATTTAATCATGCTTCGAACAGGCAAGATAAATATAATTATTCCCATCTCACAGATGGGGAAACAGAGAGAGAGAGGTTCAGGGGCTGCCTGCCAGGCTGGCCTGTCAGAGCTGACAGCTGAACTTAGTCTGGTCTGATTTCAAAGCCTGGTTCTTTCTACCACCTGAGGCCTCTGATCAGGCTGCTTATAGCTGGGCCAAGAGTGAGTGTGGCCCCAAGACACACAGCCTGGTGAGCAAGGACCTCATAGATCGTATGGTGCCATTGTCTCAAGTGTGCCAAGCAAGCTGTAAGTTCGGTGACCCAGAGGCAAACCAGGTATAGCTTGATTGGAGAGGTAGGTGACCCTAGCGGGTGCCTAAGCCATCTATGAGCACAGGCCGAGGTGGGGGTGTCTAAGGAGTCCTAGAGGGGAGGATGGGTGGCCAAGATTCTCACAGGGTCAGAAGCTTTGGACCCGAGGGATAAGGACACATGCCAGGAGGCCATCCTATTGGAGCCACGGCCATGGGTTGTCCTGGGGCTGCTGGCAGCCAGGTTCCTGAGGCCTCAGGACAGGCAGAGACTATGGGTGTGAGCTTAGGTCCCTCCTCTTGCTTGCCAGGTAGAAGCCTGGAGAGGGCCCACCTGAGCTAAGCATAAGACCCTAATAGAGCCTCAAGATGGGATGAGCACAGAGAGGAGTCGCCTTGAACAAGTGGGAAGGGGCAAGGTGGCTCTGCATGAGAGAAGAGCAGGTGCAAAGGTGCAGTGGCGTGGCTGTGCATGGCCGTCCCGTCACAGGCTACACCCCAAAGGGCTCTGACTGTTCCCTGGGCACCCGCAGGCAGGAGTGATCATGTCAGAGAAGCCTAGCTGCTGGGACCCAGCCCCTGACCCTCAGTTCATTGTTCTCTAACCATTGCCCTCTCCTGCAGGTCCTACAGCATAGAGACACTGAAGTGTACTCGTGCATCCAGAACGAGGCCAGGAGCCTGCCCCCCACCCAGAGCCTTCTCTCCCAGGTATGTAGGGGTGTGACGGTGGGGAGCATGCTTGACTCCTCTTCTTATTTATCCACCCTTCTCCTTGTCTGTAAAATGGGGGGTAACTAGGCCAAGGGAGTGAGCCACTTGCAGCTCAATCAGAGCCCTCTTCTCTAGAGCAGATGGCCTAGTAGTTAGGAGGACTGGAGGGTTTGAAGTGCGGCTCCAATCCCTTACTGGCTGTGTAGCCCTGGGCTGAGGGGCTCAACTCCGAGCCTGAGTCCTCTCCTCTGTAAACCGAGGGGCCTAACAGCCCTCAGCTCATGGATTCACCATGGGAATCAGTACTGGGACCCAGTAGGCACTTGTGCAATGTGAACCATGTCTACGCTGGCCAATTAGGCCAGGGGTGTTAGGCTTCTAGCTGTCCCCAGGCTGACATGGGCTAAAGTTGGAAGCTAGAGTCTGGGCTGGGCCAGCGTGGCCTGGCCTGGTCAGAGCTCTGTTTTTATCATGACGGGGGCTGAGGCATATCACTCGATTATGATTCCCTCTTAAACCTCAGTTTGTTCATCTGTAAAGTGGATGAGTGACACGTTCCTGCAAAACCAGCTGCCCTGATTTCAAATGAGTTCCAGGTTAACATCTACACCAGAGCTTTGGGCATCATAAAATGCAAGGGGTTATGAAACCGGTACCGGAGCCCATGGGGGTGATGGGTGGGTTTGTGGACACCTTGGAAGAAGCGTCAGGAAGTGAGGGGGTTGGCCTTCCCCAGCCCAGGGGACCCAGGCTGGCATTGTTAGTGGTCTCTCCTTTCCTCAAAGCCCTTTCTATACTCAGCCCCGAACCTGGCTCTGACTGGAAGCAGGGCTTCCCCGTGCTGAGCCCCCCAAGGACGTCTGGGCCAGCCTAGGCAGTGACCACTCTGTGGCAGGCCCTGAGTGCTGGTCAGGACAGCTGGACGTGGCCCTGCCCTCTGGGAGCCTCAGACCTGCAGGGCCAGGCGCTGACCCGACAAACAGGGCGTTTGCAGGCCCCTGTGAGGGGGGTGCTGTGGGGAGGCACCAGACTAGGGGCAGGGGAAGGAGCTCTCAGGCACGCTGGGCCAAACCCTACAGGGTGAGTAGGATGTCGTTGGGGGGCAGGTGGGGAGGGGGGAGCACCCCAAACAGAGGGAAGAGCATGTGGGGAGGCCCGGGGAGGCTGGAGGGCAGGAGTGAGGGTGGTTGGAATGGAGGGAGAAATGGCTGGCAGGGTGGCCCTGGGGACAAGGACAGGCCTCCCTCTGAAAGCCATGCAGGAAGCTGTCTGTTCGCCTCTGCCTGAAACTGTATCAGTTCAACTTTGTTCTCTTCCTATTGTGTTTTCTTTCTTTTCCCAGGAAAAACTGAATAGATTTTTGGATGACAGCGAATTTAATCTCGTCTATGAAAACCTCTAGGACGAGCTCCACTGGCCCCTAAGTCTGGCCCCGGATCAGCGGCCCCACAGGGCCTCCCTCCAAGGACTGGCCTGCCAACCCAGGAGCAAGGCCCCATCGCCTCGCCCCCGCATCCATGGTGCTCCCAGCCCCCCATTCTGTGTGCCAGGCCTACCCACTGAGCACCTTGCATCTGGCCTCTGCCCGGACTCTTCCTCCGTCTGCCAGGACTAGCTCAGCCTTCACAGGTCTCTAGGACACCGCCCCTTCCCAGGCCCTCCTCACCTTCTCAGGATCTATGGGCTCTCTTGGCACCAGCCTGCACCCCAGACGGAGCTCCTCAGGAGGCTCCCGGCAAGGCACCCTGGTCAGTGCTGTGAGCACGAGCACCAGCGGGGACAAACAGGGACCAACCATGCAAGTGCTCCCTGCCCAGCCAGGCCAGAGGCGCAAGGCAGCCTTGTGAGGTGGAGAAAGGAGCTGGGGGCAGGGGCGTATGGGGGTGGGGAGGATGGGAACTGTGCAGAGGTGGCTGGGCCTGGCTCGAGGACAGAGCTAGAGATCAGAGAGGTGGCTGAGGGGAGGTCCTGAGGCTGGGGAGGGGGAGATGCTGGCCACACAGGAGCTGAACCTCCTAAGCTCTCCATCCCCCAACAAGGATGGTTTTTGCCCAATCAGCCTGGCCCTCTGCATCCCTGTGCCAACTGCTTTGTCACCTCTGCAGCCCTTCCCCACCCTCCAGGCCTCAGCTCCTCCTCCCTCCCCCTGCACCCACCTTCTCCACCAGGGCCAGTTCTCCAGAGCCTCAGTCTGGCCTCCCTGGATCCCACTCATCTCCTCTATTTGTTCACATTTTGCACCTGTCCCAGGGCTTTGAGGACCTCTCCTCAAATGGTCGAGCTGCAGGGCCTGGTGCTTGGGGCTCCCTGGATGGTGTAGGAGCTCGGGCCCTCAGTGCTCACACAGAGCCATTTCTGAGGCTCCCACTGCTCATTTCTTCCTCTCAGCATCTCTGCTGGAGCCCATTTCACAGACAGGGGCTAAGGGTGGGGGAATCATCCAGGCTGTGGGGCTCTGCTCTCCTCCATCTCTGTTGCTTTCCAGGATCTCATTTGTACCACCCAGGCTGCCGCCAAGTCCTTGAGGGGCCCTCACACACAGACGTGTCCCCGGGACAGTGAGGGGCCCAAGGCACAGGCCCGACCCTCACCCCTGAGCAGTACTGGGCCACTAGGTCGTGGGCAGCCACTTGTCTGTGGGCCAGGCCCCTCCCTCAGGGCAGATAGGCTGGGGGTTGGGGTGGGGGGAGCAATAGCCTGACATCCAAAGGAAATCCCAGCCCCTCTGCTAAGAGGCACCCAGCCTCCCTGGCCACCCAGGACAGGACAGCCCACAGCCTCCCAGCTTGGTTCTGAGCCTGGCCTGTGAGCACACAGCAAGGAGGGCTCTGAGCTGGATTATAAGGCTGAGTGGAGTGGGCCCTGCTCCCCCAGAGGCTGGAGTCAACTGAATTCCTTGCCTGTGCCTGGAGCAAAACTGCCTTCCACGCTCCTGACTCCCCAACAGCCCGAAGCAGAGGCCAGGATTGTGGTAGGGGTGAGGTGGTCTGTGCTGCTCAGGGTGCGGGGAGCCTCCCCAGAGGAAATGAAAGCCAGCAAGACCAAGAGGAGGCTACCTGCTGGGCTTGGGCCTCTTTGTCCTGGCCTCAGGACGCCAGCCCCTGGGGCTCCGCTCGGCATCACTCAGCCTCAAGGGAAGCCTGAAGGGACCACATCCCCTTGCCCTGCCCTCACTGCCTCTTCTCTGCAAAGTTGCCTAAGGGATCCAGATAAAACCTATAGGGGGTGGGGTGGGGGGGACACCTGGCTGGCTCAGTGGTTGAGCATCTGCCTGCGGCTCAGGGCATGATCCTGGGGTCCTGGGATGGAGTCCCACATAAGGGCTCTATGCGGGGAGCCTGCTTCTCCCTCTGCCTGTGTCTCTGCCTCTCTCTCTGTGTCTTTCATGAATAAATAAAATCTTAAAAAATAAATAAATAAAATCTTTTTTTAAAAAGAGAAAAAAACCTATATGGGATCGGAGTGCTTAGGTGGCACAGTCAGTTAAGCATCTGAATCTTGGTTTCGGCTCAGGTTGAGATCTCGGTGTCCTGATCTCAGGGTTGTGATCTCAGGGTCATGGGATAGAGCCCTGTGTCAGGCTCCACACTCAGCACAGAGTCTGCTAAAGTTTCTTTTTCTGTCTCCTGCCGCCCCTCTCTTGTGCACTCACTTGCTCTCTCTCTCTCTCAAATAAATAGTCCTTAAAAAAACCGAAAACCCTACATAGAATCATGTCCTTCCTCACGTTCAACAGTTCCCACTTCACTTGGAATAAAATCCTAACTCCTCCCCGAGACCTATGAGGCCCTTCAGGAGTGACCTGACCCCCTTCTGTACACACAGCCTTTGCCAGCATAGTGTTTGTGTCTGGTTCGAGGCAAGACTGGGAGGGTGCTGAAGGGGTCTCCAAGGAGCAAGCAGAGAGGCAGGGAGGAGGAGGAAGGTCAAGGTGGAAGGATGGGACCCTGGGGGGCCTTTGACATGAGGGAGGGTGGGGAAGGAATATCCTGGGGCTCCCTGTGTGGAGCAAGGAAGACTGGGCCCCTCTGTCCTTTCACCTCTGGGACTGAGAGCCCGATGGGCTGGTAGGGGGACAAGGGGTGGCTGATGGCGGCAGGGGGTGCAGGCGGCAGTAAGGGAGGAGGAGGAGGGAAGCCCTTCGGGGCTGGGTGGCTGCTGGCCTCCCTTGAACCCCAACCCACCCCCAGCAGCCATGCCCTCCTCAGCCTTGGTTGCGGTGACAATCAAGACGGCTCCGTGTGCCTCGGAGAGGACAGATGGGGAACTCTCTGCTCCCATAGGGGCTCAGCGGGTATGCGTTTTCCTCTCCGCTCATCCTCCAGGAAAAACAGGCGACTACAGAGCAGTGTGGAAGGCATCTGGGAAACAAGGGGTAGGCCTCCCTCCAGGGGATGGGGCCCCAGGCTCTGTTGTCCCCACCAGGAGCACCCCAGGGTGGGGGCTGGGCAAGCAGGGAGGTGAGGCATGAGGAGGCTCTGAAACAGTTCAGCTCCCTGTGACACCCTCCACTCCAAAGGCCCTTTGGGGCAGCTCCTGGGAAACGGCCCACGCTGCCCCTTCCCTGCGGCCTCGGCCTCCGGCCGCCCAACCCCTGCCCTGCTCCTGCTCCTCTCAGCACTTGCCGAAGGGAAAATCATCCCTGGAAACCAAACCCGGGAACACAAAATAGGTGTGGGAAGCGGCGGCCCCTCCTCGGCAACAATTTCCAGAGGATTCTGCGGAGCAGAGTTTCCATGGGAACATGTGCAGTTCCACATGGAGCCTTGGTGGGGCTGGGGTCCCCCTCACTGCCGATGCTGCAGGACCCCGGCCTGGCTGGAGAGGGGGGTGCCTCGGCCCAGCCCAGCTCCTGTGTTTGGGCCACCAGCCCTCACTAACCTGAACTCCAGCTACTGGCAAATCTACCTTCTTCTTCTTTTTTTTTTTTTTTAACATTCTAATTTAAAGGCGCACTCCATTCTAAGGATGCCTCTGGGATTTCCAGGATGGATTTTTATGTAGCTCAATAGTTTCCTTGGCAGACCGCTCAGCTGGGAGAGGTGGGCCGTGGCCCCAGCCCAGCCAGCCAGGCTGACAAAGCAGCTTCTCTGTGTCCCTCTCAATGCCAGGGGACATCCCCTACCCACATGAGGGGCTTCCTCAGACCTGGATTTGGACTCCATGAGCTGGGGACAGCAGCAAGAGGCACTGGGCCCCCTTCCTCACTAGGCTTCTCCATTGTCCCACGCTCATGACTACGGCCTGCGAGCCTTGAGCGAGTGCGGGTCGGGCCCAGCTCTCTGCACTTGTTATTTTGTGCGTGTTTATCTAAGCATGCGACACAGGCATAACACAGGCGGTAAATTCTCTCTGATGCTCCTGCCAATTGCAGCCTCCAGCCCAGTCCCCTCCTGGGGTGACCACTGGGTCACTGGGGTTTGTGGGTTTTTTTTTCAGGCTGTTTTCATCGTATCCACGTACATATATGCATATGAACATATAAAATCTATAGCGATTGTGTGGGGTTCTGGAAGCTGAAATGGAACCGTTCTGTAGGTGTTGTTTGTGCTTGCTTTGTTCATGCAGCCCCACGTGGTGGGGATCTGCCCGTGACAGCACACAGAAGCTGCCAGACTCCTTAATTACAGCAAAGGATTTCACAGTACCCATGGATCCTAATTTAACCAGGGCCCTATAAATGGCCTTTTCGGTTGTTTACAATTTCCAGCCTCACAGAAGGTGCTGCAGGGAATATCCTTGGACAGAATTTGCAAAACTTTCTCCGTGGGAGATGACAAAAAGGACACCCTGGGGCCCCAGGTGTGGACATTTACTATTTTAGCCGACACTGTCAAATAGTCACGTGCAGAGGTTGTAATGGTTTCCATGCCTCAAGCCTTCCATCTACAATATCTCACTAAATCCTGAAAACACCCCACGAAGTAGGGGGCTTGTCTCCCCATCTTGCCAAAGCAGAAACTGTGATTGAGCGAGGAGGACTGGCTAAAGGTCATGTACCCCAGAAGGGGCAGCACCGGGCTGGCTCCAGTTGTGTGTGGTCCTTTGGACTCCACACGTCAGATGAGCGGGGTGGGGGGTAGGGGGGTTGCACAAAGTGTCTTAGATGGACTCACTGCCCCGAGGACTGGGGAAGTCCTTGAAGGGACAGATTTCTGCCAGAGATAGACTGTCAGCCTGACATTGCTCAGAATTATAGGGGGTTGGGTGGGGCAGGGGGTCCTCCTTCCCCACAGTCAGTCTATCTTCTTGGGGAAAAGAAGGCAGGTTTGTAGAGTCAGTGGAGCCAGGCCCACCCAGCACGCAGCACACCGTGGGGCCTGGCTTCAGGCAGCCTAGACATTTGGATCCCTAGCCTCCCCTGGAAATTTCTGGGCACAACATGCCTGGAGGTGTGAGCCGCCTCTTGGAAGCTTTCTAATCCGGGATAATGCTGCTGTAATTGGCAATGTTTTGCATTTACAACCCTCTCGTTACCTGAAAACCTCCTTGCAATGGCTGTGTCTGGAGAGGGTTTAATTTTACCACTTTGTGGACCTTGAGCGGCTGAGGAGCACAGGCATTTTCTCTGTGCCCCTTTGTCCATCCATTCCGATTCCCCGGTGGGCATCACAGGTCCCAGGTGGCCCAGGCTGGCTGAGCTCGTGGCTGTGGTTTGGGGGCACAGCCCTGTACTTGGCTCCCCACAGGAGCCCCAGACTGACCAGGGGACTGGTTTTCTCCCAAATTCCCCCTCCTTCCTGGGTCCAGCCCACCCATCTCATCTCCCTTCCACACCTTCTCCTTCTGGCCCTTCCCAGTCTCTGCCACCAAACTCATCTTTCAATGTGTTTGAATGTGCCTTTCAAGGCACAGATCTGACCATGCCTCTTCCCTCTCAAAACCCTGTAATACCTCCCATTTATTCATTTCAACAAAGGGGCCAAGATAATCAATGAGGGAGAAAACAGGCTTTCAACAGATAGGGCTCAGAGACAGGGACATTCACAGGCCAAAGGATGAAGCTGGACTCCTATCTCACACCCTGTACACAACCTCACAGTGGATTTCACCATCCACAGGATGGAGCCCTGACTTCTCAGTCCTGTACTTAGGGCTCTTACAACCCCTTCATTCTTTCAACATTTGTGCAGCTCCAACTTTGTGCCAGGGCCTGTGCTGAGGCTGGGGTAAGAGACAGATGGTTCTATCATCAGAGAGTCCATCAGCCTCGTTTCTGACCAGCTCCCACTGGCCCAGGCACCCCAAGCACCATCCGTGTTCCCATCCACAGCTGCAGTTCACCGAGATGCCAAACTCACAACCTCTGAACCTGTGCTCCTCCCATTTTCTCTGGTGAATTCTTGCTCAGATGCCACCTCCTCTATGAAGCCTTCCTTGGAAACCCCTTCCCCACCAAGTGGTTTATTCATTTCTCACTGCTCTGACCTCCTGGACTTGAATCAGTTCACACACCCAACTCCCCCCACAGGCTCTGAACATCCCGAGCATGGCTAAGATGCGACATGTTTCTTCTCTCTGTGCTTGACTCAGAGGAAGGGCTCAAGAGCCATTTGTTTAAAGAATAAGTGAACTTTTTCCTTTGCCGGCCACTTAGTTCTTACTGAAAGAGAAAGAATGATTTTATTTTCCAGTTTCCGAGAAGTGATCTCTAGCATGTGATCCATTTTACATACGTGAAAATTGAAACAGACACGTCGCTACAGCCATCCCGGGAGAGGGGTGGAGGTGAAAGTGCAGGTTCTGGAAGGTTAGCACCAGCCCTCCAGACAGGAGGGGGCAGGCTCTGTGCCCAGTTATTGGAGGCGAGGCCCAGGCACCTGAGAAAGAGAAAGGCAAGCAGCGGTGGAGCAGTGCCCCTGGCTTCACCCCCTGGCTCCCAAAGCTGTCAGAAGCTCCAATCAATGACACGTGCCTGTGGAGCTGGCGTCAGGGGCTGAGAGCCCTGTTAGGGTGGTTCTGTTAATTGATCCCAGAAGCCCCTGTCACTGCCAGGGGATGCTTTAGCCAGCTCAGCAATGTTCTGACCACTGTCCTTCGCTTCACCAGATGGCTTCCCTCCTGCCTCAGCTGCTTCCGGGCTAAGCGAGACAGCCCTGAAGATCCCAGGCCTAGGACCCTCCAAGCAGCCAGCAGCTGCCATGATCCCATGGCAGGCTACAGGGGGCCGGGGGGCAGGCACCGAGGAGGTCCCTTGTGGGTCCTCACATTCTGGCCAGGTCAGAGCCACCCAGACAGACAATGGCTGGGTTGATAGGAGACACTCAGAGCTGCTCAGGCCTTTAAAAGGCTCCCTACTCTGACCTCTCTGGAACCAGCCTCAACTGTCACCTCCCCCTGCCTCCAGCAACCTCACAGCCTCCTGCTTCCTGCAGACAGGGAGCCTTGAAGTGCTGCTTATTGGGGGTGAACCCAGGAGAGCTGCCCCCTTGACCTGTTAGGAAAAGTCTGGCCAGGTGAGTCCCAGAGGGGAGGGAGATGCTGGAACTGAGTGACCAGGTCCAGAAATAAAAATGCTAACTGTGCTGATACAAAGTGAGCCCTGAGCTCCCACACCTCGGCCTCCTCAGCCTTGTACAGTGGGTTACCCTGCATCCCAGGATACAGTGAAGAAACCGGGAGAGGCTGAGGAGAGAACTGATCCCAGGCTGGCCTGGCCCCATGGCTGGTGCTCCCACCCTCCGCTCAGTGCTACAGGATACCGCCGTCTTCTCCCGTGGTTTAAGACTGGAGGGGGCGGCTGCAGACAGCTTTAAGATGCTCCAAAAAAACTGCCCTGCCTTGGAGGAGGGGGAATGGTTGCTGATGGGTATGGGGCTTCTTTATGGTGTGATGAAAATGTTCTAGAATGGGATAATGGCAATGGTTACACAAGCTTGTGAATATGCTGAACGCCACTGAATTGTACACTTTAAAATGGTGAATTTTATGATATGTGAATTATATCTTTTTTGTTGTTGTTAAAGATTTTATTCATTTGAGAGAGAGCACGTGTGTGCAACAGAGAGAGAGAGAGAGAGAGAGAGAGAGAGTGAGAGAGGGAAGGAAGGGAAGGGAACACACGAGCAGAAAGGGCAGAGGCAGAGGGAGAAGCAGACTCCCCGCTGAGCAGGAGCCCAACATAGGGCTCAATCCAGGACCCCGGGATCATGACCTGAGCCAAAGGCAGACACTTAACCCACTGAGCCACCCAGGTGCCCCGATGATGTATGAATTTTATCTTAATAAGACAAAACAAAAACTGCCCTGTTTAAACAATTTCTGTGTCCATGTCCATGACCCCCAAGACAGAGGACTGAGCACGCACATACACACAGTTCCCTGGGATGGGGTCCAAGTCCACTGTCCTCCAGCCCTCCCCCCAGCCTGCCCTGCCCCCTGTCCCGCCCTCCCTCCCTTCCTCTTACATGAAGATCCTTCCAGGCTCTGGTGCACGTAGTTCTCTCTGCCTACTGTGCACTTACACGTCTATTATGTTCTTATGTGGAGCTGGGCCCTGTTTCCGTTTTATAGATGAGGAAACTGAGTATCAGAGAGACGTAGCAACTTGGCCAAGTCCACACAGAGGGCAAGTGGGGAGGCTGAGATTCAGGCCCCAGAAGTGACTTCAGAGCCTGTGATCCGAACCTCTTTACTCAGTTGCCTTCTGCCATAGGCTGAATAGTGGGCCTCCCCGAGATGTCCACATCCGAGTTCCTAGAACCCGTGAATGCTACTTCATGTGGCAAAGACTTTGCAGATGCGATTAAGCATTTTAAAATGGGAGATGATCTTCGTTATTACAATTTTTTAAAAAGGTTTTACTTATTTATTCATGAGAGATGCAGAGAGAGAGACAAAGACACAGAGGGAGAAGCAGGCTCCATGCAGGAAGCCCAATGTGGGACTCGATCCCAGGACCCCGGGATCATGCCCTGAGTCAAAGGCAGACACTCAACCACTGAGCCCCCCAGATGCCTCTGGTTATTACAATTTGCAAGTGTTCTTGTAGGAGGGCTTAGATGGAAGTCAGAAAGCACTATGAGGACGGAAGTGGAGAGATTCAAAGTCACTGCACTGTCAGCCTTGGAGGAGGATGGAGGAAGGGGCCGTGAGCCAAGGAGTGCAGCTCTGGAGCTGGAAAGGGTGACGAGGCTGATTCTCCTCAAAGATCTGGAAGGAGAGTGGTGGCCCTGCCAACCCCTTAGTTTCAGCCCGGGGAAACTGATTTTGAATCTCTGGCTTCCAGAACTGTCAGAGAATGAATGTGCACTGTGTGAAGCCTCTGAGTTTGTGCTGCTTGGTTATAGCAGCCCTAGAAAACGAGTGTGCTTTCCCTTCTGGAAGGGCCTGTGCAGCCTCCCAGGCCCCCTGAGCACTGGCTCCCCCTCTGCTCTGCGCTCCTTGTGGTTGCTTCTCACAGCTCCAACCCCGGAGGTGCTACTGCCACAGCCTCTGTGCTTACCCCAACCTGGGACCTCTTCTCTCCCTCCAGCACTGACAGTGCCAGACTAGTGTCATCCTCCAGCTGCCCAAGAGTAGGCACGGGCTCTGGGGTGTGGCACAGGAGGAAACTGAGGCTCAGAGAGGGGCCATGAATGCCAAGATCACTCAGCTAGCAAAGGGCAGGGCCAGGTTTGAATTTGGACTGGGATGATTCTAGAGCTGGTGCTCCCAACAACTCAAGCGATGTCCCTGAACAAGTGTCCCTGAATGAGCCACCCTCGAGAAATGCCCCCTAATGGGTGACCCTCAATAAATGTCTCTGAAAGGCAGGCAGACACAGAAACCCAAAGAAAATACATTGTCAGAAGGGCTATGGGAGCTCCAAGGAGAGTAAACCAAGCCTGGGCTAACCAAGGAAGGCTTCCTGGAAGAGGGGACCTTGAAGGATAAAGACATTCCAGATGAAGAATATTATGAACTAAGGCCTGAGGATGGAAGAAGTGATGATAGAACATGTGAGGTGTTTGGAGGAGGCTGGGGAGGTCGTGAAGGGCTTTGGGTACCAGACTGAGGCCTGAGGAGGCACACAGAAGTTAGGGAGCAGGGGAGCAAAATCCCCTACACTGTTCTTTAGGAGGCAACTTGAGTAAATGGATAGAGGGAGCCGGGCTTGTTTCATTTGGAGGCTGCTGACATAGGCAAAAGTTTGGGACTGGGACTGAGGCCGAGGAGGTGTAGCCTGGGGCAGGGGACCAGATGCTAGAGCCACTTCGCAGGGGAGGGGCCAACAGACCTGGTGATTTACTGGCCTCAAGCATCCATGCCCCATCCACTGGACAGAGGCCGGTGTCAGTAAACACAACCAGAAGTACGGGAGTGGAGCACCAGTGTAGAGAGACATGGTGGGGGGCAGCCCGGGTGGCTCAGTGGTTTAGTGCAGCCTTCAGCCCGGGGCCTGATCCTGGAGACCCAGGATCGAGTCCCGCGTCAGGCTCCCTGCCTGGAGCCTCCTTCTCCCTCTGCCTGTGTCTCTGCCTCTCTCTCTGTGTGTGTCTCTCATGAATAAATAAATAAAATCTTAAAAAAAAAAAAAAGAGAGAGAGACATGGTGGGGGGCCACTAGGGGGAGGTGTCCTAACAACAGCCAAGAGAATGGATCAGGACTCAGGTGTCAGGTTAAGGCAGGGGATACATGGGGAGGAGAAACAGGGAAGAGTGTGGTGGCTATTGCCATGGGAGGAATGAAGTAGTCAGGGAAGACATGCCAAGAGGTGACCAGTGCACCATGGTCAAGCACTCTAAAGGACAGGCCCTTTCTGTCATCTACCGCTGCCGCCTCAGGGTACCCAGCACCCATCTTGGCTCATATGGAATTGGACCTTTCCTGATGGGCTTCACTTTAGGGAAACCTGATAGCAAATTCTAACCCAATAAGAGCAAATAAATGAGGGGTGATTACTGACAATAGAAGAGGGTACACCACGGGGTGCCTCCAAATAGCATCTCCTCCAGTACATTTTAAGTGCTTTATAGGTCATTAACTACTTGACAGAGAGAGCCTGACACTTAAAGCAAAGAATTCTACGCCTCTGCCAGGGAAAATCAATCAGAAATGAAGATCGAGAAGATCGAGCATTGCTGGTATTAAGATGTACTGGGTGGGCAAGCGAGATTTGATTTACATGTGATTTTCAGGCCCTCTTCATTGTGTAAAGTGGGGCACACTGCTATTTGAGGCCCTTTATAAATCTCGAACTTAACCTCCTCCTTCCATTTTTTTGTTGTTGTTATTGTTAATGAAATATTTCGGAAGCACAGAAAAGTACAGAGGTGAGCTTAACATCTAAGCCCACTGCCTGCCTCTGCCAAATAAAACATTACAGCTCTGGCTGAAGTACCCACTTTAAAAAAAAAAAACAGTTCCTTGATTTTTCTTTCTGTCTTTTCAAATCATTTCTGTCTTCCAGCCCCACTTCTTCAGGGAGACGGAGGCTGACCACCCATCCCTGCCCAAGACATCGCTCCTTCCTCTGAAATCTGAGCGTAATTACTGCCTCTTTAATTAACTTGGCGATTAATCACCACCTGCTTGTGAAACAGCTTTTATTGTCCTTGTCCATCTCATATGTGGGATGTGGGTGGGGGTGGGGATCAGGCAGGCAGGCAGAGGAGGGATCGGCAGGCAGGCCAGGAAGAGCCTGCTGGAAGAAGCGGCTTGAGAAGGCCTGTTATCAGAGGATCAGCTCGTTCCTGGCTCAGTGTAAGCAGCTGCCAGGGACCGGGAACTGAAAGGAGCTGAAGATAAGACCCCAGAAAGCAGTGGGCATTAGGAGGGCAATCAGCTGTTGCAGTTCCCCTCTGACCGGACTGTTCTTTCTTCATTGAGCTTTGTTGCAGGCTGAACTGTGTCCCCCAAGAAGATATGTTGAAATCCTAACTTATGAATGTAGCCTGATTTGGAAATAGGGCCTTTGTAG
This sequence comes from Vulpes vulpes, assembly GCF_048418805.1. Taxonomy (NCBI): domain Eukaryota; kingdom Metazoa; phylum Chordata; class Mammalia; order Carnivora; family Canidae; genus Vulpes; species Vulpes vulpes. The sequence continues at coordinate 53,345,710 of NC_132795.1, forward strand.
ATGTAATGAAGTTGAGATGAGGTCATACTGGATTGCAGTGGGCCCTACTGCAATGACTGGCATCCTTATAAGAGGCCCTGTGAAGACAGAGACACTGGGAGAACTCTCTGTGCCACCAAGCCAGCTCCTCTGCATGCCTGAACCTGGCTGTCCAGCATCTCAGGTAGCATTTCTCTGGTCAACTAATGCTCTCACCCAACTCCAGGAGCAGCTCCTACACCCTCTTTTATCAGAGGAAACCTTCTCCTCTAGCCCATCTCAGAGACTGCCCTTCAATCAGAAGGACCAGGCTGGGGGATGCGAGGGAGACTCAGTCCCTAAAATACCCGACTCGATCTCAGCTCAGGTCTTGATCTCAGGGTGGTGAGTTCAAGCCCCACAGTTGGGCTCCATGCTGGGCATGGAGCCTACTTAAAAACAAAACAAAACAAAACCGACCACCCTGGGATGGAGTGGGGTTTTCCAAGAACTCCCTCCTGCCAGAACAGCATGCTTGCTTAAGTCCATTTCCCTGTGGCTCCCCCCAAAAAATCCTCCCACATGCCCCTAAACCCTCAGAGATTGGAAAGACAGCCTGGTTTGACCACAGTACTTTTAACTTCCCCTGTGATTTGTAGGGAGAGGGTGCCAGGAAAGGAGAGGACCCAGAATTTCACATGGAGGCTAGGGATGTCTCATTCACACTGCCAAACACAGTGCTGCCTACAGCACGCTCACTGAAGTAACCTTTCAAACCACCTGCTACTCCAAGCAATCTAATATTTTGACAGATTGGAAACTGAGGCCCTGACACTCCACAGTGCATCGCTATATAGAGATCTGAGGTCCAGTGATGTCGGCATGTCCCAGTATCAGCTCAGCCATCACTCCCAGGTGACAGCATTTCTCTGCATGTCAATCTCCCCATTCTTTTTTTTTTTTAAGATTTTATTTATTTATTCATGAGAGACACACACGGAGAGAGGCAGAGATATAGGCAGAGGGAGGAGAAGTAGGTTCCATGCAAGAAGCCCGATGTGGGACTGGATTCCCGTGACTCCGGGATCATGCCTTGAGCAGAAGGCAGACTTTCAACCACTGGGCCATCCAGGCGTCCCTCAGTCTCCCCATTCTTGAAGGAGAATAATAATCCTATTTTCTAGCTCTAAAAACCTGTATGCACATTTCCCGTTAATTCAATCAACAAACACATTTTGAGCTCATCCTGTGGGCCAGGCCCTGGGGAATACAGTGGTGAGCACCACACGCCGAGCTCAAGGTGCTACCTATTTGGCGGTTATACTCGCGCGGTTAAGTGTTATGATGGGGTGCACGGAAGCAGCGATGAAAAGGCTGCGGATCTCAGGGGCCCCAAAAGGGCAGCGGTGGCAAGAAAGAAAAGGCGAAGAATGAAAGCCGCAACCCCCACTCCGCGGCCCGAGCCCTTCTTCGTCTCGGCCAATCAGGCCCCAGCATCGCCTGCCAGCCGACCAATCAGAGCTGGAGCAGGAGCGCTTGTAGCCTCGCCGCGGCTTCCCGCGGGAGGGCCGCCGGAGCCCGCGCCCCGCCCCGCCCCGCCCAGGCCCCGCCCCGCCCCGCCCAGGCCCCGCCCCCGCCCCGCCCAGGCCCCGCCCCCGCGGCCAGCCGCGGCTGCCTGGAGCCCCCTGGCCAGCGGCCGGCCGCTGGGGCCGAGTATTGTCTCAAAGGCCGAAAAGACGGGAAAGCCGGGACACTGGGGGACAGCCACGTGACCAGGAGAGGATTTATAATATTTTCCTTCGCTGTCGACACTATTGCAAAATGTACGAAAGGGACCGCACGGCCGGGACCGGAGCGTGACGGCGCGGGCAAGGTAAGCGGCCCCGGCCGGCTTCGCGGGGCGCGGGGGCACCGGGAGCGACCGCCGCAGCACCCCGCTCCCCGGGCGGCTGCCGCGGGCTCCGCGTGCCGGGTGCGCTCTGAGCCTCGTGAGCCTTGGGCGGTGTAGACGCGGCCCGGGAGCCGGGGCGTCTCGGGGCGGCGTGGACGCGGCCCCGGAGCCGGAGAGCCTTCGGTGCCCCGGGGGCTGCGCTGGCGGTGTAGACGGGCGCAGGCGGTCCGGCTGAGGCGCCCCGGAAAGCCCGAGACGGTCGAGGCTCAGGGGGGCGGTCCGCGGCACTCGCGGCGTTGGGACCTTGGAGACGCGGACCGTGACCGAGGCACCCCCCGCGCCCCGGGGCCGGGGGCGCGCCGCAGAGCCGCGGGGCGGTGTAGACGCGCGCGGGGGGCGGCGGCGGAAAGTTTGGCGGAGCGCGCGGGGCGGGCGCAGGTGGAGGCGCGGCGCCGGGCGGGGGCGCGCGGCGGGCAGGTGTCGGGCAGGTGTCGGGCTCCGCTCCCCGCCGCCGGCGCCCGGGATCCCCGCGCCCCCGCCCCGGCCCCGCCGCCGCGCAGGGAGGGGGAAGGACGGGGGGTCGCTGAACTGAGCGCGGGAGGGGAACGAGAGGACATTGACTTCGAGCCTTTCAGACAGGTTCCCGGAGCGCCCGCGCTGTGCCCGCCGGAGCCCGGGCGTCTCCAGCTCGCCGGGGCGGAATCCGAGGGCAGAGGCCGGCTTACCGACACGACACGCGCCGAGGGGACCCAGACCCGGTCCGGTCCGAGCCCGCAGCCCGGCTCCTTCTCTCCTTCCACTTCCGCCTCAGTGAGGAGAAAGGCGTGGGGGTGGGGGTGCAGATGGGACTTGGGGGTGGGCTGTAGGGAGGAGGGGGACGCCCGGATCTGCCTCCGCCGCCCCTCGGCACAGGGGAGGGAGCCCACCGGGCAGGGGAGGCCAGTCCCCGCCCACTGCTCCCCGGAGGTGCCCAGAGACCTGTGTGACTACCGCCTGGAGGGAAAGGACGACACCCAAACCCAGTTTCTGCCAAGGCAGGAGGGGGCCCACACGAGGGATACCTGCCCACCCAGCCTGGCTCTCGGGGTGGCCCAGTCTCCTCTCCTACTACTCCCTGTGCCTTTTGCCATTCTTACTCCTACATCCTCCTGGTCTCTCTGATTCCTGCACCACAGGTCCTTTGCACATGTTGTGTTTTATTTTTTTAAGATTTATTTATTTATCCATGAGAGACAGAGACAGAGAGAGAGAGGCAGAGACAAAGGCAGAGGGAGAAGCAGGCTCCTCCCAGGGAGTCTGATGCAGGACTTGATCCCGGATTCCGGGATCATGACCTGAGCTGAAGGCAAGCACCCAATCCCTGAGCCACCCAGGTGTCCCTGTTGTGTATGTTTTTGGATCAAGAAGTAGTCATCAAACATCCCAGGCACGGACAAGGCCAACCTGTCTGGGTCTTCCACACTGGTGGAGGGACACAGATGAATAGTCCAGAAGGGAATGGGGCATGGGAATGGGAGGCAAGCATGGGTGGGCATGAGGGAAGGCTTCTCCGGAGAGGTGATGGTGAGTCACAGTGATTCGTGCCATCCTCGGCCTTTGGGCCTCAGTCACCTACTCCAGGAAGCCTTCCCTGACCTCACATGACCTGACATTTCCCCCTGACCATGACCCTCCTTCCACGGGCATTTTTAAGTCATTATTGGATTAATGTTTGTTTCCCTCCCTCACATAGAAGTGCCAGGAAGGCAGGACCTGAATCTCTTTTTGGGTAGACAGTAGACAAATCGAATAAAGGATGGGTAGATTTCCCCCAGAAAAATGTGAGCTGCTCAGCCAGGTCAGGCATCCAGATGGCAGCAACTTTTCTCTCTCCTTCCCTGGACCGAGTCCTGGGCTCCACACCCCATTTGCCGTTCACAGAAACAAAGTAAAAGAAACCAGCAGGCCTGGTGAGGAAGAGAGCGGGGCGAGGCATGGCACAGATGGCCCACTGAAGCTCCAAGGCAGTTCCCCTGGAAGGGAAGGGATCTGCGGGGAGGGGGGAGGCCTGAGGACAGGTGCCTGTCCTGTTCCCAACCTCGGCCTCAGTCCAGCCTCGGAGCCAGCTCTTGGAGGCTTGCTTTCCTTCAGATGCTACTCTGGAGAAGGTGGTGGCCAGCTGGGTCCCCAGGATGGCCATGGTATGGGGCCACAGTCACTGCCTGGTCTCCCCTGGCCCTCCCCCAGCCCGGAGCGGACAGGACCCCGGGCAGCACCGGCCTGACCCAGAATCCGGCCCCTGTGCCACAAATAGCTGCCCGGGTTCCCTGCAGTTCATTTAAAGTCCTGTCTTCCAGCCAGGACTCGGGCTTAGAGGGGCCGACTCTTCTTATTTTTTGTAGTTTCCACGCTCAGTGAATTTCTCCCTCCCCTGGCTCTGTCAGACCTGTGTGCCTGGCACCTTTCCTGTGGCAGATTATGCTCTCACAGATGCCCGACAAAGCTTTTAGCTTCCCCCCTCCCTCTCCACTTCAGGGGATTGAGCCTCCATGCACAGCTAGAGAGAGCGTCTGCAGGCTTTATTCAGGCTCTGGCAGGGACAGAATAAAAGCGGCCTCCCCACCCACCCAGCCAGCCAGCCCTCCTGACTGGAATTGCTTTAAAAAATTAATTTGCCATGATTTATGTCCTTCTGTTCTGTGGGGATCACCAGCATTTTAAATATGTATTTAAATCAGATTCACTGCTCCCGGTTAAACCTTAACCGCGGCCCCACCCCCACCCCCCCACCCGGCAGCAAGAGCACTGGATTTGGAGTCAGCAGAAACTCAGAGGTTCAGGCCAAATTCTGCTAATGACAAGCTGTGTGACCCTGGGCAAATTACTTAACCTCTCTGCGCCTCCATTGGCTCCTCCGGTAACTGAGGTTAATGATAATCCTTCCCTCACAGGGGGTTGTGAGGATTAAATTAGATAACGTTCAGGGAAGAGCTGCGCAATGCCAGGCCTGCGTTTTCTGTTCCCCGGTCCGGGGGGTCCCGCTAATTAGCCTGGTGACCTTGGGCGGGCCACTCAGCCACTCCTGCCCTCAATTTCCCCATCTGAAAAGCAGGGGGGTTGTTCTAGGAGATGAGGCCACAGAGCCCCCCACCTCCATCCCTGAGCGCCCCCCCACCTCCTCCTGCCCTCCCCCAGATACCCTCCCCTTGGCCACCCTCTTTTTCATCATCCAAGCACTCGGTTCTAATTGGAGGCGGCCCCCCTCCCTGGCTGCCTCTCCTCCTGGCTCCCTGCGAAGCCGAAGCCACAGGGTTTGGGCCCCAGGGGCCTGCAGCTCTTGGCTCATTTTCAGGAGCAATTAGCCGTGATGTCACAGGCCTCCGTGGTGGCCTCGGTGGGCGTGTGTGCCTGGAAGCCTGGACTCCGCTCTGTCTGTGGCCTCCGGGACTCCCCCAGGCCAGGGGTCCCCACTGCTGGTTGCAGAGAGGCAGCTTCCCAGGCAAAGCCATTTCTGTACTTTATGACTCCTTGAAGCCCCGAGCCTCAGCGTAAATTAGTTCTACCCTGTGCTTTTGTTGGCACTGTCTGTTCCTTGGAAGCGAGGGGCTTTGTCAGGAAGAACAAAGCTGTTTGGTGTTTTTCTGATTTGGGGGAAGCGTGCTCCTGGGGCGGGGGGGAAGGCTCATCGCTTCTCAGTGTCAGTCTGGAGTCCTTGAGTTTCAGACTCACTGGTTTTGTTTTGGGTTTTTAAGTCCTATGGCTTAAGAGTCACATATGTTTGTGTGAGTGTTGGCTAGGAGATTTCTTTCCTCCTTTTTGGCTTATATAGTGTATTCTGTGGAAGCTAATTCCAGGGACTGAACTTTTCAAATCACTGCTTCAACAGCTTTTAAAAATCTGGACCTAGTTACTCCTGTCATCCATGTGTAAAGATTTAGAAAGAAAAAAAAAAATCCCAACCCGAGGGTGGGCAGCCTTGAGGATGTACAGCTCCTGGCAGCTCGCACTCGCTGTAGACCTGAGGTCAAAGCTGAAATGTCGGGTGCCTCTTGGGATGGGAGGTAGGGGGGAGCGTGGTCTGCTCGGTGCCAGACATCTGGATATTTAGAAAACATCTGGGTGGCTGGATTTTTCAGGTTTCTGCCTGACATTAAATATCACAAACATTGAGCCTGCCTCCAGTCCCCCACCTCCCCAACACACCCAGCCCCTTCCCCCCCTTTCCTGATGGGTAAGAAACATCCATTCTTTCCAATTCCCCAGCGTTTCCCCCCTACCGGAAATCTGATGGGCTTATGACATCATGGCTGGCTGCTGAGCGATGAAGTGGATGCCACAAAGAAATCCGACATATCAGATGGATTCTGAAATCAGTTTCCCTCTGGCTGTAGTAAAAGGCGTGAAGTCAGGAGAATGTGAGCTTTGTTTAAAAAAACAAAAAAATATAACTAAACCTCGTCCTGTGATAAATACAGTTTTTTTTTTTTTAAGCAAACACACCTTTTGGACATCATCCTATTTTAATAGACATGCTGGTTTTTATGAAATGAAAGCGTCTAATAAATCAGACCTGATGCTGCCTTTCGGTTGAGTTTTTGTGTGTCCTTATTCATTAATAAAGGAGGAACTAGGAATTGTTTATCTCCCTTCGTTATTCAAATGGGGTGGTTTTTTGTTTGTTTGGTTTAGTTTTTGTTTTTGTTTTTGTTTTTGAGGTCAATAAAATTCACGGGGTAAATTGCTAGGTTATGTGTTTCCAGGAATCCATTTTTATAGAGTGACCTTGGACCTGACCTGGTCTGCAAACACTGTATTCCCCTCTGCTGGTTTTTCTGGCTGGGAAACTATAAAGAGGATGCAGTTAAGCCTGCTTTTCAGTGCGCCCTCGCCGGGGCAGGGCAGGGCAGGGACCAGCGGGCCAGGGCGGTTTTAGGGGATGAAAAATCTCTTTGAAAGGACAAAGTCAGGAGGGGAACAGAACAGTAAAGGGGCAGCAGAGGTGTGGGGGGATCCACTATCTTCCCGGCTCCTCCAAAGAGGACCTCAGAGCTCAGAAATAGCTCCAGATGGAGGGAGCTCACCCCGGATGCAGGCCCAGGTTAAAGGAAGCCCAGGGTTGGTGTGCCGTGCCTGCCACGTTTCAATGGGGGCATTTGGAGTCTAACGGGTCTAGACTGGAGTCCCAGCTCCAACTTGGACAAGCTGTGGGGCCCTGAGCAAGTCATATCACCTCGTGGTCTCTGCCCCCGTGAACTGGCGCAAGGACCCCACCCTGCCTGCTGGGAGAATCAATAGTGCTGGACATGCCACTGATGCCCCGTCACTTCTCAGGCCTCCGGGGTCAGTCTTGGAGCCAAGAGAAGCCAGTGTAGATTCTAGACTTTACATCCTGGTCCTGCCAGCTACTATTTGCAGCATAATCTTAGGGCCAGCCTTGTACACCAGCATAGTAAGCGATCGCCAAGCCTTAGCTGTTATTATGAGACGTGCCCCTGAGCCCTGCAGACAGGTTGCCCGGTAGGACTACTGGGCCTGCGATGGGCGGGGATGTGTTGAGCTGAGCACAGGTGGAGGGTACTCAAGGACTGAGTCCTCATCGGTCTGCACAGAACTTTGCACGGGTCGCCGCTGCCTAAAGGGAATAAAAGTTCCCTTCCTTATCTGAGCCAAAGGTACCTCACACTTGAGCCTCACGCATTGTCCTCTGCCCTTGGTCAGTGGGCCTCCCAGGCTGGAGGACACCGCCTTCTTTGGACACAATACTAATGGGGAGGTCACATTTTTAAGCACCTGCCGTCGCTTTATGTGGGGCACTTTACATGGATTAACTCATTTGATCCTCACATCAATCTATGGCAGGAGCTAGGGCTATTATTGGTATTTTAGAGGCAAAAACAAAGACGTTGAGGATCTTGCCCAAGGTTGCAAAGCCCAGATTGGATCCAGGCGTTGGGCTCTGACACCCTTCCACCTCACCCCAGCTCCACTGGCTCTGCTGAGCCTTCCTCCACCTGTTCCCCACCTCACCCCAGAGGCTGGAGCACCTGCCTTCCAATGCTTGCCCCATCTCTGCCAAGACTCTGTCACCACCCCACCCGAGAGGCCTTCCTAGATGACCCTCCAGCCATGTCATCCAAGGAATGCTGGCAGTGTGCGTGTGCCCCTCTCAGGGTATGGCTCTGTGGTTGGCCCCAGGGCCTTCGTTTACCTCTCCTAGAGGCCAGGAGCAGGGTTGTGGCCAGTTTTGTGTCCCCCACAAGGCCCTGCAGGCCAGGTCAGCAGCCATTTACTAAGGACCTACTATGTGCAAAACACAGGGACTTACATGGCAGGTGCCCACACCCAGCTTGGACTTCCCTCCTGAACTACAGACCCATGCAGCCAGTGCTCTCTGCCACACCTCCATGTGGATGGCCATTGAGCCCTCTACCTCAGAGGTCACCCCAGAAACCTGCCCCATTGCCACATCTTCCCCATCTCAGGTAACAGCACCTCTGCTTCCCATGCACTTGCTCAGACCCCAAACCTGGCAAATATTTTTTACTCTTCCCTTCCCTTTTTCTCTTTTTCTCATTTTCTCATTTTCTTTCTCTCTTTCTTTCTTTCTTTCTTTCTTTCTTTCTTTCTTTCTTTCTTTCTTTCTTTCTTCTTTCTTTCTCTTTCTCTCTCTCCTACTCCTCCCTCATTCAATCCATCAGCAAATACCACTGGTTCTAACTTTCAAAATATATCAGCAATTTGACCACATTCACGGCCACTGTATGAGTGTAGCAGCCTCTTCGTGGATCTCCTGCTTCTCCTCAGGGCCCCTGGAATCCATTCTTGGTGCAGCAGCCAGAGTGATCAAATTCTGCATACCTCAGCCCAGAACCCTGCACCGGCTCAGGCAGGGTCAGAGCAGAATCTTGCATATGTCCCCTATTTGATCCCTCTCTGACCTCAGCTCCTGCCACCCCCAAGGCATCCATTGACCTCCTTGCACTTCCTCCAACATACCAGGTGTATTCTCACCTCAGGACCTTTGCACCTGTTGTCCTGCTCCCTGGTATACCCTTTCCTCTGAAGTTCATATCACTTTCTCTTTTGCTTTAGAGATCTGATCAAATGTCACCTGCTCAGAGAGATTTTCTCTTACCACCTTCTCCCATCTTTTTCCTTTTCTGTCATCCTTCCCCTGCTCTGTTGCTCCTCATGGCACTTATTCCCACTTGTCCTTGTAATACTCACACACACACACACACACACACACACACACACACACATTACTGCACTAGAGCAGGGCCCAGCCTGTCTTCTTACTGCTGTGTCCCTGGTTCTCAATAAGCATTTGCTGAATGAAAAGATGGATGGATGTTCCTTGCTATGCGGGAACAGCAAGTATTGAACACCAGGTCCATACCAGGTTCTGTGCTGGGTGCTGGGATGACACATGTGAACAAGACCCCCTTCCCTGTATCCCATCCTACCCACTGAGCACTCATCTGGAGAGATGGACACTAAGCAAGAAATCACCAAGTAGGTAGAATGGGTGGTGCTGGAGAATGAGCTCAGAGGAGAAATTGGTCCGGCCCAGTCGGAGGGAGCTTTCTGACAGTGGAGATACATGGGATGACCAGACGGTGAAGAGGAATTGGAGGAAGGAGGGTTGGGTGGACAGGTGCATAGTACACTCTGGGTGCTGAGGACAGGGCTGGGTGGGCACAGGAGAGTAGGTGGGGCCTTCAAGGCCAATAGGAACTTGGTGGATGGAGAGAAGGCGGGTTTTCCAGGTTGAGGTTTCCCGAGGTGGGAATATACAGGACGTGCATATGCACAGCTGGGCTGGCGGAGGACAGATTGGAGAAGGTCTTAGGTGCTTCCTGGGGAGGTGTTAGGAGGAGAAGTGGAGTCTGTTGAAATCCCAGCTGTCCCCCTGCATCTGCATAATCCTGGACACATTGCTTCTCCTCTCTTGGGCTCAGTTTCCCATCAGTAGACTCCTGACCACATTCCTTTCCGGCAGCACTGTCCTACTTCACGGAGAGGAAGAGACTTAATTAAGCCTGGAGGGACCCAGAGTAGACAGAAGCCTGCCTGGAAGGCCATGGCAAGCAGGGGGAACAGAATGTGCAGAGGCATGGGGTCCTTCTCCAGTCTGCATTTCTTCAGCCCTTGAGAGGCTGGGAAGACAATGATGGGGGTGGCGGTGGCCTGGCTGTCCCCAGTGGGAGCCTGGGGTGCACCTGTCTCTGCTGTCAAGGGGCTGGCCAGCTTTGACTCACGCTGAGCACTGCAGCCCTGATTGATAGGCCCTTTCCTGGAGCTGGAGAAGCCAGGGCTTGGAGCAGAGAGGTGACCGGCAAGTACATTACCAAATAGCTGGTAGATGGCAGTGAAGGACTCGAACCCAGACCTGCTCGATCCCATGCGCTGCTCGATACCATGCCCTGCTGTCCCTCAACAAAACTGACCTGCATCCTTTGGGTGGGGCAGGTGAGCTTGTGCCAGGTCTGGGGGAGCCAGACTTATATAGGTGAGGAGTGCCTGGCTGACTCAGTCAGGAGAGCATGCAACTCTTGATCTCGGGGTTGTGAGTTCAAGCCCTAGTCGGGAGTAGAGCTTTCTTTAAGAAAGAAAGAAAGAAAGAAAGAAAGAAAGAAAGAAAGAAAGAAAGAAAGAAAGAAAGAAAATAAAGAAAAGAAAGAAAGAAAGAAAGAAAGAAAGAAAGAAAGAAAGAAAGAAAGAAAGAAAAAGAAAAGCAGAATGGTACAGGTGAAGTCTCACTCATGACAGGCCCCAAGATGGAGTTCCGTCCTCCCCACCGTGAGGCTGCCCTGATCGAGGCTACTCCCTCCCTTGGGGTAGGTCAGGCCTTCAGAAAGCCCCTTAAGCCTCTTTCCTTGACTGGAGCTTCTCTGAAGACTCTAGATGCTCCTGGAAATCTCCCAGGTTGTTGACTCCCTGAGGCCTCACAACTACCCTTCACACAGGGCCTGTTGGTATCCCCATTGTACAGCTGGGCAAAGTGAGGCTCAGAGAGGAGCACTTGACCAAGGGAGGCATGCTCGTTAGTTGGGACATGTCCCGCTGTATTCAATTTCTGAAGACTGCCTCAAGGATAGAGGGCCTGGCTCCGTGTACAGCTGACAGCTGGTGCTCAGGCCTTAGGTGGGAGCTTCAGGGGGCCCAGTTTCAGCCCACACTGAGAATGTTTTTGCAGGTATGCCCGAGATGGGGTCTTTGCGGGGGTGAGCTCCCCGTCATCACTGAAGTTCCAACAACCCCTGCATTTCGTGGGAGGGAAGATTAAGGTTAGAGGGGCTTTGGACTGAACAGTTCAAATTTGTTTGACCTTCCATGCCTCAGTCTCCCAAGTTGTGAAACGGGAATATTAATACCTAGCTGTCAGAGGTAGTCGGAGTTCGGGAGGACCGTAAAGCACCCAATCCTTTCCTGGCCCACAGATGGTGCCCAGTAAGTGCCACTGTCCCCTCCTGGGACTCCCAGACTTCTTCAACAATGGCCAGGCTCTGAGGGCAGAGCCAGCCCTGCCTCTGTCTGGGGAGCCAAGTGGTTCCTGCTGGGAGCGAACTGCCCTGGGAGGGCGCCTCCCAGTCTCGTGTGCCAGATGGGCTGCGCCGTGATGGGGCGCCAGGGTGTGGGGAGGTTGGAGCCCCCACAATGACTTTGGAAAGCACGGCTTTGAGGGCAGAGCGGACCTCTTGTTACCACAGACTTCCTAACCTCCAGGAGAAGCAGGGTTTACGTTTTGTCTCTGTAATAGCCTCACTGCTCTAATTACAGACCCACCCAGGCTAGATTCAGAGCCTCCCTACCCTCCAGGGCTTCTTCGTTCCTGATTAGGAAGCTGTTCAATGCCAGGCCCCAGAGAGCTAGGGGCATCTCACCCAGCTGGGCTCTGTCATGATGCTCCAGGCAACTAGTATTTATTGAGCACCTACTCTAGGCTGGGGACTTTCCTCACGTCTGCTTGAATAATTCCTGAGGTGGGGCCTAGGATCTCATGTCACAGGAGAGAAGGCCGAATTTCATGGAGAGGAAAAAAACTGGGCTGAGCAGTATGAAAGCCAGGGTTCCTCCCCCAGGGTGTGAACATCCCCTGACTATACCCTGCGATTCCCTGGGCAGGGTGGTGGAAGCAGCATTGGCTTCAGAGCCCCGGGGTGTGATGCGGGGACTCTGAGCAGTGCCCGGGGCGGGTGGGCACAATCCAGACTCTGGCCTCATAACTTTGCACATTCTGTTCCCCCTGCTTCCCATGCTCTTCCAGGCAGACTCTTCTCTACCCTGAGTCTCTTCAGGCTTAAGTCTCTCCCTCTCTATGAGGCCGAGCAGGGTGGCCGGAAAGGCACATGGTTGGGAATGTGCAGGTAGGGTCTGTTTTCAATTCCTGCCCTGACACCGCTGGATGCAGAGGGAAGAAGAAGGGAGAGGGCAATGCAAACAGGGGACCGTGTGGACAAGAGCAAGAGGGTGTGAGTGGCCTGCACCAGCTAGGAGGGGGGTGGGGGGGAGCCGGATGCTCTTTCCTGACTCTGGGCCTTGGCTTGGGCTGCCCTCCCTGCCTGGCCACTTCCCTTTTGGCCATCCCACCTTCGTACCTTAAGTCCCTGCTCATTGGTCGGTCTCCTCCTGAGCCACCCCAGTCGGCACCCTCCTTCCTCAGAGTTCTCCCAGCCTCAGGGTGCTTTCTCGATTTGAGCAATATCCCGAGCATGTGGCTCTCCATCCCGCCTGCGTGTGGAGGTAAGATCCTCCACTCAAATCCTGGCTCTGCCCTCTGTCTACTGGGTCGCTGCGGACAAGCTACTTCCCCTCTCTGTTTTCTCCCCGTCAGGATGGCTGCAGTCACAGGGTTCTCTGGGGGATTAAGTGAGGTTGCGCTAATAAAGCAGGAAACCACACTGCCTCCCAAAGCCGGCCAGCTGGGACCCATGTGTTCGCGCGTGCGCATCATTATTATTATTTGTGAGTCCCCTGAGGGCTGGGCCTTGTGTCCCCTGCCCTGCTCACAGCAAGGCAGAAAGGGGGCTCTGAGAGCTTCTGGAACAAATGGGCAGCCTGTTCTTCATCTCAGATGTGAGCTCTAACACAACTACCAGGAACCTGAATAGTTGTCATGTACTGAATACCTACATCATCTTGTTTAATCTCGGCCCTACAATGTGGAAATTATTAGATCTATTTTGCAGATAGTGGGGTCAAGGCTTAGAGGACCAGAGGGGCAGCTGAATTGGGTTTTGCCTCTGTGTCTGGCTGACTTTGCTGTGCTGTGTGTTGGTTAGGATGCTGGCCTGTTGTGCCCCTGGCTGAGTGGTCCAGAGACCTCCCTCTCTCCCTCCTAGGTGTCTGTCTCCTAGTCCAGGCCACCCCTTTGGAGTCACTGGGGTGAAGGGACATGGATTTGGGGACCCACAGCAATCTGCTTGTTTATGAGCCCTGTGCCCTATAGCACATGCACACACACGTGCACATAAAAGCACACATACACACATGTGCACACATATACATGTGGCCTCCACGGCCGCCAAGTTCCCTGAGTCTCCAGAGTCAAGTGTCTTATAACCACAAACCCGTGTGAGGCCCCCGTGAAATGCTGTGGGTCTACGGGGCTTGGAGACTCCACACCCCCAGTTCAGTGTCCCCTGGGTCATGGAGGTGGCAAGGGAGGAACGGGCACCCTCCACCCGTCTCATCTGGGGCTCAGCATCACAGAAGGGGGCCCTTGAGCGGCTCATGTGACCTCTTGGAACCAGTGTCATCCTCATTTGTCCAGTGACCCCAGAACTCTGCTCTGTCCACTGTGCCTAGCCAGCCAGGCTGGATCGGAGGCTCAGGCAGGACGGGAACTGTGGAAGCTTAGGGTGAAGAGAGTGGAGAATGTGAAGTGGTGGTGTTCCTAGGAGGACTGGCTGCTGCGGCCCACCTGGGCCCACCAAGGGGCCGCATGAATGGTTCTGAACCAAGTGGCAGATGGGCCAGCTCTGGATCATTTTCCCTGGAACTCAACTCTGGGAGCCACCCCATCAGCCTTTGAGAGTGTGGGCAGCCTTTTGGGTGGGAGGAGGCAAGTCCCCAAGGGACTTTGGGACTCTTGAAGTGGCCCCTGGTGGGCTAAATCTGCCCAGTGGCCAAGGGGAAAGGCAATGATGGAGCAGCGAGGACCTGCAAGGGCGTTGGGCCTGGGGCAGGCCAGCCCAGCAAGAGCAAGCCTGGGCCTTGGAGACGCTCATTCATTTGTTCATTCTGCAAAGGTTTATTGAGCACCTCATTTGTGCCTTGCAGACCCTGTGCTCAGTGCCGGGGACACAGCACTGGACAAGACCCCTGCCCTCATGGAGATCACATTCTAATGGAGGAACACAGAGAAAAGACATAATAAGGAAGTAAAAAATATTTGGGTCCAGAGTGATAAGCTCCGAGGAGAAAAATAAAACAGGAAAAGGAAACAAGGGGCGGAGTTTTATTTTCATTTATTTATTTATTTCTGAAGATTTTATTTATTTATTCATGAGAGACACAGAGAGAGAGAGAGAGGCAGAGACACAGGCAGAGGGAGAAACAAGCTCTATGCAGGGAGCCTGATGTGGGACTCCATCCCAGGACTCTAGGATCACGCCCTGAGCCGCAGGCAGACCTCCACTGCTGAGCCACCCAGGGGTCCCTATTTTCATTTATAAATAAGGTGTCTGAGGAGGGTCTGATAGAGGACGTGACATTTGAGCAAAGACGGCAAGGAGGTGAGGAGGTGAGTTAGATGGCTCTTTGGGGGCAGAGCATTCCAGGCACAGGGAACAGCCAGGGCAAAGGTGTGGAGCAGGGAGTGTGACTGGCACAGTCAAGGAACAGCAAGGAGGCGGAGGCCAGTGTGGCTGGAGGGGAGGGAGGGAGAGGGAGGCGGTAGCAGAGGAGCTCAGTGAGGAAATGGGGGCCAGATGGTGAGGCCGCCTGGACTCACCATTTACAAGGATCCCTCTGGCTGCTGAGTTGAGAGGAGACTGGGGGAGGGGCAAGAGCAGAGCCAGGGAGCCAGATAGGAGGCTGTTGAAAATAATCTAACAGGATTTGCTGATGGATTGGATATGGGCAAGAGAGAGGGAGAGAGAGAGAGGAGGGAGGAGAGAGAGAGAGAGGAGGGAGGAGAGAGAGAGAGAGAAGACGAAAAGAGAGAGAGTGTGTGTGCAAGTGCAAGCAGAGGTGTCAAGGATGGCTCAGAGAGTTCTGGTCAATTTGCTGGAGAGGCCAGCCGGGCCTAGAGGCTCCGTGGAGGCCCTCAGGGAAGCTGGAGACCAGGGAGTGGGCTGGGATGAGGTGGTTCTTTCTGTGCCCACCGGTGCTCCGTGGATCCCAGCTCAGCCCCAGGAAGAGCCATTCCCTCTGTAATGGGGTCTAGGGGCCCCTCTGAACCCCCTCTGCTTGAGCCTCCTACCGGTCCACTCACCCACACAGCTACCTGGCCTCCTCCCCGGCCCGCCCCCTCTCTCCTGTCCTTCCACTGTTCCTCCTCCCACCCATCCAGCCCCTCCTTTGCACCCCCACTGTCCAGACACTGCCCCCAGGAACGGAGGCCGCATCCACGATCCCAGCAGATGGGGTCCCTGCTCTCATGGACTTGACCTGCAGTGTGTCTGGGCTTGAAGCAACCTCACAGGACAGAATAAGACCAGCAGACACTCTTAACTCTTTCCGATTTAAGATCATGCACCAAGTTTGTGACGACGTGTGGTTTCATTGTAATACATTTTCTCCGCCATTTCAAATAAATTCACCATCACTGAAAACCCTGGTCGGGTCATGCCTCCTGGTGTGTGTTCCAGAAGACTGGCAGAGCCGAGGGCCCCATGCTGCCAAGGCTGAGGGAGGAAGTCTCCCAGGGAAGCAGACACTTGGTGGATGCTTGGCACACCCAAAGCCATGGGTGGGGGAGAGCATGTGGAGTAGGACTGGGTGTGTGTGGGATGTCGGGAGGCTGCAAAGCCAGGTGGGTCCCACCAGAGCATCTTTGTCCTGAGAGCAGTGGGAGGCCACTGACGGTGGCTGAGCTGGGGGATGACCCGCCTTGCGGCACCCACAAGAGAGGAGGCAAGTGGCTCCGGATGGGGAGGTCAGTGAGGAGCCTGGGGCCCTGGCCAGTGCAAGGTAGAGAGACTAACCTGGAAAATGGGAATATCAAGAGGGTTGAATATGGGAGGAATCACAGGAGTGACTGTTTGGATCTGGACATGGGGGTGATGGCACCTGCTGTGGTGCCACAGTAGGCCACCTCAGAAAACCTCACATCGGATGGGCTCCCTCTGTAGTGCTCCCCACCTCAGAACTGGCCCCATCCCCACCCCGCCGTCTGCACCACCAGAACCCAGCGCCATCCTAGACTCCATCTCCTCTACATTGGTGCCAACTTGAAGCCACTTTGACTTTGTGGCTCCCAGATTCCCCCCCGCCCCAGCATGCCCCTTCTCTGTACCCATGCAGCCTCTGCCCCAGGCTCTCCAGGTCTCTTCATGGCCTCCTGCTGGCCTCATGCCACCAGCCTTACACTGCCCTTCCATCCCTCACAGATAGCCAAAGGAATCCCTCTAGAACCTGCATCTGGCACACCATCCTCCTCACCCTCCTGGTTTCCCCGAGGAAAGCCCACCCGGTACAGGCCCTCCTCAGCCTCCCTGCTCCCCTCTGCAGCCCTGCCCCTCCCAGGATGTCTGACCTCAGCTCAAGCTTCTTATTTTTGCTTCACTCAGTTGGCTACGGTTTCTCGTGCGCCTTCTCTGTGTTGGTGCCATGCTTGTAACAAAGGTTCAGAACTGTGTGTGAGAAAAGAGAACCTGCCACAGGGGCTGGGATCAGGTAAGGCCTCTGTGAGGACCAGACATCCTAGCTGAGATCCGGAGGATAAGCAGGAGCGGGGGAAAGAGTGTTCCAGGAAGAAGCAACCTCCACAGCAAAAGGCTAGAGGCAGGCATGGGTTGGCCCCATGGGAGGAGGCCGAGCCCTGTGCCCACCCACCTCAGAATAGCCACTGCCTGGCACCCCACCATCGATCCAAGAAGGCAGCTTGGAAGGGGCAGGGGCTGAGCCTGAGTGGGCCATCTCCCGGGGGGACTTTGGGGGTAGACTGCCCTGTGGGGACCTTATCATTAAAAAAACACACAGCTTTATTTATTTATTTTTTTTAAATTTATTTATTTATGATAGTCACAGAGAGAGAGAGAGAGAGGCAGAGACACAGGCAGAGGGAGAAGCAGGCTCCATGCACCAGGAGCCCGACGTGGGATTCGATCCCGGGTCTCCAGGATCGCGCCCTGGGCCAAAGGCAGGCGCCAAACCGCTGCGCCACCCAGGGATCCCCAACACACAGCTTTATTAAGATATAATTCACATATCATAGAATTTACCCTTTAAGAGTGTACAGTCCAGTGGGTTTTGGTGTATTTATTGGGTTGTGCACCACTAGCTAATTCCAGAACACTTTGATCACCCCCTACCCCCAAAGAGACTCTGTGCCCACTCGCAGTCCCTCCCCGGCCCCTGTCCTTGGAAACCACTGATCTCCTTCCTGTCTCTATGGATTTGCCAATTCTGGACATTTCATATTATGGAATCAGAAAATACGTGACCTTTGTGCCTGGCATCTTTCACTGAGCATAATGTGTTTTTAAGATTCCCTCATTCGTGTGGTAGCACTGATCAGCACTTCGCTCCTTTTTAGGGCCAAATAATATTCCGTTGCCTGGATAGATCACATTTCCACATTTTTGTTTATCTACTCATCAGATGGTGAGCATGTGGGTTGTTTCCACTTTGGGGCTGTTACGAATAATGTGAGTAATGCTGCTGTGAACGAATGTGTGCAAGTTTTCTTGTGGATGCGTATTTTCGTTTCTCTTGGGTATATTCCTAGACGTGGAATTGCTGGCTGGTATGGTAACTCTGTTTAACCTTCAACGAATGGCTAGACACTTTTCCACAGTGGATTTCTCCATTCTGATATTCCCACCAGCAGTACAAAAGGTTTGAGTCTCCACATCCGCACCAACACTCGCTATTGCCTGCCTTTTGGTTATAGCCAGTCCAGTGGGTGAGAAAGGGTATCTCATTGTGGTTGTGACTAATGACTGATGCGTTGAGCATTTTTTCCTTGTGCTTATTGACCATTTGTATATCTTCTTTGGAGCAACGTCTGATCGTATCCCCTACCCATTTAAAAATTGGGATACTTGTTGAGTTCTAAGACTTCTTTATATTTCTGGATGTAAGACCCTTCTCAGGAGAAATGAGGCCTAGGAGCTAGACCTTGGGGCTCCTCTGAGCTCCACATGCCTAGCCACAAGGTCTGTCCCCCAGGCCTCACAGAGGGACTCCTTCATCCCCTGGAAGGGTGGGCATCCGCCCCATGAGTCACCCTCCACCTCCAGCTCCCTTACATCCCCTGCCTTGACCCACTTCAGACACCACCTGGTGAACACTTCACAGAGACCATGGTGCCTCCACCCATCAAGGCCCCGGCCCAGCAGCTGGTTTTCATATCAAGGAAAAAAGGGAAAATGCTGATCCTCTCAGAGGTGACCGCAGAGAAGCCAGCACCTGTTACACACCCGCTGTGACACTGCCATGACCGCAGCTGCGACAGGCCATCCGCCCCCACGGCCCAGAGGTCGGGCCCACAGCTCACCGGGACGCCTGGCCGATGGACTGGCAGCAGAAAGGGAGAGGGCTCACAGCCCCCGCTGTACTGTGCTGTGGGAGGGACGCCTGCCAGGGCAGCCGCAGCCCCCTCGGGCCAGGCCCTCCCTCACCCTGCTTATTTAAACTTTCCTGAACTTTCCACAGTTTGTAAGTTGAGCTCCTATAACTTTGAGAATCAAGGGAAATGGTAAAAAAAACAAAACCCAACCATGGCTGCTGGCTGATTTGGCTTAGACGTAGGGGGGGTTCTTTCTCTGTGGCTGCCTAGGGCTGGGTGCTAGGCTGAAAACACAGGGGCAGTGCTTGCTGGGCTGGTCAGGTGTGTGTGTGGGGGGTCTCACCACCTCCTACCACCCTCTGGGCTGGAGTGTCTGCCTGGCCAGTGACCTCCCCCAGCCTCATGCCTTTGCTTGTGACTGTGTGCTGGTGTGAGGGGTGGGGGTGGGGACTCAGTCACTGCAAATTCACTGCCCTCAGGGGCATAGAGGGCACAAAGAGGGGAGGGGGCTATCAATTCAGGGAGACCAGGCACAGCTGGGGTGGTCTGAGCTGCAGCCTCTAGGAGCTGGGGAGAGACCTACAAATGGGGGGTTCTGAGCTCTCCTTTGAGGACGGTTAAGATTTCAAAAAGGCAGTAAAGGCATTCAGACAGAGGGATAGCATGCACAAGAGCCTGGCACACAGGGGAACTGGTTGAGGGCTGTTATCTAGGGGGTGAAGAGAAGCCAGCCCGGGCTGATTGTCCTTGGGTCCCTTGTGCCTTGGCCACCAGCCCACCTCCCTGATGGCCTTCCTAAGTGCCGAGGAACCCTCTGGTCCTTTCCTGAACCTTTGGCCCACCTCCCAGGTCCCGTAAACCTCTCCCTGCAAGCCTCACTGGCTGGCTCTCCCAGACGGCACTTCTCTCCTCTGCAGGATCGGGCCTCAGGACTCGATCCTCACTCCCGCAGCGCCCCAGCTGGGCCTGCCACCCGCCACCTGCCACCCGCCCACGTGGACCCCCCTCTGCCCCTGCTGGCTTCAGCTTTGGCAGGCTCTGGGCCCTGAGGCCCCTCTGCTCACTGATTACACAGCAGCCGGTGGGCTCCAGAGCCAGAGCGAGAGATTTATTGTGGTTTTTAGGGGGCGTTTAGGAGCCAATGTGATAATGTCTGTGAACGCACTTTGTAAACTGTAACGGGGGAGCGCCATGCCCATGTGAGGGGCTGTGGCTGGGGAGGGGGCGGGAGCCCAGCCCCCAGATCCCATCCTGGGGCTCTGCTGGGAAGCCCCTCCGGTCCTGGGGGTGGAGAAGCCCTGCGGGGCTGCGGGGCAGGAGTCCCAGCCTGCATCTGCTGGAACAGGACTTTCCTGGGCCTGCGGGCCTATCTGTGTCACCAGGCAGCATCGAAATGAGGTGTGAGCCAGAAAATTGCCCAGGTCTCTCCCTCACCCAAGAGGCCCAGTTGTACTGCAGTGACAGTTACACACTTCCTGGCTGCAGTGAGGGTGTGTGTGTGCAGAACTCAGGCCTCCCAACCCTCGCTGTGGGGGCAATGAGCTAGCAAGGGGACAGCAGCTGCACTGGGTTGTCTTCCGAGAAGGGGAGCTGTCCGCAGGCAGAGGGGCCCTGCCACCCTACCCTTCTAGCTCAGTGTCACCATCTGAAAATTCTTCTCCAGTGCCCAGTGTTTGTTGAGCACCTACTATGTGCTTAACACTTACTCTAGATGCTGGGGGTACAGCAGGGATCAAGACAATAAAAATCCCCGTCCTCACAGACTCATGTGCTCTTGGGGGAGAGAGGGTCAAGACAGACAAAACACAGTGGAATAAAGATGATTTTAACTAGGGGTTGTTACTACAGAGATAGTGAAACAGGAGGATTGGGAACTGTGGAAGTCAGGGGTGGGGGCAGAAAAATCCTTCCTGAGGGTCCCTCTGCCCTTTCTCCAGGTGGACCCCTCTCCATGGCCTCGGGGACCATCTCAAGCTCTGAAGGGTTCAGCTGGTCCTCCCACGACATGCCAATCACAGACCAAGGCCTTTGCTGGCTTGGCAGCCTCCCAGGCCTGCGGTCAAGGGGCTGAGGGAAGTCAGGTGTTCCCCATCTGGCCAATGTGCGGGGCTGCCAGAGTCCCCAGCTGGGCTGTGTGCATTTCCTCCTGGAGCTGGTGAGAGGCGGTATGTGGGCACAGCCCGGGGACCCAGGCACGGCTCAAAGAGGTGGCTGCTGCAGGCACTGCTTTACCTGCACCCATTCTCCAGCTGAGGAAACCGAGAGAGCCCTAGCCGGCCCAGGTGGAATTGGAACTTAGGCTCACTGGCTTCCTAAGACAAACTAAACCAAAAACCATGCCCCTGGGCTCATAAGGACAGCAGGGGAGTCTCCTTGCACTTGGGGCTGGCTGCCTTTCCTCATCTGGAGAGTAATGAGCAGTGAGCTAATGCTGTTGGAGGGTTACCCGGGGCAGGCTCTTCTGAATACCGGATCTGAGGTAACTAATGCAATCCCCGGCACAACTCAATGGTGTGGGAACCACCACCAATATTCTCATTTTATGGACAGGGAAACTGAGGCCCAGTGAGGTTGTGTGACTTGCTCGGAGCCATACAGCTGGTAGAGTGGAGCTAGGACGTGAACCCCTTGGGGCCCACGCTATTAACTGTTCCCTTCTGTCTCCCTCATAAAGGTCACAAGCCTCGAGGCTTACGATTGCCAGGCTATGCTGAGTGGTTCTACACGCATCACCCCATATCAGGCTCACTGCGGTCTCTTAAGTCAGTCTTCCTATGATCTGCCCTATGCTTTTTACAGAGAAGGAAACTGAGGCCCTGAGCAGGTGAGTCACAGCTAGGAGGCTGGGAAGTCAGGATTGGAACTCAGGCTGCCTCACTCCAGAACCCAAGCAATTAACCTCCTGGCTCTCTCTTCTCTTTGCCTCCTGGTCTGCTGTCCCGTGTGTGCCCCTGAAAACCCACAGAGGCTCAGCTGTTCTCCCATGTTGCAGATGGGCACGTTGAGGCTCAGAAAGGTGTGTTGTGACTTGTCCGTGGTTGCTGGCTGTTGAGCTAGGCCTGCTTTCTGGTCCCTTCACCAAGAGGGCACCTGGGTGGGTCACTGAGGCCGGGAGATGGTTGGGGTAGGTGGGGCAGACAGGGTCCTGGGCATTTGTCCAGGGTTGCAAGGTTCTGGGAGGGAGGACTGCTCAGAGCCAGCTCTGGGGTCCAGGTGCCTGCATCTCCCCCATTCCAGACCAGCCCTTAGCTCTGGAACCTGCCCTGAGAGGGAGTCTCACTTCCCAGCAGGCAGGGGCACTCTGGAGGGCCATGAGGCTCCTGGCTTAGTTTCCTACCAACCTGTGACCTTGGCAAGGTCATCTTCTCTGAATTTGTTTCTTCTCTGTAAAATGGGATCCTGGTGTCTGCTTGGGTTTGTGACACAGATTTTTTGTTTTTCTAAAGGTTTTATTTATTTATTTGACAGAGAGAGAGAGAGTACGCACGCACAAGCAGGGGGAGCGCTGGGCAGATGCAGGGGGAGAGGCAGGCTCCCCACTGAGAAGAGAGCCCATGTGAGGCTCCATCCCAGGGTCCTGGGATTGTGGCCTGAGCCAAAGGCAGATGCTCCACCACTTGACCGACTGAGCCACCCAGGCACCCCTGTGACATAGGTTTTTAACGAGACCTGTGGTGTGGCTGGTGGCTGGAAAGGTGTGACTCTTGCCTGCGCCCCCTTCCCTGTTCTCTGCTCAGGAAGCTGAAGGATGAAGGGATACTGGAGGAACCTGCCCCAGGGAGTCATCACAGCTACCTTGGCCAACAAGGGCTGTCTGGAGTATTCTGTTCCTCCCAGGGGCACTGGCCAGCTGCTGCCCTCAGACCCTGTGGTCCTGAGGCTCGTTGTGACCTCACAGGTGCCAGGGAGGCACAGTTGGATCCCCCTGAGCCTCCTAGACATTCCCGAGGTGGACGGCACCTTCTGGGAGGGATCTGATGCCAGTCTGAGGGCAGTGGCAGCCGAGGCCCTGAAGCCTTGGCAGTGGGATTAAGGTGGAGAAAAATGAAGCGTGGAAATCATTAGCTTCCTTGGTTGGCAAGAGCCACCCCGAACGAACATTTGAGGCTTTTAAAATGAACATCAGCTGCAGGGACTGGTGCCCTGTGCCCACCACGGCCCAGGCCGCCTAGCGGAATCCTGATCCCGGCCGTTCTTCTTTGGTTGCCACTCAGCCAACACTTACTGAGCGCCTACTGTGGGCCAGGCCCCGAGCCAGGATGAGAGGGAGAATTCAGCCAGAGAGCAGCCGCCCTGGGGCGAGAGCGCAGCCGCAGAGGCCACGGTGCCAGCCAGCAAGGAATCAGACAGGGCGGGGCAGGCGCCACTACCTCCTGGGGGGCTGTGGGAGCAGGGAGGGGCTGGGTGGCCCCAGGGGAGGGGGACAGTGCCAGGAGGTTTCCCAAAAGAGGAGCCTGAAGCGGTGGGGGCGGGCTTCCCACGGAGAGGGACCTGCAAAGGCACTGGGGTGGGAAGAGCTCCAAGCAAGAGAAAGCACAGGCCTCTTGGGCCAGGCAGGTGGGCCTGGTGGGGACTGGGGAGAACTGCAGGCTAGTGCTCGGTCAAGACTGCAGCCAAGGGGGGGCGGGGGGGCGGGGGGGCGGGAGGCCTGTGCCCGAGCTTCCTCTTTTCCAAACTAAGCTGGAAAGGTAGATTTTTATGTGAAAATGCCCGATTTTTACATGTCGGGGATGATTTTTAATTAAAAACAAAAAATGCCATGGGGTCAAATCGAGCTGGCTTTGGCCGGATTAGGCCTGTGGGCCAAGTTTCTGATCTTCAGTGACAGAGGTGATGGGGCGGAGGCGCGGAGGTGGAGCAGGCTGCTCGGAATGGGGGGGCTGGGAAGGCGGAGGGGGCTGGGCAGGGTGGGCCGGCTGGAGGGTGGGGGGTTTGTGAAGGGGGAGGCGGGGTGGGCCGGGCCGCTGGGATGGAGGGGGTTTTCTGAAGGGGGGGGTGGGCCGCCTGGGTGGTGGTGGGGTGGCCTAACCTCCAGCGGCGGCGCCAGCGCGTGGGGGGGCTGGGCGCGGGTGGGCGGGGGCTGGAGGCAGGGCCCCCCCTACCCCAGCCCCGCGCGCCGCGGCCGCCCGCCGCCTCCATCCGGGCCTCTCCCCACCTCCCGCCCGCCCGCCCCCGCCCGCGCCCCTCCCCCGCCGGCGCGCACGGCTCCCGCCGCCCCTCCTCCGCCCGCCCGCCCTCCGCCCGCTCTCCCCGGCTCCCTCCCGGTCTCTCTTAAGTGCCATCGAGGGGCGCCGGGAATTGCAGCCAGTAAATCGCGTCCCACCACTCAGCAGCGGGGCCACCGCAGCGGCGCCGCCCGCGCCCGCCGGGAGCCCGCGCCGCCCGGGCGCCTCTCCAGGGCCCGCGAGGCCCGCCCCCCACCCGGCGCGGCGCTGCGCAGGGCCTGCCCCCGGGCCGGCCGGGGCGCGCGGGGCCCGCGCTGGAGGCGAGGACGCGGCGGCCGCGGGGCGCACGGCCCGGAGCGCGCGGCCCGCGCCCCCGCGCGCCCTGCCCGCGCCCGCGCCCCGCGCTCCGGAGCCCGGCCCCGCTGCCCGGGCTCTCCTGCGGGACCGATGCCGGCCCTCCGGCCGCCAGGGTAAGGGGGCAGCGCGGGCGCGGCGGGGTGAGGCGGGCGGGTGGGTGGGCGCCCGCCCCGGGGACCCGGTGCCCGCCCAGCACCCGCGTCTGGCACGTGGGGGCGTCTCAAGTTCCCTCCGGAGGCCGGATAGGTGGCGAGAACGCGGGGGTGTGCTGCTCTGAGGCTAGCACTTACTGCGTGCCTACTGTGCGCCAGGTGTGACCGCTCCGCTCGAGTGGGGGGGGTTGTCCCCATTGTACAGATGAGAAAACAGAGGCTAAGAAAGGGCAAATGGCTCGCTCAGGGTCCCCAGCTAGGAAGTGGCCAAGCCAGGCTTTGAGCCCTGAGCTGCTTGACGCCGAAGCCACAGCTCTCCCCACTAGGGCACACACAGCCACAGAGTGAGGGTATGAATATTTCATTGTAGAAAAGAAGAAAAAAAAAATCAGCCATTGTCCCACCACCATAATGCAGCCACTGTAAGCATGGAGGTTCTTTATTCCGGCCTTGTTCTTTTCCCCCCTTGCTTTAAGAGTGTGTGCTTTGGGGTCATTTGGACCCTGGTTCCATCCTGGCTACAGCACCAAGAAGCTGAGAGGGGCTTTGAGCAGGTCCCTCAGCTCTCTGGGCCTGGGTCTCCAGCCTAGGAAAATGGGGACACTCCCAGGGTAACCGGAGGGGATTAGATGAGACCTGGCGGGGAGCCCTGAAGGAACAGTAGGACACAGGGAGGGGCCGGGGCCTGTGGCCTGGGACATCGGTCCAGCAGAGATGCCAGGAGCGCCTAGTGAGTGCAGAACCAGCGCTGGGCACTGGGGGCGGTGGGGGCAGCCTGGCCCACATGCTTCCAAACGGGAGGGCTCTGTCCAGCATCGCAGAGCTGCCTCACCTCACACCCTGCCTTTGCCAGCCGCCTGCTTCCTCCTGGAGTGTCTGGGAGGGGGTAGGCAGTCCCCCGGCTTCATCTCCTCTAGGAAATGAATTGGCTCCAGGAGCAAGAGTCCAGCACTGCTCAGAATTTTGCACCTGGGGTCAACATTGGGGGGCTGGCCCGGGCCTGGGTTTGGGGCCCCACCGGGACCTCCTGGGCTCACAAGTTAAGCATGAGGTCCAATTCCTTATCTTACCCCAGACCAATGACATCACCTGGTGCTGGCACCCAAATTGGAGACCCCAGGCCTGTGGCCTTCCAGGCGCCTCTACCTGCCCATCTGTCCAGTCAGTCACAGGCTTCTGTTGGTTCTGCCCCTTATATGTCTGTCCTTCCTTTTACCCTCTGGCCTGGACATTTCCACCTCACCTCCCGTGCCTCAACCATCAGTCTGGGACACTGTGCCAAAGCTGTCTTTCTACAGGCAGCTCTGAGCTTCTGAACTCAACTGTCCATGGACCTAAATTACCCCAAACTTCTTAGCTGCCCCTTGAGGCTGGGCTTCTATATGGTCTGCCCTGACCTCTTGAGCAGGATGTCCCCTGTTGCAGAGCCCCTGAGCATTGGGTCTCCCCGCTCTGAGATGATCTGTTTCTCAAACATCCCTTCCCTTGTATCTTCTTCTGGCCTGTTGAACTCCTGCTCATCCTCATGGCCCAGCTAGGTTTTCCTCCCAGTAGTCCCCCCAGACCCCCACCTCTCTCTGGCAGGTGGAGTCCACGTGTCTTCCCATGGGCACCCCTGCTCTTGGCCAGTCCCTCCATTACAGCTCTCACATGGTGCAGCATGGCAAAACATGCTTCTGTGTCAGCCTCCCCCACCAGACTGGGAGCTCTGGGAGAGTAGGGGCCAGGGCGGACGCATGCCCAAGGCCAGACCCAGTGCGGTGGTCTTTGAGGAAGGAACACTGGGGAGTCTGGCAGAAGCAGATGGACCTAAGCTCCTTAGAGGGGGGTGCTCAGAACCCCATGGGACTCAGTGAGGAGTGGAACGTCATGAGCCTCCTGCCTCCTCAGGGTCTCCTACTGGTGAGCAGGGTACCCTAGATTGAGGAGATGAGGACCAGGTTTGCTCCCAGGGACCTGTAGGCCTTGACCCTCAGCCGTTGCCTTCAGGGGCCAAGGTCCCACCTGGGTTTGTTGGTGCAGTCATGGTGGGCACTCAGGTGGAAGGGCCCTCCCCACCCTGTCCCCTGAGTGGCCGGCCCCTCTGCCCCCTGGAGCCCACCCCCGACGTCCTCCCAGGGAACAGGGAGAGTTATGTCAGGCCCTCTGGCCAAGCGCCAGGGCTCCCCATGGAACTATAAATTGACCTGTCGGGAGAGGGAAGAGATTAATGTCGGCCATCTTCATTAGCGCGTCCCCCAGGGTGACGGCGCTGCCCTGAGCTGGCTGATTGGAGAGGGTGTGAGTGAGTGAGGGGACTGAGGGGGGTTGCACTCCCCCCAGAAAAGCAAGGGGGTAGGGGCCAGGGCCTGCCAGAGAGCCGTGGCCTCTTCCCACTGTTAGAAGGGCCGTCCCTCTGGCCTCTGCTCCTGGCAGCAGGCGTGCGCTTTGATGGAGGACCTGTGTGCTAATTGGGAGCAGAGATGCGCGCCCTGCAGCTCCGCGGGGCTCCCAGGCTGACACCGCCAGCATCTGTGGGGCCTTCATTAGAGGCCTTTCCCCTGACCAGAAAGGAGCCTGCTGCGGGCTGGGGGGAGGCTTTCCTCTTTGCCTTTCCCCTCCCCCTCCCCCTCCCCCTTCCCCTTCTCTTTACTGCCTTGATGATGGGGAAGGAGGCAGCTTTGGTGTGTGCAAGGGACGATGAGGATTGGGAGGTGGGAGAGGTTTAAGACCTTCTGCTTTCTGGTGACCACGTGACCTTGGGTTGGGCCCTCTACTGGTCTGCATTTGAGCGCCCCAGGTCCCTGGGATGGGCACGGTCATAACCCTCTGCGGGGGAGTGGGGATCCGATAAGGGAGTGTGGATGGATGGATTCATCTTGGGAAACAAGGGCAAAACAGAGCCTTGGGCTGAAGCGCAGATTCAAGCCCAGCTATTCGGGTTCAGATCCTGGTGCTGGTGCTTCTCATGAGGCCCTGGGACTTCTGAGCCTCAGTTTCCATGTCTGGCAATGGTTGGGGGCTGGGGCTGGTCTTGTGGGGTGGGAGTCCCTCTTGGTAAACAGAAACAGACCTCCCCTTGCTGAGTGCAGGCTGCTGTGGGAAGCCTACAGCCGCAGATCACGTGGTATTGGCTTGTTCCATCATTCATTCGCCCACTCATTCATTCATCCAGGACATGCCCCTGTACTGGAGTCTTGTACCCACAGAGGGGTTTAGAGGTAGCATGTCCTCTGGTGGCCTCCCTGGGGAAACAAGTCCAGGAACAGCTGGGGACAGGGCTGCATGAGCTGCTGGGGTTGCTAGAAAGTAGTCTCCCCAAGGCTTGGGGATATCTGGAAGGCTCCAAAGGGACACCCATGAGGTGGAGGGAGTGTAGCCTTTCCTCGCAGATCTTGTCCGCACCAGACTCTGATGTGGGGCGACCCAGCTGGTCACCAAGTTCATGGCCCCTGGAGTTCCTCAGACCAGGCTGTCAAGCAGGGTGTGAGCAGGGGATGTTCTGCTGAATGTTTAGGGACCGAGATCCTCTCTTCACGCCCACTCCTTTGACTCCCAGCCTTTCCTGTGTGCCCAAGGGTTCTGGGAGGTGGGGGGTGGGTCCGACTTAGTACCTCGAATCCCTGGCCTCCAGTCCATACCTCAGATTGCATTCCAGGAGCACCTGGTGGGTCTAGTGCCTGCTGAAGGGGGTAGGCAGCAGCTGGGCCGGGACCACCCCATGGGATGGTTGAATGATTTGGGCTGTGCCACTCACCAGCTGAGGGTCACTGTGAGGCATGTGTCTCTTCGCTTCTCCAAGCCTCAATTTCCCTCTTTGCACAATGGGATGGCGCTGTGCTAACTGCCTGGCATACACCCGATGCAGTGTAGAGGAAGTGAGCAGTGTTTTGTGGTCACCTCTGCCTCAGGCAGCTGCCCTAACTCTGTGGCCCCAGATCTCTCCATCAACCTACGGCAACGGGGGGATTGGGGGGTGGGGCGGGTACTGTGCACCCACTGTGCATCATGGAATGTTTGAACAAAAAGCACACGGTTCTGGAGTCAGCAAACCCAGCTCTGAGGTCTCGCTGTGTGGCCTTGGGTACAATTTTTACCCTCTCTGTGCCTCCATGGCCTGTCTCATCCGGAGCCGAAGCGGGATATTGTAAACCGAAAACCACAGGGCAGTTTGCATTGACGTGTGTGATCCTCGCGTGGAGGGAGGAGCACTGGACCAGGAGTGTGCGCCTTGGGCGGAGCTCCTGCCCCTTTGGCCTTGTCGTGTGACTCTGGGCACTGCTGTTAAAGGGGGCCGTGGCACCTGCCTGCCTCACAGAGCTCTTGGGAGAATGAGAAGCTGTGCGGGGTCGGGGAGAGGGGCTGCTCACAGGAGGGATTAAAGGGCCGGATGCTTTCTTGGAACCACCCTGGCCCCGGAGAGAGGTGGATGGCTTTCTGGGGTTTGGGGCGGGGCGGGGGGGCAGCTTCCCAACTGGAAAAATGGGACCAGACCCCCCCTCCCTGCCCGATGGTGATTCTGCGTGGAATCAGAACGCCAGGCGTTCTAGTTAGAATGCATGTGAATGGGCTGCGGCCGATCCAGGGGGAGATGTGCTGAAATCTCCCGTGGTGGACGTGGTGGACGTTAGTGCATTAAGATCGGCCCCTGGCAGCCAGGCCGGGGCGGCGGGCCGAGGTGCCTATTGTTGCCGGCGGCCTGGCAGGCTCCGCGGGAGCTGGCAACATGGCTGTCTGCCTCCGCCTCCCGAGCAGGCAGAGCCGCGGCGGCAGCGGTTTCATTAAGCCTCTCGCCAGCCTCCCCGCCTCCCTCCCGGCCTCCTCGGTAATTATTTCCCCAGCCCTTCCACTCGCAGCCCCTTAGCGAGCTCTTCGTTATTGGCCGAGTGGCCCCCGCGGGCTGGGCTGCTGGGACCGGGCGCTGCCGAGGGCCCCCCCAGGGCACCCCCCCCCCCCCCCCCCCCGCCCGCCTCCCCGCGTTGCCATTTAAGCTTTGTGTCCCCCTGAGGCCTCCGTGAAAATGCAGATCTGCCGCCTGCCAGGGGTGACAGTTAACCCATTACTGCACACCCAGCGCACCCAGGCTCCCCGGCGCGGCCCACCTCCCTTCCATCAGGCGGAAAGTTTCTGGGGGCCTCCTTGGGGGCTGTCGCGGCGTGGGCACGGGGACCGGCTGTAAGGGAAGTGGGCTTCCTTGTGTCCCGAAGCCGTGCATCGAGGGCCCTCGGGGGCCTAGGTGGCACCTACAGTGTGGGACACATGTCCCCAAGGGAAGTGGAGTGCGGGATCGGGTGTAAGGGCGCTGTCTTCCGGGCACCCAGAGGTCCTGGGACCCCCAGTCCACCGCCTCCCTGAGTGGGAGACCCAGGTGGGCCCAGACACCCTGTCCTCCTGGCCTCGATGATGGGCTGAGAAACAGGAGCCTGGCCCATCTGAGCCCATCAGAGGCCGCCCTGGACTCTTGGCTGTGGTCGCTGAGCCAGAGTGAGTGGATGTGGGGCAGCCAGGCCCTCTCTCCTACCAGCCACATCCCGGGCAGGGAATCTCTGCAGAGTCGCCCCGTGGAGGGAGGTGGAGCTGAGACAGACGTATAGATTACTTAGTTTGAGCATCTGGTTCCAGCTATACCTGAAACCACCCCCGGGGATTGTCAGTTATACAAACAGGCATGTCGCCTTCTTTGCCCAAGCCATCGCGAGTTAGACTTCTCTTTCTTGCAACCAGTCGAGGCCTGATTGATGAGAAGGAGGAGCCAGGATTTTTACAAAAGAGGTGGCATTTTGAGTTGGACCTTAAGGGATGAGTAGGAGTTTGTGTGGCAGAGAAGGGGAGGAAGAGCACTCAGGCGGAAGGAACTGTAGAGGCCGAAGGCTTGGAGGTGTGAAAGGGCTAGATGTGGGAACACCATGTGCTGGCTGTGGCACCAGGGCTCGTAAGCATCTGTGACAAGAGAGGAGGTGGGGGCTGGAAGCTGATGCCAGGCTGTCAGTGGCGGGTGACAAGGCATATAGGCTGATGGTACTGAGGACTGGGGGAGAGACAGGTAGGAAGGAAGAGGTAGGGGTTTTGACGGGTGTGGAAAATTGAGGGGGTGAGTAGGATTTTCTGGCAGAGAAGGGGCAGGGAGGGCATCCCAACGGAGCGTGGGTGTGGGAATCAGTGAGGCGGAAGGTCTCAGTCAAGCCTGAAGAAGTAGTTAAAGGCCAGACCATGGGGGCCTTGGGTATGAAGCAGCAGCATCCGGGGCGGTCCCAGGAGCGAGCCCCTGATGTGGTCAGATCCACCTGCAGCACGGAGACAAGAGCTCATCGACTGAGCAGATTTATGGAAAACCTCCCGCGCACCAGGCCCTGGGGATGAAGCAGTCACCACTGGGTGCACTGCATCCCACAGCTCCCATGCTGTCGGGGAGACAGATGAGGAGTGAGGAATGTGAAACAGTGTCATTTGATGGTGACTGGGGTGGGTGGGCAGGTGGCTACCACTGGCCGGGGTGCTTTGGGGAGGCCTCACCAAGAGGAGATATTGGAGGGGATCCCTGGGTGGCTCAGCAGTTTGGCATCTGCCTTTGGCCCAGGCCGTGATCCTGGAATCCCGGGATCAAGTCCCACGTCGGGCTCCCTGCACGGAGCCTGCTTCTCCCTCTGCCTGTGTCTCTGCCTCTCTCTGTGTGTCTTTCATGAATAAACAAACAAACAAACAAACAAATAAATAAAAATCTTTTTTTTTTTTTTTTTTAAAGAGGAGATGCTGGAGCTGAGAGCCGAAGGTCGGGGAAGGCTGGCAATGGGAAATTAGGAGGAAGAGCATCCCAAGTAGAGGCGGTACAAAGGCCCTGTGGCAGTTCTGAGTTTGGCCTGTTGAGGGACAGGAGGGAGGCCAGTGTGGCCATGAGGTGTGGTAGGAGCCAGATCGTTCTTGGAAGGTGCTTGGATTGTCTCCTTGTGATGGGGCATCTTTAGAGGCTCTCAGTAGCAAGTCTGGAGGTAACACAAGGGAATGAGGGAGATGGTAGTAGGGCTGGAGCTGGGAGGGTCCATGCGGCCTCGAGAGTTGGGGAGAGGGGAGGCTTGGATAGGGCCCCAGTTTCCTGAATGAGCATCTGGTGGGGTGGGTTGGAGATGCCATTTAGGGAGAAGGGATACCTGGAACAGGCCTAAGCTGGGGGATGTCCGGGTGGAGGGGCTGGGGCAGCTGGGGCTGGTGATTAGAGCCGAGGTTGTCCGAGGTGAGGTGGAGAGGGAGGACCTCTAAAGGGGTGTTTCCCACCTGACCACCCCAGCTATGCCAGGTGTGCCGGGGCCGCTGGCATGGGGTGTGGAGCTGTTTTCTATGTTGGATGCAGCCAGTCCTTGCCCCGGCTGGGGCACGTAAGTGACTTTAGCCTGCTGCCTACAGCCATGCCACCTTCTGCAGTGAGAAAGCACAGCCCCCTGCTTTGTCTCTTGGTGTCAGCTGCTTCGCTTGGCTGGAGAAGGCCGTGCTAACGAGGCCAAGGTCACTGACTACAGTCTGCACGGGTGGTCGGCTGGGTCCCTGACCTACGGACAGGTGCCGGGGACCGTGCTCCTGGTGCCTGCGGGTAGCAGACAGGCGATGGCGGCCCGCAGACCTCGGTGCTGACTGTGGGTGGGCCTGGAGGTGAAGGGGAGCGGGGGCCAAGCTAGTCTGGGCAGAGCTGGGAGGGGATATGAATGCTGGGGGACCCCTGCCCCAGACCTGGAGCTCTGCTCCCCGAACCTGCTGGCCACCCCGTCTCACCCCCTGTGTACCCCAATGCCCTGTGACTGCACTTGGAGGTCCCCAGAGCCCAGGTCTTTCTTGTCCCTGGGCCTTTGCCACTGCTGTGCCTTCTGCCTGAGACCCTGGCTCATTCCCCTCCCCCTGCTCAGCTCAGGGGGGAACAGATGCCCCCCGCCCCCCCGCACTGTGTTCCCACAACCCCTGGGCTTTTCCCTCTGCTAGTCAGCATTCAGTCAACAGATGTATTCACTTAATCACAATATCGAGGCCCTACTGTGCACCAGATCCTGGGCTGGGGGGTGAGGCTGAGGGGGATGCAGACCAGGTCCCAGCCTCGACAGTATAGCAGGAAAGACAATCTGCTCGTAAACGTGCAAATCCACATCTAGTGGCGGATTGTAAGCAGAACTGTGTAGGAAGGCCGAGGAGTGCTGGACAGTGGGTGGGCTTGGGGGCACTGATGAGGGCACAGTGCTCAGGGAGGCTTTCATCTGAGACCTGAGGGAAGAAGGTGCCACTATGGGAGGTGTAGTGGGGAGAGCATCTCGGGTGGGGTTGTGTGCTTTCTGGTCTGTCTCCCTTACTCCCCATCCTCATGGGGCCCAGCACAGAGCTAGGGTCTTTGCCGGGGCTAAGCTGACTCAGGTAGGGGCCCCAGGGGCAGGGATGGCCTATGGTAGTCCCACAGAGCCCGGATCCCAGGAGTGTAGGCAGAGGCCAAAGCCACGCTGCATTATGGGGCCAGCTGCTGTGCTGCTGTGGGTACTGCACTTAGCCGGGGCCTGGCCCGAGGCTTGGGGTGGGCACGGAGTCCTATGAGGTACCGCACGGGAAGGACTAGCGCCCATTCGACAGGCAGAGGGGACTGAGGTGCCTACATGCTTGGGGTTAGATCCCGTTCCCCTTAGAGATGGTGAGGCCAGCCTCGGGCAAGCCACTGAATTTGAGCCTCGGTGATCTGTAAAATGGGCATAACCATGCCTCCCCCATGAGGCCGCTTGGAGGATCGGATGAAATAATGCTCAGGGTGAGTTCCCCTCACCACCATGCTTATTCTTGGTGTTTGCTGAATGAGTTACAGGCGGAGCTGGTGTTGGTTTGGA
The DNA here is from genome assembly GCF_048418805.1 of Vulpes vulpes. Lineage (NCBI taxonomy): Eukaryota > Metazoa > Chordata > Mammalia > Carnivora > Canidae > Vulpes > Vulpes vulpes. The sequence continues at coordinate 53,378,718 of NC_132795.1, forward strand.
GTCTGTAACCTGGTGGGCTCGTTCACTGGCCCAGCTCCTAGAACAGTGCCTGCAACACATGGTGGGTGCTCTGTCGGTTTGTTGACTGACCTCTGACCGGGTGAACTGGCTGTGTGAGTGAGCAACCCCCAGGTGGTGAGGAGGACTGGGCACAGAGCACTCTGGCTTTACCCTCTGGGAACTTGGGTTGTGCCTGGCGGGCTGACCGTGGGGATCCCAGCCATTCCCCTGGCCTGCCGGTCTGGACCTCCACACGCATGCTGGGGACCCTTCTGGTGGATGTCATCCAGCTGGGTCTTGTTTTTTCTTTTCTGCCCATGTCATCTCTGAGCCTTGGTTTCCTCCTCTGTGAAACAGAGCTGATGGTGGTCGTGACACCCCCCCTTGCCCCCAAGTCATTGGCAGACTCATGAGAAGATGATATTAAGGGGACCACAGGGACAGCTGAGCCTGCAGGTGACACTGGTTTCCCAAGGCTGTCCGAGGTCTCTGGAGGCCGCTGTGATGCTCTGCACCCTGTGCAGAACTGGACGAGGGAACTGTGGGTCCCAAACACCAGATTCTTCTCAGGTTTGTGACTGAGAACAGGCAGGCTCACAGTGGGTTGGCTGAGGGTTTTTACCGCTTTTCCTTTGCTGGCCCTGAAGCGGGTGGAGACCACTGGCCCCTTGCAGATGGGGAAACTGAGGCCCACAGAGGGCCAAGTTGAGAGAGAAGCCAGATGCGTTTCTGTCTTGCTGTGCCCTGCATCCCCCGTGGAGTGGCCACTGGCCAGGCCTGTGCACAGCCAAGTACCCACCATCCTCTCAAAGCCTCTGTGCTGTGAGGCTGGTCCTGCCACTGCCCCCACTTGGCATGTGCAGGCACAGACTGAGAGGGCAGGGTGATGAAGCCAGGATTTTGTTCTTACTGACTTTTTTTTGGGAGGTATAGCTGAACACAGAAAAGTGCACGAGTCCTAAGCATACAGCTGGATAGATTTTCACATGCATGTATCGCTTGCTGGCAGCCCCCATCCAGGCCCAGACCTCGAACATTCCCAGTACCCCAGGAAGCTCCCTCACACCCCAGCCACTCATCGCCCACCTGCCGCCACCAGGCATCCGACAGAGGAAGCTGGCTTTGTCATCTGTGTGCTCCACATAAAGGGAGTCACACAGTATGTCTCCTTTGGCTTCTGCCGCTTTCACTCCGCAGGACGTCTGTGTGAGTTGTCCGTGCTGTTGCTCTAGTAGAAGTTGGCAGAACTGGGATTTGAACCCTCCTGGTAACTCTCCCTGTGGCACCAGAGATCACTTGTGCTCACACCCCTGCAGGGGCTCCCATTGCTCTTGGATAAAAGATCCAGACGCTCCCGCTGGCCTTGCCTGTGTCTGCCCCTGTCACTGCCCTCCAGCCACTTAGATGAATGGACCTTATATTCTCAGAAGCCCTAAGCTCCTTCCTGCCTCAGGACCTTTGCACATGCAGTTCCTTCCTCCCGTTTGCCCTCCACATCCTTCCACTGCCCAGCTGGAGTGCCACCTCCCACCACTTGCCTGCCTGGACCTGCACACACATGCTGTGCCCTCCTGGCCGGATGTCATCAGGCTAGGGTCATGTTTTTTCTTTATTGCCCGTTTCATTTGTAATTAATTGTTAAGCATCTGCCTCCCCCACGAGTCAGTAAACTCCAGGAGGCAGGGATGGTGTGTGTTGTTTACGGCTACATCCCCAGCGCCATGCATTGATTCATTCACCCATCCTTCCAGTCATCTGTTCATTCAGCAAACATGGAGTGCCTGCCATGCTGCAGCCTCTCAGCTAGTATTTGTGGAGTGAGTGGCTGGCTGGTTGGATGAGTGAATATCTGCCTCTCAAGGCCAGACTCTTCCGCCTACATTCCACCATCTCTGATACTGCCTCTCTGGGCCTTGGTTTCCCCAGTTGAAGGATGGAGCCGGCCCTTCCAGCCAAGTTCTGCTTCCGAGGATGTGGGGCAGATGGGCTGGCTTTGGCCTTGGCCAGCACATGCCTGGGGGTGGCCAGCCGAGCAGGGAGGTGACTGCGAGCGACAGGGCAGATTGGAACCCCCGACAGCATCGCCTGTTCCAGCGTTGGCTCCAGCACTTGGCAGGGTGCTGGCCATGTCTGTGTTAGCAGAGCCTCTCCTGTCCCTATTAGGGTGTGGGGCTCAAGGCCTAGGTCCGTTGAGGTGCTCGCCAAGGCTTTGTCGCTGATTGAACCTCAGAGCTCTAGGCTTGGCCTGCTGGGCTCTGGGAAGAAGGAAGAAGTAGGGTTGCCTGGGCATGGGAGGTAGTGGGGGCAAGAGTGGTGGGGCCCCTGCAGACCTGGGCCCCAGCCTGGCTTCCCCCCACCTCCCGCCTTAATGTAGCTGCGTGGTCTTGGCCGAAGCGCTTTCCTTGTGAACTCAGTTTCCCCAGCTGTAAAAAAATAAAAAAGTGAGAGTGCCAGTCGTGATTGCCCCACCCTTCTGGGGTGGGGTGGGGGGCTGTGAAGTTCACAGGATGTGGGGGAGCGTGCAGTAGGCCTGTGTGAGGCCAGCCCTCTCCGGGGCCCAGCTGGACCGGGGCTCGGCCGGGAGCTGTGCAGCGCAAGGTGGCTCCGCGGCTTAGCAGCTTGTCAGCCAGGCGGGCGGGTGTCCTGGGGCCGGGTTTGATTAGTTCAGGCTGACAGTCGCGCTCTGCAGCGCTGCCGGGAGGGGAGTCCGTGATTACCCTAATGAAGCTTGAACGCAGTTTGTCATCCAAACAGCTGGTTCGGAGCTGCGCTGCTGCCAGCTGCCCGACTCAGCCACGCAGCCGTACACCCAGCGCTGCCCTAGCCCCGCGCGGCCCTGCCACCCAGGATGACCAGGAAAGGAGGTGGTGGCTCTGGCTGGGCCGCAGGTGGCCCCGGGGGCACTTGGCAGAGCCCTGAATGGTGGGCACAGGGTAGTTTCTCAGGATACTCACAGGGCGGCCCCTTAACAGATCGGTTTTCCCAATCCATACGCGGGTGGTGGGGACCGTGTAGCTTCAAGTCTCAGATTTCAGGCTGAGGTGTTACCTTCTCTGGGAACCCTTCTCAGACCCTGTAGCCTGGGTCCGAGACCTCCAGGGGCACCCACAGCCCTTAAGACCCCATCACCCCCGATGGCCCCCTGTGTTGTCACTGAAGGGTCTGGGTGGTTGTTACTGTGTCGCATTCATGCCTTCAGCAAATGCCTTCAGCAAATATTTATGAGAACATACAGCAGTGGGCAAGCCAGTCACCATCCTGCTTTCGTGGAGTTTGCATTCTGGTAGGCTCATGGAGCCTTGACTATCTGGGGAGCCAGGGAGGGCTTCCTGGAGGAGGTGGCAGCTGAGCCCAGAACAATCAGGGAGAGTGTTCCAGGCTGGAGGAACAGCATGTGCAAATGTCCTGAGGTAGGAGGGAGGGAATGTGGTGTTAGGTAGGCATGTGCATTGTCTGGTGACATCCTGAAAGTATTAGTGCTTCCCAGGGAAGGAACTTTTGTTTTATTTTGTTATTTTATTTTATTTTATTTTATTTTATTTTATTTTATTTTAGGGAAGGAACTTTTGTGCTCTGTGCTGTGCAAGTGCACCGTGTGATCTTTCATGTAACCCTCCTGACAGCCTGGGGTGGGACTCGTTCCATGCTGCGGATGGGGAAACTGAGATTCACAGCGCAGAGGGTGGTGTCCTACAGTCCTCTGGGGTCTCAGGCTCCGGACAGGCCCTGGACCTAAGTGACCGTTGGCTTAGCTTAGGTTAGAGTCCATGCAGACATTCAGAATAGGCGGGGGCTGAGCTGGGACCTGGGACCCCATCCAGGGCTTAAGCCCTTGCCCAGTGGAGGAGGGTGAGGAAGGGGGCAGCAGGCAGCCTGGGGCCTCCCCCGGACAGTGAGTGGGTCTCCTGTTACTCTGGGCCAGGACTCGTATTTGACCCTGGTGGCTCCTGAGCCTACGCCCCCCACACTGTGCACTGAGCCGTTTCTAACCAGTTTGAGGCCACCTTTTTCCTAGGCCTTGGCGGGCAGGGGTTGGGGCAGGACGGGGGAGGAAGGGGACACAGGAGGGTGCGTGGAGGGCAGGGCGCTGGCTGCTTCCCAGGTTCCTGGGCCACCTCTGAAGCTGGGCCCATCACCACCCTTCTGCCCAGTGGCAGCAGCCTCCTGGGTGGCTTTCCAGCACGTATCTGCTCTGGCCTTCCTGTTCCCACAACCCCTTTGGTCTCGTCACTGCCTCCTGCCATACGGTGAGAGGCTCCCTGCCACTCCAGCACAGAGCCCACACTCGGGCCCATCATTCGTGGCTTCCCAGCCTCGGCCCCATGCCTCTCCTCACTTTGCCTCCTCCCTGTCCTCCCTCTTCCTCCCAGGGAGGGGAGCGTGGCATCCTGGGTCCCGCACAGCCATCTGTCCCATGGCCACTTTCGAAGCAGGTGTGTCCAGGCTGGGTGCCAGACTCGCTGGGTGCTCCCCCAGGCAGACGTGAGCAGCCCTTGGCAGCCTGAGAGCCAGCGTGAAGGACAGGTTTATGGTCTCACTGCAGGAAGGGAAGACTTCCCACCGCCCTGCCCCATCTTTGTTGCTGCTCCCAGTGTGACTGGTGCTGTTGCCGCCGCTGCCTGGGGAGGTGGTAGCTCCTGAAGAGAAGCGGTTTATTAGATCCACCTGCTTCGCCTCTGGGAGACTCCCACCAGGTCTCTGCCCTGGACCAGAGAGGGATGGGGGGCAGTGGAATGAGCCAGGGGAGGAGGCTGGTGGGACGCAGGTGTGGACAGAACAGGCCCAAGGTCAGGTGGTCCAGGTGTCTCAGGCCTCACGAATGGTGGGCAGGGAGGCACGGCCCGGACTCCGGCCTTGGTGAGGGCCGGCAAGAGAGCCCCAGCAGGCCTGTGGGGTCCCTGACCCATCCTGCACTCATGTTCTTTCTCCCTCCCTGGCTGACGCCTGCACCAAGGACTTCCTCTGGGGCCTGGAACAGGCCATGGCAGATGAATTCAGCAAGAGCAAACAATGATGCTCCTGAAGGAGTGTCAGGCCCTTGCCACGCGCTGGGCTTGGGTTAAACATTTCACATTGGTCATCACTTGACTCCACCCATGACCTGGTGAGGTAGGGTGGTCCCTCTCCCCGTTTTACAGATGAGGAGACTGAGGCCCAGAAAGGTTAAGTGACTTGCCCAGGGTCACACGGCCAGGGAGTGAATGAGCTAGGGTTTGATCCTGGGCAGTCTGAAGCCAAGGACTAGGCTTATACCTGAGAGGGTGGGGATGGACCAGGCTCAAAGTGGGTGGTGGCGTGGGAGCCGTGCTTGAGATGGGGCCTGAGTCCTATGGGTGGAGTACTGGTTGGGGTTTGGGGCTGAGCTGCCTCCGCATAAACTCTTGGTGAGGACTGGACCTCGGGGCCCTCAGACACCTAGATCCTGAAAGCACCCATACTGTCCTGCCTCTGGGAAGTCCTCCAGGGCTCCCCTCAGGGAGGCCAGGACCCCAAGCCCCCTGCCTTCCCAGGACCCCCTGCTCATTTGCCGAGAAATGTTCGGGAAAGCTGGACTCTGCAGGGACTGTGTCCAGCTTTGCTGGAAGGAACATCTGGACAGAAGAGCCAGGGAAGTACAGAGGTGCTGTCCTCCTGCAGAAGGAGCAGCTCAGAGCTTCTCCACTGGGAGGCAGGGGTAGGGGGATCCCTGGCTAGGCTCTGTGCCCATGCTGTGCCTCAGCCCCTCCCCCGAAGCCAGGTAGCACCACTTGCCCCAGGAGGCTGTCAGGAGGGTGGAGTCCCTTGGGGACGTACTTAGCATGCATGTGAGTACCTTTCCACTTCCTGATCGGACACCACGGGGGCTTCGTTACTGGCTGTGGACAAAGACCACACTTTACTCACCAGAAAGACACCTGGTAAGTGCTTGTCAAAAGACTGAAAGGCTGAGGGGCCACTAGCAGAGGCGGGGGACTATGCCCAGAGCTCTGGAATTGCCTGGCAGTGTGAGGCTGGGCAGGGCATTGACCTCCCTGGGTTCCTCTTTGGAAGGTGAGTGAGGCCGATGCAGCCCACCCTCCTCCACCCCCCCAGAGGGCAGATGTGGCTGCTCTTTGCCAGTTTAAAAGCTCTGTCCAGACCATGGTTGTGGTTTTTACAGAGGAGGAAACTGAGGCCCAGGGTGGGTAAAGTGCTGGCTGGGGACAGCCGTTGCCCATTGGTCATGCTGGGCGTGCTCTTGGGGCTGTCCCCCATCTTTGCTCAGAACCTGGCGTCAGCCAGCTGGATACCAGCACGTGTCCCAGCTGGAGCAGACTGTTGGATGCACATCGCGAGGTCTGGCTGCGAATAATCTGTGACAAAGGTGCCGTGTGTCATGTCTGCTGGGAATTTACCGCATGGTCTCAGGCCCCGACCAAGAAAGGAGGGATTATTATCACAGGTTGGCTTCACCGGGAACAGATCCCAGGGTGTCTATGTGGGAGGTTTCTTGGGGAATGTTGTCAGGGCAACATGTGTCAGGTCAGAGGGTGAGGTTGGGCTGTGAGGCAGTCGCAGCAGAGGCCTCAGGACCCCATCGGGGTTCCAGCGCTGGGGCGGTCCTGCCGAGCTGCCCCAGCTCGAGGCCGTTGCACCCTGCATTGACTGATCACTGGGGGAGCTGTCCCCACGGAGGAGGCAGGTGCTGAGGGACACCGCTGGGCACCCTGGACCACCCACCCCTCTGGCAGCTGGGGAAACCCTTGCCTTGGCCCAGGAGGGAGTCTGGGTGGTGCACCACGACAGGCGTCCTGTGGCGTCAACCACCAGGCACCGGGTGGCTTAATCTCTGCGAGGATGACAGTAGCAGAAGCGACTGGCCTTCCTGTTTCTCTGCACACACCGCCCCCCCTCCCCCGCCCCGCACTTTCAGCCTGAGAAACTGAGGCTCACAGAGGTGCGTGGGCCCGCGCCAGGCTGGTAGTGGAGGGGGAGGGAGAAGAGTGAGTAGGAGGAGGAATTGGACCTCTGACCCTGGCACCGCACACCCACAGCCTCCTCCTCCCAGCACACCCACCTGCATCTTCAGACTCTGGGTCTTTGTTCCTGTGTCCTTCTGCCTGGGGCGGCCTCTTCCTCTTGTGTCCAAGGCCATCTCAGCACCACCAGACCTGCTCCACAGAGCCCTGGCTGTGAACGTTCTGTGTCCCGTCCTCGGGCCCCTTTCCCCGTTGGGGTGCCCCGTGTCTGGCTTTGATGCTAGTCAGGACTGCGAGCTCCTTGGAGGCAAGGCTGTGGCCCCCGGTATCCTGCCCGCCTCTGACTCCTGGTGTGATGCCCGGGCCTGTGGCACTGCACAGACATTGGCAGAATTGAATTAAATTTCCAGGGCCTCCCTTCCACCCGCTGGTGTGACTCGCAGCCGAGTGTGCTGTTTGGGTTGGTGCCAGCCCCTGCTTCTTGGTGATGATCATGGGGAGGAAGTCGGGGTTTGCCCGGGTAGGCAGTGGTGTTGCCGGAGCCCGGCAGGTGGGCCTGGCCGGGGAACTCTGGTGAAGTGAGAGGGAAGAGGCTGATGAAGGGGACACCTCCCTTTTCCTGGAGGTTTTCTTTCTAGGAGCTGGTGCTCTCCTGGGCTCCTGGGTGAAGACTGTCCCCTTGCCTGGCCCTGGCCCTGGAACAGTGTGGGGGAGCCCAGCCGAGTGGCTCCATTGAGCATCCGTGTGCCCAGCCGGGAGGAGGCCAAGAGAAGCAAATGTCAGGTCAGGAAGGCTGGCCAAGGGGGCTGAACGCTGGAAAAGTGCTTGGGCCAGGGCTGCTGGCATGTGGCCTGACTTACACGTGCTTGACATTCATTCATTCATTCATTCACTCACTGAGCTGTGGTTTCTTGAGTCCCAGTGCTGCACAGGGCACAGGCCAAAGAGGGACCAGGCCGGGGACAAGGAGAGAACCAGGTCCTGGGCCGTGGCTGCCTGAGTCCTGTGTTTGGCATCTGAGTCTGGGATTCTTCTGGTTTTTATCTCATCTGCAGATGTGCTGGTGACCTTGGGCCAGCCACCTTGTTTCCCTCAGCCTCAGTGTCTGCACCTGTAGAATGGGGGTAATGATCGTCGCCAGGTGCCCAGGAGATCACAATGGCTGTAAAAGCGTGTCAGCAAACGGCTTGACTCACAGCCAATAGCGCTGATTCTTTCTCAAATTGTAGATTATTTTCTGATATCACTGCTTCTGTTTGTCTCCCAGGTTTCCGTCCCTCCCAAGTCTTTCTCAGGCCTAGTGAGATTGATTCATGTTTATCTGTCACCGTGGCTGGAGTAGTTATAGCAATAATAGTAACACGCTCATGTGGCATCTGCTCTGGGTGCACTGACTCGGTCACCCTCACCACAGCCTCCTGAAGTAGAGCTGTCACCTCCATTTCACAGCTGAAGCAGCTGAAGCAGAGAGGTTCAGAGCTGGCTTCAAACCCGGGCCCCTGTTCTGGGGTCTGTGCTCTGAATCACTGGGCCCCCTGCGTCTCGGCTCTTCCTGTGTCTGCCTCGGTGAGGAAAAATGTGGCCTCACTCAGCCAGTTGGCCGGACTCGGGACCTGGCGCTGGCCTTGTTCAGTGCTCACCTTGCCGGCCTCTCTCTTGCTCCTCCATCATGTCAGGCTCCCTCCTGCCGCAGACCTTTGCACGTGTGGATCCCCTGCCTGGAGCACTCTCCCCCCACAGCCGTGCAGGGCTCAATTCAACTGTCACTCTTCCGAGAGGTCACCCTTGACTGACTAAAGAGCAGCACCCCCAGCTCTCTTAGCATCATGCTGTCTCCTGACCTGAACCCACAGCTCCTCCCTGGGATGCCTGACACCTGAGACAGGTGCCATCTGAGAGCCTCTCAGCTCCCGTGCCTTGGGAGCCTGGCCTCTCTCATCTGACGGCCTCCCAAGTGTTGCCCTGTTCTCTCCATCCACCCAGACTTCCCCTTGTGTCCTGGGCCTCTGCAATCTTTGGTCAGGTTGTCCTGTGGGCACTTTAGCCTCTGAACTAGAGGCCAAAGAATGCTGAGCCAAGTAAGTGATCGGAACCTGGACTCAGAGAACACAGCTTCGTTGACCCATTTGCCCCAGTGGGCACATCTCCAGCAAGGGAGTGCTCGTCCTCCCTACCTCTTCAGCCTCTACTGGCCCCTGGCAGGCAGGCCCTGCGTCTTGCACAGACGGTCCATCCCTATAGCCTCTCTGGGGAGAACCTGGATCCTCCCTGCTGACATGTGATGTTGTGATCGAGAAGAGGGCCTAGTGGTTGCTCTGACATCTTCACGCCAACTCGCTGCTCCCTGCCTCGGCCACGTGCCCCAAGCCCCGTGCGTAGCCAGCTTCTGAAGGACCTTATGATTCCCTCAGGGTCATCTTTGGTATCTTCTGAGTGTTCATAGCTGCCCTCCGCCTCCAGTGCTTAGGACAGGGCTTGACAAACCGCAGGCCCTCAAGAAGTCTACCAAGGGAAGAAAGTGAGGAAATTCTTTTTGCTCTAGTTGTTTAACTGTTGGTATGTGTCTTGTGCTTCTTCAGATTGCTTTTTGAACTAGGAGGGAAGACAGGAATGATAGCCGTAAGAATTGCTCACATTTTTAAAAAAATATTTTATTTATTTTAGATAGAGAAAGAGAGAGTGCGTGAGTCAGTGAGAGGGGAGGGCAGAGGGGGAGGGAGGGGAAAAAGCAGGCTCCCCACTGAGTGCAGAGCCTGACTTGGGGATCAATCTCATGACCCCGACCCCGAGATCATGCCTTGAGCCAAAACTAAAAGTCATGTTCCACCAACTGAGCCACCAGGCATCCCAGTAATTGCTCATATGTATCGAACGCTTGCTACGTGCTAGGCACTGTTCTAAATATTTTACATGTACGAATTCATCCAGTTGTCCTGGTCCTGTGTGGCAGGTATGAGTGCCCCCCCACCCCCGATCTGCATCAAGAAATAGGCAGAGTGAGCTAACAACCTGCCCAAGGTCATGGGGCTCATAAGTTGGTGTAGTTGGGAGAAACCCAGCAGTGCCCCCCAGAGCCCGTTTTCTTGAATCAGTAATTGTAGACAGGAATCTGTTTTGCTGAAGAGGGGACAGAAGGACCTGAGAAACTGTCCCCAGTGACATGCCTCTACATATGGAGTAGACAGGAGTACCAGCTACATGTGGGCTCCCGGGCCCTTAGAGTGGGTTGGCCCTAGGAACCAGAGTTGGGGGGCCAGTGCTGGGGGATGCTGGGGGCCCCGCTCACAAGGCTGTGGGCCCCTCTGGAGCCTCTTTGGTCTCCCCAACAGGCTGTGTCCAGTGAGCCATGTGGCCTGAGTTGCATGTCCCTGGTGCTCCCTTGTGCCCTAAAACACCATCTGTCCAAGGTTTCTGTCCAGCATTGACAGGTCAGGCCACAGCCGCCCCTGCGTCTGCCTCTGCACGAGAAGGCCTTAAATCCATTCCCAGCCCTTGCTCCTGAATTGCTTGTGCGCTTTTTACAGTTGCTTGGGGAACTGTAAGTCTGCGTAGCCTGACTCCTGTGTATTTAAATTCTCAGCCATAATGTTATATTAACTCATTTTTTGCAGTTTCCTGGGAGGCTGTGTGTACATTACGGGGGCAGTGGGGGAGTGGGAACGGCCATGCACATGGACAAACACAGCTGTGAATGTGCCTGGCTTGGGGGCTAACTGGAGGCCCCCATCTCCAGTGGGCCCCCATGAGAGGCACCTCCAGCCAGCCAGGTATTCTCCGTTCCAGAGTCCCCCTGAATTTGTGGTTGCCACCGTGTGGCTGGTGAGCTCAGAATCCTGATGACGGATGATTCTGGAGCCCCTCTGAGGCCTGTGGGTCGCTCGTCCCTCGTTCATTTGTGTCCGAGTGCACCCGTCCCTTCGTCCATCCCCAGACACATGCTGAGCACCTCCTGCGCACCCAGCCTGGAGACAGTGTGAACACAGCTGACCATCCTGTCTTCCCCAGATGGTGTGCTGGGGGCGACAGACATTAGCCTGCCAGACAGATGGTGCCAGGGGCCGGGATAGCCTTGGGAGGAAAGTGGATAAGGGGATGGGAGTGGGGGTGGTCAGGTTGCGGGGCCGGGGGGAAGGGCAGGTTGGCGCAGAGACCTGAAGGAGGCAGAGAGCCAGCCTCTAGTAACAGTAGCTGACTGTGAGTGACCAGGGTGCATGTTGGCTTATTGAACCCACACAGCAAGGCCATGGGGAGCGTCATGCCCATTTTACAGATGATGCCTGGGATCAGCAGCTGCAAAGTGGCAAAGCTGGCATCAAACCCAGGCTGGATGGCTTCATTTTCCATCTCAGTGTTGTCTTCCATAGCTCTCCAGGAGAAAGGCATTTCAAACGGATGGAATGGGACATGCAAAGGCCTGGAGGCCAGAATGTGGTTGGCGAGATTGAGGAGCTGCTGGAGAGTCAGGAGGCTGGAGTGGAGTGAGCAGGAGTGAGAATGGAAGACGGGGAGGGCAGAGAAGGTGAAGGGCCTAATTCTGAGGGCCATGACGAGGATCTGGGGGCTTACTATACTCCCTTGTCCTCTTGCTGCTGAACTGGGGCAGGGTGGTGAATGGGCACAGGTGGAGCTATGCGGTCAGGCAGGATCCAGGGGCCCCTGTGGGGCCAGATGAGCTAGAGGGGAGCTCCTGGGAGAGTCCAGGGGCTGAGCAGGGAGCCCAGTTGCTCTGGGGTCCTGCTCAGAGGATCAGAAAGCTAGGAATTCTCTGCTGGCGTCCTTGCCTGCCCCCATGGGATGTTTCTGCAGGCCTCTGCACGGTGCGAAGAGGGGCTTGGAGCTCAGCCCTGCTGCTTTATTTAGTTGCTCATTCCTTGCCTCTGTTTCTTCATCCAGGAAATAGGAGTCCTGATCCTCATGAGAATTAGATATCAGGGTTGTAATATTCCAGCAGTGGCAGAAGGTGTTAAGTTCTGCTCATTGATCACTTGCTCTTTCATTTGCCTCTCTGGGCTCTGGAGGGAATGAAGGTCAGGACAGGAAATGACATGCTCAGAGCCACAGAGTAGGGTCCTACTGTGGCCAGGCCCAGAAGGCTGTGGAAGGTGGAGCGAGACCTAGGAGGAGGCCCCTGTCTCCACAGCCTTCTGCGAGTGCCCAGGAAGGAGTGGGGCTGGGGAAGCCCAAGCTCGGAGCCCTGGCAGGTGGGCATGGGGCAGGGCCAGAGGAACACCTGTGCTGGGCTTGGTTCTGGCTATGCTTCCTGCCTGGAACGCCCTCCCAACCTAGCCAAGTCCTCACCCTACATGTCTCAGTTCAGGGCAGCACCTCCTCCAGGAAGCCTCCTCTGACTTTGCCCTGAAACGTCACACACCAGCTTGGTCCCCCCATAGCCCTGTGTTCATGTCACTCTCAGTATGGGCCTCACCTGGTGTTGTGATCGGTCCTCCCCAGCCCACCCCGGGGCTCCCTGCATGTAGGGCTGGGTCCCAGCTTTCCTGCACTCCCCAGTGCCCCCGGGCCCCTCACAGGGCATCATATGGAGCCGCTGTCAGTGAATGCCTGTAGAACAGAGCTGGAAGGACGTCGGCCAGTAGATCGGGGTATCCTACACACTCAGGTCTGGAGGTAGCCAATGCCCCTTTCTTGGGACAGCTTCTGAATGGCAGACCCTGGTGCCAGCGAGACAGTAGCCTGTGATCTCCTGGAGCGAAGCTGATCACCTGCAGCTCAGGGACTTGGCCTGGAGTCATTCCGCACTTGAGGCCCCTGATAAAGGCTTGGTCAGGCAGTGCTGGGGGTCACTGAGTGGAGGGCCCCGTCCTGCTCCTCCTCAGCAGGCCTGAGCCCAGTCTCTGGAATCATCCCCAAATGCCAGCGTCTGTTCTTCTTCTTAATGAGGAAAGCTCTTATCCCCGCCGTCCCCCCTTCTTCCCAAATGGATTTACCATTCTGCTGCGCCATGCTCCCCCATCTCCTCTTCCCCTCCTCTTTCCAGGCCACCAAGGGAAGTGGAGGGTGGGGTTGTATATTTTAGTCGATTGTTCCCCATACGCCCCAGTCTCTTTGGGGTGGGGCTGGGGGGATGGGGGAGTAAGTAAATTATATATTGAACTCCTAACTGGAGCTGAGGCCTTGTGGTTTCCATGGCAACCAAGCTGGAAATAGCTCGGCGTGACATCAGCACGGTACAGGTATAGCCGGATCCAGCCGTTCCCCAAACAAGCTGGCAAGGGGAGCTAGGGATGTGTGGCCAATTAGCATATGCAAATCAGGTCTGGTGAGCCTGGTGGGGTCTGGGATGCCCCAGCAGGCCTATGGCCATGGCCAGGGCCTCTGGCAGGTGAGTGGGCCTGGGTTGGTGGTGGGGTCAAGGTCCAGGCCTCCCCTGGCACATGCCCCTCTGCTGGGGCTGGTAGGGGCCTCCAGTGGGGAGCCCAGGCTGCCTGGGCTTGCCTGCCCCGTGGGACCCTGGGAGCATGGCCAATGGGGCTGCCAGGGGACAGGCAGGCGCACATGATGCAGAGCAGGGATGGTTCCCTGCCCTGGCTCAAGTGAGTGGGATCTGGCTCCTCTTGGCTCATAGATACCTTTGAAGCCAGCTACCGAATCAGGCCTTGCTGGCTGGCTGCCATTGTTCTGTCCAGGTCTGTCAGGGAGGGGCCACCCCCTGCCCACCTTGGCTTCCCTGCTTCGCTTCCAGGGCGAGGGAAAGGTCCACAGATGCCCCTCCATCAGCTGAACAGAGCTCTTGGTTTGTGGCTTGATGCTGCCCACTAGTCACTTGGCTTCAGAGCCTCAGTGTTCACCTCCGTGAAATGGAAGTATTTCTTTCCCTGCCACCTTCCTTGCAGGATAGTGAGGTGGCACTGGGGAAGGGCCTGGGTGAACCGGATAGGCCCAGACACACTTGGAGTGGGAGGAGATTCTCTGTCGTCTCTGCCTAAACGGAAGCTCCGTCACCCAGCGCCACACATACACACACGCAAACACACTCGTGAGACTAGAGAACTTGCAGTAAATTTCTGGGCGAGGTGAAATATTGCCACCTTCATTGTGGTGATTTCCACACGAGGGCTCTTGGCTGAACTGCCAACAGTTGAGCTGGGCGTGCTCTGTGGCTAAATGAGATAATTTATTCATTTCAGCAAATGTTGAGGGTGTGCCGAGCGAGGGCGGGGAGGGGAGGTAGGGGATGAGTCAGACAGGGCCAGGCACCAGGAGCACTCCTCTGCCGCCACGGGAGGCAGACAGGTAGTGTGGCCGGTGCTACCTGGGGACTGGGCTGTCTGGGAAGATTGTTGAGGGCATGTGATCTTCTAGTGATGCCTTAAGGCCGAGTCAGGATCCACTTGGCTGGGAGTGGTGTTCCAGGGCGAGAAGCAGGTGGGCACCCAGCATCTGGGGGTGGGCAACATTTAGCTATGACTGGAGTGTAGCGATGGAGATGGCACCGGAACGTTCCACAGGTGCCAGCCCTGCAGGGGCTTGAAGCCAAGGAGTTTGGATATGGTCCAGGAGGCATTGGGAGCCCTCTATGGCACTTGAGCAGGGGACTGATGTGATCAAAGCCTGGTCTCAGAAAAGGTGGGCCTGAGAGAGGGCTGGGCATGTGGCCGCTCCGTGGAGGTGGAAGTAGTCCTGGATGGTATTAAGGACAGGAATGGCAGTTCCAGCCCCTCTGGGGAGCCCCTGGAGCCAAGAGTTGGTCTTTCTATGGGCAAAGGATCAGGAAAGACATTCTGCCCGTGAGCCTCAGTTTCCTTCCTCACCTGTCAAATGGAACAATTACAGCAGTAGGATGGGGGATGTGTATTAGCCAGCAGGTGTGAGCATTTGTTCTGGACCCCAGGATCTGTGGGGAGCAGTGGGAGGGAGGAGCCACGGCCCCACGTTTTCTGGAAGGAGGGGACAGCAAGTGAGGGGCAGGGGTGCTGATTTCTCACTGAGGTCAAGGCTGGGGGTTCCACTGGTTGCACCCTGGCCTTGGCACAGGTGTGGGCTTGTGTATTTGACGGGAGGAAATTCTGACGGGGTGGCTCCAGAGGCTCATGGTGACCAGCAAGGGTCCCTGTTCTTATCTTTCTTTCCTTCTCTGCAAACTTTGTGTCCTCTGACTTCACAGTTTTGGTGGCCCCTGCGTGGTGCCAGGGTTGACAGGGTCCTGGGCACACCTGCCAGGCGTGGTCCTGGCCTTGAGGAGCTTTCTAGTGGAGCTGGAAGTGTGCACATGAATCACGACTCTACCCAGGGGATCAGTGCTGGGGGGAGGTCAGCACCAAGGGCTGTGGGGACCCCGGGCGATGGGGAGCACACGCCCAGCCCTGTGGCTAAGGGAGGCTTGCTGGAGGAAGCGACATTTGGGCTGAGTCTGGAGGGAAGAGTTGACCAGACAGGAGGAGATGGCTTTCCAGCCGGAGGGCACAGCGGCGGCAAGGGCACTAAGGTGAGGGCAGGTGTGGTTTGCCCAGACCGGGGCGCGACCAGGGAGCCTGCCTCCACCAGCAGCCCCTAGAGGGGCCTTCGAGGATGGAAAGGGTCTCACTCGGTTTTGTCCCCTCTGCCAGCTTAGCACCTTATCCAGAGGTGGAGTCCGTGAACATTTTTTTTTTTGAAAGATTTTATTGTTTTATTTGAGATAGAGCCCACATGTGCACGCATATGAGTTGGGGGTAGGGGCGGGGGGAGAGGGAGAAACAGACTCTCCGCTGAGCAGGGAGCCCCATGTGGGACTCGATCCCAGGACCCCGAGATCATGACCTGATCGACAGATGCCTAACCGACTTGAGCCCCCCAGGCGCCCCGAGTCAGCGGATGTTTGCTGAGTGAGTGAATGTGTTCTCCCTGCCGCGGTCCAGCCCACTCCCCCTGGCTACTGTGTCCCCTTCCCCGTCTGCATGCCCGCCCGCACGGTGCCTGCCCCTCAGGGTCCTTCTCTGAGCTTGCGCTTGCCTCAGTGCACCTTCCATGAGGACTCAGCAGAGCCCACTGCAAGGGGGTCTGTCCTTCTGGCCCTCCAGTGGGGCGCCAGCACCTCAAGGCCCCAGCTGGCTTTCCAGTGTCTCAGGCCCGCCTCTTAGGTGGCAAGTGATCAATGATAAACAGACCCTTTCCAGAACCTTTCCTCCTGGGCAGGCCTGGGTCCAGTGGGAGTCTGTGGATGGCCGGCAGCTGCACATCTGTCCCCAGGTCTCCTCAGGCCACTCCCCCCGTTCTCGATATTTCTAAGAAACTATGGAAACAGCTTTGCATCATCAGTTTCAATTTCCCATCGTCTTGAAAAAGAAGGCACGACTCATTTAAAAACAAATACTCTGCTGGGGTATGGCCCGAAGACTTGGGGCAAGGAGGGCTGGGAGGGGGATCCTGGGCCAGGTTGGCCCATGCTCCCCCCAGATACTCCGTGCCTCATCGAGTAGGTGTGGGGACAGGCAGGCACTGGGCAGCCGGAGTCCCATGTCCTCTGCCCTCCTTGCCCATTTGGTGAATCCCTTCTCTAGCTGCCGGTCTGGTGTCCTCTGAATTTCTAGTAATGTTATTTATTTGCTCATTTATTTGACATTCACTGGCTGCTTGCACTGTGCTAGGCTCTGCGCTGGGCTTGGAGGTGCAGGAGTAAATTAAAGGGGTACAGGCAGGAGCCCCCACTCTTGCCTGGGATGGGGAGGGCTCCCTGCTGTCCCCCAGCCCCTTGGTGTGGGCCTCCCGGGTGTGGGCCCAGCCGGCTCCTCGTCTAGCCTGAGAATTGTGGGCGCCCCGGCTCTGGGAAGCAGCTGGGCCAGGTGCAGACCGCCTGCCTGGCTGCCTGCCTGACCACCCGCCCGCCCCAGGAGGCATCGCTGCCTGGGATTTGAGCTCCTCCGAGGGCTGGCGTCAGGCTGTGGGGAAATCATTTTCTGACAGTGGCCATCAATTTTGCCGAGAGCCCGTCGATGCTCCGGCAGCCTGTCCCCCGGCGGCAGCAGCTGGTCTGTGTCAAGCCCCTCTGGGTCCTGATGACAGAAACGATTGGCATTAGGCATCTGCCCCAGAGCATTTGTCCAGAAGAGATGGGTTCCAGCCGGTTCCAGATACGCACTGCATCACCTCCAAGTTGATCTTCGGGTCCTTGGGTTAGTGGAGGTGTCTCCTCCCCGTATTGGGATGACCACACGGGGCCCTTGGTGGGGGCAGCTCCAACGGGAGCCTAGGCACTCTCAGGATGGGGTGTCCCAGCAGGTACCATTCTAGGTTGCAGCATTGAACATAGCAGACAGGGCCCCTGCCATCACCCTGAGAGGCAGGGCACTTTAGCTGAGAGGTAAAAGGAGGGAGACTCCCTTGTATAAGTTTTGGGAAAAAGCACTCGAGGTAGAGGGAACAATCCATGCAAAGGTCCTGAGGTGAGACTAAGCTTGCTGTGTTCACGGAACAGAATTCTGTTTAGGCTGCAGTCAATCTCGGGTACCTGGGAGTTACCCAGGATCAGAGCCAGGGTCCTAACGGCTCTGGAGGCTTCTAGAGGAAGCAAGATGACCAAGGAAACCCCTGGAGGAGGTGGTGGGTGTAAGCCATGAAGGGGAACAGGATTTTGCCCGATGGCGTTAGATGCGGAGAGGAGGCTCCCAGGAGGCAGGTGTGGTGTGAGTAAGGCCCACAGGGGTGAGAGGAGGGTGTGCTGCACAGGGCTCCGCTTGCAGCTGCACGGTCCTCCCCATTGTGGAGAGAGGATACTGGGTGGTTCCAGGCCACTGCAGGCTCTCAGGCTTGTGCTACCCTTACCTGGTGGGCAGCACGCGGGGTCAGCAGCTTGGCACAGCGGTCCTGCCATGTGCTGGGGAGCCCCCCCACATCTCCACAGCCGCCTCCTCTGTGCTGAGCACTGGAGACACTCTGGGCCTAAGTCCCATGGCGGTGCTCACAGGTGGGCACCATCACCTGCACTTCCAGGTGGGGAAGCTGAGGCCCAGACAAGTTCAGAGGCTTGTCCAGGGGTCAGCCGTGGTGGTGGGAGCCAGGCAGGGGGCCCTGAACTGGGAAGCTTGCAAGAACCTGGTTGTCCTGGACTGTCCTGGTCAGAGAATGATGAACCAGCCCCAGCATTCAGGCCAGCAACGCAGAAATGCAGCTGTCTTCCACTAGTCACCCTGCCCTTGAGCTCTTCGTGTGGGCTTGAGGCCTGGGCGTTGGGTATGGGCAGGTCGGAGGTCAGGGGGCTGGGCACCCCACACCCTCACCTGATGCTCAGACACTGGGGAGGGGAGGAGATGCTCTGCGAGCTTCCAGGGATCTGTTACCTTCTGTTCTCCAGGGAAGAGATGACCATTCACTTCTTTCAGATGAGGAACCGAGCAAGAGTGGAAGGTGACTGTGGCCTCACGGCCGTGGGTGGCTGAACCAGAGCAGCCATTGGTTGGTCTGTCGCCGCAGGACATACCATGCACCGGGATTGAACAGTAAGGATGCTGGTAGCTGTGAACATCTGCCCTCACTTTGGGCTTTGGTCCTGACCAGTGTTCCGTCAAGACAGGGAGTGTAAATTCCAGAATTGAAGCTGTTTCATTGTTCCCTTCGTGGATTCTTGTAGGCCTGGGGTCCCACCTGGCCTGACTTTGTCAGACCCTCCATTAATGAGGTCAGGTCCACCCAGGGAACCCATCTCATCCACTGTGCCCATGGAGATCCCATTTCCAGGAGAGACCAGGCTGCAACAGGCAGGGCCATGGCTGTGTGTACTGTACCGGTGCCAGGTGGGTGGCCCACTGACCACTGGGAAAAGCCAGTGATAGAGCCCCTGCTGCTCTAATCTCCAGTTGCTTGCTCCTTCATTCCTTCATGATGGGCACCTCCTAGACAATTAAAGATGTTCTGTTTTCTTTATGCCCTGGGCCTGGTGTAAGGCCAGCCATATAACACATACCCTGCAAATACCCCACATCTCTGTAGGGTGATTTCAGAAATCTAGGAAGGACTTTCCTCTACCCTCAGTGTTTTCCTTCCTTTCCTGTTGGCAGAAAATTTGCCATTAGTGATTCATTCCTTTAGTATAACCGTTGCCCTATCCAAGCTTCCTCTTCTAAAACTCAAACACCTGCATCTCACACCATCTCCAAAAAGTCTCAGTTTCTGGGTAGCCCATGGGCCTACAAGGCTAAGACCGTTATGACTGGATGGGGCTTTGGTGTAGGGGTTTGCAGGAGAAATCTGGAAAAGGGGCAGAGTCAGAAGGGCACGTGGCAGGCTCCAGGTGCCTGGGATTACAGTTTCTCCCACTTTCTGACACACGGCCCACACTGAAGGTGCTCCAATTTCCATTTTGCAAGGAAGGGGGCGGAGGCCTCAGGCAGCCCCCTTCTGCCTCTCAGATCCCCTGGCCAGTTGCAGGCCCTGCTGGGACCCCCGCTTGGAGGCTCCTGCGGTCGGGAGCTCTGGCGTGCGGGGTGTGGGGCAGGCAGTCTGTGAGCTGCGGTGGCCTGACCGCCCACCTGCCCCACCCCTGCCTGCGCCCACGGGTCCGTCTTCCCCAGAAGAGCGATCAGTGGACCCTGGGCTGGCCGGCCCAGGCCCAGCTGTGCGGCTCCTAATTGTCCACCCTCCAGGCTGTATTTTCTCGGGTATTGATGAGCCACTGTCACCCAAGATGCAGCCAGAATCTGAGCTAAACTCAAGACGGATCGGGTGTCCACCTCATCAATCTGCCTGTGGCCACTCTGCTGGGAGGAGGGCGGGCGTGTGGGCCGGGCGGTGCAGGAGCCCTGGCTGCTCCGGGCTGTCAGTGTGGTCTTCTGCAACCACAAATCTACCTATTGGGCCTGATGCATTGCTCTCATGTCCAGGAATTTGCAGGGTGACCAGGACCTGGCAGCCTTTTCAGGCTTCCACCTGGCTGCCCATGGCGAGAGGGTGAACCCCAACTGCTTGCCTCAGCCCCCCAGGCCCTGCCCCTCTGCACCACTTGCTACACCAGTACCCCCCTGCCCCCCGTTCTCATGTTCGAGGCACACGGGCCGCCACTTCCTCCCACAGGCCACACTCCTTCCCACCTCAGGGCTTTGCCCGTGCTGTTCACTCTGCCTGGAATGTTCTCTTCATGCTCTGTCCCCCTCCTCTCGCTGCTAACGCCCTGTCGTTAAGGTCTGGCTGAAACACCACTTCCTCAGAGCTCCCACACACACCAGGCTGGATTCCTGTTATTGTTGATGGTCTCTTAGCACCACTTACCTCTCCTGCTGAACCCTCCAGACAGCTGGAATCAATGAATTATTTATGAGATTTTCTGTTACCGTCTGTCTCCCTCCCTGGAACGTGGGCTCCGTGGTCCCAGGAACCACCTCCGGGATGTTTCCCACTATATCCCCAGTACTGGTACGTAGTAGGCCCTCAGGAAATGTCTGGCGAATAAATACCACGTGACCGTCATTCCCCTAATTCAAAGTTTTCAGTTTCCCAAGGTCTGCCCTGCTCCCCTTTCGCCAGTCTCCGCCCGTCTCTGCTCACCAAAATCCAGCCATGGATGAAGTCCAGATGCCTCCGTGTGGCTTTGGAGGCCTGCAGGATCCAACTGAACCGATTTCCTCTGCCTGGAGTTGCCTCCTGGTCTGTTCCCTTGACCTGGTTAACTCCTAGGCATCCTTCAAAACCCCAGTAGGCAGCACCTTTTCTATGAAGCCTTCCTGGCTGCCCCACACAGTTGGGTTCTGCCCTCCGATTCAGCAGCTGCCTGGCACGAGGCCCTGTGCAGGGCACTGGAGAGACAGGGCAGGGAGGGGACAGGGCAGGGAGGGGTGGGGAGCAGGAGCAAAGGGAGTTAGCCTTACGGACAGCGACCTCAGAGCGCCCCGCCCCGATAATGCTGAGGGTGACAAAAGCCAAGCAGTATTCCTGGCGAGTGTCTCATGTTTTCCTTCCTTCATCCACACCGCCACCCTGTGAGGTGCTGAAATTACCCCACTTTACGGATGAGGACAGTGCGTTCAGGTGACGGAATGTGCAGCCAGTTCGTGGAGCTGGAAGTTCTGCGTCACGTGTGGCTCTGCGTGCACCCAGGGGCATGTGGAGGGCTGTGAGACTATGGAGGAGCACCCCCCACCCACCACTGTGTCTGTGGGGCAGGGGGTGGAGTTCCCAGAGGAAGATGAGCTGATGTTGGGAGGAAGCACACACATTTTTCCAGACAAACGGGGCCAGAAGAGCACTGCTTGCACTGGGAACTCTGCGGGCACAGGGCTGGGGGAGCGGGGATAGGCTGGGGGTGTGCAGCGTGGAGGGGTGGGGAGCTCTCCAATGTGGGGAGACTCAGAAGCCTGGGTGCTGCCCAGGGTGGGTGGGAAGAAGGGGGCTGGGGAGGTGGGCCATGCCAGCGCGGGGAGGCCCAGGCCCGGGGAGCCCGCCGGGGGCCGGGGTGATGGATGGAGGCTCCTGGCATGTGGTCTGTTGCTGTGGTCCTGGCATGTGGCCACTGTGGGCTCTGGTTTTTGGCAGCTTCCAAGCTCTGTAGTCCCTGCTTGTCCCCATTTGTGGTTTCTGCTTGTCCAGTCTCTACCCTGTTCCCTCCCAGCTGACAAGGTGGGTGCCCCCCCCTGCCCTGGGAGGGTTTGTTGTCTGGATGTCCTTGGGGAGGAACGAGCGAATGAGTCCGGTGACTGTCCCATGAGGCTTGGCCGGGTCCATTTATTTCCTGTCCTCATTTTCAGAAGGGATGTGTGCCACCTGCCCCTCCTAGTCCTGTCTTGGGTCACTTTTCTGAGGCCCCCAGTCCATGCCCCCAGTCCATGCTTTTCGCGTGGTCCCCCAGGCCAGTGGTCTGGGCCAGCTAGCCCCTTCAGTGCCCAGGCAGCCAGTTCTATTTCCATCCTCACCTCTGCCCAGCAAGGCAGGTGTTCACCCCATTTTCAGGGAAACAGCCTCAGAGAGGTTATAGAACAGTGTGCGATCACCCAGCCAGTGAGGCCGAGCCAGGATTTGGAACCAGGTCTGGCTGACTCCATAGTGCCAGGGAGGGGATCCCCCTCCCCCAGTCCCCATTTCATCTCTGCTCGCCAAAATCCATCCTTCAGGGCTCCACTTGGAAAGACCAGACTCAGTCTGGCCTGTGGCAGAGCTCCCCTTCCCTCTCCCTTTCCTCCTTCCCAGATACTTTATGCCCACCCTCCACCCTAACCACCCTTCTGGGCACTGATGACTCTCTTGGATCCATGCTCTGGAGCTGGATTTGATGGCTTCACCTTCACCAGCTTTGGGATCTCTAATTAATTAGCTCTCTGAAGCTTCGTTTCTTCAACCGTAAAACGGGGCATTAGTGCCTGCCCCCTGGATTGTTAGTAGGATCAAATCCCTGAGTGTAAGGTGCGGGGAATGGCGCCTGGCATGTAGCAGGCTGCTCTGTTCACATCATGTGTTACTGTGTCAGTTTTCGTGGGCCCCCTCCTACAGGAAGCACCCCTGAATCCTCTAGGCTGCTGAGTGTCTCCCTCCTCCGAGGTCCAGCTCACGTGTTTTGTGTCCCAGTGGTGAGGTCTGAGGGTCAGGTGGGTCTTTTGCCCGATGGTAGGCACCTTGGGGGCTGGGGTTGCTTCCCCCCATTGCCCCCTCACCCCACCCCAGCTACCAGACCAGGGCTCTGCACATAATAGACACTTAATACATGTTTATGGAATTGAATTAACGATAAAACGAGATAATGGCCTGGAAGGAGCCTGAGTTGTTAGGAGGGAATGCACAGCGTAAAAACCAGGCATATTTTTTTAAGCAGATTAATCTGGTCTTAACTCATTCTAATAGCCTGCGCCCCTATTGGCCAAGGCCATTAGAATAATATACGGCCAGGGCCGTGGAGCGGGAGATAGCAGTGGCTCAAAGTTTGCTTTCCAGAGGATACCACAGCAGGCTGCCTCCCCACTCTCCACGCTGGAACCCAGGCAGATTAAGGGACTTACTGGGGTCACTCAGTTGGAGAGTGCACACAGAGAGGAAACTGAGGCTCAGAGAGGCCATGGGGCTTACTCTAAGATGCACAGCTAAAGGAGGATGAGCTGGCACGAGAGGCCTGGCCTTCCTCTGGGGTGATTGCGTTTCTACTCTTTAACGCTTGGTGCCAGGACCAGAGCTTCCAGATTCTCATCCCCCAGGGCTCTGCACTTAGCTCCTTACTCCGGTGAAAGACCATCGTACAGTTGGGAAGTCAAGTTTAGTGCCTCAAATACATAAACCTGAGAGGAAGCTGGTGTCAGCCCTTCACATCTTAGTCTAAATTCACTTCCCAGTGAGGGCTGAGATCTGGGGGAGCTAGAGATCTGTGGGCTATTGGAAGGGAAATGGTGTAGCTACTGTCAGGTCAGGGGAAGCGGTAGGACCCAGCGCAGTGGCTCCAGAGTCACCTGTCCCAGGTGTCTGTTGCCTTGTCTCTGAGGATAGATGACAGTCGGGGAGTCAGGGAACGTGGCCTGATTTCAGGAGAGGCTTGGGATGGTGACCGGGCAGTGTTCTTTCTTCATGGGCCTGGAGGGAGAGAGAGTTGACCACACCATCGGTCAGATGCAAGTCCCAGCTATTGCAGTGGGTGTCCTGTGCGACTGTCTTCCCTCAGCTCATCTCAGGAGCAAGCCTGTGCTGTCACCAGAGCCCCAGCCCCTGCCCTCATCAGCAGCTTTGGGCAATTGTTGCTCTCTGGGCCCCTGTTCCCTGGTCTGTGACATGGCTGCAATGATACCATCCCGGTGGCACTGAAGTCACTGGATGAGTCCCTGGGGCAGCTGGCACATCCCCAGACATGGGTGAAGCCCCATCTGTGCCCTCTCCCCTCTTCTCCCACCAGACTGTGGGGACCCCAGCACGTGGGGTGGGGGGATGCCTCGTGCCCTTGAACCCGCGGGGTCACCGCACAGGTTATAGCAGGTCCGCTGACTGCCTGTGGATGACAAGCACTGGAGGGGAGAGGAAGTTGCTGTCAGATGGAGGTTCCCCAGTTGGGTGGCACCCGGGGGGGCTGCAGAAGACTTGGGGTCCCCTAGCCGTCCCCCCCCCCAGGGGCTGCCCACCTGCCTCCTAGCGGGCGGACGAGGTCCCCAGCTGCTGGCCCGGCCCGGCAGGGTGGCTGCAGCCTTAATCAGCCATCGCGCCACTTTCCCTGGAAGCAGAGATTGCAGGTGGCAACTTGTAATTTCCCGGGCTTCTCCCTTTCATTAATTTCTCCCCGCAAAATGGAGGCTTTCTGCTGAGCCGGGGAATTGGCAGCGGTGCCCTGGGCTCGGGCGGGGGTGCGGGGCGGGGGAGCGGCGGCGGGGCCACGGCAGCCACCCTGCTCACACCACCCCCTCCGAGAGGCCAGGGGTACATCCTGGGTTCCGACTGGCTTGCCGAGGCACACCAGGCCCGGAGAATTGCTTAGTTCACCCTGTGCTTGCTGCTCTGTCCCTGGTTGGGGGGGGGGGGGACCCCTGCGTGTGCATCTGATTCCCGATGGGATGGGATAGGATGAGCACGGGGCTGCCAGTGCCTTGAGCGTCCCTCCCCAGGGGCTCTTCCCGCCTCTGAAGACCCCTCAGGAGTGGGCATGGCGGGCAGATGAGGGGCAGGCACCGTCTGGGCTTTGGAGCACTCCCAGCCCTAGGGACGCAGACGGCACAGCAGTGATGACACCTGGCCAGGGCTCACTGGTGGACAAGCCTGAGGGTACGGGGACCAGAAGATGGCAGCCTGGGGAGGCCAGAGTCTAGAAGAATATGTGCAGGGCTGGGGAGCATGGGAGAGATTCCCTGATCCTATGACAGCGTGGGTGCCACGGAACGGAGACTTCATCCATCTGTGTATCCAGCCCACAGACACGGTTGAGTGGTGGGGTGCAGGTCACATGGGATCCTGGGGCAAGCCAGGTGTCCATCCAGAGCAGAGAGTTTGGTGTCCCTTGGGGACTAGGAAGCCTTGGTTAGGTTTAGAGAGGCCAATGGGGCAACCGATGTGGAAGTGTTTGGGAGAGGGCATAGGAGGAATGCTGGAGGCTGAGCGGATGGGGTGGCCCCTGGTTGTTGGCCCCTGATAGATGACAGTGCTGTTTCTGGGGAAGGAGGCAGGGAGACACAGGAAGAGGAGCAGGCTTTTTGGGGGCGGGGAGGAAGAGGGGTATAGTCCTCATCAAGAGGAAGGAGTCAGTCACCACCTAGTATGAATTAGGGAATTGGGCCCACTTACTAACTATAGGGTCTAGGAGATGGCCCTGGAGGAGCTGGGCTGACTTTTGCTCCAGTGTATTTTGGTGTTTGTGGGACTGCATGGGTGGGGGTACCCAGGGGGTATGCAATTCAGATCCTGCCCTCCCTCCCCACTGAGTGACCAGGGAGGGGGGCTGCTGTGTGCCCAGAGCTCCCCACAGGCTGGGGATTTCCTGAGGGTCTCTGAGCCTCTCTGAACCTATTTCCTAGTTTGGAAAGAACACGAGCTATGGAGACAGACCCCAGGGCTCGGCTGCCGCTAGCACCTAGGGCCAGGTCAGGTAGGGACTCCATTCCTCAGCCTGGAAGAGGGCTCAGTACCCACCCCTGCTGCCTGGGATGCAGCTTTCCTGGGGCAGATTGACACCTGGTTCGTATCCCACTGAGACCACCTGGAAGTGGGAGAGCTCCCCAATGGAAATCGAGTGCCTTGATCCGGAGAAGTGGACACTGGGCAGCCAAAACCTGCAGCTGCCCACCGCATCTTAACATCCTGAGCCTGTGTCCCCAGCTGTAAAATGAGAAGATTTTGCCCACCTCACAGGTTGCTGTGACTTCACTGTTCGCTGGAGTCCCTGCCTGGCATGCAGCAGGCCGCAGCTGTGGTGTGCTGATGACAATAGACACAGATTGATCCACTGTGCTCACCTCCCAGGGCTTGTAGAGTCTTGGAGGGGTGTGTACGGATAGAAAACGCAACAGGCCTTGGGAGCCAAGGGGGTGGTGAGTTGGGATAGCTCTGCTGGGTGAGGCAGGGGTGGACGGGGCAGGTAGGCACCCAGGGGCCGGGGTGAGATGTGTGACTCCCCTCCGGCCCAGGGCCCTCTCCTCCTGCCAGGCTCCTGAGCCAGCCACCCCAGCACCTCCACCCCAGGACCTCTCTGGTCCCACCTGCACCCCCTGAGCCTCCCAATTCCCATAGTCACCACCTCGTTGGTCCCTACCTGCCTCTCCCCCAGTCTGCATTCTGGTTACAGAGTATCTGGGCAGGAATCTAGTGCAGCTTTGATCTTTTCGGAGGGAGGACCGGGCAGCTGAGGCCGGGCGGGAGCTGGCTGTATATTTTCTTCGGTAATGGGGTATTAAGTAGACAGCCCAGATGGGGATCTCGGGCGGGAGGGGGTGGGGGTGCAGCCTGCTTTGTATCAGCCTGAAATATGGCCCCATCTCTGCCAAACCTCAAAGGACACTACCTTGGGGTTGGCTGGGAACCAGCTTTGATGTTCGTGCAGCAGGGGGACCGGGCAGATCTTCCCTGGCATAGATCTTCCCTGGAATGTGGCCTGCCAGGCCCCTGGGGGAAAGCAGTCCCCCTCCCCCCTTCCCCCTCTCTCCCCCTTCCTTGCCCCTACGGGTTTCCCCCCTCCCTTCCCCTTCCCCTTGTACATCCCCCTCCTCTTCCTCTTCCTCCCCTTGCTGGAGCCACTTCCAAGCTTTCCCATTCACAGGCCACCCCCACCCAGCATCCCTGAGGGGTTCCCTGCATCCCCCCACCCCCACCTATGAGTGTGTGGACAGGGCCACAGAGACCAGGAAGCTGATTGTGGGGAGAAGGTGATTCAAGGTGTGGACTGGGGCTGCATACCCCCAGATCAAATCCCCGTTCTTGTGCTTATCAGGCCAGTTGCTTAAATTCCACGTGGATCCAAACCCTCCTCTGGGAAATGAGGATGGGGCACAGCCACCTAAGGCCAGGGGTTGGTGGGAGGGTTAAGTGAGTAAATACTGCCAAGGGCTTGGATTTGTCACTGGTTGTCGGGATTTGCTGGTTCTGTGTGACCGAGAGCGAGTGGCTGGACCTCTCTGGGCCCCAGTTCCCTCCTCTGTACAGTAGTGTGGATCACCCCCGGGTCACTGGGTGGGATGGTGAGGATGAGACAGATCACATATTACAGGGCTTGGCCATGTGGCTTCCAGGAGTAATTCACCCCAGCGTTTACTAGACGCCTCCTGTGTGCAGGGCTTGGGACTGGGGCTCAGTCAATAGGGGGGAAGACACCCAGGTGCACAAAGCACCCCGTAAAGCAGCCCTTCCAGAATTGCAGGGTAGGAGGAGCTATGCACACCTTGATTTGACCAGGGAGCGGCAGTGTCCCGGATGAGCCTGCTTAGAGCAGGGCGGTAGGCAAGGGCGGTTCCCTTCCTTCCTTTTTCCTTTCCTTGTCTACCTGCCCCCCTCCCACCCACCCTGTTAGACACCCAGGAATTCCAGCAGTCAAAGCCCTGGGAGCAGAGGGCCTGCCCAGCTATGCCTCTCACTGGCTGGTGACCTTGGCAAGGCATCCTCTTCTGGCCTTGGTTTCTGTCACCATTACTGGCTGGTGGGGCGGTGGTGGTGGCAGCTCTTTGAGGATAGACATGAGTCTCCTGAGACCACTCACCCCACTTCAAATCCTGCCCCAGATGAAGGTGCTGGGCCCCGTGGGTGGTGGCCCCTCTATCCCCAACTCCCACCCTCAGCTGTCCGTGGCCACAATTGACAGCAAAGGCTGCCCCCTTTCCAGACCCTCTCCCCAGAGACCTTCAGCTTGGTCCCAGAGCTCCCTCTCCTCTGTCCCTGCCCTGGTCCCTTCTGAAGACCCTGACCATGGTCTCTGTAAGCCTCATCGCTAGTCTGGCCTCTGCTGTGGGAGCCCCATCCTCGGTTTCCCCATTTGGAGAATGGGGCTAATAATGTGTTAATATTGTTGGCACCAAGGCTCCTGCTCGGTGAGGGGTGCTCCCCTCCTCCCCCAAGCATGGTCCCTGTCCCACCCCCTTCCCTCAGCGGCCCCTGTGACACCAGCTCCAGCATCTGGGTCAGCGCCATGCTAGGTCTGCTCAGGGGTCCCCCCTCAGTGCCCCAGTAGCTCCTCTCTAGGGGCCCTTCCCCTGTGGGCTCAGGCTGAGGGACTTGCCTCCGGTTGGCCAGCTGCAGTTGGAGGCCTTGGGCCTTGCTGCTACCAGCCCATGTGGCCACCCAGCAAAGGGGCTCTGTGCCCTGGAAGGTTCTTCTGTGCCTAGACTGAAGTCTGCTCACAGGAACAGCTGCCCAGCTGCTGGGTTCTCCTGATAGAGAGCGGGCTCCCTTCCCCAAGGACAGCCCTCAGGGAGTGAAGGCATGTGCCAGCCCTCCAAGTATCAGTTCTCTTGTCCCCCCTCCCCCCGCTCCCCGTGGCCCTTGGGATAGAGTGAACAAGCTGTGTCACCTTCCTGCCTACACCTGGCCTGCTGAAGCACTTGACACCTTAGAGAAAGCGCACTGCTTCTCATAGAAGGGCCTGGGCATGTCCTGCTCCCTCCCCTTGCAGGCCCTAGCACCCTCTCACCCCTCTCACCCCATGGAAATGCTCACAGTTCACATTGATTCCCCTGCCACCACAGGGGGCCAGTACCGCATCCATCTGTCTGTCTGTCTGCCTGGGTCCTGGCACAGAGTAGCTGCTCAGTAGATACCTGTTGAATGAACACATGAAGGATTGAGTGACTTCCACAACAGCCAATCCAGCCCCAAGCCTGTGACCCCAGAGATCATAGCCCACCTCTCCTGCTCAGACACCTCCAGGAGCTCCCCAGTGCCCTTAAGCTAAACGGCCTAAGCTTCTGAGTTTGCAGGTCTCCCCACATTCACCCCTCACCAGCCTCACCCCTAGCCACCAGCGCCCTTCACACTGCCCCTGGCAAACACAGAGGCTGTGCCTTTTGCCTAGAATCCTCTGTGCCCTGCCCTGGGACCTTCCTTTGGGGGAAACCCCTGTCACCACCTCACAGGAGCAGCTGCTGCCTCCTTGGAGCTGCTATTTCTCTGTCCCCACCCTGGTCTGGTACCTGTACCCTACCTTGGCCTTGTTTGTGGATGGGGCCAGGGCCCGGTGGGAGTGGCCAGCATAGTGAGTGATCACGGGCGCATCTCAGTGACTAGCAGTGCATCGTGCCAGCAAGCTGGGCCTGCAGGCGAGGATGTGGCAAGGGGGGTCAGAACAGGAGACCTTTTCCCCGCTGGTCAATGGCTCGCCCCTTGGGCTCCAGACCTTTGGGGACTGCCTGACACTGACCCTGTCCAGCCTGGGTGTCCTGGGATCCCCAATTCTAACCCCAGCCCTGGGTGCCCACCACGATGACCTTGAGAGATCCCCCTTCTTTCTCTGGCCCTCAGTTTCCTCACTTGTGGTAGGTGTGGGTAGAGTCCATCAGAAGTGGCAGACCGAGGTCCTAGGTCCAAATCAGGACACGCTGTGTCTGGCCCATGTGGTGGTTTTTTGCTTTGCCTTTTTTTCTCTTTTCTTTCTCTCTCTCTCTCTCTCTCTCTCTCTCTTTTTTCCCCCACTTAAGCCAGTATTGAAAAGGGGAAGCTTTCCATAAAATCCAGATTTCCAGCTTCTCCTGATAAGGGGGCTGGCCCTGCCCAAGCCTCCCACCGGTGGGCTCCAAGTAGCTGGGTGGTCCTCGCTCTTGGCCACCTGCCCAGCGCTGACCAGGGGCCCCCTGTGCCCCAACATGCTCCTGGGAAGGAAAGGCTTCAAAACCTGCCAGGAGATGAAGCTCTCTAACTGCCCCCCCCCGCCCCCCAATATTCCAGGCAATCTGCCTCGTTTTAAAATTCCTTCAGCAGCCCCAGGCCCAGCGGCTTCTCCCAGCGAAGGAATGAGCGACGAGGCTGCTGGCACGTGACTGTGCTCTGCGGCTGGGAAGGCTTTGATGTTGCAGGAGATTTCAGTCCCCCCCCCCCGCCCCTCCCCCCTCCTCCGTTCTCTCCCCCTCCGCCCTCTCCCTTCCTCTCCCCCTCTACTTTTCCCTCCGACCTCTTTCTCTCCTCTCCCCTCCTCCTTCCTCTCCTCCACCTCCTTCTCCCCTCCTCCCTCCTACCCCTTCCCCTCCACTTCCTTTCCTTTGCTCTTATGTCCCCCCTTCCAATCCTCCAGGGTACCTGCGGATTGCCCTCCACTCCTAGCATTGCACACCTGGCCTGGGGACTTGCTGGCCAGGTCACCCAGGGTGGCCGAAGTTTGGAGGAGAGGGCTGCTGTGCAGGGAGAGGGCTGGGGAGAGAAGAGGAGTAACCCACCACTAGGGCGGAGTCCTCGGTGAAGGAGGGAGAGCCCTCCATCCTCTGCCCCAGTTCCTGTGAGGATCCTGGGTGACCTAACCACTGCCAGCATGTTTTATTCATGAGGTCTTGAGGCCAAGGCTCCCTGGTTCTGGCTGTAGCCCTTTGTCCTGGGGGGGATACTGAGGCCTGGGGCATTGGAGCCCCACTGGCAGGAGAGCGGGGTGGAGGATAAGGTAAGGAATGTAGGAGGGATAGTGCTGGTGGGTGGAGGGTTTGTGAGGGGCAAATGGAGAGGGGCCCCTTGGCCCCCATCCCCAACAGGGCTCTCCCTCACCTGCTGCCTGCCCTGTAAATACTCCCTGGGGTCTCTAGTTGGGGGCCCTGGGGACTCTTACCAGCTGCCCACTACCCTCTCCGGTCCCTCTCAAGCCTTCTAAAGGTGAATCTCCAGGGATCCTGTTGGATTCATCTATCTGGTGAGCCCTCCTTTTCCTCGCCAGCCACAGAGGACAAGCCCTGGGTATGGGAGGCCTTGGTGTCTGATCTCTGCTGCATGGAATTCACTGCCCAGTGCACCTGTCATCCACGGTCACTGAGGCTGGGGACACACGAGTGGGGGCCTCCTCTGCTGGCCACAGGGATGGAATGCAAGGTGCAGGGCTGGCTGCTTTGGGAACTCCCTGAAGGAGGTGATCTGTGCTTTGGGGGAGGGTCCCCCACTCCTGCCCGGGCCCCCAGGCTCCGGCCTGTCCCTGCTCTACTTTCTGTGGTTTAAAAAAAAAAAAAAAAGTACCGGCAGGCAAGTCCTTGACAGGCGTATGTGTGCAGAGACAGAAGCAATTAGGGCAAAGCTGTAACTGTGCCAGCAGGCTGGTAGTCCCACTGTGTGCCCAGCTCTTCCCAGGGCAGTGAGGGTGTCCTCTGTCCTGCTCCATCGCCACACAGAGGAGGAGTCCAGGCTCAGAGAGATGCTGAGACTCACAGGGTCACACAGCTCGGCTGGAGCCCAGACTCCTCTGCCATCCCCACCCTATTCTGTTCGGGGCACCGTCTGCTGCCTGGGTGTCTGGGCAGGAGGGTACAGGGCAGCCTTCAGTGATGCCAGCAGGGTTTTCACAGTTTCCTGCCAGCCTTCCCATTGTGGAATACCAGGAGCACCCACTCCTGGCATCTCTCCAGTTTCCCTCCTCGAAGCCCTAGTCAGTGATGCTCAGGCTGGCTCCTGTCTCTCTGGGTGCCTTCTCAGTATCTGCGCTCACGTGCCATGCCCACTGGGTGCCCCTGGCCACAGGCAGCCCATCATGACTACGGTGTGCTGGCCCTCCTCCACCCTCTCTCCAGAAGACCTCTACCCATCCAAACCTGTCCGCCCCCCATCCTCCCCTGCTCCCCTCTGCTGCTCTGGGGGCTGGCGGTGGCTCTGAACCTGAGGACTTTGCCTTCTCCCCAGATAAGGAAATCTGGTAATAGGAGTGCTGGGGGCCTCAGAACTCTGGTCAGCACTGTGATGACCTGTGTAACCTTGGATTAGTCACTGTCCCTGTCTGGGCATTTGAAAGTGGAGACAGTGGCAATACCCTTTCTCCCATTGGGCTTCTTTTGAGTTGAATGAGAAAAGAGATGGTAAAAATAAATAGTCCTTTATACAGATGTGAGCAGCTGGGCTGACTGGTTGCCGCTGCACCCTGGCACATGCTCATCAATGCCCACTCTGTGTGGGTGCCAATGACCCCAGTCTTGGCTTTTTTTTGCTTTTTTTTTTTTTTAGAGAGAGAGCGAGTGAACATGAATGGGAGGGGTGGAGGGAGAGGGATAAAGAATCTTAAGCAGATTCCCAGCTGAGTTTGAAACCCAATTCAGAGATTGATCTCGTGACCCTGAGATCATGATCTGAACTGAAACCAAGAGTCAGACGCTTCATCAACTTAGCCACCCAGGTGCCGCACCTCCAGTCTTTATTAGAAGACCTTGAGCCAAA
Source organism: Vulpes vulpes (assembly GCF_048418805.1). Taxonomy (NCBI): domain Eukaryota; kingdom Metazoa; phylum Chordata; class Mammalia; order Carnivora; family Canidae; genus Vulpes; species Vulpes vulpes. The sequence continues at coordinate 53,410,844 of NC_132795.1, forward strand.
AGTAGTGGGCCCTGCCCAGCGGGCCCCAGCTGGCAGGGGGATGCAGAATCCAAGCCTTTCTGTGGACCAGGGAGCAAGAGAGATCCACACCAGAGATGGGTCTGCATCCATTGGTCTGGCCTAGGCCTTTGATTCTCTGGCCTGTTTTTCCTGAGTTTACCTTGTCTAGGCATGGTGAGAGGTGTGCAAAGGGGCAGCTCCTGGGTCAGGCTCAAGCCCTACATCGTGAGCTTTCAGTTAGCCCTAGGAAGTGTCCCTCCCGGGTGCCACCCCCTTTGGCCCAGCCATGCCATACCCATGGAGGGTGCCCAGGACGCCGTCGGGGGGCAGGTCGGCAGAGGCTCTGATGAGAGGGGCCTTCTTATTCTCATCATTCCTGGAGCTCAGTGACTATGACCAACGACTAGCCATAATTATGGAACATGTCCTCTGCTCAGGCCCGGTTTTCTGCCTCTAGCCCCCGGTCAACTTTACAGTGTGATCCTCTCTGACAGTGCCCATTTTACAGATGGATGACTTCCTGGCCAGAGGCCACCCAGCTGGGCCATCCATTGTGGGCACATAGGCCTGCCTGAGCCAGTGGAGCAGAGAGATTGCTATAGAGGTTCTGGGGCCTGAGCTCAAAATCAGAGACCTCCCCCAGCACGCTGTGCAGTTCTCAGTGAGTTCCTGCACCTCTCTGGGCTCACTTGTCAGTCTGTAGAGGGGGAATAAAAACAGCATCTCCCTTTGGGAGGAGTCCGTGCAGCAGCGCATAAAACACCTGGCACGAAGTAAGTGCTTGCTAAATGTCAGCTGTGGTTGTTGCTGTTTTTATTATTATTTGACTTGAAAATTCCCCTGCTCCACGTGCTACTTGCACTACAGTGAAAGCTGAGCTGAATAAATGGGGACAAAGCCTCTTGGGTCCCCACATAGTGAGATTATGTCCCTGAGCCCTGTTTGGGGCTGGCACCCAGAGAGCCCTTGCAGACCCGTGGCAGCAAGTGACTCGGCCCTGTCCCGGTGGCCTGGCCCGGGCCCCATTCAGGGGGCGGGGGTCTCTGGCCTGCCTCCCGGCTGACAGCTCGGGCACCGTGAGCTGGCTGACAGCCAAGCTGCCTCCTCTCCCGGCTGGCTGGCATCCCGGGCCCGATGCCAGGAGGCCGGCTGGTGGGCAGCAGCTCGAACACCGCAGGGCTGTGATCCCAGCCAGGAGGCTCCAGGCAGGGCTGGGTGTTGGGGCCTCCAGCCACCCTGCGCGGCCCTCGGGAGCCAGGCACAGCTGCGCTGGCTCTCAGCACCGCCTCCCACCCCCCAAGTTGGCGCTTCTGCAGAGCTGGGAAGAGCAGATTCACAGAAGCAGCAGCGAAAAGAGCACAGCCGGGGCAGCAGGACCATAGAACGCTGAGCCTCCTGCAGCCTCCGTGGCCTCACCGAGAAAACGGAGCCAGGTGTACCTCACTGACTGGTTGTGCAGGGCCAGACGTTTAGCCAGGATGGTGTGCTCACTGAGTGTGTGTCCAGGGTGCTTGCTGGCAGAGGATCCGCTGATGATAGGCCGGGCAACATCAAGCACTCAGTGGACACTGTTCTAAGTCTGCCACAAATAGAGGGTTTACCCTCTTTTTATAGATGAAGAAACAGATTTGCAGAAGCTCATACAGCTAGTAAGTGGCTGAGGCAGGATTCGAACCCCAGAAGGCTGGCTTCAGAGTCCACACCTCAGTGATGCCTAGGGTCTGAGTGTTGAGGGCAGCCTGTACCATTTGGGGAGCAGGTCGCTCCTGGGAAGGCTGCCTGGAGGAGGGGATGGATGTGTGGGTTAGAACTGGAGGCTGCATGGCATTTGTGCTGGTGGGTACTCAGCCGTGACAGAGAAGGCCATGGTAAGCAGGCAGGGCAGTTCATGATGCCATTTGGGCTGTGACCTGAATGACATGAATCATCTGTGCAGGAACATTCCCAGGAGAAGGAACAGCCAGGGCAAAGGTCCCGAGGCAGGCAGAGGCTGGGCAAGCTGGAAGGAGCAGAAGGCAGGCCCCTGGATGGGAGTGTGGAGTGCTTGGGGCGTGAGGGCAGGGCCAGCTCACAAAGGGAGGGGGGAGGAGTTTGGGGGTTGCTCTGGGGCAGAGGAAGTGCATATATATCCCTCTAGCTGCTACTGACTTTTTCTTCAGTCAGAGAAGAAGTGTTTGGACAGGGTTGGGAGGCTTGGCTAGGTCATTAGACTGTCATCCCTTTTCCTGCCGTGCCTTTCCCTCCCCTGTCATTTCCTTTAGTGGCAGCAGGGGTTTATCATAGGGGTCCCTGAGCCCCCTCGCGCCTGTGACTGGTGGTATTCCAGCCAGGCTGCTCCTGTCTTTAGGCTCTTCAGTCTTCCTGGGCAGCCTCCATCCGGCCAGCTCCTGGCAGTGCTGTCTTCCTCCCCAGCCCAGCACATCTCACTGCACAGAAGCCACACACACCATTAGACACTTTCTGTTTTTTTTATTTTATTTTTATTTTATTTACTTGATAGAGCACAAGCCAGAGGAGGGGCAGAGGCAGAGGGAGAAGCAGGCTCCCCCCCTGAGCAGGGAGCCCAGTGCAGGGCTCAATCCCAGGACTCTGGGATCATGACCTGAGCCAAAGGCAGACGCAGACGCTTCACCAACTGAGCCACCCGGGTGCCCCTAGATCCTTCCCTGAGGGCCATCCCTGTGCCCTCAGACCCTCCTTTCAGCCACACTCTTGTTTGTATTTCCTGCTGCAGGCAGCCAAGCATTCCACCTGGCACCAAGTAGAACTGGAGCATCCCCGCTGGGCTGTGTATCCACAGCGAGCCGCTGCCCCCCTCTGAGCCTCATTGTCCTCATCTGTGCAGTGGGGTCTCAGTTTCTGCCTTGTGATTGTCCAGGCGCCTTACAGGAGAGCATCTCCGTCGGGTTCCTGCTGGGAACCTAGCCTGGCCTCCATCAGTGGCCGCTGTTGCAAGTAGGAATCCTAAATCCTCGTGACCGCCAGGCCCAGCACCCTGGACAGCAGCGGCCTGGCCGTGCCCTCGTCCCAGTTGGGAGGGACGCCCGCCCGCTGCCCTACCTCAGCCTCGCGACCTCCACCAGCCTCCCCCGGCCTCCCTCCTGCTCCTGGAGTCTTTAGTCTTTGGCACAGTCTGGTAATTAAAAACCTTCAAGGGGGACTTTATTGAGTTAGCATTAGTTATTTTGTCAGGCTGGGAGAGCGGGAGAATTATCTGTCCTCAGGGAGCGGGGGCTGGGGCTGGGGCCCGGGGCTGAGATTGGCAGGTGCCTGCCGGTCGCGCACAGCATTGGTGCTCCGCTGCTGCGCTGCGCTGCGGGAGGCCGGCGGGGGGCCAGCAGGGGCTGATTCCCCACCAGGAGGCTCATCTTGCGGGTATGTTCCCACTTCCCAGCCCCTTCCTGGCTTCCGTCCTGGGGTGATGGGCTCCCGGCTTCCCAAACAAGCCCCTGCCGGAGCCCGAGATAGCTGCAGGCCCAGGGAAGTAGGGGATGATGGGCTCTCTTCTCCCTGAGCCGCGGTTTGGGCCAGGCTAAGCCCTGGGGCTGGGGTGGGCTGGTGGGCTGGTTCAGGGTGCCCAGGCCTCCTCCCTGCCCATCCCTTCCCATAGCCCAAAAGCACCCACTTTACAGAGTCAGGCGAGACACACCTGGGACTTGGACAAGACCCCTCATCTACCTGGCCTCAGATGGTCACCTGTAAAATTAGAACGTAGTCTTTCCCTCTCCAGGTTGTGATGAGCAATAAAGGAGGTGAATGTGAATTCCCTTGCTCAGGAAGAAGACCTGCTTTTATACCCCTGGGTCTTTTTAAATGCCTAGTTTCCCACCACCACCACCACCCACCCCAACCAAATGCTAGCCCGAGGGAAGGAGCCAGCATTTACCCCTTCTGTTTGTCATTCACCTTGAGACAACTCCTCTCTCTGAATCTTTCCAGTAACCTTGCAGGTTAAGGTGTGGCCAGCCCATGTTTCTGTTGAGCACACTGAGGCTTGGAGCGAGCAGGTGGTTTGCTCAAAGTCGCAGAAGGGAGGCTGGGCCCCGACCAGGGTCTTTACCCTGCTGCAGGAGCTGGGAGCCAAGAGTAGGAACTATTGAATCTCTCAGAGGGAGGTGCCCAGGAAGGACACTTAACAGCCTCCTCCAGGGACGTGGGCCCGACCAAGAGGCTTCCTGTGAGGGAACAGGCCCTTGGTTCACCCATGCTTTGGGCCCTGCCCGCTGCCTTGCTCCAGAGGCGAGTCTAGGAAAAGCCCAGGAGCCTGATTCGTTGGTGCTAAATGGGAGGGGGTGTGGGATCTGGAGCCTCAGGGCACACCAACCACCTCTGTGCCACCATGGTCAGACCAGTCACTTAGGAGGAATTTCCTGGGACCAGGTCTGCCTGGTGGCCAGAGGCTCAAACTATATCCCTCACCCCTATGATTCTTGATTCTAGTAATCTATGAAAGTAATTGGGTTGAGCCCTAAACCCTCATGTGGCCCCCTTGTGCTGCTCATTTTGTTAGACTGGACCCTCTTTTTTGGGTGTTCTTATGCCTTCTGCCTCCCAGAACACTGGACCAGGAGTCAGGAGACCTGGGTTCAAGAGGCCCCCTGGCCCAAGGGCCCTGCCTGTGCCTGGCTTGGGCTAGCCCAGACCGCCAGGCCTACCTGGATCCATACCCAGCCCTGACCGGCCCAGAACACCACACCACTGTCAGCCACACCCTTCCAATGGAAGCTGCCTTCACTGCAGCACCCACAGAAACTGCCCTTGGCCCCATCTGTCCACTCTGGTCTGTAACTCCAGTGTAAAGATCCCCACTCCTCTCTCTCTCTCTCTTTTTTTTAATTTACTCATGAGAGACAGAGAGAGACAAAGATACAGGCAGAAGGAGAAGCAGGCTCCATGCAGGGAGCCTGATGTGGGACTCGATCCTGAGAACCCTGGGATTACACCCTAGGCTGAAGGCAGGCACTAAACCGCTGATCCACCCGGGCTGCCCTCCTCTCCTCTTCTCAATGCCTGCCTTCTCCAGGAAGCCCTCCCTCTCTCCCAGGGCCATGGAGGAGGGCCCCTTCCCCTGGGGCTCAGACTGGACTGTGGCCATTGGTTTATTTATCTTTCCTCCCACCAGACTGTGAGCTCCTTGAACAACCTTAGGCATTTCTGGAACCCTGGGTCTGGCATACAGTAGGTGCTTAATAAATGCTGTTGCTTATTGGACAGGATGTGGGAGCAAGAAAGTCCTTAAAGGTCATTTCAGGGAAGAAGAGCTGGAGTCCCAGAGAGGAGAGGGCTGGGGCATGGAGTCAGGCTGTGTGGTGGAGAGGAGAGGGTCCTGGCTTCGAGTTCTGACAGCCTGGGGACTCATCTGCTGGGCCACTTGGCTTCTCTATGCCTCAGTTTCCTTATTTGTGAACGGCATGTTATAAAAGCTGCCTCCTGTGGCTGTGCTAAGTTGGAACCAAAGCAAGAGGGGGCACTTTGCAAAGCCCTTGAAGGTGTGCCTCTTCCCAGAACCGTTCTAGGGGCCTCAGGGTCCGAGTGAGCAGTAGATTTGCCCCTGGGGCCTGTGCTCAGGGAGTTGGGGCTTACTGGGAGCTCCCTGAGGACAGGCCAGGGTCTCATTCCCAGGCCTAGCAGCCTGAGCTTCAGCCAGAATCCGTGGGCTTGGAACAGAGGTGTGCTTTCCCTCCTCAGGGACCCTCCAGGAACTAGAAGCTGCCTGGCCCTGGCCCTGCCTGGCTCCCCTCACTAATAATGCTCACACTGCTGGAAGAGGGTCCCTAACTTGTGCTAATAGGGTTAGGAGTTGCCAGCAGTGGAGGCCCGCCCCCTCAGTGCCCCAGCCAGGCCCACCGTGGAGCCCAACCTTCCTTTACCTGAGTCCCCTCTGACACCCACGTTTTTATATTTTGAGCAGGTGAAAGAATTTCATTCCTTTTTTGTGTCTTTTTTCTTTTTCTTTTTCTTTTCTTTTCTTTTCTTTCCCTTTCCTTTTTTTTTTTTTTTTTTTGGTTAGGATTAGCTGATCCCTAGCTGCTCATTCCCTCAAAGCTCTGTTGTGTTGAGAAAGCTGCAGAGGGCCCATGGTGTATGGCTTCTTGGGGTTGGGGGCCCCGAGCCTCCTGCGGGTCCTGGAGCTGGGGGCTCAGGGGCGGGACTGGGAGGAGAGCTGGGGTGATCAGCGGTGGACCCCTCTGCCGGTGGGGGGGCACCGGCCACCTCCAGCCCCCGCAGTGGCTCGTGTTATAAGGTCAGCCCGGCCTTGGGGCCCCTGCTCACCAGCAGGCGGCCCGGGCCCCCAGGGAGGGTTTCCGCCTGCGCTGGGCCCCCCGCCGGCGCGCCCCCCGCCCCTGCTCCCCGGCCCGGCCCCCCGATCCCTGAGCAGCAGCCGGCGGTGCAGGGGGCGCATGCGTGTGGCGGGAGTGAGCCGGCTGTGGAGAATTAATATTCCTGGAACATCGCCCCGGCCGCCTGCACACGCCGAGGAGAATATTACGGCGATTAGCGGTGGGAGTTCGGCCTGCACGCAATATCTGGATGGAGAATTCGGTGTGATTAATCTGGCGCTAAGTAGCAGCCTCCGGGGTCCGCGGGGCTCTGGCATGTTTGGAATGGGAAAAAAGCTCGCGAGTGCAGCGATTCTTCAGGGGGCTCTTTGGGGGTCTGCCAGGGCGGCAGCTGTGCCCAGGGCAGGCTGTGGGGGCCCCTCTTGGGCCCCCGGGCCGGCAGATCACCCCTCATTTGTGGCCATCGGCAGACTGCCAGGGGATGAGCGTGTGTTCAGAATCCCAGCCCACCTGGTGCCCACCCAGGCTTTTCACACCCGTGCTAGAGCTGTGGCCTCATTGCACGTCCTGCCACCTCTCCGTGCCTGTTTCCTCACCCGTAAAAGGGGAGGCACTATCCCTGTCCTGCCGCCTCCCAGGACAACAACGCGGGTTATTCCCGTTTTTAGGGAGGAGGAAATAGGCTGTGAGCATTTGCACAGCCAGGAAGTGGCACCATGCTATCCAGGTTTGGGGTATTATTACTAATCATCCTAATACCCTAATTTCAGCAGCCACCCAGTACTTCCTGCTTTGTCTCTGCTCTTTGGGCCGCAGCAGATGATGCTCTGGACCTCCCATAGTGTGTTGGAGGTTCAGTAGCAGGAGAATGCGCTGATCCTGGAGATCTGGATCTGTAGCTGCATCTGTAGAATGGGCATAAAAGACCTCATCTCCCTGAAGTAGATGCCTATTTTAAGATCCGTTGTTCGAGGGCTGTTTACAGAATAACTTGGGGTACTGGTATGTGTGTGAAGGTGGTGGCAGTGTGGGCTGGGAGGCGTCTGCCTGGCCCTCCTTCCTGTCCTCGGCCCCAGGCTTGCAGCCTCATCAGATGGGAGCACTGAGTGCCAGGGATGCTCTTCTTCCCCTATTTCTTCATTTCAAAGAGGAGGATCGGAGGAGGAATGAACCTGCCCCAGGCTGGCCTGAAGTAGCACTGTTGAAGGGGGGATCACAGCCAGGTCCATGCTGACCTTGGGCTAATCTTCCTTTCTCTGAGCGTCAGTCTTCCCCTCTGGGGAATGGCACACTCATGCCAGCCTTTTGGGGTAGAGCAGTGTAGTGGGCCTGGAACAGAACAGGGGCTCTGCGACGAGCAGGGAAGGGTCTGGGTCTTCTGGGAGCCCAGAAGGCTATCTTCGAGTTTGCCCAGCACACGTGACTGGCTGCCTCCTCTCTGCCCAGGGGGCTGGGCTTCTTGAAAGCTCTCGTGGTGGTAGAACTCAACCATTGCATTTTTTGGCTTGATTGCTTCAAGCTTCATGAACTGAGCATTTCCTGATCTGATTTGCAGGAATTTTTTTTTTTTTTCCCCAGGGAGGCCTCAGACCTCCATGCAACTCACCATTCTGCCCTGAAATTGATACTGGATGGTTGGTTCATCACTCCCCCTTTGTGAAGCAGGCGACACAATGGCCTTTGAAAGGAGGCTGGTTCGTGGTTTCCCAATAGTAGAGTGGTCTGTGGTCTTGAGCAGCTAAATTTGAAGTTGGGCTTCTCAGGAGGATAGTTTTTAGTAAGCTCTGAAGCAGCTTTGCACAGTACGAGGCTACCGGGGTCATGGACAGGTGGGTGGAGCTCCATGGGGTTGGCTGTGCACTCACTGCTAACTCCTCAGTGCCTGGAACAGTAGGAGTTCAAATAAGCACTGCTTGAATGAATGCTTGCATGCTTGATTGGGTAGATGGGTGCATGCATGCATGATGGGATGGATGTACGTAATGATGAGAAACAGTAGGGTATATTGGTTAAAAGCTCAGACACTGGGGCTCAAGAGCCTGGGGTTTAATCCTGGATATGCTCTTTATTAGCAGTATAACTTGGGACAAATCTGTCCAATTCTCTGGGCCTCTGCTCATTTTTAAAATGGGGGTAATGGTAGTCCCTCACCAGAGGGTAGTTGCGGGGCTCAAATTAGTTCATCCTCCTAACAAGCCAAGACAGGTGCACTCAGTAAGCACTACATAAGTATCATTAACTGTCGTCATCACTGTTCTCATTAAAAGAATTCTGACCCAGGGGTTACACCACTAAGCATAGGCCTTAGCTCTGCAACTGATCTTGATTGTGACCTTAGTCATGTCCCTTTGTCTGTCTGGACTGGTTTCCATGTGTGTAGAATGGTTGGGCCAGATGTTTCCAGCATCCCTCCCAGCTTGGTGCTCAGAGCCCTCCAGCTCAGCCATCATGCTACCAAAAGCCTGTGCTGTTCCAAACGGAGGTGACAGGGCCTCGTCCACCCAAGTATGCTCACAACGTGCTCCCTCAGAAGTGTGCTTTGCTTTTGGGGGGATTGGGTACCCCAGCTCTTCTGTCCATGCATTTGCTCCCTCTTCCCTGCCCCGGGGAGGCTTCCTGACCCTGTTCACATACCTCCTCCTCCAGGAAGTCTTTCCTCTTGTCTCTTCCAAGCTGCCCTTCCTTCTAAGCTTTTTCTTTGCATCTGTTGCTCCTGGCTTGTGATCACACTTCACCCATGTCCGGATGTTCACGAAAGTTACTGACTGTGCAAATATGTCTGTGGTTTGAGGATACTGAAGGGAACCCACATTTATTGCTTATCTCCTAGGTGCCTGACCCCGTGCTAGGCACTTTCATACTCCTTGTTTGCAGCCACTCACTCAGAAACTCAGCGAAGTAAGGAGTGTTACCTTGCTTCACGAGGGGGAAACTGAGGCTCAGTGAAATTATGTTGGACCCCAGTCTCTGTCCCTCTAAAGCCCACTTCCTTCCCACTGTCCCACTGCATCTCTAACTTTTCTTTGTCCTTTGTGGTACCTTGCAGGCCCCGATCACATAAACTAATAATGATGGCAGCTAACACAGGTCTGGCTCCCACTGAGATTCTGTGCCGCTCTAAGCATTTCACTTCACTTCTCTCATGTAATCTTACAACACCCTTATAAGGCAGATTCTCTTCTTAGCCCCATTTTACAGGTGGAGCATATAAGGCTCAGAGAAGTTAAGTAACTTGCCCAAGATCACATAGGAAGGAAGTGGTGGAGCCAAGATTTAAAACCAGATGGCCTGATGTAGGTGCTTGCTGAACTGAGTTAAAATCCTCCAATCTACCATTTCAACCACCCTTGCCTTGGTTCCTCAGTGCGTATTTCTGTGTGCGGGCACTGTGCCAGGGGTCAGAAGACAAGACAGACCCGTGTCCTTGGCTGATCAGGGAGCACAGCTGGGGAGGCAAGCAAACGAAAGAGCCAGAACAGTTCTGCTGGGGTCTGATGAGGGCCTGGACTGCTGTTATTCCTCCCCCACCCCATTTCACAGAGGAGGAAACAGACTGAGAGGGGTCAAGCCACTTGTCCAGGGTCACAGGGTGAAGCAGTCCCACAGCTGGGATGTGCACCCCACAGTCTGCCTCAGAACCCCCATCCCCTCCCACCACATCTGCTGGCCCCCAGGACACTCTGAATAGAACTAGCAATGGGGGAAAGACGTGGAAAGCAGCATCTAACTTAGATTTGAGGGCAGGAAGTGCCTCTCAGAAATAGGGATGTCTCAGTTGAGACCCTCATGTTACCAGGGAAGGGATGGGGCTGAGCTGGGAAGGTGTTCCTGGCAGAGAGAACAGCATGGGAGAAGGCCTGGAGGCGTGAGAGAGCATGGTGTGTTTAGGGAACCGAAGGAAGGTGTTGTTTCAGGGCTTCCTGGCTGGTGTTGGCAGTTGCACTTTCATCTTTTGTGAGGAGGGTCCTTTGACTCTAAGGGCTTAGTGAGTGTCTTGTGTAGATCCTACACCATGGGGCTGGGGTGGGGGTGGGGTGGGGGGAGGACTGGTGCAAAGCACAGCGGGAGTCCTGAGAGCTGAGGTGTGAATGTTAGCTCTGGGCTTTGGGGAAAGTTGGAAAGAAATGGAAGTACTTTCTAGACAGTGGAAGCAGCCCTATGTCCTGGCCTGTAACTCTGTAATCCTGACATCCTGCCCGTGGAAAGGATGAAATGAGAAACTAGAGCCAGGTGCCTAGTGGTTCCTCTCTAAATGTCAGGCCCAGAAGCTCAGATACTATGTGTCAAATTTGGGGCAGTGGTCAGTAGCCCAGGTCCCCTTCGGGGCCAGGAATTGGGTGCTCTCAGGGTTTGGCACACTGGGGCCTGAAGGAGCCTGAGGGGCCTGAAGGATCCCTGGGCTGGGCTAGGATCTCAGGCTGAAGGGAGCCCAGCAGAGTGGGCTATGTAGCCTCTCATCTGAGGGCAGAGGCTGGAGCAACTGTGGTTTTCTCAAAGGAGGTGAGTGTAGGACCAGGGAGGCCCTGCCAGGCTGGGTTTGGTCTAAGCAGCTATAGAGGAGGAGCTCAGGCCAAGGGCATTGTAGGGCCAAGGGTCTGGCCATGTCTGGAGTCCAGGCCTGGACACCTGGGTCCCTGTTTTGGCCCATCACATCTTGGGCCATGGTTTCTCCATCTTGATGTGGGTAGGGTTTGGGTACTTCTCAGGCATTGCCACGGAATAAAAGAAGAGTCGGAGTGTCTGGTGTGCTGAGCTTGTTGGAACTTGCACTGCTGGCTGTACCCGGAGGGGCAGACATCCTACTGGTGCCCCACCACCCCCTCCGATGGGACGTGGGGTGATTGGGGTCACTCCACCCTGCCTCCCCCTTCTGAAGCCCACTTTTGTTGGGGGATGGCAACAAATGGGCTCAATTATCAGACCCAAAGCCTCATTACTGCAGCCAGAGAAGGCTTCTAAAAGCCTGGAAGCTGCCTGGCTGGCCCTTTGGGCTCTGGGCCCCTTTACTGGCCCTGACCAGCCCTCTCCCACCTCCTTATGCCTCTGCCTCTCAAATATCAGCTCATTTTCCTGCTGTGCAGCCTCAGGGAGGCCCTTCCCTCTCTGAGCCTCGCCAGGTCTTTGGGATCACTGCCCGAGGTGGTGCCGGGTGTGAGTCCCTGACCCGTGAGGGGTCACGCTGGCCTTTACCCTGTGGTTCCAAGAAGAGCAGAGAGCCACCCTGCGTGCCTGCGGTGGGCGGCCGCCCCCTTTAAGCCATTCACTCTGGGGCCAATTATAAATAGACACATAATCGCCCCTATCTATGGAGATAAAACATATTCTTCAGAGAGGAGCCGCCCCCCCTCCCCTCCCCTCCCCCCCACGCTGGCACACGCTCTCCGCAGTTGAGGGCGAAGGAGGGATCGGTGCTCCCCTCCCTCCTCCATCCATCCCCTCCTCCCTGCTGCTCTTCCATCTCCACCCTGCAGAGGTGAGATCCGGCAGGGGCCGTGATGTCAGAGGCTCAGCTGATGTCACCGCCCCAGCCCTGTGACTTCACTTGCCGGCTTGGGCAGGAGGAGCCGCGAGGAGGCTGAAAGACGAGAAACTGCCCCCCTTCCTTTGCCTTCTCCTTTTTCCCTCTCCCCTCCTCCCCAGCCTCGGCTTGGGGCTTGGGAGTCGCTTTCCTCCGGCCGGGCTGTCGGAGGGTCTGGGGCAAGTGCCAGGAAGGATGCTGCTGCAAAGGTAACGGGCGTGCGCGGTGCTCTCTCCCTCCGGTCGTGAAAGTTTGCTCTGGTGCGCGAGGCGTGCCCGCTGGGCGCTCCGCTGCGCCGCGCCGCTCGGCCCGGGGCTCCCGGGGGGCGGGCGGGGGCGGGCGGGGGCGGGCGGGGGCGGGCGGGGCCGGCCGGGCCGGGGCCGGCCGGGCAGGGGCCTCCCGGGCCGCCTCCGCTGCCTTGTCCCCATCAAAGGCCGCAGCTGCTCGAGTGGCGGCTGCAGCTTTGAAACTGCCATAAAGAGCGATGGAGGGAGGGGAGCGCGGGGGATGTTCGGAGCGGTGCCCAGGGGTGGCCGGCAGAGGGGGGCGGGAGGGGGCTGCTCTGCGAGCGCGGTGGCCCCGGCGGCGGCGGCGGTGGCGGCGGCAGGGGCGTGAAGGGCAGGGCCCCCAGGTCAGAGTCCCAGGGGCCGAGTCACCGTCCCTGCCCCTTGGCCCCTCGAGTCCAGCCAGCTTCCGCGGCCAGGACCCCGGCGGCCAGGGCGCAGGGGCGGCGGGGCGCAGGGCTGGTTTCTCCCCCCCCCCCGCCCCCCCCCATTATTTCCAGGCATTTTCTTCCACCTCCAGCAGGCCATTTGTCAGCGGCGATTCGGGACAAAGGAGGGGGCAGTGGGTGGTCTGCTGTAAGTTGGGCGATGGGCACGGAGCTCGGAGCGCGGGCCAGAGAGAAACGCCAACAATTAAGAGGCAGATCGAGGGCTTTGCTCATTCAGGCTGTCGAGGGAGCCGTCATTTTGTGTTAGCGTGTGTGTGTCTGAGGTGGGAGGAGGAAGAGAGGGAGAATGACAGGAGAAGGATTATGACATTGTGTTGTCTCTGTTTGTGGTAAATGCAAATTTGGCACCAGCAGCTTCCCGGGAAAAGCAGCAGTAAGTAACCCAGGCCAAGGCCTTGGCCCAAACCCGCCAAGGGAGCCCATGTGGGGCGGTTGGGGGTGTTTTTTTTCCCTTCCCTTTTTTCTGTCTGGCGTGTGCTTCTTCCATTTATTTTTACAGTGAAGTGCTGGAGACAGACAGGCCAGCATGGCGGGGAGGAGCTGGTCCTCCCTCCTCCCTGGCATGGTGGCCCCCTCCTCACTCTGCGGGCTGCCCGGGCTGCTCTTCTGACCCCCAGCCGCTGCCCCGTCTTGGCTACCTCCCCACTAGGTCTCCGTCCCCAGCCAGGGTCACGGTCCCGTCATTTTGGTAGCCCGGGCAGCCTGAGGTCTCAGAAGGTTAATTCTGCCCACAGCTGCTTCCCAAGGGGGACTGGAGACCAAGAGGCTGGGACGGAGGCCCGGATGGGGCTTCAGAGACACAAGGCCGGGCTGGCAAGGCGTCTGTGATCAGGATGGTGTTGGCCAGGTGTCTCAGGACCGTGACTCCTCTGACAGGCCCATGAAGGCAGGGAGCCTGAGCCTGAGCCTGACCTGGCCCGGAAAGTGACCGTAGCCCAAGGCTCAGGGCTGCAACAGAGCGCGGGCAGGTGCAGTGGCATGCACACAGGTGGTCAGTCTTTGGAGCAGATCTCCAGCGAATGCAGAGGGTGGGGTCTTCCCAGGGCCAGCAGGGATGGAGAGTTCAGAGTGGAGAAGTGGAGGCAGGAGCCCTTCTCAGGTGGAGGCTCAGGGGAAAGCTGTGGCTGACGGAGTCCAGCCTGTCCCACACTGGGCCTCAGGCTGTGGCCCTTGTACCAGGCCTCCTTCCCTCGGAGCGGGTTCCTCCCTGCCTCCTCTGTTGCGCAGTCAGGTCCTTCTGGACTCAGTTGACCTCCTCCAGGAAGCCTCCCCCGGCCCTCCACTTGGATGGGTTGGGAACCTGTGCCGTGCCCACTCCTTCTCCCGACTCACAGCGCTGATCACATCGCATGGTTACGGTGAGGCCTGTACCCTGGGTACAGGGACTTGTATGCCATCCTCCTGGTGTTCCCAGCACCTGCCCAGAGGTTTTCACCTGGAGGTCAGGGGAGCCGATTCAGACCCACAGATCCCCCAGGAAAGCAGGCCACCAGGACCAGTCACCCCTGCCTCACATCCTAGGCAGGGGTGACAGGCTCACTTCCTTTGGGCAAAGCCACCCAAAGAGAATTTTTCCTGGCAGAGCCTGACATGTGAGGGCAAATCGCAGCTAATGCCTGTGAGGGGGAGGTCTGCCCCGGGCTGCGGAGCATCCGGTCACTTTCCGGGCCAGGTCAGGCTCAGGTTCCCTGCTAAATAATGTCCCTTCTGAACATTATGGTGTTGGGCTCGTTTATCTGCCCTGGCATTTCCTTCAGGTCTTAGGCCCACAAGCCAACCTCCGTAGGGGAGCCAGAAAGCTCTGCAGAGACTGTGAGGAGCAGCTGCCCGCCTGGCCTTCACATGGGGCTTCCTTTGCCAGATGGAAAAAGGAAGAGTGGATAGATTCTCCCCAGGGCTGAGATGCTGGATCTGTTCCAGGCCTGGGCTTGAGACCCCTGCCTCGGCCAGAGGTGTGGAAAGCACCAGGCAGGTAGCCACAGAGCAGGCCAGCTGGCCGGTGAGCTCACTTCACCCAGCCCAGGTTCACAGAGCCTGCCCGCTTGGAGCTGGCACCCTCCTGGCACGCAGAGATGGGAGAAGAGGAGGAGGCCCTCTCGCTCTGGAGGCCCCCAGTCTGGTGAATCCCAGGAGCTCTGGAGTGAGACAGCTTCGAGTGGCAGTCTTCCCTGGTCACTTTCTGTCTGTGTGACCTTGGGCAAGTCACTCAGTCTCCCAGAGCTGCAGGTTTAAGAGATAGTGCCCTGGGGGCAGTAACCTCTGCCTTCACACTTGTTATGGGGATTAAGAGGCTGCAGGTGTAGCACACGGCAGGTGTTCAATTAGTGGCAGCTGTAGTTAGGAGGGAGCTGGCTGTCCCAGCAACCCAGAGGCACAGTGGAAGATGGTCTCCCTGGGGGATACTCTTATGAGTTCTTACAGGACAATTGAGAGGGGCTTCAAGGAGGAGGTGGCATTTGAAGGCCTTGAAGAGTGAGTAGGAATTTGCCCCAGCTAGGGCGGGGGGGGGGGGGGTACCACCAGGGGACGAGGAAGGGCAGAGCTTCCAGGTGTCAAAGAGTGGTCACCTCATGTGGCCGAAGCTCTGGGAGGGTTAGGGGAAGAGAGGGCCCTTGGCAGTGGGAGCCAGTTCTGGAAGAAGGGAGAAACCTGGCTTGATGACAGAGTGAGTGGGTTTTTACACAAATGTCTCGATCACCGCAAACTTGACTTCCTGGAGGCATTCGTGTCTTGGAAAGTCGGATGGTTCTCTAGGATCCTGAAAAGCAGGCTTGTTTGTTTTAGCTCCTCCCAATCAGGCGTCTCAGGCTGGTCTTAGAGTAGGGGTGGGATTCTCAAACAGCCCCATATTTGAATGTAAGGACCAGCCTGGGTCTTCTCTTAATTTAGAGTTTCAGGGCTCTTGGGGTCCAGGACTGGCCCAGGCCCCACTCCAAGTCAGAGCCAACATTGCGAGGAGAGTAGAGCGGACACCTGGTCAGTCTCTGGCTTGGGTGAGAGGTTCTGGAACAGATTGTCCAGCCTGGGACCCTGAGGTGACTGGAAGCTCCTGCAAGAGGCCAGGGTGGCTCCTTCCTCCAATCTCCCCCAGGTGAGATGGCGATACAGTGGGAGCCAGGCTGCCTGGGATCAACCGTGGCTCTGCCATGTACTAGTTGTGTGGCTTCAGGCAAGTCGCCTGCCCTCTCTGAGCCTCAGTTTCTTGGGGGTAATCATAGTTCCTAAATCACAGAGCTATGGTGAGGATTGTGTGGGATAATTCTCACAAAGCAGTCAGCCCAGAGCCTGGCTCCCAGGGGCACTCAGTAACTGTTAGCCTAAAGATGTCAGGAGAATGAAGGCTTTAGCACCTCATATCGGTGGGCCACTCGATCCCTCTGGGCCTCAGTTTCCCTAGCTGTAAAATGGTGATGATCGTGCCTGGTGATATTAGCTAACATTTACGAGTGCTTACTGTGAGTTAGGGGGGCTCTGTGCTAATTAAGTAACCATGTAGTAGCGTATTGAATACAGTCTCCCCAGCTCTGCCTAACATGCGAGGGGAGTTTGGGGAGGGGCAGTAGGGCATCCCGGAAGCCAAAAGCCTACAGGGGAGGGCCTGACATTTGGTGTTTTCTGGGTGAGGCTAAACTGGCACCCTTGGGAGTGTGGTCACGACCAGAGAAGATCAGGATGCCTGGGTGGCTCAGTGGTTGAGCATCTACCTTCAGCTCAGGGGGTGATCCTGGGGTCCTCAGATTGAGTCCCGCATCGGGCTCCCCGCAGGGAGCCTGCCTCTCCCTCTCCCTGTGTCTCTGTCTCTCTCTTTGTGTCTCTCATGAATAAATAAAGAAAATCTTTTAAAAAGAAAAAGACCAGAGAGGATCAGATGGCTGGGGTGGAGGCATGAAGACCAGCAAATGCCCGACCGCACCATGGCATATGAGCCACCTGGGGCTGGACCCCCTCACATGTGGCAGAGCCACCAACACACTGTGGGGCCTTGAGCAGGTCATGGCCCCACCCTGGGCCTCAGTTTCCCCATCTACATGAGGGGGGTTGGGCTCACTCACCTCTCAGGTCGCCACCCGCTATAAGAGGCTTTGATTCTGTTACCCTTTGACTTTCTTGTGTGGCTTCCATGTGGATTTTACTTCAGTAGCATCATCTGCCCATTGATTTTTCTAGAAAGTGTGCTAACTTCCCTTCTATCCTGCAGTCAGCCAGAGAGCCTCACCTTCCAACCACTCCTCCCCAACCAAACACCTCACCTGGAATAGGGGGCTGAGAGCATCCAGCAGGGCAGCGGCCCTAACCCCATGCGATGTGGGCCATGTTAGGGGAGTGCCCTGGATGTGTGAGCCTACAGGGCTAGGGAACCACATCTGGCCCACACCTGGCTGTGTGCGGCTGAGTTCCCAGGGCAGACCCAAGGAGTTCAATTACAGCACAAGCTTTGGAGTTGACAGACTGCTCACCCCTTGTTCCACTCTATGTTTTGCTGGGTGCTGGGTGCTTGAGGGCACCTCACTTCCCCGAGCCTGCTTGATCACCAGACGAGCGATTCCACCTCATGGGGCACCTGAGGCCAGAGGGGTAGAGATAGCCTTTAGGTGTGAGTTCACTGAGGAAGCACCTGCGTGGCCAGCCTTCCGTGGCAGGTGACGTGTTCTGTCCCCGTTCTGCAGATAAAAAAGTGAGGCTCTACTAGCTTAGGGAGCTTGCCCAAGGTTGCATCGTCTTCTGCTTCCCCTTTCTTTTTCACATCACGCCTACTACAGAAAAGGAGCTGGGGTGGATTATAATGCTGGGAGCCCATAGGAGGCAGGACAGGTAAAGGGAGCCTAGAGACCACTAGGGGAGGGAGGCTGGGGAGATGTGAAACTTGTGACAAGGTGGTTACCTGCCAGCTTGTCACTGCTTGCCCACACAGGATGGGAAGAATGGTCATTACAGGTGCGGGGGAGGGGGCACCCCACCAGGTCCCAGCCCTTGAAGAATTCATGGTAGCTGTTCCCTCTGCCTGGGACCTTTCTGCTCACCTTTGCTCACTTAGGGCATGGGGTTACCTAAGGGCTCTGTGTGGGTTCTAATCCTGGCGCTGTCACTCACTGGCTGTGTGATTGCAGGCTGATTGTTTATGATGTTGAGTCTCAGTTTCTATACCTGTAAAAGGGGGTAATTGTCAGAGTCCCCTCGTAGGCCTGTGTGAGGAGGATCTGACTTAATGCAGGTAACCCACTCGGCACGGTACCCATATGAGAGCTGTAGGAATGTTCTCTATAGTTATCCGCTCAGATTAGTTCAGCTTCCCCTCAGCCAGTTTACTGAGCACCTGCTGTGTGCCAGCACCAAGCCCAGGGAGCCAAGGATTCATCACTCAGGCCCCTCCTGTGCTCTGGGCTAAGCTGCCAGCCTCAGGGCCTGGGGCTGAGCCTGTGGATCTGACGTGTACCGGGAGCAGCCTGCAAGAATTGGTGTGTTGGCTCCCACTGCTGGCGTGACAGACATCCTGATGAAATATGTCATTTTGAAAGGTTTTTAAAAGAAATTTCTGGAGAGCTTTCTTAACCCCATGGGGCCAGAAGTAGCCTGATCCTTGTCAGCTTCTAGTCTTGGCTTTGGCACGATTTGCCAGGGACCCCTCCTTTCCTGGGCCTCCGTTTCCTCATCTGTAAAAGGGGGCAATCCCCATCCCCACCTGAGAGCGTGGACCCTCTGTGAGAGTGCAAGCGTGAAATGTAGTTTGTAGGCTCAAAAGCACCTTAACGGCTGTAGACCTTTCTCGGTTCTGTTTTCTGGTCATTCACGAGAGGGTCACGGGCAGGTGCCTGTGCTGTGTCATGCTGGACGGACGCTGGCTGACCTCGGTGGGATGCTGGCTCTGCTCTGCTCTGCTCTCAAGGGCTCCCTGAGTAGCGGCCTCACTAAAACCCTTGAATTTTGTGATTTCCAGAGAACGTGGAAGGCCCCTCAGGCAGCCTGGCCCCTTCCAGGGGAAATGCTGGTAAGTGTCTTGTCCTATCTGTTAGTTCGTTCTACAAATGTTTTTGGAGCAGTTGTACGTGCTGGGGATAACGTGGGAGAGCCGGAGGTCAGCCCCACCTTCCGTAGCTCAGTCCAGGAGGGGAAGGATTTGAAAACTGCAGACCCCACTGCCCAGGTGTCCTGAGGTTCAGGGGTGGCTGGGTGCAAACTCTGGCTTTTAGGGGAAGATGCTCAGCCACAGGGCAGCTGGCAGGATCATTAACAAATGAATATTGACTGTTCGCTATGTTCAGAATCCTTCTGTGGCTCCCCCTTTTGCCTCGGGATAAAGTCCCCGTGCCTTCTGTGGCCTGTACTTACTCTAGCTGCATCTCCAGCTTTCTTGTTTCACTTCAGTTGCATTGTCCTCTTTTCCTTTCCTGAAAAACGACTTGCTCCCTCCTGCCTTCAAGACTTTTGCCCGTGCTGTGCCCGCTGCCTGAGCTTTCTTCCAACCTCATCACATGGCTCCTTCCTGTCTTTCAGGTCTCAACTCCAATGTCCTGGATCCCCAATCCCCAGGGTCCCATTATACACCCTCTGTGCACCTGCCATGCTATCCTCCTAATGTGTACCGCAGCTTTACCAAATGACTGTTTCTGTGTTGACTCGTTCTCGCTAATGGCCCCATGACAACAAGGGCCCTTGGACTCGGTGCCTGGCATATGGTAAGGGCTCAATGAATGTTTGTAGGGTGAATTTATGATGAGTACTAAGGTAAGGCTTCGTGGAGGTGGTAGCACTTGAGTGAATGTTGAAAGGGGTCATCATTTCAGTCTCTAGCAAAGAGGGAGGGGTTTCCTGCTTCAGGGAGCAGACAAGCACATGGCAGGAACGCAGCTCGCTTGGTTTGGCAGAGAGGCAGAACGGGACGTGTGAGAGAAGGTTGGAGAAGTGAGCTGGGGCCAGATGAGGGCTTTGCGTTCCAGGTGAATGAGAATTGACTTGAATTCTGAAGCCACTCGGGACCCTTTGAAAACTTTTGAGCCACAGGCAGGAGGGTGGAGGCTGGCAGTGGGGTCACTGTAACGCGTCTGCTGCAGGGATGGGGTGGGCCGGGAACAGAGGCTACAGTCAAAAGGACTGGGTGGCAGCTGGAGAATCCATCGACTCTGCTGCTCTTTTTCTCCTCGGATTCACACATGTGCCTTGTCAGTTATCCTCGCGAGCCAGCAGGGAGATTCAGGGCAGAGACGAAGAACCTCACACGCCACGATCGCTTCCAGAAGACAGTCACCTTGGGTGGCAGGGCAGCCATTCTCAAGTCACCAGAGGGAGAGAGGGAGTTAGGGCATGAGGGGGGTGGTGCAACAATGTCTGCAGTTCTCAGCATCTGGCTATGCATCGCGTGTCCTGGTGCCTTCCTGGTGGCCGAGGGATTGTGACATTGAGGGACCAGCCCGCATCAAGGGATGAGCGGAAGCCTTTCTGTCCAAGCCCAGCAAACAAGACATACCTCCTTGCTCCCGTTGGGGCACAACTCACACGGTCAGATCAAGTCCCAGATCTGCTGCTTAGCAGCTGGGTGCCTTTGGGCATCTTGTTAGCAACTCTGGGCTGTGGTTTCTTCAGCAGCGAATTGGGGGCCATTGGGGTGTGCTGAAGGTTAAATGTGAGGACACACATAGAGCCCCAAGCACAGCGAAGATGGGAGGCGGTAGAGGCGGTATCACGGCTGCATTTTTCTCCACCGTTTAAATTCTTTGCGGTGAGCTTGGGTTTCGGGCTTAAAATGAAGAGCATGTCAACAAAACAGGATGGAACAAAGTCCTTCCCTTAGCACGCCTCGGCATGCGGCACTGCCTTCCTGGGGAGCCCAGCGGTGATGGAGCTAAAAGTCTCGAGCTTTCAAGCAGAAATAATCCTGATGGAACAGAACCTCCCTATTGTTAACCATGTGAGAGAGCGATGCAGGGGCTCTGTGCCCAAGCTGCCCATGTCGATTCCAACCCTGCCCCTTCCTGGCTGCTTTGTGCCTCAGTTTCCTCATCTGCAAAACAAGGTAATAGTATCCATATCATAGGGCTGTTGTAAGGAGTAAGTGAGTTAATGCAGGCGGAGTGCTTAGAACGTGCTTGTGTCACTGCTATTGCTGGATCATTTCATCTTGAACTCTTTGTAGTTACTGGAAGTGACTCAGTGGGGGCTCTGGAGCCAGAAAGCTGAGTTCAAATTCCAGGTCTGCTGCTTGCTAGCTGTGTGACCTCAGGCAAATCTCTTAGCATCTCTCTGTGTCCATGTCCTGCTCTGCACAATGAAGAGGACCTCAGAAGGTTGTTTGGAGGAGTGAATGGGGTTGCCCAGGTAAGGGACCCGACTCCCTGGAGGCAGGCAGACCACTCAGGCACACCCGCCACCCAGATGAAGAAGACATCGAGACTCAGAGCCATTGGATGATTTGCTGAAGGACATACATCGGTGAGACGAGGCTGGGCCCTTAGTTTAGTGACTTGTGCTAGGCCATCATGCCAGGGGCTGCCCAGGGAGAGTCGAGCCACTAGCGATAGGAGTGCCAAGTGGGAGGAGGGGTCGTCTCCCCTGTTGGCTAGGCTGCAGAGGGCCTCTGGATGCTCAGCTCTGTCTCCTCTAGTGTTTTCTCTCTGCTCACCTGTGGGAAGAGTGAGCTGCCACACAACAGCTATCATGTGGGGAGGCCACAGTCTTCTGGGTGCGGGGTCTCAGAGCTCATCGCCTGCAACCTGCCTAGTCTCCAGGACTGGCACACATCACTTGAGGGGAAAGGCTGGTGCTCATCCTGCAGACCCTCTCACATCTCTTTCCCCATCTGCCTGCAGACTTTGAGACCCACCTACTGTCTGCATCCATCTATCCTTCTGGTGTTCACTGAATGATGGGAAGCTTGGTGATTAAAAGCACAACCTCTAAAGACCTGGGTTCAAATCCCAGCTTGGCCTCTTCCAAGCTGTATGACTTGGGACAAGGGAAACTCCTTGTGCCTCTTGGTAACAGTGGGGGTGATAACAGTGCCAACCAGCCACATCACATAGTTGCAAACCCACCGTGCCTGTTCCCCATAAACTTGGATCCCTCTGGGCTGGATCGTGATTACTGATGTTATCGTTTTATGGATCTGGTGCCCGGCCCTGCATAGGATGTCTCTGCCCTGCAGATACTCACAGCCCCGTGGGAGAGATGGATGCAGTCCCAAATGGCCCCATGTGACCAGTGGGAGCTGAAGAGGGAAGCACAGCTTTGATCCTGGATGGATGTGGTGAAGGGCAGGGTTGAGGGTGGTACCTAAGCAGAGGTAACTGTGGAACTCTGTGAAGCAAATTCATGTCAAGGCCCTGTAGGATCCCACCCCTGCCTACCCCAGCAACCTCGTTTCTCCTTCCCCTATCCGTACACTGGGCACAGCCTTCCTGAAAGCAGCAGGTGGCCGCATGCACACTCATGGGTGTGTTGGAATGCTCTGGCTCTCTGTTTGGACCCTTCCCTATTCCCTTAGTCTTAGAGCCCGCCCTGACCTTGCCCCTGAAGGACTTATACTGAGCCCCTGTGCCCCCTTCTTCAGGGCTTCTGGCCTAGCACATCAGCTAAGTGCTCTGTGTGGAAGGAAGGAATGTCCACGCAGGATCTGGCCACCCCTGCTGGTGGTCCAGGCTGGCCCGGGACAGGCCCTGCAGGATGCTGGGGGCTTCCTCACTCCGTTAACCAGAGGCTTTTATGAGCTGTCTCCTGGAGAACTGTGAGCAGGCATTTCAGGCCTCCTTCTTGTTGTGTTAGAGTGAGCAGAAGGCACCTCCATAGAGGAAGGAGGGCTGGGACCCAGTGAAGGATAAAGGTGAGGGCTGTACATGTGCTCCTGGAGCCAGAGAGGGAGAGAAGGGCCACCCGCCTGCTGCTGAAGGCACTGACACTCCGGCTCACTTTGCACAAGTCACTGATCTGCCGAGCAGGCCAGTCTCCTCAATCAATCCGTGCTGACAGATGGTAGCAGAATCAGTGACCTAGAGGCAGAAGGCTCCATTTGTAATCCCGGAGTGGCCCAGGCGCCTGGAGGAGGGCAGAGGAGTTTGTAATAAAGGGAGTGACACAGGGTTTCCAAAGCCATCTCTGCGCCGGAGGAGGAGGGAAAGGATTAATTTTGCTTCTGGAATTGAAACCACTGATTCAGTTCAATAAGTATTTTTTTTAGTAGACTAGGTTAGGAGAGGAAAAAAAAAAAAACTCAGATCTACTGTCTTTTCCTTAAAGTGGTAGGAAAAACAAGATCCTCATAGATGAAGGCAAGAAAACAATAGAGGAACTCTAATGTAATCAAAGAGGAGTTCCCCCGTTGAGCTCCAGCCACTGTAGGATCTTGGGCAGTAACTTGCCCTCTGAGCCTCAGTCTGCTCATGTGTCCTATTGTGGCCGTATCGTGGAATGGTAGCTGTTGTTACCATGTGCCTGGTGGTGTACTGAATTCTTCATGCAGATCTCTTTAGGCTTCCATGATATCTTACTACCCCTTTTACGACTATGGAAAGCAGAGCTCAGAAAGGTAAAGTGATTTGTCCAAGGCTACACAGCCTGGAAGTAACCCATATCTGCCTTTCGGCCATAATGCCCACAGGTTCTTTTTCCAAATGGTACCAGAAGGAAAAGTAACAGGCCACCAGGGGTGAAGAGATCCAGGCTGGCCTTGCCCTGGGATTGGGGAAGCTTCCAGGTAGAGGTTGCCTGGGCAATGTTCTGGCAGGGTCCAAGGGGGTTGGGAGGGAGGAGCCCAGGATGGGAGAATCAGTCCCAGGATGGGAGGCAGGAGCAAACAAGAGCCTGGACTTAAGTCTCTATCTGCATTCTTTCCTTTTGAGTGAGGCTGTCTACATAGTTTGTGGCCATCCATTTCATGTTGCAGTTCCTCTGTCTGAGACCTGAGTGAGCTGAGGAGGATGGAAAAGGAAGGAAGGATGGTGCAGGAGGCTAAGGAAAAGGGCTTCCCTTCATGAGTTTTCTCAAGAAACTAAGGGTGCATCTAACACCCAGTGCTCAGAAAGCTCCCCTGCATCCTTCCAGGTTTGTCCAGAAAACATGCATCTGTGCTGAGAGTCCCCCCATCCTTTCCCTCTGTAGCCCTGACCTAAGCAGAAGCCAAGGCTGGTCTTTTAAAAGTCTGAGTGCCAAAGAATTTGAAAATGAAACTCACAGAACAATGGAACAGTCAGAGGGCAGGGCCTAGCAGCCTCTTCAGCTAGGCCCCGGAAGAGCCCAGCACCCTGCTTGGCATGCAGGAGGTGTTGGGGAATCAAGTCTCCAAGAATAGCCCTGACCCACATTGGAGCCAGCCCCCACTTTGTGAAATTGGATAGAAGCCAGCAGAAATCACTGCCTTCCCCAACCACATCCTCTTGAGGTGCCAGAACCAACTGAGGCCCTGCCTCAGATCGCTTTACTGGGGGCAGGTGTTGCCACAGCCCGGACCCTCCCTGGGTGGCCCGAAGTGAGGCAAAGCTAGGTGAGGCTAGAGGTGAAAGAGCAGAGCCAGGCTCAGGGGAGCTTTGTAACCTCAAATATACTGAAATCTGGGTCCAGGCCACACCTGGTTCCTATCAACCTCCACCTGCTGCCCAAAGCACTCTTCCAATTCCACTCTACTTTCAAGTTGGGTTGCTTCAGGAAAGGAAGCCACACACTCCCCTAACATCTAGGGCAGATGGGGGCCTAACTGGAATCCACAAATTTTAGCCGACATTAGGAGCATCTAGTTCAAATTCTCCTCCTTTCCGTTATACCAATGGGAAACTGAGGCCCAGAGCCTGGACAGAAATTTGGCCGGATCTCTGGGTGAGTCAGAAGGAGGATCACAAACACTCTCAATGCATCCTACCCTCACTGGCCTTCTCCTTTTTGATAGCAGTGGGTCACAGGGAACAAACAACTCAGCGGTTGTTCTACAACTGAGGTTTTCTTTAAAAAAAGAGAAAAAAAAGAAAAGAAAAAAAGCCAAGCCATTCCTTTGCTCCATAAAACATACATGAGGTTTGCAGAAGGCGGCTGGGAACGGCCTGAGGCCTTGGCACCGCAAATCCTCCACCTTATCTCCAAATTAATTCTGGACCCTGGGTCCAGGCAGCCAGGCGTTGCAGCGTTTTAATGCCGCCGCGGGCGAAGGCAACTGGCTTTCCGTGAGTCTCTCTCCTACATGCGAGGTTGGTGGGCCTCCCAGCTCCCCGCTTTTATTGCGGAGGAAACTGAGGAAGTTGTCTGCTATCTAGAGAGCCTAAGTCATTCATCCAAGGACACGCGGCGCTAAGGGGCGGAGGAGGGAAGGGAACCAGGCCCGCGGGGCCGGAGGGCGCCTGGCGGTCAGGAGCCGCCCCCGTGCCCGGCCGCGCCGAGCAGGTTCCCGGAGGAGGCCCGGCCCCCGCCCGCGGGCTCCCAGGAAGCCAGAGCGCGACTCTGGCGTCGGAGGCTCCAGGGAACTCCAGAGATCCCAGGGAGGGATTCCGGGCCACCAAGTCCCCAGAAAGTTGGCTCGCGGCCACTCCCAGGACGGCCCGGAGCCGCCGGCCAAGATGGCCCTGGGCGAGCCGCCGGCCGCACGCGCGGCGCCGGGCAGCTGCCGGGGCCCCCCCGCGCGACCCGGCCCCGGCGCGGGGGTCTCCGCGGCCCCGGCCCGGCGCGCGCAGGCCTCGGCGCCGCCGCACGCGGGTGGGCACGCGCGCGCCCGCCGGCCCCGCCCCCGCCGCCCCGCCCCCGCCGCGCGCCCCGCCCCGCCCCGCCGCGCGCCCTCCCGCCCGCCCGCGCGCCGCGGCCCCGAGCCTCCCCATTGGCCGCGCGCCGTCACCTGACGCTCTGTTATTTCCTGTGTGTTGGGAGAATGGAGAGAAAAAACCCCGAGCCGAGCCGCCTTCGGCCCCTGCGAGGCGGCCGCGGCCTCCGCCGGGGGAGCCCGCCCTGAGGCGCGCCTGAGCGGGGAGCGAGCGCGCGGGCCGGAGCGAGGCTCGAGGGGCCACGGCCCCGGCCCGCCCCGCCGCCGGCCCGGGCGCCGGAGCTGGAGGCGGCGGAGGCTCCCCCACCCCCACCTCGCGCAGCGCCGCCCGCCGCCGCCGCCGCCGCTCCCTCCCCTCCCGCCCCCGGCCGAGGCCGAGGGACCGGGCGGGGGGCTCCCGCAGGTAACCGCCGCCCGGGCCTGAGGGGGAGGGGCAGGGGGCAGGGCTGAGGGGCTGGGGCCGGGCCGGGCCGGGGCTCCGGGCTCCGGGCTCCGGGCTGGGGGCCGGGGGCAGAGGTCCTAGCCCGGTCGGCCGGGAGTGCGGAGCCCCCTGGACTCCGAGGCCGGGGCGCGGGGTGCTGAGGGGAGCGGCCCGGCCCGGGGAGCGCAGAGGGGAGCGGCCCGGCCCGGGGGTGCGGGGGGAAGGGGCCCGGCCTGGCGTCGGGGCGCCGGGGGGTCTCGAGCTGGCCGCGGAGTCCGGCGGGGCTTGGCCAGCAGTCGGGGGAAGGTACCTGCTTGTCGCGGCCTGGGGTGCGGAGGCGGCGGGTGAGCGGGCGGCGCCCAGGGGTCCGCGGGGTCGGCGCCGCCCCCCGGGGACCCCCGGCACCCCGGCACCCCCGGCGGCCCGCGGCGCTCGCCTCTCGGTGGCGGCTGGGGGCGAGGCCGGCGGGCGGGCTGGGCTTGGGCTGGGAGCGGCGCCCGGAGCCCGCGAGTCGGAGCGCGCCCCGCCGCGGGAGGGACGGGGGCCCGTTTATTGCCATGTGAACACCTGAAGCCATGTGGACGCGGCGGCTTCTCGCCTCTTGGGGGCGGAGGACAGGTACCGGCTGGCGGGGCGCACGGTCCCGGCGCGGGGGACGGGGGGCGGGGGGCGGAGCGCGGGACACACTTCCTGCGTGGGGTTTTCTCCCCCTCCCCCGCCGCGGAGAGCCGGGCGACTGTTAGACCCGGCGGTCCGGGTGCGAGCGAGCGCCGGTGTGGGGGTGTGGGGACCTGAGGCTGAAGCTCCTCGTTTCTTTTGGGGGCGTGGGGGGGTAGTGGTGGTGGAGGGAGCGTGGCCCATCGGCCCAGCCGGCTCTGGCAGCGATAGGAGGTGGAATGTCTCCTGCGCGCCGGGATGGGAGTGGAATTTAGTATATTGGGGGGGGGGGGGGCCGCGGAGCGGTCGCCTTCCCGGGCCTGTGGGTGGGGATTATTGTCTGTGTTTGTGGTGTGGATGCTAGAGCTAGGGATCTGCTCGTCTGTAGGCATCCCTTTCGTTTGCCCTTAGGGGACAGATCAAAATTAGGACTTTCTCTCCCCCCCTCCCTTTTCCTCTTTGCTTTTTCTTTTCCCCCCTCCAAGATTCGATGACTCTGGTAACTGCTGTAAAATGGATGGAATTTTTCAAGCTATTATCTAACAGGCAGATCTTTGAATGATAATTGGACCCTTATGTTAACAGCCTCAGTGAAGACTTTTATGAAACGTCTTACATGGGGTGGCAGCGGAACGTCTCACATGGTGGAGTGGGAAACTGCCCCGAAGTCCGACCTGGGAGACCAGGAACCTACTTCTAGCTTTGCCCCCCAATAAACTGTAACCCTGGCCAGGTTACCCACTCTCTCAAGCCTCCCAATTTCCTTATCTGTTAAATGAGGACTCCTAGGTCAAACACTACACGGGTTTTGGGTAGAATTTTTTTTGGTGTGTATATTTTTTTTGTTTTTTAATGTTTGTTCTTGGTGTATCTCGTGCTTTTGTTTTAGCCATAGGCAGTCTTCTTGAGAAATGCAGGATGTTTCTTACCTGGCTTTTAAGATCTTGTCCCACTTTTTAGTTTCCAGCCTCTTCCTTCTTCAGCAGAGAGAGCATCAACTTTGGTCAGCATTTGTTTCCTCAAATCTAAATACTGTTCTGTGCTTCTCAAAAAGCGTATTGTGTTATAGTTGATGCGAATATGCCTTGTATTTTTGTCTTTGTACAAGAAGAAGTTATCAAGAGAAAGATTTCAGAGAATGTTTGACTACTTTGAAGCGTGGATAATGTTTAAGTGTATTTGGGTCTGTGTATGTTGGTTGGCTCCAAGGAGTTCCAAGATATTTTTATGCAGGGAATTGTTTAAAATTCATGGAAGGGATATTTGGCATTTGGCTAATTTTTGAAATTTCCAGCTTCAGTATTCTCAGAGTAGGGATAAAGTGGAATTCCATAATATCTCCAGTGAAATGGTATGCTGGTGGAATTAACTGTCACCTCAGGGTGCACTAATTATTTGCATCCCCAATTTATTCCTTAATGGTAGCCGATGCTTCCTCTCAGATGCTGCAGAACCCCAATTAGTTTCACTGATTTTATGGTGTGTGAGAGCCTTAGGCCATGCTTTTGACTGCTTAGCCCTTCTAGACCAGCTTCAGCCTTGGTCTTGTTTGTCTTAAATTTCTGGTACTGTGATGCTTGGAGGATGTGTGCCTAATGTGGTATAATGTATCTTCTATCACTTTTTTTTTTTTTAATTCAGTGTGTACAGCCTCAAAAAGGGTCTCAGCAAGGGGAGGTGTGTTCCTGGTGTCAGCTTTGAAAATGGTAGAATTTTTCTCGTATGTTAATATCGGGCCTGTCATGTTGGTAGACACTTTTATATGGTTACACAGATTAAATATTTGGAATTTCTCAAAATAAGTAATTTATTTTGGGTGGGTATTTGAATTACTACCTAGTGTTTGGTGTGGGATTTTAAAAGTCCCAGTTACTTAAGTTATAAGCAGTTTTCACATTCAACATATGTTTATATTTGTGTTATAAGTTAATGAGGAGATTATTATAAAACTCTCATTCTGCAGAGGTGATTCGTGTGTGTGCATGAGAGAAGGTTGCTAAGGTAGTAAGATGTTAAGAGATATGGGTTTTAGATTCCATAGCCTTTTTTTTTTTAATTTTTTTTTTTTAATTTACTTATGATAGTAACAGAGAGAGAGAGAGAGGCAGAGACATAGGCAGAGGGAGAAGCAGGCTCCATGCACCGGGAGCCCGATGTGGGATTCGATCCCGGGTCTCCAGGATCGCGCCCTGGGCCAAAGGCAAGCGCCAAACCACTGCGCCACCCAGGGATCCCGATTCCATAGCCTTTTAATGGTATATTTTTTTCTTTAACTTCATAAAATGAAATGGAATGTGTTTAAATTACATCCATTTAGATCAAGAAATTAACTTCTGGTGAGTGCAACTTTCTCTTCATATGGATAGGCAAGGATGCTAATATTTGTTTCATGTTGTTGTTGTTGTTGTTGTTGTTTAAATCCAGTATGCTAGCTTCTGTCCTAGGTATTTTAGCTTGTCTTACAAAATCTACCCCGCAGACCTGAGAGGTAAATGGTTTCTCCTTTTCCTGAGATGTGTCAGAGCTAGTGAGGGTCAGAGATTGGATGTGACCATCCTCGCTTGGCTCCAAAGCCTTACCAAATCTGTTATATTATAGCTTACTACCTGCTCAAGGTACAAATCAGTTGGTGGTAGATTGGTCTTGGAATCCATACTTCTGCTGTGCCCTATTCCTGGTTTTTTTGTTTGTTTGAGTTATAATGAAATGGAAATCTGGACTTGAGCAAAATACTGGAAAGCATGGTTTTTGCAGCTATGCCACCGAACAAACCAGACTCTGGTTTGACCCCTGGGAGTTCTATAAACTTTCACTTTCCCTATAACTAGCCAGTTTTGCTAGTGCACCTGAGATTTAATCTAAAAAGTTTCTCTTTCCTTCCCAATTCTGCCATTCTGTCTTTGAGGCTGAAACTTCTCAGATCAGCTCAAAGAATATCATGAGGGGCTCTCTTCCTGTCTGCTACCATGCAGGTTTACACCACACAGGAATCATATTATGTGGTGACTGCTCTGTTTGACCAGATGGGACTGAAAAGATACATTTCCAAGACAGTCCCTTATGCCTTAAGCTCTCTTCATGGTTGCTTGTATTCCAGGCACCTTAGCGCGCATTAGATCTGTCTGGGCTTTCTGACTCCTCTGCCTTCATTTTCGTTTTGTGGAGGTAAAAGTAACAAAATAAAGCAAAACAGTAAAACTCTGTTTATGTTGGAGTATAACTGTACATCAAAGTTACACGTTTGAAATATAATGAAGTCACGGCTTTCATAGAGCATCATTTGGTCACATTACACTTAGATTGGATAGCTTTATTATTACTAGTTAGGCTGCTTAAGGCCCTCTTAATACCTGTGATGTGTGCTGTGTGGGTGAAAAGGTTCTCATGGTGACAAACACAATCAGTACTTTTTGTGTTAGAGCTATATTTGCTTTGTAGGTAATGCTCACAACCCAGCAGGAAGATGAACTAAGAAGTGACTTATTGGTATATCTGTGGCTTGTTATCTGATGCTTCATTGTGGGGAAGTTAAGAAAGAGAAAACATTAGCTATAGGAGGAAATATCCTTTCTGTAGTATGCACATGTAAGCTGTTCTGTAGGAAAGGGTGGAAGTTCATGGGAACACTTGAATGCCAGCTTGATTGGAAGATGGTTTCCCTGTTTGAACGTCACATCCCTCAATATGAACTGAGGTCCTCTGAGTGTGTTCTAGTTTTCCTTAGCAGGTATTATAGGCGCTTTTCTAAGCATGGGAGATGCAGTGGTAGGCAAGATAGAAAAGGAACCTGCTCTGGAGATGGACTGTAAACAGTAAGTAAATAGGAATGTCAAGTGGTGATAACAATGAAGAGAATACAAAGACAATATGATAGTGACTTGGGATTCTATGTGAGAATAGATGTTCCCTCTTCTGAAGCCTTTTTTGCCAGCAGGACAGTCAAACTTGGTCTGTCGGATGGATGAAAATGGCATTAAATAATTTGTTTTAGCTCTGAGCATCTTGAGAAGAATAATCCAAAGAATAGAAGTGGGTTGATTGAAGTCTTTCCTCTGTTTATTCTTCATGCTTTGTGAATGAGGACCTGGCTCAAAAGAGCTAAAGATGGATCATTAATGGTACCCTGTAAAGGGCAAAAAAGAAAAAAATGATTACCCCCAGTGTAGGGTGGTTCTCATTTTTTTTTTTTTTTTTTAAGTAGAGATGTGTGATAATATTGGTGAGTGGTAGGCATTACTGGAAACGTCCTTCAGTTGTGTGTATGTTTCTCTGTTGGGCAGTTGGATGGGGGCATTGTAATCATCATACTTTGTTAAAGCTTCAAAGGAAGCCAGCAAATATTAGTAACATCTGTATGCAAGGCACTTTGCTGGTGTTGCATCAGATGGAGGATCCCAAGTGACTGGAAGTTGGGTGGGGGGCTGTCGAAGGAAGCCAGGCTGGCTCAGAGCCTGGCGGGGAGGGTGTGTGTGTGTGGGGGGCTCTGGCAAGGAGGGAAACACTGCAGGTCAGAGAGGCTGTTAATTTAATTGTCGCCTAGAGGGTTTATCCTGCTGCATCCTGCATGCCTTCACCTACCCTGTCTGTGCTCTCAGATTTTAGAGTTCTTTAGAGAGCTGAGAGAAATGTAAGAAAGCAGCTAGGCTAGCCCTTTGGCTTTACAGCTTGGGAGGGATGGTGAGGAAGGTGGTAACTTTCCAAATTCATGCAGCTTTACACTGACAGAGTCAAGACTAGGACCCTGTTCTTTGCCAGCTAGGCTGGTGTTCTTTCCACCATAGTGGTGCTCTCACCAGAAGATTGCTAGTTAACAATTGCTCCTGAGTGGAAAAAGAAAGGAAGTCTTTGGGTACTAATGTACCCACTTACAAGAAAGCCCATGTATTTCCAATCGTAAGAAGTCAGGGCTGGGGTGCCTGGGTGACTCAGTTAAGCGTCCAGACTCTTGATTTCAGCTCAGCTCATGATCTCAGGGCTGTGAGATGCATCCAGCTCCACAGTGAACATGGAGCCTGCTTGATTGAGATTCTCTCTTCTCCCCTCAACCCCCACCCACCTTACAGACTCTCTCTGTCTCTCTTTAAAAAAAAAAAAATATAAGTCATCAGGGCAAAGACAGCACTTTAATCTGAAAATTAGAGTATGGAAAAGAATATTATACCATTGTTATTTTTTACACAGTATGTAGTATTGGTTTCTCAGGCCCTCCTGAGACATAATCTCATCCTGATAATGTCTTGATCTGGAATGGATGCCATGTTTAATTTAGCATTAGTTGTGAAGTTAGAATAAGACCCTTTAGATATAGGGGGATATTTCTGAAATGTAGCTAAATTGAGTTCTAAAATTCAAAAGTTAAGGCCCTAGGAGTCCTGTTTTTTCATCTCCATACCTCAGTTTCATGGAAGATTTCACTTCTACATTCAAAAGCACAAGAAATAGGAAACATTACTTTGGGAATCTGGAGATTATTCACTATGCCTGACAAGAGCAGGGATTCTTGACGAGCAGAGCTACTTCCCTGGACATTTCCCTGACTTAGAGCTCTGGTAGGCCAGTTACCTAGGGGCAGCTTTTGTATCTCTCTGGCTGAAGTGTGAGAGGGCACTCCTACTGTAGAATCCATGTGATGGGCACTTTATGGAAGGCAGCAGAACATCTGAAGGAGCATGTATGGTTATAGTTTGGCTTTATCACTTTGGCAGTGACATTTTGCCCGAGCCACAGTTTTCTCATCTGTAAAATGGGGCCTTTGGGAAAAGGAACATAGGAAAAGTATACAGTGGAGTGTACTATGTATAGGGGACACTCAGTGAATGGTAGTTGTCCATTACACCAACATTCAGCGTTGTGCGTGTACCAAGACACTGGACTAGAGTGGGGCTGGTTCCTGCCAAGTGTATTGACTTTATTTCATTATTTTATTTAAGTGTATTGATTTTAGAGTATACTCATATCTCAATTATCTGCCCAGTAGATAAGGGCACTTAAACAGGGGTATCAGAAGTGCTCTGATGAAGGGGTATAAGGTGCTCTACCAAGATGTGTAACCCTAACTTGAAAGATCACATGGGGCCCTGGGTGGCTCAGTTGTTTGAGTGTCTGACTCTTGATTTCACCTCTGGTCATGATCTCGGTGTTATGAGATCGAGCTCTGCATTGGGCCCGAGCTTTGTGGGGAGTTTGCTCCAGATTCTCTATCCCTCTCCCTCTCCTCACCCTTAGTACATGGCGCACGTGTGTGCTCTTTCTTTCTCTCTCTCTCTCTCTCTCATAATAAACTTAAAAATCTTAAAAAAAAAAAAAAAAGGTCATAAGCGGCTTCTCAAAGGAGGATCATTTACTTCCTCATCCACCCAGTTGTCTCTCTGCTGTCCCTTCCCACCTCTGCGGCTCATTCCTCCCCTTCTGCTTGACCGTTGGTGTTCTCTGAACCCTTGTATTTTAGTATAGGCTCTCTCCAGGTGTTCTCAGATGTCCCCAGGCTTTTTGATTATCTGCGAGCTGCTGACCCCCAGATCTCTTCAGCCAGATCCTCTCCTAGCTCTTCCAGCTCCTGCTTGACACATTGCTTGGATATGTCACCAGTAGCTTGAGCTGCATAAGTCCAAAACTGAACATATCCTTTGAAAGCTTTCTTTTTCATCTGCCCCCTTCTCCATAAGTGGCTTTACCAGCCACCAAGCTTCCCAAATTAGAGTCCTCCCTTTCTCTACCCATTCTCTGTATGTCACCCATCACCAAGTCAGTGCTGTTTTTATACTGTCTCCAATATACTGCCACTGCTCTCGGAGCCACCATCATCTCTTACCTGGAACACTATGATTGCCTCTCAGTGTGGCCTCTCCATTTCTACTCCTGTCTGTCTCTCATCTGCATTGCCCAGAGTGGCCAAGAGTTGTCTGGCTCTCCTTCACATAAAATCTTTTTATGGTTTCATAGTACTTGGAAGACAATCCCAGCTCCTTCCCATTTCTCACAAGGCCCTCAATACCCTGGACCCTGCCTGCCTCTCTGACCACCACCCCCTCCTGCTGCCTTTGTTTGCTGCCCTCCAGCCACATTTACTTTCTCTCACGTCTCCTGAAGTGAGAAGACACCCAGCTCTTTTCCACCTCAGGGACTTTCTCAGCCTTGAACACTCTGGCCCACCCCACCTTTTTCATCCTTCGGGATATTTGTTGAATGAATAGCATGAAACAGGCAGCAAAGGGGATGACAGGGTAAGGAGGAAAAGTGTTCTTAGAGTTCATCTACAAAGGTCTAGCAAAAAGATACAGAAATATTTTTGAAGAGCTGAAAGACTGTGAGTTCGGTTGTGGCATAGAACTCCACCTATTCAAGCAGAGCACCTAAGAGTCAGATGGCCAGGGACTCCCCCATCTCATGCTAATAAGAGTGTAAAATGATGCCACCACTTCGGAAACCTTTCTTCAAAAGGTGAATCTAGGGCAGCCCGGGTGGCTCAGCAGTTTAGTGCCGCTTTCAGTCCAGGGCCTGATCCTGGAGACCCGGGATCGAGTCCCACGCCAGGCTCCCTGCATGGAGCCTGCTTCTCCCTCTGCCTGTCTCTCTCTCTCTCTCTCTCTCTCTCATTTCTGTGTGTCTCTCATGAATAAATAAAATAAAATATTTAAAAAAAAAAAAAGCTGAATGTATGGGGTGCCTTGGGTGGCACAGTGGGTTAAGGATCTTGACCCTTGGTTTCAACTTAGCTCATAATCTCAGTCATGGGATCGAGCCCTGTGTCCAGCTTCACACTCAGCACAAGGTCTGCTTGGATTTTCTCACCTTCTCTCTTTCTCTCTCTCTCTCTCGAATAAATAAATCTTTAAAAAAAATCTGAATGTATGTCTACCTTGTGACCTAGCAATTCTGTTTCTAGGTATTTGTCCAAGAGGAATGAAAAATATATGTTCACAAATAAGCCTTACACAAGAATGTTCATAGCAGCTTTGTTCATGGTAGCCAGAAACTGTAAATAGTCCAGATGTCCATCAGCGGGAGAATAGACAAATTCATACAGTTGAAGACCACTCTGCAATAAAAAGGAGTAAAATCCTGGTATATGTAGTGAGGAGGAATCTCACAGGTATTGATGCTGAATGAAAAGCCAGACACAAGAAAGTACATAATGGATGATCCCATTTACAAGGTCTTGAGTAAACAGAAGTGATCTATGATACTAGAAATCAGATCAGTGGTTGCTTCTTGGGTGGACGAGGATTGACTGAGAAGAGGGCATGAGAGGACTTTCTGGAGTGATAGGAATATTCTGAGTCTTGATAGGCAGTCATCAAATCTGACTGGATCATATACTGTATGTAATCTTACTGTCTGTACATTATACCTACAAACAACCTAGGAATTTTCCAAGATTCCTTTCCCTTCCCTCTCACTTTCAACATTTAAACTCTCAGCAATTCCTGTTCACTTTATGTCCAAAATATATCCTGAATTTGTTCCTCCCATCTCAAGTACCATCCCTTCTTATCCGGACTGTATTTTAGCCTCCTGACTGGTGTCCAAACCCCCTATTTTTGGCCTCCTTCCAAACCTTTTTTTCCACTTATCAGCTAAAGTGACCTTTAAAAATTCAAATTCGGTTATGTCAGTTGTCTTCCCACAGCCCTCCAGTAGCTTTCCACTGCTTTCATGGTGGCCAGCAAGGGCCTCTCTGACCCGTTTCCCTCTGAGCCCGTGTGCTGTAGCCTCCTCCTTACTGGGCTTTCCAGCCCTGTTGACTTCCCTCTGTTCTTTGAACACCTGAAGTTCATTTCTGCCTTAGGCCCTTTACACTTGGCTCCTCCCTGTGCCAGGAGCACTCCTCCTTCTAGATCTGTGTGAGAGTTGTTTGTGGTTCAGGTTCAGTTTAAATGTCTCCTTTTCTGGGAAGTTTTCTTTGGCCCTCTGTCCAAAGTAGTGCTCCATCACATCACTCAGCTTTATTTTGTTCATAACTTTGATCAATTCTGAAATGATCCTGGCCTTTTATTTGTTTGCCAGTCTCCTCCCTCTGGGATTAAAACTTGACTTGTTCATTGCTGTTCTTAGTGTCTGGAGCGGTATTTGGCCCACATGGGGCAAAAGTATTGACTAAGCAAAGGTGTCCGGGATAGTGGTGATGTGATGAGACTGTTTTGGAGGTGAGGGAGAAGAAGGGGCCAAGGAGAGTAAAGCCTTTCGGGCTTGAGACCTAGGTCATGGTGGTGCCACTCATTGAAATAGAAAATGATGGAGAAAAGACAACCGTGGTATAAAGTGGTGAATTTAGTTTTGGACTTAAGTTTGAGGAAGGCAACAAGTGTTTGAGGCACAGATGTGACATTTAGGAGAAGGAACTGGGCTATAGACCAAGATTGGGAGGTCAGCTCATGTGGTCCAGCCTAGGAATAGGTGGGATTGCTCTCAGGGGTGGACAAGGTGTGAGTATGTAGAGGTAGAGAAGTGGCTGCTTTTTCTCCAGCCTGAGTGCTGAGCATCTCCCACCAGTTCAGCCTTTACTTAGGGGTTTTCATAATTTTAGACACCCCACCCCCATTATTGTTGCTAATAATGACAAGTGCTCAGAGGGGAGGACAAGATTCTGAGGAATGTGAACATTTAAGGGAGCAGGGCGGTATTTCAAGAGCAGAGAGGATGCAACCAGACAGGTTTGGAGTAAAACCCAGAGCGCATGGCAGGAGGACAGAAAAGTGTTTCAAGTCAGGGGTGGTAGCCAAGATTACCCAGAAGTGTCAGCTGGGAGGGGAGAGGTAACTAAAGCCAACTTGTGTGTTCACGAGAAAGTGAGGTGAAGAAGGAGAGACAGTAAGTTTGGGGTCAGATCATCCTATAGTTTGTCTCTTAAAGGAGAGTTTAAAAAAAATAGCTGCAGGGAGGGTCTGGGGTCGAGAGAAGACATTTGTGAAAATGTGTGAGAACTAGAGCATGCACAAACAGGTGGGAAGGAACAGTACAAGATGGTGTTGAGAATGCAGGAGGGTGCGCTGGACGGCGGGGTGCGGGGTGCGGGGGGCTTCTTGGAGATGTCAGGGCCCCCTGGGCATTGGTTCCGGGTGGTAAGAATACTCCCAGAGGAAAGCAGAGGTGTGTGGGTGGGAAACAGATGGGCACAAGGGCTGGAAGGTAAGGAGCACTTTTCTGTGCATTGCGAAGATCCTGCTGAGGGACACGAGTGAGTGACGGGATTGGAAGCTTGAAGAATGCAAGAAAGAAAAAAAAAAAGAATGCAAGAAAGATTTTGGGAAACTGCTATGGCAAGCAGACAGAGCTGACTAAGGATGCAGGAATTACAGGGAGGAGTAGAAAGTAGTGAAGATGAGCTTTCCACCTCCTGGGAATTTTGAGAACTGATTAGACCTTTACAGCTCGTGGTCTAGTTTTAGATTCCAGTGATTGGGACTCAGCTTCTCCTGCCTTGTGTCTGGTGATTCCACTCCTTCCCCATAAGCCCCTGCCATTCCCATTCATTAGGCCAGTAATTTGTAAATTATTCCAGAGCTCTCGTGTTTTATTTAACCAGTACTTATGTAGAATTCACGGTTAGGTAGGTGGCAGTGTTCTAAGTGTTATATCAGAGGAGCAGGGTAAGGTGGGGGCACTCTGAATCCCTCAGCGCTGGGCTACTGCAGGTCCATGGAGGTGGCTGGGGCCCAGGTGGCCTGGCTTGGCCTGAAACTGAGAATCAACCTCTTCCTAGCTCAGTCTCAGCAACTCTTATCATTTCTCTCTTCGCTTTCGGTATCTGTGTAAGACTTTTGCTGGAAAAACTGCAAAATGTTTTCGAATACCACTGTACTAGGCGGTAAGATCCTTGCAGTCAAGGCTGTGTTTTATTTTAGAGCCCCAGCACCTGGCATTTTGCCTGTCAGTGCACTGAGAGCGAATGCCAGCTTTGCCTCTGAGGCTCTGCTCTGCAGTGCCCATCGTCCTCTGTCTTTATCCATATGTTGCAGTTAGATATGTCCTACATCACGGTTGATATAGAATGTGTCTATTTCATCGCAAAATTGTGTATTTTTAGGTAGCTACCATGCCTTGTTAATCTTAATTTCTCTTTCCCACAATGTAGGTATTAAAGTAATAATAAATATAGGGGCGTCTGGGTGGCTCAGTTAAGTGTCTGACTCTTGATTTTGGCTCAGGTTTTGATTTCAGGGTTGTGAGATCAAGCTCTGTCTCAGGCTCTGTGCTCAGTGGGAGTTGGCTCCAGATTCTCTGTCTCCCTCTGCCCCCCCCCCCCACGCATGCTCGTTCGCTCCCTCCCTCCAATAAATAAATACATCGTTTAAAAAAAAGAATAATGTTAAATTTGGATTTGTTGTAAAAAGAACTTGCAAAGTGTTCCTAAGAATAACTAAAATGGTTTAGGAATGGGGTGGGGGGAGGAAATTCAGAAAATATCAGCCAAATAACAGAGTTAATTTATTAAGCCTGATGAAGTATTCTGAACAGTGAGTTAACAAGGGTCTTAGGGTGTGTTAAAGAGTGATGGTCACTGTTTCTCAACTCTGAGAAGGAAAACAATAGCGGATGATGTTGGATGGGGTGGGGTGCTCGGCTTAGGTGAACAAATCACACCCTGCTCTGTGAGGAACCCCAGCAGTTTCTCCTGGAGAGTCTCCTGAACAGTGGAACAGACTCACTTATGTTCAGTAATCCCTGCTTGATGGCAGAGTATGTAGAGAACATGCCCTCAGGATTCCCGCCAAATGACTCCTATAAACTCGGCGTGCCCAGGCAGCGTAGATGAACCTCACACGTGTACAGGTACCTGCGCGCTAGTGAGCAGACATAAGCACAGATGTGTATGTTGCATTGAATTCAGTGAGCTTGTTTTGTTTTTTTCCTAGTGGATATAAGTGGATATATAAATTTAAACATAATGGGGGTAGAATTTTCATCTTTTAGTTGAAGAAGTCTGTGGAAGAGGATTTAAGTTTTAACATACTGAATAGGAGAAATTTGAGTTGGAGCGAATGACTTTGCAGTCTGTGGCATTTATTAAATGTTTTTTCTTTAAAAAATTAAATTTATTTTTACATTGGCTAGCAAAGTGCTGAAAGTTGACTATCTCTAAAGATAAGGAACTTGAGGCCAAAAAGGAAGCCTATAGGAAGTAAACATGAGCAAAAATGCAAGAAAAAGAAAATTTCTATTTCACTTCAGCCGAGATTGCTAACTTTTTGCGTGCTAGGAACCAGAAATGCAAAATAAATAAGACCTCTTCCCTTCCCCTGGAGTGCAATGTCTGTAGAAGAGTCAGACACAGAAAATTCACACTTAAAAAAATCTATATGGGATCTATAAGGGTAAAATAGTGGTGTAGTCAGAGTTCTAGGAGAGTACTAGTGTGTGTGTGTGTGTGGGGGGTGCTTTACTTTTGCTTAAGTATGGGAAGTATATTGGAGAAAACTGTAGAGGAAGGGACAGACATGTAAGCATGACCCTGTGGGAAGATAGGAGAGGAAGGATGGATAGGAGAGAGAGCTAAGTGGATGAGTGGGGAGAAGCATTCCAAGGGAAGGTCTTTCAATAACTACGACTTGCAACTATGTGGCATTTTAAAGAGAAAAACCTCAAGGTTTAGGAAACTTGGAAATTACAGGGAAGGGATGTCAGAAGGGGCTGTGAGCCTGAGTGAAGCCCTTGGTGATGGGCCTTGGATCTGGGCCATGGCACTGGATTTTTATAAATGGAACAAGGTTTTGTGAAGAGAGGTTTGATATTAAGAGACTAGTGGGAAGGAGA
Organism: Vulpes vulpes; assembly: GCF_048418805.1. NCBI lineage: Eukaryota > Metazoa > Chordata > Mammalia > Carnivora > Canidae > Vulpes > Vulpes vulpes. The sequence goes on from NC_132795.1 coordinate 53,449,931, forward strand.
TGGGAGGGCTGATGGATTGATCATCTGTGCCTCTTCCTGTTCAGGTTTTCCCAAAGCTCTAGTCTTCATGAGAAAGATGTATAAAATTTAGCAACTGGTTGAAATAGATTTATAGGAAATTTTGACATCAGCCCACTTGGATTCTAAAATAGGCAAGGATCTTTTATTTATCAAAAACTGGAATAAGTAATACTAAATAGTAATTAATATAATTACTTTATATAAGTAATAACTTCTAAGTGCTAGACGTTCTAAACACTTGAGGAATGGTTAACTTGCTTTTTTCTTACAAAAGTCCTATGAGGTAGTACTATTCCTTCTATTTTTTATTTTTTATTGTATTTTTAAAAAGATTTTATTTTTATTTATTTATTTATTTATTTATTTATTTATTCATGAGAAACACAGAGAGGCAGAGACATAGGCAGAGGGAGAAGCAGGCTCCATGCAGGGAGTCCAATGTGGGACTCAATCCTGGGACTCCAGGATTACAACCTGAGCCAAAGGCAGACACTTAACCACTGAGCCACCCAGGCATCCCTACTTCTATTTTTTAGATGAAGAAACTGTAACAGAGGTTGAGTGACTTTCCAAAGGTCTCACCTAAAAAGTAGCAGGGCCAGGATTTGGAATTGGGCATCCTGACTCCAGATTATTCTGTGCCCTTAACCTGTCACAGTGCAATTCTAGGTTTAATTTGAATGAACCGAGAGGTAACTCTTGCAGAATAAGGTTATGACCCCTTTGAAGGGAAGTAGTTTGGGTTTGGATTGTAGAAACAGAGTGAGGGGAACCCAGGCATTGCCATTTGGGGACCTACTTGTTAGAACATCATTTGTGTGAAGGCAGGGACTTTGTTTCCCATCATATCCCCCGTGCTTGGAGGAGGAGTGCTTGGCATGTAGTTAGTGCTCAGCAAATAGTTTTTGTGTGTTTAATAAATGAATTTTGCTGCCACCTCTCAAGAGAATATGCCATGGAAGCTTCAGTTTCTTTTTTCCCTTTGACTCTCTTCATGATCCCTTTCTGAATTAATGAGTTCCTTGAGTTTATTACTTGCTTTTTCTTACTGAACTTATCTTGCTTAGCCTTCAAAGGATGCCAGCTCAGTCTACTGTTTTGGGGATTTAAGAAAATCAACTTATATTCAGATTCAAAATATTAGGTTTTAAGATTTCAGGAATCCTTTAATATAAATATAATTTCTTTTGGTGTTTTTTTGGCTTTTCATATACCTGTGTTTAAGATGTAAACCTTAAAAAATGTTATTAAAGAGAATTGGAAGTATTGAATCACTGTGTTGCACACCTGAAATAAATATGACACTGTGTTAACTGGAATTAAAATAAAGGCTTAAAATAAAAACCAGCCCCCCAAAATAAAACACTAATATCTTTAGAAAAAGAGAGAGAGAATTGGAAGTGACTTCTAACAGTAGTTGAGATTATTTTTGGAATCCTTCTTAACAGACCAACCATCATCTCTACTTCACTTTTTTTTGCCAGTATTCTTAATATTTGATACTGGTCCACATGTATCTGCTGCATAGGCTTCCTCAGTGAGTGAGTGGTTAGGAAATCTCTTCCAGGAGCCCAGTGGTGACACAGCCCGAGAGCTGTCTCTGCTGATGTAAAGCCACAGCATCGACCATGTAGAAGTCATATATCTGATTTCATTAACAAATTACTAGGTCATATAGGCTCCTAAGGAGGAGCAGAGTAATGTTTTCTCTCTGTTTTAGTTCATTCTAAATTAAGTCATTTGAGAATAGGAGAACAGGAAATTTTGTCTCTTTCCATCTATAAATGTTCAGACTTAGGTCCATAAGCCAGTATATTTTTTTTTGCTGACCTGATTCAGCTTATTCACATTTTATTTAAATATATACCTCACAACGTTTTATTTTAAGAATAAGATTTGACTCTACCAAATCAGAAATTTGAAAAAAATCCCACTACTCTTAGAGATGGTCATATGAAAATAGTTACTTTTGTTGAAGTAGTTATACATGGAAATAATTATATATGTTAGAGAAAAAATGTCAAGAATGTTAGCATTGTGTTTTAGTTTAACTTTTCGAACTGTTTTATTGAAATGTATCCTTTTGTTATAAAATTTGTGTGTGCTTATGGTATAAAATTCAAACAATACAGGAGTGTATAATCTTACTCTCCAGAGATAACTGTTTTTACAGTTCGGTATGTATTTTTCTACACTTGTATTTTAAAAATGCCTTTCTTTTTTAAAGATTTTATATATTTGTGAGAGAGAGCGAGCACGAGAGCAAGCACATGCTCAAGCAGGGGGAGGGATAAAGGGAGAAGAAGCAGACTCCTCACTGAGCAGGGAGCCCAACGTGGGCTTGATCCCAGGACCCCAAGATCCTTCCTCACCTGAGCTGAAGGCAGGTGCTTAACGAACTGAACTACTGGGCACCCTCCTTTTTATTTATTTTATTTATTTTTTTATTTTTTCTAAAGATTTTATTTATTTATTCATGATAGACATGGGGGGCGGGCAGAGACACAGGCAGAGGGAGAAGCAGGCTCCATGCCAGGAGCCTGATGGGGGACTCGATCCCGGAACTCCAGGGTCACGTCCTGGGACAAAGGCAGACGCTAAACCGCTGAGCCACCCAGGGATCCCCTCCTTTTATTTTTTAGTGTGGTTTTAGGTTCACAGAAAAATTGAGAGCAAGGTATGGAGATTTCCTGTACACTTCCTGCCTGTACATGTATGCAACCTCCCCTACATCAACATCCCCCACCAGAGAGGTGCATTTGTTATACCTGATGAACCTGCATTGACACATTATTGTCACCCAAAGCCTATAGCTTGTATTACAGTTTACTCTTGGAGGTGTGGTTTTAGCGAAATGTATGATGACGTGTATCTGCCATTACAGTTTCACACAGAGTAGTCTGACTGCCCTGAGATTCTTCTGTGCCTCCCTCCCCCAACCCTTGGCAACCACTGGTCCTTTTACTGTCTTAGGTTCTGCCTTTTCCAGAATGTTGTAGAGTCAGAATCATACAGTATATAGTCTTGTCAGATTGGTTTTTTACACTTAGTTATATGCATTTAAGCTTCTGTGTCTTTTTGTGGCTTGGTAGCTCACTTTTTTTATCACTGAATGATAGAACTATCTTTTTTAAAAAAAAAAAAGAACTATCTTTTTATGTGTAAATGAAGGTGGCTCTTAATACTCTTTAAAGAAATATTCCCAGGTCTTTTTTTTTTTTTTAATCCATTTATTTATTTTAGACAGAGAGCACAGGGGAGGAAGCAGAGGGAAAGAGACAAGCAGATTCTGCACTGAGCACAGAGCCCGACATAGGTCGATCCCACAACCCCGAGATGATGACTTGACCCAAAACCAGAGTCCATTGCTCAACCTTACTGAGCTGCCCAGGCACCCCAGTTCCCAGGTTTCTTTTATAGTTGGTTCATCTCCCAAAAACTTACTTGTTTTAGACAGCTTATGCCAAATTATTATCTAGTTTTTAAATATAGCAGCAAAATAATTTCTCTGTATGTTAAGCCACTAATCTAATGGCTAACATTTATATATGCTTTACCAAGCACATAGTATTTATATTCATTATTTAATTCTCACAGTGAGCTTTATGAAGTCAGTACTTTTTCTGTAAAATGGGGATAAAGATTCAAGAGAGATTAAGTTATTTGCAAGAGGTCACGCAGCCATTCATTCATTAAGTGACAGAACCCAGGCTTGAACCCAGCTCTTTGTGGCTCCAAAGCCTGGTTTTCTCCCTTTTAATGTAAAATGTGTACCTTGTAAAAATGCGTACTCCCTGGCTGCTTCCTTCTCCACCCACCACGCTCAGGCAGCCCCCATGTACACACATGCTCTCTGCCTCTTTCTCTCCACAGCATTTATCTGACCTGTTGTCTTTTACCTCTTTCCTCCACTAAAATGTAAAACTCCATGGGATACACACTGCCTCCTTCACCTTTGCATCTCTGTTGCCTAGAGCTGTACATGGTCCACAGTCGGAGCTCACATGTTTGTTGTAAAGAATATATACCATAAGTTCTATCAGTCCATAAGATCTGCTTTTAATCACTTTTGTAGGATAAACTATTATTTTTCCTTTTTACTTAGTGATTTAAGCAAAGGAGTTCAAAGAGGGGTCCCTTGAGAAGATGCCGAGGAAGCAGCTGAGTAGGAGATAAGGCTGTTGTGGATACTAGAGATGGGAAGTGGTTTGAATGAGGGAAGTGGGACACCCGCTTCTGCTGCTCTCATGCCTCCTGAAGGATGACTCTTCCCCAGTCCCTGGTCCAGTTTCTAACTACTGCCAGGATAGCTTCTGAAATACAGCTCTTGTCATGTCCCTCTCAGTTGTGTACTGAATTAAATGTAGATGCCTTGCCTTGTTGTTCAGGGTTCCACAGTAGGACACTCCCCTGCCTTTCCAGGCCCATCTCCCAGCTTCCCTGCATGTATGTGCTCCTGTGGCTTTTGTGTCCCCAGTCCCATGCCTGTGACCGTGCCCTCTGCCTGTTCTCCATATGTGGAGATCTCAGTCTTTCAAGGCATTTCTCAAATGCTCCTTCTTCCATGAAACCTAACATCCCCATAACTGGGTGTTTCTCTCATGGAATTTTGTAATTTTCTATGTGTACATTTAATCTTTGCTTTTTATTATACTCTTCTGAATGTGTTCTCGCCCTCCTTCCCCAGTCCTCTTTGAAGGCAAGGATTATAGTGTCAACACTCCTTATATTCTCTGTGGTGCACTGAATATGTGAGCAGACTGTGAATAGTTTTTGAAGTAGAGAAGAACAAAGGTAGACAAAAGATAGAATTAATGGCATTTAGTTTTGACACAGGTAAGACTTGTCCTTGTTCAAGGATTGTTTTGGTGGGGGAATCTTTTTGAAGAAAAGCTGAGTTTGGGCAGGAGGGCGAGGGATAGGTAAAGAATGAAGTATAGTCGGTCTGCTCTTCTGTAGAACACAGGAAGCCAGATGGAGAAACGACTAGATGAGGAGCAGCAATTATTTTTCAGAGTTCTGAGATGAGTTCCAGGACTTGCCCTCAGGGTGTTCAACAGTATAGTGAGGGAAACAGACATGTTAGAACAGTATTAATACGTTATGAAAATTTAGCCATAGAGAAGGGAAAGCCCTAGGAAACAATGGTTGATTCTGGAGAAGTGGTTGGGGTCAGAACCAGTGACCTTAGCAAGATGGAGGACATCCCAAGAAGGTGGGCAGAAAAGTTGGCATCGTACTGTGGGAAGCAGCCAATTAAATGAACGTTGCAGAAGATATCCAAAGATATTTTAGGATGATGATGATGAAAGGTTAGCTTTTAGTGCTCAGATCTTACAGGAGAAGTAGGTCGGTATTAAACAATAGTGAATTTAGTGTTAGAAATTTACATAGCTTATTGAGTATTTCCTCAGTTTCCAGGGCTGGAGATCGAAAGTCATGGGAGGGAGCCAGGATTGATAGTGTGGAGTGGGGGAGACCAAGTCATGAAATTGCTCACTCTTAGGTGTACTGGGTTCTTTAAAACTGAGATGCCTCCTTTGGGTTTTGTTTTGTGTTTGTTTAAGATTTTATGATTTTTAAGTAATCTCTACACTCAACATGGGGCTCGAACCCCCAACCCCGAGATTGAGTCTCACACTCCAACAACTGAGCTTAGACAGGTCTTATTTTAATTGATGTGAAGTTCACACAGCATAAAAGTAACCATTTTTATTTTATTTACAAGAGAACAAATCTACACCTTAACTTACTTTTCAGTAAGTTTAAATCCTTGAGGTGTACAGCATCACACAGATTCTGTGGCCAATGGCTTTAGCAGGAAGATTGCCTCAGAATTTGGTACAAATCTGTTTCCATCAGCACCAGTTACTTTTCCCCAGATTACTCTGGTTTTGTTTAGTTTGCCACCAGGAGTCACTGTGTTGTTCTTTGCTTTGTACACATAAACACATCTCTTGCCTAGATAGAATTCAGTTTCATCTTGAGGATAAACTTTATGATTTTAAGAGCTGTGTGTTCCCTCTGGTTCCAGAGACCCCAGCAAAAATGGCCTTGGACCACAGCCTTCCAGACATACTTGATGTTTTAGTCTTGTTCCCAGCAGGCCTCCACAGCTTCCAAGATGGAGGAGAGAGAAAGGCCAAAAGTAACCATTTTTAATATAATATGTTATTAACTATAGTAACTATGCTGTACATTAAGTTTCCAGAATTTACTCATCTTACAACCTTTAAGTCTGTACCCTTTGACCAAAATTAACCATTTTGTTTATTATTGTTATTTAATTTTTACTTATTTTTGAGGGAGAGGGAGGGCAAGTGGGCAAGCTGGGGTGGGGAGAGGGAGAGAGAGTCCCAAGGAGGCTTAACGCCCAGCATGTGAGCCTAACATGAGGCTCAGTCTCAGGACCCTGAGATCATGACCTGAGCTGAAACCGAGAGTCTGACACTTAACTGACTGAGCTACCCAGGTGCCCCAAAATTAACCATTTTGAAGTGAACAGTTCAACAGTTCAATGGCATGTAGTACATTCACAGAATTGTACAAACCTCTGTCTAGCTTCAAGACATTTTCATTATTTAACTGAAAGGAAACTCCATACTCTGTAAGCAGTTAATCCTCACCCCATCGTCCGCCAGCCTCTGGCAACTACCAATCTGCTTTCTAGCTATGGATTGACCTGTTGTGATGACTTCATGTAAATGGAATCATACAATATGTGACATTTTTTGCCTGGCTTCCTTAACTTAGCATGTTTTTGAGGTTCATCCGCATTGTAGCATGTACTTTGAATAGCTGTTTTCAGTTCTTTTTTTTTTTTTTTTTTAAGATTTTATTTATTTATTCATGAGAGATAGAGAGGCAGAGATAGAGAGGCAGAGACATAGGTAGAGGGAGAAGCAGGTTCCTCGCAGGGAGCCTGATGTAGGACTCAATCCCTGATACCAGGATCATGACTTGAATAGAAGGCAGGTGCCCAACCACTGAGCCACCCAAGCGTCCCCGTTTTCAGTTCTTAATGGTAAGTTAATGAAGTATCAGTATCAGCTCAGAGCAGTGTGCCTCACTATTGTGAGATGTTTCCCCTGTTACTAAAATTTCAGGTTAGTGTGGTCCATTTGCTACAATTGAAGAACCCGTATTGACACCTTATTTTTTAATATAAAATCCATGGCTCTTTTTGGGCTCACTCTTTGTTGTACATTCTATGGATTTTGATGAAGACATACTGTCATGTATCCACCATTAGAGTATCATACAGAATGATTTCACTATTTTATTTTATTTTTTTTAAGTTTTTTTTTTTTAATTTTTATTTATTTATGATAGTCACAGAGAGAGAGAGAGAGAGAGAGGCAGAGACACAGGCAGAGGGAGAAGCAGGCTCCATGCACCGGGAGCCCGACGTGGGATTCGATCCCAGGTCTCCAGGATCGCGCCCTGGGCCAAAGGCAGGCGCCAAACTGCTGCGCCACCCAGGGATCCCTGATTTCACTATTTTAAAAGTTCCCTCTGACCCACCTTTTCATCCCTTCCTCCCCATGGGCTTTTGGGAACCACTAGTGTTTTTACTGTTACAATAGTTTTGTCTTTTCGGCATGTCATGTTGTTGGAATCATATAGTTATGCCACCTTTTCAGAACCTCTCCTTTTCACTCAGCAGTGTGCATTTATGTTTATTCTGTGTCTTTTTGTGGCTTGATAGCTTTTTTTTTTTCACTGAATAATATTTCATGGTATGGGTGTACCATAGTTCATATCCATTTACCTGTTGAAGGACATTTCTATTGCTTACAGTTTTTGGCAGTTATAAACAAAGCAATTGTCAATATTAGTGTGCAAGTATTTGTGTTTACAGAAATTTCAACTTATTTGGGTAAATATCTAAGAACACAAGTGCTGGATCATTTGGTAAGAATATTTTAGCTTTGGGGCAGCCCAGGTGGCTCAGCGGTTTAGCGCCCCCTTCAGCCTGGGGTGTGATCCTGGAGTCTCGGGATTGAGTCCCACATCAGGCTCCCGGCATGGAGCCTGCTTCTCCCTTTGCCTGTGTCTCTGCCTCTCACATTCTCTCTCTCTCTCTGTGTCTCTCATGAATAAATAAATAAAATCTTTTTTTTTAAAAAAAAAATATTTTAGCTTTGTACTTTGTAAGACACTGCCAAATGATCTTCCACAATGGCTGTTAGCTTTTTTTTAATTGAAGTAAAAGTTGCCATTTTAACCATTTTTAAATGTATATTTCACTAGCATTGATTACTCACAGTGTTGTGAGACTGTCACCACTATCTTTCCAAAATCTTTCATCACTCCCAAACAGAAACTATGTACCTGTTAAGCAATAATTACCTATTCCCTCCTCCCCCTGACCCCAGATGGTAGTACCTCTAATCTACTTTGTGGCTTGATGAATTTGCCTGTTCTGGGGACCTCATATAAATAGGATCATACAATATTTATCCTTTTGTGTCTGGCATATTTAACTTAATGTAAGATTCAGAGTTCATCCATGTTGTAGCAAACGTCAGAACTTCACTCATTTTTTGTGGTTGACTAATACTTCATTGTATATGTATCCTATTTGATTCATCCATTCATCTGATGATCACTAGGGTTATTTTTACCTTTGGGCTAATTTGAGTAATGCGGTGAACATTGGCAGTCAGGTATCTGTTTGCATCTCTATTTTCAGTTCTCTGGAATGTATACCTAGAGCGGAATTGCTGGGTTATACATAGAGTAGTAACTCTATGTATAAACTTTTGAGGAAGTGCTAAACTGGTTTCCAAAGTGGCTGCATCACTTTACAGTCTACACCAACAATGTATGAGGGTATCAGTTTCTCCACATCCTGGCAACACTTCTAATTTCCTGTTTCTTGATTATAGCCATGTGGGTGGGTGAGGTGGGATCTCACTGTGGTTTTGATTTACATTTCCCTAATAATGTTGATTATCATTTCATGTACTTTAGTGACCATTTCAGTATCATTTTTGGAGAAATATCAGTTGAGGTCCTTTTCTTATTTTTTAATTGTGTTGTCTCTTTAGTGTTGAGTTGTAAGAGTTCTTTATATATTCTGGGTACGAGACCCTTATCAGATATCAGATAAGTGATTTTCCTGATATCAGATAGACAATTTTCATTGTCTAGGAATTTGGATTTCTTTTCTACTAGTATCATTTGAATAAGTTAATTTAGACACATTGGCTTAGATATGAATAAACCTGTGTGCAGCTTTGAACAATAGTGGAATCCCAGAAATAGAAGCAATTTTGAAGGATTTTGTAATTTGATTCCTGTATTTTTATTTAGTCATTATATTTTTTTCCTAATATCTTTGGAGCCTGTACAGCTCAGAAGACCCAGGAGATCTGGAGAAACCAAGCTTTGAGAGTGGTCCCAGCATGTGTAAAATATTGTAAATCACTTTATTCCTAAGACGGAGACATTTAGAGTTATGTATTGAATCATGTCATATTAATTGACGGTCGTATTCTAAACACAGAATCACAGGAGGACTGCCAATGATAGACAGCCTGTCCAGAAGCTTCAGTAGAACTTTGCTTCAGAAAGGATTCATCTCATTTCATCAACACATTGGTATCTATCGCCTGCTTCTTCGCAGGTCGACTCTCCGACTTGGGAGCAAGGTTTTATACTTAACCTTTCAGCCAACTCCACTCTTTGATTCCCTATATGAGCATGTACAGAAGACACAGAAACTGTGCCCCTCTATTTTAACTTCTTGGAGGAGAGGGTTCATTTGGCATTTTGAGCTTAGGAAAAGGCAGAGATCCTTGGGCTTTTTACATGATTGATTTTCAATATGACTTGAGGATTCCATGAATTATATACACTTGTTTCCTGATTATTTGCTGAGTGGCCATAGATATTCCCTGCTCCTGAGCAGTGACTGGTGTTTACCCAACTAGCTCCTGGTGGAACTCTTCCTTTGCCTAACCTTTCTTTCAAGAGTCACCTCCTCCATATTGTCTCAAGAGAGGAAGAGGTGCTTGTTTGGGTTATTTATGGCACTCTGAATAGAGTTGAAGGAACTCTCTATTCAGATTTATCATTTAAAAAAATCCTTTATTAGGGCAGCCCAGGTGGCTCAGCGGTTTAGCGCCGCCTTCAGCCCAGGGTGTGATCCTGGGGTCCTGGGATCGAGTCCCATGTTAGACTTCCTGCATGGAGTCTTTTTCTCCCTCTGCCTGTGTCTCTGCCTCTCTCTCTCTCTCTCTGTCTCTCATGAATAAATAAATAAATCTTAAAAAAAAATAGGTTATTAGGTGTAGGGTTGGGTGGTGGGAATATGAGAAGATTCTTTAAGTTTCTCATGCCAGAGATTTTCAGGTGAGATGGTGAGTGGCGCTTGATTAGCATTGTAAAAAGAATGGAAGTAGCTTCTAGGCCTGGACCATTGGAAAACATTGGATCCTCCATATTGTTATCCTTCAGTACCTTTTTTATTTATTTATTTTATTTTTATTTTATTTTTTATTTTATTTATTTTAGTTTTATTGCTTTTTCGTTTCATCCATTTTCCCTTTAAATACTTCTCTAGCATTTTCGTCTTGCCTTTCCCCATTTTCCCCCTTCTTTTTGGTAGCACATAAAGTGGAGTGTATTAGATGATTGTGATTTAACAGCTGTCTTCTAAGTGCTCAACTTTGAACTCCTCACATGCTGGGAGTCCCCGCTTTGCCTTTATATTCCCCTAGTAGGACCTCAGTGGAGACTTGTTTAATGAGCTGTGGCACTATGCTTAGAGAGTGGTTCGTGCCATTTTTAGAAGACGTTCTGGACTTCTCGAGTGTGTGGCTGGTGTCTCTTCACTGTTCTGGAGAATTCCCAGCAGTTCTTTCCCATATTGCTTTGCCCTCGTTCTTTCTAATTCCAAGACTCCAGTTTCATGGATGTGTTAGACCTTCTGTTTGTGTCCTTTTTTTGTCACTTAACCTTTCTCCTGTATTTTTTGCCCTTTTCATTTTTTCATTCTGGATAGTTAATTTTGACCTATCTACCATTTAACCAGTTCTCTCTTTGACTAATCTGTGTTTAGTTGGAATTAAGAACTCGGTGAGTGGGTTTATTGTATATTTCAGTTTTGGTTCTTTTAAAATCTGCTACATTGCTTTTTATGGATTCCTGTTCTCTGCTAAATTTTTTAAGCTTTGGCTTTTATTTTCTAAAACAATAAATATAGTTGTTTTATAATCTGTCAATTCCATTATCTGGAGTCACTTTGGGTCTGTGACTGTTTTTGATGGTTCTTACAGTGTTTTGTCTATTCTTGTTTGTGTGCTGGACATGGTATTTGAAACATTATTTATAGAAATAATTAGAGGCCTTCGATGTCTTTTCCGAAATGGATTTTTATTTGCTTTTTCCAGGTGCCTGAGGGGACTAGCAAACTAGGATCACGTTAATCCAAGTCGAGAGTTTGAGATTTTCTGGACTAACCAGGTTTTTGAAGTTGAACCCATGGGAAGGCTGACTTCTGTCCATTTCACTCTTACTCCTAGGATGCTGCTTGTAGGGCCCCAATCTACTGATTTGGGGAGGGGGGCAGCTAACAGAGTATCTTCCTGTGCAGGGCACTGGAAGGGCCAGCCGTGTCACTGGGCTTCTTGGCAACCTCAGGCAGATCAGCAGTTGCCCCAGGTCTTGTTACTTTGGATTTCTGTTCTTTCCAGGATAGTAACGTAATTCCTCCATATCCTGTTAATTTTTTGTTTCTTTTGAAAAAGGCATATGTATGTTACCTTGTTTTTTGTGTCACATTGTTATTTGGTCCATCATTTTTGGATGCAGAAAATGAGACCTTATTTTCATGGGTGCATGTTATCCTGACATTCACCTGGAAACAAGTGACCATAAGGTGAGAGACACTACACTCTGGTCTTGTTTACATGTCACTGTGACGCTGAGTGAGTAGAAGATGGCAGAACTGGTTGGGTAGCCCATGTAGGTGTTGGAGGGTGCTTCAAGAAACCCAAGAAACCGTATCTAGAGCAAGCCAACTACTTAACTTTTGGATCCCAGCTCTACCACGTATTAGTAGTATGATACCAATCAAGTAACTTTTCTGTGCCTTTGTTTTCTTGCCTAAAAATGGAAATATTAATTGTACTTACCTGTGGTTGTGCTAATTAAATTAGTTAATGAACACTTTTAGGATATTGTCTGTTTCACAGTAATCACTAGATAAAGTTTACCTATTATAACCATCTAGAAAATTTGATGGTATCTGATGTTTCAGGAAACATTCATGTCCTTTGGATTTTATTGTTAAAACTTGAAGTTGCAAGCAATGATGCCTTCTCATCAGCCACCTGTTCTCTGGGGGCTTATTTCAGAATCACTGAAGTTGGTGTTTGCTAATTTCATGCCAGTGTGTCAGGGAAAGGAAGAGATACTCTCTCCAGCGCTGCAGGAACCAGCTACCTCCCAGTGGGTCTCCAACAGTCAGGCCACTGTCCCTCAGTGGGAAGGGGTAGGGGTTGGTCCTGTGGCTGTGGCTCTTGCCTATGGCGTAAGAATGTGCTCTGTTGGCATTTTGATTGTGAATTAGGAGGACTGGTGAGGATTTAACCCTGCTGTGATTTTTATGAATGGACTGTAGATCCCCGGGTGTGGGAGCTTTCTTAATTAGAGAATGACATAGGAATTAGCTGTCACAGAGTGGTTTTCTATCAGTCATAGCAGTTTTTGTTTTGTTTTTTTAAGGGTTTCCGTTGTATTTCATTTGTTTGGTTGACTGACAGCTGGTGCCTCTTCTAGTTTTTTTCCTTGTTGCTTGTCTTTTGCCTGTTTTTTCATGGGTTCAACATTTACCTGAGAAAGTCAGAGGGGATGGTAATACTAATAATGATCATTTTAATTTATGTGGTACTTAGCAGTTTACACATTTATCGTGGAACATTCCTGTGAGGCAATAAGTAGGTTAGCTGCCATTTTTGCAGATGAGTAAAGTGGGACTTGCGGGTTAAATAACTTGCCCAAGTCACAGAACAGGTGGCAAAACTGGCAAGTATTTAAATATAAGTTTCCTGATTCTAAATATAGTGTTTTTCCAATGCATGGCTTAGGAGAATCTATTGAAAACAAGTTTAATAGGGAAAGCAATTGTACCTTGCTAAAATAAAGTTGTATTTTTGCTCATTTTGCCTGCTGAAATAAAATTCTATTTTCAGATGATTTTTTAAACATGTTTTTTCTTGGTGTCTTTCTCCAAAACATTTAGTTTGTCCACAGGAAAGCAGTGCTTGATGGTGCTTGATGGCAGTCCTTGTAAGTGAAGAGATGGTTGGATGGTTGTGTACTGACTGGAGCCCAGGCTTTTGCTCTTTTTTTCCAATACTGTCCATTGAAGGAGGCCCCAGTCAAGGAGAGTTTTATGGCTTTCGTTTCTCACATCTCTTGGGAAAGAGCAAACAGTTGCTGGGAGTAGTTTCTTTTGTCTCTCAGTGCCTGTTATATGTGTACTTGGCATCCTTGTTACTATAATCCCCATCTCCTCATTTTTAAAAATGAAATGAAAATCTGAAATGCAGTCTAGAGCTAAAGCCATTCACAAAGATCTTAGGGTACTGAAAATTATCTTTTTATTTCTTAAAAATCCTCCAATCCTAGATTAATTTGCTAATTTCTCTTTTTTTTTTTTAAGATTTATTTATTTTAGAGAGAGAGAGCATGTGTATGAGCATGTGGAGGGGGGAACAGAAGAAGAGGGGGAGAGAGTCTCAGGCAGACTCCGCGCTGAGCACAGAGCATGACTTTGGGGTTCAATCTCAGGACCCTAAGATCATGACCTGAGCCGAAACCAAGAGTCCACTGCTTAACTGACTGCATACCCCAATTTGCTAATTTCTTAAAGCACTTCCTAGAGACTTAGAGATGTTCTCTTTAGTTTGGGAGTTGGAGCTTTGAAGTTTGTAGCATGTTTGAAACAATCCTCTGAGCTATTTATAGGTGTGGAGTTTTTTGTGTTTTTTTTTTTTTTTAAGGTTTTATTTATTCATTCATGAGAGACACAGAGAGGCAGAGACACAGGCAGAGGGAGAAGCAGGCTCCAGGCAGGGAGCCCAACCCAAGACTAGATCCCAGGACCCTGGGACCACGACCCAAGCCAAAGGCAGACACTCAACCACTGAGCCACCCAGACGCCCCGTGTTTTTCTGTTTTTAACTGGGAAGCTCAGTAATCTTTAGAAGGATACTTGTAGATGCATTTAACAAGAACTAACACTGTTTCTCAGGATTTTGGAGTTGTGGTAAATTTGAGGCAACAGTGCAAATTGTGGAGTGTGTCAGCTCAGCTCCTCTTGTGCTCCTCCACAGGAATTAATCATCCAGACAATATTCCTCCCATGCCTGCATCCCCAGCCATACGGAGAGGACCCCATAAACAGTAAAAAGGTCCATTGGCTTTTATCTGGAGTCGACTGTACCCATAGAACTCAATCCGGCCTTTTGCTTCATTTGACAGGTTGACCTATGGTGTTGGTACCTCCAGTAAAATCAAGTCTTAATGCTCTAGTTGAGTGCATTTCTCATTGCTTTGCCCAAGCAGGCCAAGGACACATTAAAATCTGTCCCATCCTGTATTTACTTTCTAAGATTGTTGGAGTAGTACTTTTGTCTATTATGTGTTATTTGTTCGGACTCAGCTACTATTCATAATTTCAGATGTGGTCAGTTGGTGTTTAAAAGACCTTTTTGCATTTTAAACACATCTGATTCAGTAGCTCATGTGTCTCTATGTATATATGAGATATTGTTTAATAATTTTTGCATTTCTTTATGCTGAACTTAAAAAGTGCTTTCTTTTGGGGTGCTTGGGTGGCTCAGTTGGTCATATGTCTGCCTTTGACTCAGGTCATGATCCTGGGTCCTGGGATCGAGTCCTGCATCAAACTCCCTGCTCAGCTTGCTCTTTCTCTCCCTAAAAGAAATTTAAAAATCTTAAAAAAAAAAAAAAAATGCTTTCTTTCAAAGGTCAGAGCCTTTGGAAAAGGTACCAAATTTTCAGAACCTTTTAAAACCTTTTAAAAACCCTTGTGATTTATGTTGTTAGTTTTATTTGTCAGAAGTAGTAACTGTTGTGTTCAGCGACTTCGTAGAAAAAGTGTAGATCAATCGTCCTCTCTTTATGCTTCAGCTAGAGGTGAGGCTCAAAGCAGGGAGTGAAGGAGGGATTATAGAAACCTGTTCTCAGGATTAACTTCCCTCACAGATGAAAATTTTTGGTCTCCATCACTTTCTTTACTTTTGTCAGAAAGAGAACTGATATTGTCAACCTGATTCACCCAGCATTTGAATGCTTGCTGTGTGCATGGCAGTAGGCAAGCCAAGGTCCCAAGCTGCTGGGGAAATAGAGGGTAAATAGCTCTCAGATAATGCTGACCATGGTATGTGCCATAGGGAGGAGTTAGGGGGAAAGTAGAATTTGCACTAGACTTTAAAAGTGAGTGGTATGTCAGCAAAACTAATATTACTCAGGCAGAAGAACCAGCTAGAATAAAGGGAAGCCTGCAGAAGGTGTATGCAGGGGGCGCTGGGGAATACACAGAACATGACTAAGAACAGGATGGATAAAGAGCACATTCTTTATTAGACCTGGTCCTTAAATCTCAGCATTTCTTCTTCACTGACCAGCTGTGTAACCTTGTGAGAATTCAGCTTTCTGAGCCTCAGTTTCCCATTCTGCAGAATGGCTAATAACTACATCACAGATTTGTTAAGATTATATGAGACTGGGTGGGGGGTTCCTTTGTAGCTCTGTCAGTTAAGTGTCCAACTCTTGATTTTGGCTCAGGTTGAGATCTCAAGGTTGTGAGATCAAGTGCCACCTCAGACTCTGTGCTGGGCATTGAGCCTGCTTTTTTTCTCTCTCTCCCCACACCCTGCTTGCATATGTGCATCTCTCTTAAAAAAAAAAAAAAAAAAAAAAAAAGATGAGACTGTAATATATTGCCTGGCACGTAGTATAAGCACTCAAAAAAAAAAAAAAACTAGCTGCAATTATCAAATTTCTTTGCTTTAGAAGTGGTATTTCTTGTTTTAAAGTTAACATGTTCATTAGATCACTTCCTAGAAGGTGCCTGTCCCCCACAATCCCATCTCAGGGACAGTTACTGTCAGGAGTTTGGCAAATGTCTCCTCCTTATGTTTATCTCCATGGATCTTTGTTTTTTTGTACACAGAATTATTTAAGGTTTGGTTCCGGACCACCGCAATAAAGTGAATGTCATGATAAAGTGAGTCAGATGAACTGTTTGGTTTCTCAGTGCATATGAAAGTTATGTTCACACTATAATGTAGTCTGTTAAGTGTACAATAATAGCATTATGTCCAAAAAATACCTTAATTTTAAAATACTTGCTACTAAAAAAATGCTAACCATCACCTGAGCCCTCAGCCAGTCATAGCCTTTTTGCTGGTGGAGGGTCTTGCCTCCATGTTGATGGCTGCTGATTGATCAGGGTGGTGGTTGCTGAAGGGTGTGGTGGCTGTGGCAATTCCATAAAATGAGGCAGTAATGAGGTTTGCCACATTGATGGACTCTTCTTCCACAGGTGGTTTCTCCATAGCCTGTGACACTATTTGCATTTTCCTCACTTTAGAACTTTTTTCAAAATTGGAGTCAGTCCTCTCAAACCCTGTCACTGCTTTATCAAATAAGCGTATGTCCTGTTCTCAATCCTTTGTTGCCATCTCAACAGTTTTTGCAGCATCTTCACCAGTAGATTCCATCTCAAGATGGAACCATTTTCTTTGCTGATCATTAATGTGATCACGAGACTGCAGCAGCTCAGTCCCATCTCCAGGCCCTACTTCTGATTGTGGTTCTCTTGCTGTTTCCACCACATTTGCGGTGACTTCTCCACTGAAGACTTTGATGATCATGAATTGGAATCCACTTTTTCCAGACTCCTGTTCATGTTGATATTTTGGCCTCTTCCCATGAATCATGAATGTTCTCAATGACATCTAGAATAGTCAATAACATCTAGAATTCTTTCCAGAAGGTTTTCCATTTACTTTGCCCAGATCCATCAAGAGAATCACTATCTATGGAAGCTATACTCTTATGATATACCCTTATGATATGTATTTGTTGAATAGTCAGATTTGAAAGTTGCAATTACTCTTGATCCGTGGGCTGCAGAATGGATGCTGTTAGCAGGATTGTAAACAATGTTAGTTTCGTCACACATCTCCATCAGAGCTCTTGGGTGACCAGAAGTACACTGTCAATGAGCAGTGATATTCTGAATGGAATCCTTTTTTTCTGAGCCGTAGTTCTCTTCTCAACAGTGAACTTAAGATACCAGCAAACCATGTTGTAAACATATATGTGTCGCCCAGGCTTTGTTATTCCATTTATAGAGCACAGGCAGAGTAGACTTAGTGTGATTCTTAAGGGTCCTGGGATTTTCAGAATGGTGAATGAGCACTGGCTTCAGCTTAAAGTCACCAGCTTCATTAGCCCCTAACAAGAGAGTTGGCCTGGCCTTTGACACATTGAAGCCAGGCATTGACTTCTTGTGTCCAGCTATGGCAGTTCGAGATGGCATCTTCTTCCAGCATAAGGCTGTTTGGCCTACACTGAAACTGTGTTCAGTGTAGCCACCTTCATTATCTTAGCTCGAGCTTCTGGAGAACTTACTGCAGCTTCTGCATCCCCACTTGCTGCTTCAGCTTGC
Organism: Vulpes vulpes; assembly: GCF_048418805.1. Taxonomy (NCBI): domain Eukaryota; kingdom Metazoa; phylum Chordata; class Mammalia; order Carnivora; family Canidae; genus Vulpes; species Vulpes vulpes. Next base: position 53,467,668 of record NC_132795.1, read on the forward strand.
ACTTTGATATTACAAAGGAAGACAGCTTCTTTCCTTAAACCCCATGAACCCACTTCTGCTAGCTTCAAACTTCTGTGGCTCCCTCACCTTTTTCATTCAGCCTTCATAGAATTAAGAGAGTTAGAGTTTTGCTCTAGATTAGGGAGTTTTGCTCTAGATTAGGCTTTGGCTTAAGGGAATGTTATGGCTGGTTTGATCTTCTATGCAGACTACTAAACTTTTTCCCATATCAACAGTAAGGCTGTTTCATCGTCTTATCATTCACGTGTTCACTGGAGTAGCACTTTAATTTCCTTCAGGAACGTTTCCTTTGCGTGCACAACGTGGCTATTTAGCACAAGAGGCCTAGCTTTTCAGCCTGTCTTGGCTTTTGACATGCCTTCTTCACTAAGCTTAATCATTTCTAGCTTTTGATTTAAAGTGAAAGACCTGTGACTCTTCCTTTCACTTTTGAACACTTAAGGCCACTGTAGGGTTATTAATAGGCCTAAGTTCAATATTGTTATGTTTCCGGGAATAGAGAGGTCTGAGGAGAGGAACAGAGAGGAGAGAGAGAGGAGGAATAGCTGGTTGGTGGAGCGGTCAGAACACACATTGACTAAGTTTTAGTTTGCCGTCATATATGGGTATGGTTTGTGGCTCCCCAAAACAATTACAGTAGTAACATCAATGATCAGTTGTCACAGATCACCCTAACAAATATAATGATGAAAAAGCTTGAAATATTGTGGGAATTGTGAAATGTGACACAGAGACATGGAGTGTCAAGTGCTGTTGGAAAAATGGCCAGTTTGACACAGACTTGCCACAAACTTTCAGTTTGTGTAAAAAAAGAAAAAAGTTAAAATTCAGTATCTGGGAAGTGTAATGAGGTATATACCTGTATTTGTTTTGATTGCCACTCTTCCAGGTTAGGATGTTCGGTGTGCAAGGCAGGGACAAGGCAGGCTGGGTGGCACGCCTGGAGGATGAGACTGGGCTGTATGTGTGCTGATTAATAATTAGGAGCCAGGGAAGGTTTTAGAATGATTGGACTCATTTCGGTAACAGTGCTGAAATGTAAGTTGGATCGAAGTCCTGTAGTATGGGGAAGCAGGTATTTGGCTGTTAGAGTGCCTGGTCGATGTCAGACACGTTTGTTACATACCTTCAACATGTGTGTCCTAGTTGGAGAAATGAGGGACTCACATGTGGGAGGGAAGTAAAGACAAGGCAGGGACCAGGCACCGGAGAGTGGTGTGTGGAGAAGAAATCAGGAAGGACAAGATCACGGATCTGAGCGTTTCTTGAAGGCTTCTGTGAAGAGGTCAGATGGGAGCCAGGCCTTGAAGAATGACTCCAATTTGGGAAACATTTTTGGGAGGAGCAAAGCACGAGTCATGAGGTAGGAGTCCAGGTATTGAGTGCATGGTCTGCCAGAGTGGTGGATGTGGGTTGAGCAGTAGTGAGCAGTATGGTTGGAAAGGAAACTTGCAGCGGCCTCGCCAATCCTGTTTCACACTCTGCCCCGTGGCCCCGATCTCACTGCACTGCAGTTGTCTTCCTTCTCTTCCACAGTCTTAGTCGTCCATGTGTTCCCAGGCCTGGTGAGGGCCCAGCACATAGTGGATACTAAAGAAAAATCGAACAACTGGGTGTTTGCTCTTTGTGGAAATTACAGACTGGATATCCTGCTGCCCCCTCAAACTCAAGGTTTAAAATAAAATCCTAGTCTGTCTCTCCACTGTCCCTTTGATTCTGCTCTCAGCCATCGGGCCTTCAAGAGGTCACCTCTCTCCACCCCCCCACCTCGACCCCCTTGCTCCCATAGCAGTGTGTGTTTACCTCCCTTGTCCCAGAGTTGCTTCTGTACACCTGTTTGGGATCACCACATGACCCTCCCCAGCCCTTTCTCTCGTCTCTACTAGCTGCTTTAGTAGTCTCTACTTAACTGCTCTTCTCCTTCTCTAGCTGCTCTTTTGCAATCTCTAAATGCTGGAGTGATTCAGAGATCGCTCCTATATGGAATCCCTGGACCTGTGTGTGGCTTAAACCTTTTTTTTTTTTTTTTTTTGGTTTAAACCTTTTTTTGACCAAACCAAATGCCAACCTGGTATTTGCACTCGCTTGTGCACATGGACACACACAGCTGAAACAAGAGTTCCACAACACACTTCTTCATCTTACTCTGGGCCACGGGACTCTGTTATTTTCCATTCTGTTCTATTTCTTTTTTTTTTTTAAGTGCTGTTCATGACCCACTAAATTGATTTCACAACCTTCAGTTTGAAAAACTGCTCTGGATGATCTCACCAACTCCTTCGGCTTTAAATACTATCTTTGTGTTGGTGACCTTACCATTTATATCTTCATCCCCACCTTTCCTTGAGATCCAGACATGCCAGCTATCTGCCTGACATCTCCACTTGGGTGTCCACTAGGAATCTCAGAGTTAACCTGTCCAGCAGAGCACTCCTCATTCCTTTCAACCTGTCCCATTCCTGACCTCATCCCTCTCATACACAGTGCTCGGTTCCCAGTGGCTCAGTGGAGGACAGTACTGGAGTACTGGCTCCGGAGCCCACTGCTTGGGCTCAGACCCAGGCTGCTGTATGACAAGCTTGGAGGCCTTAGGCATTTACTAAACCTCTCCCTGCCTCATTATCTTCATTTGAATAAAGTGGAGTTGTTGGCTGTACCTTCCTGGTGGGACCATTGTGAAGATTGACTGGATTTTTACCTGTAGAGGATGTAGAACAGTGGCTGGCAGGTGGCTGGTGTTCAGCTAGTGTTGGCTGCTGCTGTTTGGCATCATTGTTGTGTCCCTCACATCCACTGCTGATCCATTAGCAATTTCCTTTGGCTCCAACTTCAAAATATGTCCTTTATTTGACCACATATCACCACCTCCATCAACACCACATTCATCTATGCAGCCAACATCCCTTACCCAGATGACTAAAATAGCTTCTTAACTAACTCCCTACTTCTGCCCTGGCCCCTCCCAAAGTCTGTTTTCCACAGAACAATCAGAGTGGCCACTCGAGAATTGAAACCAGAGCATGTCACTCTCTAGCTCAAAACTCTCTAAAGCCTTCTAATAAAATCCAAAGTTCTTACATGACTTACAAGGTCCTTCGCCAGTATTTTTCAAACCTGTAGCGTGCACATGCCTCGGGAGCTCATTACATGCAGATACTGATTGTCTAGACCCTTGGAGACCGAGCCTCTTCACCTCCAGTGAGCACACCAACGGCAGCGCTGCTGCTCTGTTGGCCCCACGGTAGCAAGGCTGTGTGCTTGGGGGTCCCTTTTTCTGGCTGCCTCTCCCTCTGCTCTCTCTCTGCACTTGGCTTTTGTCACAGGATTATTCCCCTCCCCAGTTCTTTCCTGCCTCTGGCCTTGGGCTCACCTTTCTGCGGGTCTTTGCATGGTTTCTCCCTGAGCTTGCTTGGGTCTCTGCGCATACTTCCCATCCTTTCCCTTCCTTCCTTCTCTCTGTCCCCTCGGTCTTGCATGTTTCACTCTCAGCTTCTCCTAGTCCGTGGCTTGCATTCATCTTTTCATTGATTTGTCTCTCTGAATGCTGTTCTCATGGAGGTTTGGGATTTGGTGAGTCGTCTTTAGAGCTGTGTCCCCAGAACCTAGATTCAGTGCCTGGAATGTGATATTTGGTCAAATGTGTACCAAATGACGAATATTCTTATGTGTAAATGTTCCTCCTGTTAGACATGGGTTCTTTGAGGGCAGGGACCATCCTTATGGTTTGTTTTAATTTTTTTGTTTGTTTTTTCTTTTTTAGGTGTTTACCTTGAATTCTTACTCTGGTCCTCTCCCACTCTTCACTCTCAGAGTTTCAGTCTTCATTGTTAAATAATGCATGACTATAGTCTTTTTTTTTTTTTTCTTTTTTTTTTTTTTAGTCCTTCCCTTAGTTAATGTTTTGGTATGTATCCTTTCCAGCTATTTTCTGCACTTATTTTTTTGAAATCTATGAGTAATAAAAGATGGAGCTTGCTTCTGGTATCAGGTGAATGAACTCTTGGCAGGATAATGCAACAAATTCTTCACCTTACCAAGGCCAACTCCGGGGCCATTTCTTTTCTCCAGTTGAGGAAACTGAGGCTTAAAGAAGTGAGTTATTTGCTGAAGCTCTCACTAGCAGCAGGCTACAAACCCCAGTTAAGAATCTGACGTGTCTCAGTTCAGTGTCTGTGTTGCCAGGAGAAGGCAGCTCCTGGAGAGTGGACATGTGAGCTGGTCTTCACAGAATAGTCTGGGTTAATCAGATAGTGAGCCTGGGTAGGGTACTAGCATTCCACACATGGGTGACAGCTTGGGCAAAGACCTAGAGGTCTGAAGCACACGTGGGGAAATGGAGGGAAGTCCACTGTCACTGGGGGTAGTGTGTGAAGGGAGGTCATGAGAGGTAAAGCTGGAAATTCAATTCTTTTGGTGTCAGAAACATGGAAGGATCTTGAAAGATTGTGAACTCTGTGGTACATTTTCAGACTGATTAGGTAGGGAACCAGAATTTTGTTTATTTGCAAAATATGTCAGACATATGGAAAAGCACCCAGACTAATGGTGCCTTTGTACCCATCACCCAGATTTAACATCCTCTTGAGTATCTCCCTCTCACCCTCCATTTAGACCCATCCTCCCAAACACCATGCCTCTTTTACTTAATTGTTTCTAAAAATTTTCAATATTCACACACAAAGACCTAGGTGCTAATTTGGAAAAATTCTATTGTTAATTCATCTAATAGAGTAAAAGAAAAAAGAGCTTGGTCCTACAAAATATTAAGTTACCCCCTCAGGCTGGTTTGATGTGTCTCCTTTAGGCTGAAAGCATATCCCAGCTTTCTGACACACTGAAGTATTATAGGTGTATACCTTATACTTTGCCTGCCCCTTGGAAAAATCATCCATTTTCCCAAGAAGCCTTGGTTGCATTTAGTGAAGAATGACATTTAGAAACCCAAAACTGAATGTCAGCTTGGTTCCCTAGGATTAATAGTGTTTTCTTCTAAAAAACAACCATGCCTCTGCGTGTGTATGTGTGTGTGTGATATTTAGCTTTTTCATTCACCTGTAGTTTTTTATGAATATTGTGAGATGAGGCCTAACAATTATTTTTCTCCCAGAAAGGTAGCATGTTATCCCAATGTCTTTTATTTAATTATAATTTAGAAAATTATAATTTACGATACATGGTAGAGCTACCTGTCATATTCATAAGGGGCGTCCCAAGATCAATTTAGATGACCACATCTGATCTCTGGGCAGGATGGCCAACAGTTCTTGGAAAAGGGGCTGGAGCAGGGTGAAGGGCTAGCTGGGGTTCCCTGCAGGTTTTTCCTAACTATTGAGCCTGCTGAAGGCTTTTAAAGTTGTTATTGCATCCCCCCTGCCCCATCCCCATTTAAAAGTTGTATGAGTACATAATTTCTAAATCTTCCCGGAGAAAAGGATCACAGAAAGCAATTAGTGTTGCTATATTTACAGGAAAAAAGTGTTTCATTTTATAAAAGCAACAAAATTAAAAAGATACCAGTGGGCTAATCCAAAGGAGAAGTGGGCAAAAAAAAATCACCATTTGGCAACCGTAAGAGAAGTGGCTTGATTCACATGGGAGTCATCGAGGGTGAATGTTTGACAAAGAACAAAATACTGGCATAATGTCAGGATTTCTCCCACAATACACTTACGAGTTACAAAGAGTAAGGTAGCGGCTTTACAGTGGGGAAACCTGGCAGAGATGGGCTTTGACTAGGTGACTCTGGTTGGCTCTCCTTGTGTCTCTCCTGCTGTGATGCACTAGTATTGGTATTGCTGCTGAGAATGTGAGAGCTAGGTCTAGACATATAGGTTGAGGGCCATCTTACAGAATGGAAGGGCTGTGCTCTGTCAGGGACATGGGAGTAAGGAAAACACTGAAGAACCATTCCAGGTCAACAGGATACAGTAAGACATGACAATTTGTCTTCTGGATGAGATCCTAGACTACAAAGGAAAAAGAAATATTGTTTGGACAGTTTACCAGATTTGAATGGAGTCTGTAGATTAGATTGGTGGTGGTAATTTCCTAATAGTGGAGAGTTGTGTGCTGGTTACATAGGAGGGTATCTTTGTTTTTGAAAATATGCGTACAGGAATATTTAGGGTTGATAGGGCTTCATTTCTTCAGTCTGCTCTCAGATCAGGAAAAAGCTGTTGGGGTGTGTATATAGGTAATAAATATGTGTAGGTAATAGAGCAAATGATGTAAAACATCATTTGGGGAATCTTGTTGAAGGGAATGTGTGAGCATGGTACTATTCTTGTACTTTTCTATACATTTGAAATTATTTCAAAATTGTTTTTTAATATACTATTGAGATTTTGACTGGAACTCTTAGCTTTATAAACTAATCTGGAGGGATCCCTGGGTGGCGCAGCAGTTTAGCACCTGCCTTTGGCCCAGGGTGCGATCCTGGAGACCTGGGATCGAATCCCACGTCGGGCATTCCGGTGCATGGAGCCTGCTTCTCCCTCTGCCTGTGTCTCTGCCTCTCTCTCTCTCTCTCTCTCTCTCTCTCTCTGTGTGTGTGTGTGACTATCATAAATAAATAAAAATTAAAAAAAAAACTAATCTGGAGACTTGACCTATAAAAATGAATCTTTTTGTCTAGATACATTGTGTGTTCTGGTTTATTTCATTTTGTTTCCGGCTGTCCTTTTGGGTTCTTCCTAAAGCTTGTAATTTTCATCATATAGCTTTTGCCCACTTCTCCTTTGGATTAGCCCACTGGTATCTTTTTAATTTTGTTGCTTTTATAAAATGAAACACTTTTTTCCTGTAAATATAGCAACACTAATTGCTTTCTGTGATCCTTTTCTCTGGGAAGATTTAGAAATTATGTACTCATACAACTTTTAAATGGGGATGGGGCGGGGGAGGGGATGCAATAACATCTTTAAAAGCCTTCAGGCTCAACAGTTAGGAAAAACCTGCAGGGAACCCCAGCTAGCCCTTCACCCTGCTCCAGCCCCTTTTCCAAGAACTGTTGGCCATCCTGCCCAGAGATCAGATGTGGTCATCTAAATTGATCTTGGGACGCCCCTTATGAATATGACAGGTAGCTATCAAGTGGGGATGGACCCAGCCTCTTTTGGCCTAGCCAGGAGCAAATTTATGCCATTTCTGTGCAGTTACAGAAGCATACAGTTGATAGGATGCTACAACCTCGTGGCTGTTAGAGATTATGTCTAAAAATAGACCTGCCCACTGTGGAGTGGAATTCAGCTGTTTTTAGGCCTGATTCTGAAAAATAGCTCAGAGCTGGTTATTTTTGCATGTACACTTGCTTGGGCACCACAGCGTCTGAGGTGCATGCTTGGTATTGGCGCCAGGTTTCCTGGAGCAGAGATTTAGCCTGGCGAGCGCCTGTCTTTCCAACCTGCTCTGGACTTGTGGGGTCTCTTGTGCCTGCCTTTCTAACCCACGGGCAGGGAAGTGCTTTGCTGTCAGTCAGAGCAAATAGAGCAGAGATATTTTTGAAATAGTGTGAGGGGTGAATTTTTAAAATTAAGTAAATTAAATTTTAAAATGATTATTTTCTACACAGACATTAATCTAAATAGAAATGAAAAGGAAGAAAATGCAAACCACAGTTCTGCCACCCTGAATAGTCACAAGGTTTTAATTTTCATACTATTCACTTTGGCCATGGACCAAATGAACGTCTCCTTTCTAGAGCATTGTAACCATAGAGCAGGTACGCATTTACAGGCATACTTTGTTTTATTGCGCTTCATTTTATTGCACTTTGCACATACTGTGTTGTTTCCTCCCCCCCACAAATTGAAGGTCTGTGGCTACCCTGCATCAAGCAAGTTAATCAGTGCCATTTTTCCAGCAGTGTTTGCTTCAGGATGAGTCTGTCACATTTTGGTAATTCCTGCAATATTTCATATGTTTTCATTTTTATTATCACATTTGTTATGGTGATCTGTGATAAAGATTATGACTTGCTGAAAGTTCAGAGGATGGTTAGCATCTTTTAACAATTAAGTATTATTTAATTAAGGTGTGTCCATTGTTTTTTTAAGATTTATTTATTTAGTAGGGAGAATGGGGGGATGGGCAAGGGGAGTGGGAGGAGAAGAGAAACAGACTCTGTGCTGAGTGTGGAGCCTGATGCAGTGAAACAGACTCTGTGCTGAGTGTGGAGCCTGATGCAGTGCTCAGTCTCCTGACTTGGAGATTATGACCTGAGCTGAAACCAAGAGTCAGTTGCTTAACCGACTGAGCTGCCCAGGCACCTCAGTACGTTATTTTTTTAGACATAATGCTATTGCACACTTCAGACTACTGTATACTATAAACGTAACTTATACATGCACTGGGAAAAACATTCACTTGACTTTGCTGGAACCCAAACCACAATATCTCCACAGTATGCCTGTATACGCTACTCTTTTTCATTGGACTATGTACATAACCAGCATTTCCCATGGTGCTAGCATCTTCACAGTTATTTTTAATTAGTAGATACTATTTTGTTAAGTGGATTTACCATACTTTGCTTAGTAATTTTCAAATGATAGAGAATTAGGTTCTTCCCAGAATTTAGGTTGCCCATAGGAGTGTGGCTGTTGGTGGGCCATCGCAGCCAGCCTTAGTGACTGCAGGGTGGTAGCCCAGAGAGCAGAGTTTTCCTTTCATTTTCCCCCTGCCTATTTTCTTCTTACAGATATCACTGGAGTTAATACATTGGTACGTTGATTTTTGTTTGATTGTTTTGAAATCTCCCTAGGATAAAAATCTAGTTAATATTAGAATTGTTAGTCAAAAATACTAATATTCTTATTACCAAATTGCTTTTTAAAAAAGTTATAGTAATGGATACTGCTTTTGTTATTGTTTGTACCAGCCTCATCCTAACCTCACCAGATGGAATATCATCTCTTAATTTCTTTTTTTGGAAAAATTGATAGCTGTAAATTTGTGCCTCTCGTTTTTGCCAGCATTAATTTTGATCATGGTTGAAGGTGAATATTTTTTAAAGTTTATATGACTAATATAACACATGTCTGTACCCCCAGAGAGCAAAATTTTTAGATCTGTAGCACTCTGGTGAGTTTCTTTTCCTCTGGATGACTGACTTGGAAATTCTGAGTTGGTTCCTTAAGCTCCTAGAATTCTGGGCTGCTCAGCCAGGGAGCCAGTCAACAAGTACTGTCAACACCTCATCTTATTCTAAAGGCCTACTTGTACCAAAATCTATCAGTCACTGAGAAAAATCTAGACTCTGCACCTCTGCAAACACAACTTAGAATTTGAAATATCAAGTTACTGGGCAAGTCTTTGAGCCCAATTGATGAACTTAGGAAGAGCCCGTGTTCGTACATGCCTCAAGCAAAAAACATGGGTGTATCCAGATATAAACAGTGAACTCAGTTCTTGCAAATTTGAAGGTTTCTTTTTAAAATGCTTCCCAGGGATCCCTGGGTGGCGCAGTGGTTTGGCGCCTGCCTTTGGCCCAGGGCGCGATCCTGGAGACCCAGGATCGAATCCCACGTCAGGCTCCCGGTGCATGGAGCCTGCTTCTCCCTCTGCCTGTGTCTCTGCCTCTCTCTCTATCTCTCTGTGACTATCATAAATAAATAAAAATTTAAAAAAAAAATTAAAAAAAAAAATAAAATGCTTCCCAATTTATGAGTGTCTTGCTGCTGGTCAAGGCACGCTTCTGCCAGGAATACAAATGGGGGTTGGGGGTGGGCATTCCATATCTCACCTCTGTTTTCTTTTTTTTTTTTTTTTTTTTATTTATGATAGTCACAGAGAGAGAGAGAGAGAGGCAGAGACACAGGCAGAGGGAGAAACAGGCTCCATGCACCGGGAGCCCGACGTGGGATTCGATCCCGGGTCTCCAGGATCGCGCCCTGGGTCAAAGGCAGGCGCCAAACCGCTGCGCCACCCAGGGATCCCTCACCTCTGTTTTCTATGAATGTTTTGCTTGTTATGTTCCCTGAGCCTCAGTTTACAGAAAGGAGCAATAATGATGAAGATGAACTACATCAATGTTTATGTAAAGTGCCTGGCACAGCGCAGGGCCTGTATTAGACACACAGTAAATAAGAGAGGGCTGTCGGCATCATAAACCTGACACAGGTGTTTGTCAGGATTTTTAAAAACCTGGATTTGGGTGCTCCTTGCTGAATTTGTGGTGCAGTGGAAGAACATGAGCTTTAGAATTGAGTTATAGAAGATCAGCTCCAGTTTATCCTGGAAGAGCGACTTTCGGCAAATTATACAATTTATGTTTTTTGTTTCCTCATCTATGAGTTGAAATACCCATAAAGCCATACAGCGCATGACAAGTAGAATAAATGGGAGCTATTGCATCGGTAGCACATACCTTAGGTCGTGGTTAAGGGCAGATACACTTGACTCAGTTTGTTTTCACTAAGCAAGGGAAAGCCAGAAAATTCTCTGTTTTTAAGGAAGAGTTGTAGAGAAGATCACGTTTCTGGAGCTCTTACAGTTCTAAGAGCTGTTGGACTGACAAAGTGAGAAGGAATGTTTGGACCCAGGGATGCTTCAGAGAAGGCTTTGTGATGAGAACAGGCGGTGGCCTGGAGGGGACCGAACAGGTCTATTTGAGCATACCGGGTGGGTGCAATGCCAGAGGGCTTCTGGGCATGTGGGGAGGGGAACACTGTCATGACTTCATTGAAGAAAAGCTGTTCCAGGTGACTGGTGCAGGGAGAAAGAAACTTGTGGAGCTGTTGTTTTCCCCAAGAAAGATGGAAAGTGAGGGCAGTGAGGGAGGCTAGAGAGGTAAAAGGCAAATGCAGGAAGTGGAAAAGGAGCAGGATTAGGTGACATACTGAAGAGAAAGGGTTACAGGAGGCAATGAGTTTGGGATTATTCTAAAGCTTCTTGCTTAGGATGGCTGAGAGCTGATTTTGGTTTTCCTGGAGGATGGGAAGTTGGGTCAGTTGAGGAAAGAACATTTTTGTTGCTGAAAATGAGTTGGTGACGGCCTAAGAATAAATATATTTTGTCATCTTTATAGAAATGATTCTAGCCACAAGTGACGCTGCCCAGAGTCTTTACATGCAGAAGTGACTGTTCTGCGCACCCCACCCCCCCCACTCCTATCTAAGGAGGGCTGGAGGCCTTGTCTTCTGGCTCTGCATAGCATGAGAACCATCACCATGTGGTTGATGAGTACTAGAGCCCAGGACCTGCTTGCCACTGTTTTCCATGTCCCGTTCAGTTTTTTTTTTTTTTTAAGATTTTATTTATTTATTCATGAGAGATACACAGAGAGAGAGAGAGAGAGGGAGAGAGGCAGAGACACAGGCAGAGGGAGAAGCAGGCTCCATGCAGGGAGCCCAACGTGGGACTCGATCCCGGGTCTCCAGGATCACACCCTGGGCTGAAGACGGCACCAAACCGTTGAGCCACCCAGGCTGCCCCCCGTTCAGTTTTGAACCCTGGACATTTCATACTTGTAGCCTGGCTTTGCATTTTTTCTGACATTTCTAGGTATTTTGTTTTTTTAGTCCCTCTGGTATGCCATATTGCATGAAATAGAAGTCTCTTGCTCCCCAAGTGATAATAATTCTACGCTGAAATCCTAGGAATAGGAGAAGAGCTGTATTAGTCAGGGTCCTGTAGGAAACAGATGGCACACTCAGACTGGGTAATTTGAGGAGGATTTAATTGTATCATTCAGGAGAAGGGAAGCATTCCATTTCAGGTATGAAGAGTTTTGATAGAGGAATTCAGGGTTTGTCCAACTGACTGAAGAACAGGGGTTGAGAAGGTCAGGGAAGCTGTGCCTGACCGTCTCTGGATGCGGTACCACAGTGATGAGCTCACAGGGAAGCCACCAAGCATCTGCGTCTGCTGCTTGAGCTACCTTTCAGGATATCAGTCTCTCCTTTTTCTTCTGTCTTCCAAATCTCTCTTGTGCTTCTCCTTGCATCCATGCTGGAAAGGAGGTTGCAGAAAGAAGCTTCCAGCTTCTTCGATCTGCAGAAGAGGACTTAGAAGTCGGGGCTTCATGATGTCAGGTTGACCACAGAACAGAATTGGGAGTGTTTACAAAGGGTGAGCACGGGTGGGGGCTGCCAGTGAGAAAGTAGCGTCTCCTGGACCAGCAAGAGCTGTTACTCTCTCAGGCCTGAGGAGGAAGCAGTTGCTGAGGCCTGGGGAAAGTGGCTGTTTAGGTTGTCCACAGGGAGCGTGGCCATTGGCAGACCATCTCAACCAGCCCCAGTGATTGCAGGGTTGGAACTCAGCACATCCCACCTCCCCCTTCTCTTCCCGCCTCTTCCCAGCCAGGCAGGGCCAGAAGCCAGGAGCTCTGAGCCTCTTGGGGTCTGTACTGTGCCCCCTTGCAGGATGTAGAGCAGGGTGGAGATGGGGAAGAAAGGAGGCTGGAGGGCAAACAGAATAATCCACCAGGCAGAGGCCATGACTAGATGTGTAGGGAGTGTTTTTATCTTGAGAAGTGAAGAGTTTTTTTTCCAAGGCAAGAGAAGGAGCAGAAAAACATTGGTTAAACCTGGAGTGAAAGAGGAAGCAGGTGCTTGAAAAGATATTCAAGGAACCTGTATTGACAGTTTGGGGAACTTTGTAGAGAAGAGTGGATTGGAAAGTGAGATGGCGTTGGGCATGTGAAGGGAAGGGGGACGAAGGAAGCTGCTGCTGTTTACTATAAGACGGCAAGGTTGTGGCCTGTAATGGGGTGGAGGGCGAGCCCCAGGCAGAAGCTGTGATTGCCATGAGGTGGGCGTGTGGACTTCTAGGCTGTGACCATACAGACAGTAAGTTCAGGACCTCGCTCGTGCAACTCCACAGCTCCCTGAAACCATTCAGAAAGCTAGGAGAACAGGAGAAAATCAAAAAAGGGAAGTCAGGGAAAGGGAGAGTTGGGGAGGGAGGTGCGCCGGCAGACCTGTTTTCAGAGTGCGTATACAAATTCCTCATGGGTGACGGACTTCCTTTGGAGTCTCAAATTTTCTTTATCCAAGTCTGTATTCATTCAAACAAGGAAAATCAGGCATTTGTCATTATTAATCACGATGCTTCAAAACTAATTAGATTTGCTTTTTTAAAATGATAGGATAGTTTTGGAATGATCTCTATTAGTAGCTTATTTTATAATGCTAATACTAAAATTACAAATACTCTGGGCTGACATTTTCAATTACTAGTATACTTGGTTTGCCTATTTGCTTTACATGGAACTCCTAAAACAGATGAACTTCTATTCACTTTCTCATGACCAGATCCTTCATGTTTGTGAAGAATATTTAGCATGACTGGTATCCTGCAGGAGGTATTTGGCTGGAAATTTTTTCTTTTTTCGTCTGGTCCATAATCCAGAACTATAACAATAGGGAGGAGGACATCCTGACAGGACAGGGAATCTCTAGAGAAGGGCTGAGTATGGACCCTCTGAGGAATTGAACCCAGGTCTCTTCCCCTGTGGAGATAGGGTTTTCTCAGGAACCAGGCAGCATGCAGCGCAACTGGCTGGTGCTAAACTGGTCTTCAGTTCTTAGGAGCTCCTGCTGAGGAAAAATTTGCAGCAAGTGACAAAATTGTTTATAAACACAGGTTTTCAGAAGCCTGATTTTGTTTACAGAATGATTTTTTTTTTTTAAAGATTTTATTTATTTATTCATAGACACACAGAGAGGCAGAGACACAGGCAGAGGGAGAGGGAGAAGCAGGCTCCATGCAGGGATCCCTGGCTTCCAGGATCACACCCCAGGCTGCAGGCGGCGCCAAACCTCTGCGCCACCGGGGCTGCCCTGTTTACAGAATGATTAATTAAACAACATGTAAAATACTTACTTGGGGAGAGGTCATCTCTTGAGAAAGCTTTTCATTAAACTTCCTGATGTAGTCTTTCTGTCCACTGTCACCCATCTCAGGCACCTTCTAGAAGGCCACTGGCACCAAGAGCCAGGATAGAGGCACACCACAAATAGGAGAGATACTTGTGTGGGCACAATGTTTTCGGCAGTTCTGGAAATACTGGGGGAGGTCCTTGTGAGGGGAGGCAGAGAAAGGACACACTGAAAAGTGTTGGTGGCCACCTACTTTCAAGGCTGACCTCTGACAGGACAGGTGGCAGCTGTCACTGACTGCATCCTGGATCCTCTGGGAGTGTGGTATGAGGTACATGGCCTGAGGGGGCCTGCTGCTCAGGAGCCCTGTGAGTTCTGTGCTTTGGTGTCCTTGTCTGTAAAACCAGGATATCCGTGCTGTGAGGGCTAGTGACAGTGTGTGCGGAGGGCTGGTCCTGTCCCAGGCACTACAGTAAGCCATTGTCTGTTGCCCGGCAGAGTCACTGGAACACAGAAAAGAGCAGTCTGTTGGCAGAGGCATTTTGAAGATGATGAGAAGCAGTTTCCTTTAGATTCTGAGATTATTTGTACTTGAATGTTTAAAGATGACTTTGGGTCATGTGATTATATAATCAAACTTAGTATCAAAGTAGTAGACTCTTGTCTAGCTATTTTAGACTGAAGATATTTCAGGAAGAAGTGGGGCGGCTTTCTGAGTTTGGAGTTACTGACCATCTTCAACCATGACCCATGTTTACTCTCCAAAGCCTCCTTGCGGCTCTCGTGTGGACTCAAGTTGGGTTTTTTTCCCCTGGAACTGGGCCTAGAGGATTTTACAGGCAGGGTGTTCAGCATCCTCCAGCTCTGCTTTTAGATCGATCATGTTCTATTTTCTCTTCCTGCAACTCTCTCATCTCCCTGCCACACCACCACCTCTGAGTAGGTACGTTCTAGCCTAGTTCTCTAAAGCCTAGTTCTTATACCATTTACTGGTTCACAGAATGCCTGCCTTATGCTCTGTACCATTTAGTGACAGGATTACAGCAAGGTGCAAAGTCTCTTCCCTTTGGGAAGTTTACATTCTAGTTGGGGGAGAGACAGTACACAAATAACTTATCAGTGTCTGTTGGGAAAACGTGCTGGGGAGGGAGATGGGGAAAGCCCAGCCTCAGGTGTGGAGTTAGCTATTTTTAATAGGATGTTAAGGCCAGGAAGGCCTTACCAGTCAGTTGACATTTGCCCAGAGACTGGAAAGAAGTAAGAGGGGCACACCATGTTGCTATGGGCTAGAGCAAAATTCCTCTGTAAAAATGCTTTTGGTGGTCACAGGAGCACCAGGATACAGGAGCACAGGATACAGCAGGCTAGAACAGAGGGTAGTGGGGAAGAGGTCAGAGAGCTAATGGGGTGGAGACAGGAACCCCTAAAAGCACCTTCACTTGAATGAGATGGGGAGCTCTCATTGGGCTTGGAGATAAGGAATCCAGCTTACCTTTTTTTTTTTTTTTTAAGCTTCTATTTATTCATAAGAGACACAGAGTCAGAGACATATGCAGAAGAAGCAGGCTTCATGCAGGAAGCCTGATGTGGGACTCGATCCTGGGATCAAACCCTAAGCCAAAAGCAGATGTTTAACCGCTGAGCCACCCAGATGTCCCTTCAGTTTACCTTTTAAAAGGATCACTTTCTCCCTCTAGCAACTTTATTGTCCGCTAGCTCCCTGAGCAGGAACTAAGAATAACTTAGTAAGCCATTGTGGGAAAATTGTCCTAACTTCCCCTACCACATAGGTGTTTCACAGCTTTTTTTGAGAGGAAGAGGGAAGGAGAGAATCTTAAGCAGGCTCCATGCCCAGCTTGGAGCCCAACATGGGGCTCGATCTCACAACACTCAGGTGATGACTTGAGCCAAAACCAAGAGTCAGACACTTAACCAAACCACACAGGCACAAAGAAAATCTCGCAACTTCCTTTTTAAATAATTGATTTTAAAGACTTTTTGGAGCAACTTGGTCTTGTCTTACTCAGCTGACTCTGAGAAGGAGACAGGCCCAGACAAAAGGCAAAATAAAATGATCTCTTGATTATCTAAGAAGAGTAATACATTACATACTAATTACATTAGCAAAGGTATTACAACATGTTGACCCAATCAGATGACTTTGGGAAGAGTCTAGGTCCTAGCTTGATGAATTTTTATTTTCCTCCATATCTTGTACTGTCCTCCAAAGTGACTGTTTTAATTCCCTCTTTCACAGTAATGGCCAGTAATAACTCTGAATACTAGGTTGGCACATTAAAAAAAAAAAAAAATGTGGGCGTTAGAGGTGCTGGAACTTCTTGTAGATCTCCAGAAAGAATCTGGAAGAAGGGTCACTGCTACTTTGGCTTATGCTCCCTAGGCCTTTGTCCCTGGGAGTTAAGGATAGATGGTTGAAGGGAGGAGTGCCTTGCACACCATTACATGTCAAGAAAGAGGTTAAGCCCTAGGTCTGTGGATGACTGCAGCTCTCAGGAATCCATACAGTGATGAGATTTGAGTGTCCTGGGGTCGCCAGTCATCACAGGTAGTTTGGTAATTACAGGCAACTTGGAGTAGCATACATTTGGACATAAGAGACTGATTTCTGTTCTCTGGCAAGTTCTGTTTCTCAAAGTTGGGGAGGGCAGGACAGCCTTGGAGGGACTGCGTTATTGTTATTTTGAGACCTCAGTCCAGTGATCAGGCTATAATACAGGGGAGCAAGTAGATGACAGTGTTTTTTTCTCACCCTCCCCAGCATAGCTGGAAGACTTACTTAAAAATTGCTTTTTTTTTTTTAATTAATACTAATAGCACATATTTTAACCCAGTTGAATGTTGGGGGTTCACTTATTTAATAATGAGGGGTTTTTTTCTGTATTAAATTTGTATTTACCCAGAATGTTTTCTTTTCATGCTCCTCATAGATGTCTGCTGTACTCTTGAGGCCATTTCTCTGCTTACTGGCATTTTCAGAAATGGATAGGTTAAGAAATAAAAGATGAAATTCAAACCAATCCCCTTCATCTGGACATATGAATTATTGTATCCCCTCCATCACCCAGACCTGATTTTCTTTGTACGGAGATGCATGTCTGATATTTTTCTGTCTCCTCTTCCATTTCCAGGAGGGCTGTTGGCCTGCTGCCGTGCTGCTGAACAGTATGCAGTCCTTCCGGGAGCAAAGCAGTTACCACGGAGACCAGCAGAGCTACCCACAGGAGGTACACGGCTCATCCCGGATAGAAGAGTTCAGCCCGCGTCAGGCCCAGATGTTCCAGAATTTTGGGGGCGCAGGTGGTGGCAGTGGCGGCAGCGGCGGCAGCAGCGGTGGTGGGCGACGAGGAACAGCAGCTGCAGCAGCAATGGCTAGTGAAACCTCTGGCCATCAGGGCTACCAGGGTTTCAGGAAAGAGGCCGGAGACTTTTATTACATGGCAGGCAGCAAAGACCCTGTGACGACAGGAACCCCGCAGCCACCTCAACGAAGGCCTTCGGGGCCCGTGCAGAGCTACGGCCCCCCCCAAGGGAGCAGCTTTGGCAATCAGTATGGGAGCGAGGGGCATGTGGGCCAGTTTCAAGCACAGCACTCTGCCCTTGGTGGTGTGTCTCATTATCAGCAGGATTACTCGGGGCCTTTCTCTCCAGGGAGTGCTCAGTACCAACAGCAGGCTTCCAGCCAGCAGCAGCAGCAGGTACAGCAGTTGAGACAGCAGCTTTACCAGTCCCACCAGCCTCTGCCACAAGCCACTGGCCAGCCAGCATCTGGGTCGTCCCATCTGCAGCCAATGCAGCGGCCCTCAACTCTGCCGTCCTCTGCCGCCGGTTACCAGCTGAGAGTGGGTCAGTTCGGCCAGCATTACCAGTCTTCTGCTGCCTCCTCCTCCTCCTCCTTCCCTTCACCGCAGCGCTTCAGCCAGTCTGGCCAGAGCTATGATGGCAGTTACAGTGTGAATGCTGGATCCCAGTATGAGGGACACAGTGTGGGTTCTAATGCACAGGCTTACGGAACACAATCAAATTACAGCTATCAGCCTCAGTCTATGAAAAATTTCGAGCAGGCAAAGATTCCACAAGGGACACAGCAGGGGCAGCAGCCGCCCCAGCAGCAGGCACAGCAACCGCAGCAGCACCCCCCGCAGCATGTGATGCAGTATACCAACGCTGCCACCAAGCTGCCCCTGCAGGCCCAGGTGGGGCAGTACAGCCAGCCTGAGGTTCCTGTGAGGTCCCCCATGCAGTTCCACCAGAACTTCAGCCCCATCTCGAACCCTTCCCCAGCGGCCTCTGTGGTTCAGTCTCCAAGCTGTAGCTCCACCCCATCTCCTCTTATGCAGAGTGGAGAGAATCTCCAGTGTGGGCAAGGCAGTGTGCCCATGGGTTCCAGAAACAGAATTTTACAGTTAATGCCCCAGCTCAGCCCGACCCCCTCAATGATGCCCAGTCCAAATTCTCATGCTGCGGGCTTCAAAGGGTTTGGACTAGAGGGAGTGCCAGAAAAGCGACTGACAGATCCTGGGCTGAGTAGTTTGAGTGCCCTGAGCACTCAAGTGGCCAATCTTCCCAATACTGTTCAGCACATGCTACTTTCTGATGCCCTGACGCCTCAGAAGAAGACCTCCAAGAGGCCCTCCTCATCTTCTAAGAAAGCAGACAGCTGCACAAACTCCGAAGGCTCCTCCCAGCCTGAAGAACAACTGAAGTCCCCTATGGCTGAGTCACTGGACGGGGGCTGCTCCAGCAGCTCTGAAGATCCAGGCGAGCGTGTGAGGCAGCTGAGTGGCCAGAGCACCAGTTCTGACACCACCTACAAGGGCGGAGCCTCCGAGAAAGCTGGCTCCTCGCCTGCACAGGGCACTCAGAACGAAGCCCCCAGACTCAATGCCAGTCCTGCAGCCAGAGAAGAGGCGGCCTCGCCTGGTGCTAAGGACACACCGCTTTCGTCCGAGGGCAACCCAAAAGCCAATGAAAAAACAGTTGGGGTGATTGTCTCCCGGGAAGCTATGACAGGTCGAGTAGAAAAGCCTGGTGGGCAAGATAAAGGCTCCCAAGAGGATGATCCTGCATCCACCCAGAGGCCACCCAGCACTGGCGGGACAAAGGAAACCAGTCACCCACCAGTCCCGCAGCCAGAGCCCCCGGGGGGAGGGAGCAAAGGAAACAAGACCGTAGATAATAACTCCAACCACAATGGAGAGGGAAACGGCCAGGGCGGGCACTCGGCAGTGGGCCCTGGTTTTATAGGCAGGAGTGAGCCTAGCAAATCCCCGGGCAGCCTGCGCTATAGTTACAAAGATAGTTTTGGGTCAGCTGTGCCAAGGAACGTCAGTAGCTTTCCTCAGTATCCTACAGGACAAGATAAGGGGGATTTCACTGGCCACGGGGAGCGAAAGGGGAGAAATGAGAAGTTCCCCAGCCTCCTGCAGGAAGTGCTTCAAGGTTACCACCACCACCCTGATAGGAGATATTCTAGGAGTACTCAGGAGCATCAGGGCATGGCCGGTGGCCTGGAAGGAGCCACAAGGCCTAATGTCTTAGTCAGTCAAACCAATGAGTTAGCTAGCAGGGGCCTTTTGAACAAAAGTATTGGGTCCCTGTTAGAAAACCCACACTGGGGCCCCTGGGAAAGGAAGTCAAGCAGCACAGCTCCCGAAATGAAACAGATCAATCTGGCCGACTATCCGATTCCCAGAAAATTTGAAATAGAGCCTCAGTCATCAGCCCATGAGCCTGGGGGTTCCCTTTCTGAAAGGAGATCTGTGATCTGTGATATTTCTCCACTGAGACAGATCGTCAGGGACCCAGGGGCTCACTCGCTGGGACACATGGGTACTGACACCAGACTTGGGAGGAGTGAGCGGCTCAATCCAAGTTTAAGTCAGTCGGTCATTCTTCCAGGTGGGTTGGTATCCATGGAAACAAAGCTGAAATCCCAGAGCGGGCAGATAAAAGAGGAAGACTTTGAACAATCCAAATCTCAAGCCAGTTTCAACAACAAGAAATCCGGAGACCACTGCCATCCTGCTAGCATCAAGCATGAGTCTTACCGAGGCAATGCCAGCCCAGGAGCTGCCCACGATTCCATCTCAGACTATGGCCCACAAGACAGCAGACCCACACCAATGCGGCGGGTCCCTGGCAGAGTCAGTGGTCGAGAGGGCATGAGGGGGCGTTCCCCTTCGCAGTATCATGACTTCTCAGAAAAACTGAAGATGTCTCCTGGGAGGAGCAGAGGCCCAGGGGGAGACCCTCATCACATGAACCCACACATGACCTTTTCAGAGAGGGCCAACCGGAGTTCTTTACACGCTCCCTTCTCTCCCAACTCAGAAAGCTTAGCCTCTGCTTACCACACAAATACTCGGGCTCATGCTTACGGGGACCCCAATGCAGGTTTGAATTCTCAGCTCCATTATAAGAGACAGATGTACCAGCAGCAACAAGAGGAATATAAAGACTGGAGCAGCGGTTCTGCTCAGGGAGTGATTGCCGCAGCACAGCACAGGCAGGAGGGCCCGCGGAAGAGCCCAAGGCAGCAGCAGTTTCTTGACAGAGTGCGGAGCCCTCTGAAAAATGACAAAGATGGTATGATGTATGGCCCACCGATGGGGACTTACCATGATCCCAGCGGTCAGGAAGGGGGGCGCTGCCTCATGTCTAGTGATGGTCTGTCTAACAAAAGCATCGAATTGAAGCATGGCTCCCAGAAGTTACAACAAGAATCATGTTGGGATCTTTCCCGGCAAACTTCTCCAGCCAAAAGCAGCGGTCCTCCGGGAATGTCCAATCAGAAGAGGTACGGGCCGCCCCATGAGGCCGACGGACACGGGCTCACTGACACGGCACAGTCATCCAAACCCAGTAATGTTATGCTCAGGCTTCCAGGCCAAGAGGATCATTCTTCTCAAAACCCCTTGATCATGCGGAGGCGGGTGCGTTCCTTTATCTCTCCCATTCCCAGCAAGAGGCAGTCACAAGATGTGAAGAACAGCAACACTGAAGATAAAGGGCGCCTCCTTCACCCACCGAAAGAAGGCGCTGATAGAGCGTTCAATTCCTACGCACATCTTTCTCACAGTCAGGATGTCAAGTCTGTCCCTAAGAGGGAATCTTCCAAGGACCTTCCAAGTCCAGACAGTAGAAACTGCCCTGCTGTTACCCTCACAAGTCCTGCTAAGACCAAAATACTGCCCCCCAGGAAAGGCCGAGGGTTGAAACTGGAAGCTATAGTTCAGAAGATCACATCCCCAAACATCAGGAGGAGTGCATCCTCGAACAGTGCGGAGGCTGGGGGAGACACGGTTACTCTGGATGACATACTGTCTTTGAAGAGTGGCCCTCCTGAAGGTGGGAGCATTGCTGTCCAGGATGCCGAAATGGAGAAGAGAAAAGGTGAGCTGGTATCAGACCTAGTCTGTCCGACAAGCCAGGAGTTAAACATAGAAAAGCCCCTGCCGAGGTCTTCAGAGGAGTGGCGTGGCAGTGGGGACGACAAGGTGAAGACCGAGACACACCCAGACACAGTCACTGCTGGAAAGGAACTCCCTGGCTCCATGACATCCACGACCTCACAGAAGCCTGGGAGTAACCAGGGGAGACCAGATGGTTCCCTTGGTGGGACTGCACCTTTAATCTTCTCTGACTCCAAGAATGTACCTCCAGCAGGCGTGTCGGCCCCTGAGGCAAACCCCAAGGCTGAAGAGAAAGAGAACGATACAGTGACGATTTCCCCCAAACAAGAGGGTTTCCCCCCTAAGGGGTACTTCCCATCAGGAAAGAAGAAGGGGAGACCCATTGGTAGTGTGAATAAGCAAAAGAAACAGCAGCCACCGCCTCCACCCCCTCAGCCCCCTCAGATACCAGAAGCTTCTGCAGATGGAGAGCCAAAGCCAAAAAAGCAGAGGCAAAGGCGGGAGAGAAGGAAGCCTGGGGCACAGCCAAGGAAGCGGAAAACCAAACAAGCAGTTCCCATCGTGGAACCCCAAGAACCTGAGATCAAACTAAAGTATGCCACCCAGCCACTGGATAAAACCGATGCCAAGAACAAGTCTTTTTTCCCTTATATCCATGTAGTAAATAAGTGTGAACTTGGAGCTGTTTGTACAATCATCAATGCTGAAGAGGAAGAACAGACCAAATTGGTGAGGGGTCGGAAAGGTCAGAGGTCTCTGACCCCACCACCCAGCAGCACTGAAAGCAAGGCACTCCCAGCTTCGTCCTTCATGCTGCAGGGCCCTGTTGTGACAGAGTCTTCTGTCATGGGGCACCTAGTTTGCTGTCTGTGTGGCAAGTGGGCCAGTTACCGGAACATGGGTGACCTCTTTGGACCCTTTTATCCTCAAGATTATGCCGCCACTCTCCCCAAGAACCCGCCTCCCAAGCGGGCCACGGAGATGCAGAGCAAAGTAAAGGTACGGCACAAAAGCGCTTCGAACGGCTCCAAGACGGACACTGAGGAGGAGGAGGAACAGCAGCAGCAGCAGAAGGAGCAGAGGAGCCTGGCCGCCCACCCCAGGTTTAAGCGGCGACACCGCTCGGAGGACTGCAGCGGAGGTCCTCGGTCCCTGTCCCGGGGGCTCCCTTGTAAGAAAGCCACCGCCGAGGGCAGCAGCGACAAGACTGCCTTGGACTCCAAGCCCTCTGCGCCCACCACCTCGGAAGGGGGCCCTGAGCTGGAGTTACAAATCCCTGAACTACCTCTTGACAGCAATGAATTTTGGGTCCACGAGGGTTGTATTCTCTGGGCCAATGGAATCTACCTGGTCTGCGGCAGGCTCTATGGCCTGCAGGAGGCGCTGGAAATAGCCAGAGAGATGGTGAGTATGGCGTCCCTCTGGGGCTCGCTCTGCCTGGCTTGTCCCCTTCCCTCCTTCTCTCCTTGGTCCGGGGTCCAGCCTGACCGTTTATTCTGTATCACACGATGATTCCTCCAGATGAAAGCCCCTAGGCCCACACACCAGTAGACGGAAAATGAAGTAATTTGGAAGATTTGTGTAACTTATTTTTATTGGTAAGATGTGTTTCTAGGTTATAGAGTCGTGTCCATGCAGCACCTCGTACCAAGGCGGGCTCCCCCTGCTCTACCCCCCTGGAACCTGCCCCAGGCCTGGCTGCTTCCCTCTGTTTCTCCACCATAAGCTGTTACTGCTATTTGTGTTATTTATCGATGCTTTTCCCCCATTTTTCAACATCTGACTTTGTAACATAAAGTATACTATATGGTTCTATTTCCTCTCTTCTAAGACTGTTCATTTCTCTAGATTATTATCTCATGTTGTTACCGCTTTTACTGGACCACCTCTCTAATCCAGACTTGACAACAGGAAGTTCCTTCTTTAGGGCGGCCTCATAGCTGTTATCCTGGGGTGTTCATCATTATTGTCACTCCCTTCTTTCCCCCAGTGAATGCCGTTTCCTGAACCCCACGTCTTCACCCTTCTTAGCCTGCACCTCCACTTAACGGAGCGTATCGTCCCTGAGGAGCTTTCCTGACCAGCATGTGTGGGAGCTAAATACTTGGAGATCTGGCCTTGTATGAGAATATGTCTCTGTCCCCTTCTTGTGTTTACTTGGGTCGGTTGGGTATAGAATTCTAGATTTGAAATAATTTTCTCTCATTGTCCTGGAGTCCTGGCTCCTGACTTGGCCTTGAGCTTCTAGTGCTGCCACTAAGGGGACTGGGTGGCTAGGAATGGTCCTCAGCATGTGCTGCCTTGATCCTCTGGAGGCTTCCCCTGGGGTGGGTGTGGGGCGGGGGGTTTGAGGGGGAGGTGTCCACTCACTGTGCTGCCTCCACTGGGAGATCTCGCCATCTGTAAACTCCTGTCTCCCACTTGGGGAAGTTTATTGTGTGTTATGTCTTGGAGAATTTCCTTCCCTCTGTTTTTTCTGTTCTTTCTGGAATCCTGTGAATTAGGTGCCTCCTAGATTAATCCTCTGGCTTTACCTTTTCTCTCCTGGATTCTCTCTCTCTGCCTTTTTGTTGTCATTTCTCCGCACCCTCTTCAGCTCTACTATCTAACTTTTTATTTGTTTATCTTCATTTCTAATATATAAGAAAACATCTTTGTTCTCTGAACATCCTTGTTGTAGGGACCACCAACTGCTTGAATTGGATTGGGTTAAGGATCCACCTCCTCATATAATTTTGAGCTAATGACCTGGTTTCTGGCCCCACATTTTGAGCTGGCTGTGCCTTCCCCAGCTCTGTGCCACACAGTGGCTGATGTTCTTGTGGCCCCTCCACTGCACTCATTCCTCTCTCTGCCTTACAGACTGCTGGGTGCACCCTCTTTTGATTTCCAGCATCCGAAAATAGGGACATCTGGTGTGTGTGTGTGTGTGTTACCTTTCCCGTTGTCTGTGTCCTCATATAAGTTTATCCTTCTATCTTTGTGGGAAGGGAAAAGATGTGGAAAAATGTATGTTCAGTCTGATATTTAATCACAGAGTTTTTGTATTTATATTTAAAATTAATTTATCATACTTAAATATACCGATGATTTTCAAACATAGTAAAGAAGGATTGAAACAACTGGGATCATAGTATTCTTGGATACTTTATACTGTTCTTTTGCTTGCCCCTTACACTTCCCCCAGAAGCACTGTGTATTATTACATTGTCCCCAGAATTTATAACTGATAAAAAGGAAGTCAAAACTGTAAACTCTAGTAAGAAATGTAATTCATATGAAGCTTATATATTTTTTAGATTAGAGCATTCTAATTCAGTCACACAAGGAGCTTGGCTTTCCCTCTGAGAGCCTCCCCCACCACGTGAGTTTTGTTCTCCCTCCTTCCCTATCCACCATGTTCACTCCTGATCCCCAGGTTTGAAGTAGATTGGCTTCTTAGACATGGTGACATTTTACAATGTGAACGTCTTAAAGGGACATAAGATTTAAGACCCTAAAGTACAAAATTCTTTAGTCAATTCTGAGTATTCTGTAAAACCTGTCAGTCGTCGTCTTGCTCCAGTAAGTGGCCTGCCTGCCATATTTGGTGGTTTGTTTTGTTTTGTTTATTTGTTATTTTAGGTCTGTGTCCCTGCCCATCTGCCAGTGTTTTCTTTATTTCAACATAGAATATTATTAATATCTCTCAGAGTAACTTCTATGTGTAAACTGTTGAACATTCTGTAGCAGTAATTGGTAACCAGTAATCAGCAAGCTAACTCCTACTCGGCAGATCTCTAAATCCTGTGTCTCAATCCAGGTCTAGTTTATAGAAAGTAGAAGACACCCGAGAATGATGTGACCTCTCTAAACCACGAACTCCTCCATCCTGGAAGGGTTGGTGACCGGCAGGCCTGCCTTTTAAATTCCTAACAGGAATCTGTGTCTTCAGAAAGTGACAGTTCAGCTTACTACTTGTCAGCCTTAATCTCAAAGTAAAATCTGGCATGTTATAATTGCAACAGATATACGGAACATAATAACTCATTCTCGCTCATCGCTAACCACCCCCACTCCCCTGCCCCGCCACCGTAGACTGGATGGTTAAGGTAACATGAAGCACTTTAGGTAGAGATCATCAAAAGTGGTTTTGTTTTTTAAAATATTAATTTCATCCTCAACTATTTCAGGAGTACTTCAAATTAATCACATATTCTAAGGGGTAAAAAGTTAGAATGCTTCATTTAAAGGTAAAAGGCATAAAAACAGGTATTTTGGTTCCTATGCTACTTCTATATAGTAGAGGCTCTAAATAAGATTTTTGGGTTCTTGGGTGGCTCCACCAAAGCAGCAAATTCCACCATCTCCTTCTTTTTTTTTTTTTTAATATTTTATTTATTTATTCATGAGAGACACAGAGAAGAGAGAGAGGCAGACACACAGGCAGAAGGAGAAGCAGGCTCCATGCAGGAAGCCCAATGTAGGACTCGATCCATGGACTCCAGGATCATGCCCTGGGCCAAAGGCAGGCACTAAATAGCTGAGCCACCCAGGCAACCCATACCATCTCCTTTAATAACAGGTTTCAGGACCCAAACAGTTGACCAGTCTTTTTTTTTTTAATTGAGATATAATTGACATATAACAAATATAAATTTCATGACAAATCAATCTCATAATGTAGCTGTACGATTATTCCCTTTAATTGTACTGACACGATGCCAGTGCCCTTTAAAAATACTAAACTTTCTCTTCCTTCGCTTCCATTCTGTTTATGTAACATCCCTGTTTTAGAATAGAGTGCTAGCTTTGTATATTGAATTTAATTTCTCAGTACACTTGTACATCTGTTTTATTCTCACAAGCCACCCAGTGAGATGGGAAGGGAGACAGTACCATCCCATTACCCTCAGAGTAAAGGATGACTTGGCTTTAGTGACGCATGCTCAGGTGGTATAGCCCAGGGATGTGTTGATTTTAAAAATGGGTAAAAACATTTATGCAGCTTTGGCTTTTTGAGCTCACTAATGTTCCACTATGACTACAAGATCTTTTTCTGTTTCATTTGCCCGGTTTTTATTCTCCTTTCCTGATGTACTTGGAAACAAATTAAAATTACACTAACTTGCCTTCTCTTATTTAATTTGATAGATGCTGTTTCAATTTGTCAAGGCCACTTTGAGTCTAGTTTTATCTTAGGTTTTAGCAGATGCATTCAATTTCAGCCCGCTTAACAAGCATGCTCCCAATCCTATCATGTTGAGATAAGGCCACATATATTTCATTAGAGAACCATTTTGGCCCATGTGTTTATCAGGTGTTTTGACAAGCATGATATTATAACAAAATAATATGAAGTCCTCGAGAGACAGCGGTTCCCTTCCTATGACACTTTCACAGTGTCATACTGTGAAAACTGCGGAAAGCTAGAACATTCCTATTCAAGCAGATGGTTTTCACTCTCCTTCCTTTTCTGAATGTGGGATTTAATGCATTTATTTCTGAATAGTCCTCTTTGGTTTTGCCTGACTTTGACCTCTGCTTATTTATCTTGGTCTGACTGTTTATATGAACCTATTCCTCTGATCTGATGTAGGTGGTGTGTTAGAGGCACTTGCTGTGTGAAAGTCATGTCTGATACGTTTAGGAATGTGACGGCCTTCAGGTTCAGGGTTGTGGTGGCAGACAGGGATCTCTAGTGTACACTGCTCTCAGGAGAGCTGGCCTGTTTTGTTCCCTTCCCTTCCCTCTACCACCACCTGGGCTGACCGCTCCCCTTCCAGATTCTTAACAGCCTCCTTGGGAATTTGTATATGTTAACTGGATTTGGGTCAGTTCTCTTTTGATCAGTATATTAAAGATTATGTTTAAAGCTTTTTTTTTTCAAGTTTTATTTATTTGATCTCTGTGCCCAACGTGGGGCTCAAAATCATGACCCCAAGATCAAGAGCCACATGCTGTTCTGACTGAGCCAGCCAGGTGCTCCTAAAGTTTATTTTTATTTTCTATTAGGTTCCACACCCAGTGTGGAGCACAGCATGGGGCTTGAACTCACTACCCTGAGATCAAGACCCGAGCTGAGATCAGGAATTGATTTCTTTTTTTTAAGATTTTATTTATTTATTTATTTTTTAAAGATTTTATTTATTTATTAATGAGCCACAGAGAGGCAGAGACACAGGCAGAGGGAGAAGCAGGCTCCATGCAGGGAGCCCGATATGGGACTCAATCCCGGGTCTCTAGGATCACGCGCTGGGCTGAAGGCAACACTAAACCACTGAGCTACCTGGGCTGCCCCCAGGAGTTGATTTCTTAACCAACTGAGCCACCTAGGTGCCCCTAAAGCTTATTATTATTATTATTATTATTATTATTATTATTATTATTAAGATTTTATTTGTTTGAAAGAGAGACCGCAGAAGCAGAGTTGAGAAGGAAAAGCAGACTCCCCTGGAGAGCCTGATGTGGGGCTCAGTCCCAGGACCCCAAGATCATGACCTGAGCTGAAGGCAGATGGTTAACTGACTTAGCCACCCAGGTGCCCCTAAAAGCTTATTTTTAATACAGGTTTAAATAGATCTGTCCCCCGTCTCTAATTTACTTTAAACTTGACAAAAAAAAAAAAAACCTGATTTGATAAGTGTAAAAGAATTCATAATATCAATGACATTATGAAAATTTAACTGCATGTTGAAACATCAAAAACAGATCAGTTAGCCTCTCTGGTTATGTGTGAGATAAAGGCATTATCCTATATGTTCCCTGAATTTCCATCTGTACTCCCGAGGTTAGTAGTAGGCTGCCACCCACCCAAGGACACTGCTACCAGCCCAGGTCTTGCTGAAGCCTTCGCATGTGAACTCCTGGTCTCTATTTGACTCACCATATGCACGTGCCCCACAGTGAATGATCCTTCCCTGTACCCCTCCTCATCCTTCTCCTCCTCCCCTGGCTTCTTTATGCTCTCTCTTTCCTCTTCCGCCCCCTCTGGAGACTGTCATTTGATCTTTGTTGCTGCAGCTCACACTTCTGTCCCAGCTTGACTGTATTAACACATTCAGGTACCAGTGTTCATTCATTCCTCTGTTCCTGTAATTTTCAGCAAGTAGCACAAAGTTGTATGATTATCTTATTACCTGTTTTTCTTAACACTACCTGTGTGCTCTCTTATATCACTGCATGATGTTCTTGAGACTAAACCTCCATAGAAAAGGTTAATTTTCTCTTAGGATTTGGTTTTTCTAAATGCTAAGGAATAGCATAAAATTTGCAATTTAGAATTTTATTGCTTCTATTATGCTACAGAGCAAATTGTGATAAATTGAAAGAGTTTTCCTACAGTCTGTTTTTTCATTTCTTTTAGGGATAGAAGGCTCATGAGAGAAGCTTTACACCTGATATTAAAATAAAACTTACAGGGGCACCTGGGTGACTCAGTCAAGTCTGACTCTTGATTTCAGCTCAGGTCATGATCTCTGGGTCTGAGGTCTCATGAGTTCATGCTGGGCTGGGCATGGAGCCTGCTTAAGATTCTCTTTCTGGGGCACCTGGGTGGCTCAATCAGATAAGCGTCCACCTTTGGCTCAGGTCATGATCTCAGAATCATGAGATCGAGCCCCACGTCAGGCTCCCTGCTCAGTGAGGAGTCTGCTTCTCCCTCTCCCTCTGACCCTCCCCGTTTGTACTCTCTCTCTTGCTCATTCTCTCTTCTCAAATAAATAAAATATTTTTTAAAAAAGTCTTAAAAAAAAAAAAAGACTCCCTCCCTCTGCATCTCCCCTGTCACCCCATTCGCCCTCTCAAAAAAAAAAAAAAAATTATAAAGGATAGACTATTTGAAAATGCTAAAGGTAAAAGACCATAAATACCAACAAGAATATTGACAAGTTACTATATATAGTAGGCCACATAATTCATCCCTGAGATATTAAACTAGTTACTGGTAATGTGTTGAAAGAGCAAACGTGATCAAATAGAATGTGAAAGTAGGTACTCCTTTTGATTCAACAAATATGAGTTCTTGCTAGAAACCCAATACAAATCTGAAGTTAGAATGCTGTGAGGGCCCTGCTCCCTTCACAGGTTGGGGAGCCTTCGTCAGGGCAGAAAGTGACACCTTGGGCCACACAGTCGTGCACACGAGAGCTTGAATTTTCCAGGACATACAGCTTCCTTTATTCCATATTGTTAGGAAAATGGAACTTCTCCTCTACCGCTTGCCCCAATCCAAGGCCAATTTTGTAGGACCCGGAAGACTGCCGACTACAGGCCAATTTCTTCCCATCTTCTCATTTATTGAAAAGAAGCTCTGTGAAGGAAAATACATTCAGCTTAGTTGTGTCCTCAGAGATCTCCTCACCTTCTGCCCTGGCCATTCTGCTCAGCTGCTGGCGAGGTTAGAGTTAGGCGAGAGTCCTGGAGTCATATTGCTGCATATGAATTCCAGCACTTGGCATTCCCTAGCTGGTCATGTGCTCAAGGCACTTAGACTCTGTGCTTTACCTTTTTCATCTATAAAATCTGGAAACTGAGAGTGTCTACCGTAAAAATGGTTGTTAGTAGCCTGAATGACTCTTTGGAAGGGACATAGAGAAATGTTGGGCAAGTGCTATGGGCCAGCATCTGCCCTAGGGTAGTGTCCTTACGTGTTCTAGTGGAGATGTGTTCCTGTTAGCTCTCTTGGTGAGCCGTAGCTCGTGTGTCATTCCATGCCAGCACAACTAGCGCTTCTTCCCAGAGAGGCAAGTTGCCCTGCATATGAAACAACCATTTTCTTTTCATTTTTATTCTTATGGGAAACTCAAGTTTGAGGGGAGCAGGGTGTGTGGTATTTAAGGGGCAGTATTAATTAGCATCTTAGGATCTAGCAGCCGCCCACACAGACATCCTCAGGAGTTAGATCTTTCAAAGGAAAAGGAGGCAGAAGGAAGGGAATAAAATCTGCCTTGTACATTAAGTAAAAGCATTAATGTTCTTGTGAGTTGGTCATTTTTTATAGTGATTACCTAAGGCCAAAGTAGAGAGTCTAGCCAGTAATAGTTATTTTTTAAATAAACATTTTTTGCTGGGTCAGCACTATCAGGGAGATCCAAAATAATTAATTCATAGAATGACTCAGAATAACACTCCACCTCCCCCACTCGCCACAAAATAGCTGATACTTATATGAGGACTGCAGAGGGCTCTGTTGTGGTGTAAGGATTGAGCCTTTTATCTATGGGCAGTGCGAAACCACTAGCAGTTTCTGGGTGTGTAATATCACACAATCAGGCTTGTGTCTTAGGCAACTCAGGGGAAATGCAGGAAGAGGTGAAGAAGCAGGCCTACCAATTGAGAGACTGTGGCATTGGTCTGACAGTGATAAGGGCTGACGAAGGGAATCGGAAGGATGGATGGATACTAGGATCATTTTGGAATTTAAAGTCTACAGAATCCAGAAACCAGTTAGATGTGGCAGGTAATGGGAGGTGAGGAATAAATAAAGCCAGGGCAGGTCACTGGACAGATAGAGTGGGCTGGGTCAGACACAAAGGGGAGTGAGGAAAAGAAGGGAGACCTTCGTTCTGTAGCTGATGTGTAGCGGGCAGAAGAAACCACTAGATCTGAGAGCAGCCAGCCATATCCACATGTTCAGGTCATCAGCACTCTGTGTCTCCAGTATGGTACTTTTCATAAGGACTGGCTGGTTTTTATTTTGCTTTTCGCATAAATATAAGACCAGGAAACTTAATCCAGGTTGCAAGAAAGTGGGAGGAAATAGCTGTGTCTTTAAAAAAAAAAAAAGAAATTCCCACATAGAGAACTCTAAAAAGGTATCAAAGACATTAAGCCACCATTATAATTATTGCTTATAATATGGTTGGGAGCAGGAAAAGGCACAGAAGAGGTCATTGGCTATTTTTGGTTTTCTCATTTTTCAGGACATTGACATTATTGACAACACAGTGGAATACTAAATTGCATTTAATTATAGCAAGAAGTAGCTGATATGAAACATTACTTTTGGGGGCCTGAAAAAGCTGCTGTGCAAGGTAGCACTTCATTTTCTCAGAGTTCCAGGAGGTAGCCTCCGGTCTCTGTGTGTTGATCTGAGTGCATGCACTTTACTTTGAGGTCATTAGGGTCCAGAGGTTCAGATTGTCACTATGCACAGACACTTATTTTTGGAGGGTCTGAGACAGTTCCACTCACAAGAAGCAGGACATTGGGAAAGGCCAGAAGAGCAGGCTTAACAAACTGGCCACAGGGTTTAGAGGGGGCGCTGGGTGTGTCTATGGGCTTGAGGCTCAGTCTTAACTCATGAGTTTTGAAAAGGTAAAATACCTTTTATGAACGAATTACATGTTTACATAAGAGTAAATGATAACAATGTTACTCGTATTGTAAAACTACTAGAACTGTAGGTAAAGGCAAACCACAATCCTGATAACCCACTAAGTTTGCCTCTTTTCTAGATTTTGTCCATGTGCTTGCTTGTTTTACTAGATACAGTAATAGTGTAGTAACAATTGCTAACATGGATTGAGTGC
Organism: Vulpes vulpes; assembly: GCF_048418805.1. Taxonomy (NCBI): domain Eukaryota; kingdom Metazoa; phylum Chordata; class Mammalia; order Carnivora; family Canidae; genus Vulpes; species Vulpes vulpes. The sequence continues at coordinate 53,499,453 of NC_132795.1, forward strand.
TTTCCAAGCACTTTGCATGAATTATCACTTTTAAACCTCAAAGTAACCCTCTGAGGTGGGTCTCCTCGTGCTCCCAAATGAAACTGAGTCCAGGATCCAGACCTAGAGAGTCTCTGCCATTAACTAGAGATACAAGGCTGTGTTGCTTTTTTCACTTAATCTTGTAATTTTAACTTGCATAGTAACTTAAACGTATATTGTTTAATATGTATGTTACGGAATTTAGGCAAGTACTCCTGCCTGCACTATTAGACATTGAGGCTTCCAGTTAATTCACTGTTTTTTAATGCAGCAGTCAACGTTCCTATTCATGGAGTTTTAGTTGAGGGAAAATCTCCAGATGTTAAACTGCAAGTCAAAAAACATGAATATTTTATGGGTTTTGATAAGGATTATCTTGTGGTTTAACCAAAAAGGATCATACTGAGCTATGATCATCCACAGATACATGGGAGCCCACTATAACCTCAGCAACACTTGGAGATTTCTAAATTTTTATTTATTTTTATTTTTTAAAAATATGTTATTTACTTAGAGAGAGAGAGAGGCAGAGACACAGGCAGAGGGAGAAGCAGGCTCCATGCAAGGAGCCTGACGTGGGACTCGATCCCAGGACTCCAGGATCATGCCCTGGGCCGAAGGCAGACGCCAAACCACTGAACCACCCAGATGTCCCAATTTCTAAATTTTTAATCCTTTAAATTTTACTTCTTGCATCAGTGATATCACTGTTGTTCCCTGTTAATTTTAATGCTTTATGCCCATTGATCATTAATTTGTAATTGTAATGCTTTGCCTCAGTTCGTCATTTTTCTGTGCATAATTTCCCTAATCCAGTAACTCCATTATCTGGAAAATGTGGATGTAAGGAATCCCTTTCTTTAGGAGTACACCTAAATGAGGCATTAGGAGAGCTCTTAGATAAAGTTTTCCCATCTATAAATAGGATGGTGACAGAGGACTGTTGGGGTAAAATTAACTTTGCTGGAGATTAGGTAGCTTTCTTGGTGGGCACTAAACTATTCAGAGGCTTTTGAGCTGAGATGGTTTTAAAGGAAGTAAGTACTATGAGCTGGTGTCAGCCCTGGAAGGTGTCCTCACATGTCGTTTTAGTGGAGATGTGTCCCTGTCATTAAGCTCATTGGGTAGAAATCAAGCGGAGGAAAAAACTCAGCCCTGTATGACCCTGTCCCAGTAAGCCAGGTACAGTAGAGTGGTTTTGGCTGTGTGCGTGTACAAGCTGACACTTCATTTGAATATGTTGGCAGCAGCCTGCTGTCGAGTAATGTGCCTTATGAGAATAGAACCGAAGAACTGCCACATAAGCATGGGACCAAAGTCAACACAATGACCCGTTTCCATCTGAAAGAACAAATTTGAAGATGGGAGTGGGACCCAGCTGCAGTGACACCAACTTTGGAGGCATTTCATTTCCTACATGTTTCACTAAGTGGCCAGTGGAAGAGTTTCTAGTAACATGTCTGTGTTCATTTAACTCACAGGCATGCTCGTTGTGACTGGCTCCATGGAGATGCCAGCTGGTTCTAGACTTTGAAAATTGTGCCTGTGGGGGATCCCTGGGTGGCACAGCGGTTTGGCGCCTGCCTTTGGCCCAGGGCGCGATCCTGGAGACCCGAGATCGAATCCCACATCAGGCTCCCGGTACATGGAGCCTGCTTCTCCCTCCGCCTGTGTCTCTGCCTCTCTCTCTCTCTCTCTCTCTCTCTCTCTCTCTATAACTATCATAAATAAATTAAAAAAAAAGAAAGAAAAAAGAAAATTGTGCCTGTGAAGTTTAAATCTTGGTTGAGACAGATGTCAGGTGGAGGCCTTTGGTTCACTTGCAAGTTGTTTTTGTTGTTGCTGTTCAAAAACTACTTAAAACCAAGTTGGGATAATAGTTATTAATGTAAGCAACAGAAGAGTTGTCAGTTCTCTTTGCTTGTTTCTAGGTAGAGTTCCCCCTGGAAGAAATCAAAATATACTACTACTTTGAAGAAGCAGCCCCTCAAAAACCCTATATTTGTTTACCAAACAAGACTGCATCTCCCAGCCAGCCTGAGCATTTTAATTCACTGTTCATGAAAAGCACATTTAAAAAGCTCACCTGTCACCCGGTTTCCCAGGCAGCAAGTCCCCAGCACTCCCATTATGCCTGTTGTGCCACTTAGCACCATGTATTATGACTGTTTTCCCCAACCGAGCCCACCGTAGTGCTTGACACCTGGCTGATCCGTGCAGTGTGGGGTAAACCTGTGACTAGTAGTCTCTCTTAAGAGGCATGTAATGAGCAACAGATGTTTAGTGGTAGGAGGTGGGCCTTTGGATACCACTTAAAGTACTTGTTTTAAAACATATAATTGAAAATCAGTCATGAAAATACTGGTTAGAATTTTAATCTTTGCATAAAGAAATTAAAGAGAGGAGTGAAAATGTGTTTTGGTAATGAGACTGGGTGACAGCTTTTTCCATCCACTGCTTTATCGTTTCTGGGAAACATTAAAGGGCGAGAGATGGATGACCAGTCTTAATTGCTTACCCCAGTAGTTCTTTGTGGGGCACAGCTTGCTGGGAACCATTGCCACGGGCT